>NC_087360.1:40506757-43006757 GCF_030014295.1 Loxodonta africana | reverse complement strand
TGTTGTCGGTTGCATTCTGACTCATGGCTACCCCATGTGTTGCAGGGTAGAACTGCCCCATAGGCTTTTCTTGGCTGTAATCTTTACAGAGGCAGATTACAAGGGCTTTCTTCTGTGGCATTGCTGGGAGAGTTTGAACCACCAACCTTCAGGCTAGTATCCAAGTGTAAACTGTTTGCATAACCCAGGGACCTTTCATCAATCCATACTGAAACTAAAATAAAGATAAAAATAAGATTAAGGGTAGAAGGAAGGATAGAATGCCATCATTTTCAACTCCAAATGTGATATTGTTTCAGGCAAGCGTCATCAATGGATGAATAAGTGTGTTGAGGAATAAAATATTCTCACAATCTCAGTGTGTCATCTCTTAGGTAGGATTACTAATTAATTATTAATTACAAAGGGTAACAATATCCTTTAGAGTGGAGAGAACTGGTGGTTATCACCCAAACTAAGTGATCAAACTTAGCATCACTGGGACGCCCTGACATTCTGTGCCTCCTGAAGTGATGTGACAAGTGACACATCACCTAGGAGGACTCTTGCCAAAAATGTTTCCCTTGCATCTAAGCATGACAAATCCAAACTATAAGAATTAAGACAACTGGCCTGAACACTTAAAAAAAAAAAAATATTACACACATAAAAAGAAGGCAGGGGAACTGTTCTAGATTAAAAAAGAGTAGAAAGAAATCGTAAAGAACGTGATGTATGAGACTTGATTGGATCTTGGATTAAAAACAACAAGAGCAAAAAACAAACAAACAAAAAAACCCCACAGGAGCAACAACTATAAAAAAAAAAAAACAACAACATTTTTGGACAAATGAGGAAATTTTAACATGAACTGTATATTATACTGTGAAATCATTGTTAATTTCCTTAAGTGTGATAATACTACGTGATTATATAGAAGGTATTCTTAGGAGGTGCAAGTTGAAATATTTAGGGGTGAAGTATCACAATATGGAAAGAAAGAGAAAGAAGAAACGTGGAAAATGTTCACTGGTGAAAAGTTTGTGGGACTTCTTGTACCATTCTTTCACTTTTTTGAATGTTTGAAAATTTCAAAACAAAAAAGTTGCCAGAAAAAATGAGTTGCGACGTGCCTGACATGTAGTAGGTGATGGCTAAAACAGTCCCTACTATGAGTATTGTATTTTCACCAGACTATATCAATGTCCTTGTTCATGTAATCCTTAAACATTTCTCTTGTTTCTCTTAGGGACTCCCATGATCTACAAGTAGTCAATGTCACACTCATGTGCAGAGAGGGGTGGCAGGAAGAGAGGAGGGAAGGGAGAGGAATCTGACAGTTTATCACAAGAGAGGTGGTAACCATGTGTTATTCTAAAATGCTTTCTATACGGTGGTGCAGTGGAGCACTTGGCTGCTAACCAAGAGGTTGGCAGTTCAAATCCACCAGCAGCTCCTTGGAAACCCTATGGGGCAGTTCTACTCTGTTCTATAGGGTTGCTATGAGTCAGGATCAACTGAATGGCAATGGGTTTGGCTTTTTTTTTTTTTTTAGGAGTATTTGAAAGGCCAGCTTATCTATTAGGCGCTACAGTCACACTGCCTGAGACCTATGAGGTTCTATGGAGTCTACAAAAGTGTTTGAGGCCTAAGAAAAAGTTATGCCTCAAAAATTAAAAGAAAAAAATAGAAATGAACAAACATTTAACTTAATGTATATAAAATGTAACTTTATATCTATTTTATGAATGATTAAATTCAGTGTACCTAAAATTTCACTATATTTGATAACTATCTGTAGGTTTGATTTTCTCCCTTCACAAGAATTCCAGTATATGCCTAAATGACTGCTGAGAAGTCACAGCCAAATTATATGTGTTCTTTAGAGTGGAATGATTTCAAAAACAAAATCATAAAAATCCTCTTAATTTTTAAGCAAAAAATTATATTTAGTATGAGCTGAAGGTGCATTTTACAATGCTTGGTATGAAGTAGAATGGGCCTCCCAAAGTAAGAGTAGGTAGGGCCTATGGAATCTTAAAATCGCAATGCATGCAAATATCTACCTACAAGGATGTTAATCACCGTGTGGTTTATAGTGGCAAATAATTAAAGATAACCTAAATTGCCACCAGTTGAGGACTAGTTTAATCAATGATGGTGCCACGCAATGGGTATTAGGTGGATTTTGAAAATGAGGTCATAGAAGAAGAATATTTAATGACCTAGAAAGATATTTAAGGTATTAAAGTGTAAAACAGTGTATATGATATGATTGTACTTGCTTGTAAAAGAAAAATAGTTTTCCTAGAAAAAAGACTGGCAGACTGGCAGGATATACACCACAATGGGAATGATTAGTGGCAGAATTACAAGTGATTTAATTTTTTTCCAATTCTCTGTGTCTTCTAAGGAGCCCTGGTGGCGCAATGTTTAAGCACTAGGCTGCTAACCTAAAGGTCGGTGGTTCAAATCCATCAGCTGCTCCTCGGAAGAAAGATGTGGCATCTGCTTCCATGAAGATTACAGCCTTGAAAACCCTGTGGGGCAGGTCTACTCTGTCCTATAGAGTCATTGTGAGTCGGAATCAACTCACTGGCAATGGGTTTTCTACCATGAACATTTATTATTTCAGGAAAGCAGACAAATAAGTTTTGTAAAGATGGGAAACATTTTGTATTTGAGGGCTCTTTCTCTGATAATTAATAAATGTCAGAGGTGACTCTGAAACTTGCTTTCGAACGTCGAGTGGCTAAAGCAAAAGGAAGAAATGATGATGAACTGAACAGAAGATTTCAAAGTGTGGCTTGAGAAGACAATGTAAAGTATTATAATCACATGTGCAAAGAGCTGGAGATAGAAAACCAAAAAGGAAGAATATGCTCAGCGTTTCTCAAGCTGAAAGAACTGAAGAAAAAATTCAAGCCTCCAGTTGCAATAGTGAAGGGTTCTATGGGGGAAAACACTAAACAATGCAGAAAGCATCAAAGGAAGATGGTATAATGACAGAGGGTCGTTATACCAAAAGGAATTAGTCGACGTTCAACCATTTCGAAAGATAGTATATGATCAGGAACTGATGGTGCTGAAGGAAGAAGTCCAACCTGCTCTGAAGGCATTGGCAAAAAACTAGGCTCCAGAAATTGATGGAATATCAATTGAGATGTTTCAACAAACAGATGCAGTGCTAGAGGTGCTCACTCGTCTATGCCAAGAAATATGGGAGACAGCTTCCTGGCCAACTGATTGGAAGAGATCCATATTTATGCCTATTCCCAAGAAAGGTGACCCAACCAAATGTGGAAATTATAGAACAATATCATTAATATCACACGCAAGCAAAATTCTGCTGAAGATCATTCAAAAATAGCTGCAGCAGTATATCAACAGGGAACTGCCAGAAATTCAGGCTGGTTTCAGAAGAGGACATGGAACCAGGGATATCATTGCTGATGTCAGATGGATCCTGGCTGAAAGCAGAGAATACCAGAAGGATGTTTACTTGTGTTTTATTGATTATGCAAAGGCATTTGACTGTGTGCATCATAACAAACTATGGATAACACTGCAAAGAATGGGAATTCCAGAACACTTAATTGTGCTCATGAGGAACCTTTACATAGATCAAGAGGCAGTTGTTCGGACAGGACAAGGGGATACTGATTGGTTTAAAGTCAGGAAAGGTGTGCTTCAGGATTGTATCCTTTCACCATACCTATTCAATCTGTATGCTGACGAATAATCCAGGAAGCTGGACTATATGAAGAAGAATGGGGCATCAGGGCTGGAGGAAGACTCATTAACAGCCTGCGTTACGCAGATGACACAACCTTGCTTGCTGAAAGTGAAGAGAACTTGAAGCACTTACTGATGATCAAAGACCACAGCCTTCAGTATGGATTACACCTCAACATAAAGAAAACAAAATTCCTCAGAACTAGACCAATAAGCAACATCATGATAAATGGAGAAAAGACTGAAGTTGTCAAGGATTTCATTTTCCTTGTACCCACAATCAACAGCCATGGAAGCAGCAGTCAAGAAATCAAAAGACCCATTGCATTGGGCAAATCTGCTGCAAAGGACCTCTTTAAAGTGTTGAAAAGCAAAGATGTCACCTTGAAGACTAAGGTGTGCCTGACCCAAGCCATAGTATGTTCAATCGCATCATATGTGTATGAAAGCTGAACAATGAATAGGGAAGACCAAAGAAGAATTGACGCCTTTGAATTGTGGTGTGGGTGAAGAATAATGAATATACCATGGACTGCCAAAGGAATGAACAAATCTGTCTTGGAAGAAGTACAACCAGAATGCTCCTTAGAAGCAAGGATGACGAGACTGCGTCTTACATACTTTGGACATGTTGTCAGGAGGGATCAGTCCCTAGAGAAGGACATCATGCTTGGCCAAGTAGAGGGTCAGTAGAAAAGAGGAAAACCCTCAAGGAGATGGACTGACACAGTGGCTGCAGCAATGGGCTCAAGCATAACAACGACTGTAAGGATGGCACAGGACTGGCGGTGTTTTGTTCTGTGGTACATAGGGTCACTATGTGTCGGGACTGACTTGATGGCACCTAACAACAACAACAATCAGAGAAACCTATGTATTGGCTTGGACTGAGTGGGATCTGCTGACATTTATCTCTCTCAGTGTCCGAGGTTGGGCACCACTGAAACATAATTTAGATGGAGATTTTGACTGAATAATAGCAATGAACACTTATGTCACAAGAATAAGCCACTTAGAAAATAAATTGAATTTTGCAGCCCTTCAATGTCTTCTACTTATATTTAGGATAAGACCCCAAACCTTAATCATAGCCCCCTCCACCCCCGCCCCCGTTCTGTCCATATCTGAATTTTTACATATCCATATTTCCAGCTACTTACATGCTCCAGTGTGAAAAGCGGTAGGCATGGAAAAATCTCCCTATCAGTCTTGTGAAGAAAAAAGCAGATTACAAAACAGTATGTATGGTATATTCCGTTTTATGCAAAACTAAATGCATGTATTTCAGTCTGCATATATGCACTAAGCTTTCTGGAAGGATATGCTCAAAATGTTAATAGTGGTTACCCCTGGATGGTGTAATTTTGGCTAATTTTTTAAAATACAGTTTGAAATTTTTAGAGATAATGTGTAATATTTACTAAATCCATCTGACTTTCACTGGCATTATTTGACTTATTCTTGTTTACTCTAAGAGCTCTGAAAGGAAAGAGCAAATTAAATAAGATCTCAAAAGTTCATTTAAAAAAAAGGATGTCACAGGGGGCAAAATTATAGAGACTTCCTAGATATATCCAAACACCTCGTGGGATTGGTTTACTGGGTTAAAAAGCTTAGAACCATAGTCTCGAGGACACCTTAGTCAATTGATATAACATAGGTCATAAGATAATGTTCTACATCCTAGTCTGGTGAGTAGCATCTGGGGTCGTAAAAGCTTTTGTGCAACAGAATAAAGTAGATTGTGAGTAAAATCACACAATTCAAAATATAATGGAAAAATCATCTCATCTAGTGACCTGTCCAAGGTGAAGGTCATGTTATTCTGTGATAGAATATAGGGGCAATGGTGTGTGTGTATGTGTGCGTGTGTGTGCGTGTGTGTGTAACTTTGGTGTAAGTTTGCTAACTGTCCTATCTTGAGAAGAAACTGTCCTACTTTTGATACTATAATGTTCTTTCTTTTACAAAATAATAGTTACAGTAGTTGTTTTTGTAATGTCCCTCCTTAACAAAATAAAAAGTTGGTGAACTTAAAGTTAATAAAGCTTGCTAGTAGCCATCTAAGATACAAACATCAATCCCTACTTGTCTGGAGTAAAACAGAATGAAGGAAACCAAAGGCTCAGAGAAGAAACTAGTGCACAATGCTAATAGCCCACATGAACCATGGCCTCTTGGAGCCTGAGGCCA
Organism: Loxodonta africana; assembly: GCF_030014295.1. NCBI lineage: Eukaryota > Metazoa > Chordata > Mammalia > Proboscidea > Elephantidae > Loxodonta > Loxodonta africana. The sequence goes on along the minus strand of NC_087360.1, from coordinate 43,000,850 downwards.
GAACTAGATAGTGCCTGGCTACTACTACCTACCGTTGTGACCAGGGACACAATAAATGGTCCTGGTTTGAACTGGAGAAAAATGTAAAATGAAATTCAAATTCTTCAAAAAGGCCAGACTTACTGGACTAGAGGAACCCTGAAAACTATTGCCTTAAGATACCTTTGAACTTGGAACTGAAGCTACTCTTGGAGGTCATCATTCAGACAAATAATAGGTTGGCTTATAAAATAAACAACATCACCAATGAGTAATGTGCTCCGTTAAACAATCAACTATATGAGACCAAATGGTCAACATTTACCCAAAAGCAAAGATGAGACGGCATGGAGGGGCAGGGAAGCTAGATCAATGAAACAGAACAAACAGAATGGAAATAATGAGAATGCTGACACATTGTGAATATTGTAACCAATGTCATGGAACAATTTGTAAAAAAAAAAGTTGTTAAACGGGAACCTAATTTGCTGTGTAAACTTTCACCTGAAACACTATAAGATATTTTTAAAAATGTATTTGTATTTAAAAAAAAAATGGATGGGAGTTGTCCTGGGGTAGTAGGATGAAGTGAGGCTGTTGATGGGTGTGGGTGTTTGGCATGAGGCTGCAGTGACCACTGAGCCTGTTATGAGGGGGATGCATGTATCTACTGCTTTACTCAGGCTAAGGGCTTAGGAAGGAATCTCAGGGTGGCACAAAGCGTTAGCTCAGCTACTAACTGAAAGGTTGGCGGTTTGAATTTACCCAGAGGTGCCTCAGAAAAAAGACCTACCAATCTACTTCCAAAAGATGACAGCAGTGGAAAACATTATGGAGTGCAGTTCTACTCTGATACACATGGGGTCATCATGAGTTGCAATCAACTTAATAGAAACAGACTTTTTTTTTTTTTTTTTTTTAAGGGCTCAGGGTATCAGCAGTGCTGAGGCTGCTATTCTTTTGTAGAAGGTTATGGGTCATCCTCCTGTAGGCAAGAATCCAAAATGTAACCAAGGGGCTCACCACTTTGGAGAGGATACCTTATTTGCTGGCAAAATACTTAGAAGAAGAAAACCACCTTTTGAGATCTGAATATTGGACATTAGATTTAAACGGCTGTGAGAGGCACTAAGAAAGGCGGCTAATTCGAAGGATCTTTTTTAGGGTTCTAAGCCTGCCCCTACCACTTACTAGTTATGTGACCTTGTTTTCCAGCTTCTGGTGATCCAAGTGTTCCTTAGCTAGTGGCAGTATCACTCCAATCTCTGCCTCCATCTTCACATGGCTGACTTCCCTGTGTCTGTCTGTGTCTTTTCTCTTTATATAAGGACATCATCCATATTGGATTAAGACCCACCCTGCTCCAGCATGACCTCGTGTGGACTAGCTATATCTTCAAAGACCCTATTTCCAAATAAGGTCACATTCACAGGTACCATGGTTTAGAACTTCAACAAATCTTCTTGGGGGACACAAATCAACCCATAACACCCTCTTAAAATTCTGGACATGCTGATGCACTGCCCAGTACCCCTGTCAGAGAGGGAAAGTGTGGCTAGCAGACATCCAGCTGCCAGCCTTTCAGGGTCTGCCTCAGTTGTAGAGCCTCCTTGCCCAAGGCCACACCCTTTTGGGGGTGATCCACATCCAGTGACTGGTTGTGAAGGGAATTTAAAGATCTGCACACCTCAGCCCAATTCGAGGCAACTCTGAAGGGCCATTCTAGCTCCAGAGCACTGCATGGGGTTGGCCGAGGCTGACCTTGGGTTGCATCCAGCTGGCCTCTTCTGTCATCCACTCTTGCTTCCAATCCTGCCCTTCCATAGGTGTTGATACCAATGATACTCCCTAATAAACCTACTGATGCTAAATTCCAGCACTTGCTTTCTGGGGAGCCCAATCTGGGACAGTTAAATTACTTAATCACTCTGTGCCTCCATTTCTTCATCTATAAAAATCAGGATGATAATAATAGTACCTATTGCATAGGGCTCTTGTGAGAATTACATGAGATAATGTATGTAAAACACTTATCAAAATGCCTTGCACATGATAATTACTCAATAAATGTTAACTATCGTTATTGTTATTAGGGAAGAAACAGCCTACCCTTTACCACCCATCATCATTCACAGGTTATCAGATCATTCAGTCTCAAAAAAAAGGTTGCTGAAGAATTGGGCACATGGTAAATACATGTTAGCAGAAGATAGGAATGAGGAAAGTTTGGAGTAAGAAAACCAAAACCAGTTGCCATCGGGTCAGTCTCGACTCATGGCAACTCCACATGTGCCAGAGTAGAACTATGTTCCACAGGCTTTTTCAGAAGTAGATCATCAGGCCTTTCTTCCGAGGCATCTCTGGGTGGATTACAAACTCCGACCTTTTGGTTTTGGTTAGCAGCTGAGCCCATTAACCATTTGCACCACCCAGGGAGGTGTTACCAAAAAAGGACAGCCTGAAGGAGGGTATATTCCCCTAACAAAAGAGTCAGTCAACAGGCATCTGGTTTGTCAATGAGGATCTTGCAAGTTTTGTTAGCACAAGTCAGTCTCTTAGGGCCTGGCCACTTTTGAGCAAACTGACCAAGATGAGGTCCTGGCCTGCGATGCTGAGTGGAGAAGCCACAGCTGCGGTGTCTTCAGGAAGAGTGCAGCACCCTGGAGGATTCATTCTCTTTATGTGTCCTGTCTAACACGAGGCCATGCACATAGAAGGGCCTTGCAGTGTGAGTCCAGGCCCTCCTACAACGAGGAATGGAGATAAATTGGATTGCGTTGTCAGGGGAACATATGCCCTTCCCACTGTCACTGCTGTCTTCTGCTGACCTTCGCTCACCCCTCACATTTCCTGGGCTTTGGCATCTGGCTCTCAGTCTTTCCCTACCCCCACGCCTGCCATCACATCATGCATGTCGTGCTCCATTCTGAGTAGCAGAGTGATTGATGACTTCATAGTGACTGGGACTTTTTGTTCCCTGGGTTGTTTTTATAACTGTCTTGGCTGAATTTTCCTCTAGAAATCTGTGTCCTGGGTGTAGATTTGGCTTTGGGAGAGCCGTCCATCTGGATTTGTTTGATTGTAAAATGCTGTCTTGTATTTAAAGTTATGGCTGTCCATGATGAAGACCAGACCTGTAGAAGGTTTTCTAGCCCAGAGATTGCCTGGAGTCTCTGAGGCTCAAACAAGCACAGGAGGCGTGTGGTCTGTAACGTCATCTGGCGTTCTGAGACACCATATTAGTCCCTAAACTCTGGAAACTGAAACTCTGAGCAGCCGCGGCCTGCCAATCTCTTCACACAGTGCCTATAAATTTTAGAAAGCATACTTTGAGGATAAACATTAGCTAACATATACTTTTTTTTTTTATTAACTTTTATTAAGCTTCAAGGGAACGTTTACAAATCCAATCAGTCTGTCACATATAAGTTTACATACATCTTACTCCGTACTCCCACCTGCTCTTCCCCTATTGAGTCAGCCCTTTCAGTCTCTCCTTTCGTGACAATTTTGCCAGCTTCCCTCTCTCTCCTAACATATACTTTTTTCTGATGGCTTATTGACACTCAAAAATAATGTTTGTAATACTCTGTACCGTACATTAATGATCTACCACCTGTAATCATTAGGAACTAAGGTAATTCTCTCCAAAAAAAAAAGATAATCCCATTAAATAGAAAAATCACTTTGAGGGTAAATCTTTCTAATGAATATTACATACTTTTGCACCTTTAAAATTTTTCTGTCATCATTCAATACTGATTATCGGTCAGCCATTTATATTCATTGCTTTTAGCCCTTAACAACCTTGCAAAGTAGATATTATTATTGACATTTACCCAACGAGAAAATGGAAGCTCAGAGAATTTATGTAACTTGGCTAAAGTCATAGTTTGGGCGAGTGCCAGAATGAGGATTTGAGTCCAATTTTGTCCAAGTCCAAAGCCACACTGATGTCTCTCCCACTTAGTAAAAATTAGAGATTTTCAAGTATATTTTCAACTTTTCCTTGATGAGCTACAGATATAATTATGAACATCAGTGGTAATACGGGGAATAAGTACTGGTTCAAGTAGGACCCTTGTTTGCAGTGACAAAATCATGTAGTGCTTGCTTAAGCAAAGAAGGAACGATTTATAAGAAGACATATATATATGTGGAAACCATGGTGGCTTAGTGGTTAAGAGCTATGGCTGCTAGCCAAAAGGTTGGCAGTTCAAATCCACCAGTCACTCCTTGGAAACTCTATGCGGCAGTTCTACTCTGTCCTATAGGGTTGCTATGAGTCGGAATCGACTCAACAGCAATAGGTTGTGTTTTTGGGTTGGTATGTATGGAAACCCTGCTGGTGTAGTGGTTAAGTGCTACGGCTGCTAACCAAAGGGTCGGCAGTTCCAATTCGCCAGGCGCTCCTTGGAAACTCTATGGGGCAGTTCTACTCTGTCCTATAGGATTCCTATGAGTCAGAGTTGACTTGACGGCACTGGGTTTGTGTTTTTGTTTTTTTTTTTGGTATTGTATATATACACGTATCTGTATATGTATGTGTTTGTATGTATATGTATGTATGTATGCATATATAGAGACAGACAGAGAGAGATAATTCAAGGAAATGACTCACACAGCTGTGGATGCTGGCAATTGACATCTCAAGCACCTTAGACCTCAAAGTGACATCTTTGCCTTTTAATACTTTAAAGAGGTCTTTTGCAGCAGACTTGCCCAATGCAATATGCTGTTTGATTTCTTGACTACTGCTTCCATGAGAGTTGCTTGTGGATCCAAGTAAAATGAAATCCTTGACAGCTTCAATATTTTCTCCACTTACCATGATGTTACTCATTGGTCCAGTTGTGAGGATTTTTGTTTTCTTTATGTTGAGGTGCAATCCATACTGAAGGCTGTGGCCTTTGATCTTCATTAGTAAGTGCTTCAAGTCCTCTTCACTTTCAGCAAGGAAGGTTGTGTCATCTGGATATCCCAGATTGTTAATGAGTCTTCCTCCAATCCTGATGCCCCATTCTTCTTCATATAGTCCAGCTTCTCAGGTTATTTGCTCAGCATACAGATTGAATAAGTATAGTGAAAGGATACAACTGTGATGCACACCTTTCCTGACTTTAAACCACTCAGTATCCCCTTGCCTCTTGGCCTATATACAGCTTCCTTATGAGCACAATTAAGTGTTCTAAAATTCCCATTCTTTGGAATGTTATCCATAATTCATTATGATCCACCCTGTCTAACGCCTTTGTGTAGTCAATAAAACACAGATAAACATCTTCCTGGTATTCTCTGCTCTCAGCCAAGATCCATCTAACATTAGCAATGATATCTCTCATTCCATGTCCTCTTCTGAATCAGGCTAAAATTTCTGGCAGTTCCCTACAGATGTAATACTACAATTGCTTTTGAACGATCTTCAGCAAAATTTTACTTTTGTGTGATATTAATGATATTGCTTGATAATTTCTGCATTCTATGGATCACTGTCTTGGGAATGTGCACAAATATGAATCTCTTCCAGATGATTGGACAGGTAGCTGTCTTCCACGTTTCTTGATATAGATGAGTGAGCACATCCAGCACCGCATCCACTTGTTGAAACATCTCAATTGGCATTCTGTCAATTCCTGGAGCCTTGTATTTCACAAATGACTTCAGTGCAGCTTGGACTTCTTTCTTCAGTACTATTGGTTCTTGATCATATGCTACCTCTTGAAATGGTTGAACATCAACCAATTCTTTTTGGTGCAGTAACTTTGTGTATTCCTTCCATCTTCTTATGGTGCTTTCTACGTCGTTCAATATTTTCCCAGTAGAATCCTTCGATATTGCAACTCAAGGCTTGAATTTTTTCTTCAGTTCTTTCAGCTTCAGAAGTGCTGAGTGTGTTCTTCTCTTTGATTTTCTAACTCCAGGTCTTTGGACATTTCATTATAATACTTTACTTTGTATTCTGGAGCTGCCCTTTGACATCTTCTGTTCAGGTCTTCATTATTTCTTCCATTCGCTTTAGCTACTCTACCTTCAAGAGCAAGTTGCAGAATCTCTTCTGACTGTTCCACAATTGGCCACTGGCCTTAGTTAACGGAAATGAATTGGTATTGACCATTTTGAATCAGGCAATCATATGATCTCCTATGTCAGGAATGGCAAATTGAAGAGGAATGGCATTGCTTTCATTGTCAAAAAAAAACAAAAAACTGAAGATCTATCCTGAAGTGCAAAGCTATTAGTGACAGGATAAAATCCATACACCTACAAGGAAGACCCCTAATATGACTGTTATTCAAATTTATGCACCAATCACTAAAGCCTAATCCTGTCTCATTAACATATAGAGATAGGATTTACAACACAGAGAACGGAAGGTAGTTACATAATATCACTAAATGGGGGACAATTGCATCAAATCACAATTGAGGATACTTACGTAATGCTGGGAATCATGGCCTACCCAAGTTTACACATAATATTAACCATCACAGCTCACCCTTTGTCAACTTGGCTCCTGTACATGTCTCCTTAAACCATACATAATCTTTAAATAAAGACAATTAGAATGTCAAACTAGCGCCTAACATGATATAAATAGCATGTATACGACTGAAAACACACTAGCCCCATTTGCATTTTGTATTTTGAGAAAAAAAATTGCTCTCTATATATACACACACACACATTCGTGTGTAATAAAACAAGGAAGAAATACTCATAACAATTACAGTCCTCTTTTCTGCTACTGTTTACTTGGTCATAACCGGTATTTAGAACTACTTTCTTCTATCACCCATTCCATAGTCTCTTTATCCTCAGCAAGCACCTCAGCTGGTTGTGATTCTTTACCTGGTGGGATGACCCAATCCTTCATTCCTAAAGGGTCTGGGCCTTCAGTAGTTTTGCTGGAATTGGGTTGCTGTAGTTTTCCATTGACCTAATCATAGGGCATAGTAGTACTAAAAGATGCCCTAAGGAATCTTCTGTATTCCACACATGCTCTTTTTTGGCCCCATTATGTAATATTAATCTGATTCCCGTTTGGTAATCAGGATCAATCACACCAGCCAATATGGTAGCTCCCTTCTTTGACTGTTGATCCAGAGGTATGAAGAGCCTAAAGTGGCTGAGGGGTATTCTTAACATCCAGTTCAATGGAATCAGTGTTGTGTCTCCAGGTGGGAGCATTCCTCCCTTTGATTCCTGCACACGTGAATCCTAGCTATGGGAGAAACAGCACCACATATTGAATGCTGATTTAGAACATAGACAGCTTCCTGGAGAACATTGCCCCAGCCCTGCAAAGTATTGCACCTAGCCAGAAGTTTATGATAAGCCACTGTCATTCTCCAAGATCCCTCTGTTTTTTGAATGGGGATGTGGTGGGAATCACCACGATTGCATCCTTCAAGTCCTTGATGGTGGCAGTAATCTCTGCAATCCCTCCAGGAATACTGTATTGCTTTTGGTTTACTATTTTCCTAGGTAAAGGCAGTTTTAATGGCTTCCACTTGGCTTTTCCTACCATAATAGCCCTTACTCCTTATGTCAGGGATACAATGTGGGGGCTTTGTCAGTTGCTGAGTGTGTCTATTCCAATTACGAATTCCAGAACTGGGGAAAGCTCTACAGGATTGCCTTGGGGAGCTGCTGGATCCACTGTGAGATGGACCGGAACTAAGATTCCAGTAATAACCTGACCTCCATATGCTCCCACTCTTACTGGTGAACCATAGTGACATTTTGAGTCTCCTGGAATGGTGTCAGTTCAGACCAGTGTCCAGCAATCCCCTAAAAGTCCGATTATTTCCTTTTCCCCAGTAAACAGTCATTCTCATAAAATGCCGTAGACCACTTTGGGGAAGGCTGGGAGAAAGATTAACAATATGCTGGGGATTCAATTAGCATTGTAATTCAGCCACTCTTATGAAAAGACTCTAAATTTGGATTTTGGCAATATCAACTCTGTTTCAGGGCACAAGTGACAAGTTTCAAGCCTCTTATGTGGCTCTTGAGCTATGACTCTGAAGTGCTGAGTTCATTTCTTTCTTTTACCACTTTGTCTAGTGAAAGTAGAACCAACAAACCAGCTTCCTTATACTTCTTAATCTAACAAAATTGTAGAAAACCATCCAATATGCAATCTCCCAGAGCTGAGTTTCTCACAAATAGTTGATCTATTGGTGGTGATATTTTGCTACTTCTATAGTCACCTCATGCCATGGATTAGCATTGCCCTCATTATTACTGGAGGCAGAGTCATCAGCACCTTTAAGACTAGCCAGACTTGAGAACAAATTTAGAAAACTCATCCTTACAATTTTGTTTCTCTACAACCACTCTGAGCACCGAATGTTTTAGGCTGGTTCTCTAGAGGAGCAAAACCAGTGAAGTGTATACAGGTACATCTCATTTTATTGTGCTTCAAAGATACTGCCTTTTTTTTTTTTTTTTTTTTTTACAAAATTGAAGGTCTGTGGCAACCCTGCGTTGAGTAAGTCTATTGGTGTCACTTTTCCAACAGCATTTGTCACTTCATGTCTCTGTGTCACATTTTGGTAATTCTCACAGTATTTCAAACTTTATTATTATTATTATATCTGTTATTGTGATCTGTGATCAGTGATCTTTGATATTACTATTGTAATTGTTTTGGGGTACCATGAACCATGCCCATATAAGACAGTGAACTTAATCGACAAATGTGTGTGTTCTGACTGTTCCACCAGCCAGCTGTGGTTCCCCTGTCTCTTTCCCTCTCCTCAGACCTCCATATTCCCTGAGACATGGCAATATTGAAATTAGGCCAATTAATAACGCTACAGTGGCCTTATACTGGAAGAAGATGCCATATAGGACTTTTATTGCTAGAGAGGAGAAATCAATGCCTGACTCCAAAGCCTCAAAGGACAGGCTGACTCTTTTGTTAGGGGCTAAATAAAATTTTAATGCAGCTGGTGACTTAAGTTAAAGCCAATGCTCATTTATCATTCTGAAAATCCTAGGGCCCTTAAGAATTATTCTAAATTAATCTGTTTACAATGTGACTTACTGAATATTTTAAGTCCATTGTTGAGACCTACTGTCCAGAAAAAAAGATTTGTTTCAAAATATCACTGGCTCACTGACAATGCACCTGGTCACTCAAGAGCTCTAGTGGAGATGTGCAGGAGGTTAATGTAGTTTTTATGCCTGCTAACACAACATCAATTCTGCAGCCCATGGACAAAGCAGTAATTTAGATTTTCAAGTCTTATTATTTAAGAAATACATTTTGTAAGGCTATAGCTGCCATAGGCAGTGATTCCTCTGATGGATCTGGGCAAAGTAAGTCAAAAACCTTCTGGAAAGGTTTCACCATTCTACATGCTGTTAAGAACATTCGTGATTCATGGGAGGTCAAAATATCAACATTAACAGGAGTTTGGAAGAAGTCGATTCTAAACATCATGAATGACTTTGATGGGTTTAAGACTTCAGTGGAGGAAGTAACTGCAGACATAGTGGAAATAGCAAGAGAACTAGAATTAGAAGTGGAGCCTGGCTGAGTTGCTGCAATCTCATGATAAAACTTTAACGGGTGAGAAGTTACTTCTTATGGATGAGCAAAGAAAGTGGTTTCTTGAGGTGGAATCTACTGTGATAGATGCTGTGAATATTATTGGAATGACAACAAAGCATTTAGAGTATTACACAAACTTAGTTGATAAATCAGTGTCAGGGTTTGAGAGGAGTGACTCCAATTTTGAAAGAAATTCTACTGTGGGTAAAATGCGATCAAATAGCATCACATGCTACAAAGAAATCTTTTGTGAAAGGAAGAGTCAATCAATGCAACAAACTTCATTGTCATCTTATTTTAAATAAATTGCAACAGCTACCCCAGCCTTCAGCAGCTTGATCAGTCAGCAGCCAACAACATTGAGTTAAGAACCTCCACCAGTAAAAAGATTACACAACTTGCTGAAGGTTCAGATGATGGTTAGCATTTTTTAGCAATAAAGTATTTTTAAATTAAAGTATGTACATTTTTTTAGACATAAATGCTATTGCACACTTAATAGACTGCAGTATAGTGTAAACATAACTTTTATATGCACTGGGAAACCAAAAAATTCATGTGACTTATTTTATTGCAATATTTGCTTCATTGCAGTGGTCTGGAACTGAGCCCACTATCTCCGAGGTATGCCTGTAGAGACAGAAAGATTTAATTCAAGGAAATGGTTCATGCAGTTGTGGAGGCTGGCAAGTCCCAAATCCATGGGTCAGGCTGGCAGGATACTGGCTCACAGGGCTGCAGAAGCTGGCAAATCCCAGGATCAGCAGGTTAGATGACAGACTGCTAGTTCAAGTCCCAAGAACCAGAGGTCAGATGATGAAGAGCCAGATACAGAACCACAGCAGGAGAGAGCTTTGCTAGGGCTCCAAGCTTTGCCAGAGCCATACCCTCAAGGAAACTCCCCTTGCATCAAATAAGACTTGAGTAAGGATGAGGCTTGAGTGAAGGTGGGACTCTTGTATGGGTGTGACTCAAGATATGCCCCACCCTAATCCTGCCTCATTGACATATAACCCCCCCCCCAAAAAAACCTGTTGCCCTTGAGTAGATTCCGACTCATAGCAGCCCTGCATTAACATATAGAGCTTAGGATTTACAACACAGAAAATGGAGGATAGTTACATAATACCACATTAATGAAGAATAATTATATCAAATCACAAAATGAAGGATACTTACATAATACTGGAAATCATGGCCTAGCCAAGTTGACACATAACATTAACCAGCACACAGGACCCAAGGGATGCAGCCAGGTCTCAGGAATAAACTGGGACTTGAGACTGAAACTCACGAGGACCTTCTCCATCTCTCATCTCTGCTCCACTCTCTGCATCTATTTTTATTTCCTTCCCTCTCTTCCTACAGAACAGTTTAAAGGTAAGCGTTCAGGGTTGGTGCAGTGGCTTCATGCAGACACCTATGTTGCAGGAGGTGGGGTGGAACGGCCAGGTAAGGCACGTGTTCCCTGGGTCTGCTTGAGGTCCAATGAGCAGTTTCTATTGGCCATTACAATTTCCACTGCCAGCTGTGAGAGATAATTCAGCAATTTAACACTAATTGCCCCAGGCGCTCCCATAGATTAGGTCCCTGGCTCTATGCCATCTTCAAAGACCTTGACTCCTTGTAGATTCCAGCTCTGCCTTTCTTTTGCTTTTTTTCTCATTATTGTAAGATGGCTGCCGTATCTTCAGACATCAGCTTCTTATTCTAGGCTAGAATACGAGGGAAAGGCAAAGGATGAAAGGAGTGATCAGTTACAGATCCTGTTCTACCCTCCTGGAGTTTATAGTTTCTCAGGGGAAATAAACATTGAGCTGTTAATCACACAATTAAGTAATGCTGTTGAGAAGACCTAAGAGTACCCAAAAGAAATGAGTGCATGTCTGAAAGACAGATAAAAGAATGTTCATAAAGATTTATTCATAATAGCCCAGAATTGCAAATACCAAAGTATCCATTAACAGGAAATGGATAAATAAAGAATGGTATAGTCATACAAAGGGATAACATACAGCAATTTAAACAATTAAAAAAAAATAAACAAACCACTGACATGCCACAGGCACGATGTTGAACGAAAGAAACCAGACACAAAAGAGTACATGTTGTATTCCATTTATCTGAAGTTCAAGAAGAGGCAATAGTTGTAGGAGTCAGAATAGTGGCTACCTTTGAGGGAGTGTATTGACTGAGAGGAGGCATTCAGGACCTTCTAGAGCGCTGGGAGTGTTGATTATACAGATATACACATATGTAAATTCATCAAGATGTACACTTATCGTATGTTTTCTCTACATATATTTTACCTCAAGTTTTTTATTTTTTAATTTTTTTTTAAAGTAAGCGGACGTGGCACCTAAAAGGAAATGTTCAATGTTTGAAAAAAAAAAAAAATTGCCCAGGGAACTTGTAATTGGCATTTCAGTTTTCACTGTCAATGCATGGCTGTGTGATACAGCGATTCTCAACCCTGGCTGCACATCGAATCCTCTTCTTTTTTTGAGTATTTTATTATGTCTTAGGTGAAAGTTTACACAGCAAGTTAGATTCCCATTCAACAATTTATAAACAAATTATTCTATTGGTTACAATCCCTGTGATGTGTCAGCACTCCCACCATTTCTACCGTGCCTGCCCCATTTCTATCCGTTCATTTTCCCCGCGCCTTCTTGCCTTCTCATCTTTGCTTTTGCGTAAATGTTGACCGTTTGGTCTTGTATAGTTGATTGTTTAAAGGAGTACATTCCTCATGGGTGGTATTGTTTATTTTATAGGCCAATCTATTATTTGGCTGAAAGGTGGCTTCAGTTCCAGGTTAAAAGGGTATCTTAGAACGATAGTCTTTGGAGTTCCTCCAGTCTTTATCAGTCCAGTAAGTCTGTTTTTTTTTTAATGAATTTGAGTTTTGTTCTACATTTTTCTCTCATTCTAACCTGGCCCTTGTATTTTGTCCGTGGCCAGAACCATTGGTAGTGGTAGCTGGGCACCATAGTTCTTCTGGTCTCAGGGTAGAAGAGGCTGTGGTTCCCATGGGCCATTAATCCTGCAGACTAATTTCTTCCTTGAGTCTTTGGTTTCCTTCGCTCTCCTTTGTGATAGTTGTATCTTAGATGGCCACTTGCAAGCTTTTAAGACCCCAGATGCTAGTCACCAAATTAGGATGTAGAACGTTATCTTTATGAGCTAAGTTATGCCAATTGACCTAGTTGTCTTGAGCCTTCAAACCCAGTAAATCAATCCCATGAGGCATTTGGTTATGTCTAGGAAGTACCCAGAACTGTGCCCCTACGTGCTTTCTTGTATATATGAATATATATGCAGCACATATAAACATATGCGTACATATGCCTCCAAATATACCTATATATGCATGAGTATGTACTCCTATACTTGCCCACACTCATATAACATACATATCTACCTATGTAACTACTCACATATTTTTTGTTTGTTATTACTGTTGTTGCAAATTTGTATATGGTATAGCATTTACTCTAGTTGTCTTTTATTCTTGCGTACACCTCAGTGCTTTCATTTACCTTGGTCACATTGTACTGACTTCCCCCATATTGCGCATCGCCTTTCCCTTCATCAGAATTAACACGTGTCTCTTATTTAGTAAGTGATTCTCGCTCCCTCCCTCTCCCACTCCCGGCAACCGTCAAAGAAGGTTGCTTTCTGTGTGTAAAATTATTCTCTACTTTTTGTAAAAGTGGTATCATACAATATTTGTCCTTTACTGATTGAATTATTTCCCTCAGTATAATGTCCTCCAGATTCACCCATGTTATGTTTCGTGAACTCATCATTAGTCTTTATCACTGTGTAGTATTCCGTTGTACATAGGTACCATGATTTATTTATCCATTCATCTGTTAATGGGCACTTAGGTTGTTTCTATGTTTTTACTATTGTGAATAATGCTGCAGTGAACATGGATGTGCATATAGCTATTCATGTCACTACTCTGGTAACTCTAGGATAAATACCTAGGAGTGGGATTGCTAGACCATAAGGTATTTCCAGCTTTTTGAGGAAGCGCCATACCTTTTTCTAAAGTGGTTGTACCATTTTACAATCCCACCAGCAGTGTATAAGAGTTCTGATCCCCCCACAACCTTGCCAGCATTTGTTTTTCTGATCAGTGCCATTTTAGTATCTCACTGTAGTTTTGATTTTCATTTCTCTGATGGCCAATGATTGCAAGCATTTCTTCATTTGTTTGTTAGCCTCCTGAATATCTTCTCTGGTGAAGTGTCTATTCATGTCCTTTACTCATTAAAAAAAATTTTTTTTGTGCTTTAAGTGAAAGTTTACAAATCAAGTCAATCTCTCATACAAAGATGTATATACACCTTATTATATACCTCTAGTTGCTCTCCCCCTAATGAGACAGCACTCTCCTTCTCTCCACCCTGTATTCCCATATCCATTCAGCCAGCTTCTGTCCCCCTCTGCCTTCTCATCTCCCCTCTAGACAGAAGCTGCTCACATAGTCTCATGTGTCTACTTGAGCCAAGAAGCGCACTCTTCACCAGTATCATTTTCTATCCCATAGTCCAGTCCAATCCCTGTCTAAAGAGTTGGCTTTGGGAATGGTTGGAGTCTTGGGCTAACAGAATGTCTGGGGACCATGACCTCCAGGGCCCTTCTAGTCTCAGTCAGACCATTAAATCTGGTCTTTTTATGAGAATTTGAGGTCTGCATCCCACTGCTCTTCTGCTCCATCAGGGATTCTCCGTTGTGTTCCCTGTCAGGGTTGTCATTGGTTGTAGCTGGGCACCATCTAGTTCTTCTGGTCTCAGGTTGATGTAGTCTGTGATTTATGTGGCCCTTTCTGTCTCTTGAAATCATAATTACATTGTGTCTTTGGTGTTCTTCATTCTCCTTTGCTCCAGGTGCCTTGAGACCAACTGATGCATCTTAGATGGCCGCTTGCTAGCTTTTAAGACCCCAGATGCCACTCACCAAGGTAGGATGCAGAATGTTTTCTTGATAGATTTTATTATGCCTACTAACCCCTAGATATCCCCTAAAACCATGGTCCCCAGACCCCTGCACCTGCTACTCTGGCCTTTGAACCACTGGGTTTATTCAGGAAACTTCTTTGCTTTTGGTTTAGTCCAGTTGTGCTGACCTCACCTGTATTTTGTGTTGTTTTTCCCTTCACCTAAAATAGTTCTTGTCTACTATCTAATTAGTGAATACTCCTCTCCCTCCCTTCTTCCCCACCCTCATAATCATCAAAGAATATTTTCTTCTCTGTTTAAATAGTGGTCTCATACAATATTTGTCCTTTTGCAACTGACGAATTTCACTTAGCATAATGCCTTCCAGATTCCTCCATGTTATGAGATGTTTCACGGATTCATCATTGTTCTTTATTGATGCGTAGCATTCCATTGTGTCAATATACCATAATTTGTTTATCCATTCATCCATTGATGGGCACTTTGGTTGCTTCCATCCTTTTGCTATTGTAAACAGTGCTGCAATGAACATGGGTATGCATATATCTGTTCGTATAGAGGCTCTTATTTCTCTAGGATATAGTCCAAAGAGTGGGATTGCTGAATCGTTTGGTAGTTCTATTTCTAGCTTTTTGAGGAAGTGCCAAATGTATTTCCAGAGTGGTTGTACCATTTGACATTTCCACCAGCAGTGTGTAAGTGTTCCAATCTCTCCACAACCTCTCCAA
Source organism: Loxodonta africana (assembly GCF_030014295.1). Lineage (NCBI taxonomy): Eukaryota > Metazoa > Chordata > Mammalia > Proboscidea > Elephantidae > Loxodonta > Loxodonta africana. The sequence continues at coordinate 42,985,608 of NC_087360.1, read as the reverse complement.
CATTTATTGTTTTGTGTTTTTTGGATTAATGCCAGCCTTGTTGGAGTAAGATGGTATCTTATTGCAGTTTTGATTTGCATTTCTCTAATGGCTAATGATCTTGAGTATTTCCTCACGTATCTGTTAGCTGCCTGAATGTCTTTGGTAAAGTGCCTGTTCATATCCTTTGCCGAATTTTTAATTGGGCTATTTGTCTTTTTGTTGTTGGGTTTTTGAAGTATCACGTAGATTTCAGAGATCAGATGCTGATCGGAAATGTAATAGCTAAAAACTTTTCCCCAGCCTGTAGGTAATCTTTTTACTTTTGGTGAAGCCTTTGGATGAGCATAGATATTTGATTTTTAGGAGCTCTCAGTTATCTAGTTTCTCTTCTGGCATTTGTGCTTTGTTAGTAATGTTTTGTATACTGTTTCTGCCATGTATGAGGGCTCCTAGATTGCTCTCTTTTTTGATTAAATTGTTTCTTTTTGTTGTTGAGTTGTTGGAGTTTTCTATGTATTTTAGAGATTAGAACTTTGTCAGATATGTTGCTGCCAATTTTTTTTTCTCACTCTGTAGGTTCTCTTTACTCTTTTGATAAAGTTTTTGTTGAGTATAAGTATTTAATTTTTAGGAGGTCCCAGTTATCTAGTTTATCTCCTGTTGTTTGTAAATCTTTAGTTGCGTTTTAGTTGATCCCTAGTTTGTCCCTATGTTATCTTCCAGGAATTTTATAGTTTTAACATTTAGGTCTTTGATTCATTTTGAGTTGGTTTTTGTGCATGGTGTGAGGTACAGATCCTGTTTCATTTTTCTGCACATGAATATAGAGTTTTGCCGGCACCATTTTGTAAAGAGAGAGTCTCTTTCTCATTAAATGGACTTTGACCCTTTGTCGAAGATCAGCTGTCCATAGATGGAAGAGTTTACTTATAGCTTCTGTTCCATTGATCTATGTGTCTGTCATTTTGATTGCTGTGGCTATATAGTAAATTCTGAGATCAGGAAGTATGAGGCCTCCTACTTTGTTCTAGAATCATCTTCTTTTTATGTTTAAAATTTTAATTATTGTTTTAACATAGGTAATCTATTTATCTGGCTTAATACTCAACAGATTAGAAAAGGTATAGAGTGAAAAATCACCTGCCAACCCTGGCCCCAGCCACCCAGAACCCCTTCAGAGGCAACCATTGTCATCAGTGTCTTATAGATCTTTCCAGAGATTTTTTAATGAATATCTAAACAAAAAAAAAGCTACATTATTTTCCCCTACACAAATGGTGGTGTACTGACTTATACCAATTTCATTTATATAGCACTATGTCTTGGAGATTTTTCCTCATTAGCATATAAAAATCTTCCTCAGTATTTTCTTAAGGTTGCATAGTATTCCAGTATATGGTTTTGCTATAATTTATTTGAGTCCTCAGGACTTTAAAAAACTACTCATTCTCTGGATCTTTCCCTAATATAACACATTAGATGAGATGAGACCTGGGTATGATATGCAGTCAGGTTTTGGAACCACAGGTCTACTTTATTGTTCTCTTTCTTCCTCAGTCTCTGACAGCAAGAAAGCTGATTTCCTACAGCTCAGAAAATTGGTTCAGAGTTTTGTAAAGTCAAATGAGTTGCTTCCTTCTGATTAACAGAAAGCAGTTGTAAATAAGAGTCTCATTTGTAGGAGATAAAATGACCGGAAATTGAGAAGAACGGCGTAAAGCCCTGGATTGGCATACAAGAGTAGGGAGGTGGTAGCATTGTGAATTCTTTAAAATTTGCAGACAGCATAGGGATTTCAGGTAGTGAAAACATAAACAAAGAGTCTGTGAGCTGCAGAAAAGTGGCAGATCTGTTTCAGCATAAGTAAATGAAAAATGGTATGTTGAAAAAAATAATCCAAACTATACTTATAGCCCATTAGGTTAAACATTTATCTATAAAGAATATTAGACTGTACCCTGAGCTCACCAGTGTAAAGTAGCCAAAAAAATTTGGTCAATATTGGGCCCAAACAGAAAGGTATTAGAAATATAAAGGAAAACATTATCATAACATCATATACAACTATTATTTTTGAATCTGAATTCTATGTGGAATTTGGGTAAAAACAAAAACAAACAAACAAGAACTCAGAAAAACAGGCTAGGACTTGAGAAGGGCACTTTAAAAATAAAAGAAACAAGCCAGGATAGGGATGGGAAAAGAAAATGAAAAATATTAGGGCTTTTAAATATGGTAAAGTTATTGGATGATATGCTTAATTTTTTCTTTTTATAAAACCAAATGAGCCTAGCCCAAACTGGAAACAGCTCACATGTCCTTCAGTTGGTGAATGGTTAAACAAATTGTGGTACATCCATGGTATGGAATACTACTCAACCATAAAAAGAAATGGACTGTTGATACATACAACAACTTGGATGATCTCAAGGGAATTATGCTGAGTAAAATAAGCAAATTTCAAAAGGTTACATACTGTATGATTCCATTTATATAACATTCTTTTTAAATGACAAAATTATAGCAATGGAAAATAGATTAGTGATTGCTAGGCTTTAAAAAGAGGGGACGTCACCACGGCTATAAAAAGGTAGCACAAGAGATTCTGTCGTGATGAAACTGTTCTGTAGTTTGATTGTGAGGGTGAGCTATACAAATCAACTCTAATTTCCCAGTTAGGATATTGTATTATAGTCGTGCAAAATGTTACCATTAATGGAGACTGGGTGAAGGGTACATAGGATTACTCTGTATTATTACTTACAACTGCATGTGGATCTACACTTATCTCAAAATTTAATTGAAAAAATTGAATAAGCCTAGAATGTCAGTGTGATAGAAAAGTAGAAAAGAACAAGGCAACATTTATGTTGATTGCCCCCAATCCAAAAGCGGGCAGCTCCTGATGTTTAATAGATTTAAGATCAATGAAACTCCGTACCCTCCCACACATTGAGTTAATGAGCATATGAAACTTATTAACCTGAGATTCTATAGGATAAAAATATATTTTAAAAAGCAATAGTGGCATGGGTAGGGAGGGAGGGAGAAAAGCCAGGAGTGGTGTGCATCCTTTAGACCCAGGGTCCCTGTGCTGGGAAACTCCTAGACCAGGAGAAGATTGATGACAAAGAGAGAAAGCCATCCCCTGGAGCTGGTACCCTGAATTCGAACTTCTAGCCTCCAAGACTGTGAGAGAATAAATTTCTGTTTGTTAAAGCCATTCACTTGTGGCATTTCTGTTATAGCAGCACCAGATAACTAAGATAGTTTGTATATTACTATGATGCTGAACAGGTTTCAGCAGAGCTTCCAGATTAAGACAGACTAGGAAGAAAGGCCTAGCAGTCTATTTAAAAAATCGGCCGATGAAAACCGTATGGATCACAATAGTTCAATACAGTTGTGCATGGGGTTGCCATGAGTTGGGGGCTGACTTAATGGCACACAACAACAATAAAGAAACACTAAGGCATTTTGGAAGTTTTTCTAACCTTGAAGTTTGACATCAAAGAGAACCATGTACTTCCACAGCAAAGACACAGTGTGGGATGTATGGATTTTTTTTTATTGTGGTACAACCCTATCATCTATCCATCCATCCACCCACCCACCCACCCATGCACCCACCCATCCACCCATCCGCCCATCCATCCATCCATCCATCCATCCGCCTGCCTGCCCGTCCATCCGTCCATCCGTCCGTCCGTCCGTCCGTCATCCCTCCCTCCCTCCCTCCTTCCCTCCCTATCTATCTATCATCCATCTATCTATCTATCTATCTATCTATCTATCTATCTATCTATCTATCTATCTATCTATCTATCTATCTATCTATCTATCTATCTATCTATCATCTATCATCTATCATCTAATATATGTATATAAAACAAGACATTATCCATTTCAACATTAAAAAAAATCAACAATTATTCTTTAACAACATCAAATTGCCAGTGATCAAATTACCAATTATCACATATATATATATACATATATATGTTTTAAAATTGTGGTAAATATATACCTAACAAAACATTTGCCATTTCAACAATTTCGTATGTACAGTTCAGTGACATTATGTTCATCATGTGCAGGCATCACTGCTGTTTCCATGTTTTTCCATCACCCTCAACAGTGCCTCCTAGGCAATGATTCTCCCTTTCCTCCCTTGAATTTTACATTAATTTAACAAACATTCACTGAGCTCGTATTATGTGTCAGGCACTGCCACAGGTAAAAAGGTAAAAGACACAGTCCTGCCCTCCAGAAGCTCATTACTGTAACTTGTAAATGCTTTCCTGCTCAGGAATTCAATGGTGGTGACATTACTTGTGGAATAGAAATGAATGTCATCCTGACAGAAATTATTTTTAATAATATCCTGATTAATAGTCACACTTGAGGCTATTTTAAAAATGGAAGCAGTCACCATGAAGTATTATAGGAATTACCTAAAAATAGACCATTTTATCCTCTGTGAATAATTTAGATGCTGGCACTCCAAATGCAATGAGGAGTGTGAGGATTGTGAAAGAGCTAATTGTGAGCTTTTGGAAAGTAGGGCTTGTATTTTATTATCTCTATATGCCAGGACTTAACACTCTGTGCATGGCATGCAGCAGGAGCTCAATAAATGCTGAACTGACAATCAGGATCTTTTGCCTCTTGTTATTTTTATGAGTTTAGGCCAGAAGGAGCTTATAGGGCTCTGTTATTGATGAGTGGAAATTGATTTTGACTACTATTAGGAGTATCTGGGATGGAGCATAAAACAAAACCAAGTTTAAATGTAAAAAGTCATTGGCACCACACTAGACTTGTAATCATACCTGTGGAATGCTGTTGGCAATTGGGAGCACACTGTCCTGCAACAGCTCTGCCCTGGACAGTGGCTGCTCTGCTACCATGGGCATGAGTTTCTTCCTCTGGCTAAAGGAACACAACCTCACCTGCTTGCTTCTTTCGAGGTATTGTGGGGATGAGCCTTTACTGACCATTTAACTTTCCTTTTTTTTTTTGACCATTTAGCTTTTATGCACAGACATTAGCATAGTATCATAAACATAATAAAAATAATACCATGGCAATGGTAAATCATTATGAATACCTCTTGCTGAGCTTCCTAGAAGAAAATTATTGAAGAGCTATGGTACAAAATGTGAAGATGGCTGTTAGCATGAAGGTGGCCTTTAGCATCTGTCTTAGTTACCTAGTACTGCTGTAACAGAGATAGTCACAAGTACGTGGCTTTAACGAACAGAAACTTATTTTCTCATAGTTTAGGAGTCTAGAAGTCCGAATTCAAGGTGTCCGTTCTAGGGGAAGGCTCTCTCTGTGGATTCTGGGGGAAGGTCCTTGTATCTTCCATTCCTAGGTTCTTTGGCAATCATGTGATGTGTATCTTCCCCTCTGTTTGTGCTTGCTTGCTTGCTTAATCTGCTCTTTTATATCTCAAAAGAGATTGACTTTAACCTTAAACCAAAAATATCCCCCGTGTCCTCTTAAAAGCAAACAATAGTTTAGCTTAACTAATAAAGAACGTCTGCTTTGAGCATTGTGCACTTTTAATATCTATCTATATGGGACCAACTTGACAATAGAAACTCGAAAGATTAAATAGGAAACTTAGGGGGCAGTGAGTTTTTTTTTTTTTTTTGATGACAGTTTCAGTAAGATATAATGCACATACCCTAAAATTAACCCTTTTAAAGCATACAATTCCATATATTCACAGAATTTTGCAACCATCATCACTATCTTCTGCTGACGAGATGCTCCCTTTCCACTCAGTGTTAATCACTCTTAATAGTTTCTTTCTTTCTCTTTCTTTCAACAGCTTCTACATGTACCATTTAGTGACATTGATTACATTCTTCAAGTTGGGAGGCAGTGAGTTTATGTTAATACAGGAGGAACAACTCCAAAAAGGAGGGTGAGATTTGTTAACAACTCAAAGAATGGAATCAATGCCACTGAATCGTACATGTAGAAATTGTTGTGTTCTGCTGTGTATATTCTCAATAACAACAACAAAAATAAAATAAATTATAAAAAAAAGAGATTGATTTAAGACAACCCTACATACACTAATACTGCCTCATTAATGTAACAAAGAAAACCACTTCCCAAATGGGATTATAACCACAGGCATAGAGGTTAGGATATCTTCGGAGTGACATAATTCAATCCATAACAGCATACTAGGCCTCATTTACTGCTATCATGACAGTGTTATCTCAATGGCAGTAACTACCATATGCCACATACAGTCCATCAAAAAGGAAATTTTATCTTTGTTACTTATTGTCAGAAGTGGATATTGTTATTTATTGTCAGAAGTGGATATTTAGATTAACACCCAAAGATTGAAAGATGTTAGATGCTTATTCTTTTGTTGACTGTAGATTTTTTTTTTTCCTTCTGCCCAACTTGAGTCAGAGAAAGCCTGGAAGTATTGTAGACAGACGTGGCAACATGAGACTGTGCCTCACAGACTTCTAACTACAGGGATCCTAATTGACCAAGGACCCCAGCTGCTTCACTCTGAAATGCATAGCAGCATTTCCGCTGAGGTTCTGCTTCCCACTGGCTGCTCCTAGCTGATGACTAAGTGTGACAGCTCTATTAGGGCTCCTCTGCCAGCTGACTTGAGCTCCATGGCTCCACAACAACCTTGTTGAAACTTTCTTAGACCTCGTAGTGGTCTAGGATCCCTCCACCTAACCTTCCCCCCACCTCCTTGACTGGGGTCAGACTTGCTTCTTCGTCTCATGCAACTGTCACAGCCTTTTTTGTTCCCTCCCCATTTTACCTCACGTAGGCATTTCCCCCTAACTAAATCCTTATATGCTTAATCCCTTCTTGGCATTTGCTTCTCAGAGGACCTGGACTAACACAAGTGGTACTTTGAGTGTTCTGAACAAACAGAGCATAGGATGGGGATTTGGGACTGGATCACCCACCACCCAACAAATGAAAAAGATGCCATCCTGGTGAGCAGATGAATCATGGATAGTCCTGGCACAGTGTTGTGGCTCAGTTGCTTGAGATTTCACTGATGGTGACCTGGGAAAATGTTCTGGTGGAGGGAAATGCTGTGGCAGATGTGAGGATGCAGGCATTTAAAAAATACAGGGAGATTTTTTTTTTTTTAATACAGTGGAGTTGTCAAAGGGATAATGAGAGACTGAGGGCTATTAAAAAGTAGTTAATGGCTAAGCGCAAGGGCCAGAAAGTGTTGGTAATAGTTCACCGAAGGCTGCCAGCTTTGAGTGGGACATGGAACAGGAAAGAGAACTTCATTAATCCAGGTCATGGTGCAATTGCCCTGACACTTGGGCCATACAGGCTGGCAGATAATATGGTGTTGGAGGTGTCAGGATTTGGAAAGGCACAATATGGAGCTTATGGCAAGCACAAGCAAGAGAATCACTGTGCAGGTGCCTGAGATTCTGGAGCAAAGCCATGCCATCATCCTCAGAGATTTAAATGCCTGAAAACCCCTGAAAATCAGCTTTTGGCATATCACTGGGCTCTGGAAGAGATGGAACAATTGATCACAGGTTACCCAGTGACCCACTTGGAACTGCACATTGTGACCTGGATTCCGTCAGATCTGCAAAGCCATAAGCTGGATAGCTTCAGTCCCTTATAAAATGGAGATGGTACATCCACAATTGAGATTTAGTTGCACCAGAGGGCATGAATATGTTGCAAGAGCAGGTGACCCAGACTCCCATGTTGCCAATCACTCTTACACCAGTGCCACTCCTCTGACTTGCACTTATGGCTGCATGTGGGAGCTGGTATGACCAGATGAAAGAGGAGAAAAAATCCCAAGTTTAGTTCATAAATGGCTCAGCCTGGTATGTGGGAACGAACTGAAAACGGATGGCCGCTGCATTACAGTCACATTCAGCGGTGGTCCCGAAACTCAGTATAGAGAGAAAATCTTCTCAAAGGTCAGAGCTGTGAGCAGCGAACTTGGTCATCCATTTTGTGTGGAAGAGAAGTGGTCCAAAGTGAGAAAACATGAAAATCCTAGGCAGTGGCTAAGGAGATCTGGAATAGAGACATGTGGGGTGGGCACAAAATGTGAAGAATCTTGTAGCACACTTTAATGTCCACTAGAAAGCATCCACCATGGAACAATCGTTGAACAATCAGTTAAACAAAATGACTTGACCAGTTGACATTAGCAGCCTCTGTCATTGGCCACCCCAGAACTGACACATTAAGCACATGAACAGAATAGCTAAGATGGCAGAGATGGCAACTATGTATGGGTCCAAAAGTATGGACTCCCACTTACCAAGACCAGTATAGCTACTGCTGCCTCTGAATATCAGCAACAGGGACTCTGACATAGAACTATTTTTTAAGGACACCAACTGTCTATTTGGTGACAAGTTGACCGTATAGGACACTTTCCACACTGAAAGGGCCAACGGTTTGTCCTCACAGGGGTAGATATTTATTCTGGGTATGGGTTTGCCTTTCCTGCCAACAGAATTTCAGTGAGCACCCCTATCTGGGGCTTGTAGAATGCCTGATCCACAGACATGAAATCCCATACAGCATAACATCCAACAAAGGGATACACTTCACATCTAAGGAGGTTCAGGAGTATGGCCATAACGATGAGATTCTCTAACTGTATCACATATCATACCATCCTGGCTGAGCTGACTTCACAGAATCCTGGAATGGCCTTATAAATCTCAACTAAAGTGTCCGCTTAGAAGAAATACACTGGAAGGATGGGGGTGCCATCCTTCACGGTCCAGAGACCTATATATGGCACTGTGTCCCAAAAGGAGAGATATGTGAGTCTGGAAACCAAGGGGGTAGAAGCAGAAATGACCCTACTCCCCATCACTCCCAATGATCCACCGGAGGATTTTGTGCTTCCTGTTTCTGCAACTCTGGACTCTTCAGGGTTGGAAGTCCTGGTTCCAAAAGAGGGCACTTCATTGCCAAGAGACAGACTAAGAGTCCTATTGAACTACAAGTTAAGATTGACACCAGGGCACTTCGGACTTCTATACACAAGGATCGGCAGGTGAAAAGAGGAGTCATTATTTTGACAGGGCTCTTGACCTTAACCATAATCAGGAGGAAGGAGTAGGTATGCTTTTACATATGGGAGCAGAGAGAAATATGTGTGGAACCCAGATAATTCCCTGATCGCCCCGTAGTACTCCCTTACTCCACCGTGACTGTGAATAGACATGTGTAGCAACCCCAAACTGAGAATAATATTGTTATCAAGGGTTTAGACCCTTCAGGAATGAAGAATTATGTTGTACCATTTGTGGTGCAATAGATCGCTTTTGTGTAGCTTGTGCAAATAGGGTTAACTGTGGGGTTGTGCAAACAGGGTAATTGTGGCCCACCAAAGGGATTGGTCAGTTTTGCCATCCTGCTGGGTTTCAAATGAGCCATCCCAGAGGTGGGAAGGAGAGGATCCCACCACTACCAAGGAAGGAGAGCTAAAAGTGGAGCGCGTCCTTTGGAATTGAGATCTCTGTGCTGAGAAGCTCCTGGAACCAGGAGACTGAGAGAGAGAGAGAGAGTGCTATAACACTAAAGACAGCAAGACACAGTGGCAAAGAAAGAGCAGCAGGAGAGACCTGCAGGAGATGGCATGGTGGCAGAGCTAAGAGAGCTTTTTAACACTTGCCTGAGCCGGGCAGAGGTCAAGGGCACAGAGAAAGATGTGCCTCGGGGCACAGCTGGTAAGAGGCGGTCTTGATAGAAGAACTCTATCCTGAGTGTTCCTGAACCTGAATTGTAACTTGTTCCTTCCCTAATAAACCCCATAACTGTGAATATTGTCTGTGAGCTCTGTGTGGCCATTGTAATGAATTATGAGAGGAGGCATAGCTGGTCTCTGCTTCATCAGACTCAGCTTTTTTTTGTTGACCTTGATCTCCTTCCCCCTTGTGAAGTTAGAGGAGGTCAGATGCCGCTGCCTTGCCATTTTTATACCATCATAGTTGCCAGGACCTACTGAGGTGATAGCTAAGAGTGAGGAGAATTTAGAAGAATAGCAGAGGAGGAATGAGGATGTTACTAGTTGCAGCCCCAAGATCACCTATAGTGATGGGGTTTGTGGTTGTACATCTTCTGACTTTCCCATTAGGGAGAAAGGCCCTTGGAAACCATGGAAGAGCTGCCTCCTGAACCTGTGGCACAAGGGGCAGTCTGTGGCAGTCATGAGACTGTGCCTCACAGCCTTCCAAATACAGGGTACATAAACAACCAAGGCCCCAGCCTCTGTGCTCTAAAAGCCATCACCACATTTTCACCAAGGCCACACTTCATATGACATGCCCCATCAATAACTGAACGCTGCAGGCATACTGAGAGAGACCAGTTCCTGAGAGACAAACATTGATGGCCAAATTTGGTTCAAGAACTCCTCAGCAGCCTTGCTGAGCATTTTTTAGATTACATGGTGGTCTAGGATGCTTCCATTCAACATCCCTTCCATCTCTCCTTCCTCCATTTGGGATCAGACTTGCTTTGCTGTCTGGTATTCCTTTCCCAGCCTTCCTTGCTTCTCTTCCTATTTTTTCTCACATAAGTGTTTTCCCTAATGCAATCCTTACATGTTTAGTTCTGTTTTGGCAATTTGCTCAAAAACAAAACTCCAATTTGTAGCATTTTCCGATTTCCATGATATAAATACTCCCACCATAGTGGATTACTACAGGTGGTTCTTGCAAATTCCTGAATAGTTCTCCTGAGCTGATACAAGCTGGCTCCAACATACCACTTTATCTGCTTCTGGGAGGTGAGTGGATCTAGACTAGCACAGGTGGGATAGGCTTGAGGAGGATTGTGTTGCACTTCAGAGTAGGATGAGTCAAAATCTGGGAGATGGGGGTGGGAATTTCTTGTTGTCAGCATTTGACTTCAATAAGGGGTTGAACTGAAAAGTTTGTTTTTGACACTTTTTTTTCCCAAACTGGGATCAACCTGTGAACTTGTGCCCCTCCTTAACAACGTATGCATCTATAATTCCAGTCATTTGTCTTTACTTCTTTCAATCCATTCATCAACCTGCTGCCTGATTAACTTTCCTAAACCAAAACTCTGATCATGTAAATGCTCTGATCAAGAATCTCCAACAGCGGTGTTTCCAAGAGAGGTGTTTCTCAAATTGTGTAGAGTACCACTTTTAGAGGATACTAATAGGTTGTGAGAATCCAAGGAAAGCGTGATCAAATAAATTTCGGCAACACTAAGTTAAACAAGGTTAGTCAAGTTTCTTTATGTGGGGGCTTATCACTGATAAGTTAATGTGAATTGCAAATCTCCCATAGAGGTTGTGTAATGTTTCTCACACATTTGACTGTGGCTTTCTTCTAATTTTTTCAGAGCATCTCATGGAACCAGTGTTTTGTGGAAGACATTTTGGAAATGCTGGCTATATTAGCTTAGAAATTAACATCCAAATTCCTTAGTGTTCAAGGCCTCCGGTTGTCTAGGCTTCAGCAGCTTTCTAATTTTATTTTCCTTCTTGAATGCTTTGTTCCAGGAAACAAACCAGTCACTGTGCCTATCTATGGATACTTCACTGCTTTGGTCCTTTCATGTTCTTCCTTCCGTCATTAATGGCCTTCTTCCTTTTCTTTACATATAGAAATTCATTTAGTCTTGCCATGTTTTCTATGAAGTCTCACATCTGAAACTATATGACCACTTAACAGTGCTCTGTTAGTTATCACATTCTATTATGTTTTTAGTCATTTATACAAGTCTTCTCTTCCTGTATTCTGAGTTCCTAAAAGGTAGGATAGAAGTCAAATTTTTCTTTGTTTCTTCCCAAATGCTGAGATTAGTATCTTAATATTGGAAGCCCTCACTACTTGTTGAGGGCATGAATTTTTATCCACACTGACATCCCTATTAACAGTATTTACAAATAGTTACACACACACACATACACTCATATCATAATCTTTCTACTCTTCATCATGGTAAATGAAGCCTTTCCCAAAAGAAATCAAGGAAAACTAGAATGTTTATTTGCACCAAGAATATTGTTCTTGTCTTGGTTATCTAGTGCTGCTGTAACTGAAATACAACAAGTAAGTGGCTTTAAAGAGCAGAAGTTTATTTCCTTACAGTTTAGGAGGCTAAAAGTCCAAATTTAGGACAGCGACTGTAGAGGAAGCCTCTCTCTCTGTGGGCTCTGGGAGAGGATCCTTGTTTCAGCTTCTGTAGCCCTGGCATTCCTAGGTTCCTTGGTGATCTTCATGTGGCATCTATCTTCCCCTATTTGGGCTTGCTTGTCTGTGTCTATGCTGCTCACTATAACTCAGAAGTGATTAGGTTTAGCACACACCCTACACAGTTGTGGTATCATTAACATAACAAAGAAAATACTATTCCCAAATGGGATTACATCCACGGGTACAGGGGTTATGATTTGTGTCCCCCAAAATTAATATTTTTTGGGACACGATTCAATTCATAACAGCCCTGATGCATAAAACAGCCCCCAAATATTGGGTGGAGATAGTGTTTTCCACAGCATTAGCTACTTGTTGTATCAGAACAAATCCATCCCACAGACAGATTCAGAAAGAATACAAAGCTGGAAGGCCTCCAGGTAGACCTGGCTCCCCAAGGTCAATTTTTGGCAGCTGCCTCTTTTCTTCCGTTCTTACCCCTGAATATAGTTTCTCCGTTGAATGGAGACATTAAAAACTTTCACCTTTCTTACCTGAGAAAGAAACAAGGCTGAATGGGAAATTATTTCTCAGCATTCCAGGTCCTGACTACCTTGGGAAGAAGACATCAACCCAACAGGCTGCTGTTACTGTTTTTTTACTTCATGCTTTTTTTCCTATAGTGACTGTCCCTCTTTCTGCAGGTTAACATTTAACTGGGGGAAGAAGGGAGCTGGAAATCAACTACTTAGAATTTTGAGTAAATGTTAATCACCAGTAGCAGTTTTAGTAATCTACTTTTAACGTTTCTCCTGAGAAATGTTAGGCAAGGCTAATTTGACTTGTCAGTAGAGTTTATGTCTGCTATTAACCTCTTCACCTCTTTGTCTTTCCCAAGTCTAGTTGCTTTATCAAGGTTTAATTGGATTAGGGTTAGGGTCTCAGAGATTTTCAAATCTGGAACCTTTATTAGATGAGACAATGGAAAACAGAAGGTACTGGGCGGAGGGCAGTAATTCACTGCCTGGTCCACAGAGGAGAATTACACCCAGAATTAGTGAGACTTGGGAGCAATGCCTCCCCCACAGAGATTTCTTTCTTTTATCTAGGAAACCTTTGGAGAGGACAGTATAGGCATTTTAGTGCATGTTCTCTCTCTTTTTCTTTTCTAGGGAGGACAAAGAAAAAATATTTGTGGCTTGTTAGGGAAGCAGCATGGTAAGACAGAAGCAGTGTTGTGTTGTAAAAAGCACCAAATGTTATACAGTTGGTAAAAAATATTTAAACAATTTATGGCCTCTACAACCCAGGTTTTGTCATAAACAGAAGTTGGACTCTGAGCATGCTGGGAGCTTGGCATCATGGTTAGGAGAGATGGTCCACATTTCAAACCACAGGATTTAAAAGGACAGGATGGATTCAGGAGTAGATTTCTTCTGAAGAGGGAGGATGGGGCAGAAGGATGCTAATCTAGCGAGTTTGAGTCCAGATATAAGATGTTTGAGCAGGACCTCCATCACACAGTTTGTCCCCTGACAACTCCAGGGGCACCATTCACAGGACATTGATGGTTGTGGTAGGTAACTATGGTATTGCCTGGCCAGCACTTTTTTCTAGGCTCCTGTACCTCCTTCTCACCCCTAGTTACCATGGGAGCTCCATGCATACACCTAACTTAAAATTGATTAGTCAGGGTATTCCAGCCCTTTGGTCAGGTGGATTGGTCCGGGGTGCCTGAGAAATGTAATGCCTAAGAAACATCAATGGCCATGTTTCTTGCTGTGTGGACCTGAGAAACTTAGTTACCTAGTGCTTCTTTAACAGAAATACACAGGTGGGTGGTTTTAAAGAACAAAAATTTATTTTCTCACAGTTCTGGAGACAAAAAATGTCCAAATCAGGGTCTTGACCATGTCAATTCCTTCCCTCCTAGTAACTTGCTTGTTCCTTGGTTCCCTTGGCTTATAAAAGATCCTCACAGGGCTTCTGTCTTTCTCTGTCTGTGCTTGCGTTTATGGCTAATCTGCTCATTTTATAACTCAGAAGTGATTAGGTTTAGGATATACTCTACACTGATATGACGCCATTAACATAACAAAGAAAAACCTTATTCCCAAATGGGATTGCATCCACAGGGATAGGAGTTAGGAATCCAACGCTTTTTTTTTTTTAGTGAGGAGGGGGACACAATTAACAGAAACAGGGGCTGGTTTGCAGAAAGAGAGAAGAATTAAATGTGTCTAGAGAGGAGCAAGGAAGCCCTGGTGGAGTAGTGGTTAAGTGCTACAGCTGCTAATCGAGAGTTTAGCAATTTAAATCCACCAGGAGCTCCTTGGAAACTCTATGGGGCAGTTCTACTCTGTTCTCTAGGGTCGCTATGAGTCAGAATTGACTCGACGGTGGTGGGTTTGGGTTTTTTGGTTTTGGTTAGAGAGGAGCAAAGAGAAGAGACTCAGAGAATGATGTCTGAGCCCATGTTTCCAGCTGTCCCTAAGGCACAACTAGATTCCTGTACAGGGTTCCATGAGACCATAAATTTCCCTTAGTGTTTTGTTGTTGTTCTTAGGTGCCATCAAATTAGTTCCGACTCATAGCGACACAGAACAAAACACTGCCTGGTCCTATGCCATCCTCACAATCATTGCTATATTTGAGCCCTTTATTGCAGCCACTGTGTCAATCCATCTTGTTGAGGGTCTTCCTATTTTCTATGAAAATTTAGCATCTGAATTAGCATGTGCTATACTTTTTTTATACATATAAAAGGAAACCCTGGTGGTGTAGTGGGTAAGAGCTACAGCTGCTAACCAAAAGGTTGACAGTTCTAATCCACCAGGCGCTCCTTGGAAACCATATAGGACAGTTCTATAGGGTCTCTGTGAGTCGGAATTGACTTGATGGCAACGGATACGTATAAAATACACATCAGATTTTGAAAATTTAATTCAAATAAAAGAATGTTAAGTATCTCATTAATAGTATTTATATTGATTACATGTTGAAATTATAATATTTTGGGTATATTGATTAGATAAAATATATTACAAAAAATTCTACATTTTTCTTTTTACTGTTAAAAATGTGGGAATGGAAAATGTAAAATTCCATATCTATTTCCATATATAGTTGCATTATTGAAGAGTGCTATGTGCTATGCAATTATATTTATGTTATAAATGTATTTTTCTATTGAACAGTGTAATATCCTATGCTAAACATTTTTACATGCATTATCTCATTTAATCCTGACAACAACTCTATGAAATAGATACCATTATTATTATCACCCTTTGACAGAGGATGTTCGGAGAGATTTGCAACTTACCTAAAGTCATATAGCCTAATGGCAGAGCCAAGAATCCAGCAGAGATAGTCTGACACTAGAGTCTGCAGTCTTGGCCTCTATGCTATACTCTCTCTGGGAAAGGAGGCCTGCATTTACAGGAGCTTCAGAATCAGAAGGGGCCTCACATTTAGACTATTTGATAATATTTTGGGAAGATGTGATACATAGAGCACAAGTACACTAATAGACTGGAAAGAAGATATTAATCATAATTTAAATGTATCACAACTTTGGTAATCCTATGTTGGCATTGCTTAATTATTTAATATCCTGAAATCTTAAATCTCTCTAAGCTTCTGAGAGGCCCTGGGACCACATTAGATAAGGCTCCTAGCTGCCCCAAATGAGTCTTGGACAGCTTTCAGTCAAGAGTATGAAGAGTGATCCAGGAATTGGATAAGACAGCTTTAACACAATAGGGATGCGGTATGGACTGAAAGCAAGATTGTGCTCTTAGCCTCTCATCCTATGCAATTGCTGTTGATTAATTGTCCACATAAAGGTGGCAATATGCTGAGGTACAAGGAGGAGAGAGATAAGAGAGGAGACACATTTGACATTTCCCAAGTCAAAGTTTTCTGAGAGGCTGGTGGGAAGCTGTGAAGGCAGTGGTATTTGTTGTGCTCCCTCTCTTGATAAAAAAATCATAACATGTCTGCTTCTTGCCCTGTAAGAACTTGCTCATGGGCCCTGGCTTTGCAATTGTTTGAACTACAGATGCACTGTGGGAATGGGACACAGGACAGGCAAACTTTAGTTGGAGAGTCAAGGCACCAAGGTGATTAGAAATGAGGAAGCTCTGTGAGACCAGAGAAGGGCTCACTGAGGAGAGGAGAGTGAACAAAACCAATAATGGAAAGTGCCAAAGTCAAACTTTGCTAAATTCCCAGTTTTGCCCAGGGCTGGACCTGAGTGGTGCAAGGTTTGAACCTGGAGGTGCTGTGAAAGAAAGGCCTGGCGATCTACTTTCATAAAGATTACAGCCAAGAAAACCCTATGAAGCAGTTCTACATATGCGGTTGCTGTGAGTCTGAATCGACTGGAAGGCAGTAGAGTTTCACTTGTCATGTAAGTGCCTGTCCTAAAATGTAAAAGTTAAGAACCTCTTTAAGCAATTCACATATTGGTGTGAAATAGTTTAACCTTACAGCTTCTTTCCTAATCTCTCTTGAACATTGAGAATGTAAAAGTTTTCAAGGGGTAGGGGAGGAAATTGTCATTAGCTGCCATCGAGTCAGCCTCTGACTCACAGTAAACCCGTACACAGTGGAACAAAGCATTGCCCAGTCCTGTGCTATCCCCATGATCAGCTGTGGATTGGACCATTGTGATCCACAGGGTTTTCACTGGCTGATTTTCAGTAGAGTTTCCAGGCCTTTCTTCCTAGTCCATCTTAGTCTGGAAGCTTTGCTGAAATGTGTTCTGCTGATATCAGAGCAACATGCAAGTCTCCATGGACAGATGAGTGGTGGCTGCACATGAGGTGGCTGGCCTGGAATCAAACCTGGGTCTTCCACATGGAAGGTGAGTATTCTTCCACTGAACCACCACTGCCCCTCCTGGGGATAATAAATAAAAGCTCATTATTGCTATGATTATTATTTTTAGAGGGCATAACTCAGTGAGGGAGTACTCACTAACAATGTACACAGGTTGTTAATGAGTCTCCCTCCAATCCTGTTGCCCTGTTCTTCTTCACATAGTCCAGTTTCTTGGATTATTTGTTCAGCATACAGGTTGAATAAGCATGGTGAAAGGATACAACCCTGATGCGCACCTTTCCTGGCTTTAAATCACACAGTATCCCATCGTTATGTTCGAACGACTGCCTCTTGATCCATGTACAGATTCCTTGGGTAAGGTGTGAATCTGAGGTGGTAAAGGGGGGGATTTGAGTTGTAAGGACCACTAGAAAGTAAAAAGAAATATTCTAAAAGGAAGGGTTCTAAAGAAAAGTTTTTTTTTCCTTAGGAATTATGTCTGGGACTGGTTATGTATTCTTTTTGTTGTTGTTAGGTGCTGTCGAGTTGCTTCTGACTCATAGCGACCCTATACACAACAAAAGGAAATACTGCCCAGTCCTGTGCTATCCTCACAATTGTTGCTATGCTTGAGTCCATTTTTGCAGCCACCGTGTCAAGCCATCTTGTTGAGGGCCTTCCTCTTTTCCACTGACCCTCTACTTTACCGAACATGGTGTCCTTCAGGACTGATCCCTCCTGATAACATGTCCAAAGTATATGAGACTTAGTCTCACCATCTTTGCTTCTAATGAGCATTCTTGTTGTATGTATTTCTTCCAAGACAGATTTGTTTGTTCTTTTGGCAGTCCATGGTATATTCAATATTCTTCGATGACACCATGATCAAAGGTGTCAATTTTTCTTCCGTTTTCCTTATTCATTGTCCAGCTTTCACATGCATATGAGACAATTGAAAACATCATGGCTTGAGTCAGGTGCGCCTTAGTCCTCAAGGTGACGTCTTTGCTTTTCAACAATTTAAAGAGGTCTTTTGCAGCCAGCCGATTTGCCCAATGCAATACATCTTTTGATCTCTTGACTGCTAGTTCCATGGGTGTTGATTGTGGATCCAAGTAAAAGGAAATCCTTGACAACCTCAATCTTTTCGCCATCTATCATGATGTTGCTTATTGGTCCAGTTGTGAGGGTTTTTCTTTTCTTTATGTCGAGGTGTAATTCAAACTGAAGGCTGTGGTCTTTGATTTTAATCAGTAAGTGCTTCAAGCACTCTTCATTTTCAGCAAGCAAGGTTGTGTCATCTGCATAATGTATACAGGCTGTTAATAAGTCTTCCCTCAATCCTGATGCCCCATTCTTCTTCATATAGTCCAGTTTCTTGGATTATTTGCTCAGCATACAGATTGAATAAGCATGGCGAAACAATACAACCCTGATGCACACCTTTCCTGACTTTAAACCACACAGTGTCCCATTGTTATGTTTGAATGACTGCCTCTTGATCCATGTACAGGTTCCTCATGAGCACAATTAAGAGTTCCGGAATTCCCATTCTCCGCAATGTTATCCATAATTTGTTATGATCCACACAGTCGAATGCTTTTCATAGTCAATAAAACACAGGTAAACATCTCTTTACTATGCATGAATTATTTGAAAATAAAACTCCACATGTCTGGGATAATTTTAGCAGGAGACGAGAAGAGGCAATGGGATAAATCACAAGTATTTTTAAACTCCTTCTTTCATTATGATACCACTCTATTTTACCCTTTGCCCAAGAGGCCTTAAGGCATAATTGTAGCTTTTCTGCAGGAAAAGCAGAAGGACAGCTGCTGCTAATTTAATAATATCCAATTTCGGTGGTATTTATTGAGCCTTATGTGTAAAAAAAAAAAAAAAAGACACCTTCTTAACAACGTCCTGGCCTTACACACCTTCTTAACAACGTCCTGGCCTTACACAACACTCACCACCCACTTCCCCCCTACAAAAAACCTGACCATAGGATTCCAAGGCCATCACGAAAGCCTCTAGCCCCCAGCTTCACCAGAATGGGCCCAAGTCTCCAGGTGGCAGTAGCAGACCTCAGCCAAAGCCAGATGCTCTGACATTTTGTTTTTTCTCCACTAGATTCTTATGCTGACACTGTGCAGGTTGCTATAGAACTGCTAGAGATAGATGTAAAGCTACACTATAGGATTATTTGAAACTAGGCAGGGAGGAGGGAAAGAAAACAAAGAAGAATCTTCCTGCTGTCCTTATGATTTCTACTTTTATTTTTCTGTTTCCCAAATACCAGAAGTGGGAAGTGCTTGCTTCTTGTGTATCAATGAACTGAGAGCACACAAATGAAATGAGGCAAAAGAATATATTTTTAAAGGCTCTTACCCCCAATTGTGTCAGCTCTGCATGGTAAAGAAGTAAAGCAGGAGCATGTGGTGAGAGGCAGGAGCAGTTTCTTAAGGTGTCTGTGGGGGAGGAGGGGGGAGCATCTCTCTTGATTCCTGAAAATCGTGCCTTTCCGAAATTGCTTTTTCGAGTTTCCCTCCTAGAAATGTAAAATGATGCTGTCTGAGTACTCTTTTTGAGTCTATGCTGTTATATATGTGGTAGATTTAAGACTGGCTAATTTTTATGGTCGGCCTCCTGGGGAGGTATGGAGAAGAGTGGGAGGGAGAGAAAGCCCAGAAACTATGACACTCCACTTTCTTTTGATCAAAACATACTACTACAAAAAGGAACCTCAAAGGTAGTGAAGAGAGTGGAAAAACTTTATTTTTCTTTTTTAAATGAAAATGATTTACTTCAACTGCAAAGAAGAAATATCCCTCAAAAGGGGGAAAAAAGCCTTAAAGGAGCCTCCAACTTGGCTACTGCTGAGCTTAAAAACAAACAAACAAAATGACTGATGTGCCAAGTAGATCATCTTGGATGGTGGGGGTAGAGTTTGAAAAGGGCAAAAAAAAAAAAAAAAAAAAAAATGCCAGGCAGTTTTAGCTGATTCCAGCAGAGGCAGTGAGCAGCAAGGGGCCTGGACAATGGGATACATAATTGGCTAACAAATAATAAAGCCAAAATTGGATATTAACAGCAATTAGTTTCTGTAGAAGCACTGGGGAAAAGAACTACAGAATACCGCATTGGGCCCCGAGCTGAAGCAATCTGAAATTAAATCACTGTCTCAACTAAATAGGAATAAATATGGCCACATCAGTCTCTGTAAATGTGGGAGGGGAGGGAAGGGAAGCCGCCTGTGAAGTCCAGGTGTACCCTCCTGTGTGTCAGAAGCTTTGGGTGGCACGACCTTTGTAAAGTAGTTTCTGGTCCTGACCTGTTAACCCAAAGGGACCTTACATCACTTACTCTGCACCCCAGGCTGGAGCAATTGGGCCCAAAGATGAGGAAAAGGAAGGAATTTCAGTTCTTTTTCAAAAAAGAGACTATATTCTGTTGCTCATAACAAGCCTCATCTTTTTCTCCGGGTGGGGGCGGGGAGGGGGAAGGGACTGGGCTTTGACAGC
This sequence comes from Loxodonta africana, assembly GCF_030014295.1. Lineage (NCBI taxonomy): Eukaryota > Metazoa > Chordata > Mammalia > Proboscidea > Elephantidae > Loxodonta > Loxodonta africana. The sequence continues at coordinate 42,965,090 of NC_087360.1, read as the reverse complement.
TCATGAGGATAGAAAAAGAATATCTGCCTTTCTCATTCAAATTGATTTCCAAGTGGCTTCATTCCCTGTGGTGCAGTGGCATCACCAGGGTTTGTGTCACCCAGTGCAGTAACTCACGGTGTCACCCCCATGCTAATTACAATATTGTAGCTAAAACACTAGAAAATTTGGCAAAATCAGAAACTATAAATACCAGCAGCAAGGAAAACAACAGCTGAAACCATATGATTTGAAGCTCATTGTAACTGGGTAATAATGACAGCTCTGACCAGAGCACATAAGAAGGTTCGAAAAGTAAATTAGCATAGAGTTTTAGCCTTGTAAGTGTATTGATAAATGTAAACTGGGTTTAGGAGAAAAAATTATTGTTATAACTAAATACAAAGATATTTTTATAAAAAATAAATTCCTGCTGAAATTGCAGAAAAACCTTATAGACAGTTATTTTGGTGTCACTCCCTTTGACAGTATCACCTGGTGCTTCCGCACCTGCCCTCCCCTGCCTCCCGCCCCCCGCCCCGGCCCCAGTGACGCCACTGCTCTGGTGTGGGATCTGACTAAAGCTGAAGGAGATATGTGTCGTTTTCCTTCTAGTTTGAAGATATATTTTTTTCCATCCTTCTCTAGAGGGTATTAGGGGAGTGGGGGAAAGAGGGTATTTGGGGATAGCGAGGACCTATGGCTGGGGATGGTTGAAGCTACTGGTACTGGGGGAAAATACCCACCTTGCAACAGCCATCGCTGGTACTGAGGATAGGGATAGGCTGGGCAGGTGTAAAGAGGAACCACGGATGATGGACTGAGGCCAAAAATCGCTCCGCCCGCCCCCTCTGAAAAACCCACACCTGAAGCGCTTTCACCGCGCGCTTTGCTGGTGGAAAGCAAGGGAGTGGCCAAGAAGTGGTTTTTCCCAGGCCGTTTCCCTTCTCCCTCGCTGAGCCCTCTCTTGGGACCGCGTTCGCTGCTCGGCTGTCCAGCACATTTTGAAGTCCCGAGGGTTTCTGGGGTGCGGAACGGGCTCGTGGAGGCCAGAGGCCCCGGGAGAGGATGCAGGCGAGGACTCCGGGGCGGGGGGGAGGGGAGCGGTGCGGTGCGGTGCGGTGCGGTGCGGTGCGGTGCGGTGCGGTGCGGTGCGGTGCGGTGCGGAGAGAGGGCCAGAGGGGAAACCAGCGCTAGGTCCTGGCAAGCCAAGGTCGAGCAGGGTGAGCTGGCGGGAAGGCTGGATGCCTAGGCCCGAGACTTGCGACGCGGAAAGCGCTGGGAGTGGTGCAGAAGTAATTTCTTTCTGCGAAGTCCGTGGTTTTGATCCGTCCCACTCTTCGAAGCTGCTCTTACCCGCCCCCATTCTTACCCCTGACTCCGTAACAATTGAAGGTCTTGACCGTCGAATGCCATCTTGCGCTAATGCAAAGTTGGAGAAAAGGAGCTGTGCAGAAAAGGCAAAATGTGGGACTCTGCAATAGGCGTAGGTGACCCCGGCCCCGGGGCTTGTCGCGGGCCCCCTGCCCTCTGTGCTGACCTCGCGCCATCCGGGACACGCAGCTTTCCACACGTCGGCTTGTGGCGCATCCAGGAACAGGACGGAAAACAAATTTCGCGTCTACCCGCACCGCGGATCAGTCAGAGGTGAGATACGCGGGGTGACCCATTCGCATTCCCTGCTCCCCACCCCGTCTTAAGGACCTCAAGTGTTCCTGATTCGAGAGAGAGAGAGAAAAAAAAAAAAAAGCCGGGAACTGGAGTAGAAATGAAAAAGAAAACCAGCACTTGTTCATCGTTGTCTTGCTCTATTTAGATGTCTCGGGCGTATTGTAAGAAAAAGATAAAGGAAAAAGAGGCATTCACGTTGGAATGCGGGTCATTGGGAAGCCCTGGAAGAGGATCCTCTGCTGGCAGCGCAGAACGCGGCGCTTGCTGCAGCGGGGAAGGGCAGGGCCACCGAGGCAGCCAAATTCGGCCGCTCTCCCGGGAAATACCAGCGGACTCGCTGCCTCTTTGCAAACTGCCTTCCTTAGCAAAGTAGGAAAAAGAACTTCCAGCAAAAATACTTTCTCCATTGTTAACCAGTGTCATAAAACAATATGTGTACTGTTTAATGAGAAGCTAGTTTGTTCTGTAAACCTTCATCTGAAGTACAATAAGAAATGTTACCTCCAAGGTCTTAGGTCTCCATATTTGTATATATGTAAGCAGCAAATAGATGGAATTTTAATTTAGAATAAATCTTTCCTCCCTCAATTTTGAAAGGAAAAAGCCCCTAATGAGCATTGAGGTTTACTTTTCAGGCTTCTGAAGCCATGAAGAGGCTCCAGACCTTCATTTCTTGGTAATGTTTCCATTTTGAGACAACAGGGAGAAAGGATAAGAAAATGAAAAGGTAAGCCTGTGGAGAGTTGTTGGTCTGGAACATTCTTTGTTCTCAATAAGGCCTGCTTGTTTTCCAGGCAGTCTAAATTTGGTGCCCGAAGATCTCCTTTGGGGGCCACATGCACACTTCTATACTGTGGCACAAAACAGCACATAGTACTTGGAATAAAGCACATTTGAAGTTCTTTTTCTTGTTCTATGTTTACATTTATATTTGAGATGCAATGAAATGTATTTTTTAAAAACTAAAGTCAAATTGATTAAAGAGTCTGGCAAAAACACCCAATGAAAGAATTGATAGATGGAACTTGGAAGAAAACAATCTTTATTAGGGTATCATAATCCTCATCATTATTGGCATACTCATCACCCTGAATCAGCCAGCCAAGCCCCAAATACACAGACAACCAGCACAACCCGTCAGCCCATGGTGACTCATGGAGCTCTAAAACCACCCACAGAGTAGATGAGGAAGGGGAGGCTCCATCTGTCCTAGGGAGAACACTTTGCAGCTGCCCCCAGAGGACTCTATTCTAAGGTTGGAATAAAAGGGGGGGGGGAATATTATGTAAGTTCAATAGAGGGAAGGAGAAAATTATTTCCCTACAGTGACACTATGAATGGATGGATGTTTTTTGTGATTAAATGCCTTCCTATAAATATTAACAATGAATATGGTTATGTCAGGAAATGTATGATGTATATATGTATGTGTATGGGCATAGGCTTACTGAGAACATACTCCTGCCCCCAAATATTATTTCTCTGGCTAAGGCTCCTCATGCATCCCCCCCCCTCTTGGTAATATAAGTAACTTACAGGAATTTACCTTTGCCTCTGTTAAAGGATTAATTTCTCTTCTCCTTAAATAGAGATCTGGATCGTCTCTGGCAGGGGAAAGAATAATATTACAATTTTTTCCTTTGATACATCTTAAAATCTATCTTCAAGTATGTGGTACAGTAATCTGAAGAAATACGAGAGTCCATGGGAGCTTCAGAAACATGATGACCACGATGATATTGCTATACAGGGATGGATGGATACCTTCGTGTATTCAAAGAGTTAACTGCCTCAAATGTGTCCTACAGTTTTTTAAATGTATTTTTTCTTTCTTTCATTTAAACCATAGGATATAATTAGAGAGACATAAATAGATGGGAGAGAAGATGGTGTTGAAAGTTAAGGAAATATCTTGAAGGATCAGAAATCTTCAGGTTTCTTACATAAACACTGCTGGGCATAAATAGGCCTCAAATACAGAGGAAGAGGAGGAAAAATTGGGACTGACTTTCACTTTGATACCTCATTTAGGGAACACAACAGGCCTTGAAATGACACAAGGGGCAAAGTGGTCTTTTCATCTTTTTGCCCATTAAAGCCTCCCCCCACACCAAGAAAACACATTTTGTAATGAGATTTGTGAACACAGGAATGTACCCACACTGAAGCACACAGACTCAGCAATCCCAGAACACTCCCACATACAAAGCTTTCTGGAACAAGAGTTTACATAAGCAATTAAAAAAACAAAACAAACAAACAAAAAAAAACACCCCTCCAATCATAGGTTATCTGCAGCAGAAACCTGGCAGGCTTTGTCCATGGTGCCTTTGGGTTGAGTTCTCAGGGAGAAGTGTGCTAGGTTCTACCTAAAAGGGGCATTACTTAGGGAGGTATCTGGAGATTTTACCAGAGGGCACATCAGCGAAGGGTACAATGTCTGAAGGAATTACAGAGAAGCAATTACTAAAAAAGGCTCACTAATGTGGACAATTGTGGAGTATGGGTTTTGGTCACCAGAGGCTTAAACCATGCCTAACAAACCCTAGAATCACCTCTCAGTGAGGAGAGAGGGAAGAGCTAAGGGGATTTACAACCCAATGAGGCACAGCACATTGCCTGGTTTCCTCTTCATAAATCAATGGTTCATAAGGAGACAAGGGTCCACCAGCACTGAGAAGGGCACTAGTCTCAGGGGAGGTGTATTGTGAAGGCCATGGCTGCTGGTGCCTCTAAGGATAACACTTGCTAAAGCTCAGAGATAAGAGAAGCAGCTCTCTCTTTCTGTCCTTCGGCCAAGCATACCTTCTGGGGCTTCTCTCTGCAGAGGTGAGCAGGTTATGGCACCTTTCTGAAGACCCAGAAAAGGTTCTGGGAGCATCTACATGGGGTGCAGCACAATTAATCTTGGCCTTTTCGACTCCAAACATTCCCTTAGGAGGGCAAATGAAAAAACCTAAAATAATTACCCAGTGATTGGCATATAGTAGGTACCCGGTAAATATTTTTTAAAGCAATGAAGCTAGGGAAGAGACCAGGTGTGGGGTACTGACCCTTAGTATCATTGAAGACTAACTCGCTTAGTGGGCTAGATTAAGGCTTTGGAGAGGAAAAAGGGCCTAAGTAAGCGGAACTGAGGCTGTTTGAGAACCCTGATTACTGTGTCAAGAATCAAAACAAAATGGGACTACAGACCCTTCACTACATTCTTAAACATCCCTTATATCCTGGTCTTGTAAAGACAGGCCTCTGTCATAGGTGGAAGAAGGGATGCAGCAGGCTTCCTGGGTAGTAAAATCCAGCTCTTGGCCTCCTTTCTTTCCTCCTCCATCTGTCTACTACAAGGACTTGCCCCTCTCCTCCATTTTCTCCACCTAAAATTAATGGGTTTAGATTTTGCCACCATCTACTGCAGCTTGATGGTTAATACAGAGTTGGAAATGGGATGTGACTATGTGGTAAGAGGGGGCCTCTAGGACCAGCTGCTGCTCTAGGTCTAGTGACGAGGAGGAAGCAGGATGTACAGGATGAGGAAGGCTTAATCCTTCCATTTCCTGACTGCTTTCATAATCTTTCATAGACCTCCACCCAGTACATATTCTGTTTTTTCCATCCGTTTCTTCAGATTTTACAAGGGATGCATCCCTTCCTTCAGGACACAAGTTATTGCGTTTCTCCCTTCCTCTGCAACTCCTGGATCTCTGCCTGAAACTGCAGTAACAGCTCTGATGAGCAAGCGGGGTGGTCCTCAGAGTGGTGGCCATGCCTTCAGCCCTAAACCGGCTTGTAAACCCTACAGGAGCAAGTACCTTCTTCCTTGCCCATCCCAATGACTTCTTAAGCCTAACAGCTTTACAGCAAAGGGTGGCAAACACCGTCCCCCTCCCTTCCAAACAGCTACTCCCCAGCTCTCAAATTTATCTGCAGTCCAGGTTCTGGAGCTGTAGGCCAGTCTTCAGGATGCCAGGGCTTTTTTTTTTTTTTTTAAAGGGCAAACCAGAAGTTAAACCCAGAACAAATACACAGCCACAGAGGGAGGTATCAAACCAGTACAATGCACCCTGAGCCCAGGGAAAAAATCGCACATAGAAGCACTCCCCAGTGCGCTCACAGCCGCCACCCCCCAGCGTCTGTGCATACAGATCTGTGCTTCTGTCACAGAATCAGCTTCTGTTTCTCTGAGTCTGTTTGCATCTCTGAGTCCCTCTCACAAGCCCACACCTCCCCACCCTAAGGTCTCGCGTGTGGGGCTGCCCAGTCACTGGGAGCCAGGGACCCCTCCCGCCCTGAAGCCGCAGCGTTAAGCTCTGTGGACGGCTCTGTCGCTCCTTCCTTGGCTGGCCCTCACGGACAGACGGTGCTCAGCCAGCCCCATTCTTGGCATTCACCGCGTGCCTTAATTGTATGGACATTTAAATCAAGGTCCGCTGTGAACACGGAGAGAGAGGCCTTTCTCCTGAAGAAGGAAAGGAGGAAGAAAAGGCAGAAGGAAGGAAAGATAAAAGAATGGATGGGGGAGAAGATGGAATGAGAAAACGAGAGGAAATAATAAAAAAGCGGTGCCTGTGTGTGTGTGACAGCAAGGAGAGGGATGGGGTGGGAGGGCAGGGAGAAAAGGACCACAGCATCCTCCCTACCGCAGCTCCCCCAATCACACAATGAGATAACGGCGACGTCTTCCAAAGGCTCTTTGTTCTTCTCCCCCATCCTTCCGTATCCAGGGTTTTTCCTGCAAAGCGGAGGGGGTGGAGGGTTGGGGGTGAGTGGAAGACGGAGGGGTTCCTCCCCTGTGTTAATTACCCCCAACTCCCCTCGCCCCTTTCTCCGTGCCTAGCTTCCCCTGAAGCTCCAGACAATGAGAAAACAACACCAACCCCACCTCGTCCCAGCGCAGCAAGCCCTACCCCACTCTTTTCGCCCTCAGCTCTAACCAGGACAAGGAAGGTGAAAAGGAGGGCAAGGAATGAGAAGGGCAGCAGGGTCTCTGTGGCGGCTGCCAGGGCAGGACCCGCGGCCACCGCCTTTACCTCGAGAGCCGAGTCCAGGCGCAACTCAGCCGGGCGTGACGCAAGGGCGAGCTGCCACGGTCAGGGGCCAGGATCTGGAGGAATCATCCTTCCGGAACTCTCCTGCTACAGTCCTCTCGCTCAGGTCCCAAGTGGTGGAGGGGAAAAAGGAAAAGGAAGGGGGGAAAAAAAAACCCAGAAGAGCAAGGCCCATCTGGCCTCTCACCAGCTTTGTCAAGTCTTGCATACGCTAAAATGCTAATGACCTAGATAGCTCATGCAAAATGCAGCAGGGAGGGAGGGAGAGTGGGTGGGAGGAAGTGAAAGAGTGAAGGGGGGTAATGAAGGAGGGGTGATGGGGGAGAAGGAGGGAGGAGAGAAGGAAGGAGGGAGAGAGATAGAGAGAACGAATGTCTGACTTCAAAACACTCCTACCACTTACGCCACCCCCCAACCGTCAATAGGTTTGACCAGGTGAAGGGTGGGCGTAGATTTAAAAGGTCACCCATGTGTAATGTGGCTGGATCCCCAGGTCAGAAAATGGCAGAGAGGCAGAGAGTCTCCAAAGCCAAACGGACAATAAGGCGTTATTTTAAGCCCCCTCCCTCCATGCTCTCTTCCACCTCTCCACTGTTTACACACAAATCTAGTTGTCTCCTTATGCATATGCATGGACGGGCCAATTTCTCAGAGCTATCGACAGGGACCCCTGTTCTAACCCCAGCAAAACTCATCCTGTAGAACCGAGCAAAACAAAACAAAACAAAAAACACCCACCACCACAACAAAACAAACATAACAGCAAAACAACAGAACCCCCTTTTCATCTGCAATCCCCCACCTGCTGGTTCATCCCCACTCAATATTCCCTTATCTCTCCAGGCAACATCTCCGGCTCTCTCTCTTTTCTAAGCTTCTGGTCCTCAGGCACCCTCTCCAACACCCGGATCTTGAGAAAGTGAGGCAGGAGAGCCAGAACGGCAGGTTAAATACACCTGGATCTCCCAATTCAGCACTCCCTCTCAGGATCCCTCTTTCCATAACAATGACATTGTTAAAGCATGCCAAAAGGATAAATAAAATTCAATCCCGAATACCCTCGGAGGTCTGCACTTTGGGCGGGCGCCTTTTGACAGCGGAGATTACTTGCGTTAGGAGCAAGCGCTCCCGCGCGTCCTTGCTCGCCGAGCCCAAGGAGCTTTGTCCGTGTGTCCACACAAGGTCTTCATCTTTTTGCTCTTTTTAAAAGACAGGTCGCAGTCCGCAGCGTTTCGGCCAGCCCAACGAAGGCAGTAGATCTACTGGAATAAAAAGGATCAAGATAATATACATGCAGATAGATGAGGGAGGGACGCCGAGAGGCTAAGGAGCCGGAATCTAGGGAGCGGCCGCTGGGGCCAAGCCCGAATCGCTTCCTTTGCTGGGGGAAGGGGCGGGAGGCGAGAAAGCGCTGGTGGTTCCTCCACCTGGCAGGAGGAAATGATAACCATGATAAGGAGCACCATGATGATGATCATGAGCTTGATAAAAAAATTCACAATCTCCCTTTGGTGAACCAGAGCACGCGTGCAGGACAGACTGCTGGCGGCGGGGCGGGGAGGCGGGGGGGAAGGAGAGGGGCGCAGGAGGCAAAGGTTGTACAGGCAGCACCTTCAGAAGAAGAAAAACGCGCAGCGCAAATTGCGGTTCAGCCTGGGAATCCAGTCTTTCGCGCGAACTCGCGTCGAATTAGGATTGCAGGGAATGGGGAAGGAGGTGGGGATGGAGGTAGGGGGAGGGAGGAGGGGGAGAGTGGAAAGCAGAGAGGGACAGAAAGAATTTGGAGCCTTTTAATTTATCCTTACCAAACCCTAACTCGTTCACAGTCCTCTTTGGGTGAGGTAGATCTTCTTTTTAAAAATTATCATTCCTTTAAAGGATTATTCGGCTAAAAGAAGCCACATCTGCTGACTGTACCGAAAACAAGAGGATTAGGAGCTTGTCCACTGAGCCCGGCCCGCAGCCCCCCACCCCCTCTCTGCACCAGCACACGTCATTCTCACTGCCCCCGGGTACCTCCCTCTCCTTGCTCGGGTAGAGCTGTGCCAAAGAAAATGCGGATTTGGGAAAGTGAGAAGTGGGAGAGCTCGGAAGAGCGGGAAAGCAAAGGACGGAGGTGGTGATTCGCACCCCCACACTCAAACGCGCTTCCGTTTATCCATTTCTATCCTGGGAGAAGGCGCCGCTTTCCTCATGCCCACACACGCGGATCTGCAAGGGTCCGTGCCCTCCGCCCCCTTAACGCAACACCAGCTCCACTAGACCCCGGCCGGCTTCTCTCAGCGGCCCAGGCTTCAAACCCAAACCTGGGCCCACCGGCCGCTCCCTCCCCTCTGCCCTTCTCCCTGCCTCAGTGGCCAAGGATCCACAGCTCGCCCATCCTCTTTTGCAAAAGGAGTGGGGGGCTTCAGAGAAGGGGAACGCCCCCTGCCCCCCGCACCGGGCCCACAGAGCGGGCGAGGCCGGCGTGGGGGCGGGGGCGCTGCGGCGGAGGCGGTTGACATCACTGCAGAGAGCCCGAGGCTGCCGGGCGGCTGCTGCGACCAGGAGCTGGTTTGCAGCCTCCCCACCCCCAGCTCCAGGGTGCAGTCTAGGGAGGACAGTGGCGGGGGGTTGGGAGAAGAGTGAGGGGAAGGACATTCCCCTCCCCCCGCCCCCGACAGTCAAGGTGAATGTGAAGGAGAGCGGGCACGCGTGCCCGCGCCTCTGGCTGCGTGCGCGCGCCCCGCCCAGCCCCCTCCCTCGCGCCCTACGCCTGCCCGCGCCCGCCGGGGCCAGATGGACCACAGAGATTAGAGGAGTACAAAAGTGCGTGTGCACGTCCGGCCGCCACACGTCCTGCGTACATTCAGATTCCCTTCGGCAAGGCGCCTTTTGTTGTAGTGGATGTGGCCTTGTTTGTTTTTCCGGGGGCACGGGGCTTTGGCCTCAAGGAAGAACCTAGAATGAACTTGCCCGTAAGAAAAAAACCCAAAGGCCCTCCTTCCCTCGCTCTCGTCAACAAAAAACCAACGCCTGGAGTGGGAAATATTAGGTCTTTCCAAGGGGTCAGTTCAGGAGCTACAGGAGTCAGCCCCAACCCGTGCGGTCGACGCACACACAGGGCCAATCTGCATCCCCTTACTTCGGCTTTTCTTGCTTGAGGGCTTTAAAAAAATTTGAGCGTTTCCTGTGCAGTGCAAGATTCAGGGCAACAAGAGCACGGGGCTGGGGACCGGGGGGAGCTCCTGACAGCTAAAACCAGCCCTCCTCAAATCAAAAGGCTTGTGCGCGGCGGCAGCGAGTGGTCCTGCGGGATGGCAGCAGATGCGGCGAACCCCGAGTGGGGTTTTGTCCGAATGAATGAATTTCCCAGAGGCCGCGCTGACCCCAGAAGCGGCCCTGCTGCCTGCAAGACCTTGTCGTTTCTGGCAAATTATCGGGTGTTTGTCCCAACAGAAGAACGATTCCAAAAACCTCTCAGCACTGGCTTTTCCCCTCCAACAAAGCACCACCAGAGGCTTAGAAAATAAGCAGTTTTGTAAATTTCAAGAAGCGGAAAACTTAGATTTAAATTAAACAAATAAGAGAGCCAGGCAAAGATAGAGTTCTGAAAGAGAAAATGTGTCAGCCTAGAGAGAGAGGGAGAGATTGGAGAGAAAGGGAAAAAAAAAAAAAAAAAAAAGGAGACAAAACGTTCCCGCAGTAGATTATAAATTCTGATGACTGCAGCTAGTGGGAGAAAGCCATCATCTGGGGGTATTTCCGGGAGGGAGGGGGGACATCATTCTGATAGTCTACCCTTCAAACTAAGAATATAGAAAAACTACATTGGCTGTAGCTTGGTTCAAGAGACTTCCACCATTCTGATAAGGGTTTTAGATTCAGGATCATTTGTTTTCTATTCTCTAAGAATGCATCTAGCAAATAGTTTCTGAACTCTTTCTACATGGAGAAATGCGGCTGCGACTTCAGTTACGCCTTGTCTTGACTGAAAGACAGCAGGACAAACGGCTGTTGCCTTTTCCTAAAGGCCAGGTTTTGTTTAGTTTGAGGATGGTTTCAATGCAGTCGTCCTGCACCGTTGCTGCAGTGCAGGATATTTGCTTTCTCATCTTGCGGCATGGGGGGAGGGGAGCGAGATATGGTTTTATAACAGACTCTGCAGGCCTGAGTAGGAACGCCTTAAATGATGAGCCCCGGGTTAAAAAAAAAAAAAACAAAAAAAGGCAGCTGATGCTGAATTAATAGTTGAAGCATACCCCTGGGGCTTTCTCCAATGAGGGGGGTCACAAGTCCTCTCCCCTCCCCCAGTTCCAGGTTTTTATCTGTTTTTAACCAGTCTGATCAGATACTGGGAAATTTGCGATGGCTTCTTAAAGCCTAAACCCTTGGGTTTAAGAGCTGTCTACGCTTCTGATCATAAAATCACCCCAAATACTAACACGTTAAGAAATTACATTGTAAAATTTCACCAAATCCGATTGACCGGGCTGTTTGGGGCACATATGGCTGGACAGCTGTGCTGCTCCATGTGAAAAGACACCATTGCCCCTAGGATGGTATAAAGCAGGGCATCCCCAGAGAGCTCAGACATGACCTAAGTATTAGCTTAGCCTGGGGTGAAGACTGAGTTAAATCTCTCTTTTCTTGAAGGTTAAAATAAAGAGAACAACAAAAATCAAAAGAGAATTCTTTGTAAGTTGCTTGCCTCCTGCTGGTCCCACCAAAGGAAGGAAGGAAGACCCCAGAACTGAACCCTCCAGTTTACCACAAGCATTACATTAAGCAAACTGAAGACACAAGAGATTGGAAAGAAATATATTATTTGCCAAGTGTACCATGTCTCAGTGAAATTCATGGTTCCCTGTTCAGAGAAGCGGGGTTTGGACCTTAGTCGATGCCTCAGTGTTAACCATAAAGAACAGCCATCAAAGTGCAATTTCCATGGTGAGAAGATGAAACTGTGCTTTAGAAAAGAAAGCCCATTATGAAATGCAGCCGGATTTAATTTTTAATACGATGGTGTATCTTCTAAACACATTCTTTGCTGGTGTTTGCATTCAGGAGGCATGATTCATTCTGTGGCAGAAATCAAAATAACACTGCAGTGCTTTTAAAGGGCTCCTAGTTTTCAAAGGTGTCCTGAAATAGAATATTCTATAACCTTCCAGTTGTGGGGGTGGAGAAACTGAATACAAAACTCTGTTCCTAGTGAAATGTTCAGACTAGATACGAACAAGCTTTGTTATTATCTATCTGTGCATATGCAAACTCCTGCATACTTGTAGTCCTCTTCAGGCCTTAATAAATGTTTCTAAATCAGTCTGCAAAGTGAAACGGGGAAAAATATTGCTTACATGGTTAGATGCATAAGGTCTTGGTCCAAAGTCAGTCAACATCATTTTGAAAAATTATTTCAATAGTGAAACTATTTCATTTGAAAGCTTTACGTAGATTTAGCAGATGCCGAAGTGTTCCTTTAGTGTCAGTTCATGTCTACGGAAATAGCTACGTTTAATTCTGCAGCTTTTGTGGCTTTCAAGAAAGAAACAAAAACAATATGAGAGACGTTATTTGAATGACCTAACTAATGAAGCAAGATGGAGCCCAAGTGGTTATTTGGTCTACTCTCTTAATTTTATGAAAAGGACAGTGAAGCCCAGAGAAATGGAAAAATTGTTTCTAGATATCACGTGGATGGTTTATAGAAAATTCAGTGGTAAAGTTAAGAACAAAACCCTGCAGTCTTTGTTTCGTGCCTGCATATTTTCCTCATGTCATACTTGAACTTTAAGTTTTCTTATGATTTTGATAAATAGCCAATTCTAGTGAGTTCATTTAGTGTTTAGCTTGAATTTAATTTTAAAATTCAAGAATTTCTATTTAAATTTCTGTAGTTTTAGTAAAATTTCAAAACATATTTAGGAAAACACACCCTTGCCAACCTCTTGGAGAGAAAGGGCAAGATCCACACAAAATTTCCAGAGCCATTGGCTGAGTGAATTAGGTGCCGAAACTTGTCTAGAAAAGAATGACGTTAAAATGAGGGCTGGAGGTTTGAAGGAGGGACCTGGAAGTCAGAGATATGGGAAACACAGCATTCTTAACACAAATCTCTTACACAAATTCAGTTTACCAAGTGGCAGTCACCATATCAGTTTGTTTCTGTGTTAATTAATTATTCATATTGTACAAAAAAGGTATCATTAAAGAAAGAAAAAGAAAATTAGATTGTAGCATGCTGTATGTAGTAGACTTGTACGACCTTGGCCAAGTCAGTCACTTTACCTCTCGTTGTTTCATATTCTCTTCTTCAACAGGAAGTGCTTGGATTAGATGATTTCTAAGGTCTCTTCTAACATGAAGAAGGTATGACCCTATTGTTTTTTTTTAAAAAATCCATATGTTCCCGAGTCTGGGAGATATTGCCTCCCTTTTAAAATTGACTTGGTAGGAAGTGTGCAGGGCCTGTGAAGTTGAATGCTAAAAGCTTAGAGAAACGTGGTATGTATGCGTATGTGTTATGTATTTAAATTGCATTCTTTTGAAAGAACAGCTCTCTTTATTCTTGATTACTCTCTGGGTCAGGAAAGGTCCCTGTATCAGGTGAGAGCACTTTTCTATTCCCCTTAGAATGCCCCACCACAATATAACTGTCTGCCTAGTGTGCCTACATAGAAGCAGATTCAACCTGAGCAGATTTAAAAGCCCTCGCCTTTAGCTCCCATCTAGACCTAGATTGCAGGATGAAGGCTAATAATTCATTTGCATGCTTATGATGGGCAGCTGCTGCAGTGTTCCCCCTCCCCCTTGTTCGGAAAGAAACCCTGTTCCCCTTATCATCTGGTATTACCACCAGTAAATATTTTTGTTCTATTGCTACATAGGGTATGAGGCTATTTCCTAATGAATTATCTGCCCCCGGGGAGAAGAACTATAACTCACCAGCGCTTCAGGCAATTTTTTTAGCATGTGTCAAACTGTGTTTGCATTGAGGAATTTGGACTTTTTTAGTGCAGGCAAACTATCTGTTTTTCTTTTCGTCTTTAGGCAGAGATATACAAGTCAACATACCTTTACAAAGAGAAAAGCTTTGTGTTTAAGAGTCTGTTGGGACCATGAAAATAGAGTGTTCATATGCATAAAGTAGAGGCTATAATGTTAGTATTCATGTGCCAGATATTGTTTTAATGCAAACTGGACAAAGCATTCTTTGAATTTCATTTAGAGTAGCTGCTGTGTACTATAAATAATAAAATCAGTGCATTACACTTTAAGCAATTGTCCTCGCTAATGATGAGGTGACAATTGGTATCTTCATTAAATATACAAATTTGAAGCAGAATTAGCAGAAATGACTGAGATGGAAATCTTTTCGATCATAAATGAGACAGCTGACACGTCAGTGGAAAAAAAACCCCAAATGTGATTCACATCTTGTAGGATTCTGTCTGAGGTTGATTTAAATAAATTTGGACATTAGGTGGTGAGAAGATGAAAATAAAAAAATAATATCCAACTGGGCAAAAAGACTGTAGTAAGCCTGGGGCAATGTAACCAAAAAAAAAAAAAAAAAAGAGAGGGGAAAAGGAAAGAATGAGGGGTCGTTGGAGGGTAGCTTGTTTGCAATGAATGAATGAATAGATGAAATTGAGAATATTTATTTCCCATAGCCAATACTCGGGAGACATTTAACTATTCATAAAATAAAATCAGTGTCCCTTCTGTGTTGAGCAGCATCAAGCAGATGATGTTCACACGTAGCTCTACTGAGAGACCAACGACTCCTCAACCGTGAAATACAGAGTGGGAAAGGCCATTGAAAATAAGACTTTCAATGTTTAATTTCAAAATGCAATTCAGAGGCATCTCAAAACACTGCATGTAAAACAAAAGGGGGTCAATGCATGTCAGCTATGTGTCAGGCACTGTGCTAGGTAGGTATTTTTCAAATATTATCTACATCTCACAGCCACACTAACCCCATTTTATGGAAGAGGTAACTGCTTCACTGAGCAGTGAAATGACTTTCTCAAGTGCATATGTGCTGGAATTGGAATCCACTTAAAACTGGCTCTGACAGCTCTGCTTTTTCCATTACAACTCCATGCTGCAGGCTTCCCAGAAGGAACAAGAATAACATAACATAAAGCAGATAAAAAAAAACAAAACAAAACTATAAGCATTTGTGCTGCCTCATGTACTTAGTTGAAGCAAGCCGTGTGAGACTGACAGAGCAGATGAAAAACACCACTTAAGATAAAATTTTCTGCTAAACTCTGTTGTACACTATGCAAATGTGATTGCAAAAGTGGAACATTATCAACACTTTAATGCTAGTTATCATTCAAAGATGATACTTAGAGTAATCAACAAAACTTAGTATGCTGTATCCTAAATAATAAAAATGTTGGCTTGCATCATTCTGACATCTTAGTATGACCTAGAAAGCCAATCTAGATGATATATAGTGATAATAACATTCTGCATTTAAACAGCTTCTTAACAGTCACAGCATTTCATCACCTAGGGTGGGGTGGAGGTGGCGTGTCAGGAAATAAAAAAGGACTTTGCAGTCCATTTGTGAGCAGAGCGCCTGGAGAAAACTCTTGGGGTGGCAGAGTGGAAATCAAGGTAAATATACCTCCATTTTGTTCTGGGTGTATCCTGCTTCTGGTCTCCCTTAAAGCAGTGTTGATAAGGCGGGACCCCTTGCTTGGCAGAGATGTTCCCTGTTTTTGGCGGGTGATCAGAGACCCTGAGCTGATACTAAACAATTCAAAAGAAACAGTGGACTGAAGCAAGTGATAGAAGAGGTAGGAGGGAATAAAAAAAGGAATGCTGGGGATTTAGTTTTTTATGGGATTTATTTCTCTGTTTAACATATATTTTAAAATTCTTGAGCTGTCCTAGGAAATGATGGCATTTCATTCCAAACTTCTTGCTAGTTACACGTCAACGACCACAATATTACCCAGAGAGTTCCCTGTCTAATAAAGGAGTTGACATGCTGGCAAAATGCTGTGTCGTGTGGGGGTACTGGCCTGGGAGTCAGGGGCCTGGGTTCTAGTTTGAGGTTTGCTGTAAAACTCGGACAAACCACTTTCCCCCTGACGTTTCATTCCTGCTTCATTGGTAAATGGAGGGCACGGGGGCTCCTTCCCTTTACCCAGAGCCGCAAACTTTCTCTTTGTTCTGTTCCTTGCTCTTTCCTGATGAGGTTTCCTCCTGAACCCTCATCAAACCGGCTTGCAGGGAAAGACCTCCACTCAGTAACTGTTACTTCACTATGTTTGTTTTCTTAGGAGCGCTGATGGCGTAGTGGTTAAGAGTTCGGCTTCTAACCAAAAGGTTGGCAGTTCGAATCCACCAGCTTTTCCTTGGAAACCCTACTCTGTCGTATAGGGTGGCTATGAGTCTGAATCAACTCAATGGCAGTGGGTTTGGTTTTTTTTGGTTATTCTCTTAAATGAATTTTAGAAAGGCCTTAACATCAATTAACAACATTTTGGGAACCCCTAAGCAGGTGAGGGGAAACCCTGGTGGTGTAGTGGTTAAGTGCTACGGCTACTAACCAAAAGGTCAGCAGTTCGAGTCCACTAGGTGCTCCTTGGAAACTCTGTAGAGCAGTTCTACTCTGTCCTATAGGGTCGCTATGAGTCATAATCGACTCGACGACAACGGGGTGTTTTTTTTTAAGCAGGTGAGGGAGCCCTGGTGGCACAGTGGCTAAACAGCTCAACTGTTAACTGAGAGGTCAGCAGTTCAAACCCACCAGCCACTCCATGGGAGAAAGATGTGGCAATCTGCTTCCGATTTACAGTCTTGGAAACTCTGTGGGGGCAGTTCTACTCTGTACTACAGGGCAGCTATAAGTCAAAGTTGACTAGACAGTAATAGATTGGAAGCAGATGAGGAGTGGTTGTTTGGGGGAGACAGAGGATGCCTCCCTGGTACGTCTGAAATTGTGCTGGTTTTGAATGAGTTCTTGTCCTCTTCACCATAGACAGCGTACTGTATGGGAGGCAGACCTGAAACCACATCGCAGCTCCACCACCTACTTACTTGGTGACTTTGGGCCAGTTTTCCACTTTCAATATGGGGATGATGATGATGCTGACACTATAGAGCCATTGTTTACTAAGACAACATTCAGTAAATGCCAGTTTTGTACTTCCTTGCCTTTCTGCTTTCTCTCCTAAGAGTTTGGCCAGAATGAGCCCTGAGAACCACAACTCCTGCCATCCGTTATTCCCAGAAGAAAAGGGAGCAGGGAATGATGTGCCATGTGCTGTCCTCCAGCATGTTACAGCCCATGGCTAGCCCCAGTCCAGGCAGAAGGGGAAACTGGGGGAAGGGTTATTTTAGGTTGTACCCATTCGGACTGACAGTCATTGTAAAAATAGTACATAATGAAATAGGGAGAGATACAGGTAGGGGTGGTGGAATTCTGGGGCAAAGTTTTTGAGTCCTGAGAGTTTCAGAAGCTCCCACAGAAATGAAGCTTGAACTGGTGGGGAATATTGTCTCCCCCAGCTGACCGGCTGTCTTGGCCCCATTTTGTGTGAAGTGGTCCGAGATGACAGAGACCATGGCTGGAAGATGAGGAAACTGAGGTCCAGAGAAGTGAAATAACTTGCCCAAGGTCACAGTTATTAGGTGGCTGAAAATTAAAGACCAAAGTGCTCCACAACTGTGTAGGAAACCAGATGAGAAGAAGTAGAATTTTATGTTGGGGGGGAAGTTGTATAGTCTATCGACTTGATTTCTCACTATGCCTGAGCCCAGCTCTGACAGACGCCAAGTTTTAAAGGTTCCGTTTTAGAGGGATAATAGTTATACCTACTTCATAGAGTTGTTAGGATTAAATGATACATTAGATTAAAAAAAAACAACACAGTGCCTTGTAATAGTAAATGTTCAACAAATACTAGCTAAAAACATTTTTTTTTTTTTTAGTTCAAAAAAAGGTCAACCATGTTGCTACTGGCAAAGAAACACTGTAACACTGTTAGTATAATTGGCTTTGCTTTCCATGGAAGCTACAGAAGTTTCCCAATGCTTTGTGGGTAATAGTTTAGCTGAGGTTGAGTAACTTTCTTTTGGAGATCTAAGTCTTAAAGCTAAGGTCTATTTTCAAGGAAGTGACAACCTACAGTGTCTACGTCATCATCATTTCATTTCAGGTACAATCTATTACCATGAACCATTACAAGAGGAGAACTGAAGAATTTAGCTGTGGATGAGAAGTTCTTTGGGATGTCTTGAAGTGACAACAGAAAATTAAAGACTTTTTTAATGCAATGAACAGCACAGACTGGGAAAAAGGACGAGTTTTTAACATCTTAAGGGAGATTTTTTTTTTTTAAGGGAGATTAGGAAGTCCTGGTGGTGTAGTGGTTATGGCTGCTAACAAAAGGTTGGCAGTTAGAATCCACCAGGCACTCCTTGGAAACTGCATGGGATAGTTCTACTCTGTCCTGTAGGGTTGCTATGAGTCGGAATTGACTCGATGGCAATGGTTTTTTCTTTTTTTATTTTAAAAAGTATCTTATAAAACAGGGTCCAAGGTCCTCCATTTCTGACAATAAGAAGCCTGAAAACTTCCTCGAAATAAATATCTATTTTTTAAAATAAAATTTAAGAATATTATTTTAATTGCATAGTAGAGCTTGAAGGAAATAAATATAGCTGGGTCAGAAATAAAATGTAGTTATATGCAGTTTACAAAAGACATAAAAAACATAAAGAAACAAAAAGATTGAAAGGAAAATGATGGAAAAATAATGGCAGATAATACTAACCAAAAGAAAACTGGTGTAGCTTATTAATGTCAGATAAAATAGACTCGAAGACAAAAAGCACTATTGGTGATAAAGATGGTCTCTATATAATGAACAATGTAAAAAGACCAATTAAGTGGAAGAATAATTCTAAACTTGTTTGCCCCTAAAAACATAACTTCAAAATATAAAAGCAAAAAATGAAGCAATTTTAGGGAGAAAGTGACAAATTAACAATGAGTAAGAGCTTTTAATGTGCCTTCCTTGGTAACTTATAAAAAAAATTGTAAAGGATATAGAAGATTTGAACAGCATGACTATCAAGCTTGCCTTAATGGACAAGTTTGGAAACCCTTTGTCAATATTTAGAAGAATAATCATATTCTTTTTTTTAGCATGCACAGGACATTTATAAAAACAAATCATGTACTAACCCACAAATGTATTCTCAACAAATACTATGGATATGGTATTATACAATGTTATTTGACTCCAATATATTTTGGTTAGAAATCATTAGCAAAACAAACAAACAAAAAAACCCAAAAAACAACAACGACAAAAAATTCACTTGCTTTCTCCCATACATTGGTCCAAGAAGAATTCGAATTGGAGATTGCTAACTAATTAATTAAAATACTTCATATCAAAATTTGTATCATGCTGCTATATGGTAATACTTAGAGAAGGACTTATAATCTTAAAATGCTTATCTTGGTAAAGAAAAGGGATGAAAAATTAATGATCTATGTCCAACTGAAAAAGCTAAAAAAAGAAAAATAGAGCAAGTCTAGAGAAAGATGAAGGAGAAAAAAAAAAAAAAAAAAAGAGAGAGAGAGAGAAGGTGATGAGATTTAAACTCCAGTATCACCTGGAATAGGTCCAAGGCTATTTTACTGATGAAGGGAAACATCCCTGCATTTTAATTATATTTCCCCCTCACCTGAATGTAGTCTTTCTCTCCTCTAAAGACCCTTCGCTCTGAATCTGTGCTATCTTTGTATTGGACTGGAGCACTGTTTTGTTCATTTCTGTAGCCTTATCATCTAACATAGGCGCTTATTAATTTTATTGAATGACTTTACTTCTTTTGCTGTTAATTTGTGTATTTCACCCATTTTGCTTGATTGTAGAATCTCTGAGGCAGAAACTGTATCTTTCTCATATCTGCTACCCCACAACAGGCAAGCCAAAGCCTTGTGCAAAGTGGGTGCCTGATATATAAATATGTTTGAAGTTGAATTGAGTGTTTAGATAGAAGGTTAGCTTACGGGCAGGGAGTGAAATGGGAGAAAGAAGATGGTAATGATTTCTGACTTTTCTAGACTTGGGAAGTTGGTAATCATTTTGAATAGTCTATTGCTGACCTTGGACACAAAGAAGAATTTTCCTGATGTTTGGACATAATTCTGTGGCTAAGAAACTGAAAACAAAAAACAAAAGATTCCCCAACCCTTTCATAGAGAGGAAGGCAGAAAAGGGAAAGAACACAAGAACATACTCCTTCAGCTCTGGTTACGTGTCGGCATCCATATCCACTCTGTTTTTCAGTACTTTCTGTGGTGGAGACGGATGAGGAGCAGTTAGAGGTAGAAGATTTTGGAGTTGAGTGTACCCACCTGGACTGAAGTCCCCCACTACCTTTTAGCTGTGCAATTTTAGTCAAGTTACCCAGTTCATTTTATTATCTGCTGAATAGGATTATTGCTAGGATTAAATGATGTAATGCATGAAAACTGCTTAGCACAGTGCCTGGCACTGTGTGTTATTGAGTAAGCACTCAATAAATGTAATTACGGAAAAGAGCAAGAGAAGAGAAAATTCAAATAGTTTAGATCTCATTGAGAGGCACAGAGTAAGGGGTGTGTAGTTCATGGAAAGCATGCTGGACGGCATCATGATGGGGCTTTACTAGAAATGTGTAGTTGTGTGCCATTGAACTGGTTCTGACTCATAGAAACCCTATAGGACAGATTAGAATTGCCCCATAGGGTTTCTTAGGCTGTAATCTTTACAGAAGCTACATCTTTCTTCCGTGGAGCTGCTGGTGGGTTCGAACCACTGACTGACCTTTTGGTTAGCAGTCAAGTGCTTAACCATTGCCCCACCAGGGCTCCCTATAATTGGTGGTAAATAACCTCTCCAGACTTGAAAGGTATGGGGATGGAGAAGATGATTTTTAAAATTCCTTCCACCAGCAGCACTACAACTGGCATGAAGTGGAAACTTGAGAAACAGCTGGAATAAGGGAATGAATGAATGCATACATAAACATTTCAATGCTCAAAGGGAGGATAGAGATCATTTAGTCTTACTTGTCAGTTTATAAATGAGAAGAGTGAGACCTAGTGAAGTGACTTATTCAAGATCACACAATTAGGGGCAAAACTGGCTTAAAAAATTAGGGTGCCTCAGCATATTGTGCAATCTGAGCTTGAAGCAGAACCCAGAAAAATGGGAGAAAACCTGAGAATATCCCAAAGACCCCATGCCATGCCTAATATAGAGTCACGGTCTGTGAATATTCAATGTCCTTTTCCTTGCTCTGAGTATGCATTTGATCCAGAACACTGGAGATAATTGCTTTTCATTAAGGAGAGAACGTTTCTTACCATTTCAGGGACAATGATCACCTCATAAAGAGGGTCACAGAAAATAAATAACTCTTTTTTAAAGGCATGGTTCTTTGGAAAACTAGGAATTTTTAAAAGAGCAAAAATAGCACTTTTAAATCTCACCAAGCCTCAGTGTTCTTACTTGTCAGATGTGGATAACAATACTTCATAAAGCTCTGGTGAGAATTAAGTGAAATAAAGAATGTGATGGTGGCTTGTACAGTGCCTGGCATATGGATTGCTTTCGGCAAATGTTTGTTTCAAGAAAAGGAGGATATTATTGATGAACCACACTCTCTGGTCCTATCAACAGCCCAGTTGACCCTGCTGGGAAGGTTTGCTGGTGCTACACATGCATTGTTTTCCATGTGACCTGAAGAGTAACCTCGGGAGAGGAGGTGGCCATTAGGACTGGAACAATTTAAAGCAAACATGTTGCTGTTTTGTTGCTGTGCCCCAGACTGCAGTTAGTCAAAAATGGCTTCTCATGTTTACTGGAAACATCCAGATGTGTCTCAATGACACTATTGCTGCGGCTGCAGTTTTTAGTTTAATTCACAGGGACACAGGTCACTTGCAGAGAGGCAGAGATCACCTTCTACCTGTGTAGAGCAATGGAAAGAATCCTGTACTAGGAATCAGGACACTGGGTTCTTGACTCGGCCACGTATTAGCTCTGTAATTTCAGGCAAAGGATTTCACCTGTCTGGACCTCAGGGTCTTTTTCTGTGAAACAAAGGGTTTGGAGTACATGATTTCTCTGACCCCTTCCAGCTGGAGAACATGTTCTATCAATTCATTCCACCCACAGCTTTCCAAGTATTGCTGTAGTGAAAATATAACTACCCATATGTGTGTGAAACCTCACACTCAGACCCTCCTAGACCCAGAATTTTCAGTCAAGGAAGAAAACCTATTGCCCCAGTGAACAGCCGTTTTACTCACCACCTTTAGAGTGACATAGCCCAGCTTCGTGTGGACTAGAACCTCATCTTCCTTGTGGCTCGGTGCTCCTGCTGCCAAATGAGGTAGAAATGGTGCAGTGTGATTCCCCCTAGCCAACTGCTACTGCGGCTGCCCCTGCTTTTTCTTTTTTTTAACCACGGATGCTGCATCAGCACAAAAATGCTGAGCACAGCACATTTCCAGGCTTTTGGAGGCAGACTGGATCCCTGCATAGAGAAATGGATTTCCATTTCTTCCAAGGGCTTTTTCCACCCACTGAGGAAATTCACTTTCTTTAAAATAATTTTTATTGTGCTTCAAGTGCCAGTTTGCAAATCAAGTCAGTCTCTCAAAAAAAACCCCATATAATACACCTTGCTAAAAAAAAAAAAAAACCCGTATACACCTTGCTACCTTGCTACACACTCCCAATTACTCTCCCCCTAATGAGACAGCCCGCTCTCTCCCTCCACTCTCTCTTTTCGTGTCCATATCGCCAGCTTCTAACCCCCTCCACCCTCTCATCTACCCTCCAGGCAGGAGATGCCAACATAGTCTCAAGTATCCACCTGATCCAAGAAGCTCACTCCTCACCAGCATCCCTCTCCAACCCATTGTCCAGTCCAATCCATGCCTGAAGAGTTGGCTTCGGGAACGGCTCCTGTCCAGGGCCAACAGAAGGTCTGGGGGCCATGACCACCGGGGTCCCTCTAGTCTCAATCAGACCATTAAGTCTCATCTTATGATTATTTGGGGTCTGCATCCCACTGGTCACCGGCTCCCTCAGGGGTTCTCTGTTGTGTTCCCTGTTAGGGCAGTCATGGGTTGTAGCCGGGCACCATCCAGTTCTTCTTGTCTCAGGATGATGTAGTCTCTGGTTCATGTGACCCCTTCTGTCTCTTGGGCTTGTAATCACCTTGTGACCTTGGTGTTCTTCATTCTCCTTTGATCCAGGTGGGTTGAGACCTATTGATGCATTTTAGATGGCTGCTTGTTAGCGTGTAAGACCCCAGACACCACTCTTCAAAGTGGGATGCAGAATGTTTTCTTAATAGATTTTATTATGCCAATTGACTTAGCTGTCCCCTGAAACCATGGTCCCCAGACCCCTGCCCCTGCTACGCTAGCCTTCAAAGCATTCAGTTTATTCAGGAAACTTCTTTGCATTCGGTTTAGTCCAATTGTGCTGACCTCCCCTGTATTGTGTGGTGTCTTTCCTTTTACCTAAAGTAGTTCTTATCTACTATCTAACTAGTGAATGCCCCCTCCCACCCCCTCCCTCCCCCGTCTCGTAACCACAAAAGAGTGTTTTCTTCTCCATTTAAACTATTTCTCAAGTTCTTATGATAGTGGTCTTATACAATGTTTGTCCTTTTGCAACTGACTAATTTCACTGAGCATAATGCCTTCCAGTTTCCTCTATGTTATGAAATGTTTCACAGATTCCTCACTGTTCTTTATCGATGCGTGGTATTCCATTGTGTGAATATACCATAATTTATTTATCCATTCATCCGTTGATGGGCACCTTGGTTGCTTCCATCTTTTTGATATTGTAAACAGTGCTGCAATAAACATGGTGTGCATATATCTGTTTGTGTAAAGGCTCTTATTTCTCTAGGATATGTTCCAAGGAGTGGGATTGCCAGATCGAATGGTAGGTAGTTCTATTTCTAGCTTTTTAAGGAAACACCGAATCGGTTTCCAAAGTGGTTGTACCATTTTACATTCCCACCAGAAGTGTAGAAGTGTTCCAGTCTCTCCACAGCCTCTCCAACATTTATTATTTTGTGTTTTTTGGATTAATGCCAGCCTTGTTGGAGTGAGATGAAATCTCATTGTAGTTTTGATCTGCATTTCTCTGATGGCTAATGATCATGAACGTTTCCTCGTGTATCTGTTAGCTGCCTGAATGTCTTCTTTAGTGAAGTGTCTATTCACATCTTTTGCCCATTTTTTAATTGGGTTATTTGTCTTTTTGCAGCTGAGTGTTTGCAGCATCACGTAGATTTTAGGGATCAGGCGCTGGTCAGAAATGTCATAGCTCAAAACTTTTTCCCAGTCTGTAGGTAGTCTTTTTACTCTTTTGGTGAAGTCTTTGGATGAGCATAGGTGTTTGATTTTTATGAGCTCCCACTTATCTAGTTTTTCTTCTACATTCTTTATAATGTTTTGTACACTGTTTACGCCATGTATTAGGGCTCTTAACATTGTCCCTAGTTTTTCTTCCACAATCTTTATCGTTTTAGATTTTATATTTAGGCCTTTGATTCATTTTCAGTTAGGTTTAGTGCATGGAGTGAGGTATGGGTCTTGTTTCATTTTTTTTCAGATGGATATCCGGTTGTGCCAGCACCATTTGTTAAAAAGACTGTCTTTTCCCCATTTAACTGTTTTGAGGCCTTTGTCAAATACCAACTGCTCATATGTGGATGGATTTATGTCTGGATTCTCAATTCTGCTCCATTGGTCCATGTATCTGTTGTACCAGTACCAGGCTGTTTTGACTACTTTGGTGGTATAATAGGTTCTAAAATCAGGTAAAGTAAGGCCTCCCACTTTGTTCTCCTTTTCCAGTAATGTCTTATTTATCCGGGGCCTCTTTCCCTTCCATATGAAATTGGTGATTTGTTTGTCCATCTCATTAAAGAATGTCATTGGGATTTGGATCGGAATTGCATTAAATGTATAGGTCACTTTTGGTAGAATAGACATTTTTATAATGTTAAGTCTTCCTATCCACGAGCAAGGTATGTTCTTCCACTGACGTAAGTCTCTTTTGGTTTCTTGCAGAAATGTATTGTAGTTTTCTTTGAATAAGTCTTTTACATCTCTGGTAAGATTTATTCCTAAGTATTTTATCTCCTTGTGGGCTACTGTAAATGACATTGATTTGGTGATTTCCTCTTCAATGTTCTTTTTGTTGGTGTAGAGGAATCCAACTGATTTTTGTATGTTTATCTTGTATCCCGATACTCTGCTGAACTCTTCTATTAGTTTCAGTAGTTTTCTGGAGGATTCCTTAGGGTTTTCTGTGTTTAAGATCATGTCATCTGCAAATAGAGATAATTTTACTTCTTCCTTGCCAATCTGGATGCCCTTAATTTCTTTATCTAGCCTAATTGCTCTGGCTAGGACTTCTGGCACAATGTTGAATAAGGGTGGTGATAAAGGGCATCCTTGTCTGGTTCCTGATCTCAGTGGGAATGTTTTCAGGCTCTCTCCATTTAGGGTGATGTTGGTTGTTGGCTTTGTATAAATGCCCTTTATTATGTTGAGGAATTTTCTTCTATTCCTGTTTTGCTGAGAGTTTTTAATCATGAATGAGTGTTGAACTTTGTCAAATGCCTTTTCTGCATCAATTGATAAAATCATGTGATTCTTCTCTTCTGTTTTATTTATGTGGTGGATTACACTAATTTTTTTTTTCTAATGTTGAACCATCCCTGCATACCTGGTATGAATCCCACTTGGTCATGGCGAATATTTTTTTGATATGTTGTTGAATTCTATTGGCTAGAATTTTTTTGAGGATCTTTGCATCTACGTTCATGAGGGGTATAGATCTATAACTTTCTTTTCTTACGGTGTCTTTACCTGGTTTTGGTGTCAGGGATATGGTGGCTTCATAGAATGAGTTTGGTTGTATTCCACCCTTTTCTATGATCTGAAATACCTTTAGTAGTAGTGGTGTTAACTCTTCTCTGAAAGTTTGGTAGAACTCTGCAGCGAAGTCGTCTGGACCAGGGCTTTTTTTTTGTTAGGAGTTTTTTGATTACCTTTTCAATCTCTTCTTTTGTTATGGGTCTATTTAGTTGTTCTACCTCTGTTTGTGTTAGTTTAGGTAGGTAGTCTGTTTCTAGGAATTCATCCATTTCTTCTAGGTTTTCAAATTTGTTGGAGTAAACTTTTTCATAGTAATCTGATATGATTCTTTTAATTTCAGTTGGGTCTGTTGTAATATCGCCCATCTCATTTCTTATTTGGGTTCGTTGCTTCCTCTCCTGTTTTTCTTTTGTGAGTTTGGCCAGTGGTTTATCAATTTTGTTGATTTTTTCAAAAAACCAGCTTTTGGTCTTGTCAATTCTTTGAATTGTTTTTCTGTTTTCTATTTCATTTGGTTCAGCTCTAATTTGTATTATTTGTTTTCTTCTGGTGCCTGTGGGTTTCTTTTGTTGCTGTCTTTCTTTTTTTTCTAGTTGTAGGGGTAATTCTTTGATTTTGGCCCTTTCTTCTTTTTGGATGTGTGTATTTATTGATATAAATTGGCCTCTGAGTACCGCTTTTGCTGTGTCCCAAAGGTTCTGATAGGAAGTGTTTTCATTCTCATTGGATTCTCTGAATTTCTTTATTCCATCCTTAATGTCTTCTATTCACCTAGTCTTTTTTGAGCAGGGAATTGTTCAGTTTCCAAGTGTTTGATTTCTTTTCCCTGTTTTTTCTGTTATTGATTTCCACTTTTATGGACTTATGGTCAGAGAAGATGCTTTGTAATGTTTCAATGTTTTGGATTCTGCTAAGGCTTGCTTTATGACCTAATATGTGGTTTATTCTAGAGAATGTTCCATGTGCACTAGAAAAGAAAGTATATTTGGTTGCTGTTGGGTGGAGTGTTCTGTATATGTCTACGAGGTCAAGTTGTTTGATTGTGGCATTTAGATATTCCGTGTCTTTATTGAGCTTCTTTCTGGATGTCCTGTCCTTCACCGAAAGTGGCGTGTTGAAGTCTCTTACTATTATTGTGGAGCTGTCTATCTCCCTTTTCAATGCTGATAGAGTTTGTTTTATGTATCTTGCAGCCCTGTCATTGGGTGCATAAATATTTAATATGGTTACAGCTTCTTGGAGTATTGTCCCTTTAATCATTATATAGAGTCCTTCCTTATCCTTTCTGATGGATTTAACTTTAAAGTCTATTTTGTCAGAAATTAATATTGCCACTCCTGCTCTTTTTTGATTGTTGTTTGCTTGATATATTTTTTTCCATCCTTTGAGTTTTAGTTCATTTGTGTTTGTAAGTCTAAGGTGTGTCTCTGGTAGGCAGGATAAAGACGGATCTTGTTTTTTAATCCATTCTGCCACTCTCTGTCTCTTTATTGGTGCATTTAGTCCAATTACATTCAGGTTAATTATGGATAGGTATGAATTTAGGGCTATCATTTTGATGTCTTTTTTTGTGTGTTGTTGACAGTGTCTTTTTCCCACTTAATTTTATGTGCTGAGTAGATTTTTTTAAAATATTGTCCTTTCCTCATATTCGTTGTTGATTTAGTTTCTGCTGAGTCTGTATTTTTCTCTTGTGTATTGTTTTGATAGGTAGGATAATTAGTCTCCTTTGTGGTTACCTTATTATTTACCCCTATTTTTCTAAATTTAAAACTAACTTTTATTTATTTGTATCACCGTATCTTCCTCTCCATATGGAAGGTGTATGTTACATTTCTTAGTCCCTCTTTATTATTTTAATGTTGTCTTCTTCTATATGATAACATTGCTGTTACCCTGTTTTGAGCTTTTTTTTTTTTATAATCTTGCTTTGTTTTTTTGAATTTCCCTCTCTAGGTTGACTTCTGGTTGCTCTACCCGATGTTCTAGTCTTGGGTTGATACCTGATATTATTGATTTTGTAACCAAAGAACTCCCTTTAGTATTTCTTGTAGTTTTGGTTTCGTTTTTACGAATTCCCTAAACTTGTGTTTATCTGGAAATGTCTTAATTTCACCTTCTATTTAAGAGACAGTTTTGCTGGATATATGATTCTTGGCAGGGAATTTTTTTCCTTCAGTTTTTTAAATATGTCATCCCATTGCCTTCTTGCCTGCATGGTTTCTGCTGAGTAGTCCGGGCTTATTCTTATTGGCTCTCCTTTGTAGGTGACTTTTCATTTATCCCTTGCTGCTCTTATGATTCTCTCTTTATCTTTGGTTTTGGCAAGTTTGATTATAATATGTCTTGGTGACTCTCTTTACAGATCTATCTTATGTGGAGTTCGATGAGCATCTTGGATAGATATCTTCTTATCTTTCACAATATCAGGGCATTTTTCTGCCAACAAATCTTCAACAATTTTCTCTGTATTTTCTGCTATCTCTCCCTGTTCTGGTCCTCCAATCGCTCGTAGGCTATTTCTCTTGATAGAGCCCCACATGATTCTTAAGTTTTCTTCATTTTTTAAGATTCTTTTATCTGATTTTTCTTCAAACATATTAGTGCCAAGTGATTTATCTTTAAGTTCAGAAATTCTAGCTTCTACTTCTCAGTTCTGCTCCTCTTTCTATTGAGTTGTCTAATTCTGTAATTTTATTGTTCATCTTCTGAATTTCTGATTGCTGTCTGTCTATGGATTTTTCCAGCTTATTAAATTTTTCATTATGTTCCTGAATAATCTTTCCAATTTCTTCAATTGCTTTACCTGTGTGTTCCTTGGCTTGTTCTGCATATTGCCTCATTTCCTTCCTGATGTCTTGAAGGGTTCTGTATATTAAACTTTTGTATTCTGCATCTGGTAATTCCAGGAATGCACTTTCATCTAGAAGATCCCTGGATTCTTTGTTTTGAGAGCCTGTTGAGGTGATCATGGTCTGTTTCTTTATGTGACTTGATATTGACTGTTGTCTCCAAGCCATTTATAAGTTATTGTATTAGTTTACGCTTGCTTACTGTCTTGTAGCTGCTTGCTTTGTTTTGTTTTGGTACACCCCTATGGATTTCTTGAGTGAGCTAGCTTGATTATTTTCACCTTTGGAGTTCTGGTGTCATTTCTGCAGCTGGCTAGAGCAGTTATCAAGTATATCAGTCTATGAGTCCATTCAGTTTTCTTGTTTGAATTCAGCTCAGGTTTCCAGGTAGCTGATCATCAAGTGTGTGGTACAGGCTCTGTCCTATAGTCTTAGAGGGGCAGGGGTCATTGGTGTAGATACTGGTATCTGATTGCAGCAGGAGATCACACTCTGAATAAGGTAGGGGGCTGAGAACCAACCCCCGAATGTCTCTGAAGAAAACGTGTCCCTGTTCCCTACAGCGTGCTGGTGGGTGGGTTCTGTAAAGGGACCATGGGCAGCCAAAGTTTTTGGTTGTAAGGACTGGGGGATACTAGTTATCTTTTGACTCAGTCTCGGGTGGCTGTGTTACCTGGGTGGAGCTACCAGTCCTTAGGTCCCTGTTGTGGGTAGGTGAGGAACTTGTTTAATAGGCAAAGCAATGTCAAACATCAAGCACCCACCTCTTCACCACACAGCTGAAATGGTTGGAGTTTGCCAACAAGGGCCTATTCTCCTGAAATAGGCCCATATAGGTCCATGCAGAAGGGAAAGGTGCTCAAGGTCCATGGATGGTTTATGCCTGGACAGGAGCCGCTTCTGTCCTGAGCTCCTCCGGTTAATGGAGCTAGCAAATTATCTTTTCCTCCCAGTTGCAAATTTTTTCCTTCCCCAAGGGTGGGAGGATGGCTCTAGGTGCTCACCAGGGTCTATCTCAGGCCCGGGGATTCAGCCACTGAAGCCGGCTTGGGGGTGGGGGTGAGGCGTGGTAAAATATACTCAAGTACTTAGCTTTTGCTGAGAGCGCGCCGTTGTCCTCAGGTTCCTGAGGTGTGAGTGAGCTGTGTGGCTGGCTGCTTGTCCCTGAGGAAACTGCGGCCCAACGGTAGGACCAGCCCGCCACAGCTGCTGCTGCCGCTGCTGCCGCCACCGCCACAGCTCTGGGAATGGTGCCTGAGGTTTCCCCGCGATTCAGGTCGGGTAACTCCTCTCCACATCTGAACGGCCCCTTCCTTCCCCTGCCCCTCAGCTCATTGTCTAAGCTTGCCTTTGATGCTCAGGGCTCCCAGCTTGTCACAAATACACTCTTTTCACTTGTTTTTTTTTTGGTCTTTGTTGTAAAGAGGGCTTGCTGGAAGCGTCTGTCTATTCTGCCATCTTGGCTCTGCTTCCAGGATATTTACTTTTAAGCATTACAAGCCCCAAAAGGATGAATTTGAAAAAGCTTAGCTTTTCCCAGGATCAGTCCTCTCTTCTGCAGTCAGATTTAATAGCCTGGGATTGTGATGTAGGTTCCTGCTCCAAACCTACACACTAAGACAACATTAGAGTTTGTTGATGGCAATGGGGACAGGATCTTTAAAGCATTCTAGAGCAAATGCCTGCATTTTCCCTTAAGGGGTGATGCTTCTGAAGGCTTATAGAGTTTAGGGCAAAATCATTTAGCCTGATGGGATGAGAAACTCTTTGTGGTGCCTACTTTCCTGGCATAATCTATTGGGAATAGAACAGGGCAGGGCCTGGGACTCATTAACTGTGGGGGTAGAGTTCATTTTTTTATTTCCACAAATGTCTCCCTGAATGGCTCACTCAGCTTTTGGGGGGCCAGTTTCATTGATGGTCTGTCTTCTCTTCCACATAAAGCATATAGCTGATGGTCTCTGGGCATTTTTTGCCACCCTGAGCTTCATTTTTTCTCATCTTCAAAGTAGTACAACTCACAGGGTGATCGTGAAGAATCATTGAAATTACTTATAACAATGATCTCCAAATCATTTTGACTATCTTCCCCACCAGTAAAAATTCATTTCAGTGTGCACCCAAATGTATGTATATTTATATACTTATGAGTTATATAATATACTTATATCATTAGCTAATATCTGATCACATTATACTCTTAGGATGAAGTTCATTATTAACGATAAAATAGTGAATATTAAATCATACTTCAAACAACTGTGATAATTTCCAAAATTTCTTGGCCAACTTCTTATTTGAGCTGAATAAATCATCGTTTTGATCTTGTAATGTAGTTACAAGAGCAGAAGTGTCAGCTCTGTCATCTCTTGTTGTTGCTTGTATGATCAGTATTATCTTTAATCTGAGATTTCTTTGCAGGAATCTTTTAAAGCCAAGTGTCCACTTTGTGGGGGGGTTAGTTTAATTAAAACTAGAGAATTGATCTGGAAGTCCACTTAAGCTTTTCACATTGTGGAACTCTCAGTTTTCCCCTCAGGATAGCATGTTACCTGTAAGTGACACCTAGGCCTCTGACACGTGGAGAAAAAGAGGTCGTCAATGTTAGCCCATATATTAAATATTAATACAGCTTAATTTCCTCCTTATTTATAAGATAAAATTGAGGCTCTAATTTTTTTTTGTTAACTTGAATAGATGGTTCTGTACATCCCATTGGGTACGGCTGTGCACGTTTTTTTGGAAACCACTGAGTTAATGGATGTAAATATCCTTTGTAATCTGCAAAGAACTGACTAAAGGAAAGCAATAGTGATGATGCTTGTTCAGAGAGAAATCCAGAGCAATACCCACTGAGAGCTCTAAGGAGTTCTGAACACTTTCCCAAGGCCTGGTTATTCTTACTATTCTTATCCCATTGCCGTTCAGTCAATTCTGACTCATAGTGACCCTTTGGATAGGTCAGAGTAGAACTGTCCCACAGGATTTCCAAGACCGTAGTCTTTATGGAAGCAGACTGCCACATCTTTCTCCCGTGGAGCGGCTGGTGGGTTAGACAGCAGAGTACTTTGACCACTGAGCCACCAGGGCTACTCTCTGTTCTTATAGGTGTGGTTATTTCTATTCTTTCTTCTTTGTGGTTGGAGTTCTGGGCAAATTATCTGGTCACACTTAGACCTTTTTGATTTCCATCTATAATCCCTGCACGACTCTTAGAAGCATCTTGAGCATAGATTCCAATTCTTCATTCTTGAATTAGAAGCCTAAGAGAATGCTCTACAAGAATAAAGACTGTTTTGGGTTTAGTGTGGCTGTAAGACTATCAATGGGAAGAGTGAAAAATGTTTCTCAATTGCACCTTCAGAAGGTTTTTTTGAGTTGCAGAGAACCAGAACTCTTGGTACAACTATTTTGGACAAAAGATTCAGAAATCCTTTTCTGAATCCTAAAAACTTGAGTATTTCTTCAACAGCAGTTAGGTTATAGGGTTCAGATATGAGATAAGTGGGGTCAGGTCATATTGGGCCAGAAAAGAAGTTGCTTATGATCAGCCAGGCTTTGGGAGAAGGAGCTGGAATATTTACAAATTATGATACAGGCAAAGTTTCATAAGGCAAGTCTCTGTAGCTCACCCTGGGATGACATATATAGGGAAGAACAAATACTCTAACCAATTGGGCCCTATAAATTTTACTGGGTATGGAAGAACTCTAGATCCAAGGTTTTTTATAGAATAAAGTGATAGACCCTGAAAACCTCTTGGATAATTTTCTAGGTCACTCCAAAGGCAGGTCAGAAAGACTCCTATCCGAAGAGCAGTCTGGCTTGACCACTGTCTTGGAAGGAGTGATTCTTTCTGGAGTAAAGTTTGGTTTCAGGAATAATAATAGGGTAGAAGAGGCTCACAGAACATGTATTATTCATGTCTAAAGGGAGGGATAACACATTACGGATCATTTAAAACACACATTTAGTGGAAAACAAATGGTAGTTAAGATCGTCTTTCTTAAAATCTTTGTTCTCACATAGTAGAGAATGGTAGCTGGGTACATGGCTGCACGACAAAAGACTACAGCTCCCAGCTTCCCTTCCTATTAGGTGTGGCCATGTGATTGAGTTCTTCTCAATGCAACCTGAGCCACTTCGAGGTCTGTTCGTTAAGATATTGGTATGTCTCCACCAAGGTTTCTCCTTTCCGTGACATAAACTGAGACATGATGGTGACTCAGCTTTGACCATGCAGACGATAATTCTCTAAAGGATGACTGAGCAATGACTGGGTCTCTGCATGACCATGTAGAGCAAGGCTGCCTCCCACCCAAAACCTGAACTACTATAGTGGATGGGGAAGTGGGCTTCCCAGGGCTCCCCCTTCAGGCCTGAGTCACTCATTTTCCCAGTTTCTGAGAGTTTTGGCTGCTGATTGATGGTCCATATTTGAATTCTTCGTCAGGAATTGCTCTTGGCCAAATGGAGCTGCCTCACCTGAAGCTCTACCCCCTTTCCCAGGGGCAGCCCACAACCAAGGATTGGCCAATGCTGGGTTGAAAGTCCCAGCCTGCATGCCTCAATTTTGGACAACTCTGTAGGTCCATCCCAGTTACAGAGCTGCCTATCGTATTGACTGAAGCCTCTGCTGCAACTGCAACAATCCCTCTGCCTAGTCCTGCTTCCCTCACTCCTATATGTTTTTAGTCCAAAAAACACTCCCCAGTAAACCTCTGGCATGAAAATCTCTTTATCAGTCTATAAACCACTCAATCAATATACCATTCATACTGTAACAATTACATGAATGAAGGAAAAAAATAAAACTTCTTTATTTTTTAAGTCTCTGTAGTGTTGGGTTTATTTGTTACAGCACTTTAAATGTTACCTTAATTCAGTTAGTGAGCAGTGAGATACAAACTACCTGGGAATTGGGAAACTTGAATTTATTTCTATTTTTCCAAGAGCTGGTTTTTTGACTTTGAACTTCACCTCTATTAGCCCTAATCTTATCTGTAAAAGGAAGATGTTGGGTTAGGTCATTTTAAAGAGCTCTTTTTTTTTTTCCATATTTGGAAACCCTGGTGGTGCAGTGGTTAAGTTCAGCCAAAACGTCACAAGTTCGAATCCTCCAGATGCTCCTTGGAAACTGTATGGGGCAGTTCTACTCTGTCCTATACGGTTGCTATGAGTCAGAGTCAACTCAACGGCAATGGGCTTGGTTTGGGTTTTTTTCTTCCAAATTTAATAACTCATGATTATCTTCTTTCTAAAATGTATCTCTTCATGAAGATACAGTGATACCTGTGGAAACTAACCGTATTAGTTAAAAATTTCCACTCAAGATCTAAAAATTGAACACTTATGCTCATCAAAAGACTTTACCAAAAGAGAAAAAAAAGAGAACCTACAGACTGGGAAAAATTTTTTGTCTATGACAAACTCGACTAAGGTGTAAACTCTAAAATCTGTAGGAAAATCCAACACCTCCACAACAAAAAGACAAATAGTCCAATTAAAAAATGGGCAAAGGAAATGAACAGGCATGTCACCAAAGAAGACATTCACATGAATGTCTAACAGACACTCAAGGAAATGTTTACGATCACTAGCCATTAGAGAAATGCAAATTAAAACCACAATGAGAAATCATGTCACCCCGACATTACTGGCATGAAGCAAAAAAACAGAAAATAACAAATGTTGGAGAGGCTGCAAGGAGATTGGAACTTTCATGCACTGCTGGTGGGAATGCAAAATGGTACAATCATTTTGGAAAACAACACAGTGCTTCCTCAAAAAGCTAGATATAGAAATATCATATGACCCAGCAATGCCACTCCTATGAATATGTCCTAGAGAAATAAGAGCTGTCACACAAATAGACAAATGCACAACTACGTTTATTGCAGCATTATTCACAATAGCAAAAAGATGGAAACAACCTAGGTGCTCATCCGTGGATGAATGGATAAACTAACGCACAATGGACTACTACGCAACAATAAAGAACAGTGATTAATCTGTGAAACATCTTACAACATGAATGAATCTGGAGGGCATTATGCTGAGTGAAATAAGTCAATCACAAAAGGACAAATATTGTATGAAACCACTATTATAAAAAGTCATGAAACGGTTTATACCCAAAAAGAAACAATCTCTGATGGTTATGATGGAGGGGAGGGAAAAAACACTAAATAGATAAGTGGTAGCTTTGGTGAAGGGTAAGACAATACACAATACTGGGAAAGCCAGCACAATTTGACCAAGGCAAGACCATTGAAGCTCCATAGATACATCCAAACTCCCTGAGGGACCAAATTACTGGGCTTAGGGCTATGGGCACCATGTTCTCAAGGAACATCTACTTAATTGGCATAGCATAGTTTTTAAAGAAAATATTCTACATCCTACTGGGGTCTTGAAAGCTTGTGAGCAGCTATCTAAGATACTCCAGTGGCCTCACCTGTCTAGAGCAAGAGAGAATAAAGAAAACCAAAGACACAAGGGAAAGACAGTCCAGAGATCTAATGGACCACAGCCTGAGTCCAGCAAATCTAAATGGTGCCCAACTACCACCACTGACTGCTCTGACAGGGATCACAATAAAGGTTCCCAGACAGAGCTGCAGAAAAATGTACAACAAAATTCTAATTCACACATGCACACACAAAAGACCAGACTTACTGGTCTGACAGAGACTGGAGAAACCCCAAGAGTATCCCTGAGACTTCCTTTTAACTCAGTACTGAAGTCACTCCAGAGATTCACCCTTCAGCCAAAGTTTAGACAGGCCCATAAAACAAAATGAGACTAAATGGGCACATCAGCCAGGGGCGAGTATGAGAAGGCAGGAAAGGAGAGAAAGCTGGTAATGGGGATCCCAAAGTTGAGAAGTGGAGAGTGTTGACATGTTGTGGGGGTGGCAACCAATGTCATAAAACAATATGCGTATTAATCATTTAATGAGAAACTAACTGCTCTGTAAACCTTCATCTCAAATACAAAAAAAAAAAAACCCTCCACCCAAGCAATTTGATCCTACATTATGACCTCTCTTTTGCATTAACTCATCCCATCTCCTTTCCCTTCTGCCTATACTACCTGTCCTCCATTCCTCTGTGATGCATCTCATCCACCAGCCAGAGAGTAGGTCCAGAAAATCTCAGTAATTCTTTGAGCTCAGCTGCTGCTGTGTGCTTCCAGCTGAAATTCCATCTGGACCTAACGTTTTAGGCCAACTCCTGCAGTGAAAGCCTTTTTTCTCCCATTATACCTCTCAGCCCTACACCCCAGAGGTGGTTTAGGCAGAACTGGCCACTGAGGACAAACATTGTACTTTTCTTCCCCAAGTTAGACCTCTTTTGAAATCAAAATGCTCTTGATAACTATCTCTGGGAGCATGACGCCGTGCTAGTCACTGCAACTAGGCAGAAGAAACGAACCAGCCCCTACCTTCTTGCCACTTACATACAGGCTTGGTCATTGTCCCTCAAAACTCAAAAATGCTTAATATTTTATTTATGAGTGCTTTGCAGTTTATAGAGTATGTTTTCATATTACCTCAATTAATGAAGAAAGAAATTTAGTGACTTTTTAATATCACACCATAATTGGCAGAGTTAGGACTGGGACCCAGGCTTTTTAAACTCAAAACCTGCATTTTTTCCCCTCTTTCCCTTTTATTAACCTAATAAACTCCTTTTTCAGATCCATGCCTAGATCCTCCAGGCAGGACTGGGTTCTCATGGAACTTGGCTCGTATCTTGCTATATAAATTAGTAGTTTGAAACTTGCCACCCATTCCTCCAACTAGATGGGGAATGCCTTAAGAATAGAGTTTGTGTCTTGGTAATCATTGTGTTTTACTTGAATGACTAAATATCCTTGGTTCATAATAAGTTAAATGTGTTTATTTCTATATTACATTGTGTGATGATAATAGTAACAAGGACTGTTTGTATGTAAAGGCAATAGGAAAGTGCCTATGGGTATGCCATTATATGATTTGAGAAATCTCTCTTCCCATGCCTCCCAAATACTAATCCTGACCTGTTTGATAATGCCCTGAATTCTTAAATGGCTACAATAACCTTTCATTCCATGGCATTTAAGGTTTCATGTGGAATCCCATGTTGACTTAAATTCACATGGTTTATAAAAGGCTTCTCTCAGACCTTCTTCCAAGAGTGAATTTAAGAAGTGCATTGTGGAATAGGAAGAGCACTGGAGAGCTTCCTTTGAAACAGGGGAAAGGAAAAACCACAGAATAGGGAAATGAGACACAAAAAGTAGATTCTTGAGACATTCCCAGTGCCTTCGAGTCAGTTCTGACTCATAGCGAACCTATAGGACAGAGTAGAACTGCCCCATAGAGTTTCCAAGGAGCACCTGGTGGATTCGAACTGCCTAACCTTTGGTTCTCAGCTGTAGCACTTAACCACTTAACTTGAGATATTGGTGACAAATGATCTAACCTGGCAGTCTGACTGGCATACAGGTCTTGAAGCTTCAAAAACTCCTTACTTATAATTATGTCATCAAGGAGCTGTAGTGAGTAGTGGGAATAAGGGTAGAGGCAGAGATTTAAGGCATGGATGGAGGAGGGTGAAAAACTGCCATGACTTTGAAGCTAAATCAGAAGCGGAGCATGGAGCAGCCCAGAAACGTCTGTCCTGCCTCTGTGTGTTCTGGGCACCTAGTTGTGCTACTTCAGCACCTAAGACAGCTCCTTGAGGGCGCCCCCCCCCCCCCCCCCTTAGAACTGAGCTGGGAGCTCTGTTGCTGCTTACACAGAGGAGTTCTGGATGTTTCCATCCAGTTTCCTTGGCAAGCTGTGCTGAAGATTGGAGCCTGGGGTCTTAAGAAACGCTCAGCATCCGGTGATCTAACACAGATTTCTTTGGGTTTAACTCCAGGCTAGGAATCATCTCCCTTTTAAGTCTATTCCCTGGCCTTTAAGGCTTCTTTGTCTTTTTCCAACCACTAATTTTTTTTATTTTTTTAGAGGCAGTGGGTTTTTTTTTTTTTTGGTTTAGAGGCACTTGCCTAACCCTTTCTGCTCCATTCTATCAGAAAGAAGACTAAATCCCGGGGCATCTCTTATCCCCTGCCCATTACTAATTTTTTGTGTCCTGAGTATGCTCTTTCTTTCCATGGATGCTGCCTCTCTGTTTTGCATGTAAGATCTGGCTAAAATGCACTGGATTTCAAAGAAAGCATGGATGGACACTAAAGTGTAACTGACAGGAAACTGGATGCCTATTTCATTTCTACTTTCCCAGGCGGTACACGGACTTTTTGGCAGGGATATTTTGAAGACATGGTGTCTTAGCTCAATGGGAATGATCTTGCTAGTAGGAATTTCAGGCTCAATTTCAGACCAAGGTGGAAGATACTCTCTGAGACTCTCCAGGGCCTCAAGGAGGCCATAATTTAAAAC
This sequence comes from Loxodonta africana, assembly GCF_030014295.1. NCBI lineage: Eukaryota > Metazoa > Chordata > Mammalia > Proboscidea > Elephantidae > Loxodonta > Loxodonta africana. The sequence goes on along the minus strand of NC_087360.1, from coordinate 42,927,179 downwards.
AAAATGACTCTCTGCCTGTATTAAAAGTCACACTGAATTTATAGTTACAATTCTCTTCAATCATGTAATTTTGAGCAAGTCTTTCAACTTCCTTGAGTCTGTTTTCTCAACTGTAAAAGGGGGATAACAATAACATTACCTATTTTATGTAAAATTAATGAGATCATTTATGGAAAATTGTTTTGTTAGCTGCCGAGTGCTATGTAATAATTAATAATAACTGTCCCTACAAAGACTTCGATGGAAAGAAATTGGATTTCTGATTTCCTAGTCATTGTGCGCTATGAAAGTGTCAAATCATGCTCATCACAGAGTGTGCAGACAGTGATACCAGGTCAGTTCAAAGGAGAAATTTGTCATCCTACTTTGAGTTGGCTGTTGCCTGTAAACTTGCCCTTGGTCCTTTCTGTATCTGAAAAAATTTTCTTCCATTAACTTAATAAGCCAGGGAGACTCACACTGACACTCTTGATTTATCAGGCAGTCATAGTGCTGCTGGAAACAGCTAGTGACACATTCTCTCCCCCACCCTCATTCCCCACTGGCAGCTAGACATCTCAGAATCTTGCCAAAGCCTGTGAGGTTTTATTCATAATTATTTGCATTTTTCCATCCGTCCCTCAGCTACCTTCATATCACCTCCATTCATTGCTACCACATCTTTTGAATGATTTGACCTTTCTTTAGGGATTTTAAGAAAAACGGCTTTGTATTTCTTCTAAGGGAGGAGTGGGATTCTGAAAGCCCTATAATTACTAAGCCTCTGGATAATGAAATTCCTAACAATGTGCTCATATAGGCATTTAGCCCATCTCCAGTCACCCTAGTATATACTAGAATGGTTTACGCAATAGACACACTTGATTGCCTACCCAGCCTCCTTTCCCCCTTTCTTCTTTCCTAACATAGCTCCAGTTTTGTGCGCGCGTCACCCATTCGCCACGTAACCATGTACTTTGTGCAACACTGACCTCATCCTCAGCTACAGGATGGGCCTGATTGGGGAAAGAATATTCCTATTCTCTTTGCCAGTGATTAGTGCTGAGAGGTCTCTGGGACAGGCTTCTTTATGCTTAAGAGATGTTGAAGTGCCTGGATGAGACACTTAGAATTGTTGCTGCCAAGTTGCTACTAGCATAATATTAAAGCCAGCACTCAGAATGATGGGGCAGAGAGGGAAAAAGAACCTGGGTCCTTCGTGACATTGCCAAGCCACTGAATTAATCGATTCTGAAGGCTGTATTTCTTCTAGCCTTCTTGTTATGTGAGATAATAAAGTTGTGTATTGATAGAACAGGGATTTCTATTACTTGCTTCTAAAAGCATTTCTAATACACCCAATTGCTGGTCAGAAGATAGGTCTAGGTCATTTGTCAAAGATACAATGCATACTTGACCTACTATCCATCCCTACAAATAGTATCCCAAATTAATCTACTGATATTTTTAAACCAACAGCATTTTCACTCACTCCTGTCATTCTCAGCCATGTGTGTCCAATGACATTAGGTGACAGTAGTTAGAAGACATATTCTCCCAGTTTATAAATTCTATTTTGTTAGGTTTTCAGATTTGTTCTTAATCATACCTTGCTTTGTTTTTTCTAGGTGCCAAGCCTCATTTGCTAACTTAATGGCTTGATTTGTGTAGTTTTCTTCGTTTTGGTAGGAAGGATGTCCTTTATTTACGTAGAATAAGGACCTTAAAAGGGAAGGAGGTATTTGTCAAGTAGAAAGATCCTTTTATCCCTTGGAATCCAGTTTTAGGAACAAAATTCTGTTATATAAAGGGTTCCTGGGGGCCACATTTATTAATCTTTCTCAAAGGAACATATTGAAAGAGTATAATGTCCACCCTTCTATGCAGGGCACTCTGATGATTTGTAAGCTGGAACAATAATTTCCTCCTCTTGGCTCTGCTGTATTGTCTGCCTTACAGGGGTGATAGAAAGCAGAGGAAGCCATGTTTAGAGAGTGTTTGATTCTTCACATGTGGACAGATGATTGATATTCTACTAGTTGGAAATTAGAAAAGAAAGGACAGTTGGGGAAGCGACAGACAAAAGAAGCAGTAAGGAGATTAATTTCACACTCACAATGGATCCAATAATAAAATCCAGTCACAAAATCATATTGACTACCTCCCAAGTATAAGTTTTTGGGAGGAGGGGAACTGAGATACTTTCCCTGTCCTTGGGGGTTCACAGTCTAACTGAAAGATGATACAAACAAGCAAACATCATTTATTTATTTATTTTTGTTTTCTTCATTTTTCTTTGCTTCAAGTGGGATGGAACCAATTGATGTATCTTAGATGGCTGCTCACAAGTTTTTTTTAAATTGTACTTTAGATGAAGGTTTACAGAGCAAACTAGCTTGTCATAGTTAGTACACATATTGTTTTATGACATTGGTTAACAACCCCATGATATGTCAACACTCTCTCTTCTTGACCTTGGGTTCCCTATTACCAGCTTTCCTGTCCCCTCCTGCCTTCTAGTCCTTGCCCCTGGGCTGATGTGCCCCTTTAGTCTTGGCAAACTTTATTTTTAACTATATAAGCAGATGAATGGAAGATGTGGAAAACTGTTCTGGACAAAAATAGAAGAACTATAATAAAAAGGTAGGTAATTAATTTCCACATTTTCAAATTAATTGTATATATAATAATCTAGAGAAGAAAGAAAGTTTGGAGCTACAATGAATTAAGAAATTTTATGGAGGCTATGGGGATGATTTCACTACCATTACTGTCATAATTATTGTTATTACTACTACTCTGACAATAACAGATTCTACTAATTGAACCCACCAAGTGTCTGTCAGTTTGTCATACTGTGATAGGTTGCATGTTGCTGTGATAGTAGAAGCTTTGCCACCAGTGTTTCAAATACCAGCAGGGTCACCTTTAGTGGACAGGTTTCAGCTGAACTCCTAGAGTAAGACAGACTAGGAAGAAGGACCTGGCAGTCTACTTCTGAAAAAATTGGCCAGTGAAAACCTCATGAATAGCAGTGGAACATCATCTGATATAGTGCCGGAAGATGAGTCCCACAGGTTGCAAGACACTCAAATTGTGATGGGGGACGAGCTGCCTCCTGAAAGTAGAGACAACTTTAATGACATGGATGGAACAAAGCTTTGAGACCTTCCTTTGCTGATGTGGCATGACTCGAAATGAGAAGAAACAGCTGCGAACATCTATTAATAATCAGAATGTGGAATGTACGAAGTATGAATCTAGGAAAGTTGGACGTTGCCAAAAATGAAATGGAACATGTAAATATTGATATCCTAGGCATTAGTGGGAGCCCTGGTGGCGAAGTGGTTAACAGCTCAGGCTGCTAACCAAAAAGTTGGCAGCTTGAATCCACCAGCTGCTGTTCTACTCTGTCCTATAGGGTTGCTATGTGTCGAAATCGACTTTACAGCATACCACAACTACAGGCATTAATGAGCTGAAATGGACTGGTATTGGTCATTTTGAATCAGACAATCATATGGCCTGCTATGCCAGGAATGACAAATTGAAGAGGAATGGCGTCACGTTCATCACCCAAAAGAACATTTCAAGATCTATCCTAAAGTGCAATGCTGTCAGTGATAGATAATATTCATATGCCTACAAAGAAATCAGTTAATACAACTATTATTCAAATTTGCACACCAACCACTAAGGTCAAAGATGAAGAAATTGAAGACTTTTGCCAGCTTCTGCAGTCTGAAATTGATCAAATATGCAATTGATAATTACTGGTGATTGGAATGTGGAAGTTGGAAACAAAGAATGATTTGTAGCTGGATAATATGGTCTTGGTGATAGAAACAATGCTGGAGATCTCATGATCAAATTTTGCAAGACCTACGAATTCTTCATTGTAAACATGTTTTTTCAACAAAATAAATGGTGACATGCACATGGACCTCATGGATGGAAAACTCAGGAATCAAATCAACTACATTTGTGGAGACAATGGAAAAGCTCAACATCATCACTCAGAACAAGGCCAGGGGCTGACTGTGGAACAAACCATTAATTGCTCATAAGAAAGTTCAAGATGAAGCTGAAGATAATTTAATCAAGTCCATGAGAGCCAAAGTACTACCTTGAGTATATTCCACCTGAATTTGGAGATCACCCCAAGAATAGATTTGATGCATTTAACACTAATGACCAAAAACCAAATGAGTTGTGGGAAGTCACCAAGGAATCATACATAAAAAACAAAAAGTAGTTAAAAAGACAGCAAAAAAAGAAAAGACCGAAGTGGATGTCAGACTCTGAAATTTGCTCTTGGACATAGAGTAGCTAAAGCAAATGGAAGAAATGATGAAGTAAAAGGGCCGAACAGAAGATTTCAAAGGGAAGCTCAAGAAGACAAAGTATTATAATGAAATGTGCAACGACCCGGAGTTAGAAAACCAAAAAGGAGGAACATGCTCAGTATTTCTCAAGCTGAAAGAACTGAAGAAAAAATTCAAGCCCTGAGTTGCAATTTTGAAAGATTCTGTGGGTGAAATATTGAACAATGCATGAAACACCAAAAGAAGATTTAAGAAATACACAGAATCAGTGTACCAAAAAGAATTGGTCTACGTTCAATCATTTCAGAAGGCAGCATATGATCAAGCACTGATGGTACTGAAGTCCAAGCTGGACTGAAGGCATTGGTGAACAACAAGGCTCCAGGAATTGAACGGATAACAACTGAGGTGTTTCAACAAACCAATGCAATTCTGGAGGTGCTCACTCCTCTATGTCAGGAAATTTGGAACACAGCTACCTGGCCAGCTGACTGGAGGAGATCCATATTTATGCCAGTTCCAAAGAAGGTGATCCAACAGAACACGGAAATTATCAAACAACATCACTAATATCACAAGCAAGTAAAATTTTGCTGAAGATCATTCAAAACTGGTTTCAGCAGTACGCTGACAGGGAACTGCCAGAAATTCAAGCCAGATTCAGAAAAGGATGTGGAACAAGGGATATCATTGCTGAGGTCAGATGGATCCTGGCTGAAAGCCAAGAATACCAGAAAGATATTTACCTGTGTTTTATTGACTATGCTAAGACATTCAACTGTGTGGATCATAACAAATTATGGATAATATTGAAAAGAATGGAAATTTCAGAACACTTAATTGTGCTCCTGAGGAACCTGTACATAGACCAAGAGGCAGCCGCTCAAACACAGCAAGGGCAAACTGCATAGTTTGAAATCAAGAAAGGTGTGTTTCAAGGTTTCGTTGTTTCACCATACTTAGTGAATCTGTTTGCTGAGAATATAATCAGAGAAGCTGGACTATATGAAGAAGGATGTGGCATCAGGATTGGTGGAAGGCTCCTTGGCAACCTGCAATATGCAGATGACACAACCTTAGTTGCTGAAAGGGAAGAGAACTTGAAGCACTTACTGATGAAGATCAAAAACTGCATCCTTCAGTATGGATTACACCTCAACATAAAGAAAATAAAAATCCTCACAACTGGATCAATAAGCAACATCATGAAAATGGAGAAAAGATTGACATTGTCAAGGATTTCATTTTATTTGGATATAAAATCAACGCTTGTGGAAGTAGCAGTCAGGAAACCAAATGATGTATTGCATTAGGCAAATCTGCTGCAAAAGACCTGTTTAAGGTGTTAAAAAGCAAAGATGTTACTCTGAGGACTAACATGCACCTAACTCAAGCCAGGATATTTCCAATAGCCTCGTATGCACGCAAAATCTGGACAATGAATAAGGAAGACTGAAGAAGAATTGATGCCTTTGAATTATGGTGTTGGTGAAGAATATTGAATATGCTATGGACTGCCAGAAGAACGAACAAGTCTGTCTTGAAAGAAATACAGCCAGAGTGCTCTTTGGAAGAGGGCGGCGAGACTTCTCTCACCTATTTTGGACATGTTATCAGGAGGGACCAGCCCTTGGAGAAAGACATGCTTGGTAAAGTAGAGGGTCATCGAAAAAGAGGAAGACCCCCGCTGAGATGGATTGACACAGCAGCAGCAACGATGGGCTCAAATATAACAATGATTGTGAGAATGTGCAGGACTGGACAGTGTTTCGTTCTGTTCTGCATAGGGTTGCTATGAATCACCTAACAACAACAACAACATAAATGGTATTGCTTTCCTGATTTCCTTTTAGAAATTCTCATAATTGGTGTATAAGAATTCAACTGGTTTTTGTATGTCTATCTTGTATCCTGGTACTCCGCTGAATCTGTTAATTCCAGTAGTTCTCTTGTGAAGTCTTTGGAATTCTTTATGTATAGAATGTAGAGTATGGAAACCCGATCAAGTAGTTGTTAAGAGCTACAGCTGCTAATCGAAAGGTTAGCAGTTCAAATCCACTAGGTGCTTCTTGGAAACCCTAGGGCAGTTCTATTCTGTCCTTTAGAGTCACTATGAGTCGGAATTGACTCAAAGGCAACAGGTTTGGTTTCTTGTTTGTTTTTTGTATGTATAGTATTATATCATCTGTGAACAGGGGTAGTTTTATTTCTTCCTTACCAATATGAATGCCCTTTATTTCTTTTTCTTGCCTTGTTGCTCTAGCTAGGACTTTCAGCACAATGTTAAGGAGGAGCGGTGATAAGGGCATCTTTGTCTTGTTCCCATTCTCAGGGGGAATGTTTTCAGCCTCCCTCCATTGAGAATGATGTTGGCAGTTGGTTTTGTTTAACTAAAAAACAAACAAAAACAAACCCATTGTCTTTGAATGGATTCTAACTCATAGTGACCCTATAGGGCAGAGTATAACTACCCCATAGGGTTTCCAAGGAGTGCCTGGTGGATTTGAACTGCTGACCTTTTTGTTAGCAGCCTAACAGTTAACCACTAAGCCACCAGGGCTCAGGTGGTTTTATATAAACAAACAACCACACCCATTGCCGTACAGCTGATTCTGACTCATAACAACCATATAGGACAGAGTAGACCTACCCTATAGAGTTTCCAAAGAGCGCCTGGTGGATTCGAACAGCCGATCTTTTGGTTAGCAGCCATAGCAGTTAAGATTGTGCCCCAGGGTTTCTTGGTTTTGTATAGGTGTCCTTTATTATGTTGAGGAATTTCTCTTCTATTCCTATTTTATTCAGGGTTTTTATCAGGAATGGGCATTGGACTTTAGCATATGGTCCAGGGGTCTGCCTTGGTGCTGCATGGTGGTGCTGCACTTGGTGGGGCACAGCCACTGGTAGCATGGAGCAGTGTCCAGGGGTCCAGGAGTCCACATTGGTGTCACTTGGAGGTGCAGTCTTTGGAGGGGTGAGGCTGGGGTCAGCACACGACTGGGGCTGGGTGTTTGGAGGTCTGTGCCGGTGCTGCTCAGGGGTGCGGTTCTCTTTGGGGCAGGGTACGGAGTAGGCGTGGCATGGGTCCCGGGGTCCGGATGTCCTCGTCAGTGCCACTGACTAGGGGTTTTAACTCACATGGGGATTGGAGGATTTGTAGAATGTGAAAGCTCAAAGCTCCTAAATTATTGGAATATTGCTTAGGTCCCCAAGCCTCACTGACTTTGAGACTTATTTGATAAGAGAGGTAAGTAGATGTTATTGTTAATTGACATCAAGTCACTCCAACTAATGGCAATCCTGTGTACAAAAGAAGAAAATGTTGCCCTGTCCCGTGTTATCTTTATGATTGTTGGTATGCTCAAGTCCATTGCTGCAACCATGGTAAGTAGATAGTTTAATCTAAACATGTGGTTGATGTCCTGGATGAATTCTTATTAAATAGTGTATATTGTGCTCAAATTTTGAGTATGATGACTGGGCTAGGAAGTTCTAGAATTGCACTCCTAGAAATTTTTCTCTTTCCTGTTTATGTGCTGCCCCAAACTGGAACTTTTTGAAATTTCAACTAAAATACCCTTTGCAGTTTGGGAAGAAAGCTGGGAATTCTGATTTGCAGATGACTAAACAAACTACACTTAACATTATTTTCTCACCTCCAAATTAGGAAGTTGGTTACTAAATAGCATGCTACAAAAGTAAGAGCTCCTCCTCTTCTTTCATCATTAAGAAGTTTAACAGGTATGTCTTAGTCTTCCAAATAGATCCCTCTGTACTGAGAACAGGTGACAAGATTGAAACCATAGCTTCTTTAACTATTAAAACTTGGTGAATTTGAGATGTGGAATTCCAAATTGAATGTTAAAAACATTAGAAATGCAAGCACTAGAAATCAAGACATAAAGGAAGGACTGGGAATCTTCTAATACCTTGTTTTAATTAAACTAGGACAGAGAATAAGGAGCCCAGTGGGGTAATGGCTAAGCAGTCGACTACTAACTGAAAGGTCAGTGGTTTGAACCCACCACCCACTCCTCAAGAAAAAAGACTTGACGATCTGCTCCCATAAAGATTTCAGCCTAGGAAACTCTATGGGACAGTTCTACTTACCCCATAGTGTCACTATGAGTTGGAATTGACTTGACAGCACACAACAATAACAACAGGACAGGGAATCAGGGAGTGTTGGACTTTGAATGGGTGTGTCCAGCCTGGTCTCAATAACTTACCTAAAATCATACAGCTAATCAGGAGGAGCTAAACTTAAACCCAAGTCTGCCTGATTCCAAAGGGCACTTTCTTTCTTCAGTGTTAGAATTCCTGCCTTTCATGTGGGAGACAGGGGTTTGGTTCTCAGCTAATGTACCTCATGCACACCAACGACCTGTCTGTCAGCGGAGGCTTGCGTCCCACTATGATGCTGAACAGGTCTCAGTGGTACTTCCAGACTAAGATGGACTAGGAAGAAAAACCTGGTGATCTACTTCTGTAAAGCCGACGGTCCTATCTGCAACTGATTGTGGGAATGGTGCATGGCCAGGCAAAGTTTTGTACCCTCGTGCATGTGTTGCCATGAGCCAAGAGCTGACTTCACGGCACCTAACAAGAACAACAAATACCAACAATCTAAGAGCTAGTAGAATCATGGAAAAACAAAAACAAAAGACCAGTAGAGTGAGTGATAAATAAAACATACTCTGAGCATCTATAGATAAAGTGGAAATTGCTCCTCACTGGCAGCAGAAAGGTGGCCTGAATACATACAGACTATTTTGAAGGAGGGTAACAAATTTTTTTTTCCTGCAGTTCACTTGAGCTTTCTGTGCTTCTGTTTGCTCCTCTGGAAGATCGCAGGTGTGTGGTAGGTGAGAGGCATAGGGCTTAGAACAGTAATGTCCTTCTTAGCTCAAATAGTCTACAAATCTTACAGCATATTTCTTTTTAAATTTTATTGTGCTTTGAGTGAAAGTTTACAAATCAAGTCAGTCTCTCACACAAAAACTTATATACACCTTGCTACGTACTCCCAATTGCTCTCCCTCTAATGAGACAACCTGCTCCCTCCCTCCACTCTCTCTTTTCATGCCCATTTTGCCAGCTTCTAACCCCCTCGACCCTCTCATTTCCCCTCCAGGGAGGAGATGCCAACATAGGCTCAAGTGTCCACCTGATCCAAGAAGCTCACTCCTCAGCAGCATCCCTCTCCAACCCATTGCCCAGTCCAATCCATGTCTGAAGAGTTGCCTTTGGGGATAGATCCTGTCCTGGGCCAACAGAAGGTCTGGGGGTCATGACCACTGGGATCCTTCTAGTCTCAGTCAGACCATTAAGTCTGGTTTTTTTACGAGAATTTGGGGTCTGCATCCCACTTGTCTCCTGCTCACTCAGGGGCTCTCTGTTGCATTCCCTGTCAGGGCAGCCATCGGTAGTAGCCGGGCACCATCTAGCTCTTCTGGTCTCAGGCTGATGTAGTCTCTGGTTTATGCGGCCCTTTCTGTCTCTCGGGCTCGTTATTACCTTGTGTCCTTGGTGTTCTTCATTCTCCTTTGAACTAGGTGGGTTGAGACCAATTAATAGATCTTAGATGGCCGATTGCTAGTGTTTAAGATCCCCAGATGCCTCTCTCCGAGGTGGGATGCAGAATTTTTTCTTAATAGATTTTATTATGCCAATGGACTTAGCTGTCCCCCGAAACCATGGTCCCCAAACCTCCGCCCCTGCTACGCTGGCCTTTGAAGCATTCAGTTTATTCCAGAAACTTATTTACTTTTCGTTTAGTCCAGTTGTGCTGACCTCGCCTGTATTGTGTGTTCTCTTTCTCGTCACCTAAAGTAGTTCTTATTTACTATCTAATTAGTGAATGCCCCTCTCCCACCCTCCCACTGTCCCCCCTCTCGTAGGCATCAAAGAATATTTTCTTCTTGGTTTAAACTATTTCTTGAGTTCTTATAATAGTGGTCTTATGCAATATTTGTCCTTTCGCAACTGACTAATTGCACTCAGCATAATGCCTTCCAGGTTTCTCCATGTTATGAAATGTTTCACAGATTCCTCACTGTTCTTTATCGATACATAGTATTCCATTGTGTCAATATACCATAATTTATTTATCCATTCATCCGTCGATGGGCACCTTGGTTGCTTCCATCTTTTTGATATTGTAAACAGTGCTGCAATGAACATGGATGTGCATATATCTGTTCGTGTAAAGGCTCTTATTTCTCTAGGATGTATTCCAAGGAGTGGGATTGCTGGGTCGTATGGTAGTTCTATTTCTAGATTTTTAAGGAAGTGCCAAATCGATTTCCAAAGTGGTTGTACCATTTTACATTCCCACCAGCAGTGTAAAAGTATTCCAGTCTCTCCACAGCCTCTCCAACAGTTATTGTTTTGTGTTTTTCGGATTAATGCCAGCCTTGTTGGAGTGAGATGGAACCTCACTGTAGTTTTGATTTGCATTTCTGTAATGATCCTGAGCATTTCCTCATGTATCTGTTAGCTACCTGAATGTCTTCTTTAGTGAAGTGTCTGTTCATATCTTTTGCCCATTTTTTAATTGGGTTATTTGTCTTTTTGCAGTTGAGTTTTTGCAGTATCATGTAGATTTTAGAGAACAGGTGCTGATCAGAAATATCATAGCTCAAAACTTTTTCCCAGTCTATAGGTAGTCTTTTTACTCTTTTGGTGAAGTCTTTGGATGAGCATAGGCGTTTGATTTTTAGGAGCTCCCAGTTACCTAGTTTTTCTTCTGGATTGTTAGTAATGTTTTGTATACTGTTTATGCCATGTATTAGGTTTCCTAACATTGTCCCTATTTTTTCTTCCATGATATTTATCATTTTAGATTTTATATTTAGGTCTTTGGTTCATTTTCAGTTAGGTTTTTTTTTTTTTTAGTGCATGGAGTGAGGTATGGGTCTTGCCACATTTTTTTTCAGATGGATATCCAGTTATGCCAGCACCATTTGTTAAAAAGACTGTCTTTTCCCTATTTAACTGTTTTGGGCCTTTCTTAAATAACAACTGCTCACATGTGGATGGATTTGTGTCTGGATTCTCAATTCTGTTCCATTGGTCTATGTATCTGTTGTTGTACCAGTAACAGGCTGTTTTGACTACTGTGGTAGTATAATAGGTTCTAAAATCAGGTAGAGTGAGGCCTCCCACTTTGTTCTTTTTTAGTAATGCTTTTAAAAAAAAATTTTTTTTTTTTTTTTAACTTATCTGGGGCCTCTTTCCCTTCCATATGAAGTTGGTGATTTATTTCTCCATCTCACTAAAGAATGTCTTTTGAATTTGGATTAGAATTGCATTAAATCTACAGATTGCTTTTGGTAGAATAGACATTTTTATAATGTTAAATCTTCCTACCTATGAGCACGGTATGTTTTTCTACTGATGTAGGTCTCTTTTATTTTCTTGCAGAAGTGTATTGTAGTTTTCTTTGTATAAGTCTTTTACATCTCTGGTAAGATTTATTCCTAAGTATTTTATCTTCTTGGGGGCTGCTGTAAATGGCATTGATTTGGTTATTTCCTCTTTGATGTTCTTTTTGTTGGTGTAGAGGAAACCAACTGATTTTTGTACGTTTATCTTGTATTGTGATACTCTACTGAACTCTTCTATTAGTTTCAGTAGTTTTCTGGAGGATTCCTTAGGGTTTTCTGTGTGTAAGATCATGTCGTCTGCAAATAGAGATACTTTTACTTCTTCCTTGCCAATCTGGGTGCCCTTAATTTCTTTATCTAGCCTAAATGCTCTGGCTAGGACCTCCGACACAATGTTGAATAAGAGTGGTGATAAAGGGCATCCTTGTCCTGTTCCCGTTCTTAAGGGGAATGCTTTCAGGCTCTTCCCATTTAGGATGATGTTGGCTTTGTATAAATGCCCTTTATTATGTTGAGGATTTTTCCTTCTATTCCTATTTTCCTGGGAGTTTTTATCATGAATAGGTGTTGAACTTTGTCAAATACCTTTTCTGCATCAATTCATAAAATCGTGTGATTCTTGCCTTTTGTTTTATTTGTGATGGATTACATTAATTGTTTTTCTGATGCTGAACCATCCCTGCATACCTGGTATGAATCCCACTTAGTCACAGTGAATGATTTTTTTTGATATGTTGTTGAATTCTATTGGCTAGAATTTTGTTGAGGATTTTTGCATCTAAGTTCACGAGGGATATAAGTCTGTAATTTTCTTTTTTTGTGATGTCTTTACCTGGTTTTGGTATCAGGGATATGGTGGCTTCATAGAATGAGTTTGATAGTATTCCGTCCTTTTCTATGCTCTGAAATACCTTTAGTAGTAGTGGTGTTAACTGTTTTCTGATAGTTTGGTAGAACTCTGCAGTGAAGCCATCTGGGCTGGGGCTTTTTTTTTGGTTGGAAGTTTTTTGATTACCTTTTCGATCTCTTTTGATATGGGTCTATTTAGTTGTTGTACTTCCGTTTGCGTTAGTTTAGGTAGGTAGCATGTTTCTAGGAAATCATCCATTTCTTCTAGGTTTTCAAATTTGTTAGGATACGATTTTTCATAGTAATATGATATGATTCTTTTAATTTCAGCTGGGTCTGTTGTAATATCGCCCATCTCATTTGTTATTTGGGTTATTTGCTTCCTCTCCTGTTTTTCTTTTGTCAGTTTGGCCAATGGTTTATCAATTTTGTTGCTTTTTTCAAGGAACCAACTTTTGGTCTTGTTAATTCTTTCAATTGTTTTTCTGTTTTCTATTTCATTTAGTTCTGCTCTAATTTTTATTATTTGTTTTCTTCTGATGCCTGAGGGTTTCTTTTGTTGCTCCCTTTCTATTCATTCAAGTTGTAGGGATAATTCTTTGATTTTGGTCCTTTCTTCTTTTTGGATGTGTGCATTTATTGCTATAAATTGATCTCTGGGCACTGCTTTCACTGTGTTCCAAATGTTTTGATAGGAAGTGTTTTCATTCTCATTGGATTCTCTGAATTTCTTTATTCCATCGTTAATATCTTCTATGACCCAGTCTTTTTTGATCAGGGTTTTGTTCAGTTTCCAAGTGTTTGATTTCTTTTCCCTGCTTTTTCTGTTATTGATTTCTACTTTTACGGCCTTATGGTCAGAGAAGATGCTTTGTAATATTTCAATGTATTGGATTCTACTAAGGCTTACTTTATGACCTAATATGTGGTCTATTCTAGAGAAAGTTCCATGTGCAGTATATAAGAAAGTATATTTGGTTGCTGTTGGATGGAGTGTTCTGTACATGTCTATGAGGTCTAGTTGTTTTACTGTGGCATTTAGATCTTCTGTATCTTTATTGAGCTTCTTTCTGGGTGTCCTGTCCTTCACTGAAAGTGGTATGTTGAAGTCTCCTGCTATTATTGTGGAGTTGTCTATCTCAGTTTTCAGTGCTGATAGAGTTTGTTTTATGTATCTTGCAGCCCTGTCATTGGGTGAATAAAAATTTAATATGGTTATATCTTCTTGGTATATTGTCCCTTTAATCATTATATAGTGTCCTTCCTTAGCCTTTTTGATGGATTTAACTTTAAAGTCTGTTTTGTCAGAAATTAATATTGCCAGTCCTGCTCTTTTTTTGATTCTTGTTTGCTTGATATATTTTTTCCATCCTTTGAGTTTTAGTTTGTGTCTCTAAGTCTACTGTGTGTCTCTTGTAGGCAGCATATAGACGGATCTTGTTTTTTAATCCATTCTGCTACTCTTTGTCTGTTTATTGGTGCATTTAGTCCATTTACATTCAGGGTAATTATGGATAGGTGTGAATTTAGTGCTATCATTTTGATGTCTTTTTTTTGTGTGTTGTTGACAGTTTCTTTTTCCCCCTTAATGTTATATACTAAGTAGATTATTTTCATGTATTGTCCTTTCCTCATATTCGTTGTTGTTGATTTTGTTTTTGCTGAGTCTCTATTTTTTTCTTGTATTTTATTTTGATGACTAGGATAATTAGTCTCCTTTGTGGTTACATTGTTTACCCCTATTTTTCTAAATTTAAACCTAACTTTTATTTCTTTATATCACCGTATCTTCTTCTCCCTACGGAAGGTCTATGACTACATAGTCCCTCTTTATTATTTTAATGTTGTCTTCTCTTATATAATAACATCGCTTTTACCCTGTTTTAAGCATTTTTTTTTTTTTAAATCTTGGTTTGTTTTTTTGATTTCCTTGTCTGGGTTGACTTCTGATTGCTCTTCCCAGTGTTCTAGTCTTGGGTCGATACCTGATATTACTGATTTTCTAAACAAAGAACTCCCTTCATATTTCTTGTAGTTTTGGTTTGGTTTTTATGAATTCCCTAAGCTTCTGTTTATCTGGAAATGTCCTAATTTCACCATTATATTTAAGAGACAGTTTTGCTGGATACATGATTCTTGGCTGGCAATTTTTTTTCCTTCAATTTTTTAAATATGTCATCCCATTGCCTCCTTGCCTGCATGGTTTCTGCCTCGCAGTCTGAGCTTATTCTTATTGGCTTTCCTTTGTAGGTGACTTTTTGTTTATCCCTAGCTGCTCTTAAAATTCTCTCTTTATCTTTGGTTTTGGAAAGTTTGATTATAATATGTCTAGTGACTTTCTTTTAACATCTACCTTATGTGGAGTTCAATGAGCATCTTGGATAGGTATCCTCTCATCTTTCACAATATCAGGGAAGCTTTCTGCCAACAAATTTTCAATTTTCTCTGTATTTTGTGTTATCCCTCCCTGTTCTGGTACTCCAATCACTCATAGGTTATTTCTCTTGGTAGAGTCCCACATGATTCTTAAGGTTTCTTCATTTTTTAAAATTCTTTTACCTGAATTTTCTTCAAATATATTAGTGCCAAGTGATTTATCTTCAAGTTCAGAAATTCTAGCTTCTACTTGCTCAAATCTGCTCCTCTGACTTTCTATTGGGTTGTCTACTTCTGTAATCTCACTGTTAATCTTCTGAATTTCTGATTGCTGTCTGTCTCTGGATTTTTCGAGCTTATTAAATTTTTCATTATGTTCCTGAATAATCTTTCTAATTTCTTCTATTGCTTTATCTGTGTGTTCCGTGGCTTGTTCTGTGTATTGCCTCATTTCCTTCTGATGTCTTGAAGTGATCTGTATATTAAACTTTTGTATTCTGTGTCTGGTAATTCCAGGAATGCACTTTCATCTAGAAGATCTTTGGATTCCTTGTTTTGAGAGCTTGTTGAGGTGATCGTGGTCTGTTTCTTTATGTGACTTGATATCGACTGTTGTCTCTGAGCCATGTATAATTATTGTATTAATTTATGCTTGCTTACTGTGTCATAGCTTCTTGCTTTGTTTTGTTTTAATATGCCCAACTGGGTTGCTTGAGTGAGCTAGAGTGATTATTTTCCCCTTTGGAGCTCTGAGGTCTCTCCCCAAATGGCTAGAGCTGTTATCAGGTATATCAGTCTGGGAGTCCATTCAGTTTTCTTGTATGAGTTCAGCTCAGGGTACAGGTAGCTGATCATCAAGTATTTGGTACAGGCTTTGTCCTACAATCTTAGAGGGGCAGAGGTGATTGGTGTAGGTACCAGTATCTGGTTGCAGCATGGGGTCACACTCTAAACGAGGCAGGGGATTGAGAACTGTCCCCTGAGTGTCTCTGAGGAAAGCATGTCCCTGTTCCCTAGAGCGTGCAGGTGGGTGGGTTCTGCAGACGGACCATGGGCACCCAGTATTTTTGGTTGTAAGGACTGTGAGGTACCAGTTATCCCTGGATCCCTGTCAAGGGTGGCTGGGTGACCTGAGTAGAGCTACCAGTCCTAAGTCCCCTAATTTGTGTAGTTGAGGACCCTGTTTAGTAGGCAAAGCAATGTAAAACATGAAACACCCACCTCTCTCCCACACAGCTGAAACAGTTGGAGTTTGCCAAAAAGGGCCTATTCTCCTGAAATAGGCCCACACAGGTCCATGCAGAGGGGAAAGGTGCTGAAAGTCCTCAGACCTTTTGTGCCTGGACAGGAGCTGCTTCTTCCCTGAGCTCCCACAGTTAGTGGAGCTGGCAAATTATCTTTTCCCCCAACTGCAAATTTTTTCCTTCTCCAAGGCTGGGAGGATGGCTCTAGGCACTCAGCAATGCCTATCTCAGGCCCAGGGAATTCAGCTGCCGAATGGCTTGGGGGTGGAGGGGGGGCATGTTAAAATGTACGCAAGAACTTAACTTTTGCCAGGAGTGCTGTTCTTCCCTGGTTCTGGAGGTGTGAGTAGGCTGTGTGGCTGGCTGCTTCTTCCTGATGAAACAGTGGCGGAACGCTAGTACCAGCCCACCACCGCTGCTCCAGGAATGGTGCCTGAGGGCTCCCTGTGTTTCAGGTCTGGTAACTCCTCTCCGCTTCTGAACCGTCTCTTCCTCCCCCTGCAGCTCTGTTCATTTTTTAAGCTTGCCTTTGATTCTCAGGGCTCCTAGCTTGTCATAGATATGCTTGTTTCACTTGTTTTTTTTGGGGGGGGGGGTCTTTGTTGTAAAGAGTGCTTGCCAGAAGTGTCTGTTTTGCCACCTTGGCTCCCCATAGTTATTTCTTGATTTTTTTAGCATGGGCAAAATCATTGTCTTTGTGTAAATTCCCATTTACATGAAACAGTGGTAGTAGTGTGAAACCCTTATCTTTCATGTCAGTTAGGAGAAGAGAGAAGAGGGAGCAAGTTCAGACACATGGGTGGGGCCTTTGAGTCCCACTCCTACTCTGATTGTACAGAGGATTGTCCCTGCTTCTCCTCACTGTTCCTCCACTGAGATCCTGTGGAGAAAGGTGAGATCATGTCTGAAAACGGAACTGAACTTCTTGGAGCAAGAAGCAAAATAAGTATAAGGCCTACAAGTGTCATTATCTATTTCCAATTTCTAATCTTGATTCCAGATTGAGTTTATCTTTAAAAAGAACTGGTCAGCTCTTAAATCAAAGAGCTGAATCCTCTTATTTTCCTCTTCTGGGTTTTGAAATGGTGATGAAAGCCCCTAATGCCATGGCAACAGGAGCTGTGGAAAACCTAACCTGGAAGTATGGGAGGGAAAGGAGCCCATGAAGATGGCAGACTCTGAGGGACTATGAGAACCATCCTACTGAAGGCAGATGGGAGGCTGGTTCTTCTGTCCAACCTGACATTACCCGCTGAGGCAGAATTTTAGGGAGACAGTATGACAGAGAGAAAAACATGGACTTTGACATCATGCAGTACTCAGTTTGAATCTCAGCTTCGGTACTTATTGCTGTGTGATACCTGGCAAGCTATTTAACTTCTCTGAGCCTATGCTGTGGGATTGTTGTGAGGATTATGCCAGAGAATGAATAATTGGGAGTGTTCGGTGCATATTAGATGCTCAACAGATACAAGTCATTGTGATCTGTTTTAAGCATTGGGTTTCTTATCTCTTGCTTCAAGTTCTCTACTGGCAACCTCTGGTGATGTGGTTTGTGCAATTAGTAGAGTATGGGTAAGAGAAGAAGCTCCCATAGCTCGGGCTTAGTTAGATTTGGGAGGATCCAGGGAACATTTACTTGGAATTTCCCTATATATGTGAGTTTTCTCTGTTCAAGATATGACAATAATGAAAATTTGCAGCAAGAGAGCCGAGAACCAGAAAAGCTGGGTTCCTACAGCTCTCTCACAGAGAAATCCTGGGCCGATAATTTCCTCTCATGGGCTTTAAACTTCTGCCCTGCTGTGTGGGTTAAAAAATGTTGAAAGTCCTTTTGAAGAAACACACATTAGAGTTTGGACAAGGTTTCACTCCTCTGAAAATATCTTTCCACTTAGATCCCTGAGGATTGAAATCCCACTGCCGGAGCCTCATACCTAGAAAAGTGTAAATAGGAGTTTTGTCTGCTGGACTAAATGCAAATCATTGAATGAATCATTGAGTTCATCATGGCTCTAGGAAGGTTGGGAAAGCAAAGACTTGTGGAAACCTGAAGGGGGAGAAAAGCATAGAAAACCAAGACTGCAAGACACCACTACATCCTCCACCCTCCAGCATTTTGCCAAGAGAACCTCCCAAAAAAGTCCCTGTGCATGGGTAAGGAGTGATAGAGGGACTCAGGAGCTCACTGTGTACCCTTGGCAAAATCACTCCACCTTCCCCCCCCTAAAAAAACCCAAACCCGTTGCCTTTGAGTTAATTCCAACTCAGTTGATCCCATGTGTTACAGAGTAGAACTGAGCTTACTAGGGTTTTTTTTTTTTTTTTGCTGTAATCTTTTTTTTTTTTTTCCCACCAGATATTTCTCGTGCGGTGCTGCTAGGCGGGTTCAAACCTCCAACATTTAGATTAGTAGTCAAGAGCAAACCATTTGTGCCACTCAGGGACCCTCACTCCATCTTACCACATCCAAAGTTTGCATCTGTAAAATGAGAGGGCTGGACTCCTTCAGCTCTGATTCTGTGCCCATGTAACTGGATGCTGCCCAGGGTTTCAGGGGGTTGCAGTTAGGGATTCCTTGATGGGAGTGCTCAGTCTCAGCCTCTCTGCGGCTAGAAGACAGTTCAAATTGAAAGGCATGCCTTATGGCTTACTGGAGGTTTTCTTCGCCTATTTTGCAAGCCATCAATGAAAGAAGGGTCTGGCTGGAGAAAGGAGCTGTATAGGAAGTGGGTGATAGTACACTGAAGGAAATGCCTCTCCTCTTCAAATTTAGTACTATTTTTTCAACAAATATTTATTGAAATAAATATTTATTTATGAGGTACTTGTTCACATCAGTGTACAAAACACACAAAGATTCATGTCTTTGTAAAGCTTATATTCAGTGAATAGGGTGTATTTTTACATTCCGTTGAGGTAGAGTAATTTTATTTAAGTATGTCTGTCATTTGTATTTGTTCCTAAGTTACCTACTTGTCTTTCTATTCATTTTCCTTTGCTTTATTTGTATTTAAAAAATTCATTTGTTGGGGGCATATAATAAATTATGGATAAATAGATAGATAGCTGCTGTTGAGTCTTCTTCAACTCATAGTGACCTCATGTACAACAGAACAAAATTGCTTGATCCTGCTGTCATCCTCACAATTGCCATCATGCTTGAGTCCACTGTTGTCAGAGATCTTGGGAACCCTTTGATACCATCCATAGAAGTAGAAAGTAGCATGGAGAAAGGTAGAGAGGACTTCTGGGAGGTGTGTAAAATCAAATGCATCTGTTGCATTTGCTGCTCTACCCTCCCTTCCATATCTACTCTCCACCCTTTATTCTGCTTTGTGCTTCAGGGCCACCTCTAGCTTCTGGTTAGATTTGGCCAATGGAAAGGACCACCGGGAGGTGTGGCAGGGTATTTGCTCCCCTGGCTCCCTCCTTGCTGCATTACCTCAGCCTGGCTACATCCTTTGTACCAAAGGCCAGCGCTGATGTCATGGAGTGACTTCCACTGTAACCACTTTCTCAGATTCTGGCAACCAATACCTCTCCTTGTCTCTTTGGGGCCAGCAGTGGTAATGGTTCCCTGATGTTGTTAGCTCTGGAGTACTGCACTTTCCCTTACTCATTTCTTCTAATCCTGCTGACTTCTTTATAAGTAGTCTCTTTTGTAAGTAGTCTCTCCTCTTTTATCTGGTTAGAGTTGCCATCCATTTCCTGCCAGGACTTTGATCACATAAGTAAAATTCCACTTGTTTCCTGACTCACCAAGTAATTCACTCCACCTGGGTGAACCAAGATGGTGCCTGGAACATTTGCCCTATTTCACTACTTCCACTGGCTACTGGAGGCCTCAAAGTCTCCTTGTAGATTGCTGGAGCCTCAGGGACGCTCCCAGTTCTGCCTCCTGAACCCGATTGTTCATCTTACCTGATCACTATGGTGAGCCCTTCACTTCAAATCTGCTTCTTGCCCTGTCCCTATGCCCACGCTTCATTGCTGGAGACCGTTCTTTGCTGAGGATGGGAATCGCATTACCTCTTTGCTTCCTGCTCACAGCTGTGAGTAGCCTCCTCCAGCCCACTCCAGCTCTCTTGCAGAGTCTGGATCTTTTCTTGCAAGATAGGGGAAGCCAGACCGTATTAGTTAGGACAAACTGTTTATTATAGTGTCTCATTTCAGTGTACCAGCTGATAGGAACATAAGCCTCATTAAGGCTACACTGACTAAAGATCATAGAACAGAAAAATGGGTTAGTGATTTCATACAAGTTTTTCTAATTTATCTGCTGCCAATTGACTTCATCTTTAATTCCCAGTCCACTTTTCTTAATTACCACCCATTGCCATCAAGTAGATTCCAACTCATGGCAACCCTATACGACCAAGTAGAACTGTCCCATAGAGTTTCTGAGGAGCAGCTGGTGGATTTGAACTGCTGATCATTTGGTTAGTAGCTGTAGCTCCTAATTACTGGGGCACAGCTTCTGAAATGTTCCTTGCTGTAGAATTTTTGTTCTCTTCACAATCCATTAACCTCATCCCTATCCTCACTCTGCCCCATCCAAGGCTAGGTGTTTTCTCAGGCTTCTGGTACAGTTGCACAATGGAAAAAGTTTCTCTTGTGATCCCTGGTATTCTTCAATTGGTGGAGAAGTTAGGAAAGAACAAATACCCTTTAATATTAAGGAGCTCATACTTTTTATGAGACCCAGAACCTGATTACACAAAATACTACTGCTACTAATAAAAATGTTAAAAAAAACATTTGAACATGAAAATGAGTGTAAACCATTAGCTAATTTATTTATTCGACAAATATTGTTGAATACACACTATATGCTATTAGCTAATTAAGTATTTATTAAGTTAATAACTGTTTAGCACATATGGTGGGAATTTATTGGGTTGGGGAAGATAAACACCTGATGGAGTTTATTTAGAACCCTGTCATATGTTGCACCTGCAACATAGCATTCTGTCAGGGAGAGTGTGTGGTGTATCATGGTTAAGAGTACAGGCTTTGCAGTAAGAGAAGCCTGTCGTCAAACCCTCGCTCTGCTGCTAACTATCTGCGTGATTATGAACATGTAAAGTAATCTCTCTGTGTCTTAGTTCTTTTGTTTGTCAAATGGGAATGACTGGCATATCTACCTCATAGACAGGCACTCCCTAAGTGGTCACTGTGTATATGACCCTTACGACTTTACTGTCTCTCCTTGGATTTCAGTTATTTTGGTACATTTTATATCTCATCTATTAGATTGTATATATATCTAGGGCATCTTTGTATCTCTCATGGTGCCTAACATAGGTGCTTGATTGGTAAGTACTGAAAAAATGTAAAATAGTTGCTAAAATTTATTGAATACTTCATATATGTTAGGCACTGTTCTGGCTTTTGACACAGGAAAGGCCCTATGAAGTAGGAACTACTATCATTCCAAAATGAAAGTACAGAATTTTAAGTAAATTGACTAAGATTATGGAGATAGTAAGGCACAGAGTCAGGATTTGAACCCAGATTTCTGGCTCTAGAGCCCACATGCTAGCTACCACACTATATGTCTCCCAGGATGTGCTTAATGGGGTCTGTATTGCAGCGAGGGACATAAAAGTAGATAAAGATGGCTATATCAGGACCTCAAATTCTTTCAGTTGAGGGGCAGTACATTTTCTTAACATCGCTAAGGCATTTACTTCATTTGGTTCCAGAGTGTGTTCAATGTCTGGAACCTGCCCTTGAAGAAGCTGCTACTGACTTCTTTGAGTAGGAGATTTGCGACTTCTTTTTACTCCAGTCGTGCAGATCCATCCAGGCTTTCTTACCTAATCTCCCTTGTGCTTTTGCAAAATTCAGGGCTTAAATTAGGCTGTGGAACAGTGAATCTAACTGAATATGTGACCATGATCTTCTAAGTTCTTGTCAACACCTTCTCCAACCCTGGAAGGTACAACTCAAGAAGCGTTCGTGTAGGACTCTAAGGGAAAGAATGCTGACCTGAAGCCCAGGTGTTTGACCTCAGTCCTGCCCCTGCTTTTCATTAGCTAAGGGTCAGACATGAAGAATATAATCTCTCTGAGTTTCACTTTTCTCTTTTGTAAAAAAGGAAAGGCTTTTCCTAGCTTGCCATTTCTGATCTCATACAATTGCTGCCTTATCTGTATGATTATATTCCACAAATATTTGAGGGTTGACTATACGCTAAGCATAGATAGGAGCCCTGGTGGCACAGTGGTTCAGATTTCGGCTCCTAACCAAAAGGTCAGCAGTTCAAATTCACCAGCTGCTCTTTGGAAACCTTATGGGGCAGTTCTACTCTCTGTCACTATGAGTCAGAGTCAACTGGACGGCAATGGGCTTTTTTTTAAGCAGAGATAAGTACTGGGATCCCCAGTATGAGGAAACATGGTCATTGCCCTTAAGAAACTCCTGGAGAATTGGTATCCTAGAAAGGGGATAATCAGGCATCAGAATAACCTGAGGCAACTATTAAGAATGCAGATTCTTGTGCTGCATTTCCAACATATTGAATTAGAAGCTCTGGTTCTTATGCACAATAAAGTTGGAAAACTCTGTGTTGTATTTGGATAGCAGTGGTGATGGGCCACAGATGGAATGCTTAGCAAGAGATAACTGCCCCATAGACGATGGCATTCAGCCCTGTGCCATCTTCATGTTCTTTTTGTTGTTATTGCCATAACTGTGTGAGCCTGCTTTATTATTTACTTAGTAGTTTTCTTTAAATCAATTCATTTGAAGTCTTAAATACATTTATTTAAAATGAAAACATTATGTCGTGAATGTAGATGGTAAGCACATTTGCTTGCATTAATAGAAGGCAAATATAAAAGGAATACAATGGAAACAATGTTATGTAGTGCCAGAAAGATTGCTAATGGCCACAGCCCACATTTTACTGGTTAAAATGGGAAATTAGCAAGTATTAGAAGATGGGAACTTGTGCTCAGAGAGAGGAACCTAGTTATTGAAACTGAAGTCAAAAAAATGTTGTTGCTGTTAAACACTTGAATAGTGAATGAGAAAAGAGATTTTCAAATTTATTTTCTTGACTTTTCTTCATAAAGAATCTTATATAAAGACCCAGTGTATAAAACAGATTAAAAATAACAACAATGATGGAACAAAAAATAGAACAGCTACCTTGAATAAAGCCAGCATAGAAGCCTGCTCCTTACTGTGTCAGACCCCAAAGGATACAGGCCACCCTTGAAAAGCACTGGTTTACAGGAACAGGAGAATTGTGGGGGCTTGGTAAGTGAGCAGATTTTGAGTACTTTGGGCACAGTGACAGGATCCTGCTGTCTTGATACCAGCAGGGACAGTAGCAGCAAGCAGAAGGGGGAGGGTGTGGGGGATTGATCAGAATAGGTTGGCCAAATTTGGGAGGGGAGTTTGGTGGGCTTTTCTAACACGATTGAGGTTATTTTATTTTGCTGGCTTATTTAGTTCTAGGGGGCCAGCAGTGCAGGGCTCTGGTGGCTTCTTTGATTCAGGAGGGACAACAAAATCCAGGCACGGTGGTTAAGAAAGCTGAATCTGCCTTTCAGAGTATTTGTAAAGGAAGAGGCTCCTGGAATTTGGAGTTAACTGTAGCATGGCTCTAGAGCCCTGGTGGCACAGTGTTTAAGTGTGTGGCTGCTAACCAAAAGGTTGGCAATTCGAATTCACCGCCTGCTCCTTGGAAACCCTGTGAGGCAGTTCTACTCTGTCCTGTATGGCCTCTATGAGTCAGAATCTATCCAATGGCAATGAGTTTGGTAGCATGGCTCCTATCCCTTTAACTCTGGTGAATCAGGGAATCATGTGGGTCCAGAAAGAAACATCAAGAGATATTTCAGTGATCATTATAAGCATTTCTTGGGGATGTTTTATAAGGCCTGATGGAAAGCCTTTTTTTAATTGCTGTAAAAATATATACATACATATATACACACACACACACACATAAAACACTATGTTTAACAATTCAACATTTTTCACGTATACAATTCAGCGATACCAGTTGCATCCATCGTGTTGTGCAATTATCACCAATATCCGTTGCCAAATTTGGAAGCCTTTTGACTCTGGGAAAACTCTAGGGTGAATCAAGGTGCTCAAATTTGGAGTAAAACCAGAGTCGGTTAAATTATAATTCTTCACATAAGAAGTTTAGTAAAGATGGTAGCCAACTGTGGTGGATACTATGGTGTTCTACCCGAATCCCCTCTTTGGGGCTCATCTTTCAGCTACTGGGAATATTGGCTGCATCCCTTGGTAAGATTGCTCTTGGTGACAGAGAGTTGTCTCATCCAAGGTTACATCCTCCTCAGAGGTTGGCCTGCCAACAACTGGGTGATATTGAAATCCAAAGGCCTCCCGCCTCCTGCCGCCTTGATTTCGGACAACTCTGAAGGGCCATTCCAGCTCCAGATCCCCCTGTAGGACTGGTTTTTGTCTCAGTTGCATTTGCATCCTGGATCAGCTCCTGTGTTCTGTATCTTTCTGTTTTCTGTGAAGGAGGAAACATATTGATGACATCATGATATGAAACCAGAATGAAGTTAAGCAACATTAAGTTTCCAGGAAAGTGGAATTTCCTTGAGGAAGATGTATATATTTATTATATGTATAATAAAAATGGCATCCCAGTGAGTGGGTGTTCATCTGTGTACATCTGTTCCAGACCCGGTTTATGCCCAGATTTTCTCAGCCTCACCTACTCTCTAATTCTTGGCTGCCTGATCAATAAAGAACTCCAAGGGCTTCCTCTGTCACTTCATCTCCTAACACTGCCATCTGTCTTAGCCTCCCCTGGGGTGAGGGCCAGACTTTGGCAATGCCTCCACAAAGTCTGCTGTGGTGGTGGCCACAGCTCTAGGGCCTAGAAGTGACCTGACCAGACCTATAGAGGCTTTGGCTCCTTCATGTCTGGTCTCAGAAGAAACACCAAGCTGGAGGCATAGAACTTGGTTTCCCCATCCTGGAAGTGTAGGGAGTTTTAACATCCTGGGATGAACTTTGACTAATGAGAAACAGGAAGGAGCCAGCAAATAAATGACTCAGTGACTCACTTTTTCTCCCCCTCGTGGATTGTTAAAGTACAGTGGCTCTGGAGTGTTCAAGTCAGAGTAGCTCCATATGACTAAGCAACTGGCTGTGTTTTTTTTTTGTTTTCCCATGCAAAGCTGTGGTCAGTTTGGTAACATACTGCCTTGTATTTGTTTCTGTCCTTCCCTGCCTTTCTTTTTTCCCTCCCTAGCTGTGGTGGCCCTGGGATTGTATAACCAATTGTGTTAGTTTCTTAGTGTTGCTATAACATAAATGCCACAAGTGAGTGGCTTTATTTTCTCACAGTTAGGAGGCTAGAGGTTCGAATTCAGGGTGCCGGCTCTAGGGGAAGGCTTTCTGTTTTTGTCGGCTCTGGTGAAAAGTCCCTTTTTCTTTTCAGCTTCTATTCCTGAGTTCCTTGGCGATCTCCACGCAGCATTAGTCTTCCCCAGTTTGTCCTAGCTTGCCTCTGTGCCTAAACTGCTCCTTTCATATCTCGGAAGTGATTAGCATAAGACATATACCAATAGAGCCTCATTACCATGACAAAGAAGCCCTATTTCCACATGGGATTATATCCACATGTATAGAGTTTTTTTTTTTTTTTTTTTTTATAGGGGTTAGGATTTTTAACATATTTTGGGGGGACATAATTCAATCCTTAACACTAGTAATGCATTGGCATAGAAGGTTTGCTTCAGGTTCTCTTTTCTAGGGAACTTGAGAGCTCATGTGTACATGTAAATGAATCTTTTATATCTGAGTAACTGTCTTTAGTATCCAAATGTGTGTGAAATATCTACATGCATGTAACAATTGAACAGAATGTGTGTAACAATTGAATGTGTGTGTTAACATCTGGACAAATATGGGAAATATTTAAATAGGTATTCAGAACTGGGGAGTCAAAGAATAACATTAGTGTATTAGTTATCTACTATTGCATTACAGATTATCCCAAAATATAGCTGCTGAAAACAACAAACATTTATTATCTCACAGTTTCTAAGTGGGTCAGAAATGTGGGAGAACCTTAGCCAGGTGATTCTGGCTCAAGGTCTCATGAAGCTACAATCAAGTTGTCAGCTGGGGCTCAAAGCTCAACTGGAGAAGGATCTGCTTCCAAGGTCACTCATGCGGTTGCTGGCAGGCCTCACATCCTTGCAACATGGCCTCTCCACAGGGCTGCCTCATTACATGGCTGCTGGCTTCCTCTAGAGAGAGTGAGAGTGAGCCCCCCAAAGGAAGCCATACTCTCTCAAAAAATAACTTATTTTATTATTTTTTTTTTGTTGGAATATACACAACAAAAACAAACCAAAACCAAACTTGTTGCCGTTGAGTTGATTCTGACTCATAGCAACCTTTAGAACAGAATACAAAGTCCCCTTAGGTTTTCAAAAAAAATTTTTTTTTTTTTTTTTAGTCTTTACGGAAGCAGACTGCCACATTTTTCTCATGTGGACTGGCTTTGGGTTCAAAACAATGACTTTTTAGTTAGTAGCCGAGCACTTTAACCACTGCGTCGCACAGCAAAACATACACCAATTCAATAGTTTCTACATGTACAATTTAGTGAAGTTGATTACGTTCTTCGAGTTGTGTAAACATTCTCATCCCCGTTTTCTGAGTTGTGCTTCTCCCATTAACACAAACTGACTGCGCCCTAAGGTGAAAGCCAAACTCTTCTTAAAACCGAATTGTGAAAGTGACATACCATCACTTCTGTCATTTCTATTCATCAGAAGTGAGTCAGTAAATCCAGCTCACACTCAAGGGAAAGGGACTGCACAAGGTATGAATACCAGGAGGCAGGAATTATGGGGCTATTTTAGAGGCTACCTATCCTGATGGGTATGCTGTTCCAGTTATGATTTATATCTCCTGCCCCTGCTTAGTCTTGGAGAAATTTTCTCTTGTTTTATCCCAGGGTCCCCTTGCTGCTAGTCTAGAAATTATTCTGATTGAGCTGAATAATTTCCGCTGTACAGGATCAGATCCCAATTCTTCTAATTGTGGTTGTGATGGTGTTTTGATCAATGCCGGGAGAAGTGTGACAGCAAGATTATTCTCCCATTCATGTGGGAGCAAAGGAGGATGTCCTCTCTTGGAATGGCATGAGGGCAAGTCACCCTTGAGCATCCCAAGAGTGAAACTACAGGCCTGAGAAACGATTACTGAACTTTCTAGATTGTACAGTCCATCTCCCCTTTGTGCTCAAGAGGCAGGGGAGAATTTCATGCAGCACCCATCACAGACCTGCTGTGTGAAAGGTATTGGCCTAAGTATCATGAGGAATGTATGAATGAATTAAGACAGTTTTTGCCCTCATGGAGTTTAATTAAATAAGCCTAAAGCTAAGGGGAAGGAGCCTGGTGGCGCAGTGATTAAACACTCGGTTGCTAACCAAAAGGTGGTTCCAACCTACCAGTGGCTCCATGGGAGAAAAGACTTGGTGATCTGCTCCTGTAAATATTACAGCCTAGGAAACCCCCTGGGGCAGTTCTACTCTGTCCTACAGGGTCACTGTGAGTTGGGTTCTGCAGCACACAGCAACAACAACAGAACTAAGGGGTAGAGTTTGTTATGGATTGAATTATGTCCCTCAAAAACATTTATTGTAAATCCTAACCTCTAGAAGCCCTGGTGGCATAGTACTTAAGAACTCGGCTGCTAACCGAAAGGTGGGCAGTTTGAATCCACCAGCTGCTCCTTGGAAACTCTATGAGGCAGTTCTACTCTGCCCTACAGGGTTGCTGTGAGTTGGAATCAACTCGACGTCAGCGAGTTTGGTTATGTCTGTAGTTATCATCCTATTTGGGAATGGATTGTCTTTGTTATGTTAATGAGGCAGGATTAGTGTAGGGTGTATCTTAGTCAATCTCTTGATTTAGAAAAAGAGATTAAACAAGTGAGCAGAGAAAGAGAGTTGGGGTAAGACAGATACTAAGACACATGGAGATCTCCAAGGAACCAGAAAGCAGAAGCTGAAGAGCTAAGGACCTTCCTCCAGACCTAACAGAGAGGCTAACCCTAGAACTGGTGCTCTGAATTCAGACTTCTAGCCTCCTAAACTGTGAGGAAATGAACTTCTATTTGTTAAAGCCACCAATTTATGGTATTTCTGTTACAGCAGCACTAGATAGCAGAGAGGTCAATGCTACAAGTGTACATTTTGGGAAACGTTAGGCTATAGAAATATCATAAAAAGTAGGTATTACTAGAGCCCAAAGAGTCATGCCAATATTTAATGATTAGGAAGAGGAGGAGAAGGAGAAGGAGCAGGAGAAGGAGGAGCCAGAAAACAAGACAGACAAGTCTCATCTTATTTGTCCCTAAGAGCCATTTATTTGAAGAATCCCTGGGTGGTGTAAATGGTTAACTGCTCAACTACTAGACAAAAGATTAGAGGTTTGAAGCCACCCAGAGGCACCTCAGAAGACATGCCTGGTGATCTGCTACTGAAAGGACACAGCCTTGAAAACCCTGTGGAGCTGTTCTACTCCGCACACATGGGGTCACTATGAGTTGGAATCAGTTTGATGGCAACTAACAACAACAATAAGCAACATTTGACCCAGCCAGGTCAGTGGTTGCCTTGGTTCAGTTTCTGGAGTGAGCATGCAGCTGGTCTCCTGCAGCCCCACAGCCCGGCTCGGAATAAGCCACAGCCTCAGGAGCAGTCAGCAGCAGTTTTTAAGGCTCTTTTTAAGAGTGAGGTGGCAAGAGTTGGAGGGGGAGTAGAGGTCACCACTCTGCTTGTGGCTTCAAGAGTATACCCAGATGTAGTCCTCATAAAGAACAGTGTTGTTAGTGCGCACTCTCTAAACAAACAAACAAACAAAAAAACCAAATCCAGTACCGTTGAGTCGATTCCGACTCATAGTGACCCTATAGGACAGAGTAGAACTGCACCATAGAGTTTCCAAGGAGTGCCTGGTGGATTCAAACTGCCGACCTCTGGGTTAGCAGCGGTAGCATTCAACAACTACGCCTCCAGGGTTTCTGCCCACTTGCTACAGGAGCTGAATTTCCACTTGTTGCTGCCTGCTTCTGGACCCAGGGCCTAGCAGCCATACCTTTAACCTTGCTCACTCTTACCACTTGGCTTTTCTGTTCCATTTATACTACATGGAAATATTTATTTGATTTTTGAGCCAAGCTATACATGTTTAAATATTTTAAAAAATGTTATCTATCATTGCTATATGTTGGAGCAGAGAAGTACACCAACGTTTGAACTTACAGCATCATCTTTTTTTTATATAATTTTTATTGTACTTTAAGTGCAAATTTACAAATCAAGTCAGTCTCTCAAAAAAAACCCATATACACCTTGCTACACACTCCCAATTACTCTCCTGAGACAGCCCGCTCTCTCCCTCCACTCTCTCTTTTCGTGTCCATTTTGCCAGCTTCTAACCCCCTCCACCCTCTCATCTCCCCTCCAGGCAGGAGATGCCAACATCATCTCAAGTGTCCACCTGATCCAAGAAGCTCACTCCTCACCAGCATCCCTCTCCAACCCATTGTCCAGTCCAATCCATGTCTGAAGAATTGGCTTCGGGAATGGTTCCTGTCCTGGGCCAACAGAAGGTCTGGGGGCCGTGACTACTGGGGTCCTTCTAGTCTCAGTCAGACTAGTAGTCAATCCTCTGCTCTCCTGCTCCCTTAGGGGTTCTCTGTTGTGTTCCCTGTTAGGGCAGTCATGGGTTGTAGCCTGGTGCCATCTAGTTCTTCTGGTTTCAGAATGATGTAGTCGCTGGTTCATATGGCCCTTTCTGTCTCTTGGGCTCATAATTGCCTTGTGACCTTGGTGTTCTTCATTCTCCTTTGATCCAGGTGGGTTGAGATCAATTGATGCATTTTAGATGGCTGCTTGCTAATGCTTAAGACCCCAGACGCCACTCTTCAAAGTGGGATGCAGAATGTTTTCTTAATAGATTTTATTATGCCAGTTGACTTAGCTGTTTCCTGAAACCATGATCCCCAGACCCCTGCCCCTGCTACGCTAGCCTTCAAAGCATTCAGTTTATTCAGGAAACATCTTTACTTTTGGTTTAGTCCAATTGTGCTGACCTCCCCTGTATTGTGTGCTGTCTTTCTCTTCACCTAAAGTAGTTCTTACCTACTATCTAGTGAATGCCCCTCTCCCACCCCCC
Organism: Loxodonta africana; assembly: GCF_030014295.1. Taxonomy (NCBI): domain Eukaryota; kingdom Metazoa; phylum Chordata; class Mammalia; order Proboscidea; family Elephantidae; genus Loxodonta; species Loxodonta africana. The sequence goes on along the minus strand of NC_087360.1, from coordinate 42,896,808 downwards.
TTCCTCCACCCTCTTGTAACCACAAAAGAATGTTTTCTTCTCATTTTAAACTATTTCTCAAGTTCTTATAATGGTGGTCTTATACAATATTTGTCCTTTTGCAACTGACTAATTTCACTCAGCATAATGCCTTCCAGGTTCCTCCATGTTACGAAATGTTTCACGGATTCCTCACTGTTCTTTATCAATACATAGTTTTCCATTGTGTGAATATACCATAATTTATTTATCCATTCATCCATTGATGGGGACCTTGGTTGCTTCCATCTTTTTGCTATTGTAAACAGTGCTGCAATAAACATGGGTGTGCACATATCTGTTCGTGTAAAGGTTCGTATTTCTCTAGGATATATTCCAAGGAGTGGGATTGCTGGGTTGTATGGTAGTTTTATTTCTAGCTTTTTAAGGAAACACCAAATAGATTTGCAAAGTGGTTGTACTGTTTTACATTCCCACCAGAAGTGTAGAAGTGTTCCAATCTCTCCACAGCCTATCCAACATTTATTGCTTTGTGTTTTTTGGATTAATGCTAGCCTTGTTGGAGTGACATGAAATCTCATTGTAGTTTTGATCTGCATTTCTCTAATGGCTAATGATAGTGAACATTTCCTCATATATCTGTTAGCTACCTGAATGTCTTCTTTAATGAAGTGTCTATTCATATCTTTTCCCCATTTTTTAATTGGGTTATTTGTCTTTTTGCAGTTGAGTTTTTGCAGTATTATGTAGATTTTAGAGATCAGGCACTGACCAGAAATGTCATAGCTCAAAACTTTTTCCCAGTCTGTAGGTAGTCTTTTTACTCTTTTGGTGAAGTCTTTGAATGAGCATAGGTGTTTGATTTTTAGGAGCTCCCAATTATCTAGTTTTTCTTCTACATTCTTTATAATGTTTTGTACACTGTTTACGCCATGTATTAGGGCTCTAAACATTGTCCCTATTTTTTCTTCCATGATCTTTATCGTTTTAGATTTTATATTTAGGCCTTTGATTCATTTTCAGTTAGATTTAGTGCATGGAGTGAGGTATGGGTCTTGTTTCATCTTCTGGCAGATGGATATCCAGTTATGCCCGCACCATTTGTTAAAAAGACTGTTTTCCCCAGTTAACTGTTTTGGCGCCTTTGTCAAATATCAACTGCTCATATGTGGTGGTGGTGCCATCCGGATTCTTAATTCTGTTCCATTGGTCCACGTATCTGTTGTTGTACCAATACCAGTACCAGTACCAGGCTGTTTTGACTACTGTGGTGGTATAATAAGTTCTAAAATCAGGTAAAGTAAGGCCTCCCACTTTGTTCTTTTTCAGTAATGCCTTATTTATCCAGGGCCTCTTTCCCTTCCATATGAAGTTGGTGATTTGTTTCTCCAGCTCATTAAAGAATGTCGTTGGGATTTGGATCGGAATTGCATTAAATGTATAGATCACTTTTGGTAGAATAGACATTTTTATAATGTTAAGTCTTGCTATCCACGAGGAAGGTACGTTTTTCCACTTATATAAGTCTGTTTTGGTTTCTTGCAGCAGTGTACTGTAGTTTTCTTTGTATAAGTCTTTTACATCTCTGGTAAGATTTATTCCTAAGTATTTTATCTTCTTGGGGGCTACTATTAATGGCATTGATTTGGTGATTTCCTCTTCGATGTTCTTTTTGTTGGTTTTTGTTTGTTTTTTAACATTTTATTGTGCTTTTGGTGAAAGTTTATGCAGCAAATTAGTTTCCCATTCAAGAGTTCATACGCAAATTACTCTGTGACATTGGTTGCAATCTTTGCAATGTGTCAGCACTCTACCCATGTCCACCCTGGGATCCCCATTTCCACCCTGCAATCCCCATTTCCCTTCATCTGATTTCCCTGCCTCTCCCTGCCTTCTTATCTTTGCTTTTGGGCAAGTGTTGCCCTTTTGGTCTTCTATAGTTGATTGTGCTCTAAAGATTACACTCCTCACAGGTGTTATTGTTTATTTTATAGGCCAGTCTATTTTTTGGCTGAAAGGTAACCTCTGGGAGTGGCTTCAGTTCCAAGTTAGAAGGGTGTTTTAGGGCAACAGTCTTGGGGGTTCCTCTGTCAGACCAGTAAGTCTGGCCTTTTTTATGAATTTGAATTTTGTTCTACATTTTTCTCCCATTCTAACTGGGACCTTCTATTGTGTTCCTTGTCAGAGAGGTTGGTAGTTGTAACGAGGCATCATCTAGTTCTTCTGGTCTCAGACTAGAAGAGGCCGTGTTTTCTGTGGGCCATTAGTCTTGTGGACTAATTTCTTCCTTAAGTCTTTGATTTTCTTCACTCTCCTTTGCTCCAGATAGGAAGAGACAAATAGTTGTGCCTTAGATGGCCACTCACAAGCTTTCAAGACCCCAGACATTAGGATGTAGAACATTATCTTTATGAACTATGTTATGGTGATTGACGTAGATGACCCCTGAGACTATGGTCCTTATTGTATCATCTTGACTGCAAGTTTTTGTAAGGTCTTTTTTGGGGTCAGATTTTTTTTTTCTTATAGATGGGAATGATCCCAAAGTCTTATATCCCAAAGTTGAGCCTAAGGCAGGCACAAGAAAGCTGAGTTTTATTTAGGTTATACCTGAGGGAGGTGGTCCCTAAGAGTGAGGGAAAACTTATTCTTGATTGTGGGGTGAGAAAATACTATCTTGGTTTCCATGGAGTTTCAATGAAAAAAATATATGTTGAAGTGTTTCATAAACTGAAGGTGAATTGTAGTTGCTACTAAAGAAGGGTGATCAACTACAAATGAATTGTAGTTGCTATTACAGAAGAGTGATCAACAGGGAGGAGTCTCTTTCCATAGTTCTGGTTCACAGAAATCAAGGTGTGCACTCTATTAAAGGAAAGTGCAGTAAGCAGAACTCCAGGTTTAAAAAATGCACATCTACTCCTCATGCATCACTTCCCTCAGGCACTAGTGTTGTAACCAGATATAGACCTGAGGCCATGTCAAAATGAAGGGAAAACACTTGGTAAATTCACACAATCTCATAAAAGCATCCAAAGATTTGGAGCTCAGACCTCTAGGTAAACGATTGGGTAAATCTTCTGATTCAACTAAGATGTTTTGGGGTTGTGACTACTTAAGAGACCAAGGGTCAAGCAGGAAATGGAGAATCTAATAGGGCTAACAGCTCAAGTCCTTGCCTTGAGCTGGGCTGAGCTCACCATCTGGCCCCTGGGAGGGACCGCTGAGTCTATAGGATGGAAGCTGGGGAGTCAGACAGAAGAGCACTGGAAGGAGCTCATCCAGTTTCATTTTTCTGGGCATTAGTCAGGGAACTATCTTCTGTCTGTCCCTGTCCTCCGACTCTTCCCAACTCCATTTTAAATGTCACGGGTGATGGATCACTTCTTAAGGGATGCCACATCCTTAATGCATTCATTCTCTGGGGAACTGTTCTCCCCTCCTTGTCTCTCTGGATGACTCCATTTGGATCATTGCACCTGCCCACATCACGCTGGGAGCTAGCAGTATAATGGGAGTTCCACCAACCTCATTTTCCAGAATCACTTTCCTTTATGGACAGAGACCAAAGACAGGCTCAGAGGCCCCACGCAGCAGAAAGGAAACTCAGGAAATAGAAATCTGGATGATGAGGGAAAAACTAAGAAAAGGTAGGGAAAAATTAAGAGACCTTTCATAACACATTATCTTCATGAGGTTGTTGTTGTTAGGTGCCGTCGAGTTGGTTTCGACTCATAGTAACCCTACGTACAACAGAATGAAACACTGTCTGGTCCTGTGCCATCCTTAAAATTGTTATGCTTGAGCCCATTGTTGCAGCCACTCTTTCAATTCATCTTGTCCAGAGTTTTCCTCCTTTTCACTGACCCTCTGCTTTACGAAGCATGACGTCCTTCTCCAGAGACTGGTCCTTCCTAATAACCTGTACAAAGTATATAAGATGTAGTCTCGCCATCCTTGCTTCTAAGGAGCATTTTGGCTGTACTTCTTCCAGGACAGTTCTGTTCATTCTTCTGTAAGTCCATGGTATATTCAGTATTCTTCACCCACAGCATAATTCAAAGGCATCTATTCTTCTTTGGTCTGCCTTATTCATTGTCCGGCTTGCATATGAAGCTATTGAAAACACCATGGCTTGGGTTAGGAGCACCTTAGTCCTTTAAGTGGTATCTTTGCTTTTTAACACTTTAAAGACATCTTTTGCTGCAGATTTGCCCATGGAATGTGTCGTTTTGTTTCTTGATTGCTGTTTCCTTGGGTGTTGGTTGTGGATCCAAGTAAAATGAAATCCTCGACAACTGCAATCTTTTCTCCAATTTTTTTTTTAATCATAATGTTGTTTATTGGTTCAGTTGTGAGGATTTTTGTTTTCTTCATGCTGAGGTGTAATCCGTACTGAAGACTGTAGTCTTTGGTCTTCATCAGTAAGTGCTTCAAGTCCTCCTCACTTTCAACAAGCAAAATTGTGTCATCTGCATAACACAAGTTGTCAACTAGTCTTTCTCCAATCCTGATGCCCTGTTCTTCTTCATATAGTCCAGCTTCTCAGATTATTTGCTCAGCATACAGATTGAATAGGTATGGTGAAAGGATACAACCCTGATGTATGTCTTTCCTGACTTTAAACCACACAGCATCCCCTTGTTCTGTTTGAATGAATGTCTCTTGGTCTATGTATGGGTTCCTCACAAGCACAATTAAGTGTTCTGGAATTACCATTCTTCACAATGTTACCCATAATTTGTTATGACCCACCAAGTGGAATGGCTTTGCATAATTAATAAAACACAGGTAAACATCCTTCTGGTATTCTCAGCTTTCAGCCAGGATCCATCTGAAATCAACAATGATATCTGTGATTCTATATCCTCTTCTAAATTCTGCCTGAATTTCTGGCAGTTCCCTGTTGATATACTGCTGCAGCTGCTTTTGAATGATCTTCAGCAAAACTTTGCTTGCATGTGATATTAATGATATTGTTTGATAATTTCTGCATCCTCTTGGATCACCTTTCTTTTGAAGAGGCATAAATATGGATCTCTTACAATTAGTTGGCCAGTAGCTGTCTTCTGAATTTCTTGGCATAGATGAGTGAGCACCTCCAGGGCTGCATCTGTTTGTTGAAACATCTCAACTGGTATTCTGTCAGTTCCTGGAGCCTTGTTTTTCGCCAATGCCTTTAGTGCGGCTTGGACTTCTTCCTTCAGTACCATCATTCTTGATCGTATGCTACCTCCTGAAATGATTGAATGTCGATCAATTCTTTTTGGTACGGTGACTCTGTGTATTTTCCATCTTCTTTTGACGCTTCTTGCATCGTTCAGTATTTTGCTCATAGAATCCTTCAGTATTGCAACTCGACAATACATGCAAAATGCTTAGGGAAGTACTTGGTACATAGTAAACACTCAAGATGTATTAGCTTTATAATTATTATTATCATCTGAATTTCTTATAGCAATTTATTACTTATCACTTTGTGCTATTTACTTCTGAAATCTAATAACTGTGAAAAGTTCTTAACATTGGTTTTGACACAAAGTTAGTGCTCAACACATGTTGATTTCTTCTATAGCTTATCTCTTCTTCTAGGTTTTTCTGTATCTCCCACAGTGGCAAACATAAACTTGGTGCTGGATAAATGTCTAATAACTTACTATTTTTGACATATATTGTTGTTCAGAAATGGCTCCGAGCTATGCACATTTTTTGCCTAGTAAGGGGCACTGTGGCCACTTGTATGTGAGGATAGCATGGGGTTGGATTTCTACAAAGACAAGGCCATTTTTTCCTCACTGGGAAGTCCAGGACAAACTTTCTACATTTCCTACATTATATCTCCACCCATCTACTTCCATTGCTGAAGCCATGTAAAAATACCAGCCCAATATTTCACTTAAAAAACGAAACAGTTGCTGTCAAGTTGACTCTGACTCACGGTGTGTGTCAGAGTAGAACTGTGCTCCACAGGGTTTTCAATAGCTGATTTTTTTGGAAGTAGATTGCCGGGTGTTTCTTCCCAGGTATCTCTGGGTGGACTGTAACTCCAAACTTGTGCACGGCAGCGGAGTGTGTTAACTGTTTGCACCACCCAGGGACACTGTATTTCACTTGGAGGCCTCATAATACTTAGTGGCTAAGCAAGATCGTGATACCTCTTCCAATGAGGTACCCTACTCAGACCTACTTGCTGCCTTTCTAGCACCTGATCTGTAAGAGACACTGAAGCTCATGCAGTTGAAAAGACTTAATCCAGTCAACCTTTACAGAGCAACACATCTTCAGCCAGAACCCAGGGCTCCTGACTCTTTGTCCAGCTCTGTCTATTATAACTAGCCTTCCACTTCCGTTTAAAAAAATGTTAACATTTCCTTTTGTTCTCAGCTCATTGCTCACTAAAAAGGAACTAACTTAATTATTTTCTAACAAACTATAAGCATGGATACTATCTTCCAGCAATACGGCCACTTTTCAAAGCCACCCTAATGTTGTTTCACGTTCTACAACAGGCTAGATGGGGGAGTGTCTTTTGAGAAGAATGACCCTTCCTGAGGGTGTAAGAAGAGCCTGTGGAACTAAGGGACAGCTGGGAAGCCCACCAGGAATTGGGAGTGGGTGGATGGACTTCATTATATTTTATGTTAAATAGCCCTCTCCCCTCAGTTGATCTACAGTAGTTTGATTTGTTTAAAGTACAGATCCAAGAACTGACCTGCTTGAATGTTCTTTATGATCATTCCTTGGGTCCCATCTGTAGGTGGTAGAAGGGATTATTATGTAACACGTGTGGTGAAGCAGGAAGAGTTTTTAAATCAGACAGCCCTGTGTTCTGATACTGGCTCTCCTGACCTACCAGCTTAGCAGGGATAATGATATCTATCTTGCAGGAATCTGTGGGGATTATATGTAATGTATGTACATACCAGGTGTTCAAGAAATGATAGTTACTATTGTCATGAATACTATTAACTATATAATCATGGGCAAGTTATTTAACTTCTCTGAGCCTCAAGTTTTCTGTAAATTAGGGATAATTTTCATTTTAAATTTGTCAAATTTATCAGTTTTTTTTTCTGTTTAGTACACTTGTATCTTAAGAAATTGTACTCTTAGTTTATGAAGATTCATTCTTTCAGACTTTCTATTACTTTAATGTTAAGGTATTTTCTTGCCTTAAAAGTTCTTTATAGACATTTTTTTTATAGACATTAGCATCACATTATAACCAAAATTTTTGTTTGCGTATCTCCTACAGTGAACTATAGATTACTCAGCGCTTGTCCTAGGACCTCATGTGTCTGTATGTCTTGTGTCCTGAGCCATGCTATGTAGCTTCACACCATGCCTATGAAATAGGTGCTGGAATCATTCAATTTTACAGATGAGGAAGTAGACCCACAGTGATTACTGTTTCTTGCTTATTGCAGACACATTGCCCTCTTTAACTACAAAGTCTCTAAAAGCTTGATACTCTCCTAGCCCCCTTGCAGCTAGGGGTGGTCATGTGACAGTACTGGCCAGTGATTCCTAATTGGAAATCTCTGGGCGCTTCAGGGAAGTCTCCTGTTTTCCTAATAACATGGACAGCTGTTGCTGGAGCTGCATCTCTTTTCCCTTCCATGTGTTTTGAATGTGGATGTGTTATCTGGAACAGGGCAACCATCTCGAGACCATCAGACGACAAAAAGCCAACAAGCTATGGATGACAGAATGGAAAGATGGGAAGACCTGGGATTTCTGGTGGCATCATTAAGGCTCTAAACTAGCACAGTAACCACCTAGATGCCCAACTCTCTAAAATGAAAACCTATTTTGAGCCTGGGGGGAGGCGTGAGAGCCCTCCCTAAGGCACGAGAGCATCACAGATCTTCTTCACTATGCCTCAGGGCAGAGCAAAAGGGGTGAAGGAGTGAAAGTTTGCTTTCCTCAAGTGACTTGAAGGGATCTCTAGAAAAAACTCCATAGAGGTGCTCTGCTATGAGCTGTCCTCTCCAGTGGTGCTGATATGCTCATTATGCTGCATAGGTATTGAGGAGCTGTCCCTGGGAACAGCCACTGCAAACTCCTGCTGACTGGCAGTTCATGGTGGCAGTCAGAAGAGGACAAGTTGTCTGCATGTGTGTGTGTGTGTGTGTGTGTGTGTGTGTGTGATTCTCACAATGGAATGTGATTCTCTTGGCCATTCCAGTGAGAGTCATCTCTGGCAGAGACTTCACTGATAAGAGAGAGCAACAGTTCCCTACCAGGAGTCTGGTGGGGATAGAGGGCTAGGGCTCTTGTGAGGGCCCTGAATTAACTATAAAAGATCCTGAATTTTTTCCCAGCCCCTTTGGCCCTGACAGAACGTTGGCCCAGGAAATGCAGAATACAACAGGAGAGTCTATGAAGATTAATTACCTGGTTTGGCTTTGATGTTCAAGTAGGTCAGGAATAAAACAAGTGCAGATAATTATGTGCTTTTTTTTCCTGAAACATCTTGAGGAAATGTTCTACCAGGTTCCTTCTACTAGAACACATTCTCCTGAGAAGCATTTCTTGATCCCAGAAAGCTGACAGCCTTCAGCCATTGATTTTAATTCTGAGGACCTTAAGGACTGAAACTTTTGTTCTTTTTTGCTGTACTGCCTTGTCACAATCTATCTGAACAGGACATAGTCCATAATTTTTATCCCATGCTTCCCATTCCTCAATAAGTTCATAATCTTAAGTATTTTCGTTGGTAGTAAAGAGTGAGAAACTGATATGGGTAAAAACGAAAACCAACATAGGTCAGTTACTAAGTTACATTAAGTCTTAAGCGCTTTTGAGAAATAGCTGGTACTGATCTTGGTTGAAATCTAAATGACACTTCTTTTAACTCTACTTAAACCCATTTATGAACCTTTCACTGGCCCATCTCTCAGACTTTTTTGTCCCTTGGTCTCTCTTTTTATCCACTGGACTGGTACTCTTACATCTACCACAGTCTCCAAGACCTCCCAATCTCTCTCCTCCATAGGACTTGGTGGAGTGGGATGGCGGACAGATGTAACAGTAGGGGCTGTGCAGCTGACAGCCTCAGAGGAAGGCCATGAGTGGAGTTTCCAGCTGATTATCCCATCCTCTAAACCATATATCACTCTGGAAAAGTCCCTTTGGAAATGCCTGTATTTTTAGAAGGAGCCCATTGCAATGTTTAATAGCCCTGATATCAAATGGGTTTTTTTCCCCTCACATTCGGCTTATTTAAATTGAGACCTTCTTTCTTGTGTTTAGATTTTCTTTGACCTGCAGAACTATTTCTTTGCATTTCGCCCAATCTTTCTACTCCATGGAAACATTTTTAAAGGTAAAGGAGTAATTCTCAATCCTCCTCATTACTAGAGGCTCGATAAATATTTGAGATTCTGCTTTGAGATATAGCAAGGGGGCATTTGACTTTATGGAAAGGATGAAGAAATGAGAAGGATGTGATGATCCTAGATGGCTATTGGGAGGTGGAGCTTGCTTGGTTCTCATCTCCTCACTCTGGCCCCCTTCTTGGAGTCCCATACCATGCTTATATTTCTTTATTTGAGAGTCCATGGTTTGGGCTTGTAATTCAAAGAGAGAGTCCTATGTAGCTACCACTCTGGATTTAGCTGATTGTTTTTTCCTACCTCCCTTTCCAAATTACAGTGTTTTCCCCAGCTTTCAACTTCTTATTTAAGTTCCACCTTTTCTCTGGAGGCATTCCAGGAAGTCTAGCACAGAAGGACAACCACTGGGAGTCAATATAACCAAGATCACTCAATTAACTCTAAATTACATCTCTCCTAACTAGAATGTTTCCCTAGCTTGTTAAGAACTTACAGATGCCCCATAGGCAATTAAATTAACAGTATTTAAAAATTCTGGATACCAGCACTAGAAATTCTGAGGTTAGAGATGAGCAAAGAAGGATTTAGTCTGGATTTAAGAATAATCTCTCAACACTTTATGATCACTCACCCTCTCTTCTCTCCTCTCTTGTGTGCTCTGCACTAATAATCTGCTCTCTACTTTCTGACCTCACTTGACTCTTTGGTCTTATGCTCTCTTCTAGTCACCAAGCTATGTGTCTGTTCATCTGTCTGCCTACCCACTTTCCCCAAGGACAGCATCCTCTTTCAGTTCAGGAGTGGGGTCCCTAACCACTGGGCACTCTCTGAAGAGCTTGGTTTTCTGGCACACAGACAAGTTCTACTCTGCCAGATATCTATGGATGATCTTCCAATCACAGTCTGTTTGGGAACTCCAGCTTTGCAGGATACCAGATTTAACAAAAGCGTCATTAATGGATGATTATCCACTTGACAAAGAATTCCTTTAAATAGCAAGCCCCCGGAATGGGTTTAAAACAGGTTTCATTTAACCCCAGTTCAAATCGTATACCCTGTTCAATAACACACTGATTGTTAAGGATGAGATACACTTGTGCTTATTTATAGAGGAATTGCTTATTTGTCTTTTTAAACCCCTACTTCTTACCTAACGGGCCACACCCTGTCTTTCAAATTCTTCAAGATTCACTTTCGGGACCAGCTATTTTCTGATGAAAAGTAGTGCCTCAGCATAGTCCCAGCTTCATCTTATCACTACTGCTAGTGATCAAAGAGAGAGGCTTTTCTCCACCAAAGACCACCCCAAGGCACACAGCCACTCCTCTCTCTCTCTCTCTGTCCCTCCACTGCAGTTCAGCACATACAATGCACAACTGTGAAAAGTTCACAACTGATTTTAGTCTAGGTTCTCCCACCAAGGCCTTTTGGATAACAAAGAATGGAAAACTATGGCCTTTAAATAGCTGCATCCATCATTAAAACTAGTCAGAGGGACCTCTTCTCCTTTCTGCTGAAACTGTATTTGAAAGTTCACAGTAGATGCTATTGAATATCCCAGTGCACAATACCTGTGGTTCTTTTTATGTTATGGCTGTGTCTATAGGATTATGGCTAATCTGGTGGGAAGTGAAACTCATTTGAGAGGAAATTTCAACTAATCTGCTCACATTTTGCTTGAATTTTTCACTTATCACCTGAATTTTTGAAGGTGTAGAGAAGTGTGTTAGAGAAGTATGTAAATGTAGTCTATACATGGAGTCAGTTACCCAGATCTGATTGTTAAAGATCTGTTTAAAAGAATGGTTTAACAAATGATTGCCTTGGCTTTCTATGTGGTCTTTCTGAAGTCTTACCTCTCTCGTGAAAACTTCCCTTCTTTAATTGTGCATCTTAAACCTTAGTGCGCATGTGAATCACCTGAGATCTTGTTAAAATGCAGATTACGATTTAGTATGGAGTCTGAGTTTGTTTTTTTTTTTTTCTTTTCTGAAAGCTCCTGTGTGATGCTGATGATTCTGCTCTGTGGACCACACTTTGAGCAGCAAGGCCCTATACAACTGCTGCAGTGATCACTCTAAATGTCAACCGACTCGTCACTTTTCTACTTAAAATACATCAATAACCCACATCACCTCCAAGTTTAAGTCCAAAACTTTTGCAGCATCATGTGTCACTTGCGCTGTTTTCAGAACATGTCATGCTTTTCTTTACTTTTGACTTATCAGACTCCCACCTACCCTTCTACACTCAGCTTATAGGTTATCTTCTCCAGGAATCCTCACCTGTTATTTTGAGGTCTTTGTGCTTCCTCCTTGTATCTGCTATGTACCTCAATTACATATTGCATGGCTGGACAGTTTTGTTTACCTTTCTTTCTCTCCACTAGACTATTAGTTCCTGTGGAACATGGATTGCATTTTCTAAATCTCTAGCCCCAAATATGAAGTGCCTGTCACACTTCATATTTGAGTGAATGTAGACATTAACTTAGAGTTTTTTGTTTTTATTCCTTACATTGTGCTTGCTCTAGTGAGGTCAATCTGTCTCTGATTACTCTCTGCCAAGCCCTCCTGCCTGGATAGCTATCTTCAATCTTCTATCTGGGGAGATCAGTCTGATGGACAGATGTCATGCCTAACTCTATGACCTGAACATTAAAAAAAAAAATGGCAGCAGTTTATTTATTGCTGTTGTTTGGAAATGCTAATTAGTCTACATGATTCTTCTAGTGCTCAAGGGAAAAAAGTCAAACTATTTTTTAAAAATTTTGTTGTTTCAGGTGAAAGTTTACAGTGCCAATTAGTTTTTCACTAAAAAATTTATACACAGATTGTTTTGTGGCATTGGTTGCAATCCCCACAAAGTGTCAGCACTTTCCCCATTTCCGTATTCACCTTGCATTCTCCATTCCATTCATCCAGTTTTCCTGTTCCTTTCTGCCTTTTCGTTCTTTTTGTTGTTGGGCAGGTGTTGCCCATTTGGTCCTCTGTAGTTGATGGAACAAAGAAGCATGTTCCTCACATGTGTCATTGTTTGTTTTATACGCCTGTCTAATCTTTGGCTGAAAGGTGGACTTCATGATTGGCTTTAGTCCTGAATTAGGGTTTCTGGGTGCCACAGTCTTGGGGGTTCCTCCAGCCTCTGTCAGACTGGTAAATCTGGTCTTTTTATGTGAATTTAAATTTCATTCTACATTTTTCTCCTGCTCTGTCCAGGACCCTCTATTTTGATCCCTATCAGAGAAGTTGGTGGTGGTAACTGGGCACCATCTGGTTCTTCTGGGCTAAAGTTGGTGAAGGTTCTGGTTCATGTGGTCCAGTAGTCCTTTGGACTGATATTTTCCTTGTGACCAAGGTTTTCTTCATTCTCCTTTACTCTGAATGCAATGGGACCAATAGATGTATCTTAGATGGCGGCTCACAAGCTTTTAAGACGCCAGCCGCTACTCACCAAAGTAGGATGTAGAACATTTTCTTTATGAACTGTGTTATGCCAGTTGAGCTGATGTCCCTCGAGACCATGGTCCCTAGCCCTCAGCTCCAGTAAATCAGTCCCTCAAGGTGTTTGGATGTGTCTAGGAAGCTTCTATGACTTTGCCTTGTTCAAGTCTTGCTGACTTCCCCAATATTGTGTGTTGTCTTTTCCCTCACCAAAGTTAACACTTCTTTTCTACTATTTATGAATCTCTCTCCCTGCCCCTTCCCTCCGTCATAACCGCTAAAGATAGTTTGTGTGTGTGTGTGTGTAAACCTTTTCTTGGGTTTTTATAATAATGGTCTCATAAAGTGTTTGTCCTTTTGTGATTGACTTATTTCACTCAGCATAATGCCGTCCAGATTCATCCATGTTGTGAGGTGTTTCACAGATTCATCACTGTTCTTTATCATTGCATAATATTCCATTGTGTATACGTACCATAATTTGTTTATCCATTTATTTGTTGTTGGGCACTCAGGTTGTTTCCAACTTTTTGCTATTGTGGATAATGCTGAAATGAACATGGGTGTGCATATGTCTATTTGAGTGATGGCTCTTATTTCTCTAGGATGTATTTTTAGGAGTGGGATTGCTGGATTGTATGGTATTTCTATTTCTAGCTTTTTAAGGTAGTGCCATATGGCTTTCCAAAATGGTTGTACTGTTTTACATTCCTACCAGCAGTGCATAAGAGTTTCAATCTCCCTGCAACCTCTCCAACGTTTGTTATTTTCTGTTTGTTTGTTTTTTTGATTCATGCCAGTAACATCTGGGTGAGATGGTATCTAATTGTAGTTTTGATCTGCATTTCTCTAATAGCTAAAGATTTCAAGCATTTCCTCATGTGTCTGTTAGCTGCCTGAATATCTTGTTTGGTGAAGTGTCTGTTCATATCCTTTGCCCATTTTTTTTTTTTATTGGCTTATTTGTCTTTTTGTTGTTGATATGTTGAAGTATTCTATGGATTTTAGAGATTAGACCTATCTCATAAATAATTTTTTTTTTCCCAGCCTATAGATTCTCTTTTTACTCTTTTGGTGAAGTCTTTTGATGAACATTAGTATTTAATTTTTAGGAGCTCCCAGGTGTTTAGTTTCTCTTCTGATGCTTGCACATTGTTAGTTAGTGGTTTGCATTGTATTATGCCATATATTAGGGCCCCTAGAGTTGTCTAATTTTTTCTTCCATAATCTTTTTGGGTTTTATATGTAGGTCTTTGTTCCATTTTGCTTTAGTTTTTGTGTATGGCATGAGGTATGGGTCCTGATTCCTTTTTTGCAGATGGACATCCAGGTTTGCCAGCACTGTTTGTTAAAGAGACTGTCTTTTCTCCATTTAATGGACTTTGGTCCTTTTTCAAAGATCAGCTGACTAAACGTGGATGGATTTATATCTGGGTTCTTAATTCTGTTCCATTGGTCAATATGTCTGCTGTTGTACCAGTTCCAAGCTGTTTTGACTACTGAGACTGCATAGTAGGTTCTGAGATCAGGTAGTGTGAAGTCACTGACTTTTGAAGAAAAAGTTTGTTCTTTTTCTTCAATAATGCTTTGGTTATCCAGGGCCTCTTTCCTTCTCATATAATGTTGGTGATTAGTTTTCCCATCTCGTAAAGATAGCCATTAGTATTTAAATAGGGATTACATTATTTCTGCAGATCAATTCAGGTAGAATTCACATTTTTACAATATTGAATCTTCCTATCCATGAACATGGTATGTTTTTCCATTCATGTAGGTCTCCCTTGGTTTCTTGCAATAGTGTTTTGTAGTTTTCTGTGTTTTACATCCCTGGTTAGATTTATTCCTAAGTATTTAATCTTTTTTAGGGCCTATTATAAATTGTATTTTTTTTCCTGATGTCCTTTTCAAAGTTCTCTTTGTTAGTATATAGGAGTCCAACTGATTTTTTGTGTGTTGATCTTGTATCCTGCTAATCTGTTGAATCTTTCTATTAGTTCCGGTGGAAACTTTGGGGCTCTCTATGTATAGGATCATATCATCTGCCAATGTTGTTGTGTTGGTTTTAGGTGCTTTCCAGTCAGTACTGATTCATTGGGACCCTATGTACAACAGAACAAAACATTGCCCAGTCCTGCACCATATCCACGATCATCCTGCTTGAGCCCATGGTTGCAGCCACTATGTCAATCCATCTCGCTGAGGGTCTTCCTCTTTATCCCTAACCCTCTACCAGGAAACCCTGGTGGCATAGCGGTTAAGTGCTATGGCTGCTAACAAAAAGGTTGTGAGTTCGAATCCACCAGGTGCTCCTTGGAAACTCTATGGGACAGTTCTACTCTGTCCTATAGGGTCACTATGAGTCAGAATTGACTTGACTGCAATGGGCAATGGGCTGGGGCTACTTTACCAAGCATGATGTCCTTCTCCAGGGACTAGTCCCTCCTGATAACATGTCCAAAGTACACAAGATGAGGCCTCACCATCCTTACTTCTAAGGAGCATTCTGGTTGTACTCATTCCAAGATAGAGTTGTGCATTCTAGCAGTCCATGGTGTATTCAATATTCTTTTCCAACACCACAATTTAAAGACATTAATTCTTCTTTGGTTGTCCCTATTCCTAGTCCAGCTTTCACATGCATACGAGGAAAATGAAAATGCCATGGCTCAGGTCAGATGCACTTTAGGCCTTAAAGTGACATCTTTGCTTTTTAACCCTTTAAAGAGATCTTTTGCAGCAGACTTGCCCAATGCAATGCATGGTTTGATTTCTTGACTGCTGCTTTCATGGGTGTTGATTGTGGATCCAAGTAAAATGAAATCCTTGACAACTTCAATATTTTCTCCCTTTATCATGATGTTGCTTATTCGTCCAGTTGTGAGGATTTTTTTTTTTTTTTTTAATGATGAGGTATAATCCACACTGAAGTCTGTGGTCTTTGGTCTTCATCAGTGAGTGCTTCAAGTCCTCTTTACTTTCAGCAAGCAAGGTTGTGTCATCTGCAGTCTTCGTCCAATTCTGATGTCCCATTCTTCTTCATATATTCCATCTTCTCAGATTATTTGCTCAGCATACAGATTGAATAAATGTGGTGAAAGGATACAACCCTGACTCATACCTTTCTTGACTTTAAACCACGCAGTATCTCCTTGTTTGTTCAAACAACTGTCTCTTGTTCTATGAACAGCTTCCTCATTAGTATAGGTAAGTGTTCTGGAGTTCCCATTCTTCACAATGTTATCCATAATTTGTTATGATCCACAGTCAAATGCCTTTGCATAGTCAATAAAACACAGGTAAACATCTTCCTGGTATCCTCTGCTTTCAGCCAGGATCCATCTGACATCAGCAATGGTATCACTGGTTCCATGCCCTTTTCTGAATTTGGCTTGAATTTCTGGATGTTCCCTGTCAATGTACTGCTGCAACCTCTTTTGAATGATTTTCAGCAACATTTTCGTTGAAGTTGATATTAATGATATTGTTCAATAATTTTTGCATTCTGTTGGATCACCTTTCTTTGGAATGGGTGCAAGTGTGGATCTCTTCCAGTCAGTTGGCCAGGTAGATGTCTTCCAAATTTCTTGGCATAGGTAAATGAGCACTTCCATCACTGCATCTGTTTGTTAAAACATTTCAATTGGTATTCCATCATTCCTGGAGCCTTGCTTTTCACCAACACCTTCAGTGCAGCTTGGACCTTGTCTTAGTCATTTAGGGCTGCTGTAACATAAATACCACAAGTAGATGGCTTTAACAAAGAAAAATTTATTCTCTCACAGTGTAGGAGGCCACAAGTCCAATTTCAGGGTGCCAGCTCCAGGGGAAGGCCTCTTTCTCTGTCAGCTCTGAGGGAAGGTCCTTGTCCTCAATCTTCCTCCTGGTCTAGGAGCTTCTCAGCCCAGGGACCCTGGGTCTAAAGGACATGTTTTTCTCCTGGCTCTTGTTTCTTGGTGGTATGATGTTCCCATGTCTCTCTGCTCTTTTCTCTCTTTTATATCTCAAAAGACATTGACTTAAGATACAACCTAATCTTTTAGATTGAGTATTGCCTCATTAACATAACTGCCACTAATCCCAGCTCATTAACATCACAGAGGTAGGGTTTACAACACATAAGAAAAGCACATCAGATGTCAAATGGTAGACAACCACACAGTACTGAGAATCATGGCCTAGCCAAGAGGACACACATTTTGGGGGGACACAATTCAATCCATGACACGCCTCTTCCTTTAGTATCATCAGTTCTTGATCACATGCTACCTCCTGAAATGGTTGAACATCTACCAATCCTTTTTTGTACAGTCACTCTGTGTATTCCTTCCATCTCTCTTTTTTTTGTATTTCCTTTAATATTTAATATTAATTTAATATTTTAATATTTAATTTAATATTTTCTCCATAGAATCCATCAATATTGCAGCTTGAGGCTTGAATTTTTTCCCCAGTTCTTTCAGCTTGAGAAATACCGAGGGTGTTTTTCCCTTTTGGTTTTCTAACTCCAGGTTTTTGCACATTTCATTATAATACTTAATTTTGCCTTCTCGAGCCACCCTTTGAAATCTTCTGTTCAGCTGTCTTACTTCAACATTTCTTCCTTTTGCCTTAGCTACTCTACATTCAGGAGCAAATTTCAGTTCTCTTCTGACATCTATTTTGGTCTTTTCTTTCTTGCTTGTCTTCTTGATGACCTTTTGCTTTCTTCATGTATGATGTCCTTGATGCCATCCTATAACTTGTTTGGTTTGTAAACTTTCATCTAAAATATAATAATAAAAAAAGAAAAAATTGCTATAAATGCTTTTTTAAATGATTACTTTTCCTCTCCATTAGAAAGTTCTATATCCATATTGTTTATTCCCTCTTTTATTGTTCTGACATTGTCATCATTTACAGATTAACCTCTCTGATTCCCTGTTGCAATTGTTTTGGTTTTAGATAGTCCTTGAGAGTTCATTTCCTAGATTGGTATCTGGCTGGTACAATCTTGCCTCCTAGATCCAGGCTGTGGTCTGATGTTGCTTGTTCTCAGACCGAAAGACCCCCTTTAAGAATTCTTGTAAGTTTGGTTTGGTTTTTACATATTCCCTTAATTTCTGTTTATCTGGAAATGCCCTAATTTTACCATCATATTTGGACAAAAGTTTTGCAGGATATATTAATCTTGGTTGGCAATTTTTTTCTTTCAAGGTTTTATATATGTCATTGCATTGCCTGCTTGTCTACATGGCTTCTGCTGAATAATCGGAGCTTAGTTTTATTGCTTCTCCTCTGTATGTGACTTTTTGTTTTTCTCAAGCTGCTCATAGGATTTTTTCTCCGGTTTTAGTGAGTGTGATTATGATATGCCTTGGTGTTTTTCTTTTGGGGTCTATCCTATATAGGGTTCGGTGAGCTTCTTGGATGGTCAGCTTTTCATCACGCATGATATTAGGTAAGCTTTCTATCAGCAATTCTTCAATGACCTTCTCTGTGTTTTCTGTTTTCTCTCCCAGTTCTGGAACTCTGATCACTTGCAAATTTTTGCTTTTGATTGTGTCCTACATAATTCTCAGGGTTTCTTCATTTTTCTTTGTTCTTTTTTTCTGATTTTTCCTCAACAGGGTTGTATCCAAGTGTTTGTCTTCATTTTTGCTGATTCTGTCTTCCATCATTTCAAATCTGCTCCTCAGCCCTTCTATGACACTGTCTATTTCTGAAATCTTGTTGTTTATCTTTTGGATTTCTAATTGTTGTTTTTGTATAATTTCTAGCTGTGAATTTATTTTGGCATTTTGTTCCTGTAATACTTTCCTGAATTTTTCCATTTTTTTGTCTGTATTTTCTGTGAATTTGTCTGCCTTTTCCATATATTTGTCCATTTTTGTCTGCTTTTTGCTTCAACTCTTGGATTGCTGTGAATATTAGAGGTACGAATTCCCTGTCAGGTAGTTCTAGTGCCTTTTCTTATATTGGGAAGTCATCTGGTGTTTTATTTTGGATGCCTACTGGAACCATCCTGTCCTTTTTTAATATGTTTTGATATTGTCTGCTGTCCCCAGGACATTCAGTAGTTATTTTCATTTCTTGATTATAGATTTGTTTGTTTCATCCTGCTTTTTTGTTTTATTTGGTTAAGTCTGAGCAGGCAGCTGGGTATTCTTTGTTGTTTGCTCATCTGTAGTCACAATACTTTTCACCTCCTTGTCCAATGGGCAGAACCAGCCAATCAGCTATGGTGCAGCAGGGCAGGTCCAGCTGAAGGGGAGGGGCTGGGATGGGTTATTTGTGATATATAACAGGGCTGACAGGGTGGGCCAGGAATCAATGCTGGGTAGGCTCCAGTAGGCCGTGCCTATGCTGTTCAGGGGTGTGATGTTCAGTGCACAGTGCAGGCAGGCAGGAAAGAGGGGGGAGGTTGTGATGTGTGGAGCTAATAGGGGTATGGGGAAGAGGAGAAACAGGAGCTAAAAACAAACAAGCAAAGAAAGAAAAGAATGCTAAGGGAGTTTGCCATTGGAATGGAGAGAAGAGAAACCAAGAAATGTAGAAAAGCAAAAAGAAAAAAAAAGGGGAGGGGAAAGAAAAAAATAACTACATAAAAATTTGGAAAAGAAAAGTCCCCAGGTGTCCTGGAGTCCCACCAGTGGGGCTGCTAAGAGGAGGGAAGTGGCTCCCAGGCCGCACAGTATAGCCTGGCTAGAGAGGGTATAGATATCACGAAGCACCAGGCATTCAGGAGAGAGGGAAAGAGGATAGGTGTAGAGAGATGGGAACTGAGAAATGAGAAAAGACGAAAAGGGAAAAAGAGAGAGAAAAGATTAAAAAAAGAAAAAGAGAAATGCCCCCAGGGATCCCACCTAGGGGTCTGTGCAGATTAGGGCAGTGGCTCCTAAGCTGTGCAGTGCACCCTGGCTAGAAGGGGCTCCCAAGCTGTGAAAAGAAAAAGAAAACAAAGAAACAAAACAAAGCAATACAAGGCAAAAAAAAAAAAAAAAAAAAAACCAGGGATCCCACCAGCGTGGTGTCAGGGATGGGGGGAGTGGCTCCCCGGTCTAGCGTGGCTTCACAGCCTTTCAGGAGAAGCAAGGATGGCACACGGAGCCAGGTGTTCCAGAGAAAGGAGGGGGAGATGATAAGAGGCACAGAAGAAACCGTAGGAGACAGAAAGAACCAACACCATCTCAGGAGCCCGGCTAGTATGGGCAGGGTGAATCCAAGCAGCCTGAGGCCAAAGCAGTTGCCTCCAGGCCAAGAGACTGAGGCTGGCAGGAAGCAGAGGAGGCTGAAGGGGGGAAGAAGAAGGGGAGGGTTAGGAAAGCATATATTGCTCATTACTGGGTGCTCTGTCTCCTGCTGGGAACTTTGTGAAGCTGCCTTCCCGTACTCCCTGCCCGATCTCCGACATGGGTGGGGAGAATCCAAGCGGCAAGGATGCTGCACTTCTTTGCCAGCCAGGAAGCTTGGAGGAAAATAGCAGGGAGAGAATGAGGGGTGGGAAAGCATGTATCGCTGGTTACCAGGTGCTCTGTCTTCTGCTGGGAGTTCCGTGAAGCTACTTTCCTGTGCTCCCTCTCTGCCGATCCCTAACAGGAGTCCAAGATGGCAGATCCACGCTGCATTAGCAACTGGGCGGTCCGCAGACATCTCTCCTCGCTGTCTGTCCTCTGTCAGTTTCTTATTCCATTCCGTGCTTGGCTGAGTTCTTCATCTCTTCATTTGACACTTCAGGTTCCAGGAATGATGTTTGTCTCTGTTTTACTTAGTTTTTCAGGTCTTTGCTTTAGTGGGACAGAGTGGTGCTTCTGTCTATGGCACCATGTTGGCCAGAAGTCCACTTTAAATGATTACTTTTAATTTCTGTACTTATTTGTTGTGACTACCACGTTGTCTGTTGGTTTCTCGTACTGTGGTGGCTTGTGTGTTGCTGTGATACTGGAAGCTTTGCCACCAATATTTCAAATACCAGCATGGTCACCCATGGTGGACAGGTTTTAGCTGAGCTTCCAGATTAAGACAGCCTAGGAAGAAGGCTCTGTCAGTCTACTTCTGAAAAAATTGGCTAGTGAAGCCTTATGAATAGTAGCGGAACATTTTCTGATATAGTGCCGGAAGATGAGCCCCTCAGGTTGGAGGTACTCATAATACAACTGGGGAAGAGTTGACCTTAATGATGTGGATGGAGTCAAGGTCTGGACCTTCATTTGCTGATGTGGCATGACTCAGAATGAACAGAAACAGCTGCAAACATCCATTAATAATCAGAATGTGGAATATATGAAGTATGAAAAATTGGAAGTCATCAAAAATGAAATGGAAATCATCTGGGAATACAGTTTTACTTCTTCCCTTATTTCTTTTATTTTTGCTCTTTTTCTTGCTTTATAGCTCTAGCTAAGACTTCCAGCACAATGTTAAATAGGAGTGGTGTTAAAATCCAGCCTTGTCTTGTTCCCATTCTCAGGGGAAATGCTTCCAGCCTCTCTCCATTGAAAATGATGTTGGCTGTTGGTTTTGGGTAGATGCTGTTTATTATATTGAAGAATTTCCCCTTTATTCCTATTTTACTGAGTGTTTTTGTCAGGAAATGTGTGTTGGACTTTATTGAATGCCTTTTCTGCATTGATTGAGACGATCATGTGATTTTTTTCTTTTGTTCTATTTATGTGGTGGATTAAATTGATTGATTTTCTAGTGTTGAACCATCATTGCATACCTGGTATGAATCCCACTTGGTAGTAATTTTTTTTTTTAATATGATGATTAAAAAAAAATTATTACCTCTTCTTCTTCTCTTGTTCTGAGGCTTTTCAAATTTTCTATCTCAGCTTGTGTTAGTTTAGGTACATAGTGTGTTTCTAGAAATTTGTCCATTTCCTCTAGGTTCTCAAATTTGTTGGAGTATGGTTTTTCATAGTATTGTGTTACGGCCCTTTTTGTTTCAGTTGAGTCTGATGTAACGTCCTCGCGTCTCTTTTTTTTTTTTTTTTTGATTATTTGCTTCCTTTCTGGTTTCTCTTTTGTAAGTTTGGCCAGTGGTTTGTTGATTTTGATCTTTTCAGAGAACCAACTTTCGGTCTTGTTGATTTTTTTCTATTCTCTATTTCATTTATTTCTGCTCTAATCTTTGTTGTTTCCTTTCTTCTGGTGGTCGTGAGCTTCTTTCGCTCTCCTTCTGTTTCAGTTGTATGGCTAATGTTTTGGTTTTGGCCCATTCTTTTTTGATGCGTGTGTTTATTGCTATAAATTGACCTCTGAGTGCTGCATTTGCTGTGTCCCATAAGTTTTGGTATTATTTGTTTTCCTTCTTATTTGATTCTAGGATTTTTTTTTTAATTCTGTCTTTGATTTCTTTTATTACTCAGTTGTTTAGTTTTTTTCTTGTCATCCTGTTGTCTTTTTGCCTGCATAGTTTCTGCCGAGTAATCAGAACTTAGTTTTATTAATCACCTTTGTGACTTTTTTTTTTCCTTAAGCTGCTCTCAGGATTCTTTCTTTGTCTTTGGTTTTGGCAAGTGTGATTATGATATGTCTTGGTAATTTTCTTTTGGAGTCTATCCTATGTGGGGTTTGTTGAGCTTCTTGGATGGTCAGCTTTTCATCTTTCATGATATTTGGGAAGTTTTCTGCCACTAAATTTTCAAGAATTTTCTCTGTTTTCCATATTCTTCCCCTGTTCCAGAACTCTGATTGTGCACAGATTTTTTGCTCTTGATTGCATCCCACATAATTCTTAGGTTTTCTTCATTCATTTCTCTTATTTTTCCTCAAAGTGTTGTCCTTGGGTTTGTCTTTATTTTTGCTTATTCTGCTTTCCATTCTTTCAAATTTGCTCCTAAAATCTCCTATATTGAGTTTTCTGTTTCTGAAATTTTGTTGTTTTTCTTTTGGAATTCTAATTGCTGTTTTTGAATGATTTGTAATTTTTTTTTGATGTTTTGTTCTTGTATTATTTTCCTGAATTCTTCTATTTCTTTGTCCATGTTTTCCTTGATTTTTTTTATTAACTTTTATTGAGCTTCAAGTGAACGTTTACAAATCAAGTCAGTCTGTCACATATAAGTTTACATACATCTTACTCCGTACTCCCACTTGCTCTCCCCCTAATGAGTCAGCCCTTCCAGTCTCTCCTTTCATGACAATTTTGCCAGCTTCCCACTCTCTCTATCCTCCCATCCGCCCTCCAGACAGGAGATGCCAACACAATCTCAAGTGTCCACCTGATATAATTAGCTCACTCTTCATCAGCATCTCTCTCCCACCCACTGTCCAGTTCCTTTCATGTCTGATGAGTTCTCTTCCGGGATGGTTCCTCTCCTGTGCCAATAGAAGGTCTGGGGACCATGGCCGCCGGGATTCCTCTAGTCTCAGTCAGACCATTAAGTATGGTCTTTTTATGAGAATTTGGAGTCTGCATTCTACTGATCTCCTGCTCCCTCAGGGGTTCTCTGTTGTGCTCCCTGTCAGGGCAGTCATCGATTGTGGCTGGGCACCAACTAGTTCTCCTGGTCTCAGGAAGATGTAGGTCTCTGGTTCATGTGGCCCTTTCTGTCTCTTGGGATCTTAGTTGTCGTGTGACCTTGGTGTTCTTCATTCTCCTTTGCTCCCGGTGGGTTGAGACCAATTGATGCATCTTAGATGGCCGCTTGTTAGCATTTAAGACCCCAGACGTCACATTTCAAAGTTGAATGCAGAATGTTTTCGTTATAAAATTATTTTGCCAATTGACTTAGAAGTCCCCTTAAACCATGGTCCCCAAACCCCCGCCCTTGCTCCGCTGACCTTTGAAGCATTCATTTTATCCCGGAAACTTCTTTGCTTTTGGTCCAGTCCAATTGAGCTGACCTTCCATGTATTGAGTGTTGTCTTTCCCTTCACCTAAAGCAGTTCTTATCTACTAATTAATCAATAAAAAACTCTCTCCCTCCCTCCCTCCCTCCACCCCCCCGGTAACCACAAAACTATGTGTTCTTCTCAGTTTTTACTGTTTCTCAAGATCTTATAATAGTGGTCTTATACAATATTTGTCCTTTTGCCTCTGACTAATTTCACTCAGCATACTGCCTTCCAGGTTCCTCCATGTTATGAAATGTTTCACAGATTCGTCACTGTTCTTTATCGATGCGTAGTATTCCATTGTGTGAATATACCACAATTTATTTAACCATTCATCCGTTGATGGACACCTTGGTTGCTTCCAACTTTTTGCTATTGTAAACAGAGCTGCAATAAACATGGGTGTGCATATATCTGTTTGTGTGAAGGCTCTTGTATCTCTAGGGTATATTCCAAGGAGTGGGATTTCTGGATTGTATGGTAGTTCTATTTCTAACTGTTTAAGATAACGCCAGGTAGATTTCCAAAGTGGTTGTACCATTTTACATTCCCACCAGCAGTGTATAAGAGTTCCAATCTCTCCGCAGCCTCTCCAACATTTACTGTTTTGTGTTTTTTGGATTAATGCCAGCCTTGTTGGAGTGAGATGGAATCTCATCCTAGTTTTAATTTGCATTTCTCTAATGGCTAATGATCGTGAGCATTTTCTCATGTATCTGTTGGCTGCCTGAATATCTTCTTTCGTGAAGTGTGTGTTCATATCCTTTGCCCACTTCTTGATTGGGTTGTTTGTCTTTTTGTGGTTGAGTTTTGACAGAATCATGTAGATTTTAGAGATCAGGCGCTGGTCGGAGATGTCATAGCTGAAAATTTCCCAGTCTGTAGGTGGTCTTTTTACTGTTTTGGTGAAGTCTTTAGATGAGCATGGGTGTTTGACTTTTAGGAGCTCCCAGTTATCGGGTTTCTCTTTGTCATTTTTGGTAATGTTTTGTATTCTGTTTATGCCTTGTATTTGGGCTCCTAGAGTTGTCCCTATTTTTTCTTCCATGATCTTTATCATTTTAGTCTTTATGTTTAGGTCTTTGATCCACTTGGAGTTAGTTTTTGTGCATGGTGTGAGGTATGGGTCCTGTTTCATTTTTTTGCAAATGGATATCCAGTTATGCCAGCACCATTTGTTAAAAAGACTATCTTTTCCCCAATTAACTGACACTGGTCCTTTGTTAAATATCAGCTACTCATACGTGGATGGATTTATATCTGGGTTCTCAATTCTGTTCCATTGGTCTATGTGCCTGTTGTTGTACCAGTACCAGGCTGTTTTGACTACTGTGGCTGTATAATAGCTTCTGAAATCAGGTAGAGTGAGGCCTCCCACTTTCTTCTTCTTTTTCAGTAATGCTTTGCTTATCCGAGGCTTCTTTCCCTTCCATATGAAATTGGTGATTTGTTTCTCTATCACCTTAAAAAATGACATTGGAATTTGGATCAGAAGTGCATTGTATGTATAGATGGCTTTTGGTAGAATAGACATTTTTACTATGTTAAGTCTTCCTATCCATGAGCAAGGTATGTTTTTCCACTTAAGTATGTCCTTTTGAATTTCTTCTAGTAGAGCTTTGTAGTTTTCTTTGTATAGGTCTTTTACATCCTTGGTATTTTATCTTCTTGGTGGCTACTGTGAATGGTATTGATTTGGTTATTTCCTCTTCGGTGTTCTTTTTGTTGATGTAGAGGAATCCAAGTGATTTTTGTATGTTTATTTTATAACCTGAGACTCTGCCAAACTCTTCTATTAGTTTCAGTAGTTTTCTGGAGGATTCCTTAGGGTTTTCTGTGTATAAGATCATGTCATCTGCAAATAGAGATAATTTTACTTCCTCCTTGCCAATCTGGATGCCTTTTATTTCTTTGTCTAGCCTAATTGCCCTGGCTAGGACTTCTAGTACGATGTTGAATAAGAGCGGTGATAAAGGGCATCCTTGTCTGGTTCCCGTTCTCAAGGGAAATGCTTTCAGGTTCTCTGCATTTAGAGTGATATTGGCTGTTGGCTTTGCATAGATGCCCTTTATTATGTTGAGGAATTTTCCTTCAATTCCTATTTTGATGAGAGTTTTTATCATAAGTGGGTGTTGGACTTTGTCAAATGCCTTTTCTGCATCAGTTGATAAGATCATGTGGTTTTTGTCTTTTGTTTTATTTATGTGATGGATTACATTAATGGTTTTTCTGATATTAAAACAGCCTTGCATACCTGGTATAAATCCCACTTGATCGTGGTGAATTATTTTTTTGACGTGTTGTTGTATTCTATTGGCTAGAATTTTGTTGAGGATTTTTGCATCTATGTTCATGAGGGATATAGGTCTGTAATTTTCTTTTTTTGTAATGTCTTTACCTGGTTTTGGTATCAAGGAGATGATGGTTTCATAGAATGAGTTGGGTAGTATTCCGTCATTTTCTATGCTTTGAAGTACCTTCAGTAGTAGTGGGGTTAACTCTTCTCTGAAAGTTTGGTAGAACTCTGCAGTGAAGCCGTCCGGGCCAGGGCTTTTTTTTGGGGGAGTTTTTTTTTATTACCGTTTCAATCTCTTTTATTGTTATGGGTCTATTTAGTTGTTCTACTTCTGAATGTGTTAGTTTAGGTAGGTAGTGTTTTTCCAGGAATTCATCCATTTCTTCTAGGTTTTCAAATTTGTTAGAGTACAATTTTTCATAATAATCTGATATGATTCTTTTAATTTCATTTGGTTCTGTTGTGATGTGGTCCTTTTCATTTCTTATTCGGGTTATTTGTTTCCTTTCCTGTATTTCTTTAGTCAGTCTAGCCAATGGTTTATCGATTTTGTTAATTTTTTCAAAGAACCAGCTTTTGGCTTTGTTAATTCTTTCAATTGTTTTTCTGTTCTCTAATTCGTTTAGTTCAGCTCTAATTTTTATTATTTGTTTTCTTCTGGTGCCTGATGGATTCTTTTGTTGCTCACTTTCTATTTGTTCAAGTTGTAGGGATAGTTCTCTGATTTTGGCTCTTTCTTCTTTTTGTATGTGTGCATTTATCGATATAAATTGGCCTCTGAGCACTGCTTTTGCTGTGTCTCAGAGGTTTTGATAGGAAGTATTTTCATTCTCGTTGCATTCTATGAATTTCCTTATTCCCTCCTTGATGTCTTCTATAACCCAGTCTTTTTTCAGGAGAGTATTGTTCATTTTCCAAGTATTTGATTTCTTTTCCCTAGTTTTTCTGTTATTGATTTCTAGTTTTATTGCCTGGTGGTCTGAGAAGATCCTTTGTAATATTTCGATGTTTTGGACTCTGCAAAGGTTTGTTTTATGACCTAATATGTGGTCTATTCTAGAGAATGTTCCATGTGCGCTAGAAAAAAAAGTATATTTTGCAGCAGTTGGGTGGAGAGTTCTGTATAAGTCAATGAGGTCAAGTTGGTTGATTGTTGTAAGTAGGTCTTCCGTGTTTCTATTGAGCTTCTTACTGGATGTCCTGTCCTTCTCCGAAAGTGGTGTGTTGAAGTCTCCTACTATAATTGTGGAGGTGTCTATCTCACTTTTCAATTCTGTTAAAATTTGATTTATGTATCTTGCAGCCCTGTCATTGGGTGCATAAATATTTAATATGGTTATGTCTTCCTGATCAATTGTCCCTTTTATCATTATGTAGTGTCCTTCTTTATCCTTTGTGATGGATTTAAGTCTAAAGTCTATTTTGTCAGAAATTAATATTGCTACTCCTCTTCTTTTTTGCTTATTGTTTGCTTGATATATTTTTTTCCATCCTTTGAGTTTTAGTTTGTTTGTGTCTCTAAGTCTAAGGTGTGTCTCTTGTAGGCAGCATATAGACGGATCGTGTTTCTTCATCCAGTGCGAGACTCTCTGTCTCTTAATTGGTGCATTTAGTCCATTTACATTCAGCGTAATTATAGATAAATAAGTTTTAAGTGTTGTCATTTTGATGCCTTTTTATGTGTATTGTTGACAATTTCATTTTTCCACATACTTTTTTGTGCTGAGACGTTTTTCTTAGTAAATTGTGAGATCCTCATTTTCGTAGTGTTTGACTTTATGTTTGTTGAGTCGTTACGTTTTTCTTGGCTTTTATCTTGAGTTATGGAGTTGTTATACCTCTTTGTGGTTACCTTATTATTTACCCCTATTTTTCTAAGTAAAAACCTAACTTGTATTGTTCTATATCACCTTGTATCACTCTCCATATGGCAGTTCAGTGCCTCCTGTATTTAGTCCCTCTTTTTGATTATTGTGATTTTTTACATATTGACCTCCGTGATTCCCTGTTACGAGTATTTTTTTTTAATTAATCTTAATTTGTTTTTGTGATTTCTCTATTTGAGTTGATATCAGGATGTTCTGTTTTGTGACCTTGTGTTGTGCTGGTATCTGATATTATTGATTTTCTGACCAAACAATATCCTTTAGTATTTCTTGTAGCTTTGGTTTGGTTTTTGCAAATTCTCTAAACTTGTGTTTATCTGTAAATATCTTAATTTCGCCTTCATATTTCAGAGAGAGTTTTGCTGGATATATGATCCTTGGCTGGCACTTTTTCTCCTTCAGTGTTCTGTATATGTCATCCCATTCCCTTCTTGCCTGCATGGTTTCTGCTGAGTAGTCTGAACTTATTCTTATTGATTCACCCTTGAAGGAAACCTTTCTTTTCTCCCTGGCTGCTTTTAAAATTTTCTCTTTATCTTTGGTTTTGGCGAGTTTGATGATAATATGTCTTGGTGTTTTTCTTTTTGTATCAATCTTAAATGGGGTTCGATGAGCATCTTGGATAGATATCCTTTCGTCTTTCATGGTGTCA
Organism: Loxodonta africana; assembly: GCF_030014295.1. Classification (NCBI taxonomy): domain Eukaryota; kingdom Metazoa; phylum Chordata; class Mammalia; order Proboscidea; family Elephantidae; genus Loxodonta; species Loxodonta africana. The sequence goes on along the minus strand of NC_087360.1, from coordinate 42,868,396 downwards.
GGGAAGTTTTGTGTCAGGAGTTCTTCAACTATTTTCTCTGTGTTTTCTGTCCCCCCTCCCTGTTCTGGGACTCCAATCACATGCAAGTTATCCTTCTTGATAGAGTCCCACATGATTCTTAGGGTTTCTTCATTTTTTAAAATTCTTTTATCTGATTTTTTTTCAGCTATGTTGGTGTTAATTCCCTGGTCCTCCAGATGTCCCAGTCTGCGTTCTAATTGCTCGAGTCTGCTCCTCTGACTTCCTATTGCATTGTCTAATTCTGTAATTTTATTGTTAATATTTTGGATTTCTACATGCTGTCTCTCTATGGATTCTTGCAACTTATTAATTTTTCCACTATGTTCTTGAATAATCTTTTTGAGTTTTCAACGGTTTTATCAGGGTGTTCCTTGGCTTTTTCTGCAGTTTGCCTTATTTCATTTGTGATGTCTTGAAGCATTCTGTAAATTAGTTTTTTATATTCTGTATCTGATAATTCCAGGATTGTATCTTCATTTGGGAAAGATTTTGATTCTTTTGTTTGGGGGGTTGGAGAAGCTGTCATGGTCTGCTTCTTTAAGTGGTTTGATATGGATTGTTGTCTCCAAGCCATCACTGGGAAACTAGTTTTTCCAGAAAATCCGCTAAAAAAAAAATGCAGTCAGATCCCTATCAGAATTGCCTTTGCGTTATAACTGCCGCCTTGTTCCCTGTAAGGATGAAAGTCTGAGATTTGGATTATATATGCTTGGCTGTAGCTGGTTCTGTGTTTTTAGTCCAATTAGGGGTGGATTTTTGGTCCCTGGGTTTTTTTATTGTTGTTGTTGTTCCTTCTGTCATGATGAAAGAGTGGGTTAGGAAAAGACCAAAAGAGAAAAAAAAAAGGGGGGGGGAAGCAAAGCCACCACGGAGCTGTTCTCCTTCTGGCTCAGGCAATTCCAATGTTAATGAAGCCGCCTGGGAAGGGTGGGGGAGGGATCAGAGAGATAGGAGAGTAACTCCTCAGAATATAGCCAGAGTTGCTTGTCTTGCTTGGAATGACTATTATATCTGACATTTCCGCGGGGCGCATCGCCTATGTGTGCAGGCTGTGTGGAGATTGCCCCCGGGGGTCTGGCCCTCTGAAACCACCTGCTGCCAGTCTAAATCCTAGTGTCAAGGTTCCCCTGCTGGGACGCTTTACTCCTGGCTCCAAAATCAGTCGCTGCCTCCTGGGGACTTCTCGTCACGTCGCCGCGCCACCTCCGCGGACTGGCTGGGCCCCCTCCCAGGGTTAGTTCAGGGGAGTGGAGCAGCTCCCCGTGCTTGTGCCGTGCCAGCGCCTAGTCAAAATCCCGGCGGGACGGTTCCCCGGCTGGGACGCTGCTCTCCCAGCTCCAAGACCTGTCACTGCCTCCCGGGGACTTCTCCCACCGGCTGCGTCGTCACGCCCCTTGTTTGCGCCGTCAGCTCCCCTGGGCTCTGCCCTAAATCTGGTGCCAAAGGTTACCTGACTGGGACGCTGGCTCCAGGCTCCGAAAACAATTGCTGCTTCCCCGTATTTGTTCGTTTTCCGTCTCTAAATCTGTGTTTGTTGTTCAGGGTTCGTAGATTGTTATGTACTTGATTGATTCACTTGTTTTTCCGAGTCTTTGTTGCAAGAGGGATCCGAGGTAATGTCTCCCTAGTCCGCCATCTTGGCCCCGCCTCTTGATTTCTGCTATTTTTTGTTGGTTTTGTCTGTTTTCCATGATTTTGTCTATTTTTTTTTCCATTGTGTTTGTCTGTTTTCTTTCATCTCTTTCCTAATCTCTTGGAGAGCTCTGAATATTAGTCTTTTGAATTTCATATCAGGTAGTTCCACTGCCTTTTCTTCTACTGGAAGGTCTTCTGCTTCTATATTTTGATCACTTGTTGGAGCCATCTTATCCTGCTTTTAAAATATGTTTTGATATTATCTGCTGTCTTTGGTACATTAAGGTATCATTTTCTTTACTTATTGATTTTATATTTTTTGTTTCATCCTCTTTCATTGTTTTGTTTTGATATGTCAGGCAGGCGGGCCAGGAATGCTTTGCTGCTTGCTTGTCTGTGGGCCTGCTTGTCCAGGTGCCAGATTAGCAGCAGGCAGGCTGCGTCTGCTTTGCTGTACACTGGTTTGGTGAGGTGGCTAAGGGCAGACTGGGTGAGCACTTTTTGCCCCTTAATGTTGGTCCAGCTTTGTGGGAGCACTCACAGCCCTTCATCAGATAGGCATGGCTGTAGGGTATGGAGTGGTTGTGGACTCACTTCCTACAGCTGGTCAAGCAGTGGTAGGGGTGGGGCAGTGTGGGCCCAGTGTGGCGGCAGGCCTGAGTGCTTGGGACACTGTAGCTGCGATGGCACAGTGAGGGTTGATGGGAAGAGGGTGTGGCATACGGGGCTAGGTGGGGAAGAGAAAGAAAAGGGAGAGAAAAAAAAAAGGTAGCTTGTTGGTGGTGGCTTGGTGGACCCAGGGGCCAGCAAGAAGTGGGGACAGTGGTGTATGGGGCAGGAGCTCTGTCTTCTGTTGGGAGCTCCGTGAAGTTACCTTCCCATATCTCCTGTCTGGGTCATTTCTGGCTGTGCTCCAAGATGGTTACACTGTGTCCTGTTAGTTGGCCGGGGACCTCCACTCCATATCTCTCCTCATCCTCTGTTTTCCTTCAGTTCCTTCTTCCTTTTGGTATTTGATCGAGTTCTTTATCCCTTCATTTGATGCTTAGGGTTCTGAGATTGATGTTTGTATCTATTAGTTTTTTAGATCTTTGCTGCAGAGGGATGTCATGGTGCCTCTGTCTACAGTGCCATGTAGGCTCTGCCTCTCCAAAGTCATACTATTTTTAAAAAGAACATTTGTCTGTTTAGGCAAGTAAGCTCTGTTGACTAAAACAGTGGTTTTCAATTCTCATTACAACCACTTGGAGATCTTTTTAAAAAAATACTGATGCCTGGACCCCACCATTAGGAATTCTGATTTAGTTACTCTGAGGTAGGGACTGGCATCGGTATTTTAAAAGAACTACTCAGAGGATCAAGTAAGAATCACTGTACCATGTTAGGCATCATACCTAGCAATCATAATTCTTTCCTAATTATCAGATGTCATTATATGATGATGTATTATCCAACTATTGTTCTTTCTCAGAAAATCTTGATTTAAGTTTCTTATTGACATAATTAGCAAGGGTGATAAAAACCTATTACTTACTTCAACTCATTCACTAGTTCTGACTTACAGTTGTTTCTATGCAGTCTGTAATTTTATTAAGAGGCCTTTGGAATTAAAACCCTTGCTTATTGTCTTAGTCATCTAGTGCTGTTGTAACAGAAATACCACAAGTGAACACCTTTAAAAAGAGAAGTTTATTCTCTCACAGTCCAGTAGGCTAGAAGTACGAATTCAGGATGCTGCTCTGTTGGCTCTGGGGGAAGATCCTTGTCATCAGTCTTCCCTTGGTCTGGGAGCATCTCAGTGCAGGGATCATCTCAGAGTCAAAGAAGGAGCTCTGCTCCTTGCACTGCTTTCTTGGTGCTATGAGCTCCCCATGTCTCTGTGCAAAGAGCTGGAGATGGAAAACCAAAAGGGAAGAACAAGCGTGGTGTTTCTCAAGCTGAAAGAACTGAAGAAAAAATTCAAGCCTCGAGTTGCAATAGTGAAGGATTCCATGGGGAAAATATTAAATGATGCCGGAAGCATCAAAAGAAGATGGAAGGAATACACAGAGTCATTATACCAAAAAGAATTAGTCGATATTCAACCATTTCAGGAGGTGGCATATGATCAGGAACCGATGGTACTGAAGGAAGAAGTCCAAGCTGCTCTGAAGGCATTGGCAAAAAACAAGGCTCCAGGAATTGATGGACTATCAATTGAGATGTTTCAACAAACAGATGCAGTGCTGGAGGTGCTCACTTGTCTATGCCAAGAAATATGGAAGAGAGCTTCCTGGCCAACTGTCTGGGAGAGGTCCATATTTATGCCTATTCCCAAGAAAGGTGATCCAACCGAATGTGGAAATTATAGAACAATATCATTAATATCACATGCAAGCAAAATTTTGCTGAAAATCATTCAAAAATGGCTGCAGCAGTATATCGACAGGGAACTGCCAGAAATTTAGGCCAGTTTCGGAAGAGGACATGGAACCAGGGATATCATTGCTGATGTCACATGGATCCTGGCTGAAGGCAGAGAATAGCACAAGGATGTTTACCTGTGTTTTATTGACTATGCAAAGGCATTTGACTGTGTGGATCATAACAAACTATGGATAACACTGTGAAGAATGGGAATTCCAAAACACTTAATTGTGCTCATGAGGAACCTTTACATAGATCAAGAGGCAGTTGTTTGGAAGGAACAAGGGGAAATACTGATTGATTTAAAGTCAGGAAAGGTGTGCGTCAGGGTTGTATTCTTTCATCATACCTATTCAGTCTGTATGCTGAGCAAATAATATGAGAAGCTGGGCTATATGAAGAAGATGGGGCATCAGGATTGGAGGAAGACTCATTAACAACCCGCATTATGTGGATGACACAATCTTGCCTGCTGAAAGCGAAGAGGACTTGAAGCACTTACTAATGAAGATCAAAGACCACAGCCTTCAGTATGGATTATACCTCAACATACAGACAACAAAAATCCTCACAACTGGACCAATGAGCAACATCATGATAAATGGAGAAAAGACTGAAGTTGTCAAGGATTTCATTTGACTTGGATCCACAATCAACAGCCATGGCAGCAGCAGTCAAGAAATCAAAAGACACGTTGCATTGGGCAAATCTGCTGCAAAGGACCTCTTTGAAGTGTTGAAGATCAAAGATGTCACCCTGAAGACTAAGGTGTGCCTGACTCAAGCCATGGTATTTTCAATCACATCATATGTGTGTGAAAGCTGGACCGAAGAAGAATTGACACCTTTGAATTGCGGCGTTGGCGGAGAATATTGAATATTGGACTGTCAAAAGAACGAACAAATCCGTCTTCGAAGAAGTGTGGCCAGAATGCTCCTCAGAGGCAAGGATGGCAAGACTGCGTCTTACATACTTTGGACATGTGGTCAGGAGGGATCAGTCCCTGGAGGAGGACATCATGCTTGGCAGAGTACAGGGTCAGCGGAAAAGAGGAAGACCCTCAACGAGGTGGATTGACACAGTGGCTGCAACAATGAGCTCAAGCATAACAACGATTGTAAGGATGGTGCAGGACCGGGCGGTGTTTCGTTCTGTTGTGCATAGGTTCGCTATGAGTCGGAGCCAACTCGATGGCACCTAACAACAACAATGACAACAACAACATGAGTTCCCCCTGTCTCTCTGCTTGCTTCTCTCTTATATCTCAGAAGAGATTGGCTTAAGACACTATCTAATCTTGTAGATCTCATCAGTATAACTCCCACTTATCCATCTAATTACATCATAGCGATAGGATTTACAACACATGGGGAAGTCACATCAGATGACAAAATGGTAGGCAATCATAAATATTGGGAATCATGACCCAGAGAAACTGATAGATATTTTTGGGGTAGACATTTCAATCCATGACACTTACCAACTTCAACCAAGTTTGAATCAGAGAGAGGAAAAAATCAACTTCAGATTGCTTTACATCAACCCCTGAGTTGTTCACTGTTCTTCTCTAGAAGGAATGCAAGTTAGGAAAGAGTTCAAGTTAGAGAAGGTGTACAAGTTTTTAGCTTTCCTTGGGTTAATCTTTAGGGAGTAAGTTGTTTGAAGCATTGTGCAGTCTTAAAACCTCAGGTATAATTTCTGGCTTAGCTATCATATTGACATAAAGCTGTTACTGATATTTCTCCCCTGGCACAGAGAATTGACTACAGTTTATTTACAAAACAGGATCATAGGACCTTGAAAAATCAGAGATGCTTTCATTAGGGGCCTGTTTTCACTTCAGAGAGGATGGGCTTTGGAAGGCCCTGGTCCAACTGTGTGAGGAGGAATCTGGGAAGCCACCCCCTTTCCCTACCTCACTTGGCAGAGATACATCAACAGAATCCTGGGAGCCACTATATCGTAAAGGGAAATTTGAAGAAGACTTATAAACAGTTGCCAAAAAAATTGTTGGACATTTCTTAAGGCCGTAACGCTTTCCTGCATTAAACCTGTTCGTATAAAGGGCCTCAGTGTGAGGAACAGGGCATAGGCTGATAAACTTTCTGTCAATTGATAGTTTAATTAACTCACAGTCCTTAGTTTGGGTCAAATGGGGGTCAACTTTTTGGAATCATACACAGTCCCAGGAGGTTTACTCCTCCAACTTGTAAAGGAGTCTTCTGAATATGATCAAGGGTTTTAAAGTGCCAATGGTGCAGGCTAGCAATACCTTGATAACCTTAGAAAAAATTTGAGAACTTTCTCCTGGAGGGTTTATTGGAAAGCTTTAAATGCAACCCCACTAAGTATAATTTTCTTGAAGATAGGGAGCTGTTTTGCTCATGTCTGTATTCATCCCTGGATTCTGTCCCCACATTGCCTTGCATATTATGGGTACTCATTAATGATAGTAAATAAATACAGCTAACATTTTTAATGCTTACTATGTTTTTTTTTATGTGCCATGTACTTTATATGCAACCTTTAATTAAATCCACCCAGTAACTCTAAGAGATAAGTAGTATTATAGTCCAGTTTTACAGGTGGGACTATAGAGGCTCAGTGAAGTTAAATAAGTTTCTCAAGGTCATAAAACTAGTAAGTGGCAGAAACAAGACTCAGCTTAGGTTTGTGTGGTTATAAAACCTTCGTTTTAAAGTGGTCCCAGGAACACCTCCATCAGAATTATGGGATGGGGAATGCAGTTTTAGAAAAGCAGGTTTCTATTCTCAAAAGATTCTGATTTAATTGGTTTGTTGTGGGACTCAGCTGCTTGCAGCCTCTCAGTAAATGTTTGTTGAATTGCCTTGTACCCCAACTTTGTTGGTGATTTGGGACCTATCTGTTCATCTCATGTGGTTCTTATCAGGACCCCTCCAAAAAGGCTCAAACCTTCCAGCCTAGACTTTCCTTAGCAACATCAGCCCTGTACACATTACTAAGAAGAGGCTTTGTTCAGCGCACACACACATTTCACCTCGGTCTCTTCTGAGACAAGTAGTTTCACCTGTTTACTGAAGTGGGCCCCCGTATTATCCACATGTGTGTTAATGAATAAATCACATACAAGGAAAGCTTTCGGAATATATCGAGGAGTTCCTCAATATTCTCTATCACTGTAAATTGTGCTCTTGTATATTTTCTGAAGTGTGGCATTTCCATCAGCCTTAAATGTTAATTCCGCATCAACTTATAAAAGTATTGGCTTCAGTTCTCAGGTAATGTGGGCTTTTTTCTTCCTTTCTGTGAATTCTAGAATGTGACTTAAGAAAGTGTTCTAGACTCTTAACAGTACAAGGAATTGTTGAGGTATTTCTCTGACTTCCCACCTATCATGTGCCTAACAGGAGAAGGGCTATACTTATTCACTCCACTAGGATGACTAGGGGGGGTGGTCATCCTCTCCAGAGACTGTGGATGCCATTTTTTGTCAGCTCCAGCTATTCCTTAAATTTTTTTTTTAAACCGTGAAATGTATCATACACATAAAAGAAAGTAAGAATTGTGTATAGTTTAAGACTATTAATAAAAAGACCACCCATGTATATCTCTCACTAGGTTAAGACATAGAACGTGGTCAGTTTTTTTTTTTTTTTTATTGTGCTTTAAGTGAAAGTTTACAATTCAAGTCAGTTTCTCATACAAAACCTTATACACACATTGTTATGTGGCCCTAGTTGATCTCCCTACAATGCGACAGCACACTCCTTCTGTCCACCCTGTATTTCCTGTGTGCACTCAACCAGCTCTTGTCCCTCTCTGCCTTCTCATCTTGCCTCCAGACAGGAGCTGCCCACATAGTCTCCTGGGTCAACTTGAGGTAAGAAGCATACTCCTTCCCAGTATCATTTTATGTCTTATAAAAAAAATAGTCCAGTCTAATCTTTGTCAGAAGAGTTAGCTTCAAGAATGGTTTTAGTTTTGGGCTAACAGAGATTCCGGGCTTAGTCAGACCATTAAGTCTGCTCTTTTTACTAGAATTTGAGGTCTGCATCCCAGTTTTCTCCTGATCCATCAGGGATTCTCTGTTGTGATTCCTGTCAGGACAGTCTTTGGTGGTAGGCAGTTCTTTTGGTTCTTTTGGTCTCAGGCTGATGGAGTCTCTGGTTTATGTGGCCCTTTTGTCTCTTGGGCTCATATTTTCCTAGTGTATTTGGTGTTCTTCATTCTCCTTTGCTCCAGATGGGTTGAGACAAATTCATGCATGGCTGCTTGCTAGCTTTTAAGACCCCAGATGCCATTCTCCAAAGTAGGACGCAGAACATTTTCTTAATACACTTTGCTATGCCAGTTGACCTACATGTTCCCTGAAACCATGGCCCCCAGACCCCACTCCTGCTACTCTGTTTCTCAAAGTGTTTGGTGTTCAGGAAGCTTCTTAGCTTTTGGATTAGTCCAGTTGTGCTGACTTCCCCTGTATTGTGTTTTTTCCTTCCCTTCTCCTAAAATAATTCTTGTCTACTATCTAATAAGTGAATACTTCTCACCCCTCTTACCACCTCCATAACCATCAAAGAATGTTTTCTTCTGAGTTTAAACCTTTTCTTAAGTTTCTGTAATAGTAGTCTCATAAAATATTTGTCCTTTTGCAACTGATTTCACTCAGCATAATGCCTTCCAGATTCCTCCATGTTATGAGATGTTTCATGGATTCATCATTGTTCTTTATTGTTGCATAGTATTCCATTGTGTGAATATACCTTAATTTGTTTATCCATTCATCTGTTGATGGGCATCTAGGTTGTTTCCATCTTTTTGCTATTGTAAACAATGCTGTAGTGAACATGGGTGTGAATATATCTATTTGTGTGAAGGCTCTTATTTCTTTAGGATATATTCCAAGGAGAATTGCTGGATCATATGGGTACTTCTATTTCTACCTTTTTAAAGAAGTGCCAAATCGATTTCCAAAGTGGCTGTATCATTTTTCATTCCTACCAGCAGTGTATAAGTGTTCCAGTCTCTCCACAACCTCGCCAACATTTATTATTTTGTGTTTCTTGGATTAATGCCAGCCTTGTCGGGGTTAGATGGTATCTTATTGTAGTTTTGATTTGCATTTCTCTAATGGCTGATGATCGTGAACATTTCCTCATGTACCTGTTAGCCGCTTTAATATCTTCTTTGGTGAAGTGTCTTTTCATATACTTTGCCCATTTTTTAATTGGGTTATTTGTCTTTTTGTTGTTAAGGTTTTGCAGTATTTTGTAGATTTTAGAGACTAGATGCCGATCGGATTTGTCATAGCCCCCCAAATTTTTTTTTTCCCAGTTTGTAGGTTGTCTTTTTACTCTTATGTTGAAGGATTTGGACGAGCATAAATGTTTGATTTTTAGGAGCTCCCGGTTATCTAAGGAAACCCTGGTGGCATAGTGGTTAAGTGCTATGGCTGCTAACCAAAGAGTCAGCAGTTCGAATCCAACAGGCACTCCTTGGAAACTCTATACGGCAGTTCTACTCTGTCCTATAGGGTCGCTATGAGTCGGAATCAACTCAACGGCACTGGGTTTGGTTTTTCTTTCCCCAGTTATCAAGTTTCTCTTCTGGTGTTTGTGAATTGTTAGTAATATTTTGTATACTGTTTATGACATGTATTAGGGCTCCTAGCATTGTCCCTATTTTAGCTTCCATGATTTTTATCATTTTAGGTTTTGTATTTAGGTCTTTGATCCATATAGAGTTTTTTTTTTTAATAATTTTTATTGTACTTTCAGTGAAAATTTACAAATCAAGTCAGTCTCTCACACAAAAACCCATATACAGCTTGCTACAACCTCCAAATTACTCTCCACCTAATGAGACAACCCGCTCTCTCCCTCTACTCTCTCTTTTCATGTCCATTTTGCCAGCTTCTAACCCCCTCCACCCTCTCATCTCCCCCCCAGGCAGGAGATTCCAACATCATCTCAAGTGTCCACCTGATCCAAGAAGCTCACTCCTCACCAGCATCCCTCTCCAACCCATTGTCCAGTCCAATCCATGTCTGAAGAGTTGGCTTTGGGAATGGTTCCTGTCCCGGGCCAACTGAAGGTCTGGGGGCCATGACCACCGGGGTCCTTCTAGTCTCAGTCAGAGCATTAAGTCTGGTCTTATGAGAATTTGGAGTCTGCATCCAACTGGTCTCCGGCTCCCTCAGGGGTTCTCTGCTGTGTTCTCTGTCAGGGCAGTTATCAGTTGCAGCCGGGCATCATCTACCTCTTCTGGTCTCAGGATGATGAAGTCTCTGTTTCATGTGGCCCTTTCTGTCTCTTGGGCTTGTAATCCCCTTGTGCCCTTGTGTTCTTCATTCTCCTTTGATCCAGGTGGGTTGAGACTCATTGATGCATCTTAGATGGCTGCTTGCTAATGCTTAAGACCCCAGACGCCACTCTTCAAAGTGGGATGCAGAATGTTTTCTTAATAGATTTTATTATGCCAATTGACTTAGCTGTCCCCTGAAACCGTGGTCCCCAGACCCCTGCCCCTGCTACGCTGGCCTTCAAGCATTCAGTTTATTCCAGAAACTTCTTTGCTTTTGGTTTAGTCCAACTGTGCTGACCTCCCCTTGTATTACCTGCTATCTTTCCCTTCACCTAAAGTAGCTCCTATCTACTATTTAATTAATGAATGTCCCCTCCCACCATCCCTCCCCACTCTCGTAACCACAAAAGAATGTTTTCTTCTCAGTTTAAACTATTTCTCAAGTTCTTATAATAGCGGGCTTATATAATATTTGTCCTTTTGCAACTAATTTCACTCAGCATAATGCCTTCCAGGTTCCTCCATGTTATGAAATGTTTCACAGATTCCTCACTGTTCTTTATCGATGCATAGTATTCCATCGTATGAATATACCATAATTTATTTACCCATTCATCCATTGATGGGCACCTTGGTTGCTTCCATCTTTTTGCTATTGTAAACAGTGCTGCAATAAACGTGGGTGTGCATATATCTGTTCGTGTAAAGGTTCTTATTTCTCTAGGATATATTCCAAGGAGTGGGATTCTTGGGTCGTATGGTAGTTCTATTTCTAGCTTTTTAAGGAAGTGCCAAATTCATTTCCAAAGCGGTTGTACCATTTGACATTCCCACCAGCAGTGTAGAAGTGTTCCAATCTCTCCACAGCCTCTCCAACAGTTATTATTTTGTATTTTTTGGATTAATGCCAGCCTTGTTGGAGTGAGATGAAATCTCATTGTAGTTTTGATCTGCATTTCTATAATGGCTAATGATCGTGAACATTTCCTCATATATCTGTTAGCTACCTGAATGTCTTCTTTAGTGAAGTGTCTATTCATATCTTTTGCCCATTTTTTAATTGGATTATTTGTCTTTTCGCAGTTGAGTTTTTGCAGTATCATGTAGATTTTAGAGATCAGGCACTGACCGGAAATGTCATAGCTCAAAACTTTTTCCCAGTCTGTAGGTAGTCTTTTTACTCTTTTGGTGAAGTCTTTAGATGAGTATAGGTGTTCGATTTTTAGGAGCTCCCAGTTATCTAGTTTTTCTTCTACATTCTTTATAATGTTTTGTATACTGTTTATGCCATGCATTAAGGCTCCTAACCTTGTCCCTATTTTTTCTTCCATGATCTTTATCGTTTTAGATTTTATATTTAGGTCTTTGATCCATTTTGAGTTAGTTTTTGTGGATGGAGTGAGGTATGGGTCTTGTTTAATTTTTTTGGAAATGGATATCCAGTTATGCCAGCACCATTTGTTAAAAAGACTGTGTTTGCCCCATTTAACTGTTTTTAGGCTCTTGTCAAATATCAACTGCTCATATGTAGATGGATTTATGTCTGGATTCTCTATTCTGTTTCATTGGTCCATGTATCTGTTGTGTACCAGTACCAGGCTGTTTTGACTACTGTGGCAGTATGATAGGTTCTAAAATCAGGTAAAGTAAGGCCTCCCACATTGTTCATCTTTTTCAATAATGCATTGTTTATCCGGGGCCTCTTTCCCTTCCATATGAAGTTGGTGATTTGTTTCTCCATCTCGTTAGAGAATGTCGTTGGAATTTGGATCGGAATTGCATTAAATGTATAGATTGCTTTTGGTAGAATAGACATTTTTATAATGCTAAGTCTTCCTATCCACGAGGAAGGTATGTTTTTCCACTTATGTAAGTCTCTTTTAGTTTCTTGCAGAAGTGTACTGTAGTTTTCTTTGTATAAGTCTTTTACATCTCTGGTAAGATTTATTCCTAAGTATTTTATCTTCTTGGGGGCTACTGTAAATGGCACTGATTTGGTGATTTCCTCTTTGATATTCTTTTTGTTGGTGCAGAGGAACCCAACTGATTTTTGTATGTTTATATTGTATCCCGATACTCTGCTGAACTCTTCTATTAGTTTCAGTAGTTTTCTGGAGGATTCCTTAGGGTTTTCTGTGTATAAGATCATATCATCTGCAAATACAGATACTTTGACTTCTTTCTTGCCAATCTGGATGCCCTGTATTTCTTTATCTAGCCTAATTGCTCTGGCTAGGGCCTCCAAAACAACGTTGAATAAGAGTGGTGATAAGGGGCATCCTTGTCTGGTTCCCGATCTCAGTGGGAATGCTTTCAGACATTCTGCATTTAGGGTGATATTCGCTGTTGGCTTTGTATAAATGCCCTTTATTAAGTTGAGGAATTTTCCTTCTATTCCAATTTTGCTGAGAGCTTTTACCATGAATGAGTGTTGAACTTTGTCAAATGCCTTTTCTGCATCAATTGATAAAATCATGTGATTCTTCTCTTCTGTTTTATTTATGTGGTGGATTACATTAATTTTTTTTTTTTTTCTAATGTTGAACCATCCCTGCATACCTGGTATGAATCCCACTTGGTCATGGTGAATGATTTTTTTGATATGTTGTTGAATTCTATTGGCTAGAATTTTGTTGAGGATCTTTGCATCTACGTTCATGAGGGGTATAGATCTATAACTTTCTTTTCTTATGGTGTCTTTACCTGGTTTTGGTGTCAGGGATATGGTGGCTTCATAGAATGAGTTTGGTTGTATTCCACCCTTTTCTATGATCTGAAATACCTTTAGTAGTAGTGGTGTTAACTCTTTGAAAGTTTGGTAGAACTCTGCAGCGAAGTCGTCTGGACCAGGGCTTTTTTTTTGTTAGGAGTTTTTTGATTACCTTTTCAATCTCTTCTTTTGTTATGGGTCTATTTAGTTGTTCTACCTCTGTTTGTGTTAGTTTAGGTAGGTAGTCTGTTTCTAGGAATTCATCCATTTCTTCTAGGTTTTCAAATTTGTTGGAGTAAACTTTTTCATAGTAATCTGATATGATTCTTTTAATTTCAGTTGGGTCTGTTGTAATATCGCCCATCTCATTTCTTATTTGGGTTCGTTGCTTCCTCTCCTGTTTTTCTTTTGTGAGTTTGGCCAGTGGTTTATCAATTTTGTTGATTTTTTCAAAAAACCAGCTTTTGGTCTTGTCAATTCTTTGAATTGTTTTTCTGTTTTCTATTTCATTTGGTTCAGCTCTAATTTGTATTATTTGTTTTCTTCTGGTGCCTGTGGGTTTCTTTTGTTGCTGTCTTTCTTTTTTTTTCTAGTTGTAGGGGTAATTCTTTGATTTTGGCCCTTTCTTCTTTTTGGATGTGTGTATTTATTGATATAAATTGGCCTCTGAGTACCGCTTTTGCTGTGTCCCAAAGGTTCTGATAGGAAGTGTTTTCATTCTCATTGGATTCTCTGAATTTCTTTATTCCATCCTTAATGTCTTCTATCACCTAGTCTTTTTTGAGCAGGGAATTGTTCAGTTTCCAAGTGTTTGATTTCTTTTCCCTGTTTTTTCTGTTATTGATTTCCACTTTTATGGACTTATGGTCAGAGAAGATGCTTTGTAATGTTTCAATGTTTTGGATTCTGCTAAGGCTTGCTTTATGACCTAATATGTGGTTTATTCTAGAGAATGTTCCATGTGCACTAGAAAAGAAAGTATATTTGGTTGCTGTTGGGTGGAGTGTTCTGTATATGTCTACGAGGTCAAGTTGTTTGATTGTGGCATTTAGATATTCCGTGTCTTTATTGAGCTTCTTTCTGGATGTCCTGTCCTTCACCGAAAGTGGCGTGTTGAAGTCTCTTACTATTATTGTGGAGCTGTCTATCTCCCTTTTCAATGCTGATAGAGTTTGTTTTATGTATCTTGCAGCCCTGTCATTGGGTGCATAAATATTTAATATGGTTACAGCTTCTTGGAGTATTGTCCCTTTAATCATTATATAGAGTCCTTCCTTATCCTTTCTGATGGATTTAACTTTAAAGTCTATTTTGTCAGAAATTAATATTGCCACTCCTGCTCTTTTTTGATTGTTGTTTGCTTGATATATTTTTTTCCATCCTTTGAGTTTTAGTTCATTTGTGTTTGTAAGTCTAAGGTGTGTCTCTGGTAGGCAGGATAAAGACGGATCTTGTTTTTTAATCCATTCTGCCACTCTCTGTCTCTTTATTGGTGCATTTAGTCCAATTACATTCAGGTTAATTATGGATAGGTATGAATTTAGGGCTATCATTTTGATGTCTTTTTTTGTGTGTTGTTGACAGTGTCTTTTTCCCACTTAATTTTATGTGCTGAGTAGATTTTTTTAAAATATTGTCCTTTCCTCATATTCGTTGTTGATTTAGTTTCTGCTGAGTCTGTATTTTTCTCTTGTGTATTATTTTGATAGGTAGGATAATTAGTCTCCTTTGTGGTTACCTTATTATTTACCCCTATTTTTCTAAATTTAAAACTAACTTTTATTTATTTGTATCACCGTATCTTCCTCTCCATATGGAAGGTGTATGTTACATTTCTTAGTCCCTCTTTATTATTTTAATGTTGTCTTCTTCTATATGATAACATTGCTGTTACCCTGTTTTGAGCTTTTTTTTTTTTATAATCTTGCTTTGTTTTTTTGAATTTCCCTCTCTAGGTTGACTTCTGGTTGCTCTACCCGATGTTCTAGTCTTGGGTTGATACCTGATATTATTGATTTTGTAACCAAAGAACTCCCTTTAGTATTTCTTGTAGTTTTGGTTTCGTTTTTACGAATTCCCTAAACTTGTGTTTATCTGGAAATGTCTTAATTTCACCTTCTATTTAAGAGACAGTTTTGCTGGATATATGATTCTTGGCAGGGAATTTTTTTCCTTCAGTTTTTTAAATATGTCATCCCATTGCCTTCTTGCCTGCATGGTTTCTGCTGAGTAGTCCGGGCTTATTCTTATTGGCTCTCCTTTGTAGGTGACTTTTCATTTATCCCTTGCTGCTCTTATGATTCTCTCTTTATCTTTGGTTTTGGCAAGTTTGATTATAATATGTCTTGGTGACTCTCTTTACAGATCTATCTTATGTGGAGTTCGATGAGCATCTTGGATAGATATCTTCTTATCTTTCACAATATCAGGGCATTTTTCTGCCAACAAATCTTCAACAATTTTCTCTGTATTTTCTGCTATCTCTCCCTGTTCTGGTCCTCCAATCGCTCGTAGGCTATTTCTCTTGATAGAGCCCCACATGATTCTTAAGTTTTCTTCATTTTTTAAGATTCTTTTATCTGATTTTTCTTCAAACATATTAGTGCCAAGTGATTTATCTTTAAGTTCAGAAATTCTAGCTTCTACTTCTCAGTTCTGCTCCTCTTTCTATTGAGTTGTCTAATTCTGTAATTTTATTGTTCATCTTCTGAATTTCTGATTGCTGTCTGTCTATGGATTTTTCCAGCTTATTAAATTTTTCATTATGTTCCTGAATAATCTTTCCAATTTCTTCAATTGCTTTACCTGTGTGTTCCTTGGCTTGTTCTGCATATTGCCTCATTTCCTTCCTGATGTCTTGAAGGGTTCTGTATATTAAACTTTTGTATTCTGCATCTGGTAATTCCAGGAATGCACTTTCATCTAGAAGATCCCTGGA
This sequence comes from Loxodonta africana, assembly GCF_030014295.1. Lineage (NCBI taxonomy): Eukaryota > Metazoa > Chordata > Mammalia > Proboscidea > Elephantidae > Loxodonta > Loxodonta africana. The sequence continues at coordinate 42,852,404 of NC_087360.1, read as the reverse complement.
TTCTTTGTTTTGAGAGCCTGTTGAGGTGATCATGGTCTGTTTCTTTATGTGACTTGATATTGACTTTTGTCTCTGACCCATCAATAAGTTGTTGTATTAGTTTATGCTTGCTTACTGTGTCGTAGCTGCTTGCTTTGTTTTGTTTTGTTATACCCCTATGGATTTCTTGAGTGAGCTGGCTTGATTATTTTCACCTTTGGAGCTTTGGTGTCCTGTCCCCAGCTGGCTAGTACTGTTATTAGGCATATCAGTCTAAGAGTCCATTCAGTTTTCTTGTATGAATTCAGCTCAGGTTTCCAGGTAGCTGATCATCAAGTGCGTGGTAATGGCTCTGTCCTACAGTCTTGGGGGGCAGGGGTGATTGGCATAGATACTGTTATCTGATTGCAGCAGGGGTTCACACTCTAAACAAGGTGGGGGGCTGAGAACCAACCCCCAAGTGTCTCTGAGGAAAGTGTGTCCCTGTTCTCCAGAGCGTGCTGGAGAGTGGGTTCTGCAGACGGACCATGGGCACCCAGAGTTTTTGGTTGTAGGGACTGGGAGGTACCAGTTATCTCTGGACCCCTGTCATGGGTAGCTGGGTGACCTGAGTGGAGCTACCAGTCCTTAGATACCTGATGTGGGTAGGTGAGGGCCTTGTTCAATAGGCAAAGGAATTTCAAATATCAAACACCCACCTCTCCACAGCACAGCTGAAATGGTTGGAGTTTGCCAACAAGGGCCTATTCTCCCGAAATAGGTCCACACAGGTCCATGCAGACGGGAAAGGTGCTCAAGGTCCACGGATGTTTTATGTCCAGACAGGAGCCACTTCTGTCCTGAGCTCCCCTGGTTAATGGAGCTAGCAAATTATCTTTTCCCCCCAATTGCAAATTTTTTCCTTCCCCTAGGCTGGGAGCAAGGCTCTAGGTGCTCATCAGGGTCTATCTCAGGCCTAGGGATTCAGCCGCTGAAGCCGGCTTGGGGGTGGTGGAGTGTGGTAAAATATATGCTAGTACTTAGGTTTTGCTGTGGATGCCATTCTTTTCAGGTTCCGAAGGTGTGAGTAGGCTGTGCGGCTGGCTAGTTCTCCCTGAGGAAACTGCAGCCGATCGCTAGTGCCAGCCCGCCGCTGCTGCCGCCACTGCAGCTCTGGGAATGGTGCCTGAGAGCTCCCTGCAATTCAGATCCGGTAACTCCTCTCCACTTCTGCATGGCCTTTTCCTCCCCCTCCCCCTCTTTTCATTGTCTAAGCTTGCCTTTGATGGTCAGGGCTCCCAGCTTGTCACAAATATACACGTTTCACTTGTTTTTTTCAGGTCTTTGTTGTAAAGAGGGCTAGCTGGAAGCGTCTGTCCATTCTACCACCTTGGCTCCACCTCCCTTGAGTTAGTTTTTGTGCATAGTGAAAGGTATGGGACTTTTCATTTTTTTGCACACGGATATCAAGTTACACCAGCACCATTTGGTATAGAGAGTGTCTTTTCTCCATTGAATGGACTTTGAGCCTTTGTCAAATATCAGCTGCTCATAGGTGCATGAATTTATGGCTGGATTCTCAATTCTGTTGCACTGGTCTATGTATATGTTGTACCAGTACCAGGCTGTTTTGACTACTGTGGCCATATAATATGTTCTAAAATCAGTTAGTGCGAGTCCTCTCACTTTGTTCTTTTTCAATAATGCTTTACTTATCTGGGGCCTCTTTCCTTTCCATATGAAGTTCTTAATTTGTTTCTCCATCTCATTAAAATATGCCATTGGAATTTGGAGGGGGGTTGCATTGTATGTGTAGATTGCTTTGGGTAGAATAGACATTTTCACAATGTTGCATTTTCCTATCCATGAGCAAGGTGTTTTTTTTCCACTTATGTAGCTCTCTTTTGGTTTCTTGCAGTAGTTTCTTGTAGTTTTCTTTGTGTAGGTCTTTTACATCTCTGGTTAGATTTATTCCCAAGTATTTTATCATCATGCGGACTATCGTAAATGGTATTGATTTAGTGATTTCTTCTTCGACGTTGTCTTTGTCGGTGTAAAGGAATCCAACTTATTTTTGTGTTTATCTCGTATCCTGATACTTTGCTGAAATCTTCTATTAGTTCCAGTAGTTTTCCTGTGGATTGTTTGGTGCTTTCTGCGTATAAGATCACGTCATCTGCAAGTAGCGATACTTTTACTTCTTCCTTACTAATTTGGATGCTCTTTTTTTCTTTTTCTAGCCAAATTGCTCTGGCTAGGACCTCCAGCACTATGTTGAATAAGAGTGGTGATAGAGAGCATCCTTGTCTGGTTCCCATTCTCAAGGGAAATGCTTTCGTATTCTCTCCATTTAGGATGAAGTTGGTTGTTGGCTTTGTATAAATGCCCTTTGTTATGTTGAGGAATTTCTCTTCTATTCCTATTTTGCTGAGAGTTTTTATCCTGGATTAGTGTTGGACTTTGTCAAATGTCTTCTCTGCATCAATTGATAAGATCATGTGGTTCTTGTCTTTCATTTTATTTATGTGGTGGATTACATCGATTGTTTTTCCAATGTTGAACCATCTCTATATAACTGGTATGAATCCCACTTGGTCATGGTGAATGATTTTTTTGATATGTTGTTGAATTTTATTGGCTAGAATTTTGTGGAAGATTTTTATGTCTAAGTTCATGAGGGATACTGACCTGTAATTTTCTTTTTTTGTGGTGTCTTACTAGTACCTGGTTTTGGTATCAGGGATATGCTGGCTTCATAGAATGAGTTTGGGGGTATTCCATACTTTTCTATGCTCTAAAATACCTTTAGTAGTAATGATGTTAACTCTTCTCTGAAAATTTGGTAGAAGTCTCCAGTGTAGACCTCAGGGCCACGGCTTTTTTTTGGAAATTTTAAAATAACCTTTTCAATCTCTTCTTTTGTTATAGGTTTATTTAGTTGTTCTATCTCTTTTTGTATTAGTTTAGGTAGGTAGTGTGTTTCTAGAAATTTGTCCATTTCCCCTAGGTTTTCAAATTTTTTGGAGTACAGTTTTTCATAGTATTCTGTTAACATTCTTTTAATTTCAGTTGGGTCTGTTGTAATATCACCCATCTCATTTCTTATTCAGTTACTTGTTTCCTCTCCTGTTTTTCTTTTGTCATTTGGGCCAATGGTTTTCAAAGATCCAGCTTTTGGTCTTGTTAACAATTTTGATTGTTTTTCTATTCTCTATTTCATTTAATTCTGCTCTAATTTTTATTATTTGCTTTCTTCTTGTGCCCGAGGGTTTCTTTTGCTGTTCTCTTTGTTTCAGTTGTAGGGCTAATTCTTTGATTTTGGCCCTTTTTCTTTTTGGATGTGTGCATTTATTGCTATAAATTGACCTCTGAGCACTGCTTTTGCTGTGTCCTAATGGTTCTGGTAGAATGCGTTTTCATTCTCATTTGATTCTATGAATTTCTTTATTCCATCATCAGTTTCTTTTATAACCAATAGTTTTTGAGCAAGTTCAGTTTCCACGTGTTTGATCTTTTTTCCTTACTTTTTCTGTTATTGGTTACTATTTTTATGGCTTTATGGTCAGAAAAGATGCTTCATAATATTTTGATGTTTTGGGTTCTGTTAAAGCTCGCTTTATGGCCTAATATGTGGTCTATTCTCGAGAATGTTCCATATGCATTGGAAAAGGAACCGTGTTTGGCTGCTGTTGGGTGGAGTGTTCTGTATATGTCTATGAAATCAAGTTGATTGATTATGGCATTTAGATCTTCCATGTCTTTATTGAGCTTCTTTCTGGATGTTCTGTCCTTCACCGAAAGTGGTGTGTTGAAGTCTCCTACTATTATTGTGGACCTGTCTATCTCTCTTTTCAATGCCATTAGAGTTTGTTTTACATATTTTGGAGCCCTGAGTTTGGGTGCATAAATATTTGTTATCGTTATGTCCTCCTGGTGTATTGTCCCTTTAATCATTATATAGTGTCCTTCCTTATCCTTTGTGGTAGATTTTACTTGAAAGTCTATTTTTTCAGAAATCAATATTGCCAGTCCTGCTCTTTTTTGATTTTTGTGTGTTTGATATTTTTTTTTCATCCTTTTAGTTTGTTTGTGTCTTTAAGTCTAAGATGTGTCTTTTTAAAGCAGCATATAGATGGATCGTCTTTTTAAATCCATTTTGCCGCTCTCTGTCTCTTTATTGGTACTTTTAGGCTATTTACATTCAGTGTAATTATTGATAGGTATGAGTTTTTTTTTTTATGAGTTGAGTGCTGTCATTTTGATATCTTTTTTTGTGTGTGTTGTCGACTGTTTCTTTGTTCCACGTAATTTTCTGTGCTGAGTTGCTTTTCTTTATATATTTTCTTTTCTTCTTTTTCATTGTTATTGATTTTGTCTGGGTTTATGTTTTTCTTTTTTTTTATTTTGATGTGTAGAACTGTTAGTTTTCTTTGTGGATGCCTTAATATTTACCCCTGTTTCTCTATGTTTAAACAATTCTTGTTGTTCTTTATATCTCATTGACTTCCTGTCCATATGAAAGATCTATGACTATGTTTTTTAGGCCCTGTTTTTTTGTTTTAATGTCATATTTTACATAATGACATCTCTGTTTCCCTGTTCTGAGCATTTTATCTTTGATTTATTTTTGTAATTTCCCTATCTGGGTTGATATCTAGTTTCTCTGTCTTGTGTTATAGTTTTGGGTTGTTACCTGATATTATTGACTTTCTAACTGGAGGACTACTTTTACTGTTTCTTCTAATTTTGGTTTGGTTTTTGCAAATTCCCTAAACTTCTGTTTGTTTGGAAATTTCCTAAGTTTGCCATCATATTAGAGAAACAGTTTTGATAGCTATGCAATTCTTCGCTGGCAAATTTTTTCCTTCAAGGCTTTATATACGTCATTCCGTTGCTTTCTTGCCTACATGGTTTCTGCTAAGTAGTCTGAGCTTAGTCTTATTGACTCTCCTTTGTAGGTGACTTTTCGTTTATCCCTATCAACTCGTAAAATTCTCTCTTTATGCTTGGCTTTGGCAAGTTTGATTATAATATGTCTTGGTGACTTTCTTTTGGGAGCTACCTTTTGTGGGGTTTGATGAGGATCTTGTATAGATATTTTCTCATCTTTCACGATATCAGGGAAGTTTTCCTCAAACAAATCTTCCACAATTCTCTCTGTATTCTGTTATCCCCCATTCTGGCACTCCAATCACTCATAGGTTATTCTTCTTGAGAGAGTCCCACATAATTTTTAGGATTTGTTCATTTTTTGGAATTACCTTATCTGATTTTTCTTCAAATATGTTGGTGCCAAGTGCTTTATCTTCAGTCTCACTAATTCTGACTTCCATTGCCTCAGTTCTTCTCTTATGACTTTCTATTGAACTAATTCAGAAATTTTATTGTTAGTCTTCTGAATTTCTGTTTGTTGTCTCTCTGTGGAATCTTGCAGCATATTAAATTTGTCATTATGCTCTTGTTTTATCTGCTTAAGTTCCTCTAATGCTTTGTCTGTGTGTTGCTTGTCATGTTCTGCATTTTGCCTGATTTCCTTCCTGATCCCTTGAAGAGTTCTGTATATTTTTTTGTATTCTACCTCCTGTAATTCCAGAAAGTTCTCTTCATCCAGAAGGTTCTTTGTTTTGAGAGTTTTCTTAAGCCAACGTGGTCTGCTTCTTTATGTGATTTGATATCGACTGTTGTCTCTGAGCCATCAATAAGTTATTGTATTTATTTATTTTATGTTTGCTTACTGTGTCCTAGCTCCTTGTTTTGATATGCCCAGATAGGCTGAGTGAGTAAGCTAGTTTTCTTACTGGCACCTTTGAAGCTCTAATGTCCTGTTGCCAGGTGGTACAGCAGTTACTAGGTATATGAGCCCAGAAGTCCATTCACTTTTCTTGTATGGATTCAGTTCAAGTGTCTAGGTAGTGAGTCACCAAGTGTGTGGTGCAGGCTCTCACCTATGGTCCTAGACAAACAGGGGTGTTTGGTGTAGACACAGGTATCTGGCTGCAGTAGGGGGTCATGTGCTGAGCAAGGCAGGGTGCTGACAACTGTCCCTGACTGCCTGTGAGGAAAGCATGTACCTGTTCCCTAGAGTGTGTAGGTGGGTGGGTTTTGCATCCAGACAATGGGCATCCCATGCTGTTGGCTGTAGGGACTGGGAGCCACCACTTATTCTTGGATCCCTTTTGAGGGTGGTTAGGTGTTGTGGGTGGAGCCACTAGTCCTCAGGTCCCTAATGTGGGTAGGTGGAAAACTCTGCTTAAAAGGCAGAGTGGTGTCAAATATCATGAACCTGCCTCTCCACCATGTGGCTGAAATAGTTGAAGTTAGACTTCAGGTATATACCCTGTTGTATTGTGCTAATGAAGGCCTACACTGTTGAAATGGGCCCACACAGGTCTACACAGGGGTGAAAGGCATTCAAAGTCTGTGGGCCCCATGCCTGTGTCTAGACTAAGGAACTGTTTCTGTCCTGAGCTCCTGGCTTAGGGGAGCTGGCAGATTATTTTTTGTCTGTTTGTTAATTTGTTTCCTCACCAAGGCTGGGAGAATGGCTCAGTGCAAGTACAGGGTCCTTTTTCTGGCCAAGGGGATGCAGCTAGCTGGGACCCAGTGCAGAGCAGGAAAGGTGCAGGCAAGTCGAAGAGAAATTTTTCCCAAAGGGGTATTTTTGGGTCGTGGTAGGTTAAATGCAAGTACTTATCCTTTGCGATTGAGGGCTGTTTCTTGCTTGTTTTGGAGGGTTGAGCAGGCTCCACCACTTGATCTCTCCCGATGTGGAAAACGAGTTCCAAACGCCACTGCTTGCTTCACTATGCTCACACCAGTGGAATCAGCCTGTGGGGTGCCGGTTCCTGCTGGGATAGTTTTGGGAACTCGCTGCTTCTGAACTGTTTCTCTGTCCCCCTACTGATCAGTCTGACTCCTCAGCTTTGCCTTTGATGTTCAGGGTCCTTTGCTTGTCATCTATAATCAATTCACTTGTTCTTTTTTGAGTCTTTTTTTTAAGAGAGATCTCAGGAAGCATCTGACTACTCCGCCATCTTGGTCCCTCCTCTGAACATAGATTTTGAAGCTGATACGTGCACTGGTAGGTGCACCTCACCAGTTACATTCTTTGCCTTCTATCCTCTCAGAGGTGTCCCTTTTCTAGAGTTCTGATATTAATCATCCCTTAGTTTTCTTTATATTCTTACCACTTGTGAACCAAGTTGTTTCCTATCATACTGTAGAGTCTCATGACTGAGGTTACTAGCATGGACTTAAGAACCAAAGAGCCGCAATCCACACGTCAGTCCTATCACTTAGTGGTTGTGAAATAATGGGAAAGTAACTTAACTTCTCTGGCCATGGTTTCCTCATCTGTAAAATCAAAAGAATAATGGTTCCCACCTTATACGGTTCTTGTAAAAAGTAAATGAGTTTCTGTTTGTAAGCGTTTATAACAGGAGCTGTTACATTTTAAACATTATGAAAATGTTAGTCCTTGTTATTTACATTAAGCTGATGTCCACCAGGCTGTAGATCAGTGCTTCCTAAATATCCGTGGTGAAAGGACTTTTTTTTTAAATTTCCAATCTATTGAGAAATAACAATTGTGTAAAATATTGTAAAACTGAATAACTAGAAAAAAATAAAAAAGACATACAAAATTCAAACCCCTCCAAAAAGACAGAAACAAAGTTTAAACCCCAATTTTTTGTTGCTAAAACCAACAGAAATATATTTACTATGTCAAATTGCTATAAATGTTTTTATACTACTGCAAGAAACCACAAAGGAGACCTACATAAGTCGAAAAACTTACCACATTCATGGGTAGGTAGGCTCAACATTGTGGAAACGTAAATTCTACCCAAAGCAATCTACAAATACAATGCAATCCTGATCCTAACACCAACAGTATTCTTTAACGAGCTGGAAAAACTAATCATTAACTTTATATGGAAGGGAAAGAGGCCCCAGATAAGTAAAGCATTACTGAAGGGAAAGAACAAAGTATGAGGCCTCGCACTACCTAATCTCAGAACCTCCCATACGGGGCGGTCAAAACAGCCTGGTACAGGTACAAGAACAGACCCGTTGAACAATGGAACAGAATCAAGAACTGAATGTAAATCCATCCACCTTCAGTCACCTGATCTTTGACAAAGGCATAGAATCCATTAAATGAGGGAAAAGACAGTCTTTTTAACAAATGGTGCTGGCAAACTGGATGTCCATCTGTAAAAAAAAAGAAGCAGGACCCATACCTCACACCATACACAAAAACGAATCCAAAATGCATTTAAGACCTAAATACAAAATAAAAAAACTATAAAGATCATTGAAGAAAAAATAGGGTCAACACTAGGGGTCCTAATATATAAACAGCACACAAACCATAATTAGCCGTAATTAACAATACAAAAACACCAGAAGATAAGCTAGATAACTGGAATCTTCTAAAAATTAAACACTTATGCTCATCAAAGGACTTCAGCAAAGAGTAAAAAGAGAACCATATGACGTATCTGACAAAAGTCTAATCTCTAAAATCTATAGGAAAATCCAACACTTCTACAACTAAAAGACAAATAGTCCAATTAAAAAACAGCTAAAGGATATGAACAGACACTTTACCAAAGAAGTCTTTCAGTCACTTAACAGACACATGGGGAAATGCTCACAATCACTAGCGGTTAGAGAAACACAAATCAAAACAACAATGAGATACCATCTCACCCCAATATTACCAGTATGAATAAAAAAAACATAAAGTAACAAATGTTGGAGAGGTTTTGGAGCGATTGGAACTCTTACGCACTGCTGGTGGAAATGCAAAATGGTGCAACCATTTTGGAAAACAATATGGCACTACCTTAAAAAGCTAGATATAGAAATACCATGGGTTCCAGCATTCCCACTCCTGGGAATATCTTCTAGAGAAATGAGATCTGTCACATGAATAGACATGCACATCCATGTTCATTTCAGCATTATTCACAATAGAAAAAAGATGGAAACAACCTAAGTGCCCATCAACAGATGAATGGATAAACAAACTATGGTACATGCACGCAATGGAATATTACACAATGATAAAGAACAATGATGAATCTGTGAAACATCTCATAACATGGATGAATCTGGAGGCATTATGCTCAGTGAAATAAGTCAATCACAAAAGGACAAATCCTGTATGAGACCACTATTATAAAATCTCATGAAAAGGTTTATACACAGAAAGAAACAATCTTTGATGATTATGAGGGTCAGGAGGGATGGGGAGGGAAAAACGTTAACTAGACAGTAGATAAGCTGTAACTTTGGTGATGGGTAGGACAGTACACAATATTGGGGAAATCAGCACAACTTGACCAGGGCAAAGCCATGGAAGCTTCACAGACATGTCCAAATGCCCTGAAAGACCCAGCTATTAGGCTGAGGCCTGGGGACCACAAACTTGGGGGGGCCCTACCTTAATTGGCTTAATGTAGTCTATAAAGAAAATGTTCTATACGCAAACTGTGTTGAGTAGTGACTGGGGTCTAAAAGTCTGCTAGTGGCAATCTAAGATACATCTACTGGTTCGATCCCAGCTGGAGCAAAGGAGAATGAAGAAGTCCAAAGACACAAGGGAAAGATTAGTCCAAAGGACTAATGGACCACAACTACCACAACCTCCATCAGACTGAGCCCAGAACAACTAGATGCTTCTCAGTTACCACCACTGACTGCTTGGCGGGATCACAATAGAGGGTCCTAGACAGAACAGAGTAGACGGAACAGAAGGAAAATGTCAAACAAAATTCAAACCCACGCAAAAAAGACCAGGCTTACTGGTCTGACGGATACCAGAGAAACTTCTAGAGTATGGCCCCAGACACCCTTTTAACTCAGTACTGAAGAAGTCACTTTTGAGATTCACCCTTCAGCCGAAGATTAGACAGGTCTATAAGGCCAACAATAACATACTTGAGGGACGTGCTTCATGGTTCAATCATGTACATGAGACTAATGGGCACACCAGCCCAAAAGCAAGGGGAGAAGGCAAGAAGGACAGGAAAACTGGATGAATGGCAACAGGGAACCTGGGGTGGAGATGGGGAGAGTGTTGGCACATCACAAGGTTGCCAACCAACGTCACAAAACAATATCACAATTTGTGCATTAACTGCTTAATGAGAAACTAATTTGCTGTCTAAACTTTCACTTAAATTACAATTAATGAAAATTGCTATAAATGTTTTTAAATGATTACTCTTATTTTCTGTACTTACTTGTCACAACCAAAACTTGTCTATCATTTTGTCGTACTGTGATGGCATCTGTGTTGCTGTGATACTGGAAGCTGTGCCACTGGTATTTCAAAAATCGGCACAGTCACCCTTGGTGGATAGGTTTCAGGAGAGCTTTCAGACTAAGACAGACTAGGAAGAAGGAATTGGCAGTCCACTTTTGAAAATAATTGGCCGGTGAAAACCTTATAAATAGCAGCAGAGCATTGTCTGATATAGTGCTGGAAGACTAACTCCTCAGGTTGGAAGGCACTCAAAAAGAGCTGCCTCCTCAAAGTGGAGTTGACCTTAATGAAGTGGTTGGAGTAAAGGTTTTGGGACCTTCATTTGCCGATGCTGCATGACTCAAAATGAGCAGAAATAGCTGCAAACATCCATTAATAATCGAAATGTGGAATGGACGAAGTATGAATCTAGGAAAATTGGATATTGTCAAAAATGAAATAGAATACATAAAGATCAATATCCTAGGCATTAGTGAGCTGAAATGGACTGGTATTGGCCATTTTGAATCAGACAATTATATGGTCTACTATGCGAGGAATGACAAATTGAAGGGGAATGGCGTCACGTTCATTGTCCAAAAGAACATTTCAAGATCTATACTGAAGTACAACACTGTCAGTGATAGGATAATATTCATATGCCTAAGAGGAGGACCAGTTAAGTTAATATAACTCTTACTCAAATTTATGCACCACCCACTAAGGACAAAGATGAAGAAATTGAAGATTTTCACCAACTTCTGCAGTCTGAAATTGATCAAACATGCAATTAAGATGCATTGATAATTACTGGTTATTGGAATGCAAAAGTTGGAAACAAAGAAGAAGCACCGGTAGTTAGAAAATATGGCCTTAGGTGATAGAAATGATGCTGGAGATCACATGACAGAATTTTGCAAGACCAACGATTTATTCATTTCAAATATCTTTTTTCAACAATAAGCTCAAATCATCAGTCAGAACAAGGCCAGGGGCTGACTGTGGAACAGACCATCAATTGTTCAAGTTGAAGTTGAAGAAAATTATAACAAGTCCACAAGAGCCAAAGTATGACCTTGAGTACATCACACCTGAAATTAGAGACCATCTCAAGAATAGATCTGATGCATTGCACAGTAATAATTGAAGACCAGATGAGTTGTCTGGTCTGATGTCAAGGACATCAAGAACCAATGGTACTGAAGGAAGAGGTCCAAGTTGCACTGAAGTCGTTGGTGAGAAACAAAGCTCCAGGAATTGACGGAATACCATATGAGATGTTTCAACAAACAGATGCAGTCCTGGAAGTGCTCACTGGTCTATGTCAAGAAATTAGGAAGACAGCTACTTGGCCAACAGACTGGAAGAGATATCCTTATTTGTACCCATTCCAGAGAAAGGTGATCCAACAGAATGTGGAACTTATCGAACAATATCATTAATATCATACACAAGGAAAATTTTGCTGAAGATCATTCAAAATCAGTTGCAGCAGTATTTCAACAGGGAACTGCCAGAAATTCAATGCAGATTCAGAAGAGGACATGGAACAAGGGATATCATTGCTGTTGTCAGATGGATCCTGGCTGAAAGCAGAGAATACTAGAAAAATGTTTACCTGTGTTTCATGACTATGGAAAGGTGTTTGTGCAGATCATAACAAATTATGGACGTTTCAAGAAAATGGGAAATCCAGGACACTTAGTTGTGCTCATGAGAAACCTGTACATAGACCAAGAGGTAGTTGTTTGAACAGAACAAGCGGATACTGAATGGTTTAAAGTCAAGAAAGGTGTGTGTCAGAATTGTACACTTTCACCATATTTATTCAATCTGCCTGCTAATGAAATAATCTGAGAAACTGGACTATATGAAGATTGGATTGGAGGAAGATTCATTAACAACCTGTGATACGCAGATGACACAACCTTGCTTGCTGAAAATGAAGAGGACTTAAAGCACTAGCTGATAAAGCACAGCCTTCAGTATGGATTACACCTCAACATAAAGAAAACAAAAATCTTCACAATGGACCAATATGCAACATCATGACAAAGGAAGAAAACATTGAAGTTTTAAAGATTTCTTTTTACTTGGATGCACAATCAATGCCCATGGAAGCAGCAGTCGAGAAATCAAAGGAAGTATTGCATTGGGCGAATCTGCTGCAAAAGACCTCTTTAAAGTGTTACAAAGCAAAGATGTCACTTTAAGGACTGAGGTGTTTCTGACCCAGGCAATGGTGTTTTCAATTGCCTCATATGCATGTGAAAGCTGGGCAGTGAAAAAGGAAGACCAAAGAATTGATGCTTTTGAATTTTGGTGTTGGCGAAGCCTATTGAATATACCTTGGACTGCCAGAAGAATGAACAAATCTATCTTGGAAGAAGTACAGCCAGCATGCTCCTTAGAAGCAAGGATGGCAAGACTTCATCTCACATACTTTGGATATGTTATCAGGAGGGACAAGTGCATGGAGATAGAGGGTCAGCAAAAAAGAGGAATAGTATCAGGGAGATGGATTGACACAGTGGCTGCAATAATAGGCTCAACAATAAGAATGATTGTGAGGATGGTGCAGGACTGGGCAGTGTTTTCTTCGGTTTTACATAGTTTTGCTGAGTTGGAACCTACTCGAAGGTACCTAATAAAAACTAACAACAACAACTTGTCATGAATTAGTAACTGTTCAGTAAGTTTGCGAATGGCCATAGTTGAGTAGAATTCTATCCACTGATTTTCATTTAGTCCTGTAAGAGGCCAACTTTTTTTTCTCTAGGAAGTGAGGTTTGTCAGTCTTTTGCTGGGTGACCCGCAGTAAGTTGTCTTTCTTATAACAAGTAAGTTGTCTTGTTATTCACCTCCTTGAAATCAAAATTATTTTAAAATAAACAAAGCATACTTATTAAATGTTATTTATCAAGTCCACAGTTTTCTGTTTTTTTTTTTTTGATCAAGAAATGATCCAATGTTAAGGAATCTTCACCATAAAGACAAGCAACTACAGAAGCAATGCAGATGTACATACTTACTTTTTCTGATTCAGGAGTAAGACAGGAACATTCTTCTAATTTTCTGAGTCTTACATGAGGTTGTACTCCTTGAAGTCTTACATTCTTTGCTCCCTCACCTTTCTTCCCCATTGTTTGAGTCCTGTGGACATGGAGGCTGCTCAGAAGACAGCTGCCCAACATTCTATTTTTGACTATGAAAACGACAATTTCATATGATCCTGTCTTCTATTTCGGTTCCCAGGTTTGAACCATTTTATCTGGGGATTCACTGGCTTCTCCTCACAGATCTGCTGAGTAATCCTTACCTGGGGATAGAATTCTCCAGATTCCAGGAGTTCACAGAAATCTCAAGTGCTGGACTGAGAGTGGGGAAGGATGGCCTGGTGATCTTATCTTGCCTCTGCATCCTAGGTTTTCAAAGTTGCTGGGAGTCCCTGGGTGGCCCAAATGGTTAAGCAATTGGCTACTGACCAAAAGGTTGGTGGTAGAAAAACCTGAGCCTGCTTCCTTAAAGATTACAGCCTAGAAAACCTTATGGAGTGCATTTCTACTCTTACACACATGAGGTCACCATGAGTCAGAATTGACTCGATGTCAACTGGTTACCAAAACCCAAGGTCAAAGAGTAGTCTCCTCTCACCCTGCGGTATCTGTCAAAAAAAGTCTGTTTTCCCATTTGAAATGGATACAATCTGGCTGATGTGTGAACACAACCATGAGGCTTAAAGTCCAGGTCTCCTGAATTTTTTCCCCAATCTTCATTGTGAATTTGCAGTCTAGATTATTTGCCTTCTAAGTACATTTTACAGAGACCCAGATACATCCACACTTGACTAGAATCAGAATGTAAACTGGACGGTAGTTCAGTGCTTCTTTTGAGCTAGAAAATAAACTATTTTAGTACTTATTTTTAAACTATTAATGTTCACATAAGAGTAGGGGTCGGACACTTTGTTCACCATATGTGAAAAATAACTGTTTTGGGTTCTAACAGCTTATCAGAAAAAAACCATAAAGTCTGTTTGAATTTTAGTCAAAAATAGTCTGTTGACCCTGGATTAACTTGTGTTTCTGGAAAGTCCCCAGAGATGAATTTTCATAATCATCCTTTCTGAAGGAAAAAACACAGGTGAGTTTCTGCTTGCCTGAAATCTGCCTTACAAAATTTGTGCCTGCCACTGGCCCTCAAAGTGAGGGACAAGCTGCCAGTGGCTGTCACAGGTTACTGATCCTGTGTTCGGAGATGTGGGCTTGGGAGAACAGAAGCGTGGCCACTCTATGGTAATAACCTCTGCCTCCCTCCTTCATGTCTCCTCCACATGCACACACATGCTTAGATGCACACACATAGCCACATCCATAGAGACACACACATGTAGACACAAACACAGAGATGACCCACACAGACCCACACTCACACCATATGCATTGCCACACGCCCCACTGCCAGGAGGCAGGGAGCATCAACAAAGAGATTGCTAAACATAATCTCACCCAAATAAGTGGAGAATCCTGTCAATATCTCAAAAGGGGTAAAGGATCAAGAAAACAAGCACAAAAGAATAGTACAAATTAGAATAGTGCCAAAAGGGGTAAATGAGGGAGGTAGAGAAAGCAGCACACCGAAGAATGAGATGGGAAAATTATCCAGGATAGGGTATGGGAGAGTGATTTAGTGGTAAGTGCTTTGGTCTGGGCAGTAGTAGGTCTGTGTCACAAAGTAGTTGTGTGACTTTGGGGCAGTCACGTTACCTCTCTGGGTCTCAGTTTTTCTATCTGTAAAAGTTGAATATGGGAATAGTGCAGTAGTTATCAAACTGTAGCCTGCATCAGAATCACCTGGACGGCTTTTTAAAACACTGATTGCTGGGCCCCCTCAGAGTTTCTGATTCAGTATATCTAGGGTGAGGCTCAATGATTTGCATTCCTACAAGTTCCCAGGTGATGCTGATGCTGCTGGTCTAGGGACTACACTTTGTGAACTACTGGAGTAGAAGAACTCTCTGGTCCCTGTTAGGGTCTGAAATCCTGCAACTATGGGTAGACATCAGGACTAAATATAACTCTAAAGTTATTTTGGTTCTCACCTAGGGACGATATTCCTGTGCAGGGGCCATCTTGGCAATGTCTAGAGACATTTTTGATTGTCAAGACTTGGAGAGAAGTGCTACTGCAATCTAGTAGAGAGGCTAATGTGCTGCTAAACATCCTACAATGCACAGGACAGTCCCTCAGAATGAAGAAGTATCAAGTCTAGAGTGTCCATAACACTGAGGTTGAGAAACTCTGCTTTATGGGACCTTAAAGCTAGGTTCGAATTTGTATAAAAATGGTAGGTGTTGAAATGCACCCATTGGTCAGATCGATGTTGAGTTTTCATTCCCTGGAAGAAAAAGGTCCACAAAGAATACCCGAGATTCTGTGAGGTTGTTTTTCCTCTTTCCAGGGAAGTTCTGCTCCTCACTCCAGAGTCTCATCCAAGGGCTAAGCAGGGCCATTGTGACTGTTGAAAAGTTTTCGGATCCCAGAACCCAGGGAAACCTCCCAATAAAGCACAAGGGCAGACTCGAGCAGGGCACGTTCCCAAAACAACATCCATCCAGGACAGGGCAGACTGTGCACTGGATTAGGACAGCGCTAGGTGTTGATTGCACTGTTTCCTTTCTCTGCTTCCAATCCATGTGCTAGAAAATGAGGGTAGCCCTTGTGGATTCTAATCAGAAGATTTCACATATTGAGTCCCTAAATTTGCAGCATGTTGTAAGCCAGAAAGACTGAGTGTATGTGTGTGCAGTGAAAACAACTTATTCAAACCATTCCCTATTTCTGCACCTCATACTGCCAATTACAATCTGCTTGGTGGTGTGAAACTGACAGCCGGCAGCAGTGATGGAGACAGCGGGAACGGTGAACAAGGGCTTCATATATTCTCAGCTTTACAGAGAATGTTCAGTGGGGCAGGCAGGCATGTAACTGGTAGATTTAGGAATCATTAAAAACCAAGAACTAACTAGAAGTCCTAATTTATCTTCTGTTTCAATCCAAGGTTAGATCCATGCTATTTAATATAATGCATTGTTTACAAATGGAGGAGAGTGGAAGTTATTGATGCATTACAAATGCAGGCAAATGCATCTCCTAAGCCAAGGGGTAGGTAATAACAATTGCAGAAGACTAAATTGGTCTTTACTCCCCTGTAGAATGGCATGCATACAGCTTAAAATGATAAAAGCTTGAAGGGTTGGGGAGAGAGGGAAAGAGGAAGAGAGAGAGACTGAGTGAGACAGCGAGGGAGAGAGAGAGAGAGTGAGTGAGAGATAGAGAGAAAAATGAGGGATTATTGTCTTTTGGGATCATGTATTTCTTGATTAAGAAATAGAGTGGAAATTGAAAGAAAAGAATTTTTTAAAGTCTTGCTTTGATAGAATCATGCGTGGCAGGGTGTTTTTGGTAGCAGGCCTGGTGTCACGGTCAAGTAGCTTGGAGCAAGTTAAAGACCTGCCAATCTCTTAGATAATCCTAAAGGCAGAAATAGAAAAGTTGTGTTTGCTTCATTAGTTTGATGCCTGTACTATACCCAGTTCTGGAGTCATTCCTGCAATCACCACCCTAGCTCAACCCTCCTTATTAGAGCTCTGGCAACACAGACTGGGTGTAAACAAACTTGCCTTGCCTTTGTGGTTAAAATTTCCCACTGATGACATTTAGGGCATACTGCTTTGGATATAGTAGGTGTCCATGAATGTTGACAGAACATGGGGTGATACAGATGCCCATGAAGAAATGATATGGCTCCAAATTTCAGAGTCTCGGCAGTGAAAGTGGCTTTAGAGTAAGCAAAATAGAGTCCATGCCCATCCATGCTGAATTATAATACTCTACAACATTCTTGGCAAAGGTGTCCAAATTATGAGTGAAAAATCATGTAATGGGGCAGCTCTTAACCTGAGGCAGCCCATACCTTTTCAGAATGGTATTTAATAATAGTTAATATTCCTTAAGCTCAGCTGCTAACCAAAAGAACAGCGGTTTGAACCCACCAGCTGCTCCACGGGAGAGAAGACCTGGTGATCTGCTCCTGTAAAGATTATAGCCTGGGAAACCCTACGGGGCAATTCTACTCTGTTCTATAGGGTCACTATGAGTCAAAATTGACTCAATAGCACACAACAACAACAACATTAATTGGGTGCATTATTTGTGGCAGCCACAGTGCTAAAATCTTTCTGTGGCTTATTCTCTTTTTATGCCTATGTCCACCTTAGGTGGTATTATCATTGTTCTCTTTTTACAAATGTGGAAACTGAGGCACAGAGAGGCTTCACAGTTACTAACAGATGGAAGAGGGAATCGAAGCCAGGTAGGCTGACTGTAGGTCACACTCTTAACAGCTAGTAAGTTTTCTTCCCTGTTGTAAACTGAAATTTGTCTCCTATTTCCACCCAGTGGCCCCAGTACAGTAGTCAGTCCCATGTGATGGTGTTTCCAATGCTGGATTTTCATTATCAACATGATTCACATTTGCCTTGTTTATGGATGTGTTTGCAGTGCACCACCTGCCTTCTCTGGTGATTCAGTGGCAAACAGAGGGAGAAAGATGATTGGCACTGGAAGATTTCTCTGACAGCTTTCTGCATCCAGCCTGGGTCATGGAGCACAGAAAGCCCTGGTCATTACTGCATGAAAGTCACTATTTGTGGATCGCTCCTCAGAGATAAACAAATGAACTCGCTCTGGAGAACAAACAGTGGTGTGAGCGACTTCATCTGTGTGCTTAAATTGGTTGACTATCAAGGGGAGCCAGTAATTTCACCTCTCTAGGCTAACCCCAACATAGTAGTCCCTCAGTAAAGATTTGTTGATTATCTGACCTGACAGCATTCAAACTGATGGCAATGCTGCCTGCCTTTTTCCTCAGAAGGGCTGAGTCTGGAGAGAGAAAGCATTTTTTATCTGGATAAACAGCATTATGCTTGGCCTTGACCTTGATTGTTTGCCTGCGGGTTTGTGGTAAGTAGATCTCACAGCCTGGGGTCTATTCCATTGAACCTGGCTTATATTTTTGCACTGTATATCTTTTAGCTGTTTACCTCTGAGGCATGATGGTATCATTGCTTTCTTCTGATTTACTATGGGAACCTGTGGACAGGTCACCTCTCTTTGGTATAGGTAAGTGCTCCCAGGGTACTTCAAAGAGAGAAGGTAAACTATTCCACACAAAATGTGTGCCATGCCTCAAGTCAAATTGACTAGTTCCCTCTTAATTTAAGAGGGAGCTTAATTTTCTCAGTCGCACAAGCATGAAAAATCAGAGCCATCTTTGTCTTCTCTCTTGACTTTCACATCCAATTGGTTGTGACTATATCTCTGAAATGTCTCTTAGGTTACTTCAGGACTTTATTATCTCCCATTTGAGCGATGGCAGTGATCTCCTAGCTGGTTTTCCTGCCCCCAGCTCTTTTCTTTTTTATTTCACATTTATGTGGTTTAGTAGGGAAGCAACTAAAGTAGATCAGGATCTACTTGAAAGTGAGAGGGTACAACACAAAAGACAAGATACAGTTCTTCAATCAGGACAGCTTCCAACCAAGACAGCTCTCAGCTTCTTCTCAGCTGTGCCCACAGACAGGCAACCCTTCTCTTGCCCGTGCTTGCAGCTGGGACTTTCTAGGCCTCTGCCCTCTTCAGACAAGTATTACAGCACTTTAGTTCGCCACAGGGGAACTATCTTGCTTACCAGAACATCTATAGTGAAATTATTCACTATAGATTAGTAAGTCTTGTTTACTGGGTCATCCACCCCTATCAGGAATTGTAAATTTGAAAAGAGGCTTTGATTCTGTAGGAAAGTCTGTAGAGTTGGCAGAGAGACAGATGCCAGCTGTACCTAGAAGCAGAATTTTTGGTGTGGTGTAAAAATGTGAAATTGCTCATTGCAGATGATCTGGTAAGCAAGGTTAGTGCTGTGCTTACCTTGCCTATTGGATAATCTGCCTTTGGCTTGGCCAACAAGTGCCTGGAGGTTCCGCACTCTGCCAGTAAGCTTCCTGCCCAAAGGTACTTGGCTCTCTCTGGCTCTGTGGGTTGGCAAGCTCACTGAAGCCACCTTGTGTCCATCTCCTGGTTCCTTCCACTCATCCTGCTGCCACTATTTCTCTGTCACTGGGCTCTGTTGTGGTTGCTGCTGTTTTTCACTGTCTGGCACCATCTCCAGTGTTATAGCTCTCTCTCCTGTGTCTAGGAAGTTCTCAGCTTAGGGACCCCAGGTCCAAAGGACTTACTCTGATCCAGGCTCTTCTTGATGGTGGTGAGGTCCCCCTCAACTTCTGTGGGATTAGCCCTTAGGAAAGCCTACTTCTTGTCAGTTTCAAGGCATGGTCCTCCTACCAGGACCACAAACTGACCCATCCCCTTTGTAGGCCACAGTCACTTAATTTACACAGAAATTGACCAATTCCCACAAGGTCACTTAATCCTATTGGTGGTTTTATGTGCCCTATTTGTATAGTAGACTAACCAATTCCTTTGCAAGACTGTAGCCTAGCCAATCGTTTTGGCAGAATTATAAACCCAAGACCAGAAAATCCATATATAAGAATAACCCATTGTACTACAAAAATGTTCCTGGCTTAAATGGAAAATTCAAAAGTGAGACAGATGCTTAGAAAATGCTTTATTTTATAAACATCAGACCATTTTTCATGAAAAAAAAAGTTTACTTCCTGCTAATGAAGTGCACAACTTATTAAATAATGCGCTAAATGTTCTCATTTTCAAATATTGCATCCTGAGCCTGAGTTCTGTATTGTGATGTAAAAAACCTGTTGCTGTCGAGTCAATTCCCACTCACAGCAACCCCATAGGACAGAATACAACTGTCCCATAGGGTTTCCAAGGAGATGCTGGTAGACTTGAGCTGCCGACCTTTTGGCCAGTAGATGAGCTCTTAGCCACTGAGCCACCAGACCATTCTAGATTTTTGCTTCTAATGATGTTTAACGTTTGGTTTACCATCTTTATTTACCCATCTGGCATGAACGGTTGGAGTCCCTAGGTGGTGCAAACAGTTAACACGCTTGGCTGCTAACTGAAAGACTTGAGGTTGAACTCCACCCAGAGGTGCCTTGGAAGAAAGACCACCTTCCCCCAGCTCTTAATCCACTTTCATTGATCCTACACACAAGTAAAGAGAAAGCTTTCTAATGCAGTGGTTTTCAAACTGTGCCTCGAGGAGCCCTAGAGTTTCTCAGAGATGTTTCCAGTACTTTTCAATAAGTGAAGGGCTAGAACTCAAGTCTGGAGAGTCTCTTGGGGGCCTCGTTACAACTCAACCAGTTCCAATTTTTAATTTAAAAAATTTCTTGAGATATGAAAAATGAAAAAAAAGACTTAAAAAGTATAGAGGAACAGTTCTGCTTTTTATCTGCTTTAGGACTTTCACGTAAGATTTCATTGAAAGAAATCAGTTGCTAAAATTTTTGAAAACCCTTGTCTAAAGCACAAGATCCTACTATAAGATGCTGTAAAATGGAGTCTTAGTGTAGATTTGAAAGCTTCCCCAGGTAGAGTTTGAGGAACCACTTACTCATGCTAAAATTACCTCCTTGGTTTTCAAAGTCTGAAGGGGCCTGGAGACATTTGGGTTTATTACAAACGAGGGGTGAGAGAATTGTGAAAATATCGAGAATAAAGGGAGTTGAGGTAAAGATTGGTCATGTTGATTCAGTTGCTGTAAGCCTTGCTAGCAAATCATTGGAAAGGCAAAATTGGAAATGATTTGAGCTGAAGCTGACATCCAACAGGGACATCATTTAGATACTCCCACTGCATTTGTCTTTTTAGTTATGTCTGCTTCTCAAGAGAGAAGTTATAAGATGTAACTTTTTGAATTTTGAACAACTGAAAAAGCCTTTAGAAGGGTAGTCCAGAAAGTCAAGAAGCACTGGTAATGTGTTGCTCAGAACTTTGAAATCTTTGTAGTTAGGTATAAACACTTTTTTGTATTGGTGATACCTAGATATTCTGTATATATTGTTAAGATGAAGTGGCGATGAATTCAGACCATTTGGAAATAAATTCAACCACAGAGCCAGTTATTTTTGGAATATAAAAAATTCTCACTTAGAAACGGAATTTGACCTTTCAGCAAAGATTAGACAGCCTTATAAAACAAACAATAACACACATGAGGAACATGCTTCTTAGATGAATCAAGTATAGGAGACCAAATGGGCAACACTTGCCCCAAAACAAAGATGAGAAGGTGGGACGATACAGGAAAACTGGACAAGTGAAACTGATGAACCCAGGGTGGAAAGGGAATGGGAGAGAGTGCTGACACAATGCGGGGACTGCAACCAGTGTCACGAAACAATTTGTGTATAAATTTTTGAGTAAGAAATTGAGACTAACTTGCTCTGTAAACTTTCACCTAAAGCACAATAAAAAAAGAAAGAAGTGGAATTTGAAACAATATTTTAGCTGAGAACAAATATTGATTATTGACTAATAGAGATAGCTGCCTTCAGTTTGCTTATGGGACCATCAAATACATGATAACGTGAGAAGAAAATAAATCCATGCAGCACCAGACAAAGGCAATTCACTGTTCTCCGGTCTAAAGTGAACTGAACAAGAGTGAAGAAATGTTTCCCATCAGAGACGACGACTCAAATAAAATATATATATGCATATATATTTTTATTTTTAAAGAGAGGTGTCTAAAGACCCCACATTACAATATTGCAATACATATATATTGATAAAAATGCTGTTTATTGATTCAGAGTCCAAAAATTCCATATAGGATTGGAATCAGATTTCTCATATCTACAGGTAAGCTAAGTCAGGGGCAAAATATTCTGGTGATATAGACTCTGTCATTTAAATACATTTGATTGCCAAACGTAGATTTTTCCTAATCAACCCTCAGGAGTCCCTAGGTGGTGCAAATCGTTAAGTGCTTGATTATTAGTCTAAAGTTTGGTGGTTTGAACTCACCCAGAATTGCCTTGGAAGACAGGTCTAGCTATCTGCTTCCAAAAAGTCACAGCCTTGAAAACCATATGGAACAGTTCTGCTCTGCACAAATGGGGTCATCATGAGTTGAAATCAACTCGATGGCTGCTAACAACAACAATCAACCCTCTACAGGTCTCTAGGTGGCAGAAATGGTTTCTGCTTGACTACTAATCTAAAGGTTGGCAGTTTGAACCCAGCCAGTGATGCCACAGAAGAAAAGATCTGGTTATCTGCTTCCTTACATATTGTAGCCAAGAAAACCCTATAGGACACTTCTACCCTGTAACACATGGGTCACCGTGAGTTGGAACTGATTTGACAGCAACTAATAGCAGCAACAACAATTGACCCTCAACCAAACCCTAGAAAATAAAAGGTGTCTTAAGGCAAAAATTCTATCTAGGATTTGGGATATAATTTCTATCTTTGAAATTTTATGGTCTTAATTTAGTCTTTAATGCAATTACATAGTGTTTCACCAGAGTCAGAATGAAAGGGGAACTCACATCAGACAGTGTAAATTTGTTAAAAATGTCAGACCACTGCAAGTTTGTCCTAACACAACAGAGGATGTGAAATAGTTAAATAATCAAACCTAGGCTACTGCAGCCAGAAAGGATTGTGCTAGAAGTAGTAAGTCATCTGTGTTTTTGCAGTGGTGAGGAAGGGAAGCAATTTTGGTTTGAATTTGAGTGTGAATCTACAAATTATTCTTCTTGTCCAAAGGAACAAGATTATACATTCCCAATCTTCCTCTAGCTATTTTGGGGGGAACACAGAGGTTTCAGATAGAGAGCATTTAGACAGAGAGAAAGCCACAGCCATGTAGGAGGAAAAAGGCAGTCCTGAGGTGATAAGGAACTGGCAATAGGCAGTTCTTTAATTACAACAGATGAAGACTCATTTTGAAATCTCTGGCCAAGAGACAGATATTTTCTGAAATTAGTATTAATGAGACTGATATCAGGAAGTAACCATTCCAGCATAGAACAGAACAAGAACCGTCTAGGACACCTAGGATCAGCAGAACCTGGATAACGTGAAAAGAAAATAAATCTATACAGGATCAGACAAAGGCAATGCCATGTCACATCTGATGAAGGATTGTCCCAGTTCCTTAATGAGAGGAGATTGGAAGTTGATATCAGAACCCTTCTATATGTAACTTATTATTGTTGCTTAAATAATTATGTTTAAGTTAGCTGCATAATAAACTGTATCTAGTTCTCATTCAACAGTGCAGATTCATTCATTTTTAACCCATCTTTTTGTTGTCTTCATATGCCCTAAGCTAAAAAACTTATTCAGGGGTTCTTGCAGACTGATTTGTGGACCTTCTGAAAGCTTCTGACTTCTGTAGGCAAAATTCTCATCCTGAGCATTGTCCTTATTGGAAGATGGACTTCACGCACGGACTTAGCCTGGAGTATTTCTGTATGTGTGTACTACATAGTACCCAGCTATTGTTTATGGAAATGAGAATTTAGCTTCCATTTACTGCCTTAAAATATTTCTGTGTTCTACTATCCTTTTTCGATTTTTCCAGCTGTTTCTTGATGCTCCTAAATGTCTCAGAAGATACCATGCAGGAGTGGGGAGACATGTCCTGTACCAAGAACTGATTTCCTCAAATGGCTTTGCTCTGGATATAAAAAGAAAGGAAAGAAGGAAGAGAGAAAAAGAAGAGAGAAGGCATATGAAAATGTTTTCCCAAAGGGAGTTGGGCTAGTAGCCCTTGGAATAATATTGGGAACTGGGTAGAGACTATTTGCAATTATAATGCAGAACAGCCTGAACACAGGGCCAGAGAATATCTGCAGCTGGCTGCAGGTTGGAGATGCCTCTTGAGGTACAACCCTTAAAGTTTATTAAAGCGATTAGTCTTTTTAGTTGTCTAAATATTCCCTCCCAACACCTTGTTTACAGACTCTGGTGCAGAACAGTTGCTCAGTTAAGGTGCCTTCAGCGGGGATATTTTGTGATAATGCATGTTCTTCCCTGTGCTTAGTGCCCTCAGAAGCCCACATACCTGCTGGTCTTTAACTTATGAAGAGACTTTAAAATAACTTTTCTCCTCCAATTTTTTTTCTTGGCAGGGTGAGGGAGGACTGAAGAAAGGGAAGATGGATAAAAGTTGGCTCATTTTCAGTTGAGTTAGTAAAGCTGCCTTTTATTTTTAGTTGATTACTCAGGGGCCGAGCCTCTGAGAAGTGCTATGGTTTTAGTTCATGAAGTTCTGAGTCACCACTGATTTTCTGGATCACCTCATATGAGGCTTTTCCCTTACTTCTGTTTTGACATCTGTGACTCAGAAAATTTCAGGCCACCTCCTCATATAATTTATAAGGACACAGAACAACCAGTAAGGCTGCACTCTATAAAATAAGTATTTTTAGGAAAGTATCTTGACTCAATATTCTGTGATGTTTTCACAGATGTGAAAGGCACGTTGAGAATGTTTACATTTCAGTGCCTTCTATTACAGACCACAGAACTATGGTCCACGGAGGTATATGATTTGACCAAGGTCATAGAGTACTTTCACAGCAGAGCTGGGGCAAGGACCCAAAACCTCATTTCCAGATCATGTTTTTTCCCCATTATACCTTGCTCTTTCTCCAGTGCCTTTGTTTAATGTATCTTGTCCATTCTGAAATGCTAAACCTTTAGGCTCCTGTGCACACCACTCAAAAAATGATTCTATGTAGATTTGAATGTAATTACACCTGCCTCTCTTTAACAATGTGGTAAGATTGACAATTTAGCAATATAAGTCCTTTTTTTTTTTCCCTGACAGCTTATTTTCTTTCTTCAGATAAAGCCTGTGTTCTATTTTGAGTGCTGGGAGAATGTGTTGTTTTTTTTTTTTTTGCATTTAAAGTTTGAGGCATTTACAGTCACAGATTAATTTCTCACACTAAGAGAAATGTTTTGTCTTCTGATTTGCACCTGCGGAACCCCATTTCCAGCTATTTGTAGGTTGTAGTACTAAAGAGGAAGAGGAAATACTTATGTAGGGTCAGTGGGAATCACTAATGGCTAATCAATGACTGGAGTGTTTCAAAACTCTAAAGAGACATGGCATAGTGTTGTGAAAAACAATGGGACCATTTAGTTGTGGTTTCACTTGTTATGGGTTACGGGAAACATACAGAACTGACCATCAAACATCAAGCATATCCATCTATCTGTCTTTTAGTCTCTTCAAATTCAACAAAAAATTTGTTGTGTTCCCCTCACCTCTCTGACCTACTCTCAAACTTGCTTCTTCTTTTGTTTTTCTAGTCTTTGTTGAGGGTGTTAACATCCACACAGTCATCCAAGTGAGAAACCTTGGCACTGTCCTTGGTTCCCTCTTTTTCCTCCCCCTCAATCATGGACAGGCTTGATTCTTACTCAGCATCCATTCCTTCCCTGTCCTATTGCTCACAAAATCCAGATTTTCATTTGGGGAGCACTAAGTGCTGTGGCTGCTAATCAAAAGGTCGGCAGTTCGAATTCACCAGGCGTTCCTTGGAAACTCTGTGGGGCAGTTCTCTTCTGTCCTATAGGGTCACTATGAGTTGGAATCGACTTGATAGCAATTAATTTTATACCCCCTTTAAATCCCTAGGTGGTGCAAACAGTTCCTACGTGGCTGGTATCGTAAAGATTGCTGGTCCGCTTCCCCTGCCCCCCGCCCCCGGAGGTGCTGCAGAACAAAGGCCTTGTGATCTGCTTCCGTTAAGATTACAGCCAAGAAACCCCTATGGAGCAGTTCTACTCTGTAACACATGGGGTTTCCATGAGTCGGAATCGACTTGAGGGCAACCAACAACGACTACCCCCTTTGGGTATTTGCTATGTGGTTTGAGTGAAATTTACCCTGCTCCTAGCCCAAGTGGTTGGCTCTTATTAGTTAAGTCAACCCACATGATTTCATCCCTCTTGCCACAGAGATTGGTTCAGAGGCCCAAGCCATTCAGTGTGTGGCATTTCACTGGACCAGAGAGAGGCTGATTCAGGTTGGTACAAATAGACTTTTGTATGATAATTGGAGGAAGGAAAACCTTTTCTTTTGTTTTGACTGAGGTGATATGCAAATATGAAGTTTGTACAGGCTGAAACAATTTTGCTACCAGGAAGAAAGCCATTGTGTGCCTATTCACCAGGGTGATCAGAGCCGAGTGAATCATAAACAGAGTGTCGCCGATTGAAACATACCTGAAGCCCTCTCTACTGCTGGACTCTCAGTTACATGAGCCAACCAATTTCCTCTATTGTATTTGCAAGTTTGTGTTGAATATTCTGGCAATCAAAAGTGTCCTTAGTTAATATATCCTTCTCCAATCATTCACTACAGTCTATTGATTTTGCTTCTTTAATACAGCTTAAATCCAGCCTCCCCCTACTCTTCTAGTGTGACAAGATAGTTCACTAAATAGTCACTAGGTAGTTTGATGTCTCTTAATTACAGAGATTCAACTCAATTTTTGAAATGACACTTTTACTATTGAGAAATTTTCTAAGAATGCAGAAACTCAGCACTCCAGAGATAAAAATGATGATGAGTGACCCCTAAAGCTATCAAACATGTGGAGTGTTTTATATTTCATGGAAAAGTCCTATGTGTAGAAGGTCCTTCACAAGTTTGCCCCACCAGAGTTTACCAGCCTCACCTTCCTTACTTTTTGCCCACACACCTCATGCTGCAACCACACCACGTTTGTTGCAGTTTCTTGAGTTCCACGTTCTTTTATGATAGTGCGTTTGTACTTGCTGTTTCTTATTTTTGCAAAGGTTTCCCTTCCTTTTCCACCTGCAAAACTACTACTCATCCTGTGGTGTATCAACCTGGGGTGTATCAATCTGTCATATGGGGATGGATGTGGCAACGTAGGCCTGGCCAGGATCGGAGTGAAAATAAGCTGGCTCAGGTCTCTTGAGTCAGGCAATCTTATGGTCTATGGAGGCATAAGTAAACAAGGATATCTCAGATCCAGACAGGCCAGGGGTCAGGGCCAGAGGGTCCAGAAGAGTCAGGGTACGTTACACAACAGTGGCCAAGTTAGTGGCTGTGTGTATGTAGCCCTGGGCCTGGCACGTTTAATCCTAACCAGAAGGAAGTTGGAAGATAGTAAGAAAATTCCACCCTCAATATAGGGAGAGATAGATGCTGGGAGTCTCTGGGGGTGAAAATGGTTAACATGCTCGGCTGGTAACTGGAAGGTTGGAGGTTTGAGTCTATCCAGAAGTGCCTTTTCCAAAAGGCCTAGTCATCTACTTCCAAAAAATCAGCCAATGAAAACCCTATGGAGCATAGTTCCACTGTGCACACATGGGGTCCCCATGAGTCAGAATTGACTTGATGGCAACTGGTTTTACAGGGATGCTGAACCTACGAAATGACTAAAGGGAAGGGGAGTGTGGATAAGAAATCAGAATTGCAAGGGGGAAGAGTGCCCGTTTTTCTTTCTTATTTTTAAAAGAAGTTTGTGAGACCACTGAAAAGCAAGTATCTTTCCCCTTATGAATATGAGGATCGGGGGTGGGGGATGAGGATGTGCGTATTTGGAGGAAGCTCTTCAAGTAATTCTGTGCCGAGGATAATCAGGCATCTGCCTGTATCTTTAGTTCTTCTGTCCTCACTTCCTCCCTATATTCTAGCCCACTATGGCCAACCCCTGCCTTTGATCTTGTTGTTCCAGAACACTCTTCCCATTATTACATACTGTCACACCCTGGCTCGTCCTGCCTCATCTCCAGCATCCCCAAACATTACTTGTAATTCAGTCCCTAAACTTTGTCCCCTCCCCCACCTTGGATTAAACTCCACACTCCCTTTTGCCACCGCAGTAACTTGAATACTTTGCCTTGTTGGTTTTCCTGCCTTTCTGACCTACCAGAGAGTGAGCTCTTTGAGGGCCAGGACTATGTTTTGTTCATCTTTACAGCCATAGCTGTGCCTGATTCATTGTGGGCTCAAGCAATGTTTAAGTGCATGAATAAATGCATGAATGAATCGAATGAAATAAAGGTTGTGAAGGCACTTTGTTGACCATAAGTTTCAGCAAAAATATAAAGCATTATTACAGCTATTTAATAAAACTTAAAAATGTAAAAAGCCTTCAGATTTCATTTCCCCTTGAATGTCTACCTTGACTCTCCCCAAGACAGAATTAAAGACTATTTCCTTGGAACTGTCTCAGTATGCTGTATTTAGCATTTTTTTCCAGGATGCTTTACGCAAATTGCAGTTTACGGCCCATGCACCTGTCTTCCTTACCAAACAGAAAATTCCTTTAGGAGAGGGATGTGATATATTCATCTCTGAGACCCTCCTGGTACCCACCTCAGTGCTTTGAATATTAATATTAGATGAATTCCTGCCTTCCTTCCTCCCCAGGGCACCCATCTTCTTTCATTTCCTGATCTCAGAGAAGCAGCATACTTCCTTTATTCTATTCTCCTGTGCCTTGGGAGTTTCACACGTGGGGTGGATCTACAGATTTCTTTAATCACTGGCAGCTAGTGTGCCTGTGTGAGCCTCGGATAAATACAAGAAGTCTCTTTGCCTCCCTGAAGAGGTGTCTTTATGCTTATGGGTGTTTTAATAAAAGGAATGAAGAGAACCCAGGGAACAGGACTGGGGAGAAGCAGAGCAGAGAAGAGAAAATGAGTTGTTTGAGGAGAGGACTTTGGAGGGAGCTGACTTCCTGAGTAGCTGAGTAGCCAAGGGAGCTGGGTGAGGATTTGTCGGTGTCTGAGCAGACCAGAAACACCCTTGACTGATAAAAGACTAGGTCTGGGATTGGATCAATTTAATCAGATTGTTCAAAACCCTGCGGGAACAGCCTCCCAAGCTGAACTTGGTTTCTAACCTGAGATGCGGTGCTTGCCTGAGCATAAAATAGTGTTACCCCGTTTATTGATCCTCTCTGGTGAGGTGGCTGCTGTTTTCCTCATAAAGTGGGGCCATGGGAGTGCTGTGAACTGATGACCAGCCCAGGGATGAGGCAGTGGGGAAGGGGGTAGGCTGCTCTCCCGAGGTCTGAGTCACAAACAAAAGGAGCCTCAGGGATGGCCATGAAGGCAGGAGCTAGCTGGCACAGAATTACAGTATTCCAGGGCAGGAAGGAACCTTAGAGATCATACAGGGCTTGATTTAACAAATAAGGACACTTACAGATGACATCCACAGAGATTGAGTGACTTGCCCAAAGTCATTCAGATAATCAGGGGCAAAACTTCAAGGTCTTAGCTCACAGGCCAGTGCTTTTTCCACCTTACCAGGCTGCATGTGCAGATCGGGCATCTATTTGTGTAGACAAAGAGCCTCCTGCAGGTCAAGCCAAGGATGGCCCTCCAAACTCCAGGGCTGAGAGGCCTTGGATGGGTCAGGAGAGAAGCTGGCTTGGGCCAAGATGATATTGAGATAGGTGCAGACAGTGGGCGTGACATCTCTGGGTGACTCTTTGTTCCAGTGAGAAACTGTTCTTATCCAGCAGCTCATTAGCCCAGTTCTATTACGGGGCTCATTATTCCAGTTCTATTATTAAAATTAGAACAAGCCCACAAGAGCCAAAGTAGCAACCTTGAGTATATTCCCCCTGAATTTAGAGACCACCTCACAAGTTGATTTGACACATTGAACACTAATGACCAAAGACCAGAAGAACTGTGGAATGATATCAAGGACATCATACATGAAGAAAGCAAGAGGCCATTAAAAAGACAGGAGAGAAAGAAAAGACTAAAATGAATGTCAGAAGAGAGTCTGAAACTTGCTCTTGAATGTAGAGTAGCTAAAGCAAAAGGAAGAAATGGTGAAGTAAAAGAGCTGAAAAGGAGATTTCAAAGGGCGGCTCGAGAAGACAAAGTAAAGTGTTATACTGAAATGGGCAAAGACCTGGAGTTAGAAACCCAAAAGGAAAGAACACATTCAGCATTTCTTAAACTGAAAGAACTGAAGAAAAAATTCAAGCCTCGAGATGCAATATCGAAGGGTTCTACAGGGAAAATGGAAACCCTTGTAGCGTAGTGGTTAAGAGCTATGGCTGCTAACCAAAAGATTGGCAGTTCTAATCCACCAGGTGTTCCCTGGAAACTCTATGGGGCAGTTCTACTCTGTCCTATAGGGTCGCTATGAGTCGGAATCGACTCGACGGCAATGGGTTTGGCTTTTTTGTATGGGGATAATATTAAACGATGCAGGAAGCATAAAAAGTAGATGGAAGGAATACACAGAGTCACCGTACCAAAAAGAATTGGTTGACATTCAACCATTTCAGGAGGTAGCATATGATCAAGAACCACTGGTACTGAAGGGAGAGGTCCAAACTCCCCTGAAGGCATTGGTGAAAAATAAGACTCTAGGAATTGACAGAATACCAATTGAGATGTTTCAACACACTGGTGATGCAGCTCTGAAAGTGTTCATGCATCTATACCAAGAAATTTGGAGTAGAGCTACCTGGCCAACTGACTGGAAGACATCCATATTTGTACCCATTCCAAAGAAAAGTGATCCAACAGAATGAGGAAATTATCAAGCAATATCATTAATATCACACACAAGTAAAATTTGCTGAAGATCATTCAAAGTGATTGCAGCAGTACATCAACAGGAAACTGTCAGAAATTCAAGCCGGATTCAAAGGAGAACGTAGAACAAGTGATATCATTGCTGATGTCAGATGTATCCTGGCTGAAAGCAGAGAATACCAGAAGGATGTTTACCTGGGTTTTATTGACTATGCAGAGGTATTCGACTGTGTGGATCATAACAAATTACAGATAACATTGCTAAGAATAGTAATTCCAGAACACTTGACTGTGCTCCTGAGAAACCTGTGCATAGACCAAGAGGCAGTAGTTCGAACAGAACAAGGGGATACTGTGTAGTTTAAAGTCAAGAAAGGTGTGTGTCAGGGTTGTACCCTTTCACCACACTTACTGAGTCTGTATGCTGAGCAAATAATCTGAGAAGCTGGATTATATGAAGAAGAAAACAGCATCAGGACTGGATGAAGACTCATTAACAACCTGTGATATGTAGATGACACATCCTCTTCCTTTCTGTTCTCCTTCCTTCCCTCTCTGCTTTCCTTCCTCTTTGTTTTCCTGTCTCCCTCCCTATTTCCTTTTTTTGAGCTCCATTCTTGTGTCAGGCACTGTGCATTGCAGATAGATCAGATTCTGTTCTCAAGGAACAGCATAGAGTGGAAGAGATAGACAGGGATTGGGCTCAGTTGGTGGGTTAACCTTGTACTTGAGAGGGCCCTTTTACTTGGAAATAATAAAGGAGCCCTTCTAAGATCACTCTGGAAATAAAACAAGATGTTCTTTAGGCAACCCTTACAGTTCAGTTTGAGAACCCTAAATGTGATTCCTATACATATATATTTTACCCTCTTCCCTGATACTTCCTTGAATTTGTTTATTCATATATGACAGTTGTTGAACTTTCATCGAATTCATGCATTTTTATAAGTATTGAGAAAAGAACATTTGTAGAGTGACAGCACTATGCAAACACACTTCCCTCTACAAACATTCATGGGTACAAATGTATACAAATGTAGGTTTATGTAGCAACACATATACACAGACACAATCCGAACTACATAAATATGCACATAAATACATGTATGAAAAAAGCTGTACTAATATTTGCTTAAAGTGTTTCCTTTGAGGAAAGTCATTTAGGTGCTATGTTAAAACAATAACCAAATCAAAACAAACAAACAAAAAACCCAGCCAGGTTTCAAGTGATTTATAACTTTTATTGCCTAGATTTTGACAGCAAGCTCATTCAGAGGAAATACTCTGGAAAAATCAGAGGATCCATCAAAAGAAGCAGTAGGAATCTGGTTAATCCTATCAGAGAAGAGGAACCCAGAGACTGTGCATCACTTCATTTGGGCTCCCTGAGCATGTTGTTTAAGTCTCTTCTAGAAATCTTTTTTCTGCGTTGTCACCACTGGGTTATAAATTTGTTTTCCACTAGACAGCAGTCCCAACGTTGTTGTCATCTTGGTGTTCCCAACTATTGCACAGTGCTTGATTCATTGAAGAGGCTCAATAAATGTTTAACAGAGAAGTCAATTCTACTCAAATGAGTAAGAAGGGAGAGCACACAAAGTTCACTCCCTTAATTCTGGTGCATTTCTATCAGTGTGGAAGATAGTGCAGCTTGGACCCCTCAGCCACTATTTCCTCTTTCTTCTTACTAGAGGAGTCTCTGGGTGGCACAAACAGTTAACACACTCGACTGCTAACTGAAAGGTTGGAAGTTTGAGTCCATCCAAAGGTGCATTGGAAGAAAGATTTGGTAACCTACCTCTGAAAAAAAAATTGGCCATTAAAACCCCCATGGAGCACATTTCTACTCTGACACACATGGGGTTGCCATGAGTTGGAGTTGACTCTACTGCAGCTGGTCTCGCTAGAGTGACTATTAGAAGAGTCAGGAACAGTACTCCCCAGATTTCCTTGCAGTTAAATTTCTGCATGTGAATTATATTGTATCAATCAGATATAGACGAGAGCGGCAGCAGCCTGGATTGTAGCAAATGTGGTGTGATTTTGGATTTGGCAGTTGCAGTGGTAGCTTCCTGATGTGACCAGGAATTTCTGATTGTGGCAAGAGGAGCAGCAACCTTGGTAGCCCAGTTCTGTGATGTGACTTTGGAAGTTGTTTCTGGAAGCTCAGTGTAGAGTTGTCTCTGAAGGTCTCCAGGTAAAACTGTGAGCCAGGTAATTCCCTGCAATAAACAACTTTTCTGTTTGAGTTGATTGTATTCTTTACAACAGAACCCTGAACTGTAGAAAATACACTGCCCAATACACTGTCAAAGGAACAGGAGCTACCGTGCCTAAATTTTGAGAGCTAACATGAATTGATTAGCCGTCTCATTGCTGTATCCGTGTGTAACAGTCGTAAGAGGTACAAAGATTGCCCATCTTCTCAAATATTAAAATCTGACACATTATTTGAGATACAGAGATGAAAAAGACCAGTTAGCCAACAGTCTAGAACTAGAGTGGGGCCAAGAAGGCTGCCAGGATACTGCTGGGCTGCAACTCTGGGGTGACTGCAACAGAAATTGGGAGTCAGCTGACATGTTGAGAACCACAATTGTCAGGCACTGTTCAGGAGCAGCTGAGCAAAAAAAAAAAAAAGTCCTTGCCTTCATGGGGCTTGCATTCTAACTGGAGAATATAGACAAAAACAAAAAAGTCACAATTACATATATAATAAGTCAATTCACTGACAATTTAATGTATGTTTCCCTCAATTTTTCAAGACTCGTAATAAATAGTAAATATTTGTTGACTTACTAATTGAGCTTAACTGAATTTACATGGCAAGACAGAGGGATAAAAAAGTAGAGCTTCACTTACATAATTCCAAAAGCTATTGAACTGTGTGTTGGTGAAGAATAGTAATATATCCTGGACTGCCAGAAGAAGGAACAAATCACTCTTAAAAGCATTACAACCAGAATACTCCTTAGAAGTGAGATGGTGAGACTTCGGCTAGCTTATTTTGGACACACCATCAGGAAAGAAGAATCACAAGAAAAGGGCACCATGTTTCATACAGTAGAGGGTCAGCAAAAATAAAAGAAACTCTCAATGAGATGGATTGACACAATAGCCATAATAATAATGGATTCAAACATACCAACCATCACGAGAATGGCACAGGACTATGCAACGTTTTGTTCTGTACATAAGGTCACCATGAGCTGGACTTAACGGCAATTAACAGTAACAACAATGGGTTGGAAGTAATATCTCCTAAGTTTCCTTCTAGAGCTAAGATCTATGCTTTTTTCCACTCCCCCCCTCCCTAACCACCATGATTGTTCTAAAAATCAGATAGTACAAATGTAGGCTGAATATATATTACATTTATTTCATTATGACTTGGTTAAGGAACAATATAAAAAGGAAAGAGAAGAATTTTATTGAAATTTTCATAAGCACTATCCCAAATGTACTGCTCTAATATGTGCTATTACCCCATGCTCTCCCCTTTCAAATGGATTTTTTCCCTACAAACCTGCATAAATTTTGTTTTATAGCCATTTGCTTTATATATCTATACATCATTAAAACTTTATTGCTCTAATACAAAATTGTATGCTCCTTCTGATTACAGCCAAGCAAAATTATGGGTGCACATGGATGAAAGCCAGCAGAGAATAAGCAAAAAGGAAGTCAGCTATTGTGTGAGGGTTGTGAATCTAAGGGTAATGCTTTTTTTTCCCTTTAGATGTTCCTTTAATGCTCTTCAACAACACTTATTCGAGACTATAATTTACTATTGATTACATATGAAAAAATAATAAAATGTTTCTATGACTGAAAAAAGTTTAAAACCCAACAGCATGACACAGAAAACACTGCCCTGTACAGGGATGTTACAGGTTGGGCATCCTACTTCACTCAGTGGAGTCAAGCACTTTAATGCTGTGCCACCAGGGGAGGCAGAAGGATTTGTCAGCTCCAGATGTCCCAGCTTCCAAGGTCCAGAATCTTAGTTTCAGAAGGACTTTAGAGCTCCCCAGAGCTGGCCTCAGCCAGGGAAAGCATTGGGCATGGAGGCCTCTGGGGAGAGGCCCAGTGATCAGTCATAGTCATCCCAGGTACCTTGTGTTCCTTATTTGACTGTGAAAACTTGATTTTTTGCCATTATCCTCTCTGTCCTCCAAAGGCTTTTAACAAAAAGATCAAGGGATGCAAACCCAAAGAAACCAAGATTCCAATTCGAGTT
Organism: Loxodonta africana; assembly: GCF_030014295.1. Taxonomy (NCBI): domain Eukaryota; kingdom Metazoa; phylum Chordata; class Mammalia; order Proboscidea; family Elephantidae; genus Loxodonta; species Loxodonta africana. The sequence continues at coordinate 42,817,393 of NC_087360.1, read as the reverse complement.
CTTCCACTAACTCTTGATGTTAACTCTGAGCAAACTACTTAACTGCTCCGGGTCTCAGTTTCTCATAAAAAAAAAAAAAAAAAAAGGGATATCAGACTAGGTGATCTCTAAGATCCTTTCAGATCGGGTATCCTATGACTCTATAATTCTAAAGTTGAAAAAAGACAGTCATGCATTTTGTTCATCAAACAGTGCTTTGGGGCTCAACCCAAGAATATTCTTGTGGTGGCTACCACAGAGATGCCCCAAACTCCGAAACTTAGGTGCCCACTCCAACCTCTTCAAATCAACTGAAACCAAAAACCAGTTGCTGTCGAGTTGATTCAAAATCATGATGACCCATATGTGTCAGAGTAGAACTGTACTCCATAGGGTTTTCAATTGCTGATATTTTGGAAATAGATCACCAGGCCTTTCTTCCAAGGTGCCTCTGGGTGAACTAGAACCTCCAACCTTTTGATTAGCAGCTGAGCGTGTTAACCATTTGCACCACCCAGGGATTTTTTTCAAATCAACAGTATCTCCTTATTAATTTATTTATAAATAATATTTTATTGTTTTTAAGGTGAAAGTTTACACAGCAAGTTAGGCCCCCATTTAACAATTTCTACACAATCACTCAGTGGTATTGGCTACGTTTTTCACAATATGTCATCATTCTCATTCATTCCATTCTTATACCATTTCTAGTTTTCTAGTCTCCTTGGCCCCCTACCTTCTCATCTTTGCTTTAGAGTAATTTTTGACCATTTGGTCTCAATATAGATAATTTTTTTAAAGGAGCTCATTACTCACTGGTGATAGTCTTCATTTTATGAGCCAATCTATAATTTAGCTAAAAGGTGACCTTAAGAGATAATTTCTGTTTAAGGTTTAAAGAGTGTCTCAGAGTGGCTAATCTCAGGGAGCCCTCTAGTCTCAATTGGCCCAGTAAGTCTGGACTTCTTAAGAATTTAAGTTTTCCTGTTCTATAAAGATCTATCTATTGTGGCCCTGATCAGAACAGTTGGTAGTGGTAACCAGGCACCATATAACTCTTCTGATCTTAGAGTAGATGGTTCGTGTATACTATTAGTCCTGTAGACTACTTTTTCCTTTGAGTCTTTGGTTTTCTTCTTTCTCTTTTGTTCTGGATGAGTAGAGACTACCAGTTGTATCTTAGATGGCTACTGGCAAACTTTTAAGACCTCAGACACTACATCACATTGGGATATAGAACATACACTTTATGGACTATATTATGCCAATTAACTGAGTTGTCCCATGAGACTATGGCCTCATTTTTTTGACAAGATTGCTGGATATACTTGGACTTATAAATTAAAAAAATAATTCTACTATTATACCACATAGTTAAGAACTTCTAACTTGTTATGAAAATACACGGCACAAGGCATCCAACAATACTTGTTTATAAAGATAGGAAAGCAAGGACTTCAGCTGGAGGTGGGAATGGTGGGAGAGGGACAGTTGGTATATATTGGATATTTGTAATGGCAAGTGGAAGAAACCCAGCTCAAAAACTTACATAATTAAAAAGCCAGTTTTGTACTTAGCTGGACTGAGGGACTCTAGCAATATTGTTGGATCTAGATTGATGTCTGTTTCCTGATCCTGATTGCTCTATGTTGGCTTCACTCTCAAGCAGACCTTCTTCTCAAGGTGGCCACAGTATCTCCAGGCTATCTCATTCTCACTTCCCTGTCTTATTCCCCAAAGGCAACTACTTTTTTTTTGTTTTGGATCCCTTTGGTTAGCCACTTTCATAGTCTCTAAAATAAATAAATAAAACAAGACAAAAAACCAAACCTGTTGCTGTTGAGTCCATTCCAACTCATTGATCCTATAGGACAGATTAGAACTGCCCCATAGGGTTTCCAAGGAGCGTCTGATGGATTCAAATTGCTGATCTTTTGTTAGCAGCTGAGATTTTAACCAGAGTCAGCAGTACTATGCAAATAATTATAGAAACAGACTTTTATCACTGCTTCTTGATTTGTTAACTTTATTTTTTTCCATGATTGAGGAGTATCTCATCACTCATGTTCTGTCTGGCCCAACAGAGTTCTATCACTGTCTTAGCCATCTAGTGCTGCTATAACAGAAATACCACACATGGATGGCTTTAACAAAGAGAAGTTTATTCTCTCACAGTCTTGTAGGCTAGAAGTCCAAATTCAGGGTGCCAGCTCTAAGGGAAGGCTTTCTCTTTCTGTTGGCTCTGGAGGAAGATCCTTGTCATCAATCTTCCCTTGGTCTAGGAGCTTCTCTGCACAGGAACCCCAGGTCTGAAGGATGCACTCTGCCCTTGGCAGTATGAGGTCCCTCTGTCTTTCTGCTTGCTTCTCTCTTTTGTATGTCAGAAACATTGGCTTAAGACACAATGTATATCTTGCAGATTGAGTCCTGCCTCATTAACATAACTGCCACTAATCCCATCTCATCAGCATCATAGAGACAGGATTCATAACACATAGGAAAATTAGATCAGATGACAAAATGTTAGACAATCACACAATACTGGGAATCATGGCCTAGCCAAATTGATACACATAATTTTTGCAGACACAATTCAACCCATTACAATCACTATCCTTGGTTTCTTCTTCCCTGGAACATTTCTGCAGCTCCAAATAGCATTCTCACACTTTATTCTATGCACTATATCCTGACTCTTTACTTTGTAAGATGAGGACACTGTGCTCATTCTTCCTCTACTTCTCCCCACCTCTGTTCACCTCCCAATCTGTCAGTTTTGTCTTTACATTTTATACCTTCATACTGGGTAACAGTAACATTGTATTCTATAACCATGGCCAATTTTTCCTTGATTTCTCTATATGTTGATTCCAAAAGCTTAAAATCAGTAAGCATTATTTACCTTTTTATAATCATGTAAATATTGTTCACTAACATGAAAAGTACTACACTTGGATTTATTCTCTGTGGGTCTGGCATTATCATCACTTTGCCACTCGGTGGAGGTTGTGGCTAACATTTAGTTCAAACAGATTGTTCTTTTTTTTATACTCCAGTACTTGCCTTCATTGGATCCTCAATTTTTTCAAACTTTAAATCATGCTTGTATTCTACTGTTATTACTATTATTCATTCTAGAGCCCTCTGTCCTTCTGTTTAAGATGGATTTCTACTCGCCGTTCTCCCAGGTTGGACTGAAGTTGGTTTACTAGATTCATGCCTCCTTCTTTCTTGTTTTATGCCCTTATTATTATTTTTTCTCCCAGTATTCTATCTTCAAGTCGCTTCCTAACGAAGGGTTTGTGTGAGGTAAACTTTTGAACTCCTCGACTGTATTAACATGTCCATTTTATCTTCACACTGGATGTAGAACTGTAGGTTGGAAAGAATTTTTCTTCAGGACTTACTCCATAGCAGCACTGCATTCAGTGATGCTGATGAGAAGTCTGATGCCAGGCTGACTTATGTCTTTTTTAGGTGACCTTTTTTTTTCTTTATGTTTGTAATTTATTTTTGGTATTCTGAAATTTCATAATGCTGTGTCTTGATAGTCTGTTTTTCATTCATTGAGGTTTTTTTTAATTGGAAAGTAAATCTTTACTAAAAAGTAATTCGAATTATTATTTTTGATATATGTCAGAGAAGGATTCAACTCACAATGCACAACAAAACTTAACGTTGTCTTTCCCCATCTGTCTCTAACATAGCAATTACCCCTTGAATTTCTCTCTTCCCACTGTCCATATATCTCTCCAGCTTCATCCTCCATCCTACTCACTGCTTCCTCTTTCTGAATACATTCTTCTCTCTCCCACCAGTAAATCTTTACTCTTTCTGGCATTCATTGAGTTTTACTCTTTTAAAGCTAAAGACTTGTGTCCTTCTTCAATGCTGGTATATTATTCCTTGATAATTTCTTCCCCTCTGTTTCCTTTGTTATCTGATTCTAAAACTCTTGTGTGATATTGAACATCCTGGTTGATCTCTCTCTCGAATTTTTCAAATCTTTTTTTCTCCCTATATGCTGAGGATAGTCTCTCATTTGTTTTTTATTTTTTCTATTGGACTTCAAAAATTTCAGAAATTATGCAGCCAGCCAGATTTTTGAATTCCGAGTGTTCTTTCTTATTCCCTCGTGGCTCATTTATTCTTAGAAAATAATTCTTAGTTTTACAGATTTTGTTTTGTTTTCAGTTTTCTGCTATGCCCTGAATTACCTTTGTTTTTAAAGGGGTTATTTTTTTTCTTCCTGCTTGATTTTTTTAAATTTATGTAGCATATATAGGGTGATTTGTTCACATTTACTCTCAAAGCAATAAAATGGGAGCTTTTCCTGAATTGTGAGCACTGTGTGTATGGAAAGGGAGTGTTGACTATCAGTTGGTAGGGAGCAGGCTGTTTTGCTGGGGACCTCTACGTGGAATTAAATGAGGACTCTACTCTGTGGTGATAATGCTTACTAAACCAAAACCAAAAAACAAACTTGTTGCCATTGAGTTGATTCAGACTCATAGCGACCCTATAGGACAGAGTAGAACTGCCCCATAGGGTTTCCAAGGAGCGCCTGGTGAATTCAAATTGCTGATGTTTTGGTTAGCCGAACTCTTAGCCACTTCCCCAGGTAACTTTTAAAGTTGAGAACAGCTTTTAAAATTTTTAGTTTATTTTTAAAATTGAGAATAAATCTCAATTTTTGTCCAGGGACAAAATTTGTCCTGGTTGTGGCAGTTCTGCTCACTGAGGCAGGGAAGAGATGGGAGTCAGAGGGTCTACATATTCAAGACTTTAATTGGTCCCTGTATTCTCAACACCATTTTTCACTCCTGTGCCCTGTGGCACCTACTATCTCAATGTCTTGTCTAGAGTTTTTTTTTTTTTTTACAACATCTGCAGACTCCTCCTTTGTTTCCCTTCACTAGGCATCATTCTTCCATCTGCTTTATGTCTTTCAGCAATTTATTAAAACTCTTTACCTACTGTAAAACTCTTTACCTACCTACTTTCCTCCCATTCTCTTGGTTCTTGTGGGTTCATACGTTCACACTCTTTTACTGTTCTTTTCATGGCATCTTGGGAGAAGAGGAGATACCCAAGAGTGCTTGGCACCTCACTATGAACTGAAAACTTTATGCTGATGTTAATTTTGTGCAGAAAAGAAAACTCTGAATTTTCAATTGATTATGGATGTGAGGCATTGAGTTTACTTTAGAATCCTCTAAGTTTAGGACTAGAAAGAAACTTGGACTTAAATAAATAAATATCCTCGCCTCTTATTTTCTGTCAGTCAAGATTCAATCAGAGAAGAATGACCAGTAGGATATCTCTATTTCTATATCTCTGTCTTTACCTCTACCTATATATACCTATATTTGTATCAGTCTATAGTCACACACACACACACACACATATTTATATTTAATTTTCATATAATAGGGATTTGAGCTTACACAATTGTGAGAGCTGATTATATATACTTACTGTAGGAATTTGACCTTACACAGTTGGGGGAGATGGTTAAAAAATCTCTCTATGGCTGTTGTCTTTTGGTTAATCCTGGAGTTTGAATTCCGAAAGGTGGTCAGGGAAGATAAATATAAAGGAGGGGGAAGTCAGGACAAGATGGAACCCAGAATTACTAGCTGAAGCCCATGAGGATGGAGTGCAACCTGTGTCAGTTCTTATTGCCTTTGAACTTGATGGTGTGAACATCCTGCAGGAGAAGCTGGTACCCTTCATCACAGAGCTAAACACATACCTGGTCCAGGATTTGGAGGAGCTGAATGGGGATCTGCAGGAAGGTGGAACAGCTGCAGGATTGACTGCTGTGTGCATGAGCTGCCTGGTCCCCCTGCACTGACCTGAGAGGAAGAACAACATGACCTCTGCTTGTCTTTACCCTCCAAATCTCAGGGACCCACCTGAACTGGAAACTTATAGGGAAAGGAATTTTAGGGAACAGCTTGATCTAGTCAAGCTGACATATCACAAAGCCACCATACTCAGATTAGAAAATTTAGACTCAGACATGAAATGATTTATCCAAAGCTCAATAATTTTTTAGGGGTAGAACTTGGAGTAGAAACCAGAATCTTGATTCCCAATTCATGTTTCTTTTAAAAAGTTTTCCCCCTTGCTATAGATACAGCACATTCTTATTAAAGAACATTTGAATAACACAGAAAAATTAAAGATAGAGGATCATGCATAGTCCTATCGTTTAAACTCAATCATTGTTAATAGTTTAGTGTATTTACTTTCATCCTTTTTCCTATGCACATTTTACCCATATTTCTATTATGCTAAACATGCACACATACATATACATATATATGTATGTGTGCATGTATATATATGTATGTGTGCATGTTTAGTATAATAAACATAAGCATCATATATAATTTAATAATTTGTGTCAGAGTAGACATTAAGCTTATTTCTAATTATTATTATTTTTTTTGCTAATATAAATGTTGTTAGGTACCGTCGAGTCAGTTCCAACTCATAGTGATGCTATGTACAATAAAAGGAAACACTGCCTGGTCCTGTACCATCCTCACAATCATTGCTATGTTTGAGCCCGTTGTTGCAGCCACTGTGTGAACCCATCTCTTTTTCGCTGACCCTCTACTTCATTATTATTTTTTAACTTTATTGTGTTTTAGGTGAAACTTTACAGCTCAAGTTAATTTCTTATTCAAAAATTTATACACATATTATTCTGTGACATTGGTTTCAATCCCCACAATGTGACAACACACTCTCCCTTTCCACCCTAGGTTCCCTGTGTCCATTTATCCAGTTCCTGTCCCTTCTTGCCTTCTCTTCTTGCTTTTGGGTAGGAATTGCCAGTTTCTTCTCGTATATTTGATTAACTGAGAAGCAGGTTCCTCACGTGTGTTATTTTTTGTTTTATAGGCCCATCTAATCTTTGTCTGAAAAGTGGGCTTCAGGAGTGGTTTCAATTCTGAGTTAGCAGAGTGTCCAGAGGCCATCGTCTCGGGGATCCCTCCAGTCTCTTTCAGACCAGTAAGTCTGGTCTTTTTACATGAATTTGAATTCTGTTCTACATTTTTCTCCTGTTCTATCCAGAATTCTCTGTTGTGATCCCTGTCAGAGTGGTTGGTGGTGATACCTGGGCATTATCTAGTTTTCTGGGATCAGGCTGGTAGAGTCTCTGGTTCATGTGGTCCGTTGGTCCTTTGGGCTATTATTTTCCTCGTGTCTTTGGTTTTCTTCATTCTCCTTTGCTCCAGAGAGGATGGGATCAATAGATGTATCTTAGATGGCTGCTTGCAAGCTTTTAAGAGCTCAGATGCTACTCACCAAAGTTGACCTTCTACTTTACCAAGTGCCTCTGTATATTCTTTCCATCTTCTTTTGATGGTTTCTGCATCATTTCGTATTTTCCCTGTAGAATCCTTCAATATTGCAACTCAAGGCTTGAATTTTTTCTTCAGTTCTTTCAGCTTAAGAAATGTTGAGTGTCTTCTTCCCTTTTGGTTTTCTAACTACAGGTCTTTGCATATTTCATTATAATACTTTACTTTTTCTTCTCGAGCTGCCATTTGAACCCTTCTATTCAAATCTTTTACTTCACCATTTCTTCCATTTGCTTTAGCTACTCTACATTCGTGAGCAAATTTCAGAGTCTCTTTTGACATCCGTTTTGGTCTTTTCTTCCTTTCTTGTCTTCTTAATGACCTTTTGCTTTCTTCAACTATGATGTTCTTGATGTCATTCCACAACTCACCCTGTCTTTGGTTATTAGTGTTCAATGCGTCAAGTCTATTCTTGAGATGGTCTCTAAATTCAGGTGGGATATACTCAAGGTCATGCTTTGGCTCTCACGGATTTATTTTAATCTTCTTCAGCTTCAACTTGAACTCATACATGAGCAACTGATGGTCTGTTCTGCAGTTAGCCCCTGGCCTTGTTATGACTGCTGATATTGAGCTTCTCCATCATCTCTTTCCACAGATGTAGTCGATTTGATTCCTGTGTATTCCATTCAGTGAGGTCCACATGTATAGTTGCCATTTATGCTGAAAAACAGTATTTGCAATGAAGAAGTCATTTGTCTTGCAAAATTCTATCATACAATCTCCATGGCATTTTTTCTCTCACCAAGGACATTTTTTCCGACTACTGACTTTTCTTCTTTGTTTCCTACTTTCGCTTTCCAATCACCAATAATTATCAATGCATCTTGATCGCATATTTGATCAATTTCAGACTGCAGAATCTGCTAAACACCTTCAATTTCTTTATCTTCGGCATTAGTATTTGGTGTGTAAATTTGGGTAATAGTTGTATTAACTGGTCTTCCTTGTAGATGTATGGATATTATTCTATCACCGACAGTGATGTACATCAGGATAGATCTTGAAGTGTCATTTTTGAAAAATGCAACACTGTTCCTCTTCAATTTGTCATTCCCGGCATAATAGACCATGATTGTCTGATTTAAAATGGCCTATATCTGTCCATTTCAGCTCACTAATACCTAGGATATTGATCTTTATGTGTTCCATTTTATTTAATACAAGTAATGCTGAGTAACACACATAATGGTGAATATTTTTGTTTATAAATTTTCATTCTGATTTAATCTTTACTACAGAATTATAAAATTGGAAACATATACCCTGAAATTATTTTCAACAAGGATTATTTTAATTTACCAGAAGTGTGTGAGACTGTTTTCCTATCTTTTAAATATCTTTGTTACCAAATTTTATCATTGTATCAATTTGTATTGCTTTGATTACTTGAGAAGGTGGAAATTTTACCTGAATTTGTTAATCATTTGTATTTAATTTTGGTCAACTTTTTGTTTATCCACTCATCAACTGAGGGTCTTGATATTTTTTTTACTATTTTTTACTATATTAAGTATAACTCTTTGTCATTTTGTTACAGACATATTTTTTTTTTTTCCTGAGCAATCCCCAGCTTTGAGTCATAACCATGCCTTCATGATGGGTTCCTGGGAACAGGGACTCAGCCATGTGGAGGGTAGTGACAAGCAGACATTTGGAAATATACTGGTTAAGAGTTCTGATTTGTGTTTGTTGGTGGTGATTCTGGTGTGAAGCCTAGCTGAGTCATGAGGTTTAACAGATAATCCCTGAGCAGATTAGCAAGACCAGGTGTGGACTGAGAGAGGGCAGGGAGACTTGTGAAGGGCACATGCCCTGGAGTGCCCTCAGAATTGGGAAAAGTGACTAGTGAAGTGGAAGTGATGGGAACATTTAGAGAAAGTGACTCTGACGTCTTAGTGTTCATAGGCAAGGACTATCTTCAGACTTCAGGAAAGCTTATTTGAAAACATTCACATAACAGATGGATGCAATCCCATTTCCTAGGATGAAGGAAACTGCTCAAAAACAAAATTCTAACAAATGTGTGTAAGAGGAGCTGAAAGATGAAATGTGGAAGAAGCAGCCAAAACATTTTGTTTTTCAAAGTATATATGGGTAGCTGTGTAAATATGTTTGGATGTGGATTTTATTCTTTATTATTATTACTATTATACTTTAGATGAAGGTTTACAGAACAAACTAGCTTCTCATTAAACAATTAGTACACATATTATTTTGTGACATTGGTTACCAATCCCATGACTTGTCAACAGTCTCCTCTTCTCAACCTTAGGTTCCCAATTACCAGCTTTCCTGTCACCTCCTGCCTTCTAGTCCTTGGCTCTGGGCTGGAGTTCCCTTTTAGCCTCATTTTGTTTTATGGGCCCATCTAATCTTTGGCTGAAGGGTGAGCCTCAGGAGTGACTTCAGTACTGAGATGAAAGGGTGTCTAGGGGCCATACTCTCGGAGTTTTTCCAGTCTCTGTCAGGCCAGTAAGTCTGGTCTTTTTTTGTGAATTAGAATTTTGTTCCACATTGTTCTCCAGCTTTGTCTGGGATCCTCTATTATGATCGCTGTCAGAGCAATCAGTGGTGGTAGCTGAGCCCCATCTAGTTGTGCTGGACTTAGTTTTGTGGAGGCTGTCGTAGTTGTGGCCCATTAGTCCTTTGGATTAATCATTTGCTTGTGTCTTTGGTTTTCTTCATTGTCCCTTGCTCCAGTTGGGGTGAGGCCAGTAGAGTACCTTAGATGGCTGCTCACAAGCTTTTAAGACCCGAGACGCTACTCACCAAAGTAGAAGGTAGAACATTTTCTTTATAATTTATGTTATGCCAATTGAGCTAGATGTTCCCCGAGACCACAGTCCCCACAGTCCTCAGTCCAGTAATTCGGCTCCTCAGGGAGTTTGGATGTGTCTGTGGACCTTCCGTACTGGTTTCTCCAGTATTGCGTACTGTCTTACCCTCTAACAAAGTTACCACTTACCTATTGTCTAGTGATTTTTCTATTCTCACTCCTTTCCTTACTCGTAACCATCAATGATTGTTTCTGTTTGTGTGTAAACCTTTTCATGATTTTTTATAGTAGTGGTCTCAGGCCGTATTTGTCCTTTTGTGATTGATTTATTTCACTCAGCATAATGCCTTCCAGATTCATCCATGTTGTGAGATGCTTCACAGATTCATCATTGTTCTTTATTTTCGTGTAGTACTCCGTTGTGTGTATGTATTGTAGTTTGTTTATCCGTTCTTCTGTTAATGGGCATCTATGTTGTTTCCACCTTTTTGCTATTATGAGCAATGTTGCAGTGAATGTGGGTATGCATACGTCTATTCGCATGACGATTCTTATTTCTCTAGAATATATTCCCAGGAGTCGGATTGCTAGATCGTATGGTATTTCTATTTCTAGCTTTTTAAGGAAGCGCCATATGCATTTTGTATTTCCATTAGCAGTGCATAAGAGTTCCAAGCTCCCTGCAGCCTCTCCAACATTTGTTATTTTCTGTTTGTTTTTTTTTGTGTGTGTGTGTGCCAGTAATGCTGGGGTGAGATGGTATCTCATTGGGGTGAGATGGTGTCTCATTGTGGTTTTGATTTATATTTCTCTAAAGGCTAGTGATCCTGAGCATTTCATCATGTGTCTGTTAGTTGCTTGAATGTCTTCTTTGGTGAGGCGTCTGTTCATTTCCTTTGCCAATTTCTAAATTCGGTTGTCTTTTTTGTTGTAGAGGTGCTGGATTTTCCTGTAGATTTTAGAGATTAGACCTTTGTCATAGCCACAATTTTTTTCCATTCTGTAGCTTCTCTTTTTACTCTTTTGGTGAAATCTCTTGATGACCGTAAGTGTTTAGTTTTTAGAAAATCCCAGTTATCTAGCTTATCTTCTGGAGTTTGTGTGTTGTTAGTTATGGTTTGTATCTTGTTAATGCTGTGTATTAGGGCCTCCAGCACTGATCCTATTTTTTCTTCTATGATCTTTATAGTTTTTGGTTTATATTTAGGTCTTTGATCTATTTTTGATTAGTTTTTATGTATGGTGTGAGGTATGGGTATGGTTTCATTCTTTTTGCAGATGGACATCCAGTTTTGCCAGCACCATTTGTTAAGAAAAACTGTCTTTTCCCCTATTTGATGGACTTCGGGGCTTTGTCGAAGATTGGGTAACTGTAGGTGGATGGATTTACATCTGGGTTTTCAATTCTGTTCTATTGGTCAATGTATCTGTTGTACCACCACCAGGCTGTTTTTACTACCATAGCTGTATAGTAGGTTCTAAGGTCAGGTAGAGGGAGTCCTCCTGTTCTCTTCTTCTTCAATAGTGCGTTACTTAGCTGGGACCTCTTCCCTGTCCATATAAAGTTAATGATTAGTTTTTCCATTTCTTTAAGGAATGTTATTGGTATTTGGATCAGGATTGCATTGTATTTGTAGATTGCTTTGGGCAGAATTACATTTTCACAATGTTGAGTCTACCTATCTGTGAGCATGGTATGTTTTTCCATTTATGTAGATATCTTGGTTTCTTGCAGTAGTTTTCTTTGTATAGGTATTTTAAATACCTGGTTAGAGTTATTCCCAAGTATTTTGTTTTTTTTAGGGACTGTTAAAAATGGTATTGTTTCCCTGATTTCCTTGTTCTTTTTATTGGTGTATAGAAATCCAACTGATTTTTATGTTTATCTTGTATCCTGCTGCTCCGCTGAATCTTTCTATTAGTTTCAGTCATTTTCTCATGGAGTCTTTTGGGTTTTCTGTGTATAGTATCATCTCATTTGCAAATAGGGACAGTTTTACTTCTTCCTTACCAATTTGGATGCCCTTTATTTCTTTTTCTTGCCTTATTGCTCTATCTAGGACTTTCAGCACAATGTTGAATAGGAGTGGTGCTAAAGGGCGTCCTTGTCTTGTTCCTGTCCTCAGGAGGAATGTTTTCCCTCAAGAATGACGTTACTTGTCTTTCTTAGTATAGATGCCCTTCATCATGTTGAGGAATTTCCCTTCTATATTTATTTTATTGAGAGTTTTTATCAGGAATGAGTGTTGGACTTTGTCGAATGCCTTTTCTGCATCGATTGAGATGATCATGTGATTCTTCTCTTTTATTTATGTTGACTATGTTGATTGATTTTCTGATGTTGCACCATCATGCATACCTGATATGAATCCCACTTGGTCATGGAGTATTGTTTTTTTTGATACGATGTTGAATTCTATTGGCTAGAATTTTGTTGAAAAGTTTTGCATCTATATTCACGAGAGATGTTGGCCTGTAATTTTCTTTTTTGAGGTGTCTTTGCCTGTTTTGGTATCAGGGTTATGCTGGCTTCATAGAATGAATTCAGAAGTATCCTTTTACTTTCTATGTTCTGAAATAGTTTGAGTAGTGCTGGTGTAAGCTCTTCTCTGAATGTTTGGTAGAATTCTACAGTGACTCCATCTGGGCCAGGACTTTTTTTGTTAGTAGGTTTATCACCTTTTCAATCTGTTTTCTTGTTACGGGTGTGTTCAGATTTTCAACTTCAGTTTGCATTAGTTTGGGTAGGTAGTGTTTCTAGAAATTTGTTCATTTCCTTTAAGTTTTCAAATTTGTAGGAGTATAGTTTTTCAAAATACTCTGTTATGATTCTTTTTATTTCAGTTAAGCCTGTTGTAATTTCTCCTTTTTCATTTCATATTTGTGTTATTTGCATTCTCTCTTGTTTTTGTTTTGTCAGTTTGGCCAGTGGTTTGTCGATTTTGTTGATCCTTTCAAAGAATCAACTTTTGGTTTTGTTAATTCTTTCTATTGTTTTTCAATTCTCTACTCCCTTTATTTCTGCTCCTATCTTTATTTCCTTTTCTTCTGGTGGCTGTGGATTTCTTTTGCTGTTCTCTATTTGTTCAAGTTGTGTAGCTAATGTTTTGATTTTGTCCCTTTCTTCTTTTTTGATGTGTGCATTTATTACTATAAATTAACTTTTGAGCACTACCTTTTCTTGTCCCAAAGGTTTTGGTATGATGTGTTTTCATTCTTGGAAATTTTGATTCCATCTTTGATTTCTTCTATTACCTTGTGATTTTTAAGCAAGGTGTTATTGAGTTTCCATGTATTTGATTTTTTTTCCTTTGCTCTTCCTGTTGTTAATTTCTGCCTTGAAAGGCACTGTGATCAGAGAAGATTCTTTGTTCTAGCTAAATGTTTTGGATTTTGTCGAGGGTTGCTTTGTGGCCTATGATGTGGTTTATTCTGGAGAATATTCCATGGGTGTTGGAAAAGAATGTGTGCTTTGCAGCTGTTGAGTGGTGTGTTCTATATATGTCTGTGAGGTCAGGTTGGCTGATTGTGGCCTTTAGATCTTTTGTGTCTTTGTTGAGTTTCTTTCTAGATGTTCTACCCTTTACTGAGAGTGGTGTGTTGACATTTCCTACTATGATGGTGGAACTGTCAATTTCTCTTTTCAGTGCTATTGGAGTTTATTTTGGAGCTCTGTCATTGGGTGCATAGATATTTATTATGGTCATGTTGTCGTGATGGATTTTCTCTTTAATCATTACATAATGCCCTTCTTCGTCTTTTATGGTGAATTTTGTTTTAAAGTGTATTTTATCTGAGATTACTATCGCCACTTTTGCTCTTTTTTGGTTTCTATTTGCTTGATTTATTTTTTTCCACCCTTTGATTTTTGATAAATTTGTGTCTTTGTTTCTGAGGTGTGTCTCTTGTTGACAGCATATTGATGGGTCCTGTTTTTTATCTGTGCGCTCACTCTGTGTCTCTTTACAGGTACATTTAGGCCATTTACATTCAGTGTAATCGTTCATAGGTGTGAGTTTATTGCTGTCATTTTTCAGTGCTTTTTTTTTTGTGGTCCTGACGTTTTCTTACTCTCTGTGGTGAATTCCTTTATTTGTGGATTTTTTTTTTGCTTTTGTAGATTTTGTGTTACTGAGACTTTATGTTTTTCTTCTTTATTTTGGTGGTAGGTTTGTTAACTTTCTTTGTGTTACCTTGAAATTTACCCCTATCTTTCTAAGTTTGAACTAGTTTTTTATTACTTGATGTTGCCTTGACTTTCTCTCCATTTGAAAGTTCTGTACCTCTACCATTTACTCCATCTTTTATTGTTCTGACATTGTTGTCATTTACAGATTAACCTCCCTGGTTCTCTGTGGTAAACCTTTTAGTTTTGTTTTATCCTTGAGATTTCTTTACCTAAGTTGGTCTCTGGCTGATGTGGTCTTACATCTTAGATTCAGGCTGTTTTCTGATGTTGCTGGTTCTTTAACTGAAGGACTCCCTTTAATAAATCTTGTAAGTTTGGTTTGGTTTTTAAATATTCCCTTAACTTTGGTTTACCTGGAAATGTCCTAATTTCACCATCATATTTGAACAAGAGTTTTGCAGAATATATTATTCTTGGTTGTCAATTTTTTTCTTTAAACGTCTTATATATGTCATCCCATTGCCTTCTTGCCTGCATGGTTTCTGAGAGCTTAGTCTTATTATTTCCCCTCTGTACGTGACTTTTGTTTTACTTGAGCTGCTCTCAGGATTCTTTCTTTTTTTTTTGGTTTTCATGAGTGTGACTATGATATATCTTGGTGATTTTCTTTTGAGATCTAGCCCATCTGGGGTTTGTTGAGCTTCTTGGATGGTCAGCTTTTCATCGTTCATGATGTTAGGGAAGTTTTCTGTCAGCAATTCTTCAATGATCCTCTCTGTATTTTCTGTTTTCTTGCTTTTTTCTGGAACTCTGATCACTTGCAAATTTTTGCTTTTGTATCGTATCCTACTTCATTCTGAGGGTTTCTTCATTTTTTTTTTTTGTTGTTGTTCTTTTCTCTGATTTTTCCTTAAAGTGGTATCCAAGGATTTGTCTTCAGTTTTAACAATTCTGCTTTCCACTGTTTCAAATTTGCTCCTCAAACCTTCTACAATGCTGTCCATTTCTGAAATCTTGTTTTTTTCACCTTTTGAATTTCTAATTGCTGTTTTTGTATGATTTCTATTTTGAAATTTTGTTCCTGTGTTTTTTTTCTTGTTTTCTTCCATTGTTTTGTCTGTCTTTTCCAAGACTTTGTATTTTCCATGATTTTGTCTATTTTTTCCTCATTTTTATATGCTTTTTCTTTCAGTTCTTGGATAGCTCTGAATATTAGAGATTTGAATTTCCTATCAGGTAGTTCTAGTGTCTTTTCTTCTACTGGAAGGTCATCTGGTGTTTTATTTTGGACATCTCCTGGAACCATCCTGTCCAGTTTTTTAAAAATATGTTTTGATATTGCCTGCTGTCTGTGGAACATTCAGTAGTTATTTTCTTCATTTACTGATTGTAGATTTGTTTGTTTTGTCCTGCTTTTTTGTTTTATTTGGTTACATCCGAGCAGGTGGGCTGAGAGTTTCTTTGTTGTTTGCTCGTCTGTGGGCACAATTCTTCTCACTACCTTTTCCAATGGGCAGAGTCTGTCACTCAGCTATGGTGCAGCAGGGCAGGTCCAGCATAAGCTGATGGGTTGGGATGGGTCGTTTGTGGCACATACTGGGGCTTAACAGGCAGGGTCAAGGATCAGTGCAGGGCAGATTTTGGTGGACCATGCCTGTGCTTTTTGAGGGTGCGATGCTTAGTGTGTGGTGTGCATAGACCAGAGGCAGGGACAACGTTGTGATGTATGAATCTAAGTGGGTGTGGGAAAGAAGAGAAAGAGGGGAGAGAAACAGGAGCCAAAAAAAAAAAAAAAAAAAAAGCCCTGAAGGAGCCTACCGTTGGAGTGGCACAGACCTAGGGAAGTCGTGTGCCAGGGGTTTCTAGCCAGGTGGTTAGGCACAGCCTGTCAAGATGGGACAGGTAGAGCAAAAGCTGCTAGGTGGGCTGGAGGAAGGAAAGGAAGGAGTGTAGAGAGATAAGAAACTGAGAAAATAAAGAAAAACAAAAGATGCTAGGTGGTTGGGAGGAAGGAAGGTAGAGAGAGACAAGAAACCAAGAAAAAAAAAAAAAAAAAGCCCCAACGGAGCCCACCAGAAGCAAATCCCCAGCCAAGTGGCACTGCATAGCTTATCTAGAAGGAGCAGAGACGGCATGCAGTGCTAGGTGTTCAGGAGAAGTGTAAGGAAAGAAGGTAGAAAGAGACAAGAAACCAAGAAAAGAAATAAGAGAGAAAGAAAAAAAAAATGCCCCAAGGGAGGTCACTGGTGTGTTGGCATGGACTGGAGGAGTGGCCCCCCAGCTGTGCAGCACTGCACAGCCCATTAGAAGGTGTAGAGATGGCACATGGCACCAGGTATTCAGGAGAAAAGAAGGGACAGTTAATAGAGAGAGACAATGAACTGAGAAAAGAAAAAAAAAATCCCCAATGGAGCCCACAGGCTTAGCAGTGTGGACCACGGAAGTGGCTCCCAAGCCGCCCAGCACTGCACAGCCCATCAAAAAGGGGTAGAGATGGCAAAGAGCACCAGGTATTCAGGAGACAGGAAAAATACGAAAGTAGAGAGAGGTGAGAAACTGAGAAATGAAGAAAAACAAAAAGGAAAAAAAATTTCCCAAAGATCCAACCGGCGTGGCAGCTGCGACCCAGGAAGTGGCTCCCCAGCTGAGCGGCACTTCATAGCCTGTCAAGAAGGAGCAGAGATGGCACACTGAGCTAGATATTTGAGAGAAAGGAAGGGAAGCAGGCGAGAGAAAGAAAAGAAACCAAAAGAAGCCATAAATAGCAATAGGAACAACCAAAAAATGACACTGAAGGAGCCGGCTGGTGGGGGTAGAGTGAATCCAAGGAGTAAGGAGCTGGCGCCTCCTCCAATGAGCTACCGCAGACCACCGGAAAGTGGCTGAGGCCTAGCAGGGGTAGGAAGGGTAGGGGTGGGAAAGGATGCATCGCTGGTTACCGGTTGCTCTGTCTCCTGCTGAGTGCTCCTTGGAGTTGTCTTCTGGTACTCCCTGTCTGCCGTTGGCTGTGGTTGAGGAGTCTAAGATGGCAAATCCATGCCCCGTTCACTGATAGGGGACCTCCAGTCTGTATCTCTTCTTGGTTTCCGTTCTGTCAGTTTCTTATTCCATTTGGTGTTTGGTTGAGTTCTTTATCTCTTCAGTTGATGCTTACGTTTCCAGGATTGACATTTGCCTCTGTTTTACTTAGTTTTTTGGGTCTTTGCTGCAGAGGAATGGCATGGTGCTTCTGTCTATAGTGCCATGTTGGCTCTGCATTCTGAATTTTATTCTTGAATGACCAATAAATTCTCAATATATTGAGTGGGAATTTATATTCTCATTTATGTAGCTTATATGCATCACATATCACATATATATATTCCAAATATATATGTTAGGACATAAATGTTTAAAGTGGAGATGTTCCCTTTCCCTACCTGAAGAAGATTTTATTTGTTTTGGAGGGGAGCTGTTGAGGAGAGACATTCTTAACATATGGAGTACCAGGGAAGTAAATAAATTACGAAGGGAGATTTTATTGAGTGCTATCGATTATGTTCACCTTTAATGTTACAGGAGACACAATAATGGAATTCCTTTTTATTTTCGATTGTCTATTGCTCTGTGCCTTTCAGTAAAAATCTCTAGGATTGAACCATTTGTGTCTCTGGGTTCATAAAGGTTGTATATTCTCCAAGATGGCTTTTACATTTCTGTTTTTAAAAAGAAAGAAAGGAAAATTCTAACAGGTTTAGTTATATATTATCAATAGAATTAGAAATAAGGTAACAAAGGTCTGTGGGAGTATAGGGAAGTGAGTGATTAATTTCAGTTGGGGAAAACATAGACAGCCTCACAGAGGATCTACATCTTTCTGGGCCATGTTCAGCACAGGTATTGGGCTAGAAGGTTTCTAAATTCTGCCCCTTCCAAACACAAAAGGAATGGAACCAGCAGAGGACATTGGCCCATCTCCAGAATTTGCCTCATCTATATATTTTTTTTTTTATAACCTGGCTTGTTCTTTTGATCCGTTGCGCATCTGGTTTCTGACATCCATTGGTTATGCACTGGTATTTCCAATTTTTACCTCAAGAGGCCTTAGCTTTGTCAGCCTGTTTTGGATGTGCTACTACAACATAGGAGTCCCTGAGTACTGTAAACGATTAAGTGCTTGGCTACTAACCGAAAGTCAGCAGTTAAAATCCACCCAGAGTCACCTCAGAAGAAAGGCCTGATGATCTACTTCTGAAAGGTCCCAGCCATTGAAAGCCCTATGGAGCACAGATCTACTCTGACACACATGGGGTTGCTATGAGTTGGAAATTACTTGATGGCAATGGGTTTGGTTTGGTTTTGGTTTTACTATGATATGACCTGGTGTCCTCTCGGTCAGGATCTGATAATCATTCCCTGAGATCATTCTCTGTGACTACTACTCCTTTCCCAGGCTTGCCACCATAGACTGGAAGAGACTAATATTCTATGAGTTCTAATTGTCTATGATCATTGGACTTAGTAAATTTAGAAGCAAGTGGGTATCTTCACTCAGTCACAGTAAAGACCTCATGACATCAGAGATATTGTCACACCTGGGGCACACAGTGGGTGACTTTGTAATCATCATTCATTTTCCTACGATGTGGGTCCACCGAGAGATACTTCCTTGATATGAATGTGCTAAAAGGCGTTTTGAAACAGCTTCCACAAAAGTGCCAAATTCTAATTGATTTTGTGTTCCAAAGTGTTAGAATATAAATTGAATTTCAAGGCACAGGAAAAAAAAAAAAATAGAATTGGAAGTACAGAAAGTGAATTTACAAGCAGAAATGAAACAAGTCAATCTAATTTCAAAGGCTGTCCTAAGCCAAAGGTAAAATAACAAGCAGGGTTTGAGAAAAAAGGAAATCTAATATTCATAAGGGGTTCAACATCTAAGGGATGATAAATCGCACTTGAGAGGAAATGCTGCATTAGATAAATTTTATCTTGACATCGAACCCTTTAAAATGCCTGTAGAGCTTATCTTGTACATCTGTTGTGGCCCATATGCCAGTCTGTCCTTGGTAGTAACTGAAGGGTTATTTTCCCAAGAAAAATCTGTTTGACTTAGAAGCCGGAAGAAAGGAAAAGGAAGCTCAGAGATTGGAATCTAAATGGCTTCTAGAAAAATATCAAATGCCACCTTGACAGGAAAAAGATGAACAAGTCTATGATAACTGACACATCTTCTTACATTTAATTCTATTCTATATGCTCTCCAAATGCATTCTTAGCCTGGTTTAACAGCATTTAAGTCTGTTTTGGATCAAAATAGAGAATATGATAAAGGAAATCAAATCAGTGAAGTGTATTATTGGGTGGAATTACCTGTGCAGAAGTAAACCTGTGGAGATGGGACATTGGTGATCCTGTTTCACTGTGGGCCCTGAGACTCTCTATGGTAACAGGTATTGAATAGAATGGAAGGACGTTGTCCCAAGTTGGAAGTGTATAGGTTTGTGTGGGTAGGGAGTAAGGGACTAAGTGTAATCATCTGTGGTGTGTTTGTGTGTGTGTGAGTGTGTGTGCGTGTGCATGTGTAGCATGATATAGGGACCCAACAGGTGGGGTGAGGAGTAGTTGAAGTCAGGAGTTCTAGCCAGTAATTTCTGCTGTGGCTTTCTCTCTTTGCTTCATGAGTCAGTTTAGTTGGTGATTTACCTCATTCATTAAAGCTTCAGAAGGGACATGTGAAAGACAATGTATTTAATGACAAATAATCCAAAATATGTTTTTAGAGTGATGATTCCCAGTAATGAGTTCTTACCCAAGAAAAGAATGGATATTAGCTAGCATTTATTTAATATCAATACAATGTGTTTTATATCAATGTATTTTTATTTTACATAAACATATATGAGGTGATTGTGATATCTTTATATTTTAAAAGTATATAGTGACAACAGTTTGATTTGACACTATAAATATTAAGTAGACCTAGATTCAAATTCAGTTTCTACCACTTACCTTTGGACTTGACTTGAGTTCTTTGAGCCTCAGTTTCCTGATTCATAAAATGGAGATAAAATCCACTTTGCAGGGTTGTTATAAGGACTAAGTGAGAAAATTTAAAAAGGGTTTAGACTATGTAAAATGCTCATTAAGTTCTCTTCTTTTTTCATACATTCTGGATAAATTTGATTTTTTAAAAAGAAAAAAGTGTTATACTAAAAGTGTTATACTAAAATTTTATTTTGACCTTATTGTCTTTAGACCTTAAATATTTGACCGAAGCACAAATTCTCAAATTTTAAAAATAAAAGTGACCATACGTCTCGTATCATTTTTCGAAACTTTTAATTTGGGAATGACTTCAAATTACAGAAAAGTTGTAAGAATTGGAGTAGTACAAAGAACACCTGAATACCTGAATATATCTTACTTCTTTGGCTTTATCATTCTTTCCCTCTGTCTGTCTGTCTCTTTCTCTCTCTACACATATGCAAACCAAAAAAAAAAAAAAAACCCATTGCCGTTGAGTTGATTCCGACTCATAGCAACCCTAAAGGACAGAGTAGGACCACCCCATAGGGCTTCCAAGGAGCACCTGGTGGATTTGAACTGCTGAACTTTTTCTTAGCAGCCATAGCTCTTAACCACTGTGCCACGAGGATTTCCTCACATGCACATACATTTTTATATACGTGTAATTTTTTCTAAACAATTTGAGAGTGAGTGGCATGCGTTATAGACCTTTATCCTTCAATAATTTAAGTGTATTTCTTAAGAAGGATGTTTCTTTACCTTACCATAATGCCGTTATCAAGCTCAATAAATTTAACTACAAAATATTTTTTATCTACTCTACTATATATATTCCAATTCTGTCAATTGACCAACTAATGTCCTTCACAAAACATTTTTTTCCCCCTGCCAGCCCAGGATCCAGTGTAGGATTGG
Source organism: Loxodonta africana (assembly GCF_030014295.1). Taxonomy (NCBI): domain Eukaryota; kingdom Metazoa; phylum Chordata; class Mammalia; order Proboscidea; family Elephantidae; genus Loxodonta; species Loxodonta africana. The sequence continues at coordinate 42,796,203 of NC_087360.1, read as the reverse complement.
GTATTGCATTTAGTTGCCATGTCTCTTTTAATCTGGATTAACAAAAAACCTGTATTTATTTCATCACTGATAAAAGATATACCTGTATATGGCTGACTACTACAATTTGACTAACAGGGCAAGAGAATAACCAACTACCATTTATCTGGACGAGTCTCTGAGTGGTGCAAATGGTTAATGTGCTCGGCTGCTAATCAAAAAGTTAGAGGTTCAAATCCACCCAGAGGTGCTTTGGAATAAAGACCTGGCAATCTACTTCTAAAAAAAGCAGCCATTAAAAAACCCTATGGAGCACAGTTCTATTCTGACACACATAGGGTCACCATGAGTCAAAATTAATTGAAGGGCAACTAGTTTGGTTTATCTGGAAATTTCAATGACTTCTAACTGCCCAAAGCAACAATTGTAAGCTGATCTACCAGACTTTACAGTCCTCTCTAAAAAAAAAACAAAACAAAAAAAAACTCCTCTTTAATTATCTATACACCTCTCCCACTGTGGAGGCAGCAACATAAGCTTGATACAGGCAACTCTGGGTGTGAATTCTAGCTCTACCACTTGTTGTCTGTATGATCTTTAGTAAATTTCTTAACTTTTCCTAATTTCTTCAAAATAAAGTAATAGCCACTCAATAAATAACTGTGAGATGGGTAAATTAATCTACCTTATCTTGTCAGGATGATTAAATGCAACGATGTGCCCCAAAAGATGCTGGGCACATAGCAGTTTCTCTAAAAATGTTTATTTATTTACCTTGTTTCTTTCAGGAGCCAGGTTGGTAGTCTTCCTGAACATGAAACAGCATATTCACTCCCACTCCTCAACTTTGCTCGTATAGGCCCCACCTCTGCCATGCTTTTCAATCTCTCCTTAGACTACCCAAAGCTTGCATATTTGTTAAGATTCATCTCTAGTTTTTACATTCTCCATGGCAACCCCAATAATGTCATTAGTCTCTCTGTGCTCTCAATTGCTACACTATCTTGGACACATCAAAGATTTACTAAATATGTGAAAAATGAAATCCTAGAACACTAAAATTAGGGGTCCTTTAATAAGGCCATAAACTTAGAGAACTTATTATGTAAAGAAGGGAAGGACACTGTTACCAAGCACTGCTATTATGCCCAGTGCTTTATCTACCAAAACCAGTTGCTGTTGAGTCAACTTTGACTCATTGGGACCCTACATGTGTCAGAGTAGAACTGTGTTCCATAGGGTTTTCAGTGATTGACTTTTTGGAAGTAGATTGCCAGTTCTTTCTTCTGAGGTCCTTCTGGGTGGACTTGAACTTTCAACCTTCCAACTTTTTGGAAGTGTGTTAGCTGTTTGCACCACCCAGGGACTCTACCTTACCTACAGCATTATGTTAATCTCATAACAACCTTGATAGGTAAATCTTCTGGTCCCCATTCTGCAGATGAGGAACCTGTGCAAGGTCATGGAGCTAGAAAATAGAAGATTTGGATTCTGAACCAAGAGTTGGTTCTGTAGTTCCTTTTATACTGTATTGCCATCCAAGCTGAAATTTGTTTAAAAGATACTGATTTTGGTCCATGGATGATAGATATGTGGTAATTTTTAGGAAAACTAGAATGGTAGCAGGAGTGGGTGCATCCTAACCTCTTGCTCAAAATAAAGTAACTTTTGCCGCCCTGAATCAAAGTATCATCCATGAGCCTGTGACTGACTCAGGGTGACTCAAAATGACATTTTTATATGCTTCTGAGGGAAAACAGATTGACTAATAGGTAGTTCAAAAACCTTTTACACACAAAGAGCTCAATAATTTCACATTTTTAAAGTGTCACTTGCAGTTATCAGTTAATGACTGGCCATGGCTGCTCAACAAATAAAGCATTTATTGTAAGTGCTTCAGTGGGAGAAGTTGGAAAAAATGACCCCCTGAGGCCTTTCCAATGGATTTAATCAGTTTAATCAAAACTTTAGAATGAATCTGTTCCCAGAATGGAGCACTTATCTGTGATTTGAACTGTTATACCAGTGTTTAGGGTGAATACGTCTCATCTCCCCAAATGGTAAGTTCTTTGAGGATAGAAACTGTCTAACACTTTTTATTAGTCTCCCATAGAACTGAGTACACAGTTGCACACATAGTAGGTACTCAATAAGCACTAGTTGTCTGAATAACTACAGATTTTGTAACTCCAGATATTTACAATACAGAACACTTAAAGTGGGGCCAGATCACCAGAAGACTCTAAATAATGGTCCTTGTTGTTGTTAGGTGCTGTCAGTTCTGACTCATAGCAACCCTATGTACAACAGAACAAAACACTACCCAGTGCTGCACCATTTGCACAATCATTGATATATTTGAGCCATTAGAAAACCCTATGGAGCACAGTTCTATTCGGATCCACATAGGGTCACCATGAGTCAGAATTGACTTGAAGGGCAACTAGTTTGGTTTATCTGGGAATTTCAATATGGACTTGAGGATAGAAACTATGCTGGAGATTGCATGATAGAATTTTGCAAGACCAACAACTTCTTTATTGCAAACACATTTTTTCAACAACAAAGATGGTGACTATACACATAGAATTCACCAGATGGAGTACGCACAAATCAGCTTGACTACATCTGTAGAAAGAGATGATGGAAAAGCTCAATTACATCTGTCAGAACAAGGTCAGGGGCAAACGGCGTATGTACTCATATGTAAATTCAAGTTGAAGCTGAAGAAAATTAGAACAAGTCCACGAGAGCCAAAGCGTGACCTTGAGAATATCCTACCTGAATTTAGAGACTGCCTCAAGAATAAATTTGATGCATTGAAGAAGATCAGATGAGCTGTGGAATGGTATCAAGGGCATCATACACGAAGAAAGCAAAAGGTCATTAAAAAGACAGGAAATAAACAAACCAAAATGGATGTTAGAAGAGACTCTGAAACTTGCTCTTGAGCGTCACGTAGCGAAAGCTAATGGAAGAAATGATGAAGTAAAAGAGCTGAACAGAAGACTTCAAAGTGTGGCTCAAGAAGACAAAGTAAAGTGTTATGATGACATGTGCAAAGATCTGAAGTTAGAAAACCAAAAGGGAAGAGCACTCTCGGCGTTTCTAAAGCTGAAAGAACTGAAGAAAAAAGATTCAAGCCTCAAGTTTCAATAATCAAGAATTCTGCAGGAAAATATTAAATGACAAAGGAAGTATTAAAAGAAGATGGAAGGAATACACAGAGTCACTATATGAAAAAGAATTGGTTAACATTCAACCATTTCAGGCGGTAGAACATGATCAGGAACTGATGGTAGCGAAGGAAGAGGTCCAAGCTGTGCTAAAAAAAAAAGGCATTGGCAAAAAACAAGGCTCCAGGAATTGAAGGAATACCAACTGAGATGTGTCTTAATCATCTAGGGCTGCTATAACAGAAATACCACAAGTGGATGACTTTAACAAAGGGAAGTTTATTCTCTCAGAGTCCAGTAGGCTAGAAGTCTGAATTCAGGGCTCCGCTCCAGAGGAAGGTTTCTCTGTCTATTGGCTGTGGAGGAAGGTCCCTGTGATGCATCAGTCTTCCTTTGGTCTGGGAGCATCTCAGGGCAGGAACCTCAGGACAAAAGGATGCGCTTTGCTCCCAGCACTGCTTTCTTGGTGGTATGAGGTCCCCACGTCTCTCTGCTTGTTTCGCTCTTGTATATCTCAAAAGAGACTGGCTTAAGACACTACCTAATCTTGTTGACCTCATCAATATAAACTGCTGCCGTCGAGTCATAATCCATTTTATTACATCATAGTGACAGGGTTTACAACATATAGGAAAATCACATAAAACAGTGGAAATCACACAACACTGAGGCTCATGGCCCAACTAATTTGACAGATATTTTGGGGGGACATGATTCAATACATGACAAGATGTTTCAACAAACAGATGCAGTGCAGGAAGCGCTCACTTGACTATGCCAAAAAATTTGGAAGACAGCTACCTGGCCAACCAACTGGATGAGATCCATATTTATACCTATTCCAAGGTGGTTTATACCTATTCCAAAGCAATGTGGAAATTATGAAACATCATTAATATCACACAAAGCAAAAAAAAAATTTTTTTTATTGTACTTTAGATGAAGGAATACAGAGCAAACTTTCTCATTGAATAGTTAGTACACGTATTGTTTTATGACCTTGGTTAACAACCCCATGACATGTCAACACTCTCCCTTCTCAAACTTGGGTTCCCTATTCCCAGCTTTCCTGTCCCCTCCTGCCTTTTAGTCCTTGCCCCAGGGCTGGTGTGCCCCTGTAGTCTTGTTTTGTTTTATGGGTCTGTTCAATCTTTGGCTGAAGGGTGAACCTCAGGAGTGACTTCCGCACTGAGCTGAAAGTTTGTCTGGGGGCCATACTCTCAGAGTTTCTCCAGTCTCTGTCAGGCCAGCAAGTCTTGTCTTTCTTGTTGACTTAGAATTTTGTTCTACATTTTTCTCCAGCTATGTCCAGAACCCTCTATTGTGATACCTGTCAGAGCAGTCAGTGGTGGTAGCTGGGCACCAGCTAGGTGTATTGGACTCAGTCTGGTGGAGGCCATGATAGATATGGTCCATTAGTCCTTTGGACTAATCTTTGTCATGTATTTTTAGTTTTCTTCATTTTTTCCATGCTCCTGAAGGGGTGAGACCAGTGGAGTATCCTAGATGGCCACTCACAGGCTTTTAAGACCCCAGAGGCTACTCACCAAAGTATAATAAAGAACATTTTCTTTATAAACTATGTTATGCCAATTGAGCTAGACATTTCTCTAGGCTATGGTCCCCACAGCCCTCAGCCCAGCAATTTGGGCCCTCAGGGAGTTTGAATGTGTCTATGGAGGTTCCCCCCAATGTGTCTGTCAGTTTGTTGTACTATGGGGGCTTGCGTTTTGCTCTGATGCTGGAAGCTATGCCACTGGTATTCAGATACCAGCAGGGTCACCCACGGAGGACAGGTTTCAATTGAGCTTCCAGACTATGACAGACTAGGAAGAAAGACCTGGCAGTCTACTTCTGAAAAGAATTAGCCAGTGAAAATCTTATGAATAACATTGGAACATTGTCTGATATAGTGCTGGAAGATGAGTCCCCAGGTTGGAATACACTTAAAAGAAGACTGAGGAAGAGCTGCATCCTCAAAGTAGAGTTGACCTTAATGATGTGGTTGGAGTAAAGCTTTCAGGACCTTCATTTGCTGATGTGGCATGACTCAAAATGAGAAAAAAAAAAAAGCTGCAAACATCCATTAATAATCAAGACCTGGAATGGCAAAGTATGAATCTAGGAAAATTGGAAATCATTAAAAATGAAATGGAATGCATAAACATCGATATCCTAGGAATTAGTGAGCTGAAATGGACTGGTATTCTCTACTCTGAATGGAACAAACATATAATCTACACTGCTGGGAATGACAACTTGAAGAGGAATGGTGTTACATTCATCATCAAAAAGAACTTTTCAGGATCTATCCTAAAGTACAGCGCTATCAGTGACAGGATAATATCCATATGCTTACATGGAAGAGCAGTTAATATGACCATTATTCAAATTTATGCACCAAACACTAAGGCCAAAGATGAAGAAATTGAAGATTTTTATCAGCTTCTGCAATCTGAAATTGATAGAACGTGCAATCAGGATGTATTGATAATTACTGGTGATTGGAATGCAAAAGTTGGAAACAAAGAAGGCTTGGTGGTTGGAAAATATGGCGTTGGTGATAGAAACAAAGCTGGAGATTCAATAATAGAATTTTGCAAGGTCAATGACTTCCTCATTACAAATACCTTTTTACACCAGCATAAATGGTGACACGGATCTCACCAGATGGAATACACAGGAATCAAATCGACTATGTCTGTGGAAAGAGACAATGGAAAAGCTCAATATCATCAGTCAGAGCAAGACCAGGGGTGACTGTGGAACAGACTATCAATTGCTCATATGCAAGTTCAAGACTGAACGGAAGAAAATCAGAGCAAGTCCAAGAGAGCCAAAGTACGACTTTGAGTATATCCCACCTAAATTTAGAGAATTTCTCAAAAATAGATTCAACACATTGAACACTAATGAGAAAGACAAGACAAGTTGTGGAATGACATCAAGGACATCATACATGAAGAAAGCAAGAGGTCATTGAAAAGACAGGAAAGAAAGAAAAGACCAAGATGGATGTCAGAGGAGACTCTGAAACTTGCTCATGAATGTTGAGCAGCTAAAGCAAAAGGATGAAATAAAAGAACTGAACAAAATATCTCAAAAGGTGGCTCAAGAAAACAAAGTATTATAATCACATGTGCAAAGAACTGGAGATAGAATACCAAAAAGAAAGAAAATGCTCAATGTTTCTTAAGCTGAAGTATCTTAAGAAAAAATTCAAGCCTTGAGTTGCAATAGTGAAGGATTCTATGGGGAAAATATTAAATGACGCAGGAAGCATCAAAAGAAGATAGAAGGAATACTCGGAGTCATTATACCAAAAAGAATTAGTCAACTTTCAACCATTTCGAGAGGTAGGATATGATCAGGAACTGATGGTACTGAAGGAAGAAGAACAAGCTGCACTGAAGGCATTGTCGAAAAGCAAGGTTCTGGGAATTGGTGGAATATCAACTGAGATGTTTCAGCAAACGGATGCAGTGGTGGAAGTGCTCACTCATCTATGCCAAGAAGTTTGGAAGACAGCTACCTGGCCAACTGACTGGAAGAGATCCATATTTATGCCTATTCCCAAGAAAGGTGGTCCAAACAAACGTGGAAATTATAGAACAATATCATTAATATCACACACAAGCAAAATTTGCTGAAGATCATTCAAAAGCAGCTGCAGCAGTATATCAAACAGGGAACTGCCAGAAATTCGGCCGGATTCAAAAGAGGATGTGGAACCAGGGATATCATTGCTGATGTCAGATGGACCCTGGCTGAAAGCAGAGAATGCCAGAAGGACACTTACCTGTGTTTTATTGACTAGGCAATGGCATTTAGCTGTGTGGATCATAACAAATTATGGATAACATTGTGAAGAATGGGTATTCCAGAACACTTAATTGTGCTCCTGAGGAAACTGTACATAGGTCAAGAGGCATGTGTTTGGACAGAACAAGGGGATACTGAGTGGTTTAAAGTCAAGAAAGGTGTGCACCAGGGTTGTATCCTTTCACCATACCTATTCAATCTGTATGCTGAACAAATAATTCGAGAAGCTGGGCTTTATGAAGAACAGAGCATCAGGATTGGAGAAGAATAATTAAGAACCTGCAATATGCAGATGACACAACCTTGCTTGCTGAAAGCGAAGAGGACTTGAAGCACTTACTGATGAAGAGCAAAGACTACAGCCTTCAGTATGGGTTACACCTCAACATAAAGAAAACAAAAGTCCTCACAACTGGGCCAAAAAGCCACATCAGAATAAACGGAGAAAAGATTCAAGCTGTCAAGGATTTCATTTTACTTGGATCCAAAATCAACAGCCATAGAAGCAGCAGTGAAGAAATCAAAAAATGGGAGGCGGGGCCAACACGGAGAACTAATCAGAACATTCCGCTGATCCCTCTAACAAAAAAAAAAAAAAAAAAAGACCTGAAAAAACAAGTGAATTGATTATGTATATGACACACTAGAAACCCTAAACATCAAAGCAAAATTAAGGAATCAGTCTGAGCAACGGGGGAGGTAAAGATGGTGCAGAAGCAGCAACAAGTTACCGAGACCACGCAATGCCTCAGCTCTGGTTCCTTGGCAGTAGAGCTGATGGTAATTCCCTGAGACACGGCAGCTTCAGCGAAAGAAGAAAGCAGAGTGGCACACCCCTGACCTTCTGGCATGTCTACAACGGAGCTGGCTGTGGCATTTAGGCAGCGAAAGAAGGCAACCAAAAACCGAAGTGTTGAAGTGCCGGCACTCCGACCCCCTGGTATGATGGCTGCGGGACTGGCAGTGGAGTTTAGGACACAGCTGATTCAGTGAGAGAAGGCAAGCATGGGACACAGCCCTAACCCCCTGGGGCAATCTAGGCGGGAACCCAGCCAGCGTACACAGGCTACACGTGCCTCTGGAATCTGAGATAAAACAGCACTCTTGACACAAGATAAGTGATTTAGTCTAATTTACCACCTGCAGATCTAATAGCTCCTTCTTTTGAAAGAACTCTCTCCTAGCTATCTGATCCCTCCCCCTTCTACCCCAGCCAGCTTCATTAACAGTTGATTTCCCTGGGCCTGAGATAGGACCTTCTGTGCTTCCCGAGCCACTCTTCTGGCCTGGGAGAAGGAACAGATTAACAAACAGGGGGAAAAATACTCTGCAGACTTCCCTAATCTGGAATCTCAGAGCAGAAGGGGCTCCAGTCCAGTCCAAACTTTGTCTCTCACCCCTACATGGATCCAGGTGGCTATTATATTGCAAGGGCAAATCTTTTTGAGGTCTGGCTGTAACTGTTTCAGCTGTGCAGTAGACAGGTTTTGGAGGTATGCTACCACTTTGCCTATTAAACAGGGCCTTCACCTACCAAAAAAAAATTTTTTTTCACCTACCCACAGCAGGGGCCTGAGGACTGGAGGCTCCATCCATGCCACCTAGCCACCCACAAAAGGATAGTGGTGCCTAATAGTCCTTACAGGTATAAGCATTAGGTGCCTAAGGTACAGCTGCAGAGCCTACCCACTAGAGCCCTCAAAAGAACAGAGACACTCCTTCCTCGCTGACAGTTGGGGGAAGGCTGTCAGCCCTCTGCTTTCCTCAGAGTGTGACCCCCGGCTGCTACCAGAAACCAGTGCATACACCCATCACCACCGCTCCCCTAAGATAGTAGGTGAAAGCCTACACCACACACTAGGTGACCGACTATCGGTACACCTGAGCTGAATCTATACAAGAATAGTGAATGCATTCCTAGGCTCATATACCTGGAAACAGCTCTAGAGATCTGATAACAGGACATTAGTGCTTCAAAAGCTCCAGTAACAAGTGAGCTCACTCTAGTAGCCTATTTGGCTGTATAGAAACAAAACAAAGCAAGAAACTAGGGCACAGTGAGCAAACACAAAATAAATTAATACAATAACTTATAGATGGCTCAGAGACAACAGTCAATATCAAATCACATAAAGAAGCAGACCATGATTGCTTCAACAAACTCCAAAAACATAATCAAGGACTCTCCCAGATGAAGATGTATTCCTGGAAGTACCAGAAGCAGAATACAAAGGATTAATACACAGACCTCTTCAAGACATCAGGAACGACATCAGGAACGAGATCAGGCAAGAAACAGAAAAAGCCAAGGAAAACACAGATAAAGCAGTTGAAGAAATTAAAAAGATTATTCAAGAACATAATGAAAAATTTAATAAACTACAAGAATTCATAGAGAGACAACATTCAGAAATTCAGAAGATTAACAATAAAATTACAGAATTAGACAACTCAAAAGAAAGTCAGAGGAGCAGAACTGAGGAACTGGAATGCAGAATTTATTAGATTGAAGATAAATCACTTTGCACCAATATATTTGAAGAAAAATCAGATAAAAGTATTTTAAAAAATGAAGAAAACTTAAGAATCACATGGGACTCTATGAAGAAGAATAACTTGCAAATGATTGGAATACCAGAACAGGGAGGGATAACAAAAAATACAGAGAGAATTGTTGAAGATGTGTTGGCAGAAAACTTCCCTGATATCATGAAAGATGAAAGGGTATCTATCCAAGATGCTCATCGAACCCCATACAAGGTAGATCCCAAGATAAAGTCACGAAGACATGTTGTTGTTGTTAGGTGCCGTCGAGTTGGTTCCGACTCATAGCAAACCTATGCACAACAGAAGGAAACACTGCCCAGTCTTGCGCCATCCTTACAATCGTTGTTATGCTTGAGATCATTGTTGCAGCCACTGTGTCAATCCACCTCATTGAGGGTCTTCCTCTTTTCTGTTGACCCTGTACTCTGCCAAGCATGACGTCCTTCTCCAGGGACTGATCCCTCCTGACCGCATGTCCAAAGTACGTAAGACGCAGTCTCACCATCCTTGCCTCTAAGGAGCATTCTGGCTGCACTTCTTCCAAGACAGTTTTGTTTGTTCTTTTGGCAGTCCATGGTATATTCACTATTCTTTGCCAACACCACAATTCAAAGGCGTCAACTCTTCTTCAGTCTTCCTTATTCATTGTCCAGCTTTCACATGCATATGATGTGATTGAAAATACCATGGGTTGGGTCAGGCGCACCTTAGTCTTCAGGGTGACATCTTTGCTCTTCAATACTTTGAAGAGGTCCTTTGCAGCAGATTTGCCCAATGCAATGCATCTTTTGATTTCGTGACTGCAGCTTCCATGGCTGTTGATTGTGGATCCAAGTAAAATGAAATCCTTGACGACTTCAATCTTTTCTCCATTTATCATGATGTTGCTCATTGGTCCAGTTGTGAGGATTTTTGTTTTCTTTATGTTGAGGTGTAATCCATACTGAAGGCTGTGATCTTCATTAGTAAGTGCTTCAAGTCCTCTTCACTTTCAGCAAGCAAGGTTGTGTCATCCGCATAATGCAGGTTGTTAATGAGTCTTCCTCCAATCCTGATGCCCCATTCTTCTTCATATAGTCCAGCTTCTCGTATTATTTGTTCAGCATACAGATTAAGTAAGTATGGTGAAAGAATACAACTCTGACACACACCTTTCCTGACTTTAAACCAATCAGTATCCCCTTGTTCTGTCCGAACAACTGCCTCTTGACATATTTTCAAGACATATTATCATTAAACTAGCCAAAACCAAAGACAAAGAGAAAATTTTAAGAGCAGCCAGGGATAAGCAAAAAGGCATCTACAAGGAGAATCAATATGAATAAGTTTGGACTACTCGGCAGAAACCACACAGGCAAGAAGGTAATGGGATGATGTACAAAAAGCATTGAAGGAGAAAAATTGCCAGCCGAGAATCATATCCAGCAAAACTGTCTCTCAAATTTGAAGGTGAAATTAAGACATTTACAGATAAACAGAAGCTTAGGGATTTTGCAAATACCAAACCAAAACAACAAGAAATACTAAAGGAAATTCTCTGAATAGAAAATCAATAATATCAGATATCAACCCAACACTAGAACACAGAACAGAGCAAGCAGATATCAACTCAGATAGGGAAATCATAAAAATAAACCCAGATTAAAAGAAAAAAACAAATGCTCAAAACAGGGAATCAGTGATGCCGTTATATAAAAGATGACAATAGTCAATAAAGAGGGACTAAATAAAGTAAGCATAGATCTTCCGTACGGAGAGGAAATCAAGGCGATATAGGGAGATACAGTTAGGTTTAAACTTAGAAAAACAGGGGTAAATATCAAGGTAACCACAAAGAAGACTAACAATCCTACACTTCAAAATAAAAAACAAGATAAACAAAAAGACTCAGCAAAAACAAATTCAACCACAATGAAAAAGAGGAACACACAATTTACAAAGAAAAACTTCTCAGCACAAAAAAGTGGAAAAATTAAACTGTCAACAACACACAAAAAAAGACATCAAAATGACAGCACTAAACTCATACCTATCTATAATCATGCTGAATGTAAATGGTCTAAATGCACCAATAAAGGGACAGACAGTTGAAGAATGGATTAAAAAACCACGATCCAGCTATATGCTGCCTACAAGAGAGGCACCATAGACTTAAAGACATGAACAGACTAAAATTCAAAGGATGCAAAAAAAAAAAAATACATCAAGCAAACAACAATCAAAAAAAAAAAAGCAGGAGTGGCTAAAATAATTTCTGACAAAACAAGCTTCAAACTTAAATCTACCACAAAGGATTAGGAAGGGCAACATATAATGGTTAAAGGGACAATATACCAGGAGGATATTACCATATTAAATATTTATACACCCAATGACAGGGCTTCATGATACATAAAAAAAAACTCTATCAGCATTGAAAACAGAGAGAGACAGCTCCACAATAATGGTGGGAGACTGCAGCACACCACTTTCAGTGAAGGACAGAACATCCAGAAAGAAGCTCAATAAAGACATGGAAGAGCTAAATGTCACAATTAACCAACCTGACCTCACAGACACTCCATCTGACATCATACATGTATACCTTCTTTTGCAATGCACATGGAACATTCTCTAGAATAGACCACATATAAGGCCATAAAGCAAGTCTTTACAGAATCCAAAACATCAAAATACTACAAAATATCTTCTCTGACCAAAAGGCCATAAAATGAAAAGTCAATAACAGGAAAAGCAGGGAAAAGAAATCAAACACTTGGAAACTGAACAATACCCTGCTCAAAAAAAAGACTGGATTATAGAAGACATTAAGGATGGAATAAAGAAATTCAGAGAATCCAGTGAGAATGGAAACACTTCCTATCAGAACCTTTGGGACACAGCAAAAGCGGTACTCAGAGGCCAATTTATATCAATAAAGGTGCACGTCGAAAAAGAATTCTACCAAACTTTCAGAGAAGAGTTAACACCACTACTACTAAAGGTATTTCAGAGCATAGAAAAGGATGGAATACCCCCAAACTCATTCTATGAAGCCAGCATATCTCTGATACCAAAACCAGGTAAAGACTCCACAAAAAAAGAAAATTACAGGCCAATATATCCCTCATGAATTTAGATGTAAAAATCCTCAACAAAATTCTAGCCAATGGAATTCAACAACATATCAAAAAAAATCATTCACCATGACTAAGTGGGATTCATACCAGGTATGCAGGGATGGTTCAACATTAGAAAAACAAACATTGTAATCCATCACATAAATAAAACAAAAGACGAGAACCATATGATCTTATCAATTGATGCAGAAAAGGCAGCTGACAAAGTTCAATACCCATTCATGATAAAAACTCTCAGCAAAATAGGAATAGAAGGAGAATTCTTAGACAGTATAAAGGGCATTTATACAAAGCCAATAGCCAACATCATCCTAAACAGACAGAGTTTGAAGCCATTCCCATTGAGAACAGGAACCAGACAAGGAAACCCTTTATAACCACTCTTATTCAACATTGTGCTGGAGGTTCTAGCCAGAGCTATAAGGCTAGATAAAGAAATAAAGGGCATCCAAATTGGCAAAGAAGAAGTAAAAGTATCTCTGTTTGCAGATGACATGATCTTATACATAGAAAAACCTAAAGAATTCTTAAGAAAACTACTGAAACTAATAGAAGAGTTCAGCAGAGTTTCAGGATACAAGATAAACATAGATAAATCAGTTGAATTCCTCTAGATCAACAAAGAGAGCAACAAAGACAAAATCACCAAATAGGGGCTTTTACAATAGACCCTAAGAAGATAAAGTACCTAGGAATAAATCAACCAGAAATATAAAAGATCTATACAAAGAAAACTACAAGAAACTACTGAAAGAAGCCAAAAGAGACCTTCATAACTGGAGAAACATACCTTGCTCATGGATAGGAATATACCACATTGTAAAAATGTCTATTCTGCCCAAAGTGATCTATAGGTACAATGCAATCCTTATCTAAATACCAGTGACATTTTTTTAATGAGATGGTGAAACAAACCACCAACTTCATATGGAAGCGAAAGGCCCTGGATAAGTTAAATAAATAAACAAACAAACAAACAAATAAATAAAAAAAAGAAGAACAAAGTGGGAGGCCTCACAGTACCTGAAGTTAGAACATATTATACTCTGCGGTAGTCAAAACAGCCTGATATCGGTACCACAATGGATGCATAGACAAATGGAACAAATTTGAGAATCCAGACATGAATCCATCCATATATGAGCAACTGATATTTGACAAAGTCCCCAAATCAGTTAAATGGGGAAAAGACAGTCTTTTTAACAAATGGTGCTGGCATAACTGGATAACCACTTGCAAAAAAAGAAAAGAAACAAGACCCATACCTCACACCATGTTAAAAAACTAACTCAAAATGGGTCAAAGACATAGACATAAAATCTAAAACGATTAAGTTCATGGAAGAAAAAATAAGAACAATCCTAAGAGCCCCAACACATGGCATAAACAGTATACAAAACATTACTAGGACTGCAAAAACAGCAAAAGCAAAATTAGATAACGGGGAGCTCCTGAAAGTCAAACTCCTATGTTCATTCAAAGACTTAGCTAAAAGAGTAAAAAGATTACCTACGGATCTGGAAAAAGTTTTTAGCTATGACATTTCTGATCTGTGGCTAATCTCTAAAATCTCCATGTACTGCAAAAACTCAACAACAAAAAGACAGATAACCCAATTAAAAAATGGTCAAAAGATATGAACAGGCACTTCACTAAAGAAGACATTCAGGTAGCTAACAGATACTTGAGGAAATGCTCACGAAACGCAAATCAAAACTACAATGAGATTCCAACTCACTCCAACAAGGCTGGCATTAATCCTTAAGACACAGAATAATAAATGTTGGAGGGGTTGTGGAGAGACTGAACACTTATACACTGCTAGTGGGAATGTAAAATGGTAGAACCACTTTGGAAATCGATTTGTCACTTCCTTAAAAAGCTAGAAATAGAAGTACCATATGACCTAGCAATCTCAATCCTTGGAATACATCTTAGAGAAGTAAAAGCCTTTACACGAACAGATATATGCAAACACATGCTCATTGCAGCACTGTTTACAATAGCAAAAAGATGGAAGCAACAAAGGTGCCCATCAATGGATGAATGGATAAATAAATTATTCACGAGATGGAACACTACGCATTGATAAAGAACAGCGATGAATCTGCGAAACATTTCGTAACATGGAGGAACCTGGAAGGCATTATGTTGAATGAAATTAGTTGCAAAAGGACAAATATTGTATGAGACCACTGCCATAAGAACTCAAGAAATAGTTTAAACAGAGAAGAAAATATTCTCTGATGGTTACAAGAGCGGGGAGGGAGGGAGGAAGGGAGAGGGGATTCACTATTTAGATACCAGGCAAGAACTAGTTTAGGTGAAGAGACGGACAACACGCAGTACAGGAGAGGTCACCACAACTGGACTAAACCAAAAGCAAAGGAGTTTCCTGAATACAACCAAATGATTCAAAGGCCAGAGTAGCAGGGGCGGAGGTTTGGGGACGATGGTTTCAGGGGACATCTAGGTCAATTGGAATAATAGAAAATATTAAGAAAATATTCTGCATCCCATTTTGGAGAGTGGTGCCTGAGGTCTTAAACGCTAGCAAGCAGCCATGCAACAGTTGGTCTCAATCCACCTGGAGCAAAGGAGAATGAAGAACACCAAAGACACAACGTAAGTATCAGCCCAAGAGCCAGAATGGGCCACATAAATCAAAGACTACATCAGTCTGAGACCAGAAGAACTAGATGGTGCCCAGCTTCAACCAATGACTGCCATGGCAGCGAACTCAACAGAGAATCCCTAAAGGCGCAGGAGAGCAGTGGGATGCAGATCCCAAATTCTAGTAAAAAGATCAGACTTAATGGTCTGACTGAGACCAGAGGGACCCCTGAGGTCATGTTTCCCAGACCTTCTGTTAGCTCAAGACAGAAAACATTCTCAAAGCCAACTCTTCAGACAGGGATTGGACTGGACTACAAGACAAAAAATGATACTGGTGAGGAGTGTGCTTCTTGGATCAAGTAGACACATGAGACTTTCTGAGCAGCACCTGTCTAGAGGGGAGATGTGAAGGCTGAGGGGGATAGAAGTTGGCTGAACGGACACAGAAACAGGGCGTAGAGAAGGAATGTGCTGTCTGATTAGGGGGAGAGTAACTAGGAGTATATAGCAAGGTGTACTCGAGGGCACTGGTTTTGTTTTTATATACATTTTTGCATGAGAGGCTGACTTGATCTGTAAACTATCACTTAAAGCACAATTTAAAAAAAAAAAGAAATCAAAAGACGCATTGACCTGGGTAAATCTGCTGCAAAGGACCTCTTTAAAGCGTTGACAAGCAAAGATGTCACCTTGAAGACTAAGGTGCGCCTGACCCAAGCCATGGTATTTTCAATTGCATCATATGCATTTGAAAGCTGGGCAATGAATGAGGAAAACCAAAGAAGAACTCACACTTTTGAATTGTGGTGTTGGCAAAGAATATCAAAATACGATGGACTGCCAAAACAACAAACAAATCTGCCTTGGAAGAAGTACAACCAGAATGCTCCTTTGAAGCAAGGGTGGTGAGACTGCATCTTACATACTTTGGACATGTTGTCAGGAGGGGTCAGTCACTGGAGAAGGACATCACGATTGGTAAAGTACAGGGTCAGTGGAGAAGAGGAAGGCCCTCAATGAGATGGATTGACATGGTGGGTACAACAATGGGCTCAAGCATGAGTGTAAGGATGGCACAGGACCGGGCAGTGTTTTGTTCTGTGATTCATAGGTTTGGTATGAGTTAGAACCGACTCTATGGCACCTAACAACAACAACGTCATGGACCTTCCATGACCTTGCTTTGCACAGGTTGTGCTGGCTTGCCCAGTTTTGCGTACTGTCTTACCCTTCACCATTGTCCATTTAGTTTTTTTTTTTATTAACTTTTATTAAGCTTCAAGTGAACGTTTACAATTCCAATCAGTCTGTCACATATAAGTTTACATACATCTCACTCCCTACTCCCACTTACTCTCCCCTTCTTGAGTCAGCCCTTTCAGTCTCTCCTTTCGTGACAATTTTGCCGGCTTCTCTCTCTCTCTATCCTCCCATGCCCCCTCCAGACAAGAGTTGCCAACACAATCTCAAGTGTCCACCTGATATAATTAGCTCACTCTTCATCGACGTCTCTCTCCCACCCGCTGACCAGTCCCTTTCATGTCTGATGAGTTGTCTTCGGGGATGGTTCCTGTCCTGTGCCAACAGAAGGTCTGGGGACCATGGCCGCCGGGATTCCTCTAGTCTCAGTCAGACCATTAAGTTTGGTCTTTTTATGAGAATTTGGGGTCTGCATCCCACTGATCTCCTGCTCCCTCAGGGGTCCTCTGCTGTGCTCCCTGTCAGGGCAGTCATCGATTGTGGCCGGGCACCAACTAGTTCTTCTGGTCTCAGGATGATGTAGGTCTCTGGTTCATGTGGCCCTTTCTGTCTCTTGGGCTCTTAGTTGTCGTGTGGCCTTGGTGTTCTTCATTTTCCTTTGCTCCAGGTGGGTTGAGACCAATTGATGCATCTTAGATGGCCGCTTGTTAGCATTTAAGACCCCAGACGCCACATTTCAAAGTGGGATGCAGAATGAGTTCATAATAGAATTATTTTGCCAATTGACTTAGAAGTCCCCACAAACCATGTTCCCCAGACCCCCACCCTTGCTCCGCTGACCTTTGAAGCATTCATTTTATCCCGGAAACTTCTTTGCTTTTGGTCCAGTCCAATTGAGCTGACCTTCCATGTATTGAGTGTTGTCTTTCTCTTCACCTAAAGCATTTCTTATCTACTGATTAATCAATAAAAAACCCTCTCCCACCCTCCCTCCCTCCCCCCCTCGTAACCACAAAAGTATGTGTTCTTCTCAGGTTTACTATTACTCAAGATCTTATAATAGTGGTCTTATACAATATTTGTCCTTTTGCCTCTGACTAATTTGGCTCAGCATAATGCCTTCCAGGTTCCTCCATGTTATGAAATGTTTCACAGATTCGTCACTGTTCTTTATCGATGCGTAGTATTCCATTGTGTGAATATACCACAATTTATTTAACCATTCATCCGTTGATGGACATCTTGGTTGCTTCCAACTTTTTGCTATTGTAAACAGAGCTGCAATAAACATGGGTGTGCATATATCTGTTTGTGTGAAGGCTCTTGTATCTCTAGGGTATATTCCGAGGAGTGGGATTTCTGGGTTGTATGGTAGTTCTATTTCTAACTGTTTAAGATAACGCCAGATAGATTTCCAAAGTGGTTGTACCATTTTACATTCCCACCAGCAGTGTATAAGAGTTCCAATCTCTCCGCAGCCTCTCCAACATTTATTATGTTGTGTTTTTTGGATTAATGCCAGCCTTGCTGGTGTGAGATGGAATCTCATCGTAGTTTTAATTTGCATTTCTCTAATGGCTAATGATCGTGAGCATTTTCTCGTGTATCTGTTGGCTGCCTGAATATCTTCTTCAGTGAAATGTGTGTTCATATCCTTTGCCCACTTCTTGATTGGGTTGTTTGTCTTTTTGTGGTTGAGTTTTGACAGAGTCATGTAGATTTTAGAGATCAGGCGCTGGTCGGAGATGTCATAGCTGAAAATTCTTTCCCAGTCTGTAGGTGGTCTTTTTACTCTTTTGGTGAAGTCTTTAGATGAGCATAGGTGTTTGATTTTTAGGAGCTCCCAGTTATCTAGTTTCTCTTCACCATTTTTGGTAATGTTTCGTATTCTGTTTATGCCTTGTATTAGGGCTCCTAGGATTGTCCCAATTTTTTCTTCCATGATCTTTATCGTTTTAGTCTTTATGTTTAGGTCTTTGATCCACTTGGAGTTAGTTTTGTGCATGGTGTAAGGTATGGGTCCTGTTTCATTTTTTTGCAAATGAATATCCAGTTATGCCAGCACCATTTGTTAAAAAGGCTATCTTTTCCCCAGTTAATTGATACTGGTCCTTTGTCAAATATCAGCTGCTCATACTTGGATGGATCTATGTCTGGGTTCTCAATTCTGTTCCATTGGTCTGTGTGTCTGTTGTTGTACCAATACCAGGCTGTTTGGACTACTGTGGCTGTATAATAGGTTCTGAAGTCAGGTAAGGTGAGGCCTCCCACTTTCTTCTTCTTTTTCAGTAGTGCTTTGCTTATCCGGGGCTTCTTTCCCTTCCATATGAAATTGGTGATTTGTTTCTCTATCCCCTTAAAATATGACATTGGAATTTGGGTCGGAAGTGAGTTAAATGTATAGATGGCTTTTGGTAGAATAGACATTTTTACTATGTTAAGTCTTCCTATCCATGAGCAAGGTATGTTTTTCCACTTAAGTATGTCCTTTTGAATTTCTTGTAGTAGAGCTTTGTAGTTTTCTTTGTATAGGTCTTTTACATCCTTGGTAAGATTTATTCCTAAGTATCTTATCTTCTTGGGGGCTACTGTGAATGGTATTGATTTGGTTATTTCCTCTTCGGTGTTCTTTTTGTTGATGTAGAGGAATCCAAGTGATTTTTGTATGTTTATTTTATAACCTGAGACTCTGCCAAACTCTTCTATTAGTTTCAGTAGTTTTCTGGAGGATTCCTTAGGGTTTTCTGTGTATATAATCATGTCATCTGCAAATAGTGATAACTTTACTTCTTCCTTGCCAATCCGGATACCTTTTATTTCTTTGTCTAGCCTAATTGCCCTGGCTAGGACTTCCAGCACGATGTTGAATAAGAGCGGTGATAAAGGGCATCCTTGTCTGGTTTCCGTTCTAAAGGGAAATGCGTTCAGGTTCTCTCCATTTAGAGTGATATTGGCTGTTGGCTTTGCATAAAAAAAATAGATGCCCTTTATTATGTTGAGGAATTTTCCTTCAATTCCTATTTTGGTAAGAGTTTTTATCATGAATGGGTGTTGGACTTTGTCAAATGCCTTCTCTGCATCAATTGATAAGATCATGTGGTTTTTGTCTTTTGTTTTATTTATGTGATGGATTACATTAATGGTTTTTCTGATATTAAACCAGCCTTGCATACCTGGTATAAATCCCACTTGATCAGGGTGAATTATTTTTTTGATGTGTTGTTGGATTCTATTGGCTAGAATTTTTATTGAGGGTTTTTGCATCTATGTTCATGAGGGATATAGGTCTATAATTTTCTTTTTTTGTAATGTCTTTACCTGGTTTTGGTATCAGGGAGATGGTGGCTTCATAGAATGAGTTGGGTAGTATTCCGTCATTTTCTATGCTTTGGAATACCTTCAGAAGTAGTGGTGTTAACTCTTCTCTGAAAGTTTGGTAGAACTCTGCAGTGAAGCCGTCCGGGCCAGGGCTTTTTTTTGTTGGGAGTTTTTTGATTACCGTTTCAATCTCTTTTTTTGTTATGGGTCTATTTAGTTGTTCTACTTCTGAATGTGTTAGTTTAGGTAGGTAGTGTTTTTCCAGGAATTCATCCATTTCTTCTAGGTTTTCAAATTTGTTAGAGTACAATTTTTCATAATAATCTGAAATGATTCTTTTAATTTCATTTGGTTCTGTTGTGATGTGGTCCTTCTCGTTTCTTATTCGGGTTATTTGTTTCCTTTCCTGTATTTCTTTAGTCAGTCTAGCCAATGGTTTATCAATTTTGTTAATTTTTTCAAAGAACCAGCTTTTGGCTTTGTTAATTCTTTCGATTGTTTTTCTGTTCTCTAATTCATTTAGTTCAGCTCTAATTTTTAGTATTTGTTTTCTTCTGGTGCCTGATGGATTCTTTTGTTGCTCACTTTCTATTTGTTCAAGTTGTAGGGACAGTTCTCTGATTTTGGCTCTTTCTTCTTTTTGTATGTGTGCATTTATTGATATAAATTGGCCTCTGAACACTGCTTTTGCTGTGTCCCAGAGGTTTTGATAGGAAGTATTTTCATTCTCGTTGCATTCTATGAATTTCCTTATTCCCTCCTTGATGTCTTCTATAACCCAGTCTTTTTTCAGGAGGGTAGTGTTCAGTTTCCAAGTATTTGATTTCTTTTCCCTAGTTTTTCCGTTATTGATTTCTAGTTTCATTGCCTTGTGGTCTGAGAAGATGCTTTGTAATATTTCGATGTTTTGGACTCTGCAAAGGTTTGTTTTATGACCTAGTATGTGGTCTATTCTAGAGAATGATCCATGTGCGCTAGAAAAAAAGTATATTTTGCAGCAGTTGGGTGGAGAGTTCTGTATAAGTCAATGAGGTCAAGTTGGTTGATTGTTGTAAGTAGATCTTCCGTGTCTCTGTTGAGCTTCTTACTGGATGTCCTGTCCTTCTCCGAAAGTGGTGTGTTGAAGTCTCCGACTATAATTGTGGAGGTATCTATCTCACTTTTCACTTCTGTTAAAATTTGATTTATGTATCTTGCAGCCCTGTCATTGGGTGCATAAATATTTAATATGGTTATGTCTTCCTGATCAATTGTCCCTTTTATCATTATATAGTGTCCTTCTTTATCCTTTGTGGTGGATTTAAGTCTAAAGTCTATTTTGTCAGAAATTAATATTGCTACTCCTCTTCTTTTTTGCTTATTGTTTGCTTGATATATTTTTTTCCATCCTTTGAGTTTTAGTTTGTTTGTGTCTCTAAGTCTAAGATGTGTCTCTTGTAGGCAGCATATAGATGGATCGTGTTTCTTTATCCCGTCTGTGACTCTCTGTCTCTTTATTGGTGCATTTAGTCCATTTACATTCAGCGTAATTATAGATAAATAAGTGTTTAGTGCTGTCATTTTGATGCCTTTTTATGTGTGTTGTTGACAATTTCATTTTTCCACATACTTTTTTGTGCTGAGGCATTTTTCTTAGTAAATTGTGAGATCCTCATTTTCATAGTGTTTGACTTTATGTTAGTTGAGTCGTTACGTTTTTCTTGGCTTTTATCTTGAGTTATAGAGTTGTTATACCTTTCTGTGGTTACCTTATTAGTTACCCCTATTTTTCTAAGTAAAACCTAACTTGTATTGTTCTATATCACCTTGTATCACTCTCCATATGGCAGTTCAATGCCTCCTGTATTTAGTCCCTCTTTTTGATTATTGTGATCCTTTACCTATTGACTTCCATGATTCCCTGTTATGAGTATTTTTTTTTAATTAATCTTAATTTGTTTGTTTTTGTGATTTCCCTATTTGAGTTGATATCAGGACGTTCTGTTTTGTGACCTTGTGTCGTGCTGATATCTGATATTATTGGTTCTCTGACCAAACAATATCCTTTAGTATTTCTTGTAGCTTTGGTTTGGTTTTTGCAAATTCTCTAAACTTGTGTTTGTCTGTAAATATCTTAATTTCGCCTTCATATTTCAGAGAGAGTTTTGCTGGATATATGATCCTTGGCTGGCAGTTTTTCTCCGTCAGTGTTCTGTATATGTCGTCCCATTCCCTTCTTGCCTGCATGGTTTCTGCTGAGTAGTCTGAACTGATTCTTATTGATTCTCCCTTGAAGGAAACCTTTCTTTTCTCCCTGGCTGCTTTTCAGATTTTCTCTTTATCTTTGGTTTTGGCGAGTTTGATGATAATATGTCTTGGTGTTTTTCTTTTTGTATCAATCTTAAATGGGGTTCGATGAGCATCTTGGATAGATATCCTTTCATCTTTCATGATGTCAGGGAAGTTTTGTGTCAGGAGTTCTTCAACTATTTTCTCTGTGTTTTCTGTCCCCCCTCCCTGTTCTGGGACTCCAATCACCCGCAAGTTATCCTTCTTGATAGAGTCCCACATGATTCTTAGGGTTTCTTCATTTTTTTAATTCTTTTATCTGATTTTTTTCCAGCTATGTTGGTGTTGATTCCTTGGTCCTCCAGATGTCCCAGTCTGCATTCTAATTGCTCGAGTCTGCTCCTCTGACTTCCTATTGCATTGTCTAATTCTGTAATTTTATTGTTAATCTTTTGGATCTCTACATGCTGTCTCTCTATGGATTCTTGCAACTTATTAATTTTTCCACTATGTTCTTGAATAGTCTTTTTGAGTTCTTCAACAGTTTTATCGGTGTGTTCCTTGGCTTTCTCTGCAGTTTGCCTTGTTTCATTTGTGATGTCTTGAAGCATTCTGTAAATTAGTTTTTATATTCTGTATCTGATAATTCCAGGATTGTATCTTCATTTGGGAAAGATTTTGATTCTTTTGTTTGGGGGGTTGGAGAAGCTGTCATGGTCTGCTTCGTTAAGTGGTTTGATATGGATTGTTGTCTCTGAGCCATCACTGGGAAACTAGTTTTTCCAGAAAATCAGCTTAAAAAAAAGATACAGTCAGATCCCTATCAGAGTTCTCCCTCTGGCTCAGGCTATTCAGATGTTAATGAAGCCGCCTGGGGAGGGTGGGGGAGGGAACAGAGAGATAGGAGAGTAGCACCTCAGAATATAGCCAGAGTTGCTTGTCTTGCTTGGAATGACTATTATATCTGAGATTCCCGCAGCGCGCGTCGCCTATGTGTGCTGGTTGTGTGGAGATTGCCCCCGGGGGGTCTGGCCCGCTGGAGTCAAGGTCAGATCCTCCGCTTCCAGCCCCACGCCCAGCGTCAAGGCTCCCCTACTGGTACGGTGCACTCTCAACTCCAAAATCAGTCGCTGCCTCCCGGGGACTTCTTGTCCCTCCAGCCGCGTGGCCGTGCCACCTCCGAGAACCAGTTGGGCCGCCTCCCGGGGTTAGTTCAGGTGGGTGGAGCAGCTCCCCGTGCTTGTGTCATGACCGAGTGTCCCAGCTGGGACGCTGTTCTCCCCGCTCCAATACCAGTCGCTGCCTCCCGGGGACTTCTCCTACCGGCTGCGTCCCATGCCGCCCGCGTGACCCAACTGGGCCCCCTCCCAGGGTTAGTTCAGGGGGGTGGAGCAGCTCTCCGTGTTTATGCCGTACCTGCGTCCAGTCCAAATCCCGGCGGGATGGTTCCCCGGCTGGGACGCTGCTCTCCCCGTTCCAAGACCAGTCACTGCCTCCCGGGGACTTCTTCTACTGGCTGCGTCCCATGCCGCCCGTGGAACCGGCTGGTCCCCCTCCCGGGGTTAGTTCAGGGGGGTGGAGCAGCTCTCTGTGCTTGTGCCGTACCTGACTGGTACGCTGGCTCCAGGCTCTGGAAACAATCGCTGCTTCCCCGTATTAGTTCGTTCTCTGTCTCTAAATCTGTGTTTGTTGTTCAGGGTTCGTAGACTGTTATGTATGTGGTAGATTCACTTGTTTTTCCGTGTCTTTGTTGTAAGAGGGATCCGAGGTAGCATCTGCCTAGTCCGCCATCTTGGCTCCGCCTCCTCCAGCCTAATTTTTTGTGCTGAGTAGTTTTTCTTTATATATTGTGTTTTCCTATTATTTGTTGTTGTTGATTTTGTTTTTGCTGACTCTGTATTTTTTTCTTGTATTTTATTTTGATGAGTAGGATTGTTAGTCTTCTTTGTGTTTACCTTTAGTACTCACCCCTATTTTCCTAAGTTTAAACCTAACTTTTATTTCTTCATATCTCCTTGACTCCCTTTCCATATGAAAGATCTAAGACTATATTTTTTAGTCCTTCTTTATTGTTTTAATGTTGTCTTCTTTTACGTAATGACATCGCTGTTTCCCTGTTTTGAGCACTTTATTTTATCTTGATTTATTTTTGGTATTTCCCTATCTGGATAGACATCTGATTGCTCTGTTCTGTTTTCTAGTCTGGGGTTGATATCTAATATTATTGATTTTCTAGCCAAAGAACCCCCTTTAGTATTTCTTATAGTTTTGTTTGGTTATTACAAATTCCTTGAAGTTCTGTTTATCTGAAAATGTCCTAATTTCGCCTTCATATTTGAGAGACAGTTTTGCAGCATATACTATTCTTAGCTGGCACTTTTTTTCCTTCAATGCTTTATATAAGTCATCCCATTGTCTTCCTGCCTGAATGGTTTCTGGCAAATAGCCTGAGCTTATTCTGATTGACTCTTCTTTACAGGTGACTTTTCAAAATGAAACAATCTTTGATAATTATGAGGGAGGAGAGGGGTGGGTATAGAAAAACACTAAAACTAAATGGACAGGAGGCGGAGCGAAGATGGCGAACTAGGCAGATGCTACCTCGGATCCCTCTTACAACAAAGACACGGAAAAACAAGTGAATCGATCACATACATAACAGTCTACGAACCCTGAACAACAAACACAGATTTAGAGACGGAGAACGAACTAATACGGGGAAGCAGCGATTGTTTTCAGAGCCTGGAGCCAGCGTACCAGTCAGGTACGGCACAAGCACAGAGAGCTGCTCCACCCCCCTGAACTAACCCCGGGAGGGGGACCAGCCGGTTCCACGGGCGGCATGGGACGCAGCCAGTAGAAGAAGTCCCCGGGAGGCAGTGACTGGTCTTGGAACGGGGAGAGCAGCGTCCCAGCCGGGGAACCATCCCGCCGGGATTTGGACTGGACGCAGGTACGGCATAAACACGGAGAGCTGCTCCACCCCCCTGAACTAACCCTGGGAGGGGGCCCAGTTGGGTCACGCGGGCGGCATGGGACGCAGCCGGTAGGAGAAGTCCCCGGGAGGCAGCGACTGGTATTGGAGCGGGGAGAACAGCGTCCCAGCTGGGACACTCGGTCATGACACAAGCACGGGGAGCTGCTCCACCCACCTGAACTAACCCCGGGAGGCGGCCCAACTGGTTCTCGGAGGTGGCACGGCCACGCGGCTGGAGGGACAAGAAGTCCCCGGGAGGCAGCGACTGATTTTGGAGTTGAGAGTGCACCGTACCAGTAGGGGAGCCTTGACGCTGGGCGTGGGGCTGGAAGCGGAGGATCTGACCTTGACTCCAGCGGGCCAGACCCCCCGGGGGCAATCTCCACACAACCAGCACACATAGGCGACGCGCGCTGCGGGAATCTCAGATATAATAGTCATTCCAAGCAAGACAAGCAACTCTGGCTATATTCTGAGGTGCTACTCTCCTATCTCTCTGTTCCCTCCCCCACCCTCCCCAGGCGGCTTCATTAACATCTGAATAGCCTGAGCCAGAGGGAGAACTCTGATAGGGATCTGACTGTATCTTTTTTTTAAGCTGATTTTCTGGAAAAACTAGTTTCCCAGTGATGGCTCAGAGACAACAATCCATATCAAACCACTTAACGAAGCAGACCATGACAGCTTCTCCAACCCCCCAAACAAAAGAATCAAAATCTTTCCCAAATGAAGATACAATCCTGGAATTATCAGATACAGAATATAAAAACTAATTTACAGAATGCTTCAAGACATCACAAATGAAACAAGGCAAACTGCAGAGAAAGCCAAGGAACACACCGATAAAACTGTTGAAGAACTCAAAAAGACTATTCAAGAACATAGTGGAAAAATTAATAAGTTGCAAGAATCCATAGAGAGACAGCATGTAGAGATCCAAAAGATTAACAATAAAATTACAGAATTAGACAATGCAATAGGAAGTCAGAGGAGCAGACTCGAGCAATTAGAATGCAGACTGGGACATCTGGAGGACCAAGGAATCAACACCAACATAGCTGGAAAAAAATCAGATAAAAGAATTAAAAAAATGAAGAAACCCTAAGAATCATGTGGGACTCTATCAAGAAGGATAACTTGCGGGTGATTGGAGTCCCAGAACAGGGAGGGGGGACAGAAAACACAGAGAAAATAGTTGAAGAACTCCTGACACAAAACTTCCCTGACATCATGAAAGATGAAAGGATATCTATCCAAGATGCTCATCGAACCCCATTTAAGATTGATACAAAAAGAAAAACACCAAGACATATTATCATCAAACTCGCCAAAACCAAAGATAAAGAGAAAATCTGAAAAGCAGCCAGGGAGAAAAGAAAGGTTTCCTTCAAGGGAGAATCAATAAGAATCAGTTCAGACTACTCAGCAGAAACCATGCAGGCAAGAAGGGAATGGGACGACATATACAGAACACTGACGGAGAAAAACTGCCAGCCAAGGATCATATATCCAGCAAAACTCTCTCTGAAATATGAAGGCGAAATTAAGATATTTACAGACAAACACAAGTTTAGAGAATTTGCAAAAACCAAACCAAAGCTACAAGAAATACTAAAGGATATTGTTTGGTCAGAGAACCAATAATATCAGATATCAGCACGACACAAGGTCACAAAACAGAACGTCCTGATATCAACTCAAATAGGGAAATCACAAAAACAAACAAATTAAGATTAATTAAAAAAAAATACTCATAACAGGGAATCATGGAAGTCAATAGGTAAAGGATCACAATAATCAAAAAGAGGGACTAAATACAGGAGGCATTGAACTGCCATATGGAGAGTGATACAAGGTGATATAGAACAATACAAGTTAGGTTTTACTTAGAAAAATAGGGGTAACTAATAAGGTAACCACAGAAAGGTATAACAACTCTATAACTCAAGATAAAAGCCAAGAAAAACGTAACGACTCAACTAACATAAAGTCAAACACTATGAAAATGAGGATCTCACAATTTACTAAGAAAAATGCCTCAGCACAAAAAAGTATGTGGAAAAATGAAATTGTCAACAACACACATAAAAAGGCATCAAAATGACAGCACTAAACACTTATTTATCTATAATTACGCTGAATGTAAATGGACTAAATGCACCAATAAAGAGACAGAGAGTCACAGACGGGATAAAGAAACACGATCCATCTATATGCTGCCTACAAGAGACACATCTTAGACTTAGAGACACAAACAAACTAAAACTCAAAGGATGGAAAAAAATATATCAAGCAAACAATAAGCAAAAAAGAAGAGGAGTAGCAATATTAATTTCTGACAAAATAGACTTTAGACTTAAATCCACCACAAAGGATAAAGAAGGACACTATATAATGATAAAAGGGACAATTGATCAGGAAGACATAACCATATTAAATATTTATGCACCCAATGACAGGGCTGCAAGATACATAAATCAAATTTTAACAGAAGTGAAAAGTGAGATAGATACCTCCACAATTATAGTCGGAGACTTCAACACACCACTTTCGGAGAAGGACAGGACATCCAGTAAGAAGCTCAACAGAGACACGGAAGATCTACTTACAACAATCAACCAACTTGACCTCATTGACTTATACAGAACTCTCCACCCAACTGCTGCAAAATATACTTTTTTTCTAGCGCACATGGATCATTCTCTAGAATAGACCACATACTAGGTCATAAAACAAACCTTTGCAGAGTCCAAAACATCGAAATATTACAAAGCATCTTCTCAGACCACAAGGCAATGAAACTAGAAATCAATAACGGAAAAACTAGGGAAAAGAAATCAAATACTTGGAAACTGAACACTACCCTCCTGAAAAAAGACTGGGTTATAGAAGACATCAAGGAGGGAATAAGGAAATTCATAGAATGCAACGAGAATGAAAATACTTCCTATCAAAACCTCTGGGACACAGCAAAAGCAGTGTTCAGAGGCCAATTTATATCAATAAATGCACACATACAAAAAGAAGAAAGAGCCAAAATCAGAGAACTGTCCCTACAACTTGAACAAATAGAAAGTGAGCAACAAAAGAATCCATCAGGCACCAGAAGAAAACAAATACTAAAAATTAGAGCTGAACTAAATGAATTAGAGAACAGAAAAACAATCGAAAGAATTAACAAAGCCAAAAGCTGGTTCTTTGAAAAAATTAACAAAATTGATAAACCATTGGCTAGACTGACTAAAGAAATACAGGAAAGGAAACAAATAACCCGAATAAGAAACGAGAAGGACCACATCACAACAGAACCAAATGAAATTAAAAGAATCATTTCAGATTATTATGAAAAATTGTACTCTAACAAATTTGAAAACCTAGAAGAAATGGATGAATTCCTGGAAAAACACTACCTACCTAAACTAACACATTCAGAAGTAGAACAACTAAATAGACCCATAACAAAAAAAGAGATTGAAACGGTAATCAAAAAACTCCCAACAAAAAAAAGCCCTGGCCCGGACGGCTTCACTGCAGAGTTCTACCAAACTTTCAGAGAAGAGTTAACACCACTACTTCTGAAGGTATTCCAAAGCATAGAAAATGACGGAATACTACCCAACTCATTCTATGAAGCCACCATCTCCCTGATACCAAAACCAGGTAAAGACATTACAAAAAAAGAAAATTATAGACCTATATCCCTCATGAACATAGATGCAAAAACCCTCAATAAAAATTCTAGCCAATAGAATCCAACAACACATCAAAAAAATAATTCACCCTGATCAAGTGGGATTTATACCAGGTATGCAAGGCTGGTTTAATATCAGAAAAACCATTAATGTAATCCATCACATAAATAAAACAAAAGACAAAAACCACATGATCTTATCAATTGATGCAGAGAAGGCATTTGACAAAGTCCAACACCCATTCATGATAAAAACTCTTACCAAAATAGGAATTGAAGGAAAATTCCTCAACATAATAAAGGGCATCTATTTTTTTTATGCAAAGCCAACAGCCAATATCACTCTAAATGGAGAGAACCTGAACGCATTTCCCTTTAGAACGGAAACCAGACAAGGATGCCCTTTATCACCGCTCTTATTCAACATCGTGCTGGAAGTCCTAGCCAGGGCAATTAGGCTAGACAAAGAAATAAAAGGTATCCGGATTGGCAAGGAAGAAGTAAAGTTATCACTATTTGCAGATGACATGATTATATACACAGAAAACCCTAAGGAATCCTCCAGAAAACTACTGAAACTAATAGAAGAGTTTGGCAGAGTCTCAGGTTATAAAATAAACATACAAAAATCACTTGGATTCCTCTACATCAACAAAAAGAACACCGAAGAGGAAATAACCAAATCAATACCATTCACAGTAGCCCCCAAGAAGATAAGATACTTAGGAATAAATCTTACCAAGGATGTAAAAGACCTATACAAAGAAAACTACAAAGCTCTACTACAAGAAATTCAAAAGGACATACTTAAGTGGAAAAACATACCTTGCTCATGGATAGGAAGACTTAACATAGTAAAAATGTCTATTCTACCAAAAGCCATCTATACATTTAACTCACTTCCGACCCAAATTCCAATGTCATATTTTAAGGGGATAGAGAAACAAATCACCAATTTCATATGGAAGGGAAAGAAGCCCCGGATAAGCAAAGCACTACTGAAAAAGAAGAAGAAAGTGGGAGGCCTCACCTTACCTGACTTCAGAACCTATTATACAGCCACAGTAGTCCAAACAGCCTGGTATTGGTACAACAACAGACACACAGACCAATGGAACAGAATTGAGAACCCAGACATAGATCCATCCAAGTATGAGCAGCTGATATTTGACAAAGGACCAGTATCAATTAACTGGGGAAAAGATAGCCTTTTTAACAAATGGTGCTGGCATAACTGGATATTCATTTGCAAAAAAATGAAACAGGACCCATACCTTACACCATGCACAAAACTAACTCCAAGTGGATCAAAGACCTAAACATAAAGACTAAAACGATAAAGATCATGGAAGAAAAAATTGGGACAATCCTAGGAGCCCTAATACAAGGCATAAACAGAATACGAAACATTACCAAAAATGGTGAAGAGAAACTAGATAACTGGGAGCTCCTAAAAATCAAACACCTATGCTCATCTAAAGACTTCACCAAAAGAGTAAAAAGACCACCTACAGACTGGGAAAGAATTTTCAGCTATGACATCTCCGACCAGCGCCTGATCTCTAAAATCTACATGACTCTGTCAAAACTCAACCACAAAAAGACAAACAACCCAATCAAGAAGTGGGCAAAGGATATGAACACACATTTCACTGAAGAAGATATTCAGGCAGCCAACAGATACACGAGAAAATGCTCACGATCATTAGCCATTAGAGAAATGCAAATTAAAACTACGATGAGATTCCATCTCACACCAGCAAGGCTGGCATTAATCCAAAAAACACAACATAATAAATGTTGGAGAGGCTGCGGAGAGATTGGAACTCTTATACACTGCTGGTGGGAATGTAAAATGGTACAACCACTTTGGAAATCTATCTGGCGTTATCTTAAACAGTTAGAAATAGAACTACCATACAACCCAGAAATCCCACTCCTCGGAATATACCCTAGAGATACAAGAGCCTTCACACAAACAGATATATGCACACCCATGTTTATTGCAGCTCTGTTTACAATAGCAAAAAGTTGGAAGCAACCAAGATGTCCATCAACGGATGAATGGTTAAATAAATTGTGGTATATTCACACAATGGAATACTACGCATCGATAAAGAACAGTGACGAATCTGTGAAACATTTCATAACATGGAGGAACCTGGAAGGCATTATGCTGAGCCAAATTAGTCAGAGGCAAAAGGACAAATATTGTATAAGACCACTATTATAAGATCTTGAGTAATAGTAAACCTGAGAAGAACACATACTTTTGTGGTTACGAGGGGGGGAGGGAGGGAGGGTGGGAGAGGGTTTTTTATTGATTAATCAGTAGATAAGAAATGCTTTAGGTGAAGAGAAAGACAACACTCAATACATGGAAGGTCAGCTCAATTGGACTGGACCAAAAGCAAAGAAGTTTCCGGGATAAAATGAATGCTTCAAAGGTCAGCGGAGCAAGGGTGGGGGTCTGGGGAACATGGTTTGTGGGGACTTCTAAGTCAATTGGCAAAATAATTCTATTATGAACTCATTCTGCATCCCACTTTGAAATGTGGCGTCTGGGGTCTTAAATGCTAACAAGCGGCCATCTAAGATGCATCAATTGGTCTCAACCCACCTGGAGCAAAGGAAAATGAAGAACACCAAGGCCACACGACAACTAAGAGCCCAAGAGACAGAAAGGGCCACATGAACCAGAGACCTACATCATCCTGAGACCAGAAGAACTAGTTGGTGCCCGGCCACAATCGATGACTGCCCTGACAGGGAGCACAGCAGAGGACCCCTGAGGGAGCAGGAGATCAGTGGGATGCAGACCCCAAATTCTCATAAAAAGACCAAACTTAATGGTCTGACTGAGACTAGAGGAATCCCGGCGGCCATGGTCCCCAGACCTTCTGTTGGCACAGGACAGGAACCATCCCCGAAGACAACTCATCAGACATGAAAGGGACTGGTCAGCGGGTGGGAGAGAGAAGCTGATGAAGAGTGAGCTAATTATATCAGGTGGACACTTGAGATTGTGTTGGCAACTCTTGTCTGGAGGGGGGATGGGAGGATAGAGAGAGTGAAGCAGGCAAAATTGTCAAGAAAAGAGAGACTGAAAGGGCTGACTCAAGAGGGGGAGAGTAAGTGGGAGTAGGGAGTGAGATGTATGTAAACTTATATGTGACAGACTGATTGGATTTGTAAACGTTCACTTGAAGCTTAATAAAAGTTATTTAAAAAAAAAATTAGGCTGGAAAAAGAAACGGTCAACAACCCACAAAAAAAGACATCAAAATGACAGCACTAAACTCATAAAAAATAATTACTCCAAATGTAAATGGAGTAAATGCACCAAAAAAGAGACAGAGAGTGGCAGAATGGATAAAAAAACATGATTCATCTTATGCTGCCTACAAGAGACAACCTTAGACTTAAATAGTAAAACAAGCTAAAACTCAAAGGATGGAAAAAATATATATCAAGAAAATAACTATCAAAAAAGAGCATGGGTGGCAATATTAATTTCTGACAAAGTAGACGTTAAAGTAAAATCCACCACAAAGGATAAAGAAGGACACTATATAATGATTAAAAAGACAATATACCAGGAGAATACAACCGTATTAAATATTTATTCACCCAGTGATAGGGCCTCAAGATACATAAAACACACTGTACCAGCATTGAAAAGTGAGGTAGACAGCTCGACAATAATGCTAGGAGGGTTGAACACTCCACTTTTGGTGAAGGACAGGACATCCAGAAAGAAGCCCAATAAAGACACGGAAGATCTAAATGCCACAATCAACCATTTTTACCTCATAGGCATATACAGATCACTCCACCCAACAGCATCCAAGTATACTTTTTCTTATTTAATATTTATTGTGCTTTAAGTGAAAGTTTACAAATCAAGTCAGTCTCTCACACAAAAACCCATATACATCTTGCTACACACTACCAGTTGCTCTCCCCCAATAAGACAGCCTGCTTCCTCTCTCCGTTCTCTCTTTTCGTGTCCATTTCACCAGCTTCTAACCCCCTCTACCCTCTCATCTCCCCTCCAGGCAGGAGATGCCAACTTAGTCCCAAGCGTCCACCAGATCCAAGAAGCTCACTCCTCAAAAGCATTTCTCCCCAACGCATTGTCCAGTCCAATCCCTGTCTGAAGATTTGGCTTTGGGAATGGTTCCTGTCCTAGGTCAACAGAAGGTCTGGGGGCCATGACCACCAGGGTCCTTCTAGTCTCAGTCAGACAATTCAGTCTGGTCTTTTTATGAGAATTCGGGGTCTGCATCCCACTGCTCTCCTGCTCCCTCAGGGGCTCTCTGTTGTGTTCCCTGTCAGGACAGTCATCAGATGTAGCCTGGCACCACCTAGTTCTTTTGGTCTCAGGCTGATGTAGTCACTGGCTTATGTGGCCCTCTCTGTCTCTTGGGCTCATAATTACCTTGTGTCCTTAGTGTTCTTCATTCTCCTTTGATCCAAGTGGTTTGAGACAAATTGATGCACCTTAGATGGCCTCTTGCTAGTGCTTAAGACCCCAGACGCCACTCTCCAAAGTGGAATGTAGAGTGTTTTCTTAATAGATTTTATTATGCCAATTGTCTCAGATGTCCCCTGAAACCATGGTCCCCAAACCCCTCCCCTCCCCGGCTACGCTGGCCTTCAAAGCATTCAGTTTATTCAGGAAACTTCGTTGATTTTGGTTTGGTCCAGTTGTGCTGACCTTGCCTGTATCGTATGTTGTCTTTCCCATCACCTAAAGTAGTTCTTATCTACTATCTAATTAGTGAATACCCTCCTCCCACTCTCCCTCCTCCCTCTCGTAACCATCAAAGAATACTTTCTTTTTTGTTTCAAGTATATTTTCTTTTCTAGTGCACATGGAACATTCTCTAGAATAGTCCACATATTAGGTCATAAAGTAAGCCTTAAAAAAATCTAAAACATTGAAATATTACAAAGTATCTTCTCTGAACATAAAGCCAGAAAAGTAGAAATCAGTAACAGACAAACCATGGAAAACAAATCAAACACTTGGAAACTGAACAACACCCTGTTCAAAAACGACTGGGTCATAGAGGAAAGTAATAATGGAATAAAGAAATTATAGAATTCAATGAGAATGAAAACACTTTTAACAGAACATTTGGGACACATCTAAAGTAGTGCTCAGAGGTCAATTTATAGCAATAAATGCACACATCCAAAAAAAAAAAAAAGGGGGCCAAAATCAGAGAATTATTCCTACAACCTGAACAAATAGAGTGCAACAAAAGAAACCCTCAGGCCCCAGAAGAAAGCAAATAATAAAAATTAGAGCAGAATTACATGAAATAGAGAACAGAAAAACAATTGAAAGGGTTAACAAGACCAAAAGCTGGTTCTTTGGGGGAAAAAACCAACAAAATCAATAAACCATTGGCCAAACTGACAAAAGAAAAATAGGAGAGGAAGCAAATAACCTGAATAAAAAATGAGATGAGCAGAATCACAACAGACACAACTGAAATAAAAAAAGAATCATATCAGATTACTACGAAAAATTGTACTCTAAAAAATTTGAAAACCTAGCAGAAATGGATGAATTTCTAGAAACGCACTACCTAAACTAACACAAACAGAGGTAGAACAACTAAATAGACCCATAGTGAAAGAAGAGATTGAAAAGGTAATCAAAAAACTCCCAACAAAAAAATGCCCTGACCCTGACGACTTCACTGGAGATTCTACCAAACTTTCAGAGAAGAGTTTATGCTACTACAACTGAAGTTATTTCAGAGCATAATAGGATGGAATACACCCAAACTCATTCTATGAAGCCAGCATATCCCTGAAACCAAAACCAGGTAAAGACTCCACAAAAAAAGAAAATTACCGACCTATATCCCCAACAAACTTAGATGCAAAAATCCTCAGAAAAAAAAGCCAATAGAATTCAACAACATATCAAAAAAACAATTCACCATGACCAAGAGGGATTCATACCAGATATGTAGGGATGGTTCAATATTAGAAAAACAATCAATGTAATCCATCATATATAAATCAAAGGACAAGAACAACATGATCTTATCAATTGAAGCAGAAAAGGCATTTAACAAATTCCAACATCCATTCATGATAAAAACTCTCAGCAAAATAGGAATGGAAGTAAAATTACTCAACATAATACAAGGCATTTACACAAAGCCAACAGACAACATCATCCTAAATGGAGACAGTCTGAAAGGATTCCCCTTGAGAATAGTGATCAGGCAAGGATGCCCTTTATCACCACTCTTATTCAACATTGTGATGGAGGTCCTACCCAGAGGAATTAGGCTAGATAAAGAAATGGAGGTTATCTAGACTGGTAAGGAAAAAGCAAAAGTTTCTCTATTTGGAAATGACATGATCTTATACACAGAATATCCTAAAGAATCCTCAAGAAAACTACTGAAACTAATAGAAGAGTTCAGCAGAGTATCAGGATACAAGATGAATATACAAAAATCAGTTGGATTCCTCTACACCAACAAAAAGAACATGGAAATCACCAAATCAATACCATTTACAGTGGCCCCCAGGAAGATAAAGTAGCTAGGAATAATTCTAACCAGAGACATAAAAGACCTATACAAAGAAAACTACAAGACACTACTGCAAGAAACCAAAAGACACTTACAAAATTAGAAAAACATACCTTGCTCATGGATAGGAAGGCTCAACACTGTAAAAATGTCTATTCTACCAAAAGCAATCTGTAGATAAAATGCAATCCCGATCCAAATACCAATGACATTTTTTGATGTGATTGAGACACAAATCACCAACTTCATATGGAAGGGAAAGAGGCTCCAGATAAGTAAAACATTACTGAAAAAGAAGAACAAAGCGGGAGGCCTCACACTAGCTAATTTCAGAACACATTATACCGTCACAGTAGTCAAAACAGCCTGATACTGGTAGAACAACAGACACGTAGACCAGTGGAAAGGAGTTGAGAATCCAGGCATAATTCCATCCACATATGAGCAGTTGATATTTGACAAAGGCCCAAAATCAGTTAAACGGAGAAAAAACAGTCTCTTTAACAAATGGTGCTGGCATAACTGGATATCCATCTGCAAAAAAAATGAAACAAGACCCATACCTCACGTCATGCAAAAAAACTAACTCAAAATGGATCAAAGACCTAAATATAAAATCTAAAACGATAAAGATCATGGAAGAAAAAATAGAGACAATGCCAGGAGCCCTAATACATGGCATAAAAAATACACAAAACAGTACCAACGATGCACAAATACCAGCAAAGAAACAAGATAACTAGGAGCTCCTAAAAATCAACACCTATGCTTATCCAAAGACTTCACCAAAAGAGTAAAATGATTACCTACAGGTTGGGAAAAAGTTTTTAGCTATGAGAGTTCTGATCAGTGTCTGATCTCTAAAATCTACAAGATACTGCAAAACCTCAACAACAAAAAGACAGCCCAATTAAAAAATGGTCAAAAGATATAAACAGGTACTTCACCAAAGAAGACATTCCAGGGGCTAACATATACGTGAGGAAATGCTCATGACAATTAGCCATTAGAGAAATGCAAATCAAAACTACAATGAGATTCCATTTCACTGCAACAACAAAAAACTGGCATTAATCCAAAGCACACAAAATAGTAAATGTTGGAGAAGTTGTGGAGAGACTGAAACAGTTACACACTGCTGGTGGGAATGTAAAATGGTATGACAACTTTGGAAATACATTTGGCACTTCCTTAAAAAGCTAGAAATAGAACTACCATATGATCTACCAATCTCACTCCTTGGAATATATCCTAGAGAAGTAAAAGCCTTTACATGAACAGATATATGCACACCCATGTTCATTGCAGCACTGTTTACAATAGCAAAAAGATGGAAACAACCAAGGTACCCATCAAGAGAAGAATGGGTAAATAAATGGTGGTACATTCACACAATGGAATACTATGCATCGATAAAGAACAATGATGAATCTGTGAAACATCTCATAACATGGAGGAATCTGGAAGGCATTATGCTGAGTGAAATAAGTCTGTTGCAAAAGGGCAAATATTGTATGGGACCGCTATTATAAGAACTCAAGAAATAGTTTAAACACAGAAGAAAATATTCTTTGATGGTTACGAGATTTGGGAGGGAGGGAGAGAGAGTAGTATTCACCTATTAGTAGACAATAACTATTTTAGGTGAAGTGAAAGACAACACAAAATATAGGAGAGGTCAGCACAACTGGACTAAACCAAAAGCAGTTTCCTGAATAAACCAAACCCTTCGAAGATCAGAGTAACAGGGGCAGGGGTCTGGGGACCATGGTTCCAGGGGACATCTAGGTCAATTGGCATTAGAAAATCTATTAAGAATCGTTATGCATCCCAGTTTGGAGAGTGGCATCTGGGGTCTTAAATGCTAGCAAGCACCCATGTAAGATACATCAATTGGTCTCAACCAACCTGGAGCAAAGAAGAATGAAGGACACCAAAGACACAAGGTAATTATTTGCCCAAGAGATAGAAAGGTCCACATAAATCAGAGGCTACATCAGCCTGAGACCAGAAGAACTAAATGGTGCCTGGCTACAACCGATGACTGCCCTAATGGGAACACAACAGAGAATCCCTGATGGAGCAGGTGAGAAATGGGATGGAGACCTCAAATTCTCATAAAAAGACCAGACTTGGAGAGATAGGGCCACAGTGACGGAATAGCCAGGTGCGCCCGGCAATCCCTCTTACAACAAAGACCCAGAAAATCAAGTGAAATGATTACATTTATGACAAGCTAGGAGCCCTGAACATCAAAGGCAATGTTAGAAAATGCAGTGAGTGGCAGGGGGTGGGAAAGTCGGTTCAGAAGTGGAGAGGAGTTACCAGACCTGAGTCGCCGGGGGCCCTCAGGCACCATTCCCAGGAGTGATTGCAGGGGGCTGGTAGTGAGGTTTGGCCAAGGTTTCCTTAGGGAGAAGCAGCCAGCCACATAGCCTACTCACACCTCCAGACCTAGAGAAGAACGGCGCTGCCTGCAAAAGCTAAGTACTTGCATATATTTTACTGCAACCCTCACGCCCAAGCCAGCTTCGGGGGCTGTTGATTTCCCTGGGCCTGAGATAGTCCCATCTGAGCAAGCTGAGCCATGCTCCCAGACTTGGAGAAGGAATAAATTGACAATGGGGGAAAGATAATTTGGCAGCTCCACTAACCTGGGGAGCTCAGGACAGAAGTGGCTCCTGTCCAGGCATAAACATTCCTTGGACTTTGAATACCTTTCCCCACTGCATGGACTTATGTGGGCCTATTTCAGGAGACTAGGCCCTTGCTGGCAGACTGCAACTATTTAAGCTGTGCGGTGAAGAGGTGGGTGTTTGATATTTGACACTGCTTTACCTATTAAACGGGGTTCTCACCTACACACATCATGGGCATCAGGAATGGTGGCTCCACTCAGGTCACCCAGCCACTCCCGACAGGGGTCCAAGGATAACTGTTACCTCCCAGTCCTTACAACCAAAATCATTGGGTGCCCATAGTCCGTCTACAGAACCCACCCACCTGTACGCTCTAGGAAACAAGGATGCACTTTCCTCAGAGACACTTGGGGGATGGTTCTCAGCCCCCTGCCTTGTTCAGGGTGTGACCCCCTGCTGCAAGCAGTTACTGGTACCTACACCAAACACCCCTGCCCCTGTAAGACTGTAAGACAGAGCCTGTACCACACACTTGATGAGCAGCTACGTGGACACCTGAGCTGAATCCACACAAGAAAAGTGAATGGATTCAAAAGCTCATATACCTGATAACAGATCTAGCCAACTGGTGACAGGACATCAGAGCTCCAAAGGCGAAAATCATCAGTCTAGCTCACTCAAGCAATCCATCTGGGTGTATTAAAACAAAACAAAGCAATGAACTAGGATATAGTAAGCAAACATAAAATAAACTAATACAATAACTTATAGATGGCTCAGAGACAACAGTTGACATCAAGCCACATAAAGAAACAGACGATGATCACTTCAACAATCTCTTGAAACAGAGAATCAAAGGATCTTCTGGATGAAGGTGCCTTCCTGGAATTGCCAGATGCAAAATTCGAAAGATTAATATACAGAACTCTTCAAGACATCAGGAAGGATATCAGACAATACGCAAAACAAGCCAAGGAACACACAGATAAAACAGTTGAAGAAACTGAAAAGGTTATTCAAGAACATAATGAAAAATTTAATAAGCCTCAAGAATCCACAGAGAGAGAGCAATCAGAAATTCCGAAGATTAACAATAAAATTACAGCATTAGAGAACTCAATAGAAAGTGAGAGGTGCAGAATTGAGAAAGTGGAAGGCAGAATTGGTGAGCTTGAAGATAAAGCACTTGGCACCAATATATTTGAAGAAAAATCAGATAAAAGATTTTTAAGAAATGAAGAAGCCTTAAGAATCACGTGGGGACTGTATCAAGAGAAATAACCTATGAGTGATTGGAGTACCAGAACAGGGAGGTATAACAGAAAATACAGAGAGAATTGTTGAAGATTCATTGGCAGAAAACTTCCCTGAAATTGTGAAAGATGAGAAGATATCAATCGAAGATGCTCATCGAACTGCACATAATGTAGATTTGAAAAGAAAGTCACCAAGATATATTATAATCAAACTTGCCAAAACCAAAGACAAAGAGAATTTTAAGAGCAGCTAAGGATAAACGAAAAGTCATGTACAAAGGAGAGTCAATAAGAATAAGCTCTGACTACTGGTAGAAGCCATGCAGGCAAGAAGGGAATGCAATGACTTATATAAAGTTTTCAGGACAAAAATTGCCAGCCAAGAATCGTATATCCAGCAAAACTGTGTCCCAAATATCAAGGTGAAATTAGGGCATTTTCAGATAAACAGAAGTTTAGGGAATTCGTGAAAACCAAACCAAAACTACAAGAAATACTAAAGGGAGTACTTTGCTTAGAAAATCAATAATGTCAGGTATCAGCCCAAGACTAGAACACTGTACAGAGTAATCAGATGTTAACCCAGACAGGGAAATCACAAAAATAAATCAAGATAAAAAAATGCTCAAAACAGAGAAACAGTGATGTCATTATGTAAAAGAAGAGAACGTTAAAATAATAAAGAGGCACTAAGAATTTTTTTATTTTTTAAGAAATGTAGTCATAGGTCCTTTATATGGAGAGGGAAACAAGGTGATATAAGAAATAAAAGGTAGGTTTAAACTTAGAAAAATAGGGTTAAATATTCAGGTGACCACAAAGGAGACTATCCTACCCATGAAAATAAAATACAAGAAAAAAAAATGAAAACTCAGCAGAAACAAAATCAACAACGAAGAAAAGGAAAAGACAATACATAAAGAAAAACTACTCAACACAAAAAATTAAGTGGGAAGAAGAAACTGTCGACAAAACACAAAAAAATACATCAAAATGACAGCACTAAACTCATACCTATCCATAATTATGCTGAATGTTAATGGACAAAATGCACTAATAAAGAGACAGAGAATGGCAGAATGGATAAAAAACCATAATCTGTCTATATGCTGCCTGCAAGAGACACACCTTAGACTCAGAGACACAAACAAGCTAAAACTCAAAGGATAGAAAAAAATATATCAGGCAAAGAACAGTCAAAAAAGAGCAGGAGTGGCAATATTAATTTCTGACAAAATAGAATTTGAAGTAAAATCTACCACAAAGGAATAAGGAAGGACACTGTATAATGATTAAATGGACAATACACCAGGAGGATATAGCCATATTAAATATTTATGTACCCAATGACAGGGCATTGAAACGAACACTAACAGCATTGAAAAGTGAGACAGACAGCTCCACAATTATAGTAGGAGAGTTCAACACACCACTTCCAGTGAAGTACAGGACATCCAGAAAGAAGCTCAATAAAGACACAGAAGATCTAAATGCCACAATCAACCAACTCTACCTTATAGACATATACAGAACACTCTACCCAGTAACATTCAAATATTCTTTCTTTTCTAGTGCACATGGAACATACTATAGAATAGACCACATATTAGGTCATAACATAAGCCTTAAAAGAATCCAAAACATTGAAATACTACAAAGTATCTTCACTGACCATAAGGCCATAAAAGTAGAAATCAACAATAGAAAAAGCAGGGAAAAGAAATCAAACAATTGGAAACTGAACAATATCCTGCTCAAAACAAAAACAAAAACAAAAAACTGGGTTATAGAAGACATTAAGGATGGAATAAAGAAATTCATAGAATCCATGATAATGAAAACACTTCCTATCAGAACCTTTGGCACACAGCGGAAGCAGTGCTCAGAAGTCAATTTATATCAATAAATGCACACATCCAAAAAGAAGAAAGGGCCAAAATCAAAGAATTATCCCTACAGCTTGAACAAATAGAGAGCAACAAAAAACCTCAGGCACTGGAAAAAGGAAATAATAAAAATTGGAGCAGAACTAAATGAAATAGAAAACAGAAAAACAATTGGTGGAAGAATTAACAAGATGAAAATCTGGTTCTTTGAAAAATTAACGAAATTGATAAACCATTGGCCAAACTGAAAAAAAGAAAAACAGGAGAGGAAACAAATAACCCAAATAAGAAATGGGATGGGTGATATTACAACAGACCCATCTGAAATTAAAAGAATCATATCAGATTACTGTGAGAAATTGTACTGTAACAAATTTGAAAACCTAGAAGAATTGCATGAATTTCTGGAAACACACGACCTACCTAAACTAACACAGCTAGAACAACCAAATAGACCCATTACAAAACAAGAGACTGAAAAGGTAATTAAAGAGTTCCCAACAAAAAAAGCCCTGGTCCACACGGCTTCACTGCAGACTTCTACCACACTTTCAGAGAACAGTTAACACCACTACTACTAAAGGTATTTCGGAGCATAGAAAAGGACAGAACACTCCCAAACTCATTCTA
The DNA here is from genome assembly GCF_030014295.1 of Loxodonta africana. Classification (NCBI taxonomy): domain Eukaryota; kingdom Metazoa; phylum Chordata; class Mammalia; order Proboscidea; family Elephantidae; genus Loxodonta; species Loxodonta africana. The sequence goes on along the minus strand of NC_087360.1, from coordinate 42,754,513 downwards.
TGAAGCCAGCATATCCTTGATACGAACACCAGGTAAAGACACCACAAAAAAAGAAAATTAGAGACCTATATCCCTCATGAACTCAGATGTAAAAGTCCTCAACAAAATTCTTGCCAATAGAATTCAACAGCATATCAAAAAAAATAATTCACTGTGACCAAGTGGGATTCTTACCAGGTATGCAGGGATGGTTCAACATTAGAAAAATTAACGTAATCCATCATATAAATAAAACAAAAGACAAGAGCCACATTATTTTATCAATTGATGCAGAAAAGGCGTTTGACAAAGTTCAGCACTCATTCATGATAAAAACTCTCAGCAAAACAGGAATAGAAGGAAAATTCCTCAACATAATAAAGGGCATTTATACAAAGCCAACAGCCAACATCATCCTAAATGGAGACAGCCTGAAAGCGTTCCCCTTGAGATCGGGAACAGGACAAGGATGCCCTTTAACGCCATTCTTATTCAACATTGTGCTGGAGGTTCTAGCCAGAGCAATTAGGCTAGATAAAGAAATAAAGGGCATCCAGATTGGCAAGGAAGAAGTAAAAGTATCTCTATTTGCAGATGACAGGTCTTATACACAGAAAACCCTAATGAATCCTCAAGAAAACTACTGAAACTAATAGAAAAGTTCAGTAGAGTATCAGGATACAAGATAAACATACAAAAATCAGCTGGATTCCTCTACATCAACAAAAAGAACTTCGAAGAGGAAATCATCAAATCATTACCATTTGCAGTAGCCCCCAAGAAGATAAAATACTTAGGAATAAATTTTACCAGAGATGTTAAAGAACTATACATAGAAAACTACAAGACGCTAGTGTGAGAAACCAAAAGAGACATACGTAAGTAGAAAAACATACCTTGCTTATGGATAGGAAGACTGAACATTGTAAAAACGTCTATTCTACCAAAAAGTGATCTATACGTTTAAAGCAATTCCGATCCAAATTCCAACAACATTCTTTAATGAGCTGGAAAAACAAATCACCAACTTCATATGGAAGGAAGAGGCCCTGGATAAGTCAAGCATTACTGAAAAAGAAGAACAAAGTGGGAGGCCTCACACTACCTGATTTTAGAACCTATTATACCGCCACAGTAGTTAAAACAGCCTGATACTGGTACAACAGATACATAGACCAATGGAACAGAATTGAGAATCCAGACATAAATCCACCCACGCATGAGCAGCTGATACTTGACAAAGGCCCAAAGTCAGTTAAATGGGGAAAAGACAGTCTTTTTAACAAATGGTGCTGGCATAACTGGATATTCATCTGCAAAAAAAAAAAAAAAGAAACAAGACCCATACCTCACACCATGCACAAAAACGAGTTCAAAATGGATCAAAGACCTAAATATAAAACCTAAAATGATAGTGATCGTGGAAGAAAAAACACAGACAATTATGGTAGCCCTAATACATGGCATAAACAGTATACAAAACATTACTAACAGTGCCTAAGAGAAACCAGATAATTGGGAGCTCCTAAAAATCAAAAACAACTATGCTCATCAAAAGACTTCACCAAAAGAGTACAATTACCTATAGATAGGGAAAAAGTTCTTAGCCATAACATTTCCTATCAGCGTCTGATCTCTACAATCCACATGATACTGCAAAAACTCAACTGCAAAAAGATAAATATCCCAATTAAAAGATGCAAAAGATATGAACAGACGCTTCACTAAAAAAGACACTCGGGTAGCTAACAGATACATAAAGAAATGCTCAGGATCATTAGCCAGTGGAGAAATGCAAATCAAAACTACAATGAGATTCCATCTGACTCCAACAAGGCTGGCACTAATCCTAAAACACAAAATAATAAATGGTGGAGAGGTTGTGGAGACACTGGAACACTTATACACTGCTGGTGTGAATGTAAAATGGTAGAACCACTTTGGAAACTGATTTGGCGCTTTCTTAAAAAACTAGAAATAGACCTACCATGCAATCCTGCAACCTCACTCCTTGGAATATATCCTAGAGAAATAAGAGCCTTTACACGAACAGATACATGCACACCCACGTTCATTGCAGCACTGTTTACAATAGCAAAAAGATGGAAGCAGCCAAGGTGCCCATCAAGGGATGAATGGATAAATAAATTATGGTATATTCACACAATGGAATATTACCCATTGATAAAGAACAATGATGAATCTGTGAAACATTTCATTACATGGGTGAATCTGGAAGGCAGGACAAATATTATATAAGACCACTATTATAAGAACTCGAGAAATACTTTAAACAAAGAAGAGAATATTCTTTGATGGTTACAAGAGTGGGGAGGGAGGGTGAGGGGTTTTCACTAATTAGATAGTAGATAAGAACTATTTTAGGTGAAGGGAAAGACAACAGCCAATACAGGAGAGGTCAGCACAGCTGGCTATTAAAAATGGCATTTTTTTTTTTTCTGATTTCCTTGTTCTCTTTATTGGTGTATAGAAACCCAACTGATTTTTGTATGTTTACCTGTATCCTGCTACTCTGCTGAATCTTTCCTTTAATTCCAGTTGAATTTCTGGTTGAGTCTTTTGGATTTTCTGTGTATAGTATCATATCATCCTCAAGTAGGGACAGTTTAACTTCTTCATTACCAATTTGAATGCCCTTTATTTCTGTTTCTTGCCTTATAGCTCTAGCTAGGACTTGCAGCACAATGTTAAATAGGAGTAGTGATAAAGGACATCCTTGTCTTGTTCCTGTTCTCAAGTGGAATGTTTTCAGCCTCTCTCCATTAAGAATGATTTTGGCCATTGGTTTTGCATAGATGCCCTTTATTATGTTGGAAATCTTCCCTTCTATACCTGTTCTATTGAGAGTTTTTATCAGGAATGGGTGTTGGACTTTGTTGAATGCCTTTTCTGTGTCAGTTGAGATGATCATGTGATTTATTTATTTGGTGGGTTACGTTGATTGATTTTCTAATGTTGAACTATCCTTGCATACCTGGTATGAATCCTACTAGGTCATCATGGATTATTTTTTTGATATGATGTTGAATTCTATTGGCCAGAATTTTTGTATCTATATTCATGAGAGATAATGGTCTGTAATTTTTTTTCTGTGGTGTCTTTTCATGGTTTTGGTGTCGGGGTTACGCTGGTTTCGTAGAAGGAATTCAGAAGTATCACTTCCTTTTCTATGTTCTGAAATAGTTTGAGTAATAATGGTGTAAGCTCTTCTCTGAATGTTTGGTAGCATTTTCCAGTGGAGCCATCTGAGTCAGGGCTTTTCATTGTTGGGGTTTTTTTTTTTTTTTTTAACTTTTCAATCTCTTCTCTTGTTGTGAGTCTGTTTAGATTTTCAACATCATTTTGTGTTAGTTTAAGTAGGTAGTGTGTTTCTAGAAATTTGTCCATTTCATCTAGGTTTTCAGATTTGTTGGTGTATAGTTTTTCATAATAGTCTGTTATGATCCTTTTTTTTTTCAGTTGAGTCTCTTGTAACATCCCCCATTTCATTTCTTTTATTGGGTTATTTGCATCCTCTCCTCTTTTTGTTTTGTTCATTTGGCCAGTGGTTTGTCAATTTTGTTGGTCCTTTAAAACAACCAACTTTTGGTTTTGTTGATTCTTTCTATTGTTTTTCTATTCTCCATTTCATTTATTTCTGCTCTGGTCTTTATTATTCCCTTTCTTCTTGTGGGTGTGGGCTTCTTTTGCTATTCTGTTTCTGTTTGTTCAAGTTGTATAGCTAATGTTTTGATTTTTTTCCCTTTCTTCTTTTTTGTTGCATGCATCTGTTGCTATAAATTGACCTCTGAGCACTGCCTTTGTTGTGTGCCAAAAGTCTTGGTGGGATGTGTTTTCATTTTTGATTTATTCTAGGATTTTTTTTTTATTCCATCTCTGGTTTCTTCTATTACCCAGTGGTTTTTAAGCTTGGTGTTATTCAGTTTCCATATAATTGATTTTTTTCCTTACTCTTCCTGTTGTTAATTTCTACTTTGATGGCATTTTGGTCAGAGGAGATACTTTGTATTATCTGAATATTTAGGATTTTGTTGAGGATTGCTCTGTGGCTTAAAATGTGGTCTATTCTGGAAAACACCCCACATGCACTGGAAAAGAATGTGCACTTTGCAGCTGTTGGGTGGCGTGTTCTATATATATCTATGGGGTCAAGTTGGCTAATTGTGTGCTTTAGCTGTTCTGTATCTTTGTTGAGTTTCTTTCTGGATGTTTGTCCTTTATTGAGAGTGGAGTTTTGAAGTCTCCTACTATTATTGTGCAACCGTCAATTTGTCTTTTCATTGGTGTTACAGTTTTGTGTGTTTTGTAGCCCTGTCATTGGGTGCATAGATGTTTATTATGGCTAAGTCTTCATGATGGATTGTGCCTTCAATCATAATAATGTACCCTTCTTTTTTCTTTTATGGTGGATTTTGTTTTAAGCCTATTTTATCTGAGATTATTATTGCCTGTCCTGCTCTTTTTTGGTAGTTATTTGCTTGATATATTTTTTCCATCCTTTGATTTTTAATAAATTTATGCCTTTGTTTCTAAGGTGTGTCTTTTGTAGACAGCATACTGATGGATCTTGTTTTTTTAATCCATTCTGTCACTCTGTGTCTCTTTATGGGTGCATTTAGACCATTTACATTCAGTGTAATTATTGATAGGTGTGAGTTTATTGTGGCCATTTTGTAGTCCTATTTTTTTTTTGTGGTGGTAACATTTTCGTTGTTCCCTCTTTCTCTCCTGTGCTGAGTTCCTTTTGTTTGTGGATTTCTTTTTCTTTTCTTTTTGTAGATTTTGTTTTTATTGAGACATTATGTTTTTCTTCTTTATTCTGATAAGTAGGTTTGTGAACTTTCTTTGTGGTTACCTTGAAATTTACCCTTATCTTCCTAAGTTTGAACAAGTCTATTATTAGTTAGTATCATCTTGCCTTCTTCTCCAGTAGAAAGTTCTATACCTACATCGTTTATTTCCTCTTTTATTTTTCAGCTGTTGTTGTCATTTACAGATTAACCTCTCTGGTTTCCTACTGCAATTCTTTTGGTTTTGGATAGTCCTTGAGAGTTCATTTCCTAGAATGGTATCTGACTGGTACAATCTCACGTCCCAGATTCAGGCTGTCGTCTGATATTGTTTGTTCTCACACTGAAGGATTCTCTTTAGTAGTTCTCATAAGTTTGGTTTGGTTTTGTATATCTCCTTAATTTCCTTTTATCTGGAAATGTTCTAATTTCACCATCATATTTGAATAAGAGTTCTGAAGGATATATTATCCTTGGTTGGCAGTTTTTTTCTCTAAAGGTTTTGCATACATCATCCCATCGCCATCTTGCCTGCGTGGTTTCTGCTGAATAATCAGAACTTAGTCTTATTGTTTTTCATCTGTATGTGACCTTTTGTTTTTCTGGAGCTGCTCTCAGGATTTTTTCTTTGTCTTTGGTTTTACTGAGTGTGATTATGATGTGCCTTGGTGATTTCTTTTGGGGTCTATCTTATATGTGGTTCATTGAGCTCCTTGGATGGTCAGCTTTTCATTTTTCATGATATTAGGGATGTTTTCTGTCAGCAATTCTTCAATTGCCCTCTGTGTTTTCAGTTTTCTCCACCTGTTCTGGAACTCTGATCACTCACAATTTTTTTCCTTTGACTGTATCCTACATAATTCTCAGGGTTTCTTCACTTCTCTGATTTTTCCTCAAATGGAGGTGTGTCCAAATATTTGTCTTCAATTTCACTGATCCTGTCTTCCATCATTTCAAACCTACTCCCCAGCCCTTCTATGACACTGTCCATTTCTGAAATCTTGTTTATCTTTTGGATTTCTAATTTTTTGTGTGTGATTTCTAGTTGTGGATTTATTTTGGCATTATTCCTGTATTGTTTTCCTAAATTCTTTCATTTTTGTCTGTATTTTCCATGAATTTGTCTATTGTTTCCTTGTTGTTTTTGCTTCAATTCTTGGGTAGCTCTGAATATTAGAGACTTGAATTCCATGTCAGATAGTTCTAGTCCCTTTTATTCTGGAAAGTCATCTGGTGTTTTATTTTGGACGTCTACTGGAACCATGCTGTCCTTTTTTAAATGTGTTTTGATATTGTCTGCTCTCTTCAGGATATTCAATAGTTATTTTCTTCATTTACTGAATGTAGATTTGTTTGTTTCATCCTGCTTTTTGTTTTATTTCATTATATCTGAGCAGGCAGGCTGTGCATTCTTTTTTGTTTGTCTGTAGCAGGGCAGGTTGAGCTGAAGGGGAGGGGATGGGATGGGTTTTTTTGTGGCAAGTACTAGGGCCAACAGGATGGGCCAGGAATCAGTGCTGGGGAGGTTCCAGTAGGCCATGCCTGTGCTGCTCAGGGGTGTGATGTTCAGTGCATGGTGCAGGTAGGCAGGAAAGAGGGGATAGGGCATGATGTGTGCAGCTGATATGGGTATAGGAAAGAGGACAGAGAGTATAGAGAAACAGGATCCAAAAATAAGTGAACAAAAGGAAAAAAAGTGAGAATAGAGCTTGCCCTTGGAGTGGAAAAAATGTAAAAAAGGAAAAGGGGGGGGGAATAGAAAGGAAAAAAAAAAACTAGATGAAAGTTTTGGGGGAAAAAAAGCCCCCAGGGATCCCACCCATGCAGCTGTGAAGACCAGGGAAGTGGCTCCCAGGCTGCAGAGTATAGCCTAGGTAGAGGGGGCATAGATGTCACACAGCACCAGGTATTCAGGAGACAGGAAAAGGAGGTAAGTGTAGAGAGATGAGAACTGAGAAATGAAGAAAGACAGAAAGGAAAAAAAGACAGGAAAAGGAAAGGAAGGAAGGAGGGAGGGAGGGAGGGAGGGAGGGAGGGAGGGAGGGAGGGAGGGAGGGAAGGAAGGAAGGAAGGAAGGAAGGAAGGAAGGAAGGAAGGAAGGAAGGAAGGAAGGAAGGAAGGAAGGAAGGAAGGAAGGAAGGAAGGAAGGAAGGAAGGAAGGAAGAGAAAGAAATGCCCCTAGTGGTTGTGCATACTGGGGAAGTGGCTCCTAAGCCATGCAGTGCAGTCCAGCTACAAGGGTCTCCCAAGAAGCAAAAAGAAAAAGAAAACAGAACAAAGCAAAGAAAAAAAAAGACCCAGGGATCCCACCAATGTGGTGTTGTGGCCCAGGGAGTGGTTCCCCAGTTGAGCGGCACTTCACAGACTTTCAAGAAGCAAAGATGGCACACAGAACCAGGTGTTGGAGAGAAACGATGGGGAGGTAGTGGGAGACACGATAGAAACCAAAAGAAATGGAGAAAAGCAACATGAGCTCAGGTATCCAGCCAGTGTGGGCAGAGTGAGTCCAAGTGGCCACGGGCCAAAACAGTTGCCTCCCAGCCAAGATACTGTGGCTGGCGGGAAGCAGAGGAGGCAGAAGAAGGGTGGGATTTGGAACGTGTATATAGGTGGTTTTTATATAGGTGGTCACCGTGTGTACTGTCTCCTGCTGGGAGCTCGGTGAAGCTGCTTTCCTGCACTATCTATCCTCCGATCTCCGATCCTGCTGGGAGCTTGGTGAAGCTGCTTTCTTGTACTCCCTGTCCTCCGATCTCCGATGTGGGTGGGGCGAATCTAAGCAGCAAGGACTCTGTACCTCCCAGATGGCCAAGCCGCTGCCGACAGCCAGGAAGCGCGGATGTAGAGCAGCGGGGAGAGGATGAAGCGTGGGAAAGCATGTCTCGCTGGTTACCGGGTGCTCTGTCTCCTGCTGGGAGCTCCATGAAGCTGATTTCCCATGCTCTCCGACAGGAGCCCAAGATGGTGAATCCATACTGGATCAGTTGCTAGGAGACCTTCGCACATATCTCTCCTTGCTCTGTGTCCTCTGTCAGTTTCTTACTTCATTTGGTGTTTGGCTGAGTTCTTTATCTCTTTGACACTTCTGGTTACAGGAGTGACATTTGTCTCTGTTTTACAGGTGTTTGCTGTGGAGGGACGGCGTGGTGCTTCTGACTATGGCGCCATATTGGCCAGAAGTCCACAAGTAAAATTTTCTGAAGGTCATTCAAAAGTGGCTGCAGCAGTACGTAGACAGGGAACTGCCAGAAATTCAAGCCAGATTCACATGAGGACATGGAACAAAGGGTATCTGCTGATGTCAGAGAGATCCTGGCTGAAAACAGAGAATACCAGAGAGATGTTTACCTGTGTTTTATTGCCTATGCAAAGGAATTCGATTGTGTGGATCATAGTAAATTATGGGATACATTTCAAAGAATGGGAATTACGGAACACTTAATTGTACCCATGAGGAAACTGTACATAGACAAAGAGACATTTGTTCAAACAGAACAAAGGTATACTGTGTGGTTTAAAGTCAGGAAAATCGTGCATCAGGGTTCTATCTTTTTACCATACTTATTCAATCTGTATGCTGAGAAAATGATCTAAGAAGCTGGTCTACATGAAGAAGAACTGGGCATCAGGATTGGAGGAAGACTCATTAAAAACCTGTGTTATGCAGGTGACACTACCTTGCTTGCTGAAAGTGAAGAGAACTTGAAGCACTTAATGATGAAGATCAAAGACCACAGCCTTCAGTATGGATTACACCTCAACATAAAGAAAAAAAATTTTTTCACAGATGGACCAATAAGGCAACATCACGATAAATGGAGAAAAGATTGAAGTTGCCAAGAATTTCATTTTACTTGGATCTGCAATCAAACCCCATGGAAGCAGCAATCAAGAAATCAAAGGATGGCTGCGGGGCCAAGATGGCAGACTAGGTGGACGCTACCGCGGATCCCTCTTGCAACAAAGACTCGGAAAAACAAGTGAATCGATCACATACATAACAATCTACGAATTCTGAACAACACAGATTTAGAGACGGAGAACGAACAAAAACGGGGAGGCAGCGATTGTTTTCAGAGCCTGGAGCCAGCGTACCAGTCAGGTGACCTTCGGAGCCGATTCAGGGCAGAGCCCAGGGGGCAGACGGCACAGACAAGGGGCCCAGCCCTAGCCCCCTAACTCATTCCGGGAGGGGGCCCAGCAGGTTTGCGCGGGCGGCGGGGAGGCGCAGCCGGTGGGAGAAGTCCCTGGGAGGCAGTGACTGGTTTTGGAGCGGGGACAGCAACGTCCCAGCCGGGGAGCCGTCCCGCCGGGATTTTGGCAGGAGCGGGCGTGGCGTGAGTGCGGGGAGCAGCTACATCCCCCTGAATTGACCCTGGGGGGGAGCCCAGCCAGCTCGCGTGGGCGGCGCCCAGCCAGTTAGCGCGGGCAGCGCAGCGGCGCAGCCGGAGGGAGAAGTCCCCGGGAGGCAGTGACTGGTCTTTGAGCAGGGAGAGCAGCGTCCCAGCCGGGGAGAGCCGTCCCGCCGGGATTTTGGCGGGCGCGGGCGTGGCGTGAGCGCGGGAAACAACTCCATCCCCCTGAATTGACCCCGGGGGGGGTCCCAGCTGGTTCGCGGAGGCAGCACGCGACCCAGCTGGTGGGTCGGGGAGTCCCTGGGAGGCAGCGACTGATTTTGGAGTCGGGAGTGCACCGTCCCAGCAGGGGAGCCTTAACCTAGGGAGTGGGGCTGACAGCGGAGGATCTGACCGTGACTCAAGCCGGCCAGACCCCCCAGGGGCAATCTCCACACAGCCAGTACACATAGGCGACGCGCCCCACGGAAATCTCAGATATAATAGTCATTCCAAGCAAGACAAGCAACTCTGGCTATATTCTGAGGTGCTACTCTCCTAGCTCTCTGATCCCTCCCCCACCCTCCCCAGGCGGCTCCATTAACATCTGAATAGCCTGAGCCAGAGGGAGAACTCTGATAGGGATCTGACTGCATCTTTTTTTAGCGGATTTTCTGGAAAAACTAGTTTCCCAGTGATGGCTCAGAGACAGCAGTCCATATCAAACCACATAAAGAAGCAGACCATGACAGCTTCTCCAACCCCCCAAACAAAAGAATCAAAATCTTTCCCAAACGAAGATACAATCCTGGAATTATCAGATACAGAATATAAAAAACTAATTTACAGAATGCTTAAAGACATCACAAACGAAATAAGGCAGACTGCAGAAAAGCCAAGGAACACACTGATAAAACTGTTGAAGAACTCAAAAAGATTATTCAAGAACATAGTGGAAAAATTAATAAGTTGCAAGAATCCATAGAGAGACAGCATGTAGAAATCCAAAAGATTAACAATAAAATTACAGAATTAGACAACGCAATAGGAAGTCAGAGGAGCAGACTCAAGCAATTAGAATGCAGACTGGGACATCTGGAGGACCAAGGAATCAACATCAACATAGCTGAAAAAAAATCAGATAAAAGAATTTAAAAAAATGAAGAAACCCTAAGAATCATGTGGGACTCTATCAAGAAGGATAACTTGCGGGTGATTGGAGTCCCAGAACAGGGAGGGAGGACAGAAAACACAGAGAAAATAGTTAAAGAACTCCTGACACAAAACTTCCCTGACATCATGAAAGATGAAAGGATATCTATCCAAGATGCTCATCGAACCCCATTTAAGATTGATCCAAAAAGAAAAACACCAAGACATATTATCATCAAACTTGCCAAAAACAAAGATAAACAGAAAATTTTAAAAGCAGCCAGTGAGGAAAGAAAGGTTTCCTTCAAGGGAGAATCAATAAGAATAAGTTCAGACTACTCAGCAGAAACTATGCAGGCAAGAAGGGAATGGGACGACATATACAGAGCACTGACGGAGAAAAAGTGCCAGCCAAGGATCATATATCCAGCAAAACTCTCTCTGAAATATGAAGGCGAAATTAAGATATTTACAGATAAACACAAGTTTAGAGAATTTGCAAAAACCAAACCAAAGCTATAAGAAATGCTAAAGGAGATTGTTTGGTCAGAAAACCAATAATATCAGATACCAGCACAATACAAGGTCACAAAACAGAACGTCCTGATATCAACTCAAATAGGGAAATCACAAAAACAAACAAATTAAGATTAATTTTTAAAAATAAATAAATAAATAAAATAATACACATAACAGGGAATCATGGAAGCCAATAGGTAAAAGATCACAATAATCAAAAAGAGGGACTAAATACAGGAGGCATTGAGCTGCCAGATGGAGAGTGATACAAGGCGATATAGAAAAATACAAGTTAGGTTTTTACTTAGAAAAATAGGGGTAAATAATAAGGTAACCACAAAAAGGAATATCAACTCCATAACTCAGGATAAAAGCCAAGAAAAACGTAACGACTCAATTAACATAAAGTCAAACACTATGAAAATGAGGATCTCACAGTTTAATAAGAAAAACGTCTCAGCACAAAAAAGTATGTGGAAAAATGAAATGGCCAACAACTCACATGAAAAGGCATCAAAATGACAGCACTAAAAACTTATTTATCTATAATTACGCTGAATGTAAATGGACTAAATGCACCAATAAAGAGACAGAGAGTCACAGACTGGATAAAGAAACACGATCCATCTATATGCTGCCTACAAGAGACACATCTTAGACTTAGAGACACAAACAAACTAAAACTCAAAGGATGGAAAAAAATATATCAAGCAAACAATAAGCAAAAAAGAAGAGGAGTAGCAATATTAATTTCTGACAAAATAGACTTTAGACTTAAATCCACCACAAAGGATAAAGAAGGACACTATATAATGATAAAAGGGACAATTGATCAGGAAGACATAACCATATTAAATATTTATGCACCCAATGACAGGGCTGCAAGATACATAAATCAAATTTTAACAGAATTGAAAAGTGAGATAGACACCTCCACAATTATAGCCGGAGACTTCAACACACCACTTTCGGAGAAGGACAGGACATCCAGTAAGAAGCTCAACAGAGACACGGAAGACCTACTTACAACAATCAACCAACTTGACCTCATTGACTTATACAGAACTCTCCACCCAACTGCTGCAAAATATACTTTTTTTTCTAGCACACATGGAACATTCTCTAGAATAGACCACATATTAGGTCATAAAACAAACCTTTGCAGAGTCCAAAACATCGAAATATTACAAAGCATCTTCTCAGACCACAAGGCAATGAAACTAGAAATCAATAACAGAAAAACTAGGGAAAAGAAATCAAATACTTGGAAACTGAACAATACCCTCCTGAAAAAAGACTGGGTTATAGAAGACATCAAGGAGGGAATAAGGAAATTCATAGAATGCAACGAGAATGAAAATACTTCCTATCAAAACCTCTGGGACACAGCAAAAGCAGTGCTCAGAGGCCAATTTATATCGATAAATGCACACATACAAAAAGAAGAGCCAAAATCAGAGAACTGTCCCTACAACTTGAACAAATAGAAAGTGAGCAACAAAAGAACCCATCAGGCACCAGAAGAAAACAAATACTAAAAATTAGAGCTGAACTAAATGAATTAGAGAACAGAAAAACAATCGAAAGAATTAACAAAGCCAAAAGCTGGTTCTTTGAAAAAATTAACAAAATTGATAAACCATTGGCTAGACTGACTAAAGAAATACAGGAAAGGAAACAACTCGACTAAGAAACGAGAAGGACCACATCACAACAGAACCTAATGAAATTAAAAGAAATCAAAGGATGGATTGCATTGGGTAAAGCTGCTGCAAAAGACCTCTTTGAAGTGTTGAAAAGCAAAGATGTCACCTTGAAGACTAAGATGCGCCTGACCCATGCCATGGTGTTTGCAATTGTTCTATATGCATTTTAATGCCGGACAATGAATAAGAAAGACTGAAGAAGAACTGATGCCTTTGAGTTATGCTGTTGGCGAAGAATACTGAACATACAATGGACAGAATGTACAGGTCTGTCTTGGGAGAAGTACAGCCAGAATGCTCCTTAGAAGCAAGGATGGCAAGACTATGTCTCGCCTACTTTGGACATGTTATCAGGAGGGACCTGTCCCTGGAGAAGGACATCATGCTTGGTAAAATAGAAAGTCAGCCAAAAAGAAGACCCTCAATGGGATGGATTGACACAGTGGCTGCAATAACGACCTCAAGCACAACAATGATTTTGAGGATGGTGCAGGACCAGGCAGTTGTACAAAATATCGCTATGGGTCAAAACCGACTAGAGGGCACCTAATGACAACAACAACAATGGCTAATGATAGCGAGCATTTCCTCCTGTGTCTGTTAGCCGCCTGAATATCTTTGGTAAAGTGTCTGTTCATATCCTTTACACATTTTTAATTGGATTATTTGTCTTTTTATTGTAGAGTTGTTGGATTTTCCCATAGATTTTAGAGACTAGACCTTTGTCGGATATGTCATAGCCAATTTTTTTTTTCCTTTTCTGTAGGTTCTCTCTCTTTTTTTTTTCTATCTTTTTATTTTGTTTCAGATGATGTTTTACATAGCAAATTAATTACTCATCATATAATACACATATTGATTTGTGACATTGGTTGCCAACCCCACAATGTGTTAACACTTTCCCCTTCTTGATCTTGGGTTCTCCATCACCAGCTTTCCTGTCCCCTCCTCCTTTCTCGTCCTTGCCCCTGGGCTGATGTGCCCATTTGGTCTCATTTTGTTTTATGGGTCTGTCTAATCCTTGGCTGAAGGATAAGCGTCAGGAGTGACTTCAGTACTGTGCTAAAAGGCTGTCCCGGGGCTGTATTCCTGGGGTTTCTTCAGTCTCTGTCAGACCAGTTAGCCTGGTCTTTTTTTGTGAATTAGAACTCTGCTCTACATTTTTCTCCAGCCCTGTCAGGGCCCTCTATGGTGATCCCTGCCAGAGCAGTCGGTGGTGGTAGCTGGGCATCATCTGTTTGTGCTGGACTCAGTCTCGTGAAGGTTGTGTTGCTTGTGATCCATTAGTCCTTTGGTTTTTTTCATCCTCCCTTGATCCAAATGGAGTGAGACCAGTGGAGTACCTTAGATGGCCACTCACAAGCTTGTAAAATCCCAGATGCTACTCATCAAAGTAGGATGCACAACATTTTCTTTATAAACTATGTTATGCCAGTTGAGCTAGATATCTCCTGAGACATCATGGTTCCTAGCCCTCAGTCCCTCAGGGAGTTTCTATGTGTCTGTGAGGCTTCCATGACTTTGCCTTGGTCAAGTTGTGCTGACTTCCCCTATACTGTGTACTGTCTTACCCTTCACCAAAGTTACCACTTATCCATTGTCTAGTTAATGTTTTTCCCTCCCCACCCCTCCACCTCCTCATAACCGTTGAAGATTGTTTCTTTCTTTGAGCATACCTTTTCATGAGTCTTTATAATAGTGATCTCATACTTTTATTACTTGATATTGCCTTGACATCCTATCCATTTGAAAGTTCTATGCCTACACCATTTATTACCCTTTTATTGTTTTGACATTGTTGTCATTTACGTACTGACCTCTCTGGTTCCCTGTTGTAAAGCTTTTAGTTTTGTTTTTTCCTGGAGAGTTCATTACCTAGGCTTGTATCTGGCTGATACTGGTCAGTGTCCTAGATTCAGGTTGTGGTCTGATGTTTTTGGTTCTCTAACTGAAGGACTCCCTTTAATAATTCTTGTAATTTTGGTTTGGTTTTTACAAATTTCTTTAATTCCTGTTTATCTGGAAATATCCTAATTTTGGCATCATATTTGAGAAAGAGTTTTGCAGGATACATTATTCTTGGTTGGCAATTTTTTTGTTTCAAGGTGTTATATATGTTTTCTCATTACCTTTTTGCCTGCATGGTTTCTGCAGAGTAATCACAGCTTATTCACATTGTTTCCCCTCTGTATATGTCTTTTCGTTTTTCTCAAGCTGCTCTCAGGATTCTTTCTTTGTCCTTCGTTTTGGCGAATGTGATTATATGTCTTGGTGAGTTTCTTTTGGGGCCTATTCTATATAGGTTTTGTCGAGCTTCTTGGATGGTCAGCTTTTCCTTTTTCATGATATTAAGGAAATTTTCTGTCAGCAAAACTTCAATGATTTTGTCTGTATTTTCCATTTTCTCTTCCTGTTTTGAAGCTCTGATCACATGCAAATTTTTTCCCTTAATTGTATCATGGATAGTTCTTAGGTTTTCATTTTTCTTCAATCTTTTCTCTGAGTTTTCCTCAAAGTGACATCCATTGATTTGTCTTCAATTTCAATGATCCTGTCTTCTGTTGTTTCAAATTTGCTCCTAAAGCCCTCTATTGCATTGTTCATTTCTGAAATTTTTGTGTTTATCTTTTGAATTCCCAATTGCTGTTTTTGAATGATTTCTAAGTGTTTATTTATTTTGACGTTTGTTCTTGTATTATTTTCCTGAATTATTATATTGCTTTTTCTGTGTTTTCTTTAATTTTGGCTATGTTTTGGTTGATTTCGTCCCTTATTTTGTCTGTGTTCTCCTTGAGATCTCTTTACTGTTCTCTTGGAGAGACTTGAATACTTGCATATTGGACTTGAATTCTCTATCAAGTAGTTCCCATGCCTTTTCTTCTGCCAGAAAGTCATCTGCTGCTTTATTTTGGTCAGTTACCAGAGCCATTTTGTCCATTTTTTTATGTTTTCATATTATCTGCTGTCTCCAAGACATTCAGGTCTTATTTTCTCTATTTATTGGTTGTAGGTTTGTTTGTTTCCTCCTGCTTTTTTGTTTCGTTTGATTATGTCTGGGTGGTCGGACTGTGTGTGCTTTTTTCCTTACCATTTGTGGGCACACTTGTCCTCAACACCTTGCCCAAGTGTGCAGGACTGGTTGCTCAGGTATGGTGTAGCAGAGCAGGCTCAGCACGGGGGGAAGGGCAGAAATGGGTTGTTTGTCTGCTGGGGGCTAGAGCAGGGCCTATGGCAGGGTGGTCTGGTTCCCCTAATAGCTGCTGAGTGCAGTGATATAGAGGTCTGAGCCAGTTGGGAGGGTTGTGGGAGTCTGAGTTTGTTCCCTTTGGGGCTGTGGGGCATTGTGAGTCAGGGTCTGAGCTTGCCAGGTTTAGCCTGAGGACCAGGCTTGTTCCCATGAAGTCACAGGGTGCTGTAAGGAGGTAGTTCAGCCAGCTAGAGAGGTCTGGGGGTTCAGACCTCAGGGCTGTGGGGTGCACCAAGCCAGGGGCCAAGCCAGTGGTTGAGCTCTGGGGTCTGGGCCAGTCCCCTTCAGGGCCATGAGGTGTGGCAAGGTGGAGGCTGAGGTGTTCAGGTGGGGTCTTCAGGTCTGAACCTATTCCCCTTGGGGCCCCTGGGCGCAGCAAGTGGGAGCTGAGCCAGTTGGTAAGGGTCTCAGAGGGTCTGCATTTGTTCCCCTAGAGCCACAGGGCATGGCAACATGAGGGTGGAGCCAGCAGAGAGGGGTCTTGGAATCCAGGCCAGTTCCCATCAGGGTTGTGGAATGCAGTGAGGTGGGCTGAACTGACCCAGTGGGGTCTGGGGGTCCAGCCAGTGGGGCTGGAGGGTGGGCAAAGGCAGGGGCAGAGGTAGTTAGATGGAGGAGGCCAATAGGTTGGGTTTGTACTGTTATCTGGCAGTTGGGGCTGCCAGGATGGGGTGGCTCTTGCTGCTGTTCACTAGAGGGGTGGCGATTGTAGGAGCATGCTCTTGTGATTACTGGGTGAGATGGTCTGGGCTCCTCCTTGGGTTGCAGCCAACAAAAGTTGTCTTACTTAGCCCTGGGTGTGTACGTGCTGTACCTCTATCTCCTATTGGGAATTCTGTGGAGATGTCTTTCTGCATGCACAGTTGTTGGCTTTATTCCAAGATGGCCATGCTGAGTCATTCTATTTGGCCAGGAACCTCCATTCTGTATCTCCACTCCTTTGCCATTTTCTATCAGTTTCTTCTCAGTGGCTTCTGATCTAATACTTTATCCTTTCATTAAGGTTCAGGGTTCCAGGATTGATTGACTTCAGTATCTGTTTTACTTGGTTTTTCAGGTCTTTGTTGCAGCAAGATGGTTTAGGGTGCCTAACTAGTCTGCCATCCTGAAGAAATAGCTTCATCATTTGATTTCTTGACTGCTGCTTCCATGGGCATTGGTTGTGGCTCCAAGTAAAATGAAATCCTTGACAACTTCAATCTCTTTTCCATTTATCATGATGTTGCTTATTGATCTTCTTGAGAATTTTTGTTTTCTTTATGTTGAGATGTAATTCATACTGTAGTCTTAGATCTTCATCATACTGAAGTGCATCATATTGAAATGCTTCCAGTCCTTTTCACTTTCAGCAAGCAAGGTTGTGTCATCTGCATATCACAGTTTGTTAATGAGTTTTCCTCCAATCCTGATGCCATGTTCTTCTTCATATAATCCAGTTTTTAAAATTATTTGCTGAGCATGCAGATTGAATACGTATGGTGAAAGGATACAACCCTGACACACACCTTTCCTGACTTTAAACCACGTGGTATACCCTTGTTCTGTTCTAATGACCGCCTCTTAGTCTATGTACAGGTTCCTCATGAGCACAACTAAGTGTTCTGGATTTCCTGTTATTTGCGATGTTATCCATAATTTGTTATGATCTACTCAGTCAAATGGAAACCCTGATGGTGTAGTGGTTAAGTGCTATGGCTCTTAACTAAGAGGACAGCAGTTTGAGTCCACCAGGTGCTCCTTGGAAGCTCTACGGGGCAGTTCTACTCTGTCCTATAGGGTCACTATGAGTCAGAATCGACTCGACTGCAGTGGGTTTACTCAGTCAAATGCCCTTGCATAGCCAATAAAATACAGGTAAACATCTTTCTGTTATTCTCTGCTTTCATTCAAGATCCATCTGACGTCAGCAATGATATTCCTCGTTCCACGTCCTCTCCTGAATCTGATTTGTATTTCTGGCAGTTCCCTTTCGATGTACTGCTTCAATTGTTTTTGAATGATCTTCAGTAAAATTTTACTCATGTGTGATATTAATGATATTATTTGATAATTTCTGCATTCTGTTGGAACACCTTTCTTTGAAATGGGCACAAATGTGGATCTCTTGCAGTTGAATGGCAATGTAGCTGTCTTCCAAATTTCTTGGCATAGACAATTGAGCACTTCCAGAGTTGCATCTGTTTATTGGAACATCTCAATTGGTATTCTGTCAATCCCTGGAGCCTTT
Organism: Loxodonta africana; assembly: GCF_030014295.1. NCBI lineage: Eukaryota > Metazoa > Chordata > Mammalia > Proboscidea > Elephantidae > Loxodonta > Loxodonta africana. The sequence continues at coordinate 42,736,538 of NC_087360.1, read as the reverse complement.
GTTTTTGCCAACTGCAAAAATCAGGTTGTAATATTGAAGGATTGTATGGGCAAAATATTGAGCTACACAAGAAGCATCAAAAAAAGATGGAAATAATACACAGAGTCACTGTATCAAAAAGAATTGGTCAACATTCAATTTCAGAAGGTAATTGTCATTCAGAGCGATTATAAAATGGATTGTGTAGACTCCTCAGGGAAGCTCCACAGGAAACATTCACAATTTTAGGGCTCTAGAAGAGTCATTTTTGTGGTTATTGTTCAGGATGGCCTTAAGTAAGAGAATACATCTCTTTTCTCAACTCTGATTTTATTTTGGTCCCAATCCTGGCAATATGTGATAGAGATTTTTGCCTGTCTTTTTCCCTAACAAAAGGAGTTTTCTTGTTTACAAACACTAATCAGTATTAACAGTTTCTAAGGATGCATGACCCAGCATCAAAATTTTAATACTAGGACTATGAAAGGCATCTGGGTAGAGAAGACAGAGTGAAACTGGATCATAGAATGTCTCTTCCATGACACCTAATGAAATGAACAAGTTTAAAAAGCAAAAATAAATAATACAAAAAAATCATTTTTAATTACTAGTAGATTTTAAGCAATAAAAGGGAAACCACCCAATACCACACACATAAAAATATTGTGGTTAAAGAAGATTCTGGCACAACCTAACTCTGACTACACATACATCCTCCCAAATATGTCTAAGTTTGCACATAATATAATTGAGGGGTTGTCTTTATACTTTGTTACTGGGATCAAGAAAATGGGGATAGGGAGGAAGTGAGCAAGAAGGGCTAATTCTGTTGGAAGTTAAGCCTCCGTAACTTTTATACTGGAGTTCTGGACAGAGTGTAATGAATTTTCCCCTGATTAGGCAGAGAAGGAAGAGATTCAAGGAATCATAAACTCAGAATGAACAGATCCCTGCCTATCCACCACACCTCTCACCTTCTGGGTATAGAAGTGCAGGTAGATTACAAAATACATAGCCCTCAGAGTTGTTGTTGTTAGGTGCCGTCGAGTCGGTGTTTTTTTTTTTTTTTTTTAGGCAGAGAAGGAAGAGATTCAAGGAATCATAAACTCAGAATGAACAGATCCCTGCCTATCCACCACACCTCTCACCTTCTGGGTATAGAAGTGCAGGTAGATTACAAAATACATAGCCCTCAGAGTTGTTGTTGTTAGGTGCCGTCGAGTCGGTTCCGACTCATAGCAACCCTATGCACAACAGAACAAAACACTGCCCGGTCCTGCGCCATCCTTAAAATCGTTGTTGTGCTTGAGCTCATTGTTGCAGCCACTGTGTCAATCCACCTCGTTGAGGGTCTTCCTCTTTTCCGCTGACCCTGTACTCTGCCAAGCATGATGTCCTTCTCCAGGGACTGATCCCTCCCGACAACATGTCCAAAGTGTGTAATACGCAGTCTTGCCATCCGTGCTTCTAAGGAGCATTCTGGTTGTACTTCTTCTAAGACAGATTTGTTCCATCTTTTGGCAGTCCATGGTCTATTCAATATTCTTCACCAACACCACAATTCAAAGGCGTCAGCTCTTCTTTGTTCTTCCTTATTCATAGTCCAGCTTTCACATGCGTATGATGCGATTGAAAATACCATGGCTTGGGTCAGTCACACTTTAGTCTTCAGGGTGACCTCTTTGCTCTTCAATGCTTTGAAGAGGTCCTTTGCAGCAGATTTGCCCAATGCAATGTGTCTTTTGATTTCTTGACTGCTGCTTCCATGGCTGTTGATCGTGGATCCAAGTAAAATGAACTCCTTGAAATCTTCAATCTTTTCAATCTTTTCTCCGTTTATCATGATGTTGCTCATTGGTCCAGTTGTGAGGATTTTTGTTTTCTTTATGTTGAGGTGTAATCCATACTGAAGGCTGTGATCTTCATTAGTAAGTGCTTCAAGTCCTCTTCACTTTCAGCAAGCAAGGCTGCGTCATCTGCATAAGGCAGGTTGTTAATGAGTCTTCCTCCAATCTTGATGCCCCATTCTTCTTCATATAGTCCAGCTTCTCGTATTATTTGTTCAGCATACAGATTAAATAGGTGTGGTGAAAGAATACAACCCTGACTCACACCTTTCCTGACTTTAAACCAATCAGCACCCCCTTGTTCTGTCCAAACAACTGCCTCTTGATCTATGTAAAGGTTCCTCATGAGCACAATCAAGTGTTCTGGAATTCCCATTCTTTGCAGTGTTATCCATAGTTTGTTATGATCCACACAGTCAAATGCCTTTGCATAATCAATAAAACACAGGTAAACAGTCTTCTGGTATTCTCTGCTTTCAGCCAGGATCCATCTGACATCAGCAATGATATCCCTGGTTCGATGTCCTATTCTGAAACCAGCCTGAATTTCTGGCAGTTCCCTGTTTGATATACTGCTGCAGCCATTTTTGAATGATCTTCAGCAGAATTTTGCTTGTGTGTGGTATTAATGATATTGTTCTATAATTTCCACATTCGGTTGGATCACCTTTCTTGGGAATAGGCATTAATATGGATCTCTTCCAATCAGTTGGCCAGGAAGCTCTCTTCCATATTTCTTGGCATAGATGAGTGAGCACCTCCAGCGCTGCATCTGTTTGTTGAAACACCTCAATTGATATTCCATCAATTCCTGGAGCCTTGTTTTTCACCAATGCCTTCAGAGCAGCTTGGACTTCTTCCTTCAGTACCATCGATTCCTGATCATATGCCACCTCTTGAAATGGTTGAATATCGGCTAATTGTTTTTGGTATAATGACTCTGTGTATTCCTTCCATCTTCTTTTGATGCTTCCTGCATCATTTAATATTTTCCCCATGGAATCCTTCACTATTGCAACTTAAGGCTTGAATTTTTTCTTCAGTTCTTTCAGGTTGAGAAATGCCGAGTGTGTTCTTCCCTTTTGGTTTTCCATCTCCAGCTCTTTGCACATGTCATTATAATACTTTACTTTGTCTTCTCAAGAGGCCCTTTGAAATCTCTGTTCAGCTCTTTCACTTCATGAATTCTTCCTTTTGCTTTAGTTGCTCGACGCTCAAGAGCAAGTTTCAGAGTCTCCTCTGACATCCGCCTTGGTCTTTTCTTTCTTTCCTGTCTTTTCAGTGACCTCTTGCTTTCTTCATGGATGACGTCCTTCCATAACTCGTCTGGCCTTCAGTCACTAGTGTTCAAGACATCAAACCTCTTCTTGAGATTGTCTCTAAATTCCGGTGGGATATACTCAAGGTCATATTTTGGCTCTCGTGGACTTGCTCTGATTTTTTTCAGTTTCATCTCGAACTTGCATATGAGCAATTGATGGTCTGTTCCACAGTTGGCCCCTGGCCTTGTTCTGACTGATGACATTGAGCTTTACCATCGTCTCTTTCCACAGATGTAGTCAATTTGATTTCGGCGTGTTCCATCTGGCGAGGTCCATGTGTATAGTCACCATTTATGTTGGTGAAAAAAGGTATTTGCAATGAAGAAGTTGTTGGTCTTGCAAAATTCTATCATTCGATCTCCGGCACTGTTTCTATCACCAAGGCCATATTTTCCAACTACTGATCCTTCTTTGTTTCCAACGTTCACATTCCAATTGCCAGTAATTATCAATGCATCTTGATTGCATGTTCGATCAATTTCAGACTGCAACAGCTGATAAAAATCTTCTATTTCTTCATCTTTGGCCCTAGTGGTTGGTGCATAAATTTGGATAATAGTCACATTAACTGGTCTTCCTTGTAGGCGTATGGATATGATCCTATCACTGGCAGCGTTGTACTTCAGGATAGATCTTGAAACGTTCTTTTTGACGATGAATGCAACACCATTCCTCTTCGAGTTGTCATTCCCAGCATAGTAGATTATATGATTGTCCAATTCAAAATGGCCAATACCAGTCTATTTCAGCTGTTCCACTTCATTGTTGACGATTTCCAATTTTCCTAGATTCATACTTTGTACATTCCAGGTTCTGATTATTAATGGATGTTTGCTGCTGTTTCTTCTCATTTGAGTCATGCCACATCAGCAAATGAAGGTCCTGAAAGCTTTACTCGATCCACGTCATTAAGGTCAATTCTACTTTGAGGAGGCAGCTCTTCACCAGTTATCTTTTGAGTGCCTTCCAACCTGGGGGGCTCATCTTCCAGCACTATATCAGACAATGTTCTGCTGCTATTCATAAGGTTTTCACTGGCTAATGCTTTTCAGAAGTAGACTGCTGGGTCCTTCTTCTTCTGCACTCAGGGTATGATTGATAATTGAAAACAAAATACACAAACACACTTGGGAAGGGTGTCAAGAAAAATGTTATCTAGAAAATTTTTAATACTGCCGTTATTTGATATAGGTATCAAGGTCATGCATAGCCCTCTCTCTTTTCAACAAAAAATTTTAATTTAAATTTGTCTATGTGTTTATCAATTTCTTTGTTTTCCTTTCCTTCTTTCATTTCAGACCTTCTTGATAGGGTCATTTTCCTTCATTCTAAAATACATATTTTGGAAGTCCTATTAGTGAAGGACTGCTGCTATAAAGCATCTCACTTTGTGTGTCCATTAACATATATTTGTAATTATCGTCTTATGCATTTGCCTTTAAAATACTATACATAAAAAAGAGGTGTTACAATCCAAAAGTACAATGACCCTGTCCTTTATATATACCTATGTAGTCACATTTACCAGTGTGCTTTATTTCTTCTTATGTTTCAAGTGTCTTTTCATTTCAGCGTGAAGAATTTCCTTTAATATTTCTTGTGGGAAAATCTACTGGTAATGAATCCCCTCAGCTTTTGTTCTTGTATGAAGAAATGTCTTAATTTCTCCTTCTGTCTTGAAAGATAGTTTTGCCTGGTATAGAATTCTTGTTTGACTTTTTTTTTCTTTCAACACTTTAAATATGTCACCCCACTGCCTTCTGACCTTTATGGTGTCTAATGAGAAATTATCTGTAAATCTGATTGAGGATCCATTTTATAAGATAAATTGTTTCTTTTTTGTTGCTTTCAAGATTTTATCTTTTTCTTCTCTTCAAAAAATTTGCTGTGTCTTGGTGTGTATTTCTTTGAGTTTATTCTGCTTGAACTTTGTCAGGCTTCTTAGATGTGTATATTTGTATCTTTCATCAGCTTGGGAAAGTTTTCAGGCATTATTCCTTCAAATATTTTTTCTGCCCCCTTTCTCTGTCTCATCTTCTTTTGGAACTCCTGTGTTGTGTGTGTTGGTGTGCTTGATGTTTTCTCATACGTTCCTCAGATTTTGTTCATTTTTCTTCATTCTTCTTTTTTGTTTTGTTTTTGCTCCTCCAACTCAATAGTTTCAATAATCTCATCTTCAAATTCACTAATTTGTTCTTCTGCCTGCTCTAATTTTCTGATAGACCCCTCTAGTGAATTTTTAATCTCAGTTATTGTACTTTTTATCTCTAGAATTTCTGCTTGTTACCTTTTTATTTTTTCCATCTGTTTATTCATATTCTCATTTTGTTCATACAGTGTTTTCCTAATTTCTTTTAGTTCTTTGTCCATGGTTTCTTTTAGGTCATTGAGCATTTATTTTTAATACAGTTGATTTAATGTCTTTGACTAGTCATTCCAATGTCTAGGCTTCCTCAGGGATGGTTTCTGTCAAATTCTTTTTTTCCTGTGAATGGGCCTTGCTTTTCTGTTTGTGTGTTTTGTAATTTTTTGTTGAGAATTGGACATTCCAAGTATTATAATGTGGTAGCTCCTGTGCTTTACAGATTGCTGTTGTTACTTCATGAAGGCTGCAGTTGTCTGTTTAGTGCCTTTTCCAAATTTTGCAAAATGTGTGTTCCAATTATGTGTGGTCACTGAAATTTCTGTTCTGTTATCTCTGCAGTCAGCTAGTGGCCCACAAAAGATTAGTAGCCTCTACCTTCATCAGGTACTCCCTTGGTCTGCTCAGGTTCCAGAGTTCCAAAATTATTAATTCCAATTGCCCTTTCCAGTTCAGTTTTTGCTTTGTTGGAGACACCAACCTCTAAATTTTCCTATACCACTATTTTGACATTTTACTGATATAAATTTTCCTCTTAGTACCACTTTTGTTGCATCCCATACATTTTGGTATGTTGTGTTTTTGTTTTCATTTGTCTCAAGGTATTTTCTGATTTCCCTTTTGCAGACTGGAAATAAACACACAGAAAGCCATGGATATACCACTCAACACAATTGAATTTATCTATCTGTTCTTCATTGATCCCATCTACTTACCTCCCCAAACAGAATAAACAACTCTTGTCTTTAGCATTCCCTTAAATAAAAAAAAAAAAAATGTTACCACATACGTAGGCTTCCCTGAACAGTAAGTTTAAATACAGTTAATCTGCAACTTACGATGGGGTTCCATTCTGAAAACTCCATCGTAAGTTGGTTCTGATGAAAGTTGAATACCATTTTTTTTTTTTTTTTAGTTTTCATTATTATTACCTTTTATTATCAGTATCTTTATAAACATGATCTTTATTTGTCTTTTGGGGTTGGAAACATGATGTAAAAACTTTCAGATATATTTTAATACATACATACATTAAAAATACATGAATCAAAAAAGTTTATTCTCACAATGAAGAAGAGTTGAACGATGTTGGGATTTTGTCAGTTGCAGTAATAACTACATTTGTGGAAGGTTCTGGATTATCCCTGGCATCTTAGTCATCTAGTGCTGCTATAACAGAACTACCACAAGTGGATGGCTTTAACAAAGAGAAGTTTATTTCCTAGGCTAAAAGTCCAAATTCTCAGCATCAGCTCCAGGGGAAAGCTTTCTCTCTCTATCAGCCTTCTCATCAATATCCCCCCAGACTAGGAGCTTCTCTGCACAGGGACCCTGGGTCCAAAGGATGCGCTCTGCTCCCAGCACTGCTTTCTTTGTAGCACGAGGTTCACCTGTCTCCCTGCTTGATTCTCTCCTTTATATCTCAAGAGTTTGCCTCAAGACACAATCCAATCTTGTAGATTGAGTCCTACCTCATAACGCAACTGCCGCCCATCCTTCCTCATTAATATCATAGAGGCAGGATTTATAACAGATAGAAAAATCGCACAGTACTGGGAATCATGGCCCAGCGAAATTGATACACGTATTTTTGGAGGGCATGATTTAATCCACAATACCTGGGAAGAGAGATAGCATTTTTTGAAAGAAAGTCAGCAAGAGTTGTCACATGGTCCTTTTTTTTTTTTTTTATCTTTCCTTTATATATTTTGAGGTAACACCTCACTCTTTCCCAAATCTGCCTTTTGACTTTAGCAAAGTGATCAGTGTTTGGGTCCATGTTTTCAAGCAACTGAAGCCCCTGATTTAGTTTAGAAGAAACTTCAGGTAATCCTTTCACTGTAAAATTTTTGACAACTGCTCTCCTTCTTATTTTTCATTATTTCTTTCTTCTTCAGCATTTTTTGCCTCTTCAAAATCTGTGAAGTCCTGATCTATCAAATCCACTTCTTCAGGGTCTATGGACTGTTCCACATCAGTGATACCAAGTTCTGAATTCAGCGTTCCTGCCTTATGGACAATTTTCCACTGATCTCTTCCATAGTATTATCCTGATCAAATGCTTGGAGCATGTTCATATAACTCAGCAATTTTTTCCAAATCCCCTGGATGCATTTTCCCATAACTCCCTCCCAGGTAGATGCAATGTTCCAGATATACTGAAGAAAAAACAGACAGTCCTAAATGCAGTTTATCATAACTCAATTATGTGGTAAGTTGGGAACTACCTGTACAGAATTAAGATCAAACAAGTCTGAGAATTATGGTTTATGCGAATATCATATACCTCCAGTTGAAAGAAGAATATTATAGATAACAAACATAAGAACGTGGGAGGAAATATGAGAGTGCTAACTTTTTAAAAATCTTTCATTACAGACAGTATTGTTATTATCTAAAATTAAAACATGTAGCCTCCAAATGACTTCAACCTCTTTTTTTTCCTTAACCTTGGAGGGATATTTTATGAAATATTATATCTAGTGGTGAAAAAATATTTATCTAGACTTCAGTAATTCCTTTAATTTTCCTTTATTCTTTTCCTTCTGTTAAAGTAAAATTAAAGGCAATACTTTTAAATAAAAAAAGAAGTTATATTATGGTTCTATTTTTATAAAGTGCTTTTTCTGTCTTTATATATACATGGAGGCCTGCCTGGAACGATGCTCACTTTAATATTAAATAATGATTTATTTTATGTGGTGGCATTTGGGCTAAAATTTAACTTTGTATTCTCTATATTAATGGATTCTTTATTATGTATATGTATCATTAAAAAGTCAATATGTATTTTGAATGTAGTGTTAGCAACTTTGCAGGGCATTGCAAATCAGGATAATTTGCTTCATCTATATCTATGCCTTTGCCTATGACATTAACCATAAGCTTCACTCCTTTCTTACTTTGGAGACTAGTCATTGCATGTACAGCTCTTGCTAGCTGTAGAGGTCCTTATACTCAGAGTTCTTTCCTGGAGTGTTTCATCTGCCTTGGGATGGCCATATGGCTACTATTTTCTTACTGTTGGGCCTTTGAATTGTTTCTGTTAAGGGTGGCAATTTTAAGCTGCCATGAATACTTTTCTACATAAATCTTTGTTCATATCTTTGATCATATTTTAGGGTTAATTCTCAGAAGTAGGGTCAACGTATATGGTATTTTTAAAATGCTCATGGCTGTGTATGACTTACTGATTTTCAAAAAGGCTATACAAACTGATACTTTTGCTTTTGTTGTTAGATTTAGTTGAGTTTATTTCAACTCATAGCAACTCCATGTGACATAGTAGAACTTTCTCATAGGTTTTTCTAGGCTGTAATCTTGACTAAAGCAGGCCACCAGGTCTTTCTGCTGTGGAGCTTCTGGATGGGTTTGAACCACCAACCTTATTTATAAAAGTGGCTCTTTCATAGCTCTCTTGCCAGCACTAATCATTTTTGTTTTATATTTGTGCCAATTTGGTAAGCAAAGATGATATTTAATTGCTGTTTTACTTAGCATTTTTATTATTAGTGAAGTTGAAGGTTTTCATTAGAGTATTGAATTTTAAAAATTTAAGTGGAATTTTTTAAGTAGGCAGAAAACTCGATCGTATTTATTTTTTAGAACTGTAATTTGGATGAAGGTGTCGAGAGCAGGTGGATCCAGGAGTCTGATGTCCTGAACATCATAGAGGAGGCTGTTGGTGATGGTCCTGGTGAGAGGTAATGACAGCCCGACTTGGGCATTGGAAGTGGAAATGGAGAAAGGATGCTGGATCTGACAGCACTTGGTCCCCACCTCTGACTTTGGTCTCCACCTCTGACTTCCTTTATGGCTTTCTGATTCTCCGTTATACTTTCCCACTTTGAAAAATTACTACATCAATAATACTTTGCCCTAATTAATCTTGTGTTTCTAGTATATTTACATTTTAGGGAGATTTTATAATTCTTCTGAGAAGTCAATTCCTACACTTCCTATGTAAAGAATAATTCAGGGAAGATGTTGACTACCAGACTATGAATTTATTCACCTATGACTTCTACATAAGGAAGAATGGAAATTAATTCTACAGATCCAAATAGACTGAAATATATGTGAGCTGCTACTGGCTTTTGCTGGTATTGGTTTGTGTCTTGATTTTTACCTTAGTTATATTTATATTCATAAAGTTATATTAATGTTATATTTTTAACATAGAGAAATGAAGCATAGTCAAGTTTTAGCCAAAGCAAACCCTGATGAAAAAAATGACTCACCCTCTGTAATTCTGCACTAAATTACAATTCTTTGTTCTCTGTAGCCTTCAGATAAAAGAATTCATGTGAGACGGTAGATAGGACAGTTTTAATTTGGACCAACTGGACTTATTGCTGGATTTTACACCAGCCATGCTGTGAGTTAGGCTCTTTGTGTTCAGCAATTATCAAACTAAGCCTAACTAAACTTGCTTTGCTTTGATGTACTGTAATGTTTTCCATAATTTTATACTCTGAGCCATTTTCATTAGTCCTTATTTGAAATCAAGGATAGAGTATGGATTCATTTTATATGTGTCCTGCCATGATCTAATATGTATCTAATCAGGTTTTAAGTTGCTTAGTTTTGGTTTTATATAATGCTTCATTATTATTTTTATTGAGTTTTTGCATTTTGGACCTGTGGAATTGCTTTTACATATAATATGCTATAGGCACATGTGGAAGGAAAGTGCAAAGTCTTTCAATCCTACCAATTAAATACAGGTCTTAAACTTTAGAGCACACACTTATGTTTTGTAAAATTCAATTGATTTCCCTTTTGGTTGTGATGTTCCTTAAGGGGACTTTTTTTTTTTTTTTAAAAGCTTATTTGGCACAATTGACTCCATGTTATTTCTTTTGTGTAGATGCCTTAAACAAGGTACTTAGCTGCCTTTTTGGATTCACAAGTTGTTCATTCTCACTGAGTGGTGAGTCCATTAGATTTCTCTTGGTTTATTACTGCTGAAATAGAAGATGTGAATGTTTTTTAAAAAGCATTTTTCTTCACCATTGAATAGAAATAATTTAAAAACACATTAATTTCATTCAGATTGTACCCTTCTTGAAATTCTTGTTAGCCACACACCCTTTGCTGCTTTTAAAAAATGGACTTAACCGTTTTTGTTGTTTTAATCTAATTTCTTATGGCTTTTAGTCTATGACTTTGGAATGGGCAAAGGATAGGAAATCAAATCAGTTGTTGCATAGTTTCCTCTTCTAGCTCAATCTGAAGGGGACTTAGTTTAAGGAGACACATTTTAGTATTTTGAACAAAGTCATGCCTCTCTCTTTGAGATATGTCTTGAAAACCAGGAAAACCGGGAGCTAAATTATTATCAATATTAGAAAAATTTTCTATCAGTGGGCATTTTAAAAATTTTGTGTTGAAGTATAATATACATAGGGAAAAGTGCACATATGCTAAGTGTGCAGCTCAATGAACTGTCATAAACTGAACACATCTGTTTAACCAGCACTTAGAAAGAGAACATTGCCACCATCCCAGAGGTCCCTCTCACACTCTTAACTAGTTACTGCTCCCCTCAGGAATCCCTAGAGTAACCGCATTCCTGACTTATAACAGCATAGATTAATTCTGCCTGTTCCTGTGTGTTATATACATGAAATTATACAGTATGCACCCTTTAACGTCTGGTTTCATTTGTTCAACTTTATGCTTGTAAGATTCACCCATATTGTTGAGAATAGTTGTAAACTGTTCATTTTTACTGCTTTATTTTTTTCCATTGTGTGATATACCACAATTTATCCATTTTACTGGTGAAAGGCAACTTTACATAGCAGAGTGGTCCTGGGAAAAGGGGTAAAAAAAATACATAATATCCCACACACAGGACTCTATTAGAAGGAAATGTAAATAAGTTAAGTATATTTGACCCCTAAATCTCTAAGTGCTTGTTCATTCTAGATAGTAAATACCTTGAGGACAGAGACTGGCTTTTTTGTCTTTTCCCTCTCCACTAACAGCACTCAAATGAATGTTGATGTGATTCAAAATAGTGTGTCTAAATGGAGAAACAACAAAATGCAATTAAAAGGATGAAAAACATGAGACTTGAGAAAAAAAATAGTACAGAATCTTCCCAAAGAAGAGATGGCTAAAGGATAGGGGAAGGGGAAGAAGAAATAATAAAAAACAAGACAAAACAATCCATATTTATCTTGCTATAATGTAAATGAGTCTAATTAAATAGTCTTTATTGAGCGCTTTTAAATCCTCTGATAAAATGTATAAATAAAACAGTGTTTTGGTTCGCTATTTTCTTGTTTATTGCATAAGTCATTTCTTTTGGTCACCCATCTTTGATTATTTTCGATGTATTTTATTCAAGTCATATAATTTTTTTTTAATCCCCAAAGCTTCAACTGAACTGAATAAACTGATAATTGTATGAAGTCAACATTAATCATTCCATGCAAATATTTGGTATTTCAGCCATTTTGCTTTTCTAGTTTTCTTTTTTTTTCAATCAGGCTTCATAAGTTTCTAAGTTTTTAATTTTTTTTGTAGAACACATTATAATTTCTACATTTTTTCATTTCTTTTATTGATTTGATTAAAGGTACTTCACAAGCTTCATAATGAGTGCACTAATGTATTAATAATTATTGCTATATCACAGTGAGAGGTAGTAAGATAATTTTAGAGCTAATACCAGGGTAATACATAAATTATTCATTAAAACATACAGTGCCTACTTGAATATATTGCTGCATTTTACTAGAAAATTTATCTAATGCTTTTTTGGAAACTCTCATTTTGATTAAAAAAAATGAAGAAAGCTCGAGGCAGAGCCAACATGGTGCTGTAGACAGAAGCACCATGCCGCCCCTCCACAGCAAAGACTGGAAAAACTAAGTAAAACTGATATAAATGTCAATCCTGGAACCCTAAGCATCAAATGAAGGAGTAAAGAACTCAACTAAGCACCAAATGGAATAAGAAACTGACAGAGAACAGAGAGTGAAGACAGATATGGAAGGGAGGTCCTCTGTCAGCTAATCCTGCACGGATTTGCCATCTGGGACTCTTCAGCCATAAAGAATAGTGGACAGGGAGTATGGGAAGGCAACTTCACAGAACTCCCAGTAGGAGAGAGAGCACCTGGTAACATGCTTTCTCACACTCCACCCGTCTTCCCTCTGCATGGCCTCTGCTGCTATTCAGTGGGCTGAGGTCCCTCAGCCAGGGAGATGCCAGCTTCTTGCTGCATGGATTCACTCCACCCTCACTGGCTGCCTCCTTAGTGCCATTTTATGTTGCTGTGGTTGCTTTTTGGCGCTTCTTTTGGTTTCTTCTCTTTCACCTCCTTCCTTTCCTTTCTTCCATACACCTGGTACTATGTGCCATCTCTGCTCCTTCTTGACAGGCTGACCTGTGCCACTTAGCTGGGGAACCATTTCCCTGGTCCATGTTGCCGAGCTAGTGAGCTCCTCCGGGGCTGTTTTTTTTCCCCCTCTTTTCTTGGTTTCTTCTCTCTCTCTCTACCTTCCTTCCTTTCTTTTCTCCCTAACACCTGGCACCATGTGCCATCCGCACTCCTTCTAGACAGGCTGTGCAGTGTCACTTGGCTGGGGAGCCCCTTCCCCATTTTGCGCAGCCACGCTGGTGCACTCCCTGGGGACATATTTTTTTCCTTCTTCATTTCTTGGTTTCTTACCTCTCTCTACCTTCTTTCCTTTCCTTTCTCCCAAACACCTGGTGCCATGTGCCATCTCCAGTTCTTCTAGGTGGGTTGTGCAGTGCAGCTCGGCAGGGGAGCCCCTGCCCTGGTCCGAGCCGCCACACTAGTGGGATCCCTTGAGGCATTGTTTTGCTTTTCTTAATTTCTTCTCTCTCTCTACCTTCCTTCCTTTCCTTTCCTTTCTCCTGAACACACAGCACCGTGTGCTATCTCGGCTGCTTCTTGATGAGCTGTGCAGCACCACTCAGCTGGGAAACTACTGATGGGCTCATTTGGGGAATTTTTTCCCCTTTTTTCCTTGGTTTCTTGTCTCTCTCTACCTTCCTTCCTTCCTTTCCTTCCTCTTGACCACTTGGCTTTTTGTTTGTTTGTTTCCTTGGTTACTTGCCTCTCTCCATCTTCCTTCTTTTCCTTTCTCCCAACCACTTGGCCAGGTGTGTCTTTCTCTTTTTTTTCCTCCAGTTTCTTATCTCTCTCTCCCTTCCTTTCTCCCACCCACTTAGCTGTGTGTGCCATCTCTGCCCCTTCTCAACAGTCTGTGCCACACTACTTGGCTAGAAAGCCATGGGCACACAGCTTCTCTGGGTCTGCACCACTCCAATGGCAGACCCCTCAGCACCTTTTTTGTTTTGGCTTCTGTTCCTCTGTCTTCTTTCCCTTCTTTCCCACACCCACTTAGCTTCACACATGACATCCTCCCCAATTCCTCCTGCCTATCTGCACCACATGCCAAGCACCACATCCCCAAGCAGCACATAGACAAGGACCACCAGACCCTGCCCTGAATCGCCCCCCAGCCCCACAATGTCATCTCCCTTATATGCCACAAATGACCCATCCCCACCCCTTTCCCTCTGCTTGACCTGCCCTGCTGCACCATAGCTGAGCAACTAGTCCTGCCCATTGGACAAAGTATTGAGAAGTATTGTGCCCACAGACTAGCAAACAGCAAAGAATGCCCAGCCCACCTGCCCAGACATAAACAAATAAAACAAAAAAGCTGGAAGAAACAAAAAAATCTAAAGTCAATAAACTAAGAAAATAATTACGGAATGTCCCAAAGACAGCAGACAATATGAAAATATATGAAAAAACAAGACAGGATAGTTCCAGTAGGCATCCAAAATAAAACACCAGATGACCTTCCAGTAGAAGAAAAGGCACTGGAACTATCAGACAGGGGATTTAAAACTCTGATATTCAGGGCTATCCAAGAGATGAATGAAAAAGCAGACAAAAATGAGGAAAAATAGACAAAATCATGGGAAAAAACAATGAAATAAAACAGGAACAAAAAGTAAAAAATAAAAACACAACTAGGAATCATACAAAAACAGCAATTGGAAACACAAAAGAAAAACAACCAGATTTCAGAAATGGACAGTGCCATAGACAGTTTGAGGAGCAAGTTTGAAACAATGGATGATGGGATGAGCGAAATTGAAGACAAATCCTTGGATACCACTTTATTTGAGGGAAAAAACGGAAAAGAATGAAGAGAAATGAAGAAACTCTAAGAATGATGTGGGATACAATCAAAAGCAAAAATTTGTGAGCGATTGGAGTTCCAGAACAGGGGGAGAAAACAGAAAACACAGAGAGGATCATTGAAAAATTGCTGACAGAAAACTTCCCTAATGTCATGAAAGATGAAAAGCTGACCATCCAAGAAGCTCAATGAACCACGTATAAGATAGACCCCAAAAGAAATCACCAAGGCACAACATAATCACACTCAACAAAACCAAAGACAAAGAAAAAATCCTGAAAGCAGCTCAAGAAAAACAAAAAGTCACATACAGAGGGGAAACTATAAGACTAAACTCTGATTACTCAGCAGAAACCATGCAGGCAAGAAGGTAATGGAATGGCATATATAAAACCTTTAAAGAAAAAAATTGCCAACCAAGGATAATATATTCTGCAAAATTCTCACTTAAATATGATGGTGAAGTTAGGACATTTCCAGGTAAATGGAAACTAAGGGAATATGTAAAAACCAAACTGAACTTACAAGTGTTATTTACGGGAATCCTTCAGTTAGAGTAACAACAATATCAGAAAATAGCCTGAATCTAGGATGCAAGACTGCATCAGCCGGATACCAACCTAGGTAATGAACTCTCAACGATAAAACAGAACTAAAAGATTTACAACAGAGAAGTAGAGAGGTTAATCTGTAAATGACAAAGATGTCAGAAAAATAAAAGAAGGAATAAACGGTGTAGGTACGGAACTTTCAAATGGAGAGGAAGTCAAGGTGATACCAAGTAATGAAAGACTAGTTCAAACTCAGGAAGATAAGGGTAAATGTCAACGTAGCCACAAACAAAGTTAACCAACCTACTCATCAAAATAAAGAAGAAAAACATAACATCTCAGTAAACACAAAATCTACAAAAATGAGAGAAACAAACAAAAGAAAAATCCATAAACAAAAGGAATTCAGCACAGGAGCGTGAGAGTAACAAAGAACACAGCAGCACCACAAAAAAAAAGCACTACAAAATGACAGCAATAAATTCACACTTATAAATAATCACACTGAACAAAAAGAAAATAAATGCACCCATAAAGAGACAGAGAGTGACAGAATGGATAAATAAATAGGACCCATCAATATGCTGTGTCATGAATTGAATCATGTCCCCCCAAAATATGTGTCAACTTGGTTATGCCATGATTCCCAGTATTGTGTGGTTGTCTTCCATCTTGTGATTTTCCTATGTGTTATAAATCATAATCTATGTGTTATAAATCATAATCTCTGACTGTGGTAAAAGAGGATTAGGGTGGAATGTAACACACTTGCTCAGGGTGTATCCCTGGTCCAATGAAAAAAAGGTTTCCCTGGGGTGTGGCCCGTACCACCTTTTATCTTACAAAAGATAAAAAGAAAAGGAAGCAAGCAGAGAGTTGGGGACCTTATACCACCAAAAAAGAAGCACCAGGAGCAGAATACATCCTTTAGACCTGGGATTAATGCATGGAAAAGCTCCTAGTCAGACCTGAACAGAGAAAGAAAGCTTCCCCCTGGAGCTGACATCCTGAATTTGTACTTCTAGCCTACTAGGCTTTGAGAAAATAAATTTATCTTTGTTGAAGTTATCCACTTGTATTTCTGTTATAGCAGCACTAGATGACTAAGACATGCTGTCTACATGAGAAACACCTTAGGAACAAAGATATAAATTCATTACAAATGAAAGGATGGAAAAAAATTTATCAAGCAAACAGCAACCATAAAAGAGCAGAAGTGGCAATACTAATCTCAGATAGATTTTAAGATAAATTCCATCATAAAAGACAAGGAAGGACATTATATGATGATTAAAGGGAAAATCCACCAAGAGAACATAACTATAATATCCATGCACCCAATGACAGCACTGAAAAGAGAAATTAACTGTCCCACAATAATAGTAGGAGACATCAACACACTACTCTTGGTAAAGGACAGAACACCTAGAAAGAAACTCAAAAAAGAAACAGAAGATCTAAAGGCCACAATAAATCAACTTGACCTCATAGACATATATAGAACACGCCACTCAACAGTTGCAAAGCACGCATTCTTTTCCAAGGTACATGGAATATTCTCCAGAATAGACCACATCTTAGGCCACAAAGCAACCCTCAGAAAAAAATCCAAAACATTCAGATAATATAAAGTATCTTCTCTGATCACAACACCATCAAAGTAATGATTAATAACAGGAAGAGCAAGGAAAAAAAAAATGGAAACTGAATAATACCCTGCTTAAAAACAACCAGGTAATAAAAGAAATCAAAGATAAAACCAAAAAATTCCTAGAATTAAATAAGAATGAAAACACATCATATCAAAACTTTTGGGACCCAGGAAAGGCAATGCTCAGAGGCAATTTATGGCAATAAAGGCACACATCAAAAAAGAAGAGACAAAATCAAAACGTTAGCTACACAACTTGAACAAATAAAGAACAGCAAAAGAAGCCCATAGCTACCAGAAGAAAGGAAATAATAAAGTACAGAGCAGAAATAAGTGAAACAGAGTATAGAAAAAAAACAATAGAAAGCACTAACAAAAGCAAAAGGTGTCTTTTTGAAAAAATCAACAAACCATTAGCCAAATTGGCAAAAGAAAAACAGGAAAGGCTGCAAATAACTCAAATAAGAAATGAAACAGGAGAAATTACCACAGACCCAACTGAAATAAAAAGGGTCATAACAGAGTACTTTGAAAAACTATATTCCAACAAATTTAAAAAACTTAGATGAAAAACACACTATTACCTAAATTAACACAAACCAAAGTTGAATATTAGAACAACCCTATAACAATTGAACAGAATGAAAAGGTAATAACATAAAACTCCTAACCAAAAAAACTTCTGGCCTTGATGGCTTCACTGGAGATTTCTACCAAACATTCAGAGAAGAGATTACAGCAATACTACTCAAACTATTTCAAAACATATAAAAGTAAGGGATACTTCCAAATTCATTCTATGAAGCCAGTATAACCCTGGTACCAAAGCCAGGAAAAGACACTACAAAATAGAAAATTACAGGCCAATAGCTGTCATGACTATGGATGCAAAAATATTCAACAAAATTTTAGCCAATAGAATTTAGCATCATATCAAAAAAATAATACTCCATGACCAAGTGGGATTCATACCAGGTATGCATGGATGGTGCAACATTAGAAAATCAATCAACATAGTCAACATAAGCAAAAGAGAAGAATCACATGATCATCTCAATTGACACAGAAAAGGCATTCAACAAAGTCCAACACCCATTCCTGATAAAAACTCTTAATAAAATAAGTAAAAAAAAAAAAAAAAGGGAAATTCCTCAACATTGTAAAGGGCATCTACACTAAGAAAGACAGCCAACATCACTCTTGACGGAGAGAGGCTGAAAACATTCCCCCCTGAGGATAGGAAGAAGACAAGGATGCCCTTTAGCATCACTCCTATTCAACATTGTGCTGAAAGTCCTAGCTAGAGTTATAAGGCAAGAAAAAGAAATAAAAGGCATCCATATTTGTAAGGAAGAAGTAAAACTGTTTGTATTTGCAGATGATATGATGCTATACACAGAAAACCCAAAAGGTTCTATGAGAAAACTATTGGAACTAATAGAAAGATTCAGCAGAGCAGCAGGATACAAGGTAAACATACAAAAATCAGTTGGATTGCTATACGCCAATAAAGAGAACAGGAAAAGGAAATCAGGAAAACAATACCATTTACGATAGCCCCTAAAAAAGTAAAATACTTGGGAATAAATCTAACCAGGGATGTAAAAGACCTATACAAAGAAAGCTACAGCAAGAAACCAAAAGAGATCTACAGATATGCAAAAACATACTATTCTCATGGATAGGTAGCCTCAACATTGTAAAAATGTCAATTCTACCCAAAGCAATCTACTAATACAGTGCAATCCAGATCCAAATACCAATAGCATTCTTTCGAGTAAAGCACTATTGAAGAAAAGAAGAAAGCAGAAGGACTCCCACTACCTGACCTCAGAACCTACAATATAGGCGGTAGACAAAACAGCCTTGTACTGGTACAAGGACAGATACATTGACCAATGGAACAAAATTGAGAACCCAGATGTAAATCCATCCATCTTTGGTTACCTGATCTTTGACAGTGCCCAAAGACCATCAAATGGGGAAAAAGACAGTTTTTTTTAACAAGCGGTGCTGGCAAAACTGGATGTTCATCTGTAAAAAAAATGAAACAAGACCAATACCTCACACCATACACAAAAACTAATTCAAAATAGATCAAAGACCTACATATAAACTAGAAACTATAAAGATCATAGAAGAAAAAATAGAGTCAATGCAAGAAGCCCTAATACACGGCATTAACAGGATACGAACCACAACTAACAATATACAAACACCAGAAGATAAGCTAAATAACTAGAATCTTCTAAAAATTAAACACTTATGCTCATCAAAAGACCACCAAAAGAGTAAAAAGAGAAGCTACAGACTGGGAACAAATTTTTGGCTATGGTAAATCTGACAAAGGTCTAATCTCTAAAATCTGTAGGGATATCTAACACCTCTACAACAAAAAGACAAATAATCCAGTTCAAACACGGGCAAATGATGTGAACAGACACTTCACCAAAGAAGACTCTTAAGCGGCTAACAGACACACGAGGAAATGCTCATGATCACTAGCCATTAGAGAAATTCAAATCAAAACCACAATGAGATACCATTTTACCCTGACATTACTGGCATGAATAAAAAAAAAAAAAAAAGAAAATAACAAATGTTGGCAATGCTGTGGGGAGATTAGAACTCTTATGCACTGCTGGTGGGAATATAAAATGGTACAACCATTTTGGAAAATGTTATGGTGCTTCCTTAAAAGGCTAGAAATAGAAATACCATATATCCAGCAACCCCACTCCTAGGAATATCTCCTAAAGAAATAAGAGTTGTCACATGAATAGACATATGCATACCCAAGTTCACTGCAACACTGTTCACAATAGCAAAAAGTTGGAAACAACCTAAGTGGCCATCAACAGATGAATGGATAAACAAACTATGTTACACGCACAATGGAATATTATGCATCTTACAACATGGATGAATCTGGAGGGCATTATGCTAGGTGAGATAAGTTAATTACAAAAGGAGGAATATTGTACGAGACCAGTACCATAAAAACTCATGGCAAGGTTTACATACAAAAAGAAACAGTCTTTGTTGGTTTTAGGGAGGGGAGAAGTGGGAACGAAAAAACACTAAATCGGCAATAGATAAGTGGTAACTTTGGTGAAAAGTTAAGACAGTACACAATGCTTAGGAAGCCAGCATGACTTGTCCAAGGCAAGGTCATGGAAGCTCCAGAGACACTTCCAAGTTCCCTGAGGGACCAAATTACTGGACTGAGGGCTATGGGGACCATGGTCTCTGGGAACATCTAGTTCAATTGGCACAGTGTAGTTTATAAAGAAAATGTTCTATATTTTACTTTGGTGAGTAGTGTCTGGGGTCTTAAAAGCTCGTGAGTGGCCATCTAAGATACTCTACTGGTCTCAGCCCACCTGGATCAATTGAGAATGAAGAAAACCAACGACATATGGGAAAGATTAGTCCAAAGGAGTAGCGGACGAGAAGTACCGCAGCCTCCACTAGACTGAGTCCAGGACAACCAGATTGTGCCCATCTACCACCAGCGACTGCTCTGCCAGAGATCACAATAGAGGGTCCTGGACGAGCAGACTTAATGGTCTGACAGAGACTGGAGAAACCTGAGAGTATGGCCCCCAGATATCATTTTACCTCAGAAACAAAGTCTCTTCCTGAGGTTCACCCTTCAGACAAAGTTTAGACAGGCTCATAAAACAAAACGAGAATAAATGTGCACGCTAGCCCAGGGGCAAGGACTAGAAGGCAGGAGGGGACAGGAAAGCTGGTGATGAGGAACCCAAGGTTGAGAAGGGGAGAGTGTTGACTTGTTGCGGGGTTGGCAACGAGTGTCACAATACAATATGTGTTAACTCTTAAGGAGACGCTAGTTTGCTCTGTACAGCTTCATCTAAAGTACAATAAAAATTTTTTTTCAAAAGGCCCATTAATTCTGGAAGATTCAGAGACCTAATAATTTGGCTGCTATAGAAACTGATCTCAGGGCTTGTGAATGACTGACAGACATGAAAAGAAGTGATGATGTTGTTTGGTTTGGTTGATTTCTGATCTATCCTCATCAAAACCAAAATTTGAAAATCTGATGTGAGACACTTGTATCAGGTACAACTTATGTTCCTTTTTAGATTCTCTCAATTCCATTGTCACCTCCTGGATGCCAAGCTGCTTGTTCTGGTCCAGCTGTTTCTCTGCCTACTGGCTGTTCTTGGGCTTGCATGGTTCCATGGCCTGATGGTGATCAGTCACTGGGTCTGCTGCACAGCAAGCCCAACCAGTCACCAATCTCAAGTTTCCGACTTCTCCCACTCCTTTAGGGCTTCAATAATAAGCTGCATGGTTGGGCATGGGATCTGACATCTGGCCAGATGATGGAAATCAGATGTACAGAGGAATAATTCCCCACTGAGGCAAGGTCTGACCAAAGGAAATAGGAGATGGGAAGAAGCTGGGTAGATAAACTCTTTCATGTTCCCTCCCATGGCTGGTCTTAAGCCATAGTTTCTCTGTATAGCCTGTCTAGAGAAGTCCTGGGTGACCCAGTGATTGCTTCTGTCAAGCAATCAGCTATGTCTCTTCACAGCTTGTTGTAAAGCAGTGGCTAGTGCTATGACACACTATCTTGCAATGCTTTCTATCCCTCCTGGCCTCACTTCCCTTTTCTCTCATGCCCTGGGATTGTACCTTCCAAGTGATGCATCAGGACTCAATTCTTGCCTTGACTCTGCTTTCTAGGGTATCTGGAATAAGACAATATTTTACCCATTATAGACTTTTTGCCCTAATTAGAGAGGTGAAAGTAAATTTGAATAATAGTCTATGTATAAACGTAGTTATATATACATGTGGTTAGGTGCTGTTGAGTCCATTCCGACTTGTAGCAACCCTATGTACAACAGAATGAAATGTTGCCCACACCTGCACCATCCTCATAATCATTACTATGTCTGAACTCCTTGTTGCAGCCACTATGTCAATCCATCTCGTTGAGGGTCTTCCTTGTTTTTGCTGACCCTCTACTTCACCAAACGTGATATCCTTTTCCAGGGACTAGTCCCCCCTGATAACATGTCCAAAGTATGTGAGATGAAGTCTCACCATCCTCACTTCTAAGGAACATTCTGGCTGTACTTCCAAGACAGATTTTTTATTCTTCTGGCAGTCCATGGTATATTCAATATTCTTTGCCAAACAAATGTGTCAATTCTTCTTTTGTCTTCATTATTCACTGTCCAGCTTTTGCATGCATATGAGGTGATTAAAAATACCATGGCCTGGCTCAGGCACACAAAGATGTCCTCAAAGTGACATCTTTGTTTTTTAACACATTAAAGAAGTCTTCTGTGGAAGGTTTGCCCAATGCAACACTTCGTTTTATTTCTTGACTGCTACTTCCATGGGCATTGATTGTGGATCCAAGCAAAACAAAATCCTTGACAACTTTAATCTTTTCACTATTTATCATGATATTGCTTATTGGTTCAGTTGTTAGGATTATTGTTTTCTTTATGTTGAGGTATAATCCATGCTGGAGTCTGTGTGTGTGTGTGTGTGTGTGTACAGTAAAACGTGTGAAGCTGGAAACTGTAAGGCAGAAATCTGTCAGAGAAGGCAAACTCAAATATTTTCCACTGAAACAAACGATAGAAAAGTGGTATGGCTGCACCCTATAAAACACAGAAAACTTGCAAGCCCTGGAAACTCAAGGCAGTCCTGTCCAGTTGTGGATCTCATAGATTTCACTGCATGTACATATATGTGTGTGTGTGTGTGTGTGTAGGAAACCCTGGCAGTGTAGTGGTTAAGTGCTACAGCTGCTAACCAAGAGGTTGGCAGTTCGAATCTGCCAGGCGCTCCTTGGAAACTGTCGGGCAGTTCTACCCTGTCCTATAGGGTCGCTATGAGTCGGAATCGACTCTACAGCAGTGGGTTTTTTTGGGGGTGTGTATATAGCAGTTGAGTGCTCAACCATTGTTAACCAGTGCTCCTTGTAGTAAGAGTAAAACGGAAACTAAACCCATTGCTGTAGAGTCGATTCTGACTCATATTGACCCTATAGGATAGAGTTGAAGTGCTCTGTAAGATTTCCAAGGCTATAATCTTTACAGAAGCAGATTACCGTATCTTACTCCCACGGAGCTGCTGGTGGGTTTGAACTGCCATTTTAGTTAGCACTCAAGTGCTTAACCACTGCACCACCATGGCTTCTTACAGTAAAACAAAAACAAACTATTGCCGTTGAATCAATTCTGACTAATAGCAACCCTAAAAGGATAGAGTAGAACTGCCCCATAGGGTTTCCAAGGAGCGGCTTGGTGGATTCGAACTGCCACTCTTAATCATTGTGCCACCAGGACTCTGTAGTAAGACTAGGGTCTATTTATTTACCAATATGCAAATACAGTTCACCTGAACTAATGAGTTACATTTTTTTTTTTGCCAACTTTCTGATGCATTGAGTTGCATTAAAAAGTGGGCAGGAAATATTTCCAAATTCCTGATAGATGTTCATCTTCAAGATTCAAGAATACAAAATTATAGTCCCTATGAATTCCTAAGAATTCTTCAAATCATAAGTTATTCTGTATTTTTATAACACTTTATGTAAGCATTTAAGAATAATAATGATTGACCATAATATTAAATAGTAAATCACTTTTCTGTGATAGGATTGTACAAAGGTTTCTGTAAAGAAGACAAAAATCCATGTAATAAATGCCTAGTTTATCTTTTTTTATCTTTATTTTTTTAATTTGACCCTGAGTAATTTATTAACTTTTTAAATAATTTATTTTATTTGTTGTTGTTGAGAATATACATAACAAAACATACACCAATTCAACAGTTTCTACATGTACAGTTCAGTGACATTGATGAAATTCTTTGAGTTGTGCAGCCATTCTCACCCTCCTTTTCTGAGTATTTCCTCCCCCATTAACATAAACTCACTGCCCCCTAAGTTTCCTATCTAAACTTTCAAGTTGCTGTTGTCAATTTGATCTCACATAGATGCTCAAGGCAGACATTCTTTGCTAGTTAAGCTAAACTATTGTTAAGTTTAAAGAAGACTTTAGGGAAAATTTTTGGCTTAAGTTTTAAAGATTATCTCAGGGCAATAGCTTTGCAGGTTCATGCAGCCTCCATGGATCCAGAAAGTATGGATTCCATGAGAATTTGAAATTCTGTTCTGCATTTTCCCCTTTTTGATCAGGATTCTTCTATAGAATCTTTGATCGAAGTGTTCAGTAATGGTACCCGGGTATTATCCAGTTCTGGTCTCATGGCAAAGGAGGTGGTTGTTCATGGAGGCAATTAGCCACAATGTCTTAGGCTGGGTTCTCTAGAGAAGCAAAACTGGTAAAGTATATAAATATCTATATAAAGAAATTTATATCAAGGAAATGACTCCCACAGTTGTAGAAGCTGGAATATCCCAAATCCATAGGTCGGGCTGGAGGCTTCTACTGACTCACGGAGCTGCAGGGGCTGGCTAACCCTAGATGGGCCGGTCAGACAGCAGGGATCTTGCTCACAGGCTGCAAAGACTGACAAATCCCAAGATGGGCAGGCAAGACCACAGGTAAGCTTCGAGCTCAAGTCCCAAGAACAGATGAGCAGGAGCCAGCTACAGGATCCAGAATGAACAAAAGCCTGTGAGCCTTGCCAGAGTGTCCGCTTATATTTGATGCAGAACACATCCCCAAGGAAACTCTCTTTCAACTGATTGGCTACTCACATCACATCCCATAATGAAGATGATCCCATTATATCAAATCTCATCATGGAAGTGATCACATCATCATGCAACTGCCAAACTATATCATAACTGCCAAACCAATGAGAATCATGGCCCAGCCAAGTTGAGACACAACCATAATGATCACACACACACATCCTATTTCCTCCTTCTGTTCCTGACTCTCCTTCTCCTGTTGCTCCAGGCGAATAGAGACCAATCGCTGTGCCTAGAAGGGCCACTTACAAGATTTTAAGACCCAAGGCACTACACAACAAAATGGGGGGTAGAATAAAACCAAACCAAAAACCAAACTCGCTGTCAAGTCAATTCTGACCCTATTAGGAGGTAGAATAGAAGCACTAAATACTTTATTAGGCCAACTAACTGGAATGTTCCATGAAACCATGAACCTAAACCTCCAAACCAAGAAACCAAACTGCATGAGATGGCTGGTTGTACATAAACAGCCACAGAAGCTGCTATTTTTTTCTGTCATTATTTTAAATATATCTATCACACAACTTTTGCCAATTCAATATTTTTCAGGTTTACAACTTATTGACAGCACTTACGTTAATCATCTGTGCAAACCTGCCATTAATCAATGCAATTTTGCCATCACTGTAAACGAAAAATCAGTACTCCATAAGCTGTAATGCCCCCTTTCCCTCTCCCTCCCACCCTTGGCAACCACTAATACACTTTAGTTTCTATACATTGCTCTGCTCTTGTCTTTTTATATAAGTGAAGTCTTACAATACTTGTCCTTTTGTGATTGTGTCTTAGTTATCTAGTGCTAAATGCTACTGTAACAGAAATACTGTAAGTGGAGGGCTTTAACAAACAAAAATATATTTTCTCACAGTTTAGGAGGCTGGAAGTCTGAATTCAGCATGGTGGTGCTAGGGGAAGGTTTTCTCTCTCAGTTGGCTCTGGAGGAAGGTCCTTGTCTTTTCAGCTTCTGCTCCCAGGTTCCTTGAAGATCGCTTTGTGTCTTGATATCTCTCTCGCATCTCTACTTATTGCTTACTCATTTAATCTCTTTTATATCTCAAAAGAGCTTGACTCCAGATACACCCTTCACTAATCCTGCCTCATTAACACAGCAAAGACAACCCATTCCCAAATGGGATTATAACCACAGGCATAGAGATTAGGATTTACAACACATATTTTTGGGGGACATAATGTTGACTTATATCACTCAGCACAATGTCCTCAAACTCATTCAGTACTGTAGCATGTATGAAGACTTCATTTCTCTTACTGGCTGAATAGTATTCCATTGTATGTATGTACCACATTTTGTTTATCCCTTCATCTGTTGTTGGGCATTTAGGTTGTTTCTACCTTTTAGCTATTGTCATTGGTGTACGAGTATCTTTTGAGTCTTTGATTTTAAGTCTTTTGAGTATATACCTAGGAGTAGAATTGCTGAGTCATATTTTTAGTGTTTTGAGGAACTGCCACACTGTTTCTACAATGGTTGTACCATTTTACATTTCCACAAGCAATGGACAAGTGTTCCAATCCTCGCCAACACTTGTTATTATTATTTTTAAATTTTAGCCATCTAGTGGGAGTGAAATGATATCTCATTGTGGTTTGGATTTGCATCTCTCTGATGGCTAATGACATTGAACATCTTTTCATGTATTTGATACCCGTTTGAATGACCCCTTTGGTGAAATGTCTATTCAAGTCCTTTGCCCATGTTATGATTGGGTTATTTGCCTCTTTGTTTTTAAGTTGTTGAAGTTTTATATAAACTTCTGTTATTAGATTCTTGTTGGACATACGGTTTCCAAAGATATTCTCCCAGGCTGTAGCTTATCTTTTCACTTTTTGGGTAAAGCCCTTTGATGAACAAACATTTTTAATTTTTTGAGGTCCCATTTATTTTTGTCTTTTGCTGTTTGTGCTTTTGTTAGTATGTTAGATAATCCATTGTTAGAGGCTAGGTCCAACAGTGTTGCCCCTGCATTTTCTTCTAAGAATTTTATGGTTTTAGTGTTCACATTTAGATCTTCAATTCATTTGCATTTGTCTTTGAGTATGGTATGAGGCATGAATCCTTTTTTATTTTTCTGCATATGGAAATCTAATAATCTAATAATTTATTGCACAGACTCTTCATTCCTCATCCAATAGACTTAGCAGCCTTGTCAAAAATGAGTTGACCATAGATGTATGGGTTTATTTCTGAACTCTCAATTCTATTCCATTGGTCTATGTGTCTACTGTTGTACCAGTACCAGGATGTTTTGATTACTGTAGCTGTGTAATATGTTTTAAAATCAGGAAGTGTGATTCCACCTACTTTGTTCCTCTCTTTCAACATTGTGTTAGCTATTAGGTACCTCTTGTCATTCCGTATGAAGCTGAGGATTAGTTTTTCTATTTTTGTGAAGAAGGCAGTTGAAATTTTTATTGTGATTACATTGAATCTATAGATTGCTTTGGGCAGTATACATCTTAACAATATTAAGTCTTCCAACCCATGAACATGAGACACATTTCCATCTATTTAAGTCTTCTTTAATCTTTTTCAACAGTATTCTATAATTTTCATCGTATAAATCTTTCACATGTCTTGTTAATTTTATTCCTAGATACCATTCTCTTAGACGCTACTGTAAATGGAATTGTTTCCCTAATTTCCCTTTCAGATTTCTCATTGCTGGTGTATAGAAACCCAACTGATTTTTGTTTGTTGACCTTGTGCCCCGCACCTGTGCTATATTCATCTATTAGCTCTAGAAGCTTTCTTGTGGGCTCTGGAATTTTCTATGTACAGGATCATGTCGTTCTTGAATAGAGATAATTTTGCTTCTTTACCAATCTGGATATCTTTTATTTCTTTTTCTTGCCTTATTGCTCTGGTTAGGACTTCCAATACAATATTAAATAGAAGTAGTGAGAGCAGGCTCCCTTGTGTTATTCCTGATTTCAAGGGGAAAGCCTTTTTCTCCATTAAGTATAATGTTGGCTGTTGTCTCTTCATGTATACCCTGAATCATATTGAGAAACTTCTCTTGTATTCCGATCTTCTTGAGGGTTTTTGTCAATAAAGCGTGTTGGCAAAGACATATGGTAAAGAAAACCCCAAGATACAGAAAGGGCCACATAAACCAGAGACTACATCAGCCTGAGAATGGAAGAACTAGATGATGCCCAGCTACCACTGATCACTGCCCTGACAGGGAACACAATAGAGAATCCCTGATGGAGCAGAAGAACAGTGGGATGCAGATCTCAAATTCTCGTAAAAACACCAGACTTACTGGTCTGACTGAGACCGGAGGGACCCTGGAGGTCATGGTCCCTGGACTCTTTGTTAGCCCAAGACTGGAACCATTCCCAAAGCCAACTCTTCAGACAGGGGTTGGACTGGACTATAAGATAGAAAATGATACGCGTGAGAAGTGAGCTTCTTGGCCCAAGTAGACACATAAGACTATGTGGGCAACTCCTGTTTGGAGGCAAGATGAGACGTGGGGGCGGGGACAGGAGTTGGTTGAATGGACATGAAGAATACAAGGTAGAGGGGAGGAATGTGCTGTCTCATTAAGGGGAGAGTAGCTAGGAGTACATAGCAAGGTGTGTATAACTTTTTGTATGACAGACTGACTTAATTTGTAAACTTTCACTTAAAGCACAATAAATAAATAAATAAAAAGGCGGTGAGGGGTGTTGGACAACAGAGAGTCCTGGACAGAGCAGGAAAAAAGCGTGGAGCACAACTCAAATTCACATAAAAAGACCAGACTTACTGGTCTGACAGAGATTGGAGAAACCCCAGAAACTATGGCCCCCAGATGCTCTGTAACTCAGAACTAAAACCATTCCCAAAGCCCACTTTTCAGACAAAGATTAGACTGGACTATAAAACATAATATAATACTTGCGAAGAATGTGCTTCTTAGTTCAAGCAGATAAAAAAACAAGTTTGATACAGGAGACCAAATGGGCAGCTTCTGTCTAGAGGCAGGATGAGAAGGCAGGAAGGGACAAGAACTGGCTGAATGGATGAAAGAAACCTGGGTGGAAAAGAGGAGTGTGCTGTCACATTGTAGGATTGCAACTAAAGTCACATAACCATATGTGTATAAATTTTTGTATAAGAAATTATCTTGGCCTATAAACTTTCATCAAAAGCACATTTTAAAAAAGGAGAGAAAGAGAGAGGCAAGGACCTTCCCCTAGAGCCAACAGAGAGAAAACAATATCCTAGAGCTGGCATACTAAATTCAGACTTCTAGCCTCCTAAACTGTGAAAAAATTAATTTTTGACTGTTAAAATCAAAAACAAAACAAACAAAAAGGGTGTTGGATTTCTCAAATGCTTTTTCTGCACTCATAGATATAATCGTGTGGTTCTTTTCCTTTGTTCTATTGATGTCATCTATTATGTTGATTGTTTTTCTGATGTTGAACCATTCCTACATTCACTGACTCTGTTGATATACTCCTGGATTCTATTCACTATATTTTGTTGACCATTTTTTCATCTATACATAAGGGGTATTAAAAAAAAAATTAGCCTGTAGTTTTCTTGTGGTATCTTTGTCTTGTTTGGGTATCGGGGTTATGTTTGCTTCATAGAATGAATTAGGGAGTATTCTTTTCTTCTCTATCTTTTGGAAGAGTTTGAACAGAATTGGTGTCTAGTCTTCTCTAAATGTTTGATAGACTTTCACAATGAAACCATTTGGTCCAGGACTTTTTGTTGTTGTTGTTGTTGGGAGTTTTTTGATCACTGATTCCATCTCTTCACTTGTTATGAGTCTGTTGAGATTTCCTCTTTCTTCATGAGTTGGTTTGGGTGGGTTATGTTCTTCTAAGAATTTGTCCATTTTATCTAGGTTACCAGTTTGTTGCTGTACAGTTGTTTATTATATTCTGTCATGAATTTCTATGTCTTTATTTATGAATTTTTATGTCTTTATTTCTGTTGGGTCAGTTATGATGTCTCCCCTTTCATTCCTTGTTTTGGTTATTTGCATTTGTCCTCTTTTTTTTTCTTTGTAAAGTCTGGCTAAATGTTTGTCAATTCTATTGATCTTTTCAAAGAAAAAAACTTCTGGTTTTGTTGATTCTCCTGTTTTTCTGTTTTCGATTTTATTTATCTATGCTCTCATCTTTGTTATTCCATTTCTTCTGGTACATTTAGGCTTGGTTTGCTCTTGTCTTTCTAGTTCCTCAAGTTGTAGAGTTAGGCTGTCGATTTCAGGATTTTTTCATGTAGGCATTTATTGCTTTAAGTTTCCCTCTGAGTACTGCCTTCACTGCATCCCATAAGTTTTGGTATGTTGTGCTTTCATTTTCATTTGGCTCTAAGAAATTTGTGATTTCTCGTTTGATTTCTTCCTTGACCCATTTGTAGTTTAATAGTGTGTTGTTTAATTTCCATGTATCGTGTATTTTCCAGTGTGGGTTTTTTTTTTTTTTTTTTTTTTTTTCTGTTATTGATTTCTAGCTTCACTCCTTTGTGGTCAGAGAATGTATTTCCTATGATTTCAATCTTTTGAAATTTATTGTGACCTGACATGTAGTCTACCTGGAGAATGATCCATGTGCACTAGAGTAGAATATCTATTGTGCTGTTGTTGGGTGAAGTGCTCTATATATGACTGTTAAGTCTAGTTGGTTTATAATGTTTTTCAGGTCCTCTGTTTTTTTTGTTTATCTTCTTTCTAGATGTTCTGCCCAATATTGAAAGTGGTGCATTGAAGTATCCAACTATTATTGTAGTGCTATCTCTTTCTCCCTTCATTTCTATCAGTGTTTGGTTTATATTCTCTCACTTTGAGAGTTCTTTAAAAATCCCAGCTTTGAGTCAGAATGACTTAGTCTCTGTCCCTTACCTACTGTGTGATCTTGGATTTGTTACTTTATCTTTTTTGTTCTCAATTTCACACTCTTTGAAGTAAGTCCTATACCAACTTTATTAGGTTTTAATATTAAGTGATAAGGCCTCCAGGTCATAAGTCTCTCCCCTCTCCTGGCTTATCAAGCCATTCTTCATAGAGTGTGTGCTCTGAGATTTCCTCATATGTAAAGTAGTTTTATTCTTTAAATGGCTGATAACTTACAGAGGTAGTGTCTTTTAATGCAAGTTTTATACGTGAAGTGAAGTACCAAGCTAACAACCTAGGAAAACAGATGGCTTATGTTTTACTACATAATAAACTGTGAAGAAATGAGTAGGACAAGCTTTCCAGCCTCTCTATTAGTAGTGAATAAAATATATTACATAACCACAATATCCTCTTTGAGCACTGTGTTGCTCTGATGGAAATAGAATGCTAAGGAGTATTCAGAAATTTTCTTGATCGTGTAGCTAAATTTTAAAATAACCAAGTCTGTTTGGTTTAGCATTTGGACATGAATTCTACTTTGTGCCAGTCACTGGGTATTGGGGGTTTAGAAAGAAATAAGACACAGACCTCAGGGTCCTTAGTCTTGGGGGAAGACAGAAGCACAAGTAGATCACCTAAAAATCTGGCAGAGCCAGCATAGACGTTTACCTAAGGTGCTGTGCAAGCCAGGGAAAGAGATTCAGCTGATTCTAACACAGGAGAGTGGGGCTGACAAATATAAATGTTTTCAGGAGCAATACAAAGCCTAGTGAAGCTCCCAAATGGAATTGCTTAGCCAACACAGGGCCGGGATACAGCTCTGAGCATCTAATGATAGAGTAAGGGCTTCACTTCCTCTAGTCCAGCATCCGTTACAAGACAGACACTGGAGGGGTAAAATGAATAGGGCACTTCCTCTATCCTCCTGCAGCTGACAGTCTGGGGGAGATAAGGCAAATGTACAAATGCAGGGGGGCATGTCAGTGCTGCTTCAGAGTTCTCCTTCTGATTCCCTCTCTGCATCCCTTCTCTAGCTTCTGTGGGCTTTTGCTCCAAATGGCCCACAGTTGCTGTGCCTACATCTGCAGAAAAACCCTACCTGGGAGTTTACATCCCTAGTGTAGCTACACCTACACTGGTGGAGGTATAGGAAAGCCCAGCTCCCTCGCCCCGAGGATAGCAAACTTGAACGTAATTTAGATTCCAAAGGGTCCCAGGGGATAAGGCAGAGGCTGAGTCTTTGCCTGAAATTGCACCTTGCAAGTATTACACCTGGCCTCTTCTCCTTTCTTGTCCTGTTTACCCATTCACTTGCACCTGCATCTTTGTCTAGGGGTCTGCTTCAGGGAACTCAACCTACGGCAACAAATAACAACACAAGGCAGAATATAGCAAAGCCAAAGTACAGAGGGGCTTCAGAGGATGGAGGGAAAAATATGTTTGGATGAGGGCTGGCTGGTAAATGGGGATAACAATGCCAACACTACAAAGTTGCTATGAGGAGTAAAGGAGAAAAATATATGTATAGATGTTGTTAGGTGCTGTCAAGTCGGTTCTGACTCATAGTGACCCTACGTACAACAGAACGCGCCATCCTCACAATCGTTATGCTTGAGCCCATTGTTGCAACCCCAGTGTCAATCTATCTTGTTGAGGGTCTTACTCTTTTATACTGACCCTCCTCCAAGCATGATGTCTTTCTCCAGGGGCTGATCCCTCCTGATAGCATGTCCAAAGAATGTGAGACGTAGTTTTGCCATTCTTGCTTCTAAGGAGCATTCTGGTTGTACTTCTTCCAAGACAGATTTGTTCATTCTTCTAGCAGTCCATGGTATATTCAATATTCTTTGCCAATACCCCAATTCAAAGACATCATCAATTCTTCTTTGGCCTTCTTTGTTCATCGACCAGATTTCATATGCATATGGGGCAATTGAAAACACCATGGCTTGGTTCAGGCACACCTTAGTCTTCAAGGTGACATCTTTGCTTTTCAACACTTTGAAGAGGTCTTTTGCAGCAGATTTGCCCAGTACAATGCATCTTTTGATTTCTTGACTGTTGCTTCCATGAGTGTTGATTGTGGATCCAAATAAAATGAAATCCTTGACAACTTCAATCTTTTCTCCATTTATTGTGATGTTGCTTATTGGTCCAGTTGTGAGGATTTTTGTTTTCTTTATGTTATGGTGTAATCCAAACTGAAGGCTGTATGTAGTCTTTGATCTTCATCAGTAAGTGCTTCAAGTCCTCTTCACTTTCAGCAAGCATGGTTGTGTCATCTGCGTAACTCAGGTTGTTAATGAGTCTTCTTCCAATCTTGAGGTATGTGAGGATAGTAGGTGCTCAGCTAAGAGTTCCATTTCTCCCTCTTCCCAAAGGAAAGAGTGTTTCGAATGGTCTTGAAAGCACACACAGAATTTGGCAGGTGCAGGGGATTGTGTGCCTTTTAGACGAGATGCTTGGAGATTACTTGGAGGTTAGCCATTTATGTCAAAGCTCTGCTGTTGCCTTCTTCAAATTCTTAATACTTTTTAAACTAGGGATTCTGGATTTTCATTCACTGTATCTCAAAAATTATGTGGCCAGTTTTAAGCAAATTCCTAGGAGTAGGATTGCGGGGTTATATGGTAAACGTATGTTAAACTTAATAAGATACTTGTGATGATTAATTTTATATATTGACTTGGCTAGGCTATGATTCCCAGTGGTTTGACCAAACACTAGGCTAGTTGGTTTTTCACTATATAATGCGATGCGATGCGATGCGATGCGACGCGGTGCGGTGCGATGCGGTGCGGTGCGGTGCGGTGCGATGCGATGTGATGCGATGCGATGACTTTCCATAATGTAAACTAAGGTAATATAATCAATCAGTTGAAAAGGGGTTTCTTTCGTGTGTGTTCTGCTTCCAGGGTATAAATAGATATTTGGGGCAGAACTTGATCTCTCTTTCCCTACTCTGCACCTTTCTGTCGCCTGACCTATGGATTTGGAC
Organism: Loxodonta africana; assembly: GCF_030014295.1. Classification (NCBI taxonomy): domain Eukaryota; kingdom Metazoa; phylum Chordata; class Mammalia; order Proboscidea; family Elephantidae; genus Loxodonta; species Loxodonta africana. Next base: position 42,703,044 of record NC_087360.1, on the reverse strand, counting down.
TTGCCAGCCTCCAAAATCGTGTGAGCCAATCTCTTCAAGTAAATTAATCTCTCTCTCTCTCTCTCTATACATATACATGCATATATATGTTGTTGTTAGTTAGTTGCTGTTGAATCAGTTCTGACTCATGGTGACTCCATGTTTGTCAGAGTAGACCTACTCCACAGGATTTCAAAGCAGATCACCAGGCCTGTCTTCCCAAGCGTCTCTGGGTGGGTTGGAACTGCCAACCTCTCTGTTAGTAGCTAAGCGCTTAACCATTTGCATTACCCAGTGATATGTGTATATGTATCTACACACACATATGTACATATATATGTATACACACTATATTTTTACTTAAAGAACACACGCCTTCTGTGTTTTCTTGCTGGCTGCGCCCTTCCCCTACACAGCACCCTCACAAGCACTGCCATGCCAATCCTCTTCCACAAGTTGCTATGAAAAAGTTAACATAATGTGCTTACAAAAATACCTCGGGGGGAGGGCATGGCCAGCAAACAAATGTAGAATGTGCATATTATTTGTATAAAAATATGGTATACATGTATTATGTAATATGTTGTTATGTGCTGTTGCGACAGTTCTGACTCATAACAACCTTATAGGACAGAGTAGACCTACTCCATAGGATTTCCTAGACTATAATCTTTGTGGGAGCAGATCGCCAGGTCTTTTCCCCCGTGGAGCATCTTGTGGATTCAAACTGCCAACTTTGGTTATCAGCCGAGTGCTTAACCATTGCTCCACCAGGGCTCCATACATACTGTATTTTTATGCAAATAACATGCACTTTCTGAGTTTGGTTGCTGCCCACACACTCCTTCCATGAGGTATTTTTATAAGTGTGCTATGCTAATTTTTTTACAATGATATGTGGAAGAGGATTGGCATGGTGGCACTTGTGAGAGTGCCTCACGGGGGGAGGATACTGCCAGAGAACAAATACAGAAGTTGCATGTTATTTGTGTAAAAATACTGTCTATCTATCTATCATCTATATCTCTCTATCTATCTATCATCTATATCTCTCTATCTCTCTATCTCTCTATCTATCTATCTATCTATCTATCTATCTATCTATCTATCTATCTATCTATCTATCTATCTATCTATCTATCTATCTATCTATCTATCATCTACCTATACTGGTTCTGTTTCTCTAGAGAATCCTGGCTAAGAAAATATTAACAAATTGTCTTCCAAAGTGGGTTGGTGGTTGTAATATTTTGCATCCCCACCAACAATATGTAAGAGTTCCAGTTGTTCTACACCCTCATCAGTTTCTGTTGCTTTTTACCATAATTATCTGTTCAAGCCTTTAAATTTTTTGGAGGGATTAGTATGCTGTGAAGGTCTAATATTTGTCCATGGATTCCCCCCTCCTTGCCCTCCACCATTCCTTTGGACTTGGCTGCCATATGTTAATAAAAGGCTAAATAAACTGGTAGGGATAGGAATAGCTGGGTTCATGGAATCATGATGATATATATAATTGTGGTCTCTCATTATCCTCAAACTGACATTGTGGTGTCTAATATCTACAGTTGTGTGTTGAGATTGTAGGCAAATGTTTTCCAAGTGAATAACAAATCAAACCTGTTGGTGTTGAGTTGATTCTGACTCACCGTGACCCCACGTGTTACAGAGTAGAGCTGTGATCCATAGAGCTTTTTTGGGTATCATCTTTAAGGAAGGAGATTGCTAGGTCTTTCTTCTGTGGTGCCACTCACTGGGTTCAACCACCAAACTTCAGGTTAGTAGTTGAGCGCAAACCATTTGCACTACCAGGGATGTACCCAAGTGAATAGACCAAGGGAATTAAACTGAGTTTTATCTGTGACCAACAGCAAAAGGTATTTGAGTTTTCCTATAAGGTTTATGTTTACCATGGGCTGGTTATCTTTTAAATTTAATAAAAATAATCACAGAGATGAAAAACAGCCCCTTTCAAGTACAACTTCTCCACCAACAATACAGCCAGAACCAGACTATGTTTGCTACGTTCTTTATGGCAGAATCATATTTATTAAAGAGTTCCTGAAATATCAGATATTTCACATACACTTCTTCGCCCTTATCTAAAAGTCGGCTACCCTACTCTGGAAGGAAATTGGATTGATCTGACAGAATGTGCTCTTCAAAAACCCACATTTGGTGGATAGCTTCTGTCTGGAGAGGAGATGAGAGGGCAGAGGGGATCAGAAGCTGGTCGAATGGACATGAAAATAGAGGGTGGAGGGAAAGAGTGTGCTGTCTCATTAGAGGGAGAGCAACTAGGAGTATATAGCAAGGTGTATATAAATTTTTGTATGAGAGACTGACTTGATTCATAAACTTTCACTTAGAACACACACACACACACACAAATGATTTACAGCCTTGGTGGGGGAGAACCCACATTTGTTGCAGTCACCGTTTGATTTTGTAGGTATTTGCAAGTTGCCTATTTCCATAAAGCCACCCAATATAATTTGTAAGATGAACCATTTCTTTATAGTGAAGGATGACTATGACATTTTCCTCTATTTTCTGTGATGTCTTAAATACCACAATAGGAATATTTCAGTTCCCTAAGTGCCTGGTAAATATGACACTCTGGCTTGCAGTTTTGGACACATTTCACATGAAGTTATCTGTTGTAAAATAACTGTGAATAAGCTTAAGACATATGTAGACCTGCATAAAGAAAATGATAAAATTCACTGAGGCAGAAAAAAAAAACTTGAATAAATGGAAGGACATATCACATTCATGGACAGGAACACTACAGACAGTAAGAACGTCAGTTTTCTCGAGTTTATGACAGGTTTAGTAAGATTCCAATCAAAACCCCAAAGAATTTTTTGAGGAAATTGATAAATTCATCCAAAATCTATCAACAAAAATGAGTAGGGGAGAAAAAACAAAATAATTTTCAAAAAGAGTATTTACAAAGGAATTCTTGCCCCATTAAATGTCAACACATTTTATAGAAAGTGCTCGATTTCATTTGGGCAATCCCTATTTTTAAATTGCGAGCTATGGCGAGCTACGGTGAGCTACGGCTGCTAACCAAAAGGCCACTGGTTCAAATCTACCATCCACTCCTTGGAAACTCTATAGGGCAGTTCTACTCTGTCCTACAGGGCTGCTATGAGTTGGAATTCACTTGATGGCAACAGGTTACAGATTCCAGGTTACCACCTGGAATAAGGTAAAAATAATAATAAGTGTTTGAGTAGAAATGTGGTGAAATATGTATGTATTTTCTACTTTTGGACATCTCAGTAAGGGAAAACCTGCTTCTGGGCTAAGGTTTATTGGTAGGCGCCCTTTTGCCACAGGGGTCAGGCTCATTCCAATGTTAGCTTTGTGTGAATGTCTTATCTCCCTTTAGGGAGTCCCTGCTGACTCCCTGAGACTTACATGGAGCTTTTAATATTAATAAAGGGGCTCAGTATCTTTCCATTAATATATTCCTTTTAATAGTAGGATGCTTAGATTTGTTCCAGGAACAGATGGATACTGAGACCATTTAAATGACAGAAAAATAAGTGTATTATTGATACCTAGATTAACAGACAGACTTGGTAAATCATTTGAACTGCATCCATAAGCATCCATTACAATTTCTGGCTTCTCATTTCCATATTAACTGGAATGAATTTTTTTTTCCTGAAAATATAGTAGAGTAGAAGATGAGAGGGAAAAAATTGACTTATTGATGGAAGGGGGAACACCCCCCCCCAAGAAGTAGGTAGCTTTTTAATTTAAAGTTCCAGGTGATGAATAATGTTGGTATTTCCACAGGGTGACCTTGATTGGAATTTCCACCTAGTCTAAGATAGCCAGGAAGAGGCATGTTTTTCCTAAGTCCATACCTGTCAGCTGGCTCATCCTTCTGCACTTCCCATTCCAGAGTGCTGGTTGGGCTCCGGGTTCAGTGCTCCGGTCAAGGCTGAAGAAGGAGTAACAGCTAGCCCTGAACAAAGACGACGCAGCACTATGCCTTCAGTTATAGGGTATTAATGAAGATAGACACATGCTTTGTGGAAATACTTATTTTTAGAACTATCCATAACATTTTCATGAAACCAGATACTCATCTTGCTTGGCCTAGACCTCCCACCCACCCCAGCTCCAACAACCTCATTTCTAGGCACCACTCTACAGAAAATGCTAGGCTGGCTTCTTTTTATTCAGCCTGCCAGGTTATCTGTGCATGCTTAGATACATACGAGAATGCATATTTTTTTTCACTGAACAGGTATTTGTTCTAATGTGAGTATCATAATATCTTTGTCAGGAATGATCTCTTCCTCTCTCATAGCATGGGTGCTGTGAGTTCTATATTTACATCTCTGACCCTGACCTCTCACCATATTTCAGATCCGTTTATCCTACTGCCTGAGGAACATCAATGAGTTCACATGTTCCCTAACCTGCTTTTTCTCTTCTGTTGTTGAGCTCAGTGAATGGTATATACCTCTCCCTAGGTTTACAAGCCAGAAACCTGGGGTTCACACTATTGTTAGCCACCACTGAGTCAGCCTCAACTCACGGCAACACCATACACAATGGAACCAGATGCTGCCTGGTCCTATGCCATCCCGTTCACATGACCGGTGGCCTATCAGATTGTTGTGATCCGTAGGGTTTTCACTGCCTGATTTTTCAGAAGAAGATGGCCAGGGCTTTCTTGGTCTGAAAGCTCCACTGAAACCTGTTCAGCATCATAGCAGCACACAAGCCTCCACAGGCAGATGGGCAGTGGCTGCGCATGAGGTGAATTGGCTGTGAATTGAACCCAGGCCTCCTGCATGGAAGGTTAAAATTCTACCACTGAACTATCACTGCCCTCATCAGGAATCATATTAAACTCCTCTATATATCTGACCTCTTACATGCAAGTCACAAAGACCCATTTATTCTACTTACTAAATATTTTTCAAATCCGTCCCTGCTTCTCCATCTTTATTGCCACTAACTTCATCTGGAAACTTTCATAATGTCAGGCCTGGAATATACCAACAGCCACCTAACTGGCCTTTAGCTCGTTGTGTGTCTTTTCAACTTAATATCAAATTTACTGCCAAGATGGTCTTCCTAAAATGCAAATGATGGCATCATCGCCCTGGTTAAAATACTTCAGTGGCCTCCATTACCTGCTGGGCAAAAGGCTCATCTCCTTGGCCTGACATGACCACCTCCCTGAGCTGGCACTTGCCTACCCTTCTAACTGCAGCGTTCACCACTCTTTCACAACATTTTTTCTGACCATACTGAATTGCCTGCAGCTCCCCAAATAGGCCTGGCTTGTTAAATACTCTGCACTGCTGTTCATGCTTCCAATACATGGAATGACCTTGCCTCCTGTATCTATCTGGTGCATGCCTATCCACTCATCCACAATTAACCCAGTCTTTACCCCCTTAGAATCCAAGGTTAATGGGGGTAGAGGTAGTGGGACCAACTTGTAGTCTGGCAAGCAGGCCCTGCACCCTCTTTTCTGTCCCACTTCCTCCAAGAGCTGGGGGCAGTGACTGGTGTTTGGCTAAGTTAGAGGGGACACCTGGAGCTTGTCTACCAACCTGGTACTTGGTTCCTCAGCTGTGATCCAACTTAAGCTAACATGACCTTGAGGGTTGTATATTACACAAAGGTATGGATATTGTTGGCTTTTGTAGAAGGTAGGATACAGATTTACACAAAAGAATCGGCTCCATTATCTTGTGAATTGGCTCCAAGAAAGAACTTCGATTTTATTTTCTGGTATTTTAAATATCCTAGGAGGAAACGGTGGCCATTACCTGGTGTTCAGTCTGACGTAAAAGATCCCTACACACGAATCAGGGTTTTCATCATCTTCATCTTGACATGTCTATTGTAACACTTACCGTGTTGTGCTGTATTTATTCACACAGCATTTTGCCTGTATTCCCTGAGCACATGGGCCCTATCATATCAGTTTTTAAAAGCCCCAAAGTCTAGGCTGCCTGCAACATTGTAAGTGCTCAATAAGGCTTATCTAAATTAATACAGTTTCTCTTAAATTAATATGATTTCTCTTACCCCATCATCCACAGCCTTTACTGTGTTACTCTTGGCACTTAAGGTGCCCTGGTGGTGAAGTGGTTAAGAGCTACGGCAAGCTAGGGCTGCTAACCAAAAGGTCGTCATTTCGAATCTACCAGCCTCTCCTTGGAAAATCTATGGGGCAGTTCTACTGTGTCCTACAGGATCACTATGAGTCGAAACCCACTTGACAGCAATGAGTTTAGGGTTTTTTTTTTTTTTTTGGTCTTGGCATTAAAGTGGCCCTGAGGTTAGAGCCATGAAGATTTCCCATGTGTTTTCAATATATTATGTAGGTATGTAGGTATCATTTCATCATAGCACATCTTATAAGAGATGCAGTACAAAAACGACAATCTCTGCAGGTATTAAGGCATGTATTATAATTCTGTTCTGTGTTTGGCCATTAGTTGATGTTGTAATTACAAGGGAAAGCCACCAGATGGCTTAAGGAAAAGAATTTATTCCCAATTGATTTTAGCCTAGAAATCTGGGACGAAAAGAATGCAGGGATTGGAAAGGAATCAAAAGGCTTTTTTTTTTTCGTAATGAAACCCCAAATAACCAATAAAAACTCACTTCTCAATATCATCTGATTTCAGTAATAGTTTTGTAGAGGCTTTGCAACGTGAAAACACAAAATTGCATATTTTGTTACCTCCCAGTATCTACATTCTTTAAGAAATACTGAATCATTACTAAAATTCAATTCAACAACTATTTTTTAGTACCTAAGTCCCAGTCAAACCTTTTGAGAGCCTTATTGAAGCATATGCCACATAAACCTAGAATATGTATGGCAGATTAGAAGTGAAGATTGATTTCTTTTCTGTTTGTCTGCACTAGCGCTTGTTACCATTTACCAGAGAAGTGCTGGTGGAAAAATAATTCTGACCTAGAGAATTTGGGGCATGTTATCTATACACAGAATGGGTTAAAGGGGAAAAAAATAAAACAAAACCTTAACCGCTATAGTATATATCAAAATGTTATTTACATGGTATTTGCATTTTAAAATTAGATTTGAAATTGTTAAATTGAATTAAAATGTTTTACTGAGGTCATTTAAAAATAAACCTATATAGAAAAAGATCTGGGAGAATATACTTCATGGGTGGAATATGTTGATGCGGCTCTTTCATTTTTATTCCGTGCTCTCCGTAGTGTGTGAGGTTTTTGGAAAAGTACGTGTTTGTTTATAAGTTTTGAATGTCCAAACATAAGCCTGGTTAAACATAATTCCAAAATCATTCATGCATTTCACAAATAGGTATTAAATACCTATTATGGGGTAGGTTGGAGCCCCGGTGTAGTAGGGGTTAAGAGCTCGGCTGCTAGCCAAAAAGATCGGCAGTTCAAATCCACCAAATGTTCCTTAGAAATCCCCTGGGGCAGTTCTACTCTGTTTAATAGGGTCACTATGAGTCGGAATGGAAAGGACGGAAAGATTTTTTCTTTTTTTTAATGGGCAAGTAAGGAGCCCTGGTGGCGCAATGGTTAAGCACTAGGCTGATAACCTAAAGGTTCTCTGTTTTAAACCACCCAGCTGCTCCACAGGAGAAAGACCTGACATATGCTTCCACAAAGATTATAGCCTAGAAAGCCCTATGGCGGAGTTCTACTGAGTCACATGGGGTTGCTCTGAGTCAGAATTGACTGGATGGTACCAACAACATGGGGCAGGCACCGGTTATGGAGGCATAGTCAAAAGAGTCATGGATTCTCTGAAAAAGCAAACCAAACCACTGCCATCGAGCCCATTCCTACACCTACTGACCCTATAGGACAGAGTAAACTGTCCCCATAGAATTTCTGAGGAGCACCTGGTAGGGTTGAACTGCTGACCTTTTGGTTAGCAGCTCTAGCTCTTAACCCACTATGCCACCAGGGTTTCCATTGATTATGGATCTTCTTTCTAACTATATAAACCTTGAGATAGGAAACTTTATTAACCTTTTTAGACAAAAAATAAAAAATAGGTCAATCTGCCATGCCTGCTTTTAAAATATATATATTAAAGAGGCCCTTTAGCAATATTCAATGTCAGATTATTTTTAAATTCCTTAACAATAGTTGAAGTAGGTGTAACTCAGCATAAATTTCTCCATAGTGCTGAGGGTATAACATACCTTAGAATTATTAGTTAGCAATTTAAAAATATTTATTTGCTAATGAGAATTTAGCAAATAAATATAAATTCTCATTAGCAAATAGAGAATTTTGGAGCCCTGGCAGCACAGTGGTTAGGAGCTACGGCTGCTAACCGAAAGGTCAGCAGTTCGAATCCAGTAGCCACTCCTTGGAAACCCTATTGGGCAGTTCTACTCTGTCCTGTAGGGTCATTATGAGTTGAAATCGACTAAACCGCCAAGGGTTTGTTTGTTTTAAATAATTTTTATTGTGCTTTAAGTGAAAGTTTACAAATCAAGCCAGTCTTTCACACAAAAACCCATACACAACTTGCTACATACTCCCAATTTCCTCCCCCCCATGAGACAGCTCCCTCCCCTTCCACTCTCTCTTTTCATGACAATTTTGCCAGCTTCTAAGCCCCTCTACCCTCACATCTCCCCTCCAGGCAGGAGATGCCAACATTGTGTCAAGTGCCCACCTGAACCAAGTAGCTCACACCTCACCAGCATCCCTCTCCAACCCATCTCCAGTCCAATCCATGCCTGACGAGCTGGCTTCAGGGATGGTTCCTGTAGTGGGCCAACAGAAGGTCTGGGGGCCATGACCACCGGGGTCCTTCCAGTCTCAGTCAGACCATTAAGTCTGGTCTTTTTATGAGAATTTGGGGTCTGCATCCCACTGGTCTCCTGCTCCCTCAGGGGTTCTCTGTTGTGTTCCCTGTCAGGGCAGTCATCAGTTGTGGCTGGACACCATCTAGTTCTTCTGGTCTCAGGATGATGTAGTCTCTGGTTCATGTAGCTCTTTTTGTTTCTTGGGCTCGTAATTATCCTGTGTTCTTGGTGTTCTTCATTCTCCTTTGATCCAGGTGGGTTGAGACTCATTGATGCATCTAAGATGGCCACTTGCTAGCATTTAAGACCCCAGACGCCACTCTTCAAAGTGGGATGCAGAATGTTTTCTTAATAGATTTTATTATGCCAATTGACTTAGGTGTCTCCTGAAACCATGGTCCCCAAACCCCTGCCCCTTCTTCGCTGACCTTTGAAGCATTCAGTTTATTCAGGAAACTGCTTTGCTTTGGTTTAGTCCAGTTGTGCTGATCCCCACTGTGTTGAGTGTTGTCCTTCCCTTCACCCAAAGTAGTTCTACTTAGTAAATACCCCCTCCCATCCTCCCTCTCTCCCCCCTCTCGTAACCACAAAAGAGTGTGTTCTTCTCAGTTTAAACTATTTCTCAAGATCTTATGATAGTGGTTTTATATAATATTTGTCCTTTTGCAACTGACTAATTTCACTCAGCATAATGCCTTCCAGGTTTCTCCATGTTACGAAATGTTTCACCGATTCATCACTGTTCTTTATTGATGTGTAGTATTCCATTGTGTGAATATACCATGATTTATTTATCCATTCATCTGTTGATGGGCACCTCGGTTGCTTCCATCTTTTTGCTGTTGTAAACAATGCTGCAATAAACATGGGTGTGCATATATCTGTTCTCCTGAAGGCTCTTATTTCTCTAGGATATATTCCAAGGAGTGGGATTGCTGGGTCGTACGGTAGTTCTATTTCTAGCTTTTTAAGGACGTGCCAAATTGATTTCCAAAGTGGTTGTACCATTTTACATTCCCACCAGCAGTGTATAAGTGTTCTAGCACCTCCAACATTTTTTATTTTGTGTTTTTTGTATTAGTGCCAGCCTTGTTGGAGTGAGATGGAATCTTATTGTATTTTGATTTGCATTTCTGTAATGGCTAATGATCAAGAGCATTTCCTCATTTATCTGTTAGCCGCCTGAATGTCTTCTTTAGTGAAGTGCCTGTTCATATCCTTTGCCCATTTTTTAATTGGGTTGTTTGTCTTTTTTGTCTTTGAGTTTTAGCAGAGTCATGTAGATTTTAGAGATCAGGCTCTGGTCAGAGATGTCATAGCTGAAAATTTTTTCCCAGTCTGTAGGTGGTCTTTTTACTCTTTTGGTGAAGTCTTTAGATGAGCATAGGTGTTTGATTTTTAGGAGCTCCCAGTTATCTGGTTTCTCTTTGGAATTTTTAGTAATGTTTTGTATTCTGTTTATGCCATGTATTAGGGTTCCTAACGTCCCTATTTTTTCTTCCATGATCTTTATTGTTTTAGATTTTACGTTTAGGTCTTTGATCCATTTGGAGTTAGTTTTTGTGCATAGTGTGAGGTATGGGTCCTGTTTCATTTTTTTGCAGATGGTTATCCAGTTATGCCAGCACCATTTGTTAAAAAGACTATCTTTTCCCCAATTAACTCACACTGGGCCTTTGTCAAATATCAGCTGCTCATATGTGGATGGATTTATATCTGGATTCTCAATTCTGTTACATTGGTCTATATGCATGTTGTTGTACCAGTACCAGGCTGTTTTGACTACTGTGGCAGTATAATAGTTTCAAAAATGAGGTAAAGTGAGTCCTCCCACTTTGTTCTTCTTTTTTAGTAATGCTTTCCTGATCCGGGGCTTCTTTCCCTTCCATATGAAGTTGGTGATTTGTTTCTCCATCTCATTAAAAAAAAACGTCGTTGGAATTTGGATCAGAAGTGCATTGTATATATAGATGGCGTTTGGTAGAATAGACATTTTGACAATGTTAAGTCTTCCTATCTATGAGCAAGTTATGTTTTTCCACTTATGTAGGTCCCTTTTGGTTTCTTGCAGTAGTACCTTGTAGTTTTCTTTGTATAGGTCTTTTTTTTTTTTTTTTTAAATGAGACTTTAATAAAAGAAACCCAGTGAACTGGGGAAACAGCCTACTTTCAAACATAATGGTCTACGGAGATAAACTGGACAATTAGCTTTTAAAAAATGATATATGTTCACTCTAGAAATTCTTAAAGTAGAAGAATACAAAGGAAAAAATTAAAATTACCTACAATCCCATTACACAGAGATAACCACCATTGGCATTTTGGGTTATTTTCTTTCATTCTTTTTCTTATGTATCTAAGTATGATATATACGTAACTGAGCGTTGAGGGAAATCTTACCTGTTTCCATGGATGACCCAAAGCTTTGGGCAGAGAGTCATCAAGTCTTACTCCATGGTCTAAAGGTATCTTCAAACAGTTAGGGTCCACATTCTCACTCAAAGCTTATTAAGAAACAGACAAAGATTCCCAGTGTATATAAGCAAAAGGGTGGGGTGGGGGGGAGATGGACAAGTCATGAGTCGTCTACTCTGTGGGGAAGACCCCACTACCCCTCCCTCCCAAATTCAAGGAAATAGAGTCCCCCAAAGATTGGGAAGGTCTGCAAGAATGGGAAAGAAATCTGTATTTGTCTCCTGAAGGAATGTCTGCTAAAAGCCTGTACTTATAGATCTGCTCCATACTTTCCTTAGCAGGGAAAAGGAGAAAAAGGCAGGGTAGAGAGATTAGCGGTCCCAACATTTGGCAAGGTGAGGGTGTATAAACTCCCCCTGGGACAAGAGGGCTGGGCAGAGGGCATTTAGCCTGATTTGTTTTTCTCTACAACACCCAAGAGGATTTCCTAGGGGCAAAGGATCTCTAGCAGCCAGACACAGGGGCAGGTGCTGGAGAGTGTTTGGAAGAGGCTTCCTGGCTGTGGATCTCTCATATCAGGGCATCATGCCATGGAGAGTCTCACTTGAGCATTCAGTTAGAGAATCTGCAAGTCATACCTGCCACATGGCGGGCTTCTGTGCCAGTGGGTATGAGCCTGAGAAGCTTATAGAGAAACCTACTGAGAAACACACTGACAGTCCAGTTACAGAAAGAGAAGCTTGTCCCATTTCTTTTATTCTTTTTTCCAGTACCCAATCTCCAAAGAGCTTGACCCCAGAAAAGGGAGGAGAAGGCATAGAGAGAAAAATGGATACCCTCTTCTTCATGCCTTTTTGGAGGGAAGATGGGTCTGTGCTGGGCTGGGAGTGGGGATAGTAGCAAATTATCATTAAAGCAGACACGATTGAAGTCTTTAAGTATGAACTGAACTGGACAATGTTTTTAAAAACTGGAAATGTGTATAAAGCTCTCCAGAAATCTATTTGAGGTGGGAAGGGAGATCTGACCTATTACGTTATAAAAATAGTTTATATTTTCTCCTTTATACTTATTATATTCTTCAAATTTTGTTTAAAAATCTATATTACTTTTACAATTAGAAAGCATAAAAAGTTAACTACATGTGCTTATATCCCCTAAGTTCAGACTATTCAATAAATGAATTGCAAAACAGCTTTATTTTTCTGAATTAAAAGATATGTATGTATATATTCATTATAAAGGAAGGAATGAAGAAGAAAGTAAAAATTACCTCTATTTCTGCCATCCAGAGATAACTACTGTTAACATCCTATACAGATTCTTCCAGGCTTTTTTTCTATTCTTTCTTGTTTACAGACACACCCACAAAATAACGAAATTCTAAAATAACTGTATTTTGTTAAAATAACATGTTGAATAAAACAGGTTAAAGAAAAAAAAAGATGCACTGTATATGTATCCCGAGGGCAAAAATGTTCATTAGAAAGATAGGATCAACTGACTGAATTATCTTCATTCCAGTGGTTAATTGAATTATCTTTGATAACTAATAGTCAAATAGGTTATCTAATAATTAAGCTTTAAAAACTCAACATAAACAGCTTTAAATTAGGTAATACTGTGCAGTTCACTATTTCATTCATTCAACACACAATTGAGACCCTACCATGTGCCTAGAGGTATTGTTTTCTGAGCTAAGAATCAGACAGTATAGTTCAAACTTGAATAACCTGGCAGTACCACCTGCATACTGCAGGTGAACTTAATGAACAATCCAGTAACTGACAGGTCTACGAAATGCCCTTTCAGCTTAAAAAGTTGATGATTCAATGAATTTAGAGAACTTGTGATTCTCCTCTGCCTCCCTTCTCAACTTCATAGATAAGAACTAAGAGATGGTACATAACTTATCAAAGGTCACAGAACTAGTTAATCCAAAACTAGGACTACAATTCAGACCTCCTCTTTCGTACTTGCTCACCTTGCATATGTTCATTTAATCAACAAATGGTTATTAAGTCCCTTTAATATTAGTCCAGTGTGCTTAGCTTGTCATGTCTTATAATAAAAACAACAATAGTAACAACAGCTATTGGGCATTAGGCACTATGTTAAGTGTTTTCACTTGGATTTTCTTGTTTAATGGTCATACATTTTTTGTAAGCAGTTAGAGAAGAAAAAGATAATGTCGACAAATTATTCTTTAAAAAAAAAAAATTCTACCTGCATCCTTTGGAGGCTTCTGCGATGTGTGCGTGAGTTTGTGTGTGTGTATGAGGAAACTTAATTTGTATACTAACTCAAGAACACCCAGATAACAACATAAGAGATGTTTTAGTCATCTAGTGCTGCAGTAACAGAATACCACAAGTGGTTAGCTTTAACAAAGAGAGATTTATTCTCTGACAGTAACGTAGGCTAAAAGTCCAAATTCAGGGCGTCAGCTCCAGGGGAAGCCTTTTTCTCTCTGTCGGCTCTGGAGGAAGGTCCTTGTCCTCAATCTTCCCATGGTCGGGGAGCTCCTCAGGCACAGGGACCTGGGGTCCAAAGAATGCGCTCTGCTCCTGGTGCTGCTTTCTTGGTGATATGGGGTCCCCAGCTCTCTGCTTGCTTCTCTTCCCTTTTAGGTCTTAAGAGATAAAAAGTGGTGCAGCTTTTCCCACCCTGGGGAAACTCCCTTTATATTGGATCAGGGAGGTGACCTGGGTAAGGGTGGTGTTACAATCCCACCCTAGTCCTCTTAACATAAAATTACAATCACAAAATGGAGGACAATCACTCAATACTGGAATCATGGCCTATCCAGGTTGATACACACACTTTTGGGGGGATATAATTCAATCCAAGACAATGGTCATACATTTTTAGCAATCAGTTAGAAAAGAAAAAGATAATGTTGGCAAAGTATTCTAAAAAAAAATTTTTTTTTACCTGCATCCTTTGGGGCTTCTGTGATGTGTGCGTGAGTTTGTGTGTGTGTATGAGGGAGCTTAATTTGTATACTAACCCAAGAACGCTCAGATAAAAACGTAAGAGATGAGGAGTCATATCGAGACCCACTAGGAATCCTGGACAAATGGTGAGGAGGACTTAAGGACTTACACAGTTGGCTCAGGAGATACCGTGATTGATTCATATATTAATTCCGTCGATATGGACTGAATGCTTACTACGTGCCTAATCCTGAGTAGGTACTTCAGATACAATAATAAGCAAACAATGTACACAACACGTGCCTTTACGAACTGACAGTCTAGTGGAGACAGATTTTAAATGATCACACAAATATATGTAAATAATAAACACGACTTATATTAATTGAGGGCTTACTATGTGTCAGGCACTATTGCAGGTACTTTCTCCATATTAGCTTTTTTAATCCTCACCAAGAAAAACAAAAACAACTATGAGGTTCATGCTACTATTATTACATCCAATTATATTTCTGATAAGTGGTATGAAGGAAAGGTTCATGATGATATGAGATCATTTACTGGGGGACCTCCCCTAGCCTGGGAGCCTCAGAAGACTACGAAAAAGTTACACTCTTAACAAAGGTGAAGGGTTTGTCAAAAGCTGCACCATCTTCTGAGGTAGGCAAGGTACTCACTACGAGGTAGGGAAGTGCTGAAAGTATATTGGTTTGGGGTATGAGTTAATCATTAGCAGCAAGAGAGTTCAAAATTAACATTTATTAACTATTCCTTACCGTATGTTGAGGTCACCCCTGGTGGCTCAGTGGTTAAGCCCTCAGCTGCTAACTGAAAGGTCAGTGATTTGAACCCACCAGCCACTCCATGGCAGAAAGATGTGGCAGTCTGCTTCTGTAAAGTTTACAGGCTTGGGAACCGTATGGGGCAGTTCTACTCTGTGTTATAGAGTTACTATGAGTTGGAATCTACTCTACAGCAGTGGGTATATGCTGAAGGCTGTGCAGTACTGAACTGCGTTCCTGAATTGTTCTCTGGCCCAGCTCAAGGGTGCTGATCCTGAATTTTTCAAAGAGGAGAATTCCAAGATAGAGCGCATCAGGCTACTCACCAAACCAAAGCCGTTTCCGTCAAGTCAATTCTGACGCATAGGGACCCTATAGGATTTCCGAAGCTGTAAATCCTTACGGATGCAAACTGTCACATCTTTCTCCCACAGAGTGGCTCATGGATTCAAACCGCCAACTTTTTAGTTAGCAGCTGACCACTTTAACCAGTGCCACACCAGGGCTCCTAGGCTACCCACAGAGAGGGCAGCAGCACTGGCAGGATCGTGGTCAGCAGTGTCAGATGTTCCAGTGGTGGCAACAGGAGAGTGGCATCTCTGGTGGTAGCTGGGGACATCAGTGACAGCTGAGGAGAGCTCACAAGTCACCTGGGACCCTGCCAGGGAAAGAGCTCAGAGTTGTCCCTTATCGAACGCCCCTAAAGGCCAGAGTGGCTCGGAGAAGCATGAATTACACATTTGAAAGTTTCCCTGCACAGTATCTTACAACATCCTTTTTGCTTTCTGGTTTTCAAGTATTCCTCTTGTCATTACCTATGTCGTCTGCTGAGCATTGATGCCACTCAGAATCTTCAGATTCTCCCATGGGGGGTTTTATTTTCCATTTTCAGCCATGTGGCCATTGCTTCACATGCCTCACCCTCTCAGCAACTTTTGATCTGATTCAGTAATGTGCTTGGGCAGGAAAATGAACTACTCAAAGTCAGAGCTTAACTTAATTTGATACATCACAAATCTACATGAGTTTTTAAAAAATGTTTTTTTTTTTTAAAGTTCCAGTTAGATAGAAAATGAAAGATTTTTACAAAGAGAAGTTTTAAATTACCTAGATTCTAGAACCCAGATTTAGATGATTCAACAGATTTATCAGATTTTTTTTATTGGGTATACTTTTTCTTTTCTTTATTGGGTATACCGGAGCCCTGTTAGTGTAGTGGTTAACCGTTTCGCTGCTAACCAAAAAGGTCACCAGTGAATCCACCAGCTGCAGTTCTATGCGTCGCTATGAGTTGGAATCAACTCGACGGTAATGGGTACTGTATATACTATGTTTCCTGGGACTTTACATGATTTCTGGTATGTTCCAAATATTTTTAGATTCAAGCAATTATAGCTTCGGATAAATTAACGCTGAGCTAAGTTTTAGTTTCAGATTTGGTATGCAATCTGGAATGGGTGAGGACAACTGAGAAAATTATTAATTATTTTTAAGGTCATATTCACAGGTACCAGCAGTAAGAACTTCAACCTATCCTTTTTGGGGGACATGATTCAACCCATAACAGTGGGTATGGGTATTAGCTACAACAGTGGATTTCAAAGTTTGGTACTCAGACCAGTAACATCAGCATCACATAGGAACTCATTAGAAATGGCAAGTGTCCATTCAGCCTCAGGCTCCAGACTTCTGAATCAGAAACTGTAGAGTGGTGCCCACCAATTTGTGTTTTAACAAACCCTCTAGGTGATTCTGATGCATGTTGAAGTTTTAGAACCACTGAGCTAGAAACACAAGTTCAGCTGACTCAGAATCACAGTGGCTTAAACAAAATAGAAGTTCATTTCTCACTAATGCATTAATCCACGTGGCAACTCCATGATATCAGGGACTCAGTAACTCTATACAGTTGCTTTGCTATCCTCATAATACAGCTTCTGTCACATGGCCTGCAGTGGTTACTCCAGTTTTGGCTCTCACATGAAATTTCAGCCAGTGCGAAAGTGGAAAGGTCAGAAAGAGAGCATGCCTCCTCCCTTTAAGTTCACGATTTAGGAACTGCAAACATTACTTCTGCTTGAATCTCATTGACCATAACCTAGTCACATGGCCACACCTAGCTGTACGGAGGGTTAAGAAAATGTCGACTTTATCTGGTAGCATAGGCCCAGTTATAATCTGGGGGGCAGCTCTATGAACAATGGAAAAAGGGAAGAATGGATGTCGGGAGAAAACTAGTAGTCTCTTAGGAAGGACCTGAAGGAAAGTTTTACTTTTGCCTAAATCATTCCATTCTCTTTTCTGTTAGGTCCAAACTTCCCTGTATTTTAGAGCAAAGGAATTTATGAAAGTAAGATCTAGCCAACTCATTTTTGTAAAGGAATGACCTTAAACTTGGGAGTTAGGAAAACTTGGGTTTGAATCCAGATGCATCTCCTTAATTTCTCTTATTTGTTTGGGCACCTCTTTGAGCTTATTTCCTCATCTATAAAATTGTGATAATAGGTCAAAGGGAAGGTTAAAAATAATGCATGTAAAGCCCTTAACATGGTGACTGGTAGATAATATGTGCTCTGGAATTAGTAACTACTGTTTTTGTTGTTATTGTAGGTCCCTGCTCGACAGCACTGGGTTTCTGGGTCTGAATAGCACAAAAAGTTTGCTCTTGGCTATTAACCAAAAGGTTGGTGGTTTAAACTCACCACAGAAGAAAGGTCTGGCAATCTGCTTCCATAAAGATTACTGCCAAGAAAAACCTAATGGAGCTCAGTTCTTCTCTGCACACGTGGGATCACCATGAATCACAATTGACTATCTAGTTAAGTGGCTTTTTATGAAAAAGGCCAAAAAAGCCTTATCTCTGTTCGAGTCTGCCAGGGCATCCCTGCAGTTATTCATGCTTTAATAAAGAACACAGAGAAGAGCCTCCTGGAGTGGGAGAAAGCCTTGCCTTTTGCAGTTTGCCTTGAAGTTTTCCTCCAAACATTTGACAACTCTTTTTAAAGTCCTGATGTGTGGCCCTCCATGTCTATGACCTGCCACCCAAGAGAAGATGAGGATCTGGTCTTTCTTCTCTAAAACTTCTGCAGTCCTTTGTCCAAGGCTGTGCTATGCAGCATGGTCTACCTTGCACAGTGTCTGTGGGTTATGTTCCTACTACACTGTGAGCTCTTGGAGTCCTAGAGAAGGTCTTATTCTTCAGGGTACATAATCCAGTCTGGCACCAGTGTAAGCGGCGTGAGCACAAGAAGTATTTGCTAAACAAATGAAGGTTTCAGCAGTATCTGCATAGAGGGGCAATACAAAAAGCATATTTAAAGTAACACATCAAAAAAAATTATTTTAACATTTGTAACTCAGAAGCAAGTATGTTCTTATTAATTTAGTTAAATGTGATATCCTTACCTTATATAACAATTGATTTCCTAACTCTTAATAAATTAAAATGTCTTCATGTATTAGCTAGCTTCTTAAGGAGTATGATTTTCTTCCTTTCTGTTTTTTTAGTAAACCTAGCACATAGATGGAGCCCTGATAGTGTAGTGGTTAAGTGCCACAGCTGCTAACCAAAAGGTAAGCAGTTCAAGCCCACCAGTCTCTCCTGGGAAACCCTACTCTTTCTTATAGGGTCGCTATGAGTTGGAATCGACTTGATGGCAATGGGTCGGGTTTTATTTGTTAGCATATAGATGACTTTATGGAAGAAAATGAACTGATGAAATAACCGAGCATTAAAGTTTCTAAGTTTATAGGAAGGTTTCAGTATTGAAATTAGGCTCATTTCATCAGTAATGTATACAATATAATATTATCATGGAATTTAGAAATTGAATGGTGATCCAATTTTATAAATTCTTCTGGAGAGACTTCAGGGACACACAGGAAAGGATTAATCCCTCCTTTGCTTTTCCTGCCCTCGTTTTTCTGAGCACTAGCTCCCGGATCCTCAGATTCTCCCCCAGCCCACGTGCATGTTTCTAAGATTCCATCCCTAGGTTCATCCCAGGATGGGAGGATGGATGAGGACACTTGACCTTCTCTCTCATCCCTTCAGTCATGTGCTTTATTCTTTTTAGTCTATCTGGGAGGTGCAGTTTGGGACAATGCATGGTTAGGAAAGCCAAGTGGGGATAATGAGTTGGAGCTCATGAGAAGAGAGCAAGAAGTTGCTTGTTATGGGCCGATCTTTATGAACCAGGGATGGTAGTAGGTGGGTGGTGGATGGAATGCCTTTTGTGCACCAGGTGCTATCAGATACATTATCTCAGTGGTTTCCATACGTTTGAATTTCAGGGGCCAGTAGAATTTATTCTTTTATTTTTTTTAGGTGAAAGTTTACAGCTAGAGTTAATTTCTCATGTGAAAATTTATACATATATTGTTTTGTGACCCTATTTGCAATCCCTGTAATGTAACAGCACACTCTCCCTTTCCACCCTGGGTTTCCTGTGTCCATTCAACCAGCTCCTATCCCTTTTTGCCTTCTCATCCTGCCTCTGGACAGGAGCTTGCCATTTAGTCTTCTACATCTACTCGAACTAGGAAGCACACTCTTCGTGAGTATTATTTTATGTTTTATAGTCCGGTCTAATCTTTGAAGAGTTGGTTTTGGGGATGGTTTCAGTTCTGGGTTAACAGAGAGTCCAGGGGCCATGTCTTCTGGTGCTCCTCTAGTCTTACTCAGACCATTAAGTCTGGTCTTTTTACATGAATTTGAGTTCTGTATCACACTTTTCTCCTGCTCTGTCAGGGACTTTGTTGTGTTCCCTGTCAGGGCTGTCATTGGTGGTAGCTGGGCACCATCTAGTTCTTCTGGTCCCTGGCTGATGGAGTCTCTGATTTATGTGGCCTTTTTGTCTCTTAGGCTAATATTTCCCTTGTGTCTTTGGTGTTCTTCATTCTCCTTTACTCCAGATGAATTGGGACCAACTGATGCATCTTAGATGACCGCTCGCAAGCTTTTAGACCCCAGATGCCACTCACCAAAGTGGGATGCAGAACATTTTCTTAATAAACTTTGTTATGCCAATTGACCTAGATGTCCCCTGAAACCATGGTCCTCAGACCCCAGCCCCAGCTTCTCTGTCCCTCAAAGTGTTTGGTTGTGTTCAGGAAACATCTTAGGTTTTGATTTAATCCAGTTGTGCTGAATTTTCCTGTATTGTATGTTGTCTTCCGTTCACCTAAAGTGATTCTCGTCTACTATCTAGTTAGTGAATTCCCCTCTCCATCCCTCCCCACCATTATAATCATCACAGATTGTTTTCTTCTGTGTCTAAATCCTTTCTTGAATTCTTATAACAGGGGTCTCAGACAATAGTTGTCCTTTTGCGACTGGCTGCTTTCACTGAGTATAATACCATCTAGATTCACCCATGTTGTGAGACTTTTCACAGATTCATCATTACGCTTTATATCATTACATAATATTCCATTATGTATATGTACCGTAATTTGTCTATCCATTCGTCTCTTCATAGGCACGTAGGTTTTTTCCACCTTTTTGCTATTGTGAGCACTGCTACAATGAACATGAGTGTGCATATATGTATTCACGTGATGACTCTTACTTCTCTAGGATATATTTCAAGGGGTGGGATTGCTGGATCATATGGTAGTTCTATTTCTAGCTTTTTTTTTTTTTAGTTTTTTTGTGCTTTAAGTGAAAGTTTACAAATCAAGTCAGTCTCTCACACAAAAAAGTATATGCACCTAGCTACATACTCCCAGATGCTCTCCCCCTAACAAGACAGCCTGCTCCATCCCTCCATTCTCTCCTTCCATGTCCATTTCACCAGCTTCTAACCCCCTCCACCCTCTCATCTCCCCTCCAGGCAGGAGATGCCAACATAGTCCCAAGCGTCCACCTGATCCAAGAAGCTCACTGCTCACCACCATCCCTCTCCATCCCATTGTCCAGTCAAATCCTTGTCTGAAGAGTTGGCTTTGGGAATGGTTCCTGTCCTGGGACAACAGAAGGTCTGGGGGCCATGGCCACCGGGGTCCTTCTAGTCTCAGTCAGACCATTCAGTCTGGTCTTTTTATGAGAATTTGGGCTCTGCATCCCACTGCTCTCCTGCTCCTTGAGGGTTTCTCTGTTGTGTTCCCTGTCAAGGCAGTAATCGGTTGTAGCCGGGCACCATGTAGTTCTTCTGGTTTCAGGCTGATGTAGTCTGGTTTATGTGGCCCTTTCTGTCTCTCGGGCTCATAATTACCTTGTACCCTTGGTGTTCTTCATTCTCCTTTGCTCCAGGTGGGCTGAGACCAACTGATGCATCGTAGAGGCTGCTTGCTAACATTTAGGACCCCAGATGCCACTCTCCAAAGTGGGATGCAGAATGTTTTCTTAATAGATTTTATTATGCCAATTGACTTAGATGTCCCTTGAAACCGTGATCCCCAAACTCTCACCCCTGCTATGCTGGGCTTCAAAGCATTCAGTTTATTCAGGAAACTTCTTCGCTTTTGGCTTAGTCCAGTTGTGCTGACCTCTCCTGTATTGTGTTTTGTCTTTCCTGTCACCTAAAGTAGTTCTTATCTACTATCTAATTAGCGAATACCCCTCTCCTACCCTCCCTCCCCGCTCTTGTAACCATCAAAGAAAATATTCTCTGTTTAAACTACTTCTCGAGTTCTTATAATAGTGTTCTTACACCGTATTTGGCCTTTTGCAACTGACTAATTTAACACAGCATAATGCCTTCCAGATTCCTCCATGTTATGAAATGTTTCACAGATTCATCACTGTTCTTTATTGATGCATAGTATTCCATTGTGTGAATATAGCATAAATTATTTATCCATTCATCCATTGATGGGCACCTCGGTTGCTTCCATCTTTTGGCTATTGTAACAGTGCTGCAGTGAACATGGGTGTGCATATATCTTTCATGTAAAGGCTCCTATTTTTCTAGGATATATTCCAAGGAGTGGGATTGCTGGACTGTATGGTAGTTCTATTTCTAGCTTTTTAAGGAAGCACCAAATAGATTTCAAAAGTGGTTGTGCCATTTTACATTCCCACCAGCAGTGTATAAGTGTTCCGGCCTCTCCACAGCCTCTCCAACATTTATTATTTTGTGTTTTTTGGATTAGTGCCAGCCTTGTAGGAGTAAGATGGAATCTCATTGTAGTTTTGATTTGCATTTCTCTAATGGCTAATGATTTGCATTTCCTTATGTATCTGTTAGCCACCTGAATGTCGTCTTTAGTGAAGTGTCTGTTCATATCTTTTGCCTATATTTTAATTGGGTTATTTGTCTTTTTGTAGTTGAGTTTTTGCAGTATCATGTAGATTTTAGAGATCAGGCATGGATCTCTAAATGTTATAGCTAAAAGCTTTTTCCCAGTCTGTAGTTAATCTCTTTAGTCTTTTGGTGAAGTCTTTGGATGAGCATTGGTGTTTGCTTTTTAGGAGCTCCCAGTTATCTAGTTTTTCTTCTGCATTGTTAGTAATGTTTTCTATACTGTTTATGCCATGTATTAGGGTTCCTAACATTGTCTCTATTTTTTCTTCCGTGATCTTTATCGTTTTAGATTTTATCTTTAAGTCTTTGATCCATTTTGAGTTAGTTTTTGTGGACAGAGTGAGGTATGGGTCTTGTTTAATTTTTTTGGACATGGATATCCAGTTATGCCAGCACCATTTGTTAAAAAGACTGCCTTTTCCCCCATTTAACTGTTTTGGGGCCTTTGTCAAATATCAACTGCTCATGTGTGAATGGATTTATGTCTGGACTCTCAATTCTGTTCCATTGGTCTATGTATCTGTTGTCATACCAGTACCAGGCTGTTTTGACTACTGTGGTGGTATAACAGGTTCTAAAATCAGGCAGAGTGAGGCCTCCCACTTTCTTCTTCTTTTTCAGTAATGCTTTCCCTTCCATGTGAAGTTGGTGACTTGTTTCTCCATCTCATTAAAAAATGTCGTTGGAATTTGGATCTTCTTGGGGGCTACTGTAAATGGTATTGACTTAGTGGTTTCCTCTTCGATGTTCTTTTTGTTGGTGTAGGAGAATCCAACTGATTTTTGTGTTTATCTTGTATCCCGATACTCTGCTGAACTCATCTATTAGTTTCAGTAGTTTTCTGGAGGATTCCTTAGGGTTTTCTGTGTATAAGATCATGTTATCTGCAAATAGAGATACTTTTACTTCTTCATTACCAACCTGGATGCCCTTTTTTTCTTTATCTAGCCTAATTGCTCTGGCTTGGATCTCCAGCACCATGTTGAATAAGAGTGGTGATAAAGGACATCCTTGTCTGGTTCCTGATCTCAGAGAGAATGCTTTCAGGCTCTCTCCATTTAGGATGATGTTGGCTTTGTATAAATGCCCTTTATTATGTTGAGGAATTTTCCTTCTATTCCTATTTTGCTGAGTTTTTATCATGAATGAGTGTTGAACTGTGTCAAATGACTTTTCTGCATCAATTGATAAAATCATGTGATTCTTGTCTTTTACTTATATGATGGATTACATTAATTGTTTTTCTAATGTTGAACCATCCCTGCATATCTGGTATGAATCCCACTTGGTCATGGGGAATTATTTTTTTGATATGTTGTTGAGTTCTATTGGCTAGAATTTTGTTGAAGATATTTGCATCTAAATTCATTAGGGATAAAGGTCTATAATTTTCTTTTTTTGTCATGTCTTTATCTGGTTTTGGTATCAGGGATATGCTGGCTTCATAGAATGAGTTTGGGAGTATTCTGTCCTTTTCTATGCTCTGAAATACTTTTAGTAGTTGTGATGTTAACTCTTCTCTGAAAGTTTGGTAGAACTCTGCAGTAAAGCCATCCAGGCCAGGGCTTTTTTTTGTTGGGAGTTTTTTTGATTACGTTTTCAATCTTCTTTTGTTATGAGTCTATTTAGTTGTTCTACCTCTCTTTATATTAGTTAAGGTAGGCAGTGTGTGTCTAGGAATTCATCCATTTCTTCTAGGTTTTCAAATTTGTTAGAGTACAATCTTTCATAGTAATCTGATATGATCCTTTTAATTTCAGTTGGGTCTGTTGTAGTATCGCCCATCTCATTTCTTATTTGGGTTATTTGCTTCCTCTCCTGTTTTTCTTTTGTCAGTTTGGCCAGTGGTTTATCAATTTTGTTGATTTTTTTTCAAAAAACCAGCTTTTGGTCTTGTTAATTCTTTCAATTGTTTTTCTGTTTTCTATTTCATTTAGTTTAGCTCTAATTTGTATTATTTGTTTTCTTCTGGAGCCTGTGGGTTTCGTTTGTTGCTCTCTTTCTATTTGTTCAAGTTGTAGGGGTAATTCTTTGATTTTGGCCCTTTCTTCTTTTTGTATGTGTGCATTTATTGACATAAATTGGCCTGTGAACACTGCTTTCACTGTGTGCCAAAGGTTCTGATAGGAAGTGTTTTCATTCTCATTGTATTCTATGAATTTCTTTATTTCATCCATAATGTCTTCTATAATCTAGTCTTTTTTTGAGCAGGGTATTGTTCAGTTTCCAAGAGTTTCCTTTCTTTTCCCTGATTTTCCTGTTATTGATTTCCACTTTTATGGTCTTATTGTCAGAGAAGATGCTTTGTAATATTTCTATGTTTTGGATTCTGCTAAGGGTTGCTTCATGACCTAATATGTGGTGTATTCTAGAGAATGTTCCATGTGCACTAGAAAAGAAAGTACACTTGGTTGCTTTTGGGTGGTGTGTTCTGTATATGTCTGTGAGGTCAAGTTGGTTGATTGTGGCATTTAGATCCTCCGTGTCTTTATTGAGCTTCTTTCTGGATGTCCTGTCCTTCACCGAAAGTGGTGTGTTGAAGTCTCCTACTATTATTGTGGAGCTGTCTATCTCACTGTTCAATTCTGATAGAGTTTGATTTATGTATTTTGCAGCCCTGTCATTGGGTGCATAAATATTTAATATGGTTGTATCTTCTTGGTATATTGTCCCTTTAATCATTATGTGTCCTTCCTTATCTTTTATGATGGCTTTGACTTTAAAGTCTATTTTGTCAGAAATTTTTTTTTGTCAGAAATTAATATTGCCACTCCTGCTCTTTTTTGATTGTTGTTTGCTTGATATATTTTTTTCCATCTTTTGAGTTTTAGTTTATTGTGTCTCTCAGTCTAAGGTGTGTCTCTTGTAAGTAGCATGTAGACGGATCTTTTTTTTTTTTTTTTTAATCCATTCAGCCACTCTCTCTTTATTGGTGCATTTAGTCCATTTACATTCAGGGTAATTATGCATAGGTCTGAATTTAGTGCTATCATTTTGATGTCTTTTTTTGTGTGTGTTATTGACAGTTTCTTTTTCCTACTTACTTTTATGTGCTGAGTAGATTATCTTTATAGATTGTCCTTTTCTCATATTCGCTGTTGTTAATTTTGTTTCTGCTGAGTCTCTATTTGTTTCTTGTATTTTTTTTTTTTTTTTGATGTTTAGGATAGTTTGTCTCCTTTGTGGTTCCCTTATTATTTACCCCTTTTCTCTAAATTCAAACCTAACTTTTATTTCTTTGTGTCCCTTGTCTTCCTCTCCATATGGAAGCTCTATGAGTACATTTCTTAGTTCCTTTTTATTTTTTTAATGTTGTCTTCTTTTTACATAATAACATTGCTGTTTCCCTGTTTTGAGTGTTTTTATGTATGTCGATTTATTTTTGTGAATTCCCTGTCTGGGTTGACTTCTGATTGCTCAGTATGGTGTTCTAGTCTTGGATTGATACCTGATATTATTGATTTTCTAAGCAAAGAACTTCCTTTAGTATTTCTTGTAATTTTCGTTGGGTTTTTATGAAATCCCTAAACTTCTGTTTATCTGGAAATGTCCTAATTTTACCTTCACATTTGAGAGACCATTTAGCTGGATATATAATTCTTGGTTGGCAGTTTTTTTCCTTTAATTTTTTATAAGTCCTCACATTGCCTTCTTGCCTGCATGGTTTCTGCCAAGTAGTCCAATCTTATTCTTATTGACTCTCCTTTGTTGGTGACTTTTCATTTATACGTAGCTGCTCTTAAAATTCTTTATCTTTGGTTTTGGCAAGTTTGATTATAATATGTCTTGGTGACTTTCTTTTAAAATCTACCTTATGTGGAGTTCAGTGAGCATATTGGATTGATGTCTTCTCATCTTTCATGATATCAGGAAGTTTTCTGCCAACAAATCTTCAAAAATTCTTTCAGTATTTTCTGTTATCCCTTCCTGTTCTGGTACTCCAATCACTTGTCGGTTATTTCTCTTGATAGAGTCCCACATGATTCTTTAGATTTCTTCATTTCTTAAAGTTCTTTTATCTGATTTTTCTTCAAATATATTAGTGTCAAGTGCTTTATCTTCAAGTTTACAAATTCTGCCTTCCACTTGCTCAGTCGTGCTCCTCTGACTTTCTATTGAGTTGTCTAATGTTGCAATTTTATTGTTAATCTTCTGAACTTCTGATTGCTGTCTGTCTATGGATTTTTCCAGCTTACTAAATTTTTCATTATGTTCCTGAATAATCTTTTTAATTTCTTCGACTGCTTTGTCTGTGTACTTTGTCTTTTTCTGCATATCGCCTCATTTTCTTCCTGATGTCTTGAAGGGTTCTGTTGTATTAATCTTTTGTATTCTGCCTCTGTTAATTCCAGGAAGGCACTTCCATCTAGAAGATCCCTTGATTCTTTGTTTTGAGAGCTTGTTGAGGCGATCATGGTCTGTTTCTTTGTGTGAATTGATATTGACTGTTGTCTCTGAGCCATCTATAAGTTATTGTATTAGTTTATTTTATGTTTGCTTACTGTGTCATAGCTTCTTGCCTTGTTTTGTTTTGATATACCCAAATGGGTTGGTTGATTGAGCTAGCCTGATTATGTTCACCTTTGGAGCTCTGACATCCTGTCCCCAGATGTCTAGAGCTGTTATCAAGTGTATCAGTCTAGGAGTCCATTCACTCTTCCTCTGTGAATTCTGCTTAGGTGTCCAGGTAGCTGAGCATCAAGTGTGTGGTACAGGCTCTGTCCTACAATCATAGAGGGGCAGGGGTGATTGGTGTAGGTACTGGTATCTTGTTGCATCAGGGGGTCACACTCTGAACAAGGCAGGGGCCTGAGAATCATCTCCCATTTGTCTCTGAGGAAAGCTTGTCCCTGTTCCCTAGAGTGTACAGGTGGGTGGTTTGTGCAGACAGACCATGGGCACCCAATGTTTTTGGTTGTAAGGACTGGGAAGTACCAGTTATCCTTGGATTCCTCTCGGGAGTGGCTGGGTGACCTGAGTGGAGCCACCAGTCCTTAGGTCCCTGATTTGGGTAGGTCAGGACCCTGTTTAATAGGCAAAGCAATGTCAAACATCATACACCCACCTCTCCTCCACACAGCTGAAATAGTTAGAGTCTGACAACAAGGGCCTATTCTCCTGAAATAGGCCCACACACAGGTCCATGCAGAGCGGAAAGGTATTCATAGTCCTCGGACCATTTATGCCTGGACAGGAGCCACTTCTGTCCCAAGCTTCCCTAGTTGTTGGAGCTGGCAAATTATCTTTTCCCTCAGTTGCAAATTTATTCTTTCTCCAAGGGCGGGAGGATGGCTCTAGGTGCTCAACAGGGCCTATCTCAGGCCCAGAGAAAGCAGCCACTGGAGCCGGCTTGGGAGTGGGAGGGGGTGTGGTAAAATATACGCAAGTACTTAGCTTTTGCCGAGAGTGCCATTCTTCTCTGGCTCTGGAGGTGTGAGTAGGCTGCATGGCTGGCTGCTTCTCCCTGAGGAAACTGTGGCCGAACGCTAGTACCAGCCCACTGCCGCCGCTCCTGGGATTGGTGCCTGAGGGCTCCCTGAGATTAAGGTCCAGTAACTGCTCTCCACTTCTGAACTGTCTCTTCCCCCCCATCCCTCAGTTCATTTTCTAAGCTTGCTTTTGATTCTCAGGGCTCCTAGCTTGTCACAGATATACTCGTTTCACTTGTTTTTTTGGGTCTTTGTTGTAAGAGGGCTTGCTGGAAGTGCCTGTCTATTCTGCCATCTTGGCTGCCCCCTATTTCTAGCTTTTTAAGGAAGCACCAAGTCCATTTCCAAAGTGGTTGTACCACATTACATTCCCACCAGCAGTGCATAAGTGTTCCAGTCTCTTCACAACCTCTCCAACATTTGTTATTTTGTGTTTTTTGAGTTAGTGCTAGCCTTGTTGGGGTGGTTTTTATTTGCATTCCTCTAATGACTAATGATTGTGAGCATTCCCTCATGTATCTGTTAGCCAACTGAACATCTTTGGTGATATGCTTGGTCATAGCCTTTTTTTTTTTTTTTAACTTTTATTGTGTTTTAAATGAAAGTTTACAAATCAAATTGGATTCTCATAGAAAAATGTATTAACACTTTGCTATATAATCCTAATTGCTCTCCTCCTATGAGACAGCACACTCCTTCCCTCCTCTATTTCTTTTTGGGTCCATTCAGTCAGTTTCTTACCCTCTCTACCCTTTCATCTCCCCTTCAGATGGAGGATGCCAACATAATCTCAGGTGTCTACTTAATCCAAGAAGCTCATTCTTCACCAGTATCACTGTCTATCCCATAGTCTAGACCAATCCCGTCTGAAGAGTTAGCTTTAGGGATGGTTCCTGTCTTGGGCTAAAAGAAGGTCTGGGGACAATGACCTCTGGGGTCATTCTAGTCTCAGTCAGACCATTAAGTCTGGTCTTTTTACAAGAACTTGGGGTCTTCTTCCCTCTGCTCTCCTTCTCCTTGAGGGGTTCTTTGTTGTGTTCCTTGTCAGGGCAGTCACTGGTTGTGGCCGGGTACCATCTAGTTCTTCTGCTCTCAGGCTGATGTAGTCTCTGGTTTATGCAGCCCATTCTGTCTCTTGGGCTCATAATTACCCTGTGTCTTTGGTGTTCTTCATTCTCCTTTGCTCCATGTTGTTTGAGACCAATTGATGCATCTTAGATGGCTGCTTGCTAGCATTTAAGACCCCAGATGCCACTCTCCAAAGTGGGATGCAGAATGTTTTCTTAATAGATTTTATTATGCCAATTGACTTAGATGTCCCCTGAAACCATGGCCCCAAAATCCCCACCTCTGCTATGCTGGCCTTCAAACTGTTCAGTTTATTCAGGAAACTTCTTTGCTTTTGGTTTAGTCCAGTTGTGCTGACCTCTCTGGTATTGTGTGTTGTCTTTCCCTTCACCTAAAATAGTTCTTATCTACTACCTAGTTAGTGAAAACCCCTCTCCCTCCCCACCACCCTCCCCCCATCATAATCATCAAAGACTATTTTCTTCTCTCTTTAAACTATTTTTTGAATTCTTCTAATGGTGGTCTTATACAATATTTGTCCTTTTGCAACTGAGTAATTTCACTCAGCATAATGCCTTTCAGTTTCCTCCATGTTATGAAATGTTTCATGGATTCACCATTGTGTGAATATTCCATAATTTATTTATCCATTCATCTGTTGATGGGCACCTTTTTTGCTTCCAATTTTTGCATTGTAAACAGTGCTGCAATGAACATGGGTGTGCATATATCTGTTTGTGTAAAGGCTCTTATTTCTCTAGGATATATTCCAAGGAGTGGGATTGCTGGATCATGTGGTAGCTCTGTTTCTAGCTTTTTATGGAAGCTGCAAATATATTTCCAAAGTGGTTGTACCATTTTACATTCCCACAAGGAACATGTACGTTTTCCAGTCTTTCCACAACCTCTCGAACATTTATGATTTCGCGTTTTTCTGGCTTAATGCCAGCCTTGTTGGAGTGAGTTGGAATCTCATTGCAGTTTTGATTTGCATTTCTGTACTGGCTAGTGATCCTGAGGATTTCCTCATGTATCTGTTAGCTACTGGAATGTCTTCTTTAGTGAAGTGTCTATTCATTTCTTTTGCCAATTTTTTGATTGGGTTATTTGTCTTTTTGTAGTTGAGTTTTTGCAGTATCATGTAGATTTTAGAGATCAGGCATGGATCTCTAAATGTTATAGCTAAAAACTTTTTCCCAGTCTGTAGGTAATCTCTTTAGTCTTTTGGTGAAGTCTTTGGATGAGCATTGGTGTTTGATTTTTAGGAGCTCCCAGTTATCTAGTTTTTCTTCTGCATTGTTAGTAACGTTTTCTATACTGTTTATGCCGTG
Source organism: Loxodonta africana (assembly GCF_030014295.1). Classification (NCBI taxonomy): domain Eukaryota; kingdom Metazoa; phylum Chordata; class Mammalia; order Proboscidea; family Elephantidae; genus Loxodonta; species Loxodonta africana. The sequence continues at coordinate 42,673,035 of NC_087360.1, read as the reverse complement.
TATTAGGGCTCCTAACGTTGTCTCTATTTTTTCTTCCATGATCTTTATCGTTTTAGATTTTATCTTTAGGTCTTGGATCCATTTTGAGTTAGTTTTTGTGGATGGAGTGAGGTATGGTCTTGTTTAATTTTTTTGGACATGGATATCCAGTTATGCCAGCACCATTTGTTAAAGAGACTGTCTTTTCCCCATTTAAGTGACTTCGGGCCTTTGTCAAATATAAGCTGCTCATATGTGGATGGATTTATGTCTGGGTTCTCAATTCTGTTCCATTGGTCTATGTGTCTGTTGTTGTATCAGTACCAGGTTGTTTTGACTCCTGTTGCAGTATAATAAGTTCCAAAATCAGGTAGAATGAGGCCTCCCACTTTGTTCTTCTTTTTCAGTAAAGCTGTACTTATCTGGGGCCTCTTTTCCTTCCTTATGAAGTTGGTGATTTTTTTCTTCATCTCATTAAAAAATGTTGTTGGAATTCGAATGGGAATTGCATTGTATCTATAGTTGGCTTCTGGCAGAATAAATTTGACAATGTTAAGCTTTCCTATCCATGAGAAGGTATGTTTTTCCACTCATGTATGTCTCTTTTGGTTTCTTGCAGTAGTGTCTTGTAGTTTTCTTCATATAAGCCTTTTACATCTCTGGTAAGATTTATTCCTAAGTATTTTATCTTCTTGGGGGGTACTGTAAACGGTATTGATATGGTGATTTTCTCTTCGATGTTCTTTTTGTTACTGTAGGAGAATCCAACTCATTTTTGTATGTTCATCTTGTATCCTGATCCTCTGCTGAATTCTGCTATTAGTTTCAGTAGTTTTCTTGAGGATTCTTTAAGGTTTTTTGTGTAAAAAATCTTGTCATCTGCAAATAGAGATACTTTTAGTTCTTCCTTACCAATCTGGATGCCCTTTCTTTCTTTATCTAGCCTAATTTCTCTGGCTAGGACCTTTAAGACAATGTTGAACAAGAGTGGTGATAAAGGGCATCCTTGTCTGTTTCCCAATCTCAAGGGGAATGCTTTTAGAATATCTCCATTTGTGAGAATGGGTGTTGAACTTTGTCAAATGCCTTTTCTGCATCGATTGATAAAATCATGTGGTTCTTGTCTTTTATTTTATTCATATGACGGATTACATTGATTGTTTTTTCTAATGTTGAACCATCCTTGCATACCTGGTATGAAACCCACTTGGTCATGATGAATAATTTTTTTGATATGTTCTTCAATTCTATTGGCTAGAATTTTGTTGAGGATTTTTGCAACTAAGTTCGTAAGGGATATATGTCTGTAATTTTCTTTTTTTGTAGAGTCTTTACCTGGTTTATGCCTGGACAGGTGCTGCTTCTTTTTCTTTCCTGAGCTCTGTAATTTCTGTAGTTTAGTAGAGCTGGCAAATTCTCTTTACCCCCTGTTGTGAATCCCTCCTTCTCCAAGTCCGGTAGCATGGCTCAGGGCGCTCAGATGGGCCTATCTCACACCCAGGGAATTCAACAGCTACTGAAGCCGGCTTCGGGGCGGGGGGAATGGTAAAATATATGCAAGTACTTAGCTTTTGCCGAGTACGCCATTCTCCTCTGGTTTTGGAGGTGTGAGTAGGCTGCGCGGCTGGCTGCTTCTTCCTGACATCTCTGCGGACGAATGCTACCACCAGCCTGCCATAGCTGCTTCTGGGAATGGTGCCTGAGGGGTCCTAGCGATTCAAGTACGGCAACTCCTCTCTGTTTCTGAACGGTCTCACTCTCCTCCTGCCACTTACTTTGCCTTTGATGTTCAGCTTGCCATAATCGTTTCGCTTGATTTTTCGGGTCTTTGTTGTAAGACGGATTGCCAGAAGTATCTGGCTATTCTGCCATCTTTGCCCTTTCTCCTATCCTTTTTTAATTGGGTTGTCTTTTTGTTGTTGAGGTGTTGCAGTATCTTCTAGGTTTTAGAGATTAGACCCTTATCAAGTATGTTATACTCAATTTTTTTCCCCCAGTTTGTAGGTTGTCTTTTTATTCTTTTTGGTAAAGTTTTTCGATGATCCAAACCGTTTGATTTTTAGGAGCTCCCCATTATCTAGTTTCTCTTCTGGTGTTTCTGCATTGTTAGTTATGGTTTGCATTCTGTTTATGCCATGTATTATGGCTCCTAGCATTGTCCTTGTTTTTTCTTAAACGATCTTTATCATTTTAGAATTTATGTTTAGGCCTTTGATCCATTTTGAGTTGGTTTTTGTACATGGTGTGAGGTATGGGTCTTGTTTCATTTTTTTGCACATGGATATCCAGTTATGCCAGCACCATCTGCTAAAAAGAATGCCTTTTCCCCATTTAACAGACTTTGGGCCTTTGTCAAATATCAGCTCCTCAGAAGTGGGTGAATTTACGTCGGTCTATGTATCTTTTTTTGTACCAGTACCAGGCTGTTCTGACTACCGTGGCCGTATAATAGGTTCTAAAATCAGGTAGCGTGAGACCTTCCACTTTGTTCTTCTTCAGTAATGCTTTATTTATCCGGGACTCTTCCCTTTCCCTATGAAGTTGGTGATTTGTTTCTCCATATTGCTAAAAAATGTGGTTGGAATTTGGATCAGTTTTGCATTGTATCTGTAGATCGCTTTGGGTAGAACTGACATTTTCACAATGTTGAGACTTCCTATCCATGTGCATGGTATTTTTTTTTTTCACTTATGTTGATTTCTTGCACTAGTGTGTTCTATAGTTTACTTTGTATAGGTCTTTTACGTCTCTGTTCAGATTTACTCCTAAGTAAATCTTCTTGGGGGCTATTGTAAATGGCATTGATTTGGTGATTTCATTTTTGGAGTTCTCTTTGTTGGTATAAAGGAATTCAACTGATTTTTGTTTATCCTGTATCCTGGCAGTTTGCTGAAATCGTCTATTAGTTCCAGTAGTTTTCTTGTGAATACTTTGGGGTTTTTTGTGTATAAGATCACATCATCTCCACATAGGGATACTTCTACTTCTGACCAATTTGGATGCCCTTTATTTCTTTTTGTCTTATTGTTCTGGCTAGGACCTCCAGCACAATGTTGAATAAGAGTGATGATAAGAGGCATCCTTGTCTGGTTCTCATTCTGAAAGGGGACGCTTTCAGTCTCTCTCAGTTTAGGATGATGTTGGCTGTTGGTTTTGTATAAATGCCCTTTATTGTGTCAAGGAATTTCCCTTCTATTCCTATTTTGCTGAGAGTTTTTATCACGAATGGGTGTTGGAGTTTGTCAAATGCTTTTGCCGCAACGATTGTTAAGATCATGTGGTTCTTACCTTTTGTTTTAAGTGACAAATTACATTGATTGTTTTTCTAATGCTGAACCATCCTTGCATAGCTGGTATGAATCCCACTTGGTCATGATGAATATTTTCTTGATATGTTGTTGAATTCTATTGGCTAGGATTTTGTTATCTATGTTTATGAGGAATATTGGTCTGCAATTTTCTTTTCTGGTGGTGTCTTTACCTAGTTTTGGTATCAGGGTTATCCTGGCTTCGTAGAATGAGTTTGGGAGTATTCCATCCTTTTCTATGGTCTGCAATACATTTAGTAGAACTGGTGTTAATTGTTCTCTGGAATTTTAGTAGGATTCTCCAGTGAAGCCGTCAGAGCCAGGGCTTTTTATTTTTGGGAGTTTTTTGTTTTTTAAAAATTATCTCTTCAATGTCTTCTTTTGTTATAGGTTTATTTAGTTTTTCTATCTGGGTTTGTGTTAGTTTACGTAGGTAATGTGTTTTTAGAAATATGTCCATTTTTTCTAGGTTTTCGAATTTGTTAGAGTACAATTTTTCTTAGTATTCTGTTATGATTCTTTTAATTTCAGCTGGGTCTGTTGTGATTACATCCATCTCATTTCTTATTCGGCTTATTTGCTTACTGTCCTGTTTTTCTTTTGTCAGTTTGGCAAAGAACCAGCTTTTGGTCTTGTTGACTCTTTCAATTGATTTTCTATTCTCTATTTCACTTATTTCTGCTCTGATTTTTATTATTTCCTTTCTTCTAGCGCTGGAAGGCTTCTTTTGCTGCTCTCTAATTTGTTTGAGTTGTATGGTTAATGTTTTGGTTTTGGCCCTTTCTTCTTTTTGGATGTGTGCATTTATTGCTATAAATCGACCTCTGAGCACTGCTTTTACTGTTTCTGTTGGGTAGCCAGAGCTTAGTCTTATTGACTCCTTTGTAGGTGACTTTTTGTTTATCCCTAGCTGTTCTTAAAATCCTCTTTGGTTTTGGCAAATTTGGTTATATCTTGGTGAATTTCTTTTGGGATCTGCCGTATATAGTGTTTGATGAGCTTCTTAGATAGATATTTTCTCATTTTTCATGTTATCTGGGAAGCTTTCTGCCAGAAAATCTTCAATGATTCTCTCTGTATTTTCTGTTTCCCCCCTCCCCATTCTGGTACTCCAATCACTCATAGGTTATTTTTCTTTATAGAATTTCACATAATTCTTAAGGTTTTTTAAAAAATATTTTAAAATTCTTTTATCTGGTTCTTCCTCAAATAAATTGGTGTCAAGTGCTTTATCCTCAATCTCACTAATTCTGACTTCCACTGCCTCAATTCTGCTCTGATGACTTTCTATTGAGTTATCTAATTCTGAAATTTTATTGTTAATCTTTTGGATTTCTGTTTGCTGTCTATGGATTCTTAAGAAAAAAGCCTGTTAAATTTGTCATTATTATGTTCTTGTATACCCTTCTTATGTTCCTCTATTGCTTTGTCTGTGTTTTCCTTGGCTTAGACTTCATTTTGCCGGATCTCCTGGAGAGCTCTGTATACTAACCTTTTGAATTCTACCTCTGGAAATTCCGAGACCTTTTCTTCTTCTGTGAGGTTTCTTCGTTCCTTGTTTTAGTTGCTTGCTGGAGCCATCATGGTCTGCCTCTTTATGTGATTTGATATTGACTGTTGTCTCCGAGCCATCAATAAGTTATTATACTTATTTATTGCACATTTGCTTATTGTGCTTCTTGTTTTGATATGCTGAAGGTAGGCTGGGGATGTGAGCTACTTTGGTTGTTGGCATCTTTGAAGCTCTCATGGCCTGTAACCAGGTGGTTAGGCTGCTACTAGGTGTGTGAGTCCAGGAATGTGCTTACTTTTCTTATGTGGATTCAGTTCACCGTGTGTGGTGCAGGCTCTCACCTACAGTCCTACATGAGCAGGGCTACATAGGGGTGACTGGAGCAGGCCCAGGTATTTGGCTGTAGTAGGGGTTACATGCCGAGCACGGTAGGGGGCTGATGGCTGCCTGAGTGTCTAGGTGGAAGGCACGTGCCTGTCCCCTAGAGTGCGTAGGTGGGTGGGTTTTGGACCTGGACTTTGGGCACCTGATGCTGTTGGCTGTAAGGACTGGGAGGCACCACTTATTCTTGCACCCCTGTCATGGGTGGCTAGATGGGATGTGTGAAGCTGCCAGTCCTTGGGCCCCTGATGTGGGTAGGTGAGGACCCTGCTTAATGGGCAGGGTGGTTTCAAATGTCATGAATATGCCACTCCCCCTTAGCTGTTGCAGTTGAAAATAGGTTTCAGGTATATGCCCTGTTGTACCATGGTAATAAAGGCCTATGTTGAATGGGTCCACACAGGTCTAGGCAGGGGTGAAAGGCATTTGAAGTCTGTGGACCCCTTATGCCAGTGCCTAGGCAAAGGGGCAATGTCTGCCCTGAGTTCCTGGCTTAGGAAGTATAGCAATTTTTCAAAGCCCCGAGGCTGGTTTGGGTGCAGTTAGTCCAGAGCTCCCAGCTTAGGGGAGCTGGCAGTTTCTGTTTGTTCGTTCGTATATTTGTTCCCTCCACAATGCCGTGAGACTGGCTTGGGCACGATGGGTCCTACTTCTGGCATCAGGGCACGACAACCACTGAACACTGCTGGACAGGCACTGGAGTGGAGTGGGGAGGGGACAGGTGAGGGGAATAGAAGCACATCTGTTACAAAAGTCCGAAAAGGGAAAGGGTTGTTTTGATCCCTTGAGGTGCTTGCACCTAACTTTTGTAGATTCAGTTGCCGCTCCCCCTGGCTCTGGAGGCTTTAGGCTCTCTGCTGTTAGGTTTCTCCCGACATGGTAAAACGTGTCCTTAGCATTAATTTTTGCCTCAGCCCATGTGCGCCAATGATTCAGCCTGCCGGGTGCTGACTAGGTCAGGTCTGGCACTTCTTTGCTGCTTCTGAACTGTCTCTCCCTCTCCCTGCTGCTCAGTTTGACTCCTCAACTTTGCCTTTAATGTTCAGGGCTCCTAGATTGTCTTATACAATCGATTCACTTGTGTTTTCAGGTCTTTGTTGTAAGAGGGACCACAGAAGTGTCTAATGACTATTTGGCCATCTTGGTCCTGCCTCCCAAAGCTGTAAATCTTTATGGAAGCAGAGTAACACATCTTTCGCCTGTGGAGTGGCTGGTGGGTTCAAACCACTAACCTGTTAGGAACTGAGTGCTCAACCCCACTGTACTATGAGGGGTTAGGATTTACAACACATATTTTTTCGAGACACAATTCTATCCATAACACCACATAAGATCTCCAAGAAACCAAGAAGCAGAAGCTGAAAAGAGACAGGATGTTCCCCCAGAGCCAACAGAGATAGAAAGCTTTTCCCTGGAGCCAGTGCCCTGAATTCAGACTTCTAGCCTCCTAAACTGTGAGAAAAAATAATTGTTTGTTAAAGCCACTCACTTGTAGTATATCTGTTACAACAGCACTAGACAACTAAAGTACCATCCAATACTTAATGTGAGCCAATTCTGTATGAGATATGGAAGACCTAGTGCTTGACTACATTTTTCTAGATTGTTACATGAGAGAGAAAGAAACTCTTCTTCTTAACTGCTGGATTTTGGGTTTTTTTGTTATACCAAAGAGGATGCTTACACCACATGCTAAGGAATAAACATTGTCAGAATTTGTTGGAAAACCAGAGCAGAATCACAAAACTAACAGGGTATGCCAGATGGGGGTATTGAAACAAAGGCTATGTCAGTGTAGAGAAGCTCAGAGGATTTAGGTGGAGAGTCTGAAAAAAAGGAATTTCTAGTGATGAAAATGGAATGATTGAAGACAGGAATATTTCTCTCCTAAAAAACAAAACAAAAAACTTGATGTAACTTTTCTTGCTATTATTCTGGTAAATGAGTTTTATGAAAAGATGTTTTGAATAATAAATTACTACATATTTTTCCTTAAAAATATTTATTTTTTATAACATTAATACATAGCATTGGACCACTTTCAAATACTGTAACAATGTACAGCATTTTAAAAGAAGTTTAAAGAAAACCAGCAGACTCCCACTATCTGAACAACAAAACTGCAAACATTATTTTTATTTATTCTTGTATTTTTTCAGTGAATGTACAAGTGTGTATGTATTTTTATATAGTTGAGGTCATGCTGTAGTTCTTTTGCACTTTCTCATTTAACTTTATGCAAGTACGTCAAGTACTTCTTGACATTAAAAATCTTCAGTTCTCAGTATTTCTAGCATTTGCTTACATTCATAAATCAACTATGAAACACAGAAAAAGCAAATCAGTGTGTATCAAAAGGCAGTAATTTTTAAAAAGTACAGAATATTTCCTTTGACAGAGAATGACATTTTTTTTTTCCAAATTACTAGCATGACAAAGCCTTCACAAGCCTAGAAGAGACATTTCAGTGTGTTTTCAGGAAAGGCCTGTAGAACCTACTGCATATAATCTTATAGCAAAAACAAACCAAAAGTAAATACTGAGGCACTCTTTTGCCCAAGGGAAACCTAAATTACAAAATAAATACTTTAAGGTTAATGCTACTTGTCTGGCAACATTCAACAGTACGTGGGGCTAATCCTCTTTATGATATAGTCCAGACCACATTAAAACAAGAATGTAATTAAACCCATGGCAAAGGGGAGTGGCAAAGCCTTCTCATTTCTGTGGGTATAATCTGAAGTTCCTTTCCTCATCTGGGATCATCCACCCACTTTGGCAGAACAGTTGTATAAACCCCAAATTTCACAATTCACTTATCTGGCTCCATTCACCTTATTCACAATGAAAATCTGTCAGAGGAACAAATGCTATTTCTTCTGATTTGAGCAACAAGAAAGACCCAACAGCACCATCAAATTCACCTAAATTGTGCTAAAGGTGGTATTACTGCATTGTTCCTTTATTCCCCCCACACCCCCGCAATGGATTTAAATTTATTTTATCTACCTACATGCTGTTAAAATTAAACAACTCCCCAGAAGCTTGGACAACACTCCAATCTTCTGGCCATCTTACCATTGAATGTACCCCTGCAAACCAACCTCATTAATCGCTCAAAAACGCCCTTTCCAGTTTTCCCAAGGACCTTGCTAACTTTGAAGTAACAGATGGTAGATGTTTAACCTAGAAGCTTCTTTTTCCCAAGACTTGTTATCTCTAGGATTTTTTTGTATTCATTGTGACTTTTTCATTTATAACCTTCAAAGAACCAACCGCACATTCTTTTATCACAAGATTCTAAACAGCACATAAACCAAAAACAACTCTGCAATAGTGGACAGCTTCTCCAGAATTGACTGCTCTTCTGCAAACGTTTCTCTCAATAAAATTTGACCTATTTAATTGTCAAAACCTTTTGTTTTTAACACTACTACACATCTAATAATGGAGTCCTGGGGGCACAGCGATTAAGAGCTGGCTGCTAACCAAAAGGTTGACAGTTTGAATCCACCAGCTGCTCCTTGGAAATCTTATGCAGCAGTTCTACTCTGTCCTACAGGGTCACTGTGAGTTCAAATCAACTAGACCGCAACAGTTTTTTTTTTTTTTTTAATACATCTAACAAGGAACCCTGGTGGCACAGTGGTTAACGAGCTGGGTCACTAACCCGAAAGTCAGTGGTTGGAACCTACCAGCTGCTCCCATGCGAGAAAAAGTGGCAGTTTGCGTCCTTAAAGATTAAATCCAAACCAAACCAAGTCCAGCTCGTGATGACCTGAACATTTAAGGGAGCAGACGAATAAACATTAGCCTTGGAAACCCTACTGGGGAGTTCTAAACTCTGGCCTGTATAGTATCTGTGATTCTGAAGGACTTCGTGGTAAGGGGTTTCGTTTTCATTTTTCTGGTATACATCTAACATTATATTGTTATATAGAATACATCTTCACTTTTCCTAGCTTTTAGAGAATTGTGCTTAGTTTTCATTTTGGATAAATACTAATTCTTTTAGTAACATTGTTACAGGGCAGGGCTTCCCAGCTCTGGACTAAGCTCTGCCTAGGTTCTTACCTTCTTCTGACCAAGAATGACCAGGAGAGGCTCAGAGGTTCCACACGAACAAAGGTTTATTAGGCACAGAAAGAAAGTAAAACGCTCGCGAGGGAGAGATGGAGAAGGGTTTCCACCTACCCTAGCCTCCAGTCTCTCTCTGAAGGAAGGATTTCTTAGGGTTTATAAAAGATAATACCTTTATTCATTAGATGGGTGGAGATTTCCAGAAGGGGAGGGATTATGAAAATCAAATGCACGTGTAGTTGGAATTCAAGATGGATTTCCTCTCAGAGGTTGCTGGAACTAAGATGGAGTCTGTCACAAAGGCTGCTGGAATGCCAAACAGGACTTATTCTGACATGTTGCCCAAGTGGGATGTCTCTGGATTGTGGCTGGAGTCCCAGAGAGGGATCCCTGAATGTCATTCATAGGTTACCTTAATTTTTACTGTGCATGCTCTGCACCTGGTGAGGGACTTGAAAAACAACTCAGGATGGTTATCAGTAAATATTAACTGGTCAAGCATGTAGGGATAGGAAATATGGCCCCTTATCTTGTCTAAGTACCTAGTTTGTTAGTCACAAGTAGTCCTCGAGTGCCAGCAGTAAAAGTTATATGGTGGTCTGCATTTAGGTTTAGATTCTAAGAATAATGAATCAGAGGTTATTTAATTATAGCTGGTCAAGCACACAGGGCCTTGGAATGCAGCCCTTATCTTGTCTGAGCACCTAGTTTGTTAATCACAAGTAGTTCTCGGGTGCTAGCAGTAAAAGTTATATGGTGGTCTGCATTTAGGTTTAGATGCCAAGAATACTGAATCCCAAACCAAAAAACCAAACCCACTGCCATCAAGTCAATTCTGACTCATAGCGACCCTACAGGACAGAGTAGAACTGCCCCACAGGGTTTCCAAGGAGAACCTGGCGGATTCGAACTGCTGACCTTCTGGTTTGCAGCTGTAGCGGGTAACCACTACGCTACCAGGGTTTCCGAATACTGAAACAGAGGTTATTTAATTACAGCCAGTCCGATCTCTTGCCTGTCTCAACATCATGTCTCCAACGGAAACACACATAAATTCCAGTAGTCCCTAAGGAGATGGTGAAATTTGAATGAACTTTGAAATTAAATTACAACACAAAGGTTAGGCATTATTATTTTTTGGCCTTTGTCACTGTACTTCGTGCCGCTATTAGTACACTTGTTCTTTGCCAGAGAACTTTGTCCTCAAGCAGAGAGCCAGAAAAACTGGCTCCGTACTACTGTCACCACGTACTCCCTTCAGAGAACGGACACACGTATAACCCGTCTGCCCCAAGTCTTAAATAGGTAACCTGTATTCCGGGGTGACCGCTTGCAAAATCGGGAGGGCACTAGGCCTCGGGGATCCGCGCCTGCCCGCAGCCCGGCCCAGTGCACGCCGGTCCCGCGCCGCCGCCGCCGCCGCCGCCGCCGACGACGACGACGACGAGGAGGAAGGGCGCCAAACTCGGGCTCTGCAAGTGGTAGTTCCGCTCTCGGACTCGCGGTTCGGCCCCACGGCGCGGCGGCCCTTAGCCTGGCGCTCCGCCCATGCTCTCGACCACTAAGAAGGTTCGCCAGCTCTTCCACAGCCTTTTTCCTTCCCCAAGAATGGGCGATTCTGCTTCTAAGGTCGTCAGCCCTCAGGAGGCCTTGCCCGGCAGGAACGAGCCGATATCAGTAGCGGGTAAGGACGCGGGCACGCACAGAGGTTGCGGTCGCCTCTGGTGCGCAAGCGCGCGAGCTCGGGAAGCTGTTTATACTCCGCCAGCAGGGAAGGAAGTCTTGGGACGGCTTCAGTTTGGGTTTTAGTCCCGGATTCCGCGCAGGCGCTAGGAGGCGCCAGGAGGGGAGGAAAAACAGTAGTCTTTGCTGGGGTGGGTTTGAGCTGACTCTTATTAGCTTCTCACCTTGCTAAAACAAAACACTTTCAAGGAATCTAATGTGTTGAGATAACTCACCTATTGTGTAAATACCTTGGCAGCTCCAAACTTTGGGTAGGAAAAGCACTGACCTGACTTCCCGCCGTTTCTGACAAGTATAAGCCACAGGATGTTTTTTGTGCCCCCTCATTCTTTTCTTTTTTGATCCGGGGCGCTGTTTCCGGCCACTTGCAGCGATGGTGCAGGGCTGTACAGGCACTGGGAGGATACATAACGATGAAAACTTAAGTGCTGAAATTGAATCTCAGTCGGGTGTTGTGGCTGCTGAAATTATCCTCTGCCTCCTGTTATCCTTTAGGACGCCCTGGATTTCTCCAGTTGGCAGAAGCTGCCCTGGCCCTGCGCTCTCTCATTTGCGTGGGCTAAGTGGGCGGACCGCGTTCTTAGATGAGGCCGCCCCTGTGTATCAGTGGTGCAAAGGTGTTATTTTACAACAGGGCTTCTCAGACTTAAAAAAAAAAAAAAAAAAAATCCTGTCAATAGCATACCAATACTTTTGGAAAATACAATAAAAACGAATAAATAGAAAAATGGCCACGTGGTTGCATGCCATACCCACTGGCCTTGAGTTGATTCTGACTCAGAGCAACCACTGCCCTGGTGGAGCATTGGTTAAAGCGCTGGGTTGCTAACTGAAAGGATGGTGAACCCCCCAACTACTCCTGGGGAGAAAGATGCGGCAGTCTGCTTCCCTAAAGATTACGACGTTGTGAACTCTTTGGGGGCAGTTTGCATGACACGGTAATGTTAAATTGCTAGAAAAGTCTTCAGAAGGTACTTTCGATTTCTGCCTCAGACTGATAACAAGCAGTTCCCAGACAGCACTGGTGAGGACCATACTGTGAGTAGGATTAACTTAGTACAGTGATTGTCAAAGTGTGGCCCCCAGAACAGCAGCATCTGCATTACTTGGGGAGCCTTGCCCCAGACTACTGAATCAGAAACTGGATCGGGATCCACCCTGATTTTTAAACAAGCCTTCTGGTTCTAATGCACCGTACAGTTTGAAAACCATTTTCTTACAGCTCTGGGTGGTTGGTTAAGTAATGAATAATCTTTTGCCTATAGTTTAATGCCAAGATAATTCCTGCATTTAAAAATGCCCTAAAAAATTCTTCTATTTTTCTTTTCCTTAATTAATTTTTGAGTATAGGAGAAGGTCATGGTGAGCTTTCATAGCATCATATAGAATGAGATTAGAGAAGGTAGAGGTTTATTGGATTTGGGGCAGTTTGGAAATTGATGCTTTGTGACCTTTTTCTCATTCACCTACATTAGCAGTTGCTATTCCCTACTTCTCTGATCACTTTGCACCCAACCCTGTGCCACCTGTTCCCAGCCCTAGAGGCCTATTTATTTTTGACTTAAATTCAGAGAATGGATTTGGAAAAAAAAATTTTTTTCTTAATTTTATCTAAGCTTTATTAATTTGTTTAAAAATGAATTCTTTTTTACAAACCAGGATTCATAAATGGGTGTTTAAAGGTAATACTTTCTAAATGATGGACTTCCCCAGCTTGTACTGTATAGTTCAGTGTCTTTGGTATGCCCTCCCAGATGTCTAAGAAACAAACAAAAAATTCTTTATCAGATTTCTAAACCACCACTCTTCTGGCAGTTTGTTGTACTGTGGTGGCGTGTGTGCTGCTGTGATGCTGGAAGCTATGCCATTGGTATTTCAAATACCAGCAGGAACACCCATGGAGGACAGGTTTTAGTGGAGCTTCCAGACTGAGACAGACTAGGAAGAAGGACATGGCAATTTACTTGTAAAAATATTGGTCAGTGAAAACCTTATAAAGAGAGGAGGAACATTGTCTTGATATACTGCTGGAAGATGAGCTTCTCGGGCAGGAAGGCATTCAAAATGTAACTGGAGAGGAGTTGCATCCTAAAGTAGAAAAAAAAAATTTTTTTTTTTGAGTAAGCCTTAAAGATGTGGATGGAGTAAAGCTTTCGGGACCTTCATTTGCTGAAGTGGCATGACTCGAAATGAGAAGAATCAGCTGCAAACCTCCATTAATAATTAAAACATGAAAGGTATGAAGTATGAATCTAAAATTGAAAGTTTTTGAAAATGAAATGGCTCGCTTTAAGATTGATATCCTAGTATTAGTGAGCTGAAATGGACTGATATTGACCATTTTGAATCATACAATCATATTGTCTACTATGACGAGTTAAAGAGGAATGGTACCTCATGCATCATTAAACAGAAAATTTCAAGATCTGCCCTGAAGTACAGTGCTGTCAGTGATAGGATAATATCCATGTGCCTACAAGGAAGACCACTTAATACGACTATTATTCAAATTTATGCAGAAGCCACTAATGCCAAAGATGAAGAAACAGCAGGTTTATACTAACTTCTGCAGTCTTAAATTGATCAAACATGCAATTGAGATGTAGTGATAATTACTGGTGATTGGAATGCAAAAGCTGGAAACAAGAAGGATTCGTAGTTGGGAAATATGGCCTTAGTGACAGAAGCTACATTGGAGATTGCATGATAGAATTTTTTGAGACCAACGACCTTAGTTATCTAGTGCAGCTGTAACAGAAATATCACAGGTGGATGGCTTTAACAAAGAGAAGTTTATTTTCCCTCAGTAAAGTAGGCTAAAAGTCTAAATTCAGGGTGTCAGCTCCAGGGGAAAGCTTTTTCTCTCTATCGGTCTTCTCATCAATTTTCCCCCAGACTAGGAGTTTCTCTGCACAGGGACCCCAGGTCCAAAGGATGTGCTCTGCTCCCGGCACTGCTTTCTTGATGGTATGAGCTACTTCACTCTCTGCTTGTTTCTCTTTTGTTTTATCTCTTGCAAGATCAAAGGTGGTGCAGGCCACACCCCAAGGAAACTCCCTTTACATTGGATCAGGGATGGCCTGAGCAAGGGTGTTACATCCCACCCTAATCCCCTTTAACCACAGACAGAGACCATGATTTATAACACATAGGAAAATCACAAAATGGAGGACAACCACCCTAATCCCTTTTAACCACAGGCAGAGATCATGATTTATAACACATAGGAAAATCACAAAATGGAGGACAACCACACAATACTGGGAATCATGGCCCAGCCAAATTGATACATAGATTTTTTTGGGGGACATAATTCAATCCATGACAGACCTATTCATTGGAAATACCTTTTTTCAACAACGTAAATGATGACTACATATGTGGACCTTGCCAGATGGAATACACAGGAATTAAATCGATTACATCTGTGGAAAGAGACCACGGAGAAGCTCAATATCAGTCAGAGCAACGCCAGGAACCAACTGAGGAACAAATCATAAGCTGCTCAAATGCAAGATTAAATTAAGCTGAAGAAAATTAGAACAAGTTTATGAGAGCCAAAGTATGACCTTGAGTATATCCCACCTGAATTTAGAGACCATCTCAAGAATAGATTAGACACATTGAACACTAATGACCAAAAACCAAGTGAGTTGTGGGATGGTATCAAGGACATCATACATGAAGAAAGCAAGCAGTCATTAAAAGGAGTGGAAAGAAGGAAAAGAAAAAAATGGATGTCAGAAGAAACTCTGAAAGGTGCTCTTGAACATAGAGTAGCTATAGTGAAAGGAGAAAGTGAAGTAAAAAGTTCGAATAAAAAGTTTCAAAGGGAGGCTTGAGAAGATACTGTAAGTATTATAATGAAATGTGCAAAGACCTGGAGTTAGAAAACCAAAGGGAAGAACATGCTCGGCATTTCTTAAGATGAAAGAACTGAAGAAAATACTCAAGTTGCAATATTGAAGGGTTCTACAGGGAAAATGTTAAACATTGCAGGAAGCATCAAAAGAAAATGGAAGGAATATACAGAGTCACTGTACCAAAAAGAATTGGTTGACATTCAGCCATTTCAGAAGGTAGCCTATGATCAAGAAATGATGGCACTGAAGGAAGAGATCCAAGCTACACTGAAGGCATTGGTGAAAACAAGCCTCCAGGAATTGACGGAATACCAACTGAGATGTTTCAACAAACTGATGCAGTGCTGGAGGTGCTCACTTGTCTATGTCAAGAAATTTGGAAGACAAGCTACCTGCCCAATTGACTGGAAGAGATTCATATTTGTGGCCATTCCAAAGAAACTTGATCCAATAGAATGTGGAAATTATCAAACAGTATCATTAATATCACACAGAAGTAAAATTTTGCTGAAGATAATTAAAAAATGGTTGCAGCAGTACATTGACAGGGAACTGCCAGAAGTTCAAGCTGGATTCAGAAGAGGACGTGAACTGAGGGATGTCATTGGATGTCAGATGGATCTTGGCTGAATACCAGAAAGATGTTTACCTGTGTTTTATTGACTATGCGAAGGCGTTTGACTGTGTGGAGCATAACAAATTGTGGATAACATTGACAAGAATGGGAAACACTTAATTGTGCTCATGAGGAACATGTACATAGACCAAGAGGCAGTTGTTTGAACAGAACAAGGGGCTACTGCATGGTTTAAAGTCAGGAAAGGTGTGTGTCAGGGTTGTATCCCTTCATTATACTTCTTCAATCTGTATGCTGAGCAGATAATCTGAGAAGCTGGACTATATGAAGAAGAATGTGATATCAGAATTGGAGAAAGACTCATTAACAACCTGTGATATGCAGATGACACAACTTTGCCTGCTGAAAATGAAAAGGACTTGAAGCAGTTACTGAAGAAGATCCAAGACTACAGCATTAATATAGATTACAGCTGAACATAAAGAAAACAAAAATCCTCACAAGTGGACCAATAAGCAGCATCGTGATAAATGGAGAAATGATTGAAGTTAAGGATTTCATCTTACTTGGATCCATAATCGACACCCATGGAAGCAGCAGTCAAGAAATTAAGCAATGTATTGCACTGGGCAAATCTGCTGCCAAAGACTTCTTTCAAGTGTTAAAAATCGAAGATCTCCCTTTGAGGACTAAGGTGCGCCTGACCCAAGCCATGGTATTTTCAGTTGGTCATATGCATGGAAAAGCTGAAAAATGAATAAGGAAGACCAAAGAAGAATTGATGCCTTTCAATTACGGTGTTGGCAAAGAATGTTGAATATACCATGGACTGCCAAAAGAACGAACAAATCTGTCTTGGAAGAAGTACCACCAGAATGTTCCTTAGAAGCAAGGGTGGCGAGACTTTGTCTTATACACTTTGGACATGTTATCAGGAGAGATCAGTCCCTGGAGAAGGGCATCATGCTTGGTAAAGTAGAGGGTCAGTGAAAAAGAGGAAGACCCTCAACGAGATGGATTGACACAGCAGTGGCTGCAAGAATGGGCTCAAGCATAGCAACAATTGTGAGGATGGCACATAATAGGGCAGCTTTTCGTTCTGTTGTACATAGGGTTGCTATGAGTCGGAACTGAGTCGACTGTACCCAACAACAACAACAACAAACCAGAAGGATGAACAAATCTGTCTGGGAAGAAATACAGCTAGAATGCTCCTTATAAGTGAGGATGGCAAGACTTCATCTCATGTACTTTGGAAATGTTATCAGGAGGGACCAGTTCCTGGAGAGGGATATCATACTTGGTGTCATGGATTGAATTGTGTCCCCCAACAAAATGTATGTATCAATTTGACTGGGCCATGATTCCCGGTATTGTGTGATTGTCCACCATTTTATCATCTGATGTGAGTTTACTATGTGTTGTAAATCCTTCCTCTATAATGTTAATGAGGGGAATGGGCCGCAGGTGTGTTGATGAGGCAGCGCTCAACATACAGGATTGGATTGTGTCTTAAGCCAATTTCTTTTGGGATATAAAAGAGAGAATTGAGGAGAGAGACAGGGGGACCTCATACCACTAAGAAAGTGGTGCTGGGAGCAGAGCGTGTCTTTTGGACCCAGGGTTACTTCACAGATAAACTCCTAGTCCAGGAGAAGATTGATGGGAAGGACCTTCCTCCAGAACCAATAGAGAGAGAAGCTTTCTCCAGGAGCTGATGCCCTGAATTTGGACCTTTAGCTTACTTTACTGTGGGAAAATAAATTTCTCTTTGTTAAAGCCATCCACTTGTGGTATTTCTGTTATAGCAGCACTAGGTAACTATGACAGAATTTGGTACCAGGAGTGGGGTGCTGCTCTAACAGATACTTAAAATGTGGAAGTAGTTTTGAAACCTGAATGGATAGAAGATTCAGAAGAAAGTGAGGAGAACTGTTAACACTGGAGAAGGCGCAGATGGTGAGAGATAGCAGCAGAGTACTGGCAGTGGAAGAGAACCAGCAGCAGCAGAACCAGAAGACCAGTATGAGATGACACTGGAGCCAACCCGTGGAGTGAGAAAGCTGAGTACCTGTGCACGGGAGGCTTCCTGATGGAGTGGGGGTGTCTCCAGGTACTTACTGGTGGAGCTACAGAACTTTGAAACACTTGCCCCAACAGGCCAGATGTGGATGTGAGACCTGAGGGCTGAGAGGCCAAGAAACCAGGAAGCAGAAGCTGAAGAGATAAGGAACACAGGAAGCTGAGCTGCCTCAGTCTCAAGAGATATGGCCATAACCTCTGAGTTTTCAAAAGGTGGAGCCATGGCCTCTGGTATTTCTAAGGGTGGAATCACCACTCGATGGACTAGAAGAATGGTGCACCTAATGCTGAGGGAGCAGAGAGTTGCTGTCCCAGTGGGCCTGAAAGGTGGAGCTGAAGCCCAGGGCCAAGGGGCCTCCACTCAGAACCTGAAGAATGTGGCCAATACCTAGAGTCTGGAGGGCAGGGCCATCGTGCAAATTGTCTCACAGAATAGAGAATTGATGCTAAGGTAAGGTGACTTGCTTGGTGCCTATTATCCCTTCTTTCCCTCTAGTTTCTCACGTTTGTAATGGAAATGTCTAGCTTGTGCCTGTTCTGCCATTGTGCCTTCAGAAGCAGATAATTTGTATTCTAGATTTCACAGATGAAGAGGAATTTTTGGATTTTGGACTTGGAGTTAAGACTTTTGCTATGATATAATGGGGTAAATATGATTTACACATTGCAAGGATGTGATTTTATGGGGGCCAAAGGGTGGAATGTCATGGATTGAATTGTATCCCCCAGAAAATGCATGTGTCAGTTTGGCTGGGCCATGATTCCCAGTATTATGTGATTGTCCACCATTTTGTCATCTGACATGATTTCCCTATGTGTTGTAAATCCTGCCTCTATGATGGTAATGATGGGGGATGGGTGGCAGTTGTGTTGATGATGGAGTAGGAGCACTCAATCTAAGGGATTGGATTGTGTCTTGAGCTGGTTTCTTTTGGAATATAAAAGAGAGAAGTAAGCAGAGAGACCTCATATCACCAAGAAAGCAGTGCCAGGAGCAGAACGTGTTGTTTGGACCCAGGGTTCTTGTGCAGAGAAGCTCCTACTCCAGGGAAAGATTGATGAAAAGGACTTTTCTCCAGAGCCAACAGGGAGAGAAAGCCTTCCCCTGGAGCTGATGCCCTGAATTTGGACTTTTAGTCTACTTTACTGTGAGGAAATAAATTTCTCTTTGTTAAAGCCATCCACTTGTGGTATTTCTGTTATAGCATCAGTAAATAACTAAGACACTTGGTAAAGTAGAGGGTCAGAGAAAAAGTGGAAGACTCTCAGCGAGATGGATTGACACAGTGGCTGAACAATGGGATCAAACATAGCAACGATTGTGAGGATGGCACAGGACTGGGCAGTATTTTGTTATATTGTACATAAGGTTGCTTAGTCGGAACTGACTCCATGGCACCTAACAACAACAAAAACAACAACAACATGTCTGTTGTTACTTGCACCTTCTCTCAAAAGTGCTATGATATATCTCTGATGCTTTTGATTTAAGAAGACAAGGCCTATCTCTTTAGTGTCTTTTGTTCAGCCTAGTACCAGGTATGTAGCATTCTCAAATACTTTAGTCTTAAGGGTTATTTTATCAGTTTTAATCCTATCTTTTTTGTGTTGTTAAGGAATGTTTTCCCTTTTATAAACAGGTAGATTTCCACTACCAGTAGGAAAGTGGTGGATTTTCACTTTGCAAGAAGGTAAGATTCAAACCGTCACTCTCCTTTAATGTTTAGTTTCTTCCAGGGTCTCTAAAGTGAATCAAACATGAATAGACCTTCTTTGGATGATTGATTAAAACTAAACCTGGACTGAACTTCCTCATTTGAAGTACACTCAGCTTAGTGGTTGCCTCTGGACAGCTCTGGCGGCCTGGAAGGGCAATTGGCCTGGTCTTATGTGTATAAAGGAAACCCTGGTGATGTAGTGGTTAAGAGCTATGGCTGCTAACCAAGATGTCGGCAGTTCAGATCCACCAGGCACTCCTTAGAAACTCTATGGGGGCAGTTCTGCTCTGTCCTATAGGGTCACTATGAGTTGGAATTGACTCAATGGCAGTGGATTTGGTTTGGTTTATGTGTGGCGATGTTCTTATTCTGCTTCAGTGCCTGGCTACAAAGCAATATTCTGAGAACTTTGAAACTGAGGGAAAAGGGGGATTCATTCTTGTTGAAGAAAATTGGTGAGTTTTTGCTGGAGATAGGCAGAAGGAGGAAAGCTTATAATTAACATCTCAGAGTGCCTCCTATATCGTTAAAATGTATGTTTATTGTAATCAGTAACTGATGTTATTTCCAGTGAATTGATTAGAAACCCTGCTTTTATTTTATATGGCACTATTTTTTAATTAGATGGAAAACATTGCTCATTTGTTTTCTTGATTAGATATTTGGAATTTGGAGATATCATTTAAGATTACCTGACAATTTCTGTTCAACCTCTGCTTTTTTGCCTTTCTTAGATAGCTTTTAGTCTATTTTTTGTTGTAATGCTTTTTTGAGGGCCAGTGTCTTACTTTCTTAGTGCTGCTGTAACAGAAATACCACAAGTGGTGGCTTTCAGAAACAGAATTTTTTTTTTTGTCACAGTTTAGGAGGCTAGAAGTCTGAATTCAGGGTGCTGGCTCTATGAGAAGGCTCTCTTTGTCCACTCTGGGGGAAAAATCCTTGTTGTAGCTTCTCTATCGTTCTTCTGGGCATTCCTTGGAGACCTCTAAGAGGCATCTATCTTTTCCCCCATTCAAATTTGCTTTCTTCTCTGCCTGATCTGCTCTTTTATATCTCAAAAAGGATTAGTTTAAGACACAACCTGTCAAGGCTGCACTAACCTCACAAATGGGATTATATCCATATATATAGGGGTTATGATCCAGCACATATTTTGGGAGGACACATTCAATCCATAACAGGAATAGAGAAGAAGTAGAATAATTGATGAAGGTATCTTCTTTTAAGAACTTAAAATATAAATAGTAAAACAGTAGAACTACTATATTAATCCAAAAGGCATTTTAAAAAATTATGAAATATTAACTAGTGTAATCAAGAGAGAAGGAAGGATGTATAAATACTCAAAATAAGAACTGAGAAGAGGGAATAACAGTAGAAACAGAAAAAGAATCAACAGATTATTTACTGAACTCTTTGAAAGTAAATTTGAAAAACTTGGATGGAATTGGTAATTTTTAGGAAAGTATAATTTACCAAAACTGACCTCAGAAGAATATCTAAACAGATCAATTTCTATAGAAAAGATAAAGTTGTCAAAGAGTTACCTCTTCCCAAAGCGTTAAGTTCAGAGAATTCCAAAGGGGATTTTTACCAAACATTTAAAGAGCAGACAATTACAATACCATTTTAAATGGAAAAAACACATCCAAATTCTTTTTAAGAAGCAGGTAAAACATTGTCACCAAACCTGAAAAAGACTGCACAAAAAAGAAAACTACAGAGCATTCTCACTTAGGAATACTGAAGCAAAACTCCGAAATATATGAGCAAAGAGAATCTGGCAATGGGCCAATATTAGGAAATCTATTAATATAATTAATCATATTAATTGATTGGAAACCCTTGTGGCATAGTGGTTAAGAGCTACGGCTACTAACCAAGATGTTGGCAGTTCGAATCCACAAGGTGCTCCTTGGGAACTGTATGGGGCGGTTCTATTCTGTCCTATAGGGTCACTATGAGTCAGAATCCACTCGATGGCAATGGGTTTTGGTTTTTTGATTAATTGATCAAACGAGACAAGTGGTGTATCTGCCTCCATAGAAGCTTCAAAGTTATTTGACCAGATTTAACAACCATTTTTGATAATAACACTCAAAATAGTAGAAATAGATTGCTACTTCCTTAACTCAATAAAATTAATTTATTTCAGCCCAAAAGCCATCATCGCACTTAATGAAGAAACAGTTTCCCACTAAAGTACAAATCAAGACAATGATACCCATCATTAACACTCTTATTTAACATTGTATTGTCAGTATTAGCCAATGCAATCAGACAGGAGAATGCAATTACAGATGTACAAATTGCAAAAGAGGAGGTAAAACTAACACCATTTGCAGATGGTAAAATTATATACGTGGAAAATCCAAGAGAATTTGGTATCAGAGTATACACTTATAAACAGAAATTAATAGCTCTGCTATATAAAAACAAAAATCTGTTAGGAAATATAATAGAAGAAAACACCCATTTATAATAGCAACCAAAACAGTAAAATTTAGGAGTAAACTTAAGAAATATGCAAAAGTTATATGAAGAAATTTTTAAAACACTGAGGACAGGAGGCGGAGCCAAGATGGCGGAATAGACAGACGCATCCGGTGAGCCCTTTTTACAACAAAGACCGGAAAAAAAAAGTGAAACAAGTATATATGTGACAATCTGGGAGCCCTGAGCTTCAAAGGCAAGCTTAGAAAACGAACTGAGGAGCAGAGGGAGGAAGACACCGTTCAGAGGCAGAGAGGAGTTACTAGACCTGAATCGCAGGGAGCCCTCAGGCACCATTCCTGGAGCGGTGGTGGTGGCAGTGGGCTGGTCCTAGTGTTCGGCCACAGTTTCCTCAGGGAGAAGCAGCCAGCCAGACAACCCACTCACATCTCCGGAACCTGAGGAGAACGGCACTCTCAGCAAAAGCTAAGTACTTGTGTATATTTTAATGGGCCCCCTCACCCGCAAACCGGTTTCAGTGGCTGAAATCCCTGTGCCTGAGATAGGCCCTGTTGAGCACCTAGAGCCATCCTCCTGGCCTTGGGGAAGGAAAAAATTTGCATTTGGGGGAAAAGATAATTTGCTAGCTCAACTAACCGGGGGAGTTCAGGACAGAAGCAGCTTCTGTCCAGGCATAAACAGTCTGTGGACTTTGAGCACCTTTCCTTTCTGCATGGACCTGTGTGTGGGCCTATTTCAGGAGAATAGGCCCTTGTTGGCAGACTCCAACCATTTCAGCTGTGTGGTAGAGAGGTGCGTGTTTGATGTTTGACATTGCTTTGCCTATTAAACAAGGTCCCCACCTACCCACATCAGGGACCTAAGGACTGGTAGCTCCACTCAGGTCACCCAGCCACCAGCGACTGGGTCCAAAGATAACTGGTACCTCCCAGTCCTTACAACCAAAAACATTGGGTGCCCATGGTCCCTCTGCAGAACCCACCCACCTGCACACTCTAGGGAACAGAGATGCACTTTCCTCAGGGACACTTGGGGGTCGGTTCTTAGCCCCCTGCCTTGTTCAGAGAGTGACCCCCTGCTGCAATCTGATACTGGTATATACGCCAATCACCCCTGCCCCTCTAAGACTGTAGGACAGAGCCTGTACCACACACTTGATGATCAGCTACCTGGAAACCTGAGCTGAATTCATACAAGAAAACTGAATGGACTCCTAGACTGATATACCTGATAACTGCTCTAGCCAGCTGGGGACAGGATATTAGAGCTCCAAAGGTGAAAATAATCAAGCTAGCTCACTCAAGCAACCCATAGGGGCACAACAAAACAAAAGAAAGCAAGAAGCTATGGCACAGTAAGCAAGCATAAACTAATACAGTAACTCATAGATGTCTCGGAGACAACAGTCAATATCAAGTCACATAAAGAAACAGACCATGATCACCTCAATAGGCTTTCAAAACAAAGAATCTAGGGATCTTCTAGATGAAAGCGCATTCTTGGAATTACGAGATGCAGAATAAAAAAGTTTAATATACAGAACCCTTCAAGACATCAGGAAGGAAATGAGGCAATACGCAGAACAAACCAAGGAACACACAGATAAAGCTATTGAAGAAATTAGAAAGATTATTCAGGAACATAATGAAAAGTTTAATAAGCTGGAAAGGTCCATAGATAGGCAGCAATCAGAAATTCAGAAGATTAACAATAAAAGTACAGAAGTAGACAACTAAATGGAAAGTCAGAGGAGCAGAATTGAGCAACTGGAAGGCAGAATTTCTGAACTCGAAAATAAATCATGTAGCACTAATATATTTGAAGAGGAATCAGGTAAAAGAATCAAAAAAAAAAAAATGAAGAAACCTTAAGAATCATGTGGGACTCTATCAAGAGAATAACCTATGAGTGATTGGAGTACCAGAACAGGGAGGGATAACAGAAAATACAAAGAGAATTGTTGAAGATTTGTTGGCAGAAAACTTTCCTGATATCATGAAAGATGAGAAGATATCTATCCAAGATGCTCATCAAACTCCACATAAGGTAGATGTCAAAAGAAAGTCACCAAGACGTATTATAATCAAACTTGCCAAAGCTAAAGATAAAGAGAATTATAAGAGCAGCGACGGATAAACGAAAAGTCACCTACAAAGGAGAGCCAATAAGAATAAGCTCGGACTACTGGGCAGAAACCATGCAGACAAGAACGCAATGGGATGCCATATTTAAAAAACCGAAGGAAAAAAATTGCCTGCCAAGAATCATATATCCAGCAAAACTGCCTCTTAAATATGAAGGTGAAATTAAGACATTTCCAGATAAACACAAGTTTAGGGAATTCATAAAAACCGAACCAAAACTACAAGAAATACTAAAGGGAGTTCTTTGGTTAGAAAATCAATAATATCAGGTATCAATCCAAGACTAGAACACTGGGTAGAGCAAGCAGAACTCAACCCAGACAGGGAAATCCAAAAAAAAAAAAAAAAACAAAGCAAGATTATATATAAAAAAAGCTCAAAACTGGGTAACAGCAATGTTATTATACAAAAGAGGACAACATTAGAATAATAAAGAGGGACTAAGAAATGTAATCATACACATTCCATATGGAGAGGAACATACAGTGATGCAAAGAAATAAAAGGTTTAAATTTAGAAAAATAGGGGCAAATAATAAGGTAACAACAAAGGAGACAAATTATCTTACTCATCAAAATAAAATACAAGAAAAAATAGAGACTCAGCAGAAACAAAATCAACAGCAACAAATATGAGGAAAGGGTAATATATAAAGATAATCTACTCAGGACATAAAATTAAGTGGGAAAAAGAAACCGTCAACAACACACAAAAAAAGACATCAAAATGATAGTACTAAATTCATACCTATCCATAATTACCCTGAGTGTAATTGGACTAAATGCACCAATAAAGAGAGAGTGGCAGAATGGATTAAAAAATAAGACCCATCTATATCCTGCCAGAAGAGACACACCTTAGACTTAGAGACACAAACTAAAACTCAAAGGATAGAAAAAAAAAATAAATCGAACAAACGACAATCAAAAAAGGGCAGGAGTGGCAATGTTAATTTCTGACGAAATAGACTTTAAAGTTAAATCCATCATAAAGGATAAGGAAGGGCACTGTATCATGATTAAAGAAACAATACACCAAGAAGATATAACCATATTAAATAGTTATGCACCCAATGACAGGGCTGCAAGATATGTAAAACAAACTCTATCAGCATTGAAAAGTGAGATAGCTCCATAATAATAGTAGGAGACTTCAACACACCACTTTCCGTGAAGGACAGGACACCCAGAAAGAAGCTCAATAAAGACACAGAAGCTCTAAGTGCCACAGTCAACCAACTTGACCTCATAGACGTATACAGAACACTCCACCCAACAGCAACCAAGTATACTTTCTTTTCTAGTGCACGTGGAACATTCTCTAGAGTAGACCACGTATTAGGTCATAAAGCAAGCGTTAGCAGAGTCCAAAACATTGAAATATTACAAAGCATTTTCTCTGACCATAAGGCCATAAAAGTGGAAATCAACAGGAAAAGCAGGGAAAAGAAAGGAAACACTTGGAAACTGAACCCTGCTCAAAAAAAAAAAAAAAAAAAAAAAAAGACTGGATTATAGAAGATGTTAAGGATGGAATAAAGAAATTCAAAGAATCCAATGAGAATGAAAACACTTCCTATCAGAACCTTTGGGACACAGCAAAAGCGGTGCTCCGAGGCCAATTTATATCAACAAATGCACACATACAAAAAGAAGAAAGGGCCAGAATCAAAGAATTATCCCTACAACTTGGACAAATGGAAAGAGAGCAACAAAAGAAACCCCCAGGCACCAGAAGAAAACAAACAGTAAACATTAGAGCTAAACTAAATGAAATAGAAAACAGAAAAACAATTGAAAGAATTAACAAGACCAAAAGCTGTTTTTTTGAAAAAAATCAACAGAATTGATAAACCACTGGCCAAACTGACAAAAGAAAAAGAGGAAAGAAAGCAAATAACCCAAATAAGAAATGAGATGGGCGATATTACAACAGACCCAACTGAAATTAAAAGAATCATATCAGATTACTATGAAAAATTGTACCCTAACGAATTTGAAAACCTAGAAGAAATGGATGAATTCCTAAAACACACTACCTACCTAAACTAACACAAATAGAGGTAGAACAAGTAAATAGACCCCTATCAAAAGAGATTGAAAAGGTAATCAATAAACTCCCAATAAAAAAAAAGCCCTGGTCCGGACGGATTCACTGCAGAGTTCTACCAAACTTCAGAGAAGAGTTAACACCACTACTACTAAAGGTATTTCAGAGCATAGAAAAGGACGGAATACTCCCAAACTCATTCTATGAAGCCACCATATCCCTGATACCAAAACCAGGTAAAGACACCACAAGAAAAGAAAATTATAGACCTATATCCCTCATGAATGTAGATGCAAAAATCCTCAACAAAATTCTAGCCAATAGAATTCAACAACGTATCAAAAAAATCACTCACCATGGTCATGTGGGATTCATACCTGGTTTTTATGCAGGGATGGTTCAACATTAGAAAAACAATGTAATCCACCACATAAATAAAAGGCAAGAATCACATGATTTTATCAATTGATGCTGAAAAGGAATTTGACAAAGTTCAACACTCATTCATGATAAAAACTCGCAGCAAAATAGGAATTGAAGGAAAATTCCACAACATAATAAAGGGCATTTATACAAAGCCAACAGCCAAAATTACCCTAAATGGAGAGAGCCTGAAAGCATTCCCACTGATATCGGGAACCAGACAAGGATGCCCTTTATCATTGCTCTTATTGAACAATGTGTTGGAGGTCCTAGCCAGAGCAGTTAGGCTAGATAAAGAAATAAACGGCATCCAGATTGGCAAGGAAGAAGTAAAAGTATCTCTATTTGCGGATGACATGATCTTATACACAGAAAACCCTAAGGAATCCTCCAGAAAACTACTGAAACTAATAGAAGAGTTCAGCAGAGTATCGGGATACAAGAAAAACATACAAAAATCAGTTGGATTCCTCTACACCAACGAAAAGAACATTGAAGAGGAAACCACCGAATCAGTGCCATTTACAGTAGCCCCCAAGAAGATAAAATACTTAGGAATAAATCTTACCAGAGATGTAAAGACATACAAAGAAAACTACAGTACACTTCTGCAAGAAACCAAAAGAGACTGACATAAGTGGGAAAACATACCTTGCTCATGGATAGGAAGACTTAAGATTATAAAAATGTCTGTTCTACCAAAAGCGATCTATACATTAAATGCAATTCCGATCCAAATCCCAACGACATTCTTTAATGAGATGGAGAAAAAAATCACCAACTTCTTACGGAAGGGAAAGAGGCCACAGATAAATAGGGCATTACCAAAAAAGAAGAACAAAGTGGGAGGCCTTACTTTACCTGATTTTAGAACCTATTATACTGCCACAGTACCCAAAACAGCCTGGTACTGGTATGACAACAGATACATAGAGCAATGGAACCGAATTGAGAATCCAGACATAAATCCATTCACATATGAGCAGCTGATATTTGACAAAGGCCCCAAAAGAGTTAAATGGGGAAAAGACAGTCTTTTTTACAAATGGTGCTGGCATAACTGGATAACCATCTGCATAAAAGTGAAACAAGACCCATACCTCACTCCATGCACAAAAAAGAGCTCAAAATGGATCAAAGACCTAAATATAAAATCTAAAATGATAAATATCATGGAAGAAAAAATAAGGACAACCTTAGGAGCCCCAATACACGGCATAAACAGTATGCAAAACCTTATTAAAAATGCAGAAGAAAAACTAGATAACTGGGAGCTCCTAAAAATCGAACACCGATGCTCATCCAAATTCTTCACCAAAAGAGTAAAAAGACTGCCTACAGACTGGGAAGAAGTTTTTAGCTATGACATTTCCGAACAGTGTCTGATCTCTAAAATCTACATGATACTGTGAAAAGTTAACTACAAAAAGACAAATAACCCTAATAAAAAAATGGGCAAAAGATATGAATAGACAGTTTACTAAAGAAGACATTCAGGTAGTGAACAGATACGTGAGGAAATGTTCACTATCATTGTGCATTAGAGAAATGCAGATCAAAACTACAATGAGATTTCATCTCACTCCAACATGGCTGGCATTAATCCAAAAAATGCAAAATAATAAGTGTTGGAGAGGCTGTGGCGAGATTGGAACACTTCCACACTGCTTGTAGGAATGTCACATGGTACAACCACTTTGGAAATCGATTTGTCACTGCCTTAAAAAGCTAGAAATAGAACTAGCATTCGATCCAGCAGTCCCACTCCTCGGAATATATCCTAGAGAAATAAGAGCCTTTACACAAACAGATATATGCACAGCCATGTTTATTGTAGCCCTGTTTACGATAGCAAAAAGATGGAAGCAAGCGAGGTGCCCATCAATGGATGAATGGATAAATAAATTGTGGTATATTCACACAATGGAATACTACGCATCAATAAAGAACAGTGAGGAATCTGTGAAACATTTCGTAACATGGAGGAAGCTGGAAGGCATTATGCTGAGTGAAATTAGTCAGTTGCAAAAGGACAAATATTTTATAAGACCTGTGTTTATAAGAACTTGAGAAAAACAAAACAAAACACTGAGGACACAAAAAAAGACTGAACAAATGGGAGTACATAGTAGGTTCTTGGACAGAAAGACTGAACAGCATACATACCAGTTCTCCCTAGGTTAATTTATAAAATTAATGTATTTTCCACAAAAATAGTATTTATAGGAGGTGGGGCCAAGATGGCTGACTAGGAAGACGCTACCTTGGATCCCTCTTGCAACAAAGACTCGGAAAAACAAGTGAATCGATCACACACATGACAGTCTACAAACCCTGACCAACAAACACAGATTTAAAGAGTTGACCTTAGTGACAGAGACTGAGAACAAACAACCACGGGGAAGCAGCGACTGTTTTTGGAGCCTGGAGCCAGCGTCCCAGTCAGGAAACCTTGGGGCCAGGCTTTGGACTGGGTGCAGGGGAGTTGAGCACGGCATCCTGTGATGGCGCAAACACGGGGCACAGGCCTACTCCCCTGAACTGACCTTGGGAGGGGGCCCAGCTGGTCTGCGCGGGTGGCGCGGCGACGCGGCTGGTGGGAGGAGAAGTCGCTGGGAGGCAGCAACTGGTTTTGGAGCCGGGAGTGTGGTGTCCCAGCCGAGGAACCTTGGCGTGGGGCTTTGGACTGGGCGCAGGGGAGCTGAGCACAGCATCCTGTGATGGTGCAAGCACGGGCCGCAGCCCCAGTCCCCTGAACTGACCTTGGGGGAAGCCCAGCCAGTGCACACAGCACAGCGACGAGACTGACAGGAGGAGAAGTCACCAGGAGGCAGCGACTGGTTTTGGAGCCGGGAGTGCAGTATCCCAGCCGGGGAACCTTGACGCTGGGCTTTGGACTGGGAGCGGAGGAACTGACTGCGACTTCTGAGACAGCGCAAGCACAGAACGCAGGCCTGACCCTTGGGGTCAATCTCTACCCAGCCAGTGCACACAGTCGACGCACACCTCAGGAATCTAAGATAAAACAGTCATCCCAAGCAAGATAAGTAACTTTGTCTATATTCTGGGGTGCTACTCTCTTCTATTTATCTGAACCCTCCCCTCCGCTTCCCAGGCGGCTTCATTAACATTGGAATTTCCTGAGCCAGAGTGAACTGCCCTGCGGTTTTTCTTTTCCCTTTTTTTTTTTTTTTTGGTCTTTTCCTAACCCATTCTCCTGGCCTGAGAGAAGCAGCTACAAAAAATCCAGGGATGAAAAATCCTTCCCTAATTGGACTAAAAACACAGAACCAGCTCCAGCCAAGCCTATGTGATCCACGGTCTTGGGCTTTCATCCCTACAGGGAACAAGGTGGCTATTATAATGCAAAGGCATTTCTGATAGGAATCTGACTGCATTTTTTCTTTTTAGCGGATTTACTGGAAAGACAAGTTTCCCAGGTCTGATATTTCTGCGTATTCAGCAGAGCCCTCACTGACCCACAACAGGGAACTGAGGGCTGAAGCTCCCCCCAGACCACCTAGCCTCCTGCCTTAGGGGTCTAAGGAGGGTGAAACCTACCAATCTGTAGAGGTACTTGCACTGGGGGCCTAAGGTACAGCTGCAGAGCCCACCCACCAAGGTGCTTTAGGAATACAGACACACCTACCTCACTGACACTTGGGGGAAGCGTGTCAGCATCCTGCCCCCTCTTGAGTGTGAACCCCAGCTGCTGCTAGAATCTGGTGCACACAACTACCACCACTACTTCTCTAGGTGGATAGGTGACAGTCTGCATCACACACTTGATGACCCAAAACCAGATTCTACTCAAGAATAGTGAATGGATTCATGCATATGTATCTGGTAACAGCCCAAACCAGCTGGTAATAGGTCATAAGTGAGTCAAGGGCTACAACCCTCAAGACAGCGCAATCTAGTAGCCCATCTATGTATATTGAAAGAAAACAAAACAAGAGAAGACTCAGTGAGCAAAGATAGAATAAATCACTACAATATCTTAGTGATGTCTTGGAGACAGCAGTCGATATCAAACTACATAAAGAAGCAGACCATGACTGCTTCTACAACTCCCCAAACTAAAGAATCAAAATCTTTCCCAAATGAAGATACAATCCTGGAATTGCCAGTTACAGAATATAAAAAACTAATTTACAGAATGCTTCAAGACATCAGGGATGACCTCAGAAATGAAATAAGGCAAGCTACAGAAAAAGCCAAGGAACACACTGATAAAGCAGTTGAAGAACTCAAAAAGATTATTCAAGAACATAGTGGAAAAATTAATAAGTTGCAAGAATCCATAGAGAGACAGCATTCAGAAATCCAAAAGATTAACAATAAAATTACGGAATTAGACAACGCGATAGGAAGTCAGAGGAGCAGACTTGAGCAATTAGAATGCAGAGTGGGAAATCTGGAGGACCAGGGAATTAACACCAATATAGCTGAAAAAAAATCAGATAAAAGAGTTTAAAAAAATGAAGAAACTCTAAGAATCATGTGGGACTCTATCAAGAAGGATAACTTGTGTGTGATTGCAGTCCCAGAACAGGGAGGGAAACAGAAAACACAGAGAGAATAGTTGAAGATCTGCTGGCAGAAAACTTCCCTGACATCATGAAAGATGAAAGGATATCTATCCAAGATGCTCATTGAACCCCATTTAAGACTGATCCAAGAAGAAAATCACCAAGACATATTCTCATCAAACTTGCCAAAACCAAAGATAAAGAGAAAATTTTAAAAGCAGCCAGGGATAAAAGAAAGGTCTCCTACAAGGGAGACTCAATAAGGATAAGTTCAAACTACACAGCAGAAACCATGCAGGCAAGAAGCAATGGGATGACATATACAGAGCACTGAAGGAGAAAAACTGCCAGCCAAGGATCATATATCCAGCAAAACTCTCTCTGGAATATGAAGGTGAAATTAAGACATTTACAGATAAACACAAGCTTAGAGAATTTGCAAAAACCAAACCAAAGCTACAAGAAATACTAAAGGAAATTGGTCAGAAAATCAATAATATCAGATACCAGCACAACACAAGGTCACACAACAGAACATCCTGATATCAACTCAAATAGGGAAATCATAAAAACAAATTAAGATTAATTAAAAAAAAAAAAAACGCTCAAAACAGGGAATCATTGAAGTCAATATGTAAAAGATCACAATAATCAAAAAGAGGGACTAAATACAGGTGGCATAGAACGGCCATATGGAGAGGGATACAAGGCGATATAGGTCAATACAAGTGAGGTTTTTAATTAGAAAAATAGGGGTAAATATTAAGGTAACC
This sequence comes from Loxodonta africana, assembly GCF_030014295.1. NCBI lineage: Eukaryota > Metazoa > Chordata > Mammalia > Proboscidea > Elephantidae > Loxodonta > Loxodonta africana. The sequence goes on along the minus strand of NC_087360.1, from coordinate 42,641,416 downwards.
ACAAAGAGGTATAACAACTCCATAACTCAAAATAAAAACCAAGAAAAACGTAACAACTCTGCAAACATAAAGTCAAATACTATGAAAATGAGGAACACACAATTTACAAAGAAAAACATCTCTGCACAAAAAAGTAAGTGGAAAAATGAAGTTGTCAACAACACAGATAAAAAGGCATCAAAATGACAGCACTAAACACATACTTATCTATAATTACGCTGAATGTAAATGGACTAAACGCACCAATAAAGAGACAGAGAGTCCCAGACTGGATAAAGAAACACGATCTGTCTATATGCTGCCTACAAGAGACACACCTTAGACTTAGAGACACAAACAAACTAAAACTCAAAGGATGGAAAAAAATATATCAAGCAAACAATAAGCAAAAAAGAGCAGGAGTAGCAATATTAATTTCTGACAAAATAGACTTTAAAGTTAAATCCACCACAAAGGATAAAGAAGGACACTACATAATGATAAAAGGGACAATTGACCAGGAAGATATAACCATATTAAATATTTATGCACCCGATGACAGGGCTGCAAGATACATAAAACAAATTTTAACAGAACTGAAAACTGAGATAGACACCTCCACAATTATAGTAGGAGACTTCAATACAGCACTTCCGGAGAAGGACAGGTCATCCAGTAAGAAGCTCAATAGAGACAGGGAAGACCTAATTACTACAATCAACCAACTCAACTTCATTGACTTATACAGAACTCTCCACCCAACTGCTGCAAAGTATACTTTTTTTTCTAGCGCACATGGAACATTCTCTAGAATAGACCACATATTAGGTCATAAAACAAACCTTTGCAGAATCCAAAACATCGAAATATTACAAAGCATCTTCTCAGACCACAAGGCAATGAAGCTAGAAATCAATAGCACAAAAACTTGGGAAAAGAAATCAAATACTTGGAAACTGAACAATACCCTCCTGAAAAAAGACTGGGTTATAGAAGACATCAAGGAGGGAATAAGGAAATTCATAGAAAGCAACGAGAATGAAAATACTTTCTATCAAAACCTCTGGGACACAGCAAAAGCAGTGCTCAGAGGCCAATTTATATCGATAAATGCACACATACAAAAAGAAGAAAGAGCCAAAATCAGAGAACTGTCCCGACAACTTGAACAAACAGAAAGTGAGCAACAAAAGAACCCATCAGCCACCAGAAGAAAACAAATACTAAAAATTAGAGCTGAACTAAATGAATTAGAGAACAGAAAAACAATTGAAAGAATTAACGAAGCCAAAAGCTGGTTCTTTGAAAAAATTAACAAAATTGATAAACCACTGGCCAGACTGACTAAAGAAATACAGGAAAGAAAACAAATAACCCGGATAAGAAACGAGATGGGCCACATCACAACAGACCCAACTGAAATTAAAAGAATTATATCAGATTATTAGGAAAAATTGTACTCTAACAAATTTGCAAACCTAGAAGAAATGGATGAATTCTTGGAAAAACACTCTAAACTAACACAATCAGAAGTAAAACAACTAAATAGACCCATAACAAAAAAAGAGATTGAAAAGGTAATCAAAAAACTCCCCCCCCTAAAAAAAGTCCTGGCCCGGACAACTTTACTGCAGAGTTCTACAAAACTTTCAGAGAATAGTTAACACCACTACTACTAAAGGTATTGCAAAGCATAGAAAATGATGGAATACTACCTAACTCATTCTGTGAAGCCACCATCTCCCTGATACCAAAACCAGGTAAAGACATCACAAAAAAAGAAAATTACAGACCTATATCCCTCATGAACATACATGCAAAAATCCTCAACAAAATTCTAGCCAATAGAATTCAACAACATATCAAAAAAATAATGTACCATGACCAAGTGGGATTTATACCAGATATGCAAGGCTGGTTTAATATTAGAAAAACCATTAATGTAATCCACCATATAAATAAAACAAAAGACAAAAACCACATGATCTTATCAATTGATGGAAAAGAGGCATTTGACAAAGTCCAAGACCCATTTATGATAAAAACTTTCAGCAAAATAGGAATTGAAGGAAAATTCCTCAACATAACAAAGGACATGTATACAAAGCCAACAGCCAACATCACTCTAAATGGAGAGAACCTGAAAGCATTTCCCTTGAGAACGGGAACCAGACAAGGATTCCCTTTATCACCGCTCTTATTCAACATTGTGCTAGAGGTCCTAGCCAGAGCAATTAGGCTAGACAAAGAAATAAAGGGCATCCGGATTGGCAAGGAGAAAGTAAAATCATCTCTATTTGCAGATGACATGATCTTATACACAGAAAACCCTAAGGAATCCTCCAGAAAACTACTGAAACTAATAGAGGAGTTTGGCAGAGTCTCAGGTTATAAGATAAACATGCAAAAATCACTTGGATTCCTTTACATCAACAAAAAGAACGTCGAAGAGGAAATCACCAAATCAATACTATTCACAGTAGCCCCCAAGAAGATAAAATACTCAGGAATAAATCTTACCAAAGATGTAAAAGAAAACTACAAAGTACTACTACAAGAAACTAAAAAGGACCTACATACCTTGCTCATGGATAGGAAGACTTAACATAGTAAAAATGTCTATTCTACCAAAAGCCATCTATGCATACAATGCACTTCCGATCCAAATTTCAATGTCATTTTTTAATGTGATGGAGAAACAAATCACCAACTTCATATGGAAGGGAAAGAAGCCTCGGATAAGTAAAGCATTACTGAAAAAGAAGAAGAAAGTGGAAGGCCTCACTCTACCTGATTTCAGAAGCTATTATACAGCCACAGTAGTCAAAACAGCTTGGTACTGGTACAACAACAGGCACATAGACCAATGGAACAGAATTGAGAACCCAGATATAAATCCATCCACATATGAGCAGCTGATATTTGACAAAGGCCCAGTGTCAGTTAATTGGGGAAAAGATAGTCTTTTTAACAAATGGTGCTGGCATAACTGGATATCCATTTGCAAAAAAATGAAACAAGACCCATACCTCACACCATGCAGAAAAACTAACTCCAAGTGGATCAAAGACCTAAACATAAAGACTAAAATGATAAAGATCATGGAAGAAAAAATAGGGACAACTCTAGGAGCCCTAATACAAGGCATAAACAGAATACAAAAGATTACCAAAAATGACGAAGAGAAACCAGATAACTGGGAGCTCCTAAAAATCAAACACCTATGCTCATCTAAAGACTTCACCAAAAGAGTAAGAAGTCCACCTACAGACTGGGAAAGAATTTTCAGCTATGACATCTCCAACCAGCGCCTGATCTCTAAAATCCGTATGATTCTGTTAAAACTCAACCACAAAAAGACAAACAACCCAATCAAGAAGTGGGCAAAGGATATGAACACGCACTTCACTAAAGAAGATATTCAGGCAGCTAACAGATACATGAGAAAATGCTCTCGATCATTAGCCATTAGAGAAATGCAAATTAAAACTACGATGAGATTCCATCTCACTCCAAGAAGGCTGGCATTAATCCAAAAAACACAAAATAATAAATGTTGGAGAGGCTGCGGAGAGATTGGAACTCTTAGACACTGCTGGTGGGAATGTAAAATGGTACAACCACTTTGGAAATCTATTTGGCGTTATTTTAAACAGTTAGAAATAGAACTACCATAAAAAAACTACCATACAACCCAGAAATCCCACTCCTCGGAATATATCCTAGAGAAATAAGAGCCTTCACACGAACAGATATATGCACACCCATGTTTATTGCAGCTCTGTTTACAATAACAAAAAGCTGGAAGCAACCAAGGTGTCCATCAACGGATGAATGGTTGAATAAATTGTGGTATATTCACACAATGGAATACTACGCATCAATAAAGAACAGTGACGAATTTGTGAAACATTTCATAACATGGAGGAACCTGGAAGGCATTATGCTGAGTGAAATTAGTCAGAGGCAAAAGGACAAATATTGTATAAGGCCACTATTATAAGATCTTGAGAAATAGTATAAACTGAGAAGAACACATACTTTTGTGGTTACGAGGAGGGCGGGGAGGGAGGGTGGGAGAGGGTTATTTACTGATCAGTTAAAAATGATCAGTTAGTAGATAAGAACTACTTTAGGTGAAGGGAAGGACAATACTCAATACACAGAAGGTTAGCTCAACTGGACTGGACCAAAAGCAAAGAAGTTTCCGGGATAAACTGAATGCTTCAAAGGTCAGCGGAAAAGGGCGGGGTTTTGGGGACCATGGTTTAAGGGGACTTCTAAGTCAATTGGCAAAATAATTCTATTATGAAAACATTCTGCATCCAACTTTGAAATGTGGCGTCTGGGGTCTTAAATGCTAACAAGCGGCCATCTAAGATGCATCCATTGGTCTCAGCCCACCTGGATCAAAGGAGAATGAAGAACACCAAGGTCACATGATAACTATGAGCCCAGGAGACAGAAAGGGCCACATGAACTAGAGACTTACATCATCCTGAGACCAGAACTAGTTGGTGCCCGGCCACAACCGATGACTGCCCTGACGGAGCACAACAGAGAACCCCTGAGGGAGCAGGAGATCAGTGGGATGCAGACCCCAAATTCTCACAAAAAGACCAAACTTAATGGTCTGACTGAGACTAGAGGAATCCCGGCGGTCATGGTCCCCAAACCTTCGGTTGGCCCAGGGCGGGAACCATTCCTGAAGACAACTCATCAGACATGGAAGGGACTGGGCAGTGGGTAGGAAAGAGATGCTGATGAAGAGTGAGCTACTTGTATCAGGTGGACACTTGAGACTGTGTTGGCATCTCCTGTCTGGAGGGGGGATGGGAGGGTAGAGAGGGTTGGAAGCTGGGAAAATTGTCACGAAAGGAGAGGCTGGAAGGGCTGACTCATTACGGGGAGAGCAAGTGGGAGTATGGAGTAAGGTGTATATAAACTTATATGTGACAGACTGACTTGATTTGTAAACGTTCACTGGAAGCTTAATAAAAATTAAAAAAAAGTAGTATTTATAGTTTGTTGTAGAATTAGATACACTGGTTAAAAAATTCATATGGAAAAATAAGCATAGTTATTTATGTATCTCTGTAAAAGAAGAGTGAGGAGGGAGAGGTAAGCCCTACCAGATAGTGAAAGTAAAGATTTGTAATTACAGTGGTATGGTATCGTGCATGAATAGACAGACAAATAAAACAGAATAAAAAGATTAGAAATTCTTGAATAAATATGGGAATGTAGCACATAATAAAGGGGATATGGCAAATCTGTGGGTAAAGAATGGAACATGCATTAAATGGTGTTGGGACGTGTGGGTAGCCATATGGAAAAAACACAGATAAATCTGTACTTAAGACCTTAAATCAGGATAAATTCCAAACAGATATATGATGGTAATTATAGTTCACACTTATTGAATGCTTACTATATGCCAGATGTCACGGATTGAATTGTGCCCCCCCCAAAATAATCTGTCAACTTGGCTAGGGCAGGATTGTGTGATTATCCACTGTAGTGTTATCTGATGTGATTTTCCTATGTGTTGTAAGTCTTACCTCTATGATGTTAATGAGGCAGGATTAGAGGCAGTTGTGTTAATGAAGCAGGTCTCAATATACAAAATTAGGTTGTGTCCTAAGTCAATCTCTTTTGAGATATAAAAGGGAGAAGCAAGCATAGAGATAGGGGGACCTCATACTACCAAGAAAGAAGAACCAGGAGAATAGCATGTCCTTTGGACCTGGGGTACCTGAAGGAAGAAGTACCTCAACTGGGGAAGATTAATGACAAAGATCTTCCCCCAGAGCCAACAGAGAGAGAAAGCCTTCCCTTGGGGCTGGCACCCTGAATTCAGACTTGTAGGCTCCTAGACTGTGAGAGAATAAATTTCTCTTTGTTGAAACCATTCACTTTTGGTATCTGTGTTATAGCAGCACTAGATAACTAAGACAGCAGACATTGTATTACACCTGGCCCTCCATATCCACAGGTTCCACATCTATGGATTCAACCAACTGTGGGTTAAAGATATTTGGAAAAAAAAAAAAAAAGAAGGTTCCAAAAAGCAAAACTTGAATCTGCCACATGCCGCGTACTATGCCGAATCCACACAAATGAAGTGATGTGTAGGCATCCTCAGTCTCTCACTGGCACTCTTCATTTGAGCATTGTTCACCTCGCAGCTTATTGGCTTGTTACTCGTGTGCACACTTTGTTTCTGTGAAAAAATGGCTCCTACAAAGCAATGAAGTGGGCATTGTGAAAGCAATCCCTCAAAGGCTAAGAGGGAGCATGAAGTGCTCTCTCTCAATAAGAAAATTAAAATATTAAATCTTTTGAAAAGTGTCATGTTGCTTGCTGAAGTGGAATGTAAGGTCAGTGAGAACAAACCGAACATTTGCACAAAAAAGCAGAAAGAAGCTGAAATTTGTGGAAGTGTTGGTGGTGGCCTCACAATAGCAAAAATGGTCTCTCTGGTTTGCGATAAAGTGCTTGCGAAGACTGAGAAAGCATTGTGTTAACTATAAGCGTTAACAACTATTTACATTGTATTAGGTATAAGTAAGCTACAGATGTTTTAAAGTATAAGCAAAGTCAAAAGACAAACTGGGATAAATATTTGCAAGTCATATCACTGCGAAAGGACTAATCTAAATGTATAAAAAACTGCTAGAATTTCATGAGAAAAACACTGACACCTATTAGAAAAATAGGCAAAGGATATGAACAGTTTACAGAAAAGGAAGTGCACTTGGCTCTTAAACATATAAAAAAGGATGTTCAACTTCACTCATAGTAAGGAGAAGGCAAATACCATTTTTTATTTTTCAGGTTGGCAAAAACCCAGAAGTTTGATGATACACTCTGTTGGTAAATCCTTAAAGAAACAGCACTCTCATACATTGTTGGCAAGAGTGTAAATTGGCTCAACTTTTATGAGAGGCAATTTGGCAATTATCTATCAAAAATTTAAATGCATGTACCTTTTGACCCAGGAATTCAGTTTCTAGGAATTCATCCTACAGTTACACTTGCATGCATGCCAAATGATGATTGTACCAGGTAATTCACTACGATAGCGAAAGATTGGAAACAACCCAAATGCCCATCAGTAGGGGCTAGTTAAATAAATTATAGTTCATCCTTACAATGGAATCAAAAACCCACTGCCCTCGAGTCGATTCTGACTTATAGTGACCCTACAGGACAGAGTAGAACTGCCCCATAGAGTTTCCAAGGAGTGCCTGGTGGATTTGATCTGCCAATCTCTTGGTTAGTAGCCGTAGTACTTAACCACTAGGCCACCAGGGTTTCCATACAATGGGATATGCAACTGTAAAAAAGAATGAGAAAAATCTGCATGAATGGATATGGAGAGATTGCCAAGATACCATGTTAAGTGAAAAAAAGCAAGGTCAGAACAGTGTATATAGTATGCTAACTTTTGTGTTAGCGTATTAACCTGTTGCCAGTGAGTCGATTCCAATTCATAGTGACCCTGTAGGACAGCAGGGAACTGCCCCGTAGGATTTCCCAGGCTGTAAACTTTTTTACAGAAGTAGGCTGCCACATCTTTCTCCCACAGAGTGGCTGGTGGATTTGAACTGCTGCCCTTTCAGTTAGCGGCCAAGTGCTTAATTCCTGCACCACCAGGCCTTGTGTGAGTAGGGAGAAGAATAATCTATATACATAAAGAAACTTTGTAAGGATAGCTAAGAAACTAATAAGAGGGGATAAACATGTACAATGAGATGAGGTTGGAGGCATAGTTGGGAGATTATGCTTTTTTATAGCTTTTGATTCTTATAATGTGACTGCATTATTGAATTAAATAACCCCACTTTGAATATGATCTCTGCTGTTTTTAGTCTAATTGACCACCTTTCTATCATATTTTGTCATACCTATTTAAAGTTTTTTTTTTTTTTTAACTTTTCCTCTCTTTTTCTTGTCAAGCATGGTAGATCTTTTTTTCCAACTTGCTTTTGTAATCAAAATCTACATTTTGGTGTCATTTAAAAATCTAAATTTAGAGTGTGAAATTGGAATAAGTTAATCCAAGTCATTTTACATTTCATAAATATTCATTTTTATTGAAGGGGACAAATTCCACTGTTCTGTAGAAGGCATTCTGTATATTTCTTTTATTTTGAGTGATGTATATAGATTTTTAAAAGAAAATGATAGAAAGACATTTTTTCTTTTTGAAAAAATTTCCCCATGTGTGATAATTTCTAAATTGTAGGACAAGAAATGTTATTTCTCCTCTTTGAATCCTGCCCCAAACTCTTTATTTTACCCCTGTTTCAGAAGCCCTCAGTGCTTCTCTGAAGTCCCTAGGATAAGGCGTCCCATACTCCATGCTTCCAAAATCTAATCTTTGCCTACCTCCCCTTACTTATTTCCCACTGTGCCCGCCTAGGCCCCATCTTCTAGCTAAAATATGTTTCAGTGTTCTTCCCCTGTAGTTGTTCACATGATTCTACCCAGGTGGAATCACTTTGCAATTCTTTCATTTATTAATTCATTGAATGTTTATTAAATGCTTAAAATTTTTTTTTTTTTAGATAAGGTATTATGTTTTCCTATCCTGTCCACATATCCTTATCCTACCCATTCTTCAAAACTTTCCCTGCTTGAATTCCATTTTTCCCATAAACTCACCCCTTTTCTCTCTAACCTAAATGAACCCTTCTCTACTGGACAAATAATTATGCACTACTTTATAAAACCTCTCTATCTGCGTCTTCAATTGCTACTTAGATGTTTTATTGCTAAATTATCAAATCTATGTCTTATCTCCCCAGTTAGATGGTTAGCTCCTTGAAAGGAAGGATGGTGTTTGGCTCCTTGAATGGAGGAGCTGTGTTTTATACTTAGTTTAATCTCTAGTTTATATAGCCCTTCACAAAGGACCCTACACATATAATGGTTTGTTGATATCAGGGCTTCCAACTGGGTTCTTTCCTCCAGGTTGAACCCCTGCTGAGAATTTGTATTTCTAACAAGTTCCCTGCTGAGAATTTGCATTTCCACCGCAGATATACTGAATCAGAATATACATTTTAACAAGAGCCCCAGGTGATTCTTATGGTAACTACTTGGAAACTTGTTGTTAGGTGCCTTCAAGTCCATTTCAACTCGTGGCCACCCTTTGCACAAAAGAACAAAACACTGCCCAATCCTGCACCATCTTCACAATTGTTGTGTTTTTAAGCCCATTGTTGCAGCCGGTCCATCTCATTGAGGGTCGTCTTCTTTTTTGCTGACCCTCTTGCCTTACCAAGCATGATGTCCTTCTCCAGGAACTTGTCCCTCCTGATGTCCGAAGTACATGAGACAAAATCCCTCCATCCTAGCTTCCAAGGAGCACTCTGGCTGTACTTTTTCTAAGAAAGACTTGTTTGTTACTCTGGTAAAAAAAAAAAAAATTAGTCCATGGCATTTTCAGTTTTCTTCACTGACCCCATAATTCAAAGGCATCAGTTTTCTGTGTTCCTTATTGACTGTCCAGCTTTTGGGTGCATGTAAGGCACTTGAAAATATGGCTTGGGTCAGGCCCAACTGACATCTTTGCTTTTCTTTTCTTTTAAAGAGGTCTTTTGCAGCAGATTTGCACAATGCAATACATCTTTGGTTTCTTGACTGCTGCTTCCATGGTATTGATTGTAGATTCAAGTAAAATGAAATCCTTGACAACTTCCATCTTTCTCCATTTATCATAATGTTGCTTATTGGTGAGAATTTTTGTTTTCTTTTTGTCGAGGTGTGATCCATAATGAAGACTGTAGTCTTTAATTTTCATCAGTAAATGCTTCAAGTCCTCTTCACTTTCAGCAAGCAAGGTTATGTCATCTGTATATAGCAGGTTGTTAATGAGTCTTCCTCAGAACTTGATGCTGCATTCTTCATGTAGTTCAGTTTCTTGGATTATTTGCTCAGCATAAAGATTGAATAAGTATGGTGAACAACCCTGATGTACACAATTCCTGACTTTAAACCACAAAGTATCCCCTTGTTATGTTCTAACAACTGCCTCTTAGTCTATGTACAGATTCTGAATGAGCACAATTAAGTGTTCTGGAATTCCCATTCTTTGCAGTGTTATCCACAATTTGTTATGGTCCACACAGTTGAATGCCTTTGCATAGTCAATAAAACACAGGTAAACATCTTTCTGGTATTCTGTACTTTCAGCTAAGATCCATCTGACGTAAGCAATGATATCCCTTGGTATACGTCCTCTTCTAAATCTGACTTGAATTTCTGGCAATTCCCAGCCAATGTACTGCTGCAACCGTTTTTAAACTATCTTCAGAAAAATTTTACTTTCATGTGACATTAATGATATTGTTAGATAATTTCTGCATTCTGATGGATTACCTTTCTTTGGATTGGACACAAATATGGTTCTCTTCCAGTGGGTTGGCCTGGTAGCTGTCTTCTGAATTTCTTGGCTTAGATGAGTGAGCACCTCTAGCCCTGCATCTATTTGTTAAAACATCTCAATTGCCATTCTGTCAATTCCTGGAGCCTTGTTTTTCAAAATGCCTTCAGTGAAGCTTGAGCTTCTTCCTTCAGTATCATTGGTTTTTTATTGTGTGCTACTTCCTGAAATGGGTGAACGCCAACCAGTTCTTTTTGGTACAGTGACTCTGTATTCCATCCATCTTCTTTTGATGCTTCCTGCATCATTCAATACTTTGCCCATAGAATCCTTCAAAATTGCAACTTGAGGTTTGAATTTTTTCTTCAGTCCTCTCAGGTTGAGAAATGTTGAGCATGTTCTTCACTTTTGGTTTTCTAACCCCAGGTCTATGCACATTTCATTATAATACTTTACTTTGTCTTCCTGAGCTACCTTTGATATCTTCAGCTCTTTTACATCATCATTTCTTCCATTTGCTTTAGGTACTCTACATTCAATAGCAACATTCAGAGTCTCTTCTGATACCCATTTTGGTCTTTTCTTTCTTTCCTGTCTTTTTAATGAACTTTTGCTTTCTTCATGTATGATGTCCTTGATGTCTTCCCACAACTCATCTTGTCTTCGGTCACTAGTGTTCAATGCTTCAAATCTCTTTTGAGATGGTCTCCAAATTCAGATGGGATATACTTGTTTTAATTTTCTTCAGCTTCAGCTTGAACTTGCTTATGAGAAATTGATGGTCTGTTCCACAGTCGGCCCCTGGCCTTGTTCTTACTGATGATATTGAGTTTTTCCATTGTCCCTTTCCACAGATGTAGTCAATTTGATTTCTGTATTTTCCATCTGGTGGGGTCCAGGTGTGTAGTTGCTCTTTATGTTGTTCAAAAAAGGCATGTGCAATGAATAAGTCCTTGGTCTCACAAAATTCTATCATGTGACCTCAGGCATCGTTTCTATCACCAAGGCCATATTTTCCAACTACAAATCCTTCTTCTTTGTTTCCAACTTTCACATTCCAATCGCCAGTAATTATCAATGCATCTTGATTGCATGTTTGATCGATTTTTCAGACTGCAGAAGTTGGTAAAAATCTTTAGTTTCTTCATCTTTGGCATTAGTGATTAGTATGTAAATTTTAATAGTAGCCATATTAACTGGTCTTCCTTATAAAAAAATAGGCATAAGGATATTATCCTATCACTAACAGAATTGTACTTTAGGATAGATCTTGAATTGTTCTTTTTGATGATGAACACGACTCCATTCATCTTTAATTTGTCCTTCCTGGCATAGTAGACCATAGGATTGTCCAATTCAAAATAGCCAATAGCAGTCCCTTTCAGCTCACTAATGCCTAGGATATTGATGTTTTTGAATTTCATTTCATTTTTGATGATTTTCAAGTTTCCTAGATTCGTACTTCATACATTCCACATTCATATTATTAATGGATGTTTGCAGCTATTTCTTCTCATTTTGAAAAGTGAAGTGTTATAATGAAATGTGAAGAGTCCCTAGCATTAGAAAACCAAAAGGGAAGAACAAGCTTGGCATTTCTCAAACTGAAAGAACTGAACAGAGAATTCAAACCTCGAGTTGTAATATTGAAGGATTCTACAGCAGGGAATGTATTCAACAATGCAGGAAACATCACAACAAGATGGAAGAAATACACAGAGTCACTGTACCAAAAAGAATTGGTTGATATTCAGCCATTTCAGGAGGTAGCATATGATCAAGAATCAATGTTAATGATGGATGAAGTCCAAGCTGCACTGAATGCATTGGTGAAAACAAGGCTCCAGGAATTGACAAAATACCAATAGAAATGTTTCAACAAACAGATGTGGCACTGGAAATGCATACTTGTGTATGCCAAGAAATTTAGAAGACAGCTGCCTGGCCAACCCAGTGGAAGAGTTCTATATTTGTGCCCATTCCAAAGAAAGGTGATCTAACTGAATGCAGAAAGTATCGAACAATATCATTAATATCACACACAAGTAAAAAAAAATTGTTTTTACACACACAGAAATGTTTTATTTTCAAATAAGTATACATTTACAGAAAGTTCAAATAAATGTACAGGGAAGTCCCATATACCCTTCACCTTGCCTCCCCCAATGGTGACATCTTGCACAGCTATAGTACACTAACAAAACCAGGTATTGACATTGGTAAAACCCACAAAGCTTATTCAGATTTATATATACTCAGTCCCTGAGTTACTAATATCTGACTTACCTACAACTTGTAATTAAGAACCAACCCTCATAAAACCTATTATATTAAAACTTTGAGGTACATACAATGGTTTGTAATAACAAACGGGCACTACTTTGTGATGTACATCAAAACATTTTTAATATTATTACTTTATTTTTATGTTACAGATGTTTTAGCATATCTGGAAATTTTTTTTATTGTTTTTTATGTGTACAAAGGAACACTATATACTAAGACAAACATTTGACTAACTGACGTTAGATACAAACCTTACCTAACTATTTTGATTTATGTACAAATTAAACTTAAAGACAGATTTAGGAACAGAATTGTTTGTAATCCAAGGACTGCCTGTATATTTGTGTGTGTGTGTGTGTGTGTGTGTGTGTACAAGTAAAATTTTTCCAAAGATCATTCAAAAGCCATTGGTGAGGTGCATCAACAGGGAACTGCCAGAAATATAAGCTGGATTCAGAAGAGGACTTAAAATGATGGATATCATTGCTGATGTCAGGTGGATCTTGGCTGAAAGCAGAGAATACCAGAAGGATGTTTGCCTGTGTTTTATTGACTATGCAAAGGCATTCGACTATGTGGATCATAACAAATTATGAATAACACTGCAAAGAATGGGAAATCGAGAACACTTACTTAATTGTGCTCATTCGGAATCTGTGCATAGACCAAGAGGCAGCCATTCAAACAGAACAAGAGGATACTGCGTAGTTTAAAGTCAGGAAATGTGTGCGTCAGGATTGTACCCTTTCACAATAACTTATTCAGTCTGTAGCCTGAGCAAATAACCTGAGAAGCTTGACTATATGAAGAAGAATGCGGCATCAGGATTGGAGGAAGACTGATGAATAACGTATGATATGCAGATGACACAACCTTGCTTACTGAAAGTGAAGAGAACTTGAAGCACTTACTGATGAAGATCAAAGACGACAGCCTTCAGTGTGAATTATACCTTAATATAAAGAAAACAAAAAATTCTCACAACTGGACTAATAAGCAATGTCATGATAAATGGAGGAAAAAATCGAAGTTGTCAAGGGTTTCATTTTACTTGGATCTGCAATTAATGCCCATGGCAGCAGCAGTAAAGAAAACAAATGACACATTGCATTGGGCAAATCTGTAGCAGAAAACCTCTTTAAAGCGTTAAATAGAAAGATGTCACTTTAAGGACTAAGGTGGGCCTTACCCAAGCCATGATGTTTTCAATCACCTGATATGCATGTGAAACCTGGACAATGAATAAAGAAGACTGAGGAACAATTGATATCTTCGAATTATGGTGTTGGCAAGAATATTGAATATACCTGGGACTGCCAGAAGAACAAACAAATCTGTCTTGGAAGAAGTACAGCCAGAATGCTCCATTAAAAGCAAGGATGGCAAGACTTCATCTCGCATACTTTGGACATGTTATCAGGAGTCCCTAGGGAAGGATATCATGCTTGGTAAGGTAGAAGGTCAGCAAAAAAGAGGAAGACTCTCAATGAGATGAATTGACACAGTAGCTGCAACAATGGGCTCAAGCATAACAATTGTGAGGATGGCAGAGACCGGGTGGTTTTCCATTCTATTGTACCTAGAGTCACTGTGAGTCAGAAGTAACTCAATGGTACCTAACAACAACAACATACTCAAGGTTGTATTTTGGTTCTTGCGGACTTGTTTTAATTTTCTTCAGCTTAACTTAATCTTGCATATGAGCAGTTGATGGTCTGTTCTTCAGTAGGCCCCTGACCGTGTTCTGACTGATGATATTGAGTTTCTCCATCATTTCTTTCCACAGTTGTAGTGCATTTGATTCCTGTGTTTATTTGTTCAGCCAGGTCACCGTTTATGTTGTTGGAAAAAGGCTTTTGTAATGAGTAGGTCATTGGACTTGCAAAATTCTATCGTGTGATCTCTAGCGTTGTTTCTTTTACCAAGGCCATATTGTTCAACTACAGATCCTTCTTCATTTCCAACTTTAGCAGTAGTTATCAATCATCTTGATTGCATGTTTGATCAATTTCAGACTGCAGAAGTTGGTAAAAATCTTTAATTTCTTCATCTTTGGCATTAGTGGTTGGTTTTTAAATTTACATAATAGCCACATTAACTGGTCTTCCTTGTAGGCATATGGATGTTATCCTATCACTGACACATTGCACTTCAGGATAGATCTTGAAATGTTCTTTTGGATGATAAATGGATGCCATTCCTTTTCAATTGTCATTCACGATGTAGTAAATGACATGATCGTCTGATCCAAAATGGTCAATAACAATCCGTTTCAGCTCAGTAATGCCTAGGATTTCAGTCTTTTTGAGTTCCATTTCATTTTTGATGACTTCCAATTTTCCCAGATTTGAACTTCGTACATTCCATATTCCTATTGTTAACAGATGTTTACATCTGTTTCTTCTTATTTTGAGTTGTGCCACATCAGCAGATGAAGTTCCCGAAAGCTTTACTCTATCCATGTCATTAAGTTAGTCTGTCCTTTGAGGAGGCAGCTCTTCCTCAGTTGTATTTTGAGTGCCTTCCAACCTGAGGGGCTCATCATAAGACAATGCATCAGATAATGCTCTGCTGCTATTCATAAGGTTTTTACTGGCCCATTTTTTCAGATGTAGAGTTTAGAGCACCAGGTTCTTCTTCGTAGTCTGACTTAATCTGGAAGCTCCCCTGGAATCTGTCCATACTGGGTGACCCTGCTGTATTTGAAATACTGTTTACATAACTTCCGGCACTGTTTACATGACTTCGGGCATCACAGCAGCATGCAAGCCACCACAGCAGACAAACTAACAGATGCTTGGTGGGCGAACTTGTTAGAATTGCAAATTCTCAGCAGGGGTTTAAACTGGAAGAAACCTAATGAAACTGGTTTGAAACCCTCGTTGTTATCATGCAGAGTTTGGTTATTGTTGACAGCAGACAATCAGCTGAAAACAGTAAACAAAAAGATTGTCCTAAAATTCGCATTGTGAGAAGAAGGTGATACAGCTGACCTTTTGTTCATTGGATATGTACTCTAAATTGTTTTTCCAGTAGTGGTGATGGATTTGTGCTGATTTCCTTAAACTTTCTCCCCATCTCTCATGTAGTGGTAAATTTTTCATCTGCCAAGATAAATGATGAATAGAGAGTTGTTAGGAATCTGCAGCAGAGAATGATCTAAGTGAGGCCTTTGCCTGTTACCCTTAGGTTCAGGAGTCACAGCCAGCCCCTGCCTGTTTTGGTGAAGGGAAGGTTGGTGGGAGGGAGGAGAGTGAGTACAGAGGAGATGAGGAATTGTAGGGTGGTTGGGTGATGAGACATCAGCCTGGGGCTGGGCCCTGAGAGTGAGCAGGTTCCAGGCCCTCAGTAAGGACAGAGTGGAGGCTGCCTCGCTGAACTTAGTCTGGCCCGTCGCTGGCCCCAACAATCACCTGCTGCCTTGGTAGAGGCCAGGTCCCTTCCCATTGCAACGTGCCATCCTGTGATACCCCAAATTATCAAACCTCTGGTGATGTACGAAAGATTGAATTCTGCAAAGATGGTCTTAGGGTATCAGCATATGAAGAATAAGAGCCGTGGATCTTCTATATTCTATCCTTTCATCTTTCTTACATATTACATTCCCAGTTTGAGAATGTAGCAATATTTAATGTTTTATGAATATGTAGCAATAGACCATGAACTACTTGAGGGCAGGAATTGTCTTATTCTTTGTGTTTGGAACATAGTTGACTTAAAATGAAATATTTATTGAATAACTATAGCATATTACATTTTGAGCTCTTTGTAAGGCATGAGTCTCTCTGAACAGTATCATACATAACACTAAACAAACTAACCCATAAAAACCACTGCTGTCAAGTCGATTCCAACTCATAGCAACCCTATAGGATAGAGTAGAACTGCCCCATAGGGTTTCCAAGGAGTGGGTGGTAGATTTGAACTGCCAACCTTTTGGTTAGCAGCTAAGCTCTTAACCACTGCACTACCAGGGCTCCATATCATACATAACAGACATACATATATTATATATTATGGTATAGGTACATAATAGATATTCAATACACGTTTGAGTGTGTAGTAGAGAGGAGAACAGTGCATTGAAGAATATAGGAAGGGTTGGGATTTTGGGGGCTTGGGCTTGCCATTGTTTGGGGGTTTCCATGTTATTGGTTTTTCCTGTAGTATCAGAAAACTTTCTTAGGATGACAGAATTTCTGTAGCCATATGGAAATGTATTAGGACAAGGAGTGGACCATGTCTGAAGAATGGAGTGTCACTCTACCCTGTTACATGATGACAGTCTTTACTTGCCACTTGCCTTCTTTCTGTAGTTCAGAGGTCAACTCAGGTTTGTCTGTGCAGAGCTGAGTTGTTTCCATGCTGCCTAGAGCTTTAACTATGTCATATTTCTAGGGAGCCTTGGTTTTGTCACCATACAACAATTTGATCATTGCAATCCAGTCTATCTCTTTACCTAACTTAAAGTAAGAGGCTGAAAGTGCCTGACAACAGCCTTATCTTTGAGTAAGCATAGTCGGCATTTGCTGGCATTACCACTTTCATCCTTCTGCTCTGCTCTTTCTATCCTTCTTCTCATGGATGCCTTGCTTCTGCCATAGTTTCAACCACTCTCTGTATGGATGCTTCCTGAATGTATACCTCATCTTGTGAAAGTTCTGGTTTTCCAAATACTGTAGGATGTGTAGGCTCCTATGTGATGCAAACAGTTTGCAGTCGACTACTAACTAAAAGGTTGGCACCTCATACCCACTCAGAGGTCCACAAAAGAAAAGCCTGGTGATCTGCTTCTGTAAAGATTACAGTGAAGAAAATCTTTTGGAGCTCAGATCTACACTGTAACACACGGGGTCAACATGAGTCAGAATCGACTTGAGGGCAGTGAGTTTGATTTGGTTTGGTTATAGGATTTGTACGTCCTGCTATAAACCCTAAACTCAGTTCTAAAGCCAGACTTACCATTTTTTCCTTCAAAAGATTGGCTACATATTTTAATTTTCTAATTTTTGGTACTGCTATGCTCTCAACCCAGAAATCTTAGCGACATCTATCTTTGATTCTTGCCTCTGTAATTGACATCTCCCTTCTGATATACTGTCTTGATTCTTTGTTGCTTTCATTGGTATCCTCCCTGATCTCTCCACCTTCAGTCTCCCTGTCCAGCCTATCTTGAGCACCACTATCAGACATCTGCCTAAAACTCAAATCTCATTATATCACTTTTAGAAAATAGAAGTGATTCTATATGGTCTGTATGATCACACTCCTAATCCTGGTGTTAGAAACTTTGGGTAAATTGCTGCTTACCTTAGCATTCCAGATCTTTGCCTCCACCCATGTGGTGTTACTCCTGCTCTTAGCTCCTGCCAGGATATTTTCTTTCTTCACCAGTTAAAAAAACACTAATTGCTGTCAAGTTGATTCTGACTCATAGAGAAGAGAACTATGCTCTATAGGGTTTCCAATGGCAGGTTTTTCAGAAGTAGATCACCAGTCTAGCCACGGGATGGACTCAAAATCACTTAGCAGCCAATTACATTAACCATTTATACCACCCAGGGACTCCCCCTTCTTCCTTACAGCCTGTTGAAATCTTATGGGGTCTTTCAAGGCTACACTCAACTTTTCCTACTTCCATGCAGCCTTTTGGTACTATTTCTTCTTAGGTTGCTTTTAGAGTTAGAGGTGGAACTGTAGCTGTGAGGTGTGGCCCTGTTTTGCACTTTCATTCCAATGTTTCTTCTTAGGGAGGTGAAGGTAGAGTTGGTTTCTTGTATTTGCTGTTTCTTAGTGCTCAGTGCTTGTCATTTCCTTCTTCTGTCTGTTTACAGTACCTTGCTGGTATCTCCAGAGCTCCCACGTTACTTCCTCCTGGATGTCCTATCAAAATGTTCTTCCCGGTTGGTGAGATACTTGATTACTTTAAGCCATAATGCCAAATGCTTGATTCTACCTTGTCCTCTGGGTCAGCTGTAACCTCTTCTGTAAATTGAGCCTCTTATGAAGTGTTATATAAGGCTAGTGCCCTACATAAAGAAAGACATGTTTCCTTCTATATTTGTGTAGGACTTTTTGTATCATTTCGTGTGAGTGTATCTACAGTGTTTCTTAAAAATGCAGGGTATATTTCTGATCCTCTAGCTTGTTGCGTAAGTGTATTACATTTGCATGATAATACAGCAAAGAATGGTAACAGTGAAACTGAAGTGATAATATGTTTCGATGGATATATTATCATTGCATTAAAAAAAATTATAAAATTTAGAAACATTGAATGTATTCCCAAAGCACCTATATAAAATTTATTCTTTTGAAAATGTTACCATGGTAAGGTAATATTAGTGTTGAATTTTCCTTTGTACATTTTTTATATTTTACCTTTGGTTTTTTAAATTAGTATCTTACTGTTAGGTAGTTTATAGTTTAGGTCAAATACAATGTGAAAAATTAAAAATCATTGCTCAAATGAGGCCAAAAATTATTCTTTGGCCAGCTGAAAAATATGATATTTTAATGGACTTTACTCAAAAGGCGAGTCATCAAAATAAAATTATTTGAGGGAATTTATAGCTTTGCAGCTGGAGAAAATGAAATCTAAAGTAAAAACTTGAATGCAGAATAGTTAGCGGATAAAAGGAATACTATGTTAAGAGTTTGCAGAGTGGAGTAGCAAAGAGTCAAGTAGAGCTCTGGAGAAAACACTGCATTGCTTAAAACCTCCATTTCCTTATCTTTCTTTAGGAGCTAATTTATAAAGAGCTAATTTTTTTATGTCATCTAGCAGTAAACCCTCTGCAGTGACTCAGGCCAGTCCCTGGAGTTTCTAGCTAACCACTTGCCATTCCCCCCATGCTGAGACGTGTACACTGTAATGAAGAAGCTCTGCACAAAACTCCCCGCTCCCCCCACCTTGGGAATGAGCAGCCCTGATAAGAGACTGAGCTCAAGCAGAGTGTCTCTCTGACAACTCGATGCAGGTTGCTGGGAAACGGCATAACATGAAGAGTAGAAACTTCACCCAACTGCCAGTCCTCTGAATGTATAAGAGGTTTGAGGAGCCCACACTGCAGATAACTTTTTTAAAAATAAAAAAATTATATATATATATAAAATCAAAATCAAAACCTGTTGCTGTTGAGTTGATTACAACTCATGATGACCCTATAGGACAGAGTAGAACTGCCCCGTAGAATTTCCAAGGAGCACCTGGTGTATTCAAACTGCTGACCTTTTGGTTAGCAGCTGTAGGACTTAACCACTACACCACCAGGGTTTCCAGGCATATATATATATATTCTTCTTTAACGTTATGTTCATATTAAGAAGCTCTGTAGATTTATTTCAATATGTGAAATAAAAGGGGGTAATTACTTTCTGGTGAAAGTTAGGATTTGGATGAGTAAAATTATGTAGTCGTTTGCTGCAATATATTTGGGAAGACGCACACCAATTTAAAGAATAAGGTATATAATTTAAGTATGAATTTTCAGCTGCAAGATATAAACCAAGGGATTTCTATTAATATAGTGATGGAATTTAAGCTTTACCTATTTTGGTTTATTTAAAACATGACAATTTATTTTTTTGGAATAAGGGGATTCATTAGAGAGCTGAAGCCTAGGTTTAATTTTGTGTATACATTTGCTTTAGAACTTGTAGGATGGTTGATAATCAAAGTTGATATAAGTTTTAAAATGACAACTCTCTATCGTTTACTCTATATGGATATATTAAACTAATTAGGAAGGAACCAAGTGGTCTCTGCTATCGGTCTCTAATTTCTCTTCCCAATGGGACTGGTAATAACTTCTTCTCACTGCTCACCCATTCTATCTATGCTGAGATGGCACCTCTTTGTTTCAGGGTCTTTGTTGCTTAAATCTTAGATTTTGTTTATATTTTGTCTCAAAGTTTTATCTGTGGTCTCTGAATCATTTTTATCCTCTTTTCTCTAACTTATGAAGTAACCAATGTTCAAAACCAAGAGAGCATTCTTCAGCACTGTCATGGATTGAATTGTGTCCCCTCAAAATATGTGTCAACTTGGTTAGGCCATGATTCCCAGTAATTGTGTGGTCATCCTCTATTTTGTGATTTTCTTATGTGTTATAAATCATAATCTCTGTGGTTAAAAGAGGTTTAGGGTGGGATGTAACACCCTTGCTGAGATCACATCCCTGATCCAATGTAAAGGGAGTTTCCCTGGCGTGTGGCCTGCACCACCTTTTATCTTACAAGAGATGAAAAGGAAGCAAGCAGAGAGTTGCGGATGTCATACCACCGAAAAAGAGTGCCAAGAGCAAAGCATGTCTTTTGAACTCAGAGTTCCTGTGTGGAGAAGCTCCTAGTCCAGGGAAGATTGATGAAAAGGACCTTCCTCCAGAGCCAACAGAGAAGGCCTTCCCCTGGAGCTGACACCCTGAATTTGGACTTCTAGCTTACCAGACTGTGAGAGAATAAATTCCTCTTTGGTGAAGCTATCCACTTGTTGTGTTTCAGTTTTATTTGGCAGCACTAGATGACTAAGACAAGCACCTTTCTCCATATTCATAAAATCATATATATTATTTATTGTTGGTGTTTTATAAAAAATAGATCAGATGTATTGTCTGCATTTTGCTTTTCTCACTTAGTCCGTGGAAATACCTCCAAGTCCACTGATATGTCTTTAGTATGTTCTTTTTAACATTGCATAATATTCTATAGTTTGTATGTACCACAATTCATTAAAGTGAAAGAAAGCCAACCTCTTTAGCAGTTTTTTAGTGTTTGACCCTAGTAATAATATTGATATATTCATTAGTCATGGTACATTGTATATATATGGTAAGGAAGCAGCCCTGGTGGTGCCCTGGTGCTTGGATGCTAACCGAAAGGTTGGTGGTTCGAACCCACCAGCCACTCTGCAGGACAAAGATGTGGCAGTCCGCTACGTAAAGATTACAGCCTTGGAAATCCTGTGAGGCAGTTCTACTATGTCTTATAGGGCCACTATGAGTTGTAATCGACTTGACAGCCATGGGTATGTTTGAATGTATGTATGGAAGTGCTTATGGATACCTCCCCGCTAAATCTAGCCAAAGGAGATAATGCTGGTAGTAGGTTATGTAATGCCTTAAAAGACAACTCAAGGAGTTTGAACCAGAATGGAAAATGGAAAGAATGTAAGTTGTGTGATGATGCATACTCTGGGGGGAAATAAGAGGCTCAGGTTGCCGATGCCTACCACCCTACCTATGAAGCATTACTGTCTTATGGGCCTTTGAGGCTTGCTAGTACATTTGGAGATTGGTTTCTAAATACAGCTTGGCAGCCAGATTTAGTTATGGTATTGCTTTTTTTTATTGCTTGTTCATGGACTTAAAGGTTTTACTGTGGTGGTTTGTGTGTTGTTGTGATGCTGGAAGGTATGCCACTGGTACTTCAAATACCAGCAGAGTCAAATATGGTGGTTAGGTTATAGCAGAGCTTCCAGAGTAAGACAGACCAGGAAGAAAGACCTGGGAGTCCACTTCTAAAAAAATTGGCCCATGAAAACCTTATGAATAGCGGCAGTACATTGATAAGTTGTCGAAAGATAAGCCCCTCAGGTTGGAAGGCACTAATATGACTGGGGAAGAGCTGCCTCCTCAAAGTAGAGACGACCTTAATGACATGGATGGAGTAAACTTTCGGTGTCTTCATTTGCTGATGTGGCACAACTCAAAATGAGAAGAAACAGCTGCAAACATCCATTAATAATACAAACATGGAATGTATGAAGTATGAATCTAGGAAAATAAGAAGTTGTCAAAAATGAAATGGAATGCGTAAACATTGATATCCTAGGCATTAGTGATCTTAAATGGACTGCTCTTGGCTATTTTGAATTGGACAATCATACGATCTGTTATGCCTGGAATGACACATTGAAGATGAATGGAGTCCTGTTCATCATCAAAAAGAACTTTTCAAGATCTACCCTGAAGTACAGCGCTGTCAGTAATAGAATAATATCCATACACCTGCAAGAAGACCAGTTAATATGGACTGTTATTCAAATTTACATGCCAACCACTAATGCCAAAGATGAAGAAACTGAAGATTTTTACTAACTTCTGCAGTCTGAAAAATTGATCAAACATGCAATCAGGATGCATTGATAATTCCTGGTGATAGGAATGTGAAAGTTGGAAACAAAGATTAAAGATTTGTATTGGAAAAATATGGCCTTGGTAATAGAAAAATGATGCCTGAGATCACATGACAGAATTTTGTAAGACCAAGGACTTATTCATTGCATATGCCTTTTTTGAACAACATATAGAGCGACTACACACCTGAACCTCCCCAGATGGAAAATACAGGAATCAAATCGAATACATCTGTGGAAAGGGACAATGGAAAATCTCAATGTCATCAGTCAGAACAAGGCTGGGGCCAACTGTGGAGCAGACCATCAATTTCTCATATGCAAGTTGAAGTCGAAGCTGAAGAAAATTAAAACAAGTCCATGACAGCCGAAATATGACCTTGAGTATACCCCATCTGGATTTGGAGACTATCTCAAGAATAGATTTGACGCATTAAATACAGAAGACCAGTAGAGTTGTGGGATGACATCGAGGACATCATACACGAAAGAAGCAAAAGATCATTAAAAAGACAAGAAAGAAATGTCAAAAATGGATGTCACAAGAGACTCTGAAACTTCCTTTTGAACATAGAGTAGCTAAAGCGAATGGCAGAAATGATGAAGTAAAAGAGCTGAACAAAAGATTTCAAAAGGATGGCTCAGGAAGACAAAATAATGTATTATAATGAAATGTGCAACAATCTGGAGTTAGAAAACTAAAAGAAGAGAGCACACTCAACATTTCTAAAAGAACTGAAGAAAATATTCAAGCCTTGAGTTACAATTTTTAAGAATTATATGGGCAAAATATTAAACAATGCTGGAAGCATCCACAAAAGATGGAAGGAATATACAGAGTCACTGTACCAAAAAGAAATGGTCGACATTCAGCCATTTCAGGAGGTAGCGTGTGATCAAGAGCCAGTGGTACTAAATGAAAAAGTCTGAGCTGCACTGAAGGGAATGGTAAAAAACAAGGCTCCAGGAATTGATGGAATATCAATTGAGATGTTTCAAGAAACATATGCAGCGCTGGAGGTGCTCACTCGTCTGTGTCAAGAAATTTGAAAGAAAACTTTCTGGTCAACCAAATGGAAGAGATCGATATTTGTACCCGTTCCAAAGAAAGGTGATCCAACAGAATGTGGAAATTGTTGAACAATATCATTAATATCATGTGCAAGTAAAATTTTGCTGAAGATCTTTCAAAAGCTGTTGCAGCAGTACATCGACCGAGAACTGCTAGAAGTTCAGGCCAGATTCAGAAAAGGATGTGAAATGAGGGATATCATTGCTGATGTTAGATGTATCTTGGCTGAAAGCAGAGAATACCAGAAAGATTTTTGTCTGTGTTTTATTGACTATGCAAAGGTATTTAACTGGGTGGGTCAAAACAAATTATGGACAACATTGAGAAGAATGGGAATTCTTGAACTCTTAATTGTGCTCATAAGGAACCTGTACATAGACCAAGAGGCAGTTGTTCAAAAAGAACAAGGGGATACTACGTGGTTTAAAGTCAGGAAAGGTGTGCATCAGGGTTGTGTCTTTTCCCCATACTTATTCAATCTGTATGCTGAGCAAATAATCCAAGAAACTAGAGTATATGAAAAAGAACCGGGCTTCAGGATTGAAGGAAGACTCATTAACAACCTGCGTTATGCAGATGACACATCCTTGCGTGCTGAAAGTGAAGAGGACTGGAATCATTTACTTGTTGTTAGGTGCTGTTGAGTCGGTTTTGACTCATAGCAACCTTATGCACAATAGAATGAAACACTGCCCAATACTGTACCATCCTTACAATGGTTGTTAATGCTTGAGCGTATTGTTGCAGCCACTGTGTCAATCCACCTCGTTGAGGGTCTTCCTCTTTTCCGCTGACCCTCTACTTTGCCAAGCATGATGTCCTTCTCCAGGGACTGATCGCTCCTGACAACATGTCCAAAGTATGTAAGATGCAGTCTCGCCATCCTTGCTTCTAAGGATCACTCTGGTTATACTTTGTCCAAGACAGATTTGTTCGTTCTTTTGGCAGTCCATTATATATACGATATTCTTTGCCAACACCGCAATTCAAAGGCATTGATTCTTCTTCGGTCTTCCTTTTTCATTGTCCAGCTTTCACATGCATATGATGTGATTGAAAATAACATGGCTTGGGTCAGGCACACCTTAGCCTTCAAGATGGCACCTTTGCTTTTCAACACTTTAAAGAGGTCTTTTGCAGCAGATTTGCCCAATGCAATCCATCTTTTGATTACTTGACAGCTGCTTCCATGGCTGTTGATTGTGGATCCAAGTAAAGTTAAGTCCTTGGCAACTTCACTTTTTCTCCATTTATCATGATGTTGCTTATCGGTCCAGTTGTGAGGCTTTTTGTTTTCTTTATGTTGTGGTGTAATCCGTACTGAAGGCTGTGGTCTTTGATCTTCATCAGTAATTTCTTCAAGTCCTCTTCACTTTCAGCAAGCAAGGTTGTGTCATCTGCATAATGCAGGTTGTTAATGAGACTTCCTCCAATCTTGATGGCCTGTTCTTCTTCAGAGAATCCAGTTTCTCTAATTATTTGCTCAGCATACAGATTGAATAGGTGTGGTGAAAGGGTACAACTCTGATGCACACCTTTCCTGACTTTAAACCACTTAGTATCCCCTTGCTCTATCTGAACAACTGTCTCTTGACCTATGTACAGGTTCTGCATAAGCACAATTAAGTGTTCTAGAAATTCCATTCTTTACAATGTTATCCAAAATTTTTTATGATCCACACAGTTGAATGCCTTTGCATAGTCAATGTAACACAGGTAAACATCCTTCCTGGTATTCTCTGCTTTTGTCCAGCATTCATGTGACATCGGCAATGATACCCCTGGTTCCATGTCCTCTTCTGAAACTGGCCTGAATTTCTGGCAGTTCACTGTAAATACCCTGCTGCAGCCACTTTTGAATGATCATCAGCAAAATTTTGCTTGTGCATGATATTAATTATATTGTTCTATAATTTCTGCATTTGGTTGGATCACGTTTCTTGGGAATAGACATAAATATGGATCTCTTCCAGTCAGTTGGCCAGGAAGCTGTCTTCCATATTTCTTGGCATAGATAGTGAGCACTTCCAGCGCTGCATCTGTTTGTTGAAACATCTCAGTTAATATTCCATCATTTCCTGGAGCCTTGTTTTTCGCCAGTGCCTTCAGTGCAGCTTGTAATTCTTCCTTCAGTACCATTGGTTCCTGATCATATGCTACCTCTTGAAATGGCTGAATGTCGACTTATTCTTTTTGGTTTAATGACTCTGTATATTCCTTCTATCTTCTTTTGATGCTTCCTGTGTCGTTCAGTATTTGCCCCGTAGAATCCTTCACTATTGCAACTCGAGCCTTGAATTTTTTTCTTCAGTTCTTTCAGCTTGAGAAATGCCAAGCATGCCCTTCCCTTTTGGTTTCCTATCTCCAGCTCTTTGTACATGTCATTATAATACTTTACTTTGTCTTCTCCAGCCGCCCTTTGAAATCTTCTGTTCAATTCTTTTACTTCATCATTTCTTCCTTTTATAATCTACTATGCCAGGAATGACAACTTGAAGAGGAATGGTGTTGCATTCATCGTCAAAAAGAACACTTCAAGATATATCCTGAAGTACAATGCTTTCAGTGATAGGATAACATCCATACGCCTACAAGGAAGATCAGTTAATATGACTATTATTCAAATTTATGCACCAACCACTAAGTCCAAAGATGAAGAAATTGAAGATTTTTATCAGCTTCTGCAGTCGGAAATTGATGGAACATGCAATCAGGATGCATTGATAATTACCAGTGATTGGAATGCAAAAGTTGGAAACAAAGAAGAAAGGTTGGTAGTTGGAAAATATGGCCTTGGTGATAGAAACAATGCCGGAGATCGAATGATAGAATTTTGCAAGACCAATGACTTCTTCATTGCAAATACCTTTTTTCACCAACAGAAATGGTAATTATACACATGAACCTTACCAGATGGAACACACAGGAATCAAATTGACTACATCTCTGGAAAGAGAGGATGGAAGAGCTCAATATCATCAGTCAGAACAAGGCCAGGGCCTGACTGAAACAGACTTTCAATTGCTCATATGCAAGTTCAAGCTGAAACTGAAGAAAATCAGAGCAAGTCCACGAGAGCCAAAATACAACCTTGAGTATATCCCACCTGAATTTAGAGACCACCTCAGGAACAGATTTGACACGTTGAACACTAGTGACTGAAGCCCGGACAAGTTGTGGAATGACATCAAGGACATCATACATGAAGAAAGCAAGAGGTCATTGAAAAGACAGGAAAGAAAAGACCAAG
The DNA here is from genome assembly GCF_030014295.1 of Loxodonta africana. Lineage (NCBI taxonomy): Eukaryota > Metazoa > Chordata > Mammalia > Proboscidea > Elephantidae > Loxodonta > Loxodonta africana. The sequence goes on along the minus strand of NC_087360.1, from coordinate 42,614,301 downwards.
ATAGACAAAGAGGAGACTCTGAAACTTGCTCTTGAATCGTTTACTAATGACAAAGACTACAGCTTTCACTATGGATCACACCTCAGCATAAAGAAAACAAAAATCCTCACAAATGGACCAATAATCAGCATCATGATAAGTGGAGAAAAGATTGAAGTTGCCAAGGATTTCATTTTACTTGGATGCACAATCAGTCAAGAAACCTAAGACATATTCCACTGGGCAAATCTGCTGCAAAAGACCTCTTTAAAGTGTTGAAAAGCAAAGATGTCACTTTGAGGACTAAGGTGTGCCTGACCCAAGCCATTGTATTTTTAGTTGCCATTAATATGTAGGCAAAAGCTAGACAATCAGTGAGGAAGACCAAAAAATAATTGATGCCTTTGAATTATGGTACTGGTGAAGAATACTGAATATACCATCAACTTTCAGAAGAATGAACAAGTCTGTCTTGGAAGGACAGCCGGAATGTTCCTTGGAAGGTATAATAGCGAGTCTCGTCTTATGTATTTTGGACATGTTATCAGGAAGGTCCAATCCCAGGAGAAGGACCTCATGCTTAGTAAGGTAGAGGGCCAGTGAATAAGAGTAAGACCCTCTACAAGATGAATTGACACAGTGGATGCAACAATGGCCTCAAACACAGCAACAATTGTGAGAATGGTGCAGGACTGGGTAGTGTTTCGTTCTGTTGTATGATATGAGTTGGAGATGACTCGACTGCACCTAACAACAACATACCTACAATGGAATATTATTCAACCATAATGAGGGATGAAACTATGAATTTTTATAGTACTATCTGTTGAAATCCTTCCTACATTGAATTGTTTTTGTACCTTTGTCAGATATTAACTGAGCATTTTGGTGTGGGCCTTTATGAGTTCTTTATTCTTTGCATTGGCCTATCTATATCTATCCCTTTGCTAATACCAGTGTTTTGATTACTGTAGTTATGTAGTAATCCTTTATATTGGGTAAAGTGATTTCTCCTATTTTATTCTTTTTTCAAGATTGTTTTAGCCATTTTCTTTACCTTTTTTATGAGAGTGTCTTTCATATGAATTCAGAATAAACTTATTTATGTGTACAGAAAACCTTGCCAGGATGTTTTTATTTTTATTTATTGTATGTTAGATGCAGGTTTAGAGGGCAAACTAGTTTCTTATTAAAAAATTAATGTACATATTGTTTTGTGACATTGGTTGCCAACCCATGACATGTCAACACTCTCTCCTTCTTGACCTTGGATTCCCCATTACCAGCTTCTCTGTGCCCTCCTGCCTTCTCATCCTTGACCCTGGGCTGGTGTGTCCATTTAGTCTTGTTTTGTTTTGTGGGCCTGTCTAATCGTAGGCTGAAGGGTGAACCTCAGGAGTGACTTCACTACTGAGGTAAAAGGGTGTCTGGGGGTCATAGTCTCAGGGCTTCTCCAGTCTCTGTCAGACCAGTAAGCCTTTTTTTTTTTCCTTTTGTGAGTTAGAATTTTGTTCTACATTCTTCTCCAGCTTTGTTCAGGACCCTCTATTGTGATCCCTGTCAGAAGAGTCAGTGGTGGTAGCCGCGTACCATCTAGTTGTGCTGGACTCAGTCATGCCGAGGCTGTGGTAGCTGTGGCCCATTAGTCCTTTGGACTCTTTCCCTTGTGTTTGGTTTTCTTCATTCTCCTTTGCTCCAGACTGGATGAGACCAGTGGAGTATCTTAGATGGCCACTCTCAAGCTTTTGAGACCCCAGACGCTACTCACCAAAGTAGGATGTAGAACATTTTCTTTATAAACTATGTTATGCCGATTGAGCTGGATGTTCCCTGGACTATGGTCCCCACAGCCCTCAGCCCAGCAGTTTGGTCCCTCAGGGAGTTTTGATCTGTCTATGGAGCTTCCATGACCCTGCCTTGGGCAATTTGTGCTGGCTTCCCCCATATTGTGTGTTGTCTTACTCTTCAACAAAGTTCCCAATTATCTATTGTCTATTTAGTGTATTTCCTTCCCACCCCTCCCCTCCCTCATAACCATCAAAGATTGTTTCTTTTTGTGTGTAAACCTTTCCATGAGTTTTTATAGTAGTGGTCTCACACAATATTTGTCCTTTTGTGATTGACTTACCTGACCCAGTAAAATGCCCTCCAGGTTCATCCATGTTTCACAGATTCATCATTGTTCTTTATCATTGCTTAGTATTCTTTTATGTGGATGTGCCATATTTTGCATATCAATTCATCTGTTAATGAGCACCTAGGTTTATTTCCATCTTTTTGATGTTGTGAACCATGCTGCAGTGAACATGGATGTGCATATGTCTATATATATCATTAATTTTTAGAAGATCCCAGTTATCTAGCTTATCTTTTGGCATTTGTATATTGTTAATTATGGTTTGTATCCAGTTAATGCCGTGTATTAGGGCCTCTAGCTTTGACCTTATTTTTCCTTCTATGATCTTTATATCTTTCGGTTTTATGTTTATGTGTTTTATCCATCTTGAATTATTTTTGTGTATGTGTGAGGTGGAAACCCTGGTGGCGTAGTGGTTAAGTGCTACGGTCGCTAACCAAAGAGTTGGTACTTTGAATCCGCCAGGCACTACTTGGAAGCTCTATGGGGCAGTTCTACCCTGTCCTATAGGGTCGTTATGAGTCGGAGTCGACTCGACTGCACTAGGTTCTGGATATGTGTGAGGTATGGGTCCTGTTTCATTGTATTACAGATGAACATCTAGTTTTGCCATCACCGTTTGTTAAAAAGACTGTCTTTTCCCCAAGCGATGGGCTTTGGGCCTTTGTTGAACATCAGGGGAACAGAGGTGGATGGTTTTACATCTGGGTTCTCAATTCTTTCATTGTACCAGTACCAGTTATATTGACTGCAGTAGATGTATAGTGGGTTCTGAGTTCAGGTAGTGCGAGTCCTCCTAGTTTATTATTCCTCTTCAACAGTGCTTTGTTTATCTGGGGCCTCTTCTCTTTCCACATAAACTTAATAATTAGTTTTTTCTATCACTTTAAAGAATGCTGCTGGCATTTGGATCAGGGTTGCATTGTATTTGTAGATTGCTTTTTTTTTTTTGGGTAGAATTGACATTTTCATAATGTGAAGTCTACCTATCCATGAGCATACTATGTTTTTCCATTTAGGTATCTTTTGGTTTCTTGCTGTAGTGTTTTGCAGTTTTCTTTGTACAGGTCTTTTACATTCCTGGTTAGATGTATTCCTAAGTATTTTATCTTTTTAAGGGCTATCATAAATGGTATTGTTTTCCTGATTTCCTTTTTGTAGTTCTCTTTATTGGTGTATAGGAGTTCAACTGACTTTTGTATGTTTATATTGTATCGTGCTACTCTGCTGCATCTTCCTGTTAGTTCCAGTAGTTTTCTCGTGGAGTCTCTTGGGTTTTCTACATATAGTATCATATCGTCTGCAAATAGGGACAGTTTTACTTCCTCCTTACCAGTTTGTTTATGCTTTAGTTCTTTTTCTTGCCTTATTACTCTAGGTAGGACTTCTAAGCACAATGTTGAATAGGAGTGGTGTTAAAGGGCATCCTTGTCTTATTCTTGTTCTCAGGGGAGATGTTTTCAGCCTCTGTTCATTAATAATGATGTTGGCTGTTGGTTATGTATAGATGTCCTTTATTATGTTGAGGAATTTTTTCTTTTATTTTTCTATACCTGTTTTATTGAGGGTTTTAATCAGGAATAGGTGCTGGGCTTTGTCAAATGCCTTTTCTGCATCAGTTGAGATGGTCATGTGATTCTTTTACTTATGTGGTGGATTACTTTGATTGATTTTCTAATGTTGACCTGTCCTTGTGTATCTGGTATGAATCCCACTTGGTCAAGGTATATTATTTTTTGATATGTGCTAATCTATTGGCTAGAATTTTGTTGATAATGTTTGCATCTGTATTTCTTTTTTTGTGGTGTCTTTGCCTGGTTTTGGTGTCAGGGTTATTCTGACTTCATAGAATGAATTTGGAAGTATTCCTTCCATTTCTATGTTCTGAAATAGTTTCAGTAGTACTGGTGTAAGCTCTTCTCTGAATGTTTGATAGAATCCTCCAGTGAGGCCATCTGGGCCAGGGCTTTTTGTTGTTGTTGTTGGGAGTTTTTTAAATTAGTTTTTCAGTCTCTTCTCTTGTTATGAGTCTGTTCAGATTTTTGACATGAGTTTGTGTTGGTTTGGGTAGGTAGTGTGTTGCTAGATATTTGTCCATTTCCTCTAGGGTTCAAAATTTGTTGGAGTATAGTTTTTCACAGTTCTCTGTTATGATTCTTTTTGTTTTAGTTGGATCTCCCATTTCATTTCTTATTTGAATTATTTGTGTCCTCTCCTGTTTTTCTTTTGTCAGTTTGGCCAATGGTTTCTTGAGTTTGTTGATCCTTTCAAAGAACCAACTTTTGGCTTTGTTGATTATTTCCATTGTTTTTTTAATTCTCTATTTCATTCATTTCTGCTCTTTATTATTTCCTTTCTTCTGGTGGCTTTGGGCTTCTTTTGCTGTTCTCTTTCTATTCATTAGAGTTGTATAGCTAATGTTTGGATTTTGCCCCTTCTTTTTTGATTGTGCATTTATTGCTATAAATTGACCTCTGAGTGCTGCCTTTGCTGTGTTCCATAGGTTTTGGTACTATGTGTTTTCATGCTCATTTGATTCTAGGAATTTTTTATCACATCTTTTATTTCTTCTATTCCCCAGTGGTTTTTAAGCAGGGCGTTATGCAGTTTTCATGTATTTGATTTTTTCTTTGCTGTTCCTGTTTCTATTTGGATGGTGTTGTGATCAGAAAAGATACTTTGTATTATCTCAGTGTTTTGGATTTTGTTTAGGTGCTTTGTGGCCTAAGATGTGGTGTATTCTGAATAATGTTTCATGTACATTGGAAAAGAATATGTACTTTGTTGCTATTTGGTGGAGTTTTCTATATGTATCTATAATGTCAAATTGGTTGGTTGTGGCCTTTAGATCTCCTCTATCTTTAGTTTCTTTCTAGATGTTCTATCCTTTACCAAGAGTGGTGTGTTAAAGTCTCCTACTATTATTCTGGAACTATCAGTGTCTATTTTTAGCACTGTTAGAGTTTGTTTTATGTATTTTGGCACCCTGTCATTGGGTTCATAGATATTTGTTATGGTTATGTCCTCATGGTGGATTGTCCCTTTAATCATTATATGATACCCTTCTTTGTCTTTTATAGGAGGCTTGTTGGCACAGAGGTTAAAGTGATTGAGTGCTAACTGAAAGGTTGGCAGTTCGAAACCACCAGCAGCTCTGCAGGAGAAAGATGTGGCAGTTTGCTTCTGTAGAGATTTATAGCCTCGTAAACCCTTTGGGGCCCCTAGAAGTCATGATCGATTTGACAGCAGTGAGTCTGTGTCTTTTATGGTGAATTTTGTTTTAAAGTATATTTTATCTGAGATTAGTATTGCCACTCCTGCTCTTTTTTGCTAGCTATTTGCTTCACATATTTTTTTCCATCCTTTGATTTTTAATTTATGTCTTTGTTTTTCTTTGTTTCTAAGTTGTGTCTTTTGTAGACAGCATAGTGATGGGTCCTTTTTTTTGTTTTTTTAAATCCATTCTGTCCCTCTGTGTCTCTTTATGGATGCTTTAAGCCACTTACATTCAGTGTGATTATTGATATATGTGAGTTTATTGCTGTCATTTTTAGTGTTTTTTATTTTTAAAGGTGGTCACATTTTCTTTGTTCCTCATATTCTTTTGAGCTGAATTCCTTTTGTTTGTGTAGTTCTTTTTGTTTCTTTCATTTTTGTAGATTTTGTGTTTACTGTGACTTTATGTATTTCTTTATTTTATGATGAATAGGTTTGCTAACTTTCTTTGTGGTTACTTCGAAATTTACCTGTATCTTCCTAAGTTCAAAGCAGTCTTTTACTACTTGATAACTTCTTGACTTCCTCTCCATTTGAAAATTCTATACCTGCACTGTTTATTCCCTCTTTTATTGTTCTGACTTCGTTTTCATTTACAGATTGACATCTCTGGCTCCACGTAAATTTTTTAGTTTTGTTTATCCTTGAGAGTTTATTATCTAGGTTGGTATGTGGCTGATGCTGTCTTATGTGCTAGTTTCTGGTTGTTGTCTGATGTTTTTGGCTCTGTAACTGAAGGACTCCCTTTCATAATTCTTGTAAGTTTGGTTTTGTTTTTATGTATTCCCTTAATTTCTGTTTATCTGGAAATGTCCTAATTTTGCCATCATATTTGAGCAAGAGTTTTGCAGTTGACAGTTTTTTTCTTTCAAGATTTTATATATATCATCCCATTGCCTTCTTACCTGTATGATTTCTGCCAGGTAATCAGAGCTTAATCTTATTGTATGTGACTTATTTTTCTAGAGCTGTTCTCAGGATTCTATTTTTGGCTTTGGTTTTAGTGAGTGTGATTATGATATGTGTTGTGGTTTTTCTTTTGGGGTATTTTCTATATGTGGTTCATTGAGCTTCTTGGATAGTTGGCTTTTTGTCTTTCATGATATTAGGGGAGTTTTCTGTTAGCAAATGTTCAGTGATCCTCTCTGTGTTTTCCGTTTTCTCTCCCTGTTCTGGATCTCTGATCACTTTTAAATTTTTGCTTTTGATTATGTCCCACATCATTCTTAGGGTTTCTTCATTTTTGTTTTTTCTCTGATTTTTCCTTAAAGAAAGTGGTATCCAAGGATTTTTCAATTTCACTGATTTTGTCTTCCATTGTTTCATATTTGGTGCCAAAACCTTTTATTGCACTGTCCATTTATGAAATCTTGTTGTTTTTCTTTTGAATTTCTGTTTTCATATGATTTCTAGGTATGTGTTTATTTTGACATTTTATTCTTGTATTGTTTTCCTGAATTCTTCCATTCTTTTGTCTGTCTTTGCCATGATTTTATCTGTATTTTTCATGATTTTGTCTATTTTTGTCATTATATTTTTCTGCATTTTCTTTCATCTGTTGGAGAACCCTGAATATTAGAGTTCTGATTCCCTATCAGGAAATTCCAGTGCCTTTTTTCTAGTAGAAGGTCATCTTGTGCTTTATTTTGGTCACTTTCTGGAGCCATCCTCTCCTGTTTTTTCATGTGTTTGATAGTGTTTGCTGTCTCCAGGACATTCAGGAATTATTTTCTTCATTTATTGATTGTGGATTTGATTGGCTCATCCTGCTTTTTTGTTTTATTTGGTTATATCTGGGCAGGTGGGTTGCATGTGTTTTGTTGTTTGCTCACCTGTGGGCATGATACTTCTCACCACCTTGTCCAGGTGGGCAGACTGGGTCACTCAGCTATGGTGCAGCAGGGTCAGTCCAGCAGGGGTTGAGGGGTGGGATAGGTAGTTTGTAGCAAGAACTGGGAGCAATAGGGTGGGGCTGGGGGATAGTGCAGGACATGATCCAGGGGACTGCGTCAGTACTGCTTGGGGGTATGGCGTTTGCCGCATGGTGCAGATAGGCAGGAGGGAAAGGAGAGGATGTGACATGTAAAGTGGGTGGGTGAAAGAAGAGAAAAAAGAAACAAAGGCGAATAAAAGTCAAAAATGAAGAAAAAAGAGAAAAGTAGATTCAATGGTGATGCAGTAGGATTCAGTGGGTGGGGACTGGACAGACCCAGTGAGGCTGTGTGCCAGAGGCTCTCCAGGTGATTGGTACATCACAGCCCACCAAGGTGTTTGGGGTGGTGCATGGGGCTGGGTATACAGGAGAAAGGAAAGGAGGGAAGGGAGAGAGAGAAGAAACAATAAAAAAAGAAGACCAATCAATAAAATGATGCAGAGCGAGCTGATCAGTGACGGTGACACAGACTAGGTGAGACTGCACTCAGTGACTCTCTAACCAAGCTGTGGAGTACAGCCCTCCAGAAGGAGCCAGGGCGGTGCACAGTGCTGGGTGGGTGGGAGAAAAGAAAGGGAGGACAGGAGAGAGAGAACAGAAAAAAAAGAACAAAGCAAACAAACAAAAAAATCACAGCCCATCAAGAAGGGGAGGAGATGGCATATGGGGCTAGCTTAGTGGGAGAATAAAAAGGAAGGAAGAGAGAGAGGGGCAACAACAACACAAAAGCCCAGAAGACAATATCAAAAAACAAACTAACAACAACAGCAAAAACCCACCAAAAAAAAAAAGAACAATGCAAAGAAACCAAAATATCACAGCCTGTCAAGAAGGGGAGGGGTATATGGGGCTAGCTGGGTGGGAGGAAAAAAGGGAAGGAGGAGAGAGAGAGAAATAACAACAATAACCCCCCAAAACAATATCAGAAAACAAACCCATTAACAACAACAAAAGAACAAACAGATGGAAAAAATCACAGCCCATCAAGCAGGGGAGGGGATGGCACAGGGTGCTAGCTGGGCGGGAGAAAGGAAAGGAAGGAAGAGAGAGAGAAGCAACAAAAGAAAATCAAAAAACAAAAAATACAAACCAAAAACAAATAAACAAACAAACAAATGGCACGGAACCGGCTGGCTGGTGGGGGCAGGATGGACCTTGGTGGCAGTGAGCTAGTGTCTCTTTGGCCAAGCAGCTGTGGCCTCTTGGCAAGCAGTGGAGGTGGAGTAGAAGGAAGAAGGGTGGAGGGGTGGGAAAGCATGTATCCCTGGTTACTAGGTGCTTTGTCTCCTGTTGAGAGCTCCATGAAGTCACCTTCTTGTACTCCCTATCTGAGTTCTTTGGTGGCCCTAGCTTGGTGGCAAATCTGGTCACGTTAGCTGGTATGGGACCTCCCCTCCATAGCTCTCCTCGTTCTCTGTTCGCTGTGAGTTTCTTATTCCATTCGGTGCATGATCAAGTCCTTTTTCCTGTCATTTGGTACTTAGGGTTCCAGGATTGACATTTGTATCTATTTTACTTAGTTTTTTTGGTTTTTGCTGAAGAGGGATGGCATGGTGCTTTTGTCTATAGTGCCATGTTGGCTCTGCCTCTACCTTGCCAGGATTTTGATAGAAATTGCGTGCGTTAAGCTTATGGATCAATTTAGGTAGAATTAACAATTTTACTCTGTTTTCTTCCAATCCATCAGCACAGTGTGTTTCTCCATTCATTTAGGTTTTCTTTCACCAGCCTTTTGTAATTTTCAGTGTATAGATCCTGTACATGTTTGTTAAGTCCATATCTAAATATTTCATTTTCTTTGGAATGAGTGTAAATGGCATTGTGTTTATAATTTCTGTTTCCACGTGTTCATTGTTAGTATATAGAAGTGTGGTTGATTTTTGTGGATTTATCTTGTAGCCTCAGACATGCTGAATTTACTTTTTAGTTCTAGGAGTTTTTTTTAAGATTATTTGGGATTTTTTCTCGTAGACACCAGTGTTATTTGTGAATAGTTTTATTTCTTCATTTCTAATATGTATGCTTTTTATTTCTTTTATTTTCCTGATTGCAGTGGGTAGAATGTCCAGTACTATGTTAAGAGTGTGAGAGTGGACATCCTTGCTTTCTTCACATTTTTCGAAGGAAAGAATTTGCTCTTAAGTATGATGTTAACTGTAGGGTTTTTTTGTATGTTGTTTTGTAAATGTAGATGTTCTTTACTGAGTTCAGGTAGTTCCCCTCTATTCTTCGCTTGGCGAGTGTTTTTATCATGAATATTTTTCCACCTGTTTTTATACGTAAAGTGTTATTAGGACACAGGCATGCTTATTGGTTCGTTTATGGTGTATGGCTGCTTTCATAGTAAAATGACATAATTGAGTAGTTGTGAGACCATATGACCCTCAAAACCTAAAACATTTACTGTTTGGCTTTTTCCAGAAAAGATTTTCTGACTTCTGTAGTTTCATGAAGTCTGTCTTTTGGTTTTTAGTTGTTTTTTCCTTCTCAGAGTTCCTCCTGTCTCCCGATATCATAAGATGGTTGTGAACTCTTAATGACTCCACATATGCGTTTTAATTGACCACGACCTAGGGCTTGAGTCGTTGGCTGGTGCCAGCCTCAAAAGAAAACATGGAGGTGAATGTATGAGGATCTAGCTGTCTTCTAAAGGCCCTTCCTACTCTAAAATGTCTGTGTTTCTGTCAGCAGCAGCAATTTGGATACTGTTATTCGATAACTACTGTTAACTCCTTTCCTTGACTGTCACCCCAAACAAGTTACTTGCATTGCAATTACTTCATGGCCTGTACATTATTTCCTGCCTTGATTCTCTTTTACTATATAGTCTGCATTGCTGTGTTTCAGGATGTTTTCATGATGGAAAGAGAGATGACTTTAGTGATCTCTAAGGGTCCAGCGGAATGTTGCATCCTAAGCTTTATGACTCTCTACATTGCAGTTACCTATTTATCATAGTTTTGTTTTTCTGAGGAAGTTTTAAAGCTTTTAGCTTTGGCAGATTTGTTGCTTTGGCTGGAAATTAGGAGCTGGATAAACTGTGACCTGAGCCCTTAAGCTAGGAAATAGATGAATACTGTGTGCTCCTTTGATTACTGGAAAGGAAATCAGTGTGGTTTTGTGCTTATTAGTTATTAATTGGTGGAGCTAGTACGTCCTGCATCTCTACATACACATTTTGTTCTAGCTTGTTTGACGTACTTTTTCTACAATGTGCTTTTTTTTTTTTTTTTTGGTAATACTCTTTTTTCTTCTTTTTGCCAAGTTTCTCTTACCCAGTTACCTCCCTCCCTCAGTGATGTCTTTTCTTACTCTCCAACCCATTTGACTCTTCTCTCTTATGAATTCCTGCCGTTTATTTTCTATACTACTCCTTTGACATGTACTTATATTGTTTTAAGACATCTTATTGTTGTCTTATTATTGTTTAACTTTATAATAGTATTTAACTTTTATGTATGTATATTTTTTCTCTCTAACTACATTGTAAGTTTTGTAAAGGGTTATTTACATGTTTGTATCTCCACAATACCTATGCTTATTTATGTTATACAATAATTATTAAATGAAGAAAGAATGATTTTGTACTCTGTCATATTATGTTTGGAAATTGTTCAATAAAATCCTTATAGTATGGTGCAGGTCAGTACATATTAATGAATCTCAATAAATGGATGCTATGTTTTTAACTTACCTTTTAGCACAAACTATCAATCTTTAGAACTTTGACTATGACTGCTTGTGTGAGCCCAATGGCTAACTTTCCACAAATTATTAGAGGAGTTGTGAGCTCTTAGCTTCTATATTATGATTTGTGTTTAATATTTATGGAAGAGAAGTCTTTCTACAAATATGTAAAAATATTGGTGAGTGAAGGAAATGACTCCCAGTGTGACTGAAGAAAATATCTTAAAAAGATCTGCAGTTATCTGCTGCTTCCCCAAGGTTGTATTTACATGAAAAAGAGAAGAGATGATTTTCTGATTTAACAAATTCCACAAAGAGTACCAGTATAACTACTACAGAGATCACATAGCAATATTAGACTCTGAATTTGTTGAGTTTGCTGCATTCCTTTAGTATCATTCATATTTTTCTCTCGAGGGTACCACTTTCCTCTCTTGACTTAATACAAAGATGTGGAAACTCATTTATGCTGCTATATATGATGCTGGGAAATGAATGCCTGTTTGTTATCTCTCTCTACAGGACCTTTCATAGCCATAGGTAGATGTTTGACGCCTCAATATAATTAGGCAGCATTCAGAAATGTATTCTCCAATGAGTGACAAGTTGGTTTTTGGAAAGTAGAGGCGCTTCATGGTTGGACTGTCTGAGTCTGAACCTCACTTCATATGCTTACTGACTGTATTGCCTTGAACAAATTTACCTCAGTTTTCTCTTTGTAAATAGAAACAGTGGTATGTGTCTCACATGGATATTTCTGGGATTAGATGAGATAATGGTGAAAGAATCTAGCATGACACACTACTCCTGGTAGATGCACAGAACATTTCATTTGCAGTCCAATGCATCTGGTGGGAAGTTTAGGGTACCACATACTAGTGGATTGTTGCCCCCTGTTCTGTAAAAGTGGCTGATGGTCATATGATATCACAAGACTCACTCACAAGCTGCAGTATGGGTCAGGGAAGCAATAAAGCCACAGACCCACCACTGATCTGAACTCAACTAAATTTCCTTTTCTGGGCCAGCCTTCCTTTCAGAAAAGTTGGCCACTAAACCCCCTTCTAAGGCAAGGAAATCTATTATTAGTTAAACCCATATTCCTCTTACCTCTTCTGAAAAGAGAATCTCTCCGATGACTTTTGGTGGCCAACATGGTGTATGCATTTACTCAGGTTCCATTTTCCCCAATTCACAGGAAATAGCATCCATCCTGAATGGCCCACTCCATTTCTCATAGGTGAACTGCTTGGACATCAATGAGCTCACTTTCTTTTTCTCTTTATTTTATTGAGTTTTTAGTGAAAGTTTACACAACAGGTTAGGTTCCCATTTGATAATTTCCACACAAATTTTTCAGTGACATTAGTTACACATTTCACAGCGTGTCAACATTCTCTTTAACTGTGTTCAGTTTGCTCCATTTCCAGTAGTCTAGTTTCCCTGCCCCTTATCTTCTCATCTTTACTTTTTTTTTAAATCGTACTTCGGATGAAAGTTTACTGAGCAAACTAGTTTCTCATTAAACGGTCAATACACATACTGTTTTGTGAAATTGGTTGCCAACCCCACAACATGTCAGCAGTCTCCCCTTCTTGACCTTAAGTTTCCCATTACCAGCTTTCCTGTCCCTTCCTGCCTACACATCCTTGCCCCTGGGCTGGTGTGCCCCTTTAGTCTCATTTTATTTTATGGGCCTGTCTAAACTTTGACTGAAGGGTCAACCTCAGGAGTGACTTCAGCACTGAGCAACAAGGGTGTCCAGGGGCCATACTCTCAGGGTTTCTGCAGTCTCTGTCAGATCAGTAAGTATGATATTTTTTTTTGTGTGTGTGTATGTGTGTGTGAGTTAGAATTTTGTTCTACATTTTTCTCCAGCTCTGTCTGGAACTCTTTATTGTGATCCCTGTCCGAGCAGTTGTTGGTGGTAGCCAGGTACCACCTAGTTGTGCTGGACTCAGTCTCCTGGAGGCTGGGGTAGTTGTGATCCATTAGTCCTTTGGACTAATCTTTCCCTTGTGTCTTTGGTTTTCTTCATTTTCCCTTGCTTCTGAAGGGGTGAGACCAGTGGAGTATCTTAGATGGCTGCTCGCAACCTTTTGAGACCCCAGATGCTATTCACCAAAGTGGAATGTAGAACATTTTCATTATAAAGTATATTATGCCAGTTGAGCTAGATGTTCCCTGAGGCCATGGTCACCACAGCCCTCAGCCCAATAATTTGGTCCCTCAGGGAGTTTGGATGTGTCTGTGGAGCTTCCATGACCTTGGCTTCGTCACATTGTGCTGACTTTCCCAGTATTGTGTACTGTCTTACCCTTCAGCAAAGTTACCATTTACCTATTGTCTATTTAGTGTATTTTCTTCCCACCCCTCCCCTCCCTCATGATCATCAAATTGTTTCTTTTTGTATGTATACCTTTTCATGAGTTTTTATAGTAGTGACCTCATATGATGTTTGCCGTTTTGTGATTGACTTATTTTACTCAGCATAATGCCCTCCAGATTCATCCATGTTGTGAGATGCTTCACAGATTCATCATTATTCTTTATTGTTATGTAGTATTCCATTGTATGTATGTACCAGAGTTTGTTTATCCATTGATCTGTTGATGAGCATCTAGGTTGATTCCATCTTTTTGCTGTTGAGAATGTTACAGTGAACATGGGTGTGCATATGTCTATTCATGTGATGTCTGTTATTTCTCTAGGATATATCCCTAGGAGTGGAATTGCTGGATCATATGGTATTTCTATTTCTAGCTTTTTAAGGAAGTGCCATATCATTTTCCAAAATGGTTGTACCATTTTGTATTCCCACCAGCAGTGCATGAGAGTTCCAGTCTCCCCACAGCCTCTCCAATATTTGTTATTTTCTGTTTTCTTTTCTTTTCTTTTCTTTTTTATTAGTACCAGTAATGTCAGGGTGAGAAGGTATCTCATTGTGATTTTGATTTGCATTTCTCTAATGGTTTAATGGCTAGCGATCCTGAGCATAACAGATATGTCTGTTAGTCGCTTGAATGTTTTTTTTGGTGAAGTATTTGTTCATTTCCTTTGGCCGTGTTTTAATTGGATTATTTGTCTTTTTGTTGTAGAGGTGTTGGATTTTCCTGCAGATTTTAGCGATTAGACCATTGTTGGATTTGTCATAACCAAAAATTTATTCCCAGTCTGTAGGTTCTCTTTTTACTCTTTTGGTGAAGTCTTTTGATGAGCATAAGTGTTTAATTTTTAGAAAATCTGTTATCTAGCTCATCTTCTGGAGTTTGTCTGTTGTTAGTTTTGGTTTGTATCTTGTCAGTGCCGTGTTTTAGGGCCTCTAGCTTTGATCCTGTTTTTTCTTCTATGATCTTTATAGTTTTTGGTTTTGTATTTTGGTCTTTGATCCATTTTGAATTAGTTTTTGTATGGTGTGAGGTATGGATCCTGTTTCCTATTTTTACAGATGTATATCTGGTTTTGCCAGCACCATTTGTTACAAAGACTGTCTTTTCCCCCATTTAGTGGACTTTGGGCTTTTGTGAAAGATCAGGTGTCAGTAGGTGGATAAATTTACATCTGGGTTCTTAATTCTGTTCCATTGGTCAATGTAACTGTTGTTTTGCCAGTACCAGGCTATTTTGACTACTGTAGCTGTATAGTAGGTTCTGAGGTGAGGTAATGTCAGTCCTACTTTATTCTTCTTCTTCAACAGTGCTTTACTTATTTGGGGCCTCTTCTCTTTCAACATAAATTTAATAATTAGTTTTTCCATCGCTTTGAAGAATACTGCTGGTATTTGGGTCAGGATTGCATTGTATTTGTAGATTGCTTTGGGTAGAATTGACGTTTTCATAATGTAAAATCTACCTATTCATGAGCGTGGTATGTTTTTCCATTTATGTAGGTCTCTTCTGGTTTCTTGCCATAGTGTTTTGCAATTTTCTTTGTATAGGTCTTTTACATCCCTGGTTAGATATATTCCTAAGTATTTTATCTTTTTAAGGGCTATTACAAATGGTATTTTTTTCCTGATTTCCTTTTTGTAGTTCTCTTTATTTGTGTATAGGAATCCAACTGATTTTTGTATGTTTATCTTGTATCCTGCCAGTCTGCTGCAGCTTCCTATTAGTTCCAGTAGTTTTCCCATGGAATCTTTTGGGTTTTCTATGTATAGTATCATGTCATCTGCAAATAGGGATAGTTTTACTTCTTCATTACCGATTTAGATGCTGTTTGTTTCTTTTTCTTGCCTTATTGCTCTAGCTAGGACTTCTAGCACAATGTAAAATAGGAGTGGTGATAAAGGGCATCCTTGTCTTGTTCCTGTTCTCAAGTGGAATGTTTTCAGCCTCTCTCCATTAAGAATGATGTTGGCCCTTGGTTTTGCATAGATGTTTTGCATATTATGTTGAGGAGTTTCCCTTCTATACCTATTTTATTGAGAGTTTTTTTTTAATCAGGAATGGGATTTGGACTTTGTTGAATGCCTTTTCTGTATCAGTTGAGGTGATCATGTGGTTTTTTTATTTTATGTATGTGGTGGATTATGTTGATTGATTTCCTAACATTGGACCATTCTTGCATACCTGGTATGAATCCCACTTTGTCATAGCTATTAGTTTTTTGATATGATGCTGATTTCTATTGGCTAGAATTTTGTTGATGATCTATGCATGTATATTCATGAGAGATTTGGCCTGTAATTTTCCTTTTTTGTGGTGTCTTTGCCTGGCTTTTGTATCAAGGTGATGCCAGCTTTATAGAATGAATTTGGAAATATCCCTTTATTTTCTATGTTTTGAGTAGTGCTGGTGTAAGCTCTTCTCTGAATATTCGGTAGAATTTTTCAGTGAAGCCACTTGGGGCAGGGCTTTTTGTTGTTCGGAGTTTTTTGTTTTTTACCTTTTCAATCTCTTCTCTTGTAATGAGTCTGTTTAGATTTTCAACTTGAGTTTGTGTTAGTTTGGGTAGGTAGTGTGTTTCTAGAAATTTGCCCATTTCTTCTAGGTTTTCAAATTTGTTGGAGTGTAGTTTTTCACTGTACTCAGTTATAATCCTTTTTATTTCAATTGGGTCTGTTTTAACGTTCCCTGTTTCATTTCTTATTTGGGTTATTTGCATCCTCTCCTGTTTTTCTTTTGTTAATCTGGCCAATGGTTTGTCGATTTTGTTGATCCTTTCAAAGAACCAACTTTTGGTTTTGTTGATTATTTCTATTGTTTTTCTCTTCTCTATCTCATTTATTTCTGCTCTGATCTTTATTATATCCTGTCTTCTGGTGGCTGTGGACTTCTGCTGTTACCTTTTTTATACATCCTACATAGTCCTTTTTTTGTTTGTTTTTATTGTACTTTATGTGAAGGTTTACAGAACAATCTAGTTTCTCATTAAACAGTTACTACACTTATTGTTTTCTGACATTGGGGAACAACCCCACACATGTCAACACTCTCTCTTCTCAACCTTGGGTTCCCTATTACCAGCTTTCCTGTCCCCTCCTGCCTTCTAGTCTTTGCCCCTGGGCTGTTGTGCCCCTTTAGTCTGATTTTGTTTTATGGGCCTGCCCAATCTTTGGCTGAATGGTGAATCTCAGGTGTGACTACATTACTGAACTGAAGGGATGTCCGGAGGCCACACTCTCAGGGTTTCTCCAGTCTCTTTCAGGCCAGCAAGTCTGGTCTTTCTTTCTGAGTTATAACTTTGTTTTACATTTTTCTGCAGCTCTGTCTGGGACCCTCTATTGTGATCCCTGTCAGAGCAGTCAGTGTTTTTAGCCAGACACCATCTAGTTGTACTGGACTCAGTCTGGTGGAGGCGGTGGTAGATGTGGTCCATTAGTCCTTTGGACTAATGTTTCCCTTGTATCTTTAGTTTTTCTCATTCTCCCTTGCTCCTGAGGAGGTGAGACCAATGGAGTATCCTAGATGGCTGCTCACAGGCTTTTAAGACCCTAGACAATACTCACCAAAGTAGAACGTAGAATATTTTCTTTATAAACAAATTTATGGCAATTGAGGTAGATGTTCCCCGAGACCATGGTCCCACAGCCCTCAGCCCAGTAATTTGTTCCCTCAGGGAGCTTGGATATGTCTATGGAGCTTCTATGACCTTGCTTTGTACAAGTTGTGCTGGTTTTGCCAGTATTGTGTGCTGTCTTATGGTTCACCAAAGTTAATACTTATTTATTGTCTATTTAGTGTTTTTGGTGTTCTCCTTCTATTTCTTTGAATTGTATAGCTAATGTTTTGATCTTGTCTTTTTCTTCTTTTTTGATGCATACATGTATTGCTATAAATTGGCCTTGGAGCACTTCATTTGCTGTGTTCCAAAGGTTTTGGTAGGTTGTATTTTTATTCCCATTTGATTCTAGGAAATTTTTTATTCCAGCTTTGATTTCTTCTATTCCACAGTGGTTTTTTACCAGTCTGTTATTCAGTTTCCATGTATTTGATTTTTTTCCTTGCTCTTCTTGTTAATTTCTACTTTGATGGCATTGTGATCAAAAAAGAAACTTTGTAGTATCTCAGTGTTTTGGATTTTGTTGAGGGTTGCTTTGTGGCCTAAGATATGGTGTATTCTGAAGAGTGTTCCAAGTGTGTTGGAAAAGAATATGTACTTTGTTGGGTGGAGTGTTCTATATATGTCTTTGAGGTCAAGTTGGCTGATTGTGGCCTTTAGATCTTCTGTTTCATTGTTGAGTGTCTTTCTAAACTTTCAGTCTTTTCCTGAGAGTGATGTGTTGAAATTTCCTTCTATTTTTGTGGAAGAGTTTCTCTTTTCAGTGCTGTTAGAATTTGTTTAACGTTTTTGGAGCCCTGTCACTGGGTGGGTAGATGTTTGTTATGGTTACGTCTTCACGGTGGATTGTCCCTTTGATCATTATATAATGCTCTTCTTTGTGTTTTATGGTTGATTTTATTTTAAGGCCTATTTTATCTCAGATTAGTATTGCTATTCTTGTTCATTTTTTGGTGGCTGTTTGCTTGGTATATTTTTTTCCATCCTTTGATTTTTAATGGATTTATGTTTTTGTTTCTAAGGTGTGTCTCTTGTAGAGAGCTTATTGATGGATGCTCTTCTTTGTCTATTCTGTCGCTTTCTGTCTCTTTATGGGTGCATTTAGGTCATTAACATTCAGTGTAATTATTGATAGGTATGAGTTTATTCCTGTCATTTTGTAGTTTTTTTTTTCCTGTGTGTGTGTGCTGTTTTCTTTGTTCTTTTTAGTCTCCTGTGTGTAATTCCTTTTGTTTGTAGACTTTGTTTTTCATTTCTTTTGTTTTTGTGGATCTCGTGTTTACTGAGATGTTATGTTTTTCTTCTCTATTTTGATGAGTAGGTTTGTTAACTTTTTTCTGGTTACCTTGATATTTACCCTTATCTTCCTAAGTTTGAACCAGTCTTTTATTACTTGGTATTACCATGACTTCCTCTCCCTTTGAAAGTTCTATACCTACACTGTTTATTCTCTCTTTTGTTGTCATTTACAGATTAGCCTATCTGGTTCCTGTTGTAAATCTTTTAGTTTTGATTTATCCTTGAGAGTTCATTAACTAGGTTGGTATCTGGTTGATACAGTCTTGCATCCTTGATTCAGGCTGTGGTGTGGTGGTGTTTGTTCTCCAACTGAATGTCTTTAATAATTCTTGTAAGTTTGATTTGATTTTTATGTATTTTCTCAATTTCTGTTTTTCTGGAAATTTTGCAAGATACAGTATTCTTGATTGGCAATTTTTTCCTTTACAGGTTTTGTATATGTCATCCCATTGCCTTCTTGCTGGCATGGTTTCTGCTGAGTAATCAGATCTTAGTCTTATTGTTTTCCCTCTGTAGGTGACTTTTTTTGTTTTTTTGAATAGCTTTCAGGATTCTTTCTTTGTCTTTGGTTTTATTGACTGTGATTATGATATGCCTTGGTGATTTTCTTTTAAAGTCTCTCCTGTATTGGGTTCATTGAGCTTCTTGGATGGCGAGCTTTTCATCTTTCATGACATTAGGGAAGATTTCTGTCAGCAATTCTTCAGTGATTCTTTGTGTGTTTTCCATTTTCTTCCCCTGTTCTGGAACTCTGATCACTTGCAACTTTTTGCTTTTGATTGTATCCCACATAATTGTCAGGATTTCTTCATTTCTCTTCATTCTTTTCTCTGATTTTTCTCAATGAGTTCACTTATGACAGAAGAGTTGAAGCAGAGGCTGGGTGAATCTTACTCGGATGTTTTTAAAGCCCTTAAAAACAGTGGTGGCTGTATAATTGGTAGCTAGAGTGCCTTCCAACTCTGTTCAATTTCTAGATTCCAGTGCCTTTTTCTCAGTTGTCTGCATGTAGTCTTGACAAAGTATGTAGCATCAGAAGAAGAGAGAGAAGGCCTAGGGTGGAGTGATATGGAATCCCCAAAGCAGAGTGCCACTAAGGACATATATATGTACACACACATATATACATGTATATAAAAAAACCCAACCAACCCCATTGCCGTCGAGTTGATTCTGATTCATAGTCACCCCATAGGACAGAGTAGAACTGCCCCGTGTATATATATATATATATATATATATATGTACATGTATATATGTATGTATGTACACACACACACGTATATAGTAGTTAGAAAAGAAGAATGTGTGCTCAGGAAATTAGTAGAGGAGAGAAAATCAAGAAGAAAGCAATAGTTAGCCACACCCCCATTGGATTTGGCAGTCAGGAGGCTTTGCTGACATTGTTTGATGGGGAGGGAGAGCAGAAGCAGATGACTCTGGCTTAGGCCTGGAAGTACACAGGTATGAGGAAGTAGAGACCAAAATTGGTTTTATATTCTCTTTCAAAAGGCTTGACTGAAAAAGAAAGGAGGTAGGTCAATGGTTTAGCTCAGAGGGTATGTAGTTTTTAAAGATGGGAAGGAGAGGCAGGACCAAGATGGCAGAGTAGTTAGATACTTCCAGTGAATGCTCTTATAACAAAGACCTGAAAAAACAAGTGAAATGATTATATTTATGACAAGCTAGGAGCTCTCAACATCAAAGGCAAAGTTAGAAAACGGACTGAGCAGTAGGGGGAGGGAGAGACTGTTCAGAAGCAGAGAGGAGTTGCTGGACTTGAATCGCTGGGAACCCTTAGGCTGCAGTGGGCTGGTGGTAGCATTCGGCTGCAGTTTTCTCAGGGAGAAACAGCCAGCTGCACAGCCTACTCATACCTCTGGAACCAGAGAAGAATGGCGCTCTCTGCAAAAGCTAAGCACTTGTGTATATTTTACTGCGTCCCCAGCCCCCAAGCCAGCTTCAGTGGCCATCAATTTCTCTGGGTCTGAGATAGGTCCTGCTGCATGTCCTGATCCATTCTCCTGGCCTTGGAGAAGGAATAAATTCACAGTTGGGGAAAAGATAATCTGCCAGTCCACTAACCTGAGGAACTCAGGACAGAAGCAGCTCCTGTCTAGGCATAAACAGTCCGTGGACTTTGAATATGTTTCCGCCCCCATGGACCTATGTGTGGGCCTATTTCAGGAGAATAGGCCCTTGTTGGCAGACTGCAACTGTTTCAGCTGTGTGGTGGAGAGGTGGGTTTTGATGTTTGACACCACTTTGCCTATTAAACAGAGTCCTCACCTACCCACATCAGGGGTCTAAGGACTGGTGGCTCCACTCAGGTCACCCAGCCACTCCAAACAGGGGTCCAAGGATAACTGCTACCTCCCAGTCCTTACAACCAAAAGCATTGGGTGCCCACGGTCCATCTGCAGAACCCACCCACCTGCACGCTCTAGGGAACAGGGATGCACTTCCCTCACAGACACTCGGGGGATGGTTGTCAGCCCCCTGCCTTGTTCAGAGTGTGACCCCCTGGTGCAACCAGCTACTGGTACCTACACCAATCACTCCTGCCCCTGTAAGACTGTAGGACAGAGCCCGTACCACACACTTGATAACCAACTACCTGGACACCTGAGCTAAATTCATACAAGAAAAATGAATGGACTCCTAAGCTCATATACCTGGTAACAGCTCTAGCTAGCTGGTGACAGGATGTTAGAGCTTCAAAGGCAAAAATAATCAAGCTCCTTACTCAAGCAACCTATTTGGACATATCAAAACAAAACAAAGCAAGAAGCTAAGATACAGTAAGCAAACATAAAATAAACTAGTACAAGAACTTATAGATGGCTTGAAGACAACAGTCAATATCAAATCACATAAAGAAGCAGACCATGATTGCTTCAACAAGCTCTCAAAACAAAGAATCAAAGAATCTTCCGGATGAAGGTGCCTTCCTGGAATTACTGGATGCAGAGTACAAAAGATTAATATACAGAACTCTTTAAGAGTGAGATCGGGAAGCACATCAGGCAATATGCAAAACAAGCCAAGGAACACACAGATAAAGCAGTTAAAGAAATTAAAGATGGGCAAGAATTGAATATGTGTATATTCTGAAGGTGAAAGACATGGGAGGGTGTTGAAGAAAACAAATCCATTTAAATTCACACTGCTTTTTTTTTTTTGTTATTTTACAGGCAAGTTCTTATCTGACTCCCTGTCTCCTTTTGTTTTTTAATTTCTTGTTGTTTTCCAGGTCGGGGCAGGGTGGAAGACCTGTCAGCCTGTCTGCTTGCCTGCTTTCTTGTCATCATCTTTTTTTTTTTTTTAAGGATTTCTAACATCTTATCTAATAATGGATTTCTGGCCATCTTTTTTGGACACCATCAGTACCACATGAGATGTGGGTTATGGCAGCTTTGTATTTTCCTTTTAGGAAGAAACTAGCTTATCCATTTGTCCCATTCGTCCATCTTCAGGTGTACATTAATCCTTACTAAGTATTTTTAAATGATTACTGTATAATTTATATGTGCCGAGACATATCTCAGGGCATTGTAGACTTTGTTGTTACTAATTTTTTCACTTTTGTGCTTAATTCTTTGAAAGGTTTGGGATGTTAGCCTAACCAATTTCTGTCAAGCATAGGTAGTGTAAATAATTAAGTACACAAAATGGTTTTTTAATTTAGAACTGATACAAAACCCATGTGGGGAAATTTAGTTACTGTTTCCCAATAAGTATATTGTAACAGTTTTTTTTTGGAGGGGCAGAGAGCGAAGTATAGTTTTGAAACTTCCCTTTTTTGACCTCCTTTCCCCCTTCTCTTTTGCTCCCTCCTCCTTCTTCTTCATCCTCCTTTTCCTCTTCTTCTACTCAGGCAGTTTGATATTGTGTTGGAGATGAGCAGGAAAGCTGAAATATGAAAGTTCATATGTATGGGTAGTTTATGCAGGCATGTACTTCTTATGAACACAGTGCCATATGTGACAGAGATGAGGGTGGTTGCTGTATGTCCACCTGGGACTAGTCTGCCCAGCACCCTTGCCTAGGAACTGCTTCAGTCCTCTTCCAGTAGTCTAATATGACTCATCCCCTAGGCACTGCTTATTACACCTGGAGTCTCTCTGGTCGGAGTCTCTCTCCAGGCATTTTGTGCCTCTTCTCTACAGGTGGAAGGTATTCTGGAGCTGGCAGCAACTGTATTTTTTGCCCTCTGGAGGCCTATTTTCAAAAGGAGAGAATGAAGTTCTGTGCAGGAGGCAGAAATGATAGATATGCTTGGCTGCACTCAAACCCCTTATTCTGTTTGCTGGTGACCTCTAACTGCATTCCTGCCCTTGCTTACAGTTTTATTGCTCAACATTTCTTTGAGTTCCTTGAAACAAAAAGTGAGTTCTCCATTTCTCTCTGTTTCTATCTCTGTCTCTATTTTTCAGCCAGTTCAAGTTGGATTTTTGTCACTTGTACCAAACTAACATACCTGCCTTCCTTACTCTTAAGTCTGGGGTCTCCTAACAAGGAATTGTCTTTAATAGAAAATAAGCAAGAATAGCTATATTTGTGGGTATTTGTATATACATATTTGAATATGCTGCATATATATTCATATATATAATAGAGCACATGGGGGCACAGTTATGAAAGCTTCCTAGACACAGCCAAACACCTCATGGGAGTAAATTACTGGGTTTGAAGGCTCAGGACCATAGTCTTGGGGGAACATCAAGGTCAACTGGCATAACATAGTTCATAATGTTCTCTGTCCTAGTTTGGTGAGTAGCGTCTGGTGTCTTAAAAGCTTGTGAGTAGCCATCTAACATACAGCTATTGGCCTCTTCCCATCTGGATCAAAGGAGAGTGAAGGAAACCAAAAATTCAAGGAAGCAATTAGTCCACAGGAACTAATGGCCCACATGAAGCACAGCTACCACAAGCTTGAGACCAGAAGAACCAGATGGTGCCAGGCTACCAGTACTGACTACTCTGACTACGGACACAGTAGAAGTTCCTGGTTAGAAAGGGATAAAAATGTAGAAAGAAACTCAAATTCATAAAAAAGAGCAGACTTACTGGAGGAACCCTCAAGACTATCACCCTAAGACACCCCTTTGACTTGGAACTGAAGCCACTCTTGGAGGTCACCTTTCAGCCAAATAATAGATTGGCCTATAAAATAAACAGTAACATCTGTGAGGAATGTGCTTCTTAGAACAGTCAACTATATGAGAATGAATGGGCAACATTTGCCCAAAAGCAAGGATGAGAAGGCAAGGAGGGGCAGGGAATCTGGCTGGATGGAAACAGGGAAGTCAGGGTGAAAATGGTGAGAGTACTGACACATTGCAGGGATAGCAACCAAAGTCGTGGAACAATTTGTATATGAATTGTTGAATGGGAAATGAATTTGTTGTGCAAACTTTCACCTAAAACAATAAAATGTTCAAAAGATAAAGAAAAGAAGTGAGAATGACTGGTTTTAAACCAGTGGTCTCTAGCTAGCTTTCACAAGAGTCACTTTTGAAAGGCTATGATAGGGCCACAGGCATGCTAGACATTTGTATTTTTCCAGTGTTTGCCATTGTATATAAAGAGCCTGCGGCTGGTGAGGACTCCTGCCTATATGTGACAGTGCCTGCCGCTGGTGAGGACTCCTGCATACGTGTGACAGTGCCTGTGGGGGCTGTAGATTTGCTTCCCCACCAGCTCCTCCCACAGATTTTGAGTGTTCCCTTCGAGGCACTCAGCGCACACATTTAGGTTGCAATAACCAGATGAATGGTAGAACCTGGCTCAGCCTATAATCTAGTACTTATGTTTTTTTTTCTAGAAAAACAAGACACAAGATTAAAGTAGCAGCACTAATTATTGCATTCCTCACTAGAAGAAATAACATTTACAAATATGCAAATACCTAGTAAAAACTAACTTTGTTGTTAAACTCAGCTATTATTGAGTGCGGCACTGTAAAAGCTCGACCTCTATTTATTTTTCCTACTTTAAGGAGACCATTTACTTGTCTTCCATTATTTGATGCCTCAAAATTTAATAGTTACAGGGTTCTTGGTCTATCTAGAGACTCCCATAAGACACTTTTCTCCTACTGCCAAACTTGGTCTGCTTACCAAAGGCAGGTGAGAAGCCACTGTCGGCTCAGAAGGAGCGCTGAACATGGGGTCAGGAGTTCTGGGCTTTGCTGCTAACTCACTGTGCAACCTTGTGCAATTTGTATAGCTTCCGTGGCCATCCATTCATTTATCTCTAAAAAGTGTTTGAAAGCAAAATTCCTGGAAGTTCTGTTTCCAGTCTAACTTGCACCAATTTTAAGCATTTTCTTTGTGTTATGCTTAGCACATTCTCTATTTCCTTGAGTGTTAATCTCCTTTCCTCAAAGCTTATTAATTCTAGCTCTAAGCCTTGCATCTTTCTTGCAGGGTCTCACTTTCTTTTTTTTCCTGCTCATTTTTTTCCCTTTGAGTAAAAGGTGGAGAACGAGAAATGAAATAGAGACATGCATCATAGTTACAAACACAGTTATGACTCTTCCTGACAGTCTTTTTCTAAATCTGGAGGAAGTTACTTTGGCAACCAGGAATCCATATCTCTGCCTGGGATCTAACTTTATCCTTTCTTATTATTTCATTTTGTTGGGATGGCTTTTTACAAATTAAAAAAAAAAAAAATCTAGCTAGCTTCTTGAAATTTCTGAAAGAAACCTATCCTTTTTCCCCTATATCTGGATATTTGAAAGTACAATTGAACCAAACCTCATAAGCTGTTTAAAAGTGGATCCAAGCAATGGTTTTCTCAATGACTTAAAGTTCTTTCCACACAGAATACATGTGGGCTTTGTTCTTGAAGACTGTTGATTCTGTGACAGCTTGCAGCTCTATCTCTTAAATGTGAAATTTGTTCATAGTGTTGAGTTCCAAAGAGTAGTCTTTCCCTAATTACTGTGTGCCAGATATTCATACTGACTTTAAACCACGCAGTGTCCCCTTGTTCTGTTCTAAGTAAAGGTTCCTCATGAGCACAATTAAATGTTCTGGAATTTCCATTCTTCCAAATGTTACCCGTAATTTATTATAATCCATACAGTCGAATGCCTTTGCATAGTCAGTAAAACATAGGTTAACATCATTCTCATATTCTCTGCTTTCAGCCAGGATCCATTTAACATCAGCAATGATATCCCTTGTTCCACGTCCCTTTCTGAAACTAGCTTGAATTTCTGGCAGTTCCCTGTTGATGTACTGCTGCAACCATTTCTGAATGATCTTCAGCAAAATTTTGCTTGCATTTGTGATATTAATGGTATTGTTCAATAATTTCCTCATTCTGTTGGATCATCTTTCTTTGGAATGGGTACAAATATGGATCTATTCTAGTGGATTGGCCGGGTAGCTGTCTTCCAAATTTCTTGGCATAGACGAGTGAGTGCTTCCAGCACTGCATCTGTTTGTTGAAACATCTCAATTGGTATTCAGTCAGTTCCTGGAGGCTTGTTTTTCCACCAATGCCTTCAGTGCAACTTGGACTTCTTCCTTCAGTACCATCAGTTCTTAATCACATACTACCTCCTGAAATGGTTGAATATCGACCAATTCTTTTTGGTACAGTGACTGTGTGTATGCCTTCCATCTTCTTTTGATGCTTCCTACGTCATTCAATATTTTCCCCATAGAATCTTTCTATATTGAAACTTGAGGTTTGAATTTTTTCTTCGGTTCTCTCATCTTAAGAAATGCTGAGCATTTCCTTCCCTTTTGGTTCTCTATCTCCAAGTCTTTGCACATTTCATTATAATACTTTGCATTGCCTTCTCCAGCTGCCCTTTGAAATAATCTGTTCAAATGTTTTACTTCATCATTTCTTCATTTTGCTTTAGCTACTGTACATTCAAGAGCAACTTTCAGAGTCTCTCCTGACATCCATTTTTGTCTTTTCTTTGTTTCCTCTCTTTTTAATGACCTCTTGCTTTATTCATGTATGATGTCCTTGATGTCATTCCACAACTCGTCTGGTCTTTGGTCATTAGTGTTCAGTATGTCAAATCTATTCTTGAGATGGTCTCTAAATTCAGGTGGTATATACTCAAGGTATACTACAACCTCAACTTGAACTCACATATTAGCAATTGATGGCCTGTTCCACACTTGGCCCCTGACCTTGTTCTAACTGATGATATTGAGGTTTTTCATTATCTTTTTCCAAAGATGTAGTCGATTTGATTCCTGTGTATTCCATCTGGCAAGGCCACATGTATAGTTGTTGTTTATGTTGTTGAAAAAAGGTATTTGTAATGAAGAAGTTGTTGGTTTTGCAGAATTCTATTGTGCAATCTCCAGCCTCATTTCTATCACCAAGGCCATATTTTCCAACTACAAATCCTTCTTTGTTTCCAATGTTTACATTCCAGTCACCAGTAATTATCAGTTTATCTTGTTTGCATGTTTGATTAATTTCAGACTGCAGAAGTTGGTAAAAATTTTCAATTTCTTCATCTTCGGCCTTAGTGGTTAGTGTGTAAGTTTGAATAATAGTCGTGTTAATTGGTCTTTGTAGGCATAAGGAAACCCTCCCTGGTGGCATAGTGGTTAAGAGCTATGGCCGCTAACCAAAAGGTCAGCAGTTTGAGTCCACCAGGCAGTCCTTGGAAACTTTATGGGACAGTTCTACTCTGTCCTATAGGGTTGCTATGTGTTGGAATTGACTCGACGGCAGTGGATTTGGTTTTGGGGTCTGTAGGCATATGGATATTATCCTATTACTGACAGTGTTGTACTTCAGGTTTGATCTTGAAATGTTCTTTTTGATGATGAATGCAACACCATTCCTCTTTAATTTGTCATTCCTGGTGTAGTAGATCGTATATGATTATCTGATTCCAAATGGCTAATACCAGTCCATTTCAGCTCCATAATGCCTAGGGTATGGATATTTATGTGTTCCATTTCACTTTGGACAACTTCCAATTTTCCTAAATTCATACTTCATACATTCCACGTTCCTATTGTTAATGGATGTGTGCAGCTGTTTCTTCTCATTTTGAGTTGTGCCGCATCACCAAATGAAGGTCCTGAAAGCTTTAGTCCGTCCATGTCATTACGGTTGACTCTACTTTGAGGAGACAGCTCTTACCTAGGCATCTTTTGAGTGCCTTCTGACCTGAAGGGCTCATCTTCCAGGACTATATCAGATAATGTTCTCTGCTATTCCTAAGATTTTCACTGGCCAATTTTTTTCAGAAGTGGACTGCCATTTCCTTCTTCCTAACCTGTCTTAGTCTGAAAGCTCAGCTGAAACCTGTCCAACAAGGGTGACCCTGCTGGTATTTGAAATACCAGTGGCAAAGCTTCCAGTACCACCGCAACACACAAACCAGCACAGTATGGCAAACTGACAGACACGTGGTGGAGAAAGGGAGGTAGCAAATGGAAAGCAGATAGGCTGAGGTTGGTTGCTGGGGAAATGCTTGGGCAAGATGTCGCAACACAAATTGGGGCAGAATTAGTGCTGGGGGCAGGATGGGGCTATATACCAGGACACTACGACAGGAGGTGGCAGGTCTAGTTAGGGCTG
This sequence comes from Loxodonta africana, assembly GCF_030014295.1. Lineage (NCBI taxonomy): Eukaryota > Metazoa > Chordata > Mammalia > Proboscidea > Elephantidae > Loxodonta > Loxodonta africana. Next base: position 42,586,408 of record NC_087360.1, on the reverse strand, counting down.
CACGCCGGATTCAGTCAGAAGGCAATCCCTGATCAATGGCAGTAGAGGGTTAATTAGGAAGCAAGGTATGAGAGTTAGGGCAAAACATGGCCACTCTGCTTGAATTAATGTGGACACGGTGTTCCTCTGAACTGGCTGGCATCCATCAGCAGTCTGAATATGGCACTTGACATTTGGGACTTCCTGGTCCTTGGCTTAAACCCCAATTCCATTTTGTGGAAGTCCAAATCTACCCATAAGATTTCTGTAAATTTCTGAGTGTAGGAGGAGGGTGATTATGTTTTCCTGCTTGTCTTTGCCTCTAGAGTCCTGCATCCACAGAAAGTATCTCTTTTTCACACTGAACTGACCCCTTTAGCATTTTCTACCAAAGCTCTTCTCAGAACACATTTAAGAATGTCATAAACTTCACTGAAGATTGGGGTCAGGGTGATGAAGGAGAAGTTGCACTGCATGCAGCGAACAGGTTAAAATCTTACCTCAGAAATCCCTGTTCCCAAGTGCCTTTTGCCCAGCCTTTCATTCAGGGGTTTCTTCTTGGCCCTTCACAGCAGATAGGGCAAAGCCTTATACCACTCAGGTTCCACTCTCCTTCCCACCTCTTGTCCCACCCTTCTCATCCCTCTTTCATCCTCCAAAGAAAATGTAAATCTTCTTTTCTCACAAAAAACAAATCTAGCATTTCTTTTTGGCATGGGTTCTAGCTAATATCCATGCTGTGAGGATCTCACCTTCTACTTCAAAAACATTATCAAGTTATTTTCTCAAAGATAGTAGACTTTTAATTCATTGACCTGGATTAAATTTTGTAACATTGGAGCTTCCAGACTAACTATGAGAGAGATGGGGAGAAGGGATGATGAGGAGCGATTGGATTTGGAGGACCGTTGTTTCTAATCTCCACTCCAGAGTGTCTGAGGACTCCCCTGATCTTGTCACATGTTTGTGTTTTATCCCCCATCACCTTTGCTCCTAGACAGTAAAGACTTTAAAGACAGGGACTATGTTGTATCATCATCTTATCCCTGAAGCACGGACCAAGGTGCCCTGAACCCAGTAGATATTCAGTAAATATTTATTGAGCAAATAGATGTGCTCAGTGCTGTACTAATGGAGATGGTTAAAAAAGTTAATCTTTGTTTCTAAGGAGCTTATAGTCTAGTCAGGAAGGCAAAATAACACATATGAGAAAATCAGAGAATAATTAAGCCATGAGCCTTGTGGTACTGACTGGGGGGTGAATTTGTCAAGAATTTGGAAGTGCTTAATTAAGCATATCTACATTCTTTGTTGTATTTACAGCATTTAAATAAAATTGCGACTCTTATCCAGCTCATCAGTGATTCACATACCCAATTTTTCCATATTAAGAACAGAAGTGTATAGCCGTATTTTCAGGTATTTTTAAAGGGCATCAAAGATTATGAATTTCATTTTAGCATCAGCAAATGACAATCTAGTTTTAACAAGTTATTTTGAATTTAGTAAAAATATAAAACTCAAGTTAATTTTGTTTTCTGGTAATTATTCTAACAGGGAGAGATTTCCATGGGGGTATTAGGATGAAATATTGTTTTTGGGTATGTGACATGTTTCTGGGTATTTTAAGGGAAATTTAATCTGATTTTGGTCCAAATATAATTTACTCACAATAATGGAGAAATATTTTATATGCAGAGAAATCTATTGATGTTCTTAAAACTTTTCTCCTGGGAATAAGAAATCACATTTTTCTAAGAGTAAATCACAAAATGTCTGGTGTCTAATTTTTCTAACAAAATCTGAGTTAAGTAGCAAATTGGGCAGTTCCAGATCAATTATTTTTGTTTTTAATTTTTGAGTTTTTCTTTTAACGTCATGCAAAGGAAATTATTTTAGAGGAGGCTTTCTTTCTTATTCTGACAGTTTTATTTGCTAACCCATTTTTTTCTTCAAACAGTGGTTTTGGGAGATTAAAGTAATAAAACAATTTTGATGTCTGTGGATTAATGGTGTCTATATTCAGGATGTTTCAGACCTGTTAGAAGCTTGGAAATAGCATCTACATGTATTTCTTCATTTTAATTTTAAAATACTTTCTCAAAGAATTAGATACCAGTCCCAAGTAAATATTTTGAATTTTAAAGAGATTTAGGCTAATATATAGCCCAATTTTGTACTCTTGAAAGATCTGAGAACCATTTGCAAATAAATATTATGTTTTGGAAGCTAAACTTCAAAGAACTTTGGTAGTGTCAGAGTGTAAAGGGGATCTTTCGTGGTCATCCAGGAACCCAGAGGGCACAACCAAGTGTTTCAACTCCCTTGCTGTTTGGGGACACTACTCCTTTGGCACCCCTACATCTCTCCGGGTTTTGTCTTGACTTCCAAGATCTGATTTCGATCTGACTCATTTTGGCATCGTATATACTCGACGGCAGCAGGTTATATACAGAGGTATTGTCAGCTCTTCTCTTCCCTGGTGCAGGCTTTACATTTCTCACGGGCCAGAAGCCTGGGCAAGGGCCCAGCTCTTGCTCCACAGCTCTTTGCTGCCCTCTACTGCCCACAGCAAATGGCAGCTAACCCTTCCAGGGCCAGCTAGCTCATAGGTTTTGATACCTGGATCATTGCAATAGTCTTCTGGTCTCTCGGTCATTCAGCTCATCAAACAAATCATAGCCAGATAAATCTTCCTAAAATATCATTTCACCTGAGAAGCAGCTCAATTGTACTTTTTAGGTGCATAGACTGGAGATAGTCAGCCTGGGTTCAGACCCAGCTCTACCGTTTATTAACTGTATGATCTTGGGTAAGTTAATTAAACTTTCTATGCCTCAGTTTTCTAGTCTGAAAAATGAGGTTGATAATACCCTTATAAAGTGGGTATCATTGTTATGTGCCAATGATCTCGAAGGTGGCTCAGGACCAGACAATATTTTGTTCTCTCATACATGGGGCCACCATGAGTCAGAGCGGAAGGCAACTAACAGTAACAACGATAATATTGTTATGAGGATTTAATGAAATAAAATGAGAAATATTTAGAACAGTGTTTGGCACATTGTAATGCTAAATAACTGTTAGTTATTGTTATAATTATTACCACCCTTCTTTTAGGATTTGCTGTAGACCAGCATTTTCCAAAATATGGAAAATAATTCAAGTTGTTATTAGCTGGTTCAAGGGCATGGCGTTGAATAACAATCACATAGTGAAAAAACTATTCCTTTTTTTCAACTGTCTTTTAGCTTTTCTGATTATATCATGATGGAAGTGTCAGCTTGGTACTGAATGTTTTTAATCTTTCTCCAATACTTGATAATAATCTTTCAGCTATGCTGTTGTTGTTAGGTGCTGTCAAGTTGGTTCCCAGTCATAACGACCTTACGTACAACAGAACGAAACACTGCCTGGTCCTGTGACATCCCACAATCGTTGTTAAGCTTGAACCCATTGTTGCAGCCACTGTGTCAGTCTCTCTCTTTGAGGGTCTTCCTCTTTTCCACTGACCTACTTTACCAGGCATGGTATCCTTCTCCAGGAACTGATCCCTCCTGATAAGATGGCAAGGGACAGCTATAGGCTTTCAGAATTTAAAAATAGCCATTTTGACAGAGTTTTTCTATTTCTGGCAAATGATGCTGGTTTTCCATTTATAATTATAATATAAATGTCTTTTAAAATTAATCTAGGTTAACAAAGGTGAGTTTAAAATACTAAGTAAATATTAAATATGTCATACTGTAGCTTGATACATGGCAAAAACATGAACATGGTCCACAAATGCCTGAAGTTGGAGGAGCACATGCTTTTGGCCTTCACCGTCTGTCTTCAACTGGCCTGGTGCATTTTCTGCTCTCCTCATGGGCCTCTATTATAGCCAGACTGCCCCATTGATTACTGACATGTTCTGAGCATTTCTGATTTTTTTTTTTTCTCAAGGCTGCCTTCCCAGTTCCTCTCCACTTTCCCAATTTTCACTCATCCTTAAACCCCCCATTCAAAACTGACGTTCTCTGCAAGGCCTTCCGTCCATACCTTGGCTCTAGTCTCCTTCATCTAGACCTTGACATGCTCATCATCTGTTCCATTTTCGGTATATGATTCTGTTATTTCCATGTGTAGGTCTTGTTTCTTCAGCTGGAAGAAAAGGACTGGACTATCCTTTAGGACGGGGGTGTGATATTATCTTAATACTCTTATTAGGGTATTACAGTGCCTTGGATGCAATAAATATTAGTAAATATTTTATTCTAACTGCTGTGTTTCTGAATTGAAGTATAATTTATATACCACCAAATTCACCTATTTTAAATTCACCTGTTTTAGCTGTACTGCTAGATCATTTAAAATAAATTTATACAGTTGCATAACCATCAAAATAGTCCAGTTTTACAACTCTTTCATCACCCCTAAAAATTCTCTCTTGCTATTTGTAGTCACTCCCCTCTACCACCCTCAGGCCCAGGCAACGTTTGATCTATTTTCTGCCTTTATAAAGAAATTTTAAGTAAATGGAATTATGCAATATGTAGCCTTTTCTGTCTGGCTTCCTTCACTTAGCAAAATGTTTCCGAGGTTCATCCATGTTGTTGCTTGTATTAGTGGTGTTTTTGTTTTTATTACTTAGTAAAAAAAAAAAATGTAGCAATGGATATATTACATTTTGTTTATCCATTTACCACTTGGTGGATATTGACATTTTTGGTTTTCGGGTATTACGAATAATACTGTATGAACTTCACATGCATGTCTTTGTATGAATATAAGTTTTCATTTCTCTTGGGTAACTAGGAGTGGAAATTACTGGGTCATATGGTAACTGTAGGTTTAACTTTAAAAAGCTGCCAAATTGTTTACCATTTTATACTCCCAAAAGCATTGTATGAGTGTTCCAGTTTCTCCACGTTGTAGGCAACACTTTGTATTGTGTGTTTTTTTTTTCTTATAGCCATTCTAGTGGGTGATTAGAGATGAATCAAGGGTGACTTGGATTTTCAGGTTGAGTAATTTGGTGTTTGGTACTACCATTTAATGGGAGGCTGAGAGAAGAATGGACATTTTGAGGAAAATCGAGAGTTTTGGTTTAGCCAAGTTGAGTTTGAGATGCTTCTTAGCCATTCAAGAGGAACTATTAAGTAGGTAGCTGGATATAGAGGCCAACTATGTTCATTCCATCTATGTAAATTTATTAAATAATGCACCCTGAGGTAGCTGCTTCAATTTTCCGTATCCTAGATGTCTGTCTGATGGTTGGGACAAGTCATAAAACTTGTGATGTCAGTTTTTTTTAATCTATAAAATAAAATAATACGTGTCCTTCCTCCAAAGGTTGGGTGAGGAATGAATGAGTTAAGGAGTGTGAAAGTGCTTATTGTTATTGTCTAACCGCTTATTTTGCACATAACAGGTGCTTAGCAAACACTGACTTAATAAATCGAAGAATGCAGGTAATAACCAAGTATGTAATGGTGGAAAAAGGGAGAGAGGGAGGGAGGGAGAAAAGAGAAAGAGTGGAAGAGAGAAGAGAAAGGAGGAGAGAGGGAGGCAGAGAGAGGAAGGAAAAGAGTGAGAAGAAGGGGAGGGGAGAGGGAGAGAAAGAGAGAGAGAAGAAAGGAGAAGGAGGGGGGAGAGGGAGAAGAAGTGGGAAAAGGAAAGAGAGGGAGAGAGAGACATGGGAAGGGTGGTCCATCAGAATTCCAAATTTGAGCTTGGTGGAAAATGGAATTTATCTTTTATTTTATGGCACCAGGAAGACAACATGGAAGAGTTAGGATTTTACCAGAAATTTAAATGATAACATTTACCACATAAAGCATAACGGTTTGCATGTGTTTTATCTTAATACAAGACTTTAAACTTCTCGAGGATTGGGGCCATTTCTGATGTGTCTCTGTATTTCCTAGAGCCTTAGCTTGCTGCTTTTACCATAATATGAACACAGCAACAAGTAAAAAAAATTAGCACGAAAATACCTTGCGGGGGAGAGCGTGGTTGGCAAACAAATGTAGAAGATGCACATTATTTACGTAAAAATATGGTAATCTACTTTCTGTGTCACTGGATTTGCCTATTCTAGACCTTTCATATAAATGGAATCATACAATATGTGGACTTTTGTGCCTGACTTCTTTCATTTAGCATAATGTTTTCAAGGTTCATCCATTTTGTAGAATTTACCAGTATTTCATTCCTTTCTACTGCTGAATAATATTCTATTGATGGGCTTTTTGGATTGCGTCCACTTTTTGACTATTATAACTAATGCTGTTATGAACATTCATGTAGAACTTTTTGTCTAATTCAAGAGATTTATCGTTCTAGCTCTTATATTTAAGTTTGTGATCCATTTTCAGCAATTTTGCATATAGTTTGAGATCAAAAATTTTGATGTGGGGGTCCAAATTCATTCTTTTCATGTGATATTCAGTTGTCCTAGCACCATTTGTTGAACAGAGTATTCTTTTCCCCATTGAAGTTTTGTGGCACCCTGTTTAAACCAATTGACCATGAATGTATGGGTTTATTTCTAGACTCTCAGTTCTATTCCATCTATATTTCTTCCCTTATGCCAATATTACACTGTCTTGATTACTGTGGCTTTGTAGTAAGCTTTGAAGTTGGGAAGTATGAGCCCTTCAGCATTGTTCTTTTTCAAGATTGTTTTGGCTATTCTGAGTTGCTTGCATTCCCTTATTAATTTTAGAATCAGCTTGTCAATTTCTGCAAAAAAGCCAGCTGAGATTTTAATGGGATTGCATTGAATCTGGGTCAATCGTGGAAGTATCTTAACAATATGAAGTCTTTCAAATCCATGAGTATGAGATGTCCTTCCATTTATTTAGGTTTTTAATTTCTTTCAACAATATTTTCTAGTTTTCAGTGTGCAAGTCTTGTGCTTCTTTGATTAAATTTATTCTTCTTAATGCTATTGTGATAGAATTATTTTCTTAGTTTCATTTCTGGATTTTTCATTGCTAGTGTGTAGAAATACAACTACTTTTTGTATGTTGAGCTTGTATCCTGCAACCTTGATGAACTTGTTCATTAGTTCTAGTAGTTTTTCTGTGGGTTTCTTAGGATTTCTATGTACAACATCATGCCATCTGCAAATAGAGATAGTTTTACTTCTTTTCCAATTGGGATGCCTTTTATTTCATTTTCTTGTCTAAATGCTTTGGTTAGATCCTCTAGTAAAATGTTGAATGGAAGAGAAAAGAGCAGACATCCATGTCTTATTCCTGATCTTAGGGAGAAAGTTTTCAGTTTTTCACCATTAAGTATCATGTTAGCTGTGAGCTTTTTGTAGGTGTCCGTTGCAGTTTGAGGAAGTTCCTTTCTTTCCCAGTTTGTTGAGTGTTTTTATCATAAAAAGGTGTTTTATTTTCTTAAATTCTTTTTCTGTGTCTATTGAGGTAGTCATTTGGCTTTTGTCCTTTATTTGATTTATGTGGTGCATTACCTTGAACAAACCTGCATGCTTGGAATAAATCTCACTTGGCCATGGTTTACAGTCCTTTTTATAAACTACTGAATTTAGTTTTTTAGTATTTTTGCACAGCATTTGTAAGGGGTAGGGGCCTTTAGTTTTCTTTTCTTGTTATATTTTTGTTGGTTTTGGTGTCCGTGATTATCGGCCTCATAGAATGAGTGGGGAGGTGTTCTCTCCTCTTTTTTGGAAGAGTTTGTGAAGGTTGGCATTTCTCCTTTAAACCTTAGTTAGAATTCTCTACTAAAGCCATCTGGGCCTGGAATTTGTGTGTGTCTCTGTGTGTGTGTGTGTGTGTGAAGGGCATTTGTTGATTACTAATTCAATCTTTTTACTTGTTATAGGTCTATTCAGATTTTTAATTTCATCTTTAATCAGTTTTGGTAGTTTCTTCTGAGAATTTGTCCATTTTTTTTTAAGTTATCTAATTTATTGATATACAGTTGTTCACAATATTCACTTATAATCTGTTTTACTTCTGTAAGATTGGTAAAAAGTGCCCCTCTTTCATTTATGATTTTAGTAATTTGAATCTTCTCTCTTTGTTCTGGTCAATCTAGCTAAATGTTTGTCAATTTTGTTGATCTTTTAAAGAACCAACTTTTTTTTTTTTAATTTTCTCTATTGTTTTTCTGTTTCATTTATTTCTACTCTAATGTTTATTTTTTCCTTCCATCTGCTAGGTTTGACTTTAGTTTGATCTTCTTTTTCCAATTTCTTTAAGGTAGGAATTTAGGTGACTAACTTGAGATCTTTCTTTTACAGTGTAGTTATTTATAGCTATAAATTTCCTTCTGAGAACTGCTTTCACTGCATTTTATAAGCTTTGGCATTTTATGTCTTCAATTTTGTCATCTCAAACTTTTTCTATTTTCCTTTTGAATTGTGTAAAAGTGTATTGGTTAATACTGACATATTTGTGAGTTTCGCCAATTTTTTTCTGTTATTAATTTTTAATTTCATTCTATGTGATCAGAGAATTTACTGTGTGTGATTTCAGTCCTTTTACATTTATTGAGGCTTGTTTTATGGACTAGCTTATGGTCTGTTCTGGAGAATGTTCCATGTGCAATTGAGAAGAATTTATATTCTGCTGTAGCATAGTGGTTAAGAGCTACGGCTGCTAACCAAAACATCAGCAGTTCAAATCCACCAGCTGCTCCTTGCTACCACTTTTATTCCCTTGTCCTTTCTTTTACTGTATATTTTTGAGTTATGTTTTTAGTGGTTCCCCTGAGTACTGCAGTTGCCATCTTAATTTATAGCAGCCTATTTTGGATTAGTAGGCAAATGGTTAAGCACTTGACTACTAGCTGAAAGGTAGGCAGCTCAGACCCACCCAGAGATGTCTTGGAAGACATGTGTGGTGCTCTGCTTCTGAAAGGTTAAAGTCTTGAAAATCCTAGGGAGCAGTTCTACACATGGGGTCGCTTTGAGTTGGAATCAACTTGGTGGCAACTAACAACAACAAAAACAATTTGCATTAATACCAAGTTAATTTAAATAGCGTACAAAAATTTTGCTCCTTTATAGCTCCATTTTCCTCCCTCCTTTATGCTGTTATTATCACAGATTACATCTTTATCCATTATGTGCCCATCAGCATAGATTTATAATTATTGCTTTATATAATTGTCTTTTAAATCAGATAGGAAAAGAAGGGAGTTACAAACAGCAAAAAATACATTTATATTGTCTTTTATATTTTCAAAAGTAGTTACTTTTACCAATGCTCTTTATTTCTTCATGTAGATTCAAATTACCGTCTAGTGTTACTCATTTCAATCTGAAGGACCTCCTTTCTTGTAGGGCAGGTCTGCTAGTGTTGAACTCTGTCACGTTTTGTTCATCTGGGATATCTCAAAGTCTTTTTGTTTCTTGAAGGATGATTTTGCTGGATGTCAAATTCTTGGTTGATATGTCTTTTCTTTCAACCCTTTGAATATATCATCCCATTGTCTTCTGGCCTCCATGTTTTCCGATTAGAAATCAGCTGTTACGCCTATCGAGGGTCCTTTGTTGCTATGAGTCCGAATCGACTCTCCATGGCACCAGGTTTTTTTTTTTTTTTGGTTTGTACTTGATGAGCCGCTTCTCTCTTGCTGCTTTCAAGATTCTCATCTTTGTCTTTCAGAAGTTTGATTATGAATTGAAAATCCACTGTGATCCTTCCTACCTTTAATTACCCATCAGAAAAGATAGCATGGGACATTTTGTTAATGCTTTAATTCAACCTTTGTGAAATCTTTATAGCATTTCTCTAATCTATCAACTTTATGACTTAGTAATACATTGGTTTGATTTTCATTATCATAATTCATATGTTCATAGAACTTCAGAGTGATAATTATGTGATCCATTCTCATCAATCATTTGCTTGATGGATTTGTTGATCACCTGCATATGGAAGGCTCTGTGTGAGACTTGTATTGTTTTGAGATAAGTAACACATAGTCCTGCCTGTGAGGATAACACATTTGATTGGCAGAGCACCACACTCAACTAACTACAATACAATAGGACTATAAGATGGACGTATGTTATGAGTATAATCAAAGAATTATGGAATCACAGAGGAGGAAGTTATTGATTTTCATATTTGATAAACAAACTGAGGATTAGACAGATCAAGCAATTTGAAACCTTGAGGTCACATAAATTAGAAAGTGGCAGAGCCAGGGACTAGAACCCATTTGTTTGGGTTCTTTATATGAAACTATGGGACTGTAGGGTGTAACAGTTCTGTATTTTCAAGCTTCAAAGGTAAAAATGATTTTTTAAATAAGGTAAATGTGTGAAGCACATACTGGCTATTTTGCCTCAAGAGGCATACATGCTACAAATAAATGTATGGTCATTAGAATGTAGTAGTATAAATGTAACAAATAAGTGACTATGTTAAAACGTGAGTATCAAAATATGAAAAGATATTTAATTTTGCTAGGTCCACATTGTTTTTTCTTTCCCTTTTTATTGCTATTTCTGTTTTTGAAAAGAACCTCCCATCCTATCCCCCTCCCCACGGCATCTCCAGCAAAGTTTGGAATAGGTAAACTTTATATTAGAATTTCCTTAAAAATACGATTTACTGGTCAGAGCCTACATTCTTTTCCCATAGGATAATGACTTATTTGGTCATACAGTATTAATTTTAATCTGCATGCTTCCTTTTCTATTCTCCCATGATTCTTTGCAGCAGGACAAGGAAAACTAAGTCTTATAAAATGAAATACAGTACGTGCTGCTTATTAAATTTACATACATCTCTTCTCACAGGAGATTTTTGATTCACTGCATTGTGCATATGTCGCATATGGACATTTCTAGGAAACAGATTCCTTATTGCTGAGCAGTGAGTGGCTTCCAGTACTCCATTATTGCTCTGGGAATGTGTTAGTAATGATTATGAAAGGTAGGATACCGTGAAATCTGCAAGGTGATTTGGCAGAAGTCGACGCTGTTGGTGCCAGGATTTGGGTACCATACCACAGTTTCCTGTTTTCAAATGTATTAATTGATCTGCAAAGGACATCTTTTGGAGACAAGAATTCAGACAGACTGGCACAGGCTGGAGCTCCGCCAAGACTGCTCGGAAGGTTGCCATACTGGGAGTAGAAGAGTGATGTGAGAGAGAGAGAAAGAAAGAGAGAGAGGGGCAGAGTGAGAGGGAGAGCTGAGGAAAGAAAAAAAAAAAGGCAAGACTTGGCACAGCTCAGTCAGATCAGCTTCTTTTGTCTGCTTTCTCGGCTTGAGCTTCAGGAAGGAAAACCGTCCAGGGGTACAGACAAACTCAGAACTTTTTGTTTTTCAAACTCAGAAGGTTTTTTTTTTTTTAACTCTCTTGGGCTCTTTGAAAGTATTGGTACATACAGTGACTTTAGTCATCAGTATTAAGGGAAATAAAATGCTGTTTTCAAAATGAAGCTTCCACAGTGTCCATGCATTTGGGAAATACTGTATTTGATTTTTTGCATGTATGATTATACCATGAGAGACAGGACTAATTTAGAAGATGGCAAGGCAAATTTTAATTAGAGAGGATATGAATTTTTTACAAAATAAAGTCTGTTCATCAATACAAACCTGCTTTCAAACCAAATCAGACATCCTTCGGAATGTGTCCAGAACGTAAGTTTTTAGATTTTATTTTATTTTTTCCCATTTATAGGCATTAACTTTTCAAGGAGCCTTTCTAAGATTTTATGCAACCCAGTCAAGAAGTCAGGGTAAAAGTTGTTCTATGTGTTTAAGAAAACATTTTCTTAAAGCAGCAGCTTTTATTTCTGCTGCTTCCTGCTGTCCTAAACTATCCCCCAGCAATTAGTGACAACACTGAAGACCAGAAAGGCAAGCTGAAGACACCCAGACTTCGCTTGAAGGGCAAACAAGAAATGTGAGCTTGGTCATTATTTTTTTTTGTGTCTTTGCTCTGAACCATTTTTGGAGGGTTGGGGAGGGGAGTGGGTAGGTGTCTATGTCTAAAAGATGTGTGCGATTAGTGAATTCTCATTGTGAGAAGGAAATGATAAAAGGTAATTTTTGTAATGTTGGCAGAATGGCTGGGAATGGTAGAGAATAGAAATCTAAATGTTTCTTGAGAATTAGAGGATAGAAATCTAAATGTTTCTTGAGGATAAGAAGTAGTGAGCTGTATTTGAAATACTTTGAGAAAAATTCCATTGTTTTTAGTTGGTTAGATTTTTATAATTAAACGATTACTATAGCTTGGCTCTCAAAATTTTTTAAGAAGGAAAATCTGGAAAGTTCATCGATTTTCTTTTTAAAACTATCTGGTGTCTTAGTTATATATATACTTTATATCTAATTTCTTAACAATAAATACTACCTATTAGGCCGGGTTATGGTTGGATTGTGATAGTTCTGCTCTGAAAATCAGCATTTTTGTAGGAGAGGGTAAGTGTAAGTCACGTATTTTTGTGGACCTCCCTCCTTGCTAGTAAGTATTCTAATTTTAAAAAAGAGAGTTTGAGTTGTAGGATTAGGTTATGACTTATTATAACAATATATCTTCTTTTTATTTTATATATTAAAAGAATAGAAGAAAATCGTATATATTTACATAAGTGCTAATCATTTTGGACAGTATAAAAGACTGTTCCAGGATCTATGCTTTTGTTTTGAGTATGTAATTATTAATTTGTTAACCCTTTGACAAAAAAAGGAAAGATTTTTTCTTTATAGTTATATTATTTTCCACCTTACGTTGTCAATTTTTTTAAATGGTATTTATAGAATTAGAATGATACATCAGCAATTCTGAGAATGGCATTTAATATACAAATATGATTTAGTATGAAATCTAATATAAGTGTTTGAATAGTTAAGCTAATGTACTAATCAACATTTTGATGTTCAATAAAATGAAATTACTTTTATGTTTATGTGAGTTGCCAAAATGACAACCTTTGTTTTATAAGCTTCTTTATACACTACCTTGCTCATAATCCTAAAATGGATGCCAAGACATAAAAGACATGCTGATAGTCTCTGGAAAGGAAATGTTTGCATGACTATAGTCTTCTATTTTGAATAATCACAGGATCATTCATGCCTGTACTAAAAACCAACAATATTTGAAACAAAAAGAAAGTTCAGTAAATAAGTTTAAATGAGAGCTACATTTTAATATTGTCCATCTTATTACCGATTTTTATTTACTTTAATTTACTTCTTGAAAATTTAACATAACCTCTTCTCATTTTGGTTGCTAATTATATAACTTCTTTAATTTATCTTAGATAATTTTTTTTCTTAAAGTTTGAAGAATCTTTACTGGCTTATTTTTTAACTTCTTTGCAGCGAACTCAGTGAGAACAAACTTATCTTATATTCAAACTATTTTATGTCCACGTATTATTTTCTAACACTACAATGAAGAGTAGATAAATTAAGAAATGAAGATGTCAGAAGATACTTTAAGAAATGTTAAATTTCTCGGTTTTCGTAGAACTATCTTTTATAGTTTATTAGACTTAAGATTTTATAAATATCAGCTGTTATATCCCATGAAGTTTCTTAGCAATACATTATCTCTGGCCTACTTGTTACATACCTTAAAATGATGAAGTTCCCTATTAAGATACTTCTTGTTACCTGGTATAATAAATACTCCTTTGTACAACCATTTTTAAAGATATGTTTAAGAAATTGTGTGGATTACATTTTTAAAAAACATACATTCAGGTTTAACATAACACATGGGTCTTTACTTTTAGACTTTCTATTAACAAACACATTGACCTATAAAAAAAAACTTTTAATTATTTCCACATGAGAATATTTCAGATCTTATTTTAAAGTGTATAAATGCAAGTGGTTTGATTGTAAATGAACTCTATTTCAGCATATATTCATTGTAGTTTGAAATGTATATTTCGAAGTAGAGTTATTAAGACAGATTAATATTTAACTACTACTTGATAAAGCTATAATTAAATTCCATTTGGATGTATATACCTGAACATACAAATACCTTATTTTATAAACAATTCATGAGCCTCTCAAGGGGGCTTAGTCCAGTATTTTATAATTATTTATTCATTTATTCAACAAATGTTTAATGAGCACCCACTTAAATATGCTAATATTCTATTGAAGTTATTTTGGGCAATAGGGAAGGAAGCCACATAGATGAATGGAAGAGGGAATAGACTTAAAATAGAGGTACAAAAGCCTAGTTAGAAAAGAGCAGTACTGCCAATGAGATTTCTTCCCATAAAGTATGTTAAATTTTATTGCACAATACATGTATTATAGAATGTTATTATAAAAAATCAGGAAATTAGGTGTAGTTCATATAGTTATAGGAATTTTGTTTTAACCATTGTTTAGACGGCTGCATCTTATTAGTCAAAAAGCTTCAGTTGTTCAAGTTTTCTGACAGATGTGTAAAATAAGCAATTCAAATGCTGTGAGGAAGAAATGGGGAAGATTGAACCACTGCTCACATGCTAGATTTTATGTATGTTGAAGCAAGTGTCGCTGACCCTTTCCAAGATGTGGCTGTAGTGTAAAAGGCAGTGACCTAATTGTAAGAGATTTTTTCTTTCCATTGTTTTCTTTTGTGAGAAAGAGGAGGAAGAGGCGGCCAATTCCACATCCTTAAGCCAGCATGGCTCTTTGAAAGTAAGTTTGATGGGGGCAGTGTATTTTAAAGGGACCAATCAGTTCACTTCATGTATTCTCTAAGGTAATTATTTATGTTTTTTTATCCTTAGCTTTGTTCACTAACAAAAAAGACTCATAGGTATAACACATCTTTTGACTCTAGATGTAAGTGAGCACTAAACTTAGTAGCTTACTTTATCGCATGCAGTTGTTCTCTAATATAATAAAGAAAGTATAGGTTCATATTCTGAAAAAAAAAAATAATAATTCTGAAGAGGAGATAAAAGTCAGGGAGATAAGCTCGGAGGCTGTTGTGGTAGCCAAGGCCTGTGGCAGGGATGGTGGCTGATGGGATGGAAATAAGGAATGTTTCAGCAGCAGGTATGCACTGCTGAAGTAATTCCATAAATATTCCCCGAGGCCCTACTACTCTGTGCCAGTCAGCATGTAGGATGTAGGGGATACAAAGATATAATTTCCACCTGTAAGGAATTCATAGTATAGTGGGGAGGAGTAGGGTAGGAATAACTGATATACGTGTATCTCTTGATAGTTTACCAAATGCTTTCACCTGGTATCTCATTTCATCCTAGCAGCAATGTCTAGTACAAGGACTGGTATAATGGACACTCAATAAGTGTTTACTGAAGGACTAAACCATTAAGACTGCTCTTGAATCTTATTTAAGAGAATTTTTTTCCTCATGGTTGAGAAACAAAAAGCACTGTGCTTGTTTTTACCTTGAGTTTGTGTTGCTGGTGGGGTGGGGGGTGGTGTGGAGCCTAAGACCACATTCTTTTTGACTGTGTTAGGATCACCTGAGGTAGCCATTGTGGACAGTATAAGATAAGGGCTTGGGTGGTACACAATGGCCCTGACTTCCATTCCCTCTTCAGCGGGCCTCCATTCTCTTGTGTTTTCTCTGTCCTAGATTCTCCAAAGGATCCCATAATGTCTGTTAGGATTTGTTGGTGTAGGCTAGGCATTGAGCAGACCAGCTGAATTGTCTAACAAGTTTAAAATATTTGTGAGCATGGAAAGAAGGATAAGGGAATGGAGACAGAGAGAATGTGTTAGGGAAAATGTGGAGAGCTGAGGGCACTCCTTCAGTCCTGTCAGTAACTTACACAGTGAGGCCTAGTAAAACTCTGAGGGTGTGTGTGGTACGTTGGGGTTAGAATGGAATATCAGAAACAATCAGTGCCAAGAGTGTGATAAGGCATTATAGGGGCTGTAAAATGGTTGGTGAGGCCAGTTTATGTTGAACAACATCTTTCTAGATCTTTCTTTAGGGGTGTTTTGAATAGGGAGCAGAGTCAGGGCCATTGTGTATAGTTATGGAGTGTGCCTTGCAGAGAGATATCTGGCTGAGGGGATGTTTGGGGACTGAAATTCAGCCCCTTCTCTTCTGCCCAAGCCCTGTGCCTTGGTGTGCTTGGATAAGGTACATGGGGAGCATGGGTGCTAGTGGTGGCTCTGGAGAGAATGGGCAGTAGGGACAAATCCGGGCTTGAAATTGCAATAGGAGGGATGATCAAATGGGTTAGGGTTGGGAAGGCAGCATCCCAGTATTTGGCCATGTGATTCAGGTGGTGTGGGGAATGTAGTCAGAAAAGTTCCCAAGAACATGGTGATAGGCAAAGATGAGTGAGTAGAAATTCCAGTAAAGTAAAAGAAAATATTCAGAGAGTACTGAGAGTTAGGCGTTTAGTTGAAACCTGATAGGTTGTGAATAATAGCACCAACTCTGGAAGGCTCAACTTAAAAGTTTGGTAATTGGACTAAGGTTATTTCATTTCTCTAAAAGGAAGTACAGAAAAGAAAAAAAAAAGGTTACTTGTTTGTATTCTGTATTCCACAATGATATAAGAATTAAAATTTCTCCTCTGTTTTTTACAGTTAAGGACCTTTTGTTCCTGTACAAATAAATACATCTCTAATATATGGATCTTGAGGTTTTGTAGAAAACAGTTTGAAATTATGATTTAGGTTTCAAGGTATTAGTACTTCTGTAGTGATGCCATCCTTTTTATACCACGTATTAATGCCTTTTTCCTTTGTTGTTTTTGTGTGCCATTGTATTGATTCTGACTCATAGCAACCTTATAGGGTAGAGTAAAACTGCCCCATAGGGCTTCCTAGGCTGTAGTCTTTATTGGAGCAGATTGCTAGGTCTTTACTCCTGTGGAGCCGCTGGTGGGTTTGAATCATCAGCCTTTCGGTTAGCAGCCAAGCGCTTAACCATTGTGCCAGCAGGGCTCCTGTTTTTCCTTTAGCCATTCTTATTTTCCCTTACTTGAAAAGAACAAATTGTTCTCAGGGATCTGAGAGTACTTTACCAACCAGTTGCTGCCAAATCCATAGTAACTCATGGTGACCCCACGTGTTGGGTAGGGTTTTCAAGGCTGTAACCTTTGGGAAACAGATCGTCAGGCCTTTCTTCTGAGGTACCTTTGGTTGGGTTTGAACTGCCAACCTTTTGGTATAGTAAATGTGTGCTTAACTGTTTGTGCTCCTAGGAACTCCTGAGAGTGCTTTACTTTAGGTATACTCAAAAGAAAGCTATTTTTGAAACAAATATTCCTTTAATAATATGTGTTAGAGAGGCTAGGCTTCAGAGTCTCACCAATCTGAGTTTGAATTTTGAATCCACTTTTTAATTGGGCACTTTGGTCAAGTTATATAGGCCTAGTTTCTTCACCTATAAAATGGGGATAATGATGTCTCCTTCAAAGGGCTGTTGGGAGGAGAAATAAGGAAATATATTCTCAACTCTTAACATAGTATGTGACACGTAGTAAGTATTCAGTAAATGATAGATATTATTTTTATTGTTTGTTTTTTATATGACACAATAACCTGGATAATCCCTGGGTTGTATATACCTTACATTTAGCTTATTTTGTTGGTGCTACGTGTCTTTGATTACTTGCTTAATTATAGTCAAGCTCTCAAATTAGGGACTGAGCCTTTTCTAATTACTAGCTTCTCTGAGATTATGTGCTTACCAGTAATGCATTGAATAAAAGATTTTAAATGAAGAAATGAAATTATAGTTCCTTTTTTAAGTTAATTTTGAAAATTTATTTTTAAAAGTAGAAAAAACTTACTTGGGTAAGAATTCCATTTTCCTATTATTAGCGTGCTAGGTTTTATCAGAGGAGCTTTGGTGGCACAGTGATTAAAGTGCTTGGCTGCTAACAGAAAGCCCGGTGGTTCAAACCCATCGGCTGCTCCTCTCCACGTGAGAAAGATGTGGCATTCTGCTTTCGTAAAGATTTATAGCCTTGGCAAACCTATGGGTCCTGTAGGGTCGCTGTGAGTTGGGATCTACTTGATGACAGTGGGTAGGTTTTTTTCAGACTTTTTAAACTTAGAAGAGGTCAATATATTAGAAAATGATCAGAAGAAATGAGTTGGACTGGAGGCTTTTAAAATTTCAGTGATAAAGTATTTCATTTGAATTGTTAACCTGCACTTGTGGTTTCAGGTTAATAACACAGATCTTAAAGATAATACATATGTCTTGAGAGTAATAGGATTCTTAAAGGCCAATAATGACAGTACTGGATCGCAGTGCTTGGTCACTGGCTAACTGGATGGGTGATCATAGGCAAATCTAAATTTGGAAAGTTGACTTTCCATCAGTAAAATGGGTGTCATAATACTTACACCAAAGAGTTGTTAAGAATATTAGGTGAGAAAATATGCCGGGGAGCAATTTAACTGGCAAGTATTACACAATTTGAGAGAGAGTTATCTAGCTAGCCCAAGCACTTGACTGTTATTGGTGAAGATAGTGTACCTAGTTTTGTATGCCTTCCAGCTCTGCATGGTAGTAGGCAATGGATTATGCACATATATCCTTTTAAAATGCTTTAAAATTTTAATTATGAAAAATTTCCAAAGATGTAGCAAAGTGATGAATAAAATACAATGAATACCCATGTACCTGTTATCCAGAATTAACAAATGCCATATTTACTTGCTGAAGATTTTTTTTTTTTTTTAGAAAATAAAATGTTAAGCGTATAACTAAAGTCCTATTCTTTCATCTCTGAAATTGGTGTAGAACATTTCCGTGGACTTTTTTGTAGTATCACTGCATACACATGTAGCCATAAATAACTAGTATTTTATATGATTTGAAACCTATAAATGGTTTTATACCGTTCCTATTCATTTGCAAACCTGATTTTTCACTTGGTACTGTTTTTTGAGATTTATCCATGTTGTTAATGTAGACCTATTATCCATTTTTCTGTTGGTGGACATTTACTTTTTTGCTTGGGCTAACCATGCTGTAATGGCCATCTTTGTGCATATCTCCTACACATACGTGTAATCTCTGTGGTAACCAAAACCCGTTGCTGTAGAGTCTATTCTGATTCATAGCAACCCTATAGGACAGAGTAGAACTGTTCCATAGGATTTATGTCTGTGGTAGATACCTAGAAATGGAGCTGAGTTACTTTACAACTTTGCTAGTAATGCCAAATTATTCTTCAAAGCATTTGTGCCAGTTAACATTCGTTTTGTTTTTTTTTTTAATATAATTGTGTAAATAGTTTTTATTATAGTAAAATACACATAAAGTTTACCATTTTAACCATTTTAAAGTGTACTATTCAGTGGCATTTAGTACATTCACAGTGTCATGCAACCATCACCACTAATTTCAGAATATTACCCCAAAAGGAAACTCCATATCCGTTAAGCAGTCCCTCCCCATTCCCTCCTCCTCCAGTTCCTGGCAACCCAGTTAATATTCTTGCACTAAGATATCAAAGTTCTCATGTCTCTATATCTTCACCAATGTTTGGTATTATCAGACTTTAAATTTTTTATCAATCTGAGGGGCAAGACATGTACCACTGTTATCTTTATTTGCATACCTGATTACTTAGTGAGACTGAATATCTTTTTATATTAGCAATTTAGATTTAAATTCTCTCTTTATACTCTTTGCACATTTTTTTCATTAGGTTTGTTTTATTTTTACTGATCTGTGGTATATTCTATATACTAATCTTTTGTAACGTAGTTGAAAATATCCTCTTAGTCTTTGGCTTGTTTTTTCACTTTGTTTACGCTGACTTTTCAAATAAACTATGGTGTGTGCTTGGAAAATTGGAATGCTTGCATTTTTTACTTTCAAAGATGGTTTTACTGGTAATACTTAGAGTCCAATGTGTTGGATGTACCAGAGAGGGATTGTGGTACTAATATTTCATTAGCATGACCAGAATTTTATCCCTTTAATTAATATGTTGAAAATAGAATTTCTGATTTGCCATATAGAATTTTGGTCTATTTGAAATCTTTGGGCAGATTCCTAGTTCTACAACATCAATTGCTGAAGTAAAGACTATTGTGAACCCAAAACCACTGCTGTCAAGTCGATTTCCGACTCATAGTGACCCTATTGTGCAGTTTTAGAGAATTAACAAATGCCATATTTACTTGCTTGCTTAGGATTACTTTAGAGTGCTTAGAAGAGCCTCCTAAGCACACTAGTAATTCCAGCACGTTCTGATTGCCTCAGCAACATTACCAAATAGTAAGTTCTCTGGCCCTTAGAAAGAATGTTCTGTTGATCTGATTACGGTGATTTATATACAGTGAATACTCTCAGTGCAATAAGCACTTTCTCCTTTCCCTAACCAGTAGTCTTGCTAACAAAATAATCTAATTGAGAAATTCAAACTGTTGAGGCAAGTGGAAGTGAGTTGTGGCTGAGTCTCCTTGTGTATCTTTTGTTGTGCAATCAAGTAGCAATTATTCAGCAACTTTCCTCACACTGTCTTGGCTAAACAAAACCCACCTAATCTCCCACATCGCTTTGCGAAACAAAGAACACAGAAAATACAGAAACCAGGAGGCATGCGGGCAGATGTTGTATGTTCTGCATGGATGACTACTCCTTTCTTTGCTGGTAACTGTGTTTATGTAACTGCTTTAATAATTCTATGTGTATTACAAAATTTGAGTGGGAAAGTATATTCCTCTGACTATACTGATAGAAAACCTAGTTGCTTGGGCTGTTTGGTACCACTGCCTGTCTGCTGATAATTTGCCATAATAATAGGTAAAATTCTAGCTAGAAATTAACAGTTGATGGAAGACTGGGCTTGCAAGCCCAAACCTATAAAACAAGCCTTCCCGGTCTGGATTTGCAGATTTGCCTTTATTAAGGACAGATGTTGTATGCTTAGCTCAACGTATGTTTGCCTTACTAGCTTGCTCTTTAGTGTGGTGAATGAGCCTTGCAAGAGCATGGTAGGGAACCAGTTAAGTGTCCTCTCGTTGGGTGAGCTTTGATAATTCTTCTTTCATCCACTTAGTGAATTGTTCCCTGGAATTGATGTTTGTCACCAGTTACCATTCCTCTACTATTTAAAATTTTACAGAAAACCCTATTAAAGAATGTATGATAATAATGACCATCATTTAATTACAAACTGTTTTCTATATGTTATGTAAGTTACTGCAGCTCTGTGACACACTCACACACACATTTTAGGTAGGAAAATTGAGGCTCAGAGAGAAGTGCCTGGCCTAGTTTGTAGCAATACCAGGGCTCGAATCATGTCCTCTGCCTCCAAATCCCTTCTTCTTTCCATTTATCTGCGATTGTTCATTCTGTGACAGAGTTGCCTGTAGAAAATCAAGTTGTTACCCTTATAGTAGTCCTTCCGTACAGTATTTGGGACTGGTATTTAGGTAAATACGCTGTTCTCCATTCATTCATTCAAGCAGCCAACCCATCATTCATTAAATATCTGAGTGTCTATTAGGGCTAAGCAATGAACAAAGTAATACACAATCCTTGCCTTTATGGAGCTTATAGTATAATTGTGAGGAAAGACCTAACAAGTAAATGGAACAAAGTATAATGACTGTTGTAACAGGGGAAGAAGAGGGTTCTGGTTTAAAAAGTTGGCTTTCTTACCCTCAGCCTCTTTTCTCTTTTCAACATAGAGATTAAAAATTCATGTATTTCAAAGAATATGGCGCTCTTAGAATAGAAGACTTTTCTGAGTGCTTTTTATGTAATACCAAGTATAAACCAAACCAATTGCTGTTGAGTCAACTGCTGACCTTTTGGTTAGCCAAGTTCTTAACCACTGCACCACCAGGGCTTCACATCAAGTATAAAAACCCATTGTGGTGAAGTTAATTCTGACTCATAGTGACCCTGTAGGATAGAGTAGAACTGCCCCATAGGGTTTATAAGGAATGGCTGGTGGATTCAAACAGCTGACCCTTTGGTTAGCAGCCAAGCTCTTAAGCACTGAGTATACAGGTCCAGAAATAAACAAAGATTGCACAGTTTTCAGAATCTTAAAGATCATTTAGTTGGCCTCTATGTAGCCAAACCAGTGAGACCCTTTTTTCTTAGGAGATCCCAGAATTTCTAGGCAGCAGTTTCCCATGTTAAACAACACCCGGAAGAGAAGTGCATAATAAATTATTCTGTATGTCTCTGACACAAAACATTATCCACACTTAATCTTCCACCTGGTTTCTTTTTAATGCTTTGTAATAGCGGACCAGTGGAGATGAGCTTTGTTTGTCTATTTCTGGATACAAGTGCTAAAAAAGAAAGCAAAGAAGAGAAACACATGCAAACCCAACATGCAGTTAAAATAAAGAAAAAATGAGTTTTACTTCCAGGAGAGCTTTTGCCATTTTCTTAATGCTTATCCTCCTTCTGAGAGCTCATTATCGAAGAGAGTATGACAGTAGTTTACCATGGTGAATGGGTCCTGTCCGAGCCAGGGGATAAATTAGAGTTCTGATAAAGGCCAGAGGAACAGACAGAACTATACCTAAATTACCCCCAGATAGTTGCCAAGCTATTCTACTTTTTTAAAGACCTCCAGAGAGCCCTAATTTCCTCTAGTTTCCCTTTTCAGTGTTTAATAACTTTTACTGTCAGGAAATTCTTCGTCATATTTAATCCAGTTTTCCCTTGCCACACCTCAAATCCATTTCTCTTGTCCTTGGTGGCCACAGAGAAGAGCAGGCCACTGTCTTCTGTATAATATCCTTAATGTTCTTGAAGGACACCAGGAAGTTTTTCCCGAGCTTTCACTTCTCCAAGTGAAATAAATTTATGGCTTTTCTTCTACCTGCCCCCCCCCCCCTTCTCAAGGGTCCTATTTGGAAATATAATCTGTGACATTTTGCTCTTTACACTCTGATCTGAATATTCACGAGGCCTGTTTTGCGATATCCATTGTTACAGACCCAGAGGGCAGGATCTTTTTATCACTTCTTTTGCTGTTGATTCACTGAATTTAACTGATGTTTGTTGACTTCTTTCTAGGTGTAAGGTGCCTTTTTAGAGGCTGAAGGGGATGGTAGGACTTATACTTGGAAGGAGGAACTCGAATAGCTCTTCCCAGTTATGCTCCTTCTGATAGTCTATGAATTAGAGCTACTGGTTTTTCTACCCTAATAAGAGACTTTATTCTGATTTACATTTCGAGTTTCCATTGACCTTATCCTCAGAAAGATATGGCCAAACCCCCAAAACCAAACCTATTGCTGTCGAGTCGATTCTGACTCATAGCTACTGTGTAGGACAGAGTACAACTGCCCCATTGGGTTTCCAAGGCTGTAATCTTTACAGAAGCAGACTGCCATATCTTTCTCCTGAGGAGTCCCTGGTGGGTTCGAATCACCGACCTTTTGGTTAGCAGCTGAGAGCTTAACTGCTGTGCCACCAGGGCTCCTTTAAAGATACAACATGCAAGTAAAATTAGAATTATCGTGTTTTCAGTGCTCTCCTCACTCATGATTTAATTTTATACATGCTACAAGGAAAGTTTCAATGGATAAACTTTGCTATGTAAATTATTGGTGAACATGTCTGTTTCCCATTAGATTCTGTATGATCTTCAGGAGGAGGTGTGATTGATCTTTGTATCTCTCCAGCACTTATCAGAAATGCTTGGCAGATTTTAAGCAAACTTGTAATTCTTGTTTGGTTGTCAAATGAGTTGTTGGGAAATTTACTCCTTTTTTTTTTTTTTTAAAGGTCTTTGTCTTTTCACTCCATTCACTTAAACATAAAAGCAGCACAGAGCTTTTGCCTTGCTGCCAACATAGGCAGCCCTCCCACCTGTGCTGCCAAGCTTTTAGCAGATGAAATAAAAATCTATTTATAACTGGTCTCTGATGGATTTCCTCCCTACCTGTGGTAGTAGTGCTCCATCAGCAGGTATACTGAACAGATGGAGAAAGGTTTTAATTTTTCAGTTCAATTAGATCAACTCTGTAGATTCAGACCAGTACATTCCCTTTCTCACTTGGTTTCCTCCTCTTGGCATTAAAATTGTTGAACATAGCAAAACACAAATTAAGACCAGGAGGTAAGATGCATATAGTACGTGACGTTAAAATAAGTGCTTTGGCAAAAGAACAAAATTTGACATCATATGATAAATCAGTTTTAACTTTTTTATCCCTAGTGCTTAATTTTTAATGTTATTTAAATTAATACTTGGAATGCTAAAATGCTAATGAGTATAAATGCCTTCTTTTTTCATATAATGCACTTTTAGCATTTGAACTTACACATTTTGAAGGTACATCATTTTATTTGGAGAAACAGTTTGTCTCTGATAGTAGTTTAATTTGTATTATGAAAAATTTTTAATGAGGCGGGGAAGTCATTAATTTCGTGAAGCTATAAGCAAGGTACACGTTCATTTTACATTTCTTTTCATTGATATTTGAATTGTTTAATCTAGTGATCAGTGGTACCACGCAGTTCAAAACCAGTCTGAACGTGACCTTACCTAACTCTGCATTTTAACATTAGCCTGTCAAAGATAGGTTACCACAATTTCTGGTTTCAACATATGTAAAAGTACATTCTACGTACTATGTTTGCCCTTAGTAGGATGTATCTCTCTCACTACAAGATCCTAGATCTTATTTAGTCCCCAGCTTTCAGATGTGAGGCCAAGCCTGATTGCAGCCACATAATTCATGCATTCAGTAGACATTTATGAGCACCTGCCAAGTGTTATGACATTGGCATCAATGAGACTTCCATTTAGACCCACTTTGTTCCCTCAAAATTATTTAGCTAATATCTATTTGAAGATGGGTTTGAGTCAAGCAAGATTTGGTCTATTTCAGTATACTTTTTTGGTTCAGATTATAATGGAATCAGATTATAATTTTTTTTTTCTTCTTTCAGTTCTTAATTGTTCCTGGATGATGTTTCCAAGTGTATGGATTATCCAAATTTGTGTCTTGATTTCTAGCCTGCCTCCTGTTTTATTATTTACTAAGATTTATATGGCGGGGCGAATGGAACTGGAGCCAAAAGAGATGTTGGAATTCCACTGAGTCATTCTCACTGCTGGCTAAAAGTGGGATGAACACTTAGTTTAATTAGGAGAAATAACGTAAATGAGAACTATCACTTCTTACCTGTATCATTGTCTAATCAGTGCATTTGGAGATTCTCTTTAGTTGTTTTCTAAAAAGAATTTTTTACAGAAGCTCATATTTGGAGGGTAACTTAAATATTATTTTGCAAGACTACTTCTCTGGTCCTTCAGTTTGCTTTACGAACCTGTGGCAAGTGATTGTCTTGTTTTCCACGACAGTGATGTCACTTTCTCATAGATTGACCCATATTATCTTTGTTAGCATAGTCTGTTGAGCTGTGATGCTGTGATCTTTATGCTACTGGTTTCATCTACTGATCTTTCTTTTACCTTTTGGGCTCATATAGAACAAATTCTAATTCTGACATGTGGCAGCCCTTCACATATTTGAAAAATGCCTCTCCTGTATTCAGCCATTTATAAAATGGCATAATTTAGTTACATGTTTCTCCTGTAAACCTCCTCTTTATTATGGAGTGGCTTGCAAAATGACAAGTAACTGGTGCAGTGTGACAAAGCTGGACCATCATCGTCCTTGCTAGAAGTCAAGCAAGCCTGCTAACTTCCTATTTGCCTGAGTATTTGACTAACTAGACTATTTTCTTCCCTCAGCAGGACAACAGGGTTTCTATTGTATCCAGAGACAGGCAGGATATTTCTGGGCAGTGGGTTTTTTTAATCCTAGATTCACTTTGATCATTTGAACCTGGCTTCAGTGATTTCTTAGTACCCATTATAGGGCTATGTAATTATGATGTGTGAATGTATGGAGAACAGTGTTGGATAGGGTGTTTAATGACAAATTTGGGGCCATCTGGAATGTTTATATAGTCTATGAGCATAAACCTTTCCACCTCCATCTTAGCTCCTTCCCTCACTGCAGTGCTACACTACTGCATATTTCTGTCTCATAGGGCCACTTAATCTTGTCTCCTTTGAAAAGACTTTGTAAGAGCTAAAGATATAAGGTACTAGGATCTTAAGGTATATAAAATGAATTCCCAGGTTAATTACATTTATGATTTGTTCATCTCTTCTGGCTAGTAGCAAGTGAAATCATAGTAGGGAGTGGTTATCAGACAGTTTCAAGGGATTTTTTTTTACCATAGTGTTTATACATCATGCTCTAGTTCCTCCAAAAGGAAGATTATGTGATTGGGGTTGAAAGTATCTTAATTTGAGAATGTTCAGTCTCTGGAGCATTACCTGGCACGTGGTTGGCATTCAGTAATGTTCACTGAATGAATGAATGAGTCAGAAGATTTTGTTCTACCTTTGTTGCTACCATTGTTTCGAAATAGCTGTTGTGCCATACTAATGATAGAGTTTCCCCAGAGCCTCCTAATGAATCCTTACTAAACTACCACACTTGGGTGGCTATAGCATAGGGTTTCTCAAATCTCTATTAATCTGTCAAATTCTAAAGCCATTTTATATTAATGTTTCTCTCTCTTGGACAAATAGTTGTCTCTTGTAGGTTAATCATAC
This sequence comes from Loxodonta africana, assembly GCF_030014295.1. Classification (NCBI taxonomy): domain Eukaryota; kingdom Metazoa; phylum Chordata; class Mammalia; order Proboscidea; family Elephantidae; genus Loxodonta; species Loxodonta africana. Next base: position 42,559,909 of record NC_087360.1, on the reverse strand, counting down.
ATGAATTATTTCGAACAACATTCATTCATCGGATGTTTTTTGAGCATTTACCATATGCAAGGTCCTATGCTAAGAGCTGAGGATATAGTGGTGAGCAAAACATTCAGGTCTCTACCCTCATGATGTATAATAGGGAACAGGCATTTACCAAATATATATATGTCATTTTGAGGACTAAGGTGCGCCTGACCCAAGCCATAGTATTCTCAATCACCTCATATGCATGTAAAAAGTTGGACAATGAATAAGGAAGATCGGAGAAGAATTGATGCCTTTGAATTATGGTGTTGGTGAAGAATGTTGACTATATCATGGACTGCCAGAATAATGAACAAATTTTTCTCGGGAGAAGTACAGCCGTAGTGCTCCTTCAGAGTGAGGATGGTGAGATTTCGTCTCATGTGCTTTGGACATGTTATCAGGAGGGACCTGTCCCTAGAGAAGGACATCGTGCTTGTTAAAGGGGAGGATCAGTGAAAGGGAAGAAGGCAATGAGATGGACTGGCATAGTGGCTACAACAATGAGCTCAGACAGCAATGATTGTGAAGATGGAGCAGGACTGGGAAGTATTTCATTCTGTTGTATATAGGAATGCTATGAATCAGAACCGACTCAACAGCACCTAAAAACAACAACTATAGATAGATAGACTACAGATGGTAAGGGAAAAGTGTAGGATGTTATGAGAACATATTATTGAGCTACTACTATGTACCAGGCATTTTGCTAAGTACTAGGATTAAGTAGAGCAAGGATGTTAAGAAGAAGAGTGGTTTAATTAGATATAATCTGTCATCAGAAAACTCAAAATCTAGCTGCAGAGAAAGAGAAATAAACAATTATGACACAATATGAGACATCCTGTGAGAATTATTATGAGTGAAGGAATATCCAAACACAGAGGTAGGAGTGACCACTTCTGTTTCACAATTAAATTGGATCTTGAATGATGAATAGAATTGTATCAGGTGTAGAAACTGGGAGAGAACATTCTAGGTAGGGGAAAAACATGAGCAAAGACTTAGAGACATAAAACTACATGGGATTTACGGGGCCTGACAAATGCTTCTTTGTGGCTGGATCATAGACTTATAGATGGAGCTCTAGATGATGACGTGAGAAAGAGTTACAGTCATCTTGTTAAAGACCTTGCAGTAGAAAGATGGTATCCATTGAAAACTTTCAAGCAGCAAATTGCTGTGATCATTGGATTTATTTTTATTTCTGTGTATCAAGCACTTTACACACATCATCTCATTTAAACATCACAACCCCACTCTTATGAGGTACATTTATCATAATACATGGGGGAACTGAGACTTAATTGAATTGAGGACCACCTGGTGATTGCTGAGGTTATCTCTTCTCCTTAATGTTGTGTTCGTTCTTTTCCCTTGGTCAGACTTCCCAGAAATTTGCCTACCTTATTTTTCTTTTCAAAGAACCAGTTCTGAATTTTGTTTATTAATTCTAATAGATTTTTTCTTCTTTATTTGCATTTTGTTTCTTCTTTGACTCATTAATCAGTTCTGATACCCAAGTCCTAGCTTTTATCCTCCTTATTTAAAAAAAATATTGCACTACAGTCAAGTAGAGTTCATTCCAGAAACACAGGATGGTTCAATATTAGGAAACTTATTATTGTAATACTAGAAAAAAAACTTTTTTTTTTTTTTCTAGTAATGGATCATATTAATTCTTTAGGAAAGAAACTCTATGTGATCATCCAGATAGACACTCCAAGGCCATTTGATTAAATTCAACATCTACTTTTTCTTAAAAATAAAGAAACAAAAGCTTTTTGTAAATGAGATATAAAAAGGAACCTCTCATATGGTAGAGAATATCTACAAAAAAACCATTGGCGACATCATCCCTCTATTGGTGAAACAGAAACTTTCTTACGAAAGTCATGAGCCTGCTATAATGATGTTTATTCAACCTTGTTTTGCAAATGGTAGCTAATGCCATTAAACAATATAAAAGAAATGAGAGATGTAAATATTGGAAAGGAAAAGAAAACATTATTTTCAGATATGACTACCTGGAGAGCTCATGAAGAGATATTTATTAAGTACCTACTCTGTGTTACACCCCCGACTCGAAAAACTTGCAGTATAATGGGGAAGACATTCAGTTAAACCAGCAATTACAATCTAGCATTATAAATTCTATGATGGAGAAAACCCAAAGAGCTATGGGAGCATAATAAATCCCTCCAAAAACAACAAAAACCCAAAACCCAAAACCCAAAACCCAAATCCATTGCTGTTGAGTCAATTTCGACTCATAGCAACACTATAGGACAGAGTAGAAATGCCCCCATAGGGTTTCCAAGGCTTTAAATCTTTGTGGATGCAGGCTGGTGGGTCTTTCTCCCATGGAGCGGCTGATGGGTTCGAACCACCAACCTTTCAGTTAGCAGCCCAGCACTTTAACCACTGGGGCATTATCCAGCTTTGAGGGATTGTGGGGGGCCGGGGGTGGGTGAGGTTTTCTGTTCTTCAGACGTGTTAGGCTGATTGCTGACTCGGCCTTTTGCTCCTGCTGTTCCCTCTGCCCGGCACTTTTATTCATGTCAACTTTTTTCGTTTTGTTCACCACAATTGTCGCCTTCTACAATGGTCTCATCTGTTTCTTACTTGTTTATTGTCTGTCTCTATCCCTATCACCTAGAATATATGTTCCAAGAGTTTAGGAGCCTTCTCAGTCTTGATCACTGTAATCTTTACAGAAGAAGACTGTCTCATCTTTTTCCCATGGTTAACAGCCAAGTGCTTAACCACTGCACCACCAGGGCTCCTTCTTTACTGAGTAGGCGCTCAATAAATATTTGTTGAGTAATTGCTTTGAAAAAGAGGAAGTAGAGACAGAAGATAGCAATTACAGGCAACTTTTTCAGGAGGAGTCAGAGGGGGCAGGGCCTTTGGTGGGGTGGGGAGGTATGGCGTTGATAAGAAGAGGTTTTTTGTTTCATTTTGTTTTGTGTGTTTTGAAGTGGAAGAGACTTGAGAATGTTTAAATGCTGAGGGAGAGGCTGAAGATACAGGAGAGGGGAGGGAGGGATAACCTATGAAGGCTTGGGATACAGAGCACAGGCATTAGCCTGAAAGAAGAAGAAAAATAGCTCTTCTTTGTAATGGGAAAGTAGGAAGAGAAGATTGGCTCAGAAAGTGAAGTTTATAGGCCAAGTGATAGGAAGTTGGGAAAGTTTTCCTCTAGGAGATGATGAAATTTTCTAAGAATGAATGGGAGATAGCAGGACTGGAGGTCTGAGTAATATAGATAGTAAAACATGAACTAAAAAACACATGAACTAGCCATTAAGAAAAGAAAAAGAGAGCTGACTAGAAAAATGTGGAAGATTTTCTGGACACCCAGTTAAAGGTGGAAGACAGTGAACTTAGAGTGACAGCAGTCTTCCAGTTTAGGCAATTCTCCCTGGAAGCACTTATGTATCCTTTTTAAAAAATTAATTTTTTTTATTGAGATATAATTCATATATCATAAAATTACTTAAAAAAGTATGTGATTCAGTGTTTTTAGTATATTCACAAAGTTATGTAAGCATTACCATTAATTCCAAAAGATTCTCATCATCTTTAAAAGAAATTCCATACTCATTAGCAGCAGGGCTTTGAACCAGTTCTTCCTGGTTTGACCCCTGCTGAGAATTTGCCATTCTACCGTAGCTATCTGAATCTGACACAGTATATCTGGGGTGAAAAGGCAAATTAGCAGCCACTATTCATTCTCCTGTCTCCCCAGCCCTTGGCAATTACTGATCTACTTTTTGTGTCTATGGATTTGCCTATTTGGGGAATTTCATATAATTGGAGTTATATAATTTCTTAAAAAAAAAGAAATGAAAGCTCTTTGAAAATGAGATATAAAGAGGAACTGTAATATGTGGCCGTTTGTTCTTTCACTTAGAATAATGCTTTCAGCGTTAATCCATGTTAGAGCATTTATTGGTACTCTATTCTTTTTTTATGACTGAATAATATTCCATTGCATGGATATACTATATTTTGTTTATCCGTTCACCTCTTGATAGACATTTTGGTTGTTTGTACATTTTGGCTATTATGCATAATGCCAGTATATACATTCTTATATGAGTTTTTGGGTAGACATATATTTTCAGTTCTCTTGCAATTGCTGGGTTATATGGTAACTCTGTGTTTAACTTTTTGAGGAACTTCCCAACTGTTTTCCATTCTCATCAGTAATGTATGAGGGTTCCAATTTTTCCACATTCTCACCAAAACTTGTTACTGTCAGTCTTTTTATTATAGTAATCCAGTTGTTGTTAGTTGCTGTTGAGTTGATTCTGACTTATGGAAATCAAGGATTTTCGAGTCTGTGACCTCTTGGAAGCAGATTGCCAGGCCTGTCTTTTGAGGTGCCTCTGGGTGGGTTCAAACAGCCAATTTTTTTTTTTTTTTGTACTTCAGATGAAGGTTTACAGAACAAACTAGCTTCTCATTAAATAATTAGTACACATATTATTTTGTGACGTTGGTTGCCAACCCCATAACATGTCAACACTCTTCCATTTTTTACCTTTTGCTTATTACCAGCTTTTCTGTCCCCTCCTGCCTTCTCATCTTTGTCCCTGGGCTGGTGTGCCCATTTTGTCTCATTTTGTTTTATGGGCCTGTATAATCTTTGGCTGAAGGGTGAACCTCAGGAGTGACTTCACTACTAGCTATAAGGATGTCTGGGGGCCATACTTCTTGGGGTTTCTCCAGTCTCTGTCAGACCAGTAAGTCTGGACTTTTTTTGTATGTGCGTTTGAGTTAGATTTTGTTCTACATTTTTCTCCAGCTCTGTCTGGGACCCTTTATTGTGATCCCTGCCAGAGTAGTCAGTGGTGGTAGCCAGGTACCATCTAGATGTGCTGGACTCAGTCTAGTAGAGGCTGTAATACTTGTGGTCAGTTAGTCATTTGGACTAATCTTTCCTGTGTCTTTGGTTTTCTTCATTCTCTCTTGCTCCAGATAGGGTGAAAACAGTGGAGCATCTTAGATGGCCACTCACAAGCTTTTAAGACCCCAGATGCTACTCACTAAAGTAGAACGTAGAACATTTTCCTTATAAACTATGTTATGCAAGTTGAGCTAGATGTTCCCTGAGACCATGGTCCCCACAGCCCTCAGCCCAGTGATTTGGTCTTTCAGGGCATTTGGTTGTGTCTATGGAGTTTCCATGACCTTGCCTTGAGCTAGTTGTGCTGGCTTCCCCAGTATTATGACTGTCTTACCCTTCAACAAAGTTACCACTTATCTATTGTCTATTTAGAGTTTTTCCATTCCCACCTCTTCTCTCCTTTGTAACCATCAAAGATTGTTTCTTTCTGTATGTAAGCCTTTTCATGAGTTTTTATAGTAGTGGTGTCATATAGTATTTGTCCTTTTGTGATTGACTTATTTCACTCAGCACAGTGCCCTCCAAATTCATCTGTGTTGTGAGACACTTTGCAGATTCATCATTGTTCTTTATCATTGCGTAGTATTCCATTGTGTGTATATACCATAGTTTGTTTATCCATTCATCTGTTGATGGCCATTAGGTAGAACAGCCAATTTTTTGACTAGCAGTTGAGTGCTTAATCATTTGCGCCACCCAAGGACTGTATGAAGTGGTATTTCATTCAAGGTGTATGTTGAAGGCGAGCAATTGGATTGATCCATGGTTGGGATTTTGCTGGGAGGTTCCATGCCAGCAGTTGAGGATGGTGGCAAGTGGACAGCAAAGGGAATGAATTTGAAGGAAACTATAAAACTTTTATAAAGGAAGGCTTAAATAAATGAAAGACTCAATGTTGTAAAGATGTCAATTCTCTCAAAATCTCATATGCAAAAGAAATGTAATCCCAACTAAAATCCCAGTGATGGATTTGCTAAAATGATTCTAAAGTTCAACTGAAATGATAATTGCATGAGAATATTCAAGGTATGTTTGGGGGAAAAAGAACAGCAATGATAGAGATTTATTTATTAAAAAAAAAAATTTTTTTTTAAACATAATGCTAACTATTAAACAGCATGGTTCGGTACTTGAATGATCCAGTGATTTAATGGAGCAAAAGGGAAGATCCAAAAACAGCCCCAAGCTATATGGACGTTTAGTGTAAGATAAAGATGACATTGCATCATCAGAAGTGAAAAAATGGGTAATCTCATAAATGGTGTGGGGACAACTGGATAACTAAATTGAAAAGAGTTATGTCCCTATCTCATACCTTGCACCAAAATAAATTATAGATGGGTTAAATATTTATGAGAAAAATGTAGCCATAGAACATCAGAAGACAGGTTCTGGCAGTCATGTGTGGATTAAGTTTTGTGGAATGGTAGGGAGAGAGATTGAATGGAAGGAGGCCAGTCAGGAAAGTATTAAAATAATTTATATATAAAATTACAAAAGTACGAACTTGGAGAGTGGCAACTGGATGAGAGAAGAGGGGATAGAGCTGAGAGATGTTTTGGACACTGAATTGAGGACTAAGTGACTAATCAGATGTGGGATTTGACAGAGGGAGTAGGCAGAAATATTACTGAGTTTTCTAAAAGCTCGATACCATAGTCTGTGTTTACTTATTCATTTTTTGGGTAGATAAGAGGTTCTATTTCATGTTTAAAAGAAACTTCACAGATCTGCCTGATAGATTTGTGAAATCTGCAGTGTGGATTCCTTGGGGACAGGGACTTTATTTCAGTCACTGCTGTATCCCCAGCATTTAGAACAGGGAGAACAGAACATAGATGACACTCAATAGTTCTTTTATTTTTAATAATTTTTATTGTGCTTTAAGTGAAAGTTTACAAATCAAGTCAGTCTCTCACACAAAAACTTAATATACACCTTGCTACATACTCCCGATTACTCTCCCCCTAATGAGACAGCCTACTCCCTCCCTCCACTCTCTCTTTTTGTATCCATTTCGCCAGCTTCTAACCCCCTCTACCCTCTCATCTCCCCTACAGGCAGGAGATACCAACATAGTCTCAAGTGTCCACCAGATCCAAGAAGCTCACTCCTCAGCAGCATCTCTCTCCAACCCATTGTCCAGTCCAATCCATGTCTGATGAGTTAGCTTTGGGAATGGTTCCTGTCCTGGGCCAACAGAAGGTCTGGGGGCCATGACCACCAGGGTCCTTCTAGTCTCAGACCATTAAGTCTTATCTTTTTATGAAAATTTAGGGTCTGCATCCCACTGGTCTCCTGCTCCCTCAGGGGTTCTCTGTTGTGTTCCCTGTCAGGGCAGTCATTGGTTGTAGCCGGGCACCATCTAGTTCTTCTGGTCTCAGGATGATGTAGTCACTGGTTCATGTGGCCCTTTCTGTCTCTTGGGCTCGTAATTACCTTGTGTCCTTGGTGTTCTTCATTCTTCTTTGATCCAGGTGAGTTGAGACTCATTGATACATCTTAGATGGCTGCTTGCTAGCATTTGAGACCCCAGATGCGACTCTTCAAAGTGGGATGCAGAATGTTTTGTTAATAGATTTTATTATGCCAATTGACTTAGATGTTCCCTGAAACCGTGGTCCCCAAACCCCTGCCCCTGCTATGCTGGCCTTCGAAGCATTCAGTTTATTCAGGAAACTTCTTTGCTTTTGGTTTAGTCCAGTTGTGCTGACCTCCCCTGTATTGTGTGCTGTCTTTCCCTTCACCTAAAGTAATTCTTATCTACTATCTAATTAGTGAATACTTTTACTCTCCCACCCTCCCTCCCTCCACCCTCTCGTAACCACAAAAGAGTGTATTCTTCTCAGTTTAAACTATTTCTCAAGCTCTTAAAATAGTGGTCTTATACAATATTTGTCCTTTTGCAACTGACTAATTTCACTCAGCATAATGCCTTCCAGGTTCCTCCATGTTATGAAATGTTTCACAGATACCTCACTGTTCTTTATTGATGCATAGTATTCCATTGTGTGAACATGCCATAATTTATTTATCCATTCATCCATTGATGGGCACCTTGGTTGCTTCCATCTTTTTGCTATTGTAAACAGTGCTGCAGTAAACATGGGTGTGCATATATCTGTTTGTGTAAAGACTCTTATTTCTCTAGGAGAGACACTCAATAATTCTTAAGCGAATGATTTAATACATAGAAAATATACAAAAATGTAAACCGTGTCAATTTGTAAAACAACTAAGACATCTGTTTCGAGTAGAACCAGGCTCTTGTGGGGACCAGAGTAGCTGCTCTGTCTTCACTTTTCCCCTCAGTCATACATGGGGGCTAGAGGAGAAGGAGGTGTGAGTTTGTAGCTGGAGCCACTACCTGTGACTCTGTTACTGAAACAGTTGCCATGCTCTCTACTGTCCTGGGGCATGGCTTAAAGCTCTAAGTCAAAGAAGGGAAGACCCATCTTTACTACCAACAGTGCTAAAACTCAAGATAACTTGTAGTATTAATGATCAATATAGTTCACTAATTTCATATATTGAGTAAAAATTTATTAATTCAGCAAGCTGTTGTTGAGCACTTGTTGCTGTTGTTATTAGGTGCCATCGAGTCGGTTCCAACTTATAGCGACCCAGTGTACAGCAGAATGAAACACTGCCCAGACTTGCACCATCCTCACAATTGTTTTTATGCTTGAGCCCATTGTTGCAGCCACTGTGTCAGTTCATCTCATTGACGGTCTTGCTCCTTTTCTCTGACCCTCTACTTCACTAAGCATGATGCCCTTCTCCAAGGACTGGTCCCTCCTGGTAACATGTCCAAAGTATGTGAGACACAGTCTCACCATCCTTGCTTCTAAGGAGCATTATGGCAGTACTGCTTTCAAGACAGATTTGTTCATTCTTTTGGCAGTCCGTGGTATATTCAATATTCTTCGCTAACACCATAACTCAAAGGCGTCAATTCTTCTTCCATTTTTCCTTATTCAATGGCCAGCTTTCACAGGCATATGATGCAATTCAAAACACCATAGCTTGGTTCGGGTACATCTTAGTCTTCAAGGTGACAGACACCTTTGCTTTTTAGCAAGGCCTTTTGCAGCAGATTTGCCCAAAGCAATGTGTCATTAGATTTCGTGACTGCTGCTTCCATGGGCATTGGTTGTGGATCCAAGTAAAAAGAAATCCTTGACTTCAATCTTTTCTTCATTTATCATGGTGTTGCTTATAGGTCCAGTTGTGAGGATAATTGTTTTCTTTATGTTGAGGTGTAATTCAGACTGAAGGCTGTAGTCTCTGATTTTCATCAGTAAATGCTTCAAGTCCTCTTCACTTTCAGCAAGCAAGGTTGTGTCATTTGCATAACCCAGGTTGTTAATGAGTCTTCTGCAATTCTGATGCCCCATTATTCTTCATATAGTCCAACTTCTTGGATTATTTGCTCAGCATACAGATTGAATAAGTATGGTGAAAGGATACAACCCTTACATACACCATTTCTGACTTTAAACCATGTGCTATTCCCTTGTTCTGTTCCAATGACTGCCTCTTGATCTATGTACAGGTTCCTCATGAGTACAATTAAGTGTTCTGGAATTCCTGTTCTTTGCAATGTTATCCATAATTTGTTATGATCCACACAGTTGAATGCCTTTGCATAGTCAAGAAAACACTCTCTGCTAGTCTCTGCTTTCAGCCAGGATGCATCTGACATCCTCAATGATATCCCTGATTCTACATCCCCTTCTGAATCCATCTTGAATTTCTAGCAGTACCGTCGATATACCACTGCAGCTGCTTTTGAATGATCTTCAGCAAAATTTTACTTGCGTGTGATATTAATGATATTGTTAGAAAATTTCTGCACTCTGTTGGATCACCTTTCTTTGGAATAGGCATAAATATGGATCCCTTCCAGTCAGTTTGCTAGGTAGCTGTCTTCCAAATTTCTTGGCATAGACAATTGAGCACTTTCAGTGCTGCATCCATTTGTTGAAATACCTCAGTTGGTATTCCATGAATTACTGAAGTCTTGTTTTTTGCCAGTGTCTTCAGTGTGTCTGTGACTACTTTTTTAAATTATACTTTAGATGAAGGGCTACAGAACAAACTAGTTTCTCATTAAACAGTTACCACACATATTGTTTTATGACATTGGTTAACAACCACATGACATGTCAACATTCTCCCTTCTAAACCTTGGGTTCCCTATTACCAGCTTTCCTGTCCCCTCCTGCCTTCTATGCCTTGCCTTCAGGGCTGGTGTGCCCCTCTAGTCTCGTTTTGTTTTATGGGCCTGTCTAATCTTTGGCTGAAGGGTGAACCTCAAAAGTGACTTCATTACTGAGCTGAAAAGGTGTCTGGGGGTCATACTCTTAGGGTTTCTCCAGTCTCTGTCAGACCAGCAAGTCTTGTCTTTCTTTTGAGTTAGAATTTTGTTCCACATTTTTCTCCAGCTGTGTCTGGGGCACTCTATTGTGACCCCTTTCAGAGCAGTCAGTGGTGGTAGCTGGGCACCAGCTAGTTGTACTGGACTCAGTCTTCTGGGGGCTGTGGTAGTTGTGGTCCATTAGTCATTTGGACTAATCTTTCCCTTGTATCTTTAGTTTTCTTCATTCTCCATTGCTCCCAAAGTGGTGGGACCAGTGGAGTATCTTATATGGCTGCTCACTGGCTTTTAAGACCCCAGACACTACTCACCAAAGTAGAATGTAGAACGTTTTCTTTATAAACTGTGTTATGCCAGTTGAGCTAGATGTTCCCTGAGACCATGGTCCCCACAGCCCTCAGCCTTGCAATTCGGTCCTTCAGGGAATCTGGATGAGTCTGTGGAGCTTCCATGACCCTGCCTTGGAAAAATGGTGCTGGTTCCCCCCGTATTGTGTATTGTCTTACCCTTCACCAAAGTTGCCACTTATCTGTTGTCTATTTACTGTTTTTCCATCCCCACACCTCCCCTCCTTTGTAACCATCAAAGATTGTTTCTTTTCGTGTGTAAACCTTCTCATGGGCATTTGCAGTAGTGGTTTCATACAGTATTTATTCTTTTGTAATTGACTTATTTCACTCAGCATAAAAAGTTTCATCCATGTTATGAGATGCTTCGCAGATTTATCATTGCATAATACTCCACTGTATGTATGTACCATAGTTTACTTATCCATTCATCTGTTGATGAACATCTAGGTTGTTTCCATCTTTTTGCTGTTGTGAACAATGCTGCAGTAAACATGGGTGTGCATATGTCCATTCATGTGACAACTCTTATTTCTCTAGGATGTATTCCTAGGAGTGGAATTGCTGGACCATATGGTAGTTCTATTTCTGGCTTTCTAAGGAATTGCCGTATTGTTTTCCAAAATGGTTGTATCATTTTGCATTCACTCCATTAGTGCATAAGAGTTCCGATCGCCCTAAAACCTCTCCAACGTTTGTTATTTCCTGTTTTTTTGATTCCTGCTGGTAATGCCAGGGTGGGATGGTATTTCATTGTGGTTTTGATTTACCTTTCTCTAATAGCTGGTGATCTGGAGCATTTCCTCATGTGTCTGTTGGTCACTTGAACGTCTTCTTTGGTGAAGTGTCTATTCATTTCCTTTGCCCATTTTTAATCAGATTATTTGTCTTTTTGTTGTAAGGTGTTGGATTTTCTTGTAGATTTTAGAGATTAGACCTTTGTCTGATTTATAATAGCCAAAAATTATTTCCCAGCCTGTAGATTCTCTTTTTACTGTTTTGGTGAAGTCTTTTGATGAGCATAAGTGTTTAATTTTTAGAGGGTCTCAGTTATCCAGCGTATTTTCTGGAGTTTGTATGTTGTTGATTATGGTTTGTATCCTGTTATTAGGGCCTGTAGTGTTGATCCTATTTTTTCTTCTATAAACTTCATAGTTTTTGTGTTTATATTTAGGTCTTTGATCCATTTTGAGTTACTTTTTGTATATGGTGTGAGGTATGGGTCCTGTTTAATTTTTTTTGCAGATGGACGTCCAGTTTTGCCAGCACAATTTGTTAAAAAGATTGTCTTTTCCTCATCTGATGGACTTTGGGCCCTTGTCGAGGATCAGATGACCATACGTGGATGGATTTACATCTGGGTTCTTAATTCTGTTCCATTGGTCAATGTATCTGTCCTTATACCAGTACCAGGCTGTTTTGACTACCGTAGCTGTATAATAGGTTCTGGGGTCAGGTAGTATGAGTCCTCCTACTTTCTTCTTTTTCAATAGTGCTTTACTTATCCGGGGCTTCTCCCCGTTTCCATATAAAGTGATTGATAAGTTTTTCCATCTCTTTAAAGAATGTTGTTGTATTTGGATTGGGATTGCATTTTATTTTTAAATCACTTTGCGTAGAATTGTCATTTTCACAATTTTGAGTCTACCTATCCATGAGCATGGTATGTTTTTCCATTTATGTAGGTCTCTTTTGGTTTCTTGCAGTAGCGTTTTGTAGTTTTCTTTGTATAGGTCCTTTACATCCCCGGTTAGATTTATTCCTAAGTATTTTATTTTTGGGGGGCAATTATAAATGGCATTTTCTTAATGATTTCCTTTTCATCATTCTCTTTATTAGTGTATAGGAACCCAACTGATTTTTGTATGTTTATCTTGTATCCTGATACTCTGCTGAATCTTTCTGTTAGTTGCAGCAGTTTTCTCATGGACTCTATTGGGTTTTCTATGTATACTATCATATCATCTTCCAATATGGACCCTTTAACTTCTTCATTTCCAATTTGGATGCCCTTTATTTCTTTTTCTTGCCTTATTGCCCTAGCTAGAACTTCCAGCATAATGTTAAATAGGGGTGGTGATAAAGGGCATCCTTGTCTTGCTCCTGTTCTCAAGGGGAATGTTTTCAGCCTCTCTACATTAAGAATGATGTTGGCCATTGGTTTTGCACAGATGCCCTCAGCTGAGATGATCGTGTGATTCTTTTCTTTCCTTTTATTTGTGTGGTGAATTATGTTGATTGATTTTCTAATGTTGAACCATCCTTGCATACCTGGTATGAACCCTACTTGGTCATAGTGTATTTTTTTTTTTGATATGATGCTGAATTCTCTTGGCTAGAATTTTATTGAGAATTTTTGCATCTGTATTTTTTTTTATTCATGAGAGATATTGTTCTGTAATTTTCTGTTTTTGTGGTGTCTCCCTGGTTTTGGTTTCAGCATTGTGGTGGCTTCATAGAATGAACTCAGCAGCATTGCTTCCTTTTCTATGTTCTGAAATAGTTTGAGTGGTACTAGTGGAAGTTCTTTTCTGAATGTTTGGTAGAATTCTGCAGTGAAGCCGTCTGGGCCAGGACTTTTTTTTTGTTGGGAGTTTTTTTTTTTTTTTTTTACCTTTTCAGTCTCTTGTTACAGGTCTGTTCAGATTTTCAACATCATTTTGTGTTAGCTTGAGTAGGTAGAGTGTTTCTAGAAATTTATCCATTTCCTCTAGGTTTTCAAATTTGTTGGCATATAGTTTTTCATAATACTCTGTTATGATCCTTTTTTTTTTTTTTTTTTCCAGTTGGATCTGCTGTAATGTCCCCCATTTCTTTTCTTATTTGGATTATTTGCATCTTCTTGATTTTGTTGATCCTTTCAAAGAACTAACTTTTGGATTTGTTGGTTATTTCTATTTTTTTCCATTCTCTATTTCTTTTATTTCTGCTCTGATCTTTATTGTTTCCTTCCTTCTGGTGGCTTTTGGCTTTTTTTGATGTTCTCTTTGTATTTGTTTAAGTTGTATAGCTAATGTTTTTATTTTTTCCCTTTCTTCTTTTCTGATGTGTACATCTATTGTTATAAATTGACATCTAAGGACTGCCTTTCCTGTGTCCCAAAGGTTTTGTTATGATGTGTTTTCATTCTTGTTGATTCTAGGAACTTTTTGATTCCATCTCTGATTTCTTCTATCACCCAGTCATTTTTAAGCAGGGTGTTATTCAGTTTCCGTGTAATTATTATTATTTTTTTCCTTGCTCTTCCTATTGTTAATTTCTACTTTGATGGCGTTTTGGTCAGAGAAGGTCCTTTGTATTATCTCAGTGTTTTGGATTATGTTGATGGTTGCTCTGTGGCCTAAGATGTGGTCTATTCTGCTGAACGTTCCACGTGCATTGAAAAAGAATGTGTAGCTTGGAGGTGTTGAGCGGAGTGTTCTGTGTATGTATATGAAGTTCATTTGGCTAATTGTGCTCTTTAGTTCTTCTGTATCTTTGTTAATGTTCTGTCCTTTATTGAGAGTGGCGTGTTGAAGTCTCCTACTATTATTGTGGAACTGTCAATTTCTCTTTCCAGTGCTGTTAGAGTTTGGTTTACATATTTTACAGCCTTGTCATTGGGTGCATAGATGTTTATTATGATGACTTCATGATTGATTGTCCACTTAATCATTATATAGTGCCCTTCTTTGTCTTTTGTGGTGTGTTTTGTTTTACAGTTTATTTTATCTGAGATTAGTATTGCCACTCCTGCTCTTTTCTGGTGGCTGTTTCTTGATATACTTTTTGTCTTTGTTTCTAAGGTGTGTCTCTTTTAGACAGCATATCGATGGATCTTATTTTTTAATCCATTCTGTCACTCTGTCTCTTTATTGGTGCATTTAGGCCATTTACTTTCAGTGTAATTACTGATAGATGTGAGTTTATTGTTGTCATTTTGTAGTGCTTTTTTTGTGGTGCTGACGTTTTATTTGTTCCTCTTACTCTCCTGTGCTGAATTCCTTTTGTTTGTGGATTTTTTTTCATTTCTTTTTTGGAGATTTGTTTTCACTGAGACTTTATGTTTTTCTTCTGTGTTTTGATTATTAGGTTTGTTAACTTTCTTTGTGGTTACCTTCAAATTTACCCTTATCTTCCTAGGTTTGAACCAGTCTATTATTACTTGGTATTGCCTTGCCTTCCTCTCCATTAGACAGTTCTATACCTACCCAGTTTATTCCGTTTTATTGTTTTGATGTTGTTGTCATTTACAGATTAACCTCTGTGGTTCTGTGTTGTAATTCTTTTGGCTTTTGATAGCCCTAGAGAGTTCATTTCCTAGGTTGGTACCTGGCTGGTACAATCTTGTGTCCTAGATTCAACCTGTGGTCTGATGTTCTTTGTTCTCATACCAAAGGCCTCCCTTTAATCATTCTTGCAAGTTTGGTTTGGTTTGGTTTAACATTTTCCGTTAATTTCTGTTTATCTGGAAATGTCCAAATTTCACCATCATATTTGAACGAGAGTTTGGCAGGATATATTATTCTTTTTTTGCCATTTTTTTTCTTTCAAGGTTTTGTATATATCATCCCATTGCCTTCTTGCCTGCATGGTTTCTGCTGAATAATCAGAGCTTAGTCTTATTCTTTCTGCTCTCTATGTGATTTTTCATTCTTCTCGAGCTGCTCTCAGGATTCTTTCTTTGCCTTTGTTTTAACAAGTGGGATTATGATATGCTTTGGTGATTTTCTTTTGGGGCCTTTCATATACAGGGTTCGTTGCACTTCTTGGATGATCAGCTTTTCATTTTTTGTGATATTAGGGAAGTTTTCTGTCAGCAATTCTTCAGTGGTTTTCCCTGTGTTTTCTGTTTTCTTTCCCTGTTTTGGAACTCTGATCACTTGCCAATTTTTGCTTTTGATTGTATCCTACATAATTCTTAGGGTTTCTTCATATTTTTTTTCATTCTTTCTTCTGATTTTTCCTCAAACAAAGTTGTATCCGAGTGTTTGTCTTCAGTTTTGCTGATCCATTTTTCCATTGTTCAAACCTGCTCCTCAGCCCTTCAATGCCACTGTCCATTTCTGAAATCTTGTTGTTTGGATTTCTAATTGTTGTTATTGTATGATTTCTAGTTGTGAATTTATTTTGGCATTTTGTTCCTGCATTATTTCCCTGAATTTTGTCATGAATTTATCTGCCTTTTCCATGAATTTGTCTATTTTTCCCTCATTTTTGTCTTCTTTTTGCTTGAACTCTTGGATAGCTCTGAATATCAGAGATTTTAATTCCCTATCAGGTACTTCTGGAGCCTTTTCTTCTGGAAAGTCATCTGGCGTTTTATTTTGGTGGCCTTCTGGAACCATCTTGTCCTTTTTTAAAATATGTTTTGATATTGTCTGCTGTCTTTGGGGCATTCAGTAGTTATTTTCCCCTTTTATTAATTGTAGATTTGTTTGTTTTGTCCTGCTTTTTTGTTTTATTTGGTTATGTCTAAACAGGCAGGCTGTGTGTTCTTTGTTGTTTGCTTGTCTGTGGGCATGATACTTTTCACCTCCTGTCTAATGGACAGGGACAATAGCTCAGCTGAGTTGCAGCAGGGCAGGTCCAGCTGAAGGGGAGGGGCTGGGATGGGTTGTTTGTGGCACATACTAAGGCTGACAGTGTGGGCCAGGAGTCAGTGCAGGGCAGGCTGCAGTTGGCTGTGCCTGTGCTACTCCGTGGTGTGATGTTCAGCATATGGTCCAGGTAGGCTGGAAGGAGGGGGGAGGTTGTACTGTGTGGAGCTAAGATTGGTATGGCAAAGAAGAGGGGGAGGAGGGAGAATCAGAAGTCAAAAACAACAGCTACAAAAAAGAGTGCTGAGGGAGCTTGCCATTGGAGTGGAGAGATGAGAAACTGAGAAATGGAGAAAAATAAAATGGAAAAAGGAAAAAGAGAAGAAAAAGAAAAAAATAAGTAAAAATTAGAAAAAAGAAAGGAAAAGCTCCCAGGGATCCCACTGGTACAGCTGCAAAGACCAGGGAAGTGGCTCAGAGGCTGCACAGTACAGTCTGGCTGGAAGGGGCAGAGATGTCACACAGTGCCAGGTATTCAGAAGACAGGAAAAGAAGGTAGTATAGAGAGACGAGAAACTGAGAAGTAACGGAACACTAAAAGGAGAAAAGGATAAAAGAAAATAAAAATGTCTCAAGGGATCCCACTGGCACGGCTGCGCAGACCAAGGCAGCAGTTCCCAAGGTACACAGTACAGCCCAGCTAGAAGGGGCTCCAAAGCCATGAAAAGACAAAGAAAATAAGCAAACAAATAGAACAGAACAAAGCAAAACAACAGCAAAGTAAGTCACTAAGGATCCCACCAGCATGGTGGTGCGGACTGGGGAAGCAGTTCCCCAGCTGAGCAGCACTTCACAGCCTTTCAAGAAGAAGCAAAGATATTTGAGAGAAAGGAGGCGAAGAAGTGAGAGGCAGGGAAGAAACCAAAAGAAGCAGAAAAAAGGAACACAGCAACAAAGAGATGGCACTGAGGGATCTGGTCACTGTGGGTGGGATGAATCCAAGTGGCACAGAGCCGGGGCCAGTGCCTCCTGGCCAAGAGACTGTGGCCGGCAGGAAGTGGCAAAGGCCAAGTGTGGGGGAGAAGGGTTGGGGGTGGAAAAGTATGTATTGCTGTTTACTGGGTGCTCTGTCTCCTGCTGGAAGTTCCATGAAGCTGCTTTCCCATACTCCCTGGCTCTTGCTCTTGGATGTGGGTGGGGTGAATCCAGGTGGTATGGAGCCTGAACCTTTCAGTCAGCGGAGCAACCACAGCCAGCTAGGAAGTGGCAGAGGCTGAATGGGGAAGAATGGGGGCTGGGAAAGTGTATATCACTAGTTGCCAGGTGCTCTGTCTCTTGCTGGGAGCTCCGTGAAGCTGCTTTCCCATACTCACTGTCCGCTGATCTCCCACAGGAGTCCAAGATGGCAAATCCGTGCTGTGTTAGCTGATAGGGGACCTCCATTTGTGTCTCTCTTCACTCTGTTCTTTGTCCATTTCTTATTCCATTCAGAGCTTGGCTAAGTTCTTTATCTCTTCATTTGACACTTAGGGTTCCAGGATTGGTGTTTGTTTCTATTTTGCTTAGTTTTTCAGGTCTTAGCTGTGGAGGGACAGTGTCGTGCTTCTGTCATGTTGGCTCCGCCTCCTGTTTACAGGTTTTAAGTGAAAGTTTCTGGCATTATGTTTTCACTGGATTTTAACTATGCAGATTTCTACTTGAGCTAATGTTGTTTGGTAGTCATTGGCAGATCTTGAGCATTAGCTGTAATTTTTCTTATTCCTTGTTCCTTTGTTGAAGTAATATTTTTACGTTATTGCCTTGGCAGGTACAATCAGTCATTGATGTACATCTTTTAGGAAAGACTTTATAATAATAACTCTTTTATTCATTGTTAGCTATGTGCAGTGAACAATGGGAAGTGTTGGAGGGGAACAAAAATATGTAAATCAATGGTTCCAACTATGTGTAAAAGCCCCTGGATGACATAAATAATTGTAGAAGACAAATCCTTACTTCAAGGGGAGTATAATCTCATGGAGGAAATACTATAGGTCTCTTTGTGTCTGTTTTCTTTTCAAAGACCTTCAGTGGCTATTTCCCCTACGATAAGCTTTGAAGTATAGCTTAGCACCCAAGGTTCTTTATAATTTAATCCCAAGCAATTTGATATCCTTCCCTCCTACCACTCCTTCCCACATCCTGTCCTCTCAGACTGATCTTTTTGCCCTTTCTTCAAATGCCATTCACTTCACTACCTTTGTGCCTTCTTTGCTTAGAATTCTCTTATTTTCACTATATGGCCAACTTCTACACATTCTTTAAAAGCAGGTCCCCTGTTAACCTCCTCTGTGAAACTCTTGTCCAAACTCCCCCATGTCCCCACTGCAGAATGGGTCTCTGGGGTTGTGCTAGAACATCTGGGATGTAGGATTAGTTTGGATAAAGATCATTGGTGCCTGGAATATTGGAAGACAACAATCCTTGGCTTTCCTGGTCCAGCCCAGGCTAGTTTAACTTTCTTCAGAAAGATCTCAGCATTCATGAAGGCAGATTCTTAGAGACCTTTAAAGGAGACTCCCCCTACTCCTAGGGGCCTCTGGAATTCTCTGTGCACATGGGGGACCCAGGTATGTATGCATTTCAACCTCTCGTATATTTCTGTAGGCTCTTGTTCTGCTTCCTTATAGTTCATAGCTTGTGTCTACACAAGTATTTTCTAAGAGCATGATAGTGAATTGCAACCATTAACTCCATGGAGATATATTATCTTGGCTATTATTCCTGGAGTGTTTTAATGTTGCCATATAATTTGTCTATAAAATGCATGTCTTCATAATGAAATATGAATGGATCTCTGTTGAAGGAAAATATTTTCGATGAGCAAGGTGATTACAGGACACTGTAGGATGTCTTTTCATGAGTTCACCAAAAGAAAACTTAGGGGGAAAGACTGGGGGAAACTTTTGATTATGATGTATCCAACAAGGGTCTAATCTCTAAAATCTATAGAATAAGTGTTTAATTTTTAGGAGCTCCTAGTTATCTAGTTTATCTTCTGGTGCATGTGCATTGTTATTTATGGTTTGTATTATATTTATTCCATGTATTAGTGCCCCTAGTGTAACCCTGGTGGCTTAGTGGTTAAGTACTATGGCTGCTAACCAAACAGTCAGCAGTTCAAATCCACCAGGTGCTCCTTGAAAACTCTATGGGGCAGTTCTACTCTCTTCTATAGGGTCACTATGAGTCGGAATCAACTTGATGGCAATGGCTCAGTGTTGTCCCTATTTTTTCTTCCAAGATGTTTATCATTTTAGATTCTATATTTAGATCTTTGATCCATTTTGAGTTAGTTTTTTTTTGTTTGTTTTAATAATTTTTATTGAGCTTTAAGTGGATGTTTACAAATCAAGTCAGTCTGTCACATGTAAGCTTATATATACCTTACTCCATGCTCCCACTTACTCTCCCCCTAATGAGTCAGCCCTTCCAGTCTCTCCTTTCGTGACAATTTTGCCAGTTTCTAACCCTCTCTACCCTCCCATCTCCCCTCCAGACAGGAGATGCCAACACACTCTCAAGTGTCCACCTGATACAAGTATCTCACTCTTCATCAGCATCTCTCTCCTACCCATTGTCCAGTCTCTTCCATGTCTGATGAGTAGTCTTCGGGAATGGTTCCTGTCTTGGGCCAATAGAAGGTTTGGGGACCATGACCGCCGGGATTCCTCTAGTCTCAGTCAGACCATTAAGTCTGGTCTTTTATGAGAATTTGGGTCTGCATCCCACTGATCTCCTGCTCCCTCAGGGGTTCTCTGTTGTGCTCCCTGTCAGGGCAGTCATCGGTTGTGGCCGGGCACCATCTAGTTCTTCTGGTCTCAGGATAATGTAAGTCTCTGGTTCATGTGGCCCTTTCTGTCTCTTGGGCTCATAGTTATCATGTGACCTTGGTGTTCTTCATTCTCCTTTGATCCAGGTGGGTTGAGACCAACTGATGCATCTTAGATGGCCGCTTGTTAGCATTTAAGACCCCAGACGCCACATTTGAAAGTTGAATGCAGAATGTTTTCATAATAGAACTATTTTGCCAATTGACTTAGAAGTCCCCTTAAGCCATAGTCCCCAAACCCCGACCCTTGCTCCACTGACCTTCAAAGTATTCAGTTTATCCTGGAAACTTCTTTGCTTTTGGTCCAGTTCAGTTGAGCTGACCTTCCATGTATTGAGTATTGTCCTTCCCTTCACCTAAAGCATTTCTTATCTACTGATTAATCAATAAAAAACCCTCTCCCACCCTCCCTCCCTCCCCTCCTCGTAACCACAAAAGTATGTGTTCTTCTCAGTTTATACTATTTCTCAAGATCTTATAATAGTGGTCTTATACAATATTTGTCCTTTTGCCTCTGACTAATTTCGCTCAGCATAATGCCTTCCGGGTTCCTCCATGTTATGAAATGTTTCACAGATTCGTCACTGTTCTTTATCGATGCGTAGTATTCCATTGTGTGAATATACCACAATTTATTTACCCATTCATCCGTTGATGGACACCTTGGTTGCTTCTAGCTTTTTGCTATTGTAAACAGAGCTGCAATAAACATGGGTGTGCATATATCTGTTTGTGTGAAAGCTCTTATTTCTCTAGGGTATATTCCGAGGAGTGGGATTTCTGGGTTGTATGGTAGTTCTATTTCTAACTGTTTAAGATAACGCCAAATAGATTTCCAAAGTCATTGTACCATTTTACATTCCCACCAGCAGTGTATAAGAGTTCCAATCTCTCCGCAGCCTCTGCAACATTTATTATTTTGTGTTTTTTGGATTGATGCCAGCCTTGTTGGAGTGAGATGGAATCTCATCGTAGTTTTAATTTGCATTTCTCTAATGGCTAATGATCGAGAACATTTTCTCATGTATCTGTTAGCTCCCTGAATATCTTCTTTAGTGAAATGTGTGTTCATATCCTTTGCCCACTTCTTGACTGGGATGTTTGTGTTTTTGTGGTTGAGTTTTAACAGAATCATATAGATTTTAGAGATCAGGTGCTGGTGGGCGATGTCATAGCTGAAAATTCTTTCCCAGTCTGTAGGTGGTCTTTTTACTCTTTTGGTGAAGTCTTTAGATGAGCATAGGTGTTTGATTTTTAGGAGCTCCCAGTTATCGGGTTTCTCTTCGTCATTTTTGGTAATGTTTTGTATTCTGTTTATGCCTTGTATTAGGGCTCCTAGAGTTGTCCCTATTTTTTCTTCCATGATCTTTATCATTTTAGTCTTTATGTTTAGGTCTTTGATCCACTTGGAGTTAGTTTTTGTGCATGGTGTGAGGTATGGGTCCTGTTTCATTTTTTTGCAAATGGATATCCAGTTATGCCAGCACTATTTGTTAAAAAGACTATCTTTTCCCCAATTAACTCACAGTGGGCCTTTGTCAAATATCAGCTGCTCATATGTGGATGGATTTATATCTGGGTTCTCAGTTCTGTTCCATTGGTCTATGTGCCTGTTGTTGTACCAGTACCAGGCTGTTATAACTACTGTGGCTGTATAATAGGTTCTAAAATCAGGTAGAGTGAGGCCTCCCACTTTCTTCTTCTTTTTCAGTAATGCTTTACTTATCCGAGGCTTCTTTCTCTTCCGTATGACGTTGGTGATTTGTTTCTCCGTCACATTAAAAAATGTCATTGGAATTTGGATTGGAAGTGCATTGTATGTATAGATGGCTTTTGGTAGAATAGACATTTTTGCTATGTTAAGTCTTCCTATCCATGAGCAAGGTATGTTTTTCCTCTTAAGTAGGTCCTTTTTAGTTTCTTGTAGTAGTACTTTGTAGTTTTCTTTATGTAGGTCTTTTACATCTTTGGTAGGATTTATTCCTAAGTATTTTATCTTCTTGGTGGCTACTGTGAATGGTATTGACTTGGTGATTCCCTCTTTGATGTTCTTTTTGTTGATGTAGAGGGATCCACGTGATTTTTGTATGCTTATCTTATAACCTGAGACTCTGCCAAACTCTTCTATTAGTTTCAGTAGTTTTCTGGAGGATTCTTTAGGGTTTTCTGTGTATAAGATCATATTCTCTGCAAATAGAGATAATTTTACCACCTCCTTGCCAATCCGGATGGTCTTTATTTCTTTGTCTAGCCTAATTGCTCTGGCTAGGACCTCTAGCACAATGCTGAATAAGAGCGGTGATAAGAGGCATCGTTGTCTGGTTCCCGTTCTCAAGGGAAATGCTTTCAGGCTCTCTCCACTTAGAGTGATGTTGGCTGTTGGCTTTGTATAGATGTCCTTTGTTATGTTGAGGAATTTTCCTTCAATTCCTATTTTGGTGAGAGTTTTTATCATAAATGGGTGTTGGACTTTGTCAAATGCCTTTTCTCCATCAATTGATAAGATCATGTGGTTTTTGTCTTTTGTTTTATTTATATGGTGGATTACATTAATGGTTTTTCTAATATTAAACCAGCCTTGCATATCTGGTATAAATCCCACTTGGTCATGGTGCATTATTTTTTTTGATATGTTGTTGAATTCTATTGGTAGAATTTTGTTGAGGATTTTTGCATATATGTTCATGAGGGATATAGGTCTGTAATTTTCTTTTTTTGTGATGTCTTTACCTGGTTTTGGTATCAGGGATATGGTGGCTTCATAGAATGAGTTAGGCAGTATTCCGTCATTTTCTATGCTTTGAAATACCTTTAGTAGTAGTGGTGTTAACTCTTCTCTGAAAGTTTGGTAGAACTCTGCAGTAAAGCCATCCAGGCCAGGGCTTTTTTTTGTTGGGAGTTTTTTGATTACCTTTTCAATCTCTTTTTTTGTTATGGATCTATTTAGTTGTTCTACTTTTGATTGTGTTAGTTAAGGTAGGTAGTGTTTTTCCAGGAATTCATCCATTTCTTCTAGGTTTTCAAATTTGTTAGAATACAATTTTTCGTAATAATCTGATATGATTCTTTTAATTTCAGTTGGGTCTGTTGTGATGTGGCCCATCTCGTTTCTTATTCGGGTTATTTGTTTCCTTTCCTGTATTTCTTTAGTCAGTCTGGCCAATCGTTTATCAATTTTGTTAATTTTTTCAAAGAACCAGCTTTTGGCTTTGTTAATTCTTTCAATTGTTTTTCTGTTCTCTAATTCATTTAGTTCAGCTCTAATTTTTATTATTTGTTTTCTTCTGGTGCCTGATGGATTCTTTCGTTGCTTGTTTTCTATTTGTTCAAGTTGTAGGGACAGTTCTCTGCTTTTGGCTCTTTCTTCTTTTTGTATGTGTGCATTTATCAATATAAATTGGCCTCTGAGCACTGCTTTTGCTGTGTCCCAGAGATTTTGATGGAAGTATTTTCATTCTCGTTGCATTCTATGAATTTCTTTATTCCCTCCTTAATGTCTTCTATAACCCAGTCTTTTTTTTCAGCAGGGTATTGTTCAGTTTCCAAGTATTTAATTTCTTTTCCCTAATTTTTCTGTTATTGATTTCCACTTTTATGGCCTTGTGGTCTGAGAAGATGCTTTGTAATGTTTCAATGTTTTGGATTCTGCAAAGGTTTGTTTTATGACCTAATATGTGGTCTGTTCTAGAGAATGTTCCATGTGTGCTAGAAAAAAAAGTATACTTTGCAGCGGTTGGGTGGAGAGTTCTGTATAAGTCAATGAGGTCAAGTTGGTTGTAGTAATTAGGTCTTCTGTGTCTCTATTGAGCTTCTTACTGGATGTCCTGTCCTTCTCCAAAAGTGATGTGTTGAAATCTCCTACTATAATTGCGGAGGTGTTTATCTCACTTTTCAGTTCTGTTAAAGTTTGTTTTACGTATCTTGCAGCCCTGTCATTGGGTGCATAAATATTTAATATGGCTATATCTTCCTGGTCAATTGTCCGTTTTATCATTATGTCATGTCCTTCTTTATCCTTTGTGATGGATTTAACTTTTAAGTCTATTTTGTCAGAAATTAATATTGCTACTCCTGGTGTTTTTTGCTTATTATTTGCTTGATATATTTTTTTTCCATCCTTTGAGTTTTAGTTTGTTTGTGTCGCTAAGTCCAAGGTGTGTCTTTTGTAGGCAGCATATAGACGGATCATGTTTCTTTATCCAGTCTAAGACTCTCTGTCTCTTTATTGGTGCATTTAGTCCATTTACATTCAGCGTAATGATAGATAAGTATGTGTTTAGTGCTGTCATTTTGGTGCCTTTTTATGTGTGTTGTTGACAATTTCACTTTTCCACTTTTTTGTGCTGAGACGTTTTTCTTTGTAACTTGTGCGTTCCTCATTTTCATAGAATTTGACGTTATGTTTGCTGAGTCCTTACGTTTTTCTTCGTTTTTTATCTTGAGTTATGGAGTTGTTATACCTCTTTGTGGTTACCTTAATATTTACCCCTATTTTTCTAAGTAAAAACCTAACTTGTATTGTCCTATATCACCTTGTATCTCTCTCCATATGGCCGTTCTGTGCCACCTGTATTTAGTCCCTCTTTTTGATTATTGTGATCTTTTACATATTGACTTCAATGATTCCCTGTTTTGAGCGTTTTTTTTTTTTTTTTAATTAATCTTAATTTGTTTTTGTGACTTCTGTATTTGAGTTGAGATCAGGATGTTCTGTTCTGTGACCTTGTGTTGTACTGGTATCTGATATTATTGGTTTTCTGACCAAACAATTTCCTTTAGTATTTCTTGTAGCTTTGGTTTGGTTTTTGCAAATTCTCTAAGCTTGTGTTTATCTGTAAATGTCTTAATTTCACCTTCATATTTTAGAGAGAGTTTTGCTGGGTATATGATCCTTGGCTGGCAGTTTTTCTCCTTCAGTGCTCTATATATGTCATCCCATTGCCTTCTTGCCTGCATGGTTTCTGCTGAGTAGTCTGAACTTATCCTTATTGAGTCTCCCTTGTAGGAGACCTTTCTTTTATCCCTGGCTGCTTTTAAAATTTTCTCTTTATCTTTGGTTTTGGCAAGTTTGATGATAATATGTCTTGGTGATTTTGTTTTTGGATCAATCTTAAATGGGGCTGGATAAGCATCTTGGATAGGTATCCTTTTGTCTTTCATGATGTCAGGGAAGTTTTCTGCCAGCAGATCTTCAACTATTCTCTCTGTGTTTTCTGTTATCCCTCCCTGTTCTGGGACTCCAATCACACACAAGTTATTCTTCTTCATAGAGTCCCACATGATTCTTAGAGTTTCTTCATTTTTTAAATTCTTTTATCTGATTTTTTTTCAGGTATATTGGTGTTAATTCCCTGTTCCTCCAGATTTCCCAGTCTGCATTCTAATTGCTCGGGTCTGCTCCTCTGACTTTCTATTGCGTTGTCTAATTCTGTAATTTTATTGTTAATCTTTTGGATTTCTGAATGCTGTCTCTCTATGGTTTCTTGAAACTTATTAATTTTTCCACTATGTTCTTGAATAATCTTTTGTGTTCTTCAACTGTTTTATCAGTGTGTTCCTTGGCTTTTTCTGCAGTTTGCCTTATTTCATTTCTGAGGTCATCCCTGAGGTCTTGAAGCATTTTGTAAATTAGTTTTTTATATTCTGTATCTGGCAATTCCAGGATTGTATCTTCACTTGGGAAAGATTTTGATTCTTCAGTTTGGGGAGTTGTAGAAGCAGTCATGGTCTGCTTCTTTATGTGGTTTGATATCGACTGCTGTCTCCGAGCCATCACTAAGATATTGTAGTGATTTATTCTATATTTGCTCACTGAGTTTTATCTTGTTTTGTTTTCTTTCAATGTACGTAGATGGGCTACTAGATTGTGCTGTCTTGAGTGTTGTAGCCCTTTACTCACTTATGTCCTATTACCAGCTGGTTTGGGCTGTTACTAGATATATAAGCCTGAGTCCATTCACACTATTCTTGAGTAGAATCTGATTTTGGGTCATCAAGTGTGTGATGCAGACTGTCACCTCTCCACCTCTAGAAGTAGTGGTGATAGTTGTGTGCACCAGATTCTAGTAGCAGCTGGAGTTCACACTCTGGGAGGGCAGGATGCTAACAGGCTTCCCCCAAGTGTCGGTAAGGTAGGTGTGTCTGTATTCCTAAAGCACCTTGGTGGGTGGGCTCTGCAGCTGTACCTTAGGCGCCCAATGCAAGTACCTCTACAGATTGGTAGGTGTCACCCTCCTTAGACCCCTAAGGCAGGAGGCTATATGGTCTGGGGGGAGCTTCAGCCCTCAGTTCCCTGTTGTGGGTCAGTGAGGGCTCTGGGAAACTTGTCTTTCCAGTAAATCCGCTAAAAAGAAAAAATGCAGTCAGATCCCTATCAGAAATGCCTTTGCATTATAATAGCCACCTTGTTCCCTGTAGGGATGAAAGCCCAAGACTGTGGATCACATATGCTTGGCTGGAGGTGGTTCTGTGTTTTTAGTCCAATTAGGGAAGGATTTTTGATCCTTGTGTTTTTTGTAGTTGCTTCTCTCAGGCCTGGAGAATGGGTTAGGAAAAGACAAAAACAAAACGAAAGAAAGAAAAATCGCAGAGCAGTTTACTCTCTGGCTCAGGAAATTCCAATGTTAATGAAGCTGCCTGGGAAGGGGAGGGGAGGGTTGAGATAAATAGGAGAGAGTAGCACCCGGGAATATAGACAAAGTTACTTATCTTGCTTGGGATGACGGTTTTTTCTGAGATTCCCGAGGGACGTGTTTTTGATTGTGTGCGCTGACTGGTTAGAGATTGCCCCCGAGGGTCAGACCCGCATTCCGTGCTTGCACTGTCTCAGAAGCCGCGGTTAGTTCCTCTGCTCCCAATCCAAAACCCAGCGCCAAGGTTCTCCGGCTGGGATGCCTCACTCCCAGCTCCAAAACCAGTCACAGCCTCCCAACGACTTCTCCTCCTGTCAGTGGCGTCGCTGCGCTGCCTGCGTGCGCTGGCTGGGCCTCCCTTGAGGTCAGTTCAGGGGGCTAGGGCTGCACCTCGTGTTTGCACCGTCTCAGGATGCCATGCTCAGGTACCCTGTGCCCAGTCCAAAGCCCGGCGCCAAGGTTTCCTTACTGGGATGCCGGCTCCATGCTCCAAAAACAGTCGCTTCTTCCCCGTGGTTGTTCATTCTCAGTCTCTGTCACTCAGGTCAACTCTTTAAATCTGTGTTTGTTAGTCAGGGTTCGTAGCCTGTCATGTATATGATCGATTCACTTGTTTTTCCGAGTCTTTGTTGCAAGAGGGATCTGAGGTAGCTTCTACCTAGTCAGCCATCTTTGCCCCTCCTCCCTGAGTTAGTTTTTGTGTATGGCGTGAGGTATGGGTCCTGATTAATTTTTTTGCAGATGATATCCAGTTTTGGTAGCACTGTTTTTTAAAAAGACTGTCTTTTCCCCATTTGGAAACCCTTGTGGTGTAGTGGTTAAGTGCTATGGCTGCTAACCAAAAGGTCAGCAGTTCCAATCCGCCAGGCACTCCTTGGAAACTCTATGGGGGCAGTTCTACTCTGTCCTATAGGGTCGCTATGAGTCGGAATCGACTTGACGGCACTGGATTTGGTTTTTCCCCATTTAATGAACTTGGGTCCTTTTTCAAAGATCAGCTGACCAAAGGTGGATGAATTTACATCTGGGCTCTCAATTCTGTTCCATTGGTCAATGTGCCTGTCGTTGTACCAGTACTAGGTTGTTTTGACTACTGTCACTATATAGTAGGTTCTGAGGTTAAGTAGTGTGAATCCTCCTACTTTAGTCTTTTCCTTCAGTAATACTTTGCTTATCCAGGGCCTCTTTCCTTTCTATATAAAGATGGTGATTAGTTTTTCCATCTCTATAAAGAGTGCTCTTGGTATTTGGATCAAGACTACATTATATTTGTAGATCGCTTTTGGTAGAATTGGCATTTTCACGATGTTAGGTCTACCTATCCATGAGCACGGTATGTTTTTCCATTCATATAAGTCGCTCTGGGTTTCTTGCATTACTGTTTTGTTTGCATAGGCCTTTTAAGTCTCTGGTTAGATTTATTCCTAAGTATTTAATCTTTTTAGGGGTTATTATAAATGTTATTGTTTTCCTGATTTCCTTTTCAATGTTCTCCTTTTGGTATATTGGAATCCAACTGATTTTTGTATGTTGATCTTGTATCCTGCTACTCTGCTGAATTCTTCTATTAGTTGCAGTAGTTTTCTTGTGGAATCTTTGGAGTTCCTATGTACAGTACATCATGTGCAAATAGGGATAGTTTTAATTCTTCCTTTCCAGTTTGGATGTCCTTTGTTTCTTTTTGTTGCCTTATTGCTCTAGCCTGGACTTCCGTCACAGTTTTAAGGAGGAGTGGTGCTGAGGGGTATCTTTGCCTTGTGTCAGTTCTCAGGGGGAATGCTTTCAGCCTCTCTCCATTGACAATGCTGTTGGCTGTTGATTTTGTATAGTACCCTTTATTATGTTGAGGAATTTCCCTTCTATTCCTGTTTTATTGAGAGTTTTTATCAGGAATGGGTGTTGGACATAGTCAAATGCCTTTTCTGCATTGATTGAAATGATCACGTGATTCTTTTCTTTTGTTCTATTTAGTGGTGGAGTATGTCGATTAATTTTCTAATGTTGAACCATCCTTGCATACCTGGTATGAATCCCACTTGATTGTGGTGTATTATTGTTATTATTTTTTGATATGATGTTGAATTTTATTGGCTAGAATTTTGTTGATAGTTTTTACATCTATATTCATGAGAGATATTGATCTGTAATTTTTTTTTTCATTGTCTTTGCCTGGCTTTGGTGTATGTTTGGTGTATGTGTTACACTGGCTTCATAGAATGAATTCGGGAGTATTCCTTCCTTTTCTATATTCTGAAATAGTTTGAGTATTACTGGTGCAAGCTCTTTGAATGTCTGGTAGAATTCTCTGTTGAAATCATCTGGGCCATGGCTTTTTTTGGGGGGGGGAGTTTTTTTCTTTTTTTAATTACCTCTTCAATCTCTTCTCTTGTTAAGGGTTTTGAAGTCATCAGAAAGCCTCTAATCAGAAAGTCTTCCTCCTAAACGTTTTTGGTTGTTCAAAATATCAATTGTTCCACAAAGTTGTAGTATAAATTGTATAATAGATGATGCAATAGCTTAAACTTTGCAGTCGTTTATGACCAGAAGTCAATTCATGGAAACTGATACCAGTAAGTTTTATTAGTTACAACAATTTATCATAGTTTGTTAGGTTACTAGAGCCTTTTGAAGGCACCCTCATGGTACAACTGTTAAGCACTTGTCTGCTAACTGAAAGGTTGGTGGTATGAACCCACAGAGCATCCCTGTGCGGGAAAGACATGGTGGTGATCTGCTTCTATAAAGATTACAGTCAAGAAAACCCTATGGGGCAGTTTTGCTCTGTCACATGGGGTCTCTATGAGTCAGAGTTGACTCCAAGTTGCCAAACAACAAAGACAGAGACTTTTGACCATTTTGTACTAAGACAAGATCATCAACCCCTTCAATAGGCCTTTGCCACAGCTTTTATGTTTTGAGATTAATTAAAACCACCAAGGGTAAATGTTCCCTACAGGATTTAGCCAAATTTTAGAACAAGGATTTGTATTTATCTGTCTTTAATGGTACTTCCATTATATACTTGAAAGACTAACTCTGGGTAGGAATCTAAGGTTTTTATAATTCATAAATACTTCCTGGCTAGTGGACATGTGTCTTACATTAAAGTTGTTAAAACCAGATAAAGTGGTGGAAGACGATGGACTCACTCCATTGCCCAGTGTTTTAGTCACCTTTTTCTTTTCAAAAATAACCGTGTTGTTTTGTTACATGATATGTGCTTATTGTAAATGAAGTCTAGTAGTGTCTCAAAATCACCCAATTATTAACACGCTCAGGTGCTAACCAAAGAGCGAAGTGCCTTAGAGGAAAGGCTTGGTGATCTATTTCTGAAAAATCAGTCATTGAAAATCCCATGGAGCACAGTTCTACTCTGACACACACAGGATCGTGATGAGTTAGAATGAATTGACAGAAATTGGTGGTTACGGAAAATATTTTGATGAGCATTCTTCAAGGCATCTCTCTAGAATGTATAGCTTTCTATTCTTAGTCACTCTTAGCTTGTAAATTCCAAAGTGGTTTGTTCTCTTTCTAGTGTAGCATTAATCATGTGGTATTTTTTTTTTTTTTTTGGACATTTTATTGTTGTTTAGGTGAAAGTTTACAGAGCAAATTAGTTTCCGTTCAGCAGCTTATATACACCTCGTTTCATGACGTTGGTTGCAAACTCCTGAATGTGTCAGCACTCTCACCACTTCCTCCCTGGGTTCCCCATATCCATTCTACCAGCTTTCCTGTCCCTACTGTCCTTAAATTTGCTTTTGGGCAAATGCTGCCCTTTAAGTCTCGTATAGTTGATTGTTCTGAGATGTACCTTCCTCGCTGGTTTTAGTATTCATTTTATAGTTCTGTCTATTGTATGGCTATAATGTGATCTCCAAGAGTGATTTCAGTTCCAAGTTTGAAAGGTGTCTAAAGGCCATAGTCTTGGGGGTTCCACCAGTCTCTATCAGACCAGTAACTCTGTTCTTATTTATGAGTTTGAATTTTGTTCTACATTTCACTCCCACTCTGTCCATGACCTACTATTGTGGTCCTGGTCAGAGGGTCAGTAGTGGTAGCTGGGCACCATCTAGTTCTTGTGGTCTCAGGCTAGTGGCGGCTGTGGTTCATGTGGTCCGTTAGTCCTTTGGCCTAATTATTACCTTGAATCTTTGTTTTTCTTCACTCCTCTTTGCTCTGGATGTGAAGGGACCAATTGTATCTTAGATGGCGGCTTGCAAGCTTTTCAGACGTTAGTCACTGCTCATCAAGGTAGAATGTAGAATGTTGTCTGTATGGATTATGATATGCCCATTGACCTAGATGTCCTCTGAGACTATGGTCCCTAACCCTCAAGCCCAGGACCTCAGTTCCAGGAGATGTGTCGTTATGGCTAAGAAATTTTTTATGACTATGTCCCCTGTACACACTATTGCATACATGGGTATATTTGCAGCATAAACACATATATATGTATGTGGGTATACTTCCATATGCCCTCCTTCCTCTGTTCAGCTTACATATTTATCTATGTGTCCGTTTGTACATTATTGTTTGTTATTGCAGGATTATATATATATTAGTACCTTTCAGTGTCTTCCTTTACCTTAATTATGATCTCTCCCTTCACCAAAATTAGTACGTGTCTACTATCTGGTTAGTGGCTTCCCCCATCCCCCCATCCCTGGTAACCATCAAAGAATGTATCTGTTTGTGAAAACCTTTTCTTGACTTTTATAATAGTGATCTCATACAATATGTGTCTTCTTGTGATTGACTTATTTCACTCAGTATAATATCCTCGAAGTTCATCCATATTGTGAGATGTTTCACAGATTCATTATTATTTAATGTTGCATAATATCCCATTGTGTTTATGTACCAGTTTTATCCATTTATCTGTTGGTGGGCACTTAGGCTGTTTCCATCTTTTTGCTATTGTAAATAATGCTGCAATGATCATGGGTGTGTATATGTCTATTCATGCCACAGTTGTTATTTCTAGATATATGTAGGAGTGGGATTGCTGGGTCCTATGGTAGTTGTATTTCTAGCTTTTTGATGGAAGCACCATATCATTTTCCATAGTGGTTGCACCATTTACATTCCCACCAGCAGTGTATGACAGTTCCAGTCTCCCCACAGACTCTCCAGAATTTGCTGTTTTGTGTTTTTTGATCAGTGCCATTATTACCGGTGCGAGATGGTATCTTACTGTAGTTTTGATTTGCATCTCTATTTTTTTAATGGCTAATGATTGTGAGCATCTCTTCATGTATTTGTTGGCTGCCAGGATGCCTTCTTCGGTGAAGTGTATCATGTGGTATTGTGATTGTCTAGATGTTTTCTCTGCTCCTCAGGTTTCTTAAGTTAGGGAGTATGTTCAACATTATTTCTTTTTTTTGCAGTGATTGGATTATTTACAAAAAAGTAAATAAAATATATATGGAGTACAGTGAGAGGGAGAATAAGCTGATTCTGAACCATTTGTAATTATCTTTGATTTGATTAACCCACTTTTGTAGTGGATTAGAGATTATTCTTGTGTTCAGTGATCATTATACTAGTTAGATTTGTTTCAGAAGAGTGGATGTCACTAGACTAGAATTACCCAGATGAAATGAGCCAAGGATGATATATTTAACGACATTCTTCAGGGATTCTTCCTGACATTACTATTTAGCATTGAGACAATCAATGAATATTTAATACGGGGATTAAGGGTGCTTGCTATATTTATTGATAAAAGAGAATTGAGTAAAGTAACAAGTACATTAGATAATTTGGTTAAAATTCAAAAGGTTCTTGTTAAATACAAGAAATAGGTAATTAGAAAATGCCAGAGTTTGAGTAAGTGCAAAGATAGAAATTCAGGTATGAAAACCTAATACTATTGTCTTTATGGTGGTATGAAATTTAAATCTTACTCAATTTCAGACTTTTTCATACGTTCAAGAAGAATGTATTTTTGTTGACCACATGGAATAGTTTGTTTGCGTGTGAACATGAAACCAGCTCAGTTTTTTTTTTAATTTCTATTCCCATGATGTTTTGTTTGTTTTGTTTTTACGATAAATATTTTTTAAAATTATACTTTCAGTGAAGGCTTACAGAGCAAATTAGTTTCTCATTGAACAATTAATACACATATTGTTTTGTGACATTGGTTGCCAACCCCACAACGTGTCAACACTCTGCCATTCTTGACCTTGAGTTCCCCATTTCCATTCGTCTAGCTTTCCTGTCCCCTCCTGCCTTCTCTTTGCCCCTGGGCTAGTGTGCCCATTTAGTCTCGTATACGTGGTTGAGCTACGTGTATTATTATTTGTTTTTTAGGCCTGTTAAATCTTTGGCTGAAGGGTGAAACTGAGGAGGGACTCCAGTACTGAGTTAAAAGGGTGTCTGAGTGTCATACTCTTGGGGTTTCTCCAATCTCTGTCAGATCAGTAAGTCTGGTTTTGTTTTATGAGTTAAAATTTTTTTCTGTGTTTTTCTCCAGCTCTGTCTGGGACTCTCTGTTGTGATCCTTGTCAGAGCAGCCAGTGATGGTACCTGGACACCATCTAGTTGTGCTGCACTCAGCCTGGTGGAGGCTGTTAGTTGTGGTGGATTAGTCTTGTGGACTAATCTTTCCCTGTCTTTGATTTTCTTCATTCTCCCTTGCTCCAGACACGATGTGACCACTAGACGTACCTTAGATGGCCTCTCATAAGCTGTTAAGACCCCAGACACTACTTACCGAAGTAGGATGTAGAACATTTTCCTCATAAACGATGTTATGCCAATTGAGCAAGGTGTCCCCTGCGACCATGGTTCCCAGCCTTCAGTCCAGTAACTCGGTCCCTCAGGGAGTTTGGATATGTCTGCGGAGCCCTGGTGGCAAAGTGCTTAAAAGCTATGGCAAGCTACAGCTGCTAACCAAAAGGGAAAAGTTTGAATCCACTAGCCATCCTTGGAAACCCTATGGAGAAGTTCAACTCTGTCCTATAAGGTTGCTATGAGTCAGAATCGACTCGATGGCAACGGTTTTGGTTTGGGTTTGGTATGAAGCTGCTATGACTTTGCCTTTGTCAATTTGTGCTGGCTTCCCTAGATTGTATACTGTCTTACCCTTCACCAAATTTACCTCTTAGGTATTGTCTAGTTAATATTTTTTCCCTCCCCAATCCTCCCCTTCCTTGTTACCATCAAAGACTGTTTCTTTCTGTAAGCCTTTTCATGAGATTTTATGATAGTGGTCTCTTACAGTTTTCGTCTTTTTTTGATTGACTTATTTCACTCAGTATAATGTCCTCCACATTCATTCATGTTGTGAGATGTTTCACAGATTCATCACTGTACTTAATTTTGCACAGTATTCCATTGTGTGTATGTGCTATAGTTAGTGTTTCCGTTCACCTGTTAATGGGCACTTAGGTTGTTTCCACTTTTTACTATTGCGAATAATGCTGCAATAAACATGGGTGTGCATATGTCTATTTGTGTGACAGCTCTTATTTCTCTAGGAGATATTCTTTGTAGTGGGATTGCTGGATCATATGGTATTTCTATTCTTAGCTTTTTAAGGAAGTGTCATATCATTTTCCAAAATAGTTGTACCATTTTGCTTTGCTACCGGCAGTGCATAATGGTTCCAATCTCCCTGCACCCTCTCCAAAATTTGTTATTTATTTTTCTTTTGATTTATCCTAATAATGTCAGCGTGAGATGGTTTCTCATTGTTATTTTGATTTGCATTTTTCTGGGGCAGTTCTACTTGTCCTATAGGATCGTTATGAGTTGAAATCGACTCAACAGCAACAGGTTTTTTTTTTTTAATTTTTATTGTACGTTAAGTGAAAGTTTACAAATCAAATCAGTCTATCACACAAAACTTATATACTCCTTGCTACATGCTCCCAATTGCTCTCCCCCCAGTGAGACAGCTCACTTCCTCCCTCCACTCTCTCTTTTCATGTCCATTTCGCCAGCTTCTAAACCCACTCTACCCTCTTATCTCCCCCCGCAGGCAGGAGATGCCAACATTGTCTCAAGAGTCCAGCTGAGTCCAAGAAGCTCACTCCTCACCAGCATCCCTCTCCACCCTATTGTCCAGTTCAATCCCTGTCTGAAGAGTTGGCTTTGGGAATGGTTCTTGTCCTGGACCAACAGGAGGTCTGGGGGCCATGACCACTGGGGTCCTTCTAGTCTCAGTCAGACCATTAAGTCTGGTCTTTTTACGAGAATTTGGGTTCTGCATCCCCCTGGTCTCCTGCTCCCTCAGGGGTTCTCTGTTGAGTTCCCTGTCAGGGCAGTCATTGGCTGTAGCTGGGCACCATCTAGTTCTTCTGGTCTCAGTCTGATGTAGTCACTGGTTTATGTGGCCCTTTCTGTCTCTTGGGCTTGTAATTACCTTGCGTCCTTGGTGTTCTTAGTTCTCCTTTGCTCCAGGTGGGTTGAGACCAACTGATGCATCTTAGATGGCCACTTGCTAGTGTTTAGGAGCCCAGATGCCACTCTCCAAAGTGAGATGCAGAATGTTTTCTTAATAGATTTTATTATGCCAGTTGACTTAGATGTCCCCTGAAACCGTGGTCCCCAAACCACTGCCCTTGCTACACTGGCTTTTGAAACATTCAGTTTATTCAGGAAACTGCTTTTGGTTTAGCCCAGTTGTGCTGACCTCCCCTGTATTGTGTTCTTT
The DNA here is from genome assembly GCF_030014295.1 of Loxodonta africana. NCBI lineage: Eukaryota > Metazoa > Chordata > Mammalia > Proboscidea > Elephantidae > Loxodonta > Loxodonta africana. The sequence goes on along the minus strand of NC_087360.1, from coordinate 42,524,559 downwards.
CCCGTCACCTAAAGTAGTTCTTATCTACTATCTAATTAGTGAATACTCCTCTCCCACCTCCCCTCCCTCCACCTCTCATAACCATCAAAGAATATTTTATTCTCTGTTTAAACTATTTCTCGAGTTCTTATAATAGTGATCTTATGCAGTACTTGTCCTTTTGCAACTGAGTAATTTCACTCAGCATAATGTCTTCCAGATTCCTCCATGTTACGAAATGTTTCACGGATTCGTCACTGTTCTTCATCGATGGGTAGTATTCCTCTGTGTAAATATACCATAATTTATTTATCCATTCATCTTTTGATAGCACTTTGGTTGCTTCCATCTCTTTTTGCTATTATAAACAGTGCTGCAATGAACATGGGTGTGCATATATCTGTTCGTGTAAAGGTTCTCATTTCTCTAGGATATAGTCCAAGGAGTAGGATTGCTGGATCGTATGGTAGTTCTAATTCTAGCTTTTTAAGGAAGCGCCAAATCGATTTCCAAAGTGGTTGTACCATTTGACATTCCCACCAGCAGTGTGTAAGTGTTCCAATCTCTCCACAACCTCTCCAACATTTATTATTTTGTGTTTTTTGGATTAATTCCTGCCTTCTTGGAGTGAGCTGGAATCTCATTCTAGTTTCGATTTGCATTTCTCGACTGAATAGTGATCGTGAGCATTTCCTTATGTATCTGTTAGATACCTGAATATCTTCTTTAGTGAAGCATCTGTCCATATCTTTTGCCCATTTTTTAATTGGGTTATTTGTCTTTTTGTAGTTGAGTTTTTGCACTATCACGTAGATTTTAGAGATCAGATGCTGATTGGAAATGTCATAGCTAAAAACTTTTTCCCAGTCTGTAGGTAATCTTTTTACTCTTTTGGTGAAGTCTTTAGATGAACACAGGTGTTTGTTTTTAGGAGCTCCCAGTTATCTAGTTTTTCTTCTGCATCATTAGTAGTATTTTGTATACTATTTTTGCCATGTATTAGAGCTCCTAACATTGTCCCTATTTTTTCTTCCATGATCTTTATCGTTTTAGATTTTGTATTTAGGTCTTTCATCCATTCTGAGCTCATTTTTGTGCATGGTGTGAGGTATGGGTCTTGTTTCATTTTTTTGCAGATGAATATCCAGTTATGCCAGCACCATTTATCAAAAAGAATCTCTTTTCCCCATTTAACTGCTTTGAGGCCTTCGTCAAATATGAACTGCTCATATGTGGATGGATTTATATCTGGATTCCCAATTCTGTTCCATTGGTCTATGTGTCTGTTGTTGTACTAGTGCTAGGCTGTTTTGACTACTGTGGCTGTATAATAGGTTCTAAAATCAGGTAGAGTGAGGCCTCCCACTTCGTTCTCCTTTTTCAGTAATGATTTACTACTCTGGGGCCTCTTGCCCTTCTGTATGAAGTTGGCAGTTTGTTTCTCCATCTCATTAAAAAACGTCTTTGGAATTTGGATCACAATTGCATTAAATCTACAGATTGCTTTTGGTAGAATAGACATTTTTATAATGTTAAGTCTTCCTACCCCATGAGCAAGGTATGTTTTTCCACTTATGTAGGTCACTTTTGGTTTCTTGCAGAAGTATTTTGTAGTTTTCTTTGTGTAAGTCTTTTGCATCTCTGGTAAGATTTATTCCTAAGTATTTTATCTTCTTGGGGGCTACTGTAAATGGTATCGATTTGGTGGTTTCCTCTTTGATGTTCTTTTTGTTGGTGTAGAGGAATTCAACTGATTTTTGTATGTTTATCTTATATCCCGATACTGTGCTGAACTGTTCTATAAGTATTAGTAGTTTTCTTGAGGATTCCTTAGGGTTTTCTATGTATAACATCATCTCATCTGCAAATAGAGTTACTTTTAGTTCTTTCTTGCCAATCTGGTTACCCTTTATTTCTTTATCTAGCCTAATTGCTCTGGCTTGGACCTCTAGCACAATGTTGGATAAGAGTGGTGATAAAGGGCATCCTTGTCTGGTTCCCGATCTCAAGGGGAATGCTTTCAGGCTCTCTCCATTTAGGGTCATTTTGGATGTTGGCTTTGTATAAATGCCCTTTATTATGTTGAGGAATTTTCCTTCAATTCCTATTTTGCTGAGAGTTTTTATCATGAATGGGTATTGAACTGTGTCAAATGACTTTTCTGCATCAATTGATAAAATCATGTGATTCTTTTCTTTGGTTTTATTTATATGATGGATTACATTAATTTTTTTTTTTTTTAATGTTGAACCATCGCTATATACCTGGTATGAACCCAACTTGGTCATAGTGAATTATTTTTTTAATATGTTGTCCAATTCTATTGATTAGATTTTTTTTGAGGATTTTTGCATCTAAGTTCATGAGGGATATAGGTCTATAGTTTTCTTTTTTAGTGGTGTCTGTACCTGGTTTTGGTATCAGGGATATGCGGGCTTCATAGAATGAGTTAGGGAGTATTCCGTCCTTTTCTATGCTCTGAAATACCTTTAATAGTAGTGGTGTTAACTCTTCTCTGAAAGTTTGGTATAACTTTGCAGTGAAGCCACTGGGGCCAGGGCTTTTTTTTGTTGGGAGTTTTTTTTAATTAGCTTTTCAATCTCTTCCTTTGTTATGGGTCTATTTAGTTGCTTTACCTCTCTTTGTGTTAGTTTAGGTAGGTAGTGTGTTTCTAGGAATTCGTCCATTTTTTTCTAGGTTTTCAGATTTGTTATAGTACAATTTTTCATAGTAATCTGATAATGATTCTTTTAATTTCAGTTGGGTCTGCTGTAATATTGCCCATCTCATTTTTTTATTTGGGTTTTTGCTTCCTCTCCTGTTTTTCTTTTGTCAGTTTGACCAATGGTTTATCAATTTTGTTGGTTTTTTCAAAGAACCAGCTTCTGGCCTTGTTAAGTCTTTCAATTGTTTTTCTGTTTTCTATTTCATTTAGTTCTGGTCTAATTTTTTTATTTGTTTTCTTCTGGTGCCTGAGGGTTTCTTTTGTTGCTGTGTTTTTGATTTATTCAAGGTGTAGGGATAATTCTTTGATTTTGGACCTTTCTTCTTTTTTGTGTGTGTGTGTTTATTGATATAAATTGACCTCTGAGCACTGCTTTCGCTGTGTGCCAAAGGTTCTGATAGGAAGTGTTTTCATTCTCATTGGATTCTCTGAATTTCTTTATTCCATCCTTAATGTCTTCTATCATCCAGCCTTTTTTGAGCAGAGTATTGTTCAGTTTCCAAGTGTTTGATTTCTTTTCCCTGCTTTTTCTGTTATTAATGTCTACTTTTGTGGTCTTATTGTCAGAGAAGATGCTTTGTAATATTTCAATGTTTTGGATTCTGCTAAGGCTTGCTTTAAGACCTAATATGTGGCCTAATGTAGAGAATGTTCCATGTGCACTAGAAAGGAAAGTATACTTGGCTGCTGTTGGGTGGAGTGTTCGTGTATGTCTATGATGTCAAGTTGGTTGATTGTTTAATTTCAATCTTCCGTGTCTTTATTGAGCTTTTTTTCTGGATGTCCTGTGGTTCACTGAAAGTGGTGTGTTGAAGTCTCCTACTATTATTGTGGCCCTGCCTATCTCACTTTTCAATGCTGATAGCGTTTGCTTTATGTATCTTGCAGCCCTGTCATTGGGTGCATATTGTGCCTTTAATCGTTTTATAGTTTACTTCCTAATCCTTTATGATGGATTTACTTTTAAAGTCAATTTTATCAGAAATTAATATTACCACTTCTGCCCTTTTTTGATTGTTGTTTGCTTGATATGTTTTTTTTTCCATCATTTGAGTTTTAATTTGTTTGTGTCTCTAAGTCTTAAGTGTGTCTCTTGTAGGCAGTGTATACATGGATTGTGTTTTTTAATCCATTCTGCCATTCTCTGTCTCTTTATTGGTGCGTTTAGCCCATTTACTTTCAGCATGATTATGGATAGGTATGAATTTAGTGCTATCATTTTGATGTTTTTTTTTTGTGTGTGTTGTTGACAGTTTCTTTTTCCCACTTAATTTTATGTGCTGAGTAGATTATATATTGTCCTTTTCTCATATTCGTTGTTGTTGATTTTGTTTCTGCTGAATCTCTGTTTTTTTTCTTATATTTTATTTTGATGAGTTGGATACTTTGTCTCCTTTGTGGTTACCTTATTATTTAGCCCTATTTTTTTCTCAATTAGAACCTAACTTTTATTTCTTTATATAGCCTTGTGTTCCTCTTCTTATGGAAGATCTGTGACTACATTTCTTGGTCACTCTTTATTGTTTTTATGTTGACTTCTTTTACATAATAACATTGCTGTTCCTCTGTTTTGAACTTTTTTTGTCTTGATGCATTTTTGTGATTTCCCTGTCTGGGTTGACTTCTGATTGCTCTGCCCACTATTCTACTCTTGGGTTGAAAGCTGATATTATTGATTTTCTAACCAAAGAATTCCTTTTAGTATTTCTTGTAGTTTTGATTTGGTTTTTTATGAATTCCCTAAACTTCTGTTTATCTGGAAATGTCCTAACTACACCTTCATATTTGAGAGACAGTTTTGCTAGATGTGAGATTCTTTTTTTTTTTTTTCTGGACCTTTAAGAGTATTTCTTTTTATCTTTTTTTCTTAACATAATTCCTTTTTTTTTTTTACATTGTACTTTAGATGAGTGTATACAGAACAAAGTAGCTTCTCATTAAACAATTAGTACACATATTGTTTTGTGACATTGGTTACCAACCCCACGACATGTCAACGCTCTCCCTTCTTTATCCTGGGTTCCCTATTACCAGCTTTCCTGTCCTCTCCTGCCTTCTAGCCCTTGCCCCTGTGCTGGTGCACCCCTTTAGTCTTGTTTTGTTTTATGGGCCTGTGTAATCTTTGGCTGAGGGTGAATCTCAGGAGTGACTTTATTACTGAGGTAGAAGGGGATATGGGGGCCATAGTCTCACGGCTTCTCCAGTCTCTGGCAGGCCAGTAAGTCTGGTCTTTTTTTTGTGAGTTAGAATTTTGTCACACATTTTTCTCCAGCTCTGCCCGGGACCCTCTATTGTGATCCCTGTCAGAGCAGTTGGTGGTGGTAGCCCGGCACCATGTGGCTGTGCTGAACTCAGTCTGGTGGAGGCTGTGGTAGTTGTGGCCCATTAGTCCTTTGGACTAATCTTTCTCTTGTGTCTTTGGTTTTCTTCATTCTCCCTTGCTCCCAACGGGGTGAAACCAGTAGAGTATCTTAAATGGCTGCTCACGAGCTTTTAAGACCCTAGGCACTGAATAGTCTGTATTTCAGGATAGCTTTCTCAACAGTTGATTTTTGTGCAGACTTAGGGAGTCATTTAATAGGGGACATCTTAAAAATGCTCCTGGACCCTCAGCCTCTGGTTCCAGGAAACTGCATATGCCACAGTTAAAGAGATACAGTTAAAGATTTGGGAGTAGCCAAGGAGCTGGAATACCTGGCTGTTCAGGCAGTTCCTCAGAGAATGGTTGGGTCTTGTTGGAGGCATCACCATTCAAATTCTTTTCTTCTCCTTTGCATAATCAAATTATTTTTTCGTTCACCTAGAGTTTTTCAGGTTTGCAGGACTGACTCACAATAACCAAATGTCAGATACATCCTAAGACAGAGTGCTAAGGAATTAATAATGATGGTTATAGCTGTATTGGTGGTTGGCCAGCATATTCTCTTTGATGTAAAATAAACTCTTCAGGGGAAAGCAAATAACACTAGAAATTTGCTCTGTGCACCTGTAGTCAGAATAATGGAAATAATAAAATATTAATGATAGTCTGGTGCATTTACCAACAAGAAGCCAAACCAAGCAAACTTGTAGCTGCGTTGGCCCATGTGGTCAGCCCTGAGCAGAGATGGAAATACAGAGTTCAGATCATAAGATACTATATCCTTAAACAAGATTACAATATCATTGGTTAGATAAAAGATTTTTAGTTCTATTTTATTATTTCCTTGTTACTTTCCTTGAACTTGGATGTCCAAAAAAGCCTCCTCAGCCACTCATTTACCAAGCAACTCTTTAGTAGATCACTTCTACTTCACTCTTAAGGACTTATACAGATGGTTAACCTCTTCCTTTTTTTAAATTAATTTTTATTGTGCTTTAAGCGAAAGTTTACAAATCAAGCCATTCTCTCACATATAAACTTATATACACCTTACTACATACTCCCATTTTCTCTCCAATGAGTCAGCCCGCTCCCTCCTTCCAGTCTCTTCTTTCGTGACCATTTTGCCAGTTTCTAACCCCCTTTACCCTCCCATCTCCCCTCCAGGCAGGAGATGCCAGCATAGTCTCAAGTGTCCACATGATGCAAGTAGCTCACTCCTCATCAGCTACAACCCATTGTCCAGTCCATTCCGTGTCTGACGAGTTGGCTTCAGGAATGGTTCCTGTCCTGGGCCAACAGAAGGTCTGGGGACCATGACCACTGGGGTCCTTCTAGTCTCAGTCAGACCATTAAGCCTGGTTTTTTTATGAGAATTTGGCGTCTGCATCCTACTGTTCTCCTGCTCCCTCAGGGGTTCTCTGTTGTGTTCGCTGTCAGGGCAGTCATCAGTTGTGGCCGAGCACCATCTAGTTCTTCTGGTCTCAGGATGATGTAGTCTCTAGTTCATGTAGCCCTTTCTGTGGGTGTGAGATTCTTGATTGGCAGTTTTTTTCCTTCAGTTTTTTATATAAGTCATCCCATTGCCTTCTTGGCTGCATTATTTCTGCTGAGTAGTGTGAACTTTTTCTTATTGACTCTCCTTTATAGGTGACTTTTCGTTTATCCCTAACTGCTCTTAAAAGTCTCTCTTTATCTTTGGTTTTGGCAAATTTGATTATAATATGTCTTGGTGACTTTCTTTTAAAATCTACCTTATGTGGAGTTCAATGAGCATCTTGGGTAGATATCTTCTCATCTTTCACGATATCAGGGGAAATTTTCTGCCAACAAATCTTCAACAATTCTCTCTGTATTTTGTGTTATCCCTCCCTGTTCTGGTACTCCAGTCACTTGCAGGTTATTTCTCTTGATATAGTCCCACATGATTATTATGGTTTCTTTATTTTTTTTTAATTCTTTTATCTGATTTTCCTTCAAATATATTAGTGCCAAGTGCTTTATCTTTAAGTTCAGAAATTCTGCCTTCCACTTGCTCAATTCTGTTCCTCTGATTTTTTATTGAGTTGTCTGCTTCTGTAATTTTATTGTTAATCTTCTGAATTTCTGATTGCTGTCTGTCTATGGATTTTCCAGCTTATTAAATTTTTCATTATGTTGCTGAATAATTTTTTTAATTTCTTCAATTCCTTTATCTGTGTGTTCCTTAGCTTATTCTGCATATTGCCTCATTTCCTTCCGGATGTTTTGAAGGGTTCTGTATATTAATCTTTTGTATTCTGCCTCTGGTAATTCCAGGAATGTACTTTCATCTAGAAGATCCCTTGATTCTTTGTTTTGAGAGCTTGTTGAGATGATCATGGTCTGTTTCTTTCTGTGACTTGATATTGACTGTTGTCTCTGAGCCATCTGTAAGTTATTGTATTAGTTTATTTTATGTTTGCTTACTGTGTTGTAGCTTCTTGCTTCGTTTTGTTTTGATATGCCCAAATGGGTTGCTTGAGTGAGCTAGCTTGATTATTTTCACCTTTGGAGCTCTGATGTCCTGTTCCCTGATGGCTAGAGCTGTTATAGGGCATATCAGTCTAAGAGTGCATTCCTTTTTCTTCTGTGAATTCAGCTGAGGTTTCCAGGTAGCTGAGCATCAAGTGTGTGGTACAGGCTCTGTCCTACAATCATAGAGGGGCAGGGGTGATTGGTGTAGGTATCAGTATCTGGTTGCAGCAGGGGGTCACACTCTGAACAAGGCATGGGCTGAGAATCGTCCCTGAAGTGTTTCTGATGAGATTGTGTTCCTATACCCTAGAGTGTACAGGTGGGTGGGTCCTGCAGACAGAGCATGGGCACATAATGTTTTGGTTGTAAGGACTGGGAGGTACCAGTTATCCTTAGACCCCTGTCATGGGTGGCTGGGTGACCTGAGTGGAGCTCCCAGTCCTTAGGCCACTGATGTGGGTAGGTAAGGAACCTGTTTAATAGGCAAAGAAGTGTCAAACATCAAACACCCACCTCTCTGCCGCACAGCTGAAATGGCTGCAGTCTGCCAACAAGGGCCTATTCTCCTGAAATAGGCCCACACAGGTCCATGCAGAGGGGAAAGGTACTCAAAGTCCATGGACCATTCATGCTTAGACAGGGGCTGCTTCCGTCCTGAGCTCCCCTGGTTAGTGGAGCCGGCAAATTATCTTTTCCCCCAATTGCAAATTTATTCGTTCTCCAAGGCCAGGAGGATGGCTCTATCTAGGTGCTCAACAGGGCCTATCTCAGGCCTAAGGAAATCAGCTGCTGAAGCCGGCTTGGAAGCAGGGGTGGTGGGGGGGGGGTGCAGTAAAATATACACAATTATTTAGCTTTTGTCAAGAGCGCCGTTCTTCTCTGGTTCCAGAGGTATGAGTAGGCTGTGTGGCTTTTCTGCTTCTCCCTGAGGAAACTGCCGCCGAAGGCTAGTACCAGCCTGCCGCCAGTGCTCTAGGGAATGGTGCCTGAGGGCTCCCCGTGATTCAGGTATGATAACTCCTCTCCATTCCTGAACCATCTCTTCCTTTCTCTGCCTCTTAGTTCATTTTCTAAGCTTGCCTTTTGTGTTCAGGGCTCCTAGCTTTTCATAAATACACTCGTTTCTCTTGTTTCTTTGGGTCTTTGTTGTAAGAGGGCTCGCCTGAAGCGTCTGTCTATTCCGCAACCTTGGCTCCTCTCCTGGTTTTTGGTTTTTATTGGCTCGTGATTAGGAGCATTTCCTCCTGTGTGTATTAGGTGCCTGAATGTCTTTGGTGAAGTGTCTGTTCATATTCTTCATATATTTTTTAATTGGATTATTTGTTTTTCTGTCATAGAGTTGTTGGATTTTCATATAGATTTTAAGGATTAGACCTTTGTCAGATACATCATAACCAGAATTTTTTCCCAGTCTGTAGGTTCTCTTTTTTACTCTTTTAATGAGGAAAAGTGTTTAATTTTTAGAAGATTCCGGTTATCTAGCTTATCTTATGGTGTTTCTGTATTGTTAGTTATGATTTGTATTCTATTTATGCTATATATTAGGGCCCCTAAAATTTTTTTTTTTTTTTTTTTTAGTGTTGTCAGATTCACTAGCTACTCCTTGGAAACCCTATAGGGCAGTTCTACTTGATCCTATAGGGTTGCTGTGAGTTGGAGTTGACTCGATGGCAATGGGTTTTTTTTTTTTTTTTGGTTTAGTGTTGACACTATTTTTACTTCCACCATCTTTATAGTTTCTGGTTTTATATTTAAGTTTTTTTTTTAAATCAATTTTCAGTTAGTTTTTGTTTATGTTGTGAGATATGGGTCCTGATTAATTTTTATGCAGATCGATATCCAGTTGTTCCAGCACCATTTGTTAAAAAGACTGTCTTTTCCCCATTTAATGAACTTTGGTCCTTTTTCAAAGATCAGGTGACCAAAGGTTGATGAATTTATATCTGGTTTCTTAGGTTGATGGATTTACGTGGGTTCTTGCTTCTGTTCCAGCGGTCAATGTGTCTGTTATTGTACCTGTAGCAGGCAGTTTTGACTACTGTAACTGTATAGTAGGTCCTGACTGAGGTAGTGTGAGGCCTCCTACTTTGTCCTTCTTCAATAATGCTTTACTTACCTGGGGCCTCTTTTCTTTTCATATAAATCTAATTATTAGTTTTTCCATTCATTAAAGAATGCTGTTGGCATTTGGATTGGGATTTCATTGTAGTTGTGGATTGCTTTGGGTAGAATTGACATTTTTACAATGTTGAATCTACTTATCCATGAACATGGCATGTTTTTCCGTTTATCTAGGTCTTGTTTGGTTTCTCACAATAGTGTTTTGTAGTTTTCTTTGCATAGTTGTTTACATTCCTGGCTAGATTTATTCCTAAAGTATTTTGTTATTTTAGAGACTATTATAAATGGTATTGCTTTCTGGATTTCCTTTTCAAAATTCTTTTTATTGCTGTATAGGAACCCACCTGATTTTTGTAGATTTATCTTGTATTCTGCTATTTTGCTCAATCTTCTCTTAGTTCCAGTAGTTTTCTGGTGGAGTCTTTGGGGTTTTCTGTGTATAATATCATGTCATGTGCGAATAGGGATAGTTTTACTTCTTCCCTACCAATTTAGATGCATTTATTTTTTTTTCTTGCCTTATTGCTGTAGCTAGGACTTCCAGCACCATGTCAAATAGAAATAGTGATAAAGGGCATCCTTGTCTTTTTCCTGTTCTCAGGAGGAAGGTTTCAGCTCTCTCCATTGAGAATAACGTTAGGTTTTAATTTTGTATAAAAGAAACCAAAACAAACAAAACCAAATCCATTGCTGCTGATATAGATGCCTTGTATTATGTTGAGGAATTTCCCTTCTGTTCTTGTTTTATTGAGAATTTTTATCAGGAATGGATATTGGACTTTGTCAAATGCCTTTTCTTTTTCGACTGAGAGGATCATATGATTCTTTTGTTTTATTTATGTGTGTGTTATGTTGATTGATTTTCTAATGTTGACCCATCCTTACATACCTAATATGAATCCCACTTGATCATGGTGTATTATTTTTTTTGATATGATGCTGAAATGTATTGGCTAGCATTTTGTTGAGAATTTTTGCATCTATGTTCATGAGAGATATTGGTCTATAATTTTTTTTTTTTTTTTTGTGGTGTCTTTACCTGGTTTTGGTATCAGGGTTATGTTGACTTCATAGAATGAATTCAGTAATATCCCTTCCTTTTCTGCATTCTGAAATAATCTGAGTAGTACTGGTGCAAGCTCTTCCGTGAATGTTTGGTAGAATTCTCCTGTGAAGCCATGTGGGTCAGGCTTTTTTGTTGCTGTTGTTCTCGGGAGGGTTTTTTTTTTTTTTTTAATTACCTTTTCAATCCCTTTTCTTGTTATGGGTCTTTCCAGATTTTCAACCTCAGTTTGTGTCAGTTTAAGTAGGTAGTGTGTTTTTAGAAATTTGTCCATTTCTTCTAGGTTTTTCAGATTTGTTGAAGTGCAGTTTTTCATGGTACTGTTATGACCTTTTTTATTTCAGTTGAGTCTATTGTAATATCCCTCATTTCATTTCTTATTTGGGTTATTTGCTTCCTCTCCTGTTTTTCTTTTGTCATTTTGGCCAGTGATGTGTTGCTTTTGTTGGTCCTTTCAAAGAACCAAGTTTTGGTTTTGTTGATTTTTTTCTTTTGTTTTTCTGTTTTCTATTTCACTTATTTCTGCTCTAATCTTTATTATTACTTTTTTTTTCTGGTTGCCGTGGGCTTCTTTTGCTGTTCTCTACCTTTTTGTTTGAGTTGTATAGCCAACATTTTGCTTTCCTCCCTTCTTTTTTGATGTGTGGTGCATTTATTGCTGTAAATTGACCTCTGCACACTGCCTTTGTTGTGTCCCAAAGATTTTGTTATCAAGTGTTTTCATTCTTGTTTGATTTTAGAATTTTTTTTTTATTCCATTACCCAGTGGTTTTTAAGGAAGGTGTTATTCAGTTTCCATTGATTTGATTTTTTTTCCTTGCTTTTCCTGTTATTAATATCTAGTTTTATGGCATTGTATTATCTCAATGTTTTGGATTTTGTTGAGGGCTGCTTTGAGCCTAAGATGTGGTCTGTTCTGGAGAACTTTCCATGTGCTTTGGAAAAGAATGTATACTTTGCTGCTGTTGGGTGGAGTGTTCTATATATGTCTATGATGTCAATTTTGTTGATTGTGGCCTTTAGCCCTTCTGTATCTTTGTTGGGTTTCTTTGTAGATCTTCTGTCCTTTACCGAGATTGGTGTGTTGAAGTCTCCTACTATTATTGTGGAACTGTCAGTTTCTGTTTCAGTTCTGTTAGAGTTTGTTTTATGTATTTTGGAGCCCTGTCATTGGGTGTGTAGACATTTATTACAGCTATGGCCTCATGGTGGATTTTCCCTTTAATCGTTATATAATGTCCTTCTTTGTCTTTTATGGTGGATTTTTGTTTTAAAGTTTATTTTATCTGAGTTTAGTATTGCCACTCTTGTTTTTTATTGGCTGCTGTTTGCTTTATATGTTTCTTCCATCCTTTGATTTTTAATATATTTATGTCTTTGTTTCTAAGGTGTGTTTCTTGCAGACAGTGCATTGATGGGTCATATTTTTTTAATCTATTCTCTTTCTCTCTGTCTCTTTATGGGTGCATTTAAGCCATTTACATTCAGTTTGATTATTGATAGGTGTGTCTGTCATTTTGTGGTGCTGCCATTTTGTAGTGCTTTTTTTTGTGGTGCTGGTGTTTTCTTTGTTCCTCTTACTCTTCTGTGCTGAATTTCTTTTGTTTGTGGATTTTTTTTTTTAATTTCTTTTGTTTTTGTAGATTTCATGTTTACTGAGACTTCATGTTTTTCTTTACTTTGATGAGTAGGCTTGTTGACTTTCTTGTGGTTACCTTGAAATTTATCCCATTTTCCAAATTAGAACCAGTCTTTTATTACTTGATATCACCTTGACTTCCTCTCCATGTGGCAGTTCTATACCTATACCTTTTATTTCCTTTTTTAATGTTCTGACGTTATTGTCATTTGCAGACTGACATCTCCAATTCCCTGTTTTAAGACCTTTAGTTTTGTTTTACTCTCAAGAATTCATTATCTAGGTTGATATCTGGCTGATGCTGTCCTGTGTCTTAGATTCAGGTTGTTGTCTGATGTTTTTTCTCTAACCAAAAGACTCCGTTTAATAATTCTTTTAAGTTTGGCTTGGTTTTTACATATTTCCTTAATTTCTGTTTATCTGGAAATGTCCTCATTTCCTCACCATATTTGAGAGAGAGTTTTTCAGGATATATTATTCTTAATTGGAAATTTTTTTCTTCCAAAGTTTTATTTATATGTCATCTCATTGCCCTTCTTGTGTGGATGGTTTCTGCCAACCTGTCAGGGTTCAGTCTTTTTGTTTCCCCTTTGTATGTGACTTTTTGTTTTTCTTGAGCTGCTCTCAGGTTCTGCCTTTTGTTTTTTGCTTGAGTGATTATGATATATCTTGGTGACTTTCTTTTGGCATCTATCTTATATGGCATTCGTTCAGCTTCTTGGATGGTTACCTTTTCGTCTTTCATAATATTATGGAAGTTTTCTGTCAGCAAATCTTCAGTGATCATCTCTGTGTTTTCCATTTTCTCTTCCTGTCCTGAAACTCCAATCATATGCAAATTTTTGCTCTTGATTGTATCCCACATAGTTCTCAGCTTTTCTTCATTCTTTTTTCTGATTTTTCCTCAAACAAGGTAGTATCCAAGGATTTGTTTTCACTTTCACTGATCCTTTCATCTGTTGTTTCAGATTTGCTCCTAAAACCTTCTATTGCCACTGGCCATTTCTGAACTCTTTTTTATCCTTTGGATATTTAATTGCTGCTTTGTATGATTTACAATTGTTTATTTATTTGACATTTTGTTCCTGTATTATTTTCTTGAATTCTTCCTTTGCTTTGTCTGTGTCTTCACTGATTTTGTCTGCATTTTTCATGATTTTGTCCATTTTTTCTTAGTTTTTTCTGTTTTCCTTCATCTCTTTCCTGATCTCTTGTAGATTCCTGTGTATTAGACTTTTGAATTCCCTATCCAGTAATTCCACTGCCTTTTCTTCTACTGGAAGGTCATTTGGTGTTTTGTTTTGGTTGCTTACTGGAGCCATCCTGTCCTGTTTTTTATAAATATATGTTCATATTGCCTGCTGTCCCTGAGACATTCAGAAATTATTTCCTTCATTTATTGATTGTAGGCTTTTTTTTTATTTCTTTATGTCTGGGTGTGTGGGCTGGGTGTATTTTTGGTTGCTCATCCATGGGCACAATAGTTCTCACCACTTTGTCCAGTTGGGCAGGGCTGGTCACTCAACTGTTGTGCCGCAGGGCAGGTACAGTGGGGGAGAGGGGCAGGCGAGATCATTTGTTGCATGAACTGGGGCCAGCAGGGCATGGGCAGGGGGCAGTGTGGGGTGGGGTCTAGGGGTCCGTGCCAGTGCCATTCAGGTGTGCAGCACTCAATAGGGCAGGGCCAGGGGGCAGCGCTGTGTTGGGTCTGGGGGTCTGAAGGTCTGTACAAGTGCTGCTTGGGAGCATGGCACTCTGCACACAATGCAGAGAAGTCAGGGGAATGGAGATGATGTGATGTGCAGAGCTAAGTGGAAAGAGAAGAGAAAGAAGAGAGAAACAAAAGCAAAATAATGCAACAAACAAAAAAAGAGGAATAAATAAAATGGTGGCACGGTGGGAGTTGGCAGGTTGGGGAGAGGCAGACCGAGGGAGGCAGTGTGCAGTGGCTTTTTAGCTGAGTGGTCTGGCTTAGCCTGTCGAGAAGGGGTGGGAGTGGTACATGGGGCTAGGTGAGCAGGAAAAAGGAAAAGAAAGAAGGGAAAGAGAGAAGACACACAAAACAACAACAACAAAAATAAATATGGTGATGAGAGAACCAGCTTTTGGGGGCGAGGCAGAAGTGTGATGGGGGTGAACTGGTTTTTTTCTTACTGGGCTGTACAGCATGGCTCCTCAGGAAGGGGCGGAGGCAGTGTGGGCCCTTGGTAGGGGAGAGAAGGAAAAGGGAATAAGGAAAAGATAAAAATAAAAAATATGGTGCTGTGGGAGCTGGCGGGTGGAGGTGGTGCAGACCCAGGGAAGCTTTGTCTATGGCTCTCTAGCCAAGTGGTGCGACACAGCCTGTTAAGAAGGGGCGGGGACAATGTATAGGGCTAGGTGTGTGGGAGAAAGGAAAGGAAGGAAGGGGAGGAGAGAGAGAAACAAAACAAACAAACAGAACAAAGAAAAATATGGTGCTCATGGACCTGGCTGGTGGGGATGGCATGAACTTTGGGAGGCCATGTGCTGGTGGCTATTTAGCTGAGTGGAGCAGCACGGCCCATCGAGGAGGGTGTCTGGATGGCACACAGGGCTAGGTAGGCAGGAGAAAAGAAAGGAAGGGAGATAGAGGAAACCAAAAATAAAATAAAAACAAAAAAATATGGCACTGAGGAAGCTGGCCGGTGGGGGTGGCATGGACCCAGGGAGGCTGTGTGCTGGTGACTGTCCAGTCAAGTGGTATGGCATGGCCCATAAAGAAGGGACCAGGTTGGTGCACAGGCGTAGGTGGGTGGGAGAAAGGAAAGGAAGGAAGGGAGAGAGAGAAGAAACCAAAAACAAAAAGTAACAAACAAAAAAAATGGTGCTGGGGGGACTAAGGGGTGGGAAACCATGTATCTTTTGTTACTGGGTGCTCTGTCTCCTGTTGGGAGCTCTGTGAAATTGCCTTCGTGTACTACCAGTCCACGGTCCTTGGTGGCTGTAGTCCAAGATGGTGAATCTGTGCTGCCTTAGCTGGCAGAGGACCTCCACTCCGTAGCTCTCCTCATTCTCGGTTCTTTTTCAGTTTTTTCTTCCATTCAGTGCTTGGTTTAGTTCTTTATCCCTTCATTTAATGTTTAGGGTTCCAGGATTGATGTTTGTGTCTGTTTACTTAGTTTTTTCAGTCTTTGCTGCAGAGGGACAGCATGGTGCTTCTGTCTGTAGTACCATGTTGGCTTTCTCAGTCTTTCCACGTAGGCAGTGTTTCCTAAACTGGAGTGAGTCATGGACCCTCCTGTAGACCCTCGTGGGGGAGAGGGGATTCTAGAGAATGGCCAAGCTATTTCTTGAAACATTCTCCAAGAGATCATTAATTATCACTTAATTCCAGTAATAGTAAAACAGCAACATAAACATAATCAAGATCATGTGGCATTACTGGCTATGCCATTTCTGAGTTTGACTATCTTTTAGTATAGGTGAGCTCATGTGACTTATATTAATTTGTGAATATTAATTTATGAATCTTCTGAGGCATAACTATTGAAGCTGATGTGGCTCATTTAGCTAGTAGCTGAGCCTAAAAAAACAAGCTACTAACTGTTCACCTGTCATTTTGGCTTTGCTGTCTGTACAAGTACTCATTTTGTGAGGAAAATTCTACCCACAATGATATTCTAAATTTACATGAGTCTCCAGAATGGGAAGGGGCCACTGTATCATGTCTTTTTCCTACTTAGATAATGCTAAAGTCTTAGTGAAAAATTCTTTGCTGTTCCACTCTTTTATTTTTATCAAAGGTACTAATCATTACCTCATTTATTTATTCATTGAACAAATAATTCACTATGCAATAGATATGTTATAGTTAATCATATCAAATCTTGTTATATTAATTACATTTTAGATTGATTTTTTTTTTCAATGACAGTAGTTTAGGAAGACATTCAAATCTCCCTGGTAAATGCTTTTACTGTCTGCCCTACTTAGTCTTAATCACTGTCTCTCTAAGACTTAATTTTTTCACTACTTTCAAGCCCCTTGAGGGAAAGAGAAGACTGTATTTTAATACTATCCCATATTCTTTTGTACACAAGCTTTGTGGTTAATTGATGGATTCCATCAACCAGGGCATCCTATTCCTCTAGCTTTCTGTCTGACTGAGATGGTATTTTTAAGTAGAAAATTGGATATGAGTTTTCTGTAGGTTCTTTCCCACCATGTATGTTCTTTGGTATTATTATTTTCTTCATTATTATGAGTGATAATAGTGGTAGTGTGGTAGCATAGAGGCAGAAATGTAAAAAGAAGAGAGCACAGTCTTTGGAGTGAATAGCTTTGGCTACACTACTTGGAAAATTTACTTGACTTTCTCTGAGCTATAGTTTTCCTGTAAAGAAAAAGTGAATTAAAATACACATCTTTCAAGGAAGTTAAGAAAATTAAATCAATAATGTATGTGTAAAATGATGAGATGAATAATTTGCTTGTGGCAATACCATGAAACCACAAACTATGTTTCTTCTTTCCCCTCATGACCAGATACAGCCTTGGGTGCAAGGGACCCGGGAGCACCAACAAGCAGTACCTTGAGGAGGAGAAGGGAAAAGACTAGTGGAGACAAGGAAGCCTGGTTTTAATAGCAGAATTAGAACACAATATTCACTGGATTGGACTGAATATATCAGAAGGGGTAGGAATGCTGTTAATGGGCAATCTTAAGTTTTGTCTCCCCAGATTCCGCTCCTCGAGCCATGGAAAGCTCAAAAAAGCAAAGATATTAGTTATTAGGAAAAATAAAGACATTCTTTGTTTATAAATTGCTGAATTGGACCTGTGTCCAAACCCATTCATACTTGTGAAAGCAGCGTACATAGTCAGCATTCAACAGGTGTTCGCTCTATTCTCCACATTTCCCTTTTCTCTCTCTTTCTAGTGATATATGCATACGCACACACACACATATATGTAAAACTGTATACAAATATAGTACACAGTAGCAATACTGATTTTAAGATGTGTGTGTGTAAATGCAAGTGTGTGTGTGTATGTGTATCCATCCATCAATCCATATGTAGCCGTAGTCGTCTCCCTTAGGGGTAACTGGGTAACTGGAACTGTTTGTGTATTTGTGGAGGGGGGAGTCATCATAATGAGCAGAGAGTGTTACTGGTGTTTTCAGGAATACTAAACATTCAGCAGAGTGCAGGAGAACCCCCAAACAGGGAATTGTCCTCCCCCAAATGCCGGTAACACCCCCATTGAGAAATACTGTGCCATTAGAGTATGCAAGAACCCTCAGCAACTTTGTGAATTAGAAAGTCTGCTTATAATTCTATCATACAGCATAACATTTTCAGGGGAAGTAAGAGAGCCTTTGCCTTGAGTAATAGTATTACTCAGTGAAATATTCACAGACTTTTGATCCATGCTGTGAAATGCTAGGTATGTTAAATTCTAACATAGATGTGAATATTATTTTGGATTTTAAGGCACTGCTATCATTGTTTTCTTATGGGTGAAATAAAGGGTTGTTACTACTTGAATTTTTTCCTCCAGATATTCTTTCATTGGGATGCTATTAGATAAAAGTTGGATTGGGTTTGTGAACAAGGCATTTCACCAGAAAAATAATCTTAGTGTCACTGTACACACACACAGAGACTGCACACACAGACTTTGGAGGGCTCTTTTGATATTATATGGGGAAACCGACAGTGCCAATAATAGTGCAGAACTATATCTCTCACAGTGCTTTTGAAGGCATAGAAAGCAAATGACAATTTCAGTGGTAGTGGTAGCTAAGATATATTTTGAAATGCCTGGAAAGAAACTGACATTCTTATAGGAGTACAGGAAATTGTTTTTGAGCCTGTGAAGGCATACAGAAAGCTAATGATACCTCAGAGGAATAGCATTCTCAGGTTTTAGATGCCACAGATGCCAGCGATGCCAAAGCCAATATATAAAACCTTTCTTATAGGGCCTTTAAGAATCCTCAGTTGTGCTTTTATTAGCAGGCTGAGTGCGTATATAGAAATGTTAATGGCCTGTGGAGCAAGCTCAGCTTGTTTTTACAAACTACAGAACTATAAAAGTTATCAGAAAGGACACACATTCTCATCCTTTCCTTTGTTTCTTATTTATTTCCTTCTATATATAACAGAGCACATGTCATGTGCTAGGTTCTATAGATATAAAGATAAATCAGAGGTGGAGTCTTCTGGTCAGAAGCTAGCAATCTAACATGGGGGAAGTGTGTGCATTAATATCTACAAAGCAAGGTATAAGGTGATAATCATACAAATGAAGTAGAAATTAAATGGAAATTTAGCAGAAAAAGAAATTACTTCTGGCTGATACAATCAAAGAAAGCTACATAGAAGAAAGAGTGGAAATGGTATTTAACTGTTTTCAAGACTATGTAAGATTTGGGCAGGTAGCAATTAGCTTGCAGGGGGAAAGAAGAAGGTATTGCAGGGGAGGACATTCCAAGCCAATGGAATAACACTAGCAAAGGTTAGAACAGGAGTGGCATAAAATGGAGAACAGCTAAGGCTTAGGAGATGTTAGTATATACAGCTGATCATTCAGAGAATCAACTTGTATTTATCGGTCACTAAATTAAGAATTCTAGTCCTCCAACTTTGATATGCCCCAGAAACTGCTTTGGAGCCTACTAAAAATTCCAGTGCCTAGGAGTTCTTCCTCTTACTCCTTGTTTAGAAGACCCCAGAGATCCTGTTGTTCCTCATAGCCGATGGGCAGCTTTGGACCATCACCAGCCATAGGAGACTCTGGCCGTGTATGTTACCGAGCTGGAAGACCGTGCTGGGATGCCAAGAGCAGAATGGAAATGGAAATTTCTTTTCTAAGGCGTATGATCCTCAACTCTCTTTTTAAGTAGGTACAATAACATCTCATATTTTATTTAATTTTCTTTTAATGGAAACCCAGTTATACTAAAAGAAAGCAAATGAATGGTGAAGAAGATTTGAATGATGTTTGTAAGCTTTTTTATTTTTATAATTTTTAGTGTACTTTAAGTGAAAGTTTACAAATCAAGAGAGTTTCTCACACAAAAACTTAAATACACCTTGCTACATACTCCCAATTACTCTTGCTCTAATGAGACAGCCCACTCCCTCCCTCCACTCTCTCTTTTCGTGTCCATTTCGCCAGCATCTTGCCCCCTCTACCCTCTCATCTCCCCTCCAGGCAGGAGATGTCAACATAGTCTCAAGTCTGAATGCAAGAAGCTCACTCCTCACCAGCATCCCTCTCCAACCCGTTATCCAGTCCAATCCATGACTGAAGAGTTGGTTTCGGGAATGGATCCTGTCCTGGGCCAACAGAGGGTCTGGAGGCCATGACCACAGGGGTCCTTCTAGTCTCAGTCAGACCATTAAGTTTGGTCTTTTTATGAAAATTTGAGGTCTGCATCCCACTGGTCTCCTGCTCCCTCAGGGGTTCTCTCTTGTGTTCCCTGTCAGGGCAGTCAATGGTTGTAGCCGAACACCATCTAGTTCTTCTGGTCTCAGGCTGATGTAGTCTCTGGTTTATGTGGCCCTTTCTGTCTCTTGGGCTCATAATTATCTTGTGTCCTTGGTGTTCTTCATTTTCCTTTGGTCCACGTGGGTTGAGACCAATTGATGCATCTTAGATGGCCACTTCCTAGTGTTTAAGACCCCAGATGCCATTCTTCAAAGTGGGATGCAGAATGTTTTCTTAATAGATTTTCT
This sequence comes from Loxodonta africana, assembly GCF_030014295.1. Classification (NCBI taxonomy): domain Eukaryota; kingdom Metazoa; phylum Chordata; class Mammalia; order Proboscidea; family Elephantidae; genus Loxodonta; species Loxodonta africana. The sequence goes on along the minus strand of NC_087360.1, from coordinate 42,504,468 downwards.
TATGCCGATAGACTTAGATGTCCCATGAGACCATGGTCCCCAAACCCCTGCCCGTGCTACGCTGGCTTTTGAAGCATTCGGTTTATTCAGGAAACTGCTTTTGGTTTAGTCCAGTTGTGCTGACCTCCCCTGTATTGTGTGTTGTCTTTCCCTTCACCTAAAGTAGTTCTTATCTACTATCTAGTGAATACACCTCTCCCACCCTCCCTCCCTCCCCCTCTCATAACCACAAAAGAATGTTTTCTTCTCAGTTTAAACTATTTCTCAAGTTCTTATAATAGTGGTCTTATACAATATTTGTCCTTTTTGCAACTAATTTCGCTCAGCATAATGCCTTCCAGGTTCCCCCATGTTATGAAATGTTTCATAGATTCCTCACTGTTCTTTATCGATGAGTAGTATTCCATTGTGTGAATATACCATAATTTATTTATCCATTCATCTGTTGATGGGCACCTTGGTTGCTTCCATCTTTTTGCTGTTGTAAACAGTGCCGCAACAAACATGGGTGTGCATATATCTGTTTGTGTAAAGGCTCTTACTTCTCTAGGATATATTCCGAGGAGTGGGATTGCTGGATCGTATGGTGGTTCTATTTCTAGCTTTTTAAGGATGCGCCAAATCGATTTCCAAACTGGTTGTACCGTTTGACATTCCCACCAGCAGTGTATAAGTATTCCAATCTCTCCACAGCCTCTCCAACATTTATTATTTTGTGTTTTTTTGGAATAATGCCAGCCTTGTTAAAGTGAGATGAAATCTCATTGTAGTTTTGATCTGTATTTCTCTAATGGCTAATGATCGTGAACATTTCCTCAGGTATCTGTTAGCTACCTGAATGTCTTCTTTAGTGAAGTGTCTATTCATATCTTTTGCCCATTTTTTAATTGGGTTATTTGTCTTTTTGTAGTTGAGTTTTTGCAGTATCATGTAGATTTTAGAGATCAGGCACTGATCTCTAAATGTCATAGCTAAAAACTTTTTCTCAGCGTGTAGGTAGCCTTTTTACTCTTTTGATGAAGTCTTTGGATGAGCATAGGTGTTTGACTTTTAGGAGCTCCCAGTTATCTAGTTTTTCTTCTGCATTCTTAATAATGTTTTGTATACTGTTTATGCCATGTATTAGGGCTCCTAATGTTGTCCCTATTTTTTTTCCATGATCTTTATCGTTTTAGAGTTTATATTTTGTTCTTTGATCCATTTTGAGCTTGTTTTTGTGCATGGAGTTAGGTATGGATCTTGTTTCATTTTTTTGCAAATGGATATCCAGTTATGTCAGCACCATTTGTTAAAAAGACTGCCTTTTCCCCATTTAACTGTTTTGGGGCCTTTGTCAAATATCAACTGCTCATATGTGGATGGATTTATGTCTGGATTCTCAATTCTGTTCCATTGTTCTATGTATCTGTTGTTGTACCAGTACTAGTCTGTTTTAACTACTGTGGCGGTATAATAGGTTCTAAAATCAGGTAAAGTAAGGCCTCCTGCTTTGTTCTTCTTTATCAGTAATGCCTTATTTATCCGGGGCCTCTTTCCCTTCCATGTGAAGTTGGTGATTTGTTTCTCCATCTCATTAAAAGAATGTATTTAGTATTTGGATCGGAATAGCATTAAATGTATAGACCTCTTTTGGTAGAATAGACATTTTTATAATGTTAAGCCTTCCTATCCCCGAGCAAGGTATGTTTTTCCACTTATGTAAGTCTCTTTTGGTTTCTTGCAGAAGTGTACTGTAGTTTTCTTTGTATAAGTCTTTTACATCTCTGGCAAGATTTATTCCTAAGTATTTTATCTTCTTGGGGGCTACTGTAAATGGCATTGATTTGGTGATTTCTTCTTCAATGTTTGTTTTGTTGGTGTAGAGGAATCCAACTGATTTTAAATGTTTGTCTTGTATCCCAATACTCTGCTGAACTCTTTTATCAGTCTCAGTAGTTTTCTGGAGGATTCCTTAGGGTTTTCTGTGTATAAGATCATGTCATCTACAAATAGAGATACTTTTACTTCTTTATTACCAATATGGATGCCCTTTATTTCTTTATCTAGCCTAATTACTCTGGCTAGGACCTCCAACGCAATGTTCAGTAAGAGCCTTGATAAAGGGCATCCTTGTCTGGTTCCCGATCTCTAGGGGAATGCTTTCAGGCGCTCTCCATTTAGGGTGATGTTAGCTGTTGGCTTTGTATAAATGCCCTTTATTATGTTGAGGAATTTTCCTTCAATTCCTATTTTGCTGAGAGTTTTTATCATGAATGCGTGTTTACTGTGTCAAATGACTTTTCTGCATCAATTGATAAAGTCATGTGATTCTTTTATTTATATGATGGATTATGTGAATTGTTTTTCTAGTTTTGAACCATCCCTGCATACCTGGTGTGAATCCCACTTGGTCATGGTGCATTTTTTTTTGATGTGTTGTTGAATTCTATTGGCTAGAATTTTTTTAAAATAATTTTTATTGTGCTTTGAGTGAAAGTTTACAAATCAAGTCAGTCTCTCACCTATATACTTATATACACCTTACTACATACTTGCATTTACTCTCCCACTAATGAGTCAGCGCACTCCCTCCTTCCAGTCTCTCCTTTCGTGACCATTTTGCCAGTTTCTAACCTCCTCTACCCTCCCATCACCCCTCCAGACAGGAGATGCCAACATAGTTTCAAGTGTCCACATGGTGCAAGTAGCTCACTCCACATCAGCATCTCTCTCCAACCCATTGTCCAGTCCATTCCATGTCTGACGAGTTGGCTTCAGGAATGGTTCCTGTCCTAGGCCAACAGAAGGTTTTGGGACCCTGACTACCGAGGTCCTTCTAGTCTCAGTCAGACGATTAAGTCTGGTCTTTTTATGAGAATTTGCAATCTGCATCCCACTGGTCTCCTGCTCCCTCAGGGGTTCTCTGTTGTGTTCATTGTCACGGCAGTCATCGGTTGTAGCCGGGCACCGTCTAGTTCTTCTGGTCTCAGGATGATGTAGTCTCTGGTTCATGTGGCCCTTTCTGTCTCTTGGGCTCGTAATCACCTTATGTCCTTGGTGTTCTTCATTCTTCTTTGATCCAGGTGGGTTGAGACTAATTGATGCATCTTAGATGGCGACTTGCTAGTGTTTAAGACCCCAGACACCACACTTCAAAGTGGGATGCAGAATGTTTCTTAATAGATTTTATTTTGCCAATTGACTTAGATATACCCTGAAGCCATGGTCCCCAAACCCCTGCCCCTGCTTTGCTGACCTTTGAAGCATTCAGTTTATTTAGGAAACTGCTTTGCTTTTGGTTTAGTCCAGTTGTGTTGACCTCCCCTGTATTGAGTGTTGTCCTTCCCTTCACCTAAAGTAGGTCTTATCTGCTATCTAATCAGTAAATTAACCTCTTTCTCCCTCCCTCCCCCATCTCATAACTACAAAAGAATGTGTTCTCAATTTAAACTATTTCTCAGTATCTTATAATAGTGGTCTAATGCAATATTTGTCCTTTTGCAACTGACTAATTTCACTCAGCATAATGCCTTGCAGGTTTCTCCATGTTACAAAATGTCTCGCAGATTCCTCACTGTTCTTTATCGATGCGTAGTATTCCATTGTGTGAATATACCATAATTTATCCATTCATCCATTGATGGGCACCTTGGTTGCTTCCATCTTTTTGATATTGTAAACAGTGCTGCAATAAACATGGTGTGCATATATCTGTTAATTAAAAGGCTCTTATTTATTTCTTTAGGATATATTCTGAGGAGTGGGATTGCTGGATCGTATGGTAGTTGTATTTCTAGCTTTTTAAGGAAGTGCCAAATCGATTTCAAAAGTGGTTGTAATATTTGACATTCCCACCAGCAGTGTATAAGTGTTCCAATTTCTCCACAGCCTCTCCAGCATTTATTATTTTGCATTTTTTGGATTAATGCCAGCCTTGTTGGAGTGAGATGGGATCTCATTGTAGTTTTAATTTGCATTTCTCTAATGACTAATGATCTAGAGCATTTTCTCATGTATCTGTTAGCCACCTGAATGTCTTCTTTAGTGAAGTGCCTGTTCATATCCTTTGCCCAATTTTTAATTGGGTTGTTTATCTTTTTGTCATTGAGTTTTAGCAGAATCATGTAGATTTTAGAGATCAGGTGCTGGTTGGAGATGTCGTAGCTGAAATTTTTTTCCCAGTCTGTAGGTGGTCTTTTACTCTTTTGGTGAAGTCTTTATTTATTTATTTTTTTAGATGAGTATAGGTGTTTATTTTTAGGAGCTCCCAACTTTCTGATTTCTCTTAGTCATTTTTAGTAATGTTTTGTATTCTGTTTATGCCTTGTATTAGCGCTCCTAACGTTGTCCCTATTTTTTCTACCATAGACTTTATGTTTAGATCTTTGATCTATTTGGAGTTAGTTTTTGTGCATGGTGTGTGGTATGGGTCTTGTTTCATTTTTTTGCAGATGGATATCCAGTTATGCCAGCACCATTTGTTAAAAAGACTATCTTTTCCCCAATTAACTGACACTGAGCCTTTGTCAAATACCAGCTGCTCATATATGGTTGGATTTATATCTGGGTTCTCAATTCTGTTCCATTGGTCTATATGCCTGTTGTTGTACCAGTACCAGGCTGTTTTAACTACTGTGGCTGTATAATAAGTTCTAAAATCAGGTAGAGTGAGGCCTCCCACTTTTTTCTTCTTTTTCTACAAGGCTTTACTTATCTTAGGTTTCTTTCCCTTCCATATGAAGTTGGTGGTTTGTTTCTCCATCACATTAAAAAATGTAGTTGGAATTTGGTTCGGAAGTGCATTGTATATATAGGTGGCTTTTGGCAGAATAGACATTTTTATAGTGTTAAGTCTTCCTATCCATGAGCAAGGTATGTTTTTCCACTTATGTAGGTCCCTTTTAGTTTCTTGCAGTAGTACCTTGTAGTTTTCTTTGTATAGGTCTTTTACCTCTTTGGTAAGATTTATTCCTAAGTATTTTATCTCCTTGGGGGCTACTGTGAATAGTATTGATTTGGTGATTTCCTCTTCAGTGTTCTTTCTGTTGATATTGAGGAATCCAACTGGTTTCTGTATGTTTATCTCGTAACCTGAAACTCTGCCGAACTCTTCTATTAGTTTCAGTAGTTTTCTTGAGGATTCCTTATGGTTCTCTGTGTTTAAGATCATGTTGTCTTCAAATAGAGATCATTTTACTTCTTCCTTGCAAATCCGGATTCTCTGTATTTCTTTATCTAGCCTAATTGCTCTGGCTAGGACTTTCAGTACAATGTTGAATAAGAGCGGTGATAAAGGATATCCTTATCTCATTCCCCTTCTCAAGAGAAATGCTTTTAGGCTGTCTCCATTTAGGATGATGTAGACCGTTGGCTTTGTATAAAAAAATTATGTTTAGGAATTTTCTTTCTATTCCTGTGTTGCTGAGAGTATTTATCATGAATGGGTATTGGACTTCATCAAATGTATTGGCTAGAATTTTGTTGAGGATTTTTGCATCTATGTTCATGAGGAATATTGTTGTATAATTTTCTTTTCTTGTGGTGTCTTTACCTGGTATTGGTAACAGTGATATGGTGGCTTCATAGAATGAGTTTGGTAGTTTTCCATCCTTTTCTATGTTCTGAAATACCTTTAGTAGTAGTGATGTTAACTCTTCTCTGAATGTTTGGTAGAACTCTGTAGTGAAGCAGTCCGGACCAGGGCTTTTTTTTGTTGGGAGTTTTTTGATTACCTTTTCAACCTTTTCTTTTGTTATGGGTCTATTTAGTTGTGCTACCTCTGTTTGTGTTAGTTAAGGTAGGTAGTGTGTTTCTAGGAATTCATCCATTTCTTCTTGGTTTTCAAATTTGTTTGAGTCAAATTTTCAGAGTAATCCTCTATGATTCTTTTAATTTCAGTTGGGTCTGTTGTAATGTCACCCATCTCATTTCTTATTTGGGTTATTTGCTTCCTCTCCTGTTTTTCTTTTGTCAGTTTGGCCAGTGGTTTATCAATTTTGTTGATTTTTTCAAAGAACCAGCTTTTGGTCTTGTTAATTCTTTCAATTGTTTTTCTGTTTTCTATTTAGTTTAGTTCAGCTCTAATTTTTATGATTCGTTTTCTTCTGGTGCCTGTGGGTTTCTTTTGTTGCTCTCTTTCTATTTGTTCAAGTTGTAGGGATAATTCTTTGATTTTTGGCCCTTTCTTCTTTTTCAATGTGTGCATTTATTGGTATAAATTGTCCTCTGAGCACCGCTTTTGCTGTGTGCCAAAGGTTCTGATAGGAAGTGTTTTCATTCTCATTGGATTCTCTGAATTTCTTTATTCCATCCTGAATGTCTTCTATCATCCAGTCGTTTTTGAGCAGGGTATTGTTCATTTTCCAAGAGTTTGATTTCTTTTCCCTGTTATTGATTTCCATTTTTATGGCCTTATGGTCAGAGAAGATGCTTTGTAATATTTCAATGATGTGGATTCTGCTAAGGCTTGCTTTATGACCTAATATGTGCTATTCTAGAGAATGTTCCATGTACACTAGAAAAGAAAATATACTTGATTGCTGTTGGGTGGAATTTTCTTTATATGTCTATGAGGTCCATTTGGTTGATTGTGGCATTTAGATCTTACGTGCCTTTATTGGGATTCTTTCTGGATGTCCTGTCCTTCAGCAAAAGTGGTATATTGAAGTCTCCTACTATTATTGTGGCACTGTCTATCTCACTTTTCAATGCTGATAGAATTTGTTTTATGTATCTTGCAGCCCTGTCACTGGGTGCATAAATATTTAATATGGGTATATCTTCTTGGTGTATTTTCCCTTTAATCATTATATAGTGTTTTTCCTTATCCTGTATGATGGATTTGACTTTAAAATCTATTTTGTCAGAAATTAATATTGGCACTCCTGCTCTTTTTTGATTGTTGTTTGCTTGATATATTTTTTTCTATCCTTTGAGGTTTAATTTGATTGTGTCTCTAAGTCTAAGGTGTGTCTCTTTTAGGCAGCATACAGACAGATTACTTTTTTAAATCCATTCTGGCACTCTCTGTCTCTTTATTGGTGCATTTAGTCCATTTACATTCCGGGTAATTATGCATAGGTATGAATTTTGATGTCTTTTTGTGTGTGTAGTTGACAGTTTCTTTTTCCCATTTAATTTTATGTGCTGAGTAGATTATCTTTATATATTGTTGTTTCCTCATATTTGTTGTTGATTTTGTTTCTGCTAAGTCTATTTTTTTCTTGTATTTCATTTTGTGAGTAGGATAGTTCGTTTCCTTTGTGGTTACCTTATTTTTTACTACTATTTTTCTAAATTTAAAACTTACTTTTCTTTCTTTGCATCGCCGTATCTTCCTCTCCATATGGAAGGTGTATGATTACATTTCTTAGCCCTTCTTTATTATTTTAAAGTCGTTTTCTTTTATATAATAACATCACTGGTACCGTGTTTTGAGCTTCTTATTTTTATTTTCTTGCTTTGTTTTTTTGGATTTCCCTGTCTGGTTTGACTTCTGGTTGCTCTGCCCAGTTTTCTAATCTTGGGTTGATACCTGATATTATTTGATTTTCTAACCAAAGAATTCGCTTTAGTATTTCTTGTAGGTTTGGTTTTTATGAATTCCGTAAACTTGTGTGTATCTGGAAATGTCTTAATTTCATCTCCATACTTAAATGACAGCTTTGCTGGGTATATAACTCTTCGCAGGCAATTTTTTTCCTTCAGTTTTTTAAATATGTCATCCCATTGCCTTCCTGCCTGCATGGTTTCTGCCAAGTAGTCCGAGCTTATTCTTACTTGCACTTCTTTGTAGGTGACTTTTCATTTTTCTCTCACTGCTGTTATAATTCTCTCTTTATCTTTGGGTTTGGCAAGTTTGATTATAATATGTCTTGGTGAATTTCTTTTCAGGTCTACCTTATGTGGAGTTCGATGAGCATCTTGGATAGATATCTTCTCATCTTTCACAATATCAGGGAAGTTTTCTGCCAACAAATCTTCAACAATTCTCTCTGTATTTTCTGTTATCCCTCCCTGTTCTGGTACTCCAGTCCTTCGTAAATCATTTTTCTTGATAGAGTCCCGCATGATTCTTAGGGTTTCTTCATTTTTTTAAATTCTTTTATCTGATTTTTCTTCAAATATATTAGTGCCAAGTGATTTATCTTTGAGTTCAGAAATTCTGGCTCCTGTTTGCTCAATTGTGCTTCTCTGACTTTTTATTGAGTTGTCTACTTTTGTAATTTTATTGTTAATCTTCTGAATTTCTGATTGCTCTCTGTGAATTTTTCCAGCTTATTAAATTTTTCATTATGTTCCTGAATAATCTTTGTAATTTCTTCAATTGCTTTTATCTGTATGTTCCTTGGCTTGTTCTGTGTATTGCCTCATTTCCTTCCTGAGGTCTTTCAGGGTTCTGTATTTTAAACTTTTGTATTCTGGCTCTGGTAATTCCAGGAATGCACTTTCTTCTAGAAGATCCCTGGATTCTTTGTTTTGAAAGCCTGTTGAGGTGATCATGGTCTGTTTCTTTATGTGACTTGATATTGACTATTGTCTCCGAGACATGTATAAGTTATTGTATTAGTTTATGCTTGCTTACTGTGTCATAGCTTCTTTCTTTGTTTTGTTTTGGTATACCCCTATGGGTTGCTTGAGTGAGCTAGCTTGATTATTTTCAGCTTTGGAACTCTGATGTCCTGTCCCAAGCTCACCAGAGCTGTTATCAGGTATATCAGTCTAGGAGTCTGTTCAGTTTTATTATATAAATTCAGCTCAGGTTTCCAGGTAGCTGATCAACAAGTCGTGGCATAGGCTCTGTCCTATAGTCTTAGAGGGGCAGGGGTGACTGATGTATATACTGGTAACTGATTGCAGCAGGGGTCACACTGTGAGGAAGGCAGGGGGCTGAGATCTGACCCGGAAGTGTCTATGAGGAAAACACATCCCTGTTCCCTACAGCGTGCAGGTGGGTGGGTTCTGCAGACAGATCATGGGCACCTGAAGTTTTTGACTGTAAGGCCTGGGAGGTACCAGTTATCTTTGGACCCCTGCTGTGGGTGGTGGGTGACCTGAGTGGAGCTACCAGTCCTTAGGTCCCTGATGTGGGTAGGTGAGGACCTTGTTTAAAACGGAAAGCAATGTCAAACATCAAACACCCACCTCACCACCGCACAGCTGAAATGGTTGGAGTTTGCCGACAAGGGCCTATTGTCCTGAAGTAGGGCTACACAGGTCCATGGTGAAGGGAAAGGTGCGCAAAGTCCACGGAGGTTTTATGCCTGAATAGGAGCCGCTTCCGTCTTGAGCTCTCCCAGTTAGTGGAGCTAGCAAATTATCTTTTCCCCCAAATGCAGATTTTTTCCTTCCCCATGGCCGGGAGGATGGCTCTAGGTGCTCAACAGGGTGTATCTCAGACCCAGGGAATTCAGCCCCTGAAGCTGGCTTGGGGGTGGGGGGGAGCGCAGTAAAATACACGCAAGGACTTAGCTTTTGCTGAGAGCGCCGTTTTTCTCAGGTTCTGGAGGTGTGAGTGGGCCGTGTGGCTGGCTGCTTCTCCCTGAGGAAACTGTGGCTGAATGCTAGCATCAGCCCACTGCGGCGGCTCCAGGAATGGTGCCTGAGGGCTCCCTGTGATTCAGGTTCAGTGACTCCTCTCCACTTCTGAACGGTCTCTCCCTCCCCCTGCCCCTCAGTTCGTTTTCTAAGCTTGCCTTTGAAGCTCAGGGCTCCAAGGTCGTCACAAATATACTCATTTCACTTTTTTTTTTCAGGTCTTTTTTGTAAAGAGGGCTCGTGGGAAGCATCTGTCTCTTCGACCATCTTGGCTCCACCGTTTGTAAACTTTTTGTATGATTTTTATTGTGATTTTTTTTTTTTTTGTTTCCTAACTGATTAATAAAGGGAAATATATATGGGGAAGACTGACCTGTTATCTTTTGTCATGGCTCAGATAGAGTGAAATTATTCCTGCCTTTCCAAAAAAACTCTCAAGGTTTATTGGTATTTTTAATTCATCTGAGATGTGCTTTTCAGTGAACCAACGTTGGTCCTGATCCTTTTGTAAATAGGAGATTGTACTCAAGGAAGTGAAGCCTCCCTTTTCACAAAACAGTTGCTTCTCTGACCTTAATGATGCCAAATCCAAGCTCCACTGTATTCCTGCCCTGGCCACTCTCTGATATTTTTGTCACTGGATTCCCCGTAGCACCTTTGGCCCTACTTGGGCCTCGGGTCTGGTTACAGTAGTGTGTTGTTCAGTGCAACTGGGTATGAAGAGTATTGTACCAATCAAGTGGGCCTTGCAATCACATGTGACATATTAAAGGCTGCTGTTTCAATAGCTTGACTTAGCAGATGACTTCCTGCTCCTCTTCCTCTTAAAGGTCAATGGGCTGGTCTGGACCTAGCCCTAGCTGTCAGACCCAACAACACATCTCCTCTGTGTCCCCTGCTCCCCAGTTTGCTTCAGCCCAGTTTGTCCATCTCCTGGCATTTCCATAGCCCTTTGTATGTTACAAGGCCTTTCCTATACATTTGAAGTCTAACAACAATTCTGCAAGATATACAGTATGTATACTTGTTACTATTTGGTGAGTGCCTACTATAATAGGGCCAGAAATGTTGAATGATTTCCCCAGTCATAAAGTAAAGAGATTGCAGAGTCAGTAAGCAAAGTTATGTCTTTTTACTCTTAGTCTGGATAGATCCCATATTGGGGTGGAACAAGGTCTTGAACATTTTATACATTGCCGCTTGTGCTAGGACACTGGAAGTCTGTAGAGCAGGCCTCGTCTCATATAAATTGTGCTGTACTTGTAATAGGCACCATATGGGATCTTGCCTTAGAGCTGGGACCTGAAACGTGCCTTTTGAAGGGCCAAACCGTCCAGCTCTCGGGGAAGAAAAGCCATTTTGGGTATGAATGCTCTGGAAAGATGCCCACGGTCCCTGGATCCATTGTCAGCAAGACCTCCATTTTGAATTATCTTTTTTCTGTCTTTTTCCATGGAATATGTTGGGTCAGATCGGGGAGAGTAGTGGAAGAGGAGGGAACTGAGCATCAGCTACATGGTGCTAAGTGCTTTACATTCTGTTTTAGTTCATTGAATCCTCATGATTTGTATTATTGGTACGTATTAGAAATGAGGAAGCCCTTGTGGCGTAGTGGTTAAGTGCTACAGCTGCTAACCAAAGGGTCGGCAGTTTGAATCCGCCAGGAGCTCCTTGGAAACTCTATGGGGCAGTTCTACTCTATCCTCTAGGGTCACTATGATTTGGAATCAACTGGATGGCACTGGGTTTTGGGTATTAGAAATGAAAACAGGCCTTGGGGTGAGGGACTGGCTCTGGAGCTCCCCACCCAGAAAGATGCTTGGTCCAGAGCCAGGCCCTGCTCTGCAATTCCCGCAGTTCTTCAGTGATGAGCTCCTGGCTATAGGCATGACTAGATTTTAGGGTTCTCTCCCCTGGACACTTTAGGTCTCTTGGTTTCTTGCAGTAGTGTCTTGTAGTTTTCTCTGTATAGGACTTTTATGTCTCTGGTTAGATTTATTCCTAACTATTTTATCTTCTTGGGGGCTATTGTAAATGGTATTGATTTGATGATTTCCTCTTTGTTGGTGTAGAAGAATCCAACTGATTTATGTATGTTTATCTTGAACCCTGATACTCTGCTGAACTCTTCTATTAGTTTCAGTAGTATTCTTGAGGATTCTTTAGGGTTTTCTGTGTATGAGATCATGTGATCTGCAAATAGAGATACTTTTACTTCTTCTTTGCCAATTTGGATGCCCCTTATTTCTTTATCTAGCCTAATTGCTCTGGCTGGTACCTCCAGCACAATTTTGAATAAGAGTGGTGATAAAGAGCAGTCTTGCTTGGTTCCTGTTCTCGAGGGGAATGCTTTCAGACTCTGTCCATTTAGGATGATGTTGGCTGTTGGCTTTGTATAAATGTCCTTTATTATGTTGAGGAATTTTTCTTTTATTCTTATTTTTCTGAGAGTTTTTATCATGAATGGGTGTTGGACTTTGTCAAATGCCTTTCTGCATGAATTGATAAGATCATGTGGTTCTTGTCTTTTGTTTATGAGATGGATTACATTGATTGTTTTTCTAATGTTGAACCATCCCTGCATAAAAAAAAAATTACCTCGTATGAATCCCACTTGGTCATGGCGAATTGTTTTTTTGATATGTTGTTGAATTCCATTGGCTTTTTTTCTGAGGAGAGATATAGGTCTGTAATTTTCTTTTTTTTTTTTGTGATGTCTTTACCTGGTTTTGATATCAGGGAAATGCTGGCTTCATAGAATGAGTTTGGGAGTATTCCATCCTTTTCTATGCTCTGAAATACCTTTAGTAGTAGTGGTGTTAACTCTTCTATGAAAGTTTGGTAGAATTCTCCTGTGAAGCTGTCAGATCCAGGGTTTTTTTTTTTATTGAGAGTTTTTAAATTACCTTTTCAGTCTCTTCTTTCATTATGGATTTGTTTAGTTGTTCTACCTCTGTGCTAGTTTAGGTAGGCAGTGCGTTTCTAGAAATTTGTCCGTTCCTTCTAGGTTTTCAAATTTGTTAGAGTTCAATTTTTTGTGGTAATTTGATATGATTCTTTTAATTTCAACTGGTTCTGTTGTGATATCGCCCATCTCATTTCTTATTCAGGTTATTTGCTTCATCTCCTGTTTTTCTTTTGTCAATCTGGCCAATGGTTAATTGATTTTTTGGATCGTTACAAAGAACCTGCTTTTGGTCTTGTTAATGCTTTCAATTGTTTTTCTGTGCTCTATTTAATTTAATTCTGCCCTAATTTTTATTATTTGATTTCTTCTGGTACCTGACAGTTTCTTTTGTTACTCTCTTTCTATTCGTTCAAGTTGTAGGGATAATTCTTTTATTTTGGCCCTTTCTTTTTGATGTGTGTATTTATTGCTATAAATTGGCCTCTGAGCACTGCTTTAGCTGTGTTCCAAAGATTCTGATAGGAAGTATTTTAATTCTCATTTGATTGTATGAATTTCTTTATTCTGTCCTTAATTTCTCCTATAATCCAGTCATTTTTGAGCAAGGTGCTGTTCATTTTCAATGTGTTTGATTTCTTTTCCCTGTTTTTTCTGCTACTGATTTCTAGTTTTATGGCTTTCGGTTCGGAAAAGACGCTTTGTAATATTTCAGTGTTTTTGGTTTTGTTAAGGCTTGCTTTCTGAACTAACATGAGCTTTATTTTAGAGAATGTTCCATGTGCATTGGAAAAGAGAGTATACTTGTCAGCTGTTGGGTGGAGTGTTCTATATAAGTCTATGAGATCATGTTGGTTGGTTGTGGCATTTAGATCTTCCATGTCTTTATTGAATTTCTTTATGGATGTTCTGCCCTTCACTGAAAGGGGTGTATTGAAGTCTCCTACTATTACTGTGAAGCTCCCTATCTCACTTTTCAATGCTGTTAGAGTTTGTTTTATGTATCTTAAGCCCTGTCACTGGGTGCATAAATATTTAATGTGGTAATATCCTGCTGGTATATTGTCTTTTTTTTTAATATATATATTGTCGCTTTTATCATTATAGAGTGTCCTTCCTTATCCTTTGTGGTGAATTTAACTTTGAAGTCTATTTTCTCAGAAATTAGTATTGCCATTGCTGCTCTTTTTGATTGTTGTTTGGTTGATATATATTTTTCCAACCTTTGAGCTTTAGTTTGTTTTTGTCCTTAAGTCTAAGGCTTGTCTCTTGTAGGCATCATATAGATGGATTAGGTTTTTTTAAATCCATTTTCCCACTCTCTGTCTCTTTATTGGTGGATTTAGTCCATTTACATTCAGCGTAATTATTGAGAGGTATGAGTTTAGTGCTGTCATTTTGATGTCTTTTTGTGTGTGTTGTTGACAGATTGTTTTTCCACTTAGTTTTTTGTGCTGAGTAGTTTATGTTTATGTATTGTCTTTTCCATTGTTGCTTTTGTTTTTTGTCTTTATGTTTTTCTTGCATTTTATTTTGAGGTGAAGGATTGTTAATCTCCTTGTGGTTACCTTATTATTTAGTGCTATTTTTCTAATTTAAACCAAACTTTTATTTCTTTATGTCACCTGTTAACTCTATGTAGATCTATGACTACATTTTTTTAGTCCCCCTTTATTGATATTTTGTTGTCATCTTTTATATAATGGCGTTTATGTTTCCCTGTTTTGAGTGTTTTTTTTTTTTAATTTTGATTTATTTTTGTGATTTCTCTATCTGAGTTGATATCTGGGTTCTCTGTCCTGTGTTCTAGTCTTGGGTTGTTATCTGATGTTGTTGATTTTTTAACCAGATGACTCTCTTTAGTATTTTTTGTAGTTTTGGTTTGGTTTTTGCAAATTACCTAAACTTCTGTTTATCTGCGAATGTCCTAGTTTTGCCTTCATATTGGAAAGACAGTTTTGCAGGATACATGCTGACAATTTTTTTCCTTCAAGGCTTTATATAAGTCATCCCGTTGCCTTCTTGCCTGCATGGTTTCAGCTGAATAGTCTGAGTTTATTCTTATTGCCTCTCCTTTGTAGATAACTTTTTGTTTATCTGTAGTTGCTCTTAAAATTCTCTCTTTGTCTTTGGTTTTGGCAAGTTTGGTTATAACTGTCTTGGTCACTTTCTTTTGGGATCTACCTCATATGGCTCTCGATCATCTTGGGTAGATCTCTTCTCATCTCTCATGATATCAGGGACGTTTTCTGCCAACAGATCTTCAACAATTCTGTCTGTATTTTCTGTTATCCCTCCCTGTTCTGGCACTCCAATCCTTCGTAAATCATTTTTCTTGATAGAGTCCCACATGATTCTTAGGGTTTCTTCATTTTTTAAAATTCTTTTATCTGATTTTTCTTCAAATATGTTGGTGCCAAGTGTTTTATCTTCAATCTCACTCCTTCTGACTTCCATTTCCTAAGATCTGCTGCTGTCACTTTCTATTGAGTTATCTAATTCTGAAATTTTATTGTTAGTCTTCTGAACTTCTGATTGCTGTCTCTGTATGGATTCTTGCAGCCTATGAAATTTTTCATTATGCTCTTGAATAACCTTTTTAATTTCCTTACTGCTTTATCTGTGTATTCCTTGGCTTTTTGTGCATTTTTCCTAATCTCCTTCCTCATCTCTTGAAGAGTTCTGTATATTAATCTTTTGTATTCTACCTCTAGTAATTCCGGGAAGAACTCTTCATCTGGAAGATTTTGGAAGTTTTGGGAGTTGGTTGAAGCGATCATGGTCTACTTCTTCATGTGATTTGATAACTGTTGTCTCTGAGCCATCTTTAAGTTATTGTTTTTTAAGTTATTTTTATTTTATGTTTACTTACTGTGTCCAAGCTTCTTGTTTTGTTTTGATTTACTTAAATAGGTGGTTCGAGTGAGCTAACTTAAGCATTGGAGCCTTTGAAGTTCCAATGCCCTGTCACCACATGGCTAGAGCTGTTACCAAGTATATGAGCCTAGGAGTCCATTCAGTTTTCTTGTACGGATTCAGCTCAGGTGTCCAGGTAGCCGGTCACCAAGTTCGTCATGCAGGCTCTCACCTATGGTCTTAGAGAAGCAGTAGTGATTGGTGTATGTATAGGTTTCTGGGTGCAGCAGGGGGTCACACTCTGGGCAAGGCACGAGGCTGAAAACCTTCCTGTGAGTGTCTGTGAGGAAGGTGCATCCCTCTTCTCAAGAGTGCACAGGTGGGTGGGCTCTGCAGCTGTACCATAGGCACCTAGTGCTTTTAACTGTAAGGATTAGGAGACACCGGTTTTCCTTGGACTCCTCTTATGGGTGGATAGGTGGTGTGGGTGGAGGCACCAGTCTTCAGGCCCCTGAGGTGGATAGGTGAGGACTCTGTTTAACAGGCAGAGTAATGTCAAAGGTCAACAACCCACCTTTCCACTGCACAGCTGATACAGTTAACCTCAGGCACATAAACCCTTGCAATGTAACAAGGGCCTAGCTGCTGAAATGAGGCCACATGGGTTCACGCAGGGTGAAAGGAATTCACGTTCAGTGGATCACTTTTGCCTGGACAGGAGCTGTTTCTGCCCTACGTTCCTAGTTTAGTGGAGCTAGCAGATTATTTTTCCCCGATTTGTTAATTTTTTCATTCTCCAAGGCTGAGAGAGTGGCTCGGGGTATGCAGCAGGACCTATTTCAGGCCCAGGGAAATTGACTGTCACTGAAGGAGGCTGGGGGCAGAGGGAGGTGGGATCAGATAAATGGGAGAGAGTTCTTTCAAAACTGGAAGTATTAGATTTTTGCAGTAAATTGGACACAATCACTTATTCTGAGAGCATTTTTTTTGCCGATTCCGGAGGCATGAGTAGATTCTGTGCCCCTGGCTCTCTGTGGCTATGGAAACCATGTCGTGAACGCTACTGCCTGCCCTGACATAATCATCATGCCAGGGGATCGGGGCTGCGCCACTCGCTCGCCTTCTTTCTCTGAAGTAACCAAGTCCCAAATGCTACCACCAGCCCCACCACGGTCACACCAGGGGATCAGGGCTGAGAGGTGCCAGTTCCCACTGAGTCAGGGCTGGCAAGTCTTCGCAGCTTCTCAACCATCTCTCCCTCTGCCTGCCGCTCAGTCCCATTTCTTAACTTTGTTTTTGATGTTCAGGGCTCCTAGCTTGTTGTACATATAATCGATGCACTTTTCAGGTCTTTGTTGTCAGAGGGACCCATGGAAGCATCTGACTACTCCGCCATCTTGGCCTTGCTTCACTTTTTTTTTTTTTATTTAGAATTTTGTTCTACATTTTTCTGCAGCTCTGTCTGGGACCCTCTATTTTGATCCCTGTCAGAGCAATTGGTGGTGGTAGCTGGGCACTATCTAGTTGTGTTAGACTCAGTCTGGGGCAGGCTTGGTATTTGTGGTCCATTTTTCATTTGGACTAAAATTTCCCTTATGTCTTTGGTTTTCTTCATTCTCTGTTGCTCCAGATGGAGTAGAACCAGTGGAATGTATTTTAAGAGTCCAGACACTGCTCACAAAAGTAGAATATAGAATATTTTCTTTATAAACTATGTTATGCCAGTTGAGATAGATGTTCCCCGAAACCCTGGTCCCATAGTCCTCAGCCCAGTAATTTGGTCCCTCAAGGAGTTTGGATGTGTCCATGGAGCTTCATGACCTTGCTTTGGACAAGTTATGCTGGCTTCCCCAGTATTGTGTACTGTCTTACCCTTCACCAAAGTTACTGCTTAGCTGCTGTCTAGTGTTTTTCCATCCCTACCCCTCCCCTCCTTCGTAACCATCAAAGATTGTTTCTTTCTGTATGTAAACCTTTTCATGAGTTTTTATAGTAGTGGTCTCATACATTTGTCCTTTTGTGATTGACTTATTTCACTAAGAGTAATGCCCTCCAAATTCATCTGGGTTGTGAGATGTTTCTCAGGTTTATCACTGTTCTTAATCTTTGCACAGTATTCCATTGTGTGTAGGTACCATTGTTTGTTATCCATTCATCTGTTGATGGCCACTTAGGTTGTTTCTATCTTTCTGCTATTGTGAATAATGCTGCAATGAACATGGGTGTGCATAAGTCTATTTGTGTGATGGCTTTTATTTCTCTAGGCTTTGTTCCTCGGGGTGGGATTGCTCGACTGTATGACATTTCCATTTCTACCTTTTTAAGGAACCACCATATTGTTTTGCATTCCCACCAACAGTGCTAAGAGTTCCAATCTCCCAGAGGCCTCTGCAGCATTTGTTATTTTCTGTTTTTTTTTTTTTTGATTAGTGCCAGTAATGTCGGGTAACACTGAGTAATTGAATCACAAGATTTAGTAGTTCTTCAACAGTTTTTTTTTTTTTTTGGTTTCTTATTTTTAATATTCAGATAATCAACCTAATCTTTTTTTACTCCAAATAGATTTTTTGTTTTAACTTTTATTGAGCTTCAAGTAAACGTTTACAAATCAAGTCAGACTGTCACATATGTTTATATACACCTTACTCCATACTCCCACTTGCTCTCCCCCTAATGAGTCAGCCCTTCCAGTCTCTCCTTTCGTGACAATTTTGCCAGCTTCCAACTCTCTCTATCCTCCCATCCCCCCTCCAGACAGGAGATGCCAACACAGTCTCAAGTGTCCACCTGATACAAATAGCTCACTCTTCATCAGCATCTCTCTCCTACCCATTGTCCAGTCCCTTCCATGTCTGATGAGTTGTCTTCCGGAATGGTTCCTGTCCTGGGCCAACAGACGGTTTGGGGACCATGACCGCTGGGATTCCTCTAGTCTCAGTCAGACCATTAAGTATGGTCTTTTTATGAGAATTTGGGGTCTGCATCCCACTGATCTCCTGCTCCCTCAGGGGTTCTCTGTTGTGCTCCCTGTCAGGGCAGTCATCGATTGTGGCCGGGCACCATCTAGTTCTTCTGGTCTCAGGATGATGTAAGTCTCTGGTTCATGTGGCACTTTCTGTCTCTTGGGCTCATAGTTATCGTGTGACCTTGGTGTTCTTCATTCTTCTTTGATCCAGGTGGGTTGAGACCAATTGATGCTTCACAGATGGCCACTTGTTAGCATTTAAGACCCCAGATGCCACATTTCAAAGTGGGATGCAGAATGTTTTCATAATAGAATTATTTTGCCAATTGACTTAGAAGTCCCCTTAAACCATGGTCCCCAAACCCCCGCCATTGCTCTGCTGACCTTTGAAGCATTCAGTTTATCTCGGAAACTTCTTTGCTTTTGGTCCAGTCCAGTTGAGCTGACCTTCCATGTATTGAGTATTGTCCTTCCCTTCACCTAAAACAGATCTTATCTACTAACTAATCAGTAAAAAAACCCTCTCCCACCCTCCCTCCCTCCCCGCTTCGTAACCACAAAAGTATGTGTTCTTCTCAGTTTATACTATTTCTCAAGATCTTATAATAGTGGTCTTATACAATATTTGTCCTTTTGCCTCTGACTAATTTTACTCAGCATAATGCCTTCCAGGTTCCTCCATGTTATGAAATGTTTCACAGATTTGTCACTGTTCTTTATCGATGCATAGTGTTCCATTGTGTGAATATACCACAATTTATTTATCCATTCATCCACTGATGGACACCTTGGTTGTTTCCAGCTTTTTGCTATTGTAAACAGAGGTGCAATAAACATGGGTGTGCATATATCTGTTTGTGTGAAGGCTCTTATTTCTCTAGGATATATTCCGAGGAGTGGGATTTCTGGGTTGTATGGTAGTTCTATTTCTAACTGTTTAAGATAACGCCAAATAGATTTCCAAAGTGGTTGTACCATTTTACATTCCCACCAGCAGTGTATAAGAGTTCCAATCTCTCCGCAGCCTTCCCAACATTTATTATTTTGTGTTTTTTGGATTAATGCCAGCCTTGTTGGAGTGAGATGGAATCTCATCGTAGTTTTAATTTGCATTTCTCTAATGGCTAATGATCGAGAGCATTTTCTCATGTATCTGTTAGTTGCCTGAATATCTTCTTTAGTGAAGTGTGTGTTCATATCCTTTGCCCACTTCTTGATTGGGTTGTTTGTCTTTTTGTAGTTGAGCTTTAACAGAATCATATAGATTTTAGAGATCAGGCGCTGGTCTGAGATGTCATAGCTGAATATTCTTTCCCAGTCTGTAGGTGGTCTTTTTACTCTTTTGGTGAAGTCTTTAGATGAGCATAGGTGTTTGATTTTTAGGAGCTCCCAGTTATCTGGTTTCTCTTCGTCATTTTTGGTAATGTTTTGTATTCTGTTTATGCCTTTTATTAGGGCTCCTAATGTTGTCCCTATTTTTTTCTTCCATGATCTTTATCGTTTTAGTCTTTATGTTTAGGTCTTTGATCCACTTGGAGTTAGTTTTTGTGCATGGTGTGAGGTATGGGTCCTGTTTCATTTTTTTGCAAATGGATATCCAGTTATGCCAGCACCATTTGTTAAAAAGACTATCTTTTCCCCATTTAACTGACACCTGGCCTTTGTCAAATATCAGCTGATTATATATGGATGGATTTATTTCTGGGTTCTGAATTCTGTTCCATTGGTCTATGTGCCTGTTTTTGTACCAGTACTAGGCTGTTTTGACTACTGTGGCTGTATAATAGGTTCTAAAATCAGGTAGAGTGAGGCCTCCCACTTTCTTCTTCTTTTTCAGTAATGCTTTACTTATCCGAGGCTTCTTTCCCTTTCATATGACGTTGGTGGTTTGTTTCTCCATCACATTAAAAAATGACATTGGAATTTGGATCGGAAGTGCATAGTATGTATAGATGGCTTTTGGTAGAATAGACATTTTTACTATGTTAAGTCTTCCTATCCGTGAGCAAGGTATGTTTTCCCACTTAAGTAGGTCCTTTTTAGTTTCTTGTAGCAGTACTTTGTAGTTTTCTTTGTATAGGTCTTTTACATCTTTGGTCAGATTTATTCCTAAGTATTTTATCTTCTTGAGGGTTATTGTGAATGGTATTGATTTGGTGATTTCCTCTTCTATGTTCTTTTTGTTGATGTAGAGGAATCCAAGTGATTTTTGTATGTTTATCTTATAACCTGAGACTCTGCCAAACTCTTCTATTAGTTTCAGTAGTTTTCTGGAGGATTCCTTAAGGTTTTCTGTGTATAAGATCATGTCATCTGCAAATAGAGATAATTCTACTTCCTCCTTGCCAATCCGGATGCCCTTTATTTCTTTGTCTAGCCTAATTGCTCTGGCTAGGACCTCTAGCACAATGTTGAATAAGAGTGGTGATAAAGGGCATCCTTGTCTGGTTCCTGTTCTCAAGGGAAATGCTTTCAGGCTCTCTCCACTTAGAGTGATGTTGGCTGTTGGCTTTGTATAGATGCCCCTTATTATGTTGAGGAATTTTCCTTCAGTTCCTATTTTGCTGAGAGTTTTTATCATAAATGGGTTTTGGACTTTGTCAAATGCCTTTTCTGCATCAATTGATAAGATCATGTGGTTTTTGTCTTTTGTTTTATTTATATGGTGGATTACATTAATGGTTTTTCTAATATTAAACCAGCCTTGCATACCTGGTATAAATCCAACTTGGTCATGGTGAATTATGTTTTGATATGTTGTTGAATTCTATTGGCTAGAATTTTGTTGAGGATTTTTGCATATATGTTCATGAGGGATGTAGGTCTGTAATTTTCTTTTTTTGTGATGTCTTTACCTGGTTTTGGTATCAGGGAAATGGTGGCTTCATAGAAAAAAAAATAGAAGGAGTTATTTAGTATTCCGTCATTTTCTATGCTTTGAAATACCTTTAGTAGTAGTGGTGTTAACTCTTCTCTGAAAGTTTGGTAGAACTCTGCAGTAAAGCCATCCGGGCCAGGGCTTTTTTTGTTGGGAGTTTTTTGATTACAGTTTCAATCTCTTTTTTTTATGGGTCTATTTAGTTGTTCTACTTCTGATTGTGTTAGTTTAGGTAGGTAGTGTTTTTCCAGCAATTCATCCATTTTTTCTAGGTTTGCAAATTTTTTAGAATACAATTTTTCATAATAATCTGATATGATTCTTTTAATTTCAGTTGAGTCTGTTGTGATGTGGCCCATCTCATTTCTTATTCGGGTTATTTGTTCCCTTTCCTGTATTTCTTTAGTCAGTCTGGCCAATGGTTTATCAATTTTGTTAATTTTTTCAAAGAACCAGCTTTTGGCTTTGTTAATTCTTTCAATTGTTTTTCTGTTCTCTTTTAATTCATTTAGTTCAGCTCTAATTTTTATTATTTGTTGTCTTCTGGTGCCTGATGGATTCTTTTGTTGCTTGTTTTCTATTTGTTCAAGTTGTAGGGACAGTTCTCTGATTTTGGCTCTTTCTTCTTTTTGTATGTGTGCATTTTTCGATATAAATTGACCTCTGAGCAGAGCTTTTGCCGTGTCCCAGAGGTTTTGATAGGAAGTATTTTCATTCTTGTTGCATTCTAGGAATTTCCTTATTCCCTTCTTAATGTCTTCTATAACCCAGTCTTTTTTCAGGAGAGTATTGTTCAGTTTCCAAGTATTTGATTTCTTTTCCCTAGTTTTTCTGTTATTGATGTCTAGTTTTATTGCCTTGTGGTCTGAGAAGATGCTTTGTAATATTTTGATGTTTTGGATTCTGCAAAGTTTTTTTTATGACCGAATATGTGGTCTATTCTAGGGAATGTTCCATGTGGGCTAGAAAAAAAAGTATACTTTGCAGCGGTTGGGTGGAGAGTTCTGTATATGTCAATGAGGTCAAGTTGGTTGATTGTTGTAATTAGGTCTTCCGTGTCTCTATTGAGCTTCTTACTGGATGTCCTGTCCTTCTCTGAAAGTGCTGTGTTGAAGTCTCCTACTATAATTGTGGAGGTGTCTATCTCAGTTTTCAGTTCTGTTAAAATTTGTTTTATGTATCTTGCAGCCCTGTCATTGGGTGCATAAATATTTAATATGGTTATATCTTCCTGGTCAATTGTCCCTTTTATCATTATGTAGTGTCCTTCTTTATCCTTTGTGGTGGATTTAACTTTAAAGTCTATTTTGTCAGAAATTAATATTGCTACACCTCTTCTTTTTTGCTTATTGTTTGCTTGATATATTTTTTTCCATCCTTTGAGTTTTAGTTTGTTTGTGTCTCTAAGTCTAAGGTGTGTCTCTTGTAGGCAGCATATAGACGGATCGTGTTTCTTTATCCAGTCTGAGACTCTCTGTCTCTTTATTGGTGCGTTTAGTCCATTTACATTCAGCGTAATTATAGATAAGTATGTGTTTAGTGCTGTCATTTTGATGCCTTTTTATGTGAGTTGTTGACAATTTCATTTTTCCACATACTTTTTTGTGCTGAGATGTTTTTCTTTGTGAATTGTGTGTTCCTCATTTTCATAGTATTTGAGTTTATGTTTGCTGAGTCTTTACGTTTTTCTTGGTTTTTATTTTGAGTTATGGAGTTGTTATACCTCTTTGTGGTTACCTTAATATTTACCCCTGTTTTTCTAAGTAAAAATGTAACTTTCATTGTCCTATATCGCCTTGTATCCCTCTCCATATGGTAGTTCTATGTCACCTGTATTTAGTCCCTCTTTTTGATTATTGTGATCTTTTACATATTGACTTGAACGATTCCCTGTTTTGAACATTTTTTTTTAATTGATCTGAATTTGTTTTTGTCATTTCCGTATTTGAGTTGATATCAGGATGTTCTGTTCTGTGACCTTGTGTTGTGCTGGTATCTGATATTATTGGTTTTCTGACCAATTTCCTTTAGTATTTCTTGTAGCTTTGGTTTGGTTTTTGCAAATTCTCTAAGCTTGTGTTTATCTGTAAATATCTTAATTTCGCCTTCATATTTCAGAGAGAGTTTTGCTGGGTATATGATCCTTGGCTGGCAGTTTTTCTCCTTCAGTGTTCTATATATGTCATCCCATTGCCTTCTTGCCTGCATGGTTTCTGCTGAGTAGTCTGAACTTATTCTTATTGATTCTCCCTTGTAGGAGACCTTTCTTTTATCCCTGGCTGCTTTTAAAATTTTCTCTTTATCTTTGGTTTTGGCAAGTTTGATGAGAATATGTCTTGGTGTTTTTCTTTTTTGATCAATCTTAAATGGGGTTCGTTGAGCATCTTGTATAGATATCCTTTCGTCTTTCATGATGTCCGGGAAGTTTTCTGTCAGCAGATCTTCAACTATTCTCTGTGTGTTTTCCGGTGTCCCTCCCTGTTGTGGGACTCCAATCACACGCAAGTTATCCTTCTTGATAGAGTCCCACATGATTCTTAGGGTGTCTTCATTTTTTTAAATTCTTTTATCTGATTTTTATTCAGCTATGTTGGTGTTAATTCCCTGGTCCTCTAGATTTCCCACTCTGCATTCTAATTGCTTGAGTCTGCTCCTCTGACTTCCTATTGCATTGTCTAATTCTTTAATTTTATTGTTAGTCTTTTGGATTTCTGAATGCTCTCTCTGTATGGATTCTTGCAACTTATTAATTTTTCCACTATGTTCTTGAATAATCTTTTTGAGTTCTTCAACTGTTTTATCAGTGTGTTCCTTGGCTTTTTCTGCGGTTTGCCTTATTTCATTTCTGAGGTCATCCGTGATGTCTTGAAGCATTCTGTAAATTAGTTTTTTATATTCTGTATCTGGCAATTCCAGGAATGTATCTTCATTTGGGAAAGATTTTGATTCTTTTGTTTTGGGGGGTTGTAGAAGCAGTCATTGTCTGCTTCTTTATGTGGTTTGATATCCACTGCTGTCTCTGAGCCATCACTAAGATATTGTAGTGATTTATTCTATATTTGCTCACTGAGTCTTCTCTTGTTTTATTTTCTTTCAGTATACTTGATGGGCTACTAGATTGCGTTGTCTTTATTGTTGTAGCCCTTGACTCACTTACGACCTATTACCAGCTGGTTTGGGCTGTTACCAGATATATACGCCTGAATCCATTCACTATTCTTGAGTAGAATCTGATTTTGGGTCATCAAGTGTGTGATGCAGACTGTCACCTATCCACCTAGAGAAGTAGTGGTGGTAGTTGTGTGCACCAGATTCTAGTAGCAGCTGGGGTTCACACTCCAGGGGGGACAGGATGCTGACAGGCTTCCCCCAAGTGTCAGTGAGGTAGATGTGTCTCTATTCCTAAAGCACCTTGGTGGGTGGGCTCTGCAGCTGTTCCTTAGGCCCCCAATGCAAGTACCTCTACAGATTGGTAGGTGTCAGCCTCTGTAGACCCCTAAGGCAGGAGGCTAGGTGGTCTGGGGGGAGCTTCAGCCCTCAGTTCCCTGTTGTGAGTCAGTGAGTGCTCTGTTGAATAAGGAGAGATATCAGACCTGGGAAACTTGTCTTTCCAGTAAATCCGCTAAAAAGAAAAAATGCAGTCAGATCCCTATCAGAAATGCCTTTGCATTATAATAGCCACCTTGTTCCCTGTAGGGATGAACGCCGGAGAGTGTGGATCACATATGCTTGGCTGGAGCTGGTTCTGTGTTTTTAGTCCAATTAGGGAAAGATTTTTGATCCCTGGGTTTTTTGTGGTTGCTTCTTTCAGGCCGGAAGAATGGGTTAGGAAAAGACCGAAAAAAAGGGAAAAGAAAAACCGTGGAGCAGTTCTCCCTGTGGCTCAGGAAATTCCAATGTTAATGAAGCCGCCTGGGAAGGGGAGGGGAGGGTTCAGAAAAACAGGAGAGAGTAGCACCCCGGGATATAGACAAAGTTACTTATCTTGCTTGGATGACTGTTTTATCTGAGCTTCCCTAGGGGCGCATCTCCTGTGTGTGCTGGCTGGGTAGAGATTGCCCCTGAGGGTCAGGCCCGCAGAAGCTGCGGTCAGTTCCTCCACTGCAAGTCTAAAGCCCAGCGTCAAGGTTCCCCGGCTGGGACCCTGCACTCCCGGCTCCAAAACCAGTCGCTGCCTCCTGGGTACTTCTCCTCCCGCCAGCCGCGTCGCTGCGCCACCTTTCTGGACCGACTGGGCCCCCTTCCGGGGTCAGTTCAGGGGGGTAGGGCTGCGCCCCGTGTTTGCACTGTCACAGGATGTGGTGCTCAGCTCACCTGCGCCCAGACCAAAGCCCCACGCCAAGGTTCCCCGGCTGGGATGCTACACTCCCGGCTCCAAAACCCGTCGCTGCCTCCCAGCTACTTCTCCTCCTGCCAGCCGCATGGCCGCATTGCCCACACTGACTGGTTGGGCCCCCTCCCGAGGTCAGTTCAGGGGGATAGGGTTGCACCCCATGTTTGCGCCGTTCAGCTCCCTTGCGCCCAGTCCGAAGCCCGGTGCCAAGGTTACCTGACTGGGACGCTGGCTCCAGGCTCCGAAAACAGGCACTACTTCCCCGTAGTTGTTTGTTCTCGGTCTCTGTCACTCAGGTCAACTCTTTAAATCTGTGTTTGTTGTTCAGGGTTCGTAGATTGTCATGTATGTGATCTATTCACTTGTTTTTCCGAGTCTTTGTTGCAAGAGGGATCCAAGGTAGCATC
Source organism: Loxodonta africana (assembly GCF_030014295.1). Lineage (NCBI taxonomy): Eukaryota > Metazoa > Chordata > Mammalia > Proboscidea > Elephantidae > Loxodonta > Loxodonta africana. The sequence continues at coordinate 42,478,608 of NC_087360.1, read as the reverse complement.
TACCTAGTCAGCCATCTTGGCCCCCTCCCTATTCAACAGTTTTTTCAGAATGTTTTTATATACTGTATTTTACTCTTTATCTGATAAACTTCTTTAAGTAAACAAGATAGATATTATTATTCCTGTTTTACGGATGAAGACACCAAGACCTGGAGGGCTAAGTGATTTTCCTGAGGACCTACTGCCAGCAAGTGATTGAGCTCGTACCCAAGGCTCTAAATCCAGTTTTCTTTCCACTAGAAAGTGTTTACCTTCAATAATTAAACCTGAAAGGCATTCATAAATCTTGAGGGAAATGTATTTTTTTTCTAGAGCTTTTGCATTTCTGAAAGATCTGAGGCTGATCTTTTTTTCCTATTTTAAAAGGAGGAATATTAAATATCTGCTGTGCTTAAATTTTCTTAACCACCCTTTAGATCTTCACTTCCTTTAAGAGGATGTTTAGGACCATGATTTTTCTGTTTATTTTTAATGTCTCATTTTCTATTTCTCTGTTATTGAAAGAGGACACTGAGTACAATTTTTAAATGCAGGGGACTTTTCCTAGGCTGTTTTTATTTGATATGATACATTTTATAAAGGTTCATTGCCAAAGGCCATTGCAATAGCATAATAGTTTTAGCATAATATTGGTAAATAGCATAATATTTACCAATGTTAATTCTATTGCATAGTTTTTGAAATTATTTTGAGTAAGCTTTTAAAACCATTTTTTTTTTCTTATTTCAATTAAAAATTCAACATCTTTGGAAACAAAGGAAATACATTCCATTTCCCAATCCCCACTATGATCCTTTATTTTGCTCTCTTTCCTACAAATTCAGAGAATTTTATTACATGGATTGAGAGAGAGAATATTTTACTGGGTTCTGCTTTGACTCCTCCATACCGTAAGTAAAGAAATTAAGCATGATTTTATAAAAAGAATTGTATGAAAATATGATACTTTTTACCATAATTTTGTTTTGTCTTCTGCTTTCAGGGGCAAGAGAGGATGGAATGTGCTTGTTTGCTATATTTCCTGTGGTACATATTTATCTCTCATATTATCTGAAACCAACTAAAGAGGGAATGTTTGGAAAAAAAAAAAAGGGGGAAACTAATGTAATTTAAAAGTAAGATGCTTGCATCTTAATTTTAAAAGAACACAGAAAGCCAAATGCTTTCAGAGAAGAGCCCCTTCATGGAGTAATTTGCTTGGTATGGCATCACAGTTTGTTGTATAATTTCAGCCCTGTTACTATGGTGACCTGCTTTAGTGTAGCAGTGATTGTTAATCAGGATTTGTCATTATTCCCCTTTCATCATGAGGCTCTATATCCTTATGGATTAAATCACAGTTCTCATTGACAATGGTATAGATCAAACATTATTGCCAGACATAAAATCCTGGGCTGCTCCCTGTCATTCCCCTTCATTATCAGAAGTAGTGAATGCATGCTGAAGTCTAACTTTTACAAGGAAATCAAGACTCCTCTTGGCTTCTCTGATATCTACCCTCATGACAGAATTCTAGGTATGAGAGAGAGAAGGCTGCTTCAATTTTAAATCATCCTTTTTTTTTTTTTTATACCTATGAGAGAGGGGAGCATCATTTCATGTATTCACAAACTTGACTCTACAGATACCAATTCAGGCAAGAAGTTGTTTTAGTGTGACCTCTAATTTCTTTTATAATGTTTATATATGTGTTTTAATGTCAGGCATGTAACTGAACTCTTACTTGTGGAACAGCCCACTTCCCTTTTCTTACCAATTGATTTTCCGGACTCCTATCTGACACTTTATCTTATTGTTATATATTTTTTAATTGTACTTTAGGTGAAGGTTTACAGAACAAACTAGCTTCTTATAGAACAGTTAGTACATATGACATTGGCTAACAACCCAGTGACATGTGAGTACTTTCCCTTCTTGATCCTGGGTTCCCTATTACCCGCTTTCCTGCCCCCTCCTACCTTCTAGTCCTTGCCTTTGGGCTGCTGTGCCCCTTTAATCTCAGTTTGTCCTATAAGTCTGTCTAATCTTTGGCTAAAAGGTGAACCTCCGGAATGACTTCACTGCTGAGCTAAAAAGTATCCAGGGGCCATACTCTCAGGGTTTCTCCAGTCTCTGTCAGGCCAGTAAGCCTGGTCTTTTTTTTTTTTTTCTGAGTTTGAATTTTATTCTGCATTTTTCTTCAGCTTCGTCCGGGACCCTCTTTTGTGATCCCTGTCAGAGCAGTACAGTGGTGGTAGCCGGGCATCATCTAGCTGTACTGGACTCAGTCTGGTGGAGGCTATGGTAGTTGTAGACTGTTAGTCCTTTGGACTAATCATTCCCTTGTGTCTTTAGTTTTTTTTTCATTTTCCTTTGCTTCTGAAGGGGTGAAACCAGTGGAGTATCTTAGATGGCTGCTCATAGGCTTTTAAGACCCCAGACGCTACTCACCAAAGTAGAGTGTAGAACGTTTTCTTTATAAACTCTGAGTTAAGCTAGATGTTCCCTGAGGACATGGTTCCCACAGCCCTCAGCCCAGTAATTCTGTCCCTAAGTGACTTTGGATTTGTCCATAGAGCTTCCATGACCTTACCCTGAACAAGTTGTGGTGGCTTTCCCAGTATTGTGTACTGTCTTACCTTCAACAAAGTTACCACTTATCTATAGTCTGTTTAGTGTTTTCTCACCCCAACTGTCCCCTCCCTCATAACTATCAAAGATTGTTTCTTTTTGTGCGTAAACCTTTTCTTGAGTTTTTACAGTGGTGGTCTCATAAAATATTTATCGTTTTGTGATTGACATTTCACTCAGCATGACGCCATCCAGATTCATCCATGTTGTGAAATGCTTCACAGATTGATCATTGTTCTTTATCATTGTGTAGTATTCCATTGTTTGTATGTACCATTGTTTGTTTATCCATTCATCTGTTGGTGGGTATCTAGGTTGTTTCCATCTTTTGCTCTTGTGAACAGTGCTGAAATGAACATGGGTGTGCATATGTCTATTCGTGTGATGACTCTTATTTCTCTAGAATGTATTCCTAACGGTGGTCTTGCTGGATCATATGGTATTTCTATTTCTAGCTTTCGAAAGAAGTGCCATATCATTTTCTAAAATGGTTGTATCATTTTGCATTCCTGCCAGCAGCTCATAAGAGTTCCAATCTCCCTGCAGCCTCTCCAACATTGTTATTTTCTGTTTGTTTGGTTTTTTTTTTTGATTCGTGCCAGTAATGCCCGGGTGAGATGGTGTCTCACTGTGGTTTTGACTTAATGGCTAGTGATCTCAAGCATTTCCTCATGCTTCTCTTAGCTGCTTGAAAGTCTTCTTTGGTGAAGTGTTTGTTCATTTCCTTTGCCCATTTTTTAATTGAATTATTTGTCTTTTTGTTGTAGAGGTGTTGGATTTTCCTGTAGATTTTAGAGATTAGACCTTTGTTGGATTTGTAATAGCCACGATTTTTCTCTCAGTCTGTAGGTTGTCTTTTTACTGTTTTGGTGAAGTCTTTTGCTGAGCATTTAAGTGTTTAATTTTTAGAAGACCCAGTTATCTAGCCTATCTTCTGGAGTTTGTATGTTGCTAGTTATGGTTTGTATCCTGTTAAGGCCGTGTATTAGGGTCTCTCACGATTATCCTTTCTTTTCTTCTATGATCTTTATAGTAATTGGTTTTATATTTAGGTCTTTGATCAATTTTTGAATTAGTTTTTTGTGTATGGTGTGAGGTATGTATCTTGTTTCATTTTTTTGCAGATGGACATCCAGTTTTGCCAGCACCGTTTGTTAAAAGGACTGTCGTTTCCCCATTTGATGAACTTTGGGACCTTGTCAAAGACCAGGTGTCTATAGGTGGATGGATTTACATCTGAATTCTCTATTCTGTTCCATTGGTCAGTGTATCTGTCATTCTACCAGGCTGTTTTGACTACCGTAGCTGTATACTAGGTTCTGAGGTCGTCCAGGCCCTCTTCCCTTTCCATATAAAGTTAAGGATTGTTTTTTCCATCTCTTTAAAGACTGTTGCTGGTATTTGGGTCAGGATAGCATTATATTTGTAGATTGCTTTGGGTAGAAGTGTCATTTTCACAATGTTGGCTGTAACTATCCATGAGCATGATATATTTTTCCATTTACGTAGATCTCTTTTGGTTTCTTGCAGTAGTGTTCTGTAGTTTTCTTTGTATAGGTGTTTTACATCCCTGATTAGGTTTATTCCTAAGTATTTTATTTTTTAGGGGCTAATTTAAATTGTATTGTTTTCCTGATTTTCTTTTTTCTTTCTCTCTATGGGTGTATTGGAATACAACTGATTTTTGTATGTTTATCTCGTATCTTGCTATACTGCTGAAACTTTCTATTAGTTCCAGTGGTTTTCTTATGGAGCCTTTTGGGTTTTCTGTATATAGTATCATATCGTCTGCAAATAGGAACAGTTTTACTTCTTCCTTACCAATTTGGATGCCCTTTATTTCTTTTTCTTGCCTTATTGCTCTAACTAGGACTTCTAGCATAGTGTCCCCCGTTTCATTTCTTATTTGGGTTACTTTTGTTTTCCTTTGGTCAATTTGGCTAGTTGTTGATTTTGTTGATCCTTTCAAAGAACCAACTTTTGATTTTGCTCATTCTTCCTATTGTTTTTCTAATCTCTATTTTTCATTTATTTTTGCTCTAATCTTTATTATTTCTTTTCTTCTGGTGGCTGTAGGTTCCTTTTGTTGTTCTCTATTTGTTTGAGTTGTGTAGCTAATGTCCTGATTTTGTCCCTTCGTTCTTTTTTGATGTGTACATCTATTGCTATAAATTGACCTCTGAGCACTGCCTTTCCTATGTCCGAAAGAATTTTTTTTGATTCCATCTTTGATTTCTTCTACTTCCCAGTGGTATTTAAGCAGAGTGTTATTTAGTTTCCATGTAATAGTTAGTTAGGTTTTTTTTTTTTTCCCTTGCTCTTCCTGTTGTTAATTTCTGCTTTGATGGTGGTGTGGTCAGAGAAGATACTTTGTATTATCTCAATGTTTTGGATTTTTTTGAGGGTTACTTTGTGGCCTAAGATGTGGTCTATTCTGGAGAATGTTCCGAGTGCATTGGATAAGAATGTGTACTTTGCAGCTGATATCTGTGAGTTCAAGTTGGCTGATTGTGGCCTTTAGCTTTTCTGTATCTGTGTTGAGTTTCTTTCTAGACGTTCTGTCCTTTACTGAGAGTGGTATGTTGAAGTCTCCTACTATTATAGTGGAACTGTCAATTTTTCTTTTCAATGCTGTTAGAGTTTGTTTTATGTATTTTGGAGCCCTGCCATCAGGTGCATAGATATTTATTATGGTTATGTCTTCATGCTGGATTATTTCTTTAATGATGATATAGTGTCCTTTGTCTTTTATGGTGGAGTTTCTTTTAAAGTCTATTTTATCTGAGATTAGTATTGCTCTCCTGATCTTTTTTGGTTGCTGTTTGCTTGATATATTTTTTTCATCCTTTGATTTTTAAAAAATTTATGTCTTTGCTTCTAAGGTGTGTCTGTGGTAGATAGCATATTGATAAACCCTGTTTTTTAATTCATTCTGTCATTCTGTCTCTTATGGGTGCATTTAGGCCATTTACTTTCAGTGTAATTATTGATAGGTTCACGTGAGTTTATTGTTGTCATTTTGTAGTTTTTTTTTTTCTTTTTTTTTTTGTGGCACTGCCAATTTCTTTATTCCCCTTACTCTCCTGTGCTGAACTCTTTTCGTTTGTGGGTTTTTTTCATTTCTTTTGTTTTTATAGATTTTGTTTTTACTGAGACACTATGTTTTTCTTCTTTATTTTGGTGAGTAGGTTTGCTAACTTTCTTTGTGGTTATCTTGAAATTTACCCTTATCTTCCTAGGTTTGAGCCAGTCTATTATAACTTGCTGTTGCCTTGCCTTCTTCTGCATTAGAAAGTTCTATACCTATACCATTTATTCTCTCTTTTATTCTGACCTTGCTATTATTTGCAGATTAACCTATCTGGTTCCCTGTTGTAAATCTTTTGGTTTTGGATAGTCCTTGAGAGTTTATTTCCTAAGTTGGTATATGGCTGCTGTGACCTGGTATCCTAGATTTAGGCTGTCGTGTGATGTTGTTTGTTTTCAGACCAAAGGGCTCCCTTTAATAATTCTTGTATGTTTGTTTTGGTTTTTATGTATCCCCTTTATTTCTGTTTATCTGGAAATATCCTAATTTCACCATCATATTTGAATGAGAGTTTTGAAGGATATATTATTCTTAGTTGACAATTTTTTTCTTTTAAGGGTTTTACATGTCATCCCATTGTCTTCTTACCTGCATGGTTTCTGTCGAGTAATTAGAGCTTAGTCTTATTGTTTCTACTCTGTATGTGACTTTTAATTTTTCTTGTGCTGCTGTCTGGATTCTTTCTTTGTCTTTGATTTTAGCGAGTGTGATTATGATAAGCCTTAGTGATTTTCTTTTGGGGTCTATCCTACATGGGTTTCATTGAGCTTCTTGGATGGTCATCTTTTCATCTCTCATGATATTAGAGAAGTTTTCTGTCAACACTTCTTCAGTGATCCTCTTTATGTGTTCCATTTTCTTCCCTTGCTCTGGAACTCCAATCACTCTCAGATTTTTGGTTTTGATTGTATCTTACATATTTCTCACGTTTTCTTCCCTTTTCTTTGTTCTTTTTTTTCCGATTTTTCCTCAAACAAAGCTGTATCCAAGTGTCGAGCCTGTCTTCCATTGTTTCAAACGTTTTCCTCAGCCCTTCTGTGACACTGTCCATTTCTGAAATCTTGTTGTTTGTCTTTTGATTTCTAGTTGTTTTTTTTGTATGGTTTCTAGTTGTGAATTTATTTTGGCATTTTGTTCCTGCATTATTTTCCTGAAGTCTTCATTTTTTCCTGTACTTTCCATGAATCTGTCTGCCTTTTCCATGAATTTCTCTATTTTTTCCTCATTTTTTCTGCTTTTTGCTTCAACTTTTAGATAGCTCTGAATATTAGAGATTTGAATTCCCTATCATGTAGTTTCAGTGCCTTTTCTTCTACTGGAAAGTCATCTGTTGTTTTATTCTGGACACCTACTGGAACCATCTTGTCCTGTTTTTTAAATATGTTTTGATATTGTCCACTGTCTTTGGGCCTTTCCGTAGTTATTTTATTGGTTTATTGATTGTAGGTTTGTTTGTTTTGTTCTGCTTTTTTGTTTTATTTGGTTATGTCTGAGCAGGCAGACTGTGCATGCTTTGTTTTTTGCTCATCTGCAGACATGATGTTTTTCACCTCCTTATCCAATTCTCGGGGCCAGTTGCTCAGCTGTGGTGCAGCAGGGCAGGTCCAGCTGAAGGGGAAGGGAGCTGGGATGGGTAGTTTGAAGCATGTACTCTGGCCTACAAATTGAGCCAGAGGTCAGTTCAGGGCAGGTTCCAGTGGGCTATGCCTGTGCTGCTCAGGAGTGCAGTTTTCAGCACACGTGCAGATAGGCCACGGCAGGGGGGAGGTTGTGATGTGTGGAGCTGGGTTGGGTATGGAAAAGAAGAGAGAGAGAGGAGAGAGAAACTGGAGCAAATCGAAAATGCTGAGGGAGCCTACCATTGGAGTGGAGAGACAAGAAACTGAGAAATGAAAAATGATAAGGAAAAAAATAATTAAAATAAAAAAGAAATAAGTGAAAAAAAAAATGCCCCCAGAGATCCCACTAGCCTGGCTGTACTTACCAGGGAAGCAGCTCCCAAGTTGCATGATACAGCCTGGCTAGAAGGGGTGGAGATGATACACAGACCTAGGTATTCAAGAGACAGGAAATGAAGGTAAATAGAAAGAGATGAGAAATGGAGAAATGAAGAAAAATAGAAAGGAAAAAAGGAGAAAACAAACAAACAAAAGCCCCCAGGATTCCTGCAGCGTGGTGGCTCAGACCGGGGAAGCTGTTCCACAGCTGTATGGCACTTCATAGCCTTTTAAGAGGAAGCAAAGGTGGCACGCAGAGTCAGGCGTTGGAGACAAAGGCGGTGGAGGAGGTAAGAAGCAGGGAAATAACAAAAAGATGCTGAAAAAAGCAACATCAGCAACAAAGAAATGGCAGTGAAGAAGGTGGCTGGTGTGGGTAGGGTGAATCTGTACGGCATGGAATTGGAACCTCCTGTGCCTCTGTCGCAGTCCACTGGGAAGCAGCAAATCGGCCTGCCAGGAAGCCCTGTATGGGCCCTCTGGGAAGCAGTGAATCAGCCCTCCAGGAAGCCAGGAATCATCCTGCTGATAAGCTCTGGATTGGCCCACCGAGAAGCCAGGGTTTGACCCCCTGGGAAGCCGTGTATCAGCCAGCCAGGAAGCAGCGGATGGTGAGCAGGGGGAGGTAGGATAGGGGGTGGTAAAGTGTTTCTCTCTGGTTACCGGATGCTTTGTCTCCTGCTAGGAGCTCTGTGAATCTGCTTTCCCATACTCCCTGTCTGCCAGTCTCCGACAGGAGTCCAAGATGGTCATTCATGCTGTGTTAGCTGACAGGGGACCTCCGTTCGTATAGCTCCTCGCTCTCTGTTCTCTGTCAGCTTCTTATTCCATTCAGTGCTTGGTTGAGTTCTTTATCACTTCATTTGACACATAGAGTTCCAGGATTGACATTTGTTTCTATTTTACTTAGTTTTTATTCTTTGCTGTGGAGGGGTGGCCTGGTGCTTATGTCTATAATGCCATGTTGGCTCCGCCTTCCTATCTGATGATTTGTCAAGACAAGGATACCTGATGGTACAATGGTTAAAGTGATCAACTGCAAACTGAAAGGCTTCATGGGGGGAAGATGTGGGAGTCTGCTTCTCTAGAGATTTAGAGCCTAGAAAACAGTATGGGGCTGCTATGAGTCAGAATTAACTCAATGGCAGTGGGTTTTTGGATGTCAAGATGAGGAGGCCAAGATGCTATCCCTGATGTCAGTCTGCACAGAGCACTGCAAGACTCCTGGGATAACTGTTTGTTCTTCCCAGTTTGGGAATTTTGATGATGACAATACCTGGGTGAGGAATTTAATAGCTCTCAGGCAAAGTGACCAGGTTCAATAGTGTCAGATCTCCGCTGTCTTTAGAAAAATCACTTTAAAGGAATATAGGGATGGTGAAGCTCTAGCTACACACTTTTATAGATTAAACACATCACTTCTCATAGTGTGCTCTCTTTCTTATTGATAATTGTTTTATGTAGGAGCAAGAATCTTTAACTGTGCTGGTTAATAGCATGGCTTATGGATCCAGTCTATATGGGTTCAATTTCTAGCTGTACCACTTACTAGCTGTGTATCTTGACAAGTTTTTTAACCTGCCTGTGTTTCAGTATGTAAAACAAGAGTAATAATAGTACCTAACTCATAGTTATGTTGTTTTTAGGTGCCATTTAGTCAGTCCCGACCCATACTGACTTTATGTACAACAGAAAGAAACACTGGCCAGTCTTGCACCATCTTCACAATCATTGCTATGTTTGAGCCCATCATTGCAGCCACTGTGTCATTCCATCTTATTGAGGGTATTCCTTCTCTGGTCAACTCTCTACTTTACCAAGCATGATGTCCTTCTCCAGGGACTGGTCCTTTCTGATTGCGTTTCATAGTATCTGAGATAAAGTCTTACCATCTTGCTCCTTCCAAGACAGATTTGTTCATTCTTCTGGAAGCCTGTGATATATTCAGTATTCTTGACCAACACTGTAATTCCAAGGCATCAGTTCTTCTTCTGTCTTCCCTATTCATTGTCCAGCTTTCACATGCATATAGAAAAAAAAAATTGAAAATACCATGGCTTGCATCAGCTGCATCTGATCCTCAAGGTGACATCTTTGCTTCTGAACACTTTAAAGAGGTCTTTTGCAACAGATTCACCCAATGCAATACATTGTTTGATTTCCTGACAACTGCTCCCATGGGCACTGATTGTGGATCCAAGTAAAATGAAATCCTTGAAAACTTCAGTATTTTCTCCATATATCATGATGTTCCCACGTGTCTGTCAGTTTTGTTGCACTGTAGTGGCTTACATGTTGTTGTGATGCTGGAAGCTATGCTACTGGTATTTCTGATATCAGAAGGGTCATCCTTGGTAGATAGGTTTCAGTGGAGTTTCCAGACTAAGAGAGGCTAGGGAGAAGAACCTGGTGGTCTACTTCTAAAAAAACTGGTCAGTGAAAACCTTATGAATAGCAGCAGAATATTGTTAGTTCTGGAAGATGAGCCCCTTGGGTTGGGAGGCACTCAAAATACAGCTAGGGAAAAACTGCCTCCTCAAAGTACAGTCAACCTTAATTACGTGGATGGAGTAAAGCCTTCAGCACCTCAAAATTAGAAGAAACAGCTCCAAACATCCATTAATAATCAGAACATGTAATGTACAAAGTATAAATCTAGGAAAATGGGAAGTCGTCAGACCAATAAATTCTTCATTGCAAATACCTCTTTTCAATATCATCAGTGGTGACTATGCACATGGATTTTGCCAGATGGAAAACACAGGAATCAAACTGACTACATCTGTAGAAAGAGATGATGGAGATTCTCAATATCATCAGTCAACACTACGACAGGAGCCATCTTAGAAAGCTGCTGCGTGCACACTGTAGTTAGTACATTCCCGCCTATGCCTGTGAATAAACATGAATCTTTTCCCATCCAAGAACTTTAAAAAACCCAGGCAAGTCTTTTATTCTGTGAGATTAGGGGTATGCTTTGCTAAGGCCCTCCTTGTCTCTGCCTGCAAGCCTCTTAAATAAAGCTTTGCTCGTGTGGAAAACTCTACGTGCCTTACCTGCTCATTCTTAACCAGTGAGAGGCAAGAACCTTATTCCGGTAATAATGTGACCAAAAATAAAAATGGAATTGTTTGTTAAAAGAGTGAAATATAAACACTGATGGTAAAAGCAGACAGTCCTGAAATGATGATACCTATCTCATTAATCTTTGACTTTTAATTCTTCATCTGTTTTCCTTTTCACTTTAAAAGGGTCAGATGTTACATGAAAATTCAATACAATAGCGAGATTTATATAGTTAAATTCCTCATTTGGTTCCCTTGGCAACAGCTCTAGCTTTTATAGCCTACCTTGGATACAGACTACTACAGCAAGAGTTCTTTGGTATTGATTTCTTAAAAAGCCTACATTGCAATCAGAACATAGTTTGTAAAACAACATTTGAGCAGAAAATGAAATGACATTTTCAAACAAAGAATTATAGTGGGTTCATCACAGATGTATTTCAAACAATCATTTGGTTTAGGTTCTCTGTTCTACCATAGAGAGAGATCCGCCCCCCCAAAGATTTCATTAATCCCTATTTTTTTTTAAAACAGGCTTTTCTCTGTCATTGCAAGAATAAGAAACTCTATCTAACACACACACCCAGTGTTTTCTGGACTGGTATCCATGAAACAACAAGGAGCTGTGGGAGAATTTAGACCAGAGGCTGTGCAGACCAATCAACCCTTGAGCAAAAGCGTCCTCAAACAAAAGCAAATACTGACAGCATGTGTGTCAGACAGAAATGGATATGTCACACTGTCACCTGTATTTGAAAACACCAACACGTGTACATTAAAATTTCTGTCTTCTACCGACTAGTTTGGCATGAAAAGAATTTATCTACAGTTTTTATGCTATGTCCACATGAACTCAATACTGAAAAATTTAAAATATAGTGTTTTCTAGTTGATAAACACCAGGAAGTGGTAAGGTATTCTTTTTCTCCTGTCCTTATATGGTAATAGGTACTGACTTGCACCTGGAATTCTGTAAGCCTCTCCTGTAATGGAGCAATAGTATGGTAGAGAGTAGGAGAGTGAATACTGGAAGCCAGATGGCATGGAAAAGGCATTTTATAATTCATCATGACATTAATTCTTTTAAGAGAGGATCTAAAGAAGTAGATTTATGGGTCAGGAAAAGCAACCAGTTAAGATTCAGCCTCAAAGAATCACAATAATAGCAGTCGCTACCATTTCTTGAGCACTCACCTTGTGCCAGGCCATGTGCTTAGTGCTTTTATCAATTTTCTCATTTAAGTCTAACAATAATCCTATAAGTATTCCCCCCCCCCCCCACTTTAGGAATGATAAAACTAAGATTTGGAGAGGTTCAAGCTTAAAAGGCCACACAGCTAGTAAAGAGCGAACCAGATTTGAACCTAGGCTACAGCCAAACTGTCTCTGTTACCGGAATAAGGTTCTTGCCTCTCACTGGTCAAAAATGAGAAGGTAAGGCACGTAGAGTTTTCCACACGAGCAAAGCTTTATTGAAGAGGTTTGCAAGCGGACACGAGGAGGGCCTAAGCAATGCATACCCCCGTCTCACAGAATAAAAGACTTGCCTGGGTTTTTAAAAGTTCTTGGACGGGAAAAGATTCATGTTTATTCACAGGCATAGGTGGGAATGTGCTAACTACAGTGTGCACGCAGCAGCTTTCTAAGATGGTTCCTGTCCTGGAGGCTTCTGGGATTTGTAGCAGGACTTATTATGGGGTGTCGTGCCTGTGCAGCCTCTCGCTCCCCAAAGTCAATTCCCAGCTGCTGTTGCCCCTCACTGTCCCTGGTGGAAGGTCACACAGCGGTCACAGGTGGATGTTCTGTGCATGTCCATGGGGCTGGTTTTATCCAGTTGCTTCTGTAAGTGAACTTTAAAGAAGTTTGTGGGCTATTTTCTGATACCCTGCCCCACTGTTCTGGGGAATGGCTTTGTTTCTGTGTCCTGGCCCATTTCCTGTACTTTGTTTGCAGATATGGGGGGCGCCCTCTGTTCCCTGTCTCAAAATGGTTAAGTGATCGACTACTAACTGAAAGGTTGGTGGTTCAAACCTACCCAGAGGCGCCTCGGAAGTAAGGCTTCTTAAACGTCATAGCCTTGAAAAACCTATGGAGCAGTTCTAATCTACACACGTGGGGCCACCATAGTTGAAATCAACTCGACAGCAACTAACAATATAAGCTACGCCTTCAGCTGTACTTTGCTTTTCAGGCAATGCCCTTGACAAGGAAGTCCCCATTACTGGGGGTTGCTTACTTTAGAGAGAAGCAATGTGGTGAGTAGAAATAGCCTTCCTGTGTTGTAACCATAGGAGCCCTGATGGTGCAGTGTTAAACACTCAGCTGCTAGCCAAAAGGTTGGCAGTTCCAACCCACCAGCTGCTTGTGGGAGAAAGATATGGCAGTCTGCTTCCATAAAGATTACAGCCTTGGAAACCTTGTGGGCCAGCTCTACTCTGTCCTCTAGAGATGCTATGAGTTGGAATCAACTCGAAGGCAACGGGATGAATGAGGTGATGATGTTTTAACCACAGAAACCCAAATCTTTAAATTGACAAAAGAAACTCCTCAGTTTACTTGGTGATAATTTTCCCAGTTCTGTTCTACCTAAAATGATTTTTTGGTCTGATATATATATTAGATAGAATGAAGTAATTTCCTTGTGTGAAAAATAGTAGAAGCAATGATTTCATTGGTCATATTGGGATATTACTAATATGCTAGATATTATATTAGGCATTTAATACATGTTATCACACACATCTCTGGTGGTGCAATGGTAAAGAGCTCAGCTGCTAACCAAAAGCTCCACAATTCAAATTCACCAGCTGCTCCTTGGAAACCCTATGGGGCAGTTCTAATCTGTCCTATTGGATGTGAGTTGGAATTGACTCGATGGCAACAGGTTATCACACTTACATTTTTACTATGATGAGACAAAAGTATGGTTCATGATCCCACATATATAAAATTCACAACAGCTGAATGTAAGATGGCAGCAATAGTCTGTGCATTTGTGGATCTGAGGTGGCACAGTGGTTAAGAGCGTGGCTGCTAACCAAAAGGTCAGCAGTTCGAATCTACCAGCTGCTCCTTGGAAACCCTGTGGTTTCTACTCTGTCCTGTAGGATTGCTATGAGTTGGAATTGACTCGATGGCAAAGGGTTTGGTTTTTTTGGCTTGGTACAAATAGATTTAGGTTGAACCACATGAAATTGCCGTTTTTGTGAGCAAAAAAGGCCAAATAATGGCAACTCTAAGTAGTTCAACTGAAACACCATTGTGTACACCCAAACTGGCAGACATAGTTCCAGAATTTCATTGAGATATCTCTGACATATTTCACAGGCATAAAGATGTGCATATATTTTCACAAATGTATAACTAATCATGCAGAAAGATAAAATTCTCAAATGTGTATCTAATAATTAAATCATAGAATTGAAGAGCCAGAAGGATCCTTAGGGGTTGCATGGCTGCACTCCCTCGTTTTATAGAAGAGAGGCCCTGAGAAGTGCAGAGACTTGCTGTGGCCATGGAGTGAATTTGTGCGGAGCTTGAGCCTGGAACTTAGTCTTGTTCATCTCCTAGGGCAATGTGTTTGGCCTTCCCCTATTGATTTTAAATTTCAGATTATCAAAACAAATATTGCCTGTGATGTCCCTAATTTAGGAACAAAGCAACTGGTACAGTCCTCTAGCTATAACTAGGTACTGAGGTCCTAGGCAATAGAAAGTTCTGTGGTACAGAGAAGGAGTGATGGGGGAAGGGAGTTAGCCATTCAGCCTTTAAGGTGACTGGTCAGGTGAGGAGGAGATGGGTTGAGGAGCAGAGGACTGGGTGTACAACATGTGGAAGTGCCAGCAGGAGAGGCCATTTGCAGATGAGGGCTGAGCCTTTCCATGGTTAAGTGACCTGCCTTAGTCTGTCAAGTGCTCCTTTCCCAAGCCCCTGTCAGAAGTGATTTAGATTTCCTCTTTTTTTTTTTTTTTCATATAGCGTCTTTGCCAGGGTACAGGCCAGCATCAGTACTGCAGGTTGGGATTGGACTTGCAGTTCAGCTTTTTCTTTCTTCTTACTTCAGGGGTCTTGTCATCCTTCCCTGCCTCTGGCACTACCCTTATCCATCTCAATTAAAAAAAAAAAAAATCTCAATAGGCTTTAGGAATTTGAAACTGGGGGAGAAGGGGTTAGGTGCTCAAGGCCTAACATTTCCTCCTCCCAAAACTGCCTTTATGCTCCTCATGCAAATTTACTCACTTGGTGCCCAGCAACCTTCAAGCTCCTCATATCCATCCTTATTCTCTGACATAGATAAGAATTAGTTCCACCTTGTTAGACTGCTAAATTTAAATGTTTACATAATAAGTAGCCATATGGAACATATACATCTCAATAGGTACTGTGGGTTTGGATTTTTTTAAAGTGCCATGAAATTAGAAAATTGGGACAAAAGTAAACCTGTACATTATATAAATGTATTTCTTTTTATAGAGTAGAAACAAGTGCTTACCAAGCCAGGGAGTCCAAATAAATGAAGCAGACATCTTTCTGGAAGTGTAGGTGGTGTCATAAATGCAGCTGTGTCTGTGGCTGAAGCAGGAATCCACACATGGACCTCAAGGAATTTAATATTGGATTGCCTATCTTGGGCACACATCATATTGCCTTTGGAGGTTTTGCCTCTGACTGACTGTATCTTTACCTCTTCTTCACTATTTTCTGTATGTCTTTCTCAAAATTAGAAATTGCCTCCCTTCCCACTCCTCACTCCCACTGAATTTCCACCCTGTTTGCTGTCCTCTGTGGAAGACATATAGTCTGTCAGGAACACCCCTATTCATTGTTCCCACCAGCCTGAAAAGACTGCTCCTTTAACTGTACAGATTGATCAAATATATTCTTCTTGAATTCTGTAGTAACCTGTGATGTGTGTTGGGCTGAGACAAATCTGTTTCCATCTCAAATCCTTATTGTGAAGAAGGTATACATTTAAAAAACAAAACAAAACTTGTCCTCTTCGCTGGGGACTGTGGGTACCTCAGTAAATCTTCATTTTAACACTAGATTTGGAGAGTAACATTTCTGCCTTTATTTCCCAACTTAAAAATATATTCTAAAAATTAGTTTGTTGTGTTTGTGAGTAAAGGAATTGGGTTTTGTTTAATTTAGGAACTTTGAGGTGTGTGTTATTTTTTACGGCAGTCATCTAAAAGACCCTTTTGACATTCGGAAGTTGGTAACTGCCTTCTCTGAGAGGAAAAAGGGCTGCTCAGATTTACACTTAGAATCAGTATTTATTTTATTATCATGTGCTTGTTTCACTGCAAGAGGATGTGATATACTGGGAAATAATCCAGTGAAAAATCATTTCAGAATAAGTGAAAGAACTGAGCATAAGTTGATAGGAATCAGTCATGTAATGTTGAAGCTGAAACAGTTAATACAGTGGGGAAACCTTTTCTCAAAGGAAATCTTACTTGGAACCATTTGTTTAAAACAGAGAAAGCAGTGTGTGGTCTTCGTGGTATTGGGGGAGGTGTAAGGAGCCAGAGTCCCTACTGTACAGCCTGCTCTGTCTCTCCTTCCCTTAGGTAACCTCCTTCACAGACATTTGAAGACCATGTGTTAATGTATTAATTATATAGATGTAGTAATCACTTAAGTACACATAAAGTTTTATAATTTTAGGGGCATATTTATATACGTTGTTTTACTTGACCCTCAGGAAGAGATAGTGTAGGCATTATTATCCCCAATGTACCCATTTTTCATAAAAGAAAACTGAGGATTGTAGAGGTTAAATAACTTGTCTAAGACCACACAACTAATATGTACAGCAGCAGGGATTAGAATGTAGTTCTTCTGACTCTTAATTTAGTGCTCATTTCACTGAATCATAGGGTTGTATATGGATGAAATAAAAACTCAGGATTCTTTGAACTGGGCAAACTATTTATGGAATGTTTTGTTCTGTGGTGGGTGGTAAACTAGAAGATATTCAAGGAGGGTTAGGTGGTAACTGGGATACAGCCTTCAGAAACATAGAGGAAAAAGATTTTAAAATGGAAATCTGTTGGAGAGTTAATTCATTGGTGTGAACTGGTTTCAATAAATGTATAAGATGCTATCTAAGGAGGGTCTTGAAGACCTGAAGGCTTGGGAGCCTAAGGACAGGGTGTGGATGTTGCAGTGAATGAAGAGCAGAAGACAGGGAGGCTTAGGACAAGGAACATAAACTTGCAAGTAACTTCAGTGATGAGCAGCTTATGGCCTAAGGGACACATGTGGCTCACTAATTTTCAAAATACAGCTTTCAGAGTAAGGAAATAGAAGCCTGCTTACATGTTTCTACTTCTCAAATATGCCAGTTTTCTCAATGACATGCTTTTATTCAACAGAGTAGGTAATCTGAATCGTAAGAATGTTATATATTTTCCTATGGGATGAAATAAAGATATTTGCATTTTGAATGGAATGAAAGACTCTAAAAACATTTTTCCCCCTTCTGAATCATCCTTAGAAAAAGAAGTTGCTCAACACGATTTATCAGAAGAGATCTGTCCCTAGAGAAGGATTTCATGCTTGGTAGAAAAAAGAAAAAACCCAGTGCCGTCGAGGGTCAGTGGTAGAGGGTCAGTGAAAAAGAGGAAGACCATCAACGGAATGGATTGACACAGTGGCTGCAACAATGGACTTAAATATAACAATGATTATGAGGATGGTGCAGGACCGGGCAGTGTTTCATTCTGTCGTACATAGGGCTGCTCTGAGTTGGAACCGATCTGATGGCACTTAACAACAGTACCACGATTTATCTCACAATTTTATCAGGGTAAAAGCCACTTGCAAGAAAAGCCTATCTTAGTGCAACTGCTGTGTTTTTACACAAATAACGCATGCGTTCTAAGTTTTTTGCCAACCATGCAACCCCCTCTAGCACTATTTTCCTAGGAGCACTATGTGCATTATATGTATAGACATGTTATTTACGTGGGCGTGTTATTTGTGAAAAAATATGGTATGCTGGCACAGAAAAGCCTAAAGGGCAGAACATTCAGTAGGAGAGATTTGGGTTCAACCTAACAACAATCCCCAAAACAACAGAGCTTATTCACTAGGAGCGAGTTGCCTGGGGATTGGCTGGGCTGTTTATCCTTGGAAATGGGCAGGCAGGGGCTGGCCACTGTCAGTCCCGGACATGGAGGAGTAGAGCTCTACATTGGGTGGTATATTAGACCCTGCTGTGCTTTTGAAATCTAAGGTTTTATTATTTTGAAGGTTTTCATTAAGCTATCACACTGAACAGAGTAATTTGAATTTCTTGTATTTGACTGGATAATACCGAAGAAGAAATCTTAGATTTGAGTTTCTTATGTTTTGTGGATTTCTCACTATTAATATTTTATCAGAAAAAATCTGAGAATGCTATGATCTTAATTGGGCTAGATGTGCTAATGTATTTTAAGAACATGTAACCCGTGAATTAAAAAATAATCTGAATATTGGATGGTGAAATGATATTCTACATATTTTATTTTAAAAATAGCATTTTTAAGTCTTGGAAGAATACAGGTGTTGAAAAATGAGTGTCTCTGAAAAGTACGAGGGGTTGTGTTTCTGAAAGTTGTGCATAAAGTGCCCATATTTTCCATTTATTTGCATAGTTTTTCAAACATTCTCCATTTTTATTTTTGTTTCATTTTCAGATTTTAGACATTTTTTCCCGTTAATGTTCATCTTCAATAACTGATCATAGATAATAAATTTATGATTCAGTGTACTAAGGGCCTGATAGTAAAAACTAAACAAATAAGCAAACAAACAAAAAAAAAACCACTTAGTGAACTTTTTTGTAATGTACATAATTCCCCAATTAATCTACTTATAATTTTAATTTTCTTACAGCAGAGGTGGAGAGCACTTTTTCTATCAAAAGTCACTGGTACACAAGAAAAAGGTCTACTAAGTAAAAAGCAACTTAATTTCTTTAAGAAGGGAATGTATTCTACTTCTCTGTTTTAAAAAATAAGACCAGGGAACATAAAACACTATTTAATGAATGCTAAAATTAAAAATGAACAGAGATTCAGAAGGGAAATAAAAAGGAGGAAAGAGAGATCATGGAACAAAACACACATACACACAGAGACTAAGAGAAAAAAAGGAAAAAACAAAGACCTAAATGAGAAACAGAGACACAAAGTGAATACACAGAAATATATACAAAGCTACCACCACTCATCTGTCAGTTTGTTATACTGTGGGGGCTTGTGTGTTACTATGATGCTGGAAGCTATGCCACTGATATTTCAAATACCAGCAGGGTTGCCTATGGTGGACAGATTTCAGTGGAGCTTCCCAACTAGGACAGACTAGGAAGAAGGACCTGGCGATCTACTTCTTAAAAAAAAAAAAAAAAATGGCCAGTGTAAACCTTATGAATTGCAGTGGAACATTGTCTGATATAGTGCCAGAAGATGAGCCCCTCAGGTTGGAAGGCATTCAGAATATGACTGGGGAAGAACTGCATCCTCAAAGTAGAGTTGACCTTAGTGAGGTGAATGGAGTATGCTGAGCAAATAATCCTAGAAGCCTGACTGTATGTAGAAAAATGTGTCATAAGGATTGGCGGAAGACTCATTAACAACATGTGATATGCAGATGACACAACCTTGCTTGCTGAAAGTGAAGAGGACTTGATAGACTTACTGATGAAGATCAAAGACTACAGCCTTCAATATGGATTGCAGTTCAACATAAAGAAAATGAAAATCCTCACAACTGGACCAATAAGCAACATCATGATAAACGAAGAAAGGATTGAAGTTGTCAAAGGATTTCATTGCACCTGTATTCACAATCAACACCCATGGAAGTAGCAGTCAAGAAATCAAACGATGTGTTGCACTGGGCAAATCTGCTACAAAAGACCTCTTTAAAGTGTTAGAAAGCACTTGAGTACTAAGGTGTGCCTGACCCAAGCCATAGTATTTTCAGTAGCCTCATATGCATGTGAAAGCTGGTCAATGAATAAAGAAGTCCAAAGAAGAATTGATGCCTTTGAATTATGGTGTTGGCAAAGAATATTGAATATACCATGGACTGCCAGAATAAAGAGCAAATCTGTCCTGGAAAAAGTATGGCCGTAGTGCTCCTTGGAAGGGAGGAAGGTAAGATTTCGTCTTATATATTTTGAACATGTTATCAGGAGGGACCAGTCCCTGGAGAAGGACATTATGCTTGGTAAAGGATAGGGTCAGCGAAAGAGAGGAAGACACTCAGTGAGATGGATTGACACAGTGGCTGCAACAGTGGGCTCAAACATAGGAATGACTGTGAGAATGGCACAGGACCAGGCAGTATTTTGTTCTGTTGTACGTTGGGTAGCTAAGTGTTGGAACCGACTTGACAGCACCTAACAACAGCAAAGCTAGCAAGCTGAAATCCTTTTGTGGTCCATGCAGGTAATAAGGTCACATAATAAGAGGTGGTGGGCAATATGTTTAATTGCAGAGTGCCTGAAACCCTGGTGGCATAGTGGTTAAGAGCTACAGCTGCTAACCAAAAGGTTGGCGTTTGAATCCACTAGGGGTTCCTTGGAAACTCTATGGGGCAGTTCTACTCTGTCCTATAGGGCCGCTATAAGTCAGAATCTACTTGACGGCAACGGGTTTGGTCTTTTGGTTTTTGTCTCCCCTCAAGGCATTCAAACCCAACACAATAGAACACTGCCAAAGGAAATCCATCTGTCACCTGTTGGCCACTACATCAGATCCTGGGTTATGAATACCCACAGAAATAAAAGCCAACATTTACTGAGAGTGTACTATGTGTCAGGCCTTTTTCTAAGTGCCTTACCCATAATGACTTATGTAATTCTCATAACACCCCCGGAGGCATGATACTGTTACTATCACCATTTCAGAAATGAGGAAACTGAGGCACAAAGAGATTACATGACTTACACAGTATCACACGGCTGGTAAGCGATGGTGCTGAGATTTGAACCTAGAGTCAGATTCTAGAAAGGGCTCTACACAAAGGAAAATCCACACAGATGCACAATTAATACAATGATACCCACATTGGCTCAGCTGTCTCCCCTTCTCCCAACAACATAGAAGTGTAGAAATGCAAAGATAGTTATGTCAGTGACAAAGAAAACACACCCAAAGAACACGTGGAAACCACAGAGTTAGATTTTTTGGCAAATGCTTGTTTTGACCTGTTATAAAGTGAAAGGGACAGTATGAGTTTGTTGTTGTTAGCTGCCAGCAAGTTGGCCCCAACTCATGGATGATGCTATGCGTTGCTGGGTTCTGCGCCTTCCCCACGATCAGTTGAGAATCAGAACATTGTGTTCCATAGGTTTTTTTTTTTAATATATATAATTTTTATTGTGCTTTAAGTGAAAGTTTACAAATCAAGTCAGCCTCTGACATAAAAACTTATATACGCCTTGCTACATACTCCCAATTATTCTCCCCCTAATGAGACAGCCCACTCTCTCCCTCTACTCTCGCTTTTAATTGACTGATTTTTGGAAGTAGATTGTCAAGCCTTTCTTCCTAGTCTGTCTTAGTCTGGAAGCTAGGCTGAAACCTGTTCATCATCAAAGCAACACACAAGCTTCCACTGACAGATAGGTGGTAACTGCACATGGGGTGGATTAACTGGGAATGGGAACTCATGTCTCCTGCATGGAAGGCGAAAATTCTACTGCTGAACCACTGTCTTGGTCATCTAGTGCTGTTATAACAAAAATACCACAAGTGGATGGCGTTAACGAAGAGAAGTTCATTTCCTCACAGTAAAGTGGGCTAAAAGTCCAAATTCAGGGCATCAGGTCCAGGGGAAGGCTTTCCCTCTCTGTCAGCCTTCTGATCAGTCTTCCCCAGGACTAGGAGCTTCTCCGAGCAGGGACCCTGGGTCCAAAGGATGCGCTCTGCTCCCAGCACTGCTTTCTTGGTGGTATGAAGTTGTGCACGCACCCGCCCCACCCCCCAGCTTGCTTCCCTTTCCTTTTATCTCAAAGGTGGTGCAGGCCACACCCCAGGGAAACTCCTTTCACTTTGGATCAAGGATGTGACCTTGGTAAGGGTGTTACAATCCCACCCTAATCCTCTTTAATATAAAATTATAGTCACAAAATGGAGGACAACCACACAGTAGTGGGAATCATGGCCTAACCAAGCTGAAACATATTTTTGGGGGATAGAATTCAATCCATGACAACTACCACTGCTTTTGTTAGAGGCAATAAAAATTTGACAGCAGTTTTTGCTAGATGAAATAGTGTTCTAGAGGGATTATCATGGTTGCATTATTCCAAGCATATTGTAGGCACTCAATTAATGTTGAGTAGTTTTTCTTTTTATCGTGCTTTAGGTGAAAGTTTACAGAGCATATTAGTTTCTCGGTAAACAATTAATACACATATTGTTTTGTGACATTGGTTGCCAACCCCACCAGGTGTCAGCAATCTCCCCATCTCAATCTTGGGATCCCCATTTCCATTTGTCTAGCTTTCATATCCCCTCTCGTCCTTGCCCCTGGGCTGGCATGCCCATTTAGTCTCACATACATGGTTGAGCTACATATATTATTGTTTGTGTTATAGGCCTGTCCAATCTTTGGCTGAAGGGTGACCCTCAGGATTGACTTCAGTACTGAGTTAAAATGGTGTCTGGAGGCCGTACTGTCAGGGTTTCTCCAGTCTCTGTCAGACCAGCAAGTCTGGTCTTTTTTTGTGAGTTAGAATTTTGTTTTACATTTTGCTCCAACCTTGTCTGGGACCCTCTATCGTAATCCCTGTCACAGCAGTGGGTGGTGATAGCTGGGTACCATCTAGTTGTGCTGGACTGAGTCTGGTGGAGGCTGTGTCAGTTGTGGTAGATTAGTCTTTTGGACTAATCTTTCCCTTGTGTTTTTGGTTTTCTTCCTTCCCTCTTGCTTCAGACAGGGCGGGACCAGTGGAGCATCTTAAATGGCCGCTCACAAGCTTTTAAAGCCCCAGAAACTACTCACCAAAGTAGGATGTAGAACATTTTCTTTGTAAGCTGTGTATGCCCACTGAGCTAGATGTCCCCTGAGAATGTGGCTCCCAGTCCTCAGCCCAGTAACTCAGTCTCTCAGGGAGTTTGGATATGTCTGTGAAGCTTCTATGAGTTTGCACTGGTCAAGTTGTGCTGACTTCCCCAGTGTTGTGTACTGTCTTACCCTTCACCAAAGTTATCGCTTATCTATTGTCTAAAACCCAAGAAAAACCCATTGCCATCGTTGATTCCAACTCATAGTGACCTTGTAGCATAGAGTAGAATTGCCCCACAGGGCTCCCAAGCAGTAGCTGGTGGATTTGAGCTGCCAACCTTTTGGTTAGCAGCCAAGCTCTCAATCACTGCACCACGAGAGCCCCTTTTATTGTCTGTTGTTGTTGTTAGGTGCTGTCGAGTTGGTTCCGACTCATAGCGACCCCGTGCAAAACAGAACTAAACGCTGCCTGGTCAGGTGCCATCCTCACAATTGTTGGTTGCTATGCTTGAGACCATTGTTGCAGGCACTGTGCCAATTCATCTCATCGAGGGTCTTCCACTTTTTCACTGACCCTCTACTTTACCAAGCATGATGTCCTTCTCCAGGGACTGATCCATCCTGACAACATGTCCAAAGTATGTGAGATGCAGTCTTGCCATCCTTGCTTCCAAGGAACATTCTGGTTGTACTTGTTGCTGCTTCTGTTATCTAGTTAGTGATTTTCCCTCCCTACCCCTTCTTTCCCTGGTAACCATCAAAGATTGTTTCTTTTTGTATGTAAACCTTTTCATGAGTTTTTATAATAGCGGTCTCATATAATATTTGTTCTTTTGTGATTGACTTGTTTCACTCAACATAATGCCCTCCAGATTCATTCAGGTTTTGAGATTTTTGCAGATTCATCATTGTCCTTTATCTTTGCATAGTATTCCATCGTGTGTATGTACCATAGTTTGTTTATCCATTCATCCGTTGATGGGTGCTTTGATTATTTCCATATTTTTGCTCTTGTGAATACTGCTGCAGTGAACATGGGCGTCCATATATCTATTCATGTGATGGCTCTTATTTCTCTAGGATATATCCCTATGAGTGGGATTGCTGGATTGTATGGTATTTTTTTTTTTTATATAATTTTTGTTGTGCTTGAAGTGAAAGTTTACAAATCAAGTCAGTCTCTCACACAAAAACCCATATACACCTTGCTAAACACTCCCAATTACTCTCCCCCTAATGAGACAGCCCACTCTCTCCCTCCACTCTCTCTTTTCGTGTCCATTTCACCAACTTCTAACCCCCTCCACCCTTTCATCTCCCCTCCAGGCAGGAGATGCCAACATAGTCTCAAGTGTCCACCTGATCCAAGAAGCTCAGTCCTCACCAGCATCCCTCTCTAACCCATTGTCCAGTCCAATCCATGTCTGAAGAGTTAGCTTTGGGAATGGTTCCTGTCCTGGGCCAACAGAAGGTCTGGGGGCTATGACCACTGGGGTCCTTCTAGTCTCAGTCAGACCATTAAGTCTGGTCTTAAGAGAATTTGGGGTCTGTGTCTCACTGGTCTCCTGCTCCCTCAGGGGTTCTCTGTTGTGTTCCCTGTCAGGGCAGTCATCAGTTGTAGCCAGGCACTATCTAGTTCTTCTGGTCTCAGGATGATGTAGTCTTTGGGTCATGTGGCCCTTTCTGTCTCTTGGGCTCATAATTGCCTTGTGTCCTTGGTGTTCTTCCTTCTCCTCTGATCCAGGTGGGTTGAGACCAATTGATGCTGCTTGCTAGCGTTTAAGACCCCAGATGCCACTCTTCAAAGTGGGATGCAGAATGTTTTCTTAATAGATTTTATTATGCCAATTGACTTAGATGTCCCCTGAAACCATGGTCCCCAGACCCCTGCCCCTGCTATGCTGGCCTTCAAAGCATTCAGTTTATTCAGGAAACTTCTTTGTTTTGGTTTAGTCCAGTTGTGGGGACCTCCCCTGTGTTGTGTGCTGTCTTTCCCTTCACCTAAAGTAGTTCTTATCTGCTATCTAATTAGTGAATGCCCCATCCCACCCTCCCTCCCTCTGCACTCCCATAACCACAAAAAGAATGTTTTCTTCTCAGTTTAAACTATTTCTCAAGTTCTTAGAATAGTGGTCTTATACAATATTTGTCCTTTTGCAGCTGACTAATTTCACTTAGCATAATGCCTTCCAGATTCCTCCATGTTATGAGGTGTTTCACGGATTCATCATTGTTCTTTATCGATGGGTAATATTCCATTGTGTGAATATACCATAATTTATCCATTCATCTGTTGATGGGCACCTTGATTGCTTCCAGCTTTTTGCTATTGTAAACAGTGCTGCAATAAACATGGGTGTGCCTATATCTGTTCATGTAAAGGCTCCTATTTCTCTAGGATATATTCCAGGGAGTGGGATTGCTGGATCGTATGGTAGTTCTATTTCTAGCTTTTTATGGTAGCACCAAATTGATTTCCAAAGTGGTTGTAGCATTTTACGTTCCCACCAGTAGTGTATAAGTGTTCCAGTATCTCTACAACCTCTCCAACATTTATTATTTTGTGTTTTTTGGATTAATGGCAGCCTTGTTGGAGTGAGTTAAAATCTCATTGTAGTTTTGATTTGCATTTCTCTACTGGCTAGTGATTGTGAGCATTTCCTCATGTATCTGTTCGCTACCTGAATGTCATCTTTAGCAAAGTGTCTGTTCATATCCTTTGCCCACTTTTTAATTGGGTTATTTGTCTTTTCGTTGTTAAGGGTTTTACAGTATCATGTAGATTTTAGAGATCAGATGCTGATTGGAAATATCATTGCTAAAAACTTTTTCCCAGTCTGTAAGTAACCTTTTTACTCTTTTGGTGAAGCCTTTGAATGAGCATAGGTGTTTGATTTTTAGGCACTCCTAGTTATTTAATTTGTCTTTTGGTGTTTGTGCAGTTAGTAATGTTTCGTATGCCATGTATTAGGGCTCCTGGCATTGTCCTTATTTTTTCTTCCATGATCTTTATAATTTTAGATTTTATATTTATGTCTTTGATCCATTTTGAGTTAGTTTTTTTGCATGGTGTGAGGTATGGGTCATGTTTCATTTTTTTTGCAGAAGGATATCCAGTTATGCCAGTATCACTTGTTAAAGAGACTGTCTTTTCCCCATTGAATTAACTTTGGGCCTTTGTCAAATATCAGCTCCTTGTATGTAGATGGATTTATGTCTGGACTCTCAATTCTGTTCCATTGGTCTTTGTTTCTGTTGTTGAACCTGTACCAGGTTTTTTTGACTATTGTGGTAGTATAATATGCTCTAAAATCAGGTAGAGTGAGGCCTCCCACTTTGTTCTTCTTTTTCCATAATGCTTTACTTATCCTGGGCGTCTTTCCCTTCCATATGAAGTTGATGATTTGTTTTTCCATCTCATTAAAAAATGTCATTTCCATGAGCAAGCTATGTTTTCCCACTTATGTAGCCCTCTATTCTGTCTTATAACGAATACATACTGTATTTTGTTTCTCTTGGACTTGTTTTGATTTTCTTCAGCTTCAACTTGAACATGCACCTTCAACTTGAACAGCAGAGCTTCCAGACTAAGACGTACATTTAGGAAGGACCTGACAATTCACTTCTAAGAAAACTGACCAGTGAAAACCTTATGGATAGCAGCTGAATGTTTCTGATATAATTCTGGAAGATGAGTCCTTTAGGTTGGAAGTGACTCAAAATATGAGTGAGGAAGAACTGCCCCCTCAAAGAAGAGTGGACCTTAATAATGTGGATGCAGTAAAGCTTTTATTTAGGACCTTCATTTGCTAATGTGGCATGACTCAAAATGAGAAGAAAGAGCTGTAAAAATCCGTTAATAATCGGAACATGAAATGTACTATGTATGAATCAAGGAAAATTGGAAGTTGACGAAATGAAATGGAACACTTGAAGATCGACATACTAGGCATTAATGTATAATATATTGATGTTAATATGACACCAGTTGATATGACTATTATTGACATTTACATACCAACCACTAATGCCAAAGCTGAAAAAATTTGAAGATTTTTACCAACTTCTGCAGTCTGAAATTGATCAAACATGTAATCAAGATGCACTGTTAATTACTGGTGATTGGAATTTGAAAGCTGAAAACAAAGAAGCATTGGCAGTTGGAAAATATGGTCTTGGTGATAGAAACAACTTGGGATATTGCATGATAGAATTTTGCAAGACCAATAACTTTTTCATTGCAAATACCCCTTTTGAACAACATAAAGGTGGCTGTACTCATGAACCTCGTCAGATGGAATACACAGGAATCAAATCGACTACAGCTGTGCAAAGAGATGACGGAGAAGCTGAATATCGTCAGTCAGAATAAGCCCAGGGGCTGACCGTGAAAGAGTCTGTAGTTACCGGGACTAAATAAATAATTATTGGTAAGTGACTGGGACATTGTAAGTGTTATATAGGTAAAACAAACAAAACAAAATATAGGTATTTGTAAATAAATGAAAAATAAGTAGTATTGCCCTTACATGTGTTCAAAATATATTGAAAATTGGATTATCCAAATACTAGTGAGGTGTTGAAAACAGCCCTTCCCCTTCCCTCATCTCTTCCTATCTCCCCCTTCCTGCTCCCTGCTTTTTCTTACTACACGTCTCCATCTCTGCAGTGCACCCAACCCCCAAGTATATTTCTGATTGGCTAAATTAATTCTGCAGCATCCTGCTGTGAATAATTATGTTGATCCAGTGTATATTCTGATGCCTTTTTTTCCCCCTTTGCCTAAATTATAATGTGACAATTGTGGCTCACAGCTGGCTCATCAGAGGTGGGCAGTTTGGGAATTGGCACATCTGAATGTACTTCCCTGTTAACTCTCTGCCTTGATTGCTTAAGACAAGACAAATGTAAACCCCATGATTGTTGCCTTTTTTTTTTTTTTTTTTTTGGAGTTTGCAAAGACTCTGCCTTTAAATATAAAGCTGCTGGGTTTGTTTTGGAGGAGGAGGGTATTGTAGAACTCTCCCCTCCCCTGCCCCCTTCGTTTCAGACAATAAATAGCTGTCAGGCTTATGTCAAGGATGAAATTATAGGTGCACATGAGGCCTTGATTACATTGTTTTGGATAGATTGTTATTAGCATACTTAAATGAAGTCTAATTTTTCACTGACAGAGCTGAGTCAAAACTCAAGTGACTGAGGCAGGCAATACAACTATAAGGTCTAATATGAGCATCTCTTCTACAGTGGGCTCTGCTTTTCTCTTATTTACAACAAACAATAAAATAAAATAATTAATGCATAGAATATCTTGTTGGAAAAGAAAGATCAATGGATAGAGGATGAAATAAGTAATCTGGGTTAGATAAGGTTCTTTGTGAAATTACCGTGTGCAATTTTCAGGTGTATTTAATCCATTTTAAAGAAGCAGCTAGACTATTGATTAAACCTATGTTTTAGCTTAAGAATGTATTGTCTTGATTTTGTATTTTATTTACTGTCTACCTAATTCATTTTATATTGCCACATTCACCACGCACGCATTCTCTGAAGATGCATGCTTGTTATCATATAATCTGCATGGCAAGTATCCTTGTTGTATTTGTACTGTTTACAAATTCTAATGATGTGAACATGTGGCTTGTTCATTTTCAAAGTCCTTCATTTAACAGGAAATTTTTACATGTGATTTCTCTGAAATGTTTTAAGGAATAATGCCTTATATGATGGTAGATTAATAATTGTATGTATTGTATTCAGACTATCTCTGCTCACTTTGGCAGACATTAAAAAATTATATGCATACAAATGTGTGTGTGTATATGTGTGTATAAAAATTTTGGCATTGTAAGTAACTTGAAAGGCTATTGAACAGCATTTTTTTCATTATTACTTTTACTAAGGAAAATAGTAGGACTTTAGTGTGAGTGAGAGAAGGTGTTCTTTAATTTGAAATTTTGTAACAGTGAAGAAAATTAGATGATATTTCTGCTTGTTTTGAACCTATATTTTCAGCACCTACTATGTGCAAGACACTGTGCTGTAGGCATTGTGAGACACAGAGGTAAAATAGAAATGGTTTCTTTCCAGTAGTTACAGAGTGTGTGATCTGTTATGGAGTGTGTATCTATTAAGGAGTACGTGATCCATTAGCGAGTGTGTGATCCATTAGGGAGTGTGTGGTCCGTTGTGGAGTGTGTGATCTGGAAGAGAACATGTTTGCACACACAACTCTAATATAGCCAGGAATGTGATGAGTGCTGAGGGTACAAAGAACAGCAGAGAATGTAGAGGAAGAACCTAATTTGCTTTGAATACCTACCCCCCCACCACTATTCAGGTGATGGAAGAGTAAGTTGAGGAAGAGGAGAGATCAGTGAAGGTTGAAAGGAGGAGGTTGTACTTGAAGTGTACTTTGAAGTGTGGGGAGAATTTTAAACATAGAAACAGAAGAAAAACATTTCAAGCAGAGTGAAACACATAAGCAAAAGCAGCTACACCGGAGAGAGGTATGGTTTGGCTGGAGGTTCTCATCTCTGGCCATGCTTTCACATCACTGGAAAACTGTTAATAAAAATTACTGCTGCCTGAAATCTATAGAGACAGACAGTAGATTAGTGGTTGCCCAGGGATGAGGGGGAAAAAAGGCCTGGTAATCTGCTCCTGAATATCAGCCAATAAATACCTATGGAGCACAATGGTCAGATCCCATTGTGAGTCTGGGTTGACTGATGGCAGCTAATAACACCAGGGCTGGGAAAGCGAGGGTAAATGGGAAATGACTGCTAACTGGTATGGGACTTCTTTTGGGGGTGATGGAAATGTTCTAACATTGGATGTGGTGATGGTTGCACAACTCTTAATGTACTGAAACCGTTGAATTGTACACTTTAAATGGTCAATTGTATGGTATGTGAATTATACCTCAATAAAGCTGTTATAAAAATTACTGCTGCTTGGGTCCCACTACAGATCAGTCAAATCAGAATCTCTGAAGATGGGGCAGTAGGCCCTCACCTTTTAATAAAGCTCCTCAGGTGATTATAATGTGCCGAGTCAAGAACTGCTGGGTTGGAGCATAGAGGAGATAGAAGAGTACTGGGAGTTTGGGCAGAAAGGATAGGCTGAAGCTTTATCTTAGAGAGCCTTGAAGGTCATGCTAAAAGTCTGTGCTTCTACTGGCAAAGTGGAACTATTGAAAGTTTTAAAATAGAGGCATAGCACATTTAAACTGTTCTTTAAAAAGCTATTCACAGACACAAGGAGAGTGGTTTCTGAAAGGTGGAACACCAGCTGAGGCTATTTTAGGTTAGCAGCTGAGAGGCAAAGTAGTCCTTAACTGGGAGCTGGGGTGGTTGCAGTGAGAATGGAAAGGAGGAGACAGAAGTCAGAGACACTGAGAAAGTGGAATCCCAGCAGGGCCTGTTAACTGTTGGATGTGGGGTAAGTGGAGAGAGAGGGTCTGAAACACTCAGTTTTCCAGGCTGCATTCCTGGGAGGATGGGGAGCCAAACCAGATAAGGTTGTGCTGAGAAGGGTAAGTTTGCAGGAGATAAAGAGTCTAAATGTGCTAACTTCTACTTTAAAATGGTTTCCTTTTGGCATATGCTGGATTTGTGGGACCAGTGGTAGGTATATCCACTCTGAAGAGTTGGAAATGTGGCTCTGACCTCAGAAAAGAGGCCGGAAACAGAGATTTGGGAGACTGCAAACAGGAGATTTGGAGGATCAACTTCCAAAATGGTTCACTCACCCACATTTTGGCAGAAGCCTCAGATTATCATCACATGGACCTTGCCATAGACTGCCTAAGTGTCCCTACATCATGGCAGCTAGTGTCCCCCAGAGTGAGTGTTCCAAGAGAGAGTGAGCAAGGCAGAAGCCACGGATCTTTTATAACTTAATGATATACCATTAGTTCTGATGTATGCTAATGATCACACAGACCAACTGTGATGCAAAGGCAGAGAGAACCATACAGGTAGAGGTCACTGGGAGCCATCTTGGATACTGACTACCATGTACGGGTTCCTTAACACTGGAGTGTAAATCATCAATTGAACAGTATGGGTCATTGACACTGGAAAGTCTGTGGAGGAATGCCATTACTCTGGCCCTTAGCTGTCAGTCTGGAGCAAGCTCACTTGAAAGGATACATGGGCTGCCTCAAGGATTCATTCATTTACTTCACCTTTGGAAACACCATCTCTGTGCCAGATGCTGGTGAAACAAAATGCATAGGATGTTGTCTCTCTGGACTGTCAGCCTTGGGAGGCTGCTGTCCCGTGACTCAGGTCAGTGGGGTGGGGTAGAGATTCTTGACCCCAACAATTGCTCCCAATTCCAGACCATGATGCAAAGCCCCAAAGGGAGGAAAAATGACTTTGGAGGGACTGAAAAGGAAATGAGTTTTTCCATCATTTGAGGTATTGCTGCCAGTACCTATGCTTTTTGACATGTTCCAAAGTGATTTCCACTCTGGGCATGGCCACAGAGGCTGCCAGGCAAGGGTTGAGTGGTCCCTGCCTGAAATCAGATTTCAGCCCAACTAAGTTAAGAATGAGGATGCGAGTGGACATAAATGTATCTTTTCAGCTCTGCAGCATATTTCATTTTGTCCTGTGAAGCTGGAAAGGGGGAAGTTTTTTAGAATAGGGTTATAAATATTCTATTTCTGGAGACGTAGGGATGGGATAAACCTTCCTAATTGGTGTGGCTTCTAATCCATTTAAAAAATATGTTAAAATTTACCCACTGGTAATATTCACCCTATTTAAATTTATCCACTAGTAATATTCACCATATTTTAATTTTTTGGTTGGGGATGAAGAAATGGAAAATGTTGTTCTTAATATTAAGAATAGGAATTTAATTGCATTTAAAAGGTAATGAATTCTAGATACTTAGTTGATTATAAGATGAGGACAGGCAATTAAAAGAAATGGATGTGGAAAAGGCAGAAAGGCTAAGAGTGAATCCCAAACTCTGAGGAAAGGAGAACCCTTTGCAGGAGTGAGGAGTTAGGCAGAGGGAGGGATCTGAGGCAAGTATTAATCGTTGGAGGTAATTTGTTCTATTTATACCACCTTCTATCTCCCCTACTCTTCTGGACTCTCAGGTTTCTTAGTCCTTATTGAAGGAGAAGGCCTCAGTATAGTGCTGTTATATCATCACCTTTCTCATATTTGCTGGCTTCCCTGTTTACAAAGAGAGGAGAAGCCTCAGAAACCTTGGGTAGGTTTTCATTGCATTTATTATATTCTATTTATGGAGAATGATAAACTGGGTTTCCATTTACGGTAGTAGTATATAGTTCTCTCTGGAAAATAAATGCATATATATTTAAAAAAAGTAATTTACATGCAATTATTATATAAATCGTATTACAGCTGGTAGAATCATGAAAGTGACTAACATTTAGGAAACACCAGCTTAGGATATGTTAGTTTAGCTTTCATTCACCTAGTCAACAAATGGGTGTTGAGATATCTTTGTCTTATGGGAAAGAGTGCTCTGAACTCTTCCTCAGCAGTGCTGGGCGTGGCATCATCATGTCTTAGATGTGTGACCATAGTTTTCTTAACTCTAAAATGGAATAACATTTGTTCTCCTTATCTCACAGGACTATTGTGAGGACCCAAATGAGATAATATTTGTGCAGTTTGCATCACTTAATGCTGGTAAAATGTTCTATTAAATTGGGTTTTCATGTATGCAAGATAACTGTTAGAATATGCTATTTTATATTTTCATAGAACCCCTCCCCCCCCCCAAAAAACGAACCCATTACCATCAAGATGATTCAGACTTATAGCAACCCTGTAGGACAGAGTAGAACTGCCCCATAAGGTTTACAAGGAGAGCCTGGTAGATTCGAATTGCTGACCTTTTGATTAACAGCTGCTCTCTTAACCACTGCACCACCAGGGCTCCCATATTTTTATAGAAGTTTGGAAAATGTTAAAAAAAATACATTTTAGAACAAGATCAAACAAACCATATTTTAGTTTTGTCTTCTTGATATTCAGATGATATTACTGATCTCCAGACCTTTTTCATATAAATAAAGAAAAAGTGTATGGGCTCCTCCCCTCCCCTTGGAGTCTGTGGGTGGCACAACTGAAAGGTTGGTGATTCAAACCACAGAGGCACCTGGGAAGAAAGGTCTGGTGATCTACTTCTGAAAGGTCCAAACCAAACCCATTGCCATCGAATCGATTCTGACTCATAGCAACCCTACAGGAGGGAGTAGATCTGCCCCATAGAGTTTCCAAGGAGCGCCTGCTGGATTTGAACTGCCAGCCTTTTGGTTAGCAGCTGTAGCCCTTAACCACTACGCCACCAGGGTTTCCTCTGAAAGGTCACAGCCACGAAAACCCTATGTAGCACAGTTCTACTCTGAAACACATGGGGTTGCCATTCGTTAGAATCAACTTGATAGCAACCAGTTTGGTTTTTTGGTTTCCCTCTCTTTGCATTCTGGCCACTCATGCCTCCCCCACCCCCCACATTTAAGTTTTATTAAACTAGGAATTTGCTCATATTTGTTCATTTAGTGAGCTGCAGATTTGGCCATCCCTAAAGCCCTGTGTGGCTATGAGTCAGAACTGACTTGACAACAATGGATTTGAGCTTTTTGAGGGGGGGAGGGGGGTGGTTTAAAGCCCTAAGTTGTGTGTAGCCTGGGGTGCTATGTGCCTGGAAAGGGCAGGCCACCCCTTCCTCTGCTCTGGTGGGGATGAGGAATGAAGACTTGCCAGTCACCATGCCCTGGGTCTTTTTTCTTTATAGCACCAGAAAATGTAGTCATTTCTTTCCCCCATCACTGCTGCCTCTGAGGTACCACCTTGTATACACAGAGGGGAGAAATGAAGGCAAGAGAGAAGGTCTGAAAAGGGAAAAAGTGTGGGCCAGTTTCCCTAGTGGCATCTAGTTACTGTTAGGGAGGTACAGAAATATCTTTACTACCATTGAGTCAAGTTTGGTGACTGAGCTCTCTCCTGTAGCTTCTGCACAGGATGTACCACACACTTCTGGGACCAAGCAGGAGACGTGATGGGCTTCAGCCTCTGAGGAGGCTTGTCTGTAACAGCAGTTTTATTGATGGGCTGACAGGCAGAGCTTTAAAAATTGAGCCCATATTGTTCATGATTATTTCTCATGAGTTGGGGATTTTTTTGGTAAGGAAAGAAGATTAAAAAATGCTGACGTTTCTGATAACTTCATCTGTCAGTTAACAAATAGTGAAGTTCAGCCTATTGGTTAAGTGCTATGTTTTTCTACTGAATTTAATTAAACAACTATGGTAGGCTCCTCGGGAGAAAGATATGGCAGTCTGCTCCTTAAAGATTACAGCGTTGGAAATCCTGTGGGGCAATTCTACTCTGTCCTATAGGGTCACTATGAGTCCACGTTGACTTGATGGCAGTGGGTTTGGTGTGGTGGGAAGCTTTACCACACTTGGGTTGTGATGACTCTGTTGGGGAAAAGAGTGCTCAGATGATAAAGGAACACTTTGATAAAAAGGTTCCATTTAAAACTGCAGGAATTCTGACAGCAGATTGAAAATTCAGAAAAGCTGAGTGAGTAAACTGCAAAGAGGGAAAAATGAAGTGAGATGTGATTTTTAGGACGTCCTTTGTCCTTATGGATTCTCAAAGCTCTTTACAAATTGAAGGAAGCAGATGAGACAGAGATGCTGCTAATTACATCTGCAGAGGAAGTGAAACGGCATTATTAATGTAAGCAGCTCAGAGCAAAGACTAAAGCAGCTTTAGAGAGAAAATCAGTCTGTACTATCTGTACAAATATGTATACTTGAGTGATAGTTACTGTAGTCATTGCTTACTATTGCTACAATATATTGTCTATTCAATGATAATTAAACACATAGCTGTAAACATCACCCCCAAATTATTTTTTATCAGCTGAAACAAACCAATTAAAAATTTCAAAATGCAACCATGTAATCAACAGCTTAATACATGTTAATTATGACCAAAATTTCAATTAATGTGTTAATATATGACCTCAGATCTCTAGAAACAAACAACAAATAGCCTCACGTAGCAATTATGGCCTAGTCTGATTGATGGTTATCTATGAGTTTATTTTCATGTCCGGCTTGGTAATTTGACTTATGTTAAAAAAGCCAGCCTAAACCCTGGTGGTGTAGTGGTTAAAAGCTACAGCTGATAAACAAAAGATAGGCAGTTCGAATCTGCCAGGCGCTCCTTGGAAACTCTATGGGGCAGTTCTACTCTGTCCTATAGGGTCACTATGAGTCGGAATCGACTTGACAGCAGTGGTTTTTTTCTTTTTTTTTTTTTTAATTCGCTATTCTGAAGCCGCTGTATAAAGTGCATAGGGTTTTTAAACCATCCCTCTCTTCAGGTCCTACATCCCTCATTTCTGCACTGCACTGTCAGTTATTTTGCTTTATAGTATCTTTTCAGTTGTCCCATGAACCTCTGTGTGTGGAGGTGGTAACAGGGACAGCAGTCTCTTCATTTTGTAGATAGGTAAGGTATAGCTGGACAAATTGATATAGGTGGCCAAACACAACTTGTGTAGATAACTTGAAGGAACCCAAGCTAGTATGTAAGTGTATGTGCATGTGTGTGTGAGTGTGCACATGTGCATATGTGTTTGGGGTGGGGAAGCAAGACATGGTAATAATTTATAACATACCCTTTGTTTTATTTGGGAACCATAAACGAGCAGGATTAGAGAGCGAGGAATCATGCTTACGTGTGGGAGTGTCAGGAAGGGTTACATGGAGGAGACTTAGCAGATGGAAAGGTTTTAGACAGGAAGGAATTGGGGGTGGAGAACATTCTAGAAGAAAGAAGGTATTAGAGTATTTGGATTGGATTGGTACAAGTATGATTAGAAGTTAAACCAAGGAGATAAACAATGGTGGGATTATACTGGGAAGAATATTATTTCTTATTCTGTGTGTGCTGCTGGATGAGGAGACCATGTTTCAACCCTTATGTAAAGAATGAGGTCATTTGTGGAGCAAAGGAAAATGAAGAAAACCAAAGGCACAAGGAAAACATTAGTCCAAAGGACTAATGGACCACATGAACCATATGCTCCACCAACCTGAGCCCAGAAGAGCTAGACGGTGCCTGGCTACAACCACTGACCACTCTGGCGGGGATAACAACGGGGGCCCCAGACAGAGCAGGAGAAAAGTGTAAAACAAAATTCAAATTCACAAAAAAGACCAGGCTTATGGCCTGACAGAGACTGGAGGAACCCCTGAGACTGTGGCCCTCAGACACAGTTATAACTCAGAACTGCAGCCACTCTCAAAGTTCACTTTTCAGCCAAAGATTAGAAGGCCTATAAAATAAACAACACATGTGAGGAACATGTTCCTTAGATCAACCAAATATACAAGACCAAATGGACAACACCTGCCCAGAAGCAAAGATAAGAAGGCAGGAAGGGACAGGGAAACTGGACCAAGGAAAACAGGGAGCCCGGGGTGGAAAGAGGGAGAGTGTTGCCACATTGTAGGGATTGCAACCAATGTCCCAAAACAATTGGTGCATAAATTTTTAGATGAGAAGATAATTTGCTTTGTACACTTTTATCTAAAGCACACACACACACACACACACACACACACACAAAAGAGGTCATTTAAAAGGTTACCTGGTCTTTTTATCTGACTTAAAATCTTTAACTCAACTTCACAACATCAATATCACATCACTTGACCCTCATTTCCTTGGATTCTTGTGGTCAGCTTATCTTGAGGCTGTGTTGTATTCAAAAGAAAATTGGGGGTGCTTCTAAAATACTTATTTTAATTTGTGTAAACCTCCATTCTGAAACGTGGCTCACTTAACTGCACTGGAAATTTTATTATATGTAGTTATGATCTTATTTTTTGTGTATATTAATTAAAGTGGAAAAATGACCTTGAAAATTTAGCTTATTGGACTTCAGCTTGAAAAGGATAGATTGAAAATAAAACTCTGTGTGTAAGTATATATGTGTGTATGTGTGTGTGTGTTGTTGTTGATGTGTAGGTGCCCTTGAGTCGATTTTGACTCATAGTGACCCTATGTGATAGAGTAGAACCGTCCCATAGGATTTTCTAGGCTGTAATCTTTACAGGAGCAGATCGCAGGTCTTTCTCCCAAGGATTGACTGGGTAGGTTCAAACTGCCAACCATTCGGTTAGCAGCTGAGTGCTTTAACTGTTGTACCACCAGGTTCCTTGTGTGTGTATACATGTATACAGGTACACATATACATACATGTACATATATGCATGTTACGTAAATAAAACAAAATTGGATTGAGTCATAAAAGTATAAATATGTTAGCTGTAAAATCTATAGAGAGAGATTGTTTTTATGACTCAAAAGTGAGGTGTAATAAAGAGGTTTTTTTTTTTAAATAATATTTATTGTGCTTTAAGTGAAAGATTACAAATCAAGTCAGTCTCACACAAAAACCCATATACACCTTGCTACACACTCCCAATTACTCTCCCTCTAATGAGACAGCCTGCTTTCTCCCTCCACTCTCTCTCTTCATGTGGATTTCGCCAGCTTCTAACCCCCTCTACTCTCTCATCTTCCCTCCAGGCAGGAGATGCCAACACAGTCTCAAGTGTCCACCTGATCCAGGAAGCTCGGTACCCACCAACATCCCTCTCCAACCCATTGTCCAGTCCAATCCATGTCTGAAGAGTTGGCTTCGGGAACGGCTCCTGTCCTGGGCCAACAGAAGGTCTGGTGGCCATGACCACCGGGGTCCTTCTAGTCTCAGTCAGACCATTAAGTCTGGTCTTAAGAGAATTTGGGGTCTGTATCTCACTGGTCTCCTGCTCCCTCAGGGGTTCTCTGTTGTGTTCCCTGTCAGGGCAGTCATCAGTTGTAGCCGGGCACCATCTAGTTCTTCTGGTCTCAGGATGATGTAGTCTCTGGTTCATGTGGCCCTTTCTGTCTCTTGGGCTCATAATTGCCTTGTGTCCTTGGTGTCCTTCATTCTCCTTTGATCCAGGTGGGTTGAGACCAATTGATGCATCTTAGATGGTTTCTTGCTACCATCTAAGACCCCAGATGCCACTCTTCAAAGTGGGATGCAGAATGTTTTCTTAATAGATTTTATTATGCCAATTGACTTAGATGTCCCCTGAAACCATGGTCCCCAGACTCCTGCTCCTGCTACACTGGCCTTCAAAGCATTCAGTTTATTCAGGAAACTCCTTTGCTATGGTTTAGTCCAATTGTGCTGACCTCGCCTGTATTGTGTGCTGTCTTTCCCTTCACCTAAAGTAGTTGTTATCTAAGAGGTGTTTTTAAGACCAAGAAATAGTGTGTCAATTTCTTTTTGCCTAATTCCTCATGGTCTTGACAGGAAGGTGAGTCACTAGATCTGAATCACAGGCTATAAAGAATCCTGGGACAAACTTATTTCAAGCTGGATATTTAGGAACATTGGATAAATCAGTGATTGGGTATCAAGATGGTGTGGCCCTAATACCTCTCAACATGTTTTCTCCTTTTCAAAATGGGAGCTTGAGAGCTTGAAATAACTAATGCCATAATGATACTTTAAGTAACCTGTTTTTTTTTTTTTAAAACTGTACCACCTGCACTGCTGTCTTTCCAAAGGGGTACAGGGCCTTCTTGGCTCTTGTGGCCTTGGTTTTCGTCCTTTTCTTTGTTCTTTTGGAGGGATGGCCTTCAGCTTGCGAGACAGCAGCTAGGAAGGCTGCGTGGTGCTTTTGGTCTGTAACTTTATTTCTTGCTGCTTATCTTGGTCAGAGTAAACTTGGCAGGCCAGTTCCACTAGCCAAGAGATTTTTATATAAGTTTTTTTTCCTGTTACAAACATAAAGATTAGAGTCCAGATGTCCGGCATGCGTATTTAGTTTAATAAAGAGTTTCTTGCACTTGTTTTGTGATGTATGTGACCATCTGTGGGCCACGTGCTTGAAAACACTAGGTAATCCTTGCCAAAATGATATATAAGCTGTGATGTAGAAATTGCTTTTCAGAACTCCATAAAGACAGCCTGCATTGCTGCTAGACTTCCCGTTGGTGTCACCTCCTAATAAACTTTCTCTCTCTTTCTGACTTGGAGTATGTTTCACTGCCTTGACTGCTCCAGGGCATGGACCCTAATCAGGCAACAGTAAACTGGGGACTTATCAAAACAGATATTTCCTCTAAATTCTTAAGATTCTATGGATGTCTTGCCTAGTACTTTTTTTTTTTTAATTATATTAAGAAAGAGGTAATGCTGTACGTTCTGAACCTGTAACTAACCCCATTGCTGGCAAGTTGATTCTGACTCATAGTGACCTTATAGGATAGTGGAACTGCCCCATAGGGTTTCCAAGGCTGTAATCCTCATGGAAGCAGACTGCCGCATCTTTCTCCTGTGGAGTGGCTGGTAGGTTTGAACTGCTGACTTTTCAGTTAGCAGCCAAGTGCCTTAACCGTTGCACCACCAGGGCTCCTGTACGTTCTGAAGGAGGGTGTTAAAATGAATGAAGCATTTTATTCAGAACATCAGAAACAGAAGGCTGAAAAGTTGGGATGGTCAAATTGTTTTCAGATCTGGAAATTCTTCTGAGCAATGAGGTGAGGGAAGAAGTCTTCCACCTTCATTTCCCTCCTTAATTACTTTATCCTATCTCTCACTTACCTACTACATAATTTTTTCCCCTTTCACTCAATCTGTTTTTCATCCAACCTGCTTTTACCCCCTCATATTTAGTTATTCTTTACCTTAGGAGAATAATCACATGAACATCTTTCTTTTGCTTCTGCCTTCAAGTCTCCCTTTCTCTTTGTAAGGCTGATTGTGGCACAAATTAGGGTGGAGATTTAGTGATCTTTTTCTCTTTTTTCTGCTGAAAGTTTGAGTTATTGTTGTTGGTTACTTCCCAAAGCAACAGCAGCCAATAGCCCAGGTGAGGATACTGACCACCATCAGAGAAGAACATTAAGTGCATTGGCTGTTCTTCCACGTTGCTTTTTCATAATGAAGCATGTAGTATGTGCTACTAAACATGCTTCTGTAAGAAGCAGGTGAGCCAGATTCAGAAAAAAATCTAGAGAGAGAAAATGGAATTGGTTTTAGAATCTTAAACATTCTCAATTTCAACCTAAAATTTATTTTTTAGATCAAGGTTTTAGGATGTTTCTTGCTGATATAAGTAATTAAAAATTATCTAGATGTTTAACATGATACAGGAAAACAAAAAAACAAAGCAATGGTATATTTGATGAGATTTAATAATTTACATGTGGATATTCAATGCCTGTAGCTAAAGTTTAAGTGGAAACCACTATGGTCTTGAACTGAAAAATCTGTATTTTTATAGATAGTATTGGATGAAAGGAAATAATAGTCTGGGATCCTCAACACATAATATATGTTTGTTGAAAGTAGAATGTAAGGAACGGTAAAGGACTGATCATGAGGGATGAGAAATGGTCAAACCATCCCCATTAATTAAATCTGTATGGGTGGGGACTTGTATGAGAACATTGCAGAAGAGTAGCCATCAAAAATACTTATAATTCTTACCAACGTTATGGTAGATGTGACAACCCAATTAAAAACACTAGCTAAAAAGATATTATCAAAATCTGCTTCAATAAGATGAAGCCTCAAGGCCATATTTGTGTTTAGTAGGAATAATAAATTTACATTTGAAATGGAACGATTTCACTCATTTCTTTGGAAATAATGTGAAAACATGAGTCGAGCATATGGTTTGAAGGCCATTTTAAGAAAATTCCTTATATATTTAAAAAGATATTAATTTTTTTTCTTGGAAATAGCGATCTATTGTTTCAATGGAAATTGGGACCATGGTCTTTAAATGCTCGCTCACGTTGATTCACAAAAACTTAATGTTACTTTTTAAAATATATATTGGAAAATTTAATGTCAAGTCTAATTTTAATAGCCAGAGTTTGATTCTTATATGCACATATGTATTGACATTGCATTGCATTCGCATTTTAAGAGAACAAGCTAATTTTATGATGAACAGATTCCTTGTATTCTAAGTTTAACGAAGAGTCCTATATTAAAAAAAAAAAAAAATACCCACACTGGATGTCTTAGTCATCTAGTGCCTCCATAACAGAAATACCACAAATGGATGGCTTTAACAAAGAGAAATTTATTTCCTCAAAGTAGAGTAGGCTAAAAGTCCTAATTCAAGGCATCAGCTCCAGGAGAAGCCTTTTTGCCTCTGTCAGCTCTGGAAGAAGGTCCTTTTCCTCAATATTCCCATGGTCAAGGAGCTTGTCAGGCACAGCGACCCGGGGTCCAAAGGACGCACTCTGCTTCTGGTGCTGCTTTTTTGGTGATATGAGGTCCCTAACTCTCTGCTTGCTTCCCTTTCCTTTTATCTCTTGAGAGATAAAACGTGGTGCAGGCCACACTCCAGGGAAACTCCCTTTACCTTGATTGGATCAGGGAGGTGATCTGGGTAAGGGTGGTGTTACAATCCCATCCTAATCCTCTCAACAGAAAATTACAATCACAAAATGGAGGACAACCACACAGTTCTGGGAATCATGGCCTAACCAAGTTGATACATATTTTTGGGGGGGACACATTTCAAACCAGGACACTGAATATAGTCTTATGACAAAGAGAACTATAAAGAAACATTGACTTTTTTTTTTTTTTTGTGAGCTTGTGTTGGTAGGGATGTTGGTGATGCAACTCTGAAACTTTTGTGTTTATTTAGGAGACAGCAAATGAGTAAATATCTTCAAGTGTTGGAAACCAGAATTTTCACTGTGGAAGAAGGAGGGACACAAATATGGGAAAGCTGGAATGTGAGGAAGGATCTCATGGTATTGGATTTGAATTGAAAGTATCAGTATGAATTCATATTACACACACACACACACACACACACACACACACACACACATTTCCTACCTGTGTCCGCTGAAAGAACCTAGAAGCCATATCATCCTGGTAAGAATGAGCATCTTTAATGACCAGATCTTGGTTTCTAAATTTCATTTTCCCGTAAAACAAACCATTGAAGAAATGGTGAACCTGAGATATTTTGTTATACCAGAAAGCAAGGATGTACTCAAAGACTAAAGGGGTCATGTCAAGGAACAAGCTTTAAGTAACTCTCACTAGTCAAACTTAGGACAATTTAAGCATCAAAAAGAATGTTGATGATCATGGATTATAAAATGTTAAAAAAAAAAATTGGGGATCCACAGTGATGAGAGGGGCAGGAGAGAGGGTGGGCGAAGCTCTACTTTATAGAAGAATGCCACATAGCAAATATAGAAAGAATTGTAGAATTTTAAAAATCATTGTTTTGTAACCCCAGTGTAATGGTCGACTCATGGTGGAAGCTAAAACTAGTGGGGGGAAAGTTGTTCTGTTAGGGAACAGAATATCCTCATTTCTCAAGGTAACTCCCCACAGATTATTTAAGGGAAAAATGGAGAGATTAGTGGTCCCTATCTTAACCAAATGGTCAAGCTTGGCATCATTAGTAGTGGGGAGTCTGATGTGATGTAGCAGGAGTATACAACTTCTGCAGGATAACTGGCCTGGAGTCTTTAAGGGATTTAATGTTACAAAGAAAGAGGAAAGTGCAGGACAGTTTCAGATTGGGGGAGACTAAGAAGAAATAACAGCTATTTTCAGTGAGTGAAACTTGATTGGATTCTGGATCAAAACAAACAAAACAGCTATAAAGTACATTTTTGAGACAACTGGGGAAATCTGAATATGAACTGTATGTTGGATGATGACATTAAATTAATGTTCACTTTTTAAAGGCTTTGGTTGCATAGGTGAACGTTCTTCTTGAGAGATACATTTGAAGTATTTAGGGCAAAATTTCATGATGTCTTAAGCAGACATTTGGATAGTTTGGCCAAAGGAAAGCATGTATACATATGTGTGTGTGTGTGTGTGTATGTGTGTATGTGTGTGTGTGTGTGTGAGAGAGAGAGAGAGATAGGAAATGGGTTTGGCAAGATAGTGAATCTAGGTGAGGAGTATATAGGTGTTCATTGAACTGTTGCTTCAGTAATTCTGTAGATTTGAAAGTTTTCAAAATAAAAAATAAATAAATTTAAAAATAAGTAAAAAAGTATACCCATTAATCTCTGCTTTTTCTTATAGAACCAGAAAGATATAGTGCTAAGGAAGTCCCTGAGAAATAGTTTCCATACCCATGGTTGTGGAGTTGATTCTGACTCTGTGACCCTATAGGACAGAGTAAAACTGCTCCATAGGGTTTCCAAGGAGCAGCTGGTGGATTTGAACTACTGACCTTATGGTTAGTAGCTGAACTCTTAACCACTGTACCACCAGGGCTTCATTATATCCTTTCCACGCTACTCCCCGCCATGGAAAATGTGAATGTTGGTACCTTATTACTGAATAGTGGTGGTAGAGTTGAATTTTCCAATAATGCAGCTGTACTTATTTTCATCTGGTTCTGTATCAATAAGCTTAGTTCTTTACATATTAGAAGATTCTTTTGGAAAATAAAGCAACAAAGTAATTAATAATATCTGTCATTTGTTGAATGCCTACTATGTGCTTGTCACTTTGCTTTGTTTTTTTATGTAAATTATCTCTATTCTTCATTATCTCCTTATTACCACAAGGAAGCAGGCTTAGGATGCTGAGTAGCTTTCACAAGGTCATACAGTGAGTAATTTGTAGAGTTGAAACTTAAGCCCAATTCTCTCTGACTTTAGTTTTTTTTATGTATTCATTCTACAACATTGTGCTGCTTGTACCTGAAAATAAACTATTTTAAATAGTTTCTTAAATGATTACATTTTTGAGGATATTCATTGTAGTAAAGATCAACACATGGGGTTGCCATGAGTTGGAATTGATGGCAACAACAACAACAACAAAGATCAAGTTATTCTCTCAATATATAATATTTGAGTGTGAAGAGAAAATGGTAGGTATAGAATTGTACTGGGAGTAAGAAGTCCTGGGCTCTAGTTCCAGTTCTATCACTATCTGACTGTGTGAC
Source organism: Loxodonta africana (assembly GCF_030014295.1). Taxonomy (NCBI): domain Eukaryota; kingdom Metazoa; phylum Chordata; class Mammalia; order Proboscidea; family Elephantidae; genus Loxodonta; species Loxodonta africana. The sequence goes on along the minus strand of NC_087360.1, from coordinate 42,434,799 downwards.
CTGGGGACCATAGTCTTCTAGAATATAATTATTGGTTGATCTAGTTGATATCTCAGTTAATTTGAGGAATTATAATAGCATGACACTTTCAAAAATTAAAAAAAAAAAATCACTCTTACATAGGCAAAGTCTGGGGGATGTAAGCCAAGGGGGCTTGGAAGTATAGTGATGAGAGGTGGTGAGGCTGGAGAGGGAGATGGGCTGAGTTATTATGGAGTTGCAATTTGATCATAAAAAAAACTGAAAGCTCTGGCATGTTTTTAATTCTTTTCACTCCTCAAAATTTAATAGTAATTTTAATATCATCAAATATTTGAGTCAGAGTCAAATTTATTTTACTTACACTTTGTTCAGATCAGTATCTAAACAAGGTCTTTGTGTTGCAGTTGGTTGATAGGTCTTTCAAGCCTCTCTATCGCTTTCTCTAATAACATCTTTCTGAAATATAATACATATATGATACAATTCATGTATTTAAAGCGTACAATTTAATGGTGTTTAGCATAGTTGTGCAACCATCACTACAATTAATTTTAGAACATTTTTATCAGCCCCAAAAGAAACTCTGCACCTCTTGGCAGTTACTCCTCATTTCCCCGCAAACCTCTCACAGCCCTAGGTGAACACAAATCATATAACTGAAAACATATAATATGTGGTCTTCTGTGACTGACTTCTTTCACATAGCATAATATTTTCAAGGTTCATCTATGTTGCAGCATATATCAGTACCTCACTTTCTTTTTCATTGCTGAGTAATAGCCCATTTGTGGATATACATTTTATTTACCCAGTTTATCAACTGATGGACATTTGGGTTCTTGCCAATTCTTGGTTATTACTAATATTGCTGCTGTTCATGTACAAGTTTTTGTGTAGACATATGTTTTCACTTCTCTTGGGTATATATGTATGTATCCAAGAGTGGAAATCCTGAGTCATATGGTAACCTGTGTTTAACATTTTGAGTAACTGCCAAAGTGCCTTTCAATGCATTATATCATTTTACAATCCCACTAGCAGAGTTTGAGGTTTTAAATTCCTCTACATTCTCACTAACACTTGTTATTATCTGTCTTTTTGGTTATAACCATCCTAGTAGTTGTGAAATGGTACTCATTTAGTTTTGATTTGTATTTCCCTGGGGGCTCTTGTACAGTTTTAAGCAGTGGAATGACAATCTAATTTAGATTTTATAAAGGTCACTCTTACTGTATTGTAGAAGGGATACTGTCAGGGAGACCAGTCAGTAAGCTGTTTCATAACCAGGTGAAGGATGACAGTGGACAGACTAACCTAGTGGTTATGAGGATGGTGAGAACTGGATAGATTACAGGTGTATCTAGACGTATATAAAAAAAAAAGACGTATAGCCCGTAAGAATTTGTGATTGGTTGGATGTGGGGATCAGGAATCGCTTGCAATTGGATTTGCTGCTTGGGAACTGAATGGAAGATGACACCATTCATGGACCTAGGGGACAAGGCAAAATGAGCTGTTTTTCTGCTGGAGAGGTGAAGGTGTTGTGTTTAGATTTGGAACCATTGTGTTTAAGGTGCCCATGGTTACAGCCAAGAGATGAGATCAGGAGAGATCTCGGGGCTGGAGATACAGATGTGGGAATTGTTAAAATATTGAAAGTAATTCAAACTTTGGGAGTTGGTTGAATCGTGAGAATAGGAGACTGGGATCTTGGATAGAGGCCAGAGAAAGAGCAGCTCAGAGAGGAAACTGAGAAAGGAACATCCAGAGAGGAAGGAGGAAATGCAGAAAAAATGTGTCATCCTAGAACACACAGATGAGGGAAAGGAACATTTCAAGGTGGAGTGAGTGATCAGCACTGTTATATGGTTGAATAAAATAACGGACCATTAATTTTTCACTGAATTTAGCAATGAGGAAGTTAGTTGATATTGTTTGAGTGATTAAGGTTTCAGTGGAGAAATGGGGAGTGGACTGGGGAATGAGTGTGAGGGAGGCATTGAATGTAGATAGACAAACCCTTTTAAGAACTTTGGTATTGAATGAAGGAAGAATGGAACATGAGCTGGAAGATGTGTATTTGTTCCTTTTTAAATTGGAGATTTGAGGGTAGAAAGGGAAAAGGGGAGAAAGCTGACACATTTTGGGGATTGCAACTAATGTCACAAAACAATTTGTATATAAAATTTTTTAATGAAAAACTAGTTTGTGCTGTAAACTTTCACCTAAAAAACAATAAAATTAAAAAAAAAATGGAGATTTGTTTATACATCAGGTTTATATGCTAATAGGAAGAAATCTAGCAGAGAAGGAGCCCAGGAGATAAAGAGAAGGCATCATCCATTGAGTTAAGTCCCTGGAAAGGGGAAAAGGGTTGGGTGGGATCCAGTGCGCCTCCTTCATTGTTAATGTGCCTTTCATTGTCACAGTTTAACCAGCAACCACAAATGTTTTGCTTTGTGTCATAAAGATGAACTGGTAATATAAACTATTATGTGTTTCAAATGGTGGACTTCAAAAGTATACTGGGAGGTGTCATCCTGATGACTCAGATCAGCTGATTTAAATTAGTTAAGCAAGTGAATCATTTATAAAACTAGTTTCATAATCTCAATGTAATGCTATTTATCTCATAAAATGGAAGTGGGGTAGAGGCTGTTGTTTAGATATTGAAGTGAAGCCTAAATATGAACTCAAAAGACATTTCCATTTTTTCTGCTCCAAAATATTTTTGGAATATTAATCATTAATGGATATTTTACTTTAAATGTGGAAGAAAATGTTTATAGTTTCACTTGGTTTTCCCCAGGAAGATACTTTTATAACTTGAAATCTTTTTAAGCCCTTTGGAGACAATAGTATAGTATTTTAGGAGGGTGTTGAAATCAAGTACTTTTCTTCTTTTTATTCTTTGCATTTTGTCAGTTGAAAATGTAAAAAGCTGTTCATTTAAAATTCTCTTTGGGCAACTTAATTCAACTTTATTATGATGGAAGAGGGATAAGAATAATGTCAAGCAAACCTAATAGGTAATTAGAAATATAGTTGGGATGAATCAATGGTTCAACTTTAAAACTACTTAATTTTCCCATTTTGTGAATTTAGTAGGAGAGTTCTGTTTAGCTAAAATCCTAGACAACCTCTATGCTCTGCAGGGTTAGTTAGAGAGAATGGATAAATAGATTTTATTTAAAAAACAAAATGAATCCAAGAAGTCACTTGAATTCCAAATAAATAAATTTATAAATTCACTTATGTTCTGGAATAAATGGAGGTAGTTATGATTGCATTAGTGCAGCATTAATTAACATTGCTAATTCTTTGTATATAATTATGTCAAATAATAACACTAATAAAAAGTAAATATTAAATGAATGAGTGGAGCCCCCCTTCTCTTTTTAAAGCCATCATATTACAGTGTCAGATTATGAATATGCAATACTATCAGATTACAGATACCCGCTTTCTAAATACAGGCTGTATGAACTCTAATGAAAACATGAACTATGTGGTATAAATCTCTTTTGCTGCCTAGTTCAATGAGAGCCTTCCTAGCAAGCCGATAATTTCATTCCTCAGAGCATTGCTGAGAATATTTATATAATTGAATATCATCTTTTTCCCCAACTTAATTCCTGGTGACTTTTTTTTCCCTGGCTGTTTTTGCTATTTCTGGGGGCAGGAATGGCCCAATAAAGTTGCTGTAGTGTTGATGGATTATCTTCGTTAGTACTTGGTATAATGAGTCCCCCAGTAAAGCTGAATTTGATTTACCATGTACAAAAGCTGAACCTTTAGCAGAAGCTCTAAATAGGGCAGGTTTTATGCAGCTTTAAACTGGGTTTTTTGAAAAGGAGGAAAAAAATAAAGTTCTTTTAGAAAACAACTTTGAGAGACACTTTGTCTCCTAGGAGAACATCCTTTTACATGATATCAACAAATTATTGATATTAAAATTTTTTTTTTTTTTATATAAAGAAAAGGTGAATAAAGAACGTGATATACTGAAAAGAATGCAGGAGAATGGGGTTCTGGTTCCTGGTGTGCAGCTGAAGCAAGGCAGACTTTCTTTGGGTTTCAGTTTTCACATCTGTTGATAGAGTCCCACATGATTCTTAAGGTTTCTTCATTTTTTTTTTTAATTCTTTTATCTGATTTTTCTTCAAATATATTAGTGCCAAGTGATTTATCTTCAAGTTCAGAAATTCTGGCTTCTACTTGCTCAATTCTGCTCCTGTGACTTTCTATTGAGTTGTCTACTTCTGTAATTCTATTGTTAATCTTCTGAACTTCTGATTGCTGTCTGTGGATTTTTCCAGCTTATTAAATTTTTCATTATGTTCCTGAATAATCTTTCTGATTTCTTCAATTGCTTAATCTGTGTGTTCCTTGGCTTGTTCTGCATATTGCCTGATTTCCTTCCTGATGTCTTGAAGGGTTCTGTATATTAATCTTCTTTATTCTGTCTCTGGTAATTCCAGGAAGGCACTTTTCTCTAGAAGATCCCTGGATTCTTTGTTTTGAGAGCTTGTTGAGGTGATCATTGTCTGTTTCTTTATGTAACTTGATATTGACTGTTGTCTCCAAGCCATCAATAAGTTATTGTATTAGTTTATGCTTGCTTACTGTGTCATAGCTTCTTGCTTTGATTTGTTTTGATATGCCCAAATGGGTTGCTTGAGTGAGCTAGCTTGATTATTTTCACCTTTGGAGCTCTGACGTCCTGTCCCCAGCTGGCTAGAGCTGTTTATCAGATATATCAGTCTAGGAGTCCATTCACTTGTGTGAATTCAGTTCAGGTATCCAGGTAGCTGATCATCAAGTGTGTGGTACAGGCTCTGTCCTACAGTCTTAGAGGGGCAGGCGTGATTGGTGTAGGTACCGGTATCTGATTGCAGCAGGGGGTCACGCTCTGAACAAGGCAGAGGGCTGAGAACCGACCCCTGAGTGTCTCTGAGGAAAGCACATACCTGTTCCCTAGAGCATGCAGGTGGGTGGGTTCTGCAGACAGACCATGGGCACCCAATGTTTTTTTTTTTTATAATAATTTTATTGAGCTTTAAGTGAACGTTTACAAATCAAGTCAGTCTGTCACATATAAGCTGATATACACCTTACTCCTTACTCCCACTTACTCTCCCCCTAATGAGTCAGCCCTTCCAGTCTCTCCTTTCGTGACAATTTTGCCAGTTTCTAACCCTCTCTACCCTCCCATCTCCCCTCCAGACAGGAGATGCCAACACAGTCTCAAGTGTCCACCTGATACAAGTAGCTCACTCTTCATCAGCATCTCTCTCCTACCCATTGTCCAGTCCCTTCCATGTCTGTTGAGTTGTCTTCGGGAATGGTTCCTGTCCTGTGCCAACAGAAGGTTTGGGGACCATGACCGCTGGGATTCCTCTAGTCTCAGTCAGACCATTAAGTCTGGTCTTTTTATGATATGGGCATCCAATGTTTTTGGTTGTAAGGGCTGGGAGGTACCAGTTATCCTTGGCCCCTGTCATGGGTGGCTGGGTGACCTGCCACCTTCCCCCTGCTGTGGGAAGGTGAAGACCCTGTTTAATAGGCAAAGCTATGTCAAACATCAAACACCCACCTCTCCACCGCACAGCTGAAACGGTTGGAGTCTACCAACAAGGGCCTATTCTTCTGAAAGAGGCCCACACAGGTCCATGCAGAAGGGAAAGGTGCTCAAAGTCCACAGACCATTTATACCTGGACAGGAGCCGCTTCTGTTCTGAGCTCCCCCAGTTAGTGGAGCTGGCAAATTACCTTTTCCCCCAAATGCAAATTTTTTCCTTCTCCAAGGCCGGGAGGATGTCTCTAGATGCTCAACAGTGCCTATCTCAGGCCCAGGGAATTTAGCCACTGAAACCGGCTTGGGGGTGGGGGGTGGGGTGCAGTAAAATATATGCAAGTACATAGCTGTTGCCAAGAGCTCTGTTATTCTCAGGTTCTGGAGGTGTGAGTAGGCTGTGTGGCTGGCTGCTCCTCCTCAAGGAAACTGTGGCCGAACCCTAGTACCAGCCCACCGCTGCGCTCCAGGAAATGGTGCCTGAGGGCTCCCCGTGATTCAGGTCTGGTAACTCATCTCCGCTTCTGAACGGTCTCTTCCTCCCCCTGCCCCTCAGTTTGTTCTCTAAGCTTACCTTTGAAGCTCAGGGCTAGCTTGTCATAAATATACTCATTTCACTTGGTTTTTTTTTTCGGGTCTTCATTGTGAAAAGGGCTCACTGGAAGCATCTATTCTGCCATCTTGGCTCCGCCTCCAATTTTCACATCTGGAAGCTAGGGAACTTGGTTGCTGGCTTTCTAAGACCCCTTTCAGAAAGAATCTGAGTGAGGAGCACAGGCTTTGCACTCAGACTTGTGTTTGAATCCTGCCCCTGCCCCTGCCCCTGCCAGCCGTGGGTCCCCATCTCTCTAAGAAAGTCATGCAATCTCTCTAAGCCTCATGTTCCCCATCTTTTAAATTGGAAGACACTTGTTTTACCTACATGTCACAAGGTGGTTGTGAGGATTTAAAAAAAAAAAAAAAAAACTCTTGAAAGCAATTGCACAAAGCCTGGCTTCTAGCAGGTGCTCAAAGGATGTTGGTTCTCACCCTCCCTCCTGTCCTAGATTCTTTAAGGGCACTGTGTGCAGGACTTTGAAGCAGGGTCTTAGGACTTTTGATGTGAGGTGATTAAATAATAAAGTGATAGAGTTTGGCCTAGTACAGAGAAATAGTTTGAAATGGAACAATGCCTAAATTATTCCTATAGCTGTGAGCCAAGGCTCTTATTTATTTTTATTTTTAGGAAGGGCACTGGCAGAATGGAGGCTTTGGGGGTGTGGCATGCAATCTTGAGTGCATCCTGCTATCATTATGGGTATTTAACACCCACTGAGTGCCAACAATGTTGCTTCTTTAATTCACAAGTATTTTATTTCTGTGAGTGCCCCAATTCTGAAGGACTGTAAGGCCCTCCTGCTGAGCTAAGTGCCTGATCAGTGGAGGGACTGGCAGCTGTCAGTGGCTGGGCGACCTTGATGGGGGGGGGTGGGGGGGTGGTATTTAAGGCCTTGCCAAACTGTGGCAAAGGAGAAATTGTAGAGATGATGGTTGGCCTAAAAAATAAGGATAAGACAGACTGAGAGAATGGTTTCCTCTTATAGTCCCAGAGACTTCCGAAGAGCAGAGAAGAAGGAAAGGCTACTTGTAAATCACAGTAGTGCAAGAGGCCAGAAAGATCTCAGAGAGTCTGGTTGAGAACCATATTTGCAAACACATATATACACAGATACACCCATGAAATAAAGATAGATAGCAACAAAAGTAGCTTTCATTTATTATTTTCTGTTTTAGGTATTGTACCAAGCATTTTATATACACAATCTCATTTAATTCTCACAACTCTTTATGTGGTAGGAACTGATATCATTCTCCTTTGTGGAAGGGGAAACTAAAGTTTAGAGAGATTGAGTGGCTTGCCCAGGGTCACTCACGTAGTAGGTAGAGAACTTGGATTTAAATGCAGGCATTCTAACTGGAGCCCTTACACTCTCAGCCATGACAGAATTGTGTATGATGGGGAGTTTGTGTAATGTCATCATGACCTAGAATCAGGACACTGGTGTGCTAAGAACCTTGGATGTGTCCTTGGCTATGTTACTTAACCTGTACAACATAATCTCAGTTTTTTGTGCAGTAAAATAGTACCCACCCTACAGGGCTGTTGTGAGAAAGAAATGAGGCTGTGTGCATGGAACCGATGTGTATACTGTTAGCAACTGCAGATGGATGTTCCATTTTCAGATGTCATGAGGTTCATGACCATTGACCATACAGCAAGTTATTTTGCCATTTATCTTGGAAGGTAGGGCATTTTAGGGAAAAACTCCTGTTTTGGTGCCACACTTGAAAATCAAACAAAGCTAGCACATATCCAGAAATTGGAAAATTAAGTGTGAAATAAGTATGGCATTGGGTATAAACAGAATTCTATCTCATGATAGTGAAGTCTGAGCTCAAATGACCATTTATTTATTGATAAGAGTGAGGCAAAGGTAAGGAGCCAGAGGCATCGTCAAAGTGGAAAGTAGGCCTGGGTAAGAACCTCATAGGGGACCACAGGCAGAATGGAGGCTTTGGGAGTGTGGCATGGACCCTCGACGCCTAAGCAGCAGCAAAATGGCCCATCAGGAATAGAGGCAAGTGGGAGGCTAACAAAGATCATCATGACATATTCTGCCACTTTACCTTTTTTTACCTTGGGTCAGTGTTGTCAGCTGCTGCTTGTTTACAGCTGAGTATACTCAAAGTATTTTCTAGAACTAGCCTTCTTTTTGCTTTCTGTATTCTGAGCCCGTGAGGGAAACCAGTACTGCCAGATCCAGGCCTGGGAATATAAGAGGGATCATTCTCTTAGTCTGTCTTAACTTGTACTTGATTCTTTAGATTCTTCTCCTTAAGCTGTTGTTGTTTTTACTATTCACCTCTATGGGTCTTCAGTGTATCCTGGCATCAGAAAAACTGGAATCCTTTGCTTAGTCGCTGCTTTGTTTTTCCTGCCTCAGTTCCGTGTGCCCAGTGTTCAGGGCAATTAGCAGGACGGCCCTAACTGGCTTCTCTAGGTTTTTAGAAGTTGTATGTTGTGCTGGCTCTGATAATTCATCTCCTCTCTAGCCCCACCATAGGGCAAAGGGGGAAAAATTAGTAAGTTAACTGATGTCACGGAAAATGAAAAAACCCTTGGGATTACATTAAAAAAAAAAAAAAAAAAAAACTTGCCCTTGAGTTGATTTCGATTCATGGCGATCCTACGTGTGTCAGAGTAGAACTGTGTGCCATACGGTTTTCGGTGGCTGATTTTTTTGGAAATAGACCACCAGGCTTTTCTTCCAAGGCACCTCTGGATGGACTCAAACCTCCAACCTTGTGGTTAGTAGCTGAGCGAATTAACTGTTTGCACCACCCAAATCCTCATAAAATTTCAGTTTTTTAATTTAATCATATAATGTGTTTGAAAGCATGGTACAATGCCTGGGATATAGAAAAAAAAAAAAAAAAGGACTTAAAAAATATCCATCCCGTTCCCTTTAGAAGAGTGATTCTAAACTCTGCCCATAAGAATTGCCAGGGGAGCTTCTTTCTTTTTTCTTAATACTGATGCCTGGGCTCCATCCTAGATCAATTAAATCAGAATCTCAGGGGGTGAGACCTAGTTGTTAATATTTTTAAAAAGCTCCCCTGGTAATTTTAATTGCAGCCTGGGTTGAGAAGCTCAGTTTTTAGAGGAATGAAACTGGCTGCCTTTGTGCTTTTTGCCTTTGAAGCAGCTGGCTTCTAGTTAGGGTTAATATCATTGAAATGTAATGCATTTGTTTTGCATTAAACTTACTGAGCACTAACACCCCTCTCTCCACAAATATATACGCTTTCTGGCATATGCACTTATTTTTTAAAAGGCTGAGCTTCCAACCAAAAGCCCAAGCTTACACTAGAACAGAACCTTGGAACTGCATTCAAACAAGAGATTAGATCATAAATTTCAAATGGTTTCCTGCCACAGCGCTACAGTGGCCCTGAGAAACAGACAAACCCAGCCTGCAGTCAGGCAAGGGGCTAAGACCAGGTCTAGAGGGAGGTGGCGGGGCAGGGAAGCAGCAAGTTCACACCTGGATCATCTTCCAGGAAATAAATTGCAGTTTGTGTCCAGGTGGTTTTAGCCTCTTTATGATAGTTTCAAAAGGTCTTTAGATGTTGGTAAGGAGCCTTGGTGGTGGAGTAGTGGTTAAGCACTCATCTGCTAACCAAAAGGTCAGCGGTTCAAACCCACTAGCCACTCTATGGGAAAAGGATGTGGCAGTCTGCTTTTGTAAAGATTACAGCCTTGGAAACCCTATAGGGCAGTTCTACTCTGTCCTTTTTCGTCGCTCTGAGTTGGAATTGACTTGATAGCAGTGGTTTTGGTTTTGGGTTTGGCTAGATCTTTGTAGAATAAGTCTATTTTCTAATCCCCCAATAAGGACACATGGTCTTGTAAATGAGAGAGTATATATGAGGATATTATAATTGGAGCCTGAATTTCAGTTTCCTCATCTGTAAATTGTAGGCATTGTGGAATCCCTCACAGAATTTCAGGGAGGATTAAATAATTGCTAACATTTATTGAGTGTTTACTATGTGCCAGATATGGTTCTAAGTTTTTAAAAAATGTAGTATTTAATTCTCAAAACAGCTTTATGAGGTAAGTACCATTATCATCTCCCTTTTAGAGATGAAAAAATGAAAGCACAAAAAGGCTAAGTAACTTGCCCGGGATTGCATAGGATTGGAACCGGGGTAGTATGATTCCAGAGTCTGTGACCATAAGTTCTGTGCTGCCTTGTCTAAGGCAAGTGAAAGTGCCTGAGACAATGCCTGGCCCAGTATAGACTCTCAGTAAATGAATGACCCTGGGGCTGGTAAAATCAGAGGTGTGGGAGTAGAGGTAATCATCTCTCCACTCAAAAGAATCAAGGAGATCGAGAATTAGCATGGGTTAGTGGGTAATTTTTTTTTTTTTTTTTTAGTGGGTAGGGTGTGAGTGGTGGTGGTAATTTTTCTTTAAGTTTTGAAGGGTTTGGTGGCATATGTTATAACAGGGGAGATCAACGTTGGAATGTTATTAATTAATGAAACTGTCAAAGGTTGAAATGTATAAGAGATACATTTTGGCATAAAGGTATGTGTGTGCATGTGTATACGGGTGCATGTGTGTGCGTATGTGTATTGGAGAGTTACCTGACAAGTGACCTGGCCTCATTCTTCAACTTTGCATTCTCTGAGTTGGGGATCTGAATTTTATCTTTTGGTATCTTGTATTGCTTCAGCTCAGCATTCACTCATCTTACTTTCAGGGCTAGATGCCATTTGAGCCATCTCAGCACACCACCACGAGTTGCCATAGAATTATGACTCACGGTGACCGCCAGAGTAGAACTGTGCTCCATAGGGTTTTCAGTGGATAATTTTTTGCAAGTAGATCACCGGATCTTTCTTCCGAGGCACCTCTAGGTGGACTTGAACCTCTAATCTTTTGGTTAGCAGCCAAGCACACTAACAGTACCACCCAGGGATTCCCATCCCATATCTCAGCCTAGCCCTCACTAAATGATGGGGTACACCCATTTCCAGGTATATTTGAGCATCCTTGCCTGCCACCTTTGTGATCTGCCTGAATCTCCTGTGTGTGCAGAGCCTGAGGGCTTACCACAAACTCTCAACCCTGGCTGCACGTCAAGTCATCTGAAGACTGATGCCCAGGTTTCTCCTGCTCTCCCTGCTCCACTCAGCACCCTCTGACTCTCTTAAATAAGACCCTCTGCAGGAGGAGCCAGGGTGAGTCTAATATGCCCCCAAGCTGAGAACCACTGGCTGTATATCCCTAAGCTATGAGAAGAAAACATGGTTATACAGAGAAGTTAGACTCTTAAAATACCTGGGGGGTTTTAAAAAAGTAGTAGAGCCAAATACCTTGACTTAGGGTTGATTATACCTTTTCCATTTTCCCCTCTATCCTCCTCCCTTCCTTTCCATCTTCTTCCAGTACTTCCTTTCTCCCCAGCCCCCTCTCCACTAAAAAAAAAAAAGGAATTAAAATGTTTTGTCTGGAAATAAGCGGACTTGACAATCATGGCCTGGGCTTCTGCTGCAGCTGTGTTCAGTGTGTTCAGATGCCAGCAATGTGAGTTTTAACATGGAGATTGGTGCCCAAATGCACCAGATATTGCTGCATCCCATTTCCCTTGTGCTCAGAATCATGTGGAAACCAATCAAATAATGATCTTTCAGAAATATTCAATGTATAATGTTATTAACATATAAAAGACTCATGAGCAAATCCCTTTTAAGTATGACAAGGCTTCAAAATGTGTTTGAGTATAGGGAAAAAGATTTTGGGGTGCTTGTTTATCAGCAGTGCTATGAGAGAGGCTTATTTTTTCTCTTTAAATCTGGATGAATATGCATGTGTGTGCTGCATGATAATAACAGTCATGCCAGCCAGAAGATTAGCTGAGTATTTGCTCTAGTAATTCTAGCATGCAAATTCCGAGTATGCAGAGGAGGGTGGCAGTGTGCAGCGTCTTTTGCTCATCTACATGCTAACCTCTTTGCTGTGTCTTAGGTGTGTATCAGGGGCAGCTTATTTTGAAACCTTCACGATGTCCAAAGCCCAGATAGTTGGGTCCTGGAATGGATGCTGATCCACTTTTTCTTATAGAGAGATATACAAACAGAAGAGAAGATAAAACTTAATAATTTCTGCTAAGATTGATGGCAAATTTTGAAATCAAATAGTGGTGATGGTTGTACAACATGAAGATAATTAATGTCACTGAATTGTACATGTGAGAAATGTTGAGATGGCAAATGGTTTGTTACTTATATATATGTATATAGCAATAAAAAAGAACAAATAATTATAAATACCTACGTAACTACCTTTTCCCCACGGAATGGAATATTGCCAATACCCAAGAATATGTTGTTTAAGAAAATTGGGCATGTAGAACAGACATATGTGTGGGCAGGAATGAAAACCTCTGTTAGAACTTGGAAATGTCACTTCTTGATGAGAAGATGTTTCCTTTCCTTTCCTTCTGATCTTTAGGACGCAGTAGAGGTGGAAACTCTATCAGGCAGTTCTACCCTGTCCTATAGGGTCGCTATGAGTCGGAATCGACTCGACGGCAGTGGGTTTTTTAGAGGTTCTGAAGCCTGACTGCCAGGTTTGAATGTCAACTTTTTACTTACTAGTGACCTAGGGAAAGCTCTTTCTGTTCCCTTAGTTTCCCTATCATTAAAATGGGGATAATAGAAGTACCTCCCTCATAGGATTGCCGTGAGGATCCAGTGAGTTACTACATGTATTATGTTGAACACAGTTGTGTGTTAGCTACTACTACTACTATTATTAATAATCTTTGTTCCTTTGTCCTATGTATTTGTGTGGAATCCCAGTCTGGCAAATAATATCAAGATGTATATATTTCTATATTATTCTGGTTCTCCACCAACAGGTGATGGCATCCCAGGTCAGCTTAGATGTCACTGGCTAAGGCTCAAGCATATGCACTGGTCCTCCTTCCACTCCCATGCAGAATGTTGTAGCTTGGCACAAAAATAACTTTTTTGAACATTCTACAGTATGAATGTAATTGTTGGAAAGTAGGAAGGAAGGAAATAGCATTGATTATCTAGTGAGTGCCAGACACTAAGTTCAGTGTTTTAGTTGTAGTCTCATTTAACCCTGGGGTAGGGGTTGGGGGATGTCCCTATAAGATAAAGTACTTTTAGTCCACTTACAGATTATGAAACTGAGTCTCAGAGAAGTGAAGTAACTTGTGCAATGTTATATAGCTAGTTAATGGTCATGTGGGATTTGAACATTTTCTATTTTCAAAGACTGAACTCTTGCCCACCACTTGGGGGGCTTTAAGCTCATGAAATCCAACCTCTACCCATGCAGGAATCATTTCTTCCATACTCCTAAAAACTGATAACCAAGAATTTTCTTGAATAAATCATCTATTTGGAAGAGCATGACATCTTGAATATATTAAGTATATATCAATATATCTGATTTATTTTTTATAGTCACCATTGCTGTTGAGTCAATTCTGACTCATAGTGACCCTATAGGAATGAGTAGAACTGCCCTATAGGGTTTCCAAGGAGTGGCTGGTGGATTCAAACTGCTAACTTTTTGGTTAGGAGCCAAGTTCTTAACCACTGCGCCACCAGGGTTCCTTTATAGTTACAGGTAATGCTAATGATAATTCAATACAAGTATAAAAAAAAAATTTTTTTAATAGATATTCATAACCAAGAGATTTACAAATTATTTTTTATTTACTATGTGCTATAGGCGGAATTTGAGATAGAGCCTAATACAAGCAATGTTCTAAGTAATTTTGCATTTGTATAATTTTTCTCATAACCTGCCTTCATGGCAAAAATATTAGCATATTCATCAACATGAATTACTATGTAATTAAAGCACAACTGTTTGCTTTAATCTGGGGAAGCTGACAGAAAGCTGTGCGTGTACACTTAGTGTGAACCCTCTGATTTTTTGTCTATATTTTAGTTTCTTGTGTTGTTTTCACTTTAGTTTTTTAGTGTCTTCTTATTTCAGAATTATATACCTTGCACCCTATATGAAACTAAATCAGAATGAGTCATACACCTAAAAGTAAAACAGAAACTGTCATACTTCCAGAAGAAACTATTGGAGAAAATCTTTGTAACCTTGAGTTAGACAAAGAATTCTTAGATAGGACACAAAAACCATGAACCGTAAAAAAAAAATAAAAATAAAAATAAATTGGACATTATAAAAATAAAAAACTTTGGTTCTTCAAAAGATATTAAGAAGAAAAGACAAATCTTGCACATATTTATTCCATAGCATTTCATGTAGTTTAATGCTCTTTAAATGGTGCTTTAAATTTTTTCTCAATTTCTGACTATTCATTGTTAGTTTATAAAAATTCATTTGATTTTTGTATATTAACCTGTATCCTGAGACCTGCTAAACTAACTTATTAGTTTTAGTAACTTATTTGTCCATTCTTTGGGATTTTCTACGTAAATGATCACCTATTCTGTAAACAGTGACAGCTTTATTTCTTCCTTGACAATCTAAATGTATTTTATTTCCTTTTCTTACCTTACTGCACTGGCTAGGACTTCCAGCATGATACTGAATAAGAATGGTGAGAGTAGATATGCCTGGTTCTTGTTCTTAGGGGACCTTAGGGGAAAAGCACTTACTCTTACACCATTCAAAATTATGCTAGCTGTAGGTTTTTGTACTTTTAACATATTAATGGCAGGGTTACAGTCTCCCAACTGACTTTTTCCCTATATCTTTCACATTCTGCTGAAGGGTAGAGAAAGAAAGAGGCTGAGCCAAGAGTAGTCTTAAAAAAGCTACACTTTGTGGAGGTCCACTTTAGTTTGTTTTAGAAATATTTGATCTTCCTGTCCTGTGGGCCGGTGCAGGTATATTCCCCCTAGTTTGTTCTTCTCTCCCTGTACTCGTTAGCCCTGAAAAATGTCAGAGCTAACATTTGATGAGACTTATCCCAGCTAAAACCTTACTTTGTGAGAATGAATAGCTTTTAACACTTCCTTGTATTTATAACAGGAATTCTCATCAAATTTTTACCTTCTAGTTTCTGTGAGACAAAACAAGGGCCTTATATCTTTGTTGATAAGACATCAAGTAACTGTTATTAATGAACAAAACTGTAAAGGGAAATATACTTTTTAATTTGTCAGTGTTGTTATTCCCCTGTGACTAAATTACTACACATTTAATAGCACTGGCAGCAACAGCAGACTACGGAGATGTAATCACCCAGTTAATTAAATAAGGATTATATTACTGAGAAAAGTTAAACCATCAACTCAACCATGTGAAAAACAGTTTTAAAATCACCTTAAAAATGTATTTCCGATTTGTTTAGCTGGTAGTAGAGTTTGTACAAAGTATCAATCACTGTAATAGCATTATAGTGTTTTTTTTTTTTAACAATTACTTGAAATCAGAAAATAGTCTATTTTTAGATTTTTCCAAAGTGTTTCTTTTATAAGTTGTTTATTTGTCACTTATTAGAAGAGATAATGAAATCTTTATCAAAGTAGGCAATAGAACCAGAGTTGAGGTTATGGGACAGGGAATGTATAGGAAATGTCCCATACAGAAGAAGATTAATAGAAAAAAAAAAACCTCCCTCCTGGATTTCTTTGTGGACTAGGGAGTACGCTTTGATGTGGCTGGGGTCGCTTTGATGTGGCTGGGGTCGGAGGAATGGAAGTACAATAGAACTGTAGATGCATACTTCTTCCATGCCAGGATCTGAAAAAGAGGTGACAATAACAAAGGCAATGAAATCTGGGGAGGAAGGGTGGCTGGAGTGGCAGTCACTCTGCAAGGGAGATGATGCTAAAAAAACAGAACAACAACAACAACAAAAACAAACCTGTTGCCATTGAGTCGATTCTGACTCACAGTGACCCTACAGAGTAGAACCGCCTCATAGGGTTTCCAAAGAGCGGCTGGTGGATTTGAACTGCTGACTTTTGGTTAGCAACTTTAGCTCTTAGACTATTTCAGAACAGCAAAAGAATGGCATTTTAGGAGAACACAGGAAGTGCATATTGGGGGGAAGGGGCTAGGGGCTGATAGAAAGCAGTACAGACAAGAAGAAGTTGGGCTGGCTGGAAGGAAAAGGATGCTCAGTTTATTTCTGGAGCTGACTCTGAAGCCAGAGCAGAACAGTCCAGTTGTGGTCAGTTGAGGGTAGGAAGGGGAAGAGACATGGATGACACCCAGATTTCTAGCTTGGGACGTTGGTTGGATCATAAAGAATTAACTGAGGGGTTAGGGACTATGCCAATTAAGAATCATTTGATGAAAGAGATACCATCCTTGACCTGAAATAGAGGACAGACCTAAAACTCAGGCCAATGGGGTGGGGAGTGGGGGGCGGGGACACAAAAGAAATAGTCCATCTTGGTATTGGAAGTGGAAGATAGAGTGAATTTCTAAGAGAGAAGCTAGGGGCCCAAAGTTTCGCATAATATGAAGAGCTGACTCACCAGAGAGGTAAAACCAAGGAGCCTTGGAGGAAACAGAGTGGTGGCCTACTTGAGGCAAACTAATTGAGCAACAGGAAACTCTGGGCGCTTGTAGCTCACCTTCTCTTTAAGGGGACTCGTTTTTCATTTATCAGGCTAATACATTGAAAAAAAAAAAAAAAGTTGCCGTGAAGTCAATTCTGACTCATGGTGACCCTATAGGACAGAGCAGAACTGCCCCGTAGAGTTTCCAAGGAGTGCCTTGTGGATTTGAACCGCTGAAATTTTTGGTTAGCACCCATAGCTCTTAACCACTATGCCACCAGCGTTTCCAGGCTAGTACATATTGAGTGTCTATTATGTGTGAGGCACAGGTGCCGTGTTATAAAGATGAATAAAAGAGTTTTCGGGAGGTTATGTATGAGAGGGGGACAGACTAAATCTATAATTACAAATATAATTCCAACTGGAAATTGCCACAACAACAGCAGGAGTAAAGTGAGCTAAAATCTGAGTTATGGCTCTGAGTAGTTTGGAAAGTGCAGTGGAGAGGAGAAAGGGCAGGAAGAACATTTTAGGCAGAAAGAAAAGCATGTACAAAGGGCATTTAAAATAGTGCGCTACTTATACTACATATAGATGAGCATGGAGGGAGGGTTAATTTTTTCTCATGGCATTTTCTGGTCCTTACGAATCCTTTTTCTGTTCAAAGTTTTCCCTGATACAAACTATCTTGCTTAAAATCTTAGCACCTTTGGTTCATCTATGTGGTTTTTAGCTTTTCGGAAAGAAGGCAGTTAAATGCCAGGCATCTCTGAACTGAATGTACTCTGTATTTGCCAGTAGTCTTTGTTCTCTGCCATGTGAGAAATTAAAGTTGGTATCAGCACTGTCATACCCAGCTGTTCTGAAATCAAGAAATCACTCTGATGAAGAATCTGACAGTGTAGACAAGTTGAAGTCACCTAGTTTCATGGTTTAACTGCCCAGGCAAAGAAGAGTCCTGTTTCAGTTCTTGGTGTCTCCTTGTTTCTATACTAACCCCTGAACCTTGAAAGAATCAACCCTTTCTGGCTGCTTCTGGGCATTGCTGACAAACTGAGGGTAAAACTGATCTCCAGGCATCTCCCTGACACCCCACACATGTGCTGAACCCTCCTTAGGCCACATGCCCAGGGATCTTTCCGTTTGTCTCTCTTCTGGGCTTGCAGCCAGACTCAAGTTTTCAAGATGTTGTCTTCCAAATTCTGCCTTCATTAACTCAATCTGCAGCCCCTTCTTTGTCACTGTTTTCTTGTCACTGTTTTCATTTTTCCTGCAGTCATCTGTGTTCATAGTCTGTCCCATCTCATGTATTTGCATTTGCAAATGACTACATTTACGCTGGAAACCCTGGTGGCATAGTGGTTAAGAGCAATAGCTGCTAACCAAAAGGTCGGCAATTTGAATCGACCAGGTGCTCCTTGGAAACTCTATGGGGCAGTTCTACTCTGTCCTATAGGGTCGCTATGAGTTGGAATCGACTCGATGGCAATGACAGTTTATACATTTACATTTAAGTCACACAAAACAGCTTTTGTCTCCTGCATAGAGAAACACACCTGGAATGCACATCAAACTGGGGAACTGGGCTAGTCATCCCAGGGTACTGTGGTTTTGATTGACTGGACCCAGCATCCAAATTAAAGAGGATGGTGCTGGGCAGATATTTCACACAAGAGCTAAGATGAAGACTCCCATCCACAGGGTTACCTAAAAAAAGTTTTGAGGAAGGGAGTTATGAGCAGCCCTAGCTCTCTACATATTACCAAAAAGGGGTTTGGGTACTCATAATTGGATATTTTGATAAGGGTATGGAGATACACCCATGCACTGCCGTCAAGTCAGTCTCAACTCATAGTGACCCCATAGGGTTTCCAAGGCTGTAAATTTCTATGGAAACAGGCTGCCATATCTTTCTCCCACGGAACCACTGCTGGTTTCAAATGGCTGACCTTTTGGTTAGCAGTTCGTTGCTTTAACCATTGTACCACCAGGGCTCCTTATGGAGGTATAACCCATTGCCATCGAGTCGATTCTGACTCATAGTAACCCTATAGCACAGAGTAGAACTGCCCCACAGGGTTTCCAAGGAACGCCTGGTGGATTCGAACTGCTGACCTTTTGGTTAACAGCCATAGCTCTTAACCACTACGCCACCAAGGTTTCCTTATGGAGGTATAGGTAAGAGGAATTTGTACCCGACCCTATAAAAGGGAACACTGATAGAAGAGCTTGTGGAGGCAGCAAGAAAAGAGAAAGTGGACAAAATACATGGGGCATATAGGTTTAAAAAAAAAAAAATGGACTAGGTGTGGACTCAAGATGAAGGAAGCCCAGAAGATTAACCAGCAGCAATTCACTGCATTTGGCGTAATGTAATCCCACAACACTTCCTGCCCTTCTCTGATTGCTTCTTCTCCAGATACGTTATAAGCTCACTTACCCCTCCTGTTCCCTTTCTTGAGCTCAAGTTTTAGCCCTTAGTCCTATCCTCTTCTATCTCAGCTTTCTCTTTCAGCTCTCTCCTCATCCAGGCTCACAGATTCACTTATTACTTGTGTGGCAACAGACTCTCAAATCTGTGTCTGCAGTCTTGAGGTCTCATTCAACCCTGCTCCCATTTTCATTGCTTATTGGACATTTCCACTGGCTGTTGCACTGTCACCTCAGATTCAGTGTGCTATATTCAGACATCCAATTGGAGGAGTCCAGTGAAATGACCTCTAAGATCTCTTCCAATTCTGATTTCATACGCTTTACGGCAAAAAGCAAATTCATCATCTTACCACTTCACATAGCACTTCTTTTTGTTTTCCTGTTTCTGTCAGTAGTTAATGTCCCCAAACTAGTGGTCATCAGCTCTCTCTGATGTTTCCTCTTTGTTTTGTTGATCTTGTATCTAGCTCTTCCCCTTGGTCCATGCAGCTGTCCCCAGTTCTGAACTTTATTCCTTCAACGTGGTTCTCATTAAGTTTATTTCCTGTGATCCACCTTCCATACCATTGCCAGCCTAAACCAAAAAAAAAACAAACCCACTGCCGTCTAGTTGATTTCCAACTCATAGCGACCATATAGGACAGAGTAGAACCACCCCATAGAAATTCCAAGGAGGGCCTGGTGGATTTGAACTGCCAACCTCTTGGTTAGCAGCTGCAGTACTCAAACACTACGCCACCAGGGTTTCCATTGCCAGCCTAAGCACTGTTTAACACGGTTTTCATGACCCATGTAACTGGCTGTACGCTATCTATGTGGCCCTTTCCCCTATAACTTTTCTACATGCACCATTTTTGCTAGCCATGCCAGTCATTTCACCATTCCAGGAACAAGACCTTCTCCCCTGTGCTAAAGAGATGGCCTCATGGTCACAGTTTATCTCCTCCTTGAAGTCTTTTCAGCCCATTCCGTTTTTTTCTTTGCCTTCCTCTGCAACTGATCATTTTTACTACACAATTTAACATACATGTTCAGTGTCTCCTGTTTCAAGTATATTAGTCTTACATCCTTAATTTGAATACACACTGTTACCAAATCACAGTGATCATTATTCTTGTATTCCTCCAAATGCCAAGAATGTAACGGGGTGTAAAAATGGCTTGAGGGAGGTGTCTAACCTCCTCCAGCTCCACAAGGGGGAAGGAGAACCAAGATCAAAAGCCCAAGGCTGATTCCTCTGAGGTAGAGGTCAGACACGCTTCCTCTCTACACCATTTTTAACAATTCTGACACTAACAGTTCCTTCCGTAGCACTCTCTATTAGGTTCGATAACTCACTGCGATGGCCACGGAGAACTCAGACCATACTCACAATTAGGGGTCTATTCGGGAAATATCAGTTACAATTCAGGGTCAGGAACACTCAGTCTTCCATCAGGATAGCCTCTTCCCTGCTGTGCCCACAGGTACACCTTTTCCTGGCCCTGAGCCTCTGCCCAAAGGCACTCAGCTTTCTCTCTCCATGGGCTGGGAAGGCACCGTCTCCTGCTGCTGGCTCTCTGCTGCCAGGTCTCAGCTTTTGGGTCTCTCTGCTGGTCTCTCCTTCCTTGGTGGTGGACTCCTCCTCCCTGCTCTAAAATTGCTCTTTTAAGGCAAAACTGACCAATCCCCTTGGTAGGCCACAATTACCCTATCACACAATTACCTGGGTAGGAGTTACAAGACAGTGACTAGGAAGGCCACACACAAAAGTAAGTATACCATACATGGGCTCAACAAACGTTGGTTAATTGATAACTGGGATTCTGAATTAAAGAAAATTTTTAGTCTGATGAGTTTAAAACTAGTTAGTCTTAGTGGAAAACTTACTCAGTTTGTTCAATTTGGTATGGTTAAAAGGACTATCGTGAATCTCTTTTCCTTCCTGTACTTGCATCCCTCCCACAATACTGCAGCCAGTCTTTGTCGTCAATTTCTTGTCCTTACTACTAAAATTAGTAGATCTTTCTGCTGATCATGTTACTTCCCTGGTTCAAAACCAAATGTTTACAGGATAGCACTCAAACTCTTTGTTACAGTATTTTAAATTTCCCACATGATTTGGTCCTTGCATTCTTAGCATCATAGATCTTCTAGACTCTCTATTTCCCCCAACCCCCACCCTCATACTTCTTGCCCACCTTCCACGTTCCCTCTCATTCTCCATGTGCTACATTCCCTGTCTGGAACATTCGTAGCCCCTTTTTTCACCCGGTTTAACGCCTTTCTCTTTCAAGGCTCAACTCTGGCTGGCCTTCCTTCCAAAAACCTTTCAGGGCCCCATCTGCTCTGGGTTAGATGCTTCAGTAATGACATCCTGATATGGTTCAGTTCCACCCCGTCCATATTTCTATCAACATGTGTCACATTGTATTGTAATATTCGGTATAATTATTTATGTCCCTAATAATCCTAAAACTTCTTGAGGGTAGGGATAGTGTCTCATTAATGTTTGTATCCTCAGACCTAGCTTGGAGCAAAAGCTGGCTAAAGTTTATTGAATGAATGCCTACTTAAATTTTTCAATTTGAAGATGGTATCACTTAGATCCAGTCTTTATACATAGGTAAGCATTGTAACTGATGACTGAAGATCCTTTGAAGCCTATAATGTATTCAAGGAGGTATTTTGCTTTCTTCTTTTATCTAGGTAGCTACAACTCTATTTTATATTCTTAATATTTACCTTTGAACTTATTTGTTTTTGATTCATTCTTTACAATAGGTATAGCAGAATGGGATAAGGCAGCGGCATTTTCTTACATTCCATTTTATCTTTTATCAGCATATTGTTCTTCATGTACGGCTTTTCCTGAATCATCAGTATTGGGCTAATAGACTGGAAGGCCTAAGTTGAATGGTAATTACTTACTCTTGCTGATAGCCCAGATGGAAATCTGTGTTTAGTGCAGATCTTTTAAGCAATTTGAAATGATCTCAAATTCATCTCTCTTTGCCATATGTTAAAATGTCACATTATGGTTTTAAAATTCAGGATGAGAACTGAAGTTTCAGAAGAAGCCTGCCTGTGGAAAAGTCCTTAAATCTGTCCTTTCTAAAATCAGAACCATTTGTTCATCTCAAATTAAACATCCCCAAAGAAATGAACCCTGTCTCCCTTTGACAGAGTAGTACTGGGAAGAATAGGGTTCTAGTTCACAAAGACCCAAGACAGAAAGGACAAAGAAGAAGCAGATATGGAAGCCCAGTGTGGTACCAGGAGGCCTTCTTATAGTCCTATAAAAGTCCTAAGTCTTGGATTTAAGTCTTCCCAAGTAGAGAGTTCCTTTGCCTCAGTTGTTAAGTTGGGCTCCAGAATGGATTGTTCATATCTAAGGATCACTAATCCATCTCAGGAGCCCTGTTAAAATTTACGGAGGCTACCCAAAATGTTGGCAGTTTGAATCCACCAGCCACTCCTTGGAAACACTATGGGGCAGTTCTACTCTGTTTTATAGGGTCTCTATGAGTCAGAATTGACTCCATGGGTTTTTTTTTTTTTTTTAACCCATCTCTTGTTTCAGCTGTGGAAGACTTCACGTTTTTCCACAAGTATTGATTTCTTCTCTCTCATTTTTGTATGAAGAATACAGATAGAAAAATTCCAACTCAAGAGAATCCTGTGAAAAGGTACTTAGACCACTGTCTTCATTTTCCAGATCTGAAGAACAGATCAGAGAAATTAAATGGCTTACCTAAGGTCACATGGCCAATTAACACTGGAATGGCAGAATCTATTCCCCAGCTAGGGCTCCTGCCATCACTTTCAGAAGTATATTCCAGCAGGGACTTCTGATCACTTAATAGCTGTGTTTTCAAATTATTTTCGTTAACCTATGTCCTTCTTCTTGTCTGGGAAATGACCCTAAATAATTTAGCTTCCTTTCTTAGTATAGTTAGAATCTTATCTAGAGACTTATTAATGGGGGCTATAAGTTCAATGCATTTTATAAATGAAACAGGGCTATGATAAAGCTCTTGTTTCTCAATACTGAGTTCAGGGTGAAAAATAGTTCTGCAGACCCATTCAGTTTATTATGTGCTGCTCTTCTCATTGGTTCAATGCATCTCATGTATCTTTGCAAATGGTAGATGTTCTGAGTGGTGTCATTATGATATTGAAGAACTTAGCACTAAAGAAATGTGTCAAGTATATGCCTCTTGTGATTTCAGAAACCTTTCACAGCACTCACAGCCAAAGACAGGTCGATGCTGATTCATTGTGAAGGGATTGGTTTGGATCCTACAACCCAAAATTGTTATGTACTTTAACAACTCCATCAATGTAATGTAACTGACAAGGCACTTAGATGGATACGGTGGGGGATCAAAAATATGATTCTCTGAACTCAAGGTGCTTGTACTATATTTACTTGTGTATTGCTTTTCTTATTCCTGAGCTTTCATAAAGAAGTGCTGGTGGTGCAGTGGTTAAAGCACTAGGCTGCTAACTGAAAGGTCAGCGGTTTGAAACCACTAGCCTCTCCGCGGGAGAAAAGATATGGCAGTCTATTTCTTTAAAGATTTACAGCCTTTGAAACCCTATGGGGCAGTTCTACTCTGTTCCATAGGGTTGCTATGAGTCAGAATTGACTCATCTGCAGTGGGTTTGGTTTTTGGTTTTGGAGCTTTGATACTTTTTGTTGGCACATTTTCTTTAAGTTTATTGTTGTTATTAAAGCAGTGAAATTGCCAGGTACCTAGTGCTTCACAAGTATATTATTAACAACTATTTCTTTTGGAGGAAATGGTCACATTTTAGTACTTACCCTAAATGACCATAAAAATAATGGTTTGACATAGTTTATCAGCATTGATTTAAAAGTTGCTTATAGGTATTAGGGAGCCCTGGTGGCACAGTAGTTAAGAGCTCAGCTGCTAACCAAAAGGTTCACAGTGTAATCCACCAGCTGCTCCATGGAAACCCTGTGGGGTAGTTCTGCCCTGTCCTATAGGATTGCTGTGAGTTGAAATTGACTTGACGGCAATGGGTTTTGATTTTTATAGGTATTAGCCACAGTTTTGAAGACAAAATGTATGCATTAGGGACATTTAAGATCTCTTTTTGTAACAAATTTCTCAGTTTATATCTGGTATTTGTTGAGGTTTTATTTATTGGTAAATTTTTTCTACCAGTAGGTCTATGAATAGTCCTGGAATTTCTTAAAAACAGCCTGGTAAAGAAGAAAAGTTGCAGATGCCTGGGGATACCTAGTTGAAAGTTCATGTTATCTACATAGCATCTGTTTCATTTGAAGATAAGTCTAAGTATAGCTGAGGCAGAGTAGGATTTTAAGAACTGGAGGGAGTCTTTAGATTCCCTTGCTTTATAGTTGAGAAAATGGAGTTAAAAACATAAAGTGACTTTTCCCAAATCACTTAGAACTAGTTCTAGAACCTGGGTCTCCTGTCCTCTAGGCTTGCATCCTTTCTACAACTTCACCCTGTCTATTTTATTCCAGAAAGATAAACAAATATTTCACATCTGATCACCTCCTAATGAGTACATCTATTACTGAGACTGGCAAACTTGGTGATTCTATCAGAGCAAGAAATCTTATTTGTAAAAAGGCTAACTAATTATCCATGATGTTTTAAATGTCTGCATTGTCCCTGAGCTTAAGTGTGAAAATCAGAAAGCTCAAGGGTATATACACTTCCTAATAGATTTCCTTTAGTTTAACACATACCGATGGTAAAACCAAATTGATCTTAGCTATTCAACGACAGTAACATTACAAGCAGGAAACTAATTTCAAAATCCTGTTAACTGCGATAATGCTGATTTTTGTGTCAGCAGCTACTACTGAGTTATGAGTGTAGTGATAAAGATATAATAAACATTTTGTCTAAGAAAATTAAATATTCACCTTAGTGACTGAAAACATATTCAAAACACTTTGCCTAGACATCAGTGACAATAATTGTCATTTTAGTAACTCAGATTTTATTTCTTCAGTTGAAATTCACAGTATCCCAGGTTGATATGTAAGCCATATTGTTGAAAGATTGGAGGCGCTAGATTTTATCAAGGATTGAAACTGAATTGAAATGTTGTGGGATGTTTTACTAGATAAAGAGGTAGGGGAGACAACTGTTGTTGTCTGTGTTTGAGAAGAAAAGGATGGCACTGGTATCTGGACCTATTGCTTAGACCTGTTGCCAAATGAAGAAGTTCCTTCATTAAGGCTTTTGTTTGTTTCTTTTTGTAATTTTTGTTTTCTGTTTTTGCTAGAGGGACATGACCCTTAATACTTATACCTTGTTGCAAGTTTCTGGATGCCTTTGTTGATTCAGAGGCATTAGACTTAAAATATCTTCTTTATAATAATCTCTCCCTTGACAGTATCCAGTTTACTCTGATAGCTATAGTGAGTCTGTGTCCCATCCTATTTAATAATTGAGTTTTTTCCCCAATAGTAATGTAGTGTTAAGACAGGATTATCATCTATTTTTAAAAATATAGCAAACCGTTCAAGTTTGAATTAAGTTTCTTATACCAAAGTGAAAAGCCAAACCCATTACCATCCAACTCATAGAGACCCTGTTGAGTCGATTCTGATTCATAGTGACCCTATGTACAACAGAATAAAACACTGCATGGTCCTGTGCCATCTTCACAATTGTAGAGACCCTATAAACCAAACCTGTTGCCGTCGAGTCGATTCCGACTTAGAGCAACCCTATAGGACAGAGTAGAACTGCCCCATAGAGTTTCCAAGGAGTGCCTGTTGGATTTGAACTGCTGATCTGTTGGTTAGCAGCCATAGCACTTAACTACTATGCCACCAGGGTTTCCAGAGACCCTACAGGAGATAGCAAAACGGCCTCATATTGTTTCCAAGACTGTAAATCTTCACAGAGGCAGACTGCCATATCTTTCTCCCATGGAGCAGCTGATGAATTCGAACTGCCAACCTTTCGGTTAGCAGCTTAATGCTTTAACCATTGCACCACCAGGGTGCCAAGTTTCTTGTAGGAGCTGCAAATATTTGGGTCTGCATAGGTACTAAGGAGAGAAGATGGAGGTTCAGTTTCTCTCTCTAATGGTGGGACTCAGAGCTCTGGGACTTGGTCCCTTTGTCTTTCAGGTAAAGGATGGGACTGAATGGTCTCTGTGGGTACTTTCCACTCTAACAGTTATTTATGATTATAATGCTTGTTGTATCTGCACCTTTCAGTCATTAAGAAAAGAAAGAAAGTTTTGCCTTGGAGTGGCAATGAGAAGAATATGAAGTCTAGACTCTAAGAATGATGTTTGTTTTAAGAAATATAATGGTGTCTTATTCTGTTATATTCTGAAGCCAGTGTCTTCTCATACATTCTTGTAACGTGCAGAGCACCTAGTATTTTAACTTTTTTTTAAACCATAGTTGTTCTAACAGATAAACTCTGAAATCTTAGCGGTCCAGCAAAACAGAAATTCATTTTTTTGCTTACATAAAGCCCAGTTGGCTTGGGGTGGGTGCCATTCTGTTCCATGTAGTTAGTTGTTCAGGGATCAAGGCTGAGGGAGATGTGGGGCTGCCTTGAGAATCACTGCTCCGGTGTTGCCCTCGCCTTCTTTGGACCACAACTATGGCTGTTTAGAGTCTGTGTGCTTCTCCAGCCCCTGCTTAGGTAGATCTCAGGATGCCCTGTGTTTGGAGCTGGCCTGGATGTCATTTTTCTTTCTCTGGAGGCAGCCACCTACTGATGCCTTTGCCCTGAGCATGATAAAAATGCCCCATTTCCACGAGACTTTCCTGGGTTGTGAGAAGAACTAGTACCCTTGATCCTGTTTGGATCAAGGCTTAGAATACATGTACCTGTGGGGTACTTGTTTTTCTTTTGATGCTGCCACAGCTAGGAGTCCTAGAGTGGGGACTTTGTTTTCTGTAATGAACACCGGAATACATAGTCTGATACAGTCTTGATTTCCTGGTTTGCTCTTAATAAATTGTTTTATTGGAAAAGAATGAAATTTTACCTACTTAGAAAGGTCTGGGTTGTGTGTTCACTAAAGCCTTGGCCCACTGGAGCCCAGCAAAGCATTCCAAAAAGGGCAGACAAAAATGGTCTCTTTCCTAAGATCCACCCCATGCTTACCTTGAGCTCTCCTGCTCAGCAGTGGTATTAGTTTTGACACTCTGTCCCCGCTTGCTTGGTTCTCTGCCACCCTAAAATTTCTGTTTTTGTTTTTCCTTTTCTTATTGCACTTTAAGTGAAAGTTTATAATTCAAGTCACTTTCTCATATAAAAACTTACACGCATATAGTTATGTGACCCTTGTTGCTCTCCCCATAATGTGACAGCACTCTCCTCCTCTCCACTCTGTATTTCCTGTGTCCATTCAGTGAGCTTCTGTCCTCCTCTACCTTCTCATCTCGCCCACTTAGGCGCTGCCCACTTAGTCTTTTTCAATCTCTTCTTTTGTTATAGGTTTATTTAGTTGTTCTATCTCTGGTATTTTATGTAGGTAGTGAGTTTCTAGAAATTTGTCCATTTCCTCTAGGTTTTCAAATTTGTTAGAGTTCAATTTTTCATAGTAATCGGATATGATTCTTTTAATTTCAGTTGGGTCTGTTGTGATATTGCCCATCTCATTTCTTATTTGGGTTATTTATTTCCTCGTCTGTTTTTCTTTTGTCAATTTGGCCAGTGGTTTATTGATTTTGTTGATCTTTTCAAGGAACCAGACTATGGTCTTATTAACTCTTTCAATTGTTTTTCTATTCTCTATTTCATTTATTTCTGTCCTAATTTTTATTATTTGCTTTCTTCTGGTGCCCAGGTGTTTCTTTTGCTGCCCTCTTTCTGTTTGTTCAACTTGTAGGGATTATTCTTTGATTTTGGCCATTTGTTCTTTTTGGATGTGTGCATTTATTGCTATAAATTGATGTCTAAGTACTGCTTTTGCTATGTCCCAAAGGTTCTGGTAGGAAGTATTTTCAT
This sequence comes from Loxodonta africana, assembly GCF_030014295.1. Classification (NCBI taxonomy): domain Eukaryota; kingdom Metazoa; phylum Chordata; class Mammalia; order Proboscidea; family Elephantidae; genus Loxodonta; species Loxodonta africana. The sequence continues at coordinate 42,406,752 of NC_087360.1, read as the reverse complement.
TCTCATTTGATTCTATGAATTTCTTTATTCTGTCCTTAATTTCTTCTATACCCCAATTGTTTTTGAGCAAGATGTTGTTCAGTTTCCATGTGTTTGATTTTTTTTCCTTGCTTTTTCTGTTATGGATTTCTGCTTTTATGGCTTTATGGTCAGAAAAGTTGATTTGTAATATTTTGATGTTTTGAATTCTGTTAAGGCTTGCTTTATGGCCTAATATGTGGTCTCTTCTGGAGAATGCTCCATGTGCGTTGGAAAAGAAAGTATACTTGGCTGCTTTTGGGTGGTGTGTTCTGCATGTCTTTGAAGTCAAGTTGGTTGACTGTGGTGTTTAGATCCTCCGTGTCCTTACTGAGCTTCTTTCTGGATGTTCTTTCCTTCACCAAAAGTGGTGTGTCGAAGTCTTCCACTAATTATTGTGGAGCTGTGTATCTCTATTTTCAATGCTGTTAGAGTTTTATGTATTTTGGAGCCCTATTGTTGGGTGTGTAAATATTTATTATGGTTATGTCCTTCAGGTGTACTGACCCTTTAATCATTATATAGTGTCCTTCCTTATCCTTTGTGGTGGATTTTACTTTAAACTGTATTTTGTCAGAGATTAATATTTCCACTCCTGCTCTTCTTTGATTATTGTTTGCTTGATATATTTTTTTCCATCCTTTCAGTTTTAGTTTGGGTCTTTAAGTCTAAGGTCTTTCTCTTGGAGGCAGTATATAGACAGGCCGTGTTTTTTAATCCATTCTGCCACTCTCTGTCTCTTTATAGGTGCATTTAGTTCATTTACATTCAGTGTAATTATTGATAGGTATGAGTTTAGTGCTGTGGTTTTGATGTCTTTTTTTTTTTTCATGTTGTTGACAGATTCTTTTTTCCACTCAATTTTTTGTGCTGAGTCATTTTTCTTCATGTATTTTCCTGTTTTTTATTGTTGTTGATTTTGTTTTTGCCGAGTACTTATGTTTTTCTTGTATTTTATTTTGATGTGTAAGGTTGTTAGTTTCCTTTGTGGTTACCTTAATATTTACCCCTATTTTTTTAAGTTTAAACCAGTCTTTCATTTCTTTACATCACCTTGACTTCCTCTCCATATGAAAGATCTATGACTACATTTTTTTAGTCCCTCTTTTTTGTTTTAATGTCATCACCTTTTACATAATGACATCTCTGTTTCCCTGTTTGGAGCGTTTAACTTTGATTTGTTTTTGTGATTTCACTATCTGGGTATGTATCTCATTGCTCTGTCCTATATTCTAGTCTTGGGTTGTTATCTGATGTTATTGATTTTCTAAACGGAGGACTCCCTTTAATATTTTTTGTAATTTTGGTTTGGTTTTTGCAAATTCCCTAAAGTTCTACTTATCTGGTATTGCCCTAATTTTACCATCATATTTGAGAGACAGTTTTGCTGGGTATATATAATTCTTGGCTGGCAGTTTTTTTTTCCTCCAAGGCTTTATATATGTCATCCCATTTGCCTTCTTGCCAGCATGGTTTCTGCTGAGTGGTCTGAGCATAGTCTTATTGACTCTCCTTTGTAGGTGACGTCTTGTTTATCCCTAGCTGCTCTTAAAATTCTCTCTTTATCTTTGGTTTTGGCAAGTTTGATCATAATACGTCTTGGTGACTTTCTTTTGGATCTACCTGTGTGGGATTTGATGAGTACCTTGGATAGATATCTTCTCATCTTTACAATATCAGGGAAGTTTTCTGCCTACAAATCTTAAATTGTCTCTGTATTTTCTGTTATCCCCTCCTTCCCCATTCTGGCACTCTCATCAGTCATAGGTTATTCCTCTTGATAGAGTCCCACATAATTGGAAGTTTTCTTCATTAAAAAAAAAATTCTTTTGTCTGAATTTTATTCATATATGTTGGTGGCAGGTGCTTTATCTTCAGTCTTACTAATTCTGACTTCCGTTGCCTCAATTCTGCTCTTATGACTTTCTATTGTGTTGTCTAATTCTGAAATTTTATTGTTCATGTTCTTGATTTTTGTTTGCTGTCTCTCTATAGATTCTTGCAGCTTATTTGTCTTTATGCCCTTCTCTAATCTTTTTAAGTTCCTTTGTTGCTTTGTCTGTGTGCTCCTTGGCTTGTTCTGCATTTTGACTGATCTCCTTCCTGATCTCTTGAAGAGTCCTGTATATTACACTTTTGTATTTTACCTCTTGTAATTCCAGGATATTCTCTTCATCTGGAAGATTTCTTTATTCTTTGTTTTGGGAGCTTGGTGAAGCCATCATGGTCTGCCTCTTTATGTGATTTGATATCGACTGTTGTCTCCAAGAAAACCCTGGTGGCATAATGGTTAAGTGCTACAGCTGCTAACCAAAGGGTCAGCAGTTTGAATCTGCCAGGCGCTCCTTGGAAAGTCTATGGGGCAGTTCTACTCTGTCCTATAGGGTCGCTATGAGTCGGAATCGACTTGACGGCACTGGGTTTGGTTTTGGTTGTCTCCGAACCATCAATAAATTATTTTATTATTTAATGTTTGCTTACTGTGTCCTAGTTTCTTGTTTTGTTTTGATATGCCCAAATAAGTTGCATGAGTGAGCTAGTTTGATTATTGGCACCTTTGAAGCTCTAATGCCCTGTCACCAGGTGGTTAGAGCTGTTACTAGGTATGTGAACCCAGTTGTCCATTTAATTTTATTATATGTGTTCAACTTATGTGTCCAGGTAGCCAGTCACCAAGTGTGTGGTACAGGCTCTCACCTATAGTCTTAGATGAGCAGGTGTGATTGGTGTAGGCACAGGTGTCTGGCTGCAGTAGGGGGTCATGTGCTGAGTAAGGCAGGGGGATGTCAACTACACCTGAGTGTCTGTGAGGAAAGCATGTCCATGTTCCCTAGATCACCTAGTTGGGTGGGTTTTGCAACTGGACTATGGACACCCAATACTGTTGGCTTTTTAAGGACTGGGAGGCATCACTTATCCTTGGTCCCCTGTCGTAGGTGGCTAGGTGGTATGGGTGGAGCTACCAGTCCTCAGGCCCCAGATGTGATTAGGGGAGGACCCTGCTTAATAGGCAGAGCAGTGTCAAACGTCGTGAACCTACCTTTCCACCATATAGCTGAAACAATTGAAGTTAGACTTCCGGTATATACCCTATTGTACTGTGCTGATGAGGGCCTATATTGTTGAAATGGGCCCAGACAGGTCTATGCAGGCATGAAAGGCATTCAAAATCCATGGACCCCTGATATCTGTGCCTAGGCAAAGGAGCTCTTTCTGCCTTGAGTTCCCAGTTTAGGGGCGCTGGTGGATTATTTTTCCTGTTCGTTAATTTGTTTCCTTTCTAAGCCAGGAGAATGGCTCAGGACATGGCATGGTTCCTAGCAATGGGTCCTACGTCCAGCCCAGGCAATGCAGCTATAACTAAAGCCGGCCCGGGACCCAGGGCGGAACAGGGAGGAGTCAGGTAAATGGGGGAGAGTTTTTTTCCCAAAGGGGTGTTTTTTGATCCCCGTGGTAGATTAGATGCATGTACTTATCTTTTGCCGATTAATCGCTGCTGTTCACTGATTCTGGAGTTGTGAGTAGATTCTCTGGCACTCGGTCTCTCCTGATATGGAAAACATGTCCTGAATGCCACTGCTTGCCTCAACACTGGCACCAATGGATCCTGGCCTGCAGAGTGCTGGTTCCCACTGGGTCAGGTCTGGCAGCTCCTCGCTGCTTCTCAACTGTCTGTGCCTCTGCCTGCCACTCAGTCTGATTCCTCAACTTTGTCTTTGATGTTCACGGCTCTTAGATTGTCATATATAATTGATTCACTTGTTTTTTTGGGGTCTTTGTTGTAAGAGGGACCACAGGAAGTGTTTGACTTATCCGCCATCTTGGCCCTGCCTCCCACCTTAAGGGTTTTTATATAGTCAAATGTGAATACCTAAGTTATATACAATTCACATATTTATTACTATCAAGCATTGTTTGAACTTGTTTTTTTTATTTCCTTCATTTGAATGCGTTGAAGAAGACATGAAACCAGATGTTTTCAGAAGCAAGAGGATTAAGAGCTGTGCTAGTATGCTCTGCCTACTTCTTCACCGCTTCCAAATATTGCCAGAGTTTTGAAACCTGCCACTACGCTCTTTTTAGCTGATTTGCTGAACTTGACCTCTTGCCCATGACCTATACCTTGATATCTTCCGTTCCAGTCTTTCTTTCTGGGCTCACCTATCAAATTTACAGTTAGTCCTGCAAATAGATAATATCTATACCCTCAATAAACTTGTATACAGATGGAGAAGACAGAAAATAACCAGTAATCAAATGTATATGGTAGTTTTTGAGCACGGTTAGATTAACCAGTAAGCAAGGTATGCACAGGCTTGCAGTAACAAGGTACATATGGGCTTAATTATGTTTTCTTACTAACTGGTAGTGTACAGTTTTACATGGGTTTCACCACATCTGAAATTGTGCACTAAAGGTTAGTAAATAAACAAAAGTAAGCCTGTGTGTACCTTGCTTACTGGGGACTCCATCCCTGTTTTTGACTAGTGTTTGTGTAGAAACCTGAATTAAATGAGAAACTGAGTCAGGCAAATACATGCAGGAAGAGTGTTCTAGAAGGCAGTTGGAATAGCAAGTGTAAAGACCTTGTGGTAACAATCTTGATAAGCTGAAAAGACAGTGCGATGGTGGGTATGGCTAGAGAGGAGTGAAATGAGGCTGGAAACCAGTCAGGGACAGATGGGGGCAAGATTGACAGTAGCTTTCGGTCAAAGTGAAGACGGGAATGTAACCTAAATGATGGGCAGCCTCAGGGAATTTTGAAGTTGGAGGCTGATGTAATTTTATTAACATTGAAGAGAATTATTCAGGTTGCTCACTGGAGGATACACTGAGGTGGTGGGGGACCTAAAGAGAGGGCAAAAGTTAAATCAGGAGGCACTTTCATTAGTGGCAGAAATTCGAGGCTGTTGGACTAAAGGCCTAGTTCCTTGATGAACTGGTTGAGTAGTGATAGAGGTGGTAGGATGTGGTTCTACTCATATATTTTGAAGGTTGAACAAGCGGGACTTACTGCTGTTTGGAAGAGATAGTTTCTCTGAGAATATTCAGTGCCCTGGAGCCTAACTTAAATCCATGCTCCTATATGTGAATGGTCTTTCCTCCATGATCTCTGTGCATTGGCCTGACAATGCGGTAGGTGTGCATTTGAGGTCATTTTTGTTGTTGTAAGGTGCTGTTGCGTCAATTCCAACTCATAGTGACCCTATGTACAACAAACACTGCCCAGTCCTATGCCATCCTCACAGTCATTGCTATGTTTTAGCCACCTTGTCAGCCCATCTCATTGAAGGTCTTCCTCTTTTTCAGTGACCCTCTACTTTACCAAGCATGATGTCCTTCTCCAGGGACTGATCCCTCCTGAAAACATATGCAAAGTATATAAGACGAAGTCTCGCCATCCTCCCTTCTAAGGAGCATTCTGGCTATACTCCTTCCAAGACAGATTCGTTTATTCTTCTGGCAGTCCCAGGTATATTCAAAATTCTTTGCCAACACCACAATTCAAAGGCATCAATTCTTCTTCAGTCTTCCTTATTCATTGTCCAGCTTTCACATGAAGCCACTGAAAATACCATGGCTTGGGTCAGGAGCATTTAGTACTCAAATGACATCTTTGTTTTTTCACACTTTGAAGAGGCCTTTTGCAGCAGATTTGTCCAATGCAATACATTGTTTGATTTCTTGACTGGTGCTTCCAAGGGTGTTGATTTTAGATCCTAGTAAAATGAAATCCTTGACAACGTCAATCTTTTCTCCGTTTATCATGATGTTGGTTATTGGCCCTATTGTGAGGATTTTTGTTTTCTTTATGTTGAGATATAATCCATACTGAAGGCTGTAGTCTTTGATCTTTGTCAGTAAGTGCTTCAGTCCTCTTTCAGCAAGCAAGATTGTATCATCTGCATAATGAAGGTTGTTAATGAGTCTTCCTCCAATCCTGGTGCCATGTTCTTCTTCATGTAATCCAGCTTCTCAGATTATTTCCTCAGCATACAGATTGAATAAGTGTAGTAAAAGGATACAGTCCTGATGCCCACTTTTCCTGATTTTAAGCCACACAGTATTCCTTTGTTCTATTCGAACAACTGCCACTTGGCCTGTGTACAGGTTCTGCTTGAGCACAATTAAGTGTTCTATAATTCTCATCCTTTGTAGTGTTATCCATAATTTGTCATGGTCCACACAGTTGAATGCCTTTCCATAGTCAATAAAACAGAGCTAAACATCTTTCTGGTATTCTCTGCTGTCAGTCAAGATCCATCTGATATCAACAGTGATATCCCTTGTCCCACATCCTTTTCTGAATCCACCACTTGTCTGTCAGTTTCTTGTGTTGTGGTGGGTTGCGTATTGCTGTGATGCTGGAAGCTATGCCACTGGTATTTCAGATACCAGCAGGGTCACCCATGGTGGACAGGTTTCAGTGGAGCTTCCAGATAGACAGTAGGACCTGACGACCTACTTCTGAAAAAAAATGGCCAGTGAAAGCCTTACAAATATCAGCAGAACATTGTTTTATATAGAGTAGTCCCCCATTATCTGCAGAAGATGCATTCCAAAACCCCCAGTAGATGCCTGAAACCACAGATAGTACCGAACCCTATATTTTGTGTTTTGTCCTGGCTTCTCCTCTTTTGGGTCCCTCACAGGCTGCACTCAATGTTCTGGCCAAGGCTGAGGCCTCATCTGAAGGTTTGACAGGGGAAGGATCTGCTTCCGTGCTTACTTATATGATTGTTGGCAGTCAGTTCCTCTAGGTTGTTGGACTGAGGTCCTCAGTTCCTTGCTGGCTGTTGTCTGGAGACCACCCTCAGTTCCTTGCCACATGGCCCTCTCCAACATGGCAGCTTGCGTCATTAAAGCATGTAAGAGAGAGAGTTTATTAGCAAGACAGAAATCATAGTCTTTTGTAACTTAATCATGGAAGTGGTATACCCTCAATGTTGCCATATTCTATTAGTTAGAAACAAGTCATTCAAGGAAAAGGGATTACACAAGGTGTTACAGATTGAATTGTGTTCCCCCCAAAATATGTGTTGTAATCCTACATTCTGTGCCTGTGGTTTAAATCCCATTTGGGAATAGGTTGTCTTTGCTATGTTAATGAGACAGGATTAGTGTAGGGTGTCTTAAATCAATCCCTTTTGAGATATAAAAGAGATTATGCAAGCAAGTGAAAGGATCAGAGGTGGGGAAAAACACATGCCAAGCCACGTGGAGATCTCTAAGGAACCAGGAAGCAGAAGTTGAAGAGACAAGTACCTTCCTCCAGAGCCAACAGTGAGAGAAAGCCTTCGTCTAGAACCAGCTCTCTGAATTCGGACTTCTAGCCGAATTTCTGTTTGTTAAAGCCAACTGTCTGTGGTATTTCTGTTATAGCAGCGCTAGATAACTAAGACACAAGGCCATAAGGAGATGGAGGTGGGGGTCATGGGAGTCCATCCTAGAGACTGTGTCATGGATTGAATTGTGTCCCCCCCATAATATCTGTCAACTTCGCTAGGTCATGATTCCCTTGTATTGTCTACCATTTTATCTTCTGATGTGATTTCCCTATATGTTGTAAATCCTATCACTACAATGTAATAAGATGGATTAGCAGCAGTTATATTGATGAGGTCTACAAGATTAGGTAGTGTCTTAAGCCAATCTCTTTTAAGATACAAAAGAGAGAAGTGAGCGGAGAGACAGGGGAACCTCATACCACCAAGAAAGCAGTGCTGGGAGCAGAGCACATCCTTTGGACCCAAGGTTCCTGAGCTGAGATGCCCCCAGACCGAGGGAAGACTGATGACAAGGACCTTCCTGCAGAGCCAACAGACAGAGCCTTCCTCTGGAGCCAATGCCCTGAATTCGGACTTCTAGCCTACTGGACTGTGAGAGAATAAACTTCTCTTCATTGAAGCCATCCACTTGTGGTATTTGTGTAATAGCAGCACTAGATGACTAAGACAGACTGCCTGCCACATCTGTGAATCGTGGATTGACTCACAGAATATTACAGCAGAATCATCCTGGACCCTTCTTGTTTCTTACAGATGAGGAACCTAACACTCAACAAGGTGATGTGACTTGCCCAAGACCATAGCTAGTATGAGGTAGAGCTGGGACTTATGATTTAGAACCCAGTGGAGTGTCAGTGGATTATATTTAGCCTGCCACAAAGCTGACAGCTTGTGGTTTTTATGCTTGCAGTTTCAACCTTGGGATTTTATTCATCTGCACATTTTAAATGCCCTGCCACCACCTGGAGATCCCAGGCCAAAGTCCTGGGATATAAATGCCCCATCTGGGGCTCTGTTTGAGACTCAAGATGTTAAGGCTTAAAAAAAAAAAAAAAGGCTTACCTATGTTAAATTCTGTGTTTTCTGTACTTTTTTCCTTTCTTGCATCAATATGTCTTTAAAGCATATAATGTAGTTTAGAGCAAGCCTTTAAAGCAACACAAAGCATGATCGAATTAGCCATCTCACTTGTCTTTGACATTTTCTTTTATAGTTTCATTTAATGCCATGAAGAGACCACCATGTTAAGAGCCTTCAATTTTATAGTTTAGTTTATCTTAAATCTGAACTTTGTGTTTTCTCCTAGATCTTAAGGCCAGGGTGGCTCTCCAGACATGGTGCTGCACTGGCCCATCAGACCTGGCTATAAGTGTGTCATTTTAGGCCTCTGTCACACTAGGATATAGAAGGTGATAAAGATAGGTTAGTCATGGCCAGGACTGGGACTAAAAAAAAAAGGACTAGGTGAGAACTATTGGAAGACAGATCTATGGCATGCCACCTGGTACTTATGGCCTCAGTTTTCCAGGGACCAAAGGCGAGTAATGGGTCAGGAGGAGGTGAGAGGTTTAGAAAATGGCTGGAACGCCCACTGAGACCTACTGTAAACAGCCAGGGAAGAATCCTACAACAAAGAAGCCAGAACAGTTGTTGGGAGTCCATGGTACCCACAGTCAATGACAGGCCAAAAGTCTGCGAGCTTGAAGCAGTGGCGTTCAAGGCAAAATGGTGTAAAATATGGAAGCTCAGATAGAGCAGAATAGCAACACTGGTGAGCAGAGAGCAGTGGCAAAGACATTTGCCCCTGGACTTTTTTTTTTTTTAAAGAATCTTTCATGGTAGCCCAGGCCTGGATATAGAGGCATGGTGTCCTTTCTGTTAGCTGGAATAGAAGCAGGTGTGCATCAGGAAAGGAAAGCTGAGGCTGTTGCTATTGGTGTTAGTTGTAGAATTTACTTTCCCTCATTGCACTCTTTACATAGCCAGCTTTGAAATAATTTTCCCCCTCTTAAAGATTTGTAGAATACAAACCTCTTCCCATGAAGCATAAGAAATCAATTTTCTGTGTCTAGGAACTGTGAACCCTGATAACTATATTCCCTCTAAATGTAGAAGGTTTTCTTAAAAAAAAAAACTATGTTTAAAAAAAAACAAACAAAACCAAACCCATTGCCATTGAGCCAATTCTGACTCATAGAGACCTACAGGATAGAGTAGAATGCCCCATAGGGTTTTCAAGGCTGTAATCTTTACAGAAGCAGACTGCAACATCGTTCTTCTGCAGAGTGACAACTAGTGGGCTTGAACTGTCGACCTTTCAGTTGGCAGCCTAGCGCTTAACCACTGTGCCACCGGGGGTCCTAATGTTATATTCAGTGAAAATAGCAGAAGAGCCCCCTTTCTTTCCAGGCCAGGATCAAATAGCTTAATTTACATAGAATTCTAGGGTTACTTTTAAAATATTTCCCTGATCAGTTCTTTTAGAAACTGGCAAGAAAATTTTTAATGGTAAAGAAATATTTAAAACAACAATAAAGATTCCTTAGATTTGTCTGATACTTTAAGCTTACCATGCCCATCTTCCCATATATTACCACCTGATCCACATAAAAATCTGGGCGGGCAGGTAGAGCATATGTGACCTAATTTGATGGAAGATGTCAAGATCTAGATTGAGAAAAGTTAAGTGATGTGTCAAAGGACACACAGCTATATGTTATACAACTAATAACTATATGCAGCCAGGCTTCATACCTAAGTCTTCTGACTTCAAATCCAATGCTCAGATTGAGCAGCCTGATTCTATCACCCACTCTTTGAGAGAAAGAAAGGGTGAAAGAAGAAAAAGGAAGTAAATGACATTGAATAAAATATGAGAATAAATAGTTTACATGCATAGCATTATGATCTTTATTGCAGAGCTGAGATCTGGTTCATGCCTTCTGCTCTTTGTGAATATTCCCAACATTTACCATGAAATCCTTTCTCTGCAGAGCCCCTGCTGATCTCCCATCTCTGGAAGTTGGCTGTGCCCTTAGTGAATGTGAACCCCCTTGTGGACAATTGGTGATTGAAGGACAGCTGGCTGCAAGGGGCAGTTCATCACTATGCATCACGGCTGGGAACTAGCAGTCATTAGAATTCGTTATAAATGCCTCAGAGTCCCAGGAATGTCACTTAATTCTCACTGAGCAACTGGAAGATGCTACCAGCTGTGGATCTAGGGTTTCCCCCAAAGATTTTACCTGAGAATCAGGGACAAGTAGGTCACGTGGTCTGATGATGAGTGGAGGTAAGGCAGAAACGCCTGTTTCTACTTCAGAATAGATACTCTGTGGGCACAGTTTAACCCTTAATGCCCCTAATGGGCCAAGGAATACTCAAGAGTGTCTTTGAGAGTCATTGGAAAGAGGGGCATGAACAGAGAAGCGAGAGAAATAACCAAAGGAAGAGTGAAGGAGAGAGTTATACATGGTATTTTATACCTTCAATATGGGACCCCAGATTGCTTTCCAAGGTTATGGGTCTTGATTGCCTGCAATATCTCTGACTGAGTCTTAGATGATGGCCCAAACTAATCATTCAGTCAGTCCCCGGGACCTTTGTTCCCTAAGTTCACTCAATCTCAGATGTTGTCTCAGGCTGGGTTCTCTGGACAAGCAAAACCAGTGAAGTGAGAGATTTATATCAAGAAAATGATGCATGTGTTAATAAAGGCTGGAAAGTCCCAAGTCCATGGGTCAGGTGTCAGGCTAGAGGCTTCTCCTCACTCACGTAACTTCAGGAGCTCAGAAACCCAAGATCTGCAGGTCAGATGGCAGGCTACTGGCTCATAGGCTATAAAAGAGGCTGGCAAATTCGAGATTGGTAGGTAAGATGGCGGGCTGCTGGCTCATAGGCTGCAGAGATCACTGAATCCCAAGATCATCAGGCAATATGGCAAGCCTCTGGCTGAAGTTCCACGAACCAGAGATCAGATGATGACGCGCCGGATGCAGGATCTAGAGCAAGCAAAAGCCAGCAAACTTTTCTAGAAAGTCTATATTGGATGCAGGCCATCCCCCAAGGAAAATCCCTTTCAACTGCTTGGCTGCTCATAGCAAATCTCATCGTGGAGGCAATTAGATCATTACATAACTGCCAAACTATGTCATAACTGCCAAACCATTGAGAATCATGGCTCAGCCAAGTTGACACACAACTTTAACCATCACAGATGTCTTCCTTTCTTCCCTAGTTTTTTACCTATGGAAACCATACTCATCTTTCAAAGCTCAACTGTAATGCTAGGACCAAGGACTTTCATGTGGATCATTTCCTCAGAAGTCTTACAATAGCTCCATAAGTTGATATTGTTTTCATTCATTTTTCAGATAAGGGAATTGAAACTCAGAAGGTTATGTGATTTGCTCAAAGACACAGTTCTGGTGGTGAGTAGAGCCCACTAGAACTCCCCATACAGTTCTTTTGACTCTCCAGCCAAGGCTCCTTCCACATTATGCTCCACTCGTATCTTATTGGCCTTCCCCTTGCTGATAATATGGTTGTACTGGGCTTGGACACAGTGGTGAAATTAGCCAGGTTTGATTCCTGTGCTCCTGGCCCTTTCTCGTGAAGCCTTTCAAAAACAGTTGCCTTTGAATTGGTTCTGACTCAGGGAGACCCCATGGTTTTCGATGACTGATTTTTTGGTAGCAGATTGCTAGGTCTTTCTTCGGAGGTGCCTCCGAGTGGCTGTGAACCTCCAGCCTTTCAGTCACCAGCTGAATGCATTAGCTGTTTGCATCAGTCAGGAACCCCGTGAAGCCTTTAACTAGCATATTATTTACCTCTTTACTGGAACAGTAACTTCTCCGTGCCCTCACATTCTCATCCTTTTCTGTCCTATCTCTCAGAGTTTTGTTCTAGGACAGGGGTCAGCAAACTTTTCCTGTAAAGGTCCAGATAATAAATATACTACACTTTCCAGGCCATACTGTCACTGTTGCAACTATTCAGCTCTGCTTCTTTATTGTGAAAGCAGCTATAGATGATATATAAATCAATGAGTGTGACTGTGTTCCAATAAAACTTTATTTAGACACTGAAATTTGAATTTCATATGATTCGCATGTGTCATAAAATAATCCTCTGATATTTTTCAACTATTAAAAAAAATGAAAACCATTCTGAACTCATGGGCCTTACAAAAGCGGGTGGCAAACTGGATTTGGCTAGAGGGCGATAGTTTGCCAGCCCCCATTCTAGGAAATAATTGGATAGTAAACATGTACCTTTGGGTAAAATTGTCACTGTGTTAGGTCTCCTGGAAGCACCGACAATTAAGTCTTTGATTGCAGGTGAAAGGCTTTGTCATCTCCTAAAGGGATTTTTGGGCAGTTGTGGCCGTGATGGTGGGGTGGGAGAGGTGATACCAAGGACATAGCTGCCTATGTGTAAAATAAGGTCAGGCTTGCTGTGCTATTATTGTCTCTCTAGTGAAAATGTTAGGTTTAAACCCTATTTTGTCATTTGTGTTTGAGCTCTGTGTAGAGAAAAACATCTTGCTTTTTGTTTTTCGAAAATATCTTTTTGCGTGCGCTGTCATCAGCCATTCTGATTGTTGATTTTGTAAATTCATACTTTTTAGTATTGTTAGAGGGATCGCTTTTTTTGTAAACAATTTCGTGAAGTTTTTATTTCAGTTTGTACCTACATGGAGTTTCAGTTTTAGTTAAACTTTTAATCTCAACTAGATTTTTAAGATATGGGCACCTGCCATTATACTAGAGAGGACTACTTTAGACTCCTTTAATGTGAAAACTGCAGCAAAGGGTCCAATAAGCTGCTGTCTACCTTCTTTTGGCCATGAAGATCAATGGTTGACCTACCTCCGCATGGTCTCTAAGTGATTCACAGTAACTATGGAACCTGGGCCTTTGCATTGCCTGAAACTTGGTCTGTGGTCTCTTGAAGTTTGCTTTTTACCCACTCTTGAGTGCACCCTAGAGTAAAAGCTTTCATAAAAAGTTACACCAGCTTGTGGAATTTGGAAAGAAGCACAGGAAAGGAAATGGAAATTTAATAAGGAACTTGATGGCTCTCACTAGTCGCCAAGCTATCTTCTGCACCCAGCCTCCCCCACTCCAATGTTGTTTGTTAGCAACTTTACTAAGAATGCTGCAGCTAGGGTACTATGTAGGTGCTTGATTATATAGTCACCCTTCAAAATGAACATTCCACAGCCCAAAAGGAATGTTTATGTAATGTATTTCTGTACAAATGTGCAACTGATAATCTGAGAAAATGAAAAATAAGTAGTTTGTCCATTGTAATAAAAAGGCGCAACTTATTCCTCTGTATTTCTTCCCAAAGTGTTTTAATTATAGTTAAATGTTAATAGTAAGCAGTGGAAAAAGAATAAAATCAACAAATCATTATTATTTTTAAATTAATCTTAAAGCTTTAAGTGTATTAGGTAAACATGTTTCCCTGTCAGCATGGAGTTTATACTCTGGCTATTTCTCTGTTTGAGGTAGTTCTGTAGTAGTTCTACTGTACTAAAGGCCTCTTGGAGCCCTGGTGGCCGAATGGTTAAATACTTGGCTGATAACTAGTGGCTACACAGGAGAAAAGACCTGGAGATCTGCTCCCATAAAGATTATAGCCTAGGAAACCCAATGGGCAGTACTACTCTGTCCCATAGGGTTGCTGTGAGTCAGAATTGACTTGATGGCATGGAACAACTAAATGACAAAGTCCTCTTGCCCATGCTAGTACCAGGGCTTCCACTGCACACCTATGCCACTGGTTGCAGATGGCCTGCTCCCCAGCGTGCATTCTGGAGGGTGGTCTATTGCTTGCCCAGCATCTCCAGATCAGCTCTGGCCTGGCCAAACCACTGAATTTCTCAGCTTTATGGTGGGCCAAACCACACATTCTCCAGTGAGGTCTGAGCACCTTCTTAGTTAGTCTCTCTCAGCCTGAGGGTACTATAGTTTCCTTCAGGCCTTCAAACTGGCTCATTCTAGTTTGACCCGCTGCTGAGAATTTGCATTTGCACCCCAGATACACTGATTCAGAATCTACATTTTAACAAGATCCCCAGGTGATTATTTTGTACCCTCAGGTGATATATTACAATCACCTGGGGATCTTGTTAAAATGTAGATTCTGATTCAGTATATCTGGGGTAGAAAGAGAAATTTTCAGTAGGGGGTCGAACCAAAGCGAACCAGTTTGAAGGCCTGGTTTCCTTTTATCGTATAGCTATTATTTTATCATAGTCTATAATTCTTTATGTTAAACTTCCCCTTTTTAGCCCCAATATATAGCATAAATAGATTACCAGGATTAACTAAAAGTGCACACACAGAAGAAAATGAACTACATAAATGAGACCTCCTAGAAATTAAACACTTGTGCTTCGTAAAAAACTTCTCCAAAAGAGTAAAAGAGAATGTACAGCTTGGGAAAATTTTTTTGGCTACGACATATTCAACAAGGGTTTAATCTCTTTAAAATTTATAGAAAACTTCAACATCTCAACAACAACAAATAATCCAATTAAAAAATGGACAAAGGAAATGAACAGAGACTTCACCAAAAAAGACATTCAGGCTGCTAACAAACGTATGAAGAAATGCTCACAATCATTAGCAGTTAGAGAGATGCAAATCAAAACTACAATGAGATATCGTCTTACCCCAACATTACTGGCACTAATTAAAAAAACAGAAAATAACAAATGTTGGCAAGGATGTGGGGAGATTGGAACTCGTGGAACTAGTGGGAATGTAAAATGGTACAACCGCTATGGAAAACGGCATGGCACTTCCTTAAAAAGCTAGAAATAGAACTATCACATGATCCAGCAATCCCGCTACTAGGTATATGCCCTAAAGAAGTAAGAGCTGTGACACAAATGGACACATGCACACCCATGTTCATTGCAACATTATTCACAATAGCAAAAAGGTGGAAGGAACCTAAGTGCCCATTAACAAACTGTGGGACGTACACACAATGGAATATTACGTACAAAGAATAATGACAAATCCATGAAACATCTCACAACATGGATCAATCTGGAGGGCATTATGTTAGGTGAAGTAAGTCAATAACAAAAAGACAAATAGTATATGAGACACCTTTTACAAAGTAACAACAAAAGGTTTATACACAGGAAAAGGAAAAAAAAAAAGATAAAAAAGATGCTTTGATAGTTACCAAGGATGAAGGTGGGGCGGGGGGCAGGGAAAATTATGAAAGAGGTAGTAGGCATGAGTTAATACCGGTGAAGGGAAAGGCAATATACAATATGGGAGAAGTCAGCACAACATGACCAAGGCAAGAGAGGACACTAAGGGGAATGCAGGAATAAAAGACAACTATGGAGCCCTGCCTGGTGGTGCAATGCTAAAAGTAAGGGCTGCTAACTAAAAGGTCAGCAGTTTGAATCCACCACCATTCCTTGAAAACCCTACGGGGCATTTCTCCTCTTTCCTGTAGGATCACTATGAGTCCAAATCAACTTGATAGCAATGGGTTCGTTTTTGATGCTGTCTACTATAAAAATAGTATAGACAATCCTGCAACAATACAATCAACAAACAATAATCTATGAATTTATACATAGATATGCCAAGAAGTGAGGGAGAGGGTAAGGGAACACACCCACCAGCAGATACAGGTTTGGAGGTAGAAATTTCTAAATACATGTGTAGGTGCTCCTTAGATATGAATATAGACAATAGAGCACACAAGTGGCACAGTCAGGAAAACCTCTTAGACATAACTAGATACTTCATGTGATTAAGTTCCCAGGCTTGAAGACAAAGGACCATAGACTTGGGGAACATCTGTGTCAGTTGGAACAACATAGTTCCTTTTCTTTCTTTCTTTTTTTTTTTTTTATTGTGCTTTAAGTGAAAGATTACAAATCAAGTCAGTCTCTCACACAAAAACTTATATACACCTTACTACATCCTCCCAATTGCTCTCCCCCTAATGAGACAACCCACTCCGTCCCTCCACTCTCTCTTTTCGTGTCCATTTCGCCGGCATCTAACCCCCTCTACCCTGTCATCTTCCTTCCAGGGAGGAGACACCAACATAGTCTCAAGTGTCCACCTGATCCAAGAAGCTCACTCCTCGCCAGCATCCCTCTGTCCAGTCCAATCCCTGTCTTTGGGAATGGTTCCTGTCCTGGGCCAACAGAAGGTCTGGGGACCATGACCACTGGGGTCCTTCTAGTCTCAGTCAGACCATTAAGTCTGGTCTTTTTATGAGAATTTGGGATCTGCATCCCACTGGTCTCCTGCTCCCTCAGGGGTTCTCTGTTGTGTTCCCTGTCAGGGCAGTCATCGGTTGTAGCCAGGCATCATCTAGTTCTTCTGGTCTCAGGGTGATGTAGTCTCTGGTTTACGTGGCCCTTCCTGTCTCTTGGGCTCATAATTACCTTGTGTCTTTGGTGCCCTTTATTCTCCTTTGGTCCAGGTGGGTTGAGACCAATTGATGCATCTTAGATGGCCGCTTGCTAGCATTTAAGACCCAGACGCCACTCTCCAAAGTGGGATACGGAATGTTTTCTTAATAGATTTTATTATGCCAACTGATTTGGATGTCCCCTGAAACCATGGCTCTCAAACCCCTGCTCCTGCTACACTGGCCTTCGAAGCATTCAGTTTATTCAGGAAACTTCTTTGCTTTTGGTTTAGTCCAGTTGTGCTGACCTCGCCTGTATTGTGTGTTGTCTTTCCTGTCACCTAAAGTAGTTCTTATCTACTATCTAATTATTGGTTCCCCCCTCCTACCTTCCCTCCCTCCCTCGCCCCTCTCGTAACCATCAAAGAATATTTTCTTCTCTGTTTAAACTATTTCTCTAGGGCTTACAATAGTGGTCTTATACAATATTTGTACTCTTGCAACTGACTAATTTCACTCAGCATAATGCCTTCCAGATTCTTCCATGTTATGAAATGTTTCACAGATTCATCATTGTTCTTTATTGATGCGTAGTATTCCATTGTATTGGGTAAATCTGCTGCAAAGGACCTCTTGAAAGTGTTGAAGAGCAAAGATGTCACCTTGAAAACTAAGGTACACCTGACCCAAGCCATGGTATTTTCAATGGCATCATATGCATGTGAAAGCTGGACAATGAATAAGGATGACCGAAGAAGAATTGATGCTTTTGAATTGTGGTGTTCGCGAAGAATATTGAATATACCATGGACTGCCAAAAGAATGAACAAACCTGTCTTGGAAGAAGTACAACCAGAATGCTCCTTACAGGCAAAGATAGTGAAACTGCATCTTACATACTTTGGACACGTTGTCAGAAGTAATCAGTCCCTGGAGAAGGACATCATGCTTGGTAGAGTACAGGGTCGGCGGAAAAGAGGAAGACCCTCAACGAGGTGGATTGACACAGTGACTGTAACAATGAGCTCAAGTGTAACAGTGATTGTAAGGATGGGTCAGGACCAGGCAGGGTTTCGTTCTGTTGTGCAGAGGGTCGTTATGAGTTGCACCTGACAACAACAACAACAGTATTCCGTTGTGTGGATATACCATAATTTATTTATCCATTCATCAGTTGATAGGCACTTTGGTTGCTTCCATCTTTTTGCTGTTTTAAACAGTGCTGCAATAAACACGGGTGTGCATATATCTGTTTGTGTAAAGGCTCTTATTTCTCTAGGATGTATTCCGAGGAGTGGGATTGCTGCATCATATGGTAGTTCTCTTTCTGCCTTTTTACAGAAGCGCCAAATCGATTTCCAAAGTGGTTGTACCATTTGGCATTCCCACCAGCAGTGTATAAGTGTTCCAATCTCACCACAGCATCTCCAACATTTATTATTTTGTGTTTTATGGATTAATGCCAGCCTTGTTGGAGTGAGATGAAATCTCACTATATTTTTGATTTGCATTTCTCTAATGGCTAATGATCCTGAGCATTTCCTCATGTATCTGTTAGTTACCTGAATGTCTTCTTTAGTGAAGTGTCTATTCATATCTTTTGCCCATTTTTTAATTGGGTTATTTGTCTTTTTGTAGTTGAGTTTTTGCAGTGTCACGTAGATCTTAGAGATCAGGTGCTGATCGGAAATGTCATACCTAAAAACTTTTTCCCAGTCTGGAGGTAATCTTTTTACTCTTTTGGTGAAATCTTTAGATGAGCATAGGCGTTTGATTTTTAGGAGCTCCCAGTTACCTGGTTTCTCTTCGTCATTTTTAGTAATGTTTTGTATTCTGTTTGTGCCTTGTGTTAGGGCTCTTAATGTTGTCCCTATTTTTTCTTCCATGATCTTTATGGTTTTAGATTTTATATTTAGGTCTTTGATCCATTTTGAGCTCGTTTTTGTGCATGGAGTAAGGCATGGGTCTTGTTTCCTTTTTTGCAGGTGGATATCCAGCTATGCCAGCACCATTTGTTAAAAAGACTGTCTTTTCCCCATTTAACTGTTTTGGAGCCTTTGTCAAATATCAACTGCTCATATGCGGATGGATTTATGTCTGGATTCTCAGTTCTGTTCCACTGGTCTATGTATATGTTGTCATACCAGTACCAGGCTGTTTTGACTACTGTGACGGTATAATAGGTTCTAAAATCAGGTGGAGTGAGGCCTCCCACTTTGTTCTTCTTACTCAGTAATGCCTTATTTATCCGGGGCCTCTTTCTCTTCCATATGAAGTTGGTGATTTGTTTCTCCATCTCGTTAGAGAATGTCGTTGGAATTTGGATCGGAATTGCATTAAATGTATAGATAGCTTTTGGTAGAATAGACATTTTTATAATGTTAAGTCTTCCTATCCACGGGCAAGGTATGTTTTTCCACTTTTTTAGGTCTCTTTTGGTTTCTTGCAGAAGTGTATTTTGGTTTTCTTTGTATATTTGTATATTTTATTATTATTACTATTTTGTGTAAGTCTTTTACATCTCTGGTAAGATTTATTCCTAAGTATTTTCTCTTCTTGGGGGCTACTGTAAATGGTATTGATTTGGTGATTTCCTCTTCGATGTACTTTTTATTGGTGTAGAGGAATCCAGCTGATTTTTGTGTGTTTATCTTGTATCCTGATACTCTGCTGAACTCTTCTATTAGTTTCAGTAGTTTTCTGGAGGATTTCTTAGGGTCATCTGCAAATAGGGATCATTTTACTTCTTCCTTGCCAATCTGGGTGCCGTTTATTTCTTTATCTTGCCTAAATGCTCGGGCTAGGACCTCCAGCTCAATGTTGAATAAAAGCGGTGATAAAGGGCATTCTTATCTGGTTCCTAATCTCCGGAGGAGTGCTTTCAGGCTCTCTCCATTTAGGATGATGTTGGCTATTGCGTTTGTATAAATGCCCTTTATTATGTTGAAGAATTTTCCTTCTATTTCTGTTTTGCTGAGAGTTTTTATCAGGAATGTGTATTGAACTTTGTCAAATGCCTTTTCTCCATCAATTGATAAAATCATGTGATTCTTGTCTTTTATTTGTATGATGGATTACATTAATTGTTTTTCTAATGTAGAACCATCCCTGCATACCTGTTATGAATCCCACTTGGTCATCGTGAATTATTTGATATGTTGTTGAATTCTATTGGCTAGAATTTTGTTGAGGATTTTTGCATCTAAGTTCATGAGGGATATAGGTCTGTAATTTTTTTTTTTTTCTTTTTGGTGTCTTTACCTGGTTTTGGTATCAGGGGTATGGTGGCTTCATAGAAAGAGTTTGGGAGTGTTATGTCCTTTTCTATGCTCTGAAATACCTTTAGTAGTAGCTGTGTTAACTGTTCTCTGAAAGTTTGTTAGAAGTCTGCAGTGAGGCCGTCTGGGCCAGGGCTTTTTTTGGGGGGTGGGGGTGTTTTGATTACCTTTTCAATCTCTTCTTATGGGTTTATGTACTTGTTCTACCTCTGTTTGTGTTAGTTTAGGTAGATAGTGTGTTTCTAGGAATTCATCGATTTCTTCTAAGTTTTCCAGTTTGTTAGAGTACAGTTTTTCATTGTAATCTGATATGATTCTTTTAATTTCAGTTGGGTCTGTTGTAATGTCTCCCGTCTTATTTCTTATTCGGGTTTTTGCATCCTCTCCTGTTTTTCTTTTGTCAGTTTGGCCAATGGTTTATCAATTTTATTGATTTTTTTTCAGACAATGAGCTTTTTGTCTTGTTAATTCTTTCAGTTGTTTTTCTGTTTCATTTAGTTCTGGTCTAATTTTTATTATTTATTTTCTTCTGGTGCCTGAGGGTTTCTTTTGTTCTTCTCTTTCTATTTGTTCAAGTTGTAGGGATAATTCTTTGATTTTGGCCCTTTCTTCTTTTTGGATGTGTGCATTTATTGATATAAATTGGCCTCTGAGCACTGCTTTCCCTGTGTACCAAAGGTTCTGAGAGGAAGTGTTTTCATTCTCATTGTATTCTCTGAATTTCTTTATTCCATCCTGAATGTCTTCTATCATCCAGTCTTTTTTAAGCAGGGTATTATTCAGTTTCCAAGTGTGGTTTCTTTTCCCTGCTTTTCCTGTTACTGATTTCCACTTTTATGGCTTTATGCTCAGAGAAGTTGCTTTGTAATATTTCAGTGTTTTGGGTTTTGCTGAGGCTTGCTTTATGACCTAAAATGTGGTCTATTGTAGAGAATGTTCCATGTGCACTAGAAAAGAAAGTATACGTGGTTGCTATTGGGTGGAGTGTTCTGTATTTGTCTATGAGGCCAAGTTTTTTTTTTTGTGGCTTTTAGATCTTCTGTGTCTTTATTGAGCTCTTTTCTGGAAGTCCTGTCCTTCACCGGAAGTGGTGTGTTGAAGTCTCCTACTATTATTGCGGAGCTGTCTATCTCACTTTTCAATGCTGATAGAGTTTGTTTTATGTATCTTGCAGCCCTGTCATTGGGCACATAAATATTTAATATGGTTTTATCTTCTTGGTGTATTTTCCATTTAATTATTATATACTGTCCTTCTTTATCCTTTATGATGGATTTAACTTTAATATGTATTTTGTCAGAAATTTATATTGCCACTCTTGCTCTTTTTTGATTGTTGTTTGTTTGATATATTTTTTCCATCCTTTGAATTTTAGTTTGTTTGTGTCTCTGCCTGTAAGGTTGTCTCTTGTAGGCAGCATATAGACAGACCATGTTTTTTAATCCATTCAGCCACTCTCTGTCTCTTTATTGGTGCATTTAGTCTGCTTATTCTGCGTAATTGTGGACAGGTATGAATTTAGTCCTTTCATATTAATGTCTTTTTGTGTGTGTTGTTGACAGTTTCTTCTTCCCATTTAATTTTATGTGCTGAGTAGATTATCTTTATATATTGTCCTTTCCTCATATTCGTTGTTGATTTTGTTTCTGCTGAGTCTTTTTTTTTTTCTCATATTTTATTCTGATGTGTAGGATAGTTTGTCTCCTTTGTGGTTACCTTATTACTTACCTGTTTTTCTAAACTTAAACCTGATTTTATTTCTTTGTATTGCCTTATCTTCCTCTCCATATGTAAGGTGTACAACTACATTTCTTAGTCCCTCTTTATTGTTTTAATGTTGTCTTCTTATACATAATAACATCGGTGTGAACCTGTTGTGAATGCTG
Source organism: Loxodonta africana (assembly GCF_030014295.1). Taxonomy (NCBI): domain Eukaryota; kingdom Metazoa; phylum Chordata; class Mammalia; order Proboscidea; family Elephantidae; genus Loxodonta; species Loxodonta africana. The sequence goes on along the minus strand of NC_087360.1, from coordinate 42,384,876 downwards.
TTTTTATCTTGACTTATTTTTTTGATTTCCCTGTCTCAGTTGACTTCTGATTGTTGTGTCTAGTGTTCTAGTCTTGGGTTTAAAGCTGATATTATTGATTTTCCAACCAAAGAACTGCCTTTAGTATTTCTTGTAGTTTTGGTTTGGTTTTTACAAATTCCCTAAACTTCTGTTTACCTGGAAATGTCCTAATTTCACCTTCATATTTGAGAAACAGTTTTGCTAGATGTGATTCTTGAGTGGCGATTTTTTCCATCAGTTTTGTATATAAGTCATCCCATTGCTTTCTTGCCTGCACGGTTTCTGCAGAGTAGTCTGAGTGTATTCTTATTGACTGTCCTTTGTAGGTGACTTTTTGTTTATCCCTAGCTGGTCTTAAAATTCTCTCTTTATCTTTGGTTTTGGCAAGTTTGATTATATCTTGGTGACTTTAGTTTAACATCTACTTTACGTGGAGTTTGATGAGCGTATTGGATAGAGATCTCATTTTTCATGATATCTGGGAAGCTTTCTGCCAACAAATCATCAACAGTTCTCTCTGTATTTTCTGTTATCCCTCCCTGTTCTGGTACTTCAATCACTCATAGTTTGTTTCTCTGGATAGAACCCCATGTGATTCTTAAGTTTTCTTTGTGTTTTTTGTAATTCTTTTATCTGATTTTTCTTTAAATATTTTAGTGACAAGTGATTTATCTTCATGTTCAGAAATTCTGGCTTCTACTTGCTCAGTTCTGCTCCTCTGACTGTCTACTGAGTTGTCTATTTCTGTGATTTTATTGTTAATCTTCTGAATTTCTGATTGTTGTCTGTCTATGGATTTTTCAAGCTTATTAAATTTTTCATTAAGATCCTGAATAATGTTTTTATTTCTTCAGTTGCTTTATCTGTGTGTTACTTGGCTTGTTCTGTGTATTGCCTGATTTCCTTCCTGATGTCTCGAAGGGTTCTGTATATTAATCTTTTGTATGCTGCCTCTGGTAGTTCCAGGAATGCACTTTCGTCTAGAAGGTCCCTGGATTCTTTGTTTTGAGAGCTTGTACAGGTGATCATGGTCTGTTTCTTTATGTGACTTGATATAGACTGTTGTCTCCGAGTCATCTATAAGTTATTATATTAGTTTATTTTATGTTTGCTTACTGTGTCCTGGCGTCTTGTTTTGTTTTGATATGGCCAAATGGGTTGCTTGAGTGAGGTAGCTTGATTATTTTCACCTTTGGATCTCTGACGTCCTGTCCCTAGATGACTAGAGCTGTTATCAGGCATATCAGTCCAGGCGTCCACTCACTTTTCTTGTACGAATTCAGTTCAGGTGTCCAGGTAGCTGATCATCAAGTGTGTGGTACAGGCTCTGTCCTACAGTCTTAGAGGGGCAGGAATGGTTGGTGTAGGTACCGATATCTGGTTGCAACATGAGGTCACACTCTGAACAAGGCAGGGGGCTGACAGTCATCCCCCAAGTGTCTCTGAGGAAAGCACGTGCCTGTTCCCTAGAGTGTACAGCTGGGTGGGTTCTCCAGATGGACCATGGGAACAAATGTTTTTGGTTGTAAGGAATGGGAGATAGCAGTTATCTTTGGACAGCTGTCACGGGTGGCTGGGTGACCTAAGTGGAGCTGCCAGTCCTTAGGCCCCAGATGTGGGTAGGTGAGGCCCTGTTTAATAGGCAAACACCCACCTCTCCACCACACAGCTGAAGCGGTTGGATTTTGCCAACAAGGGCCTGTGCTCCTGAAGTAGGTCTACACAGGTCCATGCAGAGGGGAAAGGTACTCAAAGTCCTTGGACCGTTTATACCTGGACAGGAGCCGCTTGTATCCTAGCTCCCCTGGTTAGTGGAGCTGGCAAATAATTGCAAATTTATTCCTTCTCCAAGGCTGGGAGGAATGCGCTCAACAGGGCCTATTTCAAGCCCCGGGGAATCAACAACTGCTGAAGCTGACTTGGGGCCAGGGGGGCCTGGTAAAAGATACGCAACTACTTAGCTTTAGCTGAGAGTGCCGTTCTTCTCTGGTTCTGGAGGTGTGAGTAGGCTGTGTGGCTGGCTGCTTCTCCCTGAGGACACTGTGGCCAAACACTAGTACCTGCCCACAGCTGCTGCTCCTGGAATGGTGCCTGAGGGCTCCTCAAGATTCAGGTCTGGTAACTCCTCTCTGCTTCTGAAATGTCTCTTTCTCCCTCTTCCCCTCAGTTTGTTTCCTAAGCTTGCCTTTGTTGTTCAGGACTCATAGCTTGTCGTAAATATACTCATTTCACTTGTTTTTTTTGGGTCTTTCTTGTAAAGAGGGCTCGCTGGAAGCATCTGTTTATTCTGCTGTCTTGGCTCCGCCTCCCTGGAACAACATAGTTCTTAAAGACAATGTTCTACATCTTACTTTGGTGAGTAGTTTCTTGGGTCTTAAAAGTTTGCCAGTAGCCATCTAAGATACAGCTATTGATCTCTTGTAGTCTGGAGCAAAGAGATGGAAAAATACTAAAGATTCAAGGGCGCAAATTAATCCAAAGGACTAATGGACCACATGAACCACATCTAACTTTACCCTAAGACCAGAAGAACTAGATGTGCCCAGCTACCATCACTGACCACTCTGAAAGGAATCACAATAGAGGGTCCAGGGCAGAGTGGGAGAAAATCACAGAACAAAATTCAAATTCACAAAAAAAGTCCAGACTTACTGATGTGACAGAGACTGGAAGAACCTCCAAGACTATGGCCTCTGGACACCCTTCTAACTCAGGCTTGAAGCCACTCCCGAAATTCACCTTTCATCCAAAGATTAGGCAGGCCTTTAAGACAAACAATAACACTAGTGATTAATGGGCTTCTTAGATCAATCAAGTATACAAGATCAAATGGGCAACACCTGCCCAAGAACAAAGACGAGAAGTCAGGAGAGGACAGGAAAACTGTACAAATGGATGTGGTGAACCCAGGATGGAAACGGAAAAGGGAAAGTGCTCATATAATGTGGGATTGCACCCAGTGCCATGAAAAAATTTGTGTATGTATCTTTGAATGAAAAACTAACTTGCTCTGTAAACTTTCACCTAAATCACACACACAAAAAAACAAAAACAGAAAAACCTTCCCCTTTTTAACCTTTTTTTTTTTAACCTACTGTGTCATTTCTGTCTCCTGATTGGACCCAGGCTGCCACAGAATGAATTTCTGGTTAGCACTATGTGAGTTGAGGAAAATCCCAGGGATTTTTGTTACCTGTGGTTTTTGTCTTCATTTTCAAGAAAGGTAGGAGACATTGTTATGTATTGAACAGTTTTTTTCTCCTTCCTTCACTTTATTCTCTTCCCGTGTTTTTTAACCAGGAACTTAACTAAAACAAGAGAAGGGAAGATCAGAGCGCGGCTAGTAATATTTCTGTAAGAACGGAAAGTTTAACAATCAGTCAGAAAACAGGAACAGCATTTTCTACATCACTGAAATGACCAACTCCAGATTTACCCTTGCAGTGTTTCATGGTGGTTGCCAGAGATGTTTTGAATTTCTTCAGGTGTTGATGAGCACAGAATATAATAAAATCACAGTATTTCACTGCCTAGATTAGAAGTATTATGACCTTAAACTATGGTTGAAGTAGCCAGGCTAATAAATTACCTAGCTTAATATCAGCAACAATTTTAATTTTCAGATTTGATGTTTATTCACATAGAAAATGGGGAAAGCATATTTCTTATAGGTACTACTATGAATAGAAATAGCCCAAACATCTTTTTACTTTCATCTAGTCAAAAAAAAAAAAAAAAAGAGAGAGAAAGAAAAGAAAGCTAAAACTCAGTGAACCAACCAACTAAACAAAACCCAATAGAGATTCAGAAAAATCTCTCCATCTAAGTTTGGCCTTGGGCATGAGTTTAAATTCAGCTTCCTTTGGGAATTTTGGAAAAACATGTTTCATCATTGTTTTTGTAAGCCCTGTGAGGCAGAGATAGGACTTCCCCAAACAAGACAGGGTAGATAAGCAATAACAATCCTCTGAATAATGCAAATGAAATCAAAATTGCGAGAGTTATGGCAAAAGTGCTAAAAGCCCTACTTTGATATTTAATACACTGTCCCTAGACTTTGTTGTTGGTTCCCTAGACTTCAGTGATTCAGGAATGCCTATTTTAGCAGTTCCATCACTAGGGAACAATGTTTTGGGGAAAAATAAATGATATAGAGTTAGTCTCCGACTTAGAAATGGTCATGTCTAGAGGTTGAATTGTAAATTAGTTAGACTGGGAGTATTTTTTTTTCTTGTGGAAAACAACTTTATAGGAGATTATTTTATTTCCTGTCTTATGTCATTAGTTTTCTCTTCCTGAAAATTATTTTTCCCTTATTAGAAAATGTCAATGTATTAGTTATCTGTTGCTGTGTAATGAATTATCCCAAAATTAGTGGCTTATTATCTCACAGTTTCTTTGGGTCAAGGATCTGGTTGTGGCTTAGCTGGGGAGTCTTTGGATCAGGGTCTCTCATGACCTGCAATCAACATGTCAGCCAAGGCTGTGGTCTTATCTGAGGGTCCAGCTGTGGGAGGATCCAATTTCATGATCACTCAAAAGGCTTTGGCAGGCTCCAGGTTCTTGCCACATGACTGTGTCGTGACATGGCAGCTGGTTTCCCTCATAGCAAGCTATCCAAGAGAAACCAAGAGAGCCCCAAGGCAGAAGTTGTGGCCTTTTTTGCAGGGGGGAGTGTTGGGGTGGGGGTGAGCTTTAAAGAACAAAAATGTATTTCCTCATAATTCAGGGGGCTAGAAGTCTGAATTCAGGCCATGGCTGTAGGAGGATGTCATAACTTGCAGTCTTTTTATAATTTACTCTCAGAATTGACCTTCCAATATTTCTGTTGTATGCTCTTCAATAAAAATAAGTGACTAAATGCACTCAAGAGGAAGGGAATTAAGCTCCACCTCTTGATGGGAGGAGGATCAAAGAATTTGTGACTATGTATTTAAAATTGGCCCCCATATGTCTGTCAGTTTGTTGTACTGTGGGGGCTTGTGTGTTGCTGTGATGCTGGAAGCTATGCCACCGGTATTCAGATACCAGCAGGGTCACCCATGGAGGACAGGTTTCAGCTGAGCTTCCAGACTAAGACAGACTAGGAGGAAGGACCTGGCAGTCTACTTCTGAAAAGCATTAGCCAGTGAAAATCTTGTGAATAGCAGCGGAACATTGTCTGATATAGTGCTGGAAGATGAGCCCCCCAGGTTGGAAGGCACTCAAAAGATGACTGGGGAAGAGCTGCCTCCTCAAAGTAGAGTTGACCTCAATGACGTGGATGGAGTAAAGCTTTTGGGACCTTCATTTGCTGATGTGGCATGATTCAAAATGAGAAGAAACAGCTGAAAACACCCATTAATAATCAGAACCTGGAATGTACAAAGTATGAATCTAGGAAAATTGGAAATCATCAAAAATGAAATGGAACGCATAAACATCGATACCCTAGGCATTAGTGAGCTGAAATGGACTGGTATGGGCCATTTTGAATAGGACAATCATATAGTCCACTATGCTGGGAATGACAAATCGAAGAGGAATGGCGTTGCGTTCATCATCAAAAAGAACGTTTCAAGATCTATCGTGAAGTACAACACTGTCAGTGATAGGATAATATCCATACGCCTACAGGGAAGACCAGTTAATACGACTATAATTCAAATTTACGTGCCAACCACTAGGGCCAAAGATGAAGAAATATAAGATTTTTTATCAGCTGCTGCGATCTGAAATTGATAGAACATGCAATCAAGATGCATTGATAATTACTGGTGATTGGAAAGCAAAAGTTGGAAACAAAGAAGAAGGATCAGTAGTTAGAAAATATGGCCTTGGTGATAGAAACAATGTCGGAGATCGAATGATAGAATTCTGCAAGACCAATGACTTCTTCATTGCAAATACCTTCTTTCACCAACCTAAACAGCAACTATACACATGGGCCTCGCCAAATGGAACACACAGAAATCAAATTGACTACAATCTGTGGAAAGAGATGATGTAAAAGCTCAGTGTCATCAGTTAGAACAAGGCCAGGGGCCGACTGTGGAACAGACCATCAATTGCTCATATGCAAGTTCAAGCTGAAACTGAGGAAAATCAGAGCAAGTCCACGAGAGCCAACATATGACCTTGAGTATATCCCACCTGAATTTAGAGACCATCTGAAGGACAGATTGATGCACTGAACACTAGTGACCGAAGACCAGACAAGTTGTGGAATGACATCAAGGACATCATATGTGAAGAAAGCAAGAGGTCACTGAAAAGACAGGAAAGAAAGAAAAGACCAAGATGGATGTCAGTGGAGACTCTGAAACTTGCTCTCGAGTGTCAAGCAGCTAAAGCAAACGGAAGAATTCATGAAGTAAAAGAACTGAACAGAAGATTTCAAAGGGCCTCTTGAGAAGACAAAATAAAGTATTATAATGACATGTGCAAAGAGCTGGAGATGGAAAAACAAAAGGGAAGAACACGCTTGGCGTTTCTCAAGCTGAAAGAACTGAAGAAAAAATTCAAACCTCGAGTTGCAATAGTGAAGGATTCCATGGGGAAAATATTAAACAATTCAGGAAGCATCAAAACAAGATGGAAGGAATACACAGAGTCATTATACCAAAAAGAATTAGTCGATATTCAACCATTTCAAGAGGTGGTGTATGATCAGGAACCAATGGTACTGAAGGAAGAAATCCAAGCTGCTCTGAAGGCATTGGCGAAAAACAAGGCTCCAGGAATTGATGGAATATCAATTGAGATGTTTCAACAAACAGATGCAGCGCTGGAGGTGCTCACTCATCTATGCCAAGAAATATGGAAGAGAGCTTCCTGGCCAACTGACTGGAAGAGATCCATATTTATGCCTATACCCAAGAAAGGTGATCCAACGGAATGTGGAAATTATAGAACAATATCATTAATATCACACGCAAGCAAAAGTTTGCTGAAGATCATTCAACAATGGCTGCAGTAGTATATTGACAGGCAACTGCCAGAAATTCAGGCTGGTTTCAGAAGAGGACGTGGAACCAGGGATATCATTGCTGATGTCAGATGGATCCTGGCTGAAAGCAGAGAATACCAGAAGGATGCTCACCTGTATTTTATTGACTATGCAAAGGCATTTCACTGTGTGGATCATAACAATCTATGGATAATACTGCAAAGAATGGGAATTCCAGAACACTTAATTGTGCTCATGAGGAACCTTTACATAGATCAAGAGGCAGTTGTTCGGACAGAACAAGGGGGTACTGATTGGTTTAAAGTCAGGAAAGGTGTGCGTCAGGGTTGTATTCTTTCACCATACCTATTTAATCTGCATGCTGAGCAAATAATACGAGAAGCTGGACTATGTGAAGAACAGCGGGGCATCAGGATTGGAGGAAGACTCATTAACAACCTGCCTTATGCAGGTGACACAGCCTTGCTTGCTGAAAGTGAAAAGGACCTGAAGCCTTTACTAATGAAGGTCAAAGACCACAGCATTCAGTATGGATTACACCTCAACATAAAGAAAACAAAAATCCTCACAACTGGACCAATGAGCAACATCGTGATAAATGGAGAAAAGATTGAAGTCGTCAAGGATTTCATTTACTTCGATCCACAATCAACAACCATGGAAGCAGCAGTCAAGAAATGGCCAGACGCATTGCATTGGGTAAATCTGCTGCAAAGGACCTCTTTAAAGTGTTGAACAGCAAAGATGTCACCTTGAAGACTAAGGTGCGCCTGACCCAAGCCATGGTATTTTCAATCGCATCATATGCATGTGAAAGCTGGACAATGAATAAGGAAGACCAAAGAAGAGCTGACGCTTTTGAATTGTGGTGTTGGCGAAGAATATTGAATATACCATGGACTGCCAAAAGAACGAACAAATCTGTCTTGGAAGAAGTGCAGCCAGAATGCTCCTTAGAGCCAAGGATGGTGAGACCGCGTCTTACCTACTTTGGACATGTTGTCAGCAGGGATCAGTTCCTGGAGACAGACATCATGTTCGGCACAGCACAGGGTCAGCGGAAAAGAGGAAGACCCTCAACAAGGTGGATTGACACAGTGGCTGGAGCAATGAGCTTAAGCATAACAACGATTGTAAGAATGGTGCAGGACCGGGCAGTGTTTCGTTCTGTTGTGCGTAGGGTCTCTATGAGTCAGAACTGACTCGACGGCACCTAACAACAACAATAACAACATTTAGAATTGGGGGAGTATCTGCTCTCAAGCCCACTGAGGCCTGCTAATAATCATGTGAGTCAGCTTGAGAGAGGATCCTCCCTAAATTGAGCCTTCATGTAACTGCGGCCTTGTGGGAGACCCTGAGCCAGAGTTATCCAATTTCATATTCTAATATGAGTTTAGATTCTGAATTAGAATGTATCATGCATTTGAACAGTGGTTATTGTGCAGTTAGGGACTTCCTTCTCTCCTTGGGAGGACTTCCTTCTCTCCTGGTGATGAGTAGTACAGTGTGGGGATTACTTTCTTCGGTATGGTTAGTAGTTAGGCTGCTTGGAAAAGTAGGGAAATGTTTTCTCTACCCATCAAAAAAATTAAAAAAAAAAAAAAAACGACTACTGCGAAAGGGCTCTTGGTATTATACAGTAGAACTTAGAATATATTTTCCCATTGAAATAGTATTCTATAAATGATGGTTAGAATCATAGGAAAGAGTCAAATATGAGACTCATTATATGTTGAATAGGCCCTTGTAGGCCAACTCACCATCATTTATAACAGCATGTTCATAGCAAAATGGTTTCTATATCTCAGATGTCAATCTTCTAAGCATACTTTCGAAATGTGACTCTTTTTTAAGTTGGGGACTGCTTATATTACATTAGCTCCTCCCTAGCAACATTTTCCACAATAGTTTACATTGAGCTATCAGCCATTTTGGAATAGAAAGTGACAGAAAATAGAGATGACTGTAATTTACTCTTAGTGTTAAGAACCTGGGAGACCTAGGGAGATACATTTCTACTCAAAATCAGATTTTCTGCAGGACCTGTACTGAAGCCCCTTTACAGTCACAGTTGTCTTTTCCATTTCTAGAATTCTATGGTCTTAATCAGGTACTTCCAAAACACTTGATCAGATTAAGTACATGAGAAACATTTTTGGTCTGCCGTAAGATCCCCCCTTCAGCCCATATGTATATGGCAGTTTTCCACCTGAGTGTGACTACCATTCAGGCTTCTGAGTGGGTTCAATGGAAGGCTACCTGCCTTTACCTATTGCGAGTTTGATATTCTCGGACATGGCTCTCACTTTATTTAGCTATGATCGAGTCAACCACTAGAGCATTGATTCAGGAATTGACCCATTTCTTGATTTGCTTGTGTATGTATTCTAGAAAAAGTAAGCAAATATACTTTACACTGTCACCTCTAATTTCTATCCCTTATGTCAGATAACCAAAACAGTGCTCTTGGTCAAGATTTAAGAGCCACCTCTATCTCCACTTAGCTTCCCCAAGTTAAGGTTTTTTATTTTGCATCACTTTCTTAGAAGTCAAGTTTAACAAATATCTTAAATATCTTTCTGTGTCATTTGTAGAACCAAGAGCCCTGGTGATACAGTGGTTAAGAGTTCAGCTGCTAACCAAAAGGTCAGCAGTTCGAATCCACCAGGCACTCCTTGGAAGCTCCATGGGGCAGTTGTACCCTGTCCTACAGGGTTGCTATGAGTCGGAATTGACTTGACGGCAATGGGTTTTTTTTTTTTTTTTGGTTTTTAGAGAAGATTTCAGAGTAGCTGATTTACACACGCTGTCTCTCTAGTAAGAGCTGGGAAAAGTTTTTTCATTTTTTGATTCCAGTGACTCATTGAAAATAAGTTGAAGCCTTCATAGTAAAAACACAGTCACTGAGAAGAGGCTCTTGAGATTTTGTTGGTGTTCACCAGGGTAGCAAAAACTGGGGACACGAATTTTTTTTCTTTTTTAAAGTAATACATCACATGGTATGGCATTCAAAAGGTAAAAAAGAGAGTACTTTTTAAAAGCACAAATTGTAGCATATTATATATGCTATCTTGCATTTTGATTTTTTTCCAGTTAATAGTGTATCTCACAGATAGTTCCGTATCTGCACTTATAGAGTTACCTCATTCTTTATAATGGGGAAATATTATTCTACAATGTAGATTATTTTATGCAAAAGTTTGATGTCAATCTTTTTACAAGCAATCCTGTAATGACTATCTTTGTACATGATCAAAAACTGTTTTAGAAGCTGATCTCTGATGAACCTTATTAATGTTCCATGTTATTTTTCCATGTTTTGATCAATATTTTATTCCCCCTAGAACCTTTTATCTCCTTCTCCTAATCCCCAACAACGGATAATTAATAAATTGGAAGCCTTATTATCTTTAATAGAGGCCAGCCCAAGCAAAATCAACATCTATGTTTATATCTATGACTGTCCCTCTTTCTTTCTTCTTAAAGCTGCATATTTAGCTCTATCTCCCTTTCTCCATTTCTAATGTACAAAGAGAATTGAAACAAGTTTCCTGCAAGGTTTGTAACAACACATTGCGTGTTCCTTTATTTTTTATTTTCGATTATGAGCTTCCTTCAAGAAATAAAGTCATAATTTCTTTCCATGAGAGAACAGCAACAAGAAAGCCCATAGGTCTGACCTGACACTGTAACAGCCCCACTTTGTAGTTCTGACGGGAAATGTTCTGGGGAAAAGGTTGTTATTGGCCTGGAACAGATTGCAAGGGAGGGAGGTCTGGGCCCATCAGGCTCAGCTGAGCATTAGGCCCTGGTCATTTATCACTGTCAAAGGGGGTAGGTGGGATGGAGGGAAGTGGAGGAGTCTACTGGATCACTCCTGTTCATCTACTGACTGACAGCTGATGGCACTTCACAAAACCTCCATGCAGATGATGCACCATCAAGAGGCAGTGTACTACCTGCTTAAGGCCATTGACATGTTCACAAGGAAAAGCGAAATAAGATCTGCTGCATGCTATGTGCTTTCCTAAGGCAATGCTTTACCTCATTCCTAAGAAATGCTTTACCTCATAGACTAGTTTGTAAAAGCAGATTTAATGGTATATTACAGGTGTACAGTTAGGCTTCAAAGTGATAGGATGATAGAAGGAGAAAATACATCCGTGGGTTTTAGGCCTTAATTATATTCACAGAAGTTGGATACTGTACACAACACTGTTTTAATATGGCAGAACTGACATTGACAAATGCTAGGGAGAAAGTAAGCAACTTTCATCTATGTGTAGCGGACTAAAGCAATGCAAGCCAGGGAAACTGGGCTTCTATAAGTATTTGAAGGGCAATGTTTTTTAAACAATAATAAAAAGTCTGATTTCTGCATTATCCTTTATAGATATGTTTTACATTTATCTGTAAAAATGTAAAATATATTTTAGGCTCAATAGGAAACATGCACCTTAGAATAAAAGAAGATTGTTTTGGTTTACAACCATATTTTTCAATACACTGTTTTCATTACTGTTATTCACAGGGATGTCACATTTATAAGGCTGAAACATAAATTTTAATCCTTAAGTAACCTTGAAATAACGTTATTTTAAGTGTAATTTCTATTCTGAAAATTGTCTAATTTTGGTAATCATTACATATGTAAATGGAGGGTAATATTTCATAAAAATCAGGTGGAAATTTTTCATCAATTAGTACTATATACTTATCATAGATGCCTAAGTTAGACATGGCTCCTAAATGTGGTAATTAATGAAAGTATCATAAAAATGAAGATTGAATTCTTCTAAAAATGAAATTAACCATGATGGAGTACTTTTACTGGAATAATATAGTATGAATTGGGAATTCATACTAGTCTGATAACAGTGGGAGTAACACAATGCTTTAAGAGATGTAGGCGGTGCTATTAATGGAGATCCTTGCATAGATATTTCTGATCAGCAGCTCTAAGAAATGGGTATGCTATCATTGCTGGTTGGTTAAAGATGAATACCATTGCCATTGAGGTGATTTCAACTCATAGCGACCCTATAGGACAGAGTAGAACTGTCCCATAGGGTTTCAAAGGAGTGGCTGGTGGATTTGAACTGCTGACCTTTGTGGTGGTTAAAGGCAGCTGAGCTTTTAACCACTGTGCCACCTGGGCTCCTAAAATGAATAGAGGGCAGATATTATGTGTTTAGGGGGGCAGTGGTAGCTCAGTGGTGGAATTCTCACTTTCCTTGAGGGATACCCAGCTTCCATTCCCTGTCAGTGCACCTCATGTGCAGCTGCCACCTGTCTGTCAGCGGAGGCGTCTGTGTTGCTTTGATGTGGAACAGATTTCAGTGGAACTGCCAGGCTAAGACTAGGAAGAAAGGTAAGGTGACCTACTTCTGAAAATCAGCCAATGAAAACCCCATAGGTCACAATGGTCTCATCCCCAACTAATCATGGGGATGGCACAGAACTCTGGGTAGTGTTTTGTTCTGTTGTACATGGCATCTGCATGAGTTGGGAGCTGACTTGACAGCAGCTGACAAGAACATTATGTCTTTATATCACCAGTACTAAGTAGGGTATCTGTCCCATAACAGGTGGTCAATAAATGTTTTCTGAACTATGATGTTATTTGGACAGAATATGGATCCCAGTGCCTTGACTTGCTGGGGTAGATATGCCCTCCCAATTCCTTCTGTTGACCTCTGCTCTCTCTTCCCTCACATGCCTGCCTAAGAATTCATAAAGTCAATAGCTCTGCCCAAGTCAGGAGTGATTTCCTAGATGGCTGTCATCAGAGAGGATTTAATGTACCAGTGATACAGCTGGCTTGAGTTAGTCTGGAAGTCACTGAACAGTTTCAGTGCTCATCACTCAGAACAGTGTTTTATGTAGCAAGCCGAGACATTTCAAGATATTCAAAACTCTGGAAAGAAAAGGGCCCCCTACTGAGTCCTGTAATTAAGCAGGAAATAATCTGCTCATTGATTATTTTTACTTCAGGGAAGTGTTATGTTTTCTTTTGTTCATTCTACTCAAAGAAAACAGAGGGGTGGGTCTCAAAGGAAAATGTTTAGATTTTTATAACTTGAAAATATACCTGGTAGAGTCTAGCTTTTTCTTCAAGTGTTGCTTTTTTAGAGTTAAATATATATATACACACACACACACACGTATATATATTTATGCATGTATACATATATATACACACACACACATATATGTACACACACATATCATTTCCTGGCTATCAAAGAAACACTTCCTTAAGAAAATCTAAAAGTATGGAAAAGTATAAAGATGAAAAAAATCATCCATAAGTCAGCATAGAGAAGCAGCCACTACTATATTTTTAGCATGTGTCCTTCTAGTCATTTTTTCTGTGCCTTTGTTCTTTACTTAATTGAATAGGATACTTTTTTGTTTCCTGCTTTTTTTCCCACTCAACTCTATATTATTATTATTTCCTGATGGGTGAAATACTATTTAAGGACATACTTTTCAAATTATTATATAATAACTGCATCTTGTGACTGTGTCACAGTTTCCTGCATTATTCCTCTTTTGTTGGTTTATTTAGGTTGTTTACAGTTTTTCACTATTTAAACAATGCTGTTGCAAATATCTTCAGAAATCTTTGCCTCAATTCTGATTATTTCCTAAGGTAGATACCTGTAATTGAAATTACCAGGTCAAAGGTTTAAAAGCTTTTGATACTCTTGAGGCATGTTGCCAAGTTGCTTTTCAAATTTATTGTAGCTCTTCACACTTCCTTGCTCCTTGGAAGCAAGGATGGCAAGACTATGTCTCATATATTTTGGACATGTTGTCAGGAGGGATCAATCCTTGGAGAAGGGCATCATGCTTGGCAAAGTAGAGGGTCAGCAAAAAAGAGGAAGAACCTCAATGAGATGGATTGACACAGTGGCTGCAACAGTGGGCTTAAGCATAACAATGATTGTGAGGATGGCGCAAAACCAGGCAGTGTTTTGTTCTGTTGTACATAAGGTCACTATGAGTCGGAATCGACTCAACAGCACCTAACAACAACAACTTCACACTTCCAGGAGCGGTGCTGAGCATGCCCATTTCACCGTACTGACATCATTACCGAGCATTGTTTTTTCTAGCTTTTGCCATATTGATGAATTCGGAATAGTATCTCACTGTGTGATTGAGCATCTATTTGCATATTTATTTGTTATTTGTAGAATTTTCAGTTTTTATGTGTAATGTCTGTTTTTGTCATTTTCCTCTTATTCTGTGGTAATGGAATCACTATCTTTTACACAGTCAAGGAAGCCTGCTTGGGGACCATGGAGAAATCATCCTAAAGCCGGTTTCTAGGGCCCCTGGCTTACCTCTTACACCTAATTGTGGGTACTCCTGTGTTACATCTTCCTTCACTATCCAGGGCACGCTTGTAGCCTCAAGGAACACAGGGCACAGTAGGATCATTCCAGGCAGGATCATTTTAGGCCTGTTCTTCTTGGGAAATAATAGGGGCTTGTTTTTTTAGTAGCTGAGGATAGCTATGCTTGGCATTGCTGTTCCAAGTTTGTAATATATTCATCTTGTGCACTGAGCAGAGCTCAGAAAATACATAAGAATGTCCTATATTTGAATAATGCTTTATAGTTTTTAAATCACATTCTCACCCTTGTTCCCTCACTAGTCTGGCTAGAAATATTCCCTTAGAGTTTCTCTCAACAAGTTTGTTGATTAAATGAATGTCCTTGAATGTAGGGTCTGTGATATCTATCTTTGCCCTCACAACACCTATCATAGTAACTGGCACATATTAAATACTCAAAACATAATTGCAAGTGCAAAACATATGAAGCAAAGGCAGGAGCCTATGTATGGAAAATAGCACCTATGGTAATTAGTTTTAAATTGCTGAATGATCTCTCATACCTGGGTGTGGAAACTGCCATGGCTCATAGAAACTGCTCATTAGCATACCGCTTCAGGTGGCATCCAGGGCATACACCCTACCTGCTATACCTTTGTTATACCTCTGCAAAGACCCTCCCATGATTTATGCTTCACCAAAACTCGTTGTTATATAAGCTGGGATTTAGGCTTTTGCCTTGTTCTGACTCATCCTGCTCTGACATGTTAAAGTTCTGGCTCTTCTACAGAGGGTGCTGGGAGGTCACTGCCAACTAACAAGACACAGCTTCGCTATCTTAGAACATAGCCAGAAACAACCCTGGACCTGGAATATAGGAAAGGCAACTCCACGGAGCTCCCAAAAGGAGACAGAGCACGCAGTAACCAGAGAAACATACTCTCCCACCCCTTACACATCTGCCCTGTACGCTACCTCCAGTCCTTCCTGATGGGTCATGCTGTGCCACTCGTCTAGAGGCTACTGGTCTGCTGTCACCTGGGTCCACCCCACCCCCACCTGCCAGCTCTTGTCCTGCTGTTTTTTCTCCTTTCTTTCTCTCCCCTACCCAGCCCTGTATACTACCTCTACCCCTTCCCACCGGGCCTTGCCACGCTGCAACAGGTAGAGAGCTACAGGCCCACTGCTGCCCTGGGTCCCCTACACCTCCGCCTTCCAGCTTCCACAACACCATCTTTCCCCCTTTTTTTTCTTTCTCCCTACCACCTAGCCCTGTACACCATCTCTACCCCCTCCCACTGGGCCACGTCACACAATCATGAGTAAAAAGCTACCAGCCTGCTGCCAGCTCAAGTCCGTCCCACCCCTGCCCACAGCTCTCATCATGCAATTCTTTTTTTGTTTTTTCCTTTCTTCCTTTTCTTTTTCCCTCCCACCTAGCCCCATATACCAGCTCTACCTCTTCCTGCCAGGCCATGCCACACTGCCGCAACAAGAAAGCCACTTGTCTTCTGTCACCCTGGGTACACCTTGCCCCCATCTAAGAGATCTTGCTGCACCTTTTTTTTCTCTTTTAAATTTTTTTCTCCCACCTAGCCCTGTACAACACCTTACACCCCCTTCCACAAGGCCCTATGTCCACCCCATCCTCACCTGCCAGCTACCCTTTTTTTCCCCTTATTTTTCTTTCTCTCTCTTTATTACCCTTACCTAGCCCCATATACCACCCCCCCCCCACCTTCCTGCTGGCCCTTGAAGCGCCATAATGGCTAGACCATCCTTAGTTCAGGCCTGCTGCCAACACCAGGATTGCACTGTCTCTTCTGCTACCACTTGACCAGCTGCTGAATGGAGGGAAGCAAGCCTGTACTGCTTCCCGTCCAGCAAATACAGACAAAACCAAAGAAAACATAGTCAAAATGAAGAATAACACAAAGCAATAGAAGAATTCAGGAAAATAATACAAGAACAAACTGTCAAAAATAAATAGACAATTGGGAATCATACCAAACCAGCAAATAGATATCTAAAAGGTAAACAACAAAATTTCAGAAATAGACAAGTCAATAAGAGGTTTCAGAAGCAAATTTGAAACAATGGAAGGCAGAATCAGTGAAATTGAAGAAAAATCCATGGACACTACTTTGTTTGAGGAAAAATCATAGAAAAGAGTGAAGAAAACCTAAGAATTATGTTGGACACAAGAGCAAGAATTTGCACATGGAGAGTTCCAGAACAAAAGGAAAAAATGGGAAACATAGACAACATTGTTGAATATTTCCTGGCAGAAAACTTCCTAAATATCATGAAAGATGAAATGCTGACCATCCAAGAAGTTCAATGAACCCCATATAGGATAGACCTCAAAAGAAACTCACCAAAACATATCATAATGACATTTGCCAAAATCAAAGACAAGGAAAGCATCCTGAGAGCAGCTCAAGAAAAACAAAAAGTCATTTACAAAGGGGAAACAATAGGACTAAGCTCTGATTACTTGGCAGAAACTATGCAGGCAAGAAGGCAATGGGATGAATGACATATATAAAGCCTTGAGAGAAAAAAAAGTCAATCAAGAATAATATATCCTGCAACTCTGTCTCAGATATGATGGTGAAATTAGGACATTTCCAGATAAACAGAAATTAAGGGGATTTGTAAAACCCAAACCAAACTTAGAAGAAATATTAAAGGGAGACCTTCAGTTAGTGAACAGACAACATAAAACAACAACTGGAGTTTAGGACACAGGACAGCATCAGCCAGATACCAAACTAGGTAAAGAACTCTCAGTAATAAAACATAACTAAAAGACTTAAAACAGGGAAATAGAGATTTCAATCTGTAAATGACTATAATATCAAAACAATAAAAGGGGGAATAAATGGTGTAGGTATAAAACTTCCAAATGGAGAGGAAGCCAAGGTGGTGTCAAGTAATAAAAGACTTGTTGAAGCTTTGAAAGGTAAGGGTAAATTTCAAGGTAACCACAAAGAGCTACCAAACCTGCTCATCAGAATAAAAAAGAAGAAAAAGTCTCAGTAAACTCAAAATCTGTAAAAGTGAATAAAATAAAATCCACAAACACAAGGAATTCAGCACAGGAGAATAACAGTAAAAAAGAAAACATCAGCACCACAAAAAAAGCACAACATGACAGCAATAAACTCATACCCCCTGATAATCACACTGAATGTAAATGGCTTAAATATGCCTGTAAAGAGATAAAGAATAGCAGAATGCATAAAAAGACACAACCCATCGATATGCTGTTTACAAGAGACACACCTTAGACACGAAGACATAAATATATTAAAAGCAAAAAAGAGCAGGAGTGGCAATCCTAATCTCATATAAAATAGACTTTAAGGCAAAATCAACCATAAAAGACAAGGAAGAACATTATATAATGACTAAAGGGACAATCCACCAAGAAGACATAACGTTATTTAATATCTACACACCCAACGACCAGGCTCCAAAGTACATAAAACAAACTGTAACATCACTGAAAAGAGAAATAGTTCTACAATAATTGTAGGAGACTTCAACACACCACTTTCGGTAATGAACAGAATACATAAAAAGAAGCTAAACAAAGATACAGAACATCTAAAAGCCAAAAATCAACCAACTTGACCTCATAGATATATATAGAACACTCCATCCAACATCAGAAAAGTACATATTCCTTTCCAATGCACATGGAATGTTCTCTACGTTAGACTACATTTTAGACGACAAAGCAATCCTCAAAAAAATCCAAAACATTGAAATACTACAGAGCATCTTTTCTGATCACAATGTCATAAAAGTAGAAATCAATAACATGAAGAGCAAGGAATAAAAATAAAATACGTGTAAACTGAATAACACCTTGCTTAAAAACAACTGGATACTAGAAGAAATCAAAGAGGGAATCAAAACATTCTTAGAATCAAATGAGAGTGAAAACATATTATACCAAAGCCTTTGGGACACAGCAAATGCAGTGCTCGGAGGTAAATTTATAGCAATAATTACATATATTAAAAAACAGTCAGGGCCAAGATGGCAGAGTAGTGAGATGATTTCTGCGGTCCCTCTTACAACAAAGACACAAAAAAAAGTCGATCATATATGAAAATCTATGAGCCCTGAACATCTAACACAAAGTTGAGGAGTCAAACTGAATGGCAGGGTAAAGGAGAAAGTGTTCAGAAGCAATGAGGATTTGTCTGACTTGCTGTGGCCGGCAAACTGCAAGCCAGATCGGACGGTGCGCGCAGGCTGAGGCAAGCAGTAGCACTTGGGATGCGTTTTCCACACCAGGAGAAACCAAGTGGCTGAGAGCCTGTTGAAGCCTCTGGAACCAGGAAGAAGCAGCACTGAATCTGTGAGAGTTAAGTGCAAGTGTCTAACCTACCTTGCAGATCAAGAAGCCCTTCCTCCCTCTGGGAAGTACCTCTCTCCCGTTTCCCTGCCCCCTTCCTGCTCTACTGCAGTCCCTGTCTGGCTTCAGTGATTGCCATGCCCCCTGGGCTGAAAGTGGGACCCATCGTGTACCCTGAGCCATTGTCCCGGCTTTGGAGAGGGAACAAATTAACACATAAAAAGAAATTCTGCCAGCTCCCCTAAACTGGGAACTCTGGGCAGACACAAACCCCTTTGCTTAGGCACAGGCATAAGGGGTCCACAGAACACGAATGCCTTTCATCCCTGCATAGACCTGTGTGGGCCCCTTCAACAGCTTTAGGCCCTCTTTAGCACGGTACCACAGGGTATATACCTGAAGTCTATTTTTAGCTATAACAGCGAACAGGGTGTAGCAGATTCATGACACTTGACACTGCCCTGCCCATTGAGCAGGGTCCTCACCTACCCACATCCGGGGTCTGAGGACTGGTGGCTCCACCTACTCCACCTAGCCACCTGTGACAGGGGTCCGAGAATAAATGATGCCTCCCAGAACTTACAGCCAACAGCATTGGGTGCCCAAAGCCTGGGTGCAAAACCCGCCCACCTACATGCTGTAGGGAACAGGGACACATCTTCTACCCAGGCACTCAGGGGCAGCCATCAGCCTGGTATCTTGCTGAGCACATAACCCTCTACTGAATCCAGATACCTGTGCTTATTCCAGTCACCCTACTAGCCTTGCCATTTTAGGACTATAGGTGAGAGCCTGCACCACACACTCAGTGACCAACAACCTGGACACCTGAGCTGAATCCACACAAGAAAAGTAAACAGACTCCTGGGCTCACATACCTAGTAACAGCTCTAACCATCTGGTGACAGGATGTGACAGTTTCAAAGATGCCAATAATCAAAGTGGCTCACGACCAGCCTATTTGGGCATATCAAAACAGAACAAGAAGCTAGAACACAGTAACATACAATAAATAAATATACATACAATAAATAAATATAACTTATTGAAAAAAAGAGGCAGACTATGATGACTCCGGCAAGCGACCAAAACAAAGAACAAGGAAACCTCCCAGAGGAAGGTAAGATCTTGCAATTACTGGAGCTGTAATTCAAAAGATTAATATACAGAGATTTCAAGAGATCAGGAAGGAGATCAGACAAAACTCAGACCAAGCCAAGGAACATACAGACAAAGCAATAGAGGAATTTAGGAAAACTATACAAGAGGAGAATGGCAAATTTAACAGGCTGCGAGAATCCATAGAGAGCAAAGAGAAATCCAAAAATTAACAATAAAATTTCTGATTTAGACAACAGAAAGTCATAGGAGCAGAATTGAGGCAATGGAGATCAGAATTAGTGAGACTGAAGATAAACCACTTGACACGAACTTATCTGAGGAAAAAAAATCAGATAAAAGAATTTTAAAAAATGAAGAACCCTTAAGAATTACGTGGGACTCTATCAAGAGGAATAACCTATGAGTGACTGGAGTACTAGAACACGGGAGGGCGAGGTGGGTAACAGAAAACACACATAGAATTATTGAAGCTTTGTTGGCAGAAAACATCTTTGATATAATTAAAGACAAGAACATATCTATCCAAGAAGCTCATCAAACCCCACACAGGGCAAATCCCAAAAGAAAGTCACCAAGACATAATCAAACTCCCCAAAACCAAAGATAGAGAATTTTAAGAGCAGCTAAAGATAAAAGAAGAGTCAGTCTACAAAGATGAGTCCATAAGACTAAGCTTTGACTACACAGCAGAAACCATGCCAGCAAGAAGGCAATGGGATGACATATATAAAACATTGGAGGGAAAAAATTGCCAGCCAAGAATTACATGTCCAGCAAAACTGTCTCTCAAATATGATGGCAAAATTAGGGCATTTCCAGAAAAAGAGAAGTTAAGGGAATTTGTAAACACCAAACCAAAATTACAAGAGGTGCTAAAGGTAGTCTTTTGGTTAGAAAATCAATAACATCGGATAATAACCCAGGACTAGAACACAGGGCAGAACAACCAGATATCAGCCTAGATAGGGAAGTCACAAAATAAATCAAAGCTAAACCCTAAAAAGAGGGAAACAGAGATGTCAATATGAAAAATGGCAACATTAAAACAAAAAAAGAAGGATTAAATAATGTACTCATAGAACTTTCATATGGAGAGGAAGTCAAGGCAATATCAAGAAATAAAAGATTGCTTTAAACTTAGAAAACTGAAGGTAAACTTTAAGGTAACCACAGAGGAAACTAACAATCCTACACACAAAAATAAAGAAGAAAAGCATAAAGACTCAGCAAAATCAACAACAATGTAAAGAATGAAAAGAAAATATATAAAGAAAAATGACTCAGCACAGAAAATTAATTGGAGCAAAGAAACTGTCAACAACACACAAAAAAGTCATCAAAATGACAGCACTAAACTCATATCTATCAATAATTATGCTGAATGTAAATGGAATAAATGCAGCAATAAAGACAGAGACAGTGGCAGAATGGATAAAAACATAAGATCCATCTATACGCCGCACACAAGAGACACACCTTAGATTCAAAGACACAAACCAAGTAAAACTGAAAGGATGGAAAAAAATACATCAAGCAAACTACAATCAAAAAACAGCAGGAATGGAAATATTAATCTCTGACAAAATAGACTTTAAAGTAAAATCCACCAGAAAGGATAAGGCAGGATATATAATAATTAAAGTTTCCATACACCAGGAGGACATAACTGTAATAAATATTTACCCACCCAAAAACAGGGCCCCAAAATACATAAAACAAACTCTAACAGCATTGAAAAGGGAAATAGACAGCTCCACAATAATAGTAGGAGACTTCACCACACTACTTTTGGTGAAGGGCAGAACATCTAGAAAGCTCCATAAAGATATGGAAGATCGAAATGCCACAATCAACCAACTTGATCTCACAGACATATACAGAACACTTTGCCCAACAACAGCCAAGTATATGTTCTTTTTCAATGTACATGGAGCATTCTCCAGAATAGACCACAAAGCAAGTCTTAACAGAATCCAAAACATCAAAATATTACAAAGCATCTTTTCTGACCATAAAGCCATAAAAGTAGAAATCAACAACAGAAAAAGCAAGGGAGAAAAAAAATCAAATACATGGAAACTGAACAACATCTTGCTCAAAAACTACTGGATTATAGAAGAAATCAAGGATGGAATAAAGAAATTCACTTAATCAAAAGAAGATGAAAACACATCCTACCAAAACCTCTGGGACACAGTAAAAGCAGTGCTTGGAGGTCAACTTACAACAACAAATGTACGTATCCAAAAAGAAGGAAGGCCCCAAATCAAAACATTAACCTACAACTCAAACAAATAGAAAGAGAGCAGCAAAAGTAGCCTACAGGCACAAGAATAAAGGAAATAATAAAGATTAGATTAGAACAGAAATAAATGAAATAGAGAATAGTAAAACAATTGAAAGGTGGTTCTTTGAAAAGACTAACAAAATCGATAAACCACTGGCCAAACTTACAAAAGAAAAACAGGAGAGGAAGCAAATAACCCAAATAAGAAGTGAGATGGGCAATATCACAACAAACCTAACTGAAATTAAAAGAATCATAACAGACTACTATAAAAAATTATACTTTAACAAATTTGAAAACCTAGGGGAAATGGACAAATTTTTAGAAATACACTACCTACCTAAACTAACAGAGAGGTAGAAAAACCAAATAAACGTATAACAAAAGAATAGATTGAAGAGGAAATTAAAAAACTCCCAACAGAAAAAAACCCTGGCCCTGACCGCTTCACTGGAGGATTCTACCAAGCTTTCAGAGAACAGTTAACAGCACTACTACTAAGGTACTTCAGAGCATAGAAAAGTATGGAATACACCCAAACTCATTCTATGAAGTCAGCATAACCCTGAAACCAAAACCAGGTAAAGACACCACAAAAAAAGAAAATTGTAGACCAGAATCCCTCAATAAAATTCTAGACAATAGAATTCAACAAAGTATAAAAAAAAAAAAAAAAATTCACCATGAACAAGTGAGATTCATTCCAGATATGCAAGGATGCAAGGATGGTTCAACATTAGAAAAACAATCATGTAATCCATCACATAAATAAAACAAAAGACAAGAACCACATGATCTTCTCAATTGATGCTGAAAAGGCATTTGACAAGGTCTAACACCGATTCATGATAAAAACTCTCAGCAAAATAGGAATGGAAGGGGAATTCCTCAACATAATAAAGGGCCTTTATACAAAGCCAACAGTCAACACCATTCTAAATGGAGAGTGTGAAAGCATTCCCCTTGAGAATGGGAAACAGACAAGGATGCCTTTTATCACCACTCTTATTCAACACTGTGCTGGAGGTCCTAGCCAGAGCAATTAGGCATGAAAAAGAAATAAAGGGCATTCATTGATAAGGAAGAAATAAGAATATCTCTATTTGCAGATGATATGATCTTATACACAGAAAGCCCCAAAGAATCCATGAGAAAACTGCTGGAACTAATAGAAGAGTTCAGCAGGGTATCAAGATACAAAATAAACACAAAAATCAGTTGGATTCCTCTACGCCAACCAAGAGAACTTTGAAGAGGAAATCACCAAATCAATACCATTTACAATAGCCCCCAAGAAGATAAAGTACTTAGGAATAAATCTAACCAGAGATGTAAAAGACCTATGCAAATAAAACTACAAGACGCTACTGCAAGAAACCAAAAGAGGCCTACATAAGTGGAAGGATGTATCTTGCTCACGGATAAGAAGATTTAACCTTGTGAAAAAGTCATTTCTATCCAACATAAACTGCAGATACAGTGCAATCCCGATCCAAATTCCAATGACTTTTTTTCACGAGGTGGAGAAACAAATCACCAACTTCATATGGAAAGGGAAGAGGCCCAGATAAGTAAAGCATTACTCAAGAAGAACAAAGTGGGAGACCTCACGCTCCCTCATTTTAGAACCTATTATACCGCCACAGTAGTCAAAACAGCCTGGTACTGGTATGACAACAGATGTATAGACCAATGAATAGAACTGAGAATCCAGACATAAATTCATCCACCTACTAGCAGCTGATATTTGACAACGGCCCAAGGTCTGTTAAATGGGGAACAGTCTCTTTAACAAGTGGTGCTGGCATAACTGAGTATCCATCTGCAGAAAGATGAAACAAGACCCACAACTCACAGCTCGTAGAAAAACTATCTCAAAATTGATCAGAGACCTAAATATAAAATCTAAAATGATAGAGATCATGGAAGAAAAAATAGGGACAATGCTAGAACCCCTAATACATGGCATAAACAGAATACAAAGCGTAACTAACAATGCACAAACTCCAGAAGAGAAACTAGATAACTGGGGGCTCCTAAAAATCAAACACTTATGCTTATTCAAAGACTTCACCAAAAAAATAGAGAGACAATCTACAGACTGGGAAAAAAATTTTGCCTATGACATATCCAATCCAGGTCTGATCTCTAAAATCTATAAGATACTGCAACACCTCAACAACAAAAGGACAAATAACCCAATTTAAAAATGGGCAAAGGATATGAACAGGTACTTCACCAAAGAAGACTCCATGTGACTAACAGATACATGAGGAAATGCTCACAATCATTAGCCATTAGAGAAATGCAAATCAAAACTACAGTGATATACCATCTCACCCCATCAAGGCTGGCAGTAATCTGTAAAGTCAAAATAATAAATGTTGGAGAGGTTTTTGAGAGACTGGAACACTTATACACTGGTGGTGGGAATGCAAAATAGTACAATCACTTTGGAAATCGATTTGGTGCTTCCTGAAAAAGCTAGAAACAGAAGAACCATGTGATCCAGCAATTCCACTCTTTGGAATATATGCTAGAGAGATAAGAGTTGTCACACGAATAGATGTATATGCTTCCATGTTCATTGCAGCACTGTTTGCAAGAACAAAGAGGTGGAAACAACCTAGGTGCCCATCGACAGATGAATGGATAAACAAATTACGGTTTATACAGACAATGGAATACTGCATAATGGTAAAGAACATTGATGAGTTCGCAAAACGTCTCACAACATGGATCAATCTGGAAGGCATTACGCTGAGTGAAATTAGTCAGTTGCAAAAGGACAAATATTGTATGACACCACTATTATAAGAAGTCATGAAAAGGTTTAAACACAGAAGAAAACATTCTTTGATGGTTACTAGGGTGGGAGAGAGGGAAACGGGAATTCACTAACTAGATAAAGTAGACAAGAATTAGACGAGGGGAAGGACAACACACAATACAGAGGAAGTCAACACAACTGGACTAAACCAAAAGCTAAGACATTTCCTGAACACAGCCAAACACTTTGAGGTACAGAGTAGCAGGGACAAGGGTCTGGGGAACATGATTTGAGGGACATCTATGTCAATTGACATAACAATGTTTATTAAGAAAGTGTTCTGCATTCCACTTTGGCGAGTGGCATCTGGGGTCTTAAAATCTACCGAGCAGCCATTTAAGATGCATCAATTTGTCCCAAGCCCCCTGGAGTAAATGACAATGAAGAACACCAAAGATACAAGGAAAATATTAGCCCAAGAGACAAAAGGGCCACATAAACCAGAGACCACATCAGCCTGAAACCAAAAGAACTACATGGTGCCCTGCTACCACCAATGACCACACTGACAGAGAACAAAACAGAGAGTCCCTGACAGAGCAGGAGAAAAGTGTAGTGTAGACTTAATGGTCTGACTGAGACTAGTAGAACCCAGAAGACATGGCCCACAGACTCTCTGTTAACCTAGGACTAAAACCATTCCTGAAACCAACTCTGTAGGCAAAGATTAGACTGGAGTATAAAACATAAAATAATGCTTGTGAAGAGTGTGCTTCATAGTTCAAGTAGATACACCAGACTTAATGTGCAGCTCCTGTCTGGAGGCAGGATGAGAAGGCAGAAAGGGATAGGAGCTGGTTGAATGGACACGGGAAACCCAGGGTGTAAAGGGGGAGTGTGCTGTAACATTATAGGGATTGCCACTATGGTCACATAAAAATATGTGTATAAATTTTTGTATGAGAAATTAACTTGGAGCTCTAAATTTTCACTTAAAGCACAATAAAAAGAAATAATAAAATGAGAAAGAACAGGCCAAAATCAAAATGTTGGCCTATGACTTAAAGAAACAGAAAGAGAATAGCAAAAGAAGCCCACCAAACCCAGTGCTGTTGAGTTGATTCTGACTCACAGCGAGACTGTAGGACTGAGTAGAACTGCTCCATAGAGTTTCCAAGGAGCGCCTGGTGGATTCAAACTGCCGACCCTTTGATTAGGAGCCGTAGCACTTAGCCACTATGCCACCAGGGTTTCCAAGAAGTCCACAGCCATCAGAAAAAGGAAATAATAATGATTAGAGCAGAAATAAATGAAATAGATTACAGAAAAACAGTAGAAAGAATCAACAAACCAAAAGTTGATTCTCCGAGAAGATCAACAAAATTGATAAACCTTTGGCCATGCAGGAGAGGAAGCAAATGATCCAAATAAGAAATGAGATGGGAGACGTTACAACTGACCAAACCGAGATAAAAGGCATCATAACAGAATACTATGAAAAATTATACTCCAAAAAAATTGAAAACCTAGCAGAAATGGACAAATTTCTAGAAAAACCCTATGTACATAAACTAACACAAACTGAGATAGACAATCTGAATAGACCTTAAGAAGAGAAGAGATTGAAAAGGTAATAAAAAAAACTTCCAAGAAAAAAAAAGCCCTGGTCCAGACTGCTTTACTGGAGAATTATACCAAACATTCAGAGAAGAGCTCACAACAGTACTAATGAAACTATTTCAGAGCATAGAAAAGGAAGCCAGCATAACCCTGATACACTAGCCAGGCAAAGACACCACAAAAAAAGAAAATTACTGACCAATATCTCTCATGAATATAGATACAAAAATTCTCAACAAAATTCTAGCCAATAGAATTCAGCATCATATCAAATAATACACCATGACCAAGTGGGATTCATACCAGGTATTCAAGGACGGTTTAACATTAGAAAATCAATAAAGATATGCCACCATGTAAGTAGAACAAAAGAAAAGAATCACTTGATCATCTCAATTGATGTAGAAAAGTTGTTTGATAATGTCCAACACCCATTCCTGATAAAAACTCAATGAAATAAGAATAGAAGGGAAATTCCTCCACATAATAAACACCAGCTGCACCTTGGAAACCCAATGGGGCAGTTCTACTCTGTCCTATAGTGTCACTATGAGTTGGAATTGACTCATTGGTAACATTTTATTTTTTTAATAGAAAACTAACAGTCAGCATCATTGTCAATGAGGAGAGACTGAAAGCATTCCGCTGAAAATGGGAACCGGACAAGGATGCCCTTTATTACCACTCCTGTTTAACTTGTGCTGGAAGTCCTAGCTAGAGCAATAAGGCATGAAAAAGAAAAGGCATCCCAATTGGAAAGGAAGAAGTAAAACTATCCCTAGTCACAGACGATATGACCCTATACATAGAGAATCCCAAAGATTCCACAAGCAAACTGCTGGAACTAACAGAAAGATTCAGCTGAGCAGCAGGATATAAGATCAGGATACAAAAATCAGTGGGATTCCTATACACCAACAGAAAACTTCAAAAAGGAAATCAGGAAAACAATACCATTTCTAATAGCCCCTAAAAAGATAAAATATTTAGGAATAAATCTAACCGGGGATGTAAAATACCTATACAAAGAAAACTACAAAACATTACTGCAAGGAACCAAAAGAGACCTACAAAATGAAAAAAAAAAAAAAAATACCATACTCATGGATAGGTAGACTCAACATTATGAAAATATCAATCCTACCCAAAGCAATCTACAGATATAATGCAATCCCAATTCAAATACCAACAGCATTTTTTGTCGAGATGGAAGAACTGATTATCAACTTTACATGGAAAGGATGGAGGCCTTGGAAAAGCAAAGCACTGAAGAAATACGAGGCCTCACACTACTTGATCTTAGAACCTACTATACACCCGTGGTGTAAAAGGAAAGTGGTGGGGTGGCGGGGGGGGGGGAAGTGCCAAAAGATTGTGGGGATTGAAACCAATGCCATAAAACAATTTGTGTATAAAATTTTGAATGAGAAAATAATTTGCACTATAAATTTTCACCTAAAACACACAAACACACAAAAGCTGGTTAAGTTACCAGATTAGCCCTTCCCTTATTTTTAAATAAGTGTTTTAAAAATGTTTATGTATTTAAAAAATAGGACTTTTGGTTATTTGGCCTCCAAATATTTGCCTTAAGAGAGTTTCAATTGGAAAATGCCTCAGAAGCTCAGCCTTGGTTTCCAAGGAATAGAAATGCCATTGCTTAGCTGCAAGAAATTGAAAGTAGCACTAAATTCTCTCCCCCAATCTTTTATCCCTAAAGCTATATATAAAGTTTTGGAGATTTTCAAAGGATTTTTATTGCAATTGATCATGTAGAAATAATAAGGAATATGGTTTCTTTCTTTGTACCATCTCTGTTTAATTTATACCAAGAATGGCAAAATGATTTCATGCTGTCTCCAAGTAATCAAAGATTTTGTGGAGTGCTATGCTGAGAAAGAATTTTGTAATCACATTTGGGGTCATCATGAAAATATGCTGTGGTCTATTAGTGATGTATTCCATGGGTATGGCGGTAGAGGAGAGGCAAATTTGTGCCATGTGTTTGCCATTTCTGTCTTGGATTTTATTAGAAATGCAGTACACACGTATTAGTAATACCTTAATGGTTAATGTAGTGTTTGCTATGTGCCAGGCACTGTTCTAAATGCTTTACATATATTAACTCATTTAATTATCAAAACAATCCACAAGATAACCAACCAATAACTGTTTGCTGTCAAGAGGACACCAACACATGGCGACCCCATATGTGTCAGAGTAGGACTGTATTCCATAGGGTTTCAAATGGCTGAAGTAGATCACCAGGCTTTTCTTCTGAGCTGCCCTGGGATGGACTCAAACTGCTAACCTTTTGATGAGCAGTCGAGTGTTTGCACCACTCAGGGACTCCCTAGTTATTTTAAGTTTTGCATATTTTTGCCAGTCTTTTTCCATAATCATTCATAGTTGTAATTATAATCTACGTGGAATATGTAATAGGATTTCTTTTTATTTGCCATTATCCCAAATATCTTTCCATGTTTCTGTATATCTCTCAAATGCTATATTTGAAATATGCTGCATAATATTCCATTCTATAAATTCTTGAATTATAGTTTTGGAAGTGTCTTTGTTATCTAGTGCTGCTGTAACAGAAATACCACAAGTGGATGACTTTAACAACGAGAAATTTA
Source organism: Loxodonta africana (assembly GCF_030014295.1). Lineage (NCBI taxonomy): Eukaryota > Metazoa > Chordata > Mammalia > Proboscidea > Elephantidae > Loxodonta > Loxodonta africana. The sequence continues at coordinate 42,355,751 of NC_087360.1, read as the reverse complement.
TTCTTTCACAGTCCAGGAGACTAAAAGAATGCATTCAGGGTGCCAGATCCAGGGTAAGGCTTTCTCTCTCTGTTCACTCTGGTGGATGGTCCTCGTCATCAATCTTCTCTTGGGTCTAGGACTTTCTCAGTGCAGGGACCCCACTTCCAAAGGATACCCACCCCTCTTGGTTCTTCATTTTTGATGGTGGGAGGTCCCTCTTTCTCTCTGCTTACTTCTCTCTTCTATATCTCAAAAGAGATTGACTCACAATACAACCTAATCTTCTAGATTGAGTCCAGCCTCATTAACTTAACTGCCTCTAATCCCACCTCATTAACTTTATAGAGGTAGGATTTACAAAACATAGGATAATCACATCAGATGCCAAAATGGTGAACAGTCACACAATACTGGGAATCATGGCCTAGCCAAGTTGACACACATTTTAGGGGGATGCAATTCAATCTGTAACATTCCACTCTTTGCCTCCCCTCACCCATTCATGTATAAAACACATTCACCCCATCATATCATAGCAAAAGTCTTAATTCAACTCTAAGTCCAAAATCCAAATATTTCTCTTCATCTGTGAAATCTAGAATACAAGTTACCTGCTTCCAAAGTACGGTGGTGGAACAGGCACAAGGGAGACATTTCTATTACAAATACAAGAAATTGGAGGGAAAGAAGTGATAACAGGCACCAAGCAAGTCAGCAGAACACATTACATTCACTCTCCAGGCTTGAAAATAATCCTCTGTTCTCTGAGACCATTTAGGCAACGGCCCTGCCCTCCAGACTCTGGGTGTTGGCCATACTCTCTGGATTCTGGGTGGAGGCCCCTCAGCTCTGAGCTTCAGCTCCACTTTCCAGGCCCACTGGAACAGCCAGTCTGCTCCCTTGCATTTGGGCGGCCCCATTCTTGTAGTCCATCTGAGTGGCAACTCTATCCTTTGGCCCCAGCAGGCCCAGTTCTTCTACCCCTTGGGCATGGCAGCCCTGCCCCCTCAGCATTGGGCAGCAGATCTGGCCCCATCCCACTGGCACATGTGAAGGGCAGCCCCACACTCCAGAAATGAGTTGGTGAAGCTCTACTGATAATTGCCTGGAGGCACCCTACTCCGCCAGTAAAACCCTCAGCTGGAAGGCACGCAGCTCTCTTCTTCCGTGGTTCAGCAAGCCTATCTCCACCCATAAGTGCCTGGAGGCACCTCACCCTGGCAGGAAGCCTCCTGCGCAAAGGCTTTCAGCTCTCTTGTTCCATGGGTTGGCTCCAGCACTGTCTCATGCTGGTCTCCTTGTTCTGCTGCTGCTGTTTCTCTGCTGCTGCTTCTCACTATCTGTGCCATTTTCATTGTAACAGCTCTCTTCACTTCCTTCTGAGTCCTCACTGGAATTTTCTTTGATGTCCATAATTCTACCAACAGTCTCTTCAGGGAAATTTAGGCTTTTACCATTAAGCACTTTAAAACTCTTCCAGCCTCTACCCATTTATAGTTTCAAAACCGCTTCCACACTTTATGTATCTGTTAGAGCAGCACCCCGCTCTCCTGGTACCAGATTCTGTCTTAATTACCTAGGGCTGCTGTAACAGAAATATCACAAGTAGATGGCTTTAACAAAGAGAAATTTATTCTCTCACAGTCCAGGAGACTAGAAGTCCAAATTTAGGGTGCCAGCTTCAGGGGAAGGCTTTCTCTCTCTGTTCTGGTGAAAATTCCTTGTCATCAATCTTCTCTTGGGTTGAGGAGTTTCTCAGTGCAGGGACCCCAGGTCCAAAGGATGTGGTCACCTTCTGGTTCTTCATTTTTGGTGGTAGGAGGTCCCTCTGCTTCTCTGCTTACTTCTCTTTTATATCTCAAAAGAGGTAGACTCCAGATAAAACCTCATCTTTAGATTAAGTCCTGCCTCATTAACATAACCAAACCAAACTCGGTGCTGTCAAGTCGATTTTGACTCATAGAGACCCTGTAGGGCAGAGTAGAACTGCCCCATAGGGTTTCCAAGGAGGAGCTGGTGGATTCAAACTGCTGGTCTTTTGGTTAGTAGCCAATCTCTTAGCCACTACACCACCAGGGCTCCAAACTGCCTCTAATCCTGCCTTATTAACATCATAGAGGTAGGACTTACAACACATAAGAAAATCCTATCAGATGACAAAATGGTGGGCAGTCACATAATACTGAGAATCATGGCCTAGCCAAGCTGACACATATTTTGGGGGGGACACAATTCAATCCATACCAGGAACCAATTTCTTTACTTTTGGATAAGCGAGCCTCTTCAGAAACCCTATAGGGCAATTCTACTCTGTCCTATAGAGTCGCTATGAGTTGGAATCAACTCAGTAGCAATGGTTTTGGTTTTTTTGGATATCTCTATAACCGTTGAACAGAATCATGACCTTCACATGGAGCCTCATCATGTTTCTTTGGATTCGGTAATCATTGATACTAAGCATATGAGTGTATACTTGACAAGGTCATGTGGCTACCTGGGATCTTCCTTCATTCAGCTGCTAATTGTGCCAGTTAGTAGCTAGAGACTACTTGCAGGCTGCTAAAACTACTACCTTGTACTCTGAACCCTGGGATGACTCCTTCCCTTTTCCCAGGTTTTCTGTTTTTAGCATAGTGCCATAATTACTTAGGAACCAGTGGAAGCCCCTGAACTCCTGAACTGATAGAATCATCAAAGGATTGTCTGAACTAGATTGAACCTCGAAAACCTTCAGGTTCTACAAGACTTTCAGTGGTTTCAGAGACTGCCTAGTGTTCCCATGAATTTGAATAGGGTTCTCAAGACCTACCAATCCGTCCTTAATTGCCATTGCTTCTCAGCATATCACCTCTGCTTCACTCAGACCAGATTCTTCTCTGGCCCAGGAAGATACGGAGGTTATATTCTGCTCTTGGCCTTCAGTCAAGTTACTTCCTTACTCTCTGCCTTTTCAAACGCTACCTCTCCTTTAAGACTCTACGCTACTCTCAATTCCTCCATGTTGTAGACTAACTTCCCAACTTCCTCCCACCCGCCACTAACTGCTATAGTACTTTCCGTCTATACTCCACTACTTAGCACATAATTAATTATAATCTTTCTGATATTGTTTGCTTTTGAATTTTTACCTCTTGAAGATAATTGTACTCTCCATCAGGATTTTCTCCCTAGATCCCTTTTACCCTAGGTCATACCCCTTTGCTGGAGCTCAATACATCTAATAAAGCAAAAAACCAAACCTGTTGCCCTCGAGTCAATTCTGACTCATAGCGACGCTACAGGACAGAGCAGAACTGCCCCATAAAGTTTCCAAGGAGCACCTTGCGGATTCGAACTGCCAACCCTTTGGTTAGCAGCCGTAGCACTTAACCACTATGCCACCAGGGTTTCCATACATCTAATAAACCCAAACCCATTGCCGTTGAGTCGATTCCGACTCATAGCGACCCTATAGGACAGAGTAGAACTGCCCCATAGAGTTTCCAAGGAGCGCATGGTGGATTTGAACTGCTGACTTTTGGTTCCCACCCCCCCCCCCCAGTGCCATCGAGTCAATTCCGTTAGCAGCTATATTACTTTACCATACACCACCAAGGCTTCCATACATCTAATAAAGAAAAAAAAAAAAAACAGAAAAACCCAGTGCTGTCGAGTATAACCCATTAAATCAAGATATTTGTGCTCAGTGATGCAGCGGCACATTGTTTTAGCTATTCTTCTCTTATGTATTTCCTACATAAATGCTCACAGTAAAGAATTAGTGAGGATATTATTAAACTACTCATAAATGGGACATACTCAAAAATTCTGTGTATGTTCCCTATTTCAGGGCTGTAAGAACAAGTTAATACTGAAAAGCATAATCTTATCACTTTTTATTTCTAAGTACTTGAAATGCATTAGAGTGGGAAAGATGATTGGTTGAGGGCGCTGGGGGATGAAAAGTAGTAAGAAGCACTGGAATATCCATCTTGACTTTAAAAGAGCTAGTGTCTTTGGCCCTGGGAACAGTGCTTGAATTGTGGTAGAATGACGTGCTCTGCTCTTCTGTTTCTTGAAAAATTGGACCCACTATCTTTATTTCTCAATTTAAATACTGATTGGGTCAGTGATTGTCAGGAGTCTTCTAGGGGAAGCCACCCCCAGTGCACCCTGGAACTGGAGTTTCCCCGGTTTTCTAAGGGACAGTCTGGCACAGTGGGAGCCTTCTGGCCAAGAGTCAGGGGCTTTTCTGCTGGACTAACTCTGTCACCACCTGCTGGACAACTCCACAAGCTCAGCCTGGGCACACACATGTGTAAAACAAAGTACACCTGAACTACATGATCTCTTCTAGTGTTTTCTCTAACTATGAGATTAAAAATAAAAGTCAAAACTGTCTGAAGAGGGCAAGCTTTGATGCTCTCTATAGCTAAAAATGACAAATAGGTTCCTTGACACATTTAATGACACGTGTTAGTATCTGTGTAGAACTTTACAGTTAAACTTGCATTTTTTTCCTTTTTTCTAGCCAAACATCATGTCAATGGCAACAGAACAGTTGAACCTTTCCCAGAGGGAGCACAGATGGCTCTATTTGGTAAGATATCAACACTGAAAGAAACCCCAAATTGTATGCAAAGACTAGTGCCAAATTTCTTAGCAAGAGTCCTCAGGGCTTCAAAATCTGGGCTGTTCTAGATATTTACAAGTCATTGCAGCCAAGAAAACTATTGAATTCTCAGTAGTTTCTGGTATCAGAAAGGCTTATTCTATAGACTTACGTATTCTTTCTTTTCTCGCTTTGACAACCTAAATATCAAACTGTGTATTTGCTATTTCTTACGTCCACACTGTGAATTCACCTAGAGTTCAAGTTTTTCTCTAGCCGAAGGGATTTTTTTTTTCCCACATTGATATATGACCTTGTTAAAGACTGAGATTCAAGTAGTTTTGAGTTGTCAAAACTCTTCTAGCTTCCATCCTATTCTGGTCTTGATGGTAGTCTCCAGTAAGTGCTTTTCATGCAAAACTGCTTTGAAGCATTGATATGTACTTGAACTGGAAATGAGCCCCAGGACAACCCTGTCTCTAAATTAATGTATTCAGGATATGTTTTTTCTTAATCCCAGAGATGGAATCAGGATTAGTAATCAATATTGATTTTGTTGTTGTTGTTATTAGGTACCCTTGAGTCGAGTTTGACTCATAGCAACCGTAGGTACAACAGAATGAAACACTGCCCAGTCCTGCACCATCCTCACATTCATTGTTATGCTTGAGCCCCTTGTTTGCAACCACTGTGTCAGTACATATTGTTGAAGGTCTTCCTCTTTTTGCCAGCCCTCTACCAAGCATGATGTCCTTCTCCAGGGACTGGTCCCTCCTGATAACATGTCCAAAATATGTGAGATGAAATCTCTACACCCTTGCTTCTAATGAATGTTCTGGCTATACTTCTTTCAAGACAGATTTGTTAATTCTTCTGGCAGTCCATGGTAAATTTAATATTCTCCAACACCATAATTCAAAGGCATCAATTCTTCTTTGATCTTCCTTATTCATTGTCCAGCTTTCGCATGTATATAAAGTTATTGACAATGCCTTGGCCTGGGTCAGGCGCACTTTAGTTTTTTTTTTTTTTTAATTAACTTTTATTGAGCTTCAAGTGAACATTTACAAATCAAGTCAGACTGTCACGTATAAGTTTATATACACCTTACTCCATACTCCCATTTGCTGTTCCCCTAATGAGTCAGCCCTTCCAGTCTCTCCTTTCGTGACAATTTTGCCAGCTTCCAACTCTCTCTATCCTCCCATCCCCCTTCCAGACAGGAGATGTCAACACAGTCTCAAGTGTCCACCTGATATAATTAGCTCCCTCTTCATCAGCATCTCTCTCCTACCCATTGTCCAGTCCCTTTCATGTCTGATGAGTTGTCTTTGGGAATGGTTCCTGTCCTGTGCCAACAGAAGGTTTGGGGACCATAACCACCGGGATTCCTCTAGTCTCAGTCAGACCATTAAGTATGGTCTTTTTATGAGAATTTGGGGTCTGCATCCCACTGATCTCCTGCTCCCTCAGGGGTTCTCTGTTGTGCTCCCTGTCAGGGCAGTCATCGATTGTGGCCGGGCACCATCTAGTTCTTCTGGTCTCAGGATGATGTAGGTCTCTGGTTCATGTGGCCCTTTCTGTCTCTTGGGCTCTTAGTTATCGTGTGACCTTGGTGTTCTTCATTCTCCTTTGCTCCAGGTGGGTTGAGACCAACTGATGCATCTTAGTTGGCCACTTGTTAGCATTTAAGACCCCAGACGCCACATTTCAAAGTGGGATGCAGAATGTTTTCATAATAGAATTATTTTGCCAATTGACTTAGAAGTCCCCTTAAACCATGGTCCCCAAACCCCCATCATTGCTCCGCTGACCTTTGAAGCATTCAGTTTATCCCGGAAACTTCTTTGCTTTTGGTCCAGTCCAGTTGAGCTGACCTTCCATGTATTGAATATTGTCCTTCCTTTCACCTAAAGCAGTTCTTAGCTACTAATTAATCGGTAAAAAACCCTCTCCCACCCTCCCTCCCTCCTCGCCTCGTAACCACAAAAGTATGTGTTCTTCTCAGTTTATACTATTTCTCAAGATCTTATAATAGTGGTCTTATACAATATTTGTCCTTTTGCCTCTGACTAATATCGCTCAGCATAATGCCTGCCAGGTTCCTCCATGTTATGAAATGTTTCACAGATTCATCACTGTTCTTTATCGATGCGTAGTATTCCATTGTGTGAATATACCACAATTTATTTAACCATTCATCCGTTGATGGACACCTTGGTTGCTTCCAGCTTTTTGCTATTGTAAACAGAGCTGCAATAAACATGGGTGTGCATATATCTGTTTATGTGAAGGCTCTTATTTCTCTAGGGTATATTCCGAGGAGTGGGATTTCTGGGTTGTATGGTAGTTCTATTTCTAACTTTTTAAGGAAAGGCCAGATAGATTTCCAAAGTGGTTGTACCATTTTACACTCCCACCAGCAGTGTATAAGAGTTCCAATCTCTTCGCAGCCTCTCCAACATTTATTATTTTGTGTTTTTTGGATTAATGCCAGCCTTGTTGGAGTGAGATGGAATCTCATCGTAGTTTTAATTTGCATTTCTCTAATGGCTAATGATCGAGAGCATTTTCTCATGTATCTGTTGGCTGCCTGAATATCTTCTTTAGTGAAGTGCGTGTTCATATCCTTTGCCCGGTCTGCTTCTTTATGTGGTTTGGTATCGACTGCTGTCTCTGAGCCATCACTTAGTGATTTATTCTATATTTACTCACTGAGTCTTATCTTGTTTTGCTTTCTTTGAATATACGTGGATGGGCTACTAGATTGTGCTGTCTTGTTTGTTGTAGCCCTTGACTTACTTATGACCTATTACCAGCTGGTTTGGGCTGTTGCCAGATATATATGCCTGAGTCTATTCACTATCCTTGAGTAGAATTTGATTTTGGGTCAAGTGTGTGCTGCACCCTAACACCTGTCCACCTCGAGAAGTAGTGGTGATAGTTGTGTGCACCAGATTCTAGCAGCAGCTGGGGTTCACACTCCAGGGGGGGCAGGATGCTGACAGTCTTCCCCCAAGTGTCAGTGAGGTAGGTGTGTCTCTATTCCTATAGCACCTTGGTGGGAGGGCTCTGCAGCTGTACCTTAGGCCCCCAATGCAAGTACCTCTACTGATTGGTAGGTGTCACCCTCCTTAGACCCCTAAGGCAAGAGGCTAGGTGGTCTGGGGGGAGCTTCAGCCCTCAGTTCCCTGTTGTGGGTCAGTTAGGGCTCTGTTGAATAAGCAGAGATATCAGACCTGGGGAACTTGTTTTTCCAGTAAATCCGCTAAAAAAAATGCAGTCAGATCCCTATCAGAACTGCCTTTGCATTATAACAGCCACCTTGTTCCCTGTAAGGATGAAAGCCCGAGATTTGGATCATATATGCTTGGCTGGAGCTGGTTCTGTGTTTTTAGTCCAATTAGGGAAGGATTTTTGGTCCCTGGGTTTTTTGTGGTTGCTTATCTCAGGCCGGAAGAATGGGTTAGGAAAAGACCAAAAAAAAAAAAAAAGGAGAAAAGCAAAGCCGTGGAGCCGGAGCCTTCTCCCTCTGGCTCAGGCAATTCCAATGTTAATGAAGCTGCCTGGGAAGGGGAGGGGAGGGTTCAGAAAAACAGCAGAGAGTAGCACCCCAGAATATAGCCAAAGTTGCTTATGTTGCTTGGGATGACTATTTTATCTGAGATTCCCGAGGGGCGTGTTGCCTATGGGTGCTGGCTGTGTGGAGATTGTCCCCGAGGGTCTGGCCCACTGAAGCCGCGGTCAGATCCTCCGCTGCCAGTCCAAAGCCCAGCGTCAAGGTTCCCCTGCTGGGACGCTGCACTCCCGGCTCCAAAATCAGTCACTGCCTCCCAGGGACTTCTCGTCCCGCCAGCCGCGTTGCCACGCCACCCCCGTGGACCAGCTGGGCCCCCTCCCGGGGTTAGTTCAGGAGAGTAGGGCTACACCCCATGTTTGCGCCATGACCATTTGCTGCGTTCAGCTCCCCTGTGCCCAGTCCAAAGCCCGGCGCCAAGGTTCCCTGGCTGGGACGCTGCACTCCCGGCTCCAAAACCAGTCACTGCCTCCCGGGGACTTCTCCTCCCACCAGCCGCGTGGCCGTGCTGCCTGCGCGGACTGGCTGGGCCCCCTCCCGGGGTCAGTTCAGGGGGCTAGGGCTGCGCCCCGTGTTTGCGCCATCACAGATGTCGTGTTCAGCTCCCCTGCGCCCAGTCCTAAGCCCGGCGCCAAGGTTACCTGACTGGGGCGCTGGCTCCAGGCTCCGAAAACAGTCGCTGCTTCCCCATAGTTGTTCGTTCTCCGCCTCTGTCACTCAGGTCAACTCTTTAAATCTGCATTTGTTGTTCAGGGTTCGTAGATTGTCATGTATGTGATCGATTCACTTGTTTTTCCGAGTCTTTGTTGCAAGAGGGATCCGAGGTAGCGTCTACCTAGTCAGCCATCTTGGCCCCGACCCACACTTTAGTTCTTAAAGTGACATCTTTGCTTTTTAACACTTTAAAGAGATCTTTTGCAGCAGATTTGCCCAAATGCAATGCTTCATTTGATTTCTTGACAGCTGCTTCCATAGGCATTGATTGTAGATCCAAGTAAAATGAAATTATTTACAGTTGAAGAATTATGCAACAGGGACCTAATTCTACTTAGGTGTTTATGAATCTTGCACTGTATGGGTTACCTTTTAAATGTACTGGTCAGTGATTAGAAGTAATTATGATCAGAAATTTAACTGGAGAATTTGATTTTTATAGAAAAAGGTATAATGGACACTTTAAAAAGTGTGCTAAAACGTTTGATTTGTTAACTCACCTGTGAGAAATTATGTTCAGATGATAACGTTTTACCCAAATTGTAGGCCTAACACAGTGTCTCTTACCATGAGGCAGCAAGTGTCACATTCAGTGCTCAAAGGGTTATTTTGATGATTTTTTTTGCCGTTCAGGTTTGTCAACCCCCAGACATGTTAGAAAGCAGGTTCTATGTCATACTGAGAAATTTGAGGCTGCCTTATCTTAGCAGGTTTCCCTCTGTTGTGATATTAGAGGAAAACTTTCCTCCCACAGGTCAAATTACCTTCCCAAAGACCCATTGCCAGACAGGTTGCTGACATTGTTTGGCCACAGAGTTAGAAATGTCAGTGAATAAAGCTCTGTGGTGATTTTTTTTTTTTTCCTTTGGTCACAGGTTTGGTTTATAGTGGCTTTACTAAAAATCCTAACTCATGGTCTGATTGTTTGACTTGGGGAAAGCAACTTCCCCTCTCCAAACCTCAGTCTTAAATTCACCTGTTGAATGTGTATAATTTCCACAAGTTAAGAATATATGTTGTTGTGTGCTTTCAATTTGTTATTGCCTCACAGCAACCCTATATGACAGAGTAGAACTGCCCATAGGGTTTCCTAGGCTGTAATCTTTACAGGAACAGATCTCTAGTTCTTTTCTCCTGCTTAGTCACTGGGTGAGTTCGAACTGCTGACCTTTTGGTTAGCAGTCAAGTGCTTAACCATTGTGCTACCAGGGCTCCTTTATTGATCGTAAAATAGGATCATCTTTTGACATCTAAGAATCTGCAGTTTGGCTCTTTTAGATGCTTAAATTAAATTAAGCATCTATTTTGGCTAGGTACATACAAGCATTTTATATTAGTGTTTTTAAAACTGTACTTGCTTTATATAACTTGACCACCTGATCTACAGTGAAATGAGGGAGCAGATGGTTTTGGGGGAACACGTCTTTCTTTCTGGGTTTTTTATAGCTATGTTGAAAAAACCAAATTAAGCTTGGTGCTTAGCTCTTTTATGCACAGTGGGTTTTTAATTCTCCTAGTACTTTGTAAGGCTGATAGTATTATGCAATCCTCTTCTGAGAGAGGTCACGTTGCTTACCTAAAGTTACACAGCAAGTGAGAATTTGAACCCAAGTCTAACTGACCCTGAAGTCCATGCTCTATTCACGATGTCACCTGACCCTCTTTTAGCATTGGTTGAATAAGTCCTGGAGAGCCTGGAGAATTCAGAAATGCCTTTCTGCTGGATCCATGCACCTGTTTAAAAAATACCATTGCAGTCCAGTTGGTTCTGACTCAGAGCAACCCTATAGGACAGAGCAGAACTGCCCCATAGGGCTTCCAAGGCTGTAATCTTTATGGAAGTAGACCACTACATCTATCTCCTGCAGAGAGCCTGGTGGGTTCAAAATGCAAACATTTCCATCAACAGCCAAGCACTTAACCACCAGGCCTCCTTGGATCCATGCACAAAGAGCGTGATTTCCAGCCAATCCAGTTTAACAAATTGATTTGTAAAATTTTATGCATTCCAAGTACTCTGAAGAGCTCTTGACATGCAGTTTTGCTGGGAAATACTGCTTGGAGGGACATCTTCTACTATTCATGGTTTTCCCTATTTGATTTTAGTTGTTGTTGTTGTTGTTAGGTGCCCTCGAGTTGGTTCTGACTCACAGCAACACTACATACAACAGAAGGAAACACTGCTCAGTCCTGTGCCATCCTCACAATCTTTGCTATGTTTGAGCCCATTGTTGTAGCCACTGTGTCAATCTATATTGTTGAGGTCCTTTCATTTTTCGCTGACCTTCTGCCTTACCAAATACTGTGCCCTTCTCCAGGGACTGGTCCCTCCTGATAACATGTCCAACATAGACATGAAGTCTCACCATCCTTGCTTCTAAGGAGCATTCTTGCTGTACTTCCTCCAAGACAGATTTTTTCATTCTTCTGGCAGTCCATAGTATATTCAGTATTTTTCTCCAGCACCATAATTCAAAGGCATCAATTCTTCTTTGGTCTTCTTTATTAATTGTCCAGCTTTTGCATACATATGAGGCAATTAAAAACACTGTGGCTTGGGTCAGGTGCACATTAGTCCTCAATGTGGTATCTTTGCTTTTTAACACTTTAAAGGGATCTTTTGCAGCAGATTTGGCCAATGCAATATGTCTTTTGATTCCCTTACTGCCCTTTCCATGGGTGTTGATTGTGGATCCGAATAAAATGAAATCCTTGACAATTTCAATCTTTTCTCCATATATCATGATGTTGCTTATTGGTCCAGCTGTGAGGATTTTTGTGTTCTTTATGTTGAAGTGTAATCCATCCTGAAGGCTGTAGTCTTTGAACTTCATCAGTAAGTGCTTCAAGTCCTCTTCACTTTCAGCAAGCAAGGTTGTGTCATCTGCATAACGCAGGTTGTTAATGAGTCTTCCTCCAATCCTGATGCCATGTTCTTCTTCATATAGTCCAGCTTCTCAGATTATTTGGTCAGCATATAGACTAAATAAGTATGGTGAAAGAATACAACCCTGACACACACCTTTCCTGACTTTAAACCATGCAGTATCCCCTTGATCTGTTCAAACAACTGCCTCTTGGTCTTTGTACAGGTTCTGTATGACTCTGGAATTCTCGTTCTTCTCAATGTTATCCATAATTTGTTATGATACATACAACCCAATGCCTTTGCATAGTTAATAAAACACTCTCTGGTATTCTCTGTTTTCAGCCAGGATCCATCTGATATCAGCAGTGGATCCCTCATTCTACATCCTTTTCTGAATCTGGTTTCAATTTCTGGCAGTTCACTGTTGATGTATCGCTGCAACCACTTTTGAATGATCTTCAGCAAAATTTTGCTTGTGTGTGATTTTGTTTGATAATTTCTGCCTTCTGTTTGGTCACCTTTCTTTGGAATGGGCACAAATATGGATCTCTTCCAGTTGGTTGGCCAGGTAGCTGTCTTCCAAATTTCTTGGCATAGATGAGTGAGCACCTCCAGTGCTGCATCTGTTTGTTGAAAGATCTTAGTTGATACTCCGTCGGTTCCCGAAGCCTGTTTTTCATTATTCCTTTCAGGCGCTTGGACTTCTTCCTTCAGTACCACCAGTTCTTGATCATATACTACCTCCCGAAATGGTTGGTTGAATGTTGACCAATTCTTTTTGGAGCAATGACTCTGTGTATTCTGTCCATGCTCTGCTGATGCTTCCCGAGTCGTTCAATATTTTCCCCATAGAATCCGTCAGCATTGCAACTTGAGGCTTGAATATTTTCTTCAATTCTTTAGCTTGAGAGTACGGAGCATGTTCTTCCCTTTTGGTTTTCTAACTCCAGGTCTTTGCACATTTCATTATAATTCTTGAGCTGCTGTTTGGGATCTTCTGTTAAGTACTTTTACTTCATCATTTTGTTTGCTTTAGCTACTCTACATTCAAGAGCAAGTTTCAGAGTCTCTCCTGACATCCATTTTGGTCTTTTCTTTCTTTCCTGCTTTTTAATGACTTTTTGTTTTCTTCTTATATGGTATCCTTGATGTCATTCCAGAATTTGTCTGGTCTTTGGTCATTAGTGTTCAATGTGTCAAATCTCTTCTTGAGATGGTCTCTAAATTCAGTGGGTTATACTCAAGGTAGTATTTTGGCTGTCATGGACTTGCTCTAATTTTTTTCAGCTTGAACGTGCATATGAGCAATTGATGGTCTATTCTACAGTTGACCCCTGACCTAGCCCTGACTGATGGTATTGAGCTTTTCCATCATCTCCTTCCACAGATGTAGTCAATTTGATTCCTGTGTATTCCATCTGGCTAGGTGCATGAGTATTGTCACCATTTATGTTGTTGAAAAAGGTATTTGCAATGAAGAAATCTTTGGTCTTACAAAATTCTGTTGTGTGATTTGACTTTAGTAGCATACATTAATGTTTAGGAGCCCTGGTAGTGCAGTGGTTAAGAGCCCAGCTGCTAACCAAAAGGTTGGCAGTTTGAATCCACCAGCTGCTCCTTGGAAACTTTATGGGGCAGTTCTACTCTGTCCTGTATGGTTGCTATGAGTCATAATGGACTTGGCAGCAAAAGTTTGGTTTTTGGTTTGCTGATTTATAGAAGAATGTCTTACTGCAAGTTATCCAAAGCAGCAGTGGCACTTTGTATTTATCTGAACTCATTGCTCGACTTTGGAGGCCTTAATATTTTATCCCAAAATAGTATCACCAATTTCAACTTCATTATCTATTATTTAATAATTTGGATATACCTTACAGAATAATGTCCAAATAGTAACTTTTAAATTTAATCTACTCTGAAAGTGACCATCGTCATTAGGCTTTTAGATTAGAATGCATAATACAAGGATAGAGTGAGGGACAAGGGCACATTCCCTTGTGAAAAATATATGAATATGTTATTTGAAGTGATCGGGGACTATATAGATGATTTCTTAAAAACTATTTCTGGCATACAGTCTTCACAGGTTTTTTTTTTTTAATTTAAAGACTTATTTTTTCAGATTTTCTTTTGTGGGCCATTAGTTTTTCCTTGTTATATTTTGTTTTTATGCAAACACAGTTCTTTAGCTTCTTTGTTGCTCTTTTTGCACTCTATGATTTGGGACAATGACAAGGAAGGTAATAGGTTCTGTTCTACTAGTGAGCTTCTCTTCTCTGTGTATGATGCTTTCTTTCAAGTCAGTGGGATACCTTTTCTCACAAGCTTAAAAAGTAGAACTGAACATTTAAGAGTACCCTATAGATATTATCCCTTTAATCCTTACAACAGCCCTGTGAAGTGGGTATTATTTTGCTCTTTTATAGACAGAGAAACTGAGGCACACAAAGATTAAAGAGACATGGTCAAGTGGAGAGAAGGCTTTCTCGGGTATGAGGACATCCACATTACATTTGCCAACATGCTGTGCCTGTTTTAGCAAGGCTCTCTACCGCTCTCAATCTCTTAATGAAAGCGACATTCCACTGACAGTGGGCCACTCTGTCTTTGCAGAGAGCATAGGTTTCTAGCCTCTCTGTGGTGGTGGTTCTTAAGCATGGAGCAACTGTTCACTGTATTAAAAATACTCCACAGTCAGAAAGATTGATCATTTAAAAAAATTAAAGCATTTTAATTGAAAAGGGTGGGAAGTAGGAGGCCAGAGATTTGGATCTTAATTTGTGAGCATTTTTAGCAAAATTAAAAAAAATGAAATATAATTTAAAAAAACTTTAAAGTACAGTACTTGACTGTATAATTTATCATCCAAACTAGTACACTTTTGAGAGTGAAAGGGGTGCTATTAAAAATTATGCTGCAATGATGCTGTGTAAACCTGGGAGGCTTCAGGCAACTGAATATAATGTTACACTCTGTTGAGGGTAGATGTTATAAAATACTGCACCAAGAATAATAAATATGCATTGAGTAACGTTGGAATTGAAAAATGATGATCTTAGATGTGTAAAATGAAGTAACCCGTTGCTTTTGATTCCGACTCTTAGAAACCCTACAGGACAGAGTAGAAGTGCTCCATAGGGTTTTCAAGGAGCAGCTGGTGAATTTGAGCTGCTGACATTTTGGCTAGCAGCCAAGCTCTTAACCACTGTGCCACCAAGGCTCCAAAATATAACATAATAATTTTAAATTATATGTAATGTAGCATCTTTACTCACCCTCTCCTCAACTTATTGACGTGGTTAGCTTCCAAAGAAGAGGTTGTTATGTGAAAATCAGTATTGTGCAAAAATGGAGATGATCACATCAGGTCACAAAATGGAGGATGAATACGTCATTACATAACTGCCAAACCACTGAGAATCATGGCCCAGCCAAGTTAACCATCACAGCCAGGATCACTGTCACCTTGCACCTCAGTGTTCATTACTGCCAGATATACGTTGGTAATGTGCAAAATAGACGGATAGTAGGTTTTTCCTATTGTCATAAATGCAAAATGTTGGATAATGAGTAGCTGATAAGTGAGGAGTAGGTGTATTATATTTTTTCTGAATGACCTTAAATTAAAAATTAATTTATATTTATAAAACTTGGCTCATATAACTTCTATATTAGATGCAGAATTGATCTGATTTTATCTTTGGAATGTTGATATTGTACTAATGCTGTTCAGTGATGTAGGGTAATGAACTCCTCATCACTAGAGGTATTTAAAAGATCATTCCTAACCAGTTGGAAAATAGGACTAAATGGCCTCTAAGATTCTTTCCTCTCAATTACTGAGAATCTAATTTGCTTCAGAATGCTTCTAACTCTAAATTCTTTTATCCTGTCATTTAGAAACCCACATTCAAGCTGTTTGGTGAGAGTAAGACTCTCTAGTGAGAAATTCTGCTGTTCAGAAATCGATACCAAGCAACAACAGCAGAAGTACCTTAGTGAATTCTTTGGGTTGCTATGGTGTTTTAGGCTCGCAATAGCCTGACAGCAATGGCTGTGTGACCTCAGACCCCTACCAAACTTGTTTTCTATGTCATTTCTCTTAAGGTTATTGAAACGAGAGTGAACAACAACCAATCTAAGCTGATGATCACATTACATATCTCTGTTTGTAGCTGAGGTGCCAGGAAATCACTGGACACCTTCTTGAATAGCTGTGTGGATGGACTGATCATTCTGTCAGTTCAATGACTGTCAAAGGTCCCAAAATTCACCCCACTGTGGAGGACTCACCTTTGGCATCCCAAAGGAGCATGAGATCAGTGACTGTAAGATGAACCAATCACAAGAAATTTCCCCCTGACTTGAATTTTAGGTGATTTTTGAAACAGCCACAATTATTTGTCTGCCAGCCTTGAAAACAGCAGGCAATATGTCAGACTTCAAAGAAAAACATATTGGTGTCTCCTTGGCTTGAATCCAACTTTATGTTGGTAAATAATCGAATCCCGGTGTACCATATTTCTTCCAGAACCTTGACTAAAAACCATTGAAGATCATTCTGTGAGGTGCAGAATGGCAGTCATTCCAGGAAAAAGGCCAGAAAGAATGACTTTGAGCTGTGTTTATAATTAACTAAAGAATCTGAATTCACAAGACTGTAAGAACAGCAGGCTGCTAACTGGTGCAAACTTCTAAAATGATGAGGTACTTGAGGAAACAAAAATAGGCCTTTCTCCCATGGTAGTTCGAAACACCTTTAAAGGACAATTATTTGTCATTTGGAGACATATTTTAAGTCACATTTTATTTTATATATCATTTTCATGTCTTTAACGATCTCAGTTTTCATTATTTTTGGAGGGTGGGTGTCAGGGAAGTATGAAGAGGTCATGTAGCATAGAGAAGGGGGAAGTTAAAATCTGTGTTAAAAATCCCTTTTAGTTTTGCCTGGGATTGTGGTCCTGGCCCTAGTTTAGAATAGAACAGCATGGAGTTGTAGAGAAGTCTATAAGTAATTCGAAATTCACAGAGGTCTTTGGAGTCAGACAAACCTTGTCGTGTGACTCTAGACAAGTTTCTTACCCTCTTTAAGCCTCATTACTCATCTGAAAATGAGAGAGTATTAACTTCATGACATTGTTTTTAGGGTGTTATCAGACAATGTATACACGGCATTGTGCCTGGGGTCTGACACAAAGTGTGCTACTCCCAGGGCCAGCTGGAGAGGGTACTCCCTGGTAGGCCACCAGTGGTCTCCCCAGTCAAGACTAACTGTGATTAAGGCCCCAGGAGGGTGACCACAAGAGTAATCAGTTCCATTTGATTTCCATGATCTCTCCTTCACAATACTTGATGAGTCCTTTAACTCAGGGATTTTGAAGGATAACAAATAGTGTTAGTTAAGAACTAATATAACACTGGCCAGCCTTTGTTATTAAACTTTCTACTAGACTCAGTCTCACCGCTAGTCTAAGCTAGACAGTTACTTTTTGTATTAGTATGGGGCTTTCAGAAAGTAGATGAGCTGTGGCTCATCTACACTATTATCATTAGTGTACAATGACAACCCCCTTTTTTTTTAGTTTAAAAAATGAAAAAGATTTATTTAACTTATTTTACAAATGTGGTGGCAATTTCTTGAATTTTTATAGAGGAAACAAAATAGAATCTGCAGGAGAAACAATAATTATACTTTTACCACTTCTGTGTTAAATTTGTCATAGAAGAGAAATATGGATATAAGAATAACAAAAACTAAAAACGTTACCCATTCTTCAGTTTAACTCAACTAGCATTTTTAAGAAAAATACTGTGCCCTTTGTTGAAGATAATAAGAAACAGAATATTCTCTCTCTTACACTCAGTCTCCCCAACTGTTTACCTTGGACTTTGTTATAAAATGGGTTAAAAAACCAACCTGTTGCTGTCAAGTCGATTCCAACTCATAGCAACCCTATAGGACAGAGTAGAACTGCCCCATAGAGTTTCAAGGAGCACCTGGTGGGTTCAAACTGCCAACCTGTTGGTTAGCAGCTGTAGCACTTAACCACTATGCCACCAGGTTTTCCAAAATGGATTAAAGGCAACTTAAAATACATACAAGACACAGCATAATGGCATACATTAAGTAGGTAAATATTAGAGTAAATAAACGTGAGATAAATGAAATATACAAAGAGTGCGTGCTACAGTCCTATACACTTATCAAAAAATTGGCCACAAGTATGGCTGTATGTTTTCTAGCAGCAATGTTAAGAGAAACCAGTTGGTTATATGGATTTTTTTTTTTCTTATTGATAACTGAAAATCTAAATGCTTGGGAAATCATAAAAATTCCTAATTCTAGAACCAGGAAGACATTTCTCTCAAGAGTACTAATAAGGAAGACACCATCTAATGTAATGCAGCAAGTAGTATTGTTGAGAACACCTTAGAGTTAGCAGCTTGGGGAGTTTTGTGGGATTGTTTGTAATGCTGATCTTCACTTTAGGCTCATGACATCCACTAGGACACATTTCAGTACAAGCAGTCCTGCAGCTCACCAGTATGCTTCTCTGACAGGCTCAAGCTTAGTTCAGAAGTTAGTTTTATTGTGTCTGAAACAGTAGATGAACTAGATATCTTTTAAGGAATTTTCTATCATTCTTATTTCTCTCAGTTGAGTTTTTTTTTAATATTTATTTTTTAGTATTTTATTATGAAAAATTTCAAACATATGTAAAAATGGAGAGAAGAGTATAATGAAGCTTTACTCAGCTTCAGTCAGTTATTGGTTATGGCTACATGTGTTTCATTCATATTCCCACTCATTCCCTGTCCCCTACCCCAGATTATTTTGAAGCAAATATCAGATATCATTTTATCTACAAATATTTTTTAAATTTATTTTCACTGCTGTTGAGAATATATACAACAGAACATATACCAATTCAACAATTTCTACATGCACAATTCAGTGACATGGATTCCATTCTTTGAGTTTTGCAACCCTTTGCACCCTTCTTTTTTGAGTTGTTCCTCCCGATTAATATAAACTCACTGCCTCCTGAGTTTCCTATTTAATCTTTTTTTGATTTGCTATTGTCAATTTGATCTCATTCTTAAAAGAGCACAACACTCAAGGCATTTTATACTAGTTAAGCTAAACTGTCGTTTCGTTTTAAGAAGATTTCAGGGGATGTTTTTGTTTTAAGGTTTAAAGATTATCTCAGGGCAATAGTTTTGGAGGTTCATCCAACATCCGTGGCTCCAGAAAACCTGGATTTCATGAGAATTTGGATTCTATTCTGCATTTCTCCCTTTTTCATCAGGATTCCCCTATAGAATCTTTGATCAAATAATCAGTAATGGTACCTGGGCACCATCCAGTTCTCCTGGTCTCATGGCAAAGGAGGCAGATGTTCAACATCCATAAGCATTTGATATATATCTCTGAAAGATAAGAACAATTTTAATAGGAAAGTATAATGCCATTATCTTACCTAAACAAACAGTAGTTTCTTACTATCATAAAAATCCCTAGTTTGTCCATATTTCCTCTATTGTCTCATAACATTTTTTTAACCTTTTTTTGAATCAGGATTCAAACAGAGTCCACACATGCAGTTGGTCAGGATTCAAACAGAGTCCACACATTGCAATTGGTTGATAGGACTATTTAGTCTGTCTCAATCTTAAAGTTCACCTCTCCCTTTTTTTTTTTCTTATAATTTATTTGTTCAAGAAATTAGATCATTTATGTGGTAAAGTTTCCTTCAGCCTGGATTTAATTATCATGTTAGTCTGTCCTCTGTATTTTCTATAAACTGGAACTTAGAGATTGATTAGAATCAAATTTGATTTTCTGGCAAGAATACGCCATAGGTGTTGGTGTGTAAGTCATTCCAGAGAAACTTATTAACTGGTCCTTGTTCTTTTGGTGAAGTTAGCACCCTTTAATGACCATCGCCTAGATCTATTATTTTATTAGAGGCTAAAAAATGGTAATATTCTAATTCTGGCATTTCCCGCTATTTATGAGCCGAAATATTTCTTTAAAACTTCCCTTATCAACTATTTGATTATCTTGAGATTTAGTTTGCTTCAAAAAGCAGACTAAGTATTTAGTTTTTTCCTGTTATTTGCTGCTTTGCTCCATGTATCCGAGCGTGAGTTAAATGTATATTCATGAATCAGTGTGTGTGTTTTGCTTAAATCAAAAGTTAGTTAATAAGTGATGCAAATGCCTTCAATGTGATTGAATGACCGTTTTCACTTGGACATTTAACCAAATAATTGAAATTTGTAACCCTTTGCTCAGATGCTAGAAAATATAGTAAGAGTAGACAGACTGCCTCAACGAATTTGGAAAAAACAAAGAAACAGACATTTAGACAGGTGGCAGAAGGTTGTTTCTTAGACAAAGCTGTATCTGAGGAGCAGTGAACTCCATTCATTCTTACCTCAGATCTCCTTACCAGGTGTCATCCTGCTATATTTAGGTTCCAGTTTTGAACCTCAGCAGACATGGTTAAAAAACAAACTCCCGGAGAGGGCCTGAGGACTGGGGAGGTCTTGCTCCTAGAATTGGAATGCTTTCAAAATATTGAAATGACAGAAATGGATAAGCAGCCAAGAAATTACAAAGCTCTTCAGGAATGCTGCTCAGTGTGAAGATTAACAGCTGGGCTATTTCTCCTGGAACACTTTTTCATGCTTTGGCTTACTGTTGTGAATGTGTGTGAGGGTAGCAAGAGACATTTATCGGGGTGCGTTTTCTATTCTCTCATCCTTCCAGTTTTCACAGATAGTGTAGGTAAAGCTATCCACAGTTACCACTGCCAGGTATTTTGAGATTCAAGAGGGGGAAATAGTTACTGACCTACTTAATTTTTATCCCATGGTACTGCACATACTTTTGTAAGATGTCTCCAATTTTTCTTTTGGAGTAATACTTTGTATAAGTAAGTAAAAATAAATTAATTTCTATAAATGACATTTTTTAGGCCCAATATAATATAGTTTTCTTTTAGGCAATCAAAATCAAACAGTGCCAGCTCTACTTTTCCAGGAGTAACTGGAAATATTTTGTCACTGAAACCTTAGGAGATGGGATTCAGTTAAAGCAACATATTTGATCCATGCTTAGAAACAGTTATTTGGCTGACATGCCTTGGGCCAAAATAGTATGAAAAAGGATGAAAGAACCTGTGAACTTTTTCTGAATTCTTGTGTATAGAGTGTCAGCAAAAACCCAGGTGTCCATATACACTAAGTGTTATTATACAAAATACCTTTCATCTTCCTGTTGTGTATCAATGCCCTAGGCTTTAGACAAAGGATTATAGTTGACCAAGATCAAGTTTCCCAATTGAGCCTACTGACATTGGCACTAACAGTGGTGCTTGCCATGTGGATATCTTTCTGGAATAGGTCACACCTTATATTCTTCAGAGTCTCAGCTGTAATTACAAGACTCATGATACTATGGAAAGAATTAATGATAGTTCATGGTAGACTTTATCATGAGCAAACTCAAAGAGATGTTCAAAATATGTATATACTTTCCATAAGATGCCTGAAAACATCCTCAGATGTGGCCTGGAGAATCAAGCTTACTCAGGAGTCCGTGATGTTTCTTTTATGTGAAAAGGGAAAAAAAACAAACTTTTTTTTCAGGCCACATCTTTGGTCTCCCCTAAAAACTCCTTTGCAGCCCTTGCAATCTTGGATGTCTTTCTATGTGATGAACCTTTTCCAGCTTCTTAGTTTCCTTAGTATTGTTGCTTGTCAGGTCACGATGAAAATGTTTCCAGTGGAAGCCCACATCTATACTTGGTATCCCCGGGGTGATGCAAATGGTTAGCGTGCTAACCAAAAGTTTGGAGATTTGAGTCCACCCACAGGTACCTCGGAAGAAAGGCCTGGTGATCTACTTCTGAAAAAAATCAGTCATTAAGAACTCTGTGGAGCACGGTTCTATTCTGATACACATGGGGTTGCCATGAGTTAGAATTGACTCCACAGCAACTGGTAGATTACCTGGTAGAATTTCTTGTTACCTTTTTTTCTACCAGGGTTCCATTTCCTTGGAAACCCTGGTGGCGTAGTGGTTAAGTGCTATCCAAGAGGCCAGCAGTTTGAATCTGCCAGACACTCCTTGGAAACTCTATGGGGCAGTTCTACTCTGTCCTGTAGGGTCGCTATGAGTCAGAATCGACTCGACGGCAGTGGGTTTTTGGTCCATTTCCTTGGCATATGACCTTTATCCAGGTTGCAGTGATATTTACCCTGGGAAGAGTAGAAGAGTTTGTATTTACCTCATAAGAAATACTAAGGGGGAGTGGTGATGGAGAGGATCATGTGGGAAAATTACAGGAATGTGATGACATTAGGAGCTTGGAGTGACAGCTACCTGAGGAGCAAGTGACCTGTCGGGAATGTACGGGACAGCTTCCTGGCATCCCCTTCTCTTGGCGGAATATCTTGTGATTAGCAGTATGTCCTTTGTCTGTGTCTTAACTTAACAGCTTTGCAGTAGAGCTGTGCAGATAGGTGACCACGATATGGAGAAGGCCCAGTGGGCATGGATTCAGCATATGGCCCTACTTTCCCACCTGAAAAAATACAAACTGAGTTCCCAAGCAAATCATCTGTGCTTTAATCCTGGTGCCAATAAATGCATCTACAGTGACACATGACGTACAATCTGGTAGTTGGTCCAGCTGAATGACAAATAGCTTTTCAATTGCTGTTATTGCAGTGGTAACAACCGAAATTTTTGTCCCTGTCTGTTTCCCATGTAGCATATTTTTTAATCTAACTAACAACGAAGAGACTGTAAAACAGCACCACCGTCAACAACTAACTTTTTACATTTATGTAGCAATTTTTGCATATAAATATATATATAAAATTTCATTTGTTCTTTGTATTAACTCTGAGAGGTAGGAAGAGCCAGAGTTATTATATTCACCCTGAGAAGTAGGAAGAGCCAGAGTTATTGTTCCTATTTTATAGACGAGAAAACTGAGGCTCAGAAGGATTAAGTGACCTTCCCAGGGCAAGGCTACTAGTCGAGTTAGAACCAGGTCTAGCATTCAGAGGATTTGTTCATTCATTCATTCACTTATTGCAGCAGGAGCTAAACAGTCAAAAATACCTCCCATCATAGAGCTTATACTCTCTAGTAGGGTG
This sequence comes from Loxodonta africana, assembly GCF_030014295.1. Lineage (NCBI taxonomy): Eukaryota > Metazoa > Chordata > Mammalia > Proboscidea > Elephantidae > Loxodonta > Loxodonta africana. Next base: position 42,332,840 of record NC_087360.1, on the reverse strand, counting down.
AGACAGAAAATAAGATGAATATGCAAAATATCTGGTATATCAGGGGAGAGTAGTAATTGAAGTCAGAGACTATGAAGACTTAGATTGTAAATGGTCTTCTAGGTAATTGTGAGGACCTTGACTTTTATTTTGCGTGCTGTGGGAAGGCATTAGAAGATTTGAGGCAGAGGAGTGAGTGATATGATATGACTTGTTCTTTAAAGAATCACCTTGGCTGCTGTGTTGAAGATAGACTATTTAGGATGGTGAGAGAAAAAACAGAAATATCATATAGGAGTATTTTTGCCTCCTAGTCCATTGGTTTTGGATTGAGCCTGCATTACTTTAATTAAAAAAAAGTAGTAATAATTTAATTTAAAAAGCTTCAACTATACCCTTGTGGACCTTTCTCAAATGCTATATATTTATAGCTTTAGAATATTTTATATCCCTGTTTTTTAAGAATTAAATGACCATTTTAAATCACCCTTATTCTCTACAAACTCTCCTTTATAGAGTACTTAGGTATTATTATTGCTGTACTTATAGGTCAGCATACTTGCATTTTTAGATGGAAAGTATTGAATTCAGCCACTAAGCATTGTGTTGAACGAAACTAGATTCCATTCAAAACGTATTATTAAACAATTGAGAAACACTTCAGATTGTACTTCTGTTGTTTGTGAAGTGTGAAAGGGAAGCACAGGTCAAATGAATATTGTGAGGTAATTAAAAAACTCTGTGTGTAAAATAACATTCTAAAATTTATCAGTGAAGTAAATCATCATTTGCCTATATCTTTTAACTCTTCCAGCTCCAAATACTGATTGGAAGAAGTGTCAGGTGTTTGTTTAAATCTGGGTTTAAATCTTAACTCTGCTACTTATGAATTGTGAACTGAGCTGAGTTTGCTTCTGAACCTCTGACTAATAATAATTTTATCTCTGGACAAAATATAAATTAAAAAAAATTGCATGAAGGCAACTGGAGAGCAGCCAAAAATGGGAAGTAACCAGAGGTGAAATAATCCCTGAAAGAAGGGAAACAGAGTTGGTAACCACAGCATTTAACCAGCATGTCCGTTGAGAGCACTTCCCAGTTCATAGTAACTTATAAGAAAAGTGGGTGCAAACAGAAAGTGGCTCTCCTACTATGCTAAAGAAAAAGAAGTTGAATATAGGGGCTGTCCTACTGGGTTGCTATGAGTCAAAATTGAATCAATGGCAACACGTTATCTTTTTTACTTTTCAAAGACGACGTCCCTGGGTGGTGCAAAGGACTTGTTATTGGCTACAGGATAAAAGACTGGACAATCTGCTCCTATATGGATTTCAGCTTAGCAAACCCTATGGTAAAGTTCTACTCTGTCTTGTAGAGTTGTTGTGAGTCAGAATCAACTCAGTGGCACACAACAACAATTGACCTTAAGGTTGGCAGTTCAAACCCACCGAGGGGCACCACAGAAGAAAGGCTTGGCAATCTGCTTCTATAAAGTTTACAGCCAAGAAAACCCTAGGGAGCAGTTCTCCTCTGTAACATGTGGGGTCACCATGAGTCGGACGGAATTAACTCTATGGCAATGGGTTACTCTTCAGAGAATGTTCCCAGGGTGAAGGCTGAAATGGAGCAATTTGTTTAAAGAACTTGGAATTGCATTAATCACAGCACAAAGGTACTATGGGGTGTACATGTGTGTTTATGTGTATGTTTTAAATTAGGGAAGAGATATGCAAAGAATAATGAAAGTAGTATTATGAATTGATGTGGACAGAACGTAATTAATTATCATTAAATACTGAAAATATCAACCAGACCCTAATTGCTATATGGTTTCTTTTATTAGAGGAAGATACCTTTTAGTCTTGTAGTTTTAAAGTAAGAATAGCGATAAGGAAAGAATCTTGTTGAATTATTTAACATGATGTTTTTGTTGTTTGATGCTGTTGAGTCAGTTCCGACTCCTAGTACAATAGAACGAAACACTGCTTGGTCCTTTGCCATCCTAACTATCCTTGCTATGTTTGAACACATTGTTGCAGCCACTGTGTCAACCCTTCTATTTGAGGTTCTTCCTCTTTTTCACGAATCCTCTGCCATACTTTACCAAGCATGATGTCCTTCTCCAGGGACTAGTTCCTCAAGATAACATGTCCAAAGTAAGCAAGACGAAGTCTTGCCATCCTTGCTTCTAAGGAATATTCTGGCTGTACTTCTTCCAAGACAGATTTGTTCATTCTTCTGGCAGTCCATGGTATATTCAAAATTCTTTTCTTTGCAAATACTATAATTCAAATGAATCAATTCTTCTTTGGTCCTTCCCATTCACTGTCCAACTTTCACATGCATATGATGCAATTGAAAATACCATGGCTTGGGTCAGGCGCACCATAGTCCTTAAAGTGACATCTTTGATTTTAACACTTTAAAGAGGTCTTTAGCAGCAGATTTGCCCAGTGCAGTAGGTTGTTTGATTTCTTGACTGCTGCCTCCATTGTGTTAATTGTAGATCCAAGTAATATGAAATCCTTGACAATTTCAATACTTTCTCCATTATTATGATGTTGCTTTTTGGTCCAGGTGTGAGGATTTTTGTTTTCTTTTTTTAATGTTGAGGTGTAATCCATAATGAAGGCTGTGGTCGTTGATCTTCATCAGTAAGTGCTTTAAGTCCTTTTCACTTTCAGCAAACAAGCTTGTGTCATCTGCATAATGCAGGTTGTTAATCAGTCTTCCTCCAATTCTGATGCCATGTTCTTCTTCATATAGTCCACATTCTCAGATTATTTGCTCATCATACAGGCTGAATAAGTGTGGTGAAAGAATACAACCCTGATGCACACCTTTTCTGATTTTAATCATGCAGTATCCCCTTGTTCTGTTTGAACGACTCTTCTTGGTCTATGTACAGGTTGTTCATGAGCACAATTAAGTGTTCTGGAATTCCCATTCTTCTCAACGTTATCCATAATTTGCTATGATCCACATAGTCGAATATATTTGCATAGTCAATAAAACACAGGGAAACATCTTTTTGATATTCTCTTGCTTTCAGCCAAGATCCATCTGACATTAGCAGTGATATCCCACGTTCCACCTCCTGTTCTGAATCTGACTTGAATGTCTGGCATGATGTAGGCTTGTTAAAAAGTAAAGCTGGCATAGAAAATATACTGAAACCTCACTTGCATTTTTACCATACATGTTCATCTTTCCGGAGAGTGAGTCATAGCATTTTGGACTGAGGTCCATCTTCAAATTTGCCTTCTTCTTTCCCCTCCTGTGTTGGACAGATGACTAGCAGTGATTTGCTCCAGGCCAGACACATTCAGTGCCTAAGTCAGGTACCTGTCCCCCCGCCTTGTCTCAGAGGTACTCAGTTGCCTTTCTAGGATTTAGCCCAAGACACCCCCCATCTCTGCCTGAGTTCCTTTTTTTTTTTTTAATTGTGCTTTAGATGAAGGTTTACAGAGCAAGTTAGTTTCTCATTAAACAATTCATACACATATTGTTTTGTGACATTGGTTGCTAACTCCAAGATGTGTCAACACTCTCCCCCTCTTGACCTGGGTTCCCCATTATCAGCTTTCCTGTCCACTCCTGCCTTCTGGTCCTCGACCCTGGGTTGGTGTGCCCATTTAGTCTCCTTTTGTTTCGTGGGCCTGTCTAATCTTTGGCTGAAGGGTGAACCTCAGGAGCGACTTCAGTACTGTATTTAAAAGGGTGTCCGGGAGCCATACTCTCGGAGTTTTTCTGGTCTTTGTCAGACCAGTAAGTCTGGTCTTTTGTGTGTGTGTGTGAGTTTGAATTTTGTTCTACATTTAGTTCCAGCTTGTCTTTTCAGTTCTCTATGTATAGTATCATATCATCCACAAATAGGGACAGTTTTACTTCTTCCTTACCAATTTGATTGCCGTTTTTTTCTTTTTCTTGCCTACTTGCTCTGGTTAGGACTTCCAGCACAGTGTTAAATAGGGGTAGTGATAAAGCATATCCTTGTCTTGTCCCTGTTCTTAGGGAGAATGTTTTCAGCCTTTCTCTGTTGAGAACGATGTTGGCTGTTGGCCTTGTATAAAAACTAAAAACAAAACCCAGTGCCATTGAGTCGATTCCAACTCATAGCGACCCTATAGGACAGAGTAGAACTACCCCATAGAGTTTCCAAGGAGTGCCTGGCAGATTCGAACTGCCCACCCTTTGGTTAACAGCTGTAGCACTTAACCACTACGCCACCAGGCTTTGTATAGATGCCCTTTTTATATTGAGAAATTTCCATTCTATACCTATTTTATTGAGAGTTTTTTTATCAGGAATGGGTGTTGGAGTCTGTTAAATGTGTTTTCTGTGTTGATTGAGATGATCATGTGATTCTTTTGTTTTATTTATGTGGTAGGTTACACTGATTGATTTTCTAATGTTGAACCGTCCTTGCATACCTGGTATGAATCCCACTTGGTTGTGGGGTGTGTGTGTGTGTGTGTGTGTGTATATACACATACATACATACATATAGTGTGATGCTGAATTCTACTGGCTAGAATTTTGCTGAGAATTTTGCATCTATATTCATGAGAGAAGTTGGTTTGTAAATTTTTTTTATGGTGTTGTCTTATTTATCTAGTGCTGCTGTAACAGAAGTACCACAAGTGGATGTCTTTGACAAAGAGAAATTTATTTTCTCACAGTTTAGTAGGCTAGAAGTCCAAATTCATGGCGTCAGCTCCAGGGGAAGGCTTTCTCTCTCTGTCAGCTCTAGAGGAAGGCCCTTCTCATGAATGTTTCCCTGGACTAGGAGCACTCCTCACAGGAACCCCAGGTCCAAAGGACGTTCTCTTTTCCCAGGACTGCTTTCTTGGTGGTATGAGATTCTCCTGTCTTTCTGCTTGCTTCTCTCTTTTATATAGCAAAAGAAATTGGCTTAAGACACAATGCAGTCCTGTAGATCTCATCAGCGTAACTGCTCCTAATCTAGCTCATTAACGTCATAATGATAGGATTTACAACACATAGGAAAATCACATGGATGACAAAATGGTGGACAGTCACACAATACTGGGATTCGTGGCCTAACCAAATTGATACACATATTTTTGGGGACACAGTTCAATCCACGACAGGTGTCTTTACCTGGTTTTGGTTTCAGGGTTATGCTGGCATCATAATGAATTTGAAGGTATCTCTTCCTTTTCTATGTTCTGAAATAGTTTGAGTAGTACCGATACAAGCTCTTCTCTGAATGTTTGGTAGAATTCTCCAGTGAAGGCTTTTGGGCCAGGGCTTTTCTCTGTTTGGAGTTTTTTTCTTTTTAAAATTACCTTTAAATCTCTTCTCTTGTTTTGGGTCTGTTCATATTTTTGATTTCAGTTTGTGCTATTTTAGGTGATTACTGTGTTTCTAGAAATTTGTTCATTTTCTCTGATTTTCGAATTTGTCAGAGTATAGTTTTATAGCTCTCTGTTATGATCCTATTTATTTCAGTTGGGTCTGTTGTAATGTCCCCCATTTCATTTCATTTTTTTTTTTAATTAATTTTTATTGTGCTTTAAGTGAAAGTTTACAAAGCAGGTCAGTCTCTCATACAAAAATTTACATGCACCTTGCCATACACTACTAATTGCTCTCCCTCCAATGAGACAGCACAGTTCTTCTCTCCACTCTCTCTCCTCGTGTCCTTTTGGGTAGCTTCTGGCCCCTCTGCCCTCTCATTCCCGCTCCAGACGGGAGATGCCAACATAGTCTCATGTGTCCACTTGATCCAAGAAGCTCGTTCTTCACCAGTATCATTTTCCATCCCCTAGTCCAGTCCAATCTCTGTCTGAAGAGTTGGCTTTGGGAACGGTTCCTGTCCTGGTCTAACAGAAGGTCTAGGGACCTTGGCCTCCGGGGTTCTTTCACTCCCAGTCTGACCATTAAGTCTGGTCTTTTTACAAGAATTTGGGGTCTGCATCCCACTGCTGTCCTCCTCCCTCAGGGTTTCTCTGTTGAGTTCCCTGCCAGGGCAGTCATCACTTGTAGTTGGGCACCATTTAGTTCTTCTGGTCTCAGGCTGATATAGTCTCTGGTTTATGTGGTCCTTTCTGTCTCTTAGGCCCATAACTACCTTGTGTCTCTGGGTGTTCTTCATTCTTCCTTGCTCCAGGTGGGTTGAGACCAATTGATGCATCTTAGATGGCCGCTCGCTAGCATTTAAGACCCCAGACGCCACTCTCCAAAGTGAGATGCAGAATGTTTTCTTAATAGATTTTATTATGCCAGTTGACTTAGATGTCCCCTGAAACCATGGTCCTTAAACTCCCGCCCCTGCTATGCTGGCCTTTGAAGCGTTCAGTTTATTCAAGAAACTTCTCTTCTCTGCTTTTGGTTTAGTCTAGTTGTGTTGACCTCTCCTGTATTGTGTATTGTCTTTGCCTTCACCTAAAATAAAACTTACGTACTACCTAATTAGTGATTACCCCTCTCCCTCTCTCCCCCATCTAGTAATCATCGAAGAATATTTTCTTCTCTGTTTAAACTGTTTCTTCAGTTCTTATAATAGTGCTCTTATACAATATTTGTCCTTTTGCAATTGACTAATTTCACTCAACATAATGTCTTCCAGATTTCTGCATGTTATGAAATGTTTCATGGATTCATTATTGTTCTCTATTTTTTTTTTCTATCAATGCGTAATATTCCATTGTGTGACTATACCATCATTTATTTATCCTTTTGTCTGTTGATGGGCACCTTGGTTGCTTCCATCGTTTTGCTATTATAAACGGTGCTTCAGTGAACATGGGTGTGCATATATCCGTTCCTGTAAAGGCTCTTATTTCTCTAGGATATATTCCAAGGAGTGGGATTGCTGCACCGTATGGTAGTTCTATTTCTAGCTTTTTAAGGAAGTGCAAAATTGATTTCCAAAGTACTTGTACCATTTTACATTCCCACTAGCAGTGTTTAAGTGTTCCAGTCTCTCCACAACCTCTCCAACATTTATTATTATGTATTTTTTAGATTAATGCCAGCCTTGTTGCACTGAGATGGAATATCAGTGTAGTTCTTATTTGCATTTCTCTAATGGCTAATGATTGTGAGCCTTTCCTCATGTATCTGTTAGCGGCCTGAATGTCTTCGTTAGTGAAGTGCCTGTTCATATACTTTGCCCATTTTTTAATTGGGTTATTTGTCTTTTTGTGGTTGAGTTTTAGCAGAATCATGTACTTTTTGGAGATCAGGTGCTGATTGGAAATGTCATAGCTAAAAACTTTTTCCCAGTCTGTAGGTAGTCTTTTCACTCTTTTGGTGAAGTCTTTGGATGAGCATAAGTGTTTGATTTTTAGGAGCTGCCAGTTATCTGGTTTCTCTTCTGCATTTTTAGTGATGTTTTATATACTGTTTATGCCATGTATTAGGGCTCCTAATGTTGTCGCTATTTTTTCTTCCAAGATCTTTATTGTTGTCGACTTTACGTTTAGGTCTTTGATCCATTTTGAGTTAGCTTTTTTATGCATGGTGTGAGGTATGGATCTTGTTTCATTTTTTTACGGAGGGATATTCAGTTATGCCAGCATCATTTTTTAAACACACTGTCTGTTCCCCCATTTAACTGACTTTGGGCTTTTGTCAAATATCAGCTGCTCATATGTGGATGGCTTTATGTCTGGATTCTCAATTCTGTTCCATTGATCTATGTGTCTGTTGTTGTATCAGTACCAGGTTGTTTTGACTACTGTGGTAGAAAATAATAGGTTCTAAAATCAGGTAGAGTGAGGCCTCCCACTTTGTTCTTCTTTTTCAATGATGATTTGCTTATCCAGGGTCTCTTGCCCTTCCATATGAAATTGGTGATTTGTTTCTCCATTTCATTAAAAAATGTCTTTGGAATTTGGATCAGAATTGCATTGTATCTATAGATGGCTTTTGGTAGAATGGACATTTTTACAGTGTTAATTCTCCCAATGGATGAGCAAGGTATATTTTTACACTTATGTAGGTCTCTTGGTTTCTTGCACGAGTGTATTGTAGTTTTCTTTGTATGTCTTTTACGTCTATGGTAAGATTTATTCCTAAGTATTTTATCACTCTGCTGAATTCTTCTATCAGTTTCAGTAATTTTTTTGAGGATTCTATAGCCTTTTCTGTGTATAAGATCATGTCATCTGCAAACAGAGATACTTTTAGTTCTTCCTTGCCAATCTGGATGCCCTTTATTTCTTTATCTAGCCTAATTGCTCTGGCTAGGACCTCCAGCACAATGTTGAATAAGAGTGGTGATAAGAGCCATCCTTGTCTGTTTCCCGTTCTCAAGGGGAATGCTTTCAGACTCTCTCCATTTAGGATGATGTTTGCTATTGGCTTTGTATAAATGCCCTTTAGTATGTTGAGGAATTTTCCTTTTATTCCTATTTTGCTGAGAGTTTTTATCATGAATAGGTGTTGAACTTTGTCAGATGCCTTCTCTGCATCAATTGATAAAATCTTGTGGTTCTTTTGTTTTATTTTTATGGTGGATTACATTAATTGTTTCTCTAATGTTGAACCACCCCTGCATACCTGTTATGAATCCCATTTGGTCATGGTGAATTATTTTTTTGATATGTTGTTGAATTCTATTAGCGAGAATTTTGTTGAGGATTTTTGCATCTATGTTCATGAGGGGTATAGGTCTGTAATTTTCTTTTTTAGTGGTGTCTTTACCTGGTTTTGGTATCAGGGATATGTGGGCTTCATAGAATGAGTTAGGGAGTATTCCGTCCTTTTCTATCTTCTGAAATACCTTTAGTAGTAGTGGTGTTACCTCTTCTCTGAAAGTCTGGTAGAACTCTCCAGTGAAGTCATCAGGGCCAGTGTTTTTTTGGTTGGGAGGTTTTTGATTACCTTTTCAATCTCTTTTTTTTGTTGTTATGGTCTATTTAGTTGTTCAATCTCTGTGTTAGTTTAGGTACATAGTGTATTTCTAGGAATTCGTCCATTTCTTCTAGGTTTTCGAATTTGTTAGAGTGCAATTTTTTGTAGTAATCGGATAGGATTCTTTTAATTTCAGTTGGATCTGTTGTGATATCACCCATCTCATTTCTTATTCAGGTTATTTGTTTCCTTTCCTGTTTTTCTTTAATCAGTCTAGCCAATGGTTTATGAATTTTGTTAATTTTTTTCAAAGAACCAGGTTTTGGTCTTGTTAACTCTTTGAATTGTTTTTATGTTCTCTAATTCATTTAATTCTGCTCTCATTGTTATTATTTGTTTTTTTCTGGTGCCTGAGGCTTACTTTTGTTGTTCTCTTTCTATTTGTTCAAGTTATAGTGACAGTTCTTTGATTTTGGCCCTTTCTTCTTTTTGTATATGTGCATTTATTGATATAAATTGACCTCTGAGCACTGCTTTCTCTGTGCCCCAAAAGTTCTGATAGGAAATGTTTTCATTCTCATCGGATTCTCTGAATTTCTTTATTTCCTCCTTAATGTCTTCTATAACCAGTCTTTTCTGAGCAGGGCAGTGTTCACATTCCAAGTATTTGATTTCTTTTCCCTGGTGTTTCTGTTATTGATTTCTACATCTATGGCCGTATGATCTGAGAAGGTGGTTTGTAATATTTTGATGTTTTGGATGCTGCAAAGGCTTGCTTTATGACGTAATATGTGGTCTATTCTAGAGAATGTTCCATGTGCACTAGAAAAGACAGCATACTTGATTGCTGTTGGGCGGAGTGTTCTGTATATGCCTATGAGATCAAATTGGTTGGATGTGGCATTTAGATCTTCCATGTCTTTATTGAGCGTCTTACTGGATGTCCTGTCGTTCACCAACAGTGGTGTGTTGACGTCTCCTTCTATAATTGTGGAGCTGTTTCATTTTTCAGTGCTCTTAGAGTTTGTTTTAATGTATCTTGCAGCCCTGTCATTGGGTGCATATATATTTAATATGGATATATCTTCCTGGTAAATTGTCACTTTAGTTATTATATTTTGTCATTCTTTATCCTTTGTGGTGTATTTATCTTTAAAGGCTATTTTGTCAGAAATTAATATTGCCACTCCTGCTCTTTTTTGATTGTTTTTTGCTTGATTTTTTTATTTTTTCATCCTATGAGTTTTAGTTTGTGTCTCTAAGTCTAAGGTGTGTCTCTTGCAGGCAGCATATAGCTGGAGTATGTTTTTTTATCCAGTCTGCAGCTCTGTCTCTTTATTGGTACATTTAGTCCATTTAAATTCAGCATAATTATAGATGAGTTTAGCGCTGTTCATTTTGATGCCTTTTTTGTGTGTTGTTGGCAGTTTTATTTTTCCACTTAGTTTCTTGTGCTGAGAAGTTTTTCTCTGTAAATTATGTGTTCCTCTTTTTCATTGTAGTTGAATTTGTTTTTGCTGCGTTGTTATGTTTATCTTGGTTTTTATTTTGAAGTATGGGATTGTTAGTCCTCTTTGTGGTTACCCTAACATTTACCCCTATTTTTCTAAGTATAAACCTAGCTTTTATCTCCCTATATCGCCTTGATTTCCTCTCCATATGGAAAATGTATGCCTCCTCCTGTATTAAGTCCTTAACTATTGATTATTGTCATCTTTTACACAGTGACATCAATGATTCCCTTTTTTGAGCATTGTTTTCTTTGTTGTTAATCTTATTTTATTTTTGTGATTTGCCTATCTGAGTTGATATCAGAATGCTCTCTTCTGTGTTGCTATCTGATATTATTGATTTTCCTGTAGCTTTGGTTTGGTTTTTGCAAATTCTCTATGCTTGTGTTTATCTGTAAATGACTTACTTTCACCTTCATATTTGATAGAAAGTTTTGCAGGATGTATGATTCTTGGCTGTTAGTTTTTCTCCTTCAGTGCTCTATGTATGTCACCCCATTGCTTTCTTGCCTGCATGGTTTCTGCCGAGTAGTCTGAACTTATTCTTATTGATTCTCCTTTGTAGGTGACTTTTCGTTTATCCCTGGCTGCTTTTAAAATTTTCTCTTTATCTTTGGTTTTGGCAAGTTTGATGATAATATGTCTTGGTGATTTTCTTTTGGGATCTACCTTGTATGGGGTTCAATGAGCATCTTGGATAGATATCCTTTCATATTTCACGATGTCAGGGAAGTTTTCTGCCAACAGGTTTTCAACAATTCTGTCTGTATTTTCTGTTATCCCTCCCTGTTCTGGAATTCCAATCACATGCAAATTATTCTTCTTGATAGAGTCCCACATGATTCTTAGGGTTTCTTCATTTTTTTTTAATTCTTTTACCTGATTTTTCTTCAAATATATGGGTACCAATTGCCCTTATCCTCCATCTCCCCAATTCTGCATTCCAATTCTTCAGTTCTGCTCCTCTGACTTCCTATTGTGTTGTCTAGTTCTGTAATTTTATTGTTAATCTTTTGAGTTTCTGAATGCTGTCTCTCCATGGATTCTTGCAGCTTATTAAATTTTTCATTATGTTTTTGAATAATCTTTTTAATTTCTTCAACTGCTTTATCAGTGTGTTCCATGGCTTTTTCTGCACATTGATTTCATTTCTGATGTCGTACCTGATGTCTTGAAGCGTTCTGTTTATTAGTCTTTTGTATTCTACATCTGTCAATTCCAGGAATATATCTTCATCCAGAAGAGATCTTGATTCTCTGTTTTGGGGGTTTGTAGAAGTGATCAGGGTCTGCTTCTTTATGTGATTTGATATCCACTGCTGTCTCCGAACCATAAGTTATTGTAATAATTTAGTTTATATTTGCTCACTGTGTCTTGTCTTCTTGTTTTGTTTTGTTTCAATATACCCAGATGGGCTACTAGAGTGCGCTAACGTGATTGTTGGAGACTTTGAAGCACTTATGTCCTGTTACCAGGTGGTTAGAGCTGTTACCAGGTGTATGAGCCTATGAGTCCATTCAGTATTCTTGAACAGAATCAGCACAGGTGTCCTGATGGTTGGTCACCTAGTGTGTGGTGTAGGTTCTCACCTACTATCTTAGAGGAGTAGTGTTGATGGCTCTATGCACCAGTTTCTGATAGCAGCAGGGGATCACACTCCAAGGAGGGCAGCGTGCTGACAGCCTTCTCCCAAGTGCCAGTGAGGAAGGAGCATCTCTGTTCTCTAGAGTGCTCTGGTGGGTGGGCTCTGCAGGTGTACCTTAGGCACCCAGTGCTTGTACCTGTAAAGACTGGTAGACACCACTATTCTCAGACCTCTTTTGAGGGTGCCTAGGTGGTGTGGCTCGATGGCACTGGGTACTGGGTTAGGTGGTGTGGGTGGAGCCTCAGCCCTCAGTTCCCTGCTGTGGGTAGGTGAGGGCTGTGTTTAATAGGTAGAGTGGTATCGGACCTCCAAAACCTGCCTCTCCATCACTCAGCTGAAACAATTACAGTCAGACCTCTAACCAAATTGCCTTTGCATTATAATAGCCACCTGGTTCCATGTAGGGGTGAAAGCCAAAGTCTGTGGATCTCTTATGCCTGGACTGGAGCTGCTTCTGCTCTGATCTTCCAGTTTAGGGAAGTTGGGGAAGGATTTTTCCCCTGACTGTTAATTTGCTGCTTTTCCCAGGCCAGAAGAATGGGTTAGAAAAAAGCAGGGCACTTCTATCTCTGCCCCAGGGAATTCAAATGCTAATGAAGCCAGCTGGGGCAGGAAGGGGAGGGATCAGATAGATAGGAAAGAATAGTGCAGTAAAGTAGACAAAATCACTTATCTTGTGTTGAGAGGGCTGTTTTATCTGATATTCCAGAGGGGTGTGTAGCCTGTGTGCTGGCTGGGTCCCTGCCGAGATTGCCCCGGGGGTTAGGGCTGCATCCCGTGTGCTTGCCTTGTCTCAGGAAGCCACCATCAGCCCCACCACACTCGTGCCAAAGCACAGAACCAAGGGATCAGGGCTGGGGCGTTGTACATGTGCTCCGCAACTAGTCACCGCTTCTGCGCGGTCTCTCGCTCCTCTGTCTCTCACGTCAGTGTGTAGCCTGTGTGTGCTGGCTGGGTCCCCACTGAGATTGCCCCAGGGGTTTAGGGCTGCATCCCTTGCTTACCTTGTCTCAGGAAATCACCATCAGCCCCACTGCACTCACGCCAAAGCACAGCACCACTTCTTTTTTCGGGTCTTTGTTGCAAGAAGGTTCAGCGGAAGCTTCTGTGTAGTCAGCCATGTTGGCTGCTCCCCCCATTTCATTTCTTATTTGGGCTGTTTGGGTCCTCTCCTGTTTTTCTTCTGTCAAGTTGGCCAATGGTTTGTCAATTTTGTTGATCCTTTCAAAGAACCAACTTTTGCTTTTGTTGATTATTTCTATTGTTTTTCTATTCTCTATTTCACTTTTTTCCCTGCTCTTTGTTATTTCCTTTTCTCTGGTGGTTGTGGGCTTCGTTTCCTGTTCTCTTTCTATTTGTTTGAATTGTGTAGTTAATGCTATGATTATGTCCCTTTCTTTGTTGACGTGTGCATCTCTTGGTATAAATTGATCTCTGAGCACTGCCTTTACTGTGTCCCAAAGATTTTTATACGTTATGTGTTCATTCTGGAATTTTTTTGATTCCATCTTTTATTTCTTCTATTACCCAGTGGTTTTTAAGCAGATGTTATTCAATCCATGTATTTGATTTTTTTTTGTTCTCTTGCTCTTCCTGTTACTATTTTCTACTTTTATGGTGTTGTGATCAGAGAAGTTGCTTTCATTATTTCAGTGTTTTGGATTTTGTTGAGGGTTGTTTTATGACCTAAGATATGATCTCTTCTGGAGAACATTCTATGCATGTTGGAAAAGAATGTGTGCTTTGTTGCTGTTGAGTGGAGTGTTCTATGAGGTTTAGTTGGTTGATTGTGGCCTTTAGATCTTCTATATCTTTGTTGAGTTTTTTTCTAGATGTTCTGTCCTTTACCTAGAGTGGTGCGTTGAAGCCTCCTACTATTGCGGGACTGTCAGTTTCTCTTTTTAGTGCTGTTAGAGTTTGTTTTATGTGTTTTGGAACCCTGTCATTAGGTGTGTAGATATTTGTTATGGTTATGTCTTTGTGGGGGGTTGTCCCTTTAATCATTATATAGTATCTTTCTTTCTTTGTCTTTTATTATGGATTTTGATTTTTAAAGTCTATTTTATTGGAGATTAGTGTTGCCACTCCTGCTCTTTTTTGGTTGTTGTTTGCTTGATCAATTTTTTTTCCATCCTTCGATTTTTAATATATTTATGTCTTTGTTTCTAAGGTGTGTCTCTTGTAGACAAGATATTGATGGATCCTATTTTTTAATCCATTCTTTATGAGTGTATATATTTAAGCCATTTATGTTCAGTGTGATTATTGATAGATGTTTGCTGTTGTTTTGTAGTACTTTTTTTGTGGTGCTCATGTTTTCTTTGTTCCGCTTACTCACCTGTGCTGAATTCCTTTTGTTTGTGGATTTTTTTTTTTTTTTTGGTTTGTTTCTTTTGTTTTTTGTAGATTTTGTGTTTACTGAGACTTTGCTTTTTTTTATTTTGATGAGTATGTTTGTTAACTTTTTTTGTGGTTACCTTGAAATTTACCTCTACCTTCCTAAGTTTAAAGCATTCTTTTATTGCTTGATATTACCTTGACTTCCTCTCCATTTGAAAGTTCTATACCTACACCATTTATTCCTTCTTTTATTGTTCTGACGTTGTTGTCATTTACAGATTGACTACTCTGGATTCCTGTTATAAATCTTTTTTTTGTTTTATCCTTGAGGGTTCGTTACCTAGGTTGTTATCTGGCTGATGCTGCCTTGCATCCTAGATTCTCATGTCTGGTTTTGTCAGTTTTCTAACCAATGTACTGCCTTTAATAATTCTTGTAAGTTTGGTTTGTTTTTTACATATTCCCTTTTTTACTGTTTGTCTGGAAATGTCCTAATTTCACCACCTTTTTTGAGAGAGAGTTTTGCAGGATATATTATTCTTGGTTGTAGGTTTTTTCTTTCAAGGTATTATATATGTCATTCCATTGCCTTCTTGCCTGCATGGTTTCTACCAAGTAATCAGAGTTTAGTCTTATTATTTTCCCTGTGGGTGTGATTTTTTGTTTTTCTCGAGCTGCTCTCAGGATTTTTTCTTTGCCTTTGGTTTTAGGGAGCATGATTATGATATGTTTTGGTGATTTTTTCAGGGGTCTGTGATATATGGGGTTCGTTGAGCTTCTTGAATGGTCAGCTTTTCATCTTTCATGATATTAGGGAAATTTTCTTTTTATTTATTTATTTTTATTGTACTTTAGATGAAGGTTTACAGAACAAACTAGTTTCTCATTAAACAGTTAATATACGTATTGTTTTATGACATCAGTTAACAACCCCACAACATGTCAACACTCTCCCTTCTCAACCTGGTGTTCTATTAGGGAAGTTTTCTGTCAGGAAATCTTCAGTGATCCTCACTGTGTTTTCCATTTTCTCCCCCTGTTCTGGAACCCTGATCACATGCTAATTTTTGCTTTTTTGTATCCTACATCATTCTCAAGGTTTCTTTGTCTTCATTGTTTTTTCTGATTTTTCCTTAAGAATTTGTCTTCAAATTTGCTGATCCTGTCTTCCATTGTTTCATATTTGCTCCTAAAATCTTCTATTACACTGTTTCTGTAATCTTGTTTATCTTTTGGATTTATAGTTGCTGTTTTTATGATTTCTAGTTTTTTGTTTATTTTAACATTTTGTTCCTGTATTATTTTCCTGACTACTTTCATTGTTTTGTTTGTCTTTTCCATGATTTTTTGTGTATTTTCCATGATTTTGTCTTTTTTTTTTTTTTCCTTATTTTTGTGTTCATTTTCCTTCATCTCCTAGAGGTCCCTAATTATTAGAGTTTTGACTTCCCTTTCAGGTAGTCCCAGTGCCTTTTCTTCTACCACAGTATCATCTGGTGTTTTATTTTGGACAATTTCTGGAGCCATCTGTCCTTTTTTTTTCTTAATATGTTTTGATATTGTCTATTGTCTTCAGGACATTCAGGAATTATTTTCTTGGTTTATTGATTGTAAATTTCTTTGTTTTGTCCAGCTTTTCTGTTTTATTTGGCTATGTCTGGGCAGGCGGACTGAATGTGCTTGTGTTGCTTTCTCATCTGTGGGCATGATACTTCTCACCACCTTTTCCAGGTGGGCAGGGCTGGTCGCTCAGCTATATTGCAGCAGTGCAGGTCCAATGGACGGGGAGAGGTGGGGATAGGTCATTTGTAGCACATACTGGGGCCAACAGGGTGGGGCTGGGGTTCAGTGCAGGGTGGGGTATGGTAGTCTGCACCTGCACCACTTGGTGGTGTGGCATTCGGCAGGCAGTGCAGATAAGCCGGAGGAAAGGGAGAGTATGTGATGTGTGGAGTGGGTACTCTGTCTCCCCTTGGGAGCTTCATGAAGTTGCCTTCCCTAACTCCCTGTCTGCTGTTCTTGGTGGCTATGGTCCAAGATGGTGAGTCCGTGCTGTGTTAGCTGGTAGGATACCTCCACTTTGTAGCTCTCCTTATTCTCTGTTTTCTATTCCATTATGTGCTTGGTTGAGTTCTTTATCCCTTCTTTTGATGCTTACGGTTCCATAATTGATGTTTGTATCTGTTTTACTTAGTTTTTTGGGTCTTTGCTGTAGAGGGACGGTGTGGTGCTTCTGTTGATAGTGTCATGTTAGCTCCACCTCTGAGTTCCCTCTTTTGATAAAGGGCCCACGTCTGTCAGATTGTGGCTGAAATTTGGGTTTCAATTTGTTGCCCTGGACAACGTCTTATCTAAATGCCATATCTGTGCCTTTAAAGAGGACAGAGCCACAAAAAGGAGTACATCAGACATGTGCTACACTTGCTATTGATTATATGTATACTTTATTTATACCCAGTAAGATCCCATTACAGAAAATGGAATTCCAACAGAGTGCTCTATAAAATTGTGCTGTCTTCACCAGATCCACATGAATGGCATTTTATTTATCAAGTGCTACTGAGTTCTCTATTACGACTAATGTGATAGAACACAATCATCCTTTGAACTTTGTCTCTATAGTAGGGAGGCTATTCCCCTTGCTTACAGGTTTGCAGATTTTCACAAAGACTCAGATTTTGAAATTGTTTTCCGGGGAGGCAGCATGACATAGTGGAAAGGACATAGGTTTTGAATTTCAGGCATGCCTGGATCAGAATCCTGGTTCTGCCTTGGTTCTATGTCTTTGGGCAAGTGGCCTAAACTCTCTGAATCTCTGTTTTCTCATCCTTAAAGTGGAGCTAATAATGTCTTCCTTGTAGGATTACATGTGTACAAAGATACTAACTAGTACAATGTGTGGCTCACAGTAGACATTTGATAAATAATAGGAACTACTTTTCTTTTTTTTCCTCCCTGTCTATAAGAAAAAGATGCCTGGTTATGTACTGTTTATAGAAAAATTTTTATTTGCTGACTGATCACAAACATAAAGTCACAGTTAAGGTTGAAGAAAAGAGGAAAATAGATTTCAATTCTTATTATCATTTACTCCACGGAGGCACCATAGAGTCCCTAAGTGATGCAAATGGTTAAGACCTCACCTACTAACTAAAAGGTTGGCAGTTCAAACTGATTCAGAGATGCCTTGGAAGAAAGACCTGGTGATCTACTTCCTAAAAGACTACAGCCATTGAAAACTCTATGGAGTGGAGCTTTACTCTGACACAGAGGGTTACCATGAGTTAGAGTTGATGGCAAGTGGTTTATTTATTTATTTATTTTTTACAGTGTCATTAGATCATTTAATCATCAAGCTGGGTGTTAGAAATAATTCACTTGTTTTTCAGGTGAGAAATTAAAGCTTTAAACATCCCACTGAGTTATCCAGGGAAGTACAGCTTAGAGTTCCCCTGGTCGAGGCTAGTGTTCCTTGCTGTTTTGCAGTGACAAAGATCTGGCTGGTGACATTGGGTAGGAGGCAGTTAGAAGGCAGAGATATGAAGAAATGTTAAATGTTTTTAAAAGTTATGGGTTCAGAGGTAGCTGTTAAGAAAGAACATCTCAGTTGGGTGGTGACCAGAGAGTTAGGTGCTCAGGAAATGGAGAAAGTGGCTCACAGAAATTTCCATGAGCAGAATTCGGAGAAGAGGCCACAATGTAGTCTGTATCATTTAAGAACTGAGGAATGGGTCTGAGGCTCTATTGCGGAGATATTGTGGTTTCTCAGAGACCAAGGGTGATAGGAGAAGCAGCCCTGACCTGTGTGAATTGAGGAATGGAGTTTTCAGTGTGCATATGTGTATGTCAGGAAGGAGGACGTGGAGTAAGCAGAGAAAATAAGAGAAGAGAATGGAAACTAACATTTATTATCTACTTTTTTTTTTTATATGCTTGGGGGAAACCCTGGTGGCGTAGTGGTTAAACACTATGGCTGCTAACCAAAGGGTCAGCAGTTTGAATCCACCAGGCACTCCTTGGAAACTCTATGGGGCAGTTCTACTCTGTCCTATAGTGTCGCTATGAGTCGGAATTGACTCGATGGCACTGGGTTTGGTTTTGGTGTATGCTTGGAGTCCCTGGGTGGTGCAAATGGTTAACACACTTAGCTGCTAACCAAAAGGTTAGAGATTGGAGGTTCGAGTCCACTCAGAAGTGCTTCAGAAGAAAGGCTTGGAAATTTGCTCCAAAAAAATCAGGCATTGAAAACCCTGTGGGGTGCAATTCTACCCTGACATACGTGGGGTTGTCATGACTGGAGCTGACTAGATGCAACTGGTTATTTGCTACGATATACTTGATGCTTTTTAAATGTTACCTGTTTAATCCTTTCAATGACTGTGAATAATATTATCTTTATTCCTAGTTTATAGATGAAGAAACTAAGGTTTAAAGACTATAGGGAACTTACCTGAGGCCACCCAGGTCATGTTTCATCATATAGGTCTGGTTGAAATAGAACATATTCAGTACTTCTGAATCCATGTCTACAAAAATCCAGGAATCTGGAAGAGGAAAGGGAGAGGTGAAATGAGAACTTTTTTTTCCTTTTTGTGTTCAGCATTGTATTTTTTTCACCATATAATAATTTAATTTCTACTTTAGGAGCCTCAAAGAAAGATCTTAAACTCTCCATAACCTGGGACTATAATTTCTAGAAATCCCTCTATTATGAGCCCCATTACAATTATAAAAGATGGTTGATTCCAATTTCGAAGAATTCCAGTTCAATTGAACAGATCTCCCCCCCCCCAAAAAAGAAAAAACGAACAAAAAAACCCGATTCCAACTCATGGCAACCCTATAGGACAGAGTAGAGCTGCCCCATAGGGTTTCCAAGGCTGTAATGTTTATGGAAATAGACTGCCACATCCTTATCCTGTGGAGTAGCTGGTGGGTTCAAACTGCCGATCTTTCAGTGAGCAGCCAAGCGCTTAACTACTGTACCACCAGGGCTCCTTTTTCTCCTCTACTTCAGGAGCCTTATATATGCAATGTACTAGATGATAGAGGGAAACAATCACCAGGAAGGCAGGTCCCGTGTTCAGAGTTCACAGTCTAGAGAGGAAGTTATAAGAAGTCAGCCAATAATCACACGATAAAACCAAAAAACCTGTAGCCGTCAGGTCGATTTTGACTCATAGTGAAACCCTGGTGGAGTAGTGGTTAAGAGTTCAGCTACAAACCAAAAGATCAGCAGTTCAAACCCAACAAGTGCTCCTTGAAAACCCTATGGGGCAGTTCTACTCTGTTCTATAGGGTTGCTATGAGTCACTATGAGCTATGAATCATACTGCAGAGTAGACTATAAATGCCTGAGTTAAGAAGGGGTGGACATGCTTTGGAGTTCCCAGAAGTAAAACTTTGTATCTTGATGGGATTCTGGAAAACCTTAAGGAAGAAGATGATATCTGAAATTATTCTGGGTGGATGGGCAGGATTTCCACAAGTGAAGATGGAGGTGAAGATGTATGGCCTGACCAAAGTGTTCCAGTTTGGCTACACAGTAGAGTATGGGTATTAGAACTTTAAGAGCTGTCTTAGCTTTGTTGGTTATAAAAGGGACACATGCTTAATAGAGAAAATTTGTTAAGTATATAAAAACACAAAAGATAACACCCAGAGACATCTATCATTTCAATATTTTATTATATTTCCTTCCAGATTTTGTCACTCAATTTATATAAACATTAAAAGCAAACAAACAAAAAACCTCATTTTGATTATGACAGTTGGAAAACATATTTCTGATAGAAATTTGGAAACTACTGAAGGATATAAAGAAAAAAATTAAAAAATCACCTATAATCCTATAATTAGAAATAATCACCACTATTAACATTTTGGTTTATTTCCCTTGAGTTGGTTTTTCAATGTATATGCATTGGAGTTCTGGTGGTGGAGTGGTTAAAAGCATGGCTGCTAACCAAAAGGTTGGCAGTTTGAATCCACCAGCCTCTCCCTGGAAATCCTATAGGACAATTCTACTCTGTCCTATAGGGTCACTATGAGTTGGAATCAACTTGAGGGCAATGGGTTTAATTTTTTTCATTTTATACAATAACCCAGAAATGAACAAATTCTTCATAAAGTTCAATATCCTACTTTTTTTCCTTAATGTTATAGTTTGAACATTTCTTCCATACAATTAAATAATCTTAGAAAACATGGCTGTTTAATAGTCTAACTCCAAATTATCAGTGGACCATCATTTATTAAATACTTTTCCTAATGTTGAACATTTAGGTTGTTTAAAAAATTTTTGTTATAAATAATGGTGTTACAAACATTTCTGAATCTCCCTATTTGTCAATTAAAAAATGTTTCTTGGAAGTAGAATAATAGGATCAAAAGGTACCATTACATTTAAGATTCTTGTATATTAACTATTCATGGTTTGAATAAAGAAACATGTTTGAAAGTATATGAAGATCAACCTGAAAGCAGTGTAAAAGATGAGTTGGAGTTGAGGAAGGAGGCTGAGGTGGGAAGACTGTTGTAATCACCTACCTGATAAATAACTGAACTAGACTGGTGGTGATGGGAAAGGAGAGAATATAAGGGACTGTAGACTAGGAAACTAGATGAGTGAGACAAGTCAGACAGAAGAAACAAAGTTTGCTACTTAGGCACCTAGAAGAATGGTGATGCCATTGAAACAAATAGAAAAGAAAGAGCTGGCTTGGTTGGCCAATTACATATATTGTATTTAAACTGTCAAGGAGCCTTCCAGGTAGAGATGCCTAGTAGGGAATTGGGAATGTATGCCTTTCTAAAGCTTGCATGGAGAATGGTCAGGGGTTAGCCTATAGATTTTGAAACAGAGCCATTTTGAAACAGATAGTATGTGATTTGAACTATATAGAAAAGGGCTTTTTAAAAGTGTAAAAAAGTGTAAAGTGTATATAGCAAGTTAAAACAGGCAAAGGGCTTTTCTTGCCTCAAACTGTCAGAAAACTATCAGGGAACTGGGGGAAAAGTACACAATCTCAAAAATGGGACAGCTGTGTCACTCTTGTTCTCCAGTCTAACTTTCCAGGATACTAGTAGTGGAGGAAACACTGGAAATTATTGTGAACAGGGCTATGTTCCTTGTAAAGTCTAAAAGTGAGTAGAAGAGCAATAAGAGAGGCAACATTTAGATACAATTTTAAAGGAACTTGGGGTGATTGCACATGCTCTAATAAAAGCCAAGCCTCTCTGTTGGTTTCCATTCTAATAGGACAGACCGTTCTTTCTACCCCATCTGTTACCTGAGTGTTTGTTATTCAGTGACACCCCTAACAGGCAAAATGGGAGAATGGGATGTGCTAGTTAGCGGAGAATGGAGTATGCTAGTTAGCAGAGAATGGAGTGTGCTAGTTAGCAGAGAATAGAGTGTGCTAGTTAACAGAGAATGGAGTGTTCTAGTAAGCAGAGAATGGGGTATACTACTTAGCAGAACTTCTCCTAGCCAATTCGTGCAGCAAAACCTTAAGGACACTCAGGCAGAGTGTGGAAGACTGCTTTTCAAGAGTGTTAAAGTTGTAGTGCTCAGCCTGTCAATTATTTTTATAAAGATAGCATTTTAACAATAACAGATCTTTACTAGTCAGGTCAAAATTGCATTGTGAATGTATTTTGGAAAATTTTGAAACTACTTTTAAGTTAACTTTTAAGTTCTTTCGGTAGACTTCAGCTGAGTACCATAAAATCCCATAGCCACAGAAATTCATTAGAAATGACGGTAAAAAGTTTGAATAGAAATGCAGGAATCTAGAGGTAATTATAAATTTTTTAAAAATCTAGCAGAATTTTTGGAAGGTTCTTATGAAGCAGTGATTTTTAATGATAGTGCCAACATTGTAAATCTGATGCAGTGACACAGTTGTAATTTTGATATGTTCTATAAATCTTTTAGGTGCTAAATTTATAATGTAAATTTGAATCTTTTTTCATCTCAGAACTTTATTTTTACAGAATGTAGACAACTTTCAGAAGTTCTTGGGGGAAGGAATAACAGGTAAATCCATTAAAACTATTACTTCCAAAGGCTGGCCTGCACACTACTGACATAAGCATTACCTTGGGATAAAGTAGTCTCTAAAGAACAATTCACATATATTCTATAAAAGATACATCTTTCCCAAGAGACAGAAAGGGCCACATGAACCAGAGACTTACATCATCCTGAGACCAGAAGAACTAGTTAGTGCCCGGCCACAATCGATGACTGCCCTGACAGGGAGCACAACAGAGAACCCCTGAGGGAGCAGGAGATCAGTGGGATGCAGACCCCAAATTCTCACAAAAAGACCGTACTTAATGGTCTGACTGAGACTAGAGGAACCCCGGCAGTCATGGTCCCCAAACCTTCTGTCGGCCCAGGACAGGAACCATTCCCGAAGACAACTCATCAGACATGGAAGGGACTGGACAATGGGTAGGAGAGAGATGCTGATGAAGAGTGAGCTATTTGTATTAGGTGGACACTTGAGACTGTGTTGGCATCTCCTGTCTGGAGGGGGGATGGGAGGATAGAGAGAGTTGGAAGCTGGCAAAATTGTCACGAAAGGAGAGACTGGAAGGGCTGACTCATTAGGGGAACAGCAAATGGGAGTATGGAGTAAGGTGTATATAAACTTATACGTGACAGTCTGACTTGATTTGTAAACGTTCACTTGAAGCTCAATAAAAGTTAAAAAAAAAAAAAAAAAAGATACATCTTATGCTTAACTTCAGATCCTTCAGGGTTCACCTGTCCCTTGTTCTAGCTGCTGCTGCAGGAACTAACCCTGTGAGCAGTGACTGCCGTCATGCAGGTGCAACTTGAAAGTGCATCCTACATCTTCCTTCTGCCCAAGTTGGTATACCCTTGGGTGTTCAAATGCTACAACTGCATCAGCAAACCCAAATGCCAAAGTATATGAAATAATCTAATGTCAATAAAGAAACCCATAACATCAATAAGTTAAATATAAGTTTACTCATGAAATTAATTTTTTGCAGCAAACTGAAAAAAATTCTAAATATGCATGTTTATATTCAAAGAGATAAATGATGAAATTATAAAAAGTATGACAAAATCAGGCAAAATAAAGCAAAAGTAATAATTATAAAACTTGTATTAAAAAAAAAGCTATTGAAGTAATTCCATAGATGGAATTTTTAGATCAAACTCAGTGGATGAGGAATTTAGTGAATAGTTCTGATGCAGACAGAATAGGGAAAATAGAAAAATCATCTATCTATCTATCATCTCTCTATCAATCTCTCTATCAATCTCTCTATCTATCTCTCTATCTCTCTCTATCTATCTATCTATCTATCTATCTATCTATCTATCTATCTATCTATCTATCTATCTATCTATCTATCTATCTATCTATCTATCTAATCTATCTATCTATCTATCTAGCATCTTTCAACAGTTAAGAGATATGAAGGATAAATTGAGATGCTCCAATTGATGTAAAAAGGAGTTCCTGAGGAAATCCTGGCAAGAATGGTGGAGGAGCAATATTTAAGGAGGTAAAGGCTGAGAATTTTCTTGAACTAAAGAAATCCATTAACCCACAAACCAAACCCACTGCTGTTGAACTGATTTTGACTGCCATAGGACAGAGCAACCTGTAGGACAGAGTAGAACTGCCCCATAAGGTTTCCAAGGCTGTAAATCTTTATGGAAGCAGATTGTCACAGCTTTCTCCCAAAGCCATAAATAATCATATTAAAAGTACATTTTAAGCACTAAACAAGATAAATAAAAATAAATGAACACCCTGACAAATTGTAATTAAACTCCAAAATGTTAAGAATAATGAAAAAATCTGAAAAAGTACAGAAAGAAAAGACAGATTACCTACAAAGGAATGACAGAATGACAGCAGACTTATCAGCTCCAATCAATGCCAGAAGATAGTGGAGTAACATCATCAAAGTACTGGTGAAATCTTGAAATTTATACCCATCTAAACTTTCATTCAGTAGAAGAACAAAAAGATAAACTTTCTCAGACATATAAAGACCGAAGACATTTCACAACACACACACCTGCATTAAAAAAACCTTTTAAAAGTTATACTTCAGCAAGAAGAAAAATTAATCTAAAGGGGAATCATGAAGTATAATAAATAATGGTGGGCTCAAAGATGATTTTAAAATGTTGATAATTAAATCAACTGTCAAAAAATAACTATTTTTTTGTGTTGAGGAAAAAAAAAACAACTCTTTAGGCTACACTAGATAAGATGGGGATTGTTTAGTGTAAGGGGCCTTGATTTTGGGAGGATGATGCAAATACTGAGTAACTTTAGAACTGGTTAGGAAAACATTGCAGTGAAGTACATATGGAAAAATTCGAAGAGCCAGCCCTAAAAGAAAAAAAAAGGCAAAACATTTTTTCATCTTCCAAATCAACAGGGGATGGAGAGAGCATATGAGGGGGAAAATCAATGGGGGGAAAAAAAAAAAGTTAAGCAGAAAACACAAAATAAGATTGTGGAAATAAGTTCAAATATACAAGTAATCAGAGTAAATATATTAAAATCTAATAGAAGGTAGACTTATTAAATGGGCTAAAAACAAAATTCTATAATATGCAGCTTATAAGAAAAAAGTACACCTAAAATAAAGACACACAACAAAGAATTTATAGTATTAGAAGATCCCTATTTGGCACTCCAAAGGAATTAATGCATTGACAGGGAACTGCCAGAAGTTCAAGCCAGATTCAGAAGAGGATGTGGAATGAGGGATAGCATTTGTGATGTCAGGTGGATGTTGGCTGAAAATGGAAAATACCAGAAAGATGTTTACCTGTGTTTTATTTCACTCTGCAAAGGAATTCTATTGTGTGGATCATAACAAATTATGGATAAGATTGCAAAGAATGGGAATTCCAGAACAGTTAGTTGTGCTCATGAGGAACCTATACATAGACCAAGAGGCAGTCGTTCAGTTTACATACAGGTTGAATAAGTATGGTGAAAGAATACAACCCTGATGCACACTTTTCCTGACTTTAAACCATGCAGCATCCCCTTGTTCTGTTCAAATGACTGCCGCTTGGTCTATGTACAGGATCCTCATGATCTGCGGCATTGTTTTTATCACCAAGGCCGTGTTTTCCAACTACAAGTCCTTTTTCTTTGTTTCTAACTT
Organism: Loxodonta africana; assembly: GCF_030014295.1. NCBI lineage: Eukaryota > Metazoa > Chordata > Mammalia > Proboscidea > Elephantidae > Loxodonta > Loxodonta africana. The sequence goes on along the minus strand of NC_087360.1, from coordinate 42,307,358 downwards.
TTGCATTCCAATCACTAGTAATTATCAATGCATCCTGATTGCATGTTTGATCAATTTCAGACTGCAGAAGTTGGTAAAAATCTTCAATTTCCTGGTCTTTGGCATTAGTGGTTGGTGCATAAATTTGAATAATAGTTAAATTAACTGTTTTCCGTGTAGGTGTGCAGGTATTATCCTATCACGGACAGCACTGTACTTCAGCATAGATCTTGAAATGTTCTTTTTGACGATAATTGCAACACCACTTCTCTTCAATTTGTCATTCCTGGCATAGTAGACCATATGATTGTTTCATTCAAAATGGCCAGTATCAGTCCATTTCCATTCACTAATGCCTAGGATATTGATCTTTATCCAGTCCATTTCTTTCTTTTTTTTTTTTTAAATAATTTTTATTGTGCTTTAAGTGAAAGTTTACAAATCAAGTCAGTCTGTCACATATAAGCTTATATACACCTTACTACATACTCCCATTTACTCTCCCGCCAATGAGTCACCCGCTCCCTCCTTCCAGTCTCTCATTTCATGACAGTTTCTAACCTTCTCTACCCACCCATCTCCCCTCCAGACAGGAGTTGCCAACACAGTCTCAAGGGTCCACCTGATACAAATACCTCACTCCTCATCAGCATCTCTCTCCAACCCATTGTCCAGTCCATTCCATGTCTGATGAGTTGTCTTCGGGCATGGTTCCTGTCCTGGGCCAACAGAAGGTTTGGGGACCATGACCGCCGGGATTCTTCTAGTCTCAGCCAGACCATTAAGTCTGGTCTTTTTATGAGAATTTGGGGTCTGCATCCTACTGATCTCCTGCTCCCTCAGGGGTTCTCTGTTGTGCTCCCTGTCAGGGCAGTCATCAGTTGTGGCCGGGCACCATCTAGTTCTTCTGATCTCAGGATGATGTAAGTCTCTAGTTCATGTGGCCCTTTCTATCTCTTGGGCTCGTAATTATCTTGTGACCTTGGTGTTCTTCATTCTCCTTTGATCCAGGTGGGTTGAGACCAATGGATGCATCTTAGATGGCCGCTTGTTAGCATTTAAGACCCCAGACGCCACAGTTCAAAGTGGGTTGCAGAATGTTTCCTTAATAGAATTTATTTTACCAATTGACTTAGATGTCCCCTTAAGCCATAGTCCCCAAACCCTGGCCCTTGCTCCACTGACCTTCGAAGCATTCAGTTTTTCCAGGAAACTTCCTTGCTTTTGGTCCAGTCCAATTGAGCTGACCTTCCGTGTATTGAGTATTGTCCTTCCCTTCACCTAAAGGAGTTCTTATCTACTATCTAATCAGTAAATAACCCTCCCTCCCCCCCTCATAACCACAAAAGAATGTGTTCTTCTCAGTTTAAACTATTTCTCAAGATCTTATAATAGTGGTCTTATACAATATTTGTCCTTTTGCCTCTGACTAATTTCACTCAGCATAATGCCTTCCAGGTTCCTCCATGTTATGAAATGTTTCACAGATTCATCACTGTTCTTTATCGATGCATAGTATTCTATTGTGTAAATATACCATAATTTATTTATCCATTCATCCATTGATGGACACCTTGGTTGCTTCCAGCTTTTTGCTATTGTAAACAGAGCTGCAATAGACATGGGTGTAGACATATCTGTTTGTGTAAAGGCTCTTATTTCCCTAGGATATATTCCAAGGAGTAGGATTTCTGGGTTGTATGGTAGTTCTATTCCTAACTTTTTAAGGAAAGACCAGATAGATTTCCAAAGTGGTTGTACCATTTTACATTCTCACCAGCAGTGTATAAGAGTTCCAATCTCTCCGCAGCCTCTCCAACATTTATTATTTTGTGTTTTTTGGATTAATGCCAGCCTTGTTGGAATGAGATGGAATCTCATCGTAGTTTTAATTTGCATTTCTCTAATGGCTAATGATCAAGAGCATTTTCTCATGTATCTGTTAGCTGCCTGAATATCTTCTTTAGAGAAGTGCGTGTTCACATCCTTTGCCCAGTTTTTAATTGGGTTGTTTGTCTTTTTGTAGTTGAGCTTTAACAGAATCATATAGATTTTAAAGATCAGGCTCTGGTCGGAGATGTCATAGCTGAAAATTCTTTCCCAGTCTGTAGGTGGTCTTTTTACTCTTTGGTGAAGTCCTTAGATGAGCATAGGTGTTTGATTTTTAGGAGCTCCCAGTTATCTGGTTTCTCTTCGTCATTTTTGGTAATGTTTTGTATTCTGTTTATGCCTTGTATTAGGGCTCCTAACATTGTCCCTATTTTTTCTTCCATGATCTTTATTGTTTTAGTCTTTATGTTTAGGTTTTTGATCCACTTGGAGTTAGTTTTTGTGCATGGTGTGAGATATGGGTCCTGTTTCATTTTTTTGCAAATGGATATCCAGCACCATTTGTTAAAAAGACTATCTTTTCCCCAATTAACTGACACTGGGCCTTTGTCAAATATCAGCTGTTCATATGTGGATGGATTTATATCTGGGTTCTCAATTCTGTTCCATTGGTCTATGTGCCTATTGTTGTACCAGTGCTAGGCTGTTTTGACTACTGTGGCTGTATAATAGGTTCTAAAATCAGGTAGAGTGAGGCCTCCCACTTTCTTCTTCTTTTTCAGTAATGCTTTACTTATCCGAGGCTTCTTTACCTTCCATATGAAGTTGGTGATTTGTTTCTCCATCACATTAAAAAATGTCATTGGAATTTGGATCGGAAGTGCATAGTATGTATAGATGGCTTTTGGTAGAATAGACATTTTTACTATGTTAAGTCTTCCTATTCATGAGCAAGGTATGTTTTTCTGCTTAAGTAGGTCCTTTTTAGTTTCTTGCAGTAGTACTTTGTAGTTTTCTTTGTATAGGTCTTTTACGTCTTTGGTAAGATTTATTCCTAAGTATTTTATCTTCTCGGGGGCTACTGTGAATGGTATTGATTTGGTGATTTCCTCTTCGATGTTCTTTTTTTCGATGTAGAGGAATCCAACTGATTTTTGTATGTTTATCTTGTAACCCGAGACTCTGCCAAACTCTTCTATTAGTTTCAGTAGTTTTCTGGAGGATTCCTTAGGGTTTTCTGTGTATAAGATCATGTTATCTGCAAATAGAGATGATTTTACTTCTTCCTTGCCAATCCGGATGCCCTTTATTTCTTTGTCTAGCCTAATTGCTCTGGCTAGGACCTCTAGCACAGTGTTGAATAAGAGCGGTGATAAAAGGCCATCCTTGTCTGGTTCCCGTTCTCAAGGGAAATGCTTTCAGGCTCTCTTCATTTAGAGTGTTGTTGGCTGTTGGCTTTGTATAGATGCCCTTTATTATGTTGAGGAATTTTCCTTCAATACATATTTTGCTGAGAGTTTGTATCATAAATGGGTGTTGGACTTTGTCAAATGCCTTTTCTGCATCAATTGATAAGATCATGTGGTTTTTGTCTTTTGTTTTATGTATACGGTGGATTACATTAATGGTTTTTCTAATATTAAACCAGCCTTGCGTACCTGGTATAAATCCCACTTGGTCGTGGTGGATTATTTTTTTGATATGTTGTTGAATTCTATTAGCTAGAATTTTGTTGAGGATTTTTGCATCTATGTTCACGAGGGATATAGGTCTGTAATTTTCTTTTTTTGTGATGTCTTTACCTGGTTTTGGTATCAGGGATATGGTGGCTTCATAGAACGAGTTAGGTAGTATTCCATCATCTTTTATGCTTTGAAATACCTTTAGTAGTAGTGGTGTTAACTCTTCTCTGAAGGTTGGGTAGAACTCTGCATTAAAGCCATCCGGGCCAGGGCTTTTTTTTTTTTGTTGGGAGTTTTTTGATTACCGCTTTGATCTCTTTTTTTGTTATGGGTCTATTTAGTTGTTCTACTTCTGATTGTGTTAGTTTAGGTAGGTAGTCTTTTTCTAGGAGTTCATCCATTTCTTCTAGGTTTTCCAATTTGTTAGAGTATAATTTTTCATAATAATCTGATATGATTCTTTTAATTTCAGTTGGGTCTGTTGTGATGTGGCCCATCCCGTTTCTTATTCCTGTTATTTGTTTCCTTTCCTGTATTTCTTTAGTCAGTCTGGCCAATGATTTATCAATTTTGTTAATTTTTTCAAAGAACCAGCTTTTGGCTTTGTTAATTCTTTCAATTGTTTTTCTGTTCTCTAATTCGTTTAGTTCAGCTCTAATTTTTATTATTTGTTTTCTTCTGGTGCCTGATGGATTCTTTTGTTGCTCAGTTTCTATTTGTTCAAGTTGTCGGGACAGTTCTCTGATTTTGGCTCTTTCTTCTTTTTGTATGTGTGCATTTATCGATATAAATTGACCTCTGAGCACTGCTTTTGCTGTGTCCCAGAGGTTTTGATAGGAACTGTTTTCATTCTCGTTGCATTCTATGAATTTCTTTGTTCGCTCCTTAATGTCTTCTATAACCCAGTCTTTTTTCAGGAGGGTATTGTTCAGTTTCCAAGTATTTGATTTCTTTTCCCTAATTTTTCTGTTATTGATTTCCACTTTTATGGCCTTATGGTCTGAGAAGATGCTTTGTAATATTTTGATGTTTTGGATTCTGCAAAGGTTTTATGACCTAATATGTGGTCTATTCTAGAGAATGTTCCATGTGCGCTAGAAAAAAAAGTATACTTTGCAGCTGTTGGGTGGAGTGTTCTGTATAAGTCTACAAGGTCAAGTTGGTTGATTGTAGCAATTAGGATTTCCGTGTCTCTATTGAGCTTCTTACTGAATGTCCTGTCCTTCTCCGGAAGTGGTGTGTTGAAGTCTCCTACTATAATTGTGGAGGTGTCTATCTCACTTTTCAGTTCTGTTAAACTTTGTTTTATGTATCTTGCAGCCCTGTCATTGGGTGCATAAATATTTAATATGGCTATATTTTCCTGGTCAATTGTCCCTTTAATCGTTATGTAGTGTCCTTCTTTATCCTTTGTGGTGGATTTAAGTCTAAAGTCTATTTTGTCAGAAATTAATATTGCTACTCCTCTTCTTTTTTGCTTATTGTTTGCTTGATATATTTTTTTCCATCCTTTGAGTTTTAGTTTGTTTGTGTCTCTAAGTCTAAGGTGTGTCTCTTGTAGGCAGCATATAGACGGATTGTGTTTCTTTATCCAGTCTGAGACTCTCTGTCTCTTTATTGGTGCGTTTAGTCCATTTACATTCAGCGTAATTATAGATAAGTATGTGTTTAGTGTTGTCATTTTGATGCCTTTTTATGTGTGTTGTTGACAATTTCATTTTTCCGCTTACTTTTTTGTGCTGTGACGGTTTTCTTTGTAAATTGTGTGTTCCTCATTTTCATAGTATTTGACTTTATGTTTGCTGAGTCGTTATGTTTTTCTTGGTTTTTATTTTGAGTTATGGAGTTGTTATACCTCTTTGTATTTACCCCTATTTTTCTAAGTAAAAACCTAACTTGTGTTGTCCTATATCGCCTTGTATCCCTCTCCATATGGCAGTTTTATGCCACCTGTATTTAGTCCCTCTTTTTGATTATTGTGATCTTTTACATAATGAGTTCAATGATTCCCTGTTTTCAGTGTTTTTTTCTTTTTAAAATTAATCTTAATTTGTTTTTGTGGTTTCCCTATTTGAGTTGATATCAGGATGCTCTGCTCTGTGACTGTGTGTTGTGCTGGTATCTGATATTATTGGTTTTCTCACCAAAGAATTTCCTTTAGTATTTCTTGTAGCTTTGGTTTGGTTTTTGCAAATTCTCTAAGCTTGTGTTTGTCTGTAAATATTTTAATTTCGCTTTCATATTTTAGAGAGAGTTTTGCTGGATATATGATCCTTGGCTGGCAGTTTTTCTCCTTCAGTGTTCTATATATGTCATCCCATTGCCTTCTTGCCTGCATGGTTTCTGCTGAGTAGTCTGAACTTATTCTTATTGATTCTCCTTTGTAGGAGACCTTTCTTTTATCTCTGGCTGCTTTTAAAATTTTCTCTTTATCTTTGGTTTTGGCAAGTGTGATGATAATATGTCTTGGTGATTTTCTTTTTTGATCAGTCTTAAATGGGGTTCGATGAGCATCTTGGATAGATATCCATTCATCTTTCATGATGTCAGGGAAGTTTTCTGCCAACAGATCTTCAATTATTCTGTGTTTTCTGATATCCCTCGCTGTTGTGGGACTCCAATCACACGCAAGTTATTCTTCTTGGTAGAGTCCCACATGATTCTTAGGGTTTCTTCATTTTTTTTAATTCTTTTATCCGATTTTTTTTCAGCTATATTGATGTCAATTCCCTGATCCTCCAGATTTCCCACTCTGCATTCCAACTGCTCGAGTCTGCTCCTCTGACTTCCTATTGCGTTGTCTAATCCTGTAATTTTATTGTTAATCTTTTGAATTTCTGAATGCTGTCTCTGTATGGATTCTTGCAACTTACTAATTTTTCCACTATGTTCTTGAATGGTCTTTTTGAGTTCTTCAACTGCTTTATCAGTGTGTTCCTTGGCTTTTTCTGTAGATTGGCTTATTTCATTTCTGAGGTCATCCCTGATGTCTTGAAGCATTCTGTAAATTACTTTTTATATTCTGTATCTGGCAATTCCAGGATTGTATCTTCATTTAGGAAAAATTTTGATTCTTTAGTTTGGGGATTTGGAGAAGCAATCATGGTCAGCTTTTTTATGTGGTTTGATGTTGACTGCTGTCTCCGAGCCATCACTGAGATATTGTAGTGATTTATTCTATATTTGCTCACTGAGTCTTATCTTGTTTTGTGTTCTTTCAATATATGTAGATGGACTACTAGATTGCACTGTCTTGAGTGTTGTAGCCCTTGACTCACTTATGTCCTATTACCAGCTGGTTTGGGCTGTTACTAGATATATAAGCCTGAGGCCATTCACTATTCTTGAGTAGAATCTGATTTCGGGTCACCAAGTGTGTGGTGCAGACTGTCACCTATCCACCTCTAGAAGTAGTGGTGATAGTTGTGTGCACCAGATTCTAGTAGCAGCAGGGGTTCACCCTCCGGTGGGGCAGGATGCTGACAGGCTTCCCCCAAGTGCCAGTGAGGTAGGTGTGTCTCTATTCCTAAAACACTTTGGTAGGTGGGCTCTGCAGCTGTACCTTAGGCCCCCAATGTAAGTACCTCTACATATTGGTAGGTGTCACCCTCCTTAGACCCCTAAGGCAGGAGGCTAGGTGGTCTGGGGGGAGCTTCAGCCGTCAGTTCCCTGTTGTGGGTCAGTGAGGGCTCTGTTGAATACACAGAGATATCAGACCTAGGAAAGTTGTCTTACCAGTAATCTGCTAAAACAATTGCAGTCAGATCCCTATCAGAAATGTCTTTGCATTATAATAGCCTCCTTGTTCCCTGTGGGGATGAAAGCCCAAGACTGTGGATCACATATGCTTGGCTGGAGCTGGTTCTGTGTTTTTAGTCCAATTAGGGAAGGATTTTTGGTCCCCGGGTTTTTTGTAGCTGATTCTCTCAGATCAGGAGAATGGATTAGGAAAAGACCAAAAAAAGAAAGGAAAGAAAAAAAAAAACCCGCAGCCCAGTTATCTCTCTGGCTCAGGAAATTCCAATGTTAATGAAGCCACCTGGGAAGGGGAGGGGAGGGTTCAGATACATAGGAGAGAGTAGCACCCCAGAATGTAGACAAAGTTACTTATCTTGCTTGGGATGACTGTTTTATCTGAGATTCCCGAGGAGCGCGTTGACTGTGTGCGCTGGCTGAGTAGAGATTGCGTCCCGTGTTTGCGCTGTCTCAGAAGCCGCGGTTAGTTCCTCCGCTCCCATTCCAAAGCCCAGCGCCAAGGTTCCCCAGCAGGGACGCCGCACTCCCAGCTCCAAAACCAGTCGCTGCCTCCCAGTGACTTCTCCTCCTGTCAGCTGCGTTGCTGCGCTGCCTGCGTGCACTGGCTGGGCTTCCCCTGAGGTCAGTTCAGGGGGCTAGGGCTTCGCCCCGTGTTTGCGCCATCCCAGGATGTCCTGCTCAGCTCCCCTGTGCCCAGTCCAGCGCAAGGGTTTTCTGACTGGGACGCTGGCTCCAGGTTCCGAAAACAGTCGCTGCTTCCCCATGGTTGTTCGTTCTCAGTCTCTGTCACTCAGGTCAACTCTTTAGATCTGTGTTTGATGGTCAGGGTTCGTAGATTGTCATGTATGTGATCGATTCACTTGTTCTTCTGAGTCTTTGTTGCAAGAGGGATCTGAGGTAGCTTCTACCTAGTCAGCCATCTTGGCCCCGCCTCTATTGGCCAGTTTTTATAGAAGTGGACTGGCAGTTCCTTCTTACTAGTCTACCTTAGCGTGGAAGCTCCAGTGAAACCTGTCCACTCTGGGTGACCCTGCTGGTATTTGAAATACTGGTGGCATAGCTTCCAGCATCATGGCCACTCTCAAGCTATCACGGTATGACAAATTGAGAGACGCATGAGGATTTTTAAGGTAATTCAACTGTATTACGGAAAAATTTGAAATCCGAAAAAAAATTCATACATTCTTATCACTATGATACAGTCATGGTTATAATATTAACATATTTCTTCCCAGTCTTTATTTGTATGAATATTTTTTATAGTTATAATAGAAACATGCATATAATTGTATTTTTTTTCTTTTTCATTTAGTCTTAGGTAATTATGATACTATCAAAAATATTATCTCTTTTGACCAGTATCACAGCAGTAATTATTTTTACTGTATTAAATTTCATCATTTGGTTCTATTATATTTTCAATTGTTCATCTATATTTGATTAATAGATTTCCCCTCATATTTGAGTAAACAGAATACTTTCATAGTATATAAGTTTATGCACAATTGCTTTTTGGTTATTGTTGCTTTGAATTTTTAAAGCAATATATTAATGTGTCAAGAATTCGGTAAACTGCCTAATTTTTCTTGCAGCTCTGTTGCTGAACCTAGCAAACCTAGTGATTGTATGAAGAAGAGGCAAATATTAATTTACCAACTATTATTCCACCCAAGATTTTATTTACTCATGAATAAATAAAGCCATATAAAACCTGAGTGAGGTGATAATTTTGCTTACATCTGGAGATTGGCCACAGAATAGGAGCTTTCCCGGGCAGTTCAGAAACTTAGCATAGAAATCAGAGGTTCCTTGAAGCCTACTTTTCAGACAAAGATTAGACAGGCCTAAAAAACAATAATACATGTGAGGTACGTATTTCTTAGTTCAATCAAATATACATGACCAAATGGGCAATTCCTGCCCAGAAACAACATAAGAAGGCAGGAAGGGACAGGAACTGGATGAATGGGCACAGAGAACCCAGGGTGGAAAGGGGAAGAGTGCTGTCACATTGTGGGGATTGCAGCCAATGTCGCAAAACAATATGTAAATAAATTTTGGGACGAGAAACGAACTTGAGCTGTAAACTTTCAACAAAAACAGAATAAAATTAAAAAGAAAAAAGGAATCAGAGGTTCTTTATCTGTAGCCCTGGGATAGATCTCTAGGGGTTGAAGAACACCCTGAAATGAAATGCAACATTTTTGTGTGTGTAAGTATGTACATTCTTGAAAGGTGAATATTCAAAGTAATCCAATAACTACTGGTAAACACACAATGTTTGCTAATAGAATGGAATGCTGTGTTTGTGAGTTTATTGTCAGTTTGTTGTTGTTTCCTCCTCCTCTCCCTTTCTCCTTGTCTCATTCTCTTTTTTTCATTATATTCAGTAATAGAACTCAGAAAAATAATTTTTTTGGTGAGCAGTGATTTGTCACATGAAGTTGTATAATGACTCCAACAAAAATTTAAAAACCAAACTATAACATGTATGGGAAGTTGTCCTTTGCTTCAATCTGTATTGAGTCTGGAATTTTTCCATTAAAATCGGTAATTTAGTGCTACTCCTCTTTATTAAAATATTTTTTTAAAGCGTGATCAGGAAGTTGATAATTACATAAATGTATACTAATACAGGTTATTGTATTTTGACAAGTCCGTAATCAATCAAGTGTGGAAATCATTCATGAAATACCAAGTTACCATTGTATTATGTTAATTTGGAAAGGTGTTGTAGATTTATTAACTTCATCAAAATTTGAGGCTTTCTACGTTTTTGTGCATCTAAAGCAAAGAGATATTTTATGCAAATAACATTAAATAAAATTATTTTTAAATGTTAAAAACCCCTCCTTTAAAAGATAGATTTTAGTCATTATTGATTATCAGATGACAGGAACAGCTTCTTTTCTAGCCTAACAGGTAATCTAATTTGCACTGACCACTTTGTTTTTGACAAAGGATTAACCAATGTTTTATTTTATCCTTAGGAATGGGGTGTTTTTGGGGAGCTGAAAGGAAATTCTGGATCCTGAAAGGAGTATATTCCACTCAAGTTGGCTATGCAGGGGGCTATACTTCCAATCCCACTTATCAGGAAGTCTGTTCAGGTAGGAGGAATTTGCTTTGTCAGATAACTAGGAGGAACAAGTGAGGGCTTTTCCCTGCTGGTGGGTGACAGGGTCCTGAAAATAGAAATACATTTTTTTTGTGTTTCTTCAGTCTTTTTTTTCCCATTTCTGTACGTATGCTTTTTGGTCTCTCACTTTATGCTTTTAGAAAATAATAAACTTTCCATAGAATGTGCCATTCAGCTTTTGCTATAGACAACTCTTCAAAAACTTAGTGACTTTAAATAACTGTTTATGAACTTAAAGTTCTTGGGTCAGCAATATAGGCTGGGCTCAGCTTGGCAGTTCGTTTGGTCTCTCCTGGGCTCACGCATGTCGTTACAGTCAACTGGTAAGTTGCCTTGGGGTTGGTTGGTATAGAATGGCTTCACTTATATGCCTGGCAATTGGTATTGGCTGTTGGTTGGTGCTGGCTATTGTCTGGAGTCATGGGGATAACTGGGCCTTATGTCTTCAGCAGGCTGGCCTGGGCTAATTCACATTGTGGTGGTTGCAGAGGTACCAGGAACACCAAGAGAGAACAACCCCATTCTGCTAGCAATTTCCAAGTCTGTGTTATATTTAGTATTGTTCCATTAGACAAAGCAAGTTACGTGATTTAGCCCAGAGTCATTGTGGGAGGGGCTCCCCAAAGGCATGGTTACAGGTGTGAAGGAATTGGGGACCACTATTTAATCAATCGGAAACCCTGGTGGCATAGTGGTTAAGTGCCACTGGTGCTAAGCAAAAGATTGGCAGTTCGAATCCACCAGGGCTCCTTGGAAACCATATGGGGCAGTTCTACTCTGTCCTATAGGGTCGCTATGAGTCGGAATCGACTCGATGGCAATGGGTTTGGTATTTCAACAATCAAAAGAAGCCCTGGTTGCACAGTGCTTAAGCGCCCAGCTACTAACTAAAAGGTTGGCGGTTTGAACCCACCAGCCGTTCCACATGAAATAGATGTGGCAGTCTGCTTCTGTAAAGATTTACAACTTCGAAAACCCTATGGGACAGTTCTACTCTCTCCTATAGGGTAGCTGTGAGTTGGAATCAACTCAGTGAGAATAGGTTTTTTGTTTTTTTTTTAATGGGTTTTCAACAATCTACCACATGGGAAGCACATGTCATATACCAGACGTATTTTTTTGGAGGGAAAAACATTAAAAGCCATGATGTAATGTAGGGGTTGGCAAACTATGTCCCACAGCTCAAATCCAGCCTGCTGCCTATTTCTGTAAATAAAGTTTTATTGAAACCCATACATGTTCATTTGTTTATGTATCATCTGTGGCTACATTTTTTGGGTGGCTACTTTCATGCTACAATGGCAGAGCTGAGTGGTTGTGACAGAGATTGTATGGCCTGCAAGCCTAAAATATATACTGTCTGGCTCTTTACAGAAAAAAAAACTGACAGTCTCTGCTCTAGGCTACTGGGAATATGCAAATTATTTCATGGCTTGAAATTCTAGCTTGAATACAAGATTACCTCTCTGGATTTGTATTTTAAGACTCTGGCCCTCAAGGATTTCCTTTACTTTCTTTCCCGCCATCTCAGGAAGCATTTAAAAACAAAAGAATATTTTTGAATATTTCTAAATGTAAACATTGAAAAATATATATTTTTATTCACCATTTTAAGATTTACTAACCCCATCAAAGTTAAGAATTCTTAATGGGGAGAGTTGATCCATATGTATAATCTACTATATTGACATAAATGGTATTTAAAAGTTATGTAGACAAATTTTATTTTTTGGACATAAAGGTATGAATTAGTATATTTGTGGCAGACCCTCTGAGCTCTCTGACGTACTGTGAGTGTAGGTGGAGGAGGAGTTGGAACATGGGAATTTCTCGAATAATAAGCGTGTTGATTTGATTGCTACAATATAAAATTTAAGTTTGAAATGAAATTTGAGCTGTGCAACAATGGAAGTATAAAAATATGTATGCTCTAGTTTTTTTTGCCTGTGAAGAAGAACTGAAATATTCTAATTGGGTTGAGAATGTGCAATATTGAGCAAATACCTTAATGTTTCACTTTTTTTTTTTGCTTGTTTCAAAATTAAGCCAGTGTTTATGCAGAACTATAAATAGAGAGGTTCAGATGAACCCTGAAGATTGCTCAGGTGTTTCCTCTCAAGTCTCAGGAATGGAAATGAATTGGTCCGTTCCTGGAATTTCAGACATGACTAAATAACCTAAGAGTAAAAGGTTGCTAAAAAAATTTCCAGATATCTACTGCTTATACTATTATTCTGTAAAAAAAAAATTATTCTGTACTAAGAAAATATTAATAGTCAATTAGAATATTGTGACTACTTGTTTGCTCAGACTCTTTTCGATTCATTTCTTCTCCTTAACAATGTTGTTGTTGTTGTGTACCTTTGAGTTGATTCTGACTCTGACTCTATGAGAGAACTGCCCCATAGGGTTTTCTAAACTATAATCTTTATAGAGTTTAAAAAAAAAAAAGAAAAAATTCCTTGGAAACTCTAAGGGGCAGTTCTATTCTATCCTGTAGGGTCACTATGAGTTGGAATCGACTCGACGGCAGTGGGTTTTTTAATCTTTATAGAAGCAGATTGACAGGTCTTTTCTCCTTCAGAGAAGCTGGTGGGTTCGAGCCATCGACTTTTTGGTTAGCCGCTGAGTGCTTAACCGTTGCACCACTAGGGCTCCTTTCCTTAAGAATAACAATATATTTGCCATTTGTTGAACTCCTACTATGTGCCAGAGACTCTAATAAGCAGTCTTTGAGTCTTTGAACTTTCCCATTTGATCTAACAATTCTCATGGGTTTTTTTATCCTAGTTTCTGTATTTACAGAGTGAGTGTTGAGGCTCAGAGAGGATAAATAACTTACCCGAGGTCACACAGAGCAGGGATCCAACCTTATTTTCTCTCAGCACAAAGTTTATTCCCTTGACCATGATGATAAATCACACAACTGTCATCGTGTTTCAGGTTTTTTGCATCATCTATTCACATTTCCATCCAGGCCACATATTCACCTTCATAGCTATATTGGTGTGCTTAGTGATTACTGTAAGGAAAATACTAAGCAATTTTTTAATTTTTTTGTCTTTCTGATGTCTAGAAGAAAAAAAGGACAAGACCCTTTTAAGAAAAAGTTCTTTTTAACAGCTGGTGTGTTAGAGACCTATAGCAATGGTGAAGTACAGAAACCACAGGGGCTGGTAAAGAGGCCTCTAGTTGATATGAATACTACCTGCTAAGTTAGCAGTTGCATTGTGAAGCATAGTTGTCATGGAAACCTGTTCTGGATTGGAAAAAGATAGTTGTGGGATCTTACCCAGACAGAGACAGAGAGGTGATTTCTTTCTCCAGGCTTTTGTTCTATTCATGAAAGGTGGGGGGTGGGGGGGCAGGAAGGCAGACAGAAGCTGTGATAGAAAGGTCCCTGTGGCACAGAATTGTAGAGACTTCAGATTCCTGGAAATAGTAGGAAAGGAGAAAAAATAAGATCCCTAGCTAGAGAGTAATTATGGTGAACAACTAATTAAAGAGTTTTTTTTTTTTTTCAATTGTGCTTTAGGTGAAAATTTACAGCTCAAGTTAATTTCTCATACAAAAATTTATATACACATTATTATGTGATCCTAGTTGCAATCCCTATAATGTGACAGCACACTACCCGTTCGTATCCTGGGTTTCCCCTGTCCATTCAACCAGCTCCTACCACTTTCTGCCTTCTCATCCCTCCTGCAGGCAGGAGTTGCCCATTTAGTCTCGTGTATCTACTTGAACTAAGAAGCACACTTTTCACAACTATTATTTTATGTTGTATATAGTCTAGTCTAATCTTTGTCTGAAGAGTTAGCTTCAGGAATGGTTTTAGCTCTGGGTTAACTTCTGGGGTTCCTGTAATCTCAGTCAGACCATTAAGTCAGGTCTTTTTACTAGAATTTGTGTTCTGTACCACAATTTTTTCCTGCTCCGTCAGGGACTCTCTGTTCTGTTCCCTGTTAGGGCGGTGCTTGGTGGTAGCTGGCCACCATATAGTTCTTCTGGTCTCACGCTGATAGAGTGTCTAGTTTATGTGGACCTTTTGTCCCTCAGGCTAATATTTTCCTAGTGTCTTTGGTGTTCTTCATTTTCCTTTGCTCAGGTGGGCTGGGATCAATTGAGGGATCTTAGACGGCCCCTCTCAAGCTTTTAAGACCCCAGATGCCACTCACCAAAGTGGGATGAGAACATTTTCTTAATAAACTTTGTTATGCCAATCGACCTAGATGTCCCCTGAAACCATGGTCCCTAGACCCCCACCCCTACTTCCCTGTACCTTGAAATGTTTGGTTCAGGAAACTTCTTAGCTTTTGATTTAGTCCAGTTGTAATGACTTCCCCTGTATTGTGTATTGTCCTTCCCTTCTTGTCTATTATATAGTTAGCAAATTCCCCTCTCCCTCCCTCCCCACCCTAGTAACCACCAAAGAATGTTTTCTTCTGTGTTTAAACCTTTTCTTGAGTTCTTGTAATAGTGGTCTCATATAATATTTGTCCTTTTGTGACTGACTAATTTCATGCAGCATAATGCCTTCCAGATTCATCCAAATTATGAGATGTTTCACAGATTGATCATTGTTCTTTATTGTTGTATAGTATTCCATTGTGTGTATATACCATAATTTGTGTATCGATTTGTCTGTTGATGGGCAGCTAGGTTGTTTCCATCTTTTTGCTATTATGAACAGTGCTGCAATGCACATGGGTGTGCGTATATCTATTTATGTGACAGCTCTCATTTCTCTAGGTTATATTCCAAGGAGTGGAATTGCTGGTCACATGGTACATCTGGAAGCCCTGCTGGTGTAGTGGCTAAGTGCTACAGCTGCTAAACAAAAGATCTGTAGTTCAAATTTGCCAGGTGCTCCTTGGAAACTCTAGGGGGCAGTTCTACTCTGTCCTATAGGGTCACTATGAGCTATTTCTAGCTTCTTAAGGAAGTGCCAAATTGATTTCCAAAGTGATTGTACCATTTTACATTGCCACCAGCAGTGTGTAAGTATTCCAGTCTCTCCACAACCTCTCCAACATTTATTATTTTTGTTCTTTGGATTAATGGTAGCCTTGTTGTAGTGAGATAGAATCTCATTGTAATTTTGATTTACATTTCTCTAATGGCTAATGATCATGAGCATTTCCTCATGTATCTGTTAGCCAACTGAATGTCTTCTTTGGTGAAGTGCCTGCTCATATCCTTTGCCCATTTTCTAACTGGGTTAATTGTCTTTTTGTTGTTGGGGCTTTGTAGTATCTTATAGATTTTAGAAATTAGACCCTGATTGCATATGTTGTAGCCAACAATTTTTTCTGAGTCGGTAGGTTGTCTTTTTACTCTTTTGATGAACATAAGTGTTTGATTTTTTGGAGCTCCAAGTTATCTAGATTCTCTTCTGGTGTTTGTGCATTGTTAGCTATGGTTTATATTCTGTTTTTGCCATTTATTAGGGCTCCTAGCATTGTCCCTACTTTTCTTCCATGATCTTTATTGTTTTAGATTTTATATTTATGTCTTTGATCCATTTTGAGTTAGTTTTTGTGCACAGTGTGAGATATGGGTCTTGTTTCATTTCTTTGCAGATGGATATCCAGTTAGGCCAGCACCATTTGTTAAAGAGACTGTCTTTTCCCCCATTTAACAAGCTTTGGGCCTTTGTGAAATATGAGCTGCTTATAGGTGGTTAAATTTATGTCTGGATTCTCAATTCTGTTACACTGGTTTATGTATCTGTTGTTATACCAGTACGAGGCTGTTTTGACTACCGTGGCAATATAATAGGCTCTAAAATCAGGTAGTGTGAGGCCTCACACTTTGTTTTTCTTCAGCAGTGCTTTACTTATCTGGGGCTACTTCCCTTTTCATGTGAAGTTAGTGATTTGTTTCTCTATCTTGTTAAAAAATGTTGTTTGAATTTGGATCAGGATTGCATTGTATCTGTAGATCACTTTGGGTAGAATTGATATGTTCACAATGTTGAGTCGTCCTATCCATGAGCAAGGTGTCTTCTTCCACTTATGGAGGCCTCTTTTGGTGTCTTGCAGTAGTGTCTTGTAGTTTTCTTTGTATAGGTCTTTTACATCTCTGGTTAGATTTATTCCTAAGTATTTTATCTTCTTAGGGGCTATTGTAAATGGTATTGATTTGGTGATTTCCTCTTCAAAGTTCTCTTTGTTGGTGTAGAGGAATCCAACTGATTTTTGTATGTTTATCTTGTATCCTGATGCATTGCTGAACTCTTCTATCAGTTCCAGTAGTTAGTTTTCTTGTAAATTCTTTGGGGTTTTCTGTGTATGAGTCATCTGCAAATAGGGATACTTTTACTTCTTCCTTACTAATTTTTATGCCCTTTATTTCTTTTTCTTGCCTTATTGCTCTGGCTGGGACATCCAGCACTATGATGAATAAGAGTGGTGATAAAGGGCATCCTTTTGTGGTTCCCATTCTCAAGGGGAATGCTTTCAGACGCTTTCCATTTAGGATGATGTTAGCTCTTGGCTTTGTATAAATGCCCTTTATTATGCTGAGGAATTTCCCTTCTATTCCTACTTTGCTGGAAGTTTTCATCATGAATAGATATTAACCAAAAAAACACATTGTTGTCAAGTAGATTCTGACTCACAGCGACCCTACAGGACAGAGTAGAACTGCTCCATAGGGTTGAATGGGTGTTGGAGTTTGTTAAATGCTTTTTCTGACCAGTTGATAAGATCGTGTGGTTTTTATCTTTTGTCTTGTTTATGTTATGGTGGATTACACTGATTATTTTTCTAATGTTGAACCACCCCTGCATACCTGGTATGAATTCCACTTTGTCATGGTGAATTTTTTTTCGACATGTTGTTGAATTTTTTTGGCTAGAATTTTGTTAAGGATTTTTACATCTAAGTCCATGAAGGGTATTGGTTTGTAATTTTCTTTTTTTGTGCTGTCTACCTGGTTTTGGTATCAGGGTTATGCTGGCTTCATAGAACGAGTTTAGGAGTATTCCATATTTTTCTATGCTCTGAAATACCTTTAGTAATTCTCCAGTGAAGTTGTCAGTGCCAGGGCTTTTGTTGTTGTTGTTGTGAGTTTTTTTAATTATCTTTTCAATCTCTTCTTTTGTTATAGGTTTATTTATTGTTTTACCTCTGTGTTAGTTTAGGTAGGTAGTGTGTTTCTAGAAATTTGTCCGTTTCCTCTAGGTTTTCATATTTGTTAGAGTACAATTTTTCATACTATTCTGTTATGATTCTTTCAATTTCAATTGGGTCTGTTGTGATATGGCCCATCTCATTTCTTATTTGGGTTATATGCTTCCTCTCCTGGCTTTTTTTTTTTCTTTTTTTGTCAGTTTGGCTGATGGTTTATTGATTTCGTTGATCTTCTCAGAGAACCAGATTTCGGTGTTGTTAACTCTTTCAATTGTTTTTCTATTCTGTACTTCATTTAATTCTGCTAATTATTATTTGCTTTCTTCTGGTGCCTGAGGGTTTCTTTTGCTGCTCTCTTTCTATTTCTTCAAGTAGGAGGGTTAATTCTTTGATTTTGGCCCTTTCCTTCTTTTTGAATATGTGCATTTATGGCTATAAATTGACCTCTGAGCACTGCTTTTGCTATGTCCCAAAAGTTCTGGTAGGGTGGGTTTTCATTCTTATTTGATTCTGTGAATTTCTTTATTCCATCCTTGATTTCTTCTATAACCTAGTAGTTTTTGAGCAACGTGTTTTTCAGTTTCAATGTGTTTGATTTTTTTTCCCTTGCTTTTTCTGTTACTGGTTTCTACTTTAAGGCTTTATGGTCGGAAAAGATGCTTTGTAATATTTTGATGTTTTGAATTCTGTTAAGGCTTGCTTTGTGGCCTAATATGTTGTCTATTCTGGAGAATGTTCTGTATTCTTGGCTGCTGTTGGGTGAAGTGTTCTGCATATATCTATGAGATCGAGCTGTTTGTGGCATTTAGATCTTCCACGCCTTTATTGAGCTTCTTTCTGGATGTTCTTTCCTTCACCAAAAGTGATGTGTCGAAGTCTCCTACCATTATTGTGGAGCTGTCTATTTCCGTTTTCAATGCTGTGAGAGTTTGTTTTATGTATTTTGGAGCCGTGTCATTGGGTTGATAAACATTTATTGTGGTTATGTCCTCCTGTTGTATTGACCCTTTAATCATTATATAGCGTCCTTCCTTTCTGGTGGATTTCATTTTAAAGTCTATTTTGCCAGAGATAAATACTGCCATTCCTGCTCTCTTTTGATTGTTGTTTGGTTGATAAATTTTTTTCCACGCTTTGAGTTTTGGTTTGTTCGTGTTTTGAGTTTTTCTGTTCTCTTGTAGGCAGCATATAAATGGATTGTGTATTTTTAATCCTTTCTGCCACTGCCTGTCCTTGCCACTGTCTATCTCTTTATAAATGCATTTAGTCTATTTACATTGAGTGTAATTATTGATAGGTATGGTTTTAGTGCTGTTATTTTTATGTCCTTTTTTTTTGTATGTATTGTTGACAGTTTGTTTCAGTTTTCTTGCTGAGTCATTTTTCTTCATGTATTTTCTTTTCCTCTTTTTCATCATTGTTGATTTTATATTTGCTTAGCTTTGATTTATTTTTGTGACTTCCCTATCTGGGTTGATATCTGGTTGTTCTGTCCCCAGTTCTAGTCCTAGGTTGTTATCTGATGTTATTGTTTTTCTAACCAAAGGACTCCCTTTAGTATTTCTTGTAATTTTGGTTTGGTTTTACAAATTTCCTGAACTTCTGTTTATCTCAAGATGCCCTAATTTTGCCATCATATTTGAGAGACAGTTTTGCTGGATATACAATTCTTGGCTGGCAATTTTTTTCTTCCAGGGCTTTATATATGTCATCCCATTGCCTTCTTGCCTGCATAGTTTCTGCTGAGCAGTCAGAGTTTAGTCTCACTGACTGTCCTTTGTAGATGCCTTTTTGTTTATCCCTAGCTGCTCTTAAAATTCTCTCTTTATCCTTGGTTTTGGCAAGTGTGATTATAATATATCTTGGTGACTTTCTTTTGGGATCTGCCCTGTGTGGGATCAATGAGCCTCTTCGATAGATATCTTGTCATCTTTCATGATATCAGGGAAGTTGTCTGCCACCAAATCTTCAACAATTCTCTCTGTCTTTTCTGTATTCCCTCCCCCCTTCCCAGCTCTCATACTCCAGTGCCTTGTAGGCTATTATGCTTAATAGAGTCCCACATAATTTTTTTTTAATTTTTATTGTGTTTTAAGTGAAAGTTTACAGATCAAGTCAGTCTCTCATATAAAAATTTATATACACCTTGCTATATACTCCTAGTTGCTCTTCTCCTAATGAGATAACACACTCCCTCTCTTCACCCTGTATATCCATGTCCATTAAGCCATCTTCTCTCACCCTCTGCCTTCTCATCTCCCCTCCAGACAGGAGCTGCTCACATAGACTCATGTGTCTCACTTGATCCAAGGAGCTCACCACTCACCACTATCGTTTTCTATCTTATACTCCGGGCCAATCCCTGTCTGAAGAGTAGGATTTGGGAATGGCTCCTGTCTTGAGCTAACAGACGGACTGGGACCATGACCTCCAGAGTCCTTGTAGTCTCCGTCAGACCATTAAGTCTGGTCTTCTTATGAGAATTTGAGGTCTGTATCCCAGTCTGCTCCTTCAGGGATTCTGTACTGTGTTCCCTGTCAGGGCAGTCATCAGTTGTAGCCGGGCACCATCTAGTTCTTCTGGTCCCAGGCTGATGTAGTCTCTGGTTTATGTGGTCCTTTCTGTCTCTTGGGCTCATAATTACCTTGTGTCTTTGGTGTTCTTCATTCTCCTTTGCTCTAGGTCGGTTGAGACCAATTGATGCAGCTTAGATGTTCACTTGCTAGTTTTTAAGACCCTGGATGCCACTCTCCAAAGTGGAATGCAGAATGTTTTCTGGATAGATTTTATTATATCAATTGACTTAGATGTCCCCTGAAACCATGGTCCCCAAACCCCTGTCCCTGCTATGCTGGCCTTCAAAGCATTCTGTTTATTCAGGAAACTTCTGTGCTTTTGGTTTAGTCTAGTTGTGCTGACCTCCCCTGTATTGTGTGTTGCCTTTCCCTTCACCTAAAATAGTTCTTGTCTGCTATCTAATTAGTGAATACCCTTCTCCCTCCTTCCCCCACTCATAACCACCAAAGAATATTTTCTTCTCTGTGTAAAGTATTTCTTGAGTTCTTATAATAGTGGTCTTATACAATATTTGTCCTTTTTCAACTAACTTCACCCAGCAGAATGCATTCCAGACTCCTCCGTGTTATGAAATGTTTCATAGATTCATCATTGTTCTTTATTGATGCATAGTGTTCCATTGTGTGAATATACCATCTCATTTATTTGTAACTTATAATTATAATTTGTTTGTAAATTATTTAACCATTCATCCATCGATGGGCACCTTGGTTGCTTCCATCTTTTTGCTATTGTAAACAGTGCGGTAGTTAACATAGGTACACATGTATCTGTTCATGTAAAGGCTCTTATTTCTCTAGGATGTATTCCAAGGAGTGGTATTGCTTGATTGTGTGGTAATTCTGTTTCTAGCTTTTTAAGGAACCACCAAATCAATTCCCAAAGTGGTTGTAACATTTTACATTCCCACTGGCAGTGTATAAGTGTTCCAGTCTCTCTACAACCTCGCCAGCATTTATTTTTTTGTTTTTTGGATTAATGCCAGCCTCGTTTGAGTGAGATGGAATCTCATTATAGTTTTGATTTGCGTTTCTTTAATGACTAATGATCGTGAGCATTTCTTCATGTATCTGTTAGCTATCAGAATATCTTTTATAGTGAAGTACCTTTTTATGTCCTTTGCCCATTTTTTAGTTAGGTTATTTGTCTTTTTGTTGTGAGTTTTCACAGTGTCATGTAGATTTTAGACATCAGACGCTGATCAGAAATGTCATAGCTAAAAACTTTTTCCCAGTCTGTAGGTAATCTTTTTACTCTTTTGGTGAAGTCTTTGGATGAGCATACGTGTTTGATTTTTAGGAGCTCCCAGTTATCTAGTTTCTCTTCTGCTGTTTGTGCATTCTTAATAATGTTGTGTATACTGTTTATGCCATGTATTAGGGCTCCTAGCATTGTCCCTAGTTTTTCTTCCATGATCTTTGTTGTTTTAGATTTTATATTTAGGTCTTTGATCCATTTTGAGTTAGTTTTTGTGCATGGTATGAGGTATGGGGTCTTGTTTCATTTCTTTTGCAGAAGGATGTCTAGTTATGCTTAGCACCATTTTTAAACAGACTATCTCTTCCCCATTTAACTGACTTTGGGCCTTTGTCAAATACCAGGTGCTCATATGTGGATGGATTTGTCTAGATTTTCAGCTCTGTTCCACTTGTCTATGTATCTGTTGTTGTACCAGTATCAGTACTGTGGTGGTATAATAGATTGTAAAGTCAGGTAGTGTGAGGCCTCCCACTTTGTTCTTCTTTTTAGTAATGCTTTAGTTATCCGGGGCCTCTTTCCTTTCCATATGAAGTTTGTGATTTGTTTCTCCATCTCATTAAAAAAAATGTCATTGGAATTTGGATTGCAATTGCATTGTACGTATAGATCACTTTTGGTAGAATAGATATTTTTACAATGTTTAGTTTTCCTATCCATGAGGAAGGTATGTTTTTCCACTTACGTAGGTCTCTTTTGGTTTCTTGCACAAGTGTCTTGTAGTTTTCTTTGTATAGGTCTTTTACATCTCTGGTAAGGTTTATTCCTAAGTATTTTATCTTCTTGGGGGCTACTGTAAATGGTATTGATTTGGTGATTTCCTCTTCGATGTTCTTTTGGTTGGTGTAGAGGAATCCAGCTGATTTTTGTGGATTTATCTTGTATCCTTGTACTCTGCTGAACTCTTCTATTAGTTTCAGTAGTTTTCTTGAGGATTCCTTAAGGCTTTCTGTGTCTAAGATCGTGTCATCTGCAAATAGAGATATTCTTACTTCTTACCAATCTGGATGTCCTTTATTTCTTTATCTAGCCTAATTGCTCTGGTTAGGACTTGTACCACAATGCTGAGTAAGAGTGATAATAAAGGCCATCCTTGTCTGGTTCCCATTTTCAAGGGGAATGCTTTCAGACTGTCTCCATTTAGGATGATGTTGGCTGTTGGCTTTGTATAAATGCCTTTTTGTATGTTGAGGAATTTTCCTTCTATTCCTAATTTGCTGAGAGTTTTTATCATGAATGGATATTGGACTTTGTCAAATGTTTTTTCTGCATCAATTGATAAGACCATGTGATTCATTTGTTTTATTTATGTGATAAATTACATTAATTGTTTTTCTAATGTTGAATCATCTCTGCACACCTGGTATGAATCCCACTTGGTCATTGTGAATTTTTTTTTTTTTTTTGATATGTCGTTGAATTCTGTTGGCTAGAATTTTGTTGAGGATTTTTACATCTAAGTTCATGAGGGATATAGGTTTGTAATTTTCTTTTTTGTAGTGTCTTTACATGGTTTTGGTATCAGTAATATGCTGACTTCCTAGAATGAGCTCGGGAGTATTCTAACCTTTTCTATGCTCTGAAATACATTTAGTAATAGCAGTGCTAACTCTTCTCT
Source organism: Loxodonta africana (assembly GCF_030014295.1). Classification (NCBI taxonomy): domain Eukaryota; kingdom Metazoa; phylum Chordata; class Mammalia; order Proboscidea; family Elephantidae; genus Loxodonta; species Loxodonta africana. Next base: position 42,284,384 of record NC_087360.1, on the reverse strand, counting down.
GAAAGTTTATTAGAACTCTCCAGTTAAGCACTCCAAGCCAGGGCTTTTTTTTGGAGCTTTTAAATTACCTTTCAATCTCTTCTCTTTTTTTGGTTTAATTAGTTGTTCTACCTCTGTTTGTGTTAGTTTAGGTAAGTAGTGTGTTTCTAGAAATTCACCTATTTTATAGGTTTTCAAATTTGTTAGAGAACAATTTTTCTTAGTAATCTGATATGATTCTTTTAATTTCAGCTGGGTCTCTTGTGATATTGCCCATCTTATTTCTTGTTTGGCTCATTTGTTTCCTCTCCTTTTTTTGTGTGTGTGTGTGTGTGATGTGTCAGTTTGGCCAGTAGTTTATCAATTTTGTTAATTTTTTCAAAGAACCAGCTTTTGGTCTGGTTAACTCTTTCAGTTGTTTGTTCTCTCATTTAATTCTGCTCTGATTTTTATTATTTACTGTTTCCGGTACCTGAGTGTTTCTTTTGTTGTTCTCTGTTCTACTTATAGGGATAATTCTTTGATTTTGGCCCTTTCTTCTCTTTGTATGTGTGTATTTATTGATATAAATTGACCATTGAGCACAGCTTTCTCTGTGTCCCATTGGTACTGAGAGGAAGGGTTTTCATTCTCATTGGATTCTATGAATTTCTTTATTCCATCCTTAATGTCTTTGATAATCCAGGCATTTTTGAGCAGGGCATTGTTCAGTTTCTAAGTGTTTGATTTCTGTTCCCTGCTTTTTCTGTTACTGATTTCTACTTTTATGGCCTATGGTCAGAGAAGATGCTTTGTAATAGTTTGATGTTTCAAATCCTATTAAAGCTTGCTTTATGATCTAATATGTGGTCTATTCTGGAGAATGTTTCATGTGTGCTGGAAAAGAAAGTATACTTGAGTTCAGTTGGGTGAAGTGTTTTGTATATGTCTATGTTCATGAGGGATATAAGTCTGTAATTTTCTTTTTTTGTGGTGTCTTTACCTGGTTTTGGTATCAGGGATATGCTAGCTTCATAGAATGAGTTTGGGAGTATTCTGTCCTTTCCTATGCTCTGGAATACCTTTAGTGGTATTGGTGTTAAGCCTTCTCTGAAAGTTTGGTAGAACTCTGCAGTGAAGCCGTCCTGGCCGGGCTTTTTTTTGTTGGGAGTCCTTTTTATTGCCTTTTCAATCTCTACTTTTGTTATGGATCTGTTTAGTTGTTCCACCTCTGTTTGTGTTAGTTTAGGTAGGTAGTGTGCTTTTAGGAAATCATTTCTTCTAGTTTTTCAAATTTGTTAGAGTATAATTTTTCATAGTAATCTATGATTCTTCTAATTTCAGTTGGGTTTGTTATAATACTGCCCATCACATTTTTTATTCAGGTTCTTTGCTTCCTCTCCTGTTTTTCTTTTGTCAGTTTGGCCAATGGTTTATCAATTTTGTTGATTTTTTCAAAGAACCAGCTTTTGGTCTTGGTAGTTCTTTCAATTGTTTTTCTGTTTTCTATTTCATTTAGTTCTGCTCTAATTTTTATTATTTGCTCTCTTCTGGTGCCTGAGGGTTTCTTTTGTTGCTGTCTTTCTTTGTTCAAGCTGTAGGGATAATTCTTTGATTTTGGCCCTTCTTTTTGGAGGTGTGCGTTTACTGACATAAATTTACCTCTGAGAACTGCTTTCCCTGTGTGCCAAAGGTTCTGATAGGAAGGGTTTTCATTCTCATTGGAGTCTATGAATTTCTTCTTTCCATCCAGTCTTTTTTGAGCAGGGTATTGTTCAGTTTCCAAGAGTTTGATTTCTTTTCGCTCTTTTTCTGTTATTGATTTCCACTTTTATCGCCTTATGGTCAGAGAAGATGCTTTGTAATATTTCAATGATTTGGATTCTGCTAAGGCTTGCTTCATGACCTAATACGTGGTCTATTCTAGAGAATGTTCCATACGCACTAGAAAAGAAAGTATACTTGGTTGCTGTTGGGTATAGTGTTCTGTATATGTCTACGAGGTCAAGTTGGTTGATTGTGGCATTTACATCTTCCGTGTCTTTATTGAGCTTCTTTCTGGATGTCCTGTCCTTCACCGAAAGTGGTGTGTTGAAGTCTCCTACTATTATTGTGGAGCTGTCTATCTCCCTTTTCAATGCTGATAGAGTTTGTTTTATGTATCTTGCAGCCGTGTCCTTGGGTGCATAGATATTTAATATGGTTATATCTTCTTGGTATATTTTCCCTTTAGTCATTATATCGTGTCCTTCCTTATCCTTTCTGATGGATTTAACTTTGAAGTCTGTTTTGTCAGAAGTTAACATTGCCACTCCTGCTCTTTTTCGATTGTTGTTTGCTTGATGTATTTTTTTCCATCCTTTGAGTTTTTGTTTGTGTCTCTAAGCCTAAGGTGTGTCTCTTGTAGGCAGCATATAGACAGATCCTGTTTTTTTAATGAGTTCTGCCACTCTCTGTCTCTTTATAGGTACATTTAGTCCATTTACATTCAGGGTAATTATGGACCAACCATGGATAGGTGTGATTTTAGTGCTGTCATTTTGATGTCTTTTTTTGCGTGTTGTTGACAGTTTCTTTTTCCCACTTAATTTTATGTGCTGAGTAGATTATCTTTATGTTTTGACCTTTCCTCATATTTGTTGTTGTTGATTTTGTTTTCTCTGAGTCTCTATTTTTTTCTTGTATTTTATTTTGATGAGTAGAATAGTTTGTCTCCTATGCGTTTATCTTTTTATTTAGTCCAATTTTTCTAAATTTTAACCTAACTTTTATTTGTTTGTATCACCGTATCTTCCTCTCCATATGGAAGACCTGTGATTACTTTTCTGAGTCCCTCCTTATTGCTTTAATGTTGTCTTCTTTTATATAGTAACATCGTTGTTACCCTGTTTTGAGCTTTTGTTTTTTTTTAAATCTTGCTTTTTTTTTTATTTCCCTGTCTGGGTTGACTTCTGGTTGCTCTGCCCAGTGTTCTAGTCTTGGGTTGATACCTGATATTCTTGATCTCCTAACCAAGAACTACCTTTAGTATTTCCTGTAGTTTTGGTTTGGTTTTTACAAATTTCCTAAACTTCAGTTTATCTGGAATTGTCCTAATTTCACCTTCATATTTCAGAGACAGTTTTACTGGATATATGATTCTTGGCAGGCAGTTTTTTTCCCTCAAGTTTTTAAATAAGCCATCCCATTGCCTTCTTGCCTGCATGGTTTCTGCCAGGTAGTCCGAGCTTATTCTTATTGGCTGTCCCTTGAAGGTGAGTTTTTGTTTATCCCTTGCTGCTCTTAAAATTCTCTCTTTATGTTTGGTTTTAGCAAGTTTGATTATAATATGTCTTGGTGACTTTCTTTTAACATCTACCTTACGTGGAGTTCGACGAGCATCTTGAATAGATAGATATCTTCTTATCTTTTGCAGTATCAGGGAAGTTTTCTGCCAAGAAATCTTCAACAATTCTCTCTGTATTTTTTGTTATGCCTCCTTGCTCTGGTACTCCAATCACTCGTAGGTTATTTCTCTTGATAGAGTCCCACATGATTCTTAAGGTTTCTTCATTTTTTAAAATTCTTTTATCTGATTTCTCTTCAAATATATTAGTGCCAAGTGCTTTATCTTCAAGTTCAGCAATTCTGGCTTTTACTTGCTCAGTTCTGCTCCTCTGACTTTCTATTGAGTTATCTAATTCTGTAATTTTATTGTTAATCTTCTGAATTTCTGATTGCTGTCTGTCTATGGATTTTTCCAAGTTATTAAATTTTTCATTATGTTCCTGAATAATCTTTCTAATTTCTTCAGTTGCTTTACCTGTGTGTTCCTTGGCTTGTTCTGCATATTGCCTCATTTCTTTCCTGATGTCTTGAAGGGTTCTGTATATTAAACTTTTGTATTCTGCCTCTGCTAATTCCAGGAATTTGCTTTCATCTAGAAGATCCCTGGATTCTTTGTTTTGAGAGCTTGTTGAGGTGATCATGGTCTGTTTCTTTATGTGACTTGAGATTGACTCTTGTCTCCAAGCCATGTATAAGTTATTGTATTAATTTATGTTCACTTACTCCGTTGTAGCTTCTTGCTTTGTTTTGTTTTGATATGCCCAGATGGGTTGCTTGAGTGAGCTAGCTTGATTATTTTCGCCTTTGGCGCTCTGACGTCCTGTCCCCAGATGGCTAGAGCTGTTATCAGGTATATCAGTCTAGGAGTCCATTCAGTTTTCTTGTATGAATTCAGCTGAGGTTTCCAGGTAGCTGATCATCAAGTGTGTGGTACAGGCTCTGTCCTACAGTCTTAGAGGGGCAGGGGTGATTGGTGTAGGTACTGGTATCTGGTTGCAGATGGGGGTCATGCTCTGAACAAGACAGGGGATTCAGAACTGACCCCTAAGTGTCAGTGAGGAAAGCTCATACCTATTCCCTGGAGCATGCAGGTGGGTGGGTTCTGTAGATGGACCATGGGTGCCCAATGTTTTTTGTCATAAGGACTGGGAGGTACCAGTTATCCCTGGACCCCTGTTGTGGGTGGCTGGGTGGCCTGAGTGGAGCTACCAGTCCTTAGGCCCTTGATGTGGGTAGGTGAGGACCCTGTTCAACCGGCAAAACAATGTCCAACATCAAACACCCATCTTTCCAGCGCACAGCTGAAATGGTTGGAGCCTGCCAACAAGGGCCTGTTCTCTTGAAATAGGCCCACACAGGTCCATGGAGAGGGTTAAGGTTTTCAAAGCTCACAGACCATTTATGCCTGGACAGGAGTCGCTTCTGTCCTGAGCTCCCCTGGTTAGTGGAGCTGGCAAATTATCTTTTCCTGCAAATGCAAATTTTTTCCTTCTCCAAGGCCAGGAGGATGGCTCTTGGCACTCAACAGTGCCTATCTCAGGCCCAGGGAATTCAGGTGCTGAAGCCAGCTTGGGGGTGGGGGGGGGTGCTTTAAAATGTACACAAGTACTTAGCTTTTGCCAAGAGCGCAGTTCTCTGCTTCTGGGGGTGTGAGTAGGCTTTGTGGCAGGCTGCTTCTCCCTGAGGAAACTGCGGCCGAACGCTAGTACCAGCCTGCCGCTGCTGGTCTGGGAATGGTGCCTGAGGGCTCCCCGTGATTCAGGTCTGGTAAATCCTCTCTGCTCCTGAACTGTCTCTTCCTCTCCCCGCTCCTCAGTTTGTTTTCTAAGCTTACCTTTGATATTCAGGGCTCCTAGCTTGTCATGAATATTCTCGTTTCATTTGTTTCTCATGTGTTTGTTGTAATGAGGGCTTGCCAGAAGCATCTGTCTATTCTGCCATCTTGGCTCCACCTCCACTAAGTTTTATTTCTTTATATTGCCTTGACTTCCTATCCATATGAAAGATCTGTGACTACATTTCTTAGTCCCTCTTTATTGTTTTAATGTTATCTTCTTTTTATTATGACATCGCTGTTTCCCTTTTTTGAGCGTTTTTTAATCTTGATTTATTTTTGGGATTTCTGTATCTGCATTGACACCTGGTTGCTCTGTCCTGTGTTCTAGACTTGGGTTGATATCTTGTGTTATTGGTTTTGTAACCAGAGAACTCCCTTTAGTATTTCTTTTAGTTTTGTTTTGGTTTCCACAAATTCCCTAAAGTTCTGTTTATCTGGAAATGTCCTAAGTTCACCTTCATATTTGAGAGACAGTTTTGCTGGATATATGATTCTTGGCTGTCAGTTTTTTCCTTCAGTGCTTTATATAAGCCATCCCATTGCCTTCTTGCCTATATTTTTTTTTTTTTGCCAAGTAGTGCCAAGCTTATTCTTACTCTTCTGTGCAGATACTTTTATCCCTAAAAAGCTGCTGTTAAAATTCTCTCTTTAGCTTTGGTTTTGGCAAGTTTGATTTTAATATGTCTTGGTGACTTTCTTTTGAGATCTACCTTGTATGGAGTTGGATGAGCATCATGGATAGGTATCCTCTAATCTTTCACGATATCAGGGATGTTTTCTGCCAACAAATCTTCAACAATTCTCTCTGTATTTTCTGTTATCCTTCCCTGTTCTGTGTACTCCAATCACTCATAGGTTATTTCTCTTGTTAGAGTCCCAAATGATTCTTAGGGTTTCTTCATTTTTTTTTAATTATTTTAACTGATTTTTCTTTGTATATATTGGTGCCAAGTGTTTTATTTTCAGTCTCATTAATTCTGCCTTCCACTTGCTAAGTTGTGCTCCTCTGACTTTGTATTGCATTGTCTAATTCTGTTATTTTATTGTTAATCTTCTGAATTTCTGATTGGTGTCGCTCTATGGATTCTTGCAGCTTAGTAAATTTTTCATTATATTCTTGAGTAAGCTTTTTTAATTTCTTCACCTGCTTTATCTGTGTGTGCCTTGGCTTGTTCTGCATTTTGCCTGATCTCATTTCTCATGTCTTGAAGAGTTCTGTATATTAATCCTTTGTATTCTGCTTCTGGTAAACCTGGCAGATTATCCTTTCCCCTGGTTGTGAATTTATTCCTTTTCCAAGGCCGGGGGAATGGCTCAGGGCATGGAGCAGGACCTTTCCCAGGCCTAGGGAAATCAATAGCCACTGAAGCTGACTTGGGGCTAGGAATATGGTAAAATAAATGCAAGTTCTTATCTTTTGTCGAGAGCACCATTCTTCTCTGGTTCCAGGCTTGTGTGTAGGATGTAAGGCTTGCTGTCTGTTCCTGAGGAAACTGTGGTCCCACATAATTCCTAAAAAAACAAAAAAATCAAACCTGTTGCTGTGGAGTTTATTTTGGTATAATTCTTAGGGTTTGTTAATTTTTTTTAATTCTTTTATCTGATTTTTTCTCAAATGAATTGGTATCAGGTGCTTTATCTTCAACCTCACTAATTTTGACTGCCATTGCCTCAATTGTGTTCCTATGACTTTCTATTGAGTTGTCTAATTGAGAAGTTTTATTGTTCTCTTTTGAATTTCTGTTTGCTGTCACTCTATGGATTCTTGCAGCCTATTAAAGTTGTCATTTTACTCTTGTATAATTTTCTTATGTTGCTCTTTTGCTTTGTCTGCATGTTCCTTGGCTTGGTTTTTGTTTTGCCTGATGTTGTTCCTCCACTCTTGAAGAGCTCTGTATATTAATGTTTTGAATTCTACCTCTGGTAACTCGAAGACTTTCTCTTCCTCTGGAATGTTTCTTGAGTCTTTGTTTTGGCTGGTTGCTGAAGGCATCATGGTTTGCCTCTTTATGTGATTTGATATTGACTGTTTTCTCTTAGCCATCAATAAATTATTACATTTATTTATTTTGTGTTTGCTTACTGTGTCCTAGCTTCTCACTTTGTTTTATTTTGATATGGCACTGGTTTTTTTCTGGGTTCTGGGTATGCCCATATAGGCTGGTCATGTGAGCTACTTTGTTTATTGGTATCTTTGAAGCTCTCACATCCTGTCACCACATGGTTAGAGCTGTTACTGCTTATGTGAGCCCAGGAGTCTATTTACTTTTCTTGTGTGGATTCAGCTTATGTGTCCAGGTCATCGGCCACTGAATGTGAGGTGCAGGCTCTCATCTACAGTCCTAGATGGGCTGGGCTAAGTAGCAGTGATTGGAGTAGGCATGGGTATGTAGCTGCAGCAGGGGGTTATGTGCTGAGCAAGGTAAAAGGCTGACAGCTGCCCCTGAGTGCCTGGGTGGAAGGTGTGTCCCTGTTCGCTAAAGCACGTAAGTGGGTGGGTTTTGTAGCTGGACTTTAGGCACCCAGTGCTCTTGGCTGTAAGGACTGGGAGGCACCACTTATTCATGGGCCCCTGTCACAGGTGGCTAGGTCGAGTAGGTGGAGCCATCAGTCCTCAGGCCTCTGATGTGGAGAGGTGAGGACCTGCTTAATGGGCAGGGTGCTGTCAAGTGTCATGAGTCTGCCATTCCACCTTAGTTGTTGAAGTTGAATATAGTCTTCTTGTATATACCCTGTTGTACTGTGCTGATGAGGGCCTACACTGTTGAAATGGGCCCACACAGGCCTATGCAGGGGTGAAAGGCTTTCAAAGTCTGTGGATGCCTTATGTCCATGCCTAAGCAAAGGCCTGGGCCTGCCCTGAGTTCCTTACTTAGGGGAGCTGGCAGATTATTTTTTCCTGTGTGTTAATTTGTTCCCTTTTTTGAAACTGGGAGAGTCGCTTGGGGTGCACGATGCATACCACTTTTAGCCCAGTAGATGTGGCAATCGTTGAAGCCCTACCAGGACCAGAGCAGAGCAGGGAGGGGTGGGTAAATTGGAGAGGGGTACTTCCCGGAGGCGAAGGGTCTTTTTGATTCTGTGTGGTAGGTTAGACGCTTGCACTTTCACAGATTCAGCACTGCTTTTCTTAGGTTCCGCAGGCCTGTGCAGACACTCTGCCACACAGTTTTTGCTGGTTTGGAAAATGTGTTCCGAGTGCTACTGCTTGTCTTAACTCACATGCACTAGCTGATCCAGCCTGCAGGGTGCCGGCCAAGTCGGGTCTGGCAAATTCTTGCTGCTTCTAAACTGTCTCTCCTTCCCCCTGCCACTCAGTCCGACTCCTCAACTTTGTCTTTGATGTTCAGAGCTCCTAGATTGTCATATATGATCGATTCATTTGTTTTTTTTTTTTGGGTCTTTATTGTAAGAGGGACCACAGGAAGCACCTGACTACTTTGCCATCTTGGCCTTGCCTCTAATTAAAGGTCCTTGACCAAGGCAGTGCTGGGGGAGATGGAAATCCATTTATACTGGTAGACCTTCACTCTGAAGCCTCTGGTACTCAAAGCCTTGCTGAACAAGTCAGCTTTGGAGGGGCCTCCCTTCAAAGAAAGAAAACCAAGACTCTACTAAAATGAGTAATAATCGCTGAGATTTAGTGTGAGGCAAATAAATTTGTACTCTAGTACTCACGTTAATTTCAAGATTGATTACTCTTGTGTTTGTAATTAAGTTTGCAAAACTGGTCGTAACCTACAAGTGTTGTTTGCCAAGAAAGGAAGCATGAAGACCTGGATTGTGTGCCCCGTTCCTTCTCTCACAGAACAGTACTCTTGAATCTAAGGCACCATTTAATTTCTTGTAGTCAGATGCCAATATTACAAGGGAGGTACTCAGGATACATAATCAAAATACGCATGGCTAGCCTTACCACCCCCTCCCTTTAACCTATTGTTGTTTGGTGCCTTTGAGTTGATTTTTGACTCATAGTGACTCCAAGTAACAGTAGAACTGCCCCATAGGGTTTTCTAGGCTGTAATCTTTATGGGAGCAGATCACCAAGTCTTTCTCCTGTGGAGCCTCTGGGTGGGTTTGAACCACCAACCTTTTGGTTAGTAGCTGCGTGCTTAACTATTTCACCACCGAGGCTCTTTCCCAATCTATTACCTGATAGTAAATGTCAGGGTTCCCATGTACGTTGTGATCAAACACCAAGGCTCATGTTTGTTGTGCCTGCTCCGCATGTGTATACACAGTCTCATCACGTAATGAGTGGGTTAGTGGGTGTAGGTGTGCATGTAAAAGCAAGTGTGTATTCAGAGACAGTGTATATTAATGTCAGTATGGGTATTTTTCTGTAGATGTTTATGGACCAGTGATTTTGAAGACTTAACTGGAGTTGTGATCAGTATATAGAAAAAAAATTCTACAATGTCTAATAATAGTCATGAGAGGAGGGGACCCAGCACTAACACATGATTGGAGCTGACTATTGCATGTAAGTAGAACATCCACTAATGAGCTCACTGACGGGTCTGTTACACTGCTGGGTGAGTGCCTGTGGTGAGACTTGAGCCTGTTGTATGTAGAAGATGCAAGGGGGCAACAATTCCATAAGAATCTGGAATAAAGTTGCCCATTGGGAATCAAAGTATAAAATAAACCCATAATGAATCAGAGCAGTGATAGGCAGTCACTTAAAGAAAACAGCTTCCGGGTCTGTAGGACTTTAGAGTAACCTGATGGAATGCATTGACATAGATAAAAGAAAAAATCATACCTCAACAGGGAGCCATGACAGCCTAGAAAAGGGAGGAAATCCTGCTGGCACCCTACTATGTTCTCTGTAGAGCCTGATTTGCTAGGACTCACGAAACCGAACACCTTTAAACTTTTAACTTGTATAACTAACTTCTCTTTTTCTGATCCATGCTCTGTAGAAACTTCTAATCTTTTGTCTTCCTGTGGAGATTATTTAAGAAAGAAAATGCAGGAGGCGGAGCCAAGACGGCGGAATGGACAGATGCTTCCGGTGAGGCCTCCTTACAACAAAGACCTGAAAAAACAAGTGAAACGAGTATATTTGTGACAAGCTGGGACCCCTAAGCATCAAAGGGAAGCTTGGGGAATGAACTGAGGGGCGGGGGAGGAAGAGATCGTTCAGAAGTGGAGAGGAGTTACAGGACCTGAATCGCGGGTAGCTCTCAGGCACTATTCCCAGAACGGCAGCAGCAGCGGGCCGGTACCGCCTTTTGGCTGCAGTTTCCTCAGGTAGAAGCAGCCAGCCACACGGCCTACTCACACCTCTCGAACCTGAGGAGAACGGCACTCCCGGCAAAAGCTAAGTACTTGTGCATATTTTACTGCGCCTCCCCCACCCCTAAGCCAGCTTCAGTGGCTGAATCTATGGGCCTGAGATAGACCCTGGTGAGCAACTAGAGCCATCCTCCTGGCCTTGGGGAGGAAAAAATTTGCTATTGGGGGAAAAAGATAATTGGCTAGCTCCATTAACCGGAGAAGCTCAGACAGAAGCAGCTCCTGTCCAGACATAAACCATCTGTGGACCTTGAACAACTATCCCTTCTGCATGGACCTGTGCAGGCCTATTTCGGGAGAATAGGCCCTTGTTGGCAAACTCCAACCATTTCAGCTGTGCAGTGGAGAGGTGGGTGTTTGACGTTTGACATTGCTTTGCCAATTAAACAAGGTCCTCACCTACCCACATCAGGGATCTAAGGACTGGTAGCTCCACTCAGCTCACCCAGCCACCCCGTGACTGGGTCCAAGGATAACTGGTACCTCCCAGTCCTTACAACTAAAAACTTTGGGTGCCTATGGTCCCTTTGCAGAACCCACCCACCAGCACTCTCTAGGGAACAGAGACGAGTTTTCTGCAGAAACAGTTGGGGGTGAGTTCTCAGCCCCCTGCCTTGTTCAAAGCGTGACACCCTGCTGCAATCAGATACTGGTATATACGCCAATCACCCCTGCCCCTCTAAGACTGTAGGACAGAGCCTATACCACACACTTGATGATCAGCTACCTTGAAACCTGAGCTGAATTCATACAAAAAAAACAGAATGGACTCCTAGACTGATATACCTGATAACAGCTCTAGTCAGCTGGGGACAGGACGCCAGAGCTCCAAAGGTGAAAATAATCAAGCTAGCTCACTCAAGCAACCCATAGGGGTATAACAAAACAAAACAAAGCAAGCAGCTACGACACAGTAAGCAAGCATAAACTAATACAATAACTCATAGATGGCTTGGAGACAAGAGTCAATATCAAGTCACATAAAGAAACAGACCATGATCACCTCAACAAGCTCTCAAAACAAAGAATCCAGGGATCTTCTAGATGAAAGCAAATTCCTGGAATTAGCAGAGGCAGAATACAAAAGTTTAATATACAGAACCCTTCAAGACATCAAAAGGAAATGAGGCAATATGCAGAACAAGACAAGAAACACACAGATAAAGTAACTGAAGAAATTAGAAAGATTATTCAGGAACATAATGAAAAATTTAATAACTTGGAAAAATCCATAGACAGACAGCAATCAGAAATTCAGAAGATTAACAATAAAATTACAGAATTAGATAACTCAATAGAAAGTCAGAGGAGCAGAACTGAGCAAGTAAAAGCCAGAATTGCTGAACTTGAAGATAAAGCACTTGGCACTAATATATTTGAAGAGAAATCAGATAAAAGAATTTTAAAAAATGAAGAAACCTTAAGAATCATGTGGGACTCTATCAAGAGAAATAACCTATGAGTGATTGGAGTACCAGAACAGGGAGCAATAACAGAAAATACAGAGAAAAGTGTTGAAGATTTGTTGGCAGAAAACTTCCCTGATATTGTGAAAGATGAGAAGATATCTATCCAAGATGCTCATCGAACTCCACGTAAGGTAGATGTTAAAAGAAAGTCACCAAGACATATTATAATCAAACTTGCCAAAACCAAAGATAAAGAGAGAATTATAAGAGCAGCGAGGGATAAATGAAAAGTCACCTACAAAGAAGAGCCAATATGAATAATCTCGGACTACTCGGCAGAAACCATGCAGGCAAGAAGGCAATGGGCCGACATATTTAAAAAATTGAAGGAAAAAATTCCCTGCCAGCAAAACTGTTTCTTAAATATGAAGGGGAAATTAAGAAATTTCCTGATAAACACAAGTTTAGGGAATTCCTAAAAACCAAACCAAAACTACAAGAAATACTAAAGGGAGCTCTTTGGTGAGAAAATCAGTAATATCAGGTATCAACCCAGGACTAGAACACTGGGCAGAGCAACCAGAAGTCAACCTAGACAAGGAAATCCAAAAAACAAAGCAAGATTATATTAAAAAAAAAAAAAAAAAAACCTAAGACAGGGTAACAGCAATGTTATTATATAAAAGAAGACAACATTAAAATAATAAAGAAGGACTAAGAAAAGTAATCATACACCTTCCACATGGAGAGGATGATACGGCAATACAAAGAAATAAAAGTTAGTTTTAAATTTAGAAAAATAGGGGTAAATAATAAGGTAACCACAAAGGAGACAAACTATCCTACTCATCAAAAAAAAATACAAGGGAAAAATAGAGACTCAGCAAAAACAAAATCAACAAAAACAAATATGAGGAAAGGACAATATATAAAGAAAATCTACTGAGCACATAAAATTACATGGGAAAAAGAAACTATCAACAAAACACATAAAAAGACATCAAAATGGTAACACTAAATTAATACTTGTCCATAATTACCCTGAATGTAAAAGGACTAAATGCACCAATAAAGAGACACACAGTGACAGAATGCATTACAAAACAAATTCGTCTATATGCTGCCTGGAAGAGACACACATTAGACTTAGAGACACAAACAAACTAAAACTCAAAGGTTGGAAAAAAATATATCAAGTAAACAACAATCAAAAAAGAGCAGGAGTGGTAATATTAATTTCTGACAAAATAGACTTTAAAGTCAAATCCATCATAAAGGATAAGGAAGGACACTATATAATGATTAAAGGGACAATACACCAAGAAGATATTAAATATCTATGCACCCAATGACACGGCTGCAAGATACATAAAACAAACTCTATCAGCATTGAAAAGGGAGATAGACAGCTCCACAATAATAGTAGGAGACTTCAACACACCACTTTTGGTGAAGGACAGGACACCCAGAAAGAAGCTCAATAAAGACACGGAAGATGTAAATGCCACAATCAACCAACTTGACCTTGTAGACATATACAGAACACTCCACCCAACAGCAACCAAGTATACTTTCTTTTCTAGTGCACACGGAACATTCTCTAGAATAGACCATGTATTAGGTCATAAAGCAAGGCTTAGCAGAATCCAAATCATTGAAATATTACAAAGCATCTTCTTGGACTATAAGGCCTTAAAAGTGGAGATCAATAACAGGAAAAGCAGGGAAAAGAAATCAAACACATGGAACCTGAACAATACCCTGCTCCAAAAAGACTGAATTATAGAAGATATTAAGGATGGAATAAAGAAATTCTGAGAATCCAATGAGAATGAAAACACTTCCTATCAGAACCTTTTGGACACAGCAAAAGCAGTGCTCAGAGGCCAGTTTATATCAATAAATGCACACATCCAAAAAGAAAAAAGAGCAAAAATCAATTATCCCTACAACTTGAACAAATAGGAAGAGAGCAACAAAAGAAACCCACAGGCACCAGAAGAAAACAAATAATAAAAATTAGAGCTGAACTAAATGAAATAGAAAACAGAAAAACAATTCAAAGAATTAACAAGACCAAAAGCTGTTTTTTTGAAAAAATCAACAAAATTGATAAACCACTGGCCAAACTGACAAGAGAAAATCAGGAGAGGAAGCAAATAACCCGAATAAGAAATGAGATGGGCGATATTACAACAGACCCAACTGAAATGAAAAGAATCATATCAGATTACTATGAAAAGCTATACTCAAACAAATTTGCAAACCTAGAAGAAATGGATGAATTCTTAGAAACACACTACCTACCTAAGCTAACACAAACAGAGGTAGAACAACTAAATAGACCCATAAGAAAAGAAGAGATTGAAAAAGTAATCAAAAAACTCCCAACAAAAAAAGCCCTGGTCTGGATGGCTTCACTGCAGAGTTCTACCAAACTTTCAGAGAGGAGTTAACACCACTACTACTAAAGGTATTTCAGAGCATGGAAAACGATGGAATACTACAAAGTCATTCTATGAAGCCACCATATCCCTGATACCAAAACCAGGTAACGACACCACAAGAAAAGAAAATTATAGACCTATATCCCTCATGAATGTAGATGGAAAAATCCTCAACAAAATTCTAGCCAATAGAATTCAACAACATATCAAAAAAATAATTCACCATGACCAAGTGGGGTTCATAAAAGGTATGCAGGGGTGGTTTAACATTAGAAAAACAATTAATGTAGTCCACCACATAAATAAAAGACAAGAATCACATGATTTTATCAATTGATGCAGAAAAGGCATTTGACAAAGTTCAACGCTCATTCATGATAAAAACTCTCAGCAAAATAGTAATAGAAGGAAAATTCCTCAACATAATAAAGGGTATTTATACAAAGCCAACAGCCAGCATCACCCTAAATGGAGAGAGCCTGAAAAGATTCCCCTTGAGATCGGGAACCAGACAAGGATGCCCTTTATCACCACTCTTATTCAACATGGTTTTGGAGGTCCTGGCGAGAGCAATTAGGCTAGACAAAGAAATAAAGCGCATCTGGATTGGCAAGGAAGAAGTAAAATTATCTCTATTTGCAGATGACATGATCTTATACACAGAAAACCCTAAGGAATCCTCCAGAAAACTACTGAAACTAATAGAAGAGTTCAGCAGAGTATCGGGATACAAGATAAACATACAAAAATCAGTTGGGTTCCTCTGCACAGAAAAACTAACTCAAAATGGATCAAAGACCTAAATATAAAATCTAAAATGATAAAGATCATGGAAGAAAAAATAGGGACAATGTTACGAGCCCTAATACATGACATAGAGAGTATACAAAACATTGTAAAGAATGTAGAAGAAAAACTAGATAATTGGGAGCTCCTAAAAATCAAACACCTATACTCATCCAAAGACTTCACCAAAAGGGTAAAAAGACTACCTACAGACTGGGAAAAAGTTTTTAGCTATGACATTTCTGATCAGCGCTTGATCTCTAAAATCTACATGATGCTGCAAAAACTCAACTGCAAAAAGGCAAATAACCCAATTAAAAAGTGGTCAAAAGATATGAATAGACACTTCACTAAAGAAGACATTCAGGTATCTAACAGATGTATGAGGAAATGTTCATTATCATTAGCCATTAGAGAAATGCAGATCAAAACTGCAGTGAGATTTCATCTCACTCCAAGAAGGCTGGCATTAATCCAAAAAACACAAAATAATTTTGGAGAGACTGGAACACTAATACACTGCTGTTGGGAATGTCAAATGGTACAACCACTTTGGAAATCGATTTGGCGCTTCCTTAGAAAGCTAGAAATAGAACTACCATACGACCCAGCAATCCCACTCAGAATATAGCCTAGAGAAATAAGAGCCTTTACATGAACAGATATGTGCACACCCATGTTTATCGCAGCACTGTTTACAACAGCAAAAAGATGGAAGCAACCAAGGTGCCCATCAACGGATGAATGGATAAATAAATTATGGTATATTTGCACAATGGAATACTACGCATCGATGAAGAACAGTGAGGAATCTGTGAAACATTTCATAACATGGAAGAACCTGAAAGGTGTTATGCTGAGTGAAATTAGTCAGATGCAAAAGGACAAATATTCTATAAGGCCCCTATTAAAAAAAAAAAAAATTTTTTTTTTTATAAGAACTTGAGAAATAGTTTAAATTGAGAAGAAAACATTCTTTTGTGGTTACGAGAGGGGGAATTGAGGGAGGGTGGGAGGGGGCATTCACTAATTTGATAGTAGATAAGAACTACTTTAGGTGAAGGGAAAGACAGCACACAATACAGGAAGGTCAGCACAATTGGACTAAACCTAAAGCAAAGAAGTTTCCTGAATAAACTGCATGCTTCAAAGGCCAGCGTAGCAGGGGCAGGGGTCTGGGGACCATGGTTTCAGGGGAAAACTAAGTCAATTGACATAATAAAATCTATTAAGAACACATTCTACATCCCACTTTGAAGAGTGGCGTCTGGGGTCTTAAACACTAGGAAGCAGCCATCTAAGATGCGTCAATTGGTCTCAGCCCGCCTGGATCAAAGAAGAATGAAGAACACCAAGGACACAAGGCGATTACAAGCCCAGGAGACAGAAAGGGCCATATGAACCAGAGACTGCATTATCCTGAGACCAGAAGACCTAGATGGTGCCCAGCTAAAGCCAGTGACATCCCTGACGGAACACAACAGAGAACCCCTGAGGGAGCTGAAACCAGAGGGATGCAGACCCCAAATTCGCGTAAGACCAGACTTAATGGTCTGACTGAGACTGGAAGGACCCCGGTGGTCATGGCCCCTCAGACCTTCTGTTGGCCCAGGACAGGAACCATTCCTGAAGCCAACTCTTCAGACATGGATTGGACTGGACAGCAGGTTGGAGAGGGATGCTGGTGAGGAGTGAGCTTCGTGGATCAGGTGGACACTTGAGACTATGTTGGCATCTCCTGCCTGGAAGGGAGATGGGTGGGTGGAGGGGGTTAGAAGCTGGCGAAATGGACACGAAAAGAGAGAGTGGAGGGAGAGAGCGGGCTGTCTCATTAGGGGGAGAGTAATTGGGAGTGTGTAGCAAGGTGTATATGGGTTTTTGTGTGAGAGACTGACTTGATTTGTAAATTTTCACTTAAAGCACAATAAAAGCTATATAAAAAAAAAAAAAAAAGACAATGCAATGAGATCAGGGCAGTCAGCCAGACACTTCTGATTCTCATTTTAATATCAATAAAATGCCATTTTGAGATGAATATCTAAGTCTATGATGAGTTCAGTCTGCATAGATTATTCTTTCTAAATTGGATTAACTTTGGTCTGAATTAAGTGATACAAATGGAATTTTTTGGCCTTGCAAAACTGAAAGCCAGAAACTAGACCACCAACATTTCCTCAAGGCCTATGATGACTCCTTGATTTCCCTGAAGACTCCCTGCCCCTTACTTATGTTCATAAGTTTATTTGAACCTGAGTAGGAGTTGACTCAATTGCAGTGGGTTTTTTGTTTTTGGTTTTAAAAGTGGGCATTCTCCTGTAACAGACTTAAGTAAGCTTCTCTTCCTAGGATTCATTAATTGACATTTAGCCCGTAGTTCACATACTGAGTAACTTGAATCTGCCAAATGTTTCAGGTTGAATTCTGACTCAATCTGAGAGCCACCCACTACCAATTTACTGCACTAGAACCAAGAACTGTCTTAGCTTGGATGCAGGGTAGCACTTACAGCCAGCAGACCTTTATTTGACCACTGTGTCTATTGGGTTTCTAATCTGTGTCTAAGGGAGGTGCTGAGAAGTAATTTAAGTCTTAGTGGTCACCATTCTGTTCCTAAAATGATTTCCAGGGATTCATTCATACATTTGGTATTCTTTAAAAGCTTGGCGTATACTTGGTGCTAGAGAACCCACAGGAATCTGGAATTTCAGGTTGACTTTCTGAATAAATTAAATACACTGTTTATTGGGAATGTACCAGATGTAAGACATTGTACTGAGTACTAGGGGAAAGTTGTTTATGATATGAAGTTGAATAATACAATTAATAGTCTCCCTCTTCCCGAATTCTTTTCTCTACAGTCAAATGAAAGCTTGATCTTTCATACTTGTTTTAAAGAGTTGGGCTGACCCTGGCTTCCTCTTTACACACACACACATGCAGGTGCATGCACACACACACACACACAGACACACTCCTCTCCCCCCAAACAGTTGTTATGCATTAAAAAAAAAAAAATCTGATTAACTGGCATGCTGTTGCTTTACTACACTGATTTTAGAAGTAATTGAGCTATTCAGATTCCTGAATACCCTGATAGAGAATTATTCTTACGTTTTATAATAACAACTGTACGGATAAAAATGTGAAAAGACATTTTGCGATGGATAAGCATTCTGGGTTAATTTCAGTGCATTAGCCTAATACACAAATACCCCAATTCTGGCAAGAAAATCTAGGATGTTCATTCGGTGGTTAATATCATTTCGTATTTTGCTTACAGATGTTCAGAACAATTCCATGTTTATTAGTCTATTCATAAGCTTTTAGAAATCTGCACAAAACCAAGTGGTACCAAAACCAGAAGGATGAAAAGGACTGTACACATTTTTCTCACAAGTGAGATTTACACAATCACCACAGAAAATCTGAGGCCCAGACACCTACCTTATCAATAGAATGATGGATTTCAGGCAAAATGTTAGACAGAGGCCCCTGAATATGGAAGGAGTAGAGAACAGGAGTCCTCATGTCACGTTCTAGTGGTTTCGATGCCCAAGCCATTTCCCTGTCTGAGCCTGTTTCCTCACATGTAGGAAGCCCTATGGGACAGTTCTACTCTGTCACATGGGGTCATCATGAGTTAGAATTGACTTAAGGGCACCTAACGATAACAACAACAACAATTTGAGTTATATCTGCTTTGTGGAGCCACAAGAGTTGTGGCAGGGTTTTATTTAAAAATAAAATTATTTCAAATCTTAAGTATTCCAGAAAATCCAGGACATATGCTTTCTATCACTCTCTTAGGCATGTTAAAGGTAAAAGTGATGGGTCATAGAGCATTGCTTGGCAAGGGATTGAGATCAGCTCACAGTATGTGTACCTGCCACTACAAAGGAAACCTGTTTTCTTGTCTTTCTGTTCTGTGTTATTAATAGGTCATATATATCCTCTTTCCCAAATCCATGTAGCTATTTCTTTAATGCTTAAGAGCTCTAACTAAACATTGAATATAAAGCAAATAAGTACACTTTTTTAATTTGACTTAATTTCTGAAGTTGTTGGGTAGATGTACATATCTGTATATCTACCATGAGATTAATGATCTCATTCTTCTTCAAAGTGGTGATGAGTTCTGTTATTAGCAGATTTTATCCAGCAACATAAAAGTCTTTCTAAATTCATTGCAGACTGCTTTAAATCCCTTTTTAGTGCATAGCCAGTCTTATTGTATTCATTTCAATGTCAAAGTAAATTACTAAATTATTGACATATTCCTGAAAATGCAAGAATCCTGGTCTTCAGTCTGGCTATAAGCAATTTGAT
This sequence comes from Loxodonta africana, assembly GCF_030014295.1. Lineage (NCBI taxonomy): Eukaryota > Metazoa > Chordata > Mammalia > Proboscidea > Elephantidae > Loxodonta > Loxodonta africana. Next base: position 42,264,993 of record NC_087360.1, on the reverse strand, counting down.
TGCTTTTTGTTTCTCTTATTTTAGAGATAAAATTAGAACTTGAACATGTAGCAGGCATGATGGAAACGCATCTCGCTCTCAAACCAACAGGAAGTAAGTAAATTTCAAGTACAGGAACCCTGTAAATCACAATTATAACCCCTAGGACCAAATAGGTTCCCCACCCAATCCCAACTCCTTCACTGCCCATCCACATGGCTATTTAAGACGTAATAGTTGAACGGACAAAAAATAGGTAATGGGAAAACTGCTTGCTTTTGTTTTTCTTAAACTTCAATCACCAGAAAACACAAGCTTGGGTTTTTGACAACGGGCGCTTCTCTGAAGGGCTGACATCAGGAGTCATGGGGCATTGGTCAAGGGGAAGTCATGACATTTTAGACCTGGAAGGGAGCTATTAGTGAACAATTTAAAAATAAAGAAATCCAGGCCAGCTGAAATGATAACTATGATACAGTTGACAAAAATATTGATCTCTTAAAATCTTAACATTTCAAACATTGGATCATGGATTCAAAGTGGGTGGCTTCTGACTTTCAAACTGAGTAAGCCTGGGATCCTAGGCTCTAGGAAGGTACTTCAGAGGTCCTCAAAATAATAAAGTATTTTACCTAAATTTGCAAATTTAAGTTGCTTGGAGAACCCATTCACACCATTTAGCTGTTCTATATGTTTCTAATGTTTTATTTTTAAAAACTTCTTTAAAATGTTTGAAAACCACTGAGATGACTTTCTTTCAGATAAGGAAACTGAGGCTGAGAGAGATTAAATGATTTCAGAAATAGATTCAAGTAGAAGGGGTGAAAATTTCTTTGTGTTCCCAGATTATCGTGTTGCTAGAATTCTAAAAGGAAGTTAAGGCCTTGTTTCCATTATGCTCTTTTGAGTGAGGAGGAGGATCATGGATTCAAAGTGGAGGTGGCTTTTGAGTTTGAATGTTAAGATCTGCAGAGATCAATATTTTTGTCAACTATTTCATGGTTATTTCAGTTAGGTTAGTTTCTTTTTTTTTTTTTTTTAATTGTTTACTAATGGTTCTTGTGTCTGCTAGATGCTTTAAGTGCTGTCTGCTACAGCCAGGAGCAGAGCTAAGGTTTTGACAATAAAGAAAACCTAGAGGAGCTTCTCTTGTTAACAGATGCTTTAGCATTTTCTATTTCCCCAGGATGTAGGAATGAGAAAGGAAATTATTAAACAAGAGAGTAATTTCTTTTCTTCCTCCCCTCATTCTCTTTCAAAGCTTCTGCAGATCTGGTTCCCTGCCTGAGCTGTGGGTCCCCAGGGCCTGCAGAGTTAGGGCAAACAGTCTACAAATTGACTTGTCACCAAGCATGGCCTGCAGACCATAGATGTAATAACTTTGGTCACATTTTCTTCTGATTTCAATGTATAAGGGAAATGACATTGTGACAAAGGAAACATACATTCCCTGAAAAAGTGTTACTGAATTCAGAGCAGCTTTTTGTCATCTCATATGTCCTTCATTCATGGAATCTAAATTTAGAGCAACTATAATGGGGGCTCTTATACAAAGTCTTGACAAAATAATGTGGTCTTGTAAAAATGGCATGGTATATTGTCAGAACTCCTTGCCTGACTTCACAAAGGTAGGAGAAAATCAAGATGAACATCATCCCAAGTCCTACGAGGTGGAGGTCAGACATACTTCCTCTCTCCTCCCTTTTTACTAATTCTGACACTGGCTGTCCCTTCCATGGCACTCCTACTTCTCTGCTGGGTTTGATAATTCATTGCAACGGCCACAGAAAACTTGCAGACCATACTCATAGTTATAGGGCTTATTAGGGAAGTAACAGGTTACAGTTCAGGATCAGAGATGACTCAGGATACAGTTCTTTGATTGGGACAGCTTTTTCTCAGCCATGCCCACAGGCAGGCCTCTCAGCCTTACCTCCACCCTGGTCAGGCAAGTGTTACAAAGCTCTTTAGCTCCACCAGTAAGGGCCGGGAAACACCCCACTGCATGAGCAAGCCTCCTGCCTGAAGGCACTCAGCTATCTTGCTCTATGGGCTGAGAAGCCCACCATGCCATTTCCTTCCAGTCTCCTGGTTCTGCTGCTGCTGGTACTCTGCCACACTTGCTGCTGTTTCTCACTGTCTTGTACCATTTTGTGTTACGGCTCTCTGTTTCCTGGGTTCTCAGTGCAGGGACCTTGGGTCCATAGAATATACTCCACTCCTGGCTCTTCTTTCTTGGTGGTAGTGAGGTCCCCTCTTTCCACCTCTGAGATGGCTCATTTTAAGCCTAATGGGTTGGCAGAACTGACCAATCCCCATGTTAGGGTTCCATAGACCTTATTTGCATGGTTCTACCGCACAAGGGTGCCATGCACCTTATTTGCATTATTAGTAAGCTGTCCAGTCCCCTTGGTGGGATGCAAGCACCTTATTTGCATAATCCCACCCAATTATGGAGTTACAAGACCATGGTGAGAAAGGCCAGATGGCCAAATAAAAGCGATCCATGGCCATCTAAGATACATCAATTGGTCCCAACCCATCTGGAGTAAAGGAGAATGAAGAACACCAAAGACACAAGGAAAATATGAGCCTGAGAGACAGAAAGGGCCACATAAACCAGAGACTCCATCAGCCTGAGACTAGAAGAACTAGATGGTGCCCGGCTACCACCAATGACTGCCCTGACAGGGAACACAACAGAGAGTCCCTGATGGAGCAGGAGAAAAGTGGGGTGCAGACCTCAAATTCTATTAAAAAGACCAGACTTAATGGTCTGACTGAGACTGGAGGGACCCTGGAAGACATGGCCCCCCAGAATCTCTGTTAGCCCAGAAACGAAACCATTCCTGAAGCCAACTCTTCAGACAAAGATTAGACTGGAATATAAGACATTAAATGATACACATCAAGACAGAGTGCTTCTTAGCTCAAGTAGATGACCCAGACCCAGTGCCACTGAGTCGATTCCAACTCATAGTGACCCTATAGGACAGGGTAGAACAGCCCCATAGAGTTTCCAAGGAGCTTCTGGCAGATTTGAACTGCCGACCCTTTGGTTAGCAGCGGTAGCACTTAACCACTACGCCACCAGGGTTTCCATGCTCAAGTAGATACATGAGAGTAAGTAGGCAGCTCCTGTCCCAAGGCAAGATGAGAAGGCAAAAGGGACAGGAGCTGGTTGAATGAACATGGGAAATCTGGGTTGGAAAGGAGAAGTGTACTGTCACATTTTAGGGGGAGCAGCTAGGGACAGATAACAATGTCTGTATAAATTTTTGTATGAAAAACTAACCTGAACTGTAAACTTTCACTTAAAGCACAGTAAAAAACAAACAAACAAAAAAAAAACACCGGCTTCCTTAAAAAAAAAAAAAAAGGTGCTCCATTACGCTGCAGGTCTCATGTTGTTCAACTAGAGGTGGAGCTACTGTGCTAAAGAGTAGGTGAGAGTTCCAGAAGTTGAAATGATACAGACACTGGCACACTTTGCTAGAGATATTTTAAGTTGGTGAAAATATTTAAATTCATCATTAGACATTACAGAGGGTGAGAATTTTGTATAGCTTCAAAGAACTGAAGGCTGGCAGGCACCAAAACATAAGCCACCATAAGACAGCTGTGTTCAGATTGTAAAGACAGCTGTTTAGTACCTTACTTTCTTTGTCAGGTCTTTCAACCACAGGCTCCAGTTGTGTCAGTGTTTGTTCTTTGTCATTTAAGGGTCTGAATGCATTGTGACGGCTAGTTCAATCCATCTCTTACCTTGTACAGCTTAAATCAATGCTGAGAACAGGTGTGGTGGTCAAAAGTCAAAAAACTAACATACTGTAAGTAGTTAAGTGTGTCAATATTTCAGCATATCTGATAATAAAATTCTAGTGAAACAAAGCCAAACCCATTGCCATTGAGTCAATTCTGACTCAGTGATCCTAAAGGACAGAGTAGAGCCGCCCCATAGGGTTTCCAAGGCTGAAATCTTTGCGAAAGCAGACTGCTACGTCTTTCTTCCATGTAGTGGTTGAAGGATTCGAACCACTGACTTTTTAGTTAGCAGCTGAGCACTTTAACCACTGTGCCACAAGAGTTCCTTAAAATTCTAATCATTTAAATAGGAAATAAATTATATGGAAAGAAACAGTAATAAAAACATCTCTTATAACCATCCAACACTGGAATTAGTTTATCCTTTCATTGTTTCAGGGTTATATTCTCAAAAATTTAGAAGGGAGATTAAGAGGAATTTGCTATAGCAAGTTCTTAAAACATAATTGCAAAAGCAGTTGATGAATGTGCCTACACTGATATTTTCAAATCACATATAATGGCGCCATAAGGTAACATGAGAAAATAACTTTATAGGGGGTTGAACTTCTCTAGGAATTTTATGTGATATGCTGGGTCTTAATTACTTCATAATGACGATCAATTTTTAGAGCCTTAAAATAAGGTTCCTCTTTTTCCTCAGTTATATTAAAATTAAGTATCTGGGTTAATTACTGCCCCATCTGCCAAGCTAAAATTACAGCAAATGGGACTCATACAAAAGTATGGTCACCATTCGTATGAGTGAGTCAACCCAGTTATGAACTGTGTGGCTTCGGAAGAGGCCTCTGCTGTTTGCCAGTGCATGTCCTGCACCTCAGATTTGCCTGAGCCTCGTCAGCATGTGAATCATTTACAAACCACTGAGTTTCCTCAGCTGTGGGTAAACATTGCTTAATAAATCCTGACCCCTGATGTGTGGAATTACGTTATCTATCAGGAATGCCAGGGGATGAAACTGCTCTGAGCATCTTAGGTCTTTGAAAATGGGAGCTAATGTCAATGTCTCTTTTGCAGAAGGGTTCTGGTTAGGAAGACTGCTTATCCAAATGTTTTGAACCATTTATTTGTAGATGTCTCCTTCCTTGTTTTTTTTTTTTTTGTCATTTCTTCTTCCCTCTCCTCCTCCCCTTCCCTCTTTTTCTCCTTCTTTCTTCTAGTTAAGGATAAGTTGTTTTTTTTCCCACTCCTATACTATTATTGGAGCCCTGGTGGCACCATAGTTAAGAGCTCAGTCAGCAGTCCAAATCCACCAGGTGCTCCTTGGAAACCCTATGGGGCAGTTCTACTCTGTTCTGTAGGATCACTATGAGTTGGAATCGACTCGATGACAATGGGTTTGGTTTTTTGGTTTATGCTGTTGTTATAGTTAGTCCTTAAGAATCACAAAAACTGATGATTTAGTATTTAATGGACAACTTTAGGTTTAGAATGGTTTATAACATAATATTCACAATAGATATTATAATTAAAAAAAAAAACCCAATTGCTAGTTTATGATCTACAAACCATTTTCACATACTCTATGCTCTCGACTGATCTTTGTAACAAACTCCTGAGATAGACAGAGCGATATTATTGCTCACACTTATGAATGTACAAACAGCTCAGAGACATTTAGTGAGCTGCTCAGTGTGTCACCCAGCTAATTACAGGTGCTGACAATCTCTTCTAGTGGTATTTCTTTTGGAAGGAAAACAGGATTTCTGTTTTAGAAGGTTTCCTTCTAAGCCCTTTCTTCATTTTTTTTTTTCCAATAAATGCATTTTTATTTACCTTTCTTGAGCATTTTAGGATGCTTTAAAAAATACTAAATAAATCTGTTAAATTCTTCTTGAGATAAACCAAAATTTTGGAAATGGTTTATAAGAAATGTCTAGTAGTCTATCGGAAACCCTGGTGGCATAGTGGTTAAGTTTACAGCTGCTAACCAAAAGGTCGGCAGTTCAAATCCACCAGATGCTCCTTAGAAACTCTATGGGGCAGCTCTACTCTGTCCTATAGGGATTGCTATGAGATGGAATCGACTTGACGGCAGAGGGTTTTTTGTTTTTTTTAGTAGTCTATCAGTATGGAAGCATTTAGTGAACCTTATCTATAGAAACATGGATTTTTTTTTAGCTGAGTGGACCTTAGAGATCATTTATTCCAGTGATTATTGAAACTTTCATTAAGCAAAAGAATCTTTTCTTCAGACAAAAAATTTACTGAGAAGTCTAATGTTAAAACAGTTATCAGAGATGCTCTGATTGGAAGAGGGGGCTTCCCTCTTATACTCTCCTCTTTATTCTTGCCCCTTGGAACCCACGAGCAGCTCAGTTTGCAAAGTGATTAAGGACCAGAGACAACTTCACTCTGGGCTGAAACACACAGTAAAAAGAAGATCTTCCAGGCCTCATTAGACACTAATGCTTGCTGTTAGGCTGTGCATTGAAAGCTTATAGGAATCCATGGGAATGTCAGGGATGCCATCCAAAGAGAAAATTCTGGAAGGCTTGAGAAGGAGGCCTTTCCCTTCTCTGCCTTGATTTACCCAGGCATGGAGCCCTAAGCATAGACATTTTTGCCCAAGTTCCAGGTCACACAGCAGAGCTGCCTGAGCATCCAGTTTCTCCCAGTTACTTGCACTCCTGAAGTTTTCAATTTCAGCTCTAGCTCTCTGAATATGTTTGAAAGCTCTCTCCCTCCCCCCAGCTACTGTGGCACTTATATTTTTCTCCCTCCCCCCAGCTACTGTGACAGTCCTTCTGTAGCTCCAAGCAAAACATTGCAATTAAACGTGGGATACACTTATACTAGTATATTTTTATCTCAGAAACCTTGAGTGTCAATGCATTAGGCAGCTTATATATTCCACCAGACCCAGGTGTTCTTTTCTGTGTGGTTCTATAAGCACTTTCATTTGTTTTAACATACTCTGCCTTGATGACCTACCATTTGAGTACAGATGCTAAGTACAAGTTTACCTTGATCTTTGGACCCGTTTCTCAGGCATTTGATGAGAATTAGATTCCCATTTAGAAGGGGACTTGCGCTGGTCCAAAAATTCATTCTTTTACCTAAGACATAATTTTCTTTTTTATTTATTTTTTATTGTGCTTCAGATGATAGTTTACAGAGCAAATTAGTTTCTCATTAAACAATTAATACATGTATTGTTTTGTGACATTGGTTCGTTACCAACCCTGTGACGTGTCAACATTCTCCCTTTCTCGACCTTGGGTTCCCCATTTCCATTTGTCCGTCCTGCCTTCTTGTCCTTGCCACTGGACTGGTGTGTCCATTTAGTCTAGTTGAGCAATGTGTATTATTGTTTGTTTTATGGGCCTATCTAATCTTTGGAAACCCTGGTGGCATAGTGTTTAAGTGCTATGGGTGCTAACCAAAGGATCGCAGTTCAAATCCACCAGGTGGTCCTTGGAAACTCTATGGGGCAGTTCTACCCTGTCCTATAGGGTCGCTATGAGTTGGAATCGACTCGATGGCACTGGGTTTGGTTTGGTTTTTGGATCTAATCTTTGGATGAAGGGTGAACCTCAGGAGCAACTTCAGTACTGAGTTAAAAGGACGTCCAGGGCCTCTCGAGGTTTCTCCAGTCTCTGTCAGACAGTAAGTATGGTCTTTTGTTGCGAGTTTCAGTTTTCTTCTACATTTATCTCCAGTCTGTCCAGGACCCTCTTTTGTGATCCCTGTCAGAGCATTTGGTGGTGGTAGCTGTGTACCATCTAGTGCTGGACTCAGTCTGGTGGAGGCTGTGGTAATTGCGATGCATTAGTCCTTTGGACTACTCTTTCCCTTGTGTCTTTTGATTTTCTTCAGTCTCCCTTGCTCCAGATGGAGTGGGACCAGTGGAGTGTCTCAGATGGCCACTTAAGCTTTTAAGACCCCAGGTGCTACTCACCAAAGTCGGATATAAAACATTTTCTTTATAAAGTGTGTTATGCTAATTGAGCTAAGTGTCCCACAAGACCATGATCCCCAGCCCTCAGCCCAGTAATTCAGTCCCTCAGGGAGTTTGGATGTGTCTGTGAAGCTTCTATGACTTTGCCTTGGTCAAGTTGTGCTGACTTCCCCAGTATTGTGTACTGTCTTACCCTTTACCAAAGTTTCCACTTATCTATTGTCTAGTTAGTGTTTTTCCCTCCTCACAACTCCTCTCCCTCATAATCATCAAAGTTTGTTTCTCTTGTGTGTAAACCTTTTTATGGCTTTTTATACTAGTGGTTTTATATGGTATTTTTCCTTTTGTGATTGACTTACTTCACTCAGCATGATGCCCTCCAGATTCATCCACGTTGTAACATGTTTTGCAGATTCATCATTGTTCTTTCTCTTTGCATGGTATTCCATTGTATGTATGTACCATAGTTTGATTATCCATTCATCTGTTGATGGGCACTTAGGTTGTTTCTTTTTCCTATTGTGAATAATGCTGCAATGAACATGGGTGTGCATATGTCTGTTTGTGTGATGGCTCTTATTTCTCTCTGATATATTGCTAGGAGTGGGATTGCTGGATCGTATGATATTTCTAGCTTTTTATGACTGTGCCATATTGTGTTCCAAAATGGTTGTACCATTTTACATTCCCATCAGCAGTACATCCCCCCGCCCAAAAAAGAAAAGTTCCAATTTCCTATAGCCTCTCCGTTTATTTCCTGTTTTTTTTAATTCATGCCAGAATGTTAGGGTGAGATGGTATCTCATTGTAGTTTTGATTTGCGTTTCTCTAATGGCTAGTGATCATGAGCATTTCCTCATGTGTCTGTTACCCACCTGAAAAGCCTTCTTTGGTGAAGTGGGTGTTCATATCCTTTGCCTGTTTCGTAATTGGAGTATTTGTCTTTTTGTTATAGAGGTGTTGGTTTTCCTATAGATTTTTTAGAGATTAGACCTTTGTCGGATTTCATAGCCCAAATTTTTTTCCCAGTCTGTGGGTTCTGTTTTTACACTTTTGGTAAAGTGTTTTGATAAGCATAAGTGTTTAACTTTTAGAAGATCCCAGTTATCTAGCTTATCTTCTTGTGTTTGTGTATTGTTAGTAATGGTTTGTATCCTACTTATGCTATGTATTAGGTACTCTAGCATTGACCCTGTTTTTCTCCTATAATCTTTATAGTTTTTGGTTTTATATTTAGGTCTTTGATCCACTTTCAATTAGTTTTTGTGTATGGTGTGGGGTGTGGGTCATTTCATTTTTTTATAGATGGACATCAAGTTTTGCCTCCATCATTTGTTTTTTCCTCTTTTAATGGACTTGGGGCCTTTGTCAAAGATCAGGTGACCTTAGGTGGATGGGTTTACATCTGGGTTTTCGATTCTGCTCCATTGGTCAGTGTGTCTGTCGTTGTACCAGTACCAGGCTGTTTTAACTACTGTAGCTGTAGAGTAGGTTCTGAGGTTGGGTAGTGTGAGACCCCCTAATTTATTCTTCTTCAACAGTGCTTTACTTATCCGGAGCCTCTTTTGTTTTCCATATAAAGTCAATGGTTAGTTTTTCTATTTCATTAAAGAATGCTGTTGGTACTTGGATCAGGATTGTGTTTTTTTTGTACATAGCTTTGAGTAGAATTGACATTTTCACAATGTTGAGTCTACCTATACATGAGAATGGTATGTTTTTCCATTTATGTAGGTCTCTTTTGATTTCTAGCAGTACTGTTTTGTAGTTTTTGTCCCTGTTCAGATTTATTCCTAAGTGTTTCCTTTTTTTTGGTATTGCTTTTCTAATTCCTTTGCCTGGTTCTCCTTATTGGTGTATTGGAATCCAACTGAGTTTTGTATGTTTATCTTGTGTGCTGCTACTGTGCTGAATCTTTCCATTAGTTGCAGTAGTTTTCTTGTGGAGTCTTTTGGGTTCTCTATGTATAGTATCATAACATCCACGAATAGGGATAGTTTTACTTCTTCCTTATCGGTTCAGATGTCCTTTATTTCTTTTTCTTGCCCTATTGCTCTAATCTAGGACTTCCAGCACAATGTTAAATAGGAGTGGTGATAAAGGGCATCCCTGTCATGTTCCTGTTCTCAGGGGGAATGTTTTCAGCCTCTCTTCATTGAGAATGCTGTGGGCTGTTGTGTAGATGCCCTTTATTATGTTGAGGAATTTCTCTTCTATACCTATTTTATTGAGAGTTTTTATCAAAAACAGGTATTGAACTTTATAGAATGCCTTTTCTGCATTGATTGAGATGATCATGTGATCTTTTGTTTTATTTATATGGTGGATTACATTGATTGATTTTCTAATGTCAAACCATCCTTGCATACTTGGTATGAATACCACTTGGTCAGGGTGTATTTTTTTTTTTAATGTGGTGCTGAATTCTATTGGCTAGAATTTTGTTAAGAATTTTTGCATCTATATTCATGAGAGACATTGGTTTGTAATTTTCTTTTTTTGTGGTGTCTTTGCCTGGTTTTGGTATCAGGGTTATGCTGGCTTCATAGAATGAGTTTGGAAGTATCCCTTCCTTTTCTGTGTTGTAAAATAGTTGGAATAGTACTGGTGTAACCTGTTCTCTAAATGTTTGGTAGAATTCTCCAGCGAAGCCATCTGGTCCAGGGCTTTTTTTAGGGAGGAATTTTATTTATTACCTTTTCAGTCTCTCTGCTCGTTATGGGTCTGTTCAGATTTTTTTTTTTACCTCAGTTTAAGTTAATTTAGGTAGGTAGTGTGTTTCTAGAAATTTGCCCATTTTCTCTAGGTTTCCAAATTTGTTGGAGTATGGATTTTCATAATACTCTGTAATGATTCTTTTTATTTCAATAGGGTCTGTTGCAGTGTCCCCCATTTCATTTCTTATTTGGATCCTCTCCGGTTTTTTTTTTTTTTCTTGTCAATTTGGCCAGTGGTTTGTTGATTTTGTTGATCCTTCAAAAAAACCAACTTTTGGTTTTATTGATTATTTCTATTCTCTATTTCATTTATTTCTCCTCTGATCATATTATTTCCTTTCTTCTGGTGGCCATGGGCTTCTTTTGCTGTTTTCTTTCTATTTGTTTGAGTTGTGTAACTAATGTTTTGATTTGTCCCTTTCTTCTTTTTTCATGTGTGCATTTATTGCTATAAATTGACTTCTGAGCAGCCTTTGCTGTGTTGCAGAGGTTTTGGTATGATGAGTTTTTATTCTCTTTTGACTCTAGGGATTTTTTTTTAATTCCATATTTGATTTCTTCTATTACCCTGTGGTTTTTAAGCAAGTTGTCATTCAGTTTCCATTTTTTTAATTATTTTTCTGTTTTTCCTGTTATTAATTTCTACTTTTATGTCATTGTGATCAGAGAAGATGCTTTGTATTATCTCAGTGTTTTGGATTTTCTTGAGGGTTGCTTTGTGGCCTGAGATATGTTCTATTCTAGAGAACTTTCCAAGTGTGTTGGAAAAGAATGTGTGCTATGCTACTATTCGGTGGGGTGTTCTATACATGTCTATGAGGTCATTTTGGGTGATCGTGGCCTTTAGACCTCCTGTGTCTTTGTCGAGTTTCATTCTAAATGTTCTATCCTTTACCAAGAGTGGTGTGTTGAAGCCTCCTATTATTATTGTGTAACTGTCAATTTCCCTTTTTAGTGCTGCTAGAGTTTGTTTTATATATCTTGGATCCCTGTCACTGGGTGCATGGCTATTTATTATAATTATGTCCTCATGTTGAATTGACCCTTTAATCATTACATAATATTCTTCAGGTCTGTTATGGTGGATTTTGTTTTAAAGTCTATTTTTTTTGAGATTTGTGTTGCCACTCCTACTCTGGTTTGTTTACTGTTTGTTTATTTTTTTACATCCTTTGATTTCTAATGTATTTTTGTCTTTGTTTCTAAGGTGTGTCTCTTGTAGACAGCATATTGATGGGTTCTCTTTTTTATATGCATTCTGTCACTCTGTCTCTTTATGGGTGCATTTAAGCCATTTACATTCTGTGTGATTACTAATAGATGTGAGTTCATTGCTATCATTTTGTAGTTTTTTTTTTTTTGTGTGGTTCTGGTGTTTTCTTTGTTCTTACTCTCCTGTGCTGAATTCCTTTTGTTTGTGGATTTTTTTTTTCATTTCTTTCATTTTAAAAGATTTTGTATTTTCTGAGACTTTATGTTTTCCTTCTTTATTTTAATGAGTAGTTTTGTTAACTTTCTTTGTGGTTACCTTGAAATTTACCCCTATCTTCCTAAGTTTAAAGCAGTCCTTTATTACTGGATATCACCTTGACTTGCTTTCCATTGGAAAGTTCTGTATCTACACCAGTTAGTCCATCTTTTATTGCTCTGATCTTATTTTCATTTACAGATTGACACCTCTAGTTCCCTGCTTTGAATCTTTCAGTTTTGTTTTAACCTTGAGAGTTCATTAAGTAGGTTGAAATCTGGCTGATACTGTCCTGTGTCCTAGATTCAGGTTGTTGTCTGATGTTGTTGGTTCTCTAACCAAAGGACTCCCTTTAATAATTCTTACAAATTTGGTTTTGTTTTTACATATTTCCTTAATTTCTGCGTATATGGAAATGTCCTAATTTTGCTATCATATTTGAGGGAAAGTTTTGTAGGATATATTATTCTTAGTTGGCAGTTTTTTTCTTTCAAGGTTTTATAAACATCGTCCCATTGCCTTCTTGCCTGCAGGGCTTCTACCGAGTAATCAGAGCTGAGTCTTTTTGTTTTCCCTTTGTCTGTGACTTTTTGTTTTTCTCGAGCTGTTCTCAGGATTCTTTCTTTGTCTTCAGTTTGGTGAGTGTGATTATGATATGTCTTGGTGATTTTCTTACGGGGTCTATCCTATATGGGATTCGTTGAGCTTCTTGAATTGTCAGCTTTACATCTTTAATGATATTAGGAAAGTTTTCTGTCAGCAAATCTTCAATGATCCTCTCTGTGTTTTCTGTTTTCCTCCCCTGTTCTGGAATTCTGATCACAAGCAAATTTTTGCTTTTTATTGTATCACACATTGTTCTCAGGTTTTCTTCATTCTTTTCTCTGATTTTTCCTCAAACAATGTGGTATCTAGGAATTTGTCTTCAATTTCACTGATCCTGTCTTTGATTGTTTCAAATTTGCTCCTAAAACCTTTTATTCCACTGTCCATTTCTCATATCTTGTTTATCTTTTGGATTTCTAATTGCTGTTTTTGTATGAATTCTAGTCATTTATTTATTTTGACATTTTGTTCCTGTAATATTTTCCTGAATTCTTCCATCCATTTTCTGTGTTTTCCCTGGTATTATCTGTATTTTCCATGATTTCGACTATTTTTTCCTTATTTTTATCTGCATCTTCCTTCATCTCTTTCCTAATCTCTTCAAGATCACTGTATATTAGACTTTTGAATTTCCTATCAGGTGGTTCCAGTGCCTTTTCTTCTACCAGACCAGAACGTCGTCTGGTGTTTTATTTTGGTCACTTTCTGGAGCTATTATGTCCTGTTTTTTTTGTTTTTTTTTTTTTTTTACTTTTTTACTCTCTGCTGTCTCTGGGATATTGATTGCAGATTTGTTTTTTTCATCTTGCTTTTTTGTTTTAATGGGTTATGTCTGGGCAGGCTGGCTAAGCATGTTTTGTTGCTTGCTCATCTGTGGGCACGATACTTCTCACCGTCTTTTCCAGGTGGGTAGGGTCTTTTGCTCAGCAATGGTGCAACGAGGCAGGTCCAAATTGGGGAAGGGGTGGGGATGGTTCATTTGCGGCACCAGCTCGTGCTGATGGGGCATGACTGGGGAACAGTGCAGGGAGGGGTCTGGTGGTCTGGGGCAGGAGGAAAAGGAGAGGATGTGATGCGTGGAGCTAAATGGGTGAGAGAAAGAAGAGAGAGGAACAGAAGCAAAAAAAGGCAAAAATATGAAGAAAAAATTTTTAAAAAGTAAATAAAACTGTGACGTGGTAGGATTTGGCAAATGGGGACAGGGCAGACCCAGGGAGGCTGTGTGCTGGTGGCTCTCTAGCCAGGTGGGGTGGCTTGGCCTGCTGAGAAGGGATGTGGGTGGCATAGGCGGTAGGTGGGTGGGAGGAAGAAAAGGAAGGAAGGAAAATGAAAGAAACAACAGCAACAACAAGAAAACCCCAGCAAACAGAATCAACAACAACAACAAAATAAATAGGTGCTGAGGGATGTTGCTATAGGGGGCAGGGTGTAGTTGGAGTGGTGGCAAGGTGATCTCTTTCACCAGGTGGTGAGGCATGACCCCTCACGAAGGGGCAGAGGCAGCACAGGGTGTAGGTAGGAGGGAGAAGAAAAAGGCAGAAGGGGAAAGATAAAAAATATGGCACTGAAGTAGCTGTTCTGTGGAGGTGGCACAGACCCTGGGAGTCCATGTGCCAGAGGCTCTCAAGACGAGCAGTGCAGCACAGCTGTGGGGTGGTGCAATGCACGGAGCTAGTTGGGTGGGAGAAAGGAAAGGAAGGAAAGAAGAGCGGAAGAAGAAAGTAAAAAAAAGTCAAGAAAATAATTTTTTAAAAAGTGGCACTGAAGTAGCCAGCCACTGGGAGTGGGGCAGACCTGGGTGGCAGTGAGCTGGTGTCTCTCTGGCTGAGCAACCATGACCACACAGGTGAAGAGGGGTGGGAGATGGGAAAGTGGGTATCCCTTGTTACTGGGTGCTCTGTCTCCTGTTGGCAGCTCTGAGAAGTTGCCTGTCTGTCTACATTCCTTGGTGGCTATAGTCGAAGATGGTGAATCCATGCTACTTTAGCTGGTAGGGGACCTTCTCTCCATAGCTCTCTTCGTTCTCTGTTTTCTGTCAGTTTCTTATCCCATTTGGTGCTTAATCAAGTGCCTTATCCCTTCATTTGACACTTAGGATTCCAGGATTAACATTTGTATCTATTTTACTTAGTTTTTTGGGTCTTTGTTACTGAAAAATGGCATGATGCTTCTGTCTATAGTGTCATATTGGTTCTGCCTCCTAATTTTATTTTTCTAACTGGATACCCTTGATGTCACTGATCTCTTTAGCCAGAACAAAGCAGCAGAGAGGTAAGCCTAAGCATTTCTTGTTTAGAAGTAGGAAATGAGATTAAAATATTAATACCTGCACATTTTGATGGTCTTTAAATATGAAGTTGGAGAAAGAAAATATTGGTTAATATTTTTGAGTGCTTAGCACGTGTCAGGCATACTTCTACATGTCTTACATGTAACAACTTTCTCAATTCTCATAACAGCTGTATGAGTGGGGTGCTAGTATGCCTATTTCAAAGATGAGCAAACAAAGGCACAGAAAGATTATCTAATTCGTCTAAGCCCACATAAGTAGTAAGTGCCAGAACCAGAATTCACACCTAGATAGTCTGCACCTAGAATCATTGCTTTAAAATACTATATATCTCTAAAAGAAAGTGAGAAAGAACAAGTAGTTATAATTAAATGGACTTTATTTTCAGTAAACTCAATGCTTGAGAATTGGTGCCATCCTACTTGAAAGTCTCACGAGGCCCTGCCACTAAATCTTGTGTGATTCATCCTGATTAGTTGATGAATGGAGGAAAAGTACCATGACAAAGTCCAAAGATTTTTCTAAATTCTCCCTGGTATGTAGGAAGCATCAAAAGAAGATGGAAGGAATGCACAGAGTCGCTGTAATGAAGGCATTGGTGAAAAATAAGGCTCCAGGAATTGATGGAATACCAGTTGAGACAATTCAACAAACAAATGTAACGCTAGACGCACTTACTTGTCTGTGCCAAGAAATTGGGAAGACAGCAATATGGCCAACTGACTGGAACAGATCCACATTTGTGTCCATTCCAAAGAAAGGTGATTCAGCAGAATGTGGAAATTATCAAACAACATCATTAGTGTTATAAAAGCCAAAAAAAAAAAAAAAATTGCCATTGAGTTGATTCTGACTCTTAGCAATCCTATAGAACAGTAGAACTGCCCCACAGGATTTCCAGGGAGCAATTCATGGATTCTAACCACTGACCTTTTGGTTATTAGTGGAAAGCTTACCCACTGTGCTACCAGGGCTACTTATTAAAATTACACACAAGTAAAATTATGCTGAATATAGTTCAAAAATGGATGTAGCAGTACATTGACAGGAAACTGCCAGGAATTCAAGACAGATTGAGAAGACATGGAATGAAGGATATTATTGCTGATATCAGATGGATTTTGGCTGAAGGCAGAGAATACCAGAAAGATGTCTGCCTGTATTTTATTGGCTATGCAAAGGCATTTGACTTTGTGGATCATAACAAATTATGGATAACATTGCAAAGAATGGGAATTCCAGAACACTTAATGGTACTCATGCAGAACTTGTACATGGACCGAGAGGCCATCGTTCGAACAGAAAAAGGGAATACTGGTTTAACATCAGGAAAGGTGTGCTCCAAGGTGTTATTCTTTCTCCATACTTATTCAATCTATATGCTGAGCAAATAATCCAAAAAATCTGTATTATATGAAGAAGAACATGGCATCGGGTTTGGAGGAAGACTCATTAACAACTTGCAATAAGCAGATGACACAACCTTGCTTGCTGAAAGTGAAGAGGACTTGAAGCACTTACTGATGAAGATCAAAAACAACAACCTTCAGTATGGATTACACCTTAACATAAAGAAAACAAAATTCCTCACAACTGGACCAATAAGTGACATCATGATAAATGGAGAAAAGACTGAAGTTGTCAAGGATTTCATTTTAATTGGATCCACAGTCAATGCCCATGGAAGCAGCGGTCAAGAAATCAAATGAGCCATCTAAGATACTTCTATTGGCCCCATCCTGTCCAGAGCAAAGACATAAGGAAAATGTTAGTCCAAAGGACTAATGGAACATATCAACCACAGCCTCCACCCACCTGAGCCTAGAAGAACTAGATGGTGCCAGGCTACCACCACCCACAGCTCTGACAATAGAGGGTCCTGAACAAATCAGGAGAAAACTGTGGGATAAAATTGAAATTCACAAAAAATGACCAGATTTAGTGCTCTGACAAAAACTGGAGGAATCCCAAAGACTATAGCCCCTGGACACCTTGCTAACTCAAAACTGAAGCCACTCCTGAAGTCTACCTTTCAGCTAAAGCTTAGACAGCCCTGTAAAACAATAATACAAGTGAAGAACATGCTTCTTTGTGCAATCAGGTGTATGAGACCAAATGGGTAACACCTGCCCAAAAGCAGATGAGAAGGCAGGAAAGGACAGGAATACTGGACAAATGGACACTGGGAACTGGGGGTGTAAAGAGAAAGGGGGACATTGCTGACACATTGTGGGGGTTGCGACTAATGTCACAAAACAATTTGTATATAAATTTTTGAATGAGAAACCATTCAAACGAAATATTGCATTGGAAAAATCTCCTGTAAAAGACCTCTTTAAAGTGTTAAAAAGCGAACATGTCACTTTGAGGACTAAGGTGCACCTGACCCAAGCAATGGTATTTCGGTTGCCTAATATGTGTATGAAAACTGGACCATGATTAAGGAAGACTGCCTTAGACTGAGTTCTCTAAAGAAGCAAAACCAGTAAAGCGTATAAATATATACACCTAGAGAGATTTATGTCAAGGAAATGGCTTATGCAGTTGTAGAGGCTGGAACGTCCCAAGTCCATGGATCACGATAGAGGCTCTTCCTGATTCACATGGCCACAGGGGCTGACGAACTAAAGATTGGCAGGTGGAAGAGCAGGGCACTTGCTCACAGGCTGTGAAGATTGACAAATCCCAAGACTGAAAGGTAAGATAACAGGTAAGCTGCTAGATTAAGTCCCAAGAATTGGAGGTCAGATAAACAGGAGCCAGCTGGAGGATCCAGAACGAGCAACAGCTCCCAAGGCTTGCTAGAACATCCGCTTATATTCAGATGCAGGCCACACAGCCAGGGAAACTCTCTCAACTGATTGGCTACATCCCATCATGGGGGTGATCACTTATCAAATCTAAACAGGGAAGTGATCACAACATTATAATACTGCCGAAACACTGAGCATCATGGCCCAGCCAAGTTGACACACAATTGTAACCATCACAGGCCACTCCTTCTCAACTTGGCACCTGTACACATCTCCTTAAACCATACATAATCTCTGAATAAAGACAATTATACAGTCATACTTGTACCTAAATGATACAACAAACACACATACAACTGAAAATGCACTAGCCCTGTTTGTTGTTGTTGTTAGGTGCCGTCGAGTCAGTTCCGACTCATAGTGACCCTATGCACAACAGGCTGTTTGCATCTTATATTTTATAAGTGTAGGAAAGGAAAATATTTGATGCACACATACAAAGCAGAAATACTTATAATAATTGCAGTCCTCACATGGCCATAACTGGTGTTTAGCACTACCTTCTTCCACCACCCATTCTGTATTCCCCTTGCCCTCAGCAAGCACCTCAGCTGGTCGTGGTACTTTGCCTGGTGAGGTGACCCAAACCTTCATTCCTGAAGGGTCTGGTATATTAGTAGTCATGTTGGAATTGGGTTGCTATAGTTTCCTGTTGACTTTAATCATAGGGCATGGTAGTACTAAGAGATGCCCTAAGGAATCTCCTGCATTCCAGACATACTCTTCTTTACCTCCATTATGTAATATCAATCCAATTTCCTCTTGGTAATCAGGATCAGTCAAACCAGCCAGCATGGTAACTCCCTTCTTTGCCTGTTGATCCGGAGATATAAGGATCCCTAAGTGGCCAGATGGCATTCTTAGCTTCCAGTTCAATGGAATCAGTGATGTGTCTCCAGGTGGGACCATTCCTCCCTTTGGAACTAAAAGGTCTAGACCTGCAGAGCATAAGGTCACGGGAACAGGAGGCAAAAACCTTGTGAGTGGGCCACGAAGGGTAGTAGTGAGTGGTACCACTCCCATTTCCACCCCTCGATTCCGGGACCCATGAATCCTGGCTATGGGAGAAACAGCACCATATATTGGATGCTGGTTTAGAGCATATACAGCCTCCTGGAGAACATTGCCCCAACCCTGCAAGGTATTGCCACCTAGCTGGTGCTGTGATTATATCTTTAGAAGGCCATTGCATTGTTCTATCAAACCAGCTGCTTCAGGATGATGGGGAACATGGTAAGACCAGTGAATTCCGTGATCATGGGCCCATTGCCGCACTTCATTTGCTGTGATGTAAGTCCCTTGATCTGAGATGGTGCTGTGTGGGATACCATGATGGTGGATAAGACATTCTGAAAGTTCACAGAGGGTAGTTTTGGTAGAAGGATTGTGTGCAGGGAAAGCAAATCCATATCCAGAATAAGTGTCTTTTCCAGTAAGAATTAAATATTTCCCTTTCCATTATGTAAGTGGTGCAATGTAATCAACTTGCCACCAGGTTGCTGGCTGATCACCTCAAGGAATGGTGTCACTTGGGGGACTCAGTGTTGGTCTCTGGTGCTGGCAGACTGGGCACTCAGTAGTGGCTATAGCCAGGTTGGCTTTGGTGAGTGGAAGTCCATGTTTCCTGAGCCCACGCATAACCTCCATCCCTACCACCATGGCCACTTTATTCATGATCCTATTGAGCAATGATGGGAGTAGCTGGGGAAAGAGGATGATTGGTTTCCACAAAACAACTCATCCTCTTCACTTGATTGTTAAAATCCTTCTCTGCTGAGGTCACCCTTTGGTGAGCATTCACGTGAGACACAAATATCTTCACTTCTTTGGCCCATTCAGAGAGGTCTATCCACATACCTCTTCCGCATACCTCCTTGTCTCCAATTTTCCAGTCATGTTCTTTCCAAGTCCTTGACTATCCAGCCAAAACATTGGCCGCAGCCCTTGAAGCAATATACAGTCACACATCTGGCCATGTCTCCTTCCAAGCAAAGTGAACAACCAGGCGCACTGCTTGAAGTTCTGCCCTTTGGGAGGATTTCCCTTCACCGCTGTCCTTCAGCGAGGTCCCAGAAAGGGGCTGTAGTGCTGCCGCTCTCCACTTTTGAGTGGTGCCTACCTATTGTGCAGGACCATCTGTAAGCCAGGCACGAGTTTTCTCTTCTTTAGTCAAATAATCATAAGGAACTCCCTGTGAGGCCATAGCTGCAGACTGGGAGATGGATGGTAATGTGACAGCAGTGGAGACCATGGGCATTTGAGTCCTTTCTCATGCAACTTACTCTTGCCTTCAGGTCCTGCTTGGGCCCAATCTCATGTATACCACCTCCTTTTAATGATGGATTGCTACCATGCACGTCCAACTTTATGGCTCTCCGGGTCAGACAACACCCAGTTCACAGTGGGTATCTCAGGCTGCATGGTGACTTGGTGTCCCATGGTTAAGCATTCAGTCTCTACTAAGGCCGAGAAACAAAAGCTTTTCTCAAAAGGAGAGTAGTTATCTTAGAGGATGTTAGAGCTTGGCTTTGCTTTCGAATCTTAAGGGTCTGTGCTGTTATTCACCAATAGAGGCCTGCCAAAGACTCCACACAGCATCTCTATCTGCCACTGACACTTCAAGCACTATTAGATCAGCCAGATCATATGGCCCTAGTGGCAGAGTGGTTTGCACAGCCATCTGAACCTGTTGCAGAGCCTTCACTCGTTCTAGACCCCCACTCAAAACTACAGCTTTTTGATTCACTTGATAAATAGACTGGAATAGCACACCCAAATGAGGAATATGCTGCCTCCAAAATCCAGAGAGGCCCACTAGGCACTGTGCCTACTTTTTAGTTGTGGGAGGAGCCAGATGCAATAACTTATCCTTCACTTTAGAAGGAGTGTCTCAACATGCCTCACACCCCTGGTACCTTAGAAATTTCACTGAGGTGAAACGTGCCTGAATTTTTGTGGGATTAATTTCCCACCCTGTAGCACACAATTTATTTTACCAATAAGCAGAGTCTTTGGCACTTCTTCCTTCTAGGTCCAATAAGCACAATGTCATCAATGTAATGGACCGGTGTAACATATTGTGGAAGGGAAAGGCAATCAAGGTCCCTGTGGACTAAATTATGACATAGAGCTGGAGAGTTGATGTAGCTCTGAGGTAGGAAACTGAATGTGTATTGCTGACCTTGCCAACTAAAGGCAAACTGCTTCTGATGGTCCTTTGGTATGGAGAAAAAGGCATTAGCCAGATCAATAGCTGTATACCAGGTACCAGGAGATATATTAATTTCCTCAAGCAATGAAACCACAGCTGGAACAGCAGCTACAGTTGGATTCACCACCTGGTTAGGTTTTCAGTAATCCGCTGTCATTCTCAAAGATCTGTTTTTTGCAGAGGCCAAATAGGCAAGTTGAATGGGGATGTGGTGGGAATCACCATCCCTGCATCCTTCAAGTCATTGATGGTGGCAGTAATCTTCAGAATCCCTACAGGAATGCAGTATTGCTTTTGGTTTACTATTTTCTTAGGCAGGAGCAAGTTCTAATGGCTTCCACTTGGCTTTTCCTACCATAATAGCCCTTACTTCATTTGTCAGGGACCCAATGTGGGGGTTCTGCCATTTGCTGAGCATATCTATTCCAATTATGCATTCTGGAACTGGAGAAATCACTACAAGATAGGTTCAGGGACTCACTGAATCTACCATGAGGTGGACATGAGCTAAGACTTCATTAATTACCTGACCTCCAAGTGCCCCCACTCTGACTGGTGGGCCACAGTGATGTTTTGTGTCTCCTGGAATTAGTTCAGAGCCAGTATCCAGTAATCCCTGAAAAGTCTGATTATTTCCTGTTTCCCAGTGAACAGTCATTCTCATAAAAAGCTGTAGATCCCTTTGGCAAAAACTGGGAGAAAGATTAATAGTGTAAGTTTTCGGCAGTGTATTGGAGTACTTCCTCAAGGGGACCCAGCCTCCCCTTTAATCAAGGGTTTGTGAGTCGTTAAACTTGCTCAAGTATGAGAATTGACTGAGGGGCGGTGACTTTCTATTTTGGCGATTCAAGTTAGACTGCTGTTCACTTGACCTAGAATTTATCCACTTGTACAGATGAAGTAAATATTTAGTAGGTTTCCTATCTATTTCACTCCTAGGGACATCGTGACTAAGTAGCCAAAGCCATAAATCAATAGGAGTCAGACTATTCTGACTACTGCTTTGACTCTGCTGTCTATTACTGTAACTATGCCTACCTTGTCTTTGTCAACTGAGTGCGTCCACTTGGCCTCTACCACCACGGGCTCCAATCGGCCTGATTGTAGTTAGGTATCTTAATTCAGTTAGGGCAGTTGCCACTGTCAAATCTGAGTTACATAAAATAGCAATCACAGCAATCAAGGATGCTGGGGCTCCCTTCACAAATTCTTTCCTCACTGTTGTAAAAGGCGTGTCTTCTGGGCACTCTTATGTGTTTGTCTGTGGGTCTAACTTGATAAATCCACTCTAGCATGCCAATTTCCCTAAGCCTTTGGATACCTTCTTCTATAGTATACCAAGGCAGGTCTGGCACTTCAACTTCATTTAGTGTAGGCCACCACCTAATCCATGCTTTAGAAACTCAGTCAAATAAACTTATTAGATCCTTTCCGCACTTCTCAAGCTGAAACACTGAATGAAGAGTCTGTGCTTAGTGGGCTTCTATCAATAAGCTCAGACTGATCCATCTTTATGTTCCTTGCACTATTATCCCATACCCTTAGTATCCATTCCCACAATTATTCCCCATGTTTCTGTTTGTACATATTAGAAAAGTCAAGCAGTCTTTTTGGAGTGTAGTGTACCTCCTCCGTGATTACACTTTGTACTTCACCTTTTGGGGCTCACTGGGACTTTTGGGACTTAAGCCTAGTTATAGGTCTAGAAGTCAGAGTTGGTGGGGACATGTTTTGAGAATGTTCAGCATTGTCTCATAAAGCATCTGCCTCAGGCACTGCTGCAGGCAATGACTCAGATAAAGACTCTTAAATCCAGCTAGGTCAATGGTTTTACTGGGAAGGGTGGTTTAACAGACAAACATGGAGTAATCTCTTCAGATGGGAGTGAGAGGACTGGTTCTGTTGGTAGGAGTGATTCAACGGAATTTAGGGGCTCAGTGTCTCCAACTTCCTGATTTTCTGCCCATATGTCCCCATCCCAAGTTTCAGGATCCCATTTCTTCTCAATCAGTGCCCTCACTTTAACTTCAGACACCTCTCGAGGTTGGCAGTTGAGTTGGTGTTGTAATTCAACCATTCTTACAATAAGACCCTGGGTTTTGTTTTCGGCAATATCAGCTTTCTTACTACAAGAAATAAGGCTTTCTTTCAAGGCACAAGTGGAAACTTTTACATTGTTTATGCAGCACTTGAGCTTTGACTCTGAAGCCCTGAGCACATCTGTTTCTTCCACTAGTTTGTCTAGTGAAAGTAGAACCGACTAACCAGCTTCCTTATACTTCTCATTATGACAAAATAATAGAAGGGTATCACACATGCAATCACCCAGAGCCTCGCCTTTCACCAATAAATAATCTATTGGTGATAATATTCTGCATATTCAAATTGCCACTTCATGTCATGGATTAGCAGTACCCTCTTTACTACTGGAAGCAGTCATCAACATCTTTAAGACTAACCAGTCTTGAGAACCAGTGTAGAAAATTCATCCTTACAATTTTGTTTAGAACCACTTCCAGTACCAAATACCTTAGGCTGGGTTCTCTAGAGAAGCAAAACCAGTAAAGTGTATAAATCTATACATCTAGAAAGATTTTTATCAAGGAAATGTCTCACGTGGTTGTAGAGCCTGGAACGTCCCAAGTCTGTGGATCAGGATAGAGGCTTCTCCTGATTCATGTGGCCACAGGGACTGGCAAACCCAAGATCACCAGGTTGGAGAGCAGGGCTCTTGCTAACAGGTTTTGAAGTTCAATGAATCCTAAGATTATCAGGCAAGACCGCAGGTAAGTTGCTATCTCAAGTCCCCAAAAGTGGAGGTCAGACGAACAGGAGCCAGCTGTAGTATCCAATATGAGCAAAAGCCCCTGAGCCTTGCTAGAATATCTGCTTAAATTCAAACGCAAGCCACACACCCAAGGAAACTGCCTTTCAACTGATTGGCTACTCATGGCAGATCCCATCATGGGGGTAATCACATATCAAATCTCAACAGGAAAATGTTAACATTATATGACTGCCAAAACACTGAGAATCATGGCCCAGCCAAGTTGACATACAATCATAACCATCGCAAAGACCAAAGAAGAATTGATGCATTTGGTTATGATGTTGGCGAAGAGTGTCGAATATATTGTGGACTGCCAGGAGAACAAACAAATCTATTGTGGAAGAAGTACAGCCAGAATGCTCCTTAGGAGAGAGCATAGTGAGACTTCATATCATGTACTTTAGACATGTTATGAGGAGGAACCAGTTCCACTTATCATACTTGGTTAAGTAGACGGTCAGCAAAAAAGAGGAAGACCCTCAACAAGATGGTTTTACACAGTGGTTGCAACAATGGGCTCAAACATAGAATGATTGTGAAGATGGCACAGGACCCGGCAGTGCTTTCTTCTGTTGTACATAGGGATACTATGAGTCAGAACCGACTTGAGGGCACCTAACAGCAACATCGTCTCATATTTTGAAAGTCCTTCTTAATGGTTTAAAGAGCAGAGGTCTAGTTAAAACCAGGCTTTTCATCAGAATTTTTTTAGCAGATCACTTTGTTAATTATCTGAGAAATGTAAAAAAAAAAAAAAAATGGATATTCAGGTTCATCCATTTGTTACCTCTGATGCTGTCAGACTTAATGAAGTTCTCAATGCCCTGAAAAAATGGACTTATATCTAAGGCTTTACTTTCGGTATAAATGATCCCCCCATCAGCATTTGTTGGAGTGTGGTAAGAATGACACAGTTTATCACAAATAGTTTACATAGCTGCTGGAGTACTCTCTAAACATTGAATCTATAAAGTAGAATCAATTCACAGATTGGTGAAAGGAACCTGTAAAAATTGTCAGGAACATGATTCATAATTAGAGTCAGGTGATAAAGAATTTACTTCATGGTCAAACCAGATATTTAGGGACCCAAGTCACTCTCTTGTCTGTAGTGATGTGCATCTCTCTTCCCCTTCACATGGGTGGGATTCATAAGTTTACATTCCCTCCCTCTTTCTCTTCCGATATCTGTTGAGTACATACTAGGTGACAAATATTCTTCTGGATTTTTGGAAGTTGAGAAATGAATATATTGATTAAACTCTGGGAATGTATCCTACAGTAGGGAATATAGGACTAAAAGACAGTGATCAGTGTATGCAGAGGAGAGATTAAAGATGTGGTGTTTTCTGTCCTTCCCTGAATCTTATCTTCCATATCTCTGACTTTGCCTTTTCAAATTGTGACTGCTGCTTTTGTGGGCTTTTCAGTTGGTGATTGTAGTCTTACCATGCTTACACATGTTCCTGACTTTGATTCCTCTTGCTTGTGTGTACCTCACCCTCACCTTTAGGCTCCCATTGGTGAATGGTTCTGTTGTTCATGATCCTAGCTTGGGACAAGCCCTGTGATAACCTCAACACAGAAGCTCCAGAGAAAGGGCCTAGACTTGTTTCCCTGAGGTTCTATGAGATATAGAAGTTCCAGAAAAGAGAATACGGCTGTGTTATTTTGGTTTATTTTCCAACGTGGATTGGAAATAAACACTGCCAGGACAAAAAGCAGGCATAGTAAATATATTATCTGTCAGAATCAGTGTCAAAGGATTGGAAGAAATCAGCAGCTGTGTGTAGGTGATCTATGTGATGAACAAGGCTCAACGTGTAACTTGGACCAGTTGCAGCAGAATAAAGCCCCATTTCTAGATGAGAAATCACATATGACAAGTAAGCAAGAGCTATTTAATATCGCCATGCTTAAGTCAATGATACAGGGCACAGAAATCTGTTTAGTAATGAAAGTGGAGTAAAAAAGCTACCAGTAGCCCAAGATTAACGAAAGGGAGAATGTGCAAAGTCTCCATAAATGAGATAGACTGACACGCAGAGAGAGAGAAGGAACTAGAACACCCCCCAACTCTAGCAGCACATGCACATTAGTGAGGCAGCACACAATGTCAACAAGTACAGATGGGCTGCTCACATAGCCTGGAGTTAGGGCAACAGATGGACAATTTATCACATAAATTGGATACCCAGGGACCACAAATGCCTGGTAGGAAATCCAAGGACATATGAGGCTGACCCAATGATAACATACCTGGGCAGCGGTAGAAGCAGAGTGCTTATGATCTGAAAGAGGAGCAAACGGCAATTTGCACTGGTAGGGAAAAAAGCAAATGAAGTTCAATCAGAGAATAAAGGAAATCCCGTTGTGTGTGTATATGTGTTGTTTTATTAATGTTTTTTGTAAGAGGACTTATCACCTTTAATTCATCTTTGTAAAACCTGACTTTAATTTGGTCACTTCTGAATGTTGTAGTCATATGACATTCAGAGCGCTAGAATAAGGAATAACATTTGGATGTTATATATATGTATACATATATAGGAAACCCTGGCGGCGTAGTGGTTAAGTGCTAGGGCTGCTAACCAAAGGGCCAGCAGTTCGAATCCACCAGGTGCTCCTTGGAAACTCTATGGGGCGGTTGTACTCTATCCTATAGGGTCGCTATGAGTCAGAATCGACTCGACAGCACTGGGTTTTATACATATATATTTATGTTTTTGTTGTTGTTAGGTACTGTCCAGTCAGTTCTGACTGCAGGTCATTCATAGTGACCCTATAGGACAGAGTATGACTGCCCCATAGGGTTCCCAAGGAGCAGCTGGTGGGTTTGAACTGCTAACCTTTTGGTTAGCAGCCGAGTTCTTAATCACAACACCACCAGGGCTATGCAAAATATATCTGAAACAAATTTTCTTAAAACTGAATTTTTACTCTAAGTACAAAGTGCAAAATAATAGCTTTCTTGGAAATAGTTAATTATAAAGTATAGTTCAGTTTTTAAAATAAAGTATAAAATGCAAGAATGGGTTTTCATTTAAAAAAACAATATAACGTTAAAAAAATTCTGTCTACATTTAGGTCACTGTATTAGTGTACTACAAAATATAGTTGGCTCTGATGGCACTGATAACATTTTCATTTGATGGTAAAATGAATGAATTTGCATACCTTAAGTTGCTATCTACTTAACATTTTTATATGCATTACTATACATACACATTCATGTTATGAGTTTTCTATTGAAACCGTCTTAAAATTAATCACCTAAAAGGAGCCCTGCTGAAGCAATGGTTAAGCAGTTGGCTGCTAACCAAAAGGTTGGTGGTTTGAACTCACCCAGTGGCTCTGTGGGAGAAAGAGCTGGCAATCTGCTTCTGTATAAATTATAGCCTAGGAACCCCTATGGGGCAGTTCTACCTTGTCCTCTGAGTTGGAATTGACTTGATAGCAATGGATATGTGAAAGTCACGGTGCTAGGTGCTGGGGTGCAGTGGTGAACAAGGCTGACTTGTTTCTGCCTTCGTAAGGATGTATGTTCATTACTTGTCTTTAAGATTAATAATTTGTTTTATTGAGGTGAAATTTATGTAACATAAAAGTAACAATTTTAAGTGTACAATTCAGTGACATTTAGTGCATTCACAGTGTACTAAGTGGGAGAAAAGACCTGGCAATATGCTCCTGTAAAGATTATCCCCTAAGAAACACTGTGGGCAGTTCTACTCTGTCATATAGGTCGTTATGAGGTGGAATCTACTCGATGGCACACAATAACAACGTGATGATTCTATGTTTATCTCTTTTAGGAATGGCCAAACTGTTTTCCATAGTGGCTATACAATTTTACAGTCCCACCAGCAATGTATGAGGGGTCCAATTTCTCTACATCTTCACCAACACTAGTTATTTTCTATTTTTTAAAAAATTATAGCCATCTTCTTGGATGTGACCCCCTACCAAGCATTGTGTCCTTCTCCAAGGACTGGTTGGGCCCTCCTGATAACATGTCCAAAGTATGTGAGGTGAAGTTTCGCCATTCTTACTTCTAAGGAGAACCCTGGCTGTACTTCTTCCAAGACAGATTTGTTCATTCTTCTGGCAGTCCGTAGTACATTCAACATTATTTGCAAACACCATAATTCAAAGACATCAATTCTTCTTTGGTCTTCCTTATTCATTGTCCAGCTTTTGCATGTATATGAGGTGATTGAAAATACCATGGCTTGGGTCAGGTGTACCTTAGTCCTCAAAGTGACATCTTTGCTGAGGGTTAGTGAAAAAAGAAGATCCTCAACGAGATAGATTGACACAGTGGCTGCAAGATTGGGATCAAGCATAGCAACGATTGTGAAGATGGCACAGGACCAGGTAGTGTTTTGTTCTGTTGTACCCAGGGTCACTATGAGTCAGAACCAACTTGATGGCACCTAACAACAACCAACAGTGGGTGTGATGGGTTCCTGGGTGGTGTAAATGGTTAAGCGCTCAACTAATAACTGAAAGATTGGAGGTTTGAAAGCACCCAGAGACACCTTGGGAGAAAAGCCTGGCAATCTGCTTTCAAAATTCACAGCCATGAAAATGCCATGGAGTACAGTTCGACTCTGTGACACAGGGGGTTGCCATGAGTTGGAATTGACTCCATGGCATTTGTTTTAGTGGGTGTGGAGTAGTTTTGATTTGCATTTTTCTAACGTTGATTGCATTGCCTAATGATGTTGAGCATATTTCATGTGCTTATTGGCACTGGGTTTTTTTTTTTTTTTATTGGCCATTTGTCTGTCATCTTTGGAGAAATGTTTATTCAAGTCCTTTGCCCATTTTTTTTTATTGTACTTTAGATGAAGGTTTACAGAACAAACTAGTTCCTCATTAAACAGTATATATATTGTTTTATGACATTGGTTAACAACCCCAGAACATGTCAACACTCTCCCTTCTCAACCTTGGGTCCCCTATTAGCAGCTTTCCTGTTCCCTCCTGCCTTCTAGTCCTTGCCCCTGGGCTGGTGTGGCCCTTTAGTCTCCTATTGTTTTATGGCCCTGTCCAATCTTTGGCTGAAGGGTGAACCTCAGGAGTGACTTCATTACTGAGCTGAAAAGGTGTCCGGGGGCCATACTCTCAGGGTTTCTCCAGTCTCTGTCAGGCCAGCAAGTCTGGTCTTTCTTTTTGAGTTAGAATTTTGTTCTACATTTTTCTCCAGCTCTGTCTGGGACTCTCTATTGTGATCCCTGTCAGAGCACTCAGTGGTGGTAGCTGGGCACCATCTAGTTGTACTGATCTCAGTCTGGTGTAAGCTGTGGTAGATGTGGCCCATTAGTCCTTTGGACTAATCTTTCCCTTGTATCTTTAGTTTTCTTCTTTTTTCCTTGCTCCCAAAGGGGCGAGACCAGTAGAGTACCCTAGATGGCTGCTCACAGGCTTTTAAGACCCCAGACACTACTCACCAAATTAGAATGTAGAACATTTTCTTTATAAACTATCTTATGCCAATTGAGCTACATGTTTTCTGAGACCAAGGTCCCCATAGCCCTCAGCCCAGCAATTTGTCCCCTCGGGGAATTTGGATGTGTCTATGAAGCTTCTATGACCTTGCCTTGTACAAAGTTGTGCTGGCTTCCCCAGTATTGTGTACTGTCTTACCCTTCACCAAAGTTACCACTTATCTAGTGTTTTTTCTTCCCCACCCCCTCCTCCCTCGTAACCATCAAAGATTGTTTCTTTTTGTGTGTAAACCTTTTCAGTAGAATAGGGGTCTCATACAATATTTGTCCTTTTGTGATTGACTTACTTCACTCAGCTTAATGCCCTTCAGATGCATCCATGTTATGAGATGCATCAGAGATTCATCCTTGTTCTTTCCCGATGCATAATACACCATTGTGTATATGTACCACAGTTTGTTTATCCATTCATCTGTTGATGAGCATTTAGGTTGTTTTCATCTTTTTGCTACCTGTGAACAATGCTGCAATGAACATGGTTGTGCATATGTCTATTCCTGTGATGACACTTTTTTATATACCTGGGAGTGGGGTTGTTGGGCCATGTAGTATTTCTATTTGTAGCTTTCTAAGGAAGCACAATATTGTTTTCCAAAATGGTTGTATCATTTTGCATTCCCACCAGCAGTGCATTAGAGTTCCGATCTCCCTGCAGCCTCTCCAACTTTTGTTATCTCCTTTTTTTTTTTTTTTTATTTGTGCCAGTAATGCCAGGGTGAAATGGTATCTCCTTGTGGTTTTTGATTTGCATTTCTCTAATGGCTAGTGATCGCGAATATTTCCTCATGTGTCTGTTGGCCGCTTGAATGTCGTCTTTGGTGAAGTGTCTGTTCATTTCCTTTGCCCATTTTTTAATTGGATTATTTGTCTTTTTATTGTAGAGGTGTTGGATTTTCTTATAGATTTTAGACATTAGACCTTTGTCTGATTTGTAATAGCCAAAATTTTTTCCCAGTCTGTAGGTACTCTTTTGGTGAAGTCTTTTGATGAGCGTAAGTGTTGAATTTTTATAAGATTCCAGTTATCTAGCTTATCTTCTGGAGTTTGTGTCTTGTTGGTTGTGGTTTGTATCCTGTTAATGCCATGTATTAGGGCCTGTAGCAGTGTTCCTATTTTTTCTTCTATGAACTTCATAGTTCTTGGCTTTATATTTAGGTCTTTGATCCATTTTGAATTAGTTTTTGTATATGGGCCCTGTTTCACTTTTTTTGCAGATGGACTTCCAGTTTTATCAGCACCATTTATTAAAAAGACTATCTTTTCCCCCCATTCGATGTACTTTGGGCCCTTGTCAAAGATCAGGTGACCATACGTGGATGGATTTACATTTGGGTTCTCAATTCTGTTCCATTTGTTGATGTACCTGTCGTTTTACTAGTACCAGTCTGCTTTGACTACCATAGCTGTATATAGCAGATTCTGAGGTCAGGTAGTGTGAATTGTCCTATTTTGTTCTTCTTCTTCAATAGTGCTTTCTTTTATCTGGGGCTTCTTTCCTTTCCATATAAACTTAATGATAAGTTTTTCCATCTCTTTAAAGAATGTTGTTGGTATTTGGATTGGGAGTGCATTGTATTTGTAAATCGTTTTAGGTAGAATTGTCATTTTCACAAGTTTGAGTCTACCTATCCATGAACATGATATGTTTTTTCCATTTCTGTAGATCTCTTTTGGTTTCTTGCAGTAGCGTTTTGTAGCTTTCTTTGTATAGGTCCTTTGTATGCCTGGTTAGATTTATTCCTAAGTTTTTTTTTTTTTTTTTTTTTTTTTAGGGGCTATTGTAAATGGTATTGTTTTCGTGAGTTCCTTTTCAGCGTTCTCTTTATTGGTGAATAGGAATCCAAATGGTTATTGTGTGTTTATCTTATATCCTGTTTGTCATGGATAGAATTGTATCTCCCAAAAGTATCTGTCAATTTAGCTGAACAATGAGTCCCTGTATTGTGTGATTGTCCAGAATTTTTTGTGATTTCCCTGTGTTGTAAATCCCATCACTAAGATGAAATGAGATGGATTAGTGGCAGTTATATTGATGAGATATAAAAGACTAGATAGTGTCTTAAACCAGTCTCTTTGAGATATAAAAGAGAGACGCAAGCAGAGAGACAGGGGGACCTCATACCACCAAGAAAGCAGCACCAGGAGCAGAGTGCATCCTTTGGGCCTGAGGTTCCTGCGCTGAGATGGTCCCAGACCAAAGGAAGACTAATGACAAGGACCTTCCTCCAGAGCCGACAGAGAGAGAAAGCCTTCCCATGGAGCCGGTGCCCTGAAATTGGACTTCTGAGAGAATAAACTTCTCTTTGTTAAAGCCATCCACTTGTGGTATTTCTGTTATAGCAGCACTAGATGACTAAGACACTGCTACACTGCTGAATCTTTCTATTAGTTCCAGTAGTTTTCTCATGGAGTCTTTTCGGTTTTCTATGTATAGTATCATATCATCTGCAAATAGGGACAGTTTAACTTCTTCATTACCAATTTGGATGCCCTTTATTTCTTTTTCTTGCCTTATTGCCCTAGCTGTTAAATAGGAGGTATGATAAAGGCCATCCTGGTCTTGTTCCTGTCCTCAAAGGGAATGTTTTCAGCCTCGCTCTGTTAGGAATGATGTTGCCTGTCGGTTTTGCATAGATGCCCGTTATTATGTTGAGAAATTTCCCTTCTAGGTTATTCCTATTTTATTGAGAATTTTTATCAGGAATGGGTGTTGGGCTTTGTTGAATGCCTTTTATGCATTGGTTGAGATGCTCATGTGATTCTTTTCTGTTGTTTTATTTATGTGGTGGATTACGTTGATTGATTTTCTAATGTTGAATCATCCTTGCATACCTGGTATGAGTCCTACGTGGTCATGGTTATTATTTTTTTGATATGATGCTGAATTCTATTGGCTAGAATTTTGTTGAGAATTTTTGCATCTATATTCATCGTAAATATTGGTCTGTAATTTTCTGTTTTTGTGGTGTCTTTGCCTGGTTTTGGTAACACAGTTACTTTGTCTTCATAGAGTGAATTTGGAAGTATCCCTTCCTTTTCTATGTTCTGAAATAGTTTGTGTAGTACCGGCATAAATTGTTCTCTGAATGTTTGTAGATTTCTCCAGGGAAGTTATCTGGGCCAGGGCTTTTTTCTGGGGGGGGGGGGGGGGGGAGTTTTTTAAATTACCTTTTCAATCTCTTGTTATGGGTCTGTTCAGATTTTCAACATCATTTTGTGTTAGTTCAGGGAGTTAGTGTGTTTCCTAGAAATTTGCGCATTTCCTCTAGACTTTCAAATTTGTTGGTGTATAGTTTTTCATAATACTGTGTTACAATGTGTTTTATTTCAGTTGGATCTGTTGTAATGTCCCCCATTTCATTTCTTACTTGGGCTATTTGTGTTCTCTCATGTTTTTCTTTGTCAGTTTGGCCAGTGGTTTGTCGATTTGGTTGATTCTTTCAAATAAACAACTTTTGGTTTTGTTGATTCCATTGTTTTTCTATTCTCTATTTCATTTATTTCTGCTCTGGTACTTTTCTGCTCATGGCTGTGGGCTTCTTTTGCTTTTCTCTTTCTATTTGATCAAGTTGTGTAGCTAATGTTTTGATTTTGTCCCTTCTTTTTAGATGTGTGCATCTATTGCTATAAATTCACCTCTGAGGACTCTCTTTGCTGTATCCCAAAGGTTTTGGTATGATGTGTTTTGATTCTAGGAATTTTTTATTCCATCTCTTATTTCTTTTATTGTTGTTGCTGTTGTTAGGTGCCGTTGAGTCGGTTCCGACTCATAGCGACCCTATGCACAACAGAATGAAACACTGCCTGGTCCTGCGCCATCCTTACAATCATTGTTATGCTTGGGCTCGTTGTTGTAGCCACTGTGTCTTTTCCGCTGACCCTGTACTTTGCCAAGCATGATGTCCTCTTCAGGGACTGATCCCTCCTGACAACATGTCCAAAGTATGTAAGACACAGTCTCACCATCCTTGCTTCTAAGGAGCATTCTGGCTGTACTTATTCTAAGAGAGATTTGTTCATTCTTTTTGGCAGTCCATGGTATATTCATTATTCTTTGCCAACACCACAATTCAAAGGCATCAATTCTGCTTTGGTCTTCCTTATTCATCGTCCAGCTTTCACATGCATATGACGCGATTGAAAATACCATGGCTTGGGTCAGGCACACCTTAGTCTTCAAGGTGACACCTTTGCTCTTCAACACTTTAAAGAAGTCCTTTCCAGCAGATTTACCCAGTGCAGTGTGTCTTTTGATTTCTTGACTGCTGCTTCTATGGCTGTTGATTGTGGATCCAAGTAAAATGAAATTCTTGACAACTTCAGTCTTTTCTCTGTTTGTCATGATGTTGTTCATTGGTCCAGTTGTAAGGATTTTTGTTTTCTTTATGTTGAGGTGCAATCCATACTGAAGGCTGTGGTCTTTGATCTTCGTTAGTAAGTGCTTCAAGTCTCCTTCACTTTCAGCAAGCAAGGTTGTGTCATCTGCATAATGCAGGTTGTTAATGAGTCTTCCTCCAATCCTGATGCCCTGTTCTTCTGCATATAGCCCAGCTTCTAGGATTATTTGTTCAGCATACAGATTGAATAGATATGGTGAAAGAATAGAACCCTGACACACACCTTTCCTGACTTTAAACCAATCAGTATCACCTTGTTCAGTCTAAACAACTGACCCTTGATCTATGTAAAGGTTCCTCATGAGCACAATTAAGTGTTCTGGAATTCCCATTCTTCGCAGTGTTGTCCGTACTTTGTTATGATCCACACAGTCAAATGCCTTTGCATAGTTTCTTCTATTATCCAGTGGTTTTTAAGCAGGGTGTTATTCAGTTTCCATATAATTGATTATTTTTCTCCTTGTTCTTCCTGTGGTTAATTTCTACTTTAATGATGTTGTAGTCAGAGAAGATACCAGTGTTTTTTGTTGGATTTTGTTGAGGGTTGCTCTGTGGCCTAAGATGTAGTCTATCCTGGAGAATGTTCCATGTGCATTGGATGGAGTGTTCTGTACATGTCTATAAAGTCAAGTTGGCTGATTGTGCCCTTTAGCTCTTCTGTAACTTTGTTGAGCTTCTTTCTAGGTGTTCCTTCCTTTACCAAGAGTGGTGTGCTGACACCTCCTATTATTATTGTGCAGCTGTCAATTTCTCTTTACAATGCTATTAGAATGTTTTACGTATTTTTGAGCCCTGTTATTGGGTATGTAGATGTTTGGTATGGTTAAGTCTTCATGATGGATCATCCCTTTAACCATTATATAGTGCCCTTCTTTGTCTTTTATGGTGGATTTTGTTTTAAGGTCTATTTTTTCTGAGATTAGTATTGCCAGTCCTACTCTTTTTTTTTTTTTTGGTAGTTATTTGCTTGTTATATTTTTTTCCATCCTTTGATTTTTACTAAATTTACATTTTTGTTTCTGAGGTGTGTCTCTTGTAGACAGTATATGGCTGGATCTTGTTTTTTTAATCCGTTCTGTCACTCTCTGTCTCTTTATGGGAGCATTTAGGCCATTTTCATTCAGTGTAATTATTGATAGGTGTGAATTTATTGCTATCATTTTGTAGTGCTTTTTATTTGTGGTGCTGACATTTTCTTTTTTCCCCTTACTCTCCTGTGCTGAATTCCTTTAGTTTGTGGACTTCTTTTTCCTTTCTTTTGTTTTTATTGAGACATTATGTTTTTCTTTTTTTATTTTGATGAGTAGGTTTGTTAACTTTCTTTTTAATTGCCTTGAAATTTACCCTTATCTCCCTAGGTTTGAACCAGTCTGTTATTACTTGGTATCGCTTTGCCTTCCTCTCCATTGGAAAGTTCTATACCTACACTGTTTATTCCCTCTTTTATTGTTCTTCCATTGTTGTCATTTACAGATAACATATCTGGTTCCCTTTTGTAATTCTGTTGATTTTTGATAGTCCTTCAGAGTTCATTTCCTAGGTTGGTAACTGGCTAGTACAATCTTGCATCCTAGATTCAAGCTGTGGTCTGATGTTGTTTGTTCTCAGTTCAAAGGACTCCCTTAATAATTCTAGTAAATTTGGTTTAGTTTTTACATATTCCCTTAATTTCCGTTTATCTGGAAATGTCCTAATTTCACCATGGTATTTGAGCAAGTCGCCATTTATGTTAGTAAAAGAAGGTATTTGCAATGAAGAAGTTGTTGGTCTTGAAAAATTCTATCATTCGATCTCCAGCATTATTTCTGTCACCAAGGCCATAGTTTCCAACTACTGATCCTTCTTCTTTGTTTCCAACTTTCACATTCCAATCGCCAGTAATTATCAATGCATCTTGATTGCATATTCAGCCAATTTCAGACTGCACCAGCTGATAAAAGTCTTCTATTTCTTCATCTTTGGCCCTAGTGGTTCATGCGTAAATTTTAATAATAGTCGTATTAACTGGTCTTCCACAGAAATCAAATTGACTACATCTGTGCAAAGAGACGATGGAAAAGCTCAATATCATCAGTTCACAATGAGGCCAGGGGCCGACTGTGGAACAGACCATCAATTGCTCATATGCAAGTTCAAGCTGAAACTGAAGAAGATCAGAGCAAGTCCGCGAGAGCCAAATATGGCCTTGAGTATATCCCACCTGAATTTAGAGACCATCTCAAGAATAGATTTGACGCGTAAAACACTAGTGACCGAAGACCAGATGAGTTGTGGAATGACATCAAGGATATTATCCATGAAGAAAGCAAGAGGTCACTGAAAAGACAGGAAAGAAAGAAAAGAACAAAATGGATGTCAGAGGAGACTGGAACTTGCTCTTGAGCATCGAGCAGCTGAAGCAAAAGGAAGAATTGATGAAGTAAAAGAACTGAACAGAAGATTTCAAAGGGACTCTCAAGAAGACAAAGTAAAGTGTTATAATGACATGTGCAAAGAACTGGAGATGGAAAGCCAAAAGAGAAGAACACACTTGGCGTTTCTCAAGCTGAAAGAACTGAAGAAAAAATTCAAGCCTCGAGTTGCGATAGTGAAGGATTCCACAGGGAAAATATTAAACGATGCAGGAAGCATCAAAAGAAGATGGAAGGAATACACAGAGTCATTATACCAAAAAGAATTAGTTGATATTCAACCATTTCAAAAGGTGGCATATGGTCAGGAATCGATGGTACTGAAGGAAGAAGTCCAAGCTGCTCTGAAGGCATTGGTGAAAAACAAGGCTCCAGGAATTGATGGAATATCAATTGAGGTGTTTCAACAAACAGATGCAGCGCTGGAGGTGCTCACTCATCTATGCCAAGAAATATGGAAGAGAGCTTCCTGGCCAACTGACTGGAAGAGATCCATATTTATGCCTATTCCCAAGAAAGGTGATCCAACAGAATGTGGAAATTATAGAACAATATCATTAATATCACATGCAAGCAAAATTTTGCTGAAGATCATTCAAAACCAGCTGCAGCAGTATATCAACAGGGAACTGCCAGAAATTCAGGCTGGTTTCAGAAGAGGACGTGGAACCAGGGATATCATTGCTGTTGTCAGATGGATCCTGGCTGAAAGCAGAGAATACCAGGAGGGTGTTTACCTGTGTTTTATTGACTATGCAAAGGCATTTGACTGTGTGGATCATAACAAACTATGGATAACACTGCAAAGAATGGGAATTCCAGAACACTTAATTGTGCTCAT
Source organism: Loxodonta africana (assembly GCF_030014295.1). Classification (NCBI taxonomy): domain Eukaryota; kingdom Metazoa; phylum Chordata; class Mammalia; order Proboscidea; family Elephantidae; genus Loxodonta; species Loxodonta africana. The sequence goes on along the minus strand of NC_087360.1, from coordinate 42,228,191 downwards.
GAGGAACCTTTACGTAGATCAAAAGGCAATTGTTCAGACAGAACAAGGGGATACTGATTGGTTTGAAGTCAGGAAAGGTGTACGTCAGCGTTGTATTCTTTCACCATACCTGTTTAATCTGTATGCTGAGCAAATAATACCAGAAGCTGGACTATAGGAAGAAGAACGGGGCACCAGGATTGGGGGAAGACTCATTAACAACCTGCGTTATGCAGATGACACTACCTTGCTTGCTGAAAGTGAAGAGGACTTGAAGCACTTACTAATGAAAATCAAAGACCACAGCCTTCAGTATGGATTACACGTGACGTAAAGAAAACAAAAATCCTCACAGCTGGACCAATGAGCAATATCATGATAAACGGAGAAAAGAAAGAAGTTGTCAAGGATTTCATTTTACTTGGATCCACAATCAACAGCCATGGAAGCAGCAGTCAAGAAATCAAAAGACGCGTTGCATTGGGCAAATCTGCTGCAAAGGACCTCTTCAAAGTGTTGAAGAGCAAAGGTGTCACCCTGAAGACTAAGGTGTGCCTGACCCAAAAGCCATGGTATTTTCAATAACGTCACATGCATGTGAAAGTTGGACAATGAATAAGGAAGACCGAAGAAGAGTTGATGCCTTTGAATTGTGGTTTTGGTGAAGAATATTGAATATACCATGGAGTGCCAGAAGAACGAACAAATCTGTCTTGGAAGAAGTGCAGCCAGAATGCTCCTTAGAGGTAAGGAGGTGAGACTGCGTCTGACATATTTTGGACATGTTGTCAGGAGGGATCAGTCCCTGGAGAAGGGCATCATGCTTTGGAGAGTACAGGGTCAGTGGAAGGGGGAAGACCCTCAACAAGGTGGATTGCCACAGTGGCTGCAGCAATGAGTTCAAGCATAACAACGATTGTAAGGATGGCGCAGGACCGGGCAGTGTTTTGTTCTGTTCTGCATAGGGTCGCTATGAGTTGGAACAGACTCGATGGCACCTAACAACTAACAACAACAACAACAACATTTGAACAAGAGTTTTGCAGGGTATATGATTCTTGATAGGCGGTTTTTTCCTTTAAAGGTTTTACATATATCATCCCATTGCCTTCTTGCCTGCGTGGTTTCTGCTGAATAATCAGAGTTTAGTCTTATTGTTTCTCCTCTGTATGTGATGTTTTGCTTTTCTCAAGCTGCTTTTAGGATTTTTTCTTTGTCTTTAGTTTAGTGAGTATGATGATGATATGCCTTGGTGATTTTTTTTTTTGGGTCTCTCCTATATGGGGTTCGTTGAGCTTCTTGAATGGTCAGCTCTTCATCTTTCATGCTAGGGAAGTTTTCTGTCAGTAATTCGTCAATGATCCTCTCTGTGTTTTCTATTTTCTCTCTCTGTATTGCAACTCCGATCACACACAATTTTTTGGTTTTGATTGTATCCCACATAATTCTCAGGGTTTCTTCATTCTTTTTTCTGATTTTTCCTCAAACAGAGTTGTATCCAAGTGTTTGTCTTCTGCTTTGTTAATCCTGTCTTCCATTGTTTCAATCCTGCTCCTCAGCCCTTCTGTGATGCTGTCCATATCTGAAATCTTGTTTATCTTTGAATTTTTGGTGGTTGTTCTTGTATGATTTCTAGTTGTGAATTTATTTTGGCATTTTGTTCCTATATTTTTTCCTGAATTCTTCCATTTTTTTTTTTTTTTTTGGTCCTTATTTTCCATGAATTTGTCTATTTTTTCCTCATTATTTATTTATTTATTTTGCTTCAATTCTTGGATAGCTCTGAATATTAGGGATTTGAATTCCCTGTCAGGTAGTTCTAGTGCCTTTTCTTTTACTGGAAAGTCATCTGGTGTTTTATTTTGGATGCCTACGGGAACCGTCCTGTCCTATTTTTTTATGTTTTGATTTTGTCCTCTGTCTTCGGGACATTCAGCAGTTATTTTCCTTGTTTATTGATTGTAGTTTTGTCCTGCTTTTTTGTTTTATTTGGTTATGCCTGAGCAGGCAGGCTGTGCGTTCTTTGTTGTCTACTCATTTGTGGACATGATACTTTCCACCTCCTTGCCCAGTGGGCAGGACCAGTTGCTCAGCTATTGTGTAGCAGGGAAGATCTAGCTGAAGGGGAGGGGCTGGGATGGGTTGTTTGCTGCAAGCACTAGGGCCTACAGGGCAGGCCAGGAATCAGTGCTGGGCAGGTTCCTGTAGGCCATGCCTGTGCTGCTTGGGGTTGTGTTGTTCAGCACATGGTGCAGGTAGGCAGGAAGGAGGGGGCAGGTCGTGATGTGTGGAGCTAATATATGTATGAGAAAGAGGAGAGAGAAACAGGAGCAAAAAACAGACAAAGAAGAGAGTGCTAACAAGCTTCCCATTGGAATGGAGAGATAAGAAACCACGAAATGGAGAAAAACAAAAAGAAAAAAATTAAAAAAAAAAAACTAGATAAAAATTTGGAAGAAAAAGAAAAGCCCCTAGGGGTCCTGCCAGTGCAGCTGCAAAGACTGAGGAAGTGGCTCTCAGACTGCTCAGTACAACCTGGCTAGACGGGATATAGATGTCTCACAGTGCCAGGTATTCAGGAGATAGGAAAATAAGTATAGAGAGATGAGGACTGAGAAATGAAGAAAGACAAAAAGGAAAAAAGAGGATAGAAAAGAAAGAGAAAAGAAATGCCCCCAGGGATCCCACCTACATTGTGTGCAGAGTGGAGGAGTGGCTCCTAAGCTGTGCAGTGCAGCCATGTGAGAAGGGGTTCCCAAGCTGCGAAAAGAAAACAAACAAAACAAAGCAAAAAAAAAAAAAAAGCTCCAGGGATCCCACCAGCGTGGTGTCGAGGGCCAGGGGAGTGGTTCCCCAGTTGAATGGCACCTCAGAGCCTTTCAAGAGAGAGCAAAAATGGCACACAGAACCAGGTGTTCAAGAGAAAGTGGGGGGGGGATGTACAGAAAAAAAAGAAACGGAAAAAAGCAACATCAGCGACAGGCAAATGACACTCAGGGAGACAGCCAATGTGGGCGGGGAGAATCAAAGTGGCCCAGGGCCAAAGCAGTTGCCTTTGAGCCAAGAGACTGAGGCCTGCAGGAAGCAGCTGAGGTTGGGGGTTGGGGAAGAAGAGTGGGGGTTAGGAATGCATATATCAGTTGTTACTGGGTGTTCTGTCTCCTGCTGGGTACTTCATGAACCTGCTTTCCCGTACTCACTGTCCACTGATCTCCATTGTGGGTGGGATGAATCCAAGCAGCACAGAGGCTGCACTTCCCAGCCTGCTGATCCACTGCTGTCAGCCAGGAAGCACCAAGGTAGAGCAGTGGTTAGAGGATGGGGGGTGGGAAAGCGTGTATCACTGGTTACTGGGTGCTCTGTCTCCTGCTGGGAGCTCCGCAAAGCTGCTTTCTTATGTTCCCTGTCTGCTGAACTCCAAGAGGAGTTCCAGATGGCGAATCCCTGCTGCGTTAGCTGATGGGGGACCTCTGCACATATCTCTCCTCGCTGTCTCTTCTCTTTCAGTTTCTCATTCTGTTTGGTGCTTGGCTGAGTTCTTTATCTCTTCATTTGACACTTTGGGTACAAGGACTGATGTTTGTCTTTGTCTGATGTTTGCCTTCATTTTTTGGGTCTTTGCTGTGGAGGGACGGTGTGGTGCTTTGTCTGTGGTGCCATGTTGACTGGAAGTCCCTTTGCTCATTTTCTTAATTGGGTTGTTTGTCCTGTTGCTCTTGTGTTGTAAGAGTTCTTTATATATTCTGGATAGGAGACCATTATCAAACGTATGATTTGTGAATACTTCCCCCCATTCTGGAGTTTGTCTTTTCACTTTCTTGGTAAAGCTCTTTGATGCACAAGGTTTTTAATTTTGATTTTTTAATTTAATTTTGATGGAGTTCAATTTTTTTCTTTTGTTATTCATGTTTTTTTGGTCATAATCTAAGAATCCACTGCCAAATCCAAGATCATGAAGAGTTACCCTGTTTTCTTCTATGAGTTTTATTATTTTACCTCTTATATTTAGGTTGTTAATCCATTTTAAGTTAATTTTTGTGTATGGTGTGAGGTAGGGGTCCACCTTAATTTTTTTTATGTGCAGAACCAGTTGTCCTAGCACTATTTGTTGAAGAGACTATTCTTTCCCCTGTTAAATTGTCTGGGCTCCCTTGTCAAAAATCAGTTGGCTGTAAATGTATGACAGCCCCTAAGAGTGTTTACAGTGCTGAAATTTGGAAAGAATTCTTTGACTTTTTCTTAAACGATCAAATCCTTCTCAAGCCTATTCTTCCCTTTTTTTTTTTTATTCCAGATGCCATTTGTGTGGAAATGGCTCTGGCTGTACAGCTGGTCCATTGAGACAGGGCTTTAGACTCTTGCCTTGGATCTCTCTGAAGGGAAGGCTGCCTTCCCCTAAATGGAAAAGGAGCTAAATAGGAGAATAAGATGGAGAGGACTAGATAATTTTTCAAATCTATCCTATAGTCAGAGCCCTGGTGGTGCAGTGGTTAAGAGCTCAGCTGCTAACCAAAAGGTTGGCAGTTCAAATCCACCAGCCTTTCCTTGGAAACCCTGTGGGACAGTTCTACTCTGTCCTATAGGGTCACCATGAGTTAGAATCGACTCGATGGCGATGGATGTTTTTGTTTTTTTGGATCTTATAGTGACATTTTCACAGAGTGATTTTGTTATTCCATTTGAAGCAAATTCTTAGAACATGCAGTGCTTCTAGAAATCAAATATAAATTAAAAACACATTACACAATTAAGCTTTAATAATTTTAAAAGCTTTGTCGTCTGCTTGTTTATACCCTTGTTCCCTCCTCTTTACTCAGGTAAATAATGGTTTGATGATATGTTTCTTTACATTAAAAAAAAAAAAAAAACTATCTCAGGTCTTTTTATATTTGCTTGTCATGAAAAGTTTTTTGTTTTTACTTTAATAAGCTAGTGGTTTATTACCATAGAGGAAAAAAAACCTCCAAATTTAAACTATACTATAGGATAACTTCAAAGCTTTGACTAAAAAGCTCGTCTTCTATAAATCAATCACCACTCTTTTGTTAAAATTTACCTATGGTGGATTTTAAATTCCCATTTTCAATCTATGCCTCTTTGTTATCAAGCCACTGCCAAAATCATCTTCTCCTCATTTCCAATAGCTTATGAGAACTCCAGCTATTAGTAGGTAGCATTTCATTTCATGTAGCATTATGCTATTTCCTTAATTGTTCAAAACAAACTTATCATTGAATGAAACTATTATAAGTTACTTGCACATAGTTTAAAATAATTACAAGATATGATTGATTCTAAGTTTTCCAGAAGCTTAGCATTCAGTCTTTTCAAAAGTGTTTTTTTTTTAACTTTTATTGAGCTTCAAGTGAACGTTTACAAATCAAGTCAGTCTGTCACATATAAGTTTACATACATCTTACTCCGTACTCCCACTTGCTCTCCCCCTAATGAGTCAGCCCTTCCAGTCTCTCCTTTCGTGACAATTTGCCAGCTTCCCACTCTCTCTATCCTCCCATCCCCCTTCCAGACAGGAGATGCCAACACAATCTCAAGTGTCCACCTGATATAATTAGCTCACTCTTCATCAGCATCTCTCTCCCACCCACTGTCCAGTTCCTTTCATGTCTGATCACTTTTCTTCGGGGATGGTTCCTGTCCTGTGCCAACAGAAGGTCTGGGGACCCTGGCTGCCAGGATTTCTCTAGTCTCAGTCAGACCATTAAGTATGGTCTTTTTATGAGAATTTGGGGTCTGCATCCCACTGATCTCCTGCTCCCTCAGGGGTTCTCTGTTGTGCTCCCTGTCAGGACAGTCATCGATTGTGGCCGGGCACTAACTAGTTCTTCTGGTCTCAGGATGATGTAGGTCTCTAGTTCATGTGGCCCTTTCTGTCTCTTGGGCTCTTAGTTGTCATGTGACCTTGGTGTTCTTTATTCTCCTTTGCTCCAGATGGGTTGAGACCAATTGATGCATCTTAGATGGCTGCTTGTTAGCATTTAAGACCCCAGACGCCACATTTCAAAGTAGGATGCAGAATGTTTTCATAATAGAATTATTTTGCCAATTGACTTAGAAGTCCCCTTAAACCATGGTCCCCAAACCCCCGACCTTGCTCCGCTGACCTTTGAAGCATTCATTTTATCCCAGAAACTTCTTTGCTTTTGGCCCAGTCCAATTGAGCTGACCTTCCATGTATTGAGTGTTGTCTTTCCCTTCACCTAAAGCAGTTCTTATCTACTAATTAATCAATAAAAAACCCTCTCCCTCCCTCCCTCCCTCCCTTCCCCCCTCGTAACCGCAAAAGTATGTGTTCTTCTCAGTTTTTACTATTTCTCAAGATCTTATAATAGTGGTCTTATACAATATTTGTCCTTTTGCCTCTGACTAATTTCACTCAGCATAATGCCTTCCAGGTTCCTCCATGTTATGAAATGTTTCACAGATTCATCACTGTTCTTTATCGATGCGTAGTATTTCATTGTGTGAATATACCACAATTTATTTACCCATTCATCCGTTGATGGACACCTTGGTTGCTTCTAGCTTTTTGCTATTGTAAACAGAGCTGCAATAAACATGGGTGTGCATATATCTGTTTGTGTGAAGGCTCTTGTTTCTCTAGGGTATATTCCGAGGAGTGGGATCTCTGGGTTGTATGGTAGTTCTATTTCTAACTGTTTAAGATAACGCCAGATAGATTTCCAAAGTGGTTGTACCATTTTACATTCCCACCAGCAGTGTATAAGAGTTCCAATCTCTCCGCAGCCTCTCCAACATTTATTGTTTTGTGTTTTTTGGATTAATGCCAGCCTTCTTGGAGTGAGATGGAATCTCATTGTAGTTTTAATTTGCATTTCTCTAATGGCTAATGATCGAGAGCATTTTCTCATGTATCTGTTAGCTGCCTGAATATCTTCTTTAGTGAAGTGTGTGTTCATAACCTTTGCCCACTTCTTGATTGGGTTGTTTGTCTTTTTGTGGTTGAGTTTTGACAGAATCATGTAGATTTTAGAGATCAGGCGCTGGTCGGAGATGTCATAGCTGAAAATTCTTTCCCAGTCTGTAGGTGGTCTTTTTACTCTTTTGGTGAAGTCTTTAGATGAGCATAGGTGTTTGATTTTTAGGAGCTCCCAGTTATCGGGTTTCTCTTCATCATTTTTGGTAATCTTTTGTATTCTGTTTATGCCTTGTATTAGGGCTCCTAGAGTTGTCCCTATTTTTTCTTCCATGATCTTTATCATTTTAGTCTTTATGTTTAGGTCTTTGATCCACTTGGAGTTAGTTTTTGTGCATGGTGTGAGGTATGGGTCCTGTTTCATTTTTTTGCAAATGGATATCCAGTTATGCCAGCTCCATTTGTTAAAAAGACTATCTTTTCCCCACTTAACTGACACTGGGCCTCTGTCAAATATCAGTTGCTCATACGTGGATGGATTTATATCTGGCTTCTCAATTCTGTTCCATTGGTCTATGTGCCTGTTGTTGTACCAGTACCAGGCTGTTTTGACTACTGTGGCTGTATAGCCTCTGAAATCAGGTAGAGTGAGGCCTCCCACTTTCTTCTTCTTTTTCAGTAATGCTTTGCTTATCCGAGGCTTCTTTCCCTTCCATATGAAATTGGTGATTTGTTTCTCTGTCACCTTAAAAAATGACATTGGAATTTGGATCAGAAGTGCATTGTATGTATAGATGGCTTTTGGTAGAATAAACATTTTTACTATGTTAAGTCTTCCTATCCATGAGCAAGGTATGTTTTTCCACTTAAGTATGTCCTTTTGAATTTCTTGTAGTAGAGCTTTGTAGTTTTCTTTGTATAGGTCTTTTAGATCCTTGGTAAGATTTATTCCTAAGTATTTTATCTTCTTGGGGGCTACTGTGAATGGTATTGCTTTGGTTATTTCCTCTTCGGTGTTCTTTTTGTTGATGTAGAGGAATCCAAGTGATTTTTGTTTGTTTATTTTATAACCTGAGACTCTGCCAAACTCTTCTATTAGTTTCAGTAGTTTTCTGGAGGATTCCTTAGGGTTTTCTGTGTATAAGATCATGTCATCTGCAAATAGAGATAATTTTACTTCCTCCTTGCCAATCCGGATGCCTTTTATTTCTTTGTCTAGCCTAATTGCCCTGGCTAGGACTTCTAGCATGATGTTGAATAAGAGCGGTGATAAAGGGCATCCTTGTCTGGTTCCCGTTCTCAAGGGAAATGCTTTCAGGTTCTCTCCATTTAGAGTGATATTGGCTGTTGGCTTTGCATAGATGCCCTTTATTATGTTGAGGAATTTTCCTTCAATTCCTATTTTGGTGAGAGTTTTTATCATAAATGGGTGTTGGACTTTGTCAAATGCCTTTTCTGCATCAATTGATAAGAGCATGTGGTTTTTGTCTTTTGTTTTATTTATGTGATGGATTACATTAATGGTTTTTCTGATATTAAACCAGCCTTGTATACCTGGTATAAATCCCACTTGATCAGGGTGAATTATTTTTTTTGATATGTTGTTGTATTCTATTGGCTAGAATTTTGTTGAGGATTTTTGCATCTATGTTCATGAGGGATATAGGTCTGTAATTTTCTTTTTTTGTAATGTCTTTACCTGGTTTTGGTATCAGGGAGATGGTAGCTTCATAGAATGAGTTGGGTAGTATTCCGTCATTTTCTATGCTTTGAAATACCTTCAGTAGTAGTGGTGTTAACTCTTCTCTGAAAGTTCGGTAGAACTCTGCAGTGAAGCCGTCCGGGCCAGGGCTTTTTTTTTGTTGGGAGTTTTTTGATTACCGTTTCAATCTCTTTTTTTGTTATGGGTCTATTTAGTTGTTCTACTTCTGAATGTGTTAGTTTAGGTAGGTAGTGTTTTTCCAGGAATTCATCCATTTCTTCTAGGTTTGCAAATTTTTTAGAGTACAATTTTTCGTAATAATCTGAAATGATTCTTTTAATTTCATTTGGTTCTGTTGTGATGTGGTCCTTCTCGTTTCTTATTCGGGTTATTTGCTTCCTTTCCTGTACTTCTTTAGTCAGTCTGGCCAATGATTTATCAATTTTGTTAATTTTTTCAAAGAACCAGCTTTTGGCTTTGTTAATTCTTTCAATTGTTTTTCTGTTCTCTAATTCGTTTAGTTCAGCTCTAATTTTTATTATTTGTTTTCTTCTGGTGCCTGATGGATTCTTTTGTTGCTCAGTTTCTATTTGTTCAAGTTGTAGGGACAGTTCTCTGATTTTGGCTCTTTCTTCTTTTTGTATGTGTGCATTTATCGATATAAATTGGCTTCTGAGCACTGCTTTTGCTGTGTCCCAGAGGTTTTGATAGGAAGTATTTTCATTCTCGTTGCTTTCTTAGAATTTCCTTATTCCCTCCTTGATGTCTTCTATAACGCAGTCTTTTTTCAGAAGGGTATTGTTCATTTTCCAAGTATTTGATTTCTTTTCCTTAGTTTTTCTGTTATTGATCTCTAGTTTTATTGCCTTGTGGTCTGAGAAAATGCTTTGTAATATTCCGATGTTTTGGACTCTGCAAAGGTTTGTTTTATGACCTAATGTGTGGTCTATTCTAGAGAATGTTCCATGTGCGCTAGAAAAAAAAGTATATTTTGCAGCAGTTGGGTGGAGAGTTCTGTATAAGTCAATGAGGTCAAGTTGGTTGATTGTTGTAATTAGGTCTTCCGTGTCTCTATTGAGCTTCTTACTGGATGTCCTGTCCTTCTCCGAAAGTTGTGTGTTGAAGTCTCCTACTATAATTGTGGAGGTGTCTATCTCACTTTTCAGTTCTGTTAAAGTTTGTTTTACGTATCTTGCAGCCCTGTCATTGGGTGCATAAATATTTAATATGGTTATGTCTTCCTGATCAATTGTCCCTTTTATCATTGTGTAGTGTCCTTCTTTATCCTTTGTGGTGGATTTAAGTCTAAAGTCTATTTTGTCAGAAATTAATATTGCTACTCCTCTTCTTTTTTGCTTATTGTTTGCTTGATATATTTTTTTCCATCCTTTGAGTTTTAGTTTGTTTGTGTCTCTAAGTCTAAGGTGTGTCTCTTGTAGGCAGCATATAGACGGATCGTGTTTCTTTATCCAGTCCAAGACTCTCTGTCTCTTAATTGGTGCATTTAGTCCATTTACATTCAGCGTAATTACAGATAAATAAGTGTTTAGTGTTGTCATCTTGATGCCTTTTTATGTGTGTTGTTGACAATTTCATTTTTCCGCTTACTTTTTTGTGCTGAGGCGTTTTTCTTATTAAATTGTGAGATCCTCATTTTCGTAATGTTTGACTTTATGTTTGTTGAGTTGTTATGTTTTTCTTGGCTTTTATCTTGAGTTATGGAGTTATTATACCTCTTTGTGGTTACCTTATTATTTACCCCTATTTTTCTAAGTAAAAACCTAACTTGTATTGTTCTATATCGCCTTGTATCACTCTCCATTTGGCAGTTCTATGCCTCCTGTGTTTAGTCTCTCTTTTTGATTATTGTGATCTTTTACATATTGACTTCCGTGATTCCCTGTTATGAGTTTGTTTTCCGTCTCTAAATCTGTGTTTGTTGTTCAGGGTTCGTAGATTGTTATGTACTTGATCGATTCACTTGTTTTTCCGAGTCTTTGTTGCAAGAGGGATCCGGGGTAGCGTCTCCCTAGTCCGCCATCTTGGCCCCGCCTCCAGACTCTCCAAAGTGTTTTTAATTCTGCAACTTTTCCACATACGTTTCAATTTTTTTTGGAACTATGGCTGACCAGGGTAAAGGTGGAGTTTCCAGGTACAGCTGCTCTAGGTTGGACCCAAGTGGGTGCAGTAGGAAGCTGGTAATCAGGCTGGGACTGACCTTCTTGGAAAACAGGAGTAAACAGGTGGGCATAACCAAGGGCACAGCTGTAGTGTCCAAGGTGAAGAAGAGGAAGGGCAATTGGGATAAAGGTTACTTTTTGGTGTGCAGTGGCTATTAAGGTAAGATGACTAATTAGTGAGAAACCTTTAGCCTTGATGCGTAAGTCCTGTAGAGGCATACCTCATTTTATTGTGCTTCACTTTATTGCACTTCACAGCTATTGCGTATTTTACAAATTGAAGGTTTGTGGCTATCCTATGTCGAAGAAGTCTATCGGTGCCATTTTTCCAACAGCTTGTGCTCACTTCATGTCTCTGTGCCATATTTTGGTGATTCTCACAATATTTCAAACATTTTCATTATATCTGTTATGGTGCTCTGTGATCAGTGATCTTTGATATTACTATTGTAATTGTTTTGGGGCACCACAAACCTCACCCATATAAGATGGTGAACTTAATCGATAACTGTTGTGTATGTTCTGACTGATCCACTGACCTACCATTACCCCATCTGTCTCCCTCTCCTCAGACCTCCCTATTCTCTGAGATACAACAATATTGGAACTAGGCCAATTAATAATCCCACCAAAAAAAAAAAAAAAAAAACCTGTTGCTGTCGAGTTGATTCCGATTCATAGCGACCCTATAGGACAGAGTAGAACTGCCCCCATAGGGTTTCCAAGAAGCTCCTGGTGGATTTGAACTGCTGACCTTTTGGTTAGCAGCCATAGCACTTAACCACTATGCCTCCAGGATTTCCAATAATCCTGAAATAACCCCACAGTGCCCTTTAAATATTAAGTGAGAGAAGTGAAAGGAAAAGTTGCACATCTCTCACTTTAAATCAAAAGCTAGAAATAGCTGAGATAGTCAAAAGCTAGGCCTCTTGTGCCAGTTAGCCAAGTTGTGAATGCAAAGGAAAAGTTCTTGAAGGAAGCTAAAAGTGCTACTCCTGTGAATACACAAATGATAAGAAAATGGAACAGCCTTATTGCTGATATGGAGAAAATTTTAGTGCAGATCACTATAGTTCAAACCATTCACAACATTCCCTTAAGGCAAAGCCTAATCCAGAGCAAGGCCCTAACTCTCTTCAATTCAATGAAGGCTAAGAGAGCTGAGGAAGCTGCAGAAGAAAAGTTTGAAGCTAGTAGAGGTTGGCTCATGAGGCTTAAGGAAAGAAGCCATCTCCATAAAATAAAACTGCAAAGTGAAGCAGCCAGTTATCCAGAAGATCTAGCTAAGGTAATTGATGAAGGTGGCTATACTAAACAACAGATTTTCAAGGTAAACGAAATGGCCTTATATTGGAAGAAGATGCTATCTAGGACTTTCATAGCTAGAGAGGGGAGAGATCAATGCCTGGCGTCAAAGCTTCAAAGTTTAGGCTGACTTGCTACAGGCTGATGCAGCTGGTGACTTTAAGTTGAAGCCAATGCTCATTTACCATTCTGGAAATCCTAGGGGACTTAAGAATTATGCTAAATCTACTCTGCCTGTGCTCTATAAATGGAACAACAAAGCCTGGATGATAGCACATCTGTTTACAACATGGTTTACTGAATATTTTAAGTCCATTATTGGCACTAGGTTTTTTAATGAGAACTACCACTCAGAAAAAATAATTCCTTTCAAAATATTACTGCTCATTGACAATGCGCCTGGTCATCCAAGAGCTCTGATAGAGATGTACAAGGAGATTACTGTTGTTTTCATGTTTGCTAACACAATATCCATTCTGCAGCCCATGGATCAAGGAGTAATTTCAACTTTCAAGTCTTATTATTTAAGAAATACACCCCGTAAGGCTATAGGTGCCAAAGATAGTGATTCCTCTTATGAATCTGGGCAAAGTAAGTTGAAAACCTTCTGGAAAGGATTCATCATTCTAGATACCATTAAGAACATTTGTAATTCATGGGAGGAGGTCAAAATATCAACATTAACAGGAGTGTGTAAACAGTTGATTCCAATCTTCATGGATGACTTTGAGGGGCTGAAGACTTCAGTGGAGGAAGTAAGTGCAGATGTGGTAGAAATAGCAAGAGAACTAGAATTAGAAGTAGAGCCTGAAGATGTGACTGAATTGCTGCCATCTCGTGATAAAACTCTAACAGATGAATAGTTGCTTCTTATGAATGAGGAAAGAAAGTTGTTTCCTGAGATGAAACACTCCTGGTAAAGATGCTCCTGGTAAACATTGTTGAAATGACAGCAAAGGATTTAGAATGTTACACATACTTAGTTGATAAAGCAGTGGCAGGGTTTGAGAGGATTGACTACAATTTTGAAAGAAGCTGTATTATGGGTAAAATGCTATCAAACAGCATCGCATGCTACAGAGAAATTTTCCGTGGAAGAATCAATTGATACGGCAAACTTTATTGTTGTCTTATTTTAAGAAATTGCCACAGCCACCCCAACCTTCAGCAACCACCACCTGATCAGTCAGCATCCATCAACATCGAGGCAAGACCCTCCACCAGCAAAAAGATTATGATGTGCTGAAGGTTTGGATGATAGTTAGCATTTTTTAGCAATAAATTATTTTTTAATTAAGGTATGTACTTTTTTTTTAGTCATAATACTATTGCACACTTAATAGGCTGCAGTATAGTATAAACATAACTTTCATATGCACTGGGAAACCAAAAAAAATTTGTGTGACTCACTTTATTTGCAATATTTACTTTATTCCAGTAGTCTGGAATTGAACCCACAATGTCTCTGAGGTATGCCTGTATATCAAGTCCAAGGAAGTACCCTGTGAATAAACTTGAGAGGCAAATGTAGAGGGTACTGGGAAGTCAGTCAAATAGATAGGCCAGTTTGTTGACGAGATTGAAGTGAGAGCCAAATGGGAGGAAGCAGGAATTGGACTGGCCCAAAGAGGGGCAGGATGCTTTAAATCCACCTCTATGTATGTGCTGGCACTAGGGCTGGAGTTTTAGTGAGTCATAAGTGGCCAGTACAATTAGGTTGAGACAAACTGAGGCTTTTGTCTTTGATTCAAGAAAACAAGAGAACTGAGGATTATTGCACACTTTTCAATCGCAGCTGATTTGATGCCCAATCTGAATTTCTTGTGATGTTTACTCAATTAACTTTTTGATGGAGGGGCGACCAATCCCTGTTCCAGAAATCAAAACCAGATGCTAAGGTGCCAAGTAGCTGACTAGAGGAGAGCCTGGTCAAACAAAAAGTGGTGTTGAGAGAAGAGAGGTGCAAAGGAACTCAGGCTGGTCTAGAGGATCCACAACAGCATTAAAAGATATATGGTTGTCTTAGGCTGGGTTCTCTATACAAGCAAAACCAGCAAAGCATGTAAATATATATAGAGAGAGATTTATATCAAGGAAATGGCTCACGCAGTTGTGGAGGGTAGAACATCCCAAGACCATGGGTCAGGATAAAGGCTTCTTCTGATTCATATAACTGCAGGGGCTGGTGAACCCAAGATTGGCAGATCAGAGAGCAGGGATCTTGCTCACAGGTGGTAAACATTGATGAAGCCCAAGACTGGCAGGCAAGATCGCAAGTAAGCTGCTAGCTCAAGTTGCAAGAATCGGAGGTCAGACAAACAGGAGCCTTGCCAGAATGTCCACTTATATTAGATGCAGGCCACACATTCAAGGAAACTCCCTTTCAACTGATTGGCTACTTGAAGCAGATCCCATCATGGAGGTGATCATATTACATCAAATCTAATCATGGGAGTGATCAGAGTATCATACGATTGCCAACCCACTGAGAATCATGGCTGAGCCAAGTTGACACACAACCTTAACCATCACAGTAGTGCACACAGACACCAACAACGAAGTGGTGTATCCCTCAGGCCTCTCGGCAGCAGTAAACTCTGGGATACTCCCTTTAAGCCAGGTCTTTAGGCTGACTGAAGCTCCTGAGATCATCACATATTGTGATGACTGCTGGAAATAGTGACCCATGCTTCTAATCAAATTATTAGAACTAGAAGGGCCTTTGGAATCATTTCTTTTTACAGAAGAGGAAATTGAAGCTCAGGGAAGGGAAAAAACTTACCACTCATGCCCGCAGCAGTGCCTAATCAGAACTTTGGTGTTTATCTTATTTGAATTTAAAAAAAAAAAAAATAGGCCTATTGACATACAGAAAACTACATATATTTATAGAAATTTTTTTTTTAATTTTTATTGTGCTTTAAGTGAAAGTTTACAAATCAACTCAGTCTCTCACACAAAAACTTATATACGCCTTGCTACATACTCCCAATTGCTCACCATGCAATGAGACAGCCCGCTCCCTCCCTCCACTCTCTCTTGTCCTGTCCATTCCCCCAGCTTCTAACCCCCTCTACCCTCTCATCTCCCCTCCAGGCAGGAGGTGCCAACATAGTCTCAAGTGACCATCTGATCCAAGAAACTCACTCCTTACCAGCATCCCTCTTCATCCCATTGTAAAGTCCAATCCCTGCCTGAAGAGTTGGCTTTGGGAATGGTTCCAGTCTGGAGGCCATGACCACTGGGGTCCTTCTAGTCTCAGTCAGACCACTAAATCTGGCCTTTTTATGAGAATTTGGGGTCTGCATCCCACTGCCCTCCTGCTCCTTCAGGGGTTCTCTGTTGTGTTCCCTGTCAGGGCAGTCATCTGTTGTAGCCAGGCACCATCTAGTTCCTCTGGTCTCAGGCTGATGCAGTCTCTGCTTTATGTGGCCCTTTCTGTCTCTTGGGCTTGTAATTACCTTGTACCCTTAGTGTTCTTCATTTTCCTTTGGTCCAGGTGGGTTGAGACTCATTGATGCGTTTTAAATGGCCGCTTGCTAGCATTCAAGACCCCAGACACCACTCTCCAAAGTGGGATGCAGAATGTTTTCTTAATAGATTTTATTATGCCAATTGACTTAGATGTCCCCTGAAACCATGGTCCCCAAGCCCCTACCCCTGCTATGCTGGCCTTCGAAGCACTTGGTTTATTCCGGAAACTTCTTTGTTTTTGGTTTAGTCCAGTTGTGCTGACCTCCCCCCTGTATTGTGTGTTGTCTTTCCCTTCACCTAAAGTTCTTACCTACTATCTAATTAGTGAATACTCCTCTCCCACCACCCCTCCCTCCCCCCTCTCATAACCATCAGAGACTGTTTTCTTCTCTGTTTAAACTATTTCTCGAGCTCTTATAATAGTGGTCTAATACAGTATTTGTCCTTTTGCAACTAATTGCACACAGCATAATGCCTCCAGATTCCTCCATGTTATGAAATGTTTCACAGATTACTCACTGTTCTTTATCGATGCGCAGTATTCCATTTTGTGAATATACCATAATTTATCCATTCATCTATTGATGGGCACCTTGGTTGCTTCTGTCTTTTAGTTAATGTAAACAGTGCTGCAGCATTGCGGTGAATTTGGGTATGCATATATCTGTTCGTGTTCAGGCTCTTATTTCTCTAGGATATATTTCAAGGAGTGGGATTGCTGGATTGTATGGTAGTTCTATTTCTAGCTCTTTAAGAAAGCACCAAATTGATTTCCAAAGTGGTTGTACCATTTTACATTCCCACCAGCAGTGTAGAAGTGTTCCAATCTCTCCACAGCCTCTCTAACATTTATAATTTTGTGTTTTTTTGGATTAAGGCCAGCCTTGTAGGCGTAAGATGGAATCTCATTGTAGTTTAGATTTGCATTTCTCTGATGGCTAATGATCGTGAACATTTCTTCATGTATCTGTTAGCTACCTGAATGTCTTCTTTATTGAAGTGTTTGTTCATATCTTTTGCCCATTTTTTAATTGGGTTGTCTTTTTGTAGTTGAGATTTTGCAGTATCATGTACATTTTAGAGATCAGGCGCTGATCGGAAATATCATAGCTAAAAACTTTTTCCCAGTGTGTAGGTAATCTTTTTACTCTTTTGGTGAAGTCTTTGGATGAGCATAGGTGTTTGATTTTTTTTTTTTTCTACCCAGTTACCTAGTTTCTCTTCTGCATTGTTAGCACTGTTTTGTATACTGTTTATGCCATGTATTAGGTCTCCTAATGTCCCTATTTTTTCTTCCATAATCTTTATCATTTGAGATTTTATATTTAAGTCTTTGATCCATTTCAAGCTTGTTTTTGTGCATGGTGTGAAGTATGTTTCTTGTTTCATTTTTTTTTTTTTGCAGATGGATATCCAGTTATGCCAGCACCATTTGTTAAAGAGAATGTTTTTTTCCCCAATTAACTGCTGTGGGGGCTTTGTCAAATATCAACTGCTCATATGTGGATGGATTCTCAATTCTGTTCCATTAGTCTATGTATCTGCTCTTGTATCAGTACCAGGCTGTTTTTGACTACTGTGACGGTATAATAGGTTCTTAAATCAGGTAGAGTGAGGCCTCCCACTTTGTTCTTTTTTTTCAATAATGCTTTACTTATCCAGGGCCTCTTTCCCTTCCATATGAATTTGGTGATCTGTTTCTTCATCTCATTAAAAAATGTCATTGGAATTTGGATCAGAATTACATTAAATCTATAGATCGCTTATAGTAGAGAATAGACATTTTTATAATGTTAAATCTTCCTGTCCATGAGTAAGGTATGTTTTTCCACTTATGTAGGTCTCTTTTGGATTCTTGCAGAAACGTACTGTGGTGTTCTTTGTATAAGTCTTTTACATCTCTGGTAAGATTTATTCCTAAGTATTTTATCTTCTTGGGGGCTACTGTAAATGCTATTGATTTGGTGATTTCCTCTTCAGTGTTCTTTTTGTTGGTGTGGAGGGATCCACTGATTTTTGTATGTTTATCTTATATCCCGATACTCTGCTGAACTTTTCTACTAGTTTCAGTACGTTTCTTGAGGATTCTTTAGGGTTTTCTATGTATAAGATCATGTCATCTGCAAATAGAGATACTTTCACTTCTTCCTTGCCAATCTGTATGCCCTTTATTTCTTTATCTTGCCTAATTGCTCTGGCTAGGACCACCAGCACAATGTTGAATAAGAGTGGTGATAAAGGGCATCCTTGTCTGGTTCCCGATCTCAGTGGGAATGCTTCCAGGCTCTCTCCATTTAGGATGTTGTTGGCTGTTGGCTTTGTATAAATGCCCTTTTTTGTGTTGAGGAATTTTCCTTTTATTCCTATTTTGCTGAGAATTTTTGTCATGAATGCGTGTTGAACTTTGTCAGATGTCTTTTCTACATCAATTGATAAAATCTTGTGATTCTTGTCTTTTGCTTTATTTATATGATGGATTACATTAATTGCTTTTCTAATGTTGAACCATCCCTGCATCCCTGCATACCTGGTATGAATTCCACGTGGTCATGGTGAATTATTTTTTTGATATGTTATTGAATTCTATTGGCTAGAATTTTTTTTGAGGATTTTTGCATCTACGTTCATGAGGGATATAGGTTTCTAATTTTCTTTTTTGAGGTGTCTTTACCTGTTTTTTTTTGTCAGGAATATGCTGGCTTCATAGAATGAGTTTAGGAGTAGTCCAAGCTTTTCTGTGCTCTGAAATACCTTTAGTAATAGTGATGTTAACTCTTCTCTGAAAGTTTGGTGGAGCTCTGCAGTGAAGCCGTCCAGGCCAGGGCTTTTTTTTTGTTGGAAGTTCTTTTGGTAACCTTTTCAGTCGCTTATTTTCTTAGGGGTCTGTTTAGTTGTTCTACCTCTGTTTGTGTTAGTTAAGGTAGGTAGTGTGTTTCTAGGAATTCATCCATTTCTTCTAGGTTTTCAAATTTGTTAGAGTAGAATTTTTCATAGTAACCTGATTTGATTCTTGTAATTTCAGTTGGGTCTGTTGTCATATCGCCCATCTCATTTCTTTTTTGGGTTATTTGCTTCCTTTTCTGTTTTTCTTTTTTCATTTTTGCCAATGGTTTATCAATTTTGTCGATTTTTTCAAAAAACCAGCTTTTGGTCTTGTTAATTTTTTCAATTGTTTTTCTGTTTTCTGTTTCATTTACTTCTGCTCTAATTTTTATTACTTGTTTTCTTCTAGTGCCTGAGGGTCTCTTTTGTTCCTCTCTATTTGTTCGAGTTTTAGGGACAATTCTTTGATTTTGGCCCTTTCTTCTTTTTGTATGTGTGCATTTATTAATATAAATTGACCTCTTAGCACTGCTTTTGCTGTGTCCCAAAAATCCTGATAGGAAGTGTTTTCATTCTCACTGGATTCTATGAACTTCTTTATTCCATCCTCGATGTCTTCGATAACCCAGTCATTTTTGAGCAGGGTATTGTTCAGTTTCCAAGTGTTTGATTTCTTTTCCCTGCTTTTTCTGTTATTGATGTCCACTTTTACAGCCTTACAGTCAGAGAAGATGCTTTGCAATATTTCAGTGTTTTGGATTCTGCTAAGACTTGCTTTATGACCTAATATGTGGTCTATTCTAGAGACCATTCCATGTGCACTAGAAAAGAAAGCATACTTGGCTGCTGTTGGGTGGAGTGTTCTGTATATGTCTATGAGGTCAAATTGGTTGATTGTGGCATTTAGATCTTCTGTGTCTTTATTGAGCTTCTTTCTGGATGTCCTGTCCTTCACCGAAAGTGGTGTGTTGAAGTCTCCTACTATGATTGTGGAGCTATCTCACTTTTCAATGCTGTCAGAGTTTGTTTTATGGATCTTGTAGCCCTGTCATTGGGTACATAAATATTTAATATGGTTATATCTTCTTGGTACATTGTCTCTTTAATCATTATATAGTGTCCTTCCTTATCCTTTATGATGGATTTAACTTTAAAAGTCTTTCACGCCAGAAATTAATATTGCCATTCCTGCACTTTTTTGATTGTTGTTTGCTTGGTATACTTTTTTCCATCCATTTAGTTTTAGTTTGTTTGCGTCTTCAAGTCTAAGGTATGTCTCTTGTAGGCAGCATATAGAGGGATCGTGTTTTTTAATCCATTCTGCCACTCTCTGTCTCTTTAATGGTGCTTTTAGTCCATTTACATTCAGGGTAATTATGGGTAGTTTTTTTTCTTATGAACTTAGTGCTGTTGTTTTGAAGTCTTTTTTGTGTGTGTTATTGACAGATTCTTTTTCCCACTTAATTTTATGTGCTGAGTAGGTTATCTTTATATATTGTCATTTCCTCATATTCGTTGTTGATTGTGTTTCTGCTGAGTCTCTATTTTTTTTCTTGTATTTTATTTTGATGTGTATGCTAGTTTGTCTCCTTTGTGGTTACCTTATTATTTACTGCTATTTTTCTAAATTTAAACCTAAATTTTATTTCTTTGTATTGCCTTATCTTCCACTGCATCTGGAAGGTCTATGACTATGTTTCTTAGTCCCTCTTTATTTTTTTAATGTTGTCTTCTTTTATGTAATGACATCACTGTTTACTTGTTTTGAGTGTTTTTTTAATCTTAATTTATTTTTTTTATTTCCCTGTGTGGGTTGACTTCTGATTGCTCTGCCCAATGTACTAGTCTTTGGTTGATGCCTGATATTATTGATTTTCTAACCAAGGAACCCCCTGTAGTATTTCTTGTAGTTTCAGTTTGGTTTTTACAAATTCCCTAAACTTCTATTTATCTGTAAATATCCTAATTTCACCTTCATGTTTGAGAGACAGTTTTGCTGAATGTACGATTCTTGGCTGGCAACTTTTTTCCTTCAGTTTTTTATATAAGTCATCCCATTGCCTTCTTGCCTGCGTGGTTTCTGCCGGGTAGTCCGAGCTTATTCTTATTGGCTCTCCTTTGTAGATGACTTTTCATTTATTCCTAGCTGTTCTTAAAATTCTCTCTTTATCATTGGTTTTGGCAAGTTTCATTATGTCTTGGTGGCTTGCTTTTGAAATCTACCTTATGTGGACTTCGATGAGCATCTTGGATAAATATCTTCTCATCTTTCACGATATGAGGGAAGTTTTCTGCCAGCAAATCTTCAATAATTCTCTGTGTATTTTCTGTTATCCCTCATAGGTTATTTCTCTTGGTAGAGTTCCACATGATTCTTAAGATTTCTTCCTTTTTCAAAAAATTCTTTTATCTGATTTTTCTTCAAATACATTAGTGCCAAGTGCTTTATCTTCAAGTTCAGAAATTCTACCTTCCATTTGCTCGATTCTGCTCCTCTGACTTTGTATGGAGTTTTCTACTTCTGTAATTTTATTGTTAATCTTCTGAATTTCTGAATGCTGTCTGTCTATGGATTTTTCCAGCTTATTAAATTTTTCATTATGTTCCTGAATAATCTTTTCACTTTCTTCAATTCCTTTATCTGTGTGTTTCTTGGCTTGTTCTGCATATTGCCTGATTTCCTTCCTAATGCCTTGAAGGGTTCTGTATGCTAAACTTTTGTATTCTGCCTCTGTTAGTTCCAGGAAGGCACTTTCATCTAGAAGATCCCTTGATTCTTTGTTCTGAGAGCTTGTTGAGGCAATCATGGTCTGTTTCTTTATGTGACTTGATATTGACTATTGTCTCTGAGCCATTTATAAGTTATTGTATTTGTTTTATGTTTGCTTACTGTGTCATAGCTTTTTGCCTTGTTTTGTTTTGATGTAGCCACATGGGTTGCTTGAGGGCGCTAGTGTGATTATTTTCACCTTTGGAGCTCTGACGTCCTGTCTCCAGATGGCTAGAGCTGTTATCAGGTATATCAGTCTAGGAGTCCATTCATTTTTCTTGTAGGAATTCAGCTCAGGTATCCAGGTAGCTTATCATCAATTGTGTGGTACAGGCTCTATCCTATAGTCTTAGAGGGGCAGGGGTGATTGGTGTAGATACCGGCATCTGGTTGCAGCAGGAGGGTCACACTCTGAACAAGGCAGGGGACTAAGAATTGTCCCCCAAGTGTCTCTGAGAAAAGCATGTCCCTTTTGCCTAGAGCCTACAGGTGGGTGGGTTCTTCAGATGGACCATAGGCACCCAGTGTTTTTGGTTGTGAGGACTGGGAGGTACCAGTTATCCTTTGACCCCTGTCATGAGTGACTGGGCGTCCTGAGTGGAGCCACCAGTCATTTGTTCCCTGATGTGCATAGGACCCTGTTTAATAGGTAAAGCAATGTCAAACAGTAAACACCCACCTCTCCACTGCTCGGCTGAAATGGCTGGAG
Source organism: Loxodonta africana (assembly GCF_030014295.1). NCBI lineage: Eukaryota > Metazoa > Chordata > Mammalia > Proboscidea > Elephantidae > Loxodonta > Loxodonta africana. The sequence goes on along the minus strand of NC_087360.1, from coordinate 42,206,354 downwards.
TCCGCCAACAAGGTCATATCCTCATGAAATAGGCCCACACAGGTCCATGCAGTGGGGAAAGGTACTCAAAGTCCACAGAGTGTTTATGCCTGGACAGGAACTGCTTCTATCCTGAATTTCCCCGGTTAGTGTAGCTGGCAAATTATCTTTTCCCCCAATTTCAAATTTATTCCTTCTCCAAGGCCAGGAGGATGGCTCTAGGCACTCAGCAGGGTCTATCTCAGGCCCAGGGAAATCAACAGTTGAAGCTGGCTTGGGAGCGGGGTGGGGGGTTGGTAATATATACGTAAGTACTTAGCTTTTGCCGAGAGTGCCATTCGTTTCTGGCTCTGGTGGTGTATGTAGCCTGTGTGGCTGGCTGCTTCTCCCTGAGGAAACTTGCCTGAATGCTAGTACCAGCCTGCCAACGCTGCTCCCGGCAATGGTACCTGAGGGCTCCCCACATTTGAGTTCTGGTAACTCGTCTCTGCATCTGAACCAGCTCTTCCTCTCCCTGCCCCTCAATTCGTTTTCTAAGCTTGCCTTTGATGTTCAGGGTTCCTAGCTTGTCATAAATATACTAGTTTCACTTGTTTTTTTTTTTTTTGTCTTTGTTGTAAGAGGGCTCTCCGGAAGCATATGTTTATTCTGCCATCTCAGCCCTGCCTCCTAAATTATAGAATTTGATAAGTTTTGACATGTAGACAGTCATAAAACCATCACCGCGATCAATATACTAAACATATCTGTCGCCCCCAAAGATTCTTTATGTGCCTTTGTAATCCCTTTCTGCTGTCCCTCCCCATCTCCCCCACCAGCTCTCCCGTCTCTGTCCCAGGCAACCACTCATCTTCTTTCTGTCACTATAGCCTAGTGTTTATTTTCTAAAATTTTATATGAAATCAGACAGCATGTACTCTTTAATGTCTAGCTTCTTTCATTCAGTATAGTTTTGAAATTCATCCATGTTGTGTGTATCAATAGTTTATTCCTTGTTATATGTATATACTACCTATTGTTGAGTATTTGTGATGTTTCCCGTTTGGGGACATTGCTTATAAAGCTACCATAAATATTCATATGTAAGTCTTTGTGTGAACATATGTTTTCATTTTCCTTGGATAAATACTTAGGAGTGGAATGGCTGGGTCATATGATAGGTGTATGTTTAACTTTTTAAGAAGCTGCAAACTTATCCAAAGTGGTTTGTAAAAACGGCATGGAGACAGTGTCTGACCTCCTGTCACTTCACAAGATGGAAGGAGAATTAAGATAAATAGCCCAAGGCTGATTCTTTTGAGGCGGAGGTCAGACATACCTTCTCTCTCCTCCACCTTTACCAACTCTGACACCAACCGTCCCTCCCATAGCACTCTCTACTGGGTTTGATAATTCATTTCAATGGCCACACAGAACTCACAGACAATACTCATGATTGTTGGGTTTATTAGAGAACTGACAGTTACAGTGTAGGCTCAGAAACACTCAGGATACAGTTCTTCCACCAGGACAGCCTCTTTCCAGCCTTGCTTGCCTGCACTCCTCTCCCTGGCCCTAGGCCTCTGCCCAAAGCCACTCAGCTTTCCCTCGGTATGGGTCCGGAAGCTCACTGTGCCATATCCTGCTGCCGGATTTGTGTTACCCCATCTCGCTGCCTTTAGTGTTACATCTCTCTCTTTCTCTCTCTGTCTCCTGCTTCCAGGAGCTTCTCAGTGCAGGGATCTCTTCCTTAATGGTGGTGGAAGCTTCTCTTTCCTGCCTCTGGGGTTACTCATTTCAAGCCCAGCAGAATGGCAAAACCGACCAATCCCTTTGGTGGGCCACAATTACCATATCTGCACAGTCCTGCCCAATCACTTGGGTGGAATTTACAAGACCCTGGTGAGAAAGGCCACACAAAAACAACCCATGGCACTGCAGGTTGTACCATTTTATATTCCCGTCAGCAGTATTTGAGAGTTCCAGTTGCTCTATATCCTCATCATTGCTTGGTATCATCAGTCTTTTTTAACTTTAGCTTTTCTGATAGGTATATATTGTTGTCTCAGTGTGATTTTCATTTACATTCCCATAATGGCTAAATGATACTGAGGATTTTTTTTTTTTTCATGTGCTTATTTGCCATCTGTATATCTTTGGTCAAGTGTCTGTTCAAGTTTTTTGAACATTTTAAAATTGTGTTGTTTTCTTATTCTAGAGTTTTGAGAATTCTTTAAATATTCTGGATGCAAGTCTTCAGTAAATATATGATTTGCAAATATTTTCTTTGAGTCTGTGGCTTGTCTTTGCATTTTCCTAATAGTGGCTTTCAAATAATAGACATTTAATTTTAATGAAGTCCAATTCATCAAATTATTTTATGGCTCATGGTTTTGACGTTATATCTAAAAAATCTTTGTGAACTTAGGTAGGCCTACCTAAGTTCACAAGATTTTTTTTTTAATAGAAATTTTTTAGTTTTAGGTTGTACATTTAAGTCTACCTAAGTTCACAAGATTTTTTTTTTTAATAGAAATTTTTTAGTTTTAGGTTGTACGTTTAAGTCTGTGATCCATTTTGAATTAATTTTGTATATGGGAACCTTTTAACATGTGTTCAGTCTAGCAAAAGGCATGTGGTCTCTTTATCCACAGTTGGGGATAGGAATCTTCTACCAATGCTATCATATTTAAATACAAAGGTCAACCATACATTATATATGTACATCGCTCAAAAAATCACTAAAATATATCACCCAGTTTTCATAATACATTTAACAAAAGAATAATTAGGCCATTAAAGGCAATCAGTGTTTTGTTATATTCGTGATTATATTTTTGATTAGAGTTTGTTGTATTCCTAATATGAACATAGTTGGAGTAAGAAGTATGCCTCATCCCTGTTTAATGGGGACCAATATAATCTTGAGCTTAAGTTTAAAATATTGTCAACAGCAGTGATTGCACATTGTTTACCCCTACTCCTCCCGGTTGTGGTAATTATGGCACTTTACATTTCCTGGAGAGAATGCAGTGCTTACTCATGTAATTATAACTCTGGAGGGGTACACAAGATATACCAAACAATGTAGAGCACTCTTTCTGCTGTTCATAGGAACAGCCCAAAGAGAAGTTTGTGGGAGGAGAGACTGGGGACATGGAGAGCAGCTCATGGACAGGGAAGCAGTCAATTTTGGAAGGCTATGTAAGGATATTGGGGTTTTGGTTCTGCTCACTTTTGTAGTTATTAGAGAAAGAGGAGATCTTAGCACCATCCCACTGATCATAATGTATAACTCAGGTTGCATGCAAGAGATATCACAGATTGGAGCTAGTCAATTCATCCATGGGGATTTCTCGTGGATCCTAGTATTTAACCTTCCACTGTGCTCCTGGCTTGGGAAGGTGTGCTTGCTTTCTAAAAAGCAGTAGAGATATAGAGAAAGAACACTGGAATAGGGGTCAAGGGATTGGACTGTTTGCACTCTGACAGTCCCTTATACCTGCCTAGAGACCAGGGGTAAGTCATTTAGCCTCTCCCAACACCTGTTTCCTTATCTGCCAAGCAAAGAGAAGAGTATCTTTTTGGTGTAATCACAGGTATGCTGTGACATGTGCTCTGCACACCTACAGTGTTACTAATAATGGCCCAGGGCCATGCATCCTTTCATTCTTTCATATAGCAAAAATTACTTGCACATATGCTTTTGGGAGGCATCTCATGAATCAGCCTCAGATCCTCCTGGAAGTCTTCACTAATCCCATCCCCACACACTGAGACTGGGTTAGTTCTCCCTCCACACCCCCATTAGCCTTTGCGTGCTTCTCTCATTGTACTTACTAAATCGCAATGATTTTTTTTTTCTCCCTGACTAGAATAGGAGCTTCTTCAGGTCCGCAACCTCTAATTTATAACGCTAGTGCCACTTAATAACTATCCTATGAATAAACAAATAAATGAGTAAACATGAAGATGTACAGGGCAGACCTTATGTTACAGGAATTCATAGCCTAATGGAGGAGATGAACATACACAGGAGTAATTGTAGCACACCATTCTAACATAGCAATTCATTCATTCATTCATTTTAAAACAAAATATGAACACTTTATTTTCCCATCAATTCTTACTCATCTAATAAAATAGTTTTATTAACACTCAAGACATTTCAGTGAAAAATATGTTGCTGAAAAATGATTTCTAAACAGAGTAGAAGAAATAAGGAGGGACTTTATTCCTTTATTCTAGCCATTATTCATCTGCATTTCTTAGCTTTCCCTGGCACCTCTCTCTCTACTGCCTAGATTAGGTTAAGCCCCTCACTATACATTCTCACAGCACTGTCCTCTTTTCTTACACTTATTACTAATCATTTGTGTAATTATTTATTTAACATCTGTCTTATTTATTACTGAATCCTTATTATCTAGAACAGTGCCTGGCATACATAGTAAGAGTGCAATCAATGAATTGCTGCTGAGTGATTAAGTATGTGCTCAAACAAGTTCTATACCATAAAGAATGAGAAAAATAATCTTGGTTTCAAAACTTTTAAGGCCATGAGGTCTTCTACCATCACGGGATATAATGTGACTCTGTGACCCAGTTATTCTTTTCAGCAAGACTACAGGCTAATTTTCTCAATAGGCCACATTAAGCCATTAAATGGCTGTCATCCATATGCCTAGCTGAGCTAACCTGTTAAAGAAAACCATTTCATTTTATTCTCCTGGAATTCAGGTACAATTTAACTTCTTGGCATTAGAGCATAACTTGGGACTCTTATTTTTAGTTTCCTGGAAAAAATGCAGATTTGAACACAATTGCTACAAATAGATAAGGCCTACCCTCACAGGCCCATTTGCAGGTGCTCTCTGTTTCCTTGTACAGTCATTTGTCTCTAGGTTTGAATGCTTTTCCAACACCCGTTTTGGCAGTTGAAAATAGAGTTCTAGCCAATATAGATGCATTATTACCACAAAATGCAATTTGCTGCCACACATTGTGTTCAGATAATGGGAAAGAATAGAATTCATCCCAACAACTGTGCTCAAACAGTTGTGCTCAAAGAAATGATACCACAGAGTGAGCCATTCTCAGTTTTCTGAATCATTTAAATGGTTTCATTGTAAACCATTCCTTTGTCAACTATTTTTCAAAGGGAAAATAAAGGCTTAAAGGAATTTCTTTTCTTAAAGAAACAGAATTTGCAGCAGAATCAGAAATATGTCATGATATATACTTATTTATATATATAATATACATGTTGACTTTGATTACTAGATGACTTTTGTAAGGTTGGGACCACACCATTAATTCTTTGAGTTTCCTGGATGCATCAGGCATGGAATGGTGTGGACAACATGGAAGTGTTACCTATAGGCAGTTGGTGGGGCATAGCGGAAAATGGGATTTAGAGGTAGAAAAGTTTGGGTATCAACCTTGCTGTTGCTATCATTCGCTCTATATGTGACTGTGGAAAAATTACCCTTTCTGCCACTTCATAGGTTTGCTGAGTGCCAAATAAGACAATGCAGCTTTACAGTTTAAATAGTATAGGAGAAACTTTTTTTTAGTTACTGTAGAATTAATGTATTCTTATATGAACTATAAAACTAATTCGAGTTTCATATATGAAACTATAATGAAATAATATGAATAATAATATGAAATATTATCATAAAATTTGTTTCACTGTATATTTGCTTCTGAGAGTTTTATTGATACGTATCAAATCCCAAGAAGCCCTGGTGGCACAGTGGTTAAGTGCTCACCTGCTAACAGGAAGATCAGAGGTTCGAACCCACCAGCTGCTCAGTGGGAGAAAATTGTGGCAGTCTGCTGTGTAAAGATTTACAGCATTGACTAGCCCAGGGGCAAGGACTAGAAGGCAGGAGGGGACAGGAAAGCTGGTGATTGGAATTCAAGGTCGAGAAGGGAGAGTGTTGACATGTTGTGGGGTTTGTAACCAATGTTACAAAACAATATCTGTGCTAACTGTTTAATGAGAAAAAGATGTCAGACAAGCTTTAGTTCCAAACGTTTTTGAAGGATGCTGTGAAGTGGAATCAAGCATCGTATGGAATACTATTCAGCAATAAAAATCAATAAACTATTGATACACAAAACAAAATGGATGAATCTCAAGCAGTTAGGTCTCGTGAAAGAAGCGAGACAAAAGCCGGTGTATACTCTGTGTTTCAATTTATATAAAACTCTAGAAAATGCAAACTAATGTGTTGGAGAGTCTCTGATTTTATGATTATTTACATGGAGTGTTGTTGTTGTTATTAGGTGCTGTCAGGTTCGTTCCAACTCATAACGACCCCATGTACAACCAAATGAAACATTGCCCAGTCCTGTGCCATCCTCGCAGTCTTTGCTATGTTTGAACCTATTGTTGCAGCCACTGTGCCAATCCATCTCCTTGAGGGTCTTCCCTTTTTTGCTGACCCTCTACTTTACCAAGCATGATGTATTTCTCCAGGGACTGGTTCCTCCTGATAACATGTCCAAAGTGCAGGAGACGAAGTCTCAGTATCTTCACTTCTAAGGAGCATTCTGGATGTTCCTCTTCCAAGATAGATTTGTTTACTCTTCTGACAGTCCAGGGTATATATTCAGTATTCTTTGCCAACACCATAATTCAAAGGCATCAATTCTTTGATCTTAATTTATTGTCCAGCTTTCATATGCATGTGAGGCAATTGAAAATACCTGTGGCTTAGGTCAGGCACACCTCAGTTCTCAACCTGACATCTTTGCTTTTGTTTTTTACATTCACTAGCAATCTTTTTTTTAATTGTGCTTTTAAGTGGAAGTTTACAGCTTATGTGTTTCTCATATAAAAATTTCATATACGCATTGTTATGTGACCCAGTTGCTCTCTCTGTAATGTGACAGCACACTCCTCCTTTCCACCCTGGATTTCCTGTGTCCTTATTCAACTAGCTCCTGTCCCATCCTGCCTTCTCATCTCACCTCTGGACAGGAGCTGCCCATTTAGTCTCATGTATCTGCTTGAACTAAGAGGACACTCTTCATGAATATCATTTTTTGTCTTATTCACCAGTCTAGTCTTTGTCTGAAGAGTTGGCTTCGGGAATGGTTTTAATTCTGGATTAACAGACGGTCCAGGGGCCATGTCTTCCGGAGTTCCTCCAGTCTCAGTCAGACCATTAAGTCTGGTCTTCTAACTAGAATTTGAGTTCTGCACCCCACTTTTCTCCTGCTCCATCAGGGACTCTCTGTTCTGTTCCCTGTTAGGGCAGTCATTGGTGGTAGCCAGGCACCATCTAGTTCTACTGGTCTCAGGCAGATGGAGTCTCTGGTTTATGTGGCCCTTTCTATCTCTTGGGCTAATATTTTCCTTGTGTCTTCAGTGTTCTTCATTCTACTTTGCTCCAGGTGGATTGGGAACAATTGATGTATTTTAGATGGAAGCTCGCTAGCTTTTAAGACCCCAGGTGCCACTCACCAAAGTGGCATGCAGAACATTTTCTTAGTACACTTTGTTATGCCAGTTGACCTAGATGTTCCCTGAAACCATGGTCTCCAGACTCCCACCCCTGCTACTCTGTCCCTAATTCAGGAAACTTCTTAGCTTTTGGATTAGTCCAGTTGTACTGACTTCCCCTGTATTGTGTGCTGTCCTTCCCTTTACCTAAAATAATTCTTGTCAACTATCTAGTTTTATCTAGTTAGTGAATCCTCCTCTACCTCCCTCCCCACCCCCGTAACTGTCAAAGGTTTTCTTCTATGTTTAAACCTTTTCTTGAGTTCTTGTAATAGTGGTTTCATAAAATATTTGTTATTTTGCGATTGACTAATTTCACTCAGCATAATGCCTTCCTGTTTCACATATTCATTGTTCTTTATCATTGCATTGTATTCCATTGTATGAATATATCATAGTTTGTTTATCCATTCTTCTGTTGTTGGGCACCTAGGTGGTTTCCATCTTTTTGTTATTGTGAACAGTGTTTCAGTGAACATGGGTGTGCATATATCTATTCATGTGATGGCTCTTACTTCTCTAGAGTATATTCCAAGGAGAGGGATTGCTGGATCTAATGGTACTTGTATTTCCAGCTTTTTAAGGAAGTGCCAAATCAATTTCCAAAGTGGTTGTATCTTGTTACATTCCCATCAGCAGTATATAAGTGTTCCAGTCTCTCCGCAACCCCTCCAACATTTATTATTTTGTGTTTTCTGGATTAATGCCAGCCTTGCTGGTGTGAGATGGAATCTCATTGTAGTTTTGATTTGGATTTCTCTAATGGCTAATGATAGCATTTCCTCATGTATCTGTTAGCCACCTGAATATCGTCTTTGGTGAAGTGCCTGTTCATATCCTTTGTCCATGTTTTAATTGGGTTTTTTGTCTTTTTGTTGTTGAGGTCTTGCCGTGTCTTGTAGATTTTAGAGATTAGAGTCAGATCAGATATGTTGTAGCCAACAATTTTTCGCTAGTTTGTTGGTTGTCTTTTTTACTCTTTTGATGAGTGTGTTTGATTTTGAAGAGCACCAATTTATCTAGTTTCTCTTCTGATGTTTGTGCATTTTTAGTAATGTTTTGCGTTCTGTTTATGCCATGTATTAGGGTTCCTAGCGTTGTCCTTATTTTTTCTTCCATGATCTTTATCGTTTTAGATTTTGTATTTAGATTTTTGATCCATTTTGAGTTAGTTTTTGTGCATGGTGTGAGGTATGGGTCATGTTTCATTTTTTTGCAGGTGGATATTCAGTTATGCCAGAACCATTTATTAAATGAGATCAGGTTGGTTGATTATGGCGTTTAGATCTTCCATGTCTTTACTGAGCTTCTTTCTGGATGTTCTGTCCACTGAATGTGGTGTGTTGAAGTCTCCTATTATTGTGGAGCTATCTATTTCTCTTTTCAACGCTGTTAGAATTCGTTTTGAGTACTTTGGAGCCCTGTCATTAGGTGCATAAATATTTATTATGGTTATGTCCTTATGCTGTATTGACCGTTTAGTCATTATATGGTATCTTTCCTTATCCTTTGTAGTGGATTTTGCTTTGAAGTCTATTTTGTCAGAGATAAATATTGCCACTCCTGCTCTTTTTTTGATTGTTGTTTGCTTGATATATTTTTTCTATCCTTTGTTTTAGTTTGTTTGTGCCTTTGAGTCTTGTAGGCAGTGTATAGACAGATCATGTTTTTTTAATCCATTCTGCCACTCTCTGTCTCTTTATTGGTACATTTAGTTCATTTACATACAGCATAATTATTGATAGATAGATATGAGTTTAGTGCTGTCATTTTGATGTAATTTCTGTGTGTGTGTTGTTGACAGTTTCTTTGTTCCAATTAACTTTCTGTGGTGAGTCTTTTTTACGTATTTTCTTTTCATTGTTGTTGATTTTGTATTTGCTGAGTCTTTATGTTTTTCTTGTTTTTTATTTTGATGTGTAGGATTATTAGTTTCCTTTGCAGTTACCTTAATACTTACCTCTATTTTTCTAAGTTTTAATCAATCTTTTATTTCTTTATATTGGCTTGACTTCCTGTCCATAGGAAAGATCCGTGACTACATCTTTTTTGTTTTAATGTTGTCATCTTTTACATATTGATGTCTCTGTTTCCCTATTTTCAGTGTTATAGCTTTGGCTTATTTGTGTCTTCCCTATCTGGGTTGATATCTGGTTGTTCTATCCTGTGTTCTGCTCTTGGGTTGCTATCCGATATTATTATTTTCTAACCAGAGGACTCCCTTTAGTATTTCTTGTAATTTTCATTTGGTTTTTTACAAATTCCCTAAACTTCTGTTTATCTAGAAATGCCCTAATTTCACCATCATATTTGAGAGACAGTTTTGCTGTATATATAATTCTTGGCTGGCTATTTTTTTTCCTTCAAGGCTTTATATACATCATCACATGGCCTTCTTGCTTGCCTGGTTTCTGCTGAGTAGTCAGAGCTAGACTTATTGACTGTCCTTTGTAGATGACTTTTCATTTATCCCCAGCAGCTCTTAAAATTCTCTCTTTATCTTTGATTTTAACAATTTTGTTTATGTCTTGGTGACTTTCTTTTGGGATCTACCTTGTGTGGGGTTTGATAAGCTTTTTGGATAGATATTTTCTCACCTTTATGATATCAGGGAAGTTTTCTGCTGCCAAATCTACAACAATTCTCTCTGTATTTTCTGTTATCCCCTTCTGTTCTGGTACTGCAATCACTCGTAGGGTATTCTTCTTGATAAAGACCCATTTAATTCTTAGGGTTTCCTCATTTTTTTTAATTCTTTTATCTGAATTTTTTCCTCAAATAAGTTGTTATCAAGTGCTTTATCTTCAGTCTCACTAAATCTGACTTCCATTGCCTCAATTCTGCTCCTATGACTTTCTATTCAGTTAATTCTGAAATTTTATTGTTAACATTTTGGACTTCTGTTTGCTGTCTCTCTATGAATTCTTGCAGCCTGTTAAGTTTATCAGTATGCCCTTGTATAATCTTCTTAATTTCCTGTATTGCTTTGTCTGTATGTTCCTTGGCTTCTTCTGTGTTTTGCCTGATCTCCTTCCTGGTCTCTTAAAGAGCTCTGTATATTAATCTTCTGAATTCTGCCTCCAGTAATTCCAAGAAGTTATATTCCTTTGGCAGGTTTCCTGATTCTTTGTTTTGGGCGCTTGCTGAAGCCATCGTGGTCTTCCTCTTTATGTGATTTGATGTTGACCATTTTCTCTGAGCCGTAAGTTATTATATTTATTTATTTTGTATTTGCTTACTGTATCCTGGCTTCTTGGTATTTTTCAATATGCCCAAATAGGCTAGTTGTATGAGCTAGTTTGATTATTGGCTGCACTGAAGTTCTCACATCCTGTCACCAGGAACTGTTACTGGGTATGTGAGCCCAGGAGTCTGTTTACTTTTCTTGTATGAGTTCAGCTTAAGTGTCTAGGTAGTCAGTCATCAAGTTTGTGGTACAGGGTCTCACCTACAGTCCTAGAAGGGCAGGGGTGATTGGAGTAGTCACAGGTATCTGGCTGCAGTAGGGGGTCATGCACTGAGCAAGGCTGGGGGCTGACAGCTGCTCCTCAGTGTCTGGGAGGAAAGCGTGTCCCTGTTCCCTAGACCGCATAGGTAGGTAAGTTTTGCATTTGGATTTTGGGCCCCCAATGCTGTTGGCTGTAAGGACTGGGAGGCAACACTTATATTCTTGAATGCTTGTCACAGGTGGCTAGTTGGTCTGGGTGGAGCCACAACTTTTCAGGCCCTTTATGTGGGTAGGTGAGGATCCTGCTTAATGGGCAGTGTAGTGTCAAATGTCACCAATTTGCCATTCCACCTTATAGCTGATACAGTTGAGAATAGAATTCAGGTATATACCCTGTTGTACTGTGCTAATGTCCTATGCTGTTGAAATGGTCTCACAGAGGTCTATGAAGGGATAAAAGGCATTCAAAGTCCATGGACCCCTTTTTTCCTGTGCCTAGGCAAAGGGGCTGTACCTGGCCTGAGTTCCCGGCTTAGGGAAGCTGACAGATTATTTCTGCCTGTTTGTTAATTTTTCCCCTCTCCAAAGCCGGGAGAATGGCTCAGGGTAAGCAACAGCTCCTACTTCTGCCCAAGGGAAGCAGCCAATGCTGAAGCCAGCCCAGGACCCGGTGCAGAGTGGGGAGGGAGCAGGTAAATGGGAGAGAGGTTCTACCCAAAGGGGGTGTTTTTTCATCCATGCAGTAGGTTAGATGCGTGAACTTATCTTCCTTTTTTCCTTTTTTTTTTATTGTGCATTAAGTGAAAGTTTAAAAATCAAGTCAGTCTCTCATACAAAAACTTATACACACCTTGCTATGTACTCCTAGCTACTCTCCCCCTAATGAGACAGCACACTCCTCTCCACCCTGTATTCCCCGTGTCCATTCAACCAGCTCCTGTCCCCCTCTGCCTCTCACCTCGTCCCCAGACAAGAGTTGCCCATATAGTCTCATGTGTCTACTTTAGCCAAGAAGATCACTTCTCACCAGTATCATTTTCTGTCTTATAGTCCAGTCCAATCCCTGTCTGAAGAGTTGTATTCGGGAATAGTTCCAGTCTTGAGCTAAGAAAGGGTCCAGGGACCATGACCTCTGGCATGCCTCTGATCTTAGTCAAACCATTAAGTCTGGTCCTTTTACTAGAATTTGAGATCCGCATCCCACTGTTCTCCTGCTCCATCAGGGATGCTCTGTTGTGTTCCTTGTCAGGGCAGTCATCGGTGGTAGCCGGGCACCATCTAGTTCTTCCAGTCTCAGGCTGATGTAGTCTCTGGTTTATGTGGTCCTTTTTGTCCCTTGGGCTCATCTTTACCTTATGTCTTTGGTGTTCTTCATTCTCCTTTGCTCCAGGTGGGTTGAGACCAACTGGTGCATCTTAGATGGCCACTTGCTAGCATTTAAGATCCCAGATGCCTCTCACCAGAGTGGGATGCAGAACGTTTTCTTAATACATTTTGTTATGCCAGCTGACCTAGATGTCCCATGAAACCATGGTCTCCAAACCCCCGCCCCTGCTACACTGGCCTTCAAAGCATTCGGTTGTATTCAGGAAACTTCTTTGCTTTTGGATTAGGCCAGTTGTGCTGACCTCTCCTGTACTGTGTGTTATCTTTCTTTTCACCTAAAATAGTTCCTGTTTACTATCTAATTAGTGAATACCTCTCTCCTTCCCTCCCCACCCTCGTAATCATCAAAGAATATTTTCTTCTGTGTATAAACTGTTTTTGAGTTCTTCTAATTGTGTTCTCATACTTTACTTGTCCTTTTGCTACTAACCAATTTCACTAAGTATAATGCTGTCCAGATTACTCCATGTTATATTTCATGGATTCGTTGTTTTTCTTAATCATTGTGTAGTATTCCATTATGTGAATATGCCATAATTTATTCATCTGTTCATCTGTTGATGGGCACCTTGGTTGCTTCCATCTGTTTGCTATTGTAAACAGTGCTGCAGTGAACACGGGTGTGCATATAGCTGTTCGTGTGAAGGATCTTATTTCTCTAGGATATATTCCAAGGAGTGGGATTGCTGGGTTGTACGGTAGCTCTATTTCTAGCTTTTTATGGTAGCACCAAATTGATTTCCAAAGTGGTTGTAACATTTTGCATTCCCACCAGCAGTGTATAAGTGTTCCAGTCTCTCCACAACCTCTCTGACGTTTATTATTTTGTGTTTTTGCATCAGTGCTACCCTTGTGGGGGTGAGATGGTATCTCATTGTAGTTTTGATTTACATTTATCTAACGGCTAATGATCATGAGCATTTCCTCATGTATTTATTAGCATCCTGAATGTCTCCTTTGGTGCTTGTTCATATCCTTTGCCCATTTTTTAATTGGGTTATTTGTCTTTTTGTTGTTGAGGTTTTGCAGTGTCATGTAGATTTTGAGATCAGATGCTGATCAGAATTGTCATAGCCAAAAACTTTTTCCCACTCTGTAGTTAATCTTTTTTACTCTTTTGGTAGAATCTTTGGATGAACATAGGTGTTTGATTTTTAGGAGCTCCCAGTTATCTAGTTTCTCTTCTGGTGTTTGTGCATTGTTAGTAATGTTTAGTATACTGTTTATGCCATGTATTAGGGCTCCTAGCATTGTCCCTAGATTTTCTTCCATGATCTTTGTCGTTTTAAATTTTATATTTAGATCTTTGACCCTTTTTGAGTTACTTTTTGTGCATGGTATGAGGTGTGGGTCATGTTTCATTTTTTCTGCAGATGGATATCCAGTTATGTCAGCACCATTTGTTAAAGAGGGTGTCTTTCCCCAATTAACAGAGTTGGGGCCTTTGTCAAATATCAACTCCTCATATGTAGATGGATTTATGTCTGGATTCTTAATTCTGTTCCATTGGTCTATGTATCCATTGTTGTACCAGTAGCAGGCTGTTTAAACTACTATGCTGGTATAATATGTTCTAAAACCAGGTAGTGTGAGGCCTCCCACTTTGTTTTTCTTTTTCAGTAATGCTTTACTTATCTGGGGCCTCTTTCCCTTCCATATGAACCTGGTGATTTGTTTCTCCATCTCATTAAAAAATATCATTGGTATTTGGATCAGGATTGCCTTGTATCTATAGATTGCTTTGGGTACAATAGACATTTTTACAACGTTGAGTCTTTCTTTCCATGAGCAAGGTATGTTTTTCCTCTTATGTAGGTCTCTGTTGGTGTCTTTAAGTAGTGTCTTGTAGTTTTCTTTGTATAGGTCTTTTACGTCTCTGGTTAGATTTATTCCCAAGTATTTTATTTCTTTGGGGGCTATTGTAAATGGTAATAATTTGGTGATTTCCTCTTCCATGTTCTCTTTGTTGGTACAGAGGAATCCAACTGATTTTTGTATGTTTATCTTGTATCCTGATGTTCTGCTGAACTCTTCTGTCAGTTTCAGTAGTTTTCTTGAGGATTCTTTAGGGTTTTCTGTGTATAAGATCATGTCATCTGCAAATAGAGATACTTTTACATCTTTGCAAATTTGGAAGCCCTTCATTTCTTTTTGCTTTCTAAATGCTCTGGCAAGGACCTCCAGCACAGTGTTGAATAAGAGTGGTGATAAAGGGCATCCTTCTCTGGTTCCCGTTCTCAAGACTGTCTCTATTTAGGATGATGTTGGCTGTTGGCTTTGTATAAATGCCCATTTATTATGTTGAGGAATTTTCCTTCTATTCCTATTTTGCTGAGAGTGTTTATCACAAATGTGTGTCAGACTTTGTCAAATGCCTTTTCTGCATCAATTGAGAAGAACATGAGGCTGTTTCCTTTTGTTTTATTTATATGGTGGATTACATTGATTGTTTTTCTAGTATTGAACCATCCCTGCATACTTGGTATGAATCCCACTTGGTCACGGTGTATTATTTTTTTGTTATGTTATTGAATTCTATTGGCTAGAATTTTATTGAGGATTTTTATGTCTAAATTCATGAGGGATATAGGTCTGTAATTTTCTTTTTTTGAGGTGTCTTTACCTGGTTTTGGTATTAGGGGAATGCTGGCTTCATAGAATGAGTTTGGGAGTATTCCGTCCTTTTCTATGCTCTGACATACTTTTAGTAGTACTGGTGTTAACACTTCTCTGAAAGTTTAATAGAATTCTGCAGTGAAGCTGTCACGGCCACGGCTTTTCTTTATTATATATTTCTTTATTGGGAGTTTTTAAATTGCCTTTTCAGTTTCTTTTGTTGTGGGTTTATTTAGTTGTTCTACGTCTGTTTGTGTTAGTTTAGGTGGGTAGTGTGTTTCTAGACATTTGTTCATTTCTTCCAGGTTTTCAAATTTGTTAGAGTACAATTTTTCATAGTAATCTGATATTATCCTTATAATTTCAGTTGGGTCGGTTATGGTAACACCCATCTCATTTCTTATTCGGGTTGTTTGCTTTGTCTCCTATTTTTCTTTTGTCAATCTGGCCAGTGGCTTATCAATTTTGTTAATCTTTTGAAAGAACCAGCTTTTGGTCTTGTTAACTCTTTCAATTGTCTGTCTATCCTCTATTTCATTTAATTCTGCTCTAATTTTTATTATTTGTTTTCTTCTGTTGTCTTAGGGGTTTTGCTGTTGTTGTCGTCATTGCTGTCTTTCTGTTTGTTCAAGTTGTAGCGGTAATTTGATTTTGGCCCTTTTTTCTTTTTGGATGTGTGCATTTATTGCTATGAACTGACCTCTGAGTACTGCTTTAGCTATGTCCCAAAGGTTCTGATAGGAAGTGTTTTCATTCTCATTAGATTCTACGAATTTGTTTATTCCGTTCTTAATTTCTTCTAAAACCCAGTCATTTTTGAGCAAGGTGTTGTTCAGTTCCCATGTGTTTGATTTCTTTTCCCTGCTTTTTTTGTTACTGATTTCTACTTTTTATGTCTTCATAGTCAGAGAAGGTGCTTTGTAATATTTCGATGCTTTGGATTCTGTTAAGGCTTGCTTTATGATCTAATATGTGGTCTATTCTAGAGAATGTTTCATGTGTGTTGGG
Source organism: Loxodonta africana (assembly GCF_030014295.1). Classification (NCBI taxonomy): domain Eukaryota; kingdom Metazoa; phylum Chordata; class Mammalia; order Proboscidea; family Elephantidae; genus Loxodonta; species Loxodonta africana. The sequence goes on along the minus strand of NC_087360.1, from coordinate 42,190,422 downwards.
AAAGAAAGCAAACTTGACTGCTGTTGGGTGGAGTGTTCTGTATATGTCTATGAGGTCAAGTTGGTTGATTGTGGCATTTAGCTCTTCCATGTCTTTATTGAGCTTCTTTCTGGATTTTCTGTCCTTCACTGGAAGTAGTGTATTGAAGTCTCCTTCTATTATTGTTGAGCTGTCTATCTTTCTTTTCAGTGGTGTTAGACTTTGTTTTATGTACCATGAAGCCCTGTCGTTGGGTGCGTAAATATTTAATATGGTAATATCCTCCTGATATATTATCCCTTTAATCATTATATAGTGTCTTTCCTTATCCTTTATGGTGGATTTAACTTTAAAGTCTTTTTTTGTCAGAAATAAACATTGTCACAGGTGCTCTTTTTTGATTGTTGTTTGCGTTATATATATATATTTCTATCCTTTGAGTTCTAGTTTGTGTCTTCAAGTCTAAGGTGTGTCTCTTGTAGGCAGCAAATAGACGGGTCTTGTTTTTTCATCCAGTCTGCCATTCTCTGTCTATTGATGCAGTTGGTTCATTTACATTCAGTGTAATTTTGGATGGGTATGAGTTTAGTGCTGTCATTCTGATGTCTTTTTTTGTGTGTTGTTGACAGATTCTTTTTTCAACTTAATTTTTTATGCTGAGTAGTTTTTCTTTATAATTGTCTTTTCCTCTGTTTCATTGTTGTTGATTTTGTTTTTGCTGAGTATTTATGTTTATCTTCTATCTTCTTTTTTTTTATTGTACCTTAGATGAAGGTTTACAGAACAAACTAGTTTCTCATCAAACAGTTAGTTTCTCATCAAACGCACATTGTCTTCTGACACTGGTTAACAGCCCCACAATATTTCAATGCTCCTCCTCCTCAAACCTGGATTCCCTATTATCAATGTTCCTGTTCCTTCCTGCCTTCCAGTCCCTGCCCCGGGGCTGGTGTACCACTTTAGTCTTGTTTTTTTCCATGGGCCTGTTCAATCTTTGACTGAAGGCTAAACCTTGGGAGTGACCTGTTACTGAGCTGAAAATATGTCCAGAGGCTATACTCTTATCGTTTCTCCAGTCTGTGTCAGGCCAGCAGGTCTAGTCTTTCTTTCTGACTTAGAATTCTGTTCTCTGTTTTTCTCCACTTCTGTCCGGGACCCTCTATTGTGATCCCTGTCAGAGCAGTCACTGGTCGTACCCGGGCACCATCTAGTCATACTGGTCTAAGTCTAGTGGAGGCCATGGTAGATGTCATCTATTAGTCCTTTTGACTAATCTTTCCCTTGTACTTCAGTTTTTTTCATTCTTTCTTGTTACCAAAGGAGTGAGACCAGTGGAGTATCCTGGATGACTGCTCACAGGCTTTTTTTTTTTTTAATAATTTTTATTGTGCTTTAAGTGAAAGTTTACAAATCAAGTCAGTCTGTTACATATAAGCGTATATACGCCTTACTCCATACTCCCACTTACTCTCTCCCTAATGAGTTAGCCCACTCCCTCCTTCCAGTCTCTCCTTTCGTGATGGTTTTGCCAGTTTCTAACCCTCTCTACCCTCCCATCTCCCCTCCAGACAGGAGATGCCAACACAGTCCCAAGTGTCCACCTGATACAAGTAGCTCACTCTTCATCAGCGTCTCTCTCCAACCCACTGTCCAGTCCCTTCCATGTCTGATAAGTTGTCTTCGGAAATGGTTCCTGTCCTGGGCCAACAGAAGGTTCAGAGACCATGACCGCCGGGATTCTTCTAGTCTCAGTCAGACCATTAAGTCTGGTCTTTTTATGAGAATTTGGGGTCTGCATCCCACTGTTTTCCTCCTCCCTCAGGGGTTCTCTGTTGTGCTCCCTGTCAGGGCAGTCATCGGTTGTGGCCAGGCACCATCTAGTTCTTCTGGTCTCAGGATGATGTAAGTCTCTAGTTCATGTGGCCCTTTCTGTCTCTTGGGCTCATAGTTATCGTGTGACCTTGGTGTTCTTCATTCTCCTTTGCTCCAGGTGAGTTGAGACCAATTGATGCATCTTAGATGGCCGCTTGTTAGCGTTTAACACCCCAGACACCACACTTCAAAGTGGAATGCAGAATGTTTTCATAATAGAATTATTTTGCCAATTGACTTAGAAGACCCCTTAAGCTATAGTGTCCAAACCCCCGCCCTTGCTCCGCTGACCTTCAAAGCATTCAGTTTATCCAGGAAACTTCTTTGCTTTTGGTTCAGTCCAGTTGAGCTGACCTTCCGTGTATTGAGTATTATCCTTCCCTTTACCTAAAGTAGTTCTTATCTACTCACTAATCAGTAAATAACCCTCTTCCACCCTCCCTCCCTCCCCCCCCCATAACCACAAAAGAATGTGTTCTTCTCAGTTTATACTATTTCTCAAGATCTTATAATAGTGGTCTTATACAATATTTGTGCTTTTGCCTCTGACTAATTTCACTCAGAATAATGCCTTCCAGGTTCCTCCATGTTAGGAAACGTTTCACAGATTCATCACTGTTCTTTATCGATGCGTAGTATTCCATTGTGTGAATATACCATGATTTATTTAACCATTCATCCATTGATGGACACTTTGGTTGCTTCCAGCTTTTTGCTATTATAAACAGTGCTGCAATAAACATGGGTATGCATATATCTGTTTGTGTAAAGGCTCTTATTTCTCTAGTGTATATTCTGCGAAGGGGATTTCTGGGTTGTATGGTAGTTCTATTTCTAACTTTTTAAGAAAACGCCAGATAGACTTCTGAAGTGGTTATACCATTTTACATTCCCACCAGCAGTGTATAAGAGTTCCAATCTCTCCGCAGCCTCTCCAACATTTATTATTTTGTGTTTTTTGGATTAATGACAGCCTTGTTGCAGTCAGATGTTATCTCATCGTAGTTTCAATTTGCATTTCTCTAATGGCTAATGATCGAGAGCATTTTCTCATGTATCTGTTAGCTGCCTGAATATCTTCTTTAGTGAAGTGCGTGTTCATATCCTTTGCCCACTTTTTTTTTTAATAATTTTTATTGTGCTTTAAGTGAAAGTTTAATGTTGTCCCTATTTTTTCTTCCATGATCTTTATCGTTTTAGTCTTTATGTTTAGGTCTTTGATCCACTTGGAGTTAGTTTTTGTGCATGGTGTGGGGTATGGGTCCTGTTTCATTTTTTTGCAAATGGATATCCAGTTATGCCAGCACCATTTGTTAAAAAGACTATCTTTTCCCCACTTAACTGACACTGGGCCTTTGTCAAATATCAGCTGCTCATATGTGGATGGATTTATATCTGGGCTCTTAATTCTGTTCCATTGGTCTATGTGCCTGTTGTTGTACCAATACCAGGCTGTTTTGACTACTGTGGCTGTATAATAGGTTCTGAAATCAGGTAGAGTGAGGCCTCCCACTTTCTTCTTCTTTTTCAGTAATGCTTTACTTGTTCGGGGCTTCTTTCCCTTCCATATGAAGTTGGTGATTTGTTTCTCCATCACATTAAAAAATGTCAATGGAATTTGGATTGGAAGTGCATTGTATGTATAGATGGCTTTTGGTAGAATAGACATTTTTACTATGTTAAGTCTTCCTATCCATGAGCAAGGTATGTTTTTCCACTTAAGTAGATCCTTTTTAGTTTCTTGCACTAGTACTTTGTAGTTTTCTTTGTATAGGTCTTTTACATCTTTGGTAAGATTTATTCCTAAGTATTTTATCTTCTTGGGGGCTCCTGTGAATGGTATTGATTTGGTGATTTCCTCTTCGATGTTCTTTTTGTTGATGTAGAGGAATCCAAGTGATTTTTGTATGTTTATCTTATAACCTTAGATGCTTCCAAACTCTTCTATTAGTTTCAGTAGTTTTCTGGAGGATTCCTTAGGGTTTTCTGTGTATAAGATCATGTCATCTGCAAATAGAGATAATTTTACTTCTTCCTTGCCAATCTGGATGTCCTTTATTTCTTTGTCTAGCCTAATTGCTCTGGCTAAGACCTCTAGCACAATGTTGAATAAGAGCGTTGATAAAGGGCATCCTTGTCTGGTTCCTGTTCTCAAGGGAAATGCTTTCAGGCTCTCTCCATTTAGAGTGATATTGGCTGTTGTGATGCCCTTAATTATGTTGAGGAATTTTCCTTCAGTTGCTGTTTTGCTGAGAGTTTTTGTCATGAGTGTGTGTTGGACTTTGTCAAATGCCTTTTCTGCATCAATTGATAAGATCATGTGGTTTTTGTCTTTTGTTTTATTTATATGGTGGATTACATTAATGGTTTTTCTAATATTAAACCAGCCTTGCATACCTGGTATAAATCCCACTTGGTCGTGGTGGATTATTTTTTTCATATGTTGTTGAATTCTATTGGGTAGAATTTTATTGAGGATTTTTGCATCTATATTCATGAGGGATATAGGTCTGTAATTTTCTTTTTTTGTGGTGTCTTTTTTTTTTTTTTTTAAACCTGGTTTTGGTATCACGGATATGGTGGCTTCATAGAATGAGTTAGGTAGTATTCCATCATTTTCTATGCTTTGAAATACCTTTAGTAGTAGTGGTGTTAACTCTTCTCTGAAAGTTTGGTAGAACTCTGCAGTGAAGCCATCCGGGCCAGGGCTTTTTTTTGTTGGGAATTTTTTGATTACCTTTTCAGTTTCTTTTTGTTGTTGTTGTTATGGGTCTATTTAGTTGTTCTACTTCTGATTGTGTTAGTTTGAATCATCTGATATGATTCTTTTAATTTCAGTTGGGTCTGTTGTGATGTGGCCCATCTCGTTTCTTATTTGGGTTATTTGTTTCCTTTCCTGTATTTCTTTAGTCAGTCTGGCCAATGGTTTATCAATTTTGTTAATTTTTTCAAAGAACCAGCTTTTGGCTTTGTTAATTCTTTCAATTGTTTTTCTGTCCTCTAATTCATTTAGTTCAGCTCTAATTTTTATTATTTGTTTTCTTCTGGTGCCTGATGGATTCTTTCGTTGCTCATTTTCTATTTGTTCAAGTTGTAGGGACAGTTCTCTGATTTTGGCTCTTTCTTCTTTTTGTATGTGTGCATTTATCGATATAAATTGACCTCTGAGCACTGCTTTTGCTGTGTCCCAGAGGTTTTGATAGGAACTGTTTTCATTCTCATTGCATTCTATGAAATTCTTTATTCCCTCCTTAATGTCTTCTATAACCCAGTCTTTTTTCAGGAGGGTATTGTTCAGTTTCCAAGTATTTGATTTCTTTCCCTGATTTTTTTGTTATTGATTTCCACTTTTATGGCCTTGTGGTCTGAGAAGATGCTTTGTAATATTTCGATGCTTTGGATTCTGCAAAGGTTTGTTTTATGACCTAATATGTGGTCTATTCTAGAGAATGTTCCATGTGCACTAGAAAAAAAAGTGTACTTTGCAGCTGTCGGGTGGAGTGTTCTCTATAAGTCTATGAGGTCAAGGTTGTTGATTGTAGCAATTAGGTCTTCCGTGTCTCTATTGAGTTTCTTACTGGAAGTCCTGTCCTTCTCTGAAAGTGGTGTGTCAAGTCTCCTACTATAATTTGGGAGGTGTCTTTCTCACTTTCAGTTCTGTTAAAGTTCGTTTTATGTATCTTGCAGCCCTGTCACTGGGCGCATAAATATTTAATACGGTTATATCTTCCTGGTCAATTGTCCCTTTAATCATTATGTAGTGTCCTTCTTTATCCTTTGTGGTGGATTTAACTTTAAAATCTATTTTGTCAGAAATTAATATTGCCACTCCTGCTCTTTTTCGCTTGTTGTTTGCTTGATATATTTTTTTCCATCCTTTGAGTTTTAGTTTGTTTGTGTCTCTAACTCTAAGGTGTGTCTCTTGTAGGCAGCATATAGACGGATCGTGTTTCTTTATCCAGTCTGAGACTCTGTCTCTTTGTTGGTGCATTTAGTCCATTTACATTCAGCATAATTAAAAAAAAATTTTTTTATGTGTTTAGTGCTGTCATTTTGACGCCTTTCTGTGTGTGTTGTTGAGAATTTCATTTTTCCACTTACTTTTTTGTGCTGAGATGTTTTTCTTTGTAAATTGTGTGTTCCTCATTTTCATAGTAGTTGAATTTATGTTTGCTGAGTCGTTATGTTTTTCTTGGTTTTTATTTTAGTTTTGGAAATGTGATACCTCTTTGTGGTTACCTTAATATTTACCCCTATTTTTCTGAGTAAAAACCTAACTTGTATTGTTCTGTATCGCCTTGTTTCCCTCTCCATATGGCAGTTCTGTGCCTCCTGTATTGAGTCCCTCTTTTTGATTATTGTGATCTTTTACATATTGACTTCAATGATTCCCTGTTTTGAGCATTTTTTTGTTTTTAAAATTAATCTTAATTTGTTTTTGTGATTTCCCTATTTGAGTTGATATCAGGATGTTCTGTTGTGTGACCTTGTGTTGTGCTGGTATCTGATATTATTGATTTTCTGACCAATTTCCTTTAGTATTTCTTGTAGCTTTGGTTTGGTTTTTGCGAATTCTCTAAGCTTGTGTTTACCTGTAAATATCTTAATTTCGCCTTCATATTTCAGAGAGAGTTTTGCTGGATATATGATCCTTGGCTGGCAGTTTTTCTCCTTCAGTGCTCTGTATATGTCATCCCATTCCCTTCTTGCCTGCATGGTTTCTGCTGAGTAGTCTGAACTTATTCTTATTGACTCTCCTTTGTAGGAGACCTTTCTTTTATCCCTGGCTGCTTTTAAAATTTTCTCTTTATCTTTGGTTTTGGCAAGTTTGATGATAATATGTCTTGGTGATTTTCTTTTTGGATCAATCTTAAATGGGTTTCAATAAGCATCTTGGATAGATATCCTTTTGTCTTTCATGATGTTAGGGAAGTTTTCTGCCAACAGATCGTCAACTATTCTCTCTGTATTTTCGGTTATCCCTCCCTGTTCTGGAACTCCAATCACATGCAAGTTATTCTTCTTGATAGAGTCCCACATGATTCTTAGGATTTCTTCATTTTTTTTAATTCTCTTATCTGATTTTTTTTCAACTATATTGGTGTCAATTGCCTTATTCTCCACCTTGCCCACTCTGCATTCCAATTGCTCGAGTCTGCTCCTCTGACTTCCTATTGTGTTGTCTAATTCTGTAATTTTATTGTTAATCTTTGAATTTCTGAATGCTGTCTCTCTATGGATTCTTGTAGCTTATTAATTTTTCCACTATGTTCTTGAATAATCTTTTGATTTCTTCAACTGCTTTATCAGTGTGTTCCTTGGCTTTTTCTGTAGATTGCCTTATTTCATTTCCGAGGTCATCCCTGATGTCTTGAAGTATTCTGTAAATTAGTTTTTTATATTCTGCATCTGGCAATTCCAAGATTGTATCTTCATTTGGGAAAGATTTTGATTCTTTAATTTGGGGAGTTATACAAGCAATCATGGTCTGCTTCTTTATGTGGTTTGATATCGACTGCTGTCTCCGAGCCATCTATAAGATATTGTAATGATTTATTTTATATTTGCTCACTGAGTCTTATCTTGTTTTGTTTTCTTTTAATATACGTGGATGGGCTACTAGATTGCACTGTCTTGATTGTTGTAGCCCTTGAATCACTTATGTCCTATTACCAGCTGGTTTGGGCTGTTACCAGATATATAAGCATAAGAGTCCATTCACTATTCTTGAGTAGAATCTGATATTGGGTCACCAAGTGTGTGGTGCAGACTGTCACCTATCCACCTAGAGAAGTAGTGGTGATAGTTGTGTGTGCCAGATTCTGGTAGCAGCAGGGGGTCACACTCCGGGGGGGCAGGATGCTGATAGGCATCCCTCACGTGCCAGTGAGGTAGGTGTGTTTCTGTTCCTAAAGCACTTTGGTGGGTGGGCTCTGCAGCTGTAGCTTAGGCACCCAGTGTATGTACGTCTACAGATTGGTAGGTGTCACCATCCTCAGACCCCCAAGGCGGGAGGCTAGGTGGTCTGGGGGGAGCTTCAGCCCTCAGTTCCCCATTGTGCGTCAGTGAAGGCTCTGTTTAATACGCAGAGATATCAGACCTGGGAAACTTGTCTTTCCAGTAATTGGTAAAACAATTACAGTCAGATCCGTATCAGAATTGCCTTTGCAGTATAATAGCCACCTTGTTTCCTGTAGGGATGAAAGCCCAAGACTGTGGATCTCATATGCTTGGCTGGAGCTGGTTCTGTAGTTTTAGTCCAATTTGGGGAAGTCAGGGAAGGATTTTTGGTCCCTGGGTTTTTTGTAGCTGCTTCTCTCAGGCCAGGAGAATGGGTTAGGAAAAGACCCCCACCCCCCAAAAAAAACCACAGAGCACTTCACTCTCTGGCTCGGGAAATTCAAATGTTAATGAAGCCACCTGGAAAGGGGAGGGGAGGGATCAGATAGATAGGAGAGAATAACACCCTGGAATATAGACAGTTATTTATCTTGCTTGTGATGACTGTTTTATCTGAGATTCCCGAGGGGTGTGTAGCCTGTGTGCATTGGCTGGGTCGAGATTGCCCCCGAGGGTCAGGCCCACGTCCTGTGCTTGTGCTGTCTCAGAAGCCGTGGTCAGTTCCTCCACTCCCAGTCCAGAGCCCAGCGCCAAGGTTCCCTGGCTGGCACGCCACACTACAAGCTCCAAAACCAGTCACTGCCTCCCGGTGACTTCTCCTCCTGTCAGCCGCGTCGCTGCACTGCCTGCGTGTACTGGCTGGGCTTTCCCCGAGGTCAGTTCAGGGGGCTAGGGCTGCATCCCATGTTGTGCCATCTCAGGATGCCGTGCTCAGCTCCTCTGCGCCCAGTTCAAAGCCCGGCACCAAGGTTTTTTGACTGGGATGCTGGCTCCAGGCTCCGAAAATAGTCGTTGCTTCCCCATGGTTGCTTGTTCTCAGTCTCTGTCACTCAGGTCAACTCTTTAGATCTGTGTTTGATGGTCAGGGTTCGTAGATTGTCATGTATGTGATCGATTGACTTGTTTTTCTGAGTCTTTGTTGCAAGAGGGATCTGAGATAGCTTCTACCTAGTGAGCCATCTTGGCCCCTCGCTCACAGGCTTTTAAGACTCCAGATGTTATTCACCAAAGTAGAAAGTAGAACATATTCTTCATAAACTATGTTATGCTAATTGAGCTAGATATTTCCCAAGATCAGAGTCCCCGCAGCCCTCAGTCCGGCAGTTTGGTCCCTCAGATAGTTGGATGTGTCTAAGGAGCTACCATGACCTTGTCTTGAACAGGTTGTGCTGGCTTCCCCAGTGTTTTTGTACTGTCTTACCTTCACCAGAGTTTCCACTTATCTGTTGTCTATTAAGGGTTTTTCCAACACTACCCCTCCTCTCCCTCATAACCATCAAAGATTGTTTCTTTTTGTATGTAAGCCTTTTCTGATTTTTTACAGTGGTGGTCTCATACAATATTTGTCCTTTTGTGACTGGCTTATTTCACTCAGCATGATGCCCTCCAGATTCATCCGTGTTATGAGATGCTTCACCAATTCATCGTTGTTCTTTATCATTGTGTGATACTCCATTGTGTGTATGTACCACGGTTTGTTTATCCATTTATCTGTTGATGGACATCCCAGTTGTTCCCATCGTTTTGCTATTGAGAACGGTGCTGCAGTGAACATGGGTGTGCATATGTCTATTTGCATGACAACTCTTACATCTCTAGGTTATATTCCTAGAAGTGGGATTGTATTTTATTTTGATGTGTGGTATTGTTAGTCTCCTTTGTAGTTACCTTATTATATACCCCTGTTTTTCTAAGTTTCAACTAAACTTTTATCTCTCTATATCACCTCAACTTCCTCTCCATTCATGTACTTGTTCTGGAAGCTTGAGTAGACTGTCCGCTGCTGGGTCTCTCCTGATCTGGAAAATGCATCTAGTGTACCACTGCTTGCCTCACCACAAATGCCAGCTGATGCAGCCTGTGGGGTGCCAGTTCCTGCCGAGTCATGCCTGGCAACTCCTCACTGCTCCTGAACCTTCTCTCCCTCCCGCTGCCACTCAGTCCAATTTCTCAACTTTGCCTTTGATGATCAGGGCTCCTAGCTTGTCATGTATAATCGATTCACTTTTTTGGGGGGGTCCTTTGTTGTAAGAGGGACCACAGGAAGCATCTGACTACTCTACCACTTGGCCCCGCCTCCATCTTTGCTTTTTAACACTTTAAAGAAGTCTTTTTCAGCAGATTTTCCCAATGTAATAGATCATTTGGTTTCTTGACTGCTACTTCCGTGGGTGTCAATTGTGGATTTAAGTAAAATAACATCCTTGACAACTTCAGTCTTTTCTCTGTTTATCTTGATGTTCCTTTTTGGTCCAGTTGTGAAGATTTTTTTTTTCTGTGTGTTGAGGTGTAATTCATACTGAAGGCTATAGTCTTTGATCATCAATAAGTGCTTCAAGTCCTCTTTGCTTTCTGCAAGCAAAATTATGTCATCTGTATATCAGAGGTTGTTAATGAATCTTACTCCAATCCTGATACCGTATTCTTCTTCATATAATCCAGGTTCTTGGATAATTTGCTGAGCATACACATTGAATAAGTATGGTGAAATGATACATCTCTGACACACACCTTTCCACACAATATCCCCTTGTTCTGCTCTAAAGGCTGCCTCTTGGTTCTGTGTCCATGAGCACAATTAAGTATTCTGGAGTTCTCATTCTTCACAATGTTACCCATAATTTGCTGTGATGCACACAGCTGAATGCCTCTGCATATTCAGTAAAACACAGGTAGACAAATTTCTGGCATTCTTTGCTTTCAGCCAAGATCCATCTGACATCAGCAATGATACCTCTCATTCCTTATCCTCTTCTGATTCCGGCTTGAACTTCCGGCTGTTCCCAATCGATGTACTGCTGCAACTGCTTTTGAATGATCCTCAGCAAAATTTTACTTGCGTATAATATTAATGATATTGTTTGATAATTTCTGCATCCTATTGGATCACCTTTCTTTGGATTGGGTACAAATATGGATCTTTTCCAGTCAGTTGGCCAGGAACCTGTCTTCCAAATTTCTTGGCATAGACAAGTGAGCGCCTCCAGCGATGCATCTGTTTATTGAAAGATCTCACTTCGTATTTTGCCGATTCCTGGAGCCTTGTTTCTCGCCATTCCCTTCAGTGTAGCTTGGACTTCTTTCAGTACCATTAGCTCTTGATCATATGCTACCTCCTGAAATGGTTGAACATTGAGCAATTCTTTTTGGTTCAGTGACCCTGTGTATTCCTTCCACCTTCTTTTGATGCTTCGTGCATTGTTCCATATTTTGCCCATAGAGTCCTTGCAACTCGAGGCTTGATTTTTTTTCTTTAGTTCTTTCAGCTTGAGAAATACCGAGCATGCTCTTCTCTTATGGTGTTCTAACTCCAGGGCTTTTCACATTTCATTATAATACTTTGTCTTATTGAGCCACCATTTGAAATACTTTGTTCAGCTCTTTTATTTCATCGTTTCTTACATTCACTTTAGCTGGTTTACATTCAAGAGCAAGTTTTAGAGTCTATTCTGACATCCATTTTGGTCTTTTTCTTTCTTTCCTGTCTTTTTAACGACTTTTTGCTTTCTTTGCATATGATGGATGTCCTTGATGTCATCTCACAACATGTCTGGTCTTTGGTCATTGGTGTTCAGTGCGTCAAATCTATTCTTGAGATGCTCTCTAAATGCAGGTGGGATATACTCAAGATTGTATTTTGGCTGTCTGTCATGGACTTCCTCTAATTTTTCTCAGCTTCAACTCGAACTTGTATATGAGCCGTTGATGGTCTGTTCTGCAGTCAGCACCTGGCCTTTTTCTGACTAATGGTATTGAGCTTCTCCATCATCTCTTTCCACAAATATAGTTGATTTGATTCCTGTGTATTCATCTGGGGAGATCCGCGTTTATAGTCGCCATTTATGTTGTGAGAAAGAAGGTATTTGTAATAAATAAGGTGTTGAACTTGCAAAATACTGTGATGTGATCTCCTGCATTGTTTCTGTCGTTAAGGCCATATATTCCAGCTTCTGATCCTTCTTTTTAGTTAGATCTCTGGGTGCAAGGAAGTCTGAGAAATATAATTTTTAGCTTTCCAGCCTCTGCAGTACCAGAAGGCATACTAGAAGTAGGTTGGAATAAATGTTGATTAAGTGAATCTGGTCTTCCTTGTAGGTGTATGGATATTATCCTATTACTGACAGTGTTGTACTTCAGGATAGATCTTGAAATGTTCTTTTTGATGATGAATGCAACACCATTCCTCTTCAAATTGTCAATCCCAGTAGACTATATGATTGTCTGATTCAAAATGGCCAATACCAGTCCATTTCAGCTCACTAATGCCTAGGATATCAACGTTTATGCATTCCATTTCATTTTTGACAATTTCCAATTTTTCTACATTCATACTTTGTACATTCCAGGTTCTGATTATTAATGGATGTTTGCAGCTATTTCTTCTCATTTTGAGTTGCACCACATCAGCAAATGAAGATCCCAAAAGCTTTACTCCATCCACGTCATTAAGGTCAACTCTACTTTGAGGAGGCAGCTCTTCCCCAGTCATCTTTTGAGTGCCTTCCAACCTGGGTGGCTCATCTTCCAGCACTATATCAGACAGTGTTCTGCTGCTATTCATAAGGTTTTCACTGGCTAATGCTTTTCAGAAGTAGACTGCCAGGTCCTTCTTCCTAGTCTGTCTTAGTCTGGAAGCTCAGCTGAAACCTGTTCTCCGTGGGTGACCCTGCTGGTATCTGAATACCAGTGGCATAGCTTCCAGCATCACAGCAATACGCAAGCCCCTACAGTACAACAAACTGGCAGGGATATCATAGCTGATGTCAGATGGATCCTGGCTGAAAGCAGAGAATACCAGAAGGATGTTTTCCTGTGTTTTATTGACTATGCAAAGGCTTTCGACTGTGTGGATCATAACAAATTATGGATAACATTGTGAAGAATGGGAATTCCAGACACTTAATTGTGCTCATGAGGAACCTTTACATAGATCAAGAGGCAGTTGTTCGGACGGAACAAGGGGATACTGATTGGTTTAAAGTCAGGAAAGTGTGCATCAGGTTTGTATTCTTTCACCATACCTATTCAATCTCTATGCTGAGCAAATAATACAAGAAGCTGGACTATACAAAGAAGAATGGGGCATCAGGATTGGAGGAAGACTCATTAACAACCTACGTTGCGCAGATGACCCAGCCTTGCTTGCTGAAAGTGAAGAGGACTTGAAGCACTTACTAACGAAGATCAAAGTCTGAAGTTGTCAAGGATTTCATTGTACTTGGATCCACAGCCAACAGCCATGGAAGCAGCAGTCAAGAAATCAAGAGACACATTGCACTGGGTAAATCTGCTACAAAAGACCTCTCTAAAGAAGTGTTGAAGAGCAAAGATGTCCCCTTGAAGACTAAGGTGCGCCTGACCCAATCCATGGTATTTTCAATCGCATCATATGCATGTGAAAGCTGGACAATGAATAAGGAAGACTGAAGAAGAATTGATGCCTTTGAATTGTGGTGTTGGTGAAGAATATTGAATATGCCATGGACTTCCAGAAGAATGAAAAATCTGTCTTAGAAGTATAGCCAGAATGCTCCTTAGAGGCAAGGATGGCGAGACTGCATTTTACACACTTTGGACATGTTGCAGGAGGGATCAGTCCCTGGAGAAGGACGTTATGCTTGGCAGAGTATAGGGTCAGCAGAAAAGAGGAAGACCTCAACGAGGTGGCTGCAACAATGAGCTCAAGCATAACCGTGATTGTAAGGATGGTGCAAGACTGGGCAGTGTTCTGCTGTGCATAGGGCTGCTGTGGGTTGGAACTGACTCGACAGGACCTAACAACAACAACAAGCGAATCTACCATATATGCCATGTGTACTAAAATTCGCTTCCTTTTGTTCTGTACTGTAATCCTGCATATGTCCTCACTTTTTTTTCTTTTTTCCAATTCCTTCAACATAAAAAAAAAAAATTGGATTTCAGATGCACATAATTAGATCCATCCAATCCTTGGTTCATGACATACTCTCATCAATCATGACCTGCTTATATTTATTTATAATAATGTAATAAGTACCCATGAACCCGCTACTGAAAACAAAAGCTAAGACCTCAATAATGGCATATATCTAATCAAATGCACCCTCTTCTCACAGCACTGTGTCACTCACCTAAAGTAATCATCATTCTTCTCCCTTGTTTATCATCAATTACTGTGCTTCCTTTCTCGTTTTGTAGATTTTATCCTTCTGCTCCTAGCTGGGTCATCTGCACTCTATACCTGCTACAGAGCTGCCCTTCTGGGAGTTCCTGCACAGCTCTTTTAGCCTGAATTTGCCATTTCTTGGCTCTCATCCACTTATTTGTTTTTTTTATTAGTGACCCTCTGTCTTAGTTACCCAGTGCTACTATAACAAAAATAAGTACAAGTGGGTGGCTTTAAAGAATAGAAATTTACTTTTACATAGTTCTGAAGGCTAAAAGTCCAAATCAGGGTCTTGGCCATGTAGATTCCTTTCTTGTTGTTAGCCCTGGGTGTTCATTGGTTCTTTGACAATCCTCACATGGCATCTGTCTTTCCCGTGTGTGTGTGTGTGTGTGTGTGTGTGTGTGTGTGTGTGTGTCCATCCTGGTCTTTTTATAAATCAGGAGTGATTCGTTTAGGATCTACCCTACACTGGAATGATCTCAGTAACATAAAAAAATAAAACCCCCGTTTCCAAATAAGATCACATCCACAGATATAAGGGTTAGGATTTCAACACATATTTTGGGGTCCACAATTCAATCCATAACACCCCTTATCTTTGAGATATAGAACCATTGGGAGGTAAATTTTCTGGAACCACTTCTAAGTCTGAAAATATTTTTATTTTAAATTCACAGTTTAATTAATAGCTTGTTCAGTATGAAATTCTAATTAAAAAATAATTTTCACTTAGAATTTTGAAGATATTGCTTTATTTATTCTAGCAGTCAGTGCTGCTGTGCTACTTTTTGCTACTTTGTAGATAAGCAGGCTTTTTTGTTGAAGGTTTTAGGATCATCTTTTTGTACTTGATTTTCAATGTGTTTAATATGATGTGTCTTAGTGTGGGTCTTTTAAAATCATTTTTTAGAGCACACATTGTGGACCCTTTCAGCCTGAAGATTCATGCCCTTCAGCCATGAGAAATTTTCATGTATTATTTATTTAATAATTTAATATTAATATTTTAGCAGATTCTCTGTTCTTTCTTTTTGAATTCCTGTTATTTCATTGTTGTATCTCCTTATGTTTTGTTCTGTCTCATTGTCTTTTTGTTTTACTTCCTAGGAGATGTCTTAGACTTTTGTCTTCCAACCCTTTTATTCATTTTTTTAAAAACAAATTTAGAAATCACATATTTAATATTCAAGACTATGTCTTTAATCATTGTTTCTCAAATAATGGAAGACACTAATTTTTTTTAAAGTTCTCTCCTGTCACTTTTTATTATCTTGATTTTATCTAGGCTTATTTTATTTTCTGTTTATTAGTCTTTTTTTTTTTTAAGTTGGAAGCTTTCCTCCTATGTTTCATGGTCCTTGGTTGACAGTTCATATTTAAGCATGAGGCACTAAAACACTGCTTGAAGGTTCTCTCTATATTGTTAGGGTTCAGTTTCTGGCAAGTGTTCTTTAGAATAATTGAGGGGGTGCGGGATCTGGGTTACATTGGTAGACACCACCACTCCTCAGTATCCTAAATACTAAATGTAAAGACTTTTTTCTGAGGCCACTGTATTTCTATAGAGAAAGCACAAATGATCTCTTTACTGAGTGGTAAATGTCTGACTGTAGGAGTTCTGTGGGTAGATGTGGATGGGAGCAGGGCCAACTATTCTATAAAGCTTTCATTTTCAGCTCTACACCTTACTGTTTGCACCACCATAATTAGAGTCTCTAATCTCTTCAAGACTCTGCGGGGAGGGGCGTACTGACTTCCTCCTAGACTCTAAATACCTCAGTGAACACCTCAGGGAGAGGATCCTGGATTTCTGCTCTTCAATTGCCACATATCTATTTGTTTTCTCTCTTTTAGAGATTTTTTGAAATGTCTTATTTGTTGTTATTTATGAGCCTATCTTCTTTGTCTTACTAGGTTTATTTTTTAAAAACCAATTCTTTATTTTTCATTTTAATTGTGTCTTGTGGGCAAAATAGAAAAATCTAATGCGATCCACCATTTTTAACAATGTCTCTTTTGAATTGTTTTTAGTGCTGTAGTTTGATTGACATTATAAATTGCTCATAACCATATTATATCAGTCAGATTCCAATCAGAGAACAGGAACTACACAGTAATTTGAACAGGGAAAGTTTAATATGAAAAGTTATTTAAAAATTTTTTAAGTTATTAATAAGGAATTAAAGAATTGGGGAATAAGCTAGTAAGAGTTAAAGATAACTTTAAAGAATACAGAAATAGCAGATATAAGGAACATTTACTACCCTAGGACTGTGATAGAGTGCCCGAGGAAGAATCTCTCTCCCTTTCCTCAGGGCTGGGATCCAGACTCCTTGGAGAGGTATGACTATGGCTCACTGGATGGTGGAGAATTTGCTAGGGTGCCTCACCGGTGGGACTTATAGTAAATCAGTCCTCTGGGTTGCCAGGAGAACTGTCCATAGGAGGTTTTATGCCTCAAAATATGCTGCAAAATTTCCTGAGGGGGTGCCAGAAAGGGCCATCCTCAGGGCAGTGCCGCTCCAGTAGTACCCCACTGCAAACTTGCTGGAGGAAGATGCTGGGGGATGCTGCTGTTCACTGGCTGCTACTGGTTGCCACAGGCTGCACAAAGCAGAAGCTGGAGAAGCTGCTTTCTCTAGGAGGTAAGTGTGGGATAAACTGTGTGCACTCTTGAGCACTAGAGAAGGTGTGCTCTGTATGAGCCTGTAGAGAGAAACTGTTTTATAGTAGGTGAGGGCTGAAGAAAACTGTAGCCAGTAGGAGCCTAGTGTGGGTAAAAGCTGTGTCCTTCAGAAGCCTGGTGAGGGAAGCACACCAAAACCAGGGTGAGAACCCCTTCCTCCTCTAGTGTCCCTCCAGTGCCCTCTACTGACAAGGCTTAACTCATGCCGCTAAGCAAAGGAGAAATATTTACAAAGACCACCTCTATTACCACAAAGCAGGGACAGAAGGATGGATTTGGAACTGAGAGGCAATGATCTAATAACTAGCTGTCCTCTTAAATTAAGAAGTCTTCTAATAAACTGTTAAATTACAAATGCTAAAGCAAATATTTGAATATGTGTGGTGAGAGGTGGGGTGCATGTTAGTTGTTTTGGAATATTTGAACAACTGACACATGAAGGAGGAAATCATTATTGTGTGCTGTTATTCAGAAGGACAAAACTAGTGAAAGTTATACGGAGATGGATTTTGCCATTACATGAGGAATGTGGATGCCTGTCTCTAAATGTAGCAGTTTTCCCATCATTAAGAATGAAGCAGCAGAGACTAGGATGATTCACTGTCAAACTGTAGGAGCTCAACCTGAGTAGGAAGTTGAATTGGATGACCTCTAAGGTCCATTCCAATCTGGAAAAGCTATGGACTTTTCAGGAGCACCTCTATAACCTAAAGTAAGTCATACCAATGTATCTATCAATCCATCTATTTATCTGTATATCCCTCCCTCCCTCGCTCCCTCCATCCATCCATCTTTTGAGTTGCTTTGAAACTCAGTGAAGTTACTTCAGTCAATTAAAACTCATATTATTTGGACCACTGTTTATTGATTGGCTTCCAAGGGCTATGACATTAATATTTGAACTAATCAAAGACCTTCATACAGATGTATTCTTTTTATTCAGTTTAAATATTAGAATACTCTTCTATTTGCTGTCTTTTATGTTCCAGGTGTCCTTTTCCTAAAAATTTCTCATAATACGCCAAAAAGACAGGAGTAATATCAGCAAGAAGACTAAATAAAACCAGATAGAACAAAGCATTAAAATGAGAAAATGCAACATGTAAAATAAAATAAGCAACTCCAAGGTAATTCTACGCTGTTAAGTCTGAAGTTTCTAAAAGGTAACACATAATTATTTAAGCCAAAGAGCTGGGACTAGCACCTAGGTCTTTTATGTTTCAAATTCCTTGTCTCCTTAGTTAAGGCCTTGTCGGGGAGGGTTAATAGTATAATTTTAGTGTTTGAATACGGATGTGTTTTATTTTCTGACACATGGGAATTTTAAAGAATTGGAGTTCTAAGGCAGAAATGAAATCATGAAAAGCATTTCTTTTGTAGGACCTCTTCATTGTTCAGTGTTGAAATAAGTAATAATAATAACAGTAAGTAGTAAGTTGTGGAACAAATTTTCAAACCCAGGCATTTTGACTGCAGAGTCTCTGCTCTTAACTGCCATGCAATGTCGTCTCCCAATGTGTTAGAAAATATGTAAGTATAAAGGGATGGTATAGGAAATTTGAGGTTAGCCAACTCTGTCTTTCACAAAGTGTATAACTCAAAGCTGGAAACCTGGGTTTGATTAATGAAGAAACTAGGGCCCAGAGAATTAAATGAATTGCCCAACACCAAAGAGTTGTACATCTGGGATTATAAACTAGGTCTCCTGATTCACAATTCAGTACTTGTTTTTTTGACCTACTTTTTAGTTTGTTGCATAGAAAATCATTAAGATCATTGCTTATGAAAATCAAAATCCTGCTGTTGAAAACCTGATCTCTAATACTCAGGGTTTAATCCCCTTCTGTCATTCAGATGCTCCAGCAGTGTTTACTTGTTGGTGCCTCCCACGTCTGTCTTCTCCAGACATAGAGCTGCCTGAAGTCCAGTGCAGCCGCTGTCTCTATGGAGGAGAGAGGGGAATTGTTAAGGTGACCTCTTCAATGGTGGTTGCTCTGTTTCTTTATCAAGAGGCCTTTTTGTAATTGGGGGCCCAAAATAGCAGTTCTGTGTCCATGCTTCCTGCAGCAGCTGTTTGGGGCTCAATGGCTGCGGGGCACAGTAGCAGTAAGTACATGCCACCCCATCCCGAGAGTGAGAGTTGGCTAATCATATGTAATCCACCCGACAGTGGGTTGCCTTGTGATTGTTACAGGCCCCTTTCAATTTCTTGAAATTTCCTTTGTCTCAGCAGTTTTGCTTGTATCCTGAAAACTGTCAGGCTTCCTTGTTTCTGTAAGAACCTGACGATTCCTGCCGCACAATGCAGCTTAAATTGGAGCAGCTGCTGCCTCAATGGAGCAGTCTGCCCATCTCAAAGGCATTAAGCCCAAAATTATTTAGAAAATTAAAGCCTTTGACTCGCTCTGGATTAATGTGATTAAGCAGGGCTTGCTTTAATTTGTAGCCATCTCTTCCTTTATTAATAACATCTCATCAGTGGGAGCAGTACGTATGTATACAAGACAACAGAAAGTTAGGTTGATTGCATTTTGTCTGTACAAGAAGTCTTTAATGTTTCAGTAGCAAACTGATACAGGGCTTCAATTATAGGCAGACTTAGTTCTGCTTGTTATTCTTAATTTTTTTTTATGGAAACCTTATAAGCAAATGAACCTTCCCTCTTTCTCCTTTGTACCCCACCCCCTTGAGATCCACATTTGATTTACAGCTTTCTCTTAAGTAATAAAGGACTTTTTTTTTTTCCATCTAAATTGTATCAGCTGGTGAAATCTGGAGGAAATATCCTTCAGGGTTAGGAAAGATAAAATTAAAAGGGATTTGATATTTTCTTTGTATAACTGAAAGTATGTAACTGTTTTAATGATTGTAAATTATCTGTTAGCTTTTTAAAATAAGAAAGTGTACACTTCATTATTTGATACCTAGATTTTTATTATAATAGTGGTGAATGATAGTGGAAGAAGTAAGGACAATGTTTTATAGATGTCTTGAATAATTTTTTAAGCCCAGTGAAATTATTTTTATAAAGTGTATTCCAACAAACTTAAGTGGGTAATAATTCTAAGTCTCATCTCTCCTTTTTTTTTCCTCTTACTAGACTTTTTTTTTAGACTTTAGCCTTTGAAAGTATATATTCAGATATTTTTCTGCAGTGAAGTTTGATCTTCCTTTTGTACTCTCAAAGCCAAAGACTGGCAGGCAGCTCTTTGGTGAGTAAAAATGGAGTAACTTCACTTTTTCTCACCAAAGAGCTGTTTTTCTTTGGAAAATCACTTAACCTCTTTATCCCTAAGTTTCCTCATCTATAAAATTAGGAAAATGAGAAGGAAGCTTTCTAAAATCTCTTCTAGTCCTTTTACTATATAGTTCCAACGTCTAAGGTTTTATCCAACTTAAAAAGTATGACTCTCTGAG
Organism: Loxodonta africana; assembly: GCF_030014295.1. Taxonomy (NCBI): domain Eukaryota; kingdom Metazoa; phylum Chordata; class Mammalia; order Proboscidea; family Elephantidae; genus Loxodonta; species Loxodonta africana. The sequence goes on along the minus strand of NC_087360.1, from coordinate 42,170,200 downwards.
TCTAATTCCAATGCAGTCTTTTTTCTTTTCCCCTTCACAAACTATAAAGTGTAAATGACCAAATCTACTGATATTTGAGTCACATCTAGTAATTTCTAGAAGTCAAAGAGCCTCAAATAACTCAGTATCATTGCACATACTGTTTTTGCTTTTTTTTTTTTGAGTGTGAAACCTTTTGCTTTTTTTTTCTTATTGAGCTTTAGGTGAAAGTTTGCACCTCAAGTTAGTTTCTCATATAAAAATTCATACACATATTGTTATGTGACACTAGCTGTAATCCCTATAATGTGACAGCACACTCCTCCATTCCACTCTGGGCTTCCCACGTCCATCCAACCAGCGCCTGTCCCTTCTTGCCTTCTCATCATGCATCCTGACAGGAGCTACCCATTTAGTCTTGTGTATCTGCTTGAACTAAGAAGCACACTCTTCCTGAGTATTATTTCATGTTTTTATAGTCCAGCCTAATCTTTGTCTGAAGAGTTGGCTTTGGGAATGGTTTTAGTTCTGGGTTCATGGACAGTCTGCTGGCCATGTCTTCTAGGGTTCCTCCAGTCTTAGTCAGACCATTAAGTCCGGTCTTTTTACTAGAATTTGAGTTCTGTACCATGCTTTTCTCCTGCTCTGTCAGGGACTCTCTGTTGTGTTTCCTATCAGGGCTGTCATTAGTGGTAGCTGGGCACCATCTAGTTCTTCTGGCCTTAGACTGATGGAGTCTTGGGTTTATGTGGCCCTTTTGTCTCTTGGGCTCATATTTTCCATGTGTCTTTGGTGTTCTTCATTCTCCTTTGCTACAGGTGGGTTGGGAGCAATTAATGCAGCTTAGATGGCTGCTTGCAAACTTTTAAGATCCCAGATGCCACTCACCAAAGTGGAATGCAGAACATTTTGTTAATAAATTTTACTATACCCATTGACCTAGATGTTCCCTGAAGCCATGGTCCCCAGACCCCAGCCCCTGCTACTCTATCCCTCAAAGTGTTTGGTTGTGTTCAGGAAGCTTCTAGCTTTTGGTTTAGTCCAGTTGTCATTGCACATACTTTTAATTGCTTGTTATACTTTTTATAAATAAATGGTCATCTTTTTGATGTTTCTTTGATGACTTATTACCAGAAATTTGGCTTACATTAAGAACTCTTCAAACAGTCAATAAAAACAAACAAACAAACAAACAAACAAACAGTTATCAAGGAGTAGTACATGTTATGCTAGGGACAAGTTCTAAAAACTTTTTTCCATTCTCCTCTCATTTTGCCCAGTTTTTTGATATCCTTCGTAACACTGATATTCACTACCCTGTTAAACTGTCACTTGAGTCATTTATTTATTTGTTTATCTCTTAATTAATTAGGTCTCACTTCCAAAAATGATTCGTGGTCACAGCCCTGGACAAGAGAGCATCTGGGACCAAGAGACAGGTATAGCAGGGGAGAGACACTTTGATATGAGTCAGATGTGCTGCAGATTTCCTCTGTCTGAGCCATCTGCTCATAAACCCCTTTACTACCCAAGAGGGAGATTACCTGCCCCTTGATCTGATTATGCCATTATCTATGGGATTGGACTAGCTGCTGTAACAAACAGAACCAGTTGCTGTCAAGTCGGTTGCAACTCATGGTTATCTCATGTGTATCAGAGTAGAACTGCACTCCATAGTGTTTTCAATGGCTGATTTTGGGGAAGTAGATCACCAGGCCTTTCTTCCGAGGTGCCTCTGGATGGACTCAAACATCACAACCTTTCGGTTAGCAGTCAAGTGCTTTAACCATTTGCACCACCTAGGGACTCTTTTTAACAAATAAACTCACTGTCGTCCAGTCTATTCCAACTCATAGCAACCCTGTAGGATAGAGTAGAACTGCCATATAGGGCTTCCAAGGCCATAAATTTTTACGGAAGCAGACTGCCACATCTTTCTCCCACAGAGCAGCTGGTGGGTTCAGACTGCTGACTTTTTGGTTAGCATCCAAGCGCTTAACCACTGCGCCACCAGGGCTCCCCTTGTAACAAAGAGACCACCAAAATGTATAATGACTCAAACACAATACAAATACTTTTTGTTCATGTAACATCTGAAAACAGGCATTTCTGGTCAGTGGAGAGCTTTCTTCACATGATGATTGAGAGGGCCAGACACCTTCTTTCTTGTGGCGAGGCTATCTACTGTGACCCCACTGTTGTCCATGTTTAGCTCACTGGATGTGTAAGGAGAACATGGAGTCGGAAAACCTGTTTCCTTATGCCTTCCTTGACTTAGAAAATAGCACACCTCACTTCTGCTCACATCCTTGGCTAGAACTCAGTCACAAGGCCACTCCTAATTGCAGGGGAGCCAGGGAATGTAGTAACACTGGGCTTCCAAAGACAAGGAAGTGGATTTTTGGTGAACAGCTAGTAGAATCGGCTGCGATACTCAAGTCATTTTCAGCTGTACCCTCCTATGGTTACTGGTAACTCCTATGGTTATGTGGTAACTCCTGGAAGTAAGTGCTGAAATGGTTGTCTTGTGAGCTCAGCACTTTTTAAGTTGAATTTCAAGGGTTTAGGTATTTCTAAACTCCCATCTGACTAATTTCACTTCTGCGTTGGTCTTTAAAATTTTATTGGAGCTACAAGTGTTCTTGGCACCATTTGGGTGGTAGTCAGACAGGGCAATTACGGTAGTTGTGTTGAGTATGCCTAGTAACCAGAATAGATTTTTGCCTTAAAGTAGATTTTTTTCCCTTAATTTCTCTTGATGGTTGAGTTCCTCCTCCCCCAAGGGGATTACATGGGGGATCATCCTGTTGTTTTCTTCCTCTTATTTCCCACCATAATTTTTTCCCCAGGCTCTGCTACTAAATGGCTATATTACCTTGAGTATCTGTATGAACCTCCGCTTCTTCATTAGTAAAAGTGGGGATAATAATTTTTGCCTTGCTGAATGAGGTGATGATTAAAACATGCATCACAGTATCTTCCATATATTAATATAAAAAAATATAGCTCTGTTAAATGAATTAGTTAACATAAAATAGCTGGCTCTCCAGATATGGGCAATGGGTGAAAATAAGGGGGAGTATGAACATGCATTTTAAAAATATACATTCTCAGAGGTTTAAGAAATCAGTAATATCAAAATTAATTCCCATTGAGAACTCAGCTGAGGTATGTCCTCTTTTGGGCAACCTTTCCTGACCCCACAACTTTGGGTTAAATGATTCCCTTGAGTGGTCTTATCCTACCTGAGTGCTCATCCAACTCTATTGTTATTGCCAGTTTACATCTCTGAATCTCCTACTAGATTAAATGCTTTTTTGTTTCCTGGATCTAGCAAGGTTGAAATGCATAAAATTATCATTTGTGTGGTAAAAAATGGTTGAATATTACCCATTTCCTATGGTTGATCCTAATACATAGGATGCACGAAATATTTTTGGGGTTATTGAGTGACATTTGACACCTGAACCTAGGGTTCATGGGAAACAGCATATTACTCTTCTTTTGAGTTCCATACTTACGTTTAGCTTCTAGTATGAATCATCGACATCATGTATGCTAGTATATGATATAATCCTTAGTGTGCTTCTTTAGCTATTTCAGTGATACATGACTCAGATTCTCAGGTGAACTGTAAATTCTTTAAGGACAAGCTAACATCTGGTCTATCATGGATCTCCCGTAATGCCAAATAGTTTTAGACAAATGGTAGGCTGTTAGTGTTTTTGAAATTGTCTTGAATTATCTTGTTTTGAATTATAGATGACGAAAATGAGTTTCATAATTGAGAAATATTAAGTGATTCAATCATAATCACAGAGTCTTTGACAGAACTACCACCTGGACCCAGCAGCTATTCTGTTTCCATGATGGCACACACAGTTGCCTTAGACTCATTAAGGATGTCAGCAAGATTTGACAGTATGTGTTTTTTTGTTTGTTTTTGCTCTGGGTTTGTGTGTGTGTGTGTGTGTGTGTGTGTGTGTGATCAGGTTTCATTGGAAGAAATACCAAATTTGGAATCAGACCAGGTTTCAGGTCCAGCTATGCCATTTACAGGCATGTGACCTTAGCACAGTCACTTAACTTTTCTATTTCATTTGCTTCATTTGTAACATGCTTGCTTCACACCACTGATGTGAGGATTTAATGAGATCCAATATGTGGATTATTTAGGATACTTCTTGGCTGCAGATAACAGAAAACTCAACTAAAATTGGCTTAAAAATAGGAACATGTATTTTTTACATAACTGGAAGTCACGAGGTTTCAAGGTGGTTAATTCAGTGGTTCAAAAAATCATTAATAATTCAGATTCTTTTCATACTTCTACTCTGCCATCCTTCGCTTTGGCAGTTTTCTTCACTGGGTGATTGCAACGATTTCAGGCATCAAATCCTGAACATCAATATCCACTGTCAAGAAAAAGGGGTTAATGGCTCATATTTGCACCCTTTTTCAAGAATGAGAAAAATTTCCTAGAAGTCCCCCAGAAGGTATTCCCTTATATCTCACTAGCTAGAATTGTTTCACATGCCTGTTCCTAAACCAGTCACTGAAAAAGGGAAAGAAATGACCATGGAGACATAGAATAGTCAAGATTTATCCCTTGCTCCATCAGAGGGCCCCAGGGGGCCCACCCTGTTCTGAATTACCTCATGTCTGCTTCCTGAGCCAAATTGTATTCCCTAAGCAAGAAAAAAGGAGAGTGGTTGGATAGCTGTCGGGTAGACAGTCAGCAGTGTCTGCTATACCATGTAACAGTGCTTGGCAGAACAAAGTTTGGTGTAAATGCAAGTTTAGGATTAGAATATTCTACTGAATAGTTGTTAGCATGTATCCAAAATCCCAGATATGTTCCTTCTTTTATGGTTTTCATTTCCACACACAAAAACCAAGGTTTTTGTACCTTAATCCTGTTTCATTAGAAGCTATATGTTCAAAACAATCTCCATGTTAAAAAAAAAAAAAAAAACTTTAAAAATGTAACAAGACATCAATTTGGATGAAAATTGTGCTTTCTGAGATTTTGCAAGAGGAATAAGCAAATAATGTATAGGTCTTTAGATATTTCATCAAATTGCCATACAAAAGTAAAAACAAACCACCAAACAAAAAAATATTTGTCATAATAACAAAGGCTAGGCTCACAAGAGAAGCACTGCTGTAAGATAATCAAAGTTAACTTATTCATGATGGTAGACTTGATGCAAGAGATGATTGTTAATGGAGGACTTGCAGATTTTTTTTTTTAAAAAAACCGTTTCTAATGGGCAAATCTGTAAAAGAACCCCTTTAAAGTGTTAAAAAGCAAAGACGTCACTTTAAAGACTAAGATGTGCCTGACCCAACCCATGGTGTTTTCAATGGCCTCATATACATGCAAAAGCTAGGCACTGAAGAAAGAACATCAAAGAAGAATTGACGCCTATGAATTACGGTGTTGGATAAGAATCATGAATATACCATGGACTGCCAAAAGAATGAACAAAACTGTCTCGGAAGAATTACAGCCAGAACGGTCCTTAGAAGCTAGGATGGTGAGACTTTGTCTCACATACTTTGGACATGTTATCAGGAGGAATTGGTCCCTGGAGAATGACATCATACTTGCTGAAATAGAGGGTCAGTGAAAAAGAGGAAGACCCTCAAAGAGATGGATTGACACGGTGGCTGCAACAATGGACTTGAGCATAGCAGCAAGTGTGAGGACCCAGCCGTGTTTCCTTCAGTTGTACATAGGGTCTCTATGAGTCAGAACTGGCTTGGCAGCACCTAACAATGACAACAATGTATATTTTTGCTTTCTGGAAAAGAAGAACCATAAAAAAATCATGACTTTGTTTACTGAAAAATGACTGTAAAATTAAGCCTGTAAATCAAATGTATGAGTTAACCTTTTTGTCATTCTTTCTCATCATTGGGGAAGAAATTATGTGCATTGAATACAAAAAATGTTATTTGCTGAGTGGCATTCTATATGATGGACAATGTGGGTGCTATGAGGGATACAAAGATTCATAAGACATAATTTTATTGTAATTCTAGTAGCTTGCCATATAGTAGATCAGAGAAGACAACTCTAACTTAAGGTAGGCAGTGCTGAGGGCCACAAAACAGATACAGGTAGAGAGCCAAAGGAATTCAAAGGAGTGAGAGATGATTTCTGGCTGAGGATCAGCAAGGAATCACATAGGAGCTGATGTTGCGGGGGAGGATGAGTCCAGACAGAAGCACCAGATGTATGTGAGGAATGGTGTTAGGAAAGGGTGGCCCTTGAGAATTGGTGGGAAAGGCTGGTAGGAAAGGTAGCTTGGGGCCAAATCACCCGACACACACACAACATACATGTAATATTACGGCACTGAATAATTCCCCACAGATACTAAAATGTGTTTTAAAATAGTCAGAAAGATAACAAAAATTCACCAGTGGCCTTCAGTTTTCCTGAGTTTCTCCATGAACTCCAGCTCAGTCAGACTCTCAATGGTCAGTGTATTTAGAATTCACTTTAAGGAGCCTTCAGTGATTACCTGCTACAGGGAGGTACAAATCTTAGATTCTTGGGGTTCAAAGACAGAATGCAGCTCAGCTCCTGTGCTTAAGAAGCTTGGGTCCCGGGATTCTCCCATCAGCTAATCCCAAGCCCCACCATTCTCTGGCCTCTAGAGTTAGTCTAAAATTTATTCTTTTGAGCTTTAGGCCTGTTCTTTCACCTTGTTACATGGAAAGTAGGGGAAAATTAAACTCCCTGGGGTTAAATCATCCAGCCAAACTAAAAAATCCAGTTGCCATTGAGTCAATTCTGACTCGTGGCAAACCCATGTGTATAGAGAAAAACCATACAGGGTTTTGATTCACTGATTTTTTGGAAGTGGATCACCAGGACTTTCTTCTGAGGCACCACTGGGTGGACTCAAACCTGTAAACTTTTCTGTTAGCAGCTAAGTGTGTTAACTGTTTGTACCGTTCAGACTCCTCCAGCCAAACTAAAACAAACAAACAAAAAACCCAAACCCATTGCTGTCGAGTCAGTTCCGACACAAAGGGGAATTAAAACTCCAAAGTGAGAAAACTTGGAGAGCCAGTCCAACATGCCCCTTTGTTGTGGCTTATATCTGGTTTCAGTCTCAGTCACTAATACGAATACATTCCTTCATATATTCTAGGGTAGTGGGCAGCAAAAGTTGAAGTGGAACTAGGTGTTAAATTCAACTCGTCAAAGTTATCTGAGCTCCAGAAATGTAGGACAAGAGAGGAGGTGCCAAAACCCACATTCTGTAACAAGGTTTTATACTACCTGTGTAGGAGACGTTCTAAGAAATTGTAAAACCTTTTATACTGACATTAAAAAAAAAAAAAAATTTTTTTTTTTTTTTTTTTTTTTAGAGGAAAAGAGGGGGTTATTAAAGAGTTGAGAATTGATAGAGAGTATTTCTTTGGAGAGAATTGTTGGAGAAGGAAGTACCTTCCCTACCCAACACTAAAGGATATCCTGTAAAGTACATACTTCATTGTTATCTCTAGTGAAGTGAAGGAGTTTTCAAGGAGAGAGTCCAGAGGACTTGACTTGGATCCTGGAATTTGGGAAATGTAAGGATTGGTATATAATTCCTGCCTGTGGAGAATAAAGGCTAAGGCAGTGACCATGGAAAGAAGACACACAACTAGACTGGGATCATGGCAGGGCAAAGATGTATTTTGGACCTTATGTAGAGAGCTGCCCTGGCATCTTTTAAAAGTATCTATCCTTAGAGAACCACTTGGAGGAGCAAAGGGACTCCTACAGAGAAAATTTGTAGAAATGGATTGCTGGAGGCCCAGAGGCTAGGGAGCTGGTAGGGGCAGTTGTAAGTGGTCAGCTGGAGCAGACAGGAGAGGTGTCACCCACCTCAAGGGAGTGGTGGCCAGAGATTCTCAAAGGGAGGGTCCCCAAGAAGCCCCCAAAATTGTTCAATGTAGAAAAAAAGCTTTAATTGTGCATCTACCACATATAGAGGGAAACCCAATACCAGAATACAAATGTCACCCACCATGTACGGCAGGGCTCATTGTCCCTACCTCCTTTCTCCATGGATCCAACCCTGCACGGATCAGAGTGAGGGAGTAGGACAAAGCAGAACATGAAGAAGCTAACCACTTCCTTCCCCCAACCCCCACTCCAAGATTCTTGGCCTGAAGCAGGCCCAATTTAGGAAGAAGAGTGAGAATGTTCTTACAAGGCCATCATCAGGAGGTCTTTGGACTGTACCTGTCATAAACAATGTGACTTCTGCCTCAAGGTCTGATTTTTTCAATTAATCTAGTCATTCACTAGTCATTTTCTAGTTCATTTAAAGGTTTACTGTAGAAGGCAATCATATTAACTTCCTAGCAGAGACCCTCCAGTGGGTCTGGGAGTTTGGTTATTAAACAATCTCCAAGCCACATCAAGGTTTCTGAAAGATAAATTTTAATAGAATAGGAAAAGAGGTTTGAATCACGGTCTCTGTAATGAAAATGATTATTTTCAGTTCTAGATTGATATGACGTACCTTAAAATTTTTTGGTAGATTAGTAATTGTGTGCTTGTATGTATAATTAAAATTGAATTATAGGTGAGGTGTTAGGAATAATTTTCTCCTAAAATGAAAAATAAAGGTCAATACCCATAGTTTCTTTTGATAGGGACAGATATAAGGCTGATATTCTAGGGACATTAAAGGCATTTATTTTAAAATTAAATTAAATATTTGCTCCATGAGAGGGATAATGTGAAGCAAATTTAAATTGTAAAGCATAATAATAAAATGAGCCCATCACTCAAAGTAAGAAATAGAACTTTACCAATAATGTTGCAGCCCTTGCTGTGCACCTCCCTCATCACATCCTCTTGTTTTCCTTCCAGCTGTATCCACCATGTGAATATGGTGTTGATCATTCTAGTGCTTTCCTTTGTAGTTTTACCACATGTGCCAAAAGGTCAGTGGTTTGGATCCACAAGCCACTCCTCGGAAACTCTGTTCTGTAGGGTTGCAATGAGTTGTAATAGACTCAATGGCAAAGGGTTTAGTTTTTGGTTTGGGTGTGTATCCCAAAACGATATTTTAGTCTCACCTGTTTGGAGCCTTTTGTAAGTGGTACCTTACTTATTCTTGCATGAGTTATTTTTCTCATTCAATATGATATTCCTGAGATTCATCCATATTGTTCTGGTAGCTATAGTTCATTGACTTTTTTGCTGATGGCATATTGCTGTATGGCCATACTGAGATTTATCTTTTCGTTTTCCTATACATGGACATTGGAGTTGTTTCCACTTGTTTCTATTATAAATAATGCTGCTTTGTACAGCCTTGCACATGTCTGCCGGTACATACCTGCAGGAGTATTTCTAGGCTCTATCTAGATTTTTTTTTTAGTTGTAGGGTATCCTCAGCTTTTGATTTCTAAAGTAGGATGTACTATTTCAGTGTATAGAAGTTTTGCCAATTTTATGGGTATGAAATGGTATTTCCAAGGTGGTTTTAATTTGATTCACTAATGGGAAATAATTTTCATATATTTATTGACAATTCATATTTCTTTTCTGTGAAATGTCTTTTTCTTGATGATTTTAAGTTCTTTAAATATTCTGAATGGTACTCCTTTGATAGTTACACCATAATAAATATTTTTCTTAACTTTGGTTGCTTTCCTTTTTAAAATTCTTTATTGTGCCTTTCGATAAACAGTTCTTAATTTTAATGTTGTTGAGTTTATTAATCTTTTTCTTTAATGTCTGTATCTTTTGTATCTTGCCTAAAAGTACTTCCTTAAGATCATAAATATTGCAGTGGATTAATTACTTTCTAGCCTTGGTCTTGTAACTCCCATCTAGGTGATTGGGCGGGACTCTGTGATAGGGTAATTGTGGCCTACCAAGGGGATTGGTCAGTTTTGCCTTAAAAGAGAACCAATTCCAGAGCATAGAGGAGGATCCTATTACCATCAAGGAAAAACAACCAGGAGCAGAGAGCACAGCCTTTGGACCCAGGATCCCTGCACTGAGAAGCAGGAGACCCAGAGAGAAAGAAAGAGAGAGAGAAAGCAAGCTGTAACCTTGAAGACGGTGAAAAGCAGCTGCAGGAGAGACCCAGCAGCAGAGACCGGGCAGCAGGAGATGGCACAGTGGGCTTCCTTGCCCACGGAGAGATAAAGCTGAGTGCCGTTGGGGAGAGGCCTAGGGCCAGGGAGAGGTGTGCCTACAAGCACGGTTGGGAAGAGGCTGTCCTGATGAAAGAACTGTATCCTGAATGTTCCTGAGCCTGAACTGTAACTGTTACTTCCCTTATAATAAGCCCATAATCCTGAGTATGGTCTGTGTACCAATTGCAATGAATTATGGCACTCAGCAGAGAAGTAGAGAGTGCTGTGGGAGGTACAGTTGGTGTCAGAATTAGTAAAGATGGCAGAGAGAAAAGGCTTGTCTGGCCTCCACCTTTTTGGAATCAGCGTTGGGCTGTTGATCTTGGTTCTCCTTTCCTCTTGTGAAGTCAGAGGAGGTCAGACTTTGCCCCCATGCCATTTTTACAAATATATTCACCTCTATTGCCTTCTAAGGAGCCCTGCTGGTACAGTGGTTGAGAGTTCAGCTGCTAACCAAAAAGTCTGAATTCCCCAGCCACTCCTTGGAAACCCTATGGGGCAGTTCTGCTCTGTCCTGTAGAGTCACTATGAGCTGGAACCAACTCGATGACAAGGGGTTTGGTTTGGCTTATTGTCTTCTAAAGACAATAAAGGAGTTTTTCTTTTACATTACAAATTTTTATGTAAACGGGATTGGTTTTTGTTATGGTGTGATATGTAGCAATCTAATTTCATTTCTCTCTTTATGAATAATCCATTGTTCCAGGGATCTGCAGTTTAACCTCTGCTATATACTGTTTTCATACTTGCATGGGTCTCTTTCTAGGCTCATTGTTTTGTTCCTTAGTTCCATCTGTCACTGCACCAATGTAGTGTCTTAATAATTAGTTATGTATTTTGCAAGGTGATTTCACCTAGTTTTTTAAGAGGGTTTTGGCTATTCTTAGTCCTTTGTTCTTCCCTATACTATATTTTAGAATCAGTTTGTCAACTTTCACAAAAAATTTCTGATCATGATTTTGATAATATTTTGGGTATAAACCTATATTGATCATGAAGTTTTAGTTTGGCAGATTTGAACTGCTGACCTTCTGGTTAACAGCCATAGCACTTAACCACTATGCTACCAGGGTTTCCTTTTTTTTAAATACTTTGTTGGATTTGGTTTGTGTCTTAGTTATCTATAACAGAAATACTGCAGATGGATGGCTTTAAGAAACATGAATTTATTCAGGGCACCAGCTCTAGGGAAAGGCTTTCTCTCTCTGTTGGCTCTGGAGCAAAGTCCTTGTCATCAGTCTTCCCCGGTGAAGGAGCTTCTCTGCGCAGGAACCCTGGGTCCAAAGGACACACTCTGCTTCCAGCACTGCTTTCTTGGTGGTATGCGGTCTTCGTGTTCCCTTTTCTAGTTTATGTCTCAGAAGAGATTCATTTAAGACACAACCTAATCTTGTATATTGAGTCCTGCCTTATTAACATAGCTGCCTCTAATCCTGCCTCATTAACGTCATGTTGTTGCTGTTAGGTGCTGTGCAGTCAGGTCCAACTCATAGCAACCCTGTACAACAGAGTACAAGTGCCCCATAGGGTTTCCAAGGAATGGCTGGTGGCTTCGAACTGCCAACATTTTGGTTAGCAGCCAAGCTCTTAACCACTATGCCACCAGGGCTCCCATTAACAGCATAGAGGTAGGATTTACAAACACAAAGGAAAACTATATCAGATGACAAAATGATGGACAATCACACCGTACTGGGAATCATGGACTAGCCAAATTGACACATATTTTAGGGTTCATCATTCATTTTAGTTTGGAGTTTGCATGTTGGTTCAGGAACAAGTTTGGCCTGTAGTTTTCCTTTTTTATACCGTCTTTGTCTAATTTTAGTATAAAGGTTATACCAATCTGTAGAATGTGTTGAGGTGTGTGTATAGATAAGATTTGGATAATTTGTGTCTTGAATATTCTATACAATTCGCCTGTAAATCCACCAGGCCTGACACTTTCCTTCTGGGAAGATTTCTTTTTTACTAACAATTCAGAGTTTTTTTTTCAATGGTTATTAAAGAGAATTCAGCATTTCTCTTTGTGGGCCAGTTTTAGAAAGTTATATTTTTCTAAGATACTTATTGGCATAAAATTCTTATAGTATCTTTTTCATCTTTTAAACCTTTGCTACATCTGTAGTTATAACTCCCTTTTATTTGTAATTTATTTGTGTTCTCCTTTTCTTAATCAGTGTTTAGCTTCATGATCCTTTCAATTGAATGTTTGTTTTACTTTTCATTAATTTTTCTTCGCTCTTTTAGTTTCTTTCTTCAAATACCTGTCTTATTCTGTTGTCTTCTTTTTAGCTCATTCCTTCGTTCATTGATTTTTCACGTTTTTCTCCTTTCTAATAATATGATTGCATCGTAGTTATAAGTTTCCATCAAAGAACCACTTTTGCTGTATTCCAATAGTTTTGAAAGTAGCACTTTCATTATAATTCAGCTTTAAATATTTTAAAATTTTCATGGTAATTTTTTCTTTTTGGCTTATTTAATTTTTAAACGTTATCTGTCTCATACCGATTTCTATCACAGTTACATTGTGGTCAGATAATATATCATTGTTGTATTTGTCGCTGGGTTCTATATATTTTGATAATGTAAAGTTTGTGAATTGTGTTAGCCAAGCATTCTGTATACTCACTGTTTTGTTTTTTAATTGCATTGATTGCTTACTCTATCTAATACTAACAAAAGTATGTTGAAATCTCTTTCTCTGGATGGATATGATGATTTAAAAAATTTTTTTCTAGCTGTAAACTTTTTTAAAGCTTAAAGTACAAACAAGTTTAGCGGTGTTAAGTGCAAACAATTTTAGAGTTATATCTTCTTGAAGAACTCAATATTTTCTTCTTATTTAGTGACCCTCTGTTTTTAGAGATGCTTTTTGCACAGAGTCTGTTTTTCTGATTATATTAATAGAGCTGTCTCAGGTTTGCTTTGATTAATATTTATCTGACTATCCTTTTATTTTCAGCTCTCCTCTGCTTTTACGTTTTAAATATCCTCTTTCACATTTCTTTTTCTCTCCTTTCTTGCCTTCTTTGGAATTGTTGAAATTCTTTTACTCATTTTGTTTTCACTTCTCTACTATTTTGATAGGTATACATTTTGTTTCTATTCTTTCAGTTTTTACTCTTGAAATTTTAACATGTCTACTTAATAAAGTCTACGTTTAATATCTTTACACTACTCCCTAACAATACGATACATAACAATGCTTTAATTCATATTCTCACTTACATACTGCATTATCCAGTATTTTACCTTCATCTTTTTGCCTTTTTATACCAGCAGTGCTTATTTAAATGAACATGAGTGCTTACTTATTTTCTTTGCTCATTGTTCCTTCTTATATCTCAGACCTTCATTTTGATATCATTTTCTTTCTTTCTTCCTCTACTACATCCTGAGATTCCCTTAGTGAGGTCTGTTGCTAATAAACTATTTCATATGAAATTATCTTTTTTTGTGCCCTTATTCTTGATAATTTCACTGAGTGTACAATATTAGGTTGACAGTTAATTTCTATCCACTTAATGATCTGTCATCCTACTGCCTTCTGGGTTGCCCTGTTGCTATTGAAAAGACAGTTATCAATATTAACTGCCACTCCCCTGAGAATAATCTGTATTTTCTCTCTGGCTAGCTTTTAAAACTTTCTCTTTGCCTTATTTATTTATTTTTTCTCCTTACCTGTGGTATTCTGCAGATTCACTGTGATTTTTGTAGGTGTTGATTTTCTATTTATTTAACTGGTTTAATAATCAGTGAGAGACCTGAATCTGAGGATCAATTCTGAAAATTTTAAAATAATGAACCACTTCTAATACTGATTTCACTGCATTTTTTCTATCGTTTTCTTCTAGGACTCTAATAGATTCTTTTTACTCTATTCCTTATGTCTCCTACTCGCTTTCATCCTTTTCTTTGTCGCTGTGTGCTGCGTTCTGTGTAATTTATCCAGATCTCTGTTACAGTTTTCTAGTTCTCTCTTCAGCCACTTCTAATCTATTGTTTCCCCTTTCCATTTTTTTAAACTAATAGACTTTGTTTTTTAGAACTGCAGATAGCACAGAGAGTTCCCATGCATGTACCATACTACACAGTTTCCTGTATTTTAACAGTGTTTTTTTTTACAGTACTGTAGTGTATATGTTACAGTTAATGAGCCAATGCTGATATATTATTATTAACTAAAGTCAATAATTTATTCAGATTTCCTAAGTCTTTTCTTAATGTCCTTTTTCTGTTCCAGGATTCCATCCAGGATACCACATTATATTTACTTATCATGTCTTCTTAGGTTCATCTTAGCTGTGACAATATCTCAGATTTTCCCTGATTTTCATGACCTTGAGAATTTTGAGAAGTACAGGTCAGGTATATTGTAGGATGCCCCTCTATTGGAATTTTTCTGATGTTTTTCTCATGATTTACCTGGGTTTATGGGTTTTTGGAAGGTAGACCACATGCGTAAAGTACCATTTTCATTACATTGTATCAAGAGTACATATGACTGTTGATGTTGACATTGATCTCTAGGCTGAGGCAGTGTTTGTCAGGTTTCTTTACTGTAAAGCTACTCTTTTCCCCTCTTTCCACCTGTACATGTTGGAAGCAAGTCACTATGATCAGTGAGGAATTATGGAGTAGGTAGTTATGGCCACTGTGTTTTAGGGTTGGGTATCTACAGAATTCTTTTGGAATTATTCTGCACAGAAGATTTGAATCTACTCTGCCATTTAATAATTTTATTTATATCAGTATGGATTCATGGATATTTATTTTATACTTTGGATTATAATCCAGTACTATTTTATTTCCTTTGCTATGGAAAATTTTCCAGCTTTGACATTGGGAGCTCTTTCAGTTGGCTCCTATGCCCCCTTGACATGCCCTCATCAATGTGGCTTTTTTTTTAGTACTTCCTTACTTTATGATATTATAGGATGCTCCAAGCTCATATTGTATATTTTCTGACTCAGAAGTAGAATCAGCCATTTCTGTAAGGAGCCCTGCTTCCTTTCTGGACAATGGTATTTGAAACCAAGATCTGGGTGTTAGGTATGCTTGTTGCTACCGTAATGTCATTTCTTTTAGGCCCTTTCAGCTGACAGAGCAGAGAAATACATGTGTATCAACCCATGTACATACACATATCTATAAAGATTTCTTTATATAACCATCTTTGTCTAAAGTAAGCTAAACATGAGTTCTTATGTCGCCAACTCTAAGCCATTACTGCAAGGCTACTGAGTTTTTGTTATTATATTTTATATTCAGTTTACATTTCTGGTCATCTTCGATAGCTTCTTTTTGCTCATTTTTTAATCCCCTTTTTTTATTTCTTTAAAAAAATTAAAATGTATTATTTATCATATAATTCTAATATCTGAAAACTGTGGATCTGCACTTATGGCTTTTTATGTTTGCTGATTCTTGTTCTTAGATTCTTGTTTCTTCATGCTTTATTATTTTTTAATTGTAGCTCATATGCTTTGGACATGTATCAGTGACATATCGGAGACCTGGGTTGAAGGTGTGTTCCTCCAGAAATGATTTATTATTGGTTCTATTAGGTAGCTGTGGCAGTATAAATCTAAATCCATTTTAAATTTAAATTCTGTCTTGTGGATTTTCAGATAATGAAAATACTATGGATTAGGCTATGTATTCACATGAACTTAAATCTATGGCCATATAGTAATTCTCAAGAGAGTTTTTTTTTTTTTTTTAATCCTCTATCACCTGGAACTAAGGCTGAGAAAGATAAATTTTCTTTAGAGTGAATTCTTTCTATCTGACTTTTCCTTGATGATACAGCTTTCATAGTCCTGGCTTTATGCTCAGTCTCTGATTTCACTCCTGCCATGGTAGTCTCAAAACCTTGTCTCCTATCTCCTTTGCACAGGGCAGTTAGCAGTGAAGCTCTAGGTTACCAGTAGCTTCATTGCTCATTTGCTTCTATGAACTTATACTTCTGATTCATTTTTGGACTTAGGAGACTTCCCTTAGTTTCCTCCGATCTCATACATAGATTAAAAAAGATATTTTATACTTTATTTAGGATTTGTGTTTCAGCAGATTTGTTTTAATAAGAAAGTTTTAAGTTGAGAGAGAAATATGTATTACAAATAGGAATGAACTCCTGCAGAATGGTTTTGGCTATAATGCTCTAAATTTATGTTCTTAGAATGATCATAGGTGATTAAGACACACTGCAGCCAGCTGATGAAAACAGGTCTTAAGTCAAAAAAGCATTTGTAACCCTCATACATTGTTTTTGGGAATGTGAAATGTTACAACTATTTGGGAAAATTGTCTGGCAGTTCTTCAAAATGTTAAGCATAGTTACCCAGCAATTCCACTCCTACATATATATTATTGCTGTTAGTTGCCATTGATTAGATTCTGACTAATGAAAACATGTTCATACAAAAAGTTGTGCATAAATGTTCATAGCAGCATTATTCATTGTAGCTGAAAAGTGGAAAAAAACAAAATGTCCATCAACTGATGAATGGGCAAATAAAATGTGGTATATTCATAAAGTAGAATATAATTTGACAATAAAAAAGAATGAATTACCATATTTCTATGTAAAAAAAAATGCCCATTATACTTTTTTCCAACTGCACATCCCACTTATGCATTATTTTCCTGGGTGCACTATGCGCATTATATATGTGGGCACATTATTTGCAAAAAATATAGTACTGATCCATGCTGCAACATGAATGATCTTGAAAAGGGCATGCTAAGTAAAAGAAACTAGTCACAAAAAAATACATATTGTATGATTCTATTTATATGAAATGTCCAGAATAGGAAAATCTATAGAGACATAAGAAGATTAGAGGTTGCCTAGGGCTGGGTAGAAGAGACAGCTAAAGAATACAGGTTTTCAAACAGAGGCAGAGCCAACATGGCAGTATAGACAGAAGCACCATGCTGTCTCTCTGTAGCAAAGACCTGAAAAACTACCTAAAGCAGATACAGACACCAGTCCCGGAAACCTAAGCATCAAATTAAAGGATAAAGAACTCGATCAAGCACTGAATGGAATAAGAAATTGCCAAAGAACAGAGAAGAAGGACAGCTATGGAGTGGAGGTCCCCTACTAGCTAATGAGCCACGGATTTGCCATATTAGATTACAGTAACGAAGAATGCAGACAGGGAGTATGGGAAGGCAACTTCACAGAGCTCCAAACGGGAGACGGAGCACCCACCCTGCACATCACATCCTCTCCAATCCCTTCTGCCTATCTGCACCAAGTGCCCTGAGCAAAAAAGGCGCAGATCCCCAGGCCCCCAATCTCACCCTGTGCTGACCCCTGGCCCACCACGTTGGCCCCAGTTCATGCTACAAACGACCCACCACTGCCCCTTCTGCCCTCACTGGACCTGCCCTGCTGCACTATAGCTAAGCAACTAGCCCTGCCCACCTGGAAAAGGTGGTAGGAAGTATCATGCCCACAGACAAGCAGGCAACAAAACATGCCTAGCCAGCCTGCCCAAACATAACCAAATAAAACAAAAAAGCAGGATGGAACAAACAAATCTACAATCAATAAATGAAGAAAATAATTGTGGGATGCCCCAGAGACAGCAGACAATAACAAAACATATTAAGAAACAGGACAGGATGGCTCCAGAGAGCAATGAAAATAAAAAACCAGATGACCTTCCAAGAAGAAGAGGCACTGGAACTACCTGAAAGGGAATTCAGAAGTCTAATTATCAGGGCTGTCCAACAGATAAGTAAAGAGATGAAGGAAAACACAGAAAAATAGGTAAAATCATGGAAAATAGAAACAAAACCAGGGAAACATAGACAAAACAATGCAAGAACCCAGGAAAATGATACAGGAACAAAATGTCAAAATAAACAACTAGAAATCATACTAAAAAAAAAAAAAAAAAAAAAAATCAGAAGTCCAAAAGATAAACAATAAGCTATGAGAAAGAGACAGTGCAATAAAAGATTTTAGGAGCAAATTTAAACAATGGAAGACAGGATCAATGAAATTGAAGACAAATCTTTGGATACCACATTAAGGAAAAATCAGAGAAAAAAAGATGAAAAATGAAAATCTGAGAACAATGTGGGATACAACAAAAAGCAAAAAATTATGTGTAATCAGAGTTCCAGAAAAGAGGGAGAAAACAGAAGAAACAAAGAGGATCATTGAAGATTTGCTGAGAGAAACCTTCTCTAATATCATGAAAGACAAAAAGCAAACCATCTAAGAAGCTTAATGAACCCCACGTAGGAGAGAGCTCAAAAGAAAGTCAAAAAAACATATGATAATCACACTCGCAAAAACTAAAGACAAAGAAAGAATCCTGAGAGCAGCTCAAGAAAAACAAAAAGACACAAAGTAGAAACAATAAGACTAGGCTTTGAATACTTGGCAGAAACCGTGCTGGCAAGAAGGCAATGGGATGACATTTATAAAATCTTGTGTTGTGGTTATTTAGTGCAGATATAAAGAAATAGTACGAGTGGATGGTTTCAACAAACAGAAGTTTATTCTCTTACAGTTTAGTAGGCTATAAGCCCAAAACCAGGGCGCCAGCTCCAGGGGAAGGCTTTCTCTGTTGGCTCTGGAGAAAGGTCCTTGTCGTCAATCTTCTCCTGGTCTAGGTGTTTCTCCATGCACGAACCTCAAAGGATGCGCTCTGCCCTGGGAACAGCTTTTATGGTGGCATGAGGTCCCCCTGTCTCTGTGCTTGCTTCTCTCTTTAATGTCTCAGAAGAGATTGAGTTAAGATACAATTTAATCTTGTAGACTGAGTCCTGACTCATTAACAGAACTGTTGGTAATCCCATCCTATTAACATCATACAGATAGGATTTACAACACATAGGAAAATGACATCAGATGACAAAATGGTGGGCACTCACACAATACTGGGAATCATGGCCTAGCCAAGTTAACAGATATTTTGAGGGGACACAATTCAATCCATGAAATCTTGAAAGAAAAATAATGCCAACCAAGAATAATACGTCCTGCAAAACTCTCTTTCAAATATGATGGGAAAATTGGGACATTTCCAGATACACAGAAGTTCAGGGAATATGTAAAAACAAAACGAAAGTTACAAGAATTATTAAAGAGAGTCCTTCAGTTAGAGAAACAACAACCAGAATCTAGGACACAGGACAGCATCAGCCGTATACTA
The DNA here is from genome assembly GCF_030014295.1 of Loxodonta africana. Classification (NCBI taxonomy): domain Eukaryota; kingdom Metazoa; phylum Chordata; class Mammalia; order Proboscidea; family Elephantidae; genus Loxodonta; species Loxodonta africana. The sequence goes on along the minus strand of NC_087360.1, from coordinate 42,150,869 downwards.
ATGTATGTAATGAACTCTTAAGGATAAAACAAAACTAAAATATTCAAAGCAATATACTAGAGACATCAATCTTTAAGGGACAAAAACAACAGAACAATAAAAGAGGTAAAAAATGGTGTAGGTATAGAACTTTCAAATGGAGAGGAAGTCAAGGCGATATCTATTAATAAAAGACTGTTTAAACTTAGGAAGATAGGAGTAAATTTCAAGGCAACCAAAAAGAAAGCTAACAAACATGTTCATTGAAATAAAGAAGAAAAACATAAAGCCTCAGTAAATACAAAATCTACCAAAAAAAAAAAGATCCACAGACAAAATGAATACAGCGCAGGAGTATAAATGGAACAAAGAAAAAGTCAATGCCACAAAAAAAGCACTACAAAATGACAGGAATAAACTCACACCTATCTATAATCACACTGAATGTAAATGGCTTCAAAGCACCCATAAAGAGACAGTGACAGAATGGATATAAAAACAGACCCATCAATACGTTTTCAAAAAGAGACACACCTTAGAAACAAAGACATAAATATATTAAAAATCAAAGTATGCAAAAAAAATTATATCAAGGAAAGAGCAACCAAAAGAGAGCAGAAGTGGCAATACTAATCTCAGATAAAATAGACTTTTAAAAACATGCACTATAAAACACAAAGTACATTATACAATGATTAAAGGGACAATCCACCATGAGGACATAACCATAATAAATATCAATGACAGGGCTCCAAAATACGTAAAACAAACTCTAACAGCACTGAAAAGATAAATTGACGGTTCCACAATCATAGTAGGAGGCTTCAACACATCACTTTTGGTAAAGGACAGAACATCTAGAAACTCGACAAAGGTACAGAAACTCTAAAGGCCACAATCAACCAACTTGACCTCATAGACATATAGAGAATACTCTACCAAAGAGCAGCAAAGTCTACATCGTTTTCCAATGTGCTTGGAACGTTCCCCAGAATAGACCACATCTTTGGCCTACAAAGAAACCCTCAACAAAATCCAAAACACTGAGATAATACAAAGCATCTTTTCTGATCACAATGTCATAAAAGTAGAAATTAATAAAAGGAAGAGCAAGGGAAAAAAAAATCAAATACATGGAAACTTAATAACATCTTGCTTAAAAACCACTGGGTAATAGAAGAAATCAAAGATGGAGTAAAAAATTCTTAGAATCCAAGGAGAATGAAAACACATCATACCAAAGCCTTTGGGACACAGCAAAGGCAGTGCTCAGAAGTCAATTTGTAGCAATAGATACACATATCAAACAAGAAGAAAGGGACAAATCAAAACATTAGCTGTACAACTTGAACAAATAGAAAGAGAGCAACAAACGAAGCCTACAGCTATCAGAAGGCAATAATAAAGATCAGAGCAGAAATAAATGAAATAGAGAATAGAAAAACAATAGAAATAATCAACAAAACTAAAAGCTGGTTCTTTGAAATAATCAACAAAGTTGGCAAACTGTTGGCCAAATCAACAAAAGAAAAAAAGGAGAGGAAGCAAATAACCCAAATAAGAAATGAAATGAGGGACATTACAACAGACTGAACTGAAATAAAAAGGATCATAACAGAATACTATGAAAAATTATACCCCAACAAATTTGAAAACCTAGAGGAAATGGGCAAGTTTCTAGAAACACACTACCTACTTAAACTAACTCAAACTGAGGTGGAAAATTTGAACAGACCCATGACAAGAGATGGAAAAGGTAATAAAAAACACTCCCTTCTCCCCACAAAAAAGCCCTGACCCAGATGGCTTCACTAGAGAATTCTACCAAACATTCAGAGAAGAGCTTGTACCAGTACTACTCAAACTATTTCAGAACATAGAAAAGGAAGACATATTTCCAAATTCGTTCTTTGAAGCCAGCATAAACCTGATACCAAAACCAGTCAAAGACACCACAAAAAAAGAAAACTACAGACCAATATCTCTTAAGAATATAAATGCAAAAATTCACAATAAAATTCAGCATCATACAAAATAATAATAATAACACAGCCCGACCAAGTGGTATTCATAGCAGGTATGCAGCGATAGTTCAACATTAGAAAATCAATGTTTCCACCACATAAATAAATCACATGATCATCTCAATTGATGCAGAAAATGCATCCAATGAAGTCCAACAACTTTTCCTGATAAAAACTCTCCATAAAATAGGTATAGAGGGCAAATTCCTTAATAGAGAAAAGGGCATCTATACAAAACCAACAGCCAACATCATTCTCAATGGAGAGAGGCTGAAAACATTCCGCCTGGAAACAGGAACAAAGCAAGGATGCCCTTTATAACCACTCCTATTTAATATAGTGCTGGGAGTCTTAGCTAGAGCAATAAAGACAAGAAAAAGAAATAAAGGGCATCCAAACTGGTAAGAAAGAATTAAAACTGTTCCTATTTGCAGATGATATGATACTGTACATAGAAAACCCAAAAGACTCCTCTAAAAAACTACTGGAACTAATAGAAAAATTCAGCAGAGTAGCAGGATACAAGATAAACACTGAAAAATCATTTGGATTCCAATACACCAATAGAGAGAACTAGGAGAAGGAATTCAGAAAAGCAATACCATTTATAATAACCCCTAAAAAATTAAATACTTAGGAATAAGTAAAAGACCTATACAAAGAAAACTACAAAACACTACTGTAAGAAACCAAGAGACCTACATAAATGGAAAAAAAAAAAAATACCATGCTCATGGATAGGTAGACTCAACATTGTGAAAATGTCAGTTCTGCCCAGACATCAATCTGCAAATACGATGCAGTCCTGATCCAAATACCAATATCATTCTTTAACGAGATGGAAAAACTAATCTTTAAGTTTATATGGAAAGGAAGTGGCCACTGATAAGTAAAGCACTATTGAAGAAGAAGAATAAAGTAGGAGGCCTCATATTACTTGACCTCAGAACCTACTATACAACTATGGAAGTGAAAACAACTGGGTACTGGTACAATAACAGACACATTGACCAGTGGAACAGAATTGAAAACCCAAATGTAAATTCATCCATCTACGGACACCTGATCTTTGACAAAGGCCCAAATTCCATTAAATGGGGAAATGATAGTCTTTTCAACAAATGATGCTGGCAAACTGGATGTTCATCTTTAAAAAAATGAAGCAGGACCCATACCTCATATAATACACAAAAACTAATTCTAAATGTATCAGACACCTAAATATAAAACCAAACACTATAAAGTTCGTAGATGAAAAATAGAGTTAATGCTAGAGGCATTAATACATGGCATAAATAGGATACAAACCATAACTAACAATACATAAATACCAGAAGATAAGCTAGATAACTGGGATCTTCTAAAAATTAAACACACTTGTCAAAAGACTTCACCAGAAGTATAAAATGAGAACCTACAGACTGAGAGAAAAATTTTGGTTATGACAAATCTGACAAAGATCTAATCTCTAAAATCTATGGTTAAATCCTCTACAACAAAAAAACAAATAATCCAATTAAAAATTGGGCAAGGAATATGAACAGACACTTCACTAAAGAAGACGTTCAGGCAGCTAACAGACACATGAGGAAATGCTCGTGATCACTAGCCATTAGAGAAATGTGAATCAAAACTACACCCCGACATTACTGGCAAGAATTAAAAAAAACAGAAAATAGCAAATGTTGCAGATGTCGAGGGGAGATTGGAACTCATGCATTGCTAGTGGGAATGTAAAATTGTACAACCATTTTGGAGAAACAATATGGTGCTTTTTAAAAAAAAAAAAAAAACTAGCAATAGAAATGCCCTACAATCCAGCAATCCCAATCATAGAAATACATCCTAAAGAAATAAGAGCTGTCATAGACATATGCACACACATGTTCATTGCTGCATTATTCATAATAGCAAAAAGATAGAAACCACTTAAGTGCCCATTAACAGATGAATGGATAAACAAGCTGTGGTACATACACACAATGGAATACTATACAACAATAAAGAACAATGATGAATCTGCAAAACATCTCACAATCAGGATGAATCTAGAGGATATTATGCCGAGTGAAGTAAGTCAGTCACAAAGGAAAAATACTGAATGAGACCACTATTATAAAAACCCATGAAAGGGTTTACGCACAGAAAGAAACAATCTTTGATGGTTATGGGGGAGTAGAGGGGTGGGGAGGAAAAAATACTAACTAGATAGATAAGTGGTAACTTTGGTGGAGGGTGAGAGTACATGATACTGGAGAAGCCAGCACAACTTGACCAAGGCAAGGTCATGGAAGAAACTTCACAGACATTTCCAGACTCCCTGAGGGACCAAATTACCAGGCTGAGTGCTGGGGACTATGGTCTCAGGGGGCACCTAGCTTGATTGGCATAATACAGTTTATAAAAAAATGTTCAACATTGTACTTTGATGAATAGCATCTGGGGTCTTAAAAGCTCGTGAGCAGCCATCTAAGATACTCCACTGGTCCCACCTCATCTGGAGCAAGGGAGAATGAAGAAAAGACACAAGGGAAAGATTAGCCCAAAGACCTAATGGACCACAGCTAACACAGCCTCCACCAGAATGAGTCCAACACAACTAAATCGTGCCCAGCTACCACCACAACTGCTCTGACAGGGATCACAATAGAGGGTCTCAGACAGAGCTGCAGACAAAATTCTAACTCACAAAAGAAGACCAGACTTACTGGTCTGACAGAGACTGGAGAAACCCCAAGAGTATGACCCCAGACACACTTTTAACTCAGTACTGCGGTCACTTCTGAGGTTCACCCTTCAGCCAAAGATTAGACAACTCTTAAAACAAACAATAATGCACATAGCTCAGCCACATATAGGGAACTAAATGGCCACATCAGCCCAGGGTCAAGAACAAGAAGACAGGAGGGGACAGGAAAGCTAGACCAATGGAAATGGGGAACCCAAGGTCAAGAGTGGGAGAGTTTTGGCAACGAATGTCACAAAACAATATGTGTATTAATTGTTTGATGAGAAACAATTGCTATGTAAACCTTCCTCACACACATGCACACACAAAGAATAAAGGCTTCTTTTTGGGAAGATGAAAATGACCTGACATTGATTTTGATGATGGTTGAACACGTCTGTGAATGTACTAAAACCATTTATTTGTACACTTTAAATGGGTGAATTTTGTGATATATGAATTATCTCTCAATAAAGCTGTTACCAAGGCGGGGGGGAAGCTTTTGCTTCTGAAATCACCAATAAATTATATCTCTAACTGCTTGGTTTAAATTTGTGCAAATTCTCTCTTTCTGCCTCTCTCTGTCTCATTTAACTTATGTATCAAAAAGGATTGATATAATGAAAATTAATGGAGAACATTGACATAAGCATAATTTTCCAACTTCTACCTTTTTTTTTTTTTTTTACCATGTTTGATAATGGTATACAAACAAACTTGTGTGATACAACCTCAAAAATGTGTCAGTATTTACTAAGTAGCACTCAGACTCCATGCTTTTGTTGGGAAAAAAATTGAAACAATACAACTGTGGTGAAAGCAGAATCAAGTATACCATATTCAGGCAGTCCCCATGTTACAAACATCTGACTTATAGTTACGAACCAACCCAGTAAAGCCTATTAAATTAAAAATTTGAGGTATATACAATGGGTTCATAACAAATGCACTACTTTGAAAGGCATATCAAAACATTATTATTATTATTACTGTATTAAGTTAAAGATGTTTTAGTGAATCTGGAAATGTTTCTTTAATTTTTTTTATGCATAGAATGGTGCACTATATACTATATACTAAGACAAACATTTGACTAACTGACATTAGATATGAACCGTACCTGTTATGATTTATATAGAAATTTAACTTAAAGACAGACTTAGGAGTGGAACTTGCTCATAATCCAGGGACTATCTGTATAACACACCTTAGAAAAATGCTATATCTCAAAAATGGTCTTTAAGATACAATTTCTAGCATGTGCTGCAGGGGAAAATGGTATCAAATCTACACAATAACTGGGTTCTATGGAGTGGCTCCTCTGTGGGGAATTTTACTTTATTCTCTATGTCAGAAACCTTGACCCCACCCTGTCTGTGAAGTAGCAGCATGCTTTGTAAAAGGGCACCGATCAAGATGATTGCCATTATCGAGCTGAGATCCAAACACCTGAAGCTTATAACCAAGCACAATAGTGAAGGCTTCTTAGCCACGTTTCTAATTATATTTTTTCTACTTTTTAGATAAAGGAACAAAGAAATATGGGACTGGCTTTTCAGGTTTTTCAGGCTGCTCTGAAGTGTTCTTTTTAAGATAGAGGGATGTAGTTTTCTTTAATGGTGTTGCTGTGCATGGGGTGTGTTCTTCAAGACTGTCCTCCTGTGTACAATAGCATGTGGATGTCAGAGATGCATTAGGAGCTGAAATAATTTATTTGCTCTTTTTAATGAATAGTAATAATTTATAATTTGTTCTAATCAAAAATCTTTCATCCATGAAAACCAACAAGATATTACAAATATCCTCTTACCAACCTCTGAAGTAAATGTTTGGAAAGTACAATTATCCCTAATTTGCAGAAGGGCCAAGACAGAGAATAAAGTATGGAAATAGTTATTGAGTTATCTGCAGCTTGAAATGTATATTTTGAAAGTCACTTTAAATTTATTTTTATTAGTTATTTTGGTGGTCAAGGAATATAATTTATGCTGATCTACATAATAGATACCTACTAAGATGAAATCCATGAAATTCAGTAACCCAAATGCTTCTAGGGAATAGCAAATCTAGTGAAGTTCGTATTTGTCAGCAGCATTGCCGTACTGGGGACAGGTGTTTATTCTATGCCCTACTGTGTCTAGCCCAGATGGCACTGCGTTGACACAAAACCTTCAGCACATTTTAGTCTTTTCTCTTGTGACCCTAATCGTTGAGTAACGGGGATGGGAGATGAGCATAAACCAAGAAAAAAGGCAAGTCTCTTTTAATACCCCTGCTACCACCAACTTATCCCACACAGGGCTGCTAAGTTGATCTTAAAATAATGCAGCTCTTATCAGCTCATTTTCTTGCCTCGAAATTTGTGCTTTCGATTCTGAAATTCAGAGTTCTCTATCATATAACTGGAGAGGCAGGTGCTGTATCTCTTATTCATCACCCATCTGTCAGTTCATCCGTCTATGGTGGCTTATGTGCTGCTATGATGCTGGAAGCTGTACAACCAGTATGTCAAATACCAGCAGGGTCACCCATGGTGGACAGGTTTCAGCAAAGCTTTCAGACCAAGAGAGACTGGGCAGAAAGTCCTGATGATCTACTTCAAAATCAGCCAGTGAAAATCTTGTTGATAACAACAAAACATTGTCTGATACAGAGATGAAAGATGAGCCCTTCAGGTTCATCTTTCAGGCATGCAAAATATGACTTGGGAAGAGCTGCCTTCACGAGGTAGAGCTGACCTTACTGACATGGATGGAGTAAAGCATTGGGGACCTTCATTTGCTGATGTGGCACAACTCAAAGTGAGAAGTAACAGCTGCAAACATCCATTAGTAATCAGAACATGGAATGTATGAGGTATGAATCAAGGAAAATTAGAAGTCATCAAAAATTAAATGAACACAAATATTAATATCATAGATGTTAGCTGAAATGGATTGATATTAGCTATTTTGAATCCAACAAACATATGCTGGGAACAACAAATCAAAGAGGAGTAGCATTGTATTCATTGTTAAAAAGAACATTTCAAGATCTATCCTGAAATACAATGCGGTTAACCCATTGCCGTCCAGTCGATTCTGACTGATAATGATAGGTTAATGTCTTAGTTATCTAGTGCTGTTATAACAGAAATACCACAAGTGGGTAACAAACAGAAATTTATTTTCTCACAGGTTGTTATTATTGTTGTGTGTCATTGAATTGATTTCAATTCATAGTCAACCTACAGGACAGAGTAAAACTGCCCTATAGGGTTTCCAAGGCTGTAATCTCTAGGAAGCAGATTGTTACATCTTTTTTCTGCAGAGCTATTGGTGGGTTCAAACCACTGACCTTTTGGTTAGCAGCAGAGCATTTAATGTGCAGGCAACCAGGGCTCACACTTGAGAAGGCTGAGAGTCCAAATTCAGGGCGCCATTCTAGTGGAAGGCTTTCTCTTTCTCTGGACTCTGAGGGAAGGTCATTGTCTCTTTTCAGCTTCTGTTCCTCAGTTCCTTGGTGATCATGTGGTATGGCATCTATCCTTCCCCATCTCTACTTTCTTCTCTGTGCTCCATCTGCTTCTTTTATATCTCGAAAGAGATTAAGACACACCCTACACTAATACTGCCTCATTAACATAACAAAGAAAACCCATTCCCAAATGGGATTGTAATCATAGGTATAGGTGTTAGGGTTTACAACACATATTTTTGGGAGACACAAATCTATAACATTTTGCCCTTTGGCCCTTCAAAAATTCATATTCTTCCCACATGCAAAGCACATTCACTCCATCCCATCATTTTTCAACAAGCTTAAATCAACTCCAAATCCAAAATCTGTTCTTATGAATCATCTAAATTAAATATGGGTGAGACTTTAGGCATATTCCATCCTGGGGCAAAATTCCTCTTCATCCGTAAACCTGTGAAATCTAGAGTGGTTTCCTGCTTCCAAAGTACAGTGGAACAGGCGCAAGGTAGACATCTCCCATTCCCATGGGAGCGATTAGGGGGAAAGAAGGGATAACGGGCACTAAGCAAGTCCAAATCCAGCAGAACAAATTACATTAGTTCTCAAGGCTTGAAAACAATCCTCTGTTCTCTGGGACCACCTGGGCAATGGCTCCACCCTCCAGACTCTGGGTGTTGGCCATGTTCTCTGGATTCTGGGTGAAAGCCTTGCTGCCCTGGGCTTCAGCCCTACCTTCCAGGCATACTGGGATGACAACTCTGCTCCCTCAGCTTTGGGCAGCTCCATTCTTCTGGGCCATCTGATTGGAGACCCCAGTCCCTCGACACTGTCAGGCTCCATTCTCTAGCCCCTTGGGCATGGCAGCCCCACCCCCTCAGCTCTGGGTGGTGCCTTATTTTCTTGGGCTACCTGAACAGCAGCCTCACATTCTAGAACTGAGTTGGTGGAGCTCTGATTCTTTGAAACCCAGGAGGCCATGGCTCCACCCTTTGAAATCTAGAAGCTATGGCTCCACCCTTTGAAACTGAGGCAGCGCTACTTCCTGTGCTCCTTCCAACAGTTCTAATGATCTTTGATCTGCTCCAGGGATGGTCCTTTTATTTTCTTGGAGCGCAATAGGTGGTTGGAACCATGTCACTCCATTGGCCAGCTTTCTGCCTGTAGAATCCTAGGAAGCAGGCAGCTTTCCTTCATTTTGTACTGCCTTTTTCTTTTCAGTCTAAGCTGATGGAATTTTTGTTTAGGTGGTTGAATAGGTCCAGCAGGAACAGGCTTAATCTCTTTAACAAAAGGTTGAGTCACCAAGTCCTTGGTGAGAGTTTTATGCATGTGTCCTTGGTTTGTACAACAGAATTTTCCAAATTTTTAAGTTCTGGTTACATTTTGCAAAGTTCATTTTTAAGTCCATCTCTTTCCTCTTATATTTTACTATAAGCAGCAAGGAGAAACCACACAGCCCCTTTAAGATCTTGCTTAGAAATCTCATCAGCCAAATACTCAAGTTCATCACTTACAAGTTCTACCTTCCACCAAACATTTGAACATAATTCAGGCAAATTCTTTGCCACTACATAAAAAGCATCACCCTTCCACCATTGTCCAATCATATGTTGATCATTTCCCTTAAAGCCTCACTAGAAGCACATTTAATGTCCACGTTTCTAGCAATAGTTTGATAGTGCCATACATATTCTCTAAGATGATAGAGATTTTCTCTATAGCCCACCTCACTTCTTTCTGAGCCCTCACCAGAATTGCCTTTGATGTACATCATTTTACCAACAGCCTCTTCAAGGCAATTTAGGGCCTTCCTATGAAGCAGACCAAAATTCCTCCAGATTCTACCATTACCCAATTTCAAAACCATTTCCACATTTTAGGTATCTGTTAGAACAGCACCCCACTCCTGGTAGCAAATTCTGTCTTAGTTATCTAGTGCTGTTAAAACAGAAATACCACAAGTGAATGGCTTTAACAAAGAGAAATTTATTCTCTCACAGTCTAGGAGGCTAGAAGTCTGAATTCAGGGTGCCAGCTCCAGGAGAATGCTTTCTCTGTCTGTTGGCTTTGTGGGAAGGTCCTGACTCTTTTTAGCTTGTGTTCCTTGGTTTGTTGGTGTCCCTGTGGCATGGCATCTATGTTCCTCCATTTCTGCTTGCTTCTCTGTGCCCTATCTGCTTGTTTTATATCTCAAAATAGATTTGCTTAAGACAAATACTAATATTACTTATCTGCATAACAAGGAAAATCCATTCCCAAATAGGATTATAATGACAGATATAATGTTAGGATTTATAACACATATTTTGGGGTGACACAATTCAATCCATAACAGTTAACATTCATATGCCTAAAAGGAAGACTAGTTAATACAACTATTATTCAAATTTACACACCAACCACAAATGCCAAAGATGAAGAAATCGAAGATTTTTATGACCTTCTACAGTCTGAAATTGATAGAACGTGCAGTCAAGATGCACTGATAATTACTGGTGATTGGAATGTGAAATCTGGGAACAAAGAAGGATCGGTAGTTGGAAAATATGGTCTCAGTAATAGAAATGACATCAGAGATCCTATGGTAGAATTCTGCAAGACCAATGAATTATTCGTAAGAAATAATTTTTCCAAGCTATACAGTCAGTGCCTGTACATGTGGACCTCACTGTATAGATTACACAGGAATCAAATTGACTACATCTGTGGAAAGACACAATGGAGAAACTCAATATTTTCAGTCAAAACGAGTCAGAGTTCAACTGCAGGAACAGACCTTTAATTGCTCATATGCAAGTTCAAGCTGAAGCTGAAGAAAATCAAAGCAAATCCACAGGAGTCAAAGTACAACCTCAAATACATCCTTCCTGAATTTAGAAACCATCTCAAGGATAGACTTGGTGCACTGAACACTAATGACCAAACCAGAAGAGTTGTGGGAAAATTGATTAAAAGGGGAAAATCATTTAAAAAAAAAAAAAAGATTTATACAAACCTTAATTTTTTTTTTTGACTTAAGTAAATGCATGTTCTTTTACCAGTCTTTTGATTCAGGGCTGTCATGGATTGGACTGTGTCCCCCCAAAATGTGTGGGAACTTGGCTAGTCCATGATTTCCAGTATTGTGTGATTGTCTACCATTTTGTCATCTGATGTGATTTTCCTACATGTTGTAAGTCCTACCTCTTTGATGGTAATGAGGTGGGATTAGAAGTAGTTACGTTAATGAGACAGGATTCAATTTACAAGATTAGATTGTATCTAAAGTCAGTCTCTTTAGAGACATAAAAGAGAGATGCAAGTAGAGATAAGGGGGACCTCCTACCACCAAGAATGCAGAACCAGAAGGGGAGCATGTCCTTTAGACTCGAGGGCCCTGCGCTGAGAAGCTCCTAGGACAGGGGAAGATTGATGACAAGGGGCTTCTCCCAGAGCCAGCTGGGAGCTAAAGCGTTCTCCTGGAGCTGGCACCATGAATTTGGACTTCTAGCCTCCTGAAGTCTGAGAGAATAAACTTCTGTTTGTTAAAACCATCTACTTGTGGTGTTATAATACCACTAGATAACTAATACAAGAGCCATTCTATTTTCTTTGATTATGGGTTTTCTAACTGGAGTGCCTTCTTATTTTCCTTCCATAGCATAGAGTGGGGTTATGAGTGCAGACTCTGTGGCTAGACTACTTAAGTTTAGATTCTGACTCTACCACTTATTGCCATTGTGATCTTGGTCATGTCATTTAACCTCTCTGTGCCTAATTTTCTTCATCTGTAAAGTGAGTATAATCATAGTGCCTTCCTTCTTGGCTCCGAGGAGGATTAAATAAGTTAATATAGGTAAATCACTTAGAACAGTGACTTATATAGAATAACACCAAGCATTTGCCATTATTATTATCGTCATCTATGATTTCTAGTTTTGACTTCTTTAAAATCAAGAGCAAACTTAAAGACCCTTATGAAACAATCTGAACATAGAATTTACCTAGATTTTTATGATTTCCTCCCCAATTTAATGTAGTAGGATTGCCTGTTCCTAATTTGATCTTTGTGTGTGTGTGTGTGCGTGTGTGTGGTAAATATATATATCTAACAAAACATATGCCATTTCAACATTCTTCACATGTACCACTTCTCTGTCTCTCCCTTCCTTCCTTTCTTTTCTTCCACCCAGCTAGCCCCATGTGCCATTCCCTCCCTTTGTTGACAGCCTGTGATTTTTTTGGTGTGTTCTTTTGTTTTCTTTCTATTTCTTTTCTCTCTCTCCTTTCCTTCCTCCTATTTACCCAGCCCTGTGCACCATTCCTGCCTCTTCTTGAGGGGCCGTGTTGCACCATTCAGCTGGAAAGTCAGTACATGCCGCCTCCCTGGGTCTGTACTGCTGTCACTGACTGGCTCCCCCAGCATCATTTTATTTATTTCTTTATTTTTTGTTTGTTTGTTTTTGTTGTTCTTTTTTTTGTTATTGTTTCTTCTCTCTCCCTTCTTTCTTTCCTTTCTCCCACCCACCTAGCCCCATGCATTGCCCTCCTCCCTGCTTGGTGGGCTGTGCTGTACTGCTCGGCTGGAAAGCCCATGGCACATGGCCTTCCTGGGTCTGCATTGCCCCTATAGGCTGGATCCCTCAGGACCACATTTTTATTTTTCATTTCCCTTCTCCCTTCTCTTTCTCCCTCCCACCCCAATGGCTGGCTTCCCTGCCACCATATTTTTTGTTACTGTTGTTGGTGTTGTTGTTTTTACTTATTTATTTTCATTGATTGGTTTCTTCTCTCTCTTTCCCCTCTTTCTTTCCCCTTCTCCTGTCCACCTAGCCACATGTACCTCCCATGCCCTTTCTCAACAGACCAAGCCACACCACTCACCCAGAGATCTACCAGCACAGGGCCTCACTGGGTGTGCATTCCCCCACACGATGAATTCTACCACACCCACCATTTTATTTACCTTTTTCTTTTTTCCTCTATTTTTTTCTTTTCTCTCTCTTCTTCCTCTTTTTTGACTCACCCACTTGGCTCCTCACATTACAGCCTCTCTCTTCCCTCCCACTTATCTGCACCATGTTCCTAGTGCTGTGCCCCTGAGGGGCACCAATGCAGTCCCCTGGACCCTGCCTTGCACTGGCCCCTTGGGTCACCCCATCAGTTCCAGTTTGTGTCACAAACTACACATCCCCCTCTTCACCCCCGCTGGACCCACCCTGATGCAGCAGAGCTGAGTGATCTGTCCTGCCCATTTGGAAAATGTGGTAAGAAGTATTGTGCCCACAGGTTAGCAAGCAACTAAACACACCCAGCCCACCTTCCAAGACATAACCAAATAAAACAAAAAAGCAGGCCAAAGCAAACAAATCTACAATCAATATATGAAGAAAATATTCTTGAATGCCCCAGAGACACCAGACAATATCAAAACATAAAAAAATACCAGGACAGGATGGCTCCAGAAAGCAACCAAAATAAAACTCCGGATGACTGACCTTCCAGTGGAAGAAAAGGCACTGGAACTACCTGATAGAGAATTCAAAACTCTAACATTCAGGATTCTCCAAGAGATAAAAGAAAATGCAGACAAAAGTAAGGAAAAAGTAGACAAAATCATGGAAAATAGAGACAAAATAAGGAAAAACACAAAAAGCAAAGGAAGAATTCGGGAAAATAATACAGAAATAAAATGTCAAAATAAAAAATAGTTAGATATCATATGGAAACAGCAATTAGAAATTCTAAAGATAAACAAAACTTCAGAATTGGACAGGGCAATAAAAGGTTTTAGGAGCAAATCTGAAACAATGTTAAGACAAGATCATTGAAATTGAAGACAAATCCTCGGATACCACTTTGAGGAAAAATCAGAAAAAAGAATGAAAAAAAGATGAAGAAACCCTGAAAACAACATGGTATACAATCGAAACCAAAAATTTGCATGTGATTGGAGTTCCAGGACAGGGAGAGAAAATGGAAAATATAGAGAGGATCATTGAAGATTTACTGACAGAAAATTTCCTTATATCATGAAAGACGAAAAGCCAACCATCCAAGAAGCTCAACAAACCCCATATAGGATAGACCCCAAAAGAAAATCACCGAGATATATCATAATCACATTTGCTAAAACAAAAGACAAGGAAAGAATCCTGAGAGCAGCTCGATAAAAACAATTAGTCACATACAAAGGGAGACAATAAGACTAAGCTCCAATTACTCTGCAGAAACCATGCCAGCAAGAAGGCAATGAAATGACCTATATAAAACCTTGAAGGAAAAAAACTGCCAAGCAAGAATAATATATCTTGCAATACTCTCGCTCAAATATGATGGTGAAATTAAGAGATTTCGAGATAAACAGAAATTAAGGGAATATGTAAAAACCAAACCAAACTTACAAGAATTATTAAGGGAGTCCTTTTGTCTGACAACAAACATCATACAACAAACTGAATCTAGAACACAAAACAGCATCAGCCAGATACCAACCTAGGTAATGAACTCTCAACGTTAAAATAAAACTAAAAAAATTTACAACAGGGAATCAGAGAGGATAATCTGTAATGACAATGTCAGAACAATAAAAAAGGAAATAAATGGTATTGGTATAGAACTTTCAAATGGAGAGGAAGTCAAGATGATATCAAGTAATAAAAAACTGGTTTACACTTTGGAAGACAGGGATAAATTTCAAGGTAACCACAAAGGAAGTTTACAAACCAACTCATCAAAATGAAGAAAAACATAAAGTCTAGATGCAAAAACTATAAAAATGAAACAAAAAAAATCCACAAACAAAAGGAATTCAGCACAGGAGAGTAAGAGGAACAAAGAAGAGTCAATGTCACAAAAAAACTAAAAAGAGGCCCTGTATAAATAAAGTACTACGGAAGAAAAAGAATAAAGTAAGAGGACTCGCACTACCTGACCTCAGAGCTTACTATACAGCTATGGTAGTCAAACGGTCTGATACTGGTATGACAACAGACACATTAACCAATGAAACAGAATTGAGAACCCAGCTGTAAATTCATCCACCTTTAGTCACCTGATCTTTGACAAAGGCCCAAACTCCATTAAATAGGGAAAAGACAATCTTTTTAAAAATGGTGTGGCAAAACGATGTCATCTGTAAAAAATGAAACAGGACCCATACCTCACACCATACACAAAAACTAATTGAAAATGGATCAAACACCAAAATACAAAACCAAAAACTATGAAGAAGACAGAAGAAAAAATAGGGTCAATGCTAGAGGCCGTAGGCCCTAATACACGGCATAAATAGCATACAAACAACTGACAATGCACAAACACCAGAAGATAAGCTAGATAACTGGGATCTTCTAAAAATTAAACGCTTATGCTCATCAAAAGCCTTCACCAAAAGAGTAAAAAGAGAACTTACAGACTGGGAAAAATATCTATGACAGATCTGACAAAGGTCTAATCTCTAAAATCTATAGGAAAATCCAACACCTCTACATCAAAAAGGCAAATAATCCAATTGAAAAATGGGCAAAAAACATAAACAGACACTTCATCAAGGAAGACATTCAGAGAGCTAACAGACACATGAGGAAATGCTCATGATCACTAGCCATTCCAAAAACCAAAAACCAAACCCAGTGCCATCAATTCCGACTCATAGCAACCCTATAGGACAGAGTAGAACTGCCCCATAGAGTTTCCAAGGAGCGCCTGGCAGATTCGAACTGCCGACCCTTTGGTTAGCAGCTGTAGCACTTAACCACTACACCACCAGGGTTTACCACTAGCCATCAGAGATATGCAAATGAAAACTACAGTGAGATACCATCTCATCCTGACATTACTGGCACAAATCAAAACAACAAAATAACAAATGTTGGAGAGGCTGGGGGGAGATTGGTATTCTTATGCACTGCTGGTGGGATTGTAAAATGGTACAGCCATTTTGAAAAATGATATGGTGCTTCCTTAAAAAGCTAGAAATAGAAATATCATATGATCCAGCAATCCCACTCCAAGGAATATATCCTAGAGAAATAAGAGCTGCCCTACAAATAGAAATATGCATACCTGTGTTCATTGCAGCATTATTCACAATGGCAAAAAGATGGAAACAACTAAGTGCCCACCAGCAGATGAGTGGATAAACAAACTATGGTGCTTACGGTATGGAATACTACACAACAGTAAAAAACAAAGATAAATCTTCAAAACATCTCACAACATGGATCAATCTGGAGGACATTATGCTGAGTGAAATAAGTCAGTCACAAAAGGACAAATACTGTATGAGAACACTATTATAAAAACTCATGAAAATGTTTCCACAAAGAAAGAAACAGTTTTTGATGATCACTAGGGAGGTGAGTGGTGGGGAGGGAAAAACAGCACCTAGACAATAATTAAGTGGTAAGTTTGATAAAGGATATAACACTACGCCATACTTGAAGTCAGCACAACTTGACCAAGGCAAAGTCATGGAAGCTTCATAGACACATCCAAACTCCCTGAGGGACCAAATTACTGGGCTGAGAGCTGTGGGGACCGTGATCTCAGGGGACATCCAGCTCAGTTGGCATAACATAATTTATAAAGAAAATGTTCTACATCTTACTTTGATGAGTAGCTTCTGGGGTTTTAAAAACTTGTGAGCAGCCATCTAAGATACTTCACTTAGTCCCACCCCACCTGGAGCAAGGAAGAATGAAGAAAACCAAAGACGCAAGGGAAAGATTAGTCTAAAGACCTAATGGACCACAGCTACCACAGCCTCCACCAGACTGAGTCCAGTACAACTAGATGGTGCACGGCTACCTCCACCAACTGCTCTGACAGGGATCACGATAGAAGGTCCCAAACAGAGCTGGAGAAAAATGTGGAATGAAATTCTAACTCACATAAAAAGACTTCTCTTCCTGGTCTGACAAAGACTGGAGAAACCCCGAGAGTACGGCCCGTGGACACCCTTTTAACTTAATACTGAAATCACTCCTGAGATTCATGCTTCAGCAGATTAGACAGAGCCATAAAACAAAACAAGCCTAAATGGGCACACTAGCCCACAGACAAGGATGAGAAGGCAGGAGGGGACAGTAAATCTGGTAACAGGAACCCAAGGTCGAGAAGGGGAGAGAATTGGCATGTCATGGGGTTGGCAACCGATGTCACAAAACGATATGTGTATTAATTGTTTAATAAGAAACTTATTAAACCTTCATCTAAAATACAATAAAAAGAGAAAAAAATGGTGTAATAGGGTAAATCTGCTGCAAAAGACCTCTTTAAAGTGTTTAAAAGCAAAGATGTCACTTTGAGGTTTATGTTGTGCCTGACCGAAGCCATAGGATTTTCAGTTGCCTCACATGTATGCAAAACCTCGATAATGAATAAGGAAGAGAATTGATGAATTTGAATTAAAGTGTTGGTTACAAATATTGAATATACTATGGACTGCCAGAAGAATGAACACATCTGTCTTGGAAAAAGTATAGCCAGAATTCTCCTTAGAAGCAAGGATGACAAAACTTTGTCTCACATACTTTGAACATGTTATTGGGAGGGACAAGTCCCTGGAGGGGGACATCATGCTCCGTAAAGCAGAGGGTCAGCGAAAAAGAGGAAGACCCTTGGCAAGATGGGTTGACAGAGTGACTGCAACAATGGGCTCAAACATAGCAAAGATTGTGAATGGTGCAGGACTGGGCAGCCTTTCGTTGCTACGAGTCAGAACAATTTTAGTGGGTATGAAGAGATTTCTTATGATTTTGATTTGCATTTCCCTAATGACTAATGATGTTGAACATCTTTTCATGTACTTTTTTTGGCCATTTTTATTTTTTCTTTGGTGAAATGTCTTCTTAAGTCTTTGCCCCTGTTTTGGTTGGTTGTCTTTTTGTTGTTAACTTTTAGTAGTTATATATTTTAGGTATTAAACTTTTGTCAGATAAATGGTTCCCCCAGATTTCCTCAAATTTGTCTTTTCAATTTGTTCATAAATTCCTTTGATGAACAAAAGGCTTTAATTTTGATGAGCTCTCATTTATCTGTTTTGTCTTTTGCTGTCCGTGCTTTCAGCATCATATGTAAGAATTCATTGTTAAAACCTAGGTGTTGAAGTATTAGGCCTATGTTTTCTTCTAAGAGTTTTGTGTCTTACATTTAGGTTTTTGATCCATTTTGAGTTAGTTTTGTATATGGTATGAGGTATGGGTCTGGGTTCATTCTTGTATATATAGAAATTTAGGTGTTCTGTCATTGTTTATTTTTTTTTTAATCATTGTTTATTAAAGAGAATTTTTTTTTTCCCAATTGTATGGACTTAGCACCCTTGTCAAAAATCATTTGGCCCTACATGAGTGGATTTATTTCTGGACTCTCAATTCTATTACACTGGCCTATATGTCTGTCACTATATCAGTACCAGAATGTTTTGATCACTGTAGCTTTGTAATATGTTCTGAGATCAGTAAGTATGAGTCCCCCTACTTTGTTTTTCTTTTAAAAGATTTCTATGGCTTTTTGGAGCCCCTTTCCATTACATAGAAATTTGAGGATTAGATTTCTCATTTCTGCAGAAAATTTGTTAGAATTTTGATGGGTATTGCATTGAATCTATAGATTGCTTTGGGTAGTATTGATATTCTAACAATATTAGGTCTTCTAATTCATGAGCATGGGATGTCCTATTTATTTAGGTCTTTTAAATTTCTTTCAGTAATGTTTCATAGTTTTCAGTGTACAGGTCTTTCACTTCCATGGTTAAATTTAATTTTATTCTTTCATATGGTATTGTAAATTGAATTGTTTCTTTAGCTTCCTTTTCAGATTGCTCATTGCTGATGTATCAAAACCTGACTGATTTTTTTGTGTTAACCTCATATCCTGCCACTTTGCTGAATTCATTTATTAGCTCTAGTAGTTTCTTGTGGATTTGTTGTGGTCTTCTTTAGATAAGAGCATGTCATCTGAAAGAGAGATAATTTTACTTTTTCTTTCCTGCTTTGAATACCTTTTATTTCTTTTTCTTGCCTAACTGCTTTGGCTAGGACTTCCAATAAAATGTTGAATAGCAATATTCTCAGGAGGTCTAAAGGGACTTTGACCTTCACAAGGTGGATGGCAGGGTGGGGGGGGCGTCCAGGTATGACAGCCCCTACATGGTCTCCTATCTTGTTCTCAACCTTAAGGGGGAAGCTCTCAGTCTTTCTACATTGAATATGATGTTAGCTGTGGGTTTTTCAAAAATATTATTTAAAATATTGAGAAATTTCCCTTCTATTCCTAGTTTGTTGAGTATTTTTTATCATGAAAGGATGATGGATTTCGTCAAATGCCTTCTCTGTCAATTGAGATTGGTTATCACTGTCAATTATCATTTGGTTATTTTCCTTTGTTTTCTTAATGCGATGTATTACGTTAATTGATTTTTTAATGTTAAACCTACCTAGCATTCCTGGAATAAACCCCCCTTGATCATGGTTATAATCCTTTAAATGTGCTTTTATATTTGGTTTGCTAGTATTTTGTTAAGGATTTTTGTATTTATACTCATAAGCAATATTGGTCTGTAATCTTCTTTTTCTGTGGTGTCTTTGGCTTTGGTATCAGGGCAATGCTAGCCTCATAAAATGAGTTAGGAAGTGTTCCCTTCTCTTTTTTTTTTTTTTTGGAAAAGCTTAAGAAGGATCTGAGTCACTAGAATTCTCCAGTGAAGCCATCTGGTCCAGGACTATTCTTCTTGGGAAGTTTTTTATTACTTATTCAGTCTCCTCATTTGTTATGGGCTCATTGAGATCTTCTATTTCTTCTGGAGTCATTGTAGGAAGTTTCTGTGTTTCTAGGAATTTCTCCATTTCATCTAGGTTATTTAATTTGTCGGTGTATAATTGTTCATAGTATTCTTTTATGATTCTTTTTATTTCTATACAGTTGGTTGTAACATCCCCACTTTTATTTCTGATTTTATATATTTGCATATTTTCTCTTTTTTGTCAGTCTAGCTGGTGGCTTGTCAATTCTATTGATTTTTTTCTTTTTAATTTCTGGTTTCATTTGTTCTCTATATTGTTTTTCTCTTCTCTATTTCATTTACCTCTGATCAGAGATTATTTCCTTCCTTTGGTAGCTTTAGGCTTAGTTTGCTCTTCTTTTTCTAGTTCCTCAGTTGTAGAGTTAGGTTATTGACTTTAGAAAACATTTTTAATGAATTCCTTTTTATTGAGTTTTTCTATATCATTCAATTTAATTTTAATAGAAACAAAACTCTATTTCTTTTCCTACATTTATTTCCTCTGATGTGGTATTTAAGTTTTTCAATTACAATGCAAAGTACAATTAATCTAAATATACTTGGAAAAAAACCACAATTAACTTGGTAAGCAAGCATCTCACCTGGTGGGAGTAGAAGAGTGGAAATGTGCCAGAGAATGGCCAATTAACCGTAGGTATTCTTGGTACTGTTTTTTTTATTCTTGGTACTGTGGGCATTTGCCATTGTGTTTGCCAGAGGAATGGTGTAGATCAGTTAATCTGGACCATTGTGACCACTTGTGGTTTTCTATCTCTATGCCATGGTGCTTGACATTCTCATCTGACAGGCCCTCACACCAGATCTTTATGTCTAAATTGTACCCCTTTTTCAAGATCCACCTCCGATGCACCTCCAGTATGAAATCTTCCCTATTATCTTCCTTTCCAAATTTCCAAAACACTTACCTATACCCCACCTTGGCTCCTAACACTTTTTTTTTATTGTGCATTAGATGAAAGTTTACAGCTCAAGTTCATTTCTCATACGAAAATTTATACACATATTGTTTTGTGACATTGGTTCCAATCCCCACAATATGACAGCACACTTCCCCTTTCCACTCTGGGTCCCTGTGTCCATTCAACCAGTTCTTGTCCCTTCCTGTGTTCTCATCCTGCCTCCAGACAGCAGCTGCCCATTTAGTCTCGTGTATATGGTTGAACTAAGAAGCACACTCCTCACATGTATCATTTTTTTTGTTTATAGTCCTGTATAGTATTTGTCTGAAGAATGGGCTTTGGGAATGGTTTCAGTTCTGGGTTAACAGAGCATCTGGGGGCCATAGTTTCAGGGGTTCCTCCAGTCTCTGTCAAACTATTAAGTCTGGTCTTTTTATGTGAATTTGAGCTCTGCTCAGCACTTTTCTATCATTCCATCCAGGACTATCTGTTGTGTTCCCTATCAGGGCAGTCATTGGTGGTAGCTGGGCACTGTCTAGTTCTTCTAGTCTCAGGCTGGTAGAGCCTCTGGTTTATGTGGACCTTTAGTCTTGGACTAATATTTTGCTTGTGTCTTTGGCTTTCCTCATTCTCCTTTGCTCCAGGCGGGTTGGTACCAGTCAAAGCATCTTACATGGCCGCTCGCAAGCTTTAAGACTCCAAATGCCACTTACCAAAGTGGGATGCAGAATATTTTCTTAAAAAACTTTGTTATGCCAATTGACTTGTATGTCCCTTGAAACTATGGTCCCCAGGCCCCAGCCCCAGCTACTCTGTCCTTCAAAATATTTGGATGTGTCTGGGAAAGTTCTTGGCTTTTGGTTTGGTACAGTTGTGCTGACTTCCCCTGTACAGTGTGTTGTCCTTCCTTTCACCAAAGATGATCCTTGTCTACTGTCTAGTTAGTGAATTCCCCTCCCCTTTCCCACCCTTGTAACCGACAAAGAATGCTTTTTTCTGTGTTGAAACCTTTTCTTGAATACTTATAATAGTGTCTCATACAATATCTGTCCATTTGTGACTAATTTCACTGAGCTTAATGCCCTCCAGATCCATCCATGTTGTGAGATGTTTCACGGATTCATCATTGTTCTTCATCGTTGCATAGTATTCCATTGTGTGTATGTACCATAATTTGTTTCCCCATTCGTCTGTAGATGGGCACCTAGGTTGTTTCCATCTTTGTGCTATTGCGAACAGTGCTGCAATGAACATGGGTATGCATATGTCTATTTGTGTTTTGGCTGTTATTTCTCTAGGATATATTCCTAGGAGTAGGATTGCTGGATCGTGTGGTATTTTTATTTCTAGCTTTTTAAGGAAGCACCAAATCATCTTCCAAAGTGATTGTACCATTTTACATTCTCACCAGCAGTGCATAAGTGTTCCAGTCTCTCCAAAACCTCTCCAACATTTATTATTTTGGTTATTATTATTATTAGTGCCACCCTTGTTGGGGTGAGGTGGCATCTCATTGCAATTTTGATTTGCATTGCTCTAATGGCTAATGATCGTGAGCATTTCCTCAGGTGTCTGTTAGCCACCTGAATGTTTTCCTTGGTGAAGTGTCTGTTCTTATCCTTTGCCCATTTCTTAATTGCATTATTTGTCTTTTTGTTGTTGAGGTGTTGCAATATCTTGTAGATTTTAGAGATTAGGACCTTATTGGATATGCCATAGCCAAAAATTTTTTCCCAGTCTCTTTTTACTCTTTTAATGAAGTCTTTTGATGAGCACAATTATTTGACTTTCAGGAGCTCCCAGTTATCTAGTTTCTTTTCTGGTGTTTGTGCATTGTTAGTTATGGTTCATATACTATTTATGCCATGTATTGGGCTCCTAGTGTTGTCCCTATTTTTTCTTCCATGATCTTTTATCGTTCTAGATTTTATATTTAGGTCTTTGATCCATTTTGAGCTAGTTTTTGTACATGGTGTGAAGTATGGGTCCTCTTTCATTTTTTTGCAGATGGATATACAGTTATGCCAGAACAAGTCATTAAAGAGACTGTCTTTTTCCCATTTAGCGGACCTTGGGCCTTTGTCAAATATCAGGTGCTCATAGGTGGATGCATTTATGTCTAGGTTCTCAATTCTGTTCCATTGGTCTATGTATCTGTTGTTGTACCAATACCAGGCTGTTTTGATTACCATGGCGATATTATAGGTTCTAAAATCAGGCAGTGCGAGGCCTCCCACTTTGTTCTTCGTCAGTAATGCTCTACTTATCTGGTGCCTCTTCCCTTTTCATGTGAAGTTGGTGATTTATTTCTCCATCTCATTAAAAAATGCTATTGGAATTTGGAATGGAATTGCATTGTATCTGTAGATTGCTTTGGGTAGAATTGACATTTTCACATTGTCGAGTTTCCCTATCCATGAGCATGGTATGTTTTTCCACTGATACAGGTTTCTTGCAGTAGTGTTTTGTAGTTTTCTTTGTGTCATTCTTTTATGTCTCTTGTTATATTTATTCCTAAGTACTTTATCTTCTCGGGGACTATTGTAAATGGTATTGATATGGTGATATCTTGTGGAAGTTCTCTTTGTTGGGGTAGAGGAATCCAACCGATTTTTTTATGTTTATCTTGTATCCTACTTGTCATGGATTGAATTATGTCCCCCTTCCACCCCAAAATGTGCATATTAACTTGGTTAGGCCATGATTTCCAGTACTGTGTGGTTGTCTTCCGTTTTGTGATAGTAATTTTATGTTAGAGAGGATTAGGGTGGGAATGTAACACCCTTACCAGGTCACATCCCTGATCCAATGTACAGGGAATTTCCCTGGGGTGTGGCCTGCACCACCTCTTAAAAGGAAAGGGAAGCAAGCAGAGAATGGGGACCTCGTACCACCGAGAAAGCAGTGCCGGGAGCAGAGCGTGTGCTTCGGACCTGAGGTTCCTGCGCTGAGATGCTCCCAGACCAAGGGAAGAATGATGACAAGGAATCTTTCTCCAGAGCCAACAGAGAGAGAAAGGTGGAGATGACACCCTGAATTTGGACTTGTAACCTACTAGACTGTGAGAGAATAAACTTCTCTTTGTTAAAGCCATCCACTTGTGATATTTCTGTTATAGCAGCAGTAGATGACTAAGACACTACTACTTTGCTAAAATTTTATGTTAGTTCCAGTAGTTTTCTTGTGAAGTCTTTGTGGTTTTCTGTGTATAAGAACATATCATCTGTGACTAGGGATACTTTTACTTCTTCCTTACCAAATTGGGTGCCTTTTATTTCCTTCTCTTGCCTTATTGCTCTGGCTAGGACCTCCAGCACAATGTTGAATAAGAGTGGTGATAAAGGACATCCTTGTCTGGTTTCCATTCTCAAGGGGAACGCTTTCGGTCTCCCTCCATTTAGAATGATGTTGGCTGTTGACTTGGTATAAATGCCCTTGATTATGTCAAGGAATTTCCCTTCTATTCCTATTTTGCTGAGAGTTTTTATCATCAGTGGGTGCTGGACTTTGTCAAATGCCTTTTCTGCATCAATTGATGAGATCATGTGGTTCTTATCTTTCATTTTATTTATTTGATGGATTACACTGATTGTTTTTCTAATGTTGAACCATCCCTGTTTACCTGGTATGAATCCCACTTGGTCATGATGAATTATTTTTTTAATGTACTGTTGAATTCTATTGGCTAGAATTTTGTTGAGGATTTTTGCATCCATGTTCATGAGGGATATTTGTCTGTAATTTTTTTTTGTGGTGTCTTTACCTGGTTTTGGTATCAGGGTTATGCTGGCTTCACAGAATGAGTTTGGGAGAATTCCTTCCTTTTCTATGCTCTCAAATACCATTAATAGTAGTGTTGTTAACTTGCCTATGAAAGTTTGGTAGAATTCTCCAGTGAAGCCATCCAGGTCAGGCCCTTTTTTTGTTGTTGTGAGTTTGTTTGTTTTTTAATTACTTCTTCAGTGTCTTCTTTTGTTATGGCTTTATTTAGTTTTTCTACCTGAGTTTGTTTTAGTTTAGGTAGGTAGTGTGTTTCTAGAAATTTGCCCGTTTCCTCGAGGTTTTCAAATTTTTTGCAATACAATTTATTCGGTTATGATCCTTTTTATTTCAGTTGGATCTGTTGTGATATTACCTATCTTATTTGCTATTCAAAGTATTTGCTTCCTCTCCTGTTTTCTTTGTCAGTTTTGCCAGTGGTTTGTCAATTTTGTTGATCTTTTCAAAGAACCAACTTCTGATATAGTTGACTCTTTCAACTGTTTTTCTAGTCTCTATTTCATTTATTTCTTCTCTAATTTTTATGATTTTCTTTCTTCTGGGTTTTTTTTTTTTTATGGGTCTGGTGCATGAGGGCTTCTTTGGCTGCTCTCTTTCTATTTGTTTAAGTTTTAGGGCTATTGTTTTGATTTTGGCCTTTTTTTTCTTTTTGGATGTGTGCATTTATTACTATAAATTAACCCCTAAGCACTGATTTTGCTGTGTCCAAAGGTTCTGGTAAGATGTATTCATTGTCAGTTGATTCTATGAATTTCTTTATCCCATCCTTGATTTCTTCTGTAACCCAGTAGTTTTTAAGCAAGGTGTCATTCATTTTCCATGTGTTTGATTTTTTTTCCTTGTTGTTTCTATCATTGATTTCTATTTTCATGGCATTATGGTCAAAAAAGATGCTTTGTAGTGTTTCAATGTTTTGGATTCTGTTAAGGGTTGCTGTGTGGCATAAAATGTGGTCTCTTCTGGAGAATGTTCCTTGTGCACTGGAACAGAATTTATACTTGGATGCTGTTGGGTGAAGGCCCCTTTATATGTGTATGAGGTCAAGTTGATTGATTGCCTTTTTTTTAGATATTCCTTATCTTTTTTAAGTTTCTTTCTACAATGTTCTGTCCTTCACTGAAAGTGGAGTGTTGAAGTCTCCTTCTATTATTGTGGAGCTATTTCTCTCTTCAATGCTGCTAGATTTGTTTTATGTATTTTGGAGCCCTATCATTGGTGCATAAATATTTATTATGATTATGGCCTCCTGGTATGTTGACCCTTTAATCATTATATAGTATCCTTCCTTATCCTTTGTGGTGGACTTTGCTTTAAAGTCCATTTTGTCAGAGATTAATATTGCCTCTCTGCCCTTTTTTGGTTGTTGTTTGCTTGATATATTTTTTTCCATCCTTTTAGTTTTATTTTTTTGTGTGTATTTGAGTCTAATGTGTGTCTCTTGTAGGCAGCATGTAGACGGATCATGCTTTTTTTTTATCCCTTCTGTCACTCTCTATCTCTTTATTGGTGCATTTTACATTCAGTGTAATTATTGATAGGTATGTTTCTATCTTTATGAGTTTACTGTCATTTTGATTTTCGTTTTTTGAGGTGTTGACAGTTTTTTTGTTCCACTTAATTTTCTGTGCGGAGTCATTTTTCTTTATGTATTTTCTTTTTGCTTTTTCATTATTGTTGATTTTGTGCTTCCTGAGTCTTTTTGTTTTTCTTTTTTAAATTTTGATGGGTGATTTGTTAGCTTCCTTTGTTGTTACTTTAAATTTTACCTTTATTTTTCTAAGTTTAAACTGGTGTTTTATATATTGATATCGCCTTAACTTCCTCTCCATATGGAAATTCTGTGACTACACTGTTTATTCCCTCTTCTCTGTTTTGACATTTTCATCATTTACATATTGATGTCTCTGGTTCTCTACTTTCAGTCTTTTACTTTTGACTTGTTTTTGTGACTCCTCTATCTGAGTTGATATCTGGTTGATCTGACCTGTGTTCTAGTCTTGGGTTGTTGTCTGATATTGTTAGTTTGCTAACCAGAGGACTCCCTTTAATATTTCCTGTAATTTTGGCTTGGTTTCTACAAATTCCTTTAATTTCTGTTTATCTGAAAATGACCTAATTTTGCCATTGTTATTTGACAGTTTTGCTGGATATGTAATTCTTGGTTGGCAGTTTTTTTTCCTTTAAGGCTTTATATAAGTCATCCCATTACCTTCTTGCCTGCATGGTTTCTGCGAGTAGTCAGAGTTTAGTCTTATTTTTTCTCCTTTGTACGTTACTTTTTGTTTCTCTAGCTACTCTCAAGATTCTATCTTTGTCTTTGGTTTTGGCCAGTTTGATTATGATATGTCTTGGTGACTTTTTGTGGGGGATCTACCCCGTGTGGGAGTTATTGAGCTTCTTGGATAGGTATCTTCTCTTCTTTCATGATATCAGGGAATATTTCTGCCAGGAAATCTTCAGCAATTCTCTATGTGCTTTCTGTTAACCACCCCCTGTTACTCTGATCACTTGTAGGTTTTTCCTCTTGGTAGTGTCCCACATAATTCTTAGGCTTTCTTCATTTAAAAAAATTCTTTTTTCTGATTTTTTCTCAAATAAGTTGGTGTTAAGCAATTTATCTTCAGTCTTACTAATTCTGACTTCTGTTGCCTCAATTCTACTCCTATGACCTTGTATTAAGTTGTCTAATTCTGAAATTTTATTGTTACTCTTTTGCTGTCTCACTATGGTTTCTAGCAGCCTGTTAAATTTGTCATTTTGTTCTTGTATTGTTCTACTAGATTCCTCTATTGCTTTGTCTGTATGTCCTTGGCTGGGTCTGAGTTTTGCCTGATCTCCTTCCTGATCTCTTGGAGAACTCTGTATAATAGTCTTTTGAATTCTAACTCAGGTCATTCTGTGATCTTACTTCCTCTGGAAGGTTTCCAGGTTCCTTATTTTGGTCGTTTACTGGAGCCATCTTGACCTCCTTCTTTATGTGTTTTGATATTGACTGTTGTCTCCAAGCCATCAATAAGTTGTTATATTTATTTATTGTATATTTGTTTACTGTGTCCTAGCTTTTCGTTTTGTTTTGATATGCCCAAGAGGGCTGGGCGTATGACCTACTTTGGTTATTGGTGTCTTTGAAGCTCTCAAGTCCTGTCTCTAGATGGTTAAATTATCTACTACCAGGAGTCTATTCACTTTTCTTGTGCAGTTGCAGCACAGGTGTCCAGATGATCGACCACCAAGTGGTCACAGACTCTCACCTACAGTCTTAGATGGTCAGGGCTGTGTAGGGTGTTTGGAGCAGGCACAGACATCTGGCTGCAGTAGAGGGCTATGTGTGGAGCAAGGCAGGGATCTGACAGCTGCCCCTGTGTGCCTGGGTAGAGGGCATGTTCCTGTCCCCTACAACGTGTAGTGGGTGGCGTATTACTGCTGGTCCAGAAGCTTCTGGATCTGGGTAGAATCAGCTCTGGACCTGCCAAAGTTAAGTGCAAGCATCTAACCTACAGTGTAGGGGCAAAATAACCCCTACCCCAAGAGTTTCACAGCAGAGAAGTGCTTCCTTCCCCTCAACACCTCCCACCCCACTCCATTCCAATACCAGTCTGCAACTGCCACATCCCCTAAGCTGGAAGCTCACTGGAGGGACTGAGAGGCATCATTTATTCTCAGACTCCTGTTGTGGGTGGAACTGCCCTCAGGCCCCTAACGTGAGTGGATAAGGTCCCTGATTAATGGGCAGGGCAGCGTCAAATGGCACGAATCTGCAGTTCCCCCTTGGCTGCTGCAGTTGAAAATGAGCTTCAGGTGTGTCTTAGTTATCTAGTGCTGCTGTAACAGAAATACCACAAGTGAATGGCTTTAGCAAAGAGGGATTTATTTCTTCACAATAAAGTAGGCTAAAAGTCCAAATTCAGGGTGTCAGCTCCAGGGAAAGGCTTTTTCTCTCTGTTGGCCTTCTCATCAATGTTCCCCTGGACTAGGAGCTTCTTCACACAGGGACCTCTGGTAAAAAGGGTGTGTTCTGCTCCTGGTGCTTCTTTCTTAGTGGTATGAGGTCCCCCTGTCTCTCTGCTCACTTCTTTCTTTTATATCTCAAGAGATTGCCTCAAGACACAATCCGATCTTGCAGATTGAGTCCTGCCTCACTAAGACAACTGCCGCTCATCCTCCTTCCTTAACGTTATAGACGCAGGATTTACAACATACAGAAAAATCACACAATACTGGGAATCATGGTCCAGCCCAATTGATACATACATTTTGGGGGGACATAATTCAATCCATGATGAGGTGTGTGCCCTGTTGTTTTATGCTAATAAGGGTATGTGGTGTTGACTCGGCCCACACAGATCTAGGTGGGGAAAAAGGGTGCTGGAAGTCTGTGGGCCCCTTTTCCAGTGACTGGACAAAAGGTCAGGGCCTCAAATTCTTGTAAAAAGACCAGACTTAACGGTCTGAATGAGACTAGAAGGACCCCAGAGGTCATGGTCCCCAGACCTTCTGTTAGTCCAAGACAAGAGCCATTCCCAAAGCCAACTCTTCAGACAGGGATTGGACTGGACTATGAGATAGAAAATGATACTGATGAAGAGTGAGCTCCTTGGATCAAGTAGACACATGAGACTATGTGGGCAGCTCCTGTCTGGAGAAGAGATGAGAGGGCAGAGGGGGGCAGAAACTGGCCGAATGGACACGAAAATAGAGAGCGGAGGAAAGGAGTGTGCTGCCTCATTAGAGGGAGTAGGAGTATATAGCACAGTGTATATATTTTTTATATAAGTTTTTATATGAGAGACTGACTTGGTTTGTAAACTTTCGCTTAAAGCACAATAAAAAAAAAAAAAAAAAGGTCAGGGCCTCCCAACCTGCCCTGAGTTCCTGGCTTGGGGGACTTGGTGTTTTTTTTTTTAACACCGTGAGACTGGTTGCAGACAGGTATCAGAACGGAGTGGGATGGGAGGCGTGTGAGGGGAAGGAAGCGCTTCTCTGCTGTGAAACTCCTGGAAGGGTAGGAGTTATTTTGCCCCTGCACTGTAGGTTAGATGCTTACACTTAACTTTGCAGGTCCAACACCGCTTCCACCCGGCTCCAGAAGCTGCTGCAGACATGCTGCTACCCAGCCTCTCCTGATGTGGTAAAATATGTCCAGAATGCTATTGCTCACCTCAGCCTGTTGCACCAGCTGACCCAGCCAGCAGGGTTTTGAATTGTTTCTCCTTCCCCCTAACGCTCAGTCTTACTCTTCAGCTTTGCCTTTGATGATCAGGGCTCCTGGATTGTCATATATAATTGATTCACTTGTTTTTTTGGGTCTTTATTGTAAAGGGGATGACGGGAAGCATCTGTCTTCTGCCATCTTGGCCTTTCTCCAAACCCCTCTTCTTATGTAGCCCCACTTATCACAAGGTACAAAAGGCCACATTTTGAAATTGGTGATTTAATTTGGCAGCAACAAGGAGTCATAGTTTCTTAGTGAACAAGGGTTTGTTAATATCAGTCAGGCAGTTTAGTAAAACTGTGTTTATTCTCTTAAACTGCAAGGATACCACGATCTCTAATTGGCAGGTTAATTTTGCTAATATCTCATAATCACCGCCTATCTCATGGCGGGGTGGGAGTTGATGCTGATGTAGGAAATAGCCATTTATCAGCCCACTACATATGTATCCTTTTGTATGCTTCATGTTCTAGAGAAACTAGCTTGAAGTGTTAACACGGGGTGTGAAGTTTAGCCTCTATAATCAGCAGGTTGGATATAGAAACTAGTGAGCTGCTCACTCCTATACTAGTTACTACTAGTTACCTTTGTGGTAATATTAAGACACCTCCAGTGGCACAAAGAATGGTTGTAGTTGACTTGTTGGTTTTGGTGGTGGGTTAGTTCATTTGTTTCCTGTGGAGTTTTCTTGATCAAATATTCAAATGTGTTTATAGTACTCCTCTGAGAGAATAATCTCTGAAGGATGTTCCCTATTACATATACACCAGAGGATTATAAATTCCCCGCCATGTCTCTCCATGATGGACCAAAAAAAAATTACAATTGCTGTAATAGTATTTTTTGTAGTTTTCAATCAATATGACACCTTCAACGATTACTTTTCCCTTTGGACACTTTAAGTGACTGATGAGACAAAAGAAAAAAAGCCAAGATGAAATGACAGCATAGACAACTCCTCTAATCCTATAACGAATTCCACAGGGCATCAAATTTTGATGTATTAGGATTTTTTTTTTTTTTTTAAACAATGAGTACATTGTTAGAAATCACATTTTCTATCTGCAGGAGCTGGAGATGCAACTGAGCTGGCATCTTACCTCTATATAGTTAATTAACAAGAGAAAAAGTAGTGTTTTGAATCTTGTATAGGAAAGGGGGAGGTATTATTCATCTACACTTTCTCCTTCCTTCAAACACCTGGATCTTTTTGTGTGCTCTTTCATTTGGCTTAACAGTTTGGATGGATCTTGTTGGCAGAGAAAGATGAGGGAAGTTGAAGAATATTACTGTTTAATGAAAAAAAATAGCTATAGCTCACATCTCTCCATCTTGCCTAAAGAATATAAATAAAATAGATCAGTTCTTTTTATTTTAAAGAGCAGTCCCTTATTTGAACCCAGACTATAGGCAATACTGATTGTATAAGAGTTATTTCTTGTCATCATATTAACATTCACTCACCATTGAGTCTCCAGGTTGGCAGTTTATAGGTGTTCAATAAATTTGTATTAGTTATCGAGTAAATAAAGCTATCATGTTGGCCTATACAGTAAAGTGTTAATATTAATTATTTCTAGTACTTTTCACATTTTAGGATATGTAGTGTGGCTTATGTATAATTCAGTGGTTAAGGATAGAAAGTCTGAGCAGAGCATGAACTTATGGTTCCATTTAAGGGACTGGTCGTTAAGCAGGTGAGTGGCTGTTAAGCATAGACATCCGTTGTGATGAAGGTTAAGTAAGTAGTGGAGAAATTCAAAACAATTATCCTCTGATTCATATGTATTTATTAATATCATATTACATGTTCACTGTTAGAGAACTACAGAGAAGAACCAGTGTCATGGTTCCTTTTTCAAGGAGCTCACTATGTGTGAGGAAAGACTAAATGAACATTCTAGAATAATTACCACTCAACTGTTACACTATGAGGATCTGTTTCCAAGTATAATAAGAATTCAGTGGATGCTCCAACAGTGGGGTTTGTAGGAGAAACATCGTTTTATAAATCCCCTCTATGTGCCAGTCACTGGACTTTGCTACATACAATTATCTTTGCTCATCACAATAACTCTCTGAAGGACCTCAAGAGATGTAATTCACTTGAGGAGCCTGAATTTTAGTACATCAGATCCCATTGGATCTACCTAACTGTGATTTTACCGCTGCAGCATGGCTTTTCTCAAGATCTCACACTCAGGACCTTAAATGACCTTGACAATACGGGAGGGCTTGGATTAACAAATGACTAAGGGGAGGACAATATCAGCTGGGGGACAGAGGTGGAGGTGTGGATTTCCTGCATCAGAAGGAAGGTGTGGAGGAAATGAAGTTGGTTATAAGGCCAGCTTATGGAAGGTCCTGGTGGGCAGACAAAGGATCCTGTAGGTTCCTGGACAGAGTCAAGGTATGAAAGAAGAAGCAGGGAGGAGAAAGCATTGGATTCTGGCTAAATTCTGGATTGTGTCAGTCACTTATAAGTTTTGAGACTTGGAGCAAGTTATTCAATCTCGCTAGACTAGGCTTTCCTATCCGTAAAGTGGACATAATAGTATTAATATTGACAACCTGAAGAGTGGTTGTGGTAATAAAATGATTTTTATGGATTCAAAAGCAAGGTACATTATACTTCGCAAGGTATAAAGTGCTATTAACAAAGGTAGGGGTTTTATGGTTTATGCAGCAGGGGAGCCTGGAGGCAAGGCCAGCTTTGAGGTTTTTATAGTAAAGGGACTGATGGGGTGAGCTTCTGGAGCAGGCCTAGGACACTAAAGCAGAAAGAACAAGCTCCTGTGTCACTTTACCTCTTATCTTTGAATCTCTGCTTTTGGTGATATTCACCTCATTCAAGATGTCCTCCCCTCTCCTTCCTGAATCACCCTGACCTCTTCATTCCACAATGGCTATTTCCCTGTCTATGTAGCTAATATCCTGATAAGGTCATTGTTGTTGTTGTTGTTAGGTGCTGTCTAGTTGGCTCTGACTCCTAGCAACCCTGTGTACAACAGAACGGAACACTGCCCGGTCCTACACCATCCTTACAATTGTTGCTATGTTTGAGCCCATTGTTACATGCACTGTGTCAATCCATCTGGTTGAGTCTTCCTCTTTTTCACTGATCCTCTTCTTTACCAAGCATGATGTCTTTCTCCAGGGACTGGTCCCTCCTGATAACATGTCCAAAGTACAAGTCTTTCTATCCTCCCTTCTAAGGTGGCTACATGATTGTAAATCAAACTTACGCTGTCTCTTCATTGTCTGAATGTGAGCATATTAGACCTGGCTCAAGTCCGGTCTCCACTACTTAATATTTGTGTGACTATGGACACATTCCTTTACCATTCTGTGTCTCAATCTTCTCATCCAAAAAAAAGGGAATTATGTTACCTATCTGTGTTTTTGTGAGAGTTAACTCCATTAATATGTATAAAGTGCTTAGAACAATACATGGTATTTAATAAATGCTATGTAAGTTAGCTATTCATAGTATTATTATTCCTAGGGAATAATCTCCCTAAGGATAAAGAAAAGTCTTATATTTCCCTATTCACCCACCCTCTTCATTCATACTACAGATTTTTGTAACGGCTTAATATCCTTCCTCCTTTGATCTGATTTCTTTCTACCCTCTCCCCATTCACTCCCTCTGTTGCCACCCTCTATTCTTCTTTTCTCCCCTTCCCACCCCTTCCCTTCCCTCTCAGTCGCCCTCGCCCTTCCTGCCTTCCTCCGTTTCTTCCTTCCTTGAGGCCTTTGGGGCTCCTGCATTCCTCCTGATAACTAAGATGGTGAGTATTGGGATGCAGAAGAGCAAAGGTTGAGAGCTGGCTGCTTAGGGAGTGTCCTGGGCTCTTTAGTTATTATTAAAAATCACCTGAAAAATCTTGTAAAAATATAAATTCCTAGACTCAATCCCACCAATTATAAAATAACAGTATAGTAGTAGTAGTAGTAGCAGTCTAACAATAGTACTACTACTAATAGCTTTTATTGGTTGAGCTCTTACCATGTGTAATGGGCCAAACTATTCTAAAAGCTTTCCATGGATTATTTAACTAACCTTCAAAATAGTCCTATGAGGTAAGTACTATTAATTTCCCCATTTTGTAGATAAGGAAACTAAAGCCCAAAGAGTAAAAAATTTTACCAAGATCACACACCTGGTGAGTGGCCAGGAGTAAACCCCGGAAGCAAATTCAGGCACTTGGTTCCCAAGCTGAAGCTCCTAAGTACTCTGCCATATACTTCCTTGGTCTGGGTAGTGTCCAGCACTCTGCATCTAGACAGGAACACTATTGACTGTGATCTGGTGACCACTGGCCAGATCTTGACATAAAGGAGAGAACATGGGAAGCCACGTAGATTATGTGGGTCTTCTGATTGACTGGCTCACCCTTGGAGCCCTCTCTTGGTCAGGCTAGATGAGCCTGCCCCCAGGAGCCCCTCCCTTGCTCAAGCTCCTCTTGGTGCAGATTCATTCTCCTTATAGAAATCTCCTCTGCATGAGGTTTGCCCACTCTGTTAGGAAGAGCCATCATTTCTACATAGAATTTGGAGTATGATTCTCAATTCCTGTCTCACTTGCTCATCATACTAGTTCTCTGGCATAGTATGATGATGACAGCCTACATTAATCCAGTATGACCTCACCTTAACTTAACTAATTGTATCTGCGAAGATCCAATTTCCAAATAAGGTCACATTTCAAAGTTCCAGGTGGACATGAATTTCGGGGGACACTATTCAACTCAGTAAAATACTTAACCAATATTTCTAGAATGAGTGGATGAATAAAATAAAAATTAGACACCTTCCCCTGGAGTTTATTCTCCTTGAGTTTAGTCCAGACATCCATTTTAAGAAACCACAAAAGAATATTAACAATAGAAACCTCACTTTTGTGTGTACAGTATAATGTATATACTCTTCCCAAATACTTTTTCACATATTACCTCATTTAATCTTTGTAACTGTCCTGTCAGAGAGGTTATTTTTATTCTCATCTAAAAACAAGTACTAAGTATTTAGAACTGTGGTTTAAGATACTTCTCGTTACTTCAATTTTAATCCTTTTTCACTCCATTACTGCTGATTAGAGAACAGTTATAACATAATAATAAGGCATATAGACTTCTATACCGTGTGCCAGGTACCATTTCAATCCCCCATTGGCAAATGAGGAAACTGAGGCATAGAGAGGTTACACCAAACCAAATCCATTGTGGCAGAGTTGATTCCGAACTCATAGTGACCCTGTAGGACAGAGAAGAACTGCCCCATTGGGTTTCCAGGGCTATAATCTTTATGGAAGCAGACTGCCACATCTTTCTCCCACAGAGCAGCTGGTGGGTTCAAACTGCCAGCCTTTTTATTAACAGCCATGCACTTAACCATTGTTGCACCAGGGTTCCTCTCTCCAATAATGGGTCTGACCCGTAGTAAAGGCACAGCTCATTCGCACCCCCACCCCACCCCTCAAAAAAACTCACCATGGAGTCAATCTCACCTCATAGCAACCCTATAGGACAGAGTAGAACTGCCCCTATAGGGCTTCCAAGGAGTGGCTGGGGGATTTGAACTGCTGACCTTTTGGTTAGCAGCCGAGCTCTTAACCACTGTACTACCAGGGCTCCTAGCTCATTTGCCAGGGAGCTGTAATTTGAACGAGCTTCTCTTCTCCTCTGGTTGTGCCAAGGTCACACAGCTGCCAAGTGGCAGAGCCAGTATGCAGACAGAGGAAGTCTGGCTCCATAGTGAGTCCTCCTCTCCAGTGCGCAACACTGCCTCCCTGTACAATCCGTCTGCTCACACATCTCACCAAGCTCTCTGGTTCTTTTGCATTTTCATCTAAGGATAGGCCAATTTCCTGTTCTCTCTTCTTGCCCTAACAGTCAGCAATAGCAAAAACTAAGCATGCTGACCCAGAAGAGTTGAAGAAAACATTGTCCCCATAGGATGGAAAGCTATGAAAGAGGACTTAAAAAATTGGTTGATTTATCTTGGGGTTCTTTTTAAAAGCATCTGGTTCCGTGGCTTACTCAGCCTCCATGTAGCTCAGAATGATTCCAGAACGCCTGATTTTCTCCCGCAAAACACTTCCATTGTACCTCTTCTTGGATGTTTTGTCTTGTAAGAAGTGGTCACTCATAATCTAGCCCTCTGAGTTCATTCGCCTTCCTCAGGGATTATGGAATAAGACAAGAGGAAAATCTTCAGAGAGAACATTCATCCTTTTCATTTTTACTTTAAAGATATTTTTGAACAACAATTTTGAAGCACCTACAATGCTACTGTGATTTTTTTTTTAACATGCACATTTGCACATCACATCTATCATGCTATTTACACGACATTATGTGAAGACACAGCTCGAAGTATTTTTAAGATATAGCCTTTTATCTCTGGAAGCACAAGAAAGTGTTTACAGATTGGTCACTGAAATCGAATTAGCCTAGCACATTGGTTCATTTCTGTAAAGTGTGGCCATTTCTGTAGGTGGTTCCTAGTCCCTTAATCTTTTTGATTATTTGCACTGTGTATTTTTACACAGGTTCTTTTACTTTGGAGAAATAAAGTAAAGAAACTAAAATGTGAGTTTGGCGAGGGTATCTCAGCACTGTTTATCAATGCAGATGGATCTCGAATTTTAATGGTAGTAGTTTCTTTGAAACAACCAGGCTTCTTTAAACACTTCCACAAATAATGTCAGTATTCAGATTATGTCAGAAAGTGTTTGCTGGTGGGTGGAAATCTTTCCTGATCAACTGTTGCTGCCAGAAAAGAAGAGCCAATCCTGTACAATATTCTTGACAGCCTTGATTTCTTAATCTGGGCTACTGCCTGTGTGACATTTGCAGTCATGAGGTGACTTTGGCCTTGTACATTCAGGAGCCTAGCATGGAGTTATAGAACAAGCCCAAGCTTCCCCTCCAATTTAAATCTTGACTGAACTTTGCCACTTACTAGCTGGGGTAACTTTGTGTGAGAAAACTTGTGTTTCTTTACCTGTAAAATAGGGACCAGATCTTTCTTGCAAAATTGTTGTGAGCATTAAATGACATCATGCACGCACATAAAGCGCCTGCCAAATTGTCAGTGTAAGGTAAATAGTAATGGCTTTTGCTATGGGTGGGACATTGACATTGTATTGTAATGATTATATTTCATCATGTGGTTATACCATAACTTGTTTCTTTTTTGTTTTACTTTTGGCTTTCTTAGAGTGCTGTACAGTTATAATAATGATTAATGAATTTTTGGGTATATATATATTTTTTTCCCATTATTTAAGGCTATATCTTTGGGATAGATTTCCTGAACCACTTAACTAAGATGAATGAACATCTTTGTGGTTCTTGCTACATATGCCAGTAGGTTTCAAAAAGATTGTAGGAATTTAAACTGCTACCAGCCATATAAGTGCACCAGTTTTATTGAATCCTCAACTGCTCCAGGTTCACTTTTAAGCATTTTTACAAAATGTAATTATAAAGAGATGGCATGTTAATGTTTTAATATGCATTTCTTTGATCCCCAATGATGTTGAGTACTTTTTATGTCTTGATTTACATTTCTTTCTTCCTATGCCTTGTTTATATCTTTTGCCTTTATTTCTATTATGGTTTCAAAGCTTTTCTTACCAAATATATCTGTCATATGACATACTGTTACCATTTTTGATAGTCATAGGGTTTTAATGTTTATGTAGTTGAAGTGTGTATTTAAACATTTCAAAATACAAGGTAATAAGACTTTTAAAGTAGTTCAAAAGTGGTTTTACAGTCACATGATTACTATACCAGTTAGTAATAAAACATTAATAACCCAATATAAAAAGGACAGGAGCAAAAATTAGACCAAATAATAAAGTAAACTTACTAATAAACATAATTTTTTATCTCAGTAATAATTTAATTCATTCAGTATATAACAGTAGTATACTGTTTTGCAGCTATAAATTGCTAAGGATTAAAATTACTTTAATAGTGATAGAGTAGCCCTCAAAGATGCTGCTGACGGGAGAGAAAATTGAAAAACTGTTTGTCACTAGGTATCAAGAAACTCAAAAATATTTATAAACATTGGTTTAAAAATTCCACTTATTTAAATATGGCTTGAGGCAGCCTAAGAAGTATAGAAAATGATATACAAGATATTTGTAGTTA
Organism: Loxodonta africana; assembly: GCF_030014295.1. Taxonomy (NCBI): domain Eukaryota; kingdom Metazoa; phylum Chordata; class Mammalia; order Proboscidea; family Elephantidae; genus Loxodonta; species Loxodonta africana. The sequence continues at coordinate 42,112,835 of NC_087360.1, read as the reverse complement.
AAAATAGAATTCAGTCTAAATGCCCAGTGATAGGAAATGATTGAATAGGTAATAGTACAACCACCTAATGGAGTGTGATGAAGTCATTATAAATGATGTTTTCTAAAAATTTCAATGACGTGGGGAAATACAGTATACTGGTAAATGGGGCAAGATGCAATGATTACATAAAACAGTTTCCATGTGGGGTGGCATGTTATGTATCTGATATACATCTAGAAAGAGAGACACAAAAAATATTGATAGTAATTATCTTATATGGTAGTATTATAGATGATTTTTATATTCGTTTTTATTTTTTACACTTTCTAAGCTTCGCACTGTTTGCAAAATTGTTTCTATAATCAGAAAGAAATTTAAAAATTAAAAGGAAGGTTAAATATAATGAGTAGATTTCTTCCCTTTTCTGGATCCATGTTTCTGAATGTTTACCTTGCTCTTTTTCCTTTGATGTATTGGAAGGAACTCTGGACAAGAAATCAGAAGGTATTTCTTTAGTTAATGGCCCAGTAATTCACTAGCTGTGTGAACTTCGGCAAATCTAACTTATTTGTATCTCAGTTTTCCCAACTGTAAAATGGGGATTTCTACCTTTTCTGCCTATACCATCAGATGGTTGTGAGAATAAAGTGAGATAACATATGGGGGGAAAAAAACTGTTGCAAACTAAGTTAATAAAAAAAAATAATAATATAGAGGTGAGGTTAATATGTAGGGGCTTATTATTTACCATGTTCTAAAACTGTAAAATAAGAAAGAGCATGTATTCTATAGGTAGAAGTGGTACTGCAAACCCCTGGTTTCCTGAACCCAAAACTACCTTCAAGAATTGGCCCTCCCCTGCTAACAGTGCGTGCAGCAAAGATGTATTTGTTCCAGTAGTTGTTTACGACAGAGGTGAATTAGGCTGAGAAAACACTGGGTATTTCAACTTGCCCCTGGCCTCAGTGTTAACAACACAGCAAATATGTTCCTCTGTTAACTAATTCATCTGATGGGAACAAGTTAGAAGCCTGTTTTTTATAGGTTTCCTATCTGGCACTGTCTCCCTCTGTAGTGCAGCAGAGTTTACTACATATAGCATAAGATGATGGTAAAAATAAACTGGCTCATTCCCCATTCAGAGTTTTCAAACCTTCTTAAGCACAGTGTCATATTGGCTCTATAGGTTCTTGAGAACGAGATTAGAAAAATAAAAACCCCAGTTTGTTTCCTTATGAACTTAAAAAAAAAAAAACGGAACACAATGAAGACACTAATCTTGCTCAGGAAACTTGCTAGAGAATAACTGTATGCTTTTATACAAAAAGAAGTTAAAATATCACCGACAGAGACTTAGGATGAAACTGTTAAAGTACAATTAACCTCCTACCCTCTTCCTCCAGAGGGAAGAATTTCAGCTTGTGCCTGTTGGTTTTTGAAACAAATAACTTGTAATAAATTGTTTTCAGTACATTTTGGTTGTATGTTCCATTTCTTTCAAGGAAAAACTGGTCATGCAGAAGTAGTCCGAGTTGTGTACCAGCCAGAACACATCAGCTTTGAGGAACTGCTCAAGGTCTTCTGGGAGAATCATGACCCAACACAAGGTAGAGTGATGAGTGAGCCAGTATTTAATTATCTTACTAATTACAGTTGGGATAATTAGTATTTGAGCTGTATGGAAGAGGTGAACCTTGAAATCGCACAGGAGCTCAAGAATATGATTGCAGACATTTATTGACGAGAGGAGGAGGGACGGGGGAGAAAGAGGGTGAGAGAATAAAGGCACAGCCACATTTGGCGCCCTCCCCCCTTTTACAGCTGTCAGGGGTGGGAAAATTCCCACATAGAAAAACGCCAGACAATAGAGATCCGTTCACCTTTGATTATTGCATTATTCCTCCTTAATGCAGTCTTTTGTCTACAAAATTAAAGTGTCTTTCTAGCAGCTCCAAAGTTTTCCTGATTTATGGTTCCTTTATTTCCTTCAATTTAGCCTTTCTCATCTTTTAACTTGATCAGGCTTTTTTTTTTTTTTTCAACGTCTGTGGGCGATAAGAAAAAAATTGAACATAAAGGTAAAATACAGTATTCAGTGAATCCACAATGCTTCAATTATTTAAATATTTCATTGTTTTCTTTGGAGTTTGTTACATGGAGATATAACATATTTTGGCTATAAACAATGGTGGCCAGAAACTTCATTTGAATTCACACACATGCAAAAAATCCCATGTTGGCAAAAATCATTGTAACATTCAATAATAAAGCAATTTCCAAATTTCATTTTACCAACCTTACAAGCACCACTTTGCCAATATGATGATCTGATATTATGAAGCTTATGAATTGAGAGGAGCCGTGGTGGAGTAGCGGTTAAACGTTTGGCTGCTAACCAAAAGGTCAGAAGTTCGAATCCACCAGCTGCTCCTTGGAAGCTCTATGGGGCAGTCCTACTCTGTCCTATTAGGTAACTATGAATCAGAATCAACTCCATGTCAATGGGTTTATTTTTATAAATTGAAAAGTCACATATAATTGATGTGATTTTCACAACACTTGTTCATTTGGCAGTCTATTTAACAGAAATAGTTTTCCTTTGGTGTCAGGTTTTTGTGTAGTGGGTATGCGATATTGGCTGTTTAGTGATGAATGGATGTGCATTTCCAAATGTTTGTCATACTTTTTGGTGGAATCTTAATATTACCCCAGTAGTGCAAGTTGATGGTTTCTAAGTTTTGGTTCTAAGAACCATCCAAGGAGGGTAAAGGTCAAAGCCAAAGCAAGAGCAGCAGAGCAAGGCTCTTGATAAGCTTGAGAAAGGCAGGGTAGGTCAAGGATTCAGGCAGACCAACCAGGATAGGTGAAGGCTTAAGGACTGGACCTAGGAAGAAGGCCAGCGGTAGGGTTTTCATTACAGTAGAGTCTGGTTTGACATGGGGGGATAAGTCCCTGGTAGGGTAGGAATGAGGTATGGGGCTGGAGAGGTAGAAGACTGGTAAGATAAGAATACTATAATCAAAAGATTCAGTTTTCACCGCCGTTTGTAATACTGGATTGTCATATCATATGAGACAGGTAGGCCTAAGGGGTAGACAGCCTTGGTTCAGCAGGAAACTGACTGGTGAGCATTATAAATAGGAGTGGTGACGGCCAGGAGGTCATACTGGTAAGATTTCTAGCTGGAAGGAGCAGGCCATTCAGTCATTTGATCATCAAAGCCAAGGATCAGGGCAGGATGCTGAGACCTCCAAAATTGTTAATGGAGACACACATCTGGAGCCCAGGCAAGCCTGAGGTATTGTAGGAAACTTACTCACAGGCCCGCAAGATTGGGTACGTGCCTTTGGCCTGGCTAACCATAATGCTGTGCCTTGATAGAATCTCCTTAGACCCAGCCCTGGCAAAATTCCTAATCCTATCATTCCTATCATTGACATTCCTAATGGAATTATTCCCAATTCCTATCATTGACATTTTATCACATCTACACACCTTGTCAGATTTGGTCACTAGCACTGGCCCCTGAATCTCTGGAAAATTCTAATTTAGAAGAACTTGTCATTCTCCTTCTCCCCCACGTATTAATCTTGTCTCAAATGCTTTGGTCCTTACAATTCAGCTATCTCTTTTGAAATTAATGGTTTACTGTCCAATAATGTATTAATGACCAGTATTAGCTTTGGTTACTATTGTTTCAGAGGTATTTTGTTTCTAACAGGGGATTCATAGACTCAGGCTATAGAAGACCTTACTTCGCAGACTAGACCCTTTTAGATTCAATACTATTAGACAAAAGACTAAATTGCTAATGGTGCAGTTAACAAGTTTTGAGTTTTGAGTGACATACTTTTTTCCACTGATATTTTGGACAAATTACACATGTAGGAGGAGAGTTTTTCTACCCTTGAATATATTTGTTCCTGTTTAGTATAGTGCTTGGTAACAGTCACACATATTAAATCACAGAATACCCAGTCTTTTCACGTTATTAGTAGAATGACCTTTTTAGATAGCTCAGTATAATGACTATGGTAACAGTATTTTTCTGCCTTGCAAAGTTTTCCAAGACTGTTTTGGAAATAGACCCTGCTTCACTAGCCAAAGATGCTGGTACATGACATGACTCAGGCCTGGCCAATCACAATATCTTGTCCTGCTGTTGTGAACAGTTTTTGATTCAAGGAATGGGTACATGACCCAAACAGAACCAATTAGAGCCCTTCCCTGAGATTGTATATGAGAGAAAAAGATGTTCTCATTTTGTTGGGGATGCCAATCTTCAACTCCTCTATATGTGGAAAGATCCTGTCTACAGTAAAAACAAAGGATCAAAATAGGCAGAGACACTGAGATGAGAGACACTAATAGAGAACACCCAGGAGACACAGTCCCTGAGGCCCCTCCTTCCCACAGCTCTTTCACCAATTTTGAGAGCTCTCCTGATAGCTTTCCAAGCTATGAGAACTACTAGGTTCCCCATTTAAAAATATTTTTTTGCTTAAGCTAGATTGTTGGGTTTCTATCACTTACAGTAGTAACAACAACAAAAGCCCAACTAATACACTCATTCAATGTAGAGAATTATGGTGTCCATTATGTTCATTTGACTTTATAAACCAGAAGTTCTAAAACCATTTGGTTAACAGTGTTGACATTGACTTAGTCATAGCGTAGAGGCCACTAACAATTACTTCTTCAAGGCCTGCTGACAGTTCAAATAGGGGTTTTCTTGGCAATTCAGAATTAAGAATTTGGGTTTAGGATTTGGCATATATGACTCAAGAATATATCAGACCCTCTCTCATTATCTCTAAAATATTGTGAAAGTCAGTCATTCATTAACATTTATCTTGTGTCTATTCTGTTTGCCAGGCACTCTGCTAAAAACCTTAAAAAAAAAACTAAACCTGTTGCCATCAAGTCGATTCCCACTCATAGCAACCCTATAGGATAGGGTAGAACTGCCCCATAGGGTGTCCAAGGCTACAGTCTTTATGGTAGCAAACTGCCACATTTTTCTCCCGCAGAGCAGCTGGTGAGTTCCAACCACCAAACTTTTGGTTAGCAGCTGAGCACTTAACCACTATACCACCAGGGTTCCTTGGCGCTGTGCTACCAAAACTCTAATCCATCATAGTGGCCATAAAGGACCGAGAAGAATTGCGCCATAGGGTTTCCAAGGCTATAATTTTTACAGAAGCAGACTGCCACATCTTTCTCCCATGGAGTAGGTGGTAGGTTCAAACCACCAACCTTTTGGTTAGCAGCCAAGTGCTTAACCATTGTGCCACCAGGGCTTTAGCACTCTGGCAGGTGGTGCTAAATCACTAAATGTCTCAAATAAGCAAGTGTATCTAGCCTTTTGGTTAATACACAGAAAATATATATTCCTATATGAAGAAAGTTAATATCAAAATATTAACACAAAATTATTAAAGCAAGTATGTATTAAACACTGAAATATTAAAAGCAAAAGAAAATGTATAAGTTCAGTAGAACTTTGTTATCAATGAATTCAGTATTCCCAGGGAGCCCTAAAGGTCAAAAGCATGTAGCCAACCAAAGATTTGGACCCTACTCCCTGAAAGACTGGCATGCAGAAGGAAATGGGCAGGCCAGTAAATTAACTTAGCCATCAGTCAAGCACTACACCCCACCATGATTTTTTATTCTGTATTTGAAGTTACATGGTGACTCTTGCAAAGTCTCTCAGTGAAAAGTGGCCCTGAAAAGAAGGCCACCCAATAGAGCAGATAAGGGAACTGAAGATATGTAAAACTGATTGTTCTTACTCAGAAAATGATGTTTCAGAAGAGAGCAGAATGCTGGATTTTATGGAGACTCTGACCTGTAGAGTGATAGCTTATTCTATGTTCTTTTCAGGTATTAGAGTGATTCCTAAAACTACAGTATTTGAGAAGTGTTCTTGCTTGTGCCAGAATTGTTTATAACCAAAAAGACAAAACTTGAGTAAAAGCTGAGAAGGCATTGACCTTTGGTATGAGGATATTCTCAAGAAACACATTATTATTAATAGAAATACGATTCAGGAGAAATGTGTTCTAATTAACATGTTGAAAGACTTTAGTACCTATTTATAAAGCCGTTAAGGATTTGAGGGAGCCACTTAAATATTTTAGTTATAATTTATGGAATTTTATGTGAGAAACAATATCCTAGAATGGTATTTGCAAATATGGGGATGCTTGCTATTGTCAACGGTCAATTATACAATATGAATTTAAGCTTATAGTATGCTTTCAACTAAATCATATCTTCATAGCACAGACTAGCCAGAGAAAACTCTGCCTGATCTTCACTACTTAAAGCTACTTGTGGTACACCATTTTGAAGGGAGCAAAGCTAGTAAAAGAAAGACCAGGAGAAAACCGTAGGCTTTTTAAAAGATACATGTGGAGCCAGAGACCTATCATTCCACAGCCAATATGCAGTGAGTCCAGAGAGAGTGTCACTCAGTAGATTAGTTTCAGGTGAAATAACAGACCTAATAACATCATTACTACATGTAGCCACATGTAGTCTTTTCTCTTAAGTTACCAATTACCACGAAACCTCTATTTCTACAGAAGCATTCTGTCTTAGGCTGGGTTCTCTAGAGAAGCAAAACCAGTAAAGTATATAAATATATATAGAGAGGGATTTATATCAAGGAAATGACTAACAAGATTGTAGACGCTGGAACGTCCCAAGTCTGTGGATCAGGATAGACGCTTCTCCTGATTCAAGTAACTGCAAGGGCTAGTGAACCCAAGATCGGCAGGTCAGAGAGCAGAACTCTTGCTCACAGGCTGTGAAGATCAGCTGATCCCAAGATCAGCAGATAAGCTGCTAGCTCAAGTCACAAGAACTGGAGGTCAGATGAACAGGAAGCAGCTGCAGGATCCAGAGCAGGCAAAAGCCAAAATGTCTACTTATATTCAAATGCAGACCACACCCCCAAGGAAACTCCCTTTCAACTGATTGGCAAATCACAACAGATCCCGTTATGGGGGTGATTATGTATAAACACTGAGAATCATGGCCCAGCCAAGTTGACACACAATCTTAACCATCACACATTCAAACACCACCATGTAGGCTAATGTGTCCTGTTGGAGCTTTTTTTTTTTTTTTTTTACACTCATGGGTCAAATATAGACTTCTAAGGATAAACTAGAGCTGCCAATTCCTGACCATGTGGTGTCCAAACTCAGACATTCTCTGGGCAACATGGCACAGCCTGAGCTTTAGGTGATTTGGATTGTGGCCCCAGCTTGGCCGTGTCCCAACTGTGTGACCTTGGCCAAGACAGTTACTCAGTCAGAGTCTCCGTTTCCTCGCCTACAGAAAAGGCATAATGATATCTACATTGCCTACTCTGTGGGCTATCACAAGAATTCATCGAATAAAGGGAAAATCACTTGAAATTGAAAGTACCATGCAAATGCCAGATATTGTTGTTATGACTTTTTAAAACAAAATTTCACTGACTTATTTGTTTTTATCCCCCGTGTGTCTGTCAGTTTGTCATACTGCGGGGGCTTGTGTGTTGCTGTGATGCTGGAAGCTATGGCACCGGTATTCAGATACTAGCAGAGTCTCCCATGGAGGACTGGTTTCAGCTGAGCTTCCAGACTAAGACAAACTAGGAAGAAGGACCCGGCAGTCTACTTCTGAAAAGCATTAGCCAGTGAAAACCTTATGAATAGCAGCAGAACATTGTCTGGTATAGTGCTGGAAGATGAGCCCCCCAGGTTGGAAGGCACTCAAAAGATGACTGGGGAAGAGCTGCCTCCTCAAAGTAGAGTCAGCCTTAATGAGATAGATGGAGTAAAGCCTTCGGGACTTTCATTTGCTGATGTGGCATGACTCAAAATGAGAAGAAACAGCTGCAAACACCCATTAATAACTGGAACCTGGAATGTACAAAGTATGAATCTAGGAAAATTGGAACTTGTCAAAAATGAAATAGAATGCAGAATCATTGATATCCTAGGCATTAGTGAGCTGAAATGGACTGGTATTGGCCATTTTGAATCAGACAATCATATAGTCTACTATGCTGGGAATGACAACTCGAAGAGGAATGGTGTTGCATTCATTGTCAAAAAGAACGTTTCAAGATCTATCCTGAAGTACAATGCTGTCAATGATAAGATAATATCCATACGCCTACAAGGAAGACCAGTTAATATGACTGTTATTCAAATTTACACACCAACCACTAGGGCCAAAGATGAAGAAATAGAAGATTTTTATCAGCTGGTGCAGTCTGAAATTGATCAAACTTGCAATCAAGATGCATTGATAATTCCTGGTGATTGGAATGCAAAAGTTGGAAACAAAGAAGAAGGATCAGTAGTTGGAAAATATGGCCTTGGTGATAGAAACAATGCAGAATAGAATTTTGCAAGACCAACGACTTCTTCATTGCAAATACCTTCTTTCACCAACATAAATGATGACTATACTCATGGACCTTGCCAGATGGAACACACAGAAATCAAATTGACTACCTCTGTGGAAAAAGACAATGGAAAAGCTCAATATCATCAGTCAGAGCAAGGCCAAGGGCCAACTGTGGAACAGACCATTGATTGCTCATATGCAAGTTCAAGCTGAAACTGAAGAAAATCAGAGCAAGTGCACAAGAGCCAAAATATGACCTTGAGTATATCCCACCTGAATTTAGAGACCATCTGAAGAATAGATTTGATGCATTGAGCACTAGTGACCGAAGACCAGATGAGTTGTGGAATGACATCAAGGACATCATCCATGAAGAAAGCAAGAGGTCATTGAAAAGACAGGAAAGAAAGAAAAGACCAAGATGGATGTCAGAGGAGACTCTGAAACTTGCTCTTGAATGTCAAGCAGCTAAAGCAAAAGGAAGAATTGATGAAGTAAATGAACCAAACAGAAGATTTCAAAGGGCCACTCAAGAAGACAAAGTTTTTAAATGACATGTGCAAAGAGCTAGAGATGGAAAACCAAAAGGGAAGAACCTGCTTGGCGTTTCACAAGCTTAAAGAACCGAAGAAAAAATTCAAGCCTCGAGTTGCAATAGTGAAGGATTCTATGAGGAAAATATTAAATGATGCAGGAAGCATCAAAAGAAGATGGAATGAATACACAGAGTCATTATACCAAAAAGAATTAGTCGATATTCAACCATTTCAAGAGGTGGCATATGATCAGGAAACAACAGTACTGAAGGAAGAAGTCCAAGCTGCTCTGAAGGCATTGGTGAATAACAAGGCTCCAGGAATTGATGGAATATCAATTGAGATGTTTCAACAAACGGATGCAGCACTGGAGGTGCTCACTTGTCTATGCCAAGACATGTGGAAGAGAGCTTCCTGGCCAACTGACTGGAAGAGATCCATATTTATGCCTATCCCCAAGAAAAGTGATCCAACCAAATGTGGAAATTAGAGAACAATATCATTAATGTCACATGCAAGCAAAATTTTGTGGAAGATCATTCAACAACGGCTGCAGCAGTATATCAACAGGGAATTGCCAGAAATTCAAGCCGGTTTCAGAAGAGGATGTGGAACCAGGGATATCATTGCTGATGTCAGATGGATCCTGGCTGAAAGCAAAGAATACCAGAAGGATGTTTATTGTTTTATTGACTATGCAAAGGCATTCAACTGTGCGGATCATAACAAATTATGGATAGCATTGCGAAGAATGGGAATTCCCGAAGACTTAATTTTGCTCATGACGAACCTTTACAAAGATCAAGAGGCAGTTGTTCGGACAGAACAAGGGGATACTGATTGGTTTAAAGTCAGAAAAGGTATGCCTCAGGGTTGTATTCTTTCACCATACCTATTCAATCTGTATGCTGAACAAATAATATGAGAAGCTGGACCATATGAAGAAGAACAGGGCATCAGGATTGGAGGGAAAAAAAAAATTTTTTTGTTATGCAGATGACACAGCCTTGCTTGCTGAAAATGAAGAGGACTTGAAGCACTTACTAATGAAGATCAAAGACCACAGCCTTCAGTATGGATTGCACCTCAGCATACAGACAACAAAAATCCTCACAACTGGACCAATGAGCAACATCTTGATAAACAGAGAAAAGATTGAAGTTGTCAAGGATTTCATTTACTTCGATTCACAATCAACAGCTATGGAAGCAGCAGTCAAGAAATGAACAGGCGCATTGCATTGGGTAAATCTGCTGCAAAGGACCTCTTTAAAGTGTTGAAGAGCAAAGATATCACCTTGAAGACTAAGGTGCACCTGACCTAAAAAAAAAAAAAAGCCATGGTATTTTCAATTGTATCATATGCATGTGAAAGCTGGACAATGAATAAGGAAGAGCAAAGAAGAATTGATGCCTTTGAATTGTGGTGTTGGCGAAGAATATTGAATATACCATGGACTGCCAGAAGAACGAACAAATCTGTCTTAGAAGAAGTACAGCCAGAACGCTCCTTGGAGGCAAGGATGGCGAGACCGCATTTTACATGCTTTGGACATATTGTCAGGAGGGTTCAGGCCCTGGAGAAGGACATCATGCTTGGCAAAGTACAGGTTCAGTGGAAAAGAGGAAGACCCTCAACGAGGTGGATTGACACAGTGGCTGCAGCAATGAGCTCAAGGATAACAACGATTGTAAGGATGGCTCAGGACCAGGCAGTGTTTTGTTCTGTTGTGCATAACGTTGCTATGAGTTGGAACCGACTGGACGGCACCTCACAACAACAACATTTGTTTTTATATCCATGCAGTCCTTGATTTCTTTCTGTGGGAAAAAATTTACCCTCTATCTACTAAAGTATGAGTTTTCACCCACAGAGTTTCTATTGTACTCCATGTGAGTTGGAAAGCTTTCCGTATTGTTTATGTTGTCATCCTGTGATGAAACGGGGTGGTGCTGGTGAGGCTGGTGGATCCTCAGTTACAAGGTTCCTTAAATCTGATACTGATACAGTAATCAAAAGAATTACTAATCATGTCCGGACTGTATCCTTCTAACTAGCAGGCCCTGTTTGTGAGTTACACCATTCCAAATCTCTCATTCCTGCATGAAGGCACCAGGGCACAGACAGACCATGTACTGTGGGCCAAGCTCCACACGCACTACATAGCCAGAGACTTCAGCTTTGTCTGACTTGACCCCATTACCTGACTTCTCAGTTCAACCCGTTTCACTCTCCTTGATCTACTAGGCTATTTCTCTCAGCCTTTAGCCCTTGCTGAGGAGAAGGATAGCAATATTTATTAAGTAACGCTTATGTGCCAGTCTTAGTGATAGATGTTTTATATTTGTAACTGCATTTAATCCTTACAAAACCCTGTGATATAGAGATCATTTTTCTCGTTTAAGAGTAGAGAAAAATGGGTTCAGAAAGATTAACTATCTTTCTTGATGTTAATAGCAATATTTGAACCTGGCTCTACCTAAAGCTGAAGTATATTTTCTTTTCCCTACACCAGAAGGGCCTAAGCTTTCTTGACTAGGAGGACTTTTTTTTTTAAAATTGTAGTTTAGATGAGGGGTTACAGAACAAACTAGTTTCTCATTAAACAATACACATATTATTTTGTGATATTGGTTGCCAATCCCATGACATGTCAACACTCTCCCCTTCGTGACCTTGGGTTCCCCATCACCAGCTTTCCTGTCCCCACCCCTGCCTTCTAGTCCTTGCCCCTGGGCTGTTGTGCCCATTTAGTCTTGTTTTGTTTTATGGGCCTGTCTAATCTTTGGCTAAAGGGTGAACCTCAATAGTGACTTTATTATTGAGCTATAAAGGTGTCTGGAGGGCATACTCTCAGTGTTTCTCCAGTCTCTGTCAGACCAGTACATCTGGTGTTTGTGTGTGTGTGTGTGTGTGTGTGTGAGTTAAAGTTTTGTTCTAACATTTCGTAACATGGAGGAATCTGGAAGGCATTATGCTGACTGAAATTGCAAAAGGACAAATATTGTTTGAGGCCACTATTATAAGAACTCCAGATAAAGTTTAAACACAGAAGAAAATATTCTTTGATGGTTACGAGGGTGGGAGGGAGGGAGAGGGATATTCACTAACTAGATAGTAAACATTTTTTTTTTTTAGGTGAAGGGAAGGAGAACACATAACACAGGGATAGTCAGTACAACTGGACTAAATCAAAAGCAAAGAAATTTCCTCAGTAGAACCAAAAGCTTCGAAGGCCAGAGTAGCAGGGAGGAGGGTCTGGGGGCCATGGTTTCAAGGGACATCTAGGTCAATTGGCATAACAAAATGTATTAAGAAAACTGTCTGCATTCCACTTTGGTGAGAAGTGTCTGGGGTCTTAAACGCTAGCAAGCGGCTATCTAAGATGCATAAATTTGTCTCAACGCACCTGAGCGAAGGAGAATGAAGAACACCAAAGACACAAGGTAAATATGAGCCCAGAAGACAGGAAGGGTCACATAAACCAGAGACTCCATCAGCCTGAGACCCAAAGAACTAGGTGGTGCCCAACTACCACTGATGACTGGCCTAACAGGGAACACAACAGAGAATCCCTGATGGAACAGAGCAGTGGGAAGCAGATCTCAAATTTCCTGATGTATCTGTTAGCTGCTTGAATATCTTCTTTGGTGAAGTGTCTGTTCATATCCTTTGCCCATTTTTTAATTGGATTATTTGCCTTTTTGTTGTAAAGGTGTTGTTTTCCTGTAGATTTTAGAGATTAGACCTTTGTTAGATTTGTCATAGCCAAAAACTTTTTTCCAGTCTTTTGATGAGCATTAAGTGTTTAATTTTCAGAAGATCCCAGTTATCTAGTTTATCTTCTGGTGTTTGTGTATTGTTAGTTATGGTTCGTATCTTGTTAATGCCCAGTAGTAGGGCCTCTAGCGTTAACCCTCTTTTTTCTCCTATGGTCTTTATAAGCTTTTGGTTTCATATTTAGGTCTTTGGTCCATTTTGCACTAGTTTTTGTGTATAGTGTGAGGTATGGGTCCTGTTTTACTTTTTTTTTTTTGCAAATGGATATACAGTTTTGCCAGCACCATTTGTTAAAAAGACTGTCTTTTCCCCATCTGATGGAGTTTGGGCCTTTGTCGAAGATCAGGTGACCATAGGTGGATGGATTTATATCTGGGTTCTCAATTCTGTTCCATTGATCAATGCATCTGTTGTAGCAGTACCAAGCTGTTTTGACTACTGTAGCTGTACAGTAGGTTCTGAAGTCAGGTATTGTGAGTCCTCCTACTTTATTCTTCTTCAAGAGTGTTTTACCTATCTGGGGCTTCTTCTCTTTCCGTATAAAGATAATGATTAGTTTTTCCATCTCTTTAAAGAATGATGATGGTATTTGGATCAGGATTACATTGTATTTCTTCATTCCTTTGGGTAGAATTCGTATTTTCACAATGTTAAGTCTACTTATCCATGAGCATGGTATGTTTTTCCATTTATGCAGGTCTCTTTTGGTTTCTTGCAGTAGTGTTTTGTAGTTTTCTTTGTATAGGTCTTTTACATCCCTGGTTAGATTTTATTCCTAAGTATTTTATTTTTTTTTAGGTGCTGTGATAAATGGTGTTGTTTTCCTGATTTCCTTTTTGTGGTTCTCTTTATTGGTATAACTGATTTTTGTATGTTTATCTTGTGTCCTGCTACTCTGTTGAATCTTTCTATTAGTTCCAGGTAGTTTTCTTGTGGAGTCTTTTGGGTTTTCTATGTATGGTATCATATCATCCACAAATAGGGACAGTTTTACTTCTTCCTTACCAATTTGGATGCCCTTTATTTCTTTTTCTTGTCTTATTGCTCTAGCTAGGACTTCCAGCACAGCATTAAATAGGAACGATGATAAAGGGCATCCTTGTCTTGTTCCTGTTCTCAAGGAGAATGTTTTCAGCCCCTCTCAATTAAGAATGAGTTGGCTTTTGGTTTTATATAAAGAAAAAAGATTTTTTTTTTTTAGATGCCATTTATTATGTTGAGGAATTTCCTCCTATACTTATGTTATTGAGAGTTTTTATCAGGAATGGGTGTTGGACTTTGTCAAATGCCCCTTCTGTGTCGATTGAGATGATCATGTAAGTCTTTTATTTATTTATGTGGTGGATTACATTGATTGATTTTCTAATGTTGAACCATCTTTGCATGTTGTTGTTAGGTGCTGTTGAGTCAGTTCTGACTCATAGTGACCCTATTCACACCCCATTTGGTCGTAGTGTATTTTTTTTATATGATGCTGAATTCTACCAGCTAGAATTTTGTTGAGAATTTTTGCATCTATATTCATGAGAGATATTGGTCTGTAATTTTCTTTTTTGTGTGGTGTCTTTGCCTGGTTTTGGTATCAGGCTTATGCTGGCTTCACAAATTGAGTTTGGAAGTATCCCTTCCATTTCTAAGTTCAGAAATAGAGGATTTCTTCTAAGGATAAAAATTTTCATAGATCACCCACATAATAATAGTTGTATTTATATTATTTTTTAATGCAAGTGTATTAAAATATTACTATGAATTTAATTACACTATAAATTGAATGCCTATTTTATTAACTACCACAGTGTCACCTCTGGAAAATGAAAATGCTCAAACATGATGTCTTCCGCAGCCTCCAGATGATGCCTGCTGCACAGCAGGATTTGTGACCTCTTAAAGTAACTCAAAGCCTTTCCAGGGACCTGCAGCCACAAATGGGAAACTGCTCCAGGGCACTCCTTCAGAAACACTGGTCTTTGTGCAAAGGCCTTCTGGCTGAGACTGCTAGTTGATCCCAATGTCAGTTTTCCCACTCATGTAGTATTGGAATTTTAGCTGTATATGCAGCCACCAATAAGGACCACCATGTTGTTGTTTTTGTTGTTAGGTGCCATCAAGTCAGTTCTGACTCACAGTGACCCTATGCACAACAGAACAAAACACTGCCCAGTCCTGTGCCATCCTCGCAATCATTGTTATGCTTGAGCTCATTGTTGCAGCCACTGTGTCAATCCACCTCGTTGAGGGTCTTCCTCTTTTCCACTGACCCTGTACTTTGCCAAGCATGATGTCCTTCTCCAGGGACTGGTCCCTCCTGACAACATGTCTGAAGTATTTAAGATGCAGTCTTGCCATCCTTGCTTCTAAGGAGCATTCTGGTTGTACTTCTTCTAAGACAGATTTGTTCATTTTTTTGGTAGTCCATAGTATATTCAATATTCTTCGCCAACACCACAATTCAAAGGCATCAGTTCTTCTTTGCTCTTCCTTATTCATTGTCCAGCTTTCACATGAATATGATGTGATTGAAAATACCATGGCTTGGGTCAGGTGCACCTTAGTCTTAAAGGTGACATCTTTGCCCTTCAACACTTTAAAGAGGTCCTTTGCAGCAGATTTACCCAATGCAATGCATCTTTTGATTTCCTGACTACTGCTTCCATGACTGTTGATTGTGGATCCAAGTAAAATGACTATCATAGATTTCCCAAACTCTTTTTAGCTAGGTAAGGCATGTCGCAAAATCTGACTACAGGAGTATGAGTACAAGTGATAATGTACAACTTCTGTGTGTGTGTACTTAAAGGAAAGGGTATGCTCATCTTCTTCCCCCTTTCCCACAGGCTGGAATGTGGATGTGGTGGTGAACCACAGGGATGGGGAGCTGCTAGATATGAGGATCCTGGACCTGAACTGGATTGAACAGAGTCATCATTCTAGGCTGGATTGTTTACGCAAGAATTCTTAACTAATACAGCCTTCAATCCTAACCTGGTGACTGAACTCCCAGTCAGCTCTCTGAAAACCTTGATTAAAATGTCCCCTTAGGTAAATATTATTTGGTCAAACCTGTTATTAAGATATAGACTCTGAGGTTAGAGAAGATATGGCTTTGAACTAGGTCTGCAATATACTAGCTCTGTGACCTGGGAAAGTTACTAACTGAACTGTCTTGCCCTACTCCAATCCATTCTCCATAACAATTTGTGAAAAATGCAAAGCAAAGTATGTCCCTCTTCTACTTAAAATCCTTTGTTGGTTGACCAGTGTCTGTGGGATAATGTGCAAACTCTTTACATCAACCAACAAGACCCATAATTAACTGGCCCATGCCTACTTCTTCAACCTATGGCTCATGCGACTCTTCCTCTCTACTGCTATTCACAGCTCTTGAGCCACTGTAGCTGTTGTTCATTCCATTCCTAGGAGACCTTGCTTTAGGGCCTGCAGTAACTGCGCAGTCTGCCCACAGCTCTTACCCTGACTGGCTTCTCCCTTTCCTTTAGGTCTCAGCTTATAATGTCGTATCTCAGAGGGGCCTTCCCTAACTAAAGTAACACTCCCTAGTCCTCACTCCCACGTGTTTCTCTATCACTGCACTCTATTTCCTTTCTGACATTTATCACAAGGTAGAATTATCTGTTTACTTGTTTTTCATTTATCTGTCTCCTTCTCTAGAAAGTAAGCTCCACAGTAAATATTTCTCAGTAGCTGCACGTGTAAAATATTTTCTGCTTCATAATTTATATCAAAAAAGTAATGAAGCAATATAGTTTGTTGTGCTTAGCATTGTACCTGGCATAGAGTGAGGAAAAAAAAAAAAAAAAAAACCTGTTTCCATGGAGTCAATTCTGAACTGCCCCATAAGGTTTCCAAAGCTTTCAAGAAGTAGACTACCACATCTTTCTTCCATGGAGCAGCTGGTGGGTTCAAACTGCCAACATTTTGGTTAGCAGCTGAGTGCTTAACTATTGCACCACCAGGGCTCCTTGAGGACTGCATATGTATATGCTATTATAAATATGCTGCCTATGTCAGAGCAGCTTTCACCAGCTCCAATTTAATTTGTTCCTTCTTGAACCCCTGTATTTCTCCACTTTTTCTCTGTATTTTCTCCTAGCCCATGTTCTAATTACCTCCAATTATTTCCTGTTCTTGGCTCATACCCTTTATTCCCAATCAACTCATCAACCCATTCCCTACCGCCTCCACCCTCCAACAGTGAGCTCCCAGTTGTCCTTAGAAAGCTTCATCTGGTTTGCCCCATTGAGCCACACTATACTGTGTTAGGTTTCATGTAATCCCAGGACCACACACCCTGGTCTGCTGCCTTAGGCTTCAGAGCCATGAGTGGAAGATTAAATAGGGCTTCTCAGCCCGTGATTGGAACAGGAGAATACTCAAGAATGCTTTTCCACTCTGTGCCCTTGGTCCCTACATGCCACCCATCATGCTCCAGTGAAGTTGGCAGGTTGTTTTCAGGAGGCCCCCAGAGACTGAGGGGAGAGGCTGGTCCATTCTATTTGCAGCGGGTTTATTCCATAGCCTCTTTCCAGGTGTTTGGTAGAGAACTGAACCCCCTGTGCTATGTACTGGGAAGCATTAATTGGAGGGAGAAAAAGCCCATTTTTCCTTCTGTTTCTCATTGAGTTGGGAATTATATGCTGGTGTAATATGTTTGAACTTGCCAAATTAATATATGAACTTTGTTATGCTGACCCTTTTAAGTTATTTTTTTAATAAGTCACAAGTTTTGAAGGACTGTACTTTTTTTACACCATGTACAAGGAATCATCTGCAAATAATTAGACAGTGGAAATTGTATTGCTAATGAGCAGATGTGTATACTTATACTGGAGGAACAGCTGCACACATATAAAATGCAAAAATGGCTCAAACTCAGCGTTATGAATTCTGAAAGGGATTTCATTCTTTTAAGAATTTCGGAAACAGAAAAAAAAAGACAAAATTTAACTGTTATTTATTAATTGTTTTTTCAGTCATACCTTCCTTGCATAACATTATCTTACATGTACATAACATCTTTGCTATCTACAGAGCACTTTCAAATCATTCTCTCGTATAATACAATAGAGATTTTAACACTTTTCCTTTGCTTTTCTAGTGTTGTAAGTGTTTGGGTGCTCCAAACTTAATGAAAGAACTCCTAATAGTTATCTTCTCTGGGCTAGGCATGGTGCTAATCACTTGACATTTGTGTCATCCCATTTAATCCTTAAAGTAGCCTGTGAGTAGATGGTCTTACACCCATATTACAGATGAAGAAACAAGCTCATGAGGTGAAGTGATTTGGCAAAAGTCAGTTAGCACGTTATGTGACAGAGCTGAGATTTGGAGCAAAGGGCTCGATTCCAAACGTGGTATTCTTTCCATTGTATAGCACATGGCCCACTTTGTTATATGGTACTATCAAATGACAGAAAACACAACACACCGTGACTGGAACCAGCAACACATTATTCATTAAAGAGTTTCTATCCTCGTGTACTGTTTGTGGTATCCATTATAATTTTATAATTCTGTTAAAGATTTGCAAGATAAAGAAATTCAAATAATCAGGCTCTTTAAAACTTTCAGCCAGGAAGAATTTCACATATTTTAGATAGTAATGATAAGATCACTTAAAATTTAGATAAATTGCTAAAAAAATTGCTAAAGTGGTATAAAGTCAATAAAATGAAATAAAGTCAGAAGAATTACTGTACTTCACATAAAAGAGCACTAAATCAGATAAGAGAAAAATCATGTTGTTGTTAGTCAGCTCTGATCCATAGCAACCCTATGTCCAAGAGAATGAAACACTGGTCCTGTGCCTTCCTCACAATCATTATGCTTCAGCCCATTGTTGCACCCACTGTATCAATCCATCTTGAGGATTTTCCTCTTTTTTGATGACCCTCTACTTTAGCAAGCATGATGTCCTTCTCCAGGGACTGTTCCATCCTGATAACATGTCCAAAGTACATGAGACGAAATCTAGCCATGCTTGCTTATAAGGAGCATTCTAGCTGTCCTTCTTTCAAGATAAATTTGTTCATTCTTCCAGCAGTCCATGGTATACTCAATATTCTTCACCAGCAATTAAAAGTCATCAATTCTGTGGTCTTCCTTATTCACTGTCCAGCTTTTGTATACATATGAGGTGTGTGAAAATACCATGGTTTGAGTCAGGTACACCTTAGTCCTCAAACTGACACCTTTGCTTTTACACTTTAAAGAGGTCTTTTGCAGCAGATTTGCACAATGCAATACAACATTTGATTTCTTGACTGCTACTTCCACAGGCATTGATGATGAATCAAGTAAAATGAAATCCTTGACAATGTCAATATTTTCTGTTTATCATGATGTTGCTTACTAGTCCAATTGTGAAAATTTTTGTTTTCTTTATATTGAAGTGCAATCCATACTGAAGGCTGTGGTCTTCAATCTTCATCAGTAAGTGCTTCAAGTCCTCTTTGCTATCGGCGAGCAATGTCGTGTCATCTGCATATCGTGCGTTATTAATGAGTCTTCCTTCAATCCTAATGCCGTGTTCTTATTCATATAGTCCAGCTTCTCAGATTATTTGTTCAGTATACAGATTGGATAAGTATGGTGAAAGGATACAACCCTGATACATACCTTTCCTGACTTTAAACTGTGCAGTATCCCCTTGTTCTATTTGAATGACTGACTCTTGGTCTATGTATAGGTTCCTCATGAGCACAGTTAAGTGTTCTAGAATTCCCATTCTTTGGAATGTTATCCATAATTTGTTATGATCCACATAGTCAAATGCCTTTGCATAGTAAACAAAACACAAGCAAATATCTTTCTAGTAGTCTCTGCTTTCAGCCAAGATCCATCTGACATCAGCAATGATATCCCTCATTTCACTTCTTCTGAATCTGGCTTGAATTTCTGGCAGTTCTCTGTCAATGTTCTGCTGCAACTGCTTTTGAATGATCTTCAGCAAAATTTTACTTATGTGTGATATTAATGATATTTTTTGATAACTTCTGCCTTCTATTGGATCATCTTTCTTTGGAATGGGCACGAATATAGATCTCTTCCAGTCAATTGGCCAGGTGACTGTCTTCCAAATGTCTTGGCATAGATGAGTGAGCACCTCCAGTGTGCATCCATTTGTTGAAAGATCTCAACTTCATCCTTCAGTGCCATCAGATCTTGATCATATGCTACCTCCTGAAATGGTTGAACATCACCTGACTCTTTTTGGTAAAGTGACTCTTTGTATTCCTGTCATCTTCTTTTGATGCCTTCTGTATTGTTCAATATTTTGTCCACCCAAACCAACCCCAGTGCCAATTTTGCCCACAGGATCCTTATAAATTGCAACTTGAGGCTTGAATTTTTTTTAATTTAGTGCTGCTGTAACAGAAATACTACAATTCGATGGCTTTAACAAACAGAGATTCATTCTCTCACAGTCTAGGAGGCTAGAAGTCCAAATGCACGTTGCCAGCTCCTAGGGAAAGCTTTCCTTCTGTGTCGGCTTTGGGGAAAAGTCCTTGTCCTCCATCTTCCCCAGGTCTAGGATCTTCTCCACACAGGAACCCTGTGCCCAAAGGACGCGCTCCTCTCCCAGTGCTGCTTTCTTGGTGGCATGAGGTTTCCCCTGTCTCTCTGCTAGCTTCTTTGTTTTATAGCTCAAAAGAGATTGACTCTACAAGATACAACCTAGTCTTGTAGATTGAGTCCTGCCTCATTAACATAACTGCCGTCTATCCCACCTTATTAACATCATAGAGGTAGTATTTACAAGATAATAGAAAAATCACATCAAATGACAAAATGGTGGATAATCACACAGTACTGGGAATCCTAGCCTAGCCATGTCGACACACGTTTTCAAGGGACACAATTCAGTCCATAATAAGTCCTTTCAACTTGAGAAATACCAAGTATGTTCTTCCGTTTTTGTTTTCTAACTCCAGGTCTTTGCACATTTCATTATAAAAATCAGAGCTTATAATATTGACAGGAACTAGAATTTCCAATTTCCAGTAGTGGTAGACTAGGTTATTCAGATCAACTTTCTCACTGAAAGTAACTCGAAATGTATAAAATAGGAAAAACATACTAAGAGCATCACATCAAAGAGCTAACAAAATTATTAAGAATTTCAGGTTAAAACTGAAAGGACCCCAGAGAGGTAAGCAGAGAGCTAAGGCACACAAATTTAACCCTAGGAAATTTGCCAATCCCATAAAATTTGAATTCTGAAGGCCTTAGTAAGGATGTGTGTGCAAATGGTTAACACACTTGGCTACTAGCTGAAAAGTTGGAGGTTTTAGTCCATCCAGAAGCACCTTGGAAGAAAGGCCTACTGATCTCCTTCCAAAAAATAAGCCAAGGAAAACCCCCTAGAGCTTAATGATGAGTGAGTCCTGAAGGAAATCCAGAGCATGCTGAGGGAGACTGAGTGAGCTACGGGATTGGTATTCTCAGAGAGTGGTGGTGAGGCACTAAATTAATTCTATTTGCAGGAGGGATAGATTAAAATCATACAGAATATGTCTCTCTTATCAGAATGCAATTATGTTAGAAATCAACCTCAAAAAGATATCTTGCAAATAAGAAATATTGTAACTATACTGTGGATCAAAGATAAATCATAATGAAAATTAGAAAATATTTTGAACTAAATGGTAATTAGCACACTATACATCAAAATTTATTGGGCATAGCTAAAGCGGTTGGAAAGAGAACTCTAAATCCAAATATTAGAAGAGCTAAACATTCATCTCAATAATTTAGGAAATCAACAACAGTGTAAACCCAAACAGTGAAGAACGAAGAGCTGATAAAGAACAGAAATAAATTAAATGGAAAGCAAACAAGCAGTAGAAAGGATCAGCACAGTCAAGGATGGTATTTCAAAATAGCTAATAAAATTGATAAAACTCTAGCTAAGTTGATCAACGAAAAAGTGAGAAGGCACAAATAATCTGTATCAGGAATAAAAAATGGGATATCACTACAGATGCTGCAGATTTTACAGGCATTGTTTTTGTTAGTTGCCGTCAAGGCAGCTCTGAATCATGGTGATATTGTATATAACAGAACGAAACATTGCCTGATCCTGTGCCGTCTTCGTGATGATTGTTATGTTTGAGCCTGTTGTAGCTATTGTGTTAATCCATCTTATTCAGCACTTCTGTCATTTTAACTGACCCTATACTTTACCAAACATGATGTGCTTCTCTGGCAATTGATCTCTTCTGATGATGTACTCCAAGCAAGCAAGTTGAAGTCTCACTAGCCTCACTTCTAAGTAGCATTCCGATTATATTTTTTTCTAAGACTAATTTATTCATTTTTCTGGCAGTCCATGATATATCCAGTATTCTTCACCAACACCATAATTCAAATGCATCAATTCTTCTTTGGTCTTATTTATTCATTGTCCAGCTTCTGCATGCATATGAAGTGGTTGAAAATAACATGGCTTAGCTTAGGTATACCTTAGTCCTCAAAGTGACATCTTTGCTTTTTAAAACTTTAAAGAGGTCTTTTGTATCAGATTTGCCCAAATCAATACATCATTTGATTTCTTGACTGCTGCTTCCATGGGTGTTGATAGTTGATCCAAGTAGAATGAAATCCTTGATAATGTCGATTTTTTCTCCTTTTTTCATGATGCTGTTTATCATCATCATGTGAGGATTTTTGTTTTCTTCACATTCAGGTGTATTCTTTGACCTTCATCAGTAAGTGCTTCAAGTTGCGTTCATTTTCAGCAAGCAAATTGTGTCATTTCATATCTCAGGAGGTTAATGAGCTTTCCTCCAATCCTGATACCACATTCTTTTTCATATAGTCCAGCTTCTTGGGTTATTTGCTCAACATATAGATAGAATAAATAAGGTGAAAGGATACAACCCTACCACACATCTTTTCCAGTTTTAAACCATGCAGTTTACCTTTGTTCTGTTCAAATGACTGCTTCTTGGTTAATGTACATATTCAGCATGAGCACAATTAAGTGTTCTAGAATTCCCATTCTTTATAATGTCATACATAATTACAGATACTCAATGACATCATGAGCAACTTTATGTAAATAAATTTGAAAGGTTAGATAAAACAAATTCCTTAAAAATGTAGCTTAACAAAACAGAATAGGCCTAAAGTCTGTTAAAGAAATTGAAAGAGTATTTAAAAATCATCTCACAAAGAAACCACTGGATTCAGATGGTTTCATCAGGGAGTTCTGTCCACGTTTAAGGAAGAAATAATTGCAGTCTTCCACAAATTCTTAGAGAGATTAAGGAGATGCAATTCATTTTATGATCCTTGTATAGCCAAGATACCAAAACCTGACAATGTGAGAAAAAAAAAATAGGATAATCTTACTTATTAACATATATGCAAAACTCCTAAACAAAGTACTTAAAAAAAAACCCACTGTCGTCGAGTCGATTCCGACTCATAGCGACCCTATAGGACAGAGCAGAACTGCCAAATAGAGTTTCCAAGTAACACCTGGCGGATTTGAACTGCTGACCTCTTGGTTAGCACTTAACCACTACACCACCAGGGTTTCCAAACTAAGTTTATTTATCTATGAAAAGGGTAATACATCACAACTGATTTAGGTTCATCCATAGAATACAAGCTTGATTTTGCATTTTAGTATTAATTAATGTAACTTACCACATTAGCAGATAAAAAAAATTATGTGATTATCCAGAATAATTACAGAAAAGGTATTTAATATAATTCAGTATTTATATATGATTTAAAAGTGTCTTAGAAAAACCACATATAAAAAATGACTTTCTTAATCTTGTGAAGAATATATACCAAAGCGTACAACAAACATCTTACTTACTAGTGAAATATTAAGACACCAAAATGATGCCTTTACATGTCTAATTGACAGGGTATTGGGCCCTGGCTGTTATAGTAAGTCAAGAAAAGAAATGAAAAGTGTTATGATTGAAAACTGTAGCAGATATCTGTTTACCTTTCTTTAGCTGGACAACATTTCCCATCTTGTAGTGACCACATGATTGTGTTCTGGCCAATGAAATGTGGGCAGAAATGACATATGCTACTTCCAGGTCTGACCCATAAAAACTTCTGACAATATATTTGAACTTTTCTCTTCCCCTGTCTTCCAGCTGACTGTGGATGAGAAAAGAAACCATTAAAACAATGTATTAAAGATGGTTAAGCTTCCGTTAGCCTAGACCTCCAAAAGTTCATGAGACAACCCTTTCCCAGCTCCTTTTTACTAATTGGACTTTGCATGATCAAGAAACAAATTTCTGTTAAGTTAAGCCCCTTACATTTCAGGGCTTGTTTATATGCCAGGAATTGGTACCTTGAAGTGAGGTGCCACTAAAAAAAAATCTAAAATATGATATTGACTTAGTGGTTAGACAACTGGAAGATCCAGTATTGGGTCTTTTTCATGGGTTATAAAGATGTCAAATCTCCCCCAATTTTTTTAAAATTTACTGCAAATCCAAATGAAATCCCAAAAGTTTGTTTTTGTTTGTTCATTGTTATTATTGTTTTTTTTTGTGGAGCTCACAAGCTGCTTATAAAGTTTATATGGTAATTCAAAAGGTCCAGAAAAGCAAAGACATTCTCACACAAGCACAAGAAGATAGGAGGAATCATTCTTCATATTGCTGTTGTCATTGTTGTTGTTAGGTGCCATCGAGTCGGTTCCAACTCATAGCGACCCTATGCACAACAGCATGAAACACTGCCCGGTCCTGAGCCATCCTTACAGTCGTTGTTATGCTTGAGCTCATTTTTGCAGCCTCTGTGTCAATCCACTTCTTTGAGGGTCTTCCTCTTTTCTGCTGACCCTGTACTCTGCCAAGCATGATGTCCTTCTCCATGGACTGATCCCTGCTGACAACATGTCCGAAGTATGTAAGACACAGCCTCGCCATCCTTGCCTTTAAGAAGCACTCTTCTAAGACAGATTTGTTCGTTCTTTTGGCAGTCCGTGGTGTATTCAATATTCTTCGCAAACACCACAATTCAAAGGTGCCAGTTCTTCTTTGGTCTTCCTTATTCATTGTCCCGCTTTCACATGCATATGATGTGATTGAAAATACCATGGCTTGGGTCACCTTAGTCTTCAAGGTGACATCTTTGCTCTTCAACACTTTAAAGAGGTCCTTTGCAGCAGATTTACCCAATGCAATACATCTTTTGATTTCTTGACTGCTGCTTCCATGGCTGTTGACTGTGGACCCAAGTAAAATGAAACCCTTGACAACTTCAATCTTTTCTCCATTTATCATGATGTTGCTCATTGGTCCAGTTGTGAGGATTTTTGTTTTCTTTATGTTGAGGTGTGATCCATACTGAAGGCTGTGGTCTTTGATCTTCGTTAGTAAGGGCTTCAAGTCCTTTTCACTTTCAGCAAGCAAGGTTCTGTCATCTGCATAACGCAGGTTGTTAATGAGTCTTTCTCCAATCCTGATGCCCCGTTCTTCTTCATATAGTCCAGCTTCTCATATTATTTGCTTAGCATACAGATTGAATAGGCATGGTGAAAGAATACAACCCTGATGCACACCTTTCCTGACTTTAAACCAATCAGTATCCCTTGTTCTGTCCAAAAAACTGCCTCTTGATCTATGTAAAGGTTCCTCATGAGCAAAATTAAGTGTTCTGGAATTCCCATTCTTCGCAATGTTATCCATAATTTGTTATGATCCACACAGTCGAATGCCTTTGCATAGGCAGTAAAACACAGGTAAACATCTTTCTGGTATTCTCTGCTTTCAGCCAGGATCCATCTGACATCGGCAATGATATCCTTGGTTCCACATCCTCTTCTGAAACCAGCCTGAATTTCTGGCACAGCTTTCTGAATAGCTTTCTATTCTTCATATATCAAGATTTATTATAAAGCTACAGTAATCGAAACAGTGTGAATTTGATTCAGGGACAGACCAATAGCCCAATAGGATAAAATAGAGAATCCAGAAGCAGACCCACACATATGTGGATACGCCAGATGAACAGTTGGCATTTCAGAGTACTGAGGAAAGAATGACTTTTTAATAAATAGTCATAAGATGATTGAGTTTTCATATGAGAAAAATTTCCACTGGTTTTCTACTTCACTCCATGCACAAAAATCCATTCCATGTATACTAAAGGCCTAAATGTGAAGGACAAAACTACACAACTTTGAATAGAAAATAAAATCAAAAAACAAACAAACACGTTCCTGTCAAGTCAATTCTGACTCGTAGCAACACTACAGAACAGAGTTGAACTGCTCCATAGAGTTTCCAGGGAGCTCCTGGTGGATTCAAACCATCGACCTTTTGGTTAGCAGCCATAGCACTTAACCACTACTCTACCAGGGTAGAGGTAATAGCAGGTAATATATGACCTAGGATTTGGCAAGTATTTCTTAGAAAAGACACAAAAAGCACTCAGTATAAAGGAAAAGTGTTTGATAAATTCAACTGTATTAAAATCACAACTTTGAAATGTTCAACAACAGATGAATGGATAAACAAAATGCAGTATATACATACAATGGAATATTACTCAGCAATAAAGGGAAATAAGGTCCTGATATCTGCTACAATAATGGACGAACCTTGAAACATTATGCTGAGTGAAATAAGTCAGTCACAAAAGGACATATACTGTGTGATCCCATTTATATAAAAGAGGTAACTGTATAGAGAACAAAGCATATTAGTGGTTACCAGGGGCAGGAGGCAGGGGAAAAGAAGAGCCGTTGCTTAGGGATGCACTGGCTTCTGTTTATGGTGGTGGAATAATTTGGAGAAGGATAGTGGTTTTGATTATACAACATGATGAACATAATTAATGTCTTTGAATTGTACATGTAAACATATTGAAATGGCAAATGTTTAGGTATATATATATATATATACCACAATAAAAAAAAAAGAGTGCAACTCAAAAAAAAAAAATCATAACTTTGGCTTATTAAAAAAAACACCCTAAAAAAAAAAGCAAGAATAGAGAGATAGGTTATATTTGTCAAAGGACTAGTATTCAAAATATATACAGAATAAATTTTTCAAATATACCTGATAGATTAAAAAATAGGCAAAAGACTTCAACAGCAGTGAAGAAACATATGAAATGGTAATAAATATCACTATAAATGCAAATTAAGATCAAGTGAGATTCGATCACACACCAAGCATATTTACAAAAAGTAAAGTTTGACATTAACAAACTTTAATGAATTGGCTAACATTTAGAGCAAAAGGAGCTTTCCTACATTGATGTGGGTTTTTTAATTGGTACAACTACTCTGGAAAATGATTCAGCATCAAATTAAGTTGAAGAAATGCAAACCCTGTAAGCCAACAATTGTATTTCTAGGTATGTATTCAAGAAAAACTCATACGTAAGTATAACAGAATACATGTCAACAATGTCCAGCTCCAAGCTGGAAATAGCACAAATTTCTGTCAACAGTAGAATGGATAAATCAATTGTGATGTATTGATACACTGGAATACTATGAAACAATGAGAATGAAGAAAATAGAAGAATCTCATGAACATAATAAACCAGAAAACTAAACCCATTGCCATTGAGTTGATTCCAACTCATAGGAATCCTATAGGACGGAGTAGAACAGCCCCATAGGGTTTCCGAGGAGTGAGTGGTGGATTTGAATTGCCAGTCTTTTGGTTAGCAGCCAGCTTTTAACCACCGTGCAACCAGGGCTCCATGAACATAATAGTAAATGAAAAATTCAAACCACGGTATAATTTCATTTATATAAATTTCAAAAACAGGCAAAACTAAACTGTGTTTTTTCCAGGTGTGCCTATGCACCAAGGAAATGATAGCCATAAAAATCAGGTGAGGTTATAAGTAGAAAAGAGGGAAGGTGATGTCATCAGTAGGAACACATGGAGGACTTCCAGGGGTGCTAGTAATGCTCTGTTTCTTGACATGGATAGTGGATATAGGAGTGTTCACTTTATGTATGTGTGTGTGTGTGTATATATATATATATATATAAATGATTAATGATTTCTAATGTATTTAATAAGCTGTGTATATTTTATGTACTTTTCTGTAATTGGATCTAGAATTTACAAAGGTTAATATGTTGACTGCTACTTCTGCTAATAATGTGAAAAATATCCGTGATGAAGGACTAGCTTTGTGTCTGTGCACACATATGATTGGTACGAATTCAAATGTAAGCACCTTGTAAATCTCATTAACATACCTGATGCTGTGTTGTGGGATACTTTGGCTGATCGATTTCTGCAAAATTTTAAGATTTGTATTGGACATGGTACCATAGAGATTTTAATGTTTTGAAAGTTTTCTTATACATTTTGATGTTAATTTGAACATTTTAAAACTCATTATTTGTTCATACTTGTGAGTTAAAGGATAAATGGATATGTAGTCCCAGAAAACATTTAAGGAGAGATATGATAATTTAAAATATTTCCCTTGGCCAGTTATAAAATAATTTACCTTTTTTGTTTCTAAATTCTATTTATCTTCTCGTTGTTGAGAATATACGCAGCAAAACATGCGCCAATTCAACAGTTACTACATGTACAATTTAGTGACATTGATTACATTCTTCCTGTTGTGCAGCCATTCTCACCCTCCTTTTCTGAGTTGTTCCTCCATTGTTAACATAAACTCACAGCCCCCTAAGTTTCCTATCTAATCTTTCAAGTTGCTCTTGTCAGTTTGATTCCATATAGGTAGTTCTTAAGAGAACATAATGCTCAAGGTAGACCTTTTTTTTTTTTACTAGTTAAGCTAAACTACTTTTTGGTTTTAAGATGATGTCAGGGAATATTTTTGGCTTAAAGCTTAAAGATTATCTCAGGGCAATAGATTCAGGGATTCATCTACCCTTCATGGCTCCTGGAGTCTGTGAAAATTTGAAATTCTGTTCTGCATTTACCCCTAGAATTTAGCTTTTATAGAAGCAAAATCCACACTAAGATAACTTTTTTACCTTTTAGGAAGAAATTACCAATTTTTTCAAAGTAATTTATTTATGATTATGTAGTAATGTATTCTCATACTGAAAATCAATACCTTCCTTTTTGCTTTTAGGTACAAAGTGAATATTTGGCACCTTTGTTATATAGCAATATTATTTTATCTCTCTTTAGATGCATTGCATGAAAGAATAGAAAGAATATTGTGAAAATGACAGTCACAAACTAATCCCACGTGTTACAGAATAGAACTGCTCCGTAGGGGTTTCTTGAATATAGTCTTTACAGAAGCAGATCATCAGACCTTTCTTCCACAGTGCTCCTTGGTAGTTTTAAACCACCAGCTGCCAACCTTTAGGTTAGCAGCCAATTCCAAACTACTTGCACCATCCAGGGACCTAATAAAAAACCAAACCCCTTGTCATCCAGTCTATTCAGACAAATAGCAACCCTATAGGACAGAGTAGAACTCCCCCATAGGGTTTCTGAGGCTGAAATCTTTTAGAAGCAGACTGCCATGTCTTTCTCTCATGTAGCAGCTTATGGGTTCAAACTGCCAAACCTTTTGGTTAACAGCCAAGCACTTTAACCACTGCATCACTGGGGCTCCTTGCAGAGACCTAATAGTACTCCATATATTTGGAGTATTAAAGGAATAACCTAAGTAAAACACAATACTTGGCACATAGTTAAGGGCTCTAGGATCATTAGCTATTTTGATGATTACCTGAATCAAACATTACATTTGTAGTTAAGATATGTTTAGTTTAATAGGCATGTATGTGTGTAATTGTAACTAACTGGGATAATTGCCAGTTTTTGTAATGTTCAAACATGAGAAATGGAAAGGATTGATGTGTTTTTCTTAACTGGTATGTGTTACTGTTCTTCCCAGGCAGAAGTTGGAGTTCTATTAAATGCAGACTGGCCAGTTTCATAGTGGGTCATTCATAATAGTTTCCTTCATCTCATTTTTTTTTTTCCTTCTGAGAGTTATTTTCACACTTCAGAGGAAGAAAGAGGTAGTTGAAGAAATTAACATTTCTTTCTAGTATTTCCCCCCTTTGGCGATGAAATAAGGACTGTCCATCTATCCACTCAGTGTTTTAATTTTAAAATGAGCTGTCAGTTAAAATTGACAGAATTAAATTTTCAATCAGGTAAGATTATTCCATATTAATAAGCCTTATCTCAAACACCTGGGTTAAAGTGCAGATTATGCACTCAATTTCCTTGTGCCTGTTCCACTAATGCATAAATGGCAGCACACTGCAGCCACTGCGGCACACAGGTGTTTCCGTCCCACGTGGCCTTTCTGTGCCATTTTTGTGGAGGCAAACTTGTGGGTCAATTTAAGAAGCAAAGAGTGGAGGGACTAACTCTATTTATGTGTTCAGAATGCTTGAAGTCTTGTGTTGTTGGTTGTTTCATCTTCAGTGAGATAAATTCAGAAGGGGCAAGTGGGAGTGTTCAAAATCTGCTAAATAGAGGCATAGCAGCTAAGCCTCTCCTCATGTTAATCTCACAAAGAGAATCATATCATATGACATAAGACACACTGTCCTGAATGTGACCAATTCAATATGTATGCCAGTGGTCTTCTTTGAGTGTAATATCCTTTAAGGATATATAAGCTATATGGCTGACCACAAGAAGTTACATCTCCTAGCTTATAGTTTAATAAACTTATTTAACAATATTTTAATAAATATATCTTATAAGAATTTATCCCAGGACATAAACAACTAAGTGATAGAATGTAAGAGATAACATAGTACTAGAGGTGGACCAGTATGGCAGCTTGAATGAGAGTAAAACTAGTTGAATAGCTTGGAGTCTTAGGTGGGCTTCCTTAGAAGCAGAGCCTGAGTCAGGGATTCAGGTGCTTGTGGTTTATTAAGGAATGCCCACGGGAAAAATCCTGTGAAGTAGCGACACAAGTAACAAAAGGAAGGTGAAGGAGCTGAGCAAGGATGTGGTCTAGGTTAAGTTTAGCCTTGGCCTGAATCACGGGAAAGGGAGGTTCTGGAGGTGTGACCATGTGACTATGATCTGGCTAATAAGATATAAGTGAAAGTGTGGTGTAGAACTTCTTGGAAGGCTGTTTAAAGATAGAGGGAGTATCCTTCCATTGTTTCTTCTTCTTCTAGTCTGCTATTTGGGTGTGATGGCTGTAGTACCAGAAGATGTTTATGTCCTTGAGAATGAAAGCTATATGTTTAGGGTAGTTGAGCAAAAAGATGGAAGAAATATGTGTCCCTGGAGCCCATGCAGCCACCCTACCTCCCCTAAACTTCCTACCTCTGTAATCTTTCATTTATTTTAAGTGAAAGCAGAATACATTTCAATCCTATTTAAGCCACTATTATTTTTTATTTCTGTTATTAGTAACTGAAGGCAATCCCTAATTGGTACAGTGAGATAGAGAGACAGGTATCATAGAGATTTCCTGAGAGAGATGGCAAAACGAGATAGTCACGAGGTAGTCCCTGCCCAAAGTATTCAATAAGAAAAAAAAAAAGACTTTTTCTTGCTTTCTCTCTGTAATTAAGCACCTCATCTCTCTCAACCTATATGCGTACTGATTTGAATTTGTACTTACTCATCAAAAGTCTGTAATGACTTCTTCCCTTCTTTTCAAACTTCCAATGTGTAGCTTAAAATGCTATTTTACAAAATAAAGAAAAAAAAAAGTGGTATTCTCTAATGTAAGTATTCTTTCTCTTGAATTTGGCAATTAAAAAAAAAAATGAAACCACACTGATGACTACTGAAATTAATGGATACAAAAGAAAATATGAATACCAAAGACCTCTGATACTCTTTTGGAACTATTGGTCTCCAACCAACCTAAAGCTATCACTTGGTAAGTGTTGCTTCATTTATCTGCCTTGAAAAAGGAGGCTTATAAGCCATGATATCCAAACATGCACTTCATTAACATAGAGCAGTGATTCTCTACTAGGTCTGATATTGCCCTTCAGGGGAAATTTAGCAGTATCTAGAGATATTTTTGGTTTCACAACTGGGTGGATGTTACTGGCATCAGTGAGTAGAAGTCAGAGATGCTGCTGCATACCCTACAATGCATAGTACAGCCCCTCACAGCAAAGAATTACTCTACCCAAGACATCAATAATCCAAAGGTTAAAAAAATCTCTGATATAGAGAAAATCCTTGGCTTTCATTCTTTGTATTTTAACACCTAGTTGCCCAACAATGTTTTTGAAGCACCTAAATTTCATTCATAGTACATGAATTTTCTCTATCTATAAAATAGCCCAGTTGCTCTTGTCTGCCTCCAAATGACCTTCTTAACACTCTTCCACGCTGATGCTGTATCATTCCCTAGTAGCCAAACAGTGACTGAAGGCTTACATTTAACCAAAACCATAGGGGAGTCCATATTTCAATATAATTTCCTGGGGTGCCTTGATTCAAAAATCAGAAATTAAACATGTTTATATTTTAAGTTCAGTGAATTGTTTGAAGGCAACTTTATGCATCTCACTTTAGTGAATATTGATACGGAGAATAACTGATTCATGTATTGGCTTTTATAAATAAAAAAACATGTTGAAACTGTAAGTCTAGCATAAAACTTAGGAAATTAAGGTATATTGTATAGGAAGAATCACAGACCTTAATTATTTTTCTCCATTATTTTTACTTTGCTCAGAGAATGGAAAATCTGAAAAATGGTGCCCTTAGGCTTTGTTCATGAGAAGAAAAGTGAAACATTCAGTTCTGGAAGCAGTGACAGGATTATGCAGTAAAATTACCTACTATTACAAGGAATTTATCCAGCCTAAACCAAAAAAACACATACACCTTTCGCCATCAAGTCGATTCTGACTCATAGCGACCCTATAGAACAGAGTAGAATTGCCCCATAGGGTTTCCAGTGCTGTAATCTTTATGGAAGCAGACTGCCACATCTTTCTCCTGCAAAGCAGCTGGTGGGTTTGGCCTGCTGACTTTTAGGTTAGCCAAGCACTTAACCACTACACCACCAGGGCTCCATTTTGGTCAATCTACATAATAAAAAACAATCAAGAAGCATTCATTAAGCGACATCGAATTATGAGTTTTCCAAATATCCAGGTGTTCATCCTGGCTTTATCACCACACATCTTGAGATATTGACTCTAGATCAGTGTGCAGTCTATGGAAAGGGAATGAAGAACATTAGTGAAAGATTTTTCAGAAAACAAAGGTAAAGCTAGGTGACTGCCTGGTTTAAGGAACAAAAGAGACCAAAGTGACACATGGATTACTCTAAGATGTAAAGCTTGAGTGGCTAGGAGAATGATCATGTCAGTTGATAGAGATGATGAAGGTGGAGAGCAATGACAGATAATGACATCAGGTTGATAACGGAGAGGCAGTGGAGCCTAGATATGTAAATATCTAATGGGAAGGTGGCTGTATGTGACCAAAGCCTAAAAGAGAGCTTGTGTTACAGATGTAGATTTATAAGTTATCAGCACCAAGAGGGGACAGATTCCACTGGAGGGCACATGGAAGGGAGGACAGAGGTCAAGGACTGAACCAAGGAACATCTGTAGTGAAAAGGAAGGGGGGAGGTACTCTGCAAAGTAAATAGAGATAGGGCAGTCGGGAAATGGTGATAGACTTAGGTCCAAGTGTAGTAATTACAAGAGGCAAGGGGAAAAGCATTTAAGGAAGTAAGGGGCTATTAACACTGTCAGATGCAGGAGATTGATCAAGGATGAGAACAAAAGGGTAAAATTAGGCAAAATTAATTTTGTTGACTAATGGTTGGGATTTTAAAATATTTAGCACCATCCACATGCCGTTTGTATAAATTTTAGTTATCTAAGTTATTTTACTGAAATAAATTATCAAAATTAATTTTAACATAAAGGAAAAACAAACAAAAAACAAACCTAAGGAAATTTTTGTAGTCTATGTCTCCATGATAATTATTTTAACTGCAGATGATTTTTAAAAATTAAGGCTAGAAGATATGTTAGAAAATTTTTAGCCTAAAGACTTTCGCTTGTGAACAAGGAGTAAGGGACTGGATTTACCCTCCCACCTGAAACAACCAAAAACTGAACAAAACGTATGAAACAATAGCTCTCAAGTCATTGGACATCAGACAAAAGAAATGAGTCCTACAATTTCCCCATCTTATTTGGAGAAAGTTTCTAGGCTGCATTGCAGGGAGGTGGAACTCAGGCTGAGTCCAGCAGTCTCCATGAATTGAAGAGATGGAGCTAGAAGCCCAGGGGCACTGAAGGAGGTAGAATTCACAGAACAGACGATCAGAAAGGAGAGAAATGTTCAGGGAGTGACGTCTGGAACTGCAAGGTTTCCTCGAAGCATTGTCTGAGTACTGACCAACATGTGTGTGTGATTAAACTATCTGAGGCTAGGGAAAGAATCACCTGAAATACGGAACAATCCCAGAGTTTACATAGGATTGGAAATAGAACCGGTTTTCTTCAGACAAAGTAGAATATATCAGAATTCATTGGGCATCGGGTAGAGTATTCAGAAGGGGTTGTCTCAGTAATGAGGTAATTAGATTAAAAGCTTCTCTGGTCCTACTTAATACTTAAAAGCAAGACCTAAAGAAATCATGTTACTTTTTCCAAGTAACTTAACTACACCTTGGGACAAGGAATAAGACTATATATAAAAAAATATAGAAATACCAAAATATCTAGTTACCCAGCAAGGTAAAATTCACAATTTCTGGCATACAATAAAAAATAACCAGGCATTCAAAGAAGCAAAATACAAAAGTCCTACCCGTACTGAGGAAAAAAGTCAATCCACTGAAAATGACTCAGAGTTGACATAGATAATGGCATTAGTAACAAAGGCATTAAAACTATTTAACTGTATTCAATATGCTTAAGAATCTAGAGGAAAGAATGAACATGTATATAGAAGCATGGAAGAGATTTTAAAAAGACTCTAATTGAACATAAACAGATGAAAACTACAATGTGTAAGATAAAAAATTCAGACAAAATGTGAGAAAAAATGGAAATTTGATAAAAAATATAAAATCACAGATCTAAGAAGCTAAAGGAACACTAAGCACAAGAAAACATGAAAAAATTACATACAGGAACATCATAATGAAATTGCTTAAAATCGGTAATAAACAGAAAAATCTTAAAATCAGCCACAGAAGAAAGACAAATTCTGTAGAGGACCAAAGATACCAATGACAGCAGATTTATTGTCAGAAACAACACAACCTAGCAAACAGTGGAGCAACATCTTTAAATACCGAAAGAAAAAACCAACTGTCATACTGGAATTTTTTGCCCAATGAAAACATCTTTAAATAACGTAGGGGAAATACAAACTTTTTTCAGATATACAAAGGCCGAATGAATTCATCACCAGCAGACCAGCACTAGAAGGAAATGTTAAAAGAAGTCCTTCAAGCAGAAAATAATACCAGATGGAAATCTGAATCTATACAAAGGAATAAAGAGTACTAGCAGTGTTAACTATGTTGAGTAAATATAAAGACTTTTAAAAAGTTAAGTCTCTTTAAAAGATAACTCAGTGTTTAAAGAAAAAACAATGGCTATATTTTGAGGTTATAACATATGTAGAAGTAAAATGTATGACAAAAATAGCACAAAGTCTGGGATAAAAGAAATGAACATCTATTGTTGCAAATTTCTTATACTATACATAGCACTTAACCACTATGCCACTAGGGTTTCCTTGCATGAAGTAGATAGTATAAAATCTTCCCCAGTCAAAGAGCTTCCCAGCACAGGTACCCCAGGTCCAAAAGACACGCTATTCTTCTGGCTCTTGTTTCTTGGTGATATGAGGTCCCCGTGTCTCTCTGGTTACTTCTCTCTTTTATATTTCAGAAGAGATTGACTTGAGATACAACCTAATCTTGTAGATTGAGTCCTGCCTCATTAGCATAACTGCCACTAATCCCACCTCATTAATATCATAGAGGTAGGATTTACAACAGGTAAGAAAATCACATCAGATGACAAAATGGTAATCACAAAATACTGGAAATCATGGACTAGCCAAGTTGACACAAATCTGGGGAGACACAATTCAGTCCACAGCATTCTACCCAAAAATTCATGTTCTTGTCAAATGTAAAACACATTCACCCCATCATATCGTATCGTATCATATCATGAAAAGTCTTAATTCAACTCCAAGTCCAAAATCCAAAAATTCCTCTATATCTGTGAATTCTGGAACACAAGTTATCTGCTTCCAAAGGTACAATGGTGCAACAGGCAGGCACAAGCTAGACATTTCCATTACAATTGGGAGAGTTTGGAGGTAAAGAATGGGTAACAGGCACTAAGCAAGTCAGCAGAACACATTACATTAGTCCTCAAGGCTTGAAAATAATCCTCTGCTCTTTGAGACCATTTTAGATAGTGTCCTTGCCCTCCAGATTCTGGGTGTTGGCCACACTCTCCAGATTCTGGGTGGAGGCCCCTCAGCCCTGGGTTTCAGCTCCATCTTCCTGGCCTATTGGAAAGGCAACTGTACTCCCTCAGCTTTGGGTGGCTCCATTCTCCTTGTCCATCTGAGTGTCGACTCCACCCTTTGAGATCACAGAGGTCATGGCTCTGCTCTTTGAGACTGAGGCAGCTCTGCTTCCTGGCTCCTTGGCCTCTTGGCTCCTCAGGCCTCCCCACCTGCATCTACTCTGCTAGGGCAAATGTTCAAACCTCTATAGCTCTGCCAATACATGCCTAGAGAGACCCCACTCTGCCAGGAAGCCTCCTTTGCAAAGGCATTCAGCTCTCTTGCTCTGTGGGTTGTCTCCAGCACTGTGTCCTGCTGGCCTCCTGGTTCTGCCACTGTTGTTTCTCTCTCAGTGGATCAGCTCCAGTGCTGTCTCACAGTGATCTCATTCTGTTGCTGTGGTTTCTCTGCTTCTGCTCCTCGACACATGTGCCATCTCCAGTGCAACAGCTCCCCCCACTTCCTTCTGAGTCCTCACCAAAATTGTCTTCATTGTCACTCATGCCACCAACAGTCTCTTAAAGGCAACCTAGGCTTTTACTATTAAAAAAAAAAAAACCATTGCTGTCAAAGTCTGTTCCAACTCGTATTGACCCTATAGGCTTTTACTATTAGGCAGTTTAAAACTCATGCAACCTCTATCCATTCATAGTTTCAAAATTGCTTCCACATTTTAGGTATCTTTTAGAGCAGCAACCCAATCCCAGTACCAAATTCTGTCTTGGTTATCTAGTGCTGCTATAACAGGAATACCACAAGCAGATGGCTTTAACAAAGAGAAATTTATTCTCTCACATCTAGGAGGCTAGAAGTCCAAATTCAGGTTGTCAGCTGTAGGGGAAGACTTTCTCTCTCTGTCAGCTCCAGGGGAAGGTCTGGTTAAGGAGCTTCTCAGCACAGGGACTCCGTGTCCAAAGGACATGATATTCTCCCAGCTCTTGTTTCTCTGTCCTATGAGGACCCCATGTCTCTCTGCTCTCTTCTCTCTTTTGTATCTCAGAAGAGATTGATTTAAGGTACAACCTAAACTTGTAGATTGAGTCCTGCCTCATTAACATAACTGCTGCTAATCCTACCTCATTAACATCATAGAGGTAGGATTTACAGCACATAGGAAAATCATATCAGATGACAAAATGGTGGACAGTCACACAATACTGGGAATCATGGACTAGCCAAGTTGACACAAATTTTGGGGGTCACAATTCAATTAATAACAAGGCCTATCTAACCTTTGTCAGAAAGGTGGGCTTCAGGAGTGGTTTCAGTTCTGGGTTAACAGAGTGTCTGGGGACCATAATCTCGGGAGTTCCTCCAGTCTCTTTCAGACTGTTAAATCAGGTCTTCATTTGCGAGTTTGAATGCTGTTCTCCATTTTTTCTCCCATTCAGTCTGAGAATCTGTTTTGATCCCTGTCAGAGCCATGAGTAGTGGTAGCCAGGCACCATTTAATTCTTCTGGGCTCAGTCCGATGGAGCCTCTGGTTCATGTGATCCTTTAGTCCTTTGGGCTAATATTTTCCTTGTGTCTTTGGTTTTCTTCATTCTTCTTTCTTCCGGGTAGGATGGGACTAATAGATGTACCTTAGATGGCTGCTAGCAAGCTTTTAGGATGCAAGACACTACTCACCAAAGAGGGATGTAGAACATTTTCTTTATGAGCTGTGTTGTGCCAATTGACCTAGATGTCCACTGACACTATGGTGCCCAACACCCAGTCCCAGGTACTTGGTCCCTCAAATTGTTTGGATATATCTAGGACACTTCTATGCTTTTGTTTAGGTCAAGTTGTGCTGAATTTCTCTGTTGTCTTTCCTTTCACTAAAGTTG
Organism: Loxodonta africana; assembly: GCF_030014295.1. Taxonomy (NCBI): domain Eukaryota; kingdom Metazoa; phylum Chordata; class Mammalia; order Proboscidea; family Elephantidae; genus Loxodonta; species Loxodonta africana. The sequence goes on along the minus strand of NC_087360.1, from coordinate 42,074,810 downwards.
ACATTTATCTACTATCATCTAGTTAGTGATTTCCCTTTTCCCACCCTCCCCATCTCTTGCATTCTTCATTTATGATGTTCTTGATGTCATTCCACAGCTTGTCTGGTCTTAGGTCATGAGTGTTCAATGCATCACATCTATTCCTGAGATGGTCTTTAAATTCAGGTGGGATATAATCAAGGTCATACTTTTGTTCTCACTGGTTCTAATTTTCTTCAGCTTCAACTGGAGCTTGCATATGAGCAACTGATGATCTGTTCCACAGTCTGCCCCTGGCCTTGTACTGACTGATGATATTGAGCTTTTCCACAGAGTCTATCCACATATGCAGCTGATTTGATCCTGTGTATTCCATCTGGCAAAGTCCATATGTATAATCACTGTTTATGTTGGTGAAAAAGGTATTTGCAATGACCAAGTCATTGATCTTGCAAAATTCTATTATGCGATCTCCAGTGTCGTTTTTATCACCAAGGCCATATTTTCCAGCTACCAGTTCTTCTTTCTTTCCAACATTCTCATTCCAATCACTAGTAGTTATCAATGCATGTTGGCTGCATGTTTAAACAATTTCGGACTGCAGAAGTTCGTAAAGTCTTCCATCTTTGGCCTTCGTGCTTCATGCATACATTTTAATAATAGTCATATTAACTGGTGTCCCTTGTAGGCGTATGGATATTATTCTATCACTGACGGTGTTGAATTTCAGGATACATCTTTAAATGTTCTTTTATATGATGAACTCAACACCATTCCTCTTCAATTTGTCATTCCTGGCATAGTAGACCATATGATTGTCTGATTCAAAGTGTCCAGTGCCAGTCCATTTCAGCTCACTAATGCCTAGGATATCAATGTTTCTGCATTCCATTTTATTTTTGATGACTTTCCCAGAATCATACTTCATACATTCCGTATTCTGTTTATTGATGAATATTTGCAGCTGTTTCTTCTCACTTTGAGGTGTGCCACATCACCAAATAAAGGTCCCAAAAACTTGACTCCATCCACGTCATTGAGCTCAACTCTACTTTTGGAAGGCAGCACTTCCCCAGTCATATTTTGAGTGCCTTCCAACCTAAGGAGCTCATCTTCCAGCACTATATCAGACAATGTCCTGCGGCTATTCATAAGGCTTTCACTTTTTTTTTTCTTTTCAGAAATAGACTGCCAGGTCCTTCTTCCTAGTCTGTCTTAGTCTAGAAGCTCAGCTAAAACCTGTCTGCCATGGGTGACCCTGCTAGTATTTGAATCCTGGCAGCAGAGCTTCCAGCATCACAGCAACACACAAGCCCTTAGAGTACAACAAACTAACAGATATGACATATATGAAGAAAATGAGATGTTATTTAAAAGACAGGAAAGAAAGAAAAGGGCAAAATGGATGTCAGAAGCAACTCTGAAACTTGCCCTTGAATATAGAGTAGCTAAAGCAAAAGAAGAAATGATGAAGTAAAAGAACCGAACAGAAGATTTCAAAGGGCAGCATGAGAAGACAAAATAAAGTATTATAATGAAATGTGCAAAGACCTGGAGATAGAAAACCCAAAGGAAAGAACATGCTCTGCATTTCTCAAGCTGAAAGAACTGAAGAAAAAATTCCAGACATGAGTTGCAATATTGAAGGATTCTACGGGGAAAAGATTACATAATGCAAGAAGCATCAAAAGAAGATGGAAGGAATACACAGAGTCACTGTGCCAAAAAGAATTGGTCAACATTCAGCCGTTTCAGGAGGTAGCATATGATCAAGAACCTATGGTACTGAATGAAGAAATCCAAGCTGCACTGAAGGTGTTGGTAAAAAAAAAAAAAAAAACAAGGCTCCAGGAATTGACAGAATACTAATTGAGATGCTTCAACAAACAGAGCAGCGCTGGAAGTGTTCATTCCTCTATGCCAAGACATTTGGAAGACAGCTACCTGGCCAACAGACTGGAAGAGATCCATACTTGTACCCATTCCAAAGGAAGGCGATCCAAAAGAATGCAGAAATTATCAAACAATATCATTAATACCACCCGAAGTAAAATTTTGCTAAAGATCATTCAAAAGCAGTTGCAGCAATACATTGACAGGGAACTGCCAGAAATTCAAGCTGGATTCAGAAGAGGATGTGTTGTTGTTGTTGTTGTTGTTACGTGACATCAAGTCGACTGCAACTCACAGAGACCCTAGTTACAACAGAACAAAACACTACCCATTCTGCACCATCATCACAATTGGTGTTATGCTTGAACCCACTGTTGCAGCCACTGTGTGAACCCATCTCATTGAGGGTCTTCCTCTTTTTCGCTGACCTCCTACTTTACCAAGCATGATGTCCTTCTCCGGGGACTGATCCCTCCTGATAACATGTTCAAAGCATATGAGACATAGTCTGGCCATTCTTGCTTCTAAGGAGCATTCTGGTTGTACTTCCAAAAACAGATTTGTTTGCTCTTTTGGCAGTACATGGTATATTCAATATTCTTCACCAACATCACAATTCAAAGGCATCAGTTCTTCTGTCTTTCTTAGTCATCTTCTAGCTGTCGCATGCATATGAAGTGATTGAAGACACCATGGCTTGTGTCAGGAATGCCTTAGTCTTCAAGGTGACATCTTTGCTTTTTAATCCTTTAAAAAGGTCTTTTGCCACAGATTTGCCCAGTGCAATCCTTCTTGATTTCTTGACTTCTGCTTCTGTGGGTTTTTTGTTGTTTTTTTTTATATATATATACTTTTTATTGTGCTTTTAGTGAAAGTTTACAAATCAAGTCAGTCTCTCACACAAAAACCCATATACACCTACACACTCCCAATTACTCTCCCCCTAATGAGACAGCCCGCTCTCTCCCTCCACTCTCTCTTTTGGTGTCCATTTCGCCAGCTTCTACCCCTTACACCCTCTCATCTCCCCTCCAGGCAAGAGATACCAACATAAATCTCAAGAGTCCACCTGATCCAAGATGCTCAATTCTCCCTAGCATCCCTCTCCAACCCATTGTCCAGTCCAATCCATGTCTGAAGAGTTGGCTTCAGGAATGGTTCCTGTCCTGGCCAACAGAAGGTCTGGGGGCCATGACCACAGGGGTCCTTCTAGTCTTAGTCAGGCCATTAAGCCTGGTCTTATGAGAATTTGGGGTCTGCATCCCACTGCTGTCCTGCTCCCTCAGGGGCTCTCTGTTGTGTTCCCTGTCAAGGCAGTTATCAGTTGCAGCCGGGCACCATCTAGTTCTTCTAGTCTCAGGATGATGTAGTCCCTGGTTCATGTGCCCCTTTCTGTCTCTTGGGCTCGTAATCACCTTGTGTCCTTGGTGTTCTTCATTCTCCTTTGATCCGGGTGGGTCGAGACAAATTGATGCATCTTAGATGGCTGCTTGCTAGCATTTAAGACTCCAGATGCCACTCTTCAAAGTGGGATGCAGAATGTTTTCTTAATAGATTTTATTTTGCCAATTGACTTAGATGTCCCTTAAAACCATGGTCCCCAGACCCCTGCCCCTGCTATGATGGCCTTCGAAGCATCCAGTTTATTCAGGAAACTTCTTTGCTTTTGGTTTAGTCCAGTTGTGCTGGCCTCCCCTGTATTGCATACTGTCTTTCCCGTCCCCTAAAGTAGTTCTTATCTACTATCTAATTAGTGAATGTCCGTCTCCTATCCTCCCTCCCTCCCCCTTCTCGTAACCACAAAAGAATGTTTTCTTCTCAGTTTAAACTATTTCTCAAGTTCTTATAATAGTGGTCTTGTACACTATTTGTCCTTTTGCAACTAATTTCACTCAGCATAATGCCTTTCCAGGTTCTTTCATGTTATGAAATGTTTCACAGATTCCTCACTGTTCTTTATCGATGTGTAGTAATCCATTGTGTGAATATACCATCATTTATTTATCCATTAATCCATTGATGGGCACCTTGGTTGCTTCCATCTTTTTGCTGTTGTGAACAGTGCTGCAATAAACATGGGTATGCATATATCTGTTCGTGTAAAGGCTCTTATTTCTCTAGGATGTATTCCAAGGAGTGGGATTGCTGGATCCTATGGTAGTTCTATTTCTAGCTTTTTAAGGAAGCGCCAAATTGATTTCCAAAGTGGTTGTACCATTGAACTTTCCCACCAGCAGTGTATAAGTGTTCCAATCTCTCCACAGCCTCTCCAACATTTGTTATTTTGTGTTTTTTGGATTAATACCAGCCTTGTTGGAGTGAGATGGAATCTCATTGTAGTTTTCATCTGCATTTCTCTAATAGTTAATGATTGTGAACATTTTCTCATATATCTGTTTGTTGTTGTTGTTGTTAGGTGCTGTCAAATCGGTTCTGACTCACAGCGACCCTATGCACAACAGAACGAAACACTGCCCGGTCCTGCGCCATCCTTAAAATCATTGATATGCTTGAGCTCATTGTTGCAGCCGCTGTGTCAATCCACCTCGTTGAGGGTCTTACTCTTTTCTGCTGACCCTGTACTTTGCCAAGTGTGATGTCCTTCTCCAGGGACTGATCCCTCCTGACAACATGTCCAAAGTGTGTAAGACACAGTCTCGCCATCCTTGCCTCTAAGGACCACTGTGGGTGCACTTTTTCCAAGACAGATTTGTTCGTTCTTTTGGCAGTCCATGTTATATTCAACATTCTTCGCCAACACCACAATTCAAAGACGTCAGCTCTTCTTCAGTCTTCCAAATTCATTGTCCAGCTTTCATATGCATATGACGTGATTGAAAATACCATGGCTTGGGTCAGGCGCACCTTAGTCTTCAGGGTGACATCTTTGATCTTCTTCAACACTTTGAAGAAGTCCTTTGCAGCAAATTTGCCCAATGCAGTGCATCTTTTGATTTCTTGACTGCTGCTTCCATGGCTGTTGATTGTGGATTCATGTAAAATGAAACCCTTGACAACTTCAATCTTTTCTCCGTTTATCATGATGTTGCTCATTGGTCCAGTTGTGAGGATTTTTGTTTTCCTTATGTTGAGGTGCAATCCAAACTGAAGGCTATGGTCTTTGATCTTCATCAGTAAGTGCTTCAAGTCCTCTTCACTTTCAGCAAGCAAGGTTGTGTCATCTGCATAATGCAGGTTGTTAATGAGTCTTTCTCCAATCCTACTGCTCCGCTCTTCTTCATATAGTCCAGCTTCTTGTATTATTTGTTCAGCATACAGACTGAGTAGGTATGGTGAAAGAATACAACACTGACGCATACCTTTCCTGACTTTAAACCAATCGGTATCCCCTTGTTCTGTCCGAACAACTGCCTCTTGATCTAAATAAAGTTTCCTCATGAGCACAGTTAAGTGTTCTGGAATTCCCATTCTTCGCAGTGATATCCATAGTTTGTTATGATCCACACATTCGAATGCCTTTGCATAGTCAATAAAAAACAGGTAAACATCCTTCTGGTATTCTCTGCTTTGAGCCAGAATTCATCTGACATCAGCAATGATATCCCTAGTTCCACGTCCTCTTCTAAAACTGGCCTGAATTTCTGGCAGTTCCCTGTAGATATACTGCTGCAGCCGTTGTTGAATGATCTTCCACAAAATTTTCCTTGCGTGTGATATTAATGATATTGTTCTATAATTTCCACATTTGGTTGGATCCCTTTTCTTGAAAACAGGGATAAATATGGATCTCTTCCAGTCAATTGGCCAGGAAGCTCTCTTCCATATTTCCTGGCATAGACGAGTAAGCACTTTGAGCGCTGCATCTGTTTATTGAAACATCTCAATTGATATTCCATCAATTCCTGGAGCCTTGTTTTCACCAATGCCTTCAGAGCAGCTTGGACTTCTTCCTTCAGTACCATCGGTTCCTGATCATATGCCATCTCTTGAAATGGTTGAATATCGACTAATTCTTTTGGTATAATGACTCTGTGTATTCATTCCATCTTCTTTTGATGCGTCCTGAGTCGTTTAATATTTTCCCCCATGGAATCCTTCACTATTGCAACTCGAGGCTTGAAGTTTTTCTTCAGTTGTTTCAGCTTGAGAAATGCCAAGCGTGTTCTTCCCTTTGGTTTTCCGTCCCCAGCCTTTTGCACGTGTCATTATAATACTTTACTTTGTCTTCTCGAGACGCCCTTTGAAATCTTCTGTTCAGTTCTTTTACTTCATCAACTCTTCCTTTTGTTTTAGCTGCTCAACGCTCAAGAGCAAGTTTCAGAGTCTCCTCTAACATCCATCTTGGCCTTTTCTTTCTTTCCTGTCTTTTCAATGGCCTCTTGCTTTCTTCATGGATGATGTCCTTTATGTCATTCCACAACTTGTCGGGTCTTCGGTCACTAGTGTTCAATGTGTCAAATCTATTCTTGAGATGGTCTCTAAATTCAGGTGGGATATACTCAAGGCATATTTTGGCTCTCGTGCACTTGCTCTGATTTTCTTCAGTTTCAGCATGAACTTCCATGTGAGCAATTGATGGTCTGTTCCACAGTCAGCCCCTGCCCTTGTCCTGATGGATGATATTGAGCTTTTCCATCGTCTCTTTACAAAGATGTAGTCAATTTGAGTTCTTTGTGTTCTATCTGGCAAGGTCCATGTGTATAGTCACCATTTATGTTGGCAAAAGAAGGTATTTGCAATGAAGAAGTCGTTGGTCTTGCAAAATTCTATCATTCGATCTCCGGTGTTGTTTCTGTCACCAAGGCCATATTTTCCAGTTGCTAATCCTTCCTCCTTGTTTCCAACTTTCACAATCCAATCGCCAGTAATTATCAATGCATCTTGATTGCATGTTCAATCAATTTCAGACTGCAGCAGCTGATAAAAGTCTTCTATTTCTTCATCTTTGGCCCTAGTCATTGGTGTGTAAATTTGAATAATATTCGTACTAACTGGTCTTCCTTGTAGGCATATGGATATTATCCTATCTCTGACAGCATTGTACTTCAGGAAAGATCTTGAAACGTTCTTTTTGACGATGAATGCAACACCATTCCTCTTTGAGTTGTCATTCCCAGCATAGTAGACTATGTGATTGTCCGATTCAAAATGGCCAATGCCAGTCCATTTCAGCTCACTAATGCCTAGGGTATTGATGTTTATGTGTTCCATTTCATTTTTGATGATTTCCAATTTTCCTACATTCATACTTCGTACATTCCAGGTTCCAATTATTAATGGATGTTTGCAGCTGTTTCTTCTCATTTTGAGTCATGCTGAGTCATGCCGCATCAGCAAATGAAGGTCCTGAAAGATTTACTCCATCCACGTCATTAAGGTTGACCCTACTCTGAGGAGGTAGCTCTTCCCCAGTCATCTTTTGAGTGCCTTCCAACCTGGGGGGCTCATCTTCCAGCACTATATCAGACAATATTCCGCTGCTATTCATAAGGTTTTCACTGGCTAATGCTTTTCAGAAGTAGACTGCCGGGTCCTTCTTCCTAGTTTGTCTTAGTCTGGAAGCTCAGCTAAAACCTTCCTTCATAGGTGACCCTGCTGGTATCTGAATACTGGTGGCACAGCTTCCAGCATCACAGCTACCTGAATGTCTTCTTTAGTGAAGTGTCTATTCATATCTTTTGCCCATTTTTTAATTGGGTTATTTGCATTTTTGTAGTTGAGTTTTTGCAGTATCATGTAGATTTTAGAGATCAAACACTGGTCAGAAATTTCATAGCTAAAAACTTTTTCCTAGTCTGTAGGTAGTCTTTTTACTCTTTTGGTGAAGTCCTTGGATGAGCATAGGTGTTTCATTTTTAGGAGCTCCCACTTATCAAAAAAAAAAAAAAAAAAATTTTTTTTCTTACCCACTTATCTAGTTTTTCTTCTGCATTCTTAATAATGTTTTGTATACTGTTTATGCCATGTATTAGAGCTCCTAACGTCCCTATTTTTCTTCCGTGATCTTTATCATTTTAGATTTTATATTTAGATCTTTGATCCATTTTGAATTAGTTTTTGTACATAGAGCGAGGTATGGGTCTTGTTTCATTTTTCTGAAGATGGATTTCCAGTTATGCTGGCACCATTTGTTAAAAAGACTGTCTTTCCCCATTTAACTGTTTTGGGGCCTTTGTCAAATATCAACTGCTTGTATGTGGATTGATATGTCTAGATTCTCAATTCTGTTCCATTGGTCCATGCATCTGTTGTTGTACCAGTACCAGGCTGTTTTGACTACTAGGGTGGTATAACAGGTTCTAAAATCAGGTAAAGTAAGGCCTCCCACTTTGTTCTTCTTTTTTAGTAATGCCTTATTTATCTGGGGCCTCTTTCCCTTCCATGTGTAGTTGGTGATTTGTTTCTCCATCTCATTAAAGAATGTCGTTGGGATTTGGATCGAAATTGCATTAAATGTATAGGTTGCTTTTGGTAGAATAGACATTTTTATAATGTAAAGTCTTCCTATCCACGAGCAAGGTATGTTTTTCCACTTATGTAAGTCTCTTTTGATTTCTTGCAGAAGTGTACTGTAGTTTTCTTTGAATAAGTTTTTTACATGTCCGGTAAGATTTATTCCTAAGTATTTTATCTTCTTGGGGCTACTGTAAGTGGCATTGATTTGGTGATTTCCTCTTCGATGTTCTTTTTGTTTCTGTAGAGGAATCCAGCTGATTTTTGTACGTTTATCTTGTATCCTGATACCCTGCTGAACTCTACTATTAGTTTCAGTAGTTTTCTGGAGGATTCCTTAGGGTTTTCTGTGTATAAGATCATGTCATCTGCAAATAGAGATACTTTGACTTCTTCCTTGCCAATCTGGATGCCCTTTATTTCTTTATCTAGCCTAATTGCTCTCGCTAGGACCTCCAAAACCATGTTGAATAAGAGAGTTGATAAAGGGTATCTTGTCTGGTTCCCGATCTCAATGGCAATGCTTTCAGGCTCTCTCCATTTAGGGTGATGTTGGCTGTTGGCTTTGTATAAATGCCCTTTATTATGTTGAGGAATTTTCCTTCTATTCCTATTTTGCTGAGAGTTTTTATCATGAATGGGTGTTGAACTTTGTCAAATGCCTTTTCTGCATCAATTGATAAAATCATGTGATTCTTGTCTTTTGTTTTATTTATGTGCTGGATTACATTAATTGTTTTTCTAATGTTGATCCATCCCTGCATACCTGGTATGAATCCCACTTGGTCATGGTGAATTATTTTTTTGATATGTTGTTGAATTCTATTGGCTAGCATTTTGTTGAGGATTTTTGCATCTACATTCATGAGGGATATAGGTCTGTAATTTTCTTTTCTTGTGGTATCTTTACCTGGTTTTGGTATCAGGGATATGCTGGCTTCATAGAATGAGTTTGGTAGTATTCTGTCCTTTTCTATGCTCTGAAATACCTTTAGTAGTCGTGGTGTTAACTGTTCTCTGACAGTTTGGTAGAACTCTGCAGTGAAGGCATCTGGACCAGGGCTTTTTTTTGTTGTTGGGAGTTTTTTGATTACCTTTTCAACCTCTTCTTTTGTTGTGGGTCTATTTAGTTGTTCTACCTCTGTTTGTGTTAGTTTAGGTAGATAGTGTGTCTCTAGGAATTCATCCATTTCTTCTAGGTTTTCAAGTTTGTTTGAGTACAGTTTTTCATAGCAATCTGATATGATCCTTTTAATTTCAATTGGGTCTGTTGTAATATCGCCCATCTCATTTCTTATTTGGGTTATTTGCTTCCTCTCCTGTTTTGTCAGTTTGGCCAGTGGTTTATCAATTTTGTTGATTTTTTCAAAAAACCAGCTTTTGGTCTTGTTAATTTTTTCAATTGTTTTTCTGTTTTCTTTTTCATTTCGTTCAGCTCTAATTTTTATTATTTGTTTTCTTCTGGTGCCTGTGAGTTTCTTTTGTTCCTCTCTTTCTATTTGTTCAAGTTGTAGGGATAATTCTTTGATTTTGGCCCTTTCTTCTTTTTGGATGTGTGCATTTATTGATTTAAATTGGCCTCGGAGCACGACTTTTGCTGTGTCCCAAAGGTTCTGAGAGGAAGTGTTTTCATTCTCATTCCCACCCACTGCCGTCGAGCTGGTTCCGACTCACATTCTCATTAGATTCTATGAATTTATTTATTCCATCCTTAATGTCTTCTATAATCCAGTCTTTTTTGTTCAGTTTCCAAGTATTTTATTTCTTTTCCCTGCTTTTCCTGTTATTGATTTCCACTTTTATGGCCTTATGCTCAGAGAAGATGCTTTGTAATTTTTCAATGATTTGGATTCTGCTAAGGTTTGCTTTATGACCTAATATGTGGTCTGTTCTAGAGAATGTTCCATGTGCACTAGAAAAGAAAGTATACTTGGTTGCTGTTGTGTGGAGTGTTCTGTATATGTCTACGAGGTCGAGTTGGTTGATTGTGGCATTTAGATCTTCTGTGTCTTTATTGAGCTTCTTTCTGGATGTCCTGTCCTTCAGTGAAAGTGGTATGTTGAAGTCTCCTCCTTTCGTTGTGGAGCTGTCTATCTCACTTTTCAGTGCTGATAGAATTTGTTTTATGTATCTTGCCGCCCTGTCATCAGGTGCATAAATATTTAATATGGTTATATCTTCTTGGTGTACTGTTCCTTTAATCATTATATAGTGTCTTTCCTTATCCTTTCTGATGGATTTAACTTTAAAGTCTATTTTGTCAGGAATTAATATTGCCACTCCTGCTCTTTTTGATTGTTGTTTGCTTGATACATTTTTTTCCATCCTTTGAGTTTTAGTTTGTTTGTGTCTCTAAGTCTAAAGTGTGTCTCTTGTAGGGAGCATTTAGACGTATCTTGTTTTTTAATGCATTCTGCCACTCTGTGTCTCTTTTTCGGTGCATTTAGTCCATTTACATAGAGCTTAATTATGGATAGGTATGAATTTAGTGCCGTGATTTTGATGTCTTTTTTTGTGTGTTGTTGATAGTTTCTTTTTCCCACTTTATTTTATGTGCTGAGTAGATTTTCTTTATGTATTTTCCTTTCCTCATATTTGTTGTTGTTGATTTTGTTTCTGTTGAGTCTCTATTTTTCCCTTGTGTTTTATTTTGATGAGTAGGATAGTTTGTCTCCTTTGTGGTTACCTTATTATTTACCCCTATTTTTCTAAATTTAAAACTAACTTTTATTTCTTGTATCGTCATGTCTTCCTCTCCATATGGAAGGTGTACGATTACATTTCTTAGTCCCTCTTTATTATTTTAATGTTGTCTTCTTTTATATAATAACATCACTATTACCCTGTTTTGGGCCTTTTATTTTTTTTTTTAATCTTGGTTTGTTTTTTTTGATTTCCCTGTCTAGGTTGACTTCTGGTTGCTCTGCGTATTGTTCTAGCCTTGGGTCGATACCTGATATTATTGATTTTCTAACCAAAGAACTCCTTTTAGTATTTCTTGTAGTTTTGGTTTGGTTTTTATGAATTCCCTGAACTTCTGTTTATCTGGAAATGTCTTAATTTCACCTTCATATTTAGGAGACAGTTTTTGCTGGATATGTGATTCTTGGCAGGCAATTTTTTTCCGTCCATTTTTTAAATATATCATCCCATTGCCTTCTTGCCTGCATGGTTTCTGCCGAGTAGTCCGGGCTTATTCTTATTAGCTCTCCTTTGTAGGTGACTTCGTTTATCCCACACTGCTCTTATAATTCTCTCTTTATCTTTGGTTTTTGGCAAGTTTGATTACAATATGTCTTGGTGACTTTCTTTTCAGATCTACCTTATGTGGAGTTCTATGAGCATCTTGGGTAGATATCTTCTCATCTTTCACAATATCAGGGATGTTTTCTGCCAACAAATCTTCAACAGTTGTCTCTGTATTTTGTATTACCCCTTCCCGTTCTGGTACTCCAATCACTCGTAGGTTATTTCTTTTGATAGAGTCCCACATGACTCTTAAGGTTTCTTCATTTTTTTTTATCCTTTTATCTGAATTTTCTTCCAATATATTAGTGCCAAGTGATTTATCTTCAAATTCAGAAATTCTAGCTTCTACTTGCTCAATTCTGTTCCTCTGACTTTCTACTGAGTTGTCTAATTCTGTAATTTTATTGTTAGTCTTCTGAATTTCTGATTCCTGACTGTCTATGGATTTTTCCAGCTTATTAAACTTTTCATTGTGTTCCTGAATAATCTTTCCAATTTCTTCATTTGCTTTATCTGTGTGTTCCTTGGCTTTTTCTATATATTGCCTCATTTCCTTTTGATGTCTTGAAGGGTTCTGTATATTAAACTTTTGTATTCTGCCTCTGCTAATTCCAGGAATTTGCTTTCATCTAGAAGATCCCTTGATTCTTTGTTTTGAGAGCTTGTTGAGGTGATCATGGTCTGTTTCTTTATGTGACTTGATATTGACTCTTGTCTCCAAGCCATCTATGAGTTATTGTATTAGTTTATGCTTGCTTACCGTGTTGTAGCTGCTTGCTTTGTTTTGTTTTGTTATACCCCTATGGGTTGCTTTAGTGAGCTAGCTTGATTATTTTCGCCTCTGGAGCTCTGGTGTCCTGTCCCCAGCTGACTAGAGCTGTTATCAGGTATATCAGTCTAGGAGTCCATTCAGTTTTCTTGTATGAATTCAGCTCAGGTTTCCAGGTAGCTGATCATCAAGTCTGTGGTGTAGGCTCTGTCCTAGTCTTAGAGGGGCAGGGATGATTGGCATATATACCTGTATCTGATTGCAACAGGGGGTCACGCTCGGAACAAGGCAGGGGCCTGAGAACCGACCGCCGAGTGTCTCTGAGGAAAATGCATCCCTGTTCCCTAGATTGTGCTGATGGGTGGGTTCTGCAGACAGACCATTGGCAACCAAAGTTTTTGATTGTAAGGACTGGGAGGTATCAGTTATCTGTGGATCCTTGTCACAGGTGGCTAAGTGACCTGAGTGGAACTACCAGTCCTTAGGTCCCTGATGTGCGTAGGTGAGGACCTTGTTTAATAGGCAAAGCTATGTCAAACGTCCAACACCCACCTCTCCACTGCACAGCTGAAATGGTTGGAGTTTGCCAACAAGGACGTATTCTCCCGAAATAGGCCCACACAGGTCTGTGCAGAATGGAAAGGTGCTCAAGGTCCACAGATGGTTTTTGCCTGGACAGGAGCTGCTTCTGTCCTGAGCTCCCCCAGTTAATAGAGCTAGCAAATTATCTTTTCCCCCCAGTTCCAAATTTTTTCCTTCCCCAAGGCCAGGAGGATGGCTCTAGGTGCTCAACAGGGCCTATCTCAGGCCCAGGGATCCAGCTAATGCAGCATGGATTCACCATCTTGGATCTCAGCCACCAAGAATGGCAGACTGGGAGTACAGGAGGGCAACTTAATGGAGCTCCCCACAGAAGACAGCACCCGATAACCAGGGATACACCCTTTCTTTCCCCTCATCATTCTTCCCTCTACTTGGCCTCCACCACTTTCCAACAGAAGGTGGCCACTCACCTGGAGAGACACGACCTGACACCCAGATCTGCCCCACCCCCACTGGGAGGCTCTTTCAGTGCCATTTTTTTTTATTTCTTCTCTCCCTTCTTTCCTTTCCTTCATTCCACCCACGTAGCCCCATGTGCCATCCCTGCCCCTGCTTGATGGGCAGTGCCACAGCAAAGACCTGAAAAACTAAGTAAAACAGAAACAAACATCATTCCTGGAACCTGAAGTGTCAAATGAAGAGATAAATAACTCAGCCAAGCACCGAATAAGAAACTGACAGAGAACAGAGAGCAAGGAGAGATACACGCAGAGGTCCCCTATCAGCTAACACAACACGGATTTGCCATCTTGGACTCCTGGCCAAGATTGGCATACAGGGAGCATGGGGAAAGCAGCGTCATGGAGCTTCCAGCAGGAGACGGAGCACCTGGTAACCAGCAATACACGCTTTCCCACCCCCCATCCTTTCCCCGCTGCTCTACCTCCATGCTTTCTGGCTGCCAGAGTGGCTCAGCTGGCCAGGAAGTGCAGCGTCCATGCAGCTTGGATTCACCCCACCCACATTGCAGACTGGCAGACAGGGGTACGGGAAAACAGCTTCTTGGAGTTCCCAGCCTGAGACAGAGGACCCAGTATCTAACAATACACGCTTTACTGACACCCACCCTCCTTCCCTCCCCGCCTCCTCTGCTTCTCTGCAGCACAGTCTCTTGGCCTGGAGGCAACTACTTCAGCCCCAGGCTGCTTGTATTCACCCTGCCCATGTGGGCCGGTCCCTGAGTGCCATTTGTCTGTTGATGATCTTGCTTTTTCTGTTTCTTTTGGTTTCTTCTGTGCCCCCACCACCACCACCACCTTGCCCTCCTTCCTCTTGAACACCTGGCTCTGTGTGCCATCTTTGCTACCTCTTGAAAGGCTGTTGAGTGCCCCTTGGCTGGGGAACCATTCACTTGGCCTGTGACACAACACTGGCGATATCCCTGGGGCTTTTTTTTTTTTTTGCTTTGTTTTGTTTATTTGCTTGTTTTCTTTTTCTTTTCACAGCCTGGGAGCCCCTTCTAGCCAGGTTTCACTGTGCAGCTCAGGAGCCACTCACCCAATCTGTGCAGTCACATAGGTGGGATCCCTGGGGGCATTTCTTTTTTCTTACTTTTTTTTTCTCTTTTTTCCTTTCCCAGTTCTTGTCTCTCTATACTTACCTTCTTTTCCTGTCTCTGGAATACCTGGTGCTATTTGATATCTATACCCCCTCTAGCTGAGCTATATTGCACAGCCTGGGAGCCACATCCCCAGTTTTTGCAGCCACATCAGTGGGACACTTTGGAGCTTTTATATTCTTTTTTTTTTTTTCAATTTTTAATCTATTTTTTTCTTTTTCCCTTATTTTTTCTCCATTTCTCAGTTTCTCATCTCTCCATTCCAACAGCAAGCCCTCTTACCACTCTTTGTTTCTTTCTTTTTGACTCCTGTTTCTCTTTCCTCTATCTCCTCTTTCCCATACCCATATTAGCTCCAAACAGTTCAACCTCCCCATCCTTCCTGCCTACCTGCACCATGTGCTGAACATCACACCCTCGAGCAGCACGGGCATGGCCTACCAGAACCTGCCCAGCACTGATTCCCAGCCTACCATGTCAGCCTTAGTATGTGCCACAAACAGCCCATCCCAGCCCATCCCCTTCAGCTGGACCTGCCCTGCTGCACCATAGCTGAGCAACTGGCCCTGCCCATTGGACAAGAGGGTGAAGAGTATCATGATCACAGACGAGTAAACAACAAAGAACACACAGCCTACCTGCTCAGACACAACCAAATAAAACAAAAAAGCAGAATGAAACATCCAGATCTACAATCAATAAATGAAGAAAGTAACTACTGAATGTTCTGAAGACAGCAGACAATATCAAGACATATTAAAAAAAAAAAAAAAAAAGAGGACAGGATCATTCCAGTAAGCATCCAAAATAAAACACCAGATGACTTTCCAGTAGAAGAAAATGCACTAGAACTACCTGACAGGGATTTCAAAATCTCTAATATTCAAGAGTTGAAGCAAAAAGCAGACAAAAATAAGGAAAAAATAGACAAATTCATGGAAAAGGCAGACAAATTCCTGAAAAATAGAGAAAAAAAAGGATCATTGAAGAATTCTGACAAAAAAACTTCCCAAATATCATGAAAGATGAAAATTTGACCATCCAAGAAGCTCAATGAACCCCATATAGGATAGATCTTAAAAGAAAATCACCAAGGCATATCATAATCACTTGCTAAAACCAAAGACAAAGAAAAAATACTGCAAGAAGCTTGAGAAAAACAAAAAATGACATACAGAGGAGAAACAATCAGACTAAGCTCTGATTATTCAGCAGAAACCATGCAGGCAAGAAGGCAATGGGATGACATATATAAAAACCAGAAAGAAAAAAATTGCCAACCAAGAATAATATATCCTGCAAAACTCTCATTCAAATGAAAAAAATATGATGGTGAAATTAGGACATTTCCAGATAAACCAGAAATTAAGGGACTATGTAAAAAACAAACCAAACTTACAAGGATTATTAAGGGGAGTCCTTTGTTCTGAGAATAAAAAACATTAGACCACAGCCTGAATGTAGGACACAAGATTGTACCAGCCGGATACCAACCTAGGAAATGAACTCTCAAGGACTATCGTAAACCAAAAGAATTACAGCAGGGAACCAGAGAGAATAATCTGTAAATGACAATGTCAGAACAATAAAAAAGGGAATAAACAGTGTAGGTATAAAGCTTTCTAATGGAGAGGAAGGCAAGGTGATATCAAGTGATAAGAGACTGGTTCAAACTATAAATACAAATTAAAAATTCATCAAAGACCTAAATATAAAACCAAAAACTATAAAGATTGTAGAAGAAAAAATAGGATCAAAGCTATCGGTCCGAATACACAGCATAAATAGCATACAAACCATAATTAACAATACACAAGCACCAGAAGATAAGCTAGATAACTGGAATCTTCTAAAGATTAAACACTTATGCTGATCAAAAGAGTTCACCTAAAAAGTAGAAAAAGAACCTACAAACTTGGAACAAAATTTGGGGTATGACAAATCCAACAAGGATCTAATCTCTAAAATCTATATTAAAACCCAACACCTCTACAACAACAACAGAAAAACAAATAATATGATTTACAAATGGGCAAAGAATATGAGCAGACACTTCACCAAAGAAGGCATTCAGGTGGCTAACAGACACGTGAGGAAATAAATGCTCACGATCATTAGCCACCAGAGGAATGCAACCAGAACTACAATGAGATACCATCTCACCCCAACGTTACTGGCAAAAAAATGACAAGTGTTGGAGATGCTGCTAGAAGATTGTAACTCTTATGCACTGCTGATGGGAATGCAAAATGGTACAACCATTTTGGAAAGCAATATGACACTTCCTGAAAAAGCTAGAAATAGAGTTACCATACCATCCAGCTATCACACCCCTAGGAATATATCCTAGAGAAATAAGAGCCGTCACACAAATAGACATATGTACACCCATGTTCACTGCAGCATTATTCACAATAGCAAAAAGATGGAAACAACCTAAGTGCCCATCAATAGATGAATGGATGAACAAACTATGGCACATAAAAAAAAAAAAATGGCACATACACATAATGAAATACTATGCAACAATAAAGAACAATGATGAATCTGTGAAACATCTCACAACCTGGATGAATCTGGAGGGCATTATGCTGAGTGAAATAAGTCAATCACAAAAGGACAAATACTGTATGAGACCACTATTATAAAAAGTTATAAAAAAGGTTTACACACAGAAAGAAACTGTCTTTGATGGTTACTAGGGAGGGGAGGAGTGGATAGGGAAAAACACTAACTACACAATAGATAAGTGGTAACTTTGGTGAAAGGCAAGAAACAATACTGGGCAAGTCAGCACAACTTGATCAGGTAAGGTCATAGAAGCTTCATAGACACATCCAAAGTCCCTAAGGGATGAAATTAATTGTTGAGGCCTGGGGACCATGGTCTTGGGGGACATTTAGCTCAATTGGCATAAAAGCATATAAAGAAAATGTTCAACATCCTACTTTGGTGAGTAGTGACTGGGTTCTTAAAAGCTTGTGAGCAGCCATCTAAAATACTCCACTGGTCCCACCCCATCTGGAGCAAGAAAGAATGAAGAAAACCAAGGACACAGGGGAAAGATTGATCCAAAGGACTAATGGGCCACAACTGCCACAGCCTCCACCAGACTGAGTCCAGCGAGAACTAGATGGTTCTCGTCTACCATCACTGACTACTCTGACAGGGATCACAATAGAGGATCCTGGACAGAGCTGGAGAAAAATGCGGAACAAAATTCTAACTCACATAAAAAGACCAGACTTACTACTCTGACAGAGACTGTAGTAATCCAGATACCCTTTTAACTCAGTGCTGAAGTCATTCCAGAGCTTCACCCTTCAGCCAAAGCTTACACAGGGCCATAAAAAAAAAAAATGAGACTAAATGAGGACACCAGCTGAGGGACAAGGACGAGAAAGCAGGAGGGGACAGGAAAGCTGGTAATGGGGAACCCAAGGTCGAGAAGGGGAGAGTGTTGACACCTCGTGGGATTGGCAACCAATGTCACAAAACAATATATGTATTAATTGTTTAATGAGCAACTAATTTGCTCTGGAAGCCTTTATCTAAAGCACAATTAAAAAAAAATAAGACCTTGATTTGGAAAAAAAAAAAATTCATGTCTTTGCCACATGTAAAACACATTCACGCCATCATATCAAGTCTTAAAAGTCTTAAATCAACTCCATGTTCAAAATCCAAAAATTCCTCCTCATGTGTGAAATCTAGAACATAAATTATCTGATTCCAAAGTACAATGGTGGAATAGGCACAATGTAAACATTTTCATTACAAATGGGAGAAATTAGAAGGAAGGGAGGGCTAACAGGCATCAAATCAAGTCAGCAGAACATATTACATTAGCCTTTGGGGCTTGAAAATAATCCTCTGTTGTCTGAAACCATTTAGACAATGGCCCTGCCCTGCAGACTCTACGTATTGGCCGCTTTCTGGATTCTGAGTGGAGGCACCTTGGCCCCGGGCTTTAGTTCTGCCTTCTAGGGCCACTGGAATGGCAACTCTACATCCTCAAATTTGGGTGCTTCCATTCTCCTACTCCATCTGAGTGGTGACTCCACCCTTTGAGACCCCAGAAGTCATGGCCCTACCCTTGGAGACTGAGGTAGCTCTGCTTCCTGTGTTCCTTGTCTCTTCAGCTTCTGCTTCCTGGTTCCTTGGCCTCTCAGCCCCCTGGGACTCACTGCCCGTGTCTGCCTTGGTGGGACAAGTGTTCCAAAGCTGCTTAGCTGTAATAATAAGTACCTGGGTGCACCCCATTCTGCCAGTAAACTTTGGCCAGGAGGCACTCAGTGCCCTCCCTCCGTGGGTCAGCAAGCCTAGCTCCACTTATAAGTGCCTGGGAAGCACCCCACCCCGGCAAGAAGCCTTCTGCACAAAGGCACTCAGCTATTTCTAGCACCGTCTCGGGCTGGTCTCCAGGTTCTGCTGCTGCCATTTCTCAGCTGCTGCTTCCCACCATCTGTGCCATATCCAGTGTAACAGCTCTCCTCATTTCCTTCTGAGTCCTCAGCAGAATTGTCTTTGATATCCATAATTCCACCAACAGTCTTTTCAAGGCAATCTAGGCTTTTACTATCAGGCACTTTAAAACTCTTCCAGCCTCGATCCATTCACAGTTTCAAAATTGCTTCCACACTTTAGGTATCTGTTAGTGCTTCCACACTGAAGGTGTCTCATTAGAGTAGCACCCCACTGCCAGTACCAAATTCTGTCTTAGTTACCTAGTGTGGCTATAACAGAAATACCACAAGTGGATGACTTTAACAGAGATTTTTTTCTCTCATAGTCTAGGGTCTAGAAGTCTGAATTCAGACTGCCAGCTCCAGGGGAAGGCTTTCTCTCTCTGTCAGCTCTGGGGGAAGGTCTTTGTCATAAATCTTCCCCTGATCTAGAATCTTCTCAGCATAGGAACACTGGGTCCAAGGGAGGTGTTCCCCTTCTTGTTCTTCATTCTTGGTTGCAGGAGTTCCCCCATCTCTCTGCTCGCTTTCCTTCTGTATTGCAAGAGATTGACTCAAAATGCAACTTAATCTTGTAGATTCAGTCCTGCCTCATTAACATAACTGCCTCTAATCCTGCCTCATTAACATCATAGAAGTAGAATCTGCAATACATAGGAAGATCATTTCAGATGACAAAATGGTGGAAAATCATACAATACCAGGAATCATGACCTTGTCAAGTTGACACACATTTTGGGGGGACTAAATTCAATCCATAGCAGGTGGAATGTTCTGTATGTGTCTATGAAGTCAAGTTGGTTGATTGTGGCCTTGAGATCTTCTGTATCTTTTCTGAGTTTCTTTCTAGATGTTCTGTCCTTTACCAAGAGTGGTATGTTGAAATCTTCTACTATTATTGTGGAACTGTCGGTTTCTCTTTTCAGTGCTGTTATCATTTGTTTTACGTATTTTGAAGCCCTGTTGTTGAGTGCATAGATATTTATTATGGTTATGTCATCATATTGAACCACCCCTTTAATCATTATGTAATAGCTTTCCTTTTTCTTTATGGTGGATTTGGCCTTAAATTTTTTTTTTTTTTTTTTTTTTAGAGATTTGTATTGCCACTCCTGCTCTGTTTTGGTTGCTATTTGCTTGATATATTTTTTCCATCCTTTGATTTTTAATGTATTTATGTCTTTGTGTCTAAGGTGGTTTCTCTTGTAGACGGCACATTGATGGGTCCTGTTTTTTATCCAGTCTGTCACTCTCTGTCTCTTAATAGGTACATTAAAGCCGTTTACGTTCAGTGTGATTATTGATAGGTGTGAGTTTATTGCTGTCATTTTGTAGTGCTGACATTTCCTTTGTTCTCTTATTGTCCTGTGCTGAGTTCCTTTTGTTTGTTAAATTTCCATTTCTTTCATTATTGTAGAGTTTGTGTTTACTGAGACTTAATGTTTCTCTTCTCTATTTTGATTGGTAGGTTTGTTAACTTTCTTTGTGGTTGCCTTGAAATTTACCCTGAGCTTCCTGAGATTGAACCAGTCTTTTATTACTTGATATCACCTTGACTTTCTCTCCAATTGAAAGTTCTGTGTCTATACCATGTATTCCCCCATTTTATTGTTCTGACATTTTCGTCATTTACAGATTGATGTCTCTAGTTCCCTGCTTTGAATTTTTTAGTTTTATTTTATCCTTGAAAGTTCATTACCTAGGTCGGTATTTGGCTGATACTGACCTGTGTCCTAGATTCAGGTTGTTGTATGATGTTGTTGGTTCTCTAACCAAAGGACTCCCTTAAATGACTCTTGTAAGTTTGGTTTTTTACAAATTCCCTTAATTTCTGTTTATCTGGAAATGTTCTAATTTTACCATCATATTTGAGGGATAATTTTGCTGGATATGTTATCCTTGATTGGCAATTTTTTTTCTTTTGAGGTTTTATGTGTGTCATCTAATTGCCTTCTTGCCAGCATAGTTTCTACTGAGTAATCAGAGTTTGGTCTTATTGTTTCCCCTTTGTATGTGACTGTCTTAGTCATCTAGTGCTGCCATAACAGAAATATCACAAGTGGATGGCTTTAACAATGAGAAATTTATTTCGTGATGGTAAAGTAGGCTAAAAGTCCAAATTCAAGGCTTCAGCTCCAGGGGAAGGCTTTCTGTCTCTGTCGGCTCTGGAAGAAGGTCTTCGTCCTCAATCTTCCCAAGGCTGAGGAGCTCTCAGGCGCAGGGACCCTGGGTCCAAAGGATGCACTCTGCTCCTGGTGTTGCCTTCTTGGTGGTATGAGGTCCCCAACTCTCTGCTTGCTTCCCTTCCCTTCTATCTCTTGAGAGATAAAAGGTGGTGCAGGCCACACCCCAGGGAAAGTCCCTTTACATTGGATCAGGAATGTGGCCTGAACAAGGGTATTACATCCCACCCTAATCCTATTTAACCACAGGCAGAGGTTATGATTTATAACACATAGGAAAATCAGAAAATGGAGGACAACCACACATGGCCTAACCAAGTTGACACATATATTGGGGGGACACAATTCAATCCATTACAGTGACTTTTTGTTTTTCTTGAGCTGCCTTCAGGATTCTTTCCTTGTCTTTGGTTTTGGCCAATGTGATTATGATAAGTCTTGGTGATTCTTTTGAGGTCTATCCTACATGGGGTTCTTTGAGCTTCTTGGATGGTCAGCTTTTAATAACTTCATGATATTAGGGAAGTTTTTATCAACAAATCTTCAGTGATCCTCTATGTGTTTTCCATTTTCTCCCCCTATTGTGGAACTTCAATCATGCACAATTTTTTTTTTTTTTTAACCTTGATTGTATCCCACATAGCTCCTAGGTTTTCTTCATGCTTCTCCATTCTTTATTATGATTTTTCCTCAAAGTCCCATCCCTGGATTTGTCTTCAGTTTCACTAATTCTGTATTCCATTGTTTGAAATTTGCTCCTAAAGCCTTCCATTCCATTGTCATTTCTGAAATTTTGTTATTTACCTTTTGGATTTCTAATTGCCATTTTTGCATGATTTCTAGTTTTTTTTTTTTTTTACATTTTGTTATTGTATCATTTTTCTGAAGTCTTCTATTGCCTTGTCTGTGGTTTTGTTGATTTTGGCTGTTTTGGTTGGTTTTGTCTGTGTTTTCCATGCTTTTGCCTACCTTTACCTTGATCTCTTTTCTAATCTTTTGGATAGCCCTGAATATTAGACTTTCGAATTCCCTACCAGGTAGTTCCAGTGTCTTTTCTTCTGCCAGGAGGTCACCTGATACTTTATTCTGGTCACTTACTGGAGCCATCTTGTCCTGTTTTTTTTATGTTTTGATATTGTTTGCAGTCTCCAAGACATTCGGGTATTACTTCATTTATTGATTGTAGGTTTGTTTATTTCACCCTGCTTTTTTGTTTTGCTTGGTTATGTCTTGACAGGTGGGTCAGGTGTGTTTGTTGCTTGCTTGTCTGTGGGCGTGATAGTTCTCACCACCTTGTTCTGGTGTGCAAGGCCAATCACTCAGCTACGGT
The DNA here is from genome assembly GCF_030014295.1 of Loxodonta africana. Classification (NCBI taxonomy): domain Eukaryota; kingdom Metazoa; phylum Chordata; class Mammalia; order Proboscidea; family Elephantidae; genus Loxodonta; species Loxodonta africana. The sequence continues at coordinate 42,052,366 of NC_087360.1, read as the reverse complement.
GCAGCATGGCAGGTCTGGTAAGAAGGGAAGGGGCAGAGATGGGTCTTTTGTCTGCAGCGTGAACCATGCCAGGGGCTGCAGTGGGGTCCTGCAGTCTGTGGGGGTGTCCCAAGCCAATGGAGAAGGGTCTGGGGTCCAGACAAGGTCTCCTCAGGGCCACAGCAGACAGCAGGAGGGCCCAGACCCAGAGGGAAGGGGTCTGGGGTTTGGGCCATGTCCCTTAGGTACCACAGCAGGTGGCAGGAGGGGTCCGGAGCCAGCAGCAAGGGGTCTGGCATCTGGGCTGTGTCCCCTCATAGCCAAGACAGGTGGCAGAGTGGGTCCAGAACCAATAGTTGGAACTGGGGTCTGGTCCTGGTCCCCTGGGGGCAGCAGCAGGGTGGCAGGAAGCTTCTGGAGTGGGCGAAAAGGGGCCTGGGGTCTGGGTTGGGTCCCCTGGGAGCTGTGGCGGGTGGTGGGAGGGGTCCAAAGCCAGCAGTTGGGGCCTAGAGTCCGGGCATGTTCCCCTGATGGCAGCAGTAGGCAGCACGAGGGGTCCGGAGCCTGTGGGAAAGAGCCTGAAATTCGGGCTGGGTCCCCTGGATGCAACTGTATCTGTTACACTTTATTTTTTTTGTCTTTGTTGCAGCAGGATGGCTTAGTGTGTCTGACTAGTCCACTATCTTGACTCTGCCTCCCTATTGGCTAGAATTTTGTTGAGAATTTTTGTGTCTATTTTCATAAGGGTTATTGGTCTATAGTTTGCTCTTTTGTGGTGTCGGTGTCTTTGCCTGGCTTTGTTATCAGGGTTATGTTGGCTTCACAGAATTAGTTCAGGAGTATTCCTTCCTTTTCTATGCTCTAAAATAGCTTGAGTAGTATTGGTGTTAGCTCTTCTCTGAAAGTTTGGTGTAATTCTCCAGTGAAGCCTTTCGGCCATGGCTTTTTTTTTTTTTTTTGAGGTTTTTTTATTACATCTTCAATCTCTTCTTTTGTAATGGGTCTGTTTAGGTTTTCTACCTCAGTTTGTATTCGTTTATTTAGTTCTAGAAATTTGCCCAGTTTTTCCAGGTGTTTTAATTTGTTGGAGTACAATTTTTCATAGAATTCTGTTATGATCCTTTTTATTTCAGTTGAGTCTGTTGAGATATCACCCATTTCATTTCTTATTCAGGTTATTTGCCTCCACTCTTTTTTTTTTTTTTGGTCAGTTTGGCCAGTGGTTTGTCAATTTTGTTGATTTTTTCTAAGAATCGACTTTTGGTCTTATTGATCCTTTCAATAGTTTTTCTGTTCTGTATTTCATTTATTTCTGCTCTAATCTTCATTATTTCCTATCTTCTGGTACCTGAAGGCTTCTATTGCTTCTCTCTTTCTATTTGTTTGAGTTGCAGGGTTAATGTTTTCATTTTGGCCCTTTCTGCTTTTTGGATGTGTGCATTTATTGCTGTAAATTGACCTCTAAGCACTGCTTTTGCTGTATCCCAATGGTTTTGATAGAATTTGTTTTCAGTCTCATCTGATTCTATGAATTTTTTTTATCCCATCCTTGATTTCTTCTATTACCTAGTAGTTTTTAAGCAAGGTGTTCAGTTTCCATGTATTTGGGGTTTTTTCCTTGCTGTTTCTGTTATTAATTTCAACTTTTATGGCATTATGATCAGAGGAGATGCTTTGTATTACTTTAATGTTTTTAATTTTGTTAAGGCTTTCTTTGTGGCCTAAAATGTGGTCTATTCTGGAGAATGTTCCATGTGCATTGGAAAAGAATGTATGCTTTGCTGCTGTTGGTTGGAGTGTTCTGTATATTTCTATAAAGTCAAGTTGGTTGATTGTGGCATTTAAATCTTCTGTATCTTTATCGAGTTTCTAGATGTTCTGTCCTTCAGCAAAAGCGGTGTGTTGAAGTCTAGTATTATTGTGGAACTATTTCTCTTTTCAGTGCTGTTAGAGTTTGTTTTATGTATTTTGGAGCTCTGTCATTGGGTGTGTATGTATTTATCACGGTTATGTCCTCCTGGTGTATAGACTCTTTAATCATTATATAGTGTCCTTGCTTATCTTTTATAATGGATTTTGCTTTAAATTCTGTTTTATTGGAGATTAATATTGCCACTCCTGCTCTTTTTTGGGTATTGTTTGCTTGATATATTTTTTTGCATCTGTCTTAGTCATCTAGGGCTGCTATAACAGAAATACCACAAGTGGATGGCTTTAACAAAGAGGAGTTTATTCTCTCACATTCCAGTAGGCTAGAAGTCCAAGTTCAGTGGGCTGGCTCCAGGGAAAGGCTTTTTCTGTCAGCTCTGGAGGAAGGGCCTTGTGATGCACCAGTCTTCCCTTGGTCTGGGAGCATCTCAGCACAGGAACCTCAGGTCCAAAGGACATGCTCTGCTACCAACACTGCTTTCTTGGTGGTATGAGGTCCCCATGTCCCGCTGCTCACTACTATCTTTTATATCTCAAAAGAGATTGGTTTAAAACACTACCTAATCTTGTAGACCTCATCAGTATGATTGCCTCTAATCCATCTTATTACGTAAATCCTATTACATCATAGTAATAGGATTTACAGCATATAGGAAAATCACATCAGAAGATAAAATGGTAGACAATTATACAATCATACAAAGGAATCATAACCTAGCTAAGTTGACAGATATTTTGGGGGCCACAGTTCAATCCATGGCACCATCCTTTGAGTTTTAGTTTATGTCTTTGTATTTTTGCTCTTGTAGACAGCAGATAGATGGATTTTGTGTTCTTATCCATTCTGCCACTCTCTGTTTACTGGTGCATTTAGGCCTTTTTTTTTATATTCAGTGTAATTATTGATAGGTCTGAGTTTACTACTGTCATTTTGTTGTATTTGTGTGTGTGTGTGTGCTGTTGATGGTTTCTTTGCTCCACTTTTCTGTGCTGAGTTCTTTTTGTTTATGTATGTTCTTTTTATCTTTCTCATTATTGTTGATTTTGTGTTTGCCGAGTCTTTATGTTTTTCTTTTTTTTATTTTTCTGGGTAGTTTTGTTATCTTCCTTTGTGGTTACCTTGAAATTTACCTTTATTTTTCTAAGTTTAAACCAGTTTTTTATTCCTTAGTGTCGCCTTGACTTCCTCTCCACATGGAAGTTCTGTGACTACACCATTTATTCCTTTTTTTTTTTTTTTTTTTACATTGTTGTCATTTACATATTGGCATCTCTGGTTCCCTACTTTCAGTCTTTTAGCTTTCTTTTGTTTTTGTGAGCTCCGTATCGGTTGGTATCTGGTTGATCTGTTCTGTGTCCTGATTGTTGTTTGTTCTCTAACCAGAGGACTCTCTTTAATAGTCCTTGTAATTTTGGTCTGGTTTTTATGTATTCCCTTAATTTCTGTTTAGGTGGAGTTGACCTAATTTAATCAACGCATTTGAGAGAGTTTTGCTGGATATAAAATTCTTGGCTGACAATTTTTTTTCCTTCAGGGTTTCACATGTCACCCCATTGCCTGCATGGTTTCTGCTGAGTAATCAGAGCTGAGTCTTATTGGCTCTCCTTTGTAGGTGACTTTTTGTTTATCCCTATCCACTCTCAAGATTCTTTCTGTTCTTTGGTTTTGTCAAGTTTGATTATATGTCTTGGTAACTTTCTTTTGGGGTCTTTCCAGTATGGGCTTCACTGAGCTTCTAGGATAGATATCTTCTTGTCTTTCATATTAGAGAAGTTTTCTGCTAGCAAATCTTCAACAGTTCTCTCTATGTTTTCCATTATCCTCCTCCCCCATTCTGGTACTACAATCACTCATGGATTTATCTCTTGATAATATCCCCACATAATTCTCTTCATTCTTTTTTCTGATTTTTCCTCGAACAAATTGAGGTCAAGGAATTTATCTTTGATCTCACTAATTCTGACTTCCATTGTCTCAATTCTTTTCCTATGACCTTCTATTGAGTTGTCTAATTCTGAAATTTTATTGTTCATCTTTTGGATTTCTAATTGCTGTTTTTGTATGGTTTCCAGTATCCTGTTTATTCTGTCATTTTGTTCTTGTATTGTTTTCCTGAATTCTTCTATTGCTTTGTCTGTGTGTTCTTGGTTTAGTCTATGATTTGCCTGATCTCCTTCTCTATCTCTTCGAGAGTTCTGTACACTAGTCTTTTGAATTCTTCATCAGGTAGTTTCATTGCCTTATCTTCCTTGGTCACTTGCTTGAGCCATCTTAGCCTACTTCTTTATGTGATCTGATAGTGACTGTTGTCCCTGAGGCATCAATAAGTTATTATATTTATTTATTATATTTTGTTTACTATGTCTTAATTTTTGTTTTGTTTTGATATGTCCCAGTAGGCTGGGCATGTGTGCTAGTCTGGTCATTAATCTGGCCTCATTGAAGCTCTCACCTCCTGTCTCCATGTGGTCAGAGCAACTACTAGGTGTGTGAACCCGGGAGTCTGTCCACTGTTCTTGCAGGGTGCTAAAGATGTAGGCAGTGTTTTTGGTGAGGTGATGAATCTTTCCTGCTGGTCCACTGGCTATGGGTGCAGGAGGTGTTCTCCCTGATCATTGGATTGGGTGTTGTATGTGTGCTCTGCTGCTTACTGGTTGGTTGGAGCTCATGTTCCCAGGTTGTTGGTCACAAAGTATGTGGTACAGCAGTCCTGGGGGGCAGGGCTGTGTGGGGGTTTTGGAAGCAGACACAAGTCTCTGGTTGCTGTGGGAGGGGCAATGTGGGGAGTAAGACAGGGTACCGTCAGCCGCCATGAGTGCCCAGATGCAGGGTGTGCCCCTGTCTGCTAGAATGCATAGTGGGGGGGGGTAGTACAGCTGGTCCTTGGGTGCCCAGTGCCATTGGCTAGAGTGATTGGGGGGTGCCAGTAAGTCTCAGGCCCCTGTCATGGGTAGTTAGATGGAGCGGGTAGTATTGCCCGTCCTCCGGCTCCCAGGCTGGGTGGGTGATGCCCTTTCTTAGGAGGTGGGGTGGTGTCAGATGTCACAAATCTGCAGGTCCCACTTGGTGGTTGCAGGTGAAAATGGGCTTCAGGTGGAAACCCTACCTGTCTTGTCCTAATGAGAGCATGCTGTGCTGGGTTGGGCAACAAGGCACTGGTGTGGGTGTAGCGAGAGTGTAGGGTGCTGCAAGCCCATGGGCCCTCTATGCCAGTGGCTGGGTGAAGGGGTGGGTGCCTCTGGACCAGGCCATGGGGTGTGGCAGTGTTGAATGCCACTGGACTGGTGTCAGAAAAGGAAGGGAGATGGATGAGGAGAAGGAAGTGTTCTTTGGCAATGGAGCTCTGGTGGGGGAAGGGTTATGGTGCACACATGCTGGGTTGGGAGCTTGTACTTCACTTTTGTAGGTCTGGTGTCACTCCTGTTTGGTTCTGGAGGTGCATGGGATTAGCTGCTTAGCTATACCAGATTGGGTACGTTTGCGCTTGGGATAATGCTGCTTCATCAACCTATGTGCCCTGTGCAGATTCAGCTAGCAGAACGCTGGCAATCCACTGATCTGTAATTCCCCATTTCCACTGTTTTTGAGTTGTCTCTCCTATCACTATCACTCAGCCTGATTCTTGGGCTTTGTCTTTTATGCTTAAGGTTCCTAGATTGTCATATATATCCAGTTCACTGAGTTTTTTTTTTTTTTGGTCTTTGTTGTAAGAGGAATGACACAAAACATCTGACTATTCTGCCATCTTAGTCCCACCTCATCAAATGGGTACTTCCAATTATATATTTATACTTATATATAATTTAAAATAACAAAAATATGGAATACTCAGAGATAATCTGACAAAAATTGTGCAAGAGCTATACACTGAAATCTAAAAAATATTATGAGAGAAAAAAAAAGACCTAGATTAATGGAGAAAACAATGTTTGTGGTTCAGAAGACTCAATACAGCTAAAATGTCAATTCCCCCAAATTACTCTATAAATTCATCACAATCACAATCAAAATCCTAGTAAACTGAGATTGAGGTCAAGCTATTGGTTTACATTTTAGCTGATTCCTAGCAAGATTCCTGGACTGTGGTATATGCTTAGTAAATCTTTTGTTGACTGACGATTTTTTTAATTATTAGAGTAGTATGCAGAAAAATTCTCTTTCTTGGATTTCTGTGTTGGAAGTCACAAAAGGATGGGGAAATATGTTTACTGAGCACGTTTGTAAGATACCTAACAACCTGCAAGGTATATATTATCATCCCCATTTTACGAAACAAGGAAACTGAAGCTCAGGTCGGTTTAGTAATTAGAACTCAGAGCCTTCTTGTGCCAAAACCTATGCATATTCTTCTGCTCCATACAGCAGACTATGGATCTATCTTTTTCCTAGCAACAGTATACAGAAGAGAATGCAGAGTTCATCCTGGTAGGACTCACCCTGTGTTTCAACCAACATGGGTAAAAAAAAAAAAAATTTCCTGCTAATTCAGTTGTTACTAGGAAGCTCCCCAATATAGAAATAGTAATTTCAGACTATTAAGGATATATCCTTTCTTACCTGGTGTTCATTATCAGCTAGTGATTCCTATGATCTCTTTAAAGTGATCACCTAGCAAAAACCCACAGCATGAACTTCGCTTTAAAATTCTCATATTCAAACATGTTTCTGATGTCTTCACTCAGAATGTATGAAACAGAAATATTAACCAAAGATGAGCTAAAGTCTGAAGCCCCACTGAGCAGATGATAACCCATAGATATTTTTGCTTCCTTATAGAGTAAGCATTTCTGTGTTTTCTCTGGTTATGCTGTGAAAGAGAGGAACTTTAGAGCAGTTTCAGGATGGTTTGTCACTTTAAAATCTTATTTGGAAAAGGTTGATGAGAAATCTTAAACAGTTGGTAGATGACAAGAGGTCAGTCCTCTTCAAGAAAGCCCCAGTCCTCATCAATCAGTTCCTAGAATATTATGGAAGAATTTTAAACACAAGATGTTATTTCTGAGCCAGTTATTCTCTTTTCATCCACCACAGCAAGCCCATTGCTTTCTTCCTTAGGAAATGAGGACAGCCAAATAGTGTCATTAATTTATTCTCTTAGTGTTTGCAAAGGTAAGTGAAGGGCAGATGAACTTTGCAATAGTTATTTAATATGTGTGAAAGTGAGTTCCGGGTTTTTGATGATTATACTCACCTGCCCAGGATTCCACAAAGCTCTGTAGCAACTTTGAGACTAATCTTTCCATAAATCTTTAATTTCTGGTATGACCTGACCTCACACTCAACTGACCAGCTTCACTTCCTACCAGGCCCCTTGTCAGAACCAAGTCTTGTCTCTTGTCTCAGAATATACCAAGTTTGTTCTAATTTCTGGACTTTAGGTTGTGATGCTCTTTTCCTCACCAGAATTCACTTCTTTTTATATTCCATTTTTTTATTCTTCGAAACCCAGTTCTCATTCCTTCCTTTTCATGAAAACTTTCTTCACTTCTTTGAACTGTAGAAATTTCTCTTTCCTCTGAAATTCCATTGCCATATATGGCAAACATATATGTTTGCAGAAGAAGGCATGCAGGTGCTTATGACATCCTCCTAACTTCAAGAAGGGAAGAGGGACTCACCATCAGCATCACCCCAAGGGTGATTCCTATGAAGTCCATGTCAGACATACCTCCCTTCTCCAGCCTTTTTACCAATTCTGATACCAGCCATCCCTCCCATGACACTCTCTACTTCTCTGCTGGGTTTGGTAATTCATTGCAATGGCCACACAGAACTCACAGACAATACTCATGATTATGAGGTTTATTAGGGAAATAACAGGTTCCAATTCAGAATCAGAAATTACCCAGGATACAGTTTTTCTATCGGGACAGCCTCTTCTCAGCTGTGCCCACAGGCAGGCATCTGTATGGCCCTCAGGCTCTCAACCCCTTGGCCCCTCAGACCTCTTGGGCCACCCTAGCCTCTGCCGTGCTTGGGCAAATGTTACAAAGCTCTTTAGCTCTGCAGACAAGTGCCCAGAGGCACCCCACTCCATCTATGTCTGGATTCTCACTTCTGTTCCATTGGTCTATGTACCTGTGGTTATACCACTACCAGGCTGTTTTGCCTACTGTGGCGGTATAATAAGTTCTAAAATCAGGTGGAGTGAGGCCTCCCTCTTCCTTCTTTTTCAGTAATGTTTTACTTACTTGGGGCCTCTCCCTTCCATATGAAGTTGGTGATTTGTTTCTCCATCTCATTAAAAAATGTCATTGGAATTTGGATCAGAATTGCATTGTACCTATAGATCACTTTTGGTAGAATAGACGTTTTTACAATGTTAAGTCTTCCTATCCATGAGCAACGTATGTTTTTCCACTTATGTGGGTATCTTTTGGTTTCTTGCAATAGTGTTTTGTAGTTTTCTTTGTGTAAGTCTTTTACATCTCTGGTAAGATCTATTCCTAAGTATTTTATCTTCTTGGGGGCTACTGTAAATGGTATTGATTTTACGATTTCCTCTTCGATGTTCTTTTTGTTGGTGTAGAGGAATCCAGCTGATTTTTGTATGTTTATCTTGTATCCTTATACTCTGCTGAACTCTTCTATTAGTTTCAGTAGTTTTCTTGTGGATTCGTTGGGGTTTTCTGTGTATAAGATCATGTCATCTGCAAATAGAGATACTTTGACTTCTTCCTTGCCGATCTGGATGCCCTTTATTTCTATATCTACCCTAATTGCTCTCGCTAGGACCTCCAGCACAATGTTGAATAAGAGTGGTGATAAAGGGCATCCTTGTCTGGTTCCTGATCTCAAGGGGAATGCTTTCAGAGTCTCTCCATTTAGGATGATGTTGGCTATTGGCTTTGTATAAATGCCGTTTATTATGTTGAGGAATTTTCCTTCTATTTCTATTTTGCTGAGAGGTTTTATCATGAACGGGTATTGAACTTTGTCAAATGCCTTTTCTGCATCAATTGATAGGATCATGTGGTTCTTGTCTTTTGTTTTATTTATGTGGTGGATTATATTGATTTTTTTTTCTAAGGTTGAACCATCCCTGCATACCTGGTATGAATTCCACTTGGACATGGTGAATTATTTTTTGGATATGTTGTTGAATTCTATTGACTAGAATTTTATTGAGGATTTTTGCATCTAAGCTCATTAGGGATATAGGTCTGTAATTTTCTTTTTTTGTGGTGTCTTTACCTGGTTTTGGTATCATGGATATGCTGGCTTCTAGAAGGAGTTTGGGAGTATTCCATCCTTTTCTGTGCTCTGAAATACCTTTAGTAGTAATGGTGTTAACTCTTCTCTGAAAGTTTGGTAGAGCTCTGCATTGAAGCCCTCAGGGCCAGGGCTTTTTTTTGTTGGGAATTTTTTGATTATCTTTTCAATCTCTTCTTTTGTTATGGATCTATTTAGTTTTTCTACCTCTGTTTGTGTTAATTTAGGTAGGTAGTGTGTTTCTCGGAATTCATCCATTTCTTTTAGGTTTTCAAATTTGTTTGAGTACCATTTTTCATAGTAACCTGTTATGATTCTTTTAATTTCAGTTGGGTCTGTTGCAATATTGCCCATCTCATTTCTTATTTGGGTTATTTGCTTTCTCTCCTGTTTTTCTCTTGTCAGTTTGGCCAGTGGTTTATCAATTTTGTTAATTTTTTTCAAAGAACCAGCTTTTCATCTTGTTAACTCTTTCAATTGTTTTTCTATTCTCTATTTCATTTAATTCTGCTCTAATTTTTATTATCTGCTTTCTTCTGTTGCCTGCTGGTTTCTTTTATTACTCTCTTTCTATTTGTTGAAGTTGTAGGGATAATTCTTTGATTTTGGCCCTTTCTTCTTTTTGGATGTGTGCATTTATTGCTATAAATTGACCTCTGAGCACTGCTTTTGCTGTGTCCTAAAGGTTCTGATAGGAAACGTTTTCATTCTCATTGGACTCTATGAATTTCTTTATTCCATCCTTAATGTCTTCTATAACCCAGCCGTTTTTGAGCAGGGTATTGTTCAGTTTCCAGTTGTTTGATTTCTTTTCCCTGCTTTTTCTATTATTGATTTCTACTTTTATGGTCAGAGAAGAAGCTTTGTAATATTTCAGTGTTTTGGATTCTGCTAAGGCTTGCTTTATGACCTAATAAGTGGTCTATTCTAGAGAATGTTCCATGTGCACTAGAAAAGAAAGTATACTTGGCTGCTGTTGGGTGGAGTGTTCTGTATATGTCTACGAGATCACGTTGGTTGATTGTGGCATTTAGATCTTCTGTGTCTTTATTGAGCTTTTTTCCAGATGTCCTGTCCTTCAGTGAAAGTGGTGTGTTGAAGTCTCCTACTGTAATTGTGAAGCTGTCCATCTCAGTTTTCAATGCTGTTAGAGTTTATGTATCTTGCAGCTCTATCATTGGGTACATAAATATTTAATATGGGTGGGTTTTATCCTCATGGTATATTGTCCCTTTAATCATTATGTAGTGTGCTTCCTTATCCTTTGTGGTGGATTTAACTTTCAAGTCTATTTTGTCAGAAATTAATATTACCACTCCTACTCTTTTTTGATTGTTGTTTGCTTGATGTATTTATTCCATCCTTGAGTTTTAGTTTGTGTCTCTAAGTCTAAGGTGTGTCTCTTGCAGGCAACATATAGATGGATTATGTTTTTTTATCCATTCTGCCACTCTCTGTGTCTTTATTGGTGCATTTAGTCCATTTACATTCAGTCTAATTATGGATAACTATGAATTTTTGTGTGTGTGTTGTAGACAGTTTTTTTTTTTCCACTTAATTTTTTGTCCTGAGTAGTGTATCTTTATATATTGTCTTTTCTTCTTCTTCGTTGTTGTTGATTTTGTTTCTGGTGAGTTTCTATTTTTTTCTTGTATTTTATTTTGATGTGTAAGGATAGTTTGTCTCCTTTGTGGTTACCTTAATATTTACCCCTGTTTTTCTAAATTTAAACCTAACTTTTATTTCTTTATATTGCCTTGTCTTCCTCTCCATGTGAAAGATCTATGACTACATTTCTTAGTCCCTCTTTATTGTTTTAATATTGTCTTCTTTTACATAATAACATCGCTGTTTCCCTGTTTTGAATGCTTGTTTATCTTGATTTATTTTTCTGATTTCCCTATCTGGGTTGACATCTGATTGCTCTGTCCAGTGTTCTAGTCTTGGGTTGATACCTGATATTATTGATTTTCTAACCAAAGAACTCCCTTTAATATTTCTTGTAGTCTTGGTTTGGTTTTTGTTTTTAAATAATTTTTATTGAGTTTTAAGTGAACGTTTACAAATCAAGTCAGTCTGTCACATATAAGCTTATATACACCTTACTCCATACTCCCACTTACTCTCCCCCTAATGAGTCAGCCCTTCCAGTCTCTCCTTTCGTGACAATTTTGCCAGTTTCTGACCCTCTCTACCCTCCCATCTCCCCTCCAGACAGGAGATGCCAACACAGTCTCAAGTGTCCACCTGCTAAAAGTACCTCACTCTTCATCAGCATCTCTCTCCTACCCATTGTCCACTCCCTTCCATGTCTGATGACTTGTCTTTGGGAATGGTTCCTGTCCTGGGCCAACAGAGGGTTTGGGGACCATGACCGCCGGTATTCCTCTAGTCTCAGTCAGACCATTAAGTCTGGTCTTTTTGTGAGAATTTGGGATCTGCATCCCACTGATCTCCTGCTCCCTCAGGGGTTCTCTGTTGTGCTCCCTGTCAGGGCAGTCATCGGTTGTGGCCAGGCACCATCTAGTTCTTCTGGTCCCAGGATGGTGTAAGTCTCTGGTTTACGTGTCCCTTTCTGTCTCTTGGGCTAATATTTTCCTCATGTCTTTGGTGTTCTTCATTCTGCTTTGCTCCTGGTGGGGTGAGACCAATTGATGCATCTTAGATGGCCTCTTGCTATCTTTTAAGACCACAGATGCAGCTCAACAAAGTGGGATGCAGAACATTTTTTTAAATTTTGTTGTGCCAATTGACCTAGATGTCCCCTGAAACAATAGTCCTCAGGCTCCCGTCCCTGCTACTCTGTCCCTTGAAGTGTTTGCTTGTATTCAGGAAACTTCTTGGCTTTTGGTTTAGTCTAGTTGTGCTGACTTCCCCTGTATTGTGTTTTGTCCTTCCCTTCACCTAAGTTAATTCTTGTCTACTATCTTTTTTATATATATATAGTAGCTCTATTTCTAGATTTTTAAGGAAGTGCCAAATGTATTTCCAAAGTGGTTGTACCATTTTACATTCCAACCAGCAGTGTATAAGTATTCCGGTCTGTCCACAATCTCTTCAACATTTATTATTTTGTGTTTTTTGGATTAATGCTAGCCTTGTTATGGTGAAATGGTATCTCATTGTAGTTTTGATTTGCATTTCTCTAATAGCTACTGATGGTGAGCATTTCCTCATGTATCTGGTAGCTGCCTGAATGTCTTCTTTGGTGAAGAGCCTTTTCATATCCTTTGCCCATTTTTCAATTGGGTTATTTGTCTTTTTGTTGTTGAGGTTTTGCAGTATCATATAGATTTTAGAGATTAGACACTTACTGGATTTGTCATAGCCAAATTTTTTTCCCCAGTCTGTAGGTTGTCTTTTTACTCTTTTGGAGAAGTCTTTGGATGAGCATCCCACAAAAAACCTAGTGCCGTCATAGGTGTTTGATTTTTAGGAGCTCCCAGTTATTTAGTTTCTCTTCTGGTGTTTGTGCGTTGTTAGGAATGTTTTTTATTCTGTTTATGCTATGTATTAGGGGTCTTAGCATTGTCCCTATTTTTTTTTCCATGATCTTTATCGTTTTAGATTTTATATTTAGGTCTTTGATCCATTTCGAGTTAGTTTTTGTGCATGGTGTGAGGTATGGGTCTTGTTTCATTTTTTGCAGATGACTATCCAGTTTATTCGTTTTTTTTTTTTTTTTTAATCCAGTTATGCCAGCACCATTTGTTAAAGAGGCTGTCTTTTACCCGTTTAACAGACTCTGTTTGTCAAATATCAGCTGCTCATAGGTGGATGAATTTATGTCAGGATTCTCAATTCTGTTCCACTGGTCTATGTATCTGTTTTTGTACCAGTACCAGGCTGTTTTGTCTACCATGGCAGTATAATAGGTTCTAAAATCAGGTAGTGTGAAACCTCCCACTTTGTTCTTTTTTTTCAGTAATGCTTTACTTCGAGGCCTTTTCCCTTTCCATGTGAAGCTGGTGATTTGTTTCTCTGTCTCATTAAAAAATGTCGTTGGAATTCGGATCGGGATTGCATTGTATCTGTCGATCGCTTTGGGTAGAATAGACATTTTCACAATATTAAGTCTTCCTATCCATGATCAGGATATGTTTTTCCACTGACTTAGGTCTCTTGGTTTCTTGCAGGAGTGTTTTGTCGTTTTCTTTGCATAGGTCTTTTACATCTATGGTTAGATTAACTTCTAAGTATTTTATCTTCTTGAGGGCTATTGTAAATGGTATTGATTCAGTGATTTCCTCTTCAAAGTTCTCTTTGTTGCTGTAGAGGAATCCAGCTGATTTTTTGTATGATTCTCTTGTATCTTGATACTTTGCCGAACTCTTCTATTAGTTCCATTATTTTTCTTGGGGATTCTTTGGGGTTTTTTGTGTATAAGATCTTACCTTCTTCAAATAGAAATACTCTTACTTCTTCTTTACCAATTTGGATGCCCTTTATTTCTTTTTCTAGCCTAACTGCTCTGGCTAGGACCTCTGGCACTAAAAGAGGATGATAAAAGGCATCCTAGTCTAGCTCTGGTTCTCAAGGGGAATGCTTTCAGACTCTGTCCATTTAGGATGGTGTTGGCTGTTGGTTTTGTATAAATGCTCAAGTGTCCAGATAGTGACCAAGTGTGTGGTGCAGGCTCTCACCTACAGTCCTAGATGAGCAGGGGTGATTGGTATAGGGGGTCACGCTCTGAGCAAGGCAGGGGGCTGGCCACCACCCTGAGTATCTGAGGAAAGTGTGTCCCTGTCCCCTAGAGCACATAGGTGGGTAGATTTTGCACCCTGACTACGGACACTCAATGCTGTTGGCTGTAAGGACTGGGAGGCACCACTTATTCTTGGACCCCTGTCGCGGGTGGCTGTGTTGTGGGTGGAGCCACTAGTCCTCAGGCCCCTGATCTGGGTAGGTGAGGACCCTGCTTAATAGGCAGATCATTGTCAAATGACACGAACTTGCCTTTCCACCATGTAACGGAAATAGTTGAAGTTAGACTTCAGGTATATACCCTGTTGTACTGTGCTAATAAGGGCCTGTGCTGTTGAAATGGGACCGCATAGGTCTATGCAGGGGTGAAAGGCATTCAAAGTCCATGGTCCCCTTGTGCCTGTGCCTAGGCAAAGGAGCTATTTCTGCCCTGAGTTCCCGGCTTAGGGGAGCTGGCAGATTATTTTTTCCATTTGTTAATTTGTTCCCTCTCCCAGGCCGGAAGAATGGCTCTGGGCAAGTGCAGGGTCCTTCTTCAGGGGATGCAGCCCAGTGGGACCCAGTGAGGAGCAGGAAGGGAGCAGGTAAGTGGGTGAGCGGTTTTTCCTGAAGGTGTATATTTGAATTGCAGTAGATTAAATGTAGGTACTTATCATTTGCCAATTGTGGGCCACTTCTTTTTTTTCCTCCCTTGTTCTGGAGGGTTGAGCAGATTCTCTGCCATTCAGCCTCCCCCAATGTAGAAAACACAGTCTGAGCACCTCTGCTTGCCTCACTGGGCTCCTGGCAGCCAGCAGTGGAATCAGCCTGTGGGGTGCCGGTTCCTGCCATGTCAGGTCTTGCAACTCCTCACTGCTTCTGAACCGTTTCTCCCTCCCCTTTCTGCTCAGTCCAGTTCCTCACCTTTGCCTTTGATGTTCAGGGCTCTTAGCTTGTCATATATAATTGATTCACTTGATTTTTTTGGGTCTTTGTTGTAAGAGGGGCCACATGAAGTGTCTGACTACTTCACCGTCTTGTCCCCGCCTCCCCTTCTATCTTCTTTTGATGCATCCTGTGTCGTTTAATATTTTCCCCATAGAATACTTAAAAATCGCAACTTGAGGCCTGAATTTTTCTTCAGTTCTTTCAGCTTGAGAAATGCTGAATTTGTTCTTCCGTTTTGGTTTTCTAACTCCAGGTCTTTGCACATTTCATTATAATACTTCACTTTGTCTCCTCGAGCTGCCCTTTGGTTACAATTTAGGTTGAGGAACACTGTAGATACACTTCTTCTATCAGGGCAGCCTCTTTTCAGCATTGGAGGGAGCATTGTACATGGTATACCTGAATAAGGTTGATTTGGAAGATTCAGGTTTTTTTTCATCAGAATACTGGAAGTGAAAATATTGTTGAAGAATTAAATAAAGAGCCTTGAAAATATCTTTGCAAACTCGAAACCCATGCTACTAAAAGTATGGTCTGATGACCACACCTGACAGGATCTTAGAAATGCAGAATCTTAGGCTCATCTCAGACCTACTGAAACAGAACCTACATTTTAACAAGATCCCCAGGTTATTCTAATGCATCTGCTATGTTCCAAGACCTGTGATCAATTTACCTAAGTTCAAAGATATTTATTATTAAAACAGGCAAATCAAAACAGATGCAGTTCAACAGATGAATGGATAAAGAAAATACAGTCCATACATACAGTGGAATGCTCCTCAGGCAGTAAGAGAAATGAAGTCTTGATACATGCTACAGTATGGATGGAGCTTGAAGACACATATAAAAAGGCAAGAAAAGGCAACTGTATAAAGACCAAAGATCATTAATGGTTTCCAGCAGCAGGAAGGACAGGGAAAAGGGGGGTTAACAGTGATGGAAAAATTGCATTGATCAGGGGTAGGGTTGCACATCCGATTATTGTAATTGCTGCCAATAAATTCTACACTAGTAGAAGTTGAATTGGAAAAAGTCATGTGATATATATATTTACAACAAAGACCAAAAAAAAAAAAAAAATTATAGCTGCTGAGGCTGCTTATGTCCAACCAAACACCTCATGGAATCTGATTCCTTGGTGTGGAAGTTTAGAGTCATGTTTTCCTGGGACATCCCAGTTAATTGGCCTAATAACGTGTTTAGTGCTTCTGTTTTACCTCCTAGTTCAATGTGTAGTGCCTGGAGTCCTTTTTTTTTTTTTTTTTTTGTGCTTTAAGTGAAAGTTTACAAATCAAGTCAGACTCTTACACAAAAACTTATATATACCTTGCTATATCCTCCCAACTGCTCTCCCGCTAATGAGACGGCCTGCTCCCTCCCTCCACTCTCTTTTTTCGTGTCCGTTTCACCATCTTCTAGCCCTCTCTACCCTCTCATCTCCCCTCCAGGCAGGAGATGCCAACATAATCTCAAGTGTCCACCTGATCCAAGAAGCTCACTCCTCACCAGCATCCCTTTCCAACGCATTGTCCAGTCCAGTCCCTGCCTGAAGAGTTGGCTTTGAGAATGGTTCCTGTCCTGGGCCAACAGAAGGTCTGGGGCCCATGACCACCGGGGTCCTTCTAGTCTCAGTCAGACTATTAAGTCTGGTCTTTTTATGAGAATTTAGGGTCTGCATCCCACTGCTCTCCTGCTTCCTCGGGTTCTTTGTTGTGTTCCCTGTCAGAGCAGTCATGGGTTGTAGCCGGGCACCATCTAGTTCTTCTGGTCTCAGGCTGATGTAGTCTCTGGTTTATGTGGCCCTTTCTGTCTCTTGGGCTCGTAGTTACATTGTATCCTTGGTGTTCTTCATTCTCCTTTGCTCCAGGTGAGTTGAGACCAATTGATGCATCTTAGATGGCCGCTTGCTACCATTTAAGACCCCAAACGCCACTCTTCAAAGTGGGATGCAGAATGTTGTCTTAGTAGATTTTACTATGCCAATTGACTTAGATTTCCCCTGAAACCATGGTCCCCAAACCCCTACCCCTGCTACGCTGGCCGTTGAAGCTTTCGGTTTATTTAGGAAACTTCTTTCCTTTTCGTTTAGTCTAGTTGTGCTGACCTCACCTGTATTGTGTGTTGTCTTTCCTGTCACCTAAAGTAGTTCTTATCTACTATCTAATTAGTGAATACCCATCTCCCACCCTCCCTCCCTCCCCCCTCTTGTAACCATCAAAGAATATTTTCTTCTCTGTTTAAACTATTTTTTGATTTCTTATAATAGTGGTCTTATACAATATTTGTCCTTTTGCAACTGACTAATTTCACTCAGCATAATGCCTTCCAGATTCCTCCATGTTCTGAAATGTTTCACAAATTTATCACTGTTCTTTTTCGATGCATAGTATTCCATTGGAAACCCTGGTGGCATAGTGGTTAAGTGCTATGGCTGCTAACCAAAAGCTCGGCAGTTAGAATCCACCAAGTGCTCCTTGGAAACTCTATCGGGCAGTTCCACTCTGTCCTATAGGGTCGCTATGAGTCACAATTGACTCGACAGCAGTGGGTGGGTAGTATTCCATTGTGTGAATATACCATAATTTATTTATCCATTCATCCATTGATGGGCACCTTGGTTGATTCTATCTTTTTGCTATTGTAAACAGTGCTACAATAAACATGGGTGTGCATATATCTGTTCGAGTAAAGGCTCTTATTTCTCTAGGATATATTCCAAGGAGTGGGATTGCTGGATGCTATGGTAGTTCTATTTCTAGCTTTTTAAAAAAGTGCCAAATCGATTTCCAAAGTGGTTGTACCATTTTACATTACCACTGGCAGTGTATAAGTGTTCCAATCTCTCCACAGCCTCTCCAATACTTATTATTTTCTGTTTTTTTTTTTTTTTTTTTGGATTAATGCCAGCCTTGTTGGAGTGAGATGAGGTCTCATTGTAGTTTTGATTTGCATTTCTCTAATGGCTAATGATCATGATCATTCCTCATGTATCTGTTAGCTACCTAAATGTCTTCTTTAGTGAACTGTCTGTTCATATCCTTTGCCCATTTTTTGATTGGATTATTTGTCTCTTTGTAGTTGAGTTTTTGCAGTATCATGTAGATTTTAAAGATCAAGCGTGATTGGAAATGTCATAGCTCAAAACTTTTTCCCAGTCTGTAGGTAAACTTTTTGCTCTTTTGGTGAAATCTTTGGATGAGCACAGATGTTTGATTTTTAGGAGCTCCCATTTATCTAGTTTTTCTTCTGCATTTTTAGTAATGTTTGTATACTGTTTATGCCATGTATTAGGACTCCAAACTTTGTCCCTATTTTTTCTTCCATGATCCTTATTGTTTTAGATTTTATATTTAGTTCTTTGATCCATTTTGAGCTTGTTTTTGTGCATGGAGTGAGGTATGGGTCTTGTTTCATTTTTTTGCAGATGGATATCCAGTTATGCCAGCACTATTTGTTAAAAAGACTGTCTTTTCCCCATTTAACTGTTTTGGGGCCTTTGTCAAATATCACCTGCTCATATGTGGATGGATTTATGTCTGGGTTCTCAATTCTGTTCCATTGGTCTATGTATCTGTTGTTGTACCAGTACCAGGATGTTTTGACTACTGTGACAGTATAATAGGTTCTAAAATCAGGTAGAGTAAGGCCTCCCACTTGGTTCTTTTTCAGTAATGCTTTACTTATCCAGGGCCTCTTTCCCTTCCGTATGAACTTGGTGATGTCTTTCTTCATCTCATTAAAAAATGTCATTGGAATTTGAATCAGAATTGCATTAAATCTATAGATCACTTTCAGTACAATACACATTTTTATAATGTTACGCCTTCCTATCCATGAGCAAGGTATGTTTTTCCACTTATATAGGTCTCTCTTGGTTTCTTGCAGAAGTATTTTGTAGTTTTCTTTGTATAAGTCTTTTACATCTCTGGTAAGATTTATTCCTAAGTATTTTATCTTCGTGGGGGCTACTGTAAACGGTATTGATTTGGTGATTTTTTCTTCGATGTTCTTTTTGTTGGTGTAGAGGAATCAACTGATTTTTGTATGTTTACCTTCTACCTGATACTCTGCTGAATTCTTCTATTAGTTTCAGTAGTTTTCTTGAGGTTTCTTTAGTTTTCTATGTATAAGATCATGTCATCTGCAAATAGAGATACTTTGACTTCTTCCTTTCCAATCTGGGTGCCCTTTATTTCTTTATCTTGCCTAATTGCTCTGGCTAGGACCTCTAGCAGAGTGTTGAATAAGAGTGGTGATAAAGGGCATCCTTGTCTGGTTCCTGATCTCAAGGGGAATGCTTTCAGGCTCTCTCCATTTAGAATGATGTTGACTATACTGATTTGTATAAATGCCGTTTATTATGTTGAGGAGTTTCCCGTCTATTCCTATTTTGCTGAGAGTTTTTGTCATGAATGGGTGTTGAACTTTGTCAAATGCATTTTCTAAATCATGTGATTCTTGTCTTTTGTTTTATTTATGTGGTGGATTACACTGATTGTTTTTCTAATGTTGAACCATCCCTGCATAAAAAATTAAAAAAAAAAAAACCTGCATACTTGGTCATGGTGAATTATTTTTTTGATATGTTGCTGAATTCTCTTGGCTGGAATTTTGTTCAGCATTTTTGCATTTGTGTCCATGAGGGATAAAGGTCTGTAATTT
Source organism: Loxodonta africana (assembly GCF_030014295.1). Taxonomy (NCBI): domain Eukaryota; kingdom Metazoa; phylum Chordata; class Mammalia; order Proboscidea; family Elephantidae; genus Loxodonta; species Loxodonta africana. The sequence goes on along the minus strand of NC_087360.1, from coordinate 42,032,949 downwards.
TCTTTTTTTGTGGTGTCTTTACCTGGTTCTGGTATCAGGTATATGCCGGCTTCTAGAAGGAGTTTGTACTAAAGGGTCGCTTTTTAGAAGGAGTTTGGGAGTATTCTGTCCTTTTCTGTGCTCTGAAATACCTTTAGTAGTACTGGTGTTAATTCTCTGAAAGTTTGTTAGAACTCTGCAGTGAAGCCATCTGGGCCAGGGCTTTTTTTTTCGTTGGGAGTTTTTTGATTACCTTTTCAATCTCTTCTTTTGTTATGGGTCTATTTACTTTTTCTACCTCTGTTTGTGTTAATTTAGGTAGGTAGTGTGTTTCTAGGAATTCATCCATTTCTTCTAGGTTTTCAAATTTGTCAGAGTACAGTTTTTCATAGTAATCCAATGTGATTCTTTTAATTTCAGTTGGGTCTGTTGTAATATCGCTCATCTCATTTTTTATTTGGGTTATTTGCTTTCTCTCCTGTTTTTCTTTTGTCAGTTAGGCCAATGGTTTATCAGTTTTTTCAAGGAACCACCTTTTGGTCTTGTTAATTCTTTCAATTTCTTTTTTGTTTTCTATTTCTTTTAGTTCTGCTCTAATTTTTTTTTTATCAACTTTTATTGAGCTTCAAGTGAACGTTTACAATTCAAGTCAGTCTGTCACATATTAGTTTACATACATCTTACTCCGTACTCCCACTTGCTCTCCCCCTAATGAGTCAGCCCTTCCAGTCTCTCCTTTCATGACAATTTTGCCAGCTTCCAACTCTCTCTATCCTCCCATCCCCCCTCCAGACAGGAGATGCCAACACAGTCTCAAGTGTCCACCTGATATAATTAGCTCATTCTTCATCAGCATCTCTCTCCCACCCACTGTCCAGTCCCTTTCATGTCTGATGAATTGTCTTCGGGGATGGTTCCTGTCCTGTGCCAACAGAAGGTTTGGGGACCATGGCCGCCGGGATTCCTCTAGTCTCAGTCAAATCATTAAGTATGGTCTTTTTGTGAGAATTTGGGGTCTGCATCCCACTGATCTCCTGCTCCCTCAGGGGTTCTCTGTTGTGCTCCCTGTCAGGGCAGTCATCGATTGTGGCCGGGCACCAACTAGTTCTTCTGGTCTCAGGATGATGTAGGTCTCTGGTTCATGTGGCCCTTTCTGTCTCTTGGGCTCTTAGTTGTCATGTGACCTTGGTGTTCTTCATTCTCCTTTGCTCCAGGTGGGTTGAGGCCAATTGATGCATCTTAGATGGCCGCTTGTTAGCATTTAAGACCCCAGAAGCCACATTTCAAAGTGGGATGCAGAATGTTTTCATAATAGAATTATTTTGCCAATTGACTTAGAAGTCCCCTTAAACCATAGTCCCCAAACCTTTGCCCTTGCTCCGCTGACCTTTGAAGCATTCATTTTATCCCGGAAACTTCTTTGCTTTTGGTCCAGTCCAATTGAGCTGACCTTCCATGTATTGAGTGTTGTCTTTCCCTTCACCTAAAGCAGTTCTTATCTACTAATTAATCAATAAAAAAACCCTCTCCCTCCCTCCCTCTCTTCCCCCCTCGTAACCACAAAAGTATATGTTCTTCTCAGTTTTTACTATTTCTCAAGATCTTATAATAGTGGTCTTATACAATATTTGTCCTTTTGCCTCTGACTAATTTCGCTCAGCATAATGCCTTCCAGGTTCCTCCATGTTATGAAATGTTTCACAGATTCGTCACTGTTCTTTATCGATGCGTAGTATTCCATTGTGTGAATATACCACAATTTATTTACCCATTCATCCGTTGATGGACACCTTGGTTGCTTCCAGCTTTTTGCTATTGTAAACAGAGCTGCAATAAACATGGGTGTGCATATATCTGTTTGTGTGAAGGCTCTTGTTTCTCTAGGGTATATTCCGAGGAGTGGGATTTCTGAGTTATATGGTAGTTCAATTTCTAATTGTTTAAGATAACGCCAGATAGATTTCCAAAGTGGTTGTACCATTTTACATTCCCACCAGCAGTGTATAAGAGTTCCAATCTCTCCGCAGCCTCTCCAACATTTATTATTTTGTGTTTTTTGGATTAATGCCAGCCTTGTTGGAGTGAGATGGAATCTCATCGTAGTTTTAATTTGCATTTCTCTAATGGCTAATGATCGAGAGCATTTTCTCATGTATCTGTTAGCTGCCTGAATATCTTCTTTAGTGAAGTGTGTGTTCATATCCTTTGCCCACTTCTTGATTGGGTTGTTTGTCTTTTTGTGGTGAGTTTTGACAGAATCATGTAGATTTTAGAGATCAGGCGCTGGTCGGAGATGTCATAGCTGAAAATTCTTTCCCAGTCTGTAGGTGGTCTTTTTACTCTTTTGATGAAGTCTTTAGATGAGCATAGGTGTTTGATTTTTAGGAGCTCCCAGTTATCTGGTTTCTCTTCGTCATTTTTGGTAATGTTTTGTATTCTGTTTTTGCCTTGTATTAGGGCTCCTAACATTGTCCCTATTTTTTCTTCCATGATCTTTATCGTTTTAGTCTTTATGTTTAGGTCTTTGATCCACTTGGAGTTAGTTTTTGTGCATGGTGTGAGGTATGGGTCTTGTTTCATTTTTTTGCAAATGGATATCCAGTTATGCCAGCACCATTTGTTAAAAAGACTATCTTTTCCCCAATTAACTGACACTGGTCCTTTCTCAAATATCAGCTTCTCATAGGTGGATTGATTTATATCTGGCTTCTCAATTCTGTTCCATTGGTCTATGTGCCTGTTGTTGTACCAGTACCAGGCTGTTTTGACTACTGTGGCTGTATAATAGCTTCTGAAATCAGGTAGAGTGAGGCCTCCCACTTTCTTCTTCTTTTTCAGTAATGCTTTGCTTATCCGAGGCTTCTTTCCCTTCCATATGAAATTGGTGATTTGTTTCTCTATCGCCTTAAAAAATGACATTGGAATTCGGATCGGAAGTGCGTTATATGTATAGGTGGCTTTTGGCAGAATAGACATTTTTACTATGTTAAGTCTTCCTATCCATGAGCAAGGTATGTTTTTCCACTTAAGTATGTCCTTTTGAATTTCTTGTAGTAGAGCTTTGTAGTTTTCTTTGTATAGGTCTTTTAGATCCTTGGTAAGATTTATTTCTAAGTATTTTATCTTCTTGGGGGCTACTGTGAATGGTATTGATTTGGTTATTTCCTCTTCGGCGTTCTTTTTGTTGATGTAGAGGAATCCAAGTGATTTTTGTATGTTTATTTTATAACCTGAGACTCTGCCAAACTCTTCTATTAGTTTCAGTAGTTTTCTGGAGGATTCCTTAGGCTTTTCTGTGTATAAGATCATGTCATCTGCAAATAGAGATAATTTTGCTTCCTCCTTGCCAATCCGGATGCCTTTTATTTCTTTGTCTAGCCTAATTGCCCTGGCTAGGACTTCTAGCATGATGTTGAATAAGACCGGTGATAAAGGGCATCCTTGTCTGGTTCCCGTTCTCAAGGGAAATGCTTTCAGGTTCTCTCCATTTAGAGTGATATTGGCTGTTGGCTTTGCATAGATGCCCTTTATTATGTTGAGGAATTTTCCTTCAATTCCTATTTTGCTGAGAGTTTTTATCATAAATGGGTGTTGGACTTTGTCAAATGCCTTTCTGCATCAATTGATAAGATCATGTGGTTTTTGTCTTTTGTTTTATTTATGTGATACATTACATTAATGGTTTTCCTAATATTAAACCAGCCTTGCATACCTGGTATAAATCCCACTTGGTCATGGTGAATTATTTTTTTGATGTGTTGGTGGATTCTATTGGCTAGAATTTTGTTGAGGATTTTTGCATCTACGTTCATGAGAGATATAGGTCTATAATTTTCTTTTTTTGTAATGTCTTTACCTGGTTTTGGTATCAGGGAGACGGTGGCTTCATAGAATGAGTTGGGTAGTATTCTGTCATTTTCTATGCTTTGAAATACCTTCAGTAGTAGTGGTGTTAACTCTTCTCTGAAAGTTTGGTAGAACTCTGCAGTGAAGCCGTCCGGGCCAGGGCTTTTTTTTGTTGGGAGTTTTTTGATTACCGTTTCAATCTCTTTTTTTGTTATGGGTCTATTTAGTTGTTCTACTTCTGAATGTGCTAGTTTAGGTAAAAAAAAAAAAAAAAATGTAGTGTTTTTCCAGGAATTCATCCATTTCTTCAAGGTTTGCAAATTTGTTAGAGTACAATTTTTCGTAATAATCTGATATGATTCTTTTAATTTCATTGGGTTCTGTTGTGATGTGGTCCTTCGCGTTTCTTATTCGGGTTATTTGTTTCCTTTCCTGTATTTCTTTAGTCAGTCTAGCCAATGGTTTATCAATTTTGTTAATTTTTTCAAAGAACCAGCTTTTGGCTTTGTTAATTCTTTCAATTGTTTTTCTGTTCTCTAATTCATTTAGTTCAGCTCTAATTTTTAGTATTTGTTTTCTTCTGGTGCCTGATGGATTCTTTTGTTGCTCACTTTCTATTTGTTCAAGTTGTAGGAACAGTTCTCTGATTTTGGCTCTTTCTTCTTTTTGTATGTGTGCATTTATTGATATAAATTGGCCTCTGAACACTGCTTTTGCTGTGTCCCAGAGGTTTTGATAGGAAATATTTTCATTCTCGTTTCATTCTATGAATTTCCTTATTCCCTCCTTGATGTCTTCTATAACCCAGTCTTTTTTCAGGAGGGTATTGTTCAGTTTCCAAATATTTTATTTCTTTTCCCTAGTTTTTCTGTTATTGATCTCTAGTTTTATTGCCTTGTGGTCTGAGAAGATGCTTTGTAATATTTTGATGTTTTGGACTCTGCAAAGGTTTGTTTTGTGACCTAATACGTGGTCTATTCTAGAGAATGTTCCATGTGCGCTAGAAAAAAAAGTATACTTTGCAGCAGTTGGGTGGAAAGTTCTGTATAAGTCAATGAGGTCAAGTTGGTTGATTGTTGTAATTAGATCTTCCGTGTCTCTATTGAGCTTCTTACTGGATGTCCTGTCCTTCTCCGAAAGTGGTGTGTTGAAGTCTCCTACTATAATTGTGGAGGCATCTATCTCACTTTTCAATTCTGTTAAAATTTGATTTATGTATCTTGCAGCCCTGTCATTGGGTGCATAAATATTTAATATGGTTATGTCTTCCTGATCAATTTTCCCTTTTATCATTATGTAGTGTATTTCTTTATCCTTTGTGGTGGATTTAAGTCTAAAGTCTATTTTGTCAGAAATTAATATTGCTACTCCTCTTCTTTTTTGCTTATTGTTTGCTTGATGTATTTTTTTCCATCCTTTGAGTTTTAGTTTGTTTGTGTCTCTAAGTCTAAGGTGTGTCTCTTGTAGGCAGCATATAGACGGATCGTGTTTCTTTATCCAGTCCGAGACGCTCTGACTCTTTATTGGTGCATTTAGTCCATTTACATTCAGCGTAATTATAGATAAATAAGTGTTTAGTGTTGTCATTTTGATGCCTTTTTATGTGTGTTGTTGACAATTTCATTTTTCCACTTTTTTGTGCTGAGACTTTTTCTTAGTAAATTGTGAGATCCTCTTTTTCGTAGTGTTCAACTTTATGTTTGTTGAGTCGTTACGTTTTTCTTGGCTTTCATCTTGAGTTATGGAGTTGTTTTATCTCTTTGTGGTTACCTTAATATTTACCCCTATTTTTCTGAGTAAAAACCTAACTTGTATTGTTCTGTATCGCCTTGTTTTCCTCTCCATATGACAGTTCTATGCCTCTTGTGTTTAGTCCCTCTTTTTGATTATTGTGATCCTTTACATATTGACTTCTGTGATTCCCTGTTATGAGTATTTTTTTTAATTAATCTTAATTTGTTTTTGTGATTTCCCTATTTGAGTTGATATCAGGACATTCTGTTTTGTGACCTTGTATTGTGCTGGTATCTGATATTATTGGTTTTCTGAGCAAACAATATCCTTTAGTATTTCTTGTAGCTTTGGTTTGGTTTTTGCAAGTTCTCTAAACTTGTGTTTATCTGTAAATATCTTAATTTCGCCTTCATATTTCGGAGAGAGTTTTGCTGGATATATGATCCTTAGCTGGCAGTTCTTCTCCTTCAGTGCTCTGTATATGTCGTCCCATTCCCTTCTTGCCTGCATGGTTTCTGCTGAGTAGTCTGAACTTATTCTTATTGATTCTCCCTTGAAGGAAACCTTTCTTTTCTCCCTGGCTGCTTTTAAAATTTTCTCTTTATCTTTGGTTTTGGCGAGTTTGATGATAATATGTCTTGGTGTTTTTTGTTTTGTATCAATCTTAAATGGGGTTCGATGAGCATCCTGGATAGATATCCTTTCGTCTTTCATGATGTCAGGGAAGTTTTGTGTCAGGAGTTCTTCAACTATTTTCTCTGTGTTTTCTGTCCCTCCTCCCTGTTCTGGGACTCCTATCACCCGCAAGTTATCCTTCTTGATAGAGTCCCACATGATTCCTAGGGTTTCTTCATTTTTTTAAATTCTTTTATCTGATTTTTTTTCAGCTATGTTGGTGTTAATTCCCTGGTCCTCTAGATGTCCCAGTCTGCATTCTAATTGCTCGAGTCTGCTCCTCTGACTTCCTATTGCGTTGTCTAATTCTGTAATTTTATTGTTAATCTTTTGGATTTCTACATGCTGTCTCTCTATGGATTCTTGCAACTTATTAATTTTTCCACTATGTTCTTAAATAATCTTTTTGAGTTCTTCCACAGTTTTATCGGTGTGTTCCTTGGCTTTTTCTGCAGTTTGCCTTATTTCTTTTCTGATGTCTTGAAGCATTCTGTAAATTAGTTTTTATATTCTGTATCTGATAATTCCAGGATTGTATGTTCATTTGGGAAAGATTTTGATTCTTTCGTTTGGGGGCTTGTAGAAGCAGTCATGGTCTGCTTCTTTATGTGGTTTGATATAGACTGCTGTCTCCGAGCCATCACTGGGAAACTAGTTTTTCCGGAAAATCCACTAAAAAAAAATGCAGTCAGATCCCTATCAGAATTGCCTTTGGATTATAACTGCCACCTTGTTCCCTGTAAGGATGAAAGTCTGAGATTTGGATCATATTTGCTTGGCTGTAGCTGGTTCTGTGTTTTTAGTCCAATTAGGGGTGGATTTTTGGTCCCTGTGGTTTTTTTTTTGTTGTTGTTGTTGTTCCTTCTCTCAGGCCGAAAGAGTGGGTTAGGAAAAGACCAAAAGAAAGAAAAAGGGGGGGGAAGCAAAGCCGCCACGGAGCCAGAGCCATTCTCCCTCTGGCTCAGGCAATTCCAATGTTAATGAAGCCGCCTGGGGAGGGTGGGGGAGGGATCAGCGAGATAGGAGAGTAGCACCTCAGAATATAGCCAGAGTTGCTTGTCTTGCTTGGAATGACTATTATATCTGAGATTCCGACAGGGCATGTCGCCTATGTGTGCTGGTTGTGTGGAGATTGCCCCCGGGGGTCTGGCCCTCTGAAGCCACCCGCTGCCAGTCCAAATCCTAGCGTCAATGTTCCCCTGCTGGGACGCTTTACTCCCAGCTTCAAAATCAGTCGCTGCCTCCCGGGGACTTCTCGTCCCGCCAGCCGCGTTGCCACGCCGCCTCCGCGAACCGGCTGGGTCCCCTCCCGGGGTTAGTTCAGGGGAGTGGAGCTGCTCCCCGTGCTTGTGCCGTGACAGGGCCCAGTCAAAATCCCAGCGGCACGATTCCCCGGCTGGGACGCTGCTCTCCCAGCTCCAAGACCGGTCACTGCCTCCCAGGGACTTCTCCCACCTGCTGCGTCGCCACGCCACCCACGTAAACCGGCTGGGCCCCCTCCCGGGGTGAGTTCAGGGTGGTAAGGCTGGGCCCCTTGTTTGTGCCGTCAGCTCCCCTGGGCTTTGCCCTAAATCGGGTGCCAAAGGTTACCTGACTGGGAGGCTGGCTCCAGGGTCTGAAAACAATCGCTGCTTCCCCGTATTTGTTCATTTTCCGTCTCTAAATCTGTGTTTGTTGTTCAGGGTTCGTAGATTGTTATGTACGTGATCGATTCACTTGTTTTTCCGAGTCTTTGTTGCAAGAGGGATCCGAGGTAGCGTCTCCCTAGTCCTCCATCTTGGCTCCGCCTCCTCTAATTTTTATTATTTGTTTTCTTCTGATGCTTGAGGGTTTCTTCTGTTGTTCTATTTTTATTTGTTCAAGTTGTAGGGATAATTCTTTGATTTTGGCCCTTTCTTCTTTTTGGATGTGTGCATTTATTGATATAAATTGACCTCTGAGCACTCCTTTCACTGTGTCTCAAAGGTTCTGTTAGGAATTTTTTTCATTCTTATTGGATTGTATGTATTTCTTCATTCCATCCTTAATGTCTTCTATAATCCAGTCTTTTTTGAGCAGGATATTGTTCAGTTTCCAAGTGTTTGATTTCTTTTCCCTGCTTTTTCTCTTATTGATTTCCACTCTTATGGCCTTATGGTCAGAGAAGAAGCTTTGTAATATTTCAATGTTTTGGATTCTGATAAGGCTTGCTTTATGATCTAATATGTGATGTATTCTAGAGAATGTTCCATTTGCACTAGAAAAGAAAGTGCACTTGGATGCTGTTGGGTGGAGTGTTCTGTGTATGTCTATGAGATCAAGTTGGTTTGTTGTGGCTTTTAGATCTTCAGTGTCTTTATTGAGCTTCTTTCTGGATGTCCTGTCCTTCACCAAAAGTGGTGTGTTGAGGTCTCCTACTATGATTGTGAAGATGTCTATCTCAGCTTTCAATGCTGTTAGAGTTTGTTTTACGTATCTTGCAGCCCTGTCATCAGGTGCATAAATATTTAATATGGTTATATCTTCTTGGTGTATTGTCCTTTTAATCATTATATAGTGTCCTTCCTTATCCTTTATGATGGATTTAACTTTAAAGTCTGTTTTGTCCTGCTCTTTTTTGGTTGTTGTCTGCTAATTATATTTTTTTCCCATCATTTGAGTTTTACTTTGTTTGTGTCTCTAAGTCTAAAGTGTGTCTCTCGTAGGTAGCATATAGATGAATTGTGTTTTTTAATCAATTCTGCCATTGTTTTTCTCTTTGTTGGTATAATTCAGTATAATTATGGAGAGGTATTAATTTAGTGCTATCATTTTGATGTCTCTTTTTGTGTGTGTTGTTGACCGTTTCTTTTCCCACTTAATTTTGTGCTGTGTAGATCATCTTTATATATTTTCCTTTCCTCATATTCGGTGCTGTTGATTTTGTTTCGGCTGACTCTCTATTTTTTCTTTTATTTTATTTTGATGTGTAAGATAGTTTGTCTCCTTTGTGGTTAACTTATTATTTACCCCCACTTTTCTAAATTTAAACCTTACTTTTATTTCTTTGTGTCACCTTATCTTCCTCTCCATATGGAAGATCTATGACTGCATTTCTTAGTCCCTCTTTATTGTTTTAATATCGTCTTTTATATAATAACATCGTTGTTACCCTATTTTGAGCTTTTTTTTTATCTTGATTTTTTTTTTTTTTTCCTGTCTGGGTTGACTTCTTATTGCTCTGCCCAGTATTCTAGTCTTGGGTTGATATACTTGATATTATTGATTTTCTCACCAAAGAACTCCCTTTAGTATTTTTTGTAGCTTTGGTTTGGTCTTTACAAATTCCCTAAACTTCTGTTTATCTGGAAGTGTCCTAATTTCACCTTCATATTTGAGAGACAGTTTTGTTGGATATATGAGTGTTGGCCAGCAATTTTTTTCCTTCAGTGCTGTATATAAGTCATCCCATTGCCTTCTTGCCTGCATAGTTTCTGCTGAGTAGTCCGAGATTATTCTTATTGGCTCTCCTTTCTAGGTGACTTTTCGTTTATCCCTAGCTGCTCTTAAAAGTCTCTATCTTTGGTTTTGGCAAGTTTCATTTTAATATGTCTTAGTGCCTTTCTTTTAACATCTACCTTATGTGGACTTTGATGAGCATCTTGGATAGATATCTTCTCATCTTTCACGATATCAGGGAAGTTTTCTGCCAACAAATCTTTAGCAATTCTCTCTGTACTTTCTGTTATCCTTCCCTCTTCTGGTACTCCAATCACTCGTAGGTTATTTCTCTTGGTAGAGTCCCACTGATTCTTAAGGTTTCTTCACTTTTTTAAAATTCTTTTATCTGATTTTTCTTCACATATAATAGTGCCAAATGCTTTATTTTGAAGTTCAGAAATTCTGCCTTCCACTTGCTCAAATCTGCTTTTCTTTCTATTGAGTTGTCTACTTCTGTAATTTTATTGTTAATCTTGTCAATTTGATTGCTGTCTGTCTATGGATTTTTCCAGCTTGTTAAATTTTTCTTTATGTTCCTGAATAATCTTTTTAATTTTTTCAATTGCTTTATCTGTGTGTTCCTTGGCTTGTTCTGCATATTGTTTCATTTCCTTCCTAATGTCTTAAAGGGTTCTGTATGTTAATTTTTTGTATTCTGCCTCTGGTAATTCCAGGAATGCACTTTCATCTAGGAGATCCCTTGATTCTTTGTTTTGAGAGCTTGTTGAGGTCATCATGGTCTGTTTCTTTATGTGACTTTCATATTAACTGTTGTCTCTGAGCCATCTATAAGTTATTGTATTAGTTTATTTTATATTTGTTTACTGCGTCGTAGCTTCTTGCTTTTTTTATTTTGGTATGCTCAAATTGGTTGCTTGAGTGAGCTAGCTTGATTATTTTTGCCTTTGGAGCTCTGACATCCTGTCCCCAGATGGCTAGAGCTATTATCAAGTATATCAGTCTAGGAGTTCATTCACTTTTTTTGTATGAATTCAGCTCAGGTTTCCAGGTGGCTGATCATCAAGTGTGTCGTACAGGCTCTGTCCTACAGTCTTAGAGGGGCAGGGGTGATTGGTGTAGGTACCAGTATCTGGTTGCAACATGGGGTCACACTCTCAACAAGGCAGGGGGCTGAGAATCGTCCCTCACATGTCTCTGAGGAAAGCATGTCCCTGTTCCCTAGAGTGAGAGTGTACAGGTGGGTGAGTTCTGCAGACGAACCATGGGGGCCCAATGTTTTTAGTTGTAAGGACTGGGAGGTGCCAGTTATCCTTAGACCCCTGTCATGGGTGGGTGGGTGACCTGAGTGGAGCTACCAGTCCTTAGTCCCCTGATGTGGGTAGGTTAGGACCCTGTTTAATAGGCAAAGCAATGTCAAACATCAAACACCCAGCTCTCTGCTGCACAGCTGAAACATAAATGTTCACACATGGAACGTTTATGCCTGGACAGGAGCCGCTTCTGTTCTGAGCTCCCCTGGTTAGTGGAGCTGGCAAATTATCTTTTCCCCCAATTTTAAATTTATCCATTCTCCAAGGCTGGAAGGATGGCTCTAGATGCTCAGCAGGGCCTCTCTCAGGCCCAAGGCAGTCAGCCGCTGAAACAGGCTTGGGAGTACACGTGAGTACTTAGCTTTGGCTGAGAGTGCTGTTCTTCTCTGCTTCTAGAGGTATGAGTAGGCTGTGTGGCTGGCTGCTTCTCCCTGTGGAAACTGCAGCTGAACACTAGTACAAGCCCACTGCTGCCGTTCCAAGAATGGTGTGTGAGGTCTGCCAGGGATTCACATCCAGGAACTCCTCTCAGCTTTTAAACAGTCTCTTCCTCCCCCTGCACCTCAGTTTGTTTTCTGAGCTTGCCTTTGATGTTCAGGGCTCCTAGCTTGTGATAAATATACTCGTTTCACTTGTCTTTTCAGGTCTTTGTTGTAAAGAGGGCTTGCTGGAAGCATCTGTCTCTTCTACCATCTTGGCTCCACCCATGCCTGGAGTCTTAAAAGCTTGCAAGTGGCCATCCATGGCACAGCAATTGGACTCTATTCACGTGAAGCAACAGAGAAAGAAGGGGAGTCAGGAATAGAAAGAGGATATAGAATGTCTGGCTAATTGCCTCCATGAGACCAGAAGAACTGGATGGTACCCAGCTACCATTACTGAACATTTTGAGCAAAGATTCCATAGAAGAATCCTGATCAAAATGGGCAAAATGCAGAAAAGAAATTCAAATTCTCATGGACTCTAGACTTTCTGGGGTCATGGAAGGTGGATAAAACCCTGAAACCATTGCCCTGAGATAACTTTTAAACCTTAAACCAAAAATATTCCCTGAAGTCATCTTAAAACCGTAGTTTAGCTTAAGTAATAAAAAAAGGCCTACCTTGAGCATTACGCTCTTTTAAGAACTATCTATGTGGGATCAAATTGACGATAGCAACTCAAAAAAGATTAGATAGGAACCTTAGGGGGCAGTGAGTTTATGCTACTGAGGGAAGAACAACTCAGAAAAGGAGGGTAAGAATGGTTGCACAACTCGAAGAATATAACCAATGTCACTGAATTGTGCATGTAAAAATGTTGAATTGGTGTATGTTTTGCTGTGTATATACTCAACAACAGGAACAAAATAAATTTAGAGGAAAAAAAGATGCATTTCATGCTTGTTTAAAGAAAATGATGCCAAAGTGAAATTAAAACAAGCACTAACAGAACATCTCTCATAGAGAACATAAAAAAATTAATACCTGGACTTGTCAGGGTTTTGGTTAGTTGGATTCTGACATTATTAACCATTCAACCCCAATAATTCTCTGTTTTCTACTTTACCAGGCATGCGCCAAGGCAACGATCATGGCACTCAGTACCGTTCAGCCATCTATCCCACCTCTGCCAAGCAAATGGAGGTGGCCTTGAGGTCCAAAGAGGACTACCAGAAGGTACGGGCTGCTGTCACTTGTGTGCCTGGTTGGGCAATCATGACTCACTCTAGGTTTCTGCCTTTAGAGGAATAGTCTGGTTTCTTTTCCCCTGGAACTGTGTTGCATTTGTAATTTTTTTTTTTTTTTTTTAATTTGTGTCATCCTCCTGGAGTGGAACCATTGTGCTCAATATATGTTGTTAAATGAGATTTTAAGAGTGAGCCTTTAGTATTTCTCTTTAAAATTAACTCATCCAGATGAATCTGTAGCTTGTTATACATTCATTCTCTCTCTGTCCCTCCTCCCAGTAACAGTAAATCGGATTGTAATAAAAATACTCCTCAGAAATATATACATCACATCATAAAATAATTATTTTCAGTATTAACCTGTATAATATTCTTAAATTTCCTCCAATAGAGATATAGTTCTCCTAAAAACAACTTGAGTTTATTTTTTAGAGCTTCAGGATAAAATTTACTTATGATATTTTCTATTTGGATTCACAGTTAACAATAGAGCTAGTAGCTACTATAATGCTGATCTATTTTAGAATTTTGTAAAAAGCCTGGTATGCAGTATCCTCTGGAATGTGTAGGTTCTCCACCTGTTCCCCTGGTGGCAGAGAGACATCAGTGAAGAGAAGACTAGGCCAGGAATGTGCCAACTGTTGAAACACACGCAAGGCATGAAACTCATAGTTCAACTCCAAAAAGCAGAGAGGTCTGAGGAAGATGCTGATAGGTCCTCACTCATTCCTAAGCCCTCCCTGACCACCACCGTCCAAAGCTGTGATGGGTTTGGGTGACAATCAAACCTAGCCCCTTGTGGTAAGCAACTTCTAGAATAAGCCCCAGTGGTCCCTGCCCTTGTGTAATCTTTTCCCCTTGAGTGTGGGCTGGATTTAGTGACTCACTGCTAGTGAATGACAGAAGTGTTGGGATGTCACTTCTGAGATTAGGTTATCAAAAGACTGTGGCTTCCCTCTAGGGGCTCTTTCACTCTTTCTGGGATCACTTTCCCTGGGAGAAGCCATCAGCCGTGTTGTGAGGCAGCTCATGTGGCAAGGGATGGAGGAGGTATGGACAAAGGTATGGAGAAGTAGAGGCAGATTTGTGGGGAAGGTAGATTCAGTTTTGGAAATGTGGAGTTTGAGGTACCTATGAGATGGGCATCCAACTGGAGGTTAGGGGGAGACTTGGGCTGTCCCTGTCTCTTAGGAAGGGGTATTGTGATGGTTAATTGGGTTTATACTTGTAAAGTGCTCAATAAATATTAATCTTTAATACTATTGGGCATTATCAACATATATTTAGTAAATGAAGCCCTAGGAGCTGACAAGATAACCTAAGAAAAGTGATAAGAGATGATAGAAGAAGGCTTAGAACCTGAGGAACACCAATATTTGAGAAATGGTAGGGGAATGCCCACAGCAAGCAAGACATTGTAGAGAATCAACCCCAAGGCAGTACTTAAAAAGTAGTTCTATTTGGCATAATCTCATTATATTTAATTATAAAGGCAATCTTAGTAATTAATATTAAATTAGTGATTAATGCTATATATAAATTGCCTGATGTAATGATTCATAGTCCCTCATAATATTGACAGTAATACTAGGAGAACCTGAAAGAATATTAATTTTTCTCCAGAATGTCTCAAAATGAGATGATATTCTGGTGTACGCAATTAAGATTTTAGGTTCAAATTGTCAATGACTTCCATATAAGGACAAAGAAGCTTACTTACATTATTTTCCAGTTTTTATCCCAATATAGTTTCTTACTTTTAGCTTTGAATGGAGCCCATGTTGATTTTAGATAACTTTAAAATGATAAAAATTTAGGTATGGAATATTAATTAATTGTTGTCATCATTGCCTCAATTATTTTTGTAGCCTTTTGGAATGTTAAATTATAATCTAAAGGTAAATCTTAAATTACAGCAATTGTGAGGATGGCGTAGGACCAGGCAATGTTTTATTCTGTTGTACATAGGGTCCCTATGAGTCGGAACTGACTTGACAGCACCTAACAACAGCAACAATCTTAAATTACAGAGAGTTGTTCTAACTAAATGCTTTTTGGGTGTTCTGCACCCAAGCATATGGGAATTAAGTATATAGATAGACAGACATATAGTTTTTCTTTTGTTTGGTTTTTAAAAATGGGGCCTTTTTTCATAAAGATTGGGGTCTCCTATGTCCCCTGAATCTAGGTATCCGTTGCTGTTGTTTAACATAACCACATATTACTGCTTTATCACTAAATCAGGGACCAAATACTGTCATGTTGCTTTTGTTTTATCACATAAATAAACCAGCCCTAAATGCCACTGATAGATGAGTAGAAAGTCCAGTATTTCTCTCAGAGATAAATGACTAAGACCCGGAGAGCCTTGACTCTAGACAAGCCCTTCCAATACCACTTGCTGCTATGATGGAGGTGGTCTATTCTGTGCTGTCCAAAAGAGTAGCCACGACTCATATATGGCCTTTGAGCACCTAACATGTGGCTAGTGTGACTGAGGAACTGAATTTTAAATTTTTACTTCATTTTATTTTAATTTAAACTTATATTCCCATAGCCACACGTGGCTAGTGGCTACCATATTAGACAGCACAGCAGTCTAGACAGCCCTAAGTGTGTGTGTGTTGTGGGTGGCAAAGGCAGATGCCAGCCTGGCTCCCAAGCTGGGAGACTCAGGATTCTAAGCCTTCTATTCTTGCTATGGCTTATCACAAGACCATGGGACTGCCAAGAACATAGATCCTCCTGGCCATCAGAGATGCTCCACCAGGAACTACTGTTTCCTTTCCCTTTCTAGAAATCCATAGCATGATGGGTCAAGTAGCTGTGTCTTTTCTGCCACTAATGGAAGAGCTAAGTACTGAAAGCCCCAGCCCTGGGAACCCTTGACTGAGCTCAGTCAAGTGCAGAGAGCTCTTCCATTCCTGACACAGCCATTGCCAATGGCCTCCACCCAGAAGCACTGTATCAGAATATATCCTTCTGGCCTCCTGTAAGCACCAGGAACTATTGCCCCCTTTCCCTTTCTGGAGAGCCACACCACAAAGCATCAAGTAGTTTTCAGCCACCAATGGACATGATGTCTCACTATATACATTGCCCTAGTGAACAATAGGACTAAATACCCACTTTTACACAGGTAGACACTATGATTTTTGTCGTAGTCTGAGTTCCACAGAAAGCAGAGCCTGAGACAAAGGCTTGTGTGTGAGTACTTCTTGGGGTATGTGGTGCCAGAGAGCAGAAGTAAGGGGCAGGGGCAATAAAAAGAAAAGAAGAAAGAGCCAATACAAGTTGGCTATTGCCACTGGTGACTTGATCCTGCAGAACCCTCTGAGAAGCCTTATGAAATATACTTCAGGACCAGTCATTCCAGGGGAAGAAAGGGAAGCATTTATCTGTTGAATCCCATATCCTATTGGTCAGAATTCACTGTGCACTTCTAGGTTGCACATGTATAGTCTCAGGGAGGTTACTGCATCCCTAGGACAGGAGGCAAGAGGCACATGGCATGGATCTGAAGGGGTGGTGCTATAAGGTTGTACCTACATAAAGCTAATCACAGTCTATGCAGAACTGGTCACTGCAGCAGAGTCTGGGATAAGAGACAATACTTACGAGAGGCAATATGATTAGCTTTTACCACATAAAGGAGTTGATACATGCTTTTACCTTTAACTTGAAAAGAAACATGATTCCTAATAGATTCCACAAGGGAGATTCTCAGATCCCACCAATTGCATTAACAGCTGACTGAAGGAGAGCAGGAAGCTGAAGAGATGACCCTGGAATTTGCTTTCCTGTGTTTTATACCTAGAGTACCTTTGAACCAAATAGCTGAAACAACAGAGATATTTAAGTTATGGAGAGTCATTTCTTAACAGTCCTAGATTAGGGTCTAGAACTCCATAATCTCATCTGAAACATTTAGGGTTTGTGTCCAAGAGTGGGAAAATTCTGCAAACTACTCATTTCATTCATTTTCCACATATAAATTTCTCATTTGGCATTTCCTGGCCCTGTCACTAGATTCTGGGAATTCATTTTATTTGAGCACTGCTGGGACCCCTATGCACTAACTATAATGTTGACTTAAGTTACTAATTTAATAGTCTTCACCAGCTTGCCCCCAGTGATCTCCTAGTAACCAGCTTCTTCAGCAACTTCTTTATATATGAAGTTTAGAGTGACAGTATTGCTTCCCACAGAGCAGCCCTTTGAACATAAAATTAGCTGATTTTGTAACAGGGACCAATTGTTGGACTAATTAGATGTGCAGTACTGCTGTTGAGCCAGAAACCTAAAGTGATTTTCAATCTAAACTGTGGTTTTCTGCAAAGTTGGCTGGGTTGTAGATACCAGGATCACCAACAACTTCAGGAAAGGAAAAATGGCTGAATACATTTGCTAATTTCTAATTAGATTAGAGGAGCAGGAAACTCTTAAAAGGGGAGGATCAGAGTGAAATGCAAACTTCACACTGGATTTCCTGACCTGAAAAATGTTGCATTCTGCTCCCAAAATATGACAGCTATTTAATGCCTATTGGTGAGCTGAGGTCTTGAATAGAACGTGAGAGTATTTTTGTCTTTTGACGAAGATTTAGTTATCTTTTCTTAACCTCATTTTTATATTTTTTTCCTCAAAGAGTTCATGGTGGAATTATTTGCTTATAGTATTAATTGCAAGAGATCATCTAATATATAACTGTTTTTGCATTAGCAAATGTAGATAAATTTTCTTCACAAGTGAACCTATCATGACAAAGGTTTTCTAATATCCAAAACTGAATCATGGCCTCTGGTAGTGGTGGGGGAGATGGTTCACATGTGGTTTCTACAGCATGAAAATGCAACTCTTCCTCATTAGAAATTTAGTCTTTTGATCACTTTTTGTTATGGATTGAATTGTGTTCCCCAAAAATATGTGTTGTAAATCTGAACCTCTATGTTTGTGCTTATAATCTCATTTAGAAATGGGTTGTCTTTGTTATGTTAATGAGGCAGGATTAGCGTATGGTGTGTCTTGAGTCAATCTTTTTGGAAATACAAAAGCGATTAAACAAGCAAGCTAGGAAGCAGACACAGGAGAAGAAAGATGCTAAGCCACATGAAGATCGCCCAGGAGCAGAATCTCAGAAGAGACAAAGACCTTCCTCCAGAGCTGACAAAGACAGAAAGCCTTCCCCTAAAGCCAGCACCCTGAATTCGAACATCTAGCCTCCTAAGCTGTGAGAAAATAACTTTCTGTTTGTTAAAGCCACTCATTTGTGGTATTTCTGTTATACCGGCATTAAGAGTGGGGTGCTGCTCTAACAAATTTGTACAATGTGGAAATGGTTTTGAAATTGGGTCATGGGTGGAAAATGCAAGAGTTTGAAAGTACCCAAAAGTAAAAAATATATTGCCTTGAAGAGACTGTTGGTAGAATTATTGACATCAAAGGGACTTCAGGTAAGGGCTCAGAAGAAAGTGAGGAAAGCTATAGAGAATATCTCTGTCATCTTAGAGAATACATATGGGGCCAGCAACAGAATGTTGCTAGAAATTTGGATGTTCAGTGTACTTTTGGTGAGGCTTTAAAGGAAAATGATGAATATGGGATTGGACAATGAAGCCAGGGATATGCTTTTTATACAGTGGCAAAGAACTTGTCTGAATTATGTTCAAATGTTTGATGGAAGGTAGAGCTCGTAAGGGATGAACTTGGATATCTGGCTGATAAGATGTCTAAACAAGATCTTAAAGGGGCGATGTGGTTTCACCTTGCTGCTTATAGTAAAATGTGAGAGGAAAGAGATGGACTGAAAAAATGGACAGTGCAAAATGAAAACAGAACTTAAAATTTGGAAAATTCTGTTGTACAAACTAAGGACACACATCCTAGACTGTTCATCAAGGATGTGGCCACACAACCTTTTGTTAAAGAGATTAGGCCTGTGACTGAGGAACCTAACCAACTATCACAGCAGAAGAGCCATCAGCTTAGACTGAAGGGGACAGAAAAAGAATGAAAGGAAAAAATGCTGTCTGCCTCTTGGAATTCTACAGGCAGGACACAGGCCACAGGAGCTACATCTGTTGTCCTCCAAGAAAAGAAAAGGACCATCCCCGGAGGAAACTGGAGATCAACAGAACTGTTGCAAGGTCCATGGTAACCAGGACCTTCTCGGTATCAAAGGTGGACCATGGTCTCCTGGATGCCAAAGGGTAGGGCCAGAGCTGCCTAGGTGTCAGAGTCTGCTCATCAACTCAGTTCCCAGGATGTAGGGCTGCCATTAAGGTGTGCCAGGGGAATGGGGCTGCTGCCCAAAGCTGAGGGGACAGGGCTGCCATGCCCAAAGGGCAGAAGAACAGAGCCTACCAGGGCAGAGAGTTTGGGGTTGCTGCTCAGATGGTCTAGGAGAATGGGACTGCCCAAAGCTGAGGGAGCAGAGTTGCCGTCCCAGTAGGCCTGAAAGGTGGAACTGAAGCCCAGGGCTGAGAGGCCTCCGCCAAGAATTCAGAGGACGTGGCCAACTTCCAGAGTTTGCCCAAATAGTCTCAGAGAACAGAGGATTATTTTCAAGTCTTTAGAGCTAATTTAAATTGTTCTACTGGGTTTTCGATGCGCTTGGTGCGTGTTACCCCTTCTTCCCCTCCAGTATCTCCCATTTGTAATGGAAATGTCTGTTCCACCATTGTACTTTGAAAACAGATAACTTGTAGTCTAGATTTCATAAGTTCACAGGTGAAGAGGAATTTTGCTTCGGGATAGAGTATGCCTAAAGTCTCACCTATATTTGATTTAGATGATTCAGAAGATGAATTTTTTGGACTTAGAGTTGATTTAAAACTTTTGGGATGATGTGATAGGGTAAATGTGTTTTGCATGTGGGACGGACATAAATTTTGGGGGACTAAAGGGTTTTTTTTTTTTTAAAGGGTGGACTATTATGGATTGAATTGCATCTCTCAAAAATATGTGTTGTAAATCCTAATCTCTATGCCTGTGATGATAATCCTATTTAGGAATTGGTTGTCTTTGTTATGTTAATGAGGAAGGACTAGTGTAGGATGCATCTGGAACCAGCCTCTTTTGAGATATACTAAAGATTAAATGCAAGCTAGCAAGCAGAGTTGGGGGAAGAGAGATGCCAAGCCACATGAAAACTCCCCAGGAGCAGAAGCCCAGAAGAGACAAGGACCTTCCTCCAGAGCAGACAGAAAGAAAAAGCCTTCCCCTGGAGCTGGCACTCTGAATTCGGACTTTTGGCTTCCTAAACTGTGAGAAAATTAATTTCTGTTTGTTAAAGCCAGCCACTTGTGGTATTTCTGTTATAACAGCACTAGATAACTATGATACTTTTAGATTATATTTCTGGAAATTTAATAGAGAATTAATACACCTAAAGATTATTTTCCTGGTCACATGACCTGGCATCTTCCAAACTCCCGAAGCTTCATGAACAGTAAGCACAACCTCTCCTCTGGATAATTGTTATCATTAAAGAAAAAAAAAAAGGAGCAGGGATTCCTTTGCATATATTTTACGACTTAGTAAGTTTTAATAAGAATAAAACCATTTTGGAATCAATACTAAAATTTCCACTATATTTCAATATAAAACAGTTTTTAAAATCTCTATCTCTCAGTTTTTCAATCTGTTCTCATCCATCTATCCATTCACCTATCCAATTACCTGTATCTCCAACATATAACTGTAATTCTTAAGTATTTGCCATAATTTTATCTTAAATTTCAATTACCTAGCAATCTATCATCATCTATGTGTTTGTCTATGCTCAGTACAGTGTCAATTTTAAATAAAAGTGAAGGATAAAAAAATAGTATGCAATGAATAGATTACCACTAGCATTTTTTTTGGAATAAAGGTTCAGTTAGATTATTTAATTTTCTCCCCTAAAGCACTTGGAATGCAGCCAGATATTCAGTGACTCCCCACGCTCTCCAGTTGTGGTTTGTCTGCACATTTTGCATGTGCAGAGTGGGACAGGGGAAGGAGATAGAAGGATAAAAACTTTAATTCCCAAATAACCTACCTACCTTTACCTCTACTATCAGTTAGGTTTTTGCTTATTTTTCTAGCGTAGTTTAAATACAATCTGTATGTCAGTGATGCTCAGATTTATGGTCCATACTACCCTGTGGACTCCAGAGCCCTATATCCAACTGCCTTGTTATATGCACTTACTTATCCACATAATATTTCCTAGGACCCTCCCCCCCACCCAACTACAAGCTTCACAGCTCCCTTCTCCCCGCCCACCCCCCCGACTGCCTTCCCCATCCATCATTTTTTAATTTTCTTAAACAGGATACCTACGAGTCACCTTGATTCACCCCTTTGCCTCACATCCAATTAATCAGACTAATCTACATTCTCCTACCAAAATGTATCTCAAATATGCCTGCTTCTCTCTCATTTTCAGAGTTATTACCACAGTTTAGACCACCATTATCTCTTGCCTCAACCACAGGATTTCTTATCCTTCCACTACCACCACCACCCACACAGAGCAGCTAGAGTAATCATCATGAATTTCATTCAGATCATTTCATTTCCCTATGTCATACTCTTCCATAGTCTCCCATTGTATTTAGAATGAACCTTATATGACCTACAAGGTTCCTCACAATCCTTTTGCCATCTTTCTATGAGATATGTGTAACTTCTAATCAGAGAGTCTAATAATTGTGGTATATCTAAGATACATAATTCTTGCCCAAACCTCAGAATCTTTAAAATAAAGTTTAAGAACTTCTGGAGATCTGAGCACTCAGGATAAGAACCATGTACACTCATGGAAAATTTTATTCCTGTGCAGTGAACATTATAAAGAATGGCTTTATATGTCTTTGTACTTTAAAGCTAACTCCTGTGCAGACCTACTGTTGCCACAAAGAGACAAAATTCAGAGATCTGAGTAATTGCTGCTTTGTTTAGTATGTGCTGTATACCAGGAGCAATACATTAGCCACAGTGTTCTTGCCCCCAAAGCATATCTTGCAAGCTCTCTTGACACAAGAAATTGCTAAATGTTGTGATTATGAAACAATATTTTATAAGACTAAATGAGTGGCTGATACATGAAACTGCCTTTTTTTCCCAGCTTGCCAAATCTCTAACTGACCATTCCTCTGTTAATTTCCTGTGACTACTGTAAGAAATTACCAGAAATTTGGTAGTTTAAAACAGCAGAAATTAATGTGTGTAATATCCTTCTGCCTCTCTCTGGTCAGGACACTTGTGATTGCAGTTAGGGCCCACCCAGATAATCCAGGATAATCTCTCCATCTCAAGATCCTTACCTTAATCACATTTGCAAAGCCTATACCATATAAGGTAATTCAAAGTTCTGGGAATTCAGATGTGTACACTTGGGGGGCCATTATTCAGTCTACTACAGTCCTCGTGGCCTGGTTTCCAACATGTCATCATCGCTCATCTCCCTAAGATGGAGACTGAAATTGGGGACTCATCATCCCTAGGCTGCTCTGGAGAGGCAGGCCAAGCTCACTGTGCTCAGCTGGTTTGCTCTGGACCCCAGGGCAACACACAGAACTCACTCAAGTTCTCTGGAGAGCAGGGAGACTTGATTTTCTCTTTCTTGGGGACCTTGAAGGGAGGTAGAAATTTGCATAATTTTATCCCTTTCAAATATCTCTACCTTCAAAAACACCCAACTTCATCTCTATAACCTGTTAATATAACCTGTTGCCATCGATCCCAACTCATAGCAACCGTAGAGGACAGAGTAGAGCTGCCCCATAGGGTTTCTAAGGAGCAGCTGATGTGTTCAAACTGCCAACCTTTTAGTTAGCAGCTGTATTTCTTAACCACTGCACCACCAGGGCTCCTCTACCTCCATAATAGAAATAATTTTTTTTTTTTTTACCTCCAGACTACTTACTAAAATAAAGCAGCATACCAAAATAACAACAGAAAACTAGCAAATAAACAAAACCCTATTCACGAGAAGAGTGCTTGAGGGGGTGGGGAAGAAGAAAACTGCGTTTGTGTGTGTGTGTGTGTGTGTATAATCAAAAAAATTTTTAGATGGTTGACAAGTGTTCTAGTATTCTTTCAGTTACTGTGTGTCAGCTTTAACAATATTTCTGATCCTCATTTTTAAAATATCTAAGTTTTTTTTTTTTTTTAATAGTGGTTCAGTGGTAGAATTTTCACCTTCCATGTGGATGATCCAGGTTCTGTTCTTGGCCAATGTACCTCAAGCACAGCTACCACCCCTGCCTTTTGGTGGAGGTTTGCATGTTGCTATGATACTGAACAGGTTTCAGCAGAGCTTCCAAACTAAGACAGACTAGGAAGAAAGGTCTAATGATCTACTTCTGAAAAATCAGCCAATGAAAACCCTGTGGATCACAATGGTCCAGGGTTGCTATGAGTTGGGGGCCAACTCCATTGGCAGCTAACAACAATAACAAGTGTGGATAGCAAAATTTTCCTCATTTCTAAGAATTAAATGAGCTTATACACACAAACACAAGTAACAAGCATGTAGTATTCACCCAATATACATTAATTGAACCTGAGCCCTTTCAGTTTTCCAATCTAGAAAGTAATTTTAATTACGCCAACCCAATTGAGAGAGATTAAATATATTCAGTACATACCAGCCATACTATAGCTGTCATAATATAACTGGACCCATTGATTCCATTCCAGAAGGTACAGATACTTTGCTTTTTTGCTTTTTTTTAAGTATCTAGTTTTTTTTATAGGCTAAAAATGACCTTCTCTTCCTACCTCCACCTCCCTCAGTAAATTAATAAATGAATTACTTGTTAAATAGTAATTATGTACTAATTACTTGCCAGACTCACATTACAATTGTTTTAAACAATGCTATCTGAAGAATTGCGTAGAACTTGTTGTCATAAACTTTCCTCCACACTCTCAAAAAAAGCCCACATTTCACACATGCTCTTTCCTGTAGAACATTTTGTACAGAGTCAGTGCACAAAATATTCTGATATTTTTTCCATTAAGTAAGCTTTATGGAGGCTCCTGTTCATCTTTGTTTCCTCAATGCTTGGTACTGTGCTCGGAACATGGCAGATTGTCAGCAAATATTTGTTGACCTGAACGAAAAGATACAGAGCAATGAAGCCCACTTTCTGCTCCTGTTTGGGGTGCTCAGCTCCACAGAGTGGTAGGAACACTTGTTCGGAGCCCTGGCTCTGCCTTTACCAAGTGTTGCCTTAGAAAAGTCTCTGCAGCTGTAATTCCTTACTTGTAAAATGGAGAAAATAAGAACAATGAAACCTTTCATAAATCTTCAAAGTTTTTAGTGCTTGCTTCTATATTATACTGAGTGGCCTTCACATCCACACAGGGAGATAGGTAAGGATCAGTACTCCCACTTGCCATATGAGGAAACTGAAACTGGGAGAGGTTAATTCACATTCCCAAGATGATCCCGATATTAAATTTAGAGAGTTAGAGTCATTTGACTCTGACTTTCATATGCTGTTCACACATGCAATGTGGAGACACTTGGTAATCTGTCAAGCATTCACAAAACCAGAGTTTCATAGGGGTGATTCCAGAGACAGAACTATCTGCAGTGCCAGGAAAACCAATAACATTGCTTGACTGCAACCTCCCTTTTTCAGAAGTCCTCAGAAGTCACCAAATCATTATGAAAATATAAGATCAAGGAATCCTCATTTCTATTGTGAATTGAGAAAATGTCAGGGTTATTTTGGTTTCTTTGTTCACAGGGAAATGGGTAGGTTATATACTAGAAGTATTCTTTCTCAGTATATTGTCTTTGCTGTGATGTTTAAAACCAGCAACAGCACCAAAAGACTTCTGCTTTCACCCACAATGAAAATAATTTATTTACATTGGAGGACCCTAAATACCAGTTACATTTTATGGTTTGGGGATTAGCCAGCTTCCTTTGTCACCTTTGTGTGTGTGTGTGCTATTGTTTAAAGCAAAGAGGTATGATTTTAAAGTGTTCATGGAAAGTCCCTGAATAATTCATTCACTTACCTTAGTCAAAGAGAAAAACTTCCCTTTGTATGCCTAGAAGTAGAAATAAAATGTCTTTGTGGTTATAATTAAGGGTATTGTTATGAACTTTAAATAAGAACTTGTGAAATAAATGTTTTAAAAATTCCCATTTCTGGAAGGCAGGCATCTATATTTCTAAGTATGCAGCCATGCAGATAGCTAAATATTTAGCCTTAATGGTTTAGTTGCATATGGGTGATTATTTTCATTTCCACTTATTACTGTGTGTTAGGCTCCCTGTGTATGAGTACAGATTGCCCTTTCTTGGAATGTATTTAGACATATCTGCATTACTCCTGGGCATTTTTTTCATTAATAGGGTGTGGGGAGAGGAAAAGCTTGTAAAAATGGGCTTTACATGTTATTAAACTGTGTGCATCCACATTTTCGCCCAAATGAAAAAAAAAAAAAATCTGATTTGTATTACTGCCCTCTGGTGGTTTCAGGCCTTTGCTGCAGGGGCGGTGAACTGCATCCCTGGCGTGGGATTTTGCTTGCAGTGGCAGCTTCCTGGAGCAATGCAGGTATCAGACATTGCTGGGCAATCAGTCTTTCATACACATGCACTACATTTTATTCAACTGCATTGCATCTGACCACTTACAGGTCAGGATAATGGTAGAAGTAAGTGTTCTTATGAGGACCAAGAAGACATTTCATTTTAGTGAAGGTATATATATAAAATAACCCTGACCAACATAGTGTGACATTTCAATGAATTCAAATTCTCCATGGACCACACTCCCACTCATCTTTCAAGGGTAATTAATATGAGAAAGTGCAGTGACTCCTGAAATGTGACATATGTACCTCTGGTGGTACATAAGATGATTTTAGGGGGTATCCAGATTAACTTTCTAAATTTGAATAGTTATGTGTTTATTTTAATATTTTTAGAAAAAATATGATGAGTGTTTGAAGCCCAAGATTTCACGAACCTTTTTGCTTAGGCAAAGCCCAGCAGATGGTGCCTATACACACAGCCACATTCTTTTCAGTAATATATCACTTCCATTAGTCTGTGTTGTTGTTAGGTGCCATCGAGTCAATTTCGACTCATAGTGGCCCCATGTGACAGGGTAGAATTGTCCCATAGGGTTTTCTAGACTGTAATCTTTATGGGAGCAGAACGCCAGACCATACTTTCGTGGTGCTTCTGGGTGGGTTCAAACTGCCAACCTTTTGATTAGTAGCCAGTTGCTTAACCACTTCTAGTCTGTAGATGGAGCAAAAAGGTACATGGATGACTGAGGTTTGGTCAACAATAGCTTTGCTACTTGTTTGCTGTATGACCTTGGATAGTTACTTAACCACTCTAAGCCTTGGTTTCCTGATTCGTAAATCACAATAGTAATAGCTACTTCTTAAGGATCACTAGTTTTAAGTATTACTAGATACTGTCATAAGCATTACATTATATGGTATATATAAAGTGTTTGTCACGGAATAGGTGTTCAGTCAATGCAAGATTCTTTCTTTTCATCTCCCTACACTCCAGGATGCTTCTCAGAACCATCCTTCCTCCATGTTCTCATAGTGTTTTGCTTAAACACTTATTTCATCTGACCTATTGTAAGATTTTCCAAATCTCTCCTCTTTCTTGATTATAAGTGGGACTTTCTCTTGCTTTGTATCTTTTGGAACACTTTATGAGGTACATTTCATCTATCAGATTTGGACAGGACCTTTTATATACATCTGTCCTCTTGTCTCCCTAATTCCTTTGGTCTGGTAACAGGATCAAGTTCTTGCCTATTGGCTGCAAGCAGAGAGGAGGAAAAAAGGCCTGCAGTGTCAGAGGTTGTGACTAGTGCCTGCCTGCCACTGATATCATCTCTTATTTTATCAACTAAGATAATATGTTTACTTGTTTAATGTTAATTTAAATTAATATGAATTTAAATTACTTGTTAATTTCAGTGGCAGGTAAATGGAAGACAGTGGGAACAGTTTTTTAAAAAAAGTTTTATTGTGCTTTAAGTAAAAGTTTACAAATCAAGTCAGTCTCATACAAAAACTTATATACACATTCCTAGTTGCACTCCTCCCCCTAATGAAACAACACACTCCTTCTCTCCACCCTGTATTTCTGTGTCCATTCAGCCAGCTTCTGTCCCCCTTGGCCTTCACATCTCCTCTCCAGACGGGAGCTGCCCACATAGTCTCATGCGTCTGCTTGATTCAAGGGGTGCACTCCTCACCAGTATCATTTTCTTGTAGTCCAGTCCAATCCCTGTCTGAAGAGTTGACTTTGGGAATGGCTCCTGTCTTGGGCTAACAGAAGGTCTAGGGGCCATGACCTTTGGGGTCCTTCTAGCCTCAGTCAGACCATTAAGTCTGGTCTTTTTACTAGAATTTGGGGTCTGCATCCCACTGCTCTCCTCATCCCTCAGGGGTTCTCTGTTGTGTTCCCTGTCAGGGCAGGCATTGGTTGTAGCTGGGCACCATCTAGTTCTTCTGGTCTCAGGCTGATGTAGTCTCTGGTAAATGGCCCTTTCTGTCTCTTAGGCTCATAATTACCTTGTGTCTTTGGTGTTCTTCATTTTCCTTTGTCCATGTGGGCTGAGACCAATTGATGCATCTTAGATGGCCGCTTGCTAGTGTTTAAGACCCCAGATGCCACTCTCCAAAACTGGATGCAGAATGTTTTCTTAATAGATTTTATTATGCCCATTGACCTAGATGTCTCCTGAAACAATGATCCCCTGCTACGCTGGCCTTTGAAATGTTTGATTCATTCAGGAAACTTCTTTGCTTTTGGTTTAGTCTAGTTGTGCTGACCTCTCCTGTATTGTGTGTTGTCTTTCCCTTCACCTAAATGAGTTCTTGTCTACTATCTAATTAGTGTATACCCCTCTCCTTCCCTTCTTCCCTCCCTCCCTCCCCCATCTCTTAACCATCAAAGAATATTTTCTTCTCTGTTTAAGCTATTTCTTGAGTTCTTAAAATAGGGGTCTCATACAATATTTGCCCTTTTGCAACTAATTTCACTCAGCGTAATGCCTTCCAGAGTCCTCCATGTTAAAAAATGTCTCACAGATTCATCATTGTTCTTTACAGATGCATAGTATTCCATTGTGTGACTATACCATAATTTATTTACCCATTCATCTGTTCATGGGCACCTTGGTTACTTCCATCTTTTTGGTATTGTAACAGTGCTGCAACAAACATAAAAAAAAAAAAACTCATAGCTGTTGAGTTGATTCTGACTCATAGCGACCCTATAGGACAGGGTAGAACTGCCCCATTGAGTTTCCAAGGAATGCCTGGTGGATTTGAACTGACCTTTTGGTTTTTTTTTTTTTTTTTTTTTTGGTTAGCAGCCGTAGAACTTAACCACTACACCACCAGGGTTTCCACAATGAACGTGGGTGTGTGCATATATATCTGTTCATGTAAAGGCTCTTATTTCTCTAGGATATATTCCGAGGAGTGGGGTTGCTGGGTCATATGGTAGTTCTATTTCTAGCTTTTTAAGGAAGTACCAAATCGATTTCCAAAGTGGTTGTACCATTTTACATTCCCACCAGCAGTGTATAAGTGTTCCAGTCTCTCCACAACCTCTCCAACATTTATTATCATGTGTTTATTGGATTAATGCCAGTCTTGTTGGAGTGAGTAGAAACATTTTTAAATGCAGTATTTCAACTAAGGTTGAATCTATTTTCAAGACAACAAAAGTGTCTTTGTTTAAGCAAGTAGATTTATAGCACTTGCCTGGGTTTAGTCTATGTAAAATGACCTTAGGAATGGTACGATCAGAGAAACTACAAAAATGGGGGAGGGGGCAAGCTGGAGCCCTTCATTTTAGTGACAATGAGAGTAAAACAATTTATTTGCCTACAGAAGTAGTGTGTTTGCCTTTAAAATTCCCGTAGATTTTGTTTCAGCTCCAGGAGGTTCTAAGTTTCTCCTATTTACCTAAACAGACCTTCCCAGCCTGCTCCCAAATGGCCGAGACTGCCTGCTTGCATTTCTGTAGTGCAGGCGACTTTTGTTTAAGGTTTAGAGGAGATCATAGCTTTCATGTTTGCATTGAAAGCCAGAGAGCCTCAAGCACCCCAGGAGCAGCGATGAAAGGACAGTTGTGTTTGTGCAAGTGTGTCTAGAACATAAAGGACAGGAGAAAGAAAGAAAATAGATGTTACTGCTTTACACCTACTTCAAAATATGACTTATTCCCTTTGGTGGGACCATTTAACTCCAAATGTGTTCCCTCATCCTCCCTCCCCACCCCCACCACACACTCCCCATCCCACCACATTCATCTTGGCTCATTTGACATCTGTTCTGGGCGCTGCAGAGCCTTCTCGTTGCCATAGCAGCCAGAGGAGAGAGCCCACCACTGGCTGCAAGCAGAAAGGAGGAAAAAAGAGCCTACAGTGTCAGGGGTCATGTGCCTAGTGCCCAACTGCCGCTGTTTTCAGTCAGCTGCTGGCTTGGCCACGTTAATGGAGCATGCTGAAGCTGACCAAGGTCCACAGGGACCGCCCACCACAGCTGTGTACACTGCCGGGGTAGAATGGAGCCCCAGAGGTCAATGTTATTAGCTTCTCCCTCAGGTGTGAAGAGTGTGAAGAACAAAAGCAGAGCATGTAAAGAGAAGTGGGCTGCGTTTTCCTTCACCTTGACCTCCTCTGAGCTCCATTTTCTTTTATAGTGTTTAGATTTGAAATTCTATAGAATGACCTTTTCTACTCACAGCCATCCTCATAGTGAGAGGGCCTATGCCAAAGTTAAGCTGTCAGAATAAAAGCTTCTGTCAAATTCCACTGTCTTGACCATTACCCTGTCACTTTAAAATGAAAAGAGGATAGCATTCGATTTTCAAAATCCACACCTGAACCTGATTGTTTTTAAAATCATTTTCCTCTTATTGGAGTCACCTCTGAATTTAACTACATGTTGGAATCACTGTTCTGTCCTGATAGCTGCAGTTTTCTGGTATCCTCTACGCAGGGCCAGGTGAACAGGTGACCCCCAGATGCCTGACCTTGCATCTGGCCAATCAGATAGATGTTGACAAGAGCAGCCTTGAAAGCCTCACTGATGGGGCTGAGCTGCCTCTCTCAGCCCTACTCTAATGGTGGATATGAGGTACTCGCTGATGAGCAATGGAAGTGTCAGTGTGTTAGCCACACCCAGGGCCTACAACCCTCATAACCAGGCATTGGTGGTGGTGGTAACCTTGCAGCACTGTGCCACCACTGACAGCATAGTTGGGGGTGTAGAAAGAACTTTCACAACCATTCTCTTGTCCCAAGGTCACATAATTTGTAAATGGACAAGCCCAGGAAGTTAATTTCCATTTTTTGCTTTCTAACTGTATGCTTTTCCTATCCTGTCACATGGCCACAGTGCATTCCTTCTGTACATTTAATGCCTTTAGGGATTTAGAAGCGGGAAGGAGGCTTATGAAGAAGATCACTCCTGTTTTTCTTCATGCTTTTTGTGCCTATTTTACAAGAGTGTCTTATTAGTGTTTAATTTGTCAAGGGCAGGGTTTTTTTTTTTTTAGGGGTTAGTGGTTTGAGAAATTTTTGTTGTCATTTCTAGTGGCTGCTTTTGGTTATAGTAATTTGAAAGCACCATAGACAGTGCACTTTCACTGAGCAAAATGGCCCATGGGTAAGAACAAAGACTGGATTTGTGCCAAAGCCATGAAACAAAAGTAAAAATTATTGTTCACTCTGCCTTCCTCTCTCAGACTTATTTATTGGGTGACTGAATTTTGGGGTAGTTTGGGAATTATCAAAATAGAAATATACCACAAAATCATGAAGGAGAAAATCCGTACTATTAATGTCTGCCTCTCTGCCACCTTTGCTCATTTCCTTTGTCCTAACTCTAGAAGTTTAGGGGTTTATACATTCCTAAATCTTTGAAAGAACTAAGGAACAGAAAAAAGTATTAGGTAATGGACCTGTCTTTTTTATATGATTATATGAGAGTGATTGCTTCTGTAACATGGCTAAACAAGGACTGACACAATCATCAATGATTCACACACCAGTCTTTTTCATTCATATGCTCAGCAGATCCAGCAAAGTTAATAAACAAAGTTAATAGTTTTATTAAAATCTGAGTAGTGAAGCTCTTTGGTTAGTTGCCTTCAAGTCGATTCCAACTCATGGTTACCCCATGTGTGCAGAGTAGAACTGCTGCATAGGGTTTTCAAGGGTGTGAGCTTTTGGAAGAGATCATCAGGCCTGTCTTCCAAGGTACCTCTGGGAACCAACAACTTTTCAGTTAGCAGTTCAGTGCTTAATTGTTTGCACCACCCAGGGATATCTTGAGTAATAAAGTTTCCAGAGATGTATTTTGCCCCAGAACATAGGACCCAGTCTATAGAGTAAAAGATGTAAAAGAGTAGATTTCGACTTGGTGTCTTAGGCTGGGTTCTCTAGAGAAGCAAAACCAGTGAAACGTATACTTCACTGGTTTTGCTTCTCTGGAGAACCCAGCCTAAGATATTTGATACTGGAAGTGGGGTCTTTCCTCAAGGAGACCCAGCCTCCTCTTCATTCAAGGGGTTGTGGGTCTTTAAACTCAGTCAAGTTTGTAAATTGATTGAGGGGCCATAACTCTATTCGGGTGATTCCAGTTAAACTGCTGTTCACTTCACCTTGAATTCTTCTGCTTGTACAGATCAAGTAAATATTTAGTAGATTTCCTATCTATTTCACTCCTAGGGATACCACGACTAAGTAGCCAATGCTATAAGTCCATATGAATCAGACTATTCTGACTACTGCTTTTTGACTTCACTATTTTGGTAACCACGCCCACCTTGTCTTTGTCAATTGAGAGCTGCCACTTGGCCCTTACTACCATGGGGTCCAATCAGCCCCATTGTAGTTAGGTGTCTTAATTCAGTTAGGGCAGTTCACACTGTCAAATCTGAGTTACATAAAATAGCAATCACAGCAGTCTTCAGGGATGCTGGAGTTCCCTTCACAAATTTGTTATCCACCATTGTAGTAAAAGATGTGTCCTCTGGGCACTCTCTGTGTGGGTCTGTGGGTCTAACCTGATAAGTCCACTCTAATATTCAAATTTCCCTAAGCCTTTGGTTACCTTCTTCTACAGTATGCCAAGGCAGGTCCAGTACTTCAGCTTGATTTAGTGTAGGTCACCTCATAATCCATGCTTCAGCAACTGAACCAAATAAACTATTAGATCCTTTCCTAACCTCTCAAGTTGAAATGCTGAATGAGGCCTCTGTGCTTACTGGGCCCATATCAATAAACTCAGATGGATCCATCTTTATGATCCTTGCACCATTACCCACACCCTTAATAGCCACTACCACACATATTCCTTAGGTTCGTACATATCAGAAAAGTCAAGCAGCTCTTTTGAAGTGTAGCGTACCTCCTCTTGGGTCACACTTTGTACTTTGCTTTTTGTGGCTTACTGGGACTTAAGTCTGGTTATAGGTCTAGAGGCCAAAATGGGTGGTGGATTTGTGTTTTGAGACCATTCAGCGTTGTCTTGTAAGGCATCTGCCTCAGGCGATGACTCAGACAAAGGCTCTTCAGACACAGCTGGGTTAATCTCATCAGATGGGTGTGGAGGAGTTAATGGTTTTACTGGGGAGGGTGGTTTAGCAGAGAAAGGTAGAGTAATCTTTCAGATGGGAGTGAGAGGGCTGGTTCTGTTGGCAGGAATTATTCAACAGAATGTAGGGGCTCAGTGTCCTCAGCATCTTGATTATCTGCCCATATGGAAGCTCCTAAATTTTATGTAAGTTAGATATGACAGTGGGAACTTCCATAACTGAATTAAGACACATAACTACAATGGGGCTGATTGGAGCCCACAGTGGTAGAGGCTAAGTGGCGGCACACAATCGACAAAGACAGGGTGGGCGTGGTTACCATAGTGGACAGTGGAGTCAAAGCAGTAATCAGAATAGTCTGGCATTGGCTATTTCGTCGTGGTGTCCCTAGGAGTAAAATAGATAGGAAATCTACTAAATATTTGCTGATCTGTACAAGCAGAATTCAAGATTAAGTGAACAGCGATCTAACTCAAATCGCCAGAATAGAGTGTCATGTCCCCTCAGTCAGTTCCCAGACTTGAGCGAGGATAAGGACCCACAACCGCTTGAATGATGGGAAGGCCAGGTCCTTTTGAGGAAGAACCCCACTCCCAGCACCTAAAGAAGCAAAACCAGTGAAGCGTCTCTCTCTCTCTCTGTGTGTATAGAGAGAGAGAGAGAGAGAGATTTATATCAAGGAAATGGCTCATGCAGTTGTAGAGACTGGAGAGTCCCAAGTCCTTGGGTCGGCTAGAGATTTCTCCCGACTCAGGTAGCTGCGGGGGCTGGCAAACCCAAAATCCACTGTGGAGGTTGGCGAGTGATTGGCAGGCAAGCAGCTAGCTCAAGTCCCAGGAACCAGAGGTCAGATGAACAGGAGCCAGCTGCAGGATTTAAAGTGGGCAAAAGCCAACAAGCCTTCCCAGAAAGTCCACCTATATTGGATACAGGCCACAAGCCCAAGGAAATTTCCTTTCAACCGATTGGCTACTCACAGCAGATCCCATCATGGAGGTGATCACATTGTATCTCATCATGGAAGTGATTACATCTTTATACCACTGCCAAACTACATCATAACTGCCAAACCACTGAGAATCATGGCCCAGCCAAGTTGACACACAACCTTAATGATCACACTTAGCTTAAGAAACCTACAAGCAACTATTCTTATTATGCCTTCCTTTTACTCCCAATGTTCACTGGTAATTCTCCAAATATTTCCTTGATCAGTATTTATGAGGCCATAAGAAAAATGTAGTGGGAATCAGATTTTAACAATGAGTTCTCCATGGGGGTGGAGGGGAACAATAAGATAAAAGGCAGGAAAGCTCCTGATTTCCGTTTAAACACCTGGAAAAGAAATCAGTCTAAAAAAATTCTCCCTAGTCTATAATAGTGATTTATTAGAGGCATGCAGGAATAAGACCATTACCCGTGACTATGCTTACTACATCTAAGAAATGGCAAGGGTTTGTTTCTCTTTTTCTTTTCCCTTTTTCTTAACTGTAATTACAGATTCTTCTACCTGGAGAAAGCCCTCTAAGTTATTTTGTCCAACATTATTTAGCCACAATGATGTGGATTAGTGAGTCTATAAAATTACCCTTAATTTCCTCATTAATTTCAGATTCTATAACAAAATAAGGAGCACTGGTGGCACAATGGTCAAGCTGCCAGCTGAAAGGCAAGCAGTTTGAACCTACCCATTGATTCTGTGGGAGAAAGACCTGGCAATCTGCTTCTGTAAAGATTACAACCAAGAAAACCCTATAGGGTAGTTCTACTCTGTCATATGGGGTCGCTAGTAGTCTGACGGCACTCACCAACAAAAATAACATAATAATGGAGAGAAAATATGGATTGGAATTAGAGTGGTATTTTCGCAAAAAAGATTTATTGGGCCTACTGCATATCAGGAGACTAAATAGCAACACTTGTTTTTTATCTGAAGTTTAAACTCCGTGCTCCTTGTCTTCTTGTCTTGTTTTATATTTGAGTTCCTCACTGTAGGATAAAGGTAATATACAAAATCCTCAGAATGTAGGTTCAATGTTCTTTTATTTAGACACTCATTTCCTTAAGAAAAGCACTAAACTCTTGCACCACAAGGATTATTTTACGAATGTAGAAACACATTTACAAATACAAATACTGCATCACAAAATAGTGAGAAAGAAAAATAATTATGCAAGAAAAAAATGAACCTGGTTTTGGGGATATCATTATTTGTGCTAAAGACATTTAGTGAATTAAACATTAATATATTGTTTTT
Organism: Loxodonta africana; assembly: GCF_030014295.1. Classification (NCBI taxonomy): domain Eukaryota; kingdom Metazoa; phylum Chordata; class Mammalia; order Proboscidea; family Elephantidae; genus Loxodonta; species Loxodonta africana. The sequence continues at coordinate 41,998,450 of NC_087360.1, read as the reverse complement.
ACACATATTCACACAAATGGTGCTGTGTGGTTTCAGGAATCCATAAAGTTTAACACTGAAGCACTTGTGGTAGGGAAATGTTATTAAAACAATGATAGTATGCAGCAAGGTACCCTTCTTTCTGCTAAATCAGTTTGAAGAATGGTCCTAACAAATGCACACATTGCTTGTTATGACAGTAGGGCTTTGTGTTTCTGTTGCAAGAGTAGTAAGACTTGAAAGTAGAGAGGTAAATTAGGTGGCCCAGGAAATCAGGCATTAGGGTAGTTGATAAAAGATAAGAAAATGAACCAAAGGGATAATCGAAGAGGAAAAGAGTATCCTTAGGTAGGAGAAATAATTTCTTACACAATGTGAGCAAGCAGGGTAAGAATTACTAGTTCAATTTTGCAGATTAAGAAATTATTTTTTAAAAAGTTGTATGAGTCACTGAGGCATCATAAAAATCCCATCAAAGGGTATTAGAAACTTTTCATAAGCAGTGTTACTCAGATGTTTTTTTCGGTGTGACTTCTCTCCAGTGTTTTTTCAAACCTTAGACATTTAGTTTTTCTTTGTTCTTGAATGCAATTATTCATGACCACCTTTCATTTTCTGCTAGTATTTCTTTATTCAGGCCTACTTTGTAGGTTCCTTTTTCATACACAATGTGCGTACGATGGCTTGCATTTTCTTTCTTAGTCCTGTCCTCATCCCTCATACATCCTATTTGACTTAATTGCAGAGACAAAGCTGAGGGTGGCTTACACATGTACATTTAGCTTATCCATTCCACATCATTAACGATTGCCAAGATGGCACGTATTTTCCGAGCTCCTTAGATATAGAGTGAAAACCATAACTCATGGACAGTTAGAGGGACCACAACCTTTCAGTTGGAGTTTGTAAAATTCTTCCATTACTGTCCCTTTCTTTAAATGTGGAGACGGCCCCTTTTCTGTAATTCTCCTGGGTAAATAACTTGTCTTCAGAAGGTAAACTCATCCTTTAAATTACAGATGAATTTGTATCATAACTTGCTATAATTTGTGATTCGTGTCTTATTTTGGCCATTTTTAATTTGGATCTATTTAGAAACCAACATATATAATACAAATAAAATTAATTCGGCACCTTCTCTTTCCTTGCTGTCAGTGCCCTCCCTCTACCCTTCAAGGCAAATTTCACACCAAGTTGTCTGAAAATTTAAAAGAACAGAGAGACTCTCCCTCTTGCCTGCCCTCTTGTGGTATTCTCAGACCCTGCCTCCACCCAGGCCTCAGCTCTCCCTCTCTTTCAGTTTCACATGTACCCAAAGATAGCAGGGCTGGTATACTCCTAGGGTGGTGTTTGTTGTTAGCTGTCATGTGGTAGCAGCTGTCAACACTGCCATTACCTGTCCTGTGTGGTATGAGAGTATGAATGGTGATTAATGCTTTCACAGACTGGAAAGGAGACAAGGAAGGGAACACGTGGCCACGGGAGCCTAAGGAGCCACAGCCACCCATTCCCCGTAGAGGTCTGTGCAATTATCAGTTCTTTTTTTTTTTTTTTTTGAGCAGTCAGTGCCACCAGTTTGTTGAACTAGATTTTGGAGATCAAAAAGGATTTATATCCCAATTCCAGTTATTGTGGAAAACTTGTGAGCCATCAAATTGGGAATTATTATACCTACTTTACAAAGTTGTGAGGACTGCATGAGATGACATTTCAATTCAATTAAAAAAATACTAGGACTTCCAGCCAACATGGCACCATAGACAGAAGCACCACACCGTCTCTCCACAGCAAAGACCCGAAAAACTAAGTAAAACACAGACAAACGTCATTCCTGGAACCTGAAGTGCCAAATAAAGAGACAGAGAACTCAGCCAAGCACCTCATTGAGTAAGAAACTGACAGAGGACAGAGAGCAAGGAGAGATACGTGCTGAAGACTCTATCAGCTAATGCAGCACAGATTCACCATCTTGGACTCCTTTTGGGGATCAGCAGACTGGGAGCAAGGGAAAACAGCTTAGTGGAACTCCCAGCAGGAGACAGAGCACCCGGTAACCAGCGATACACGCTTTCCCACACCCTGTTCTCTCCCCGCTGCTCTCCCTCCCAGCTTCCTGGCTGGCTGTGGTGGCTCGGCTGGCCGGGAAGTGCATAATCTGTGCCACTTGGGTTCTCCCCACCCATGTTGGAGATCAGTGGACAGAGAGTACAGGAAAGCAGCTTCACGAAGTTCCCAGCAGAAGATGAGCACGCGCGAACAAGTGATATACGCTTTCCTAGCCCCTCTCCTCCCCCGCCCCACCCCACCACCTTCGGCCTTCTCTGCTTCCCAGGCAACTTCTTTGGCCTCAGGCTGCTTGGATTCGCCCTGCCCACACTGGCTGGACCCCTGAGCTGGTATTGCTTCTTGCCATCTCTTTTTGTTTCTTCTGTGCCTTCTACCTCGCCACCCCCTCTTCCCCTGGGACACCTCGGTCTGTGTGCGATGTTTGCTTCTTCTTGAAAGGCTGCGAAGCCACGCTTGACTGGGGAACCGTTCCCGGCCTGCGACACCATGCTGGTGGGAGCCCTGGGGCTTTTTTCTCCCCCTGTTTTGCTTTGTTCAGTTTTGTTTGTTTTCTTTCTCTTTTCACAGTTTGGGAGCCCTTTCTAGCTGGGCTACACCGCACAGCTTAGGAACCACTTCCCCAATCTGCGCAGCTGCGTAGGTGGGATCCCTGGGGGCATTTCTTTTTTTCTTTCTCTTTTTTCTTTTCTGTCTCTCTTTCCCTTTCTGTCTTCATTTCTCAGTTCTTGTCTCTCTACGCTTACCTTCTTTTCCTGTCTCCTGAATACCTGGTGCTGTGTGACATCTATACCCCCTCTAGCCAGGCTATACTGCGCAGCCTGGGAGCCACTTCCCTGGCCTTAGCATCCCTACCAGTGGGACTTTGGGACTCCTAGGGGCTTTTCTTTTCTTTTTCTCTTTTCCAAATTTTTATCTTAGTCATTTTTCTTTCTTTTTCCCTCTTTCTTTTTTCCCTTTTTGCTTTTCTCCATTTCTCGGTTTCTCATCACTCCAACGGCAAGCTCCCTTAGCAGTCTTTTTTTCCCCCTTTCTTTGCTTGTTTGTTTTTGGCTCCTGTTTTTCTCTCCTCTTTGTCCTCTTTTCCATACCCGCATTAGCTCCACACATCACAACCTCCCCCACTTTCCTGCCTGCCTGCACTGTGCACTGAGCATCACACATCTGAGCAGCACAGGCGCAGCCTACTGGAACCTGCCCAGCGCTGATTCCTGGCCTGCCCTGTCAGCCCTAGTACATGCCATAAACAACCCATCCCAGCCCCTCCCCTTCAGCGGGACCTGCCCAGCTGTACCATTGCTGGGTGACTGGCCCTGCCCATTGGACAAGTAGGTGAAAAGTGTAGTGACTACAGATGAGCAAACAACAAAGAGCACACAGCCCACTTGCTCCGGCATAATCAAATAAAACAAAAAAGCAGGGTGAAACAAACAAATCTACAATCAAGAAGCAAAGAAAATAACTACTGAATGTCCCCCAAACAGCAGACAATATCAAAACATATTTAAAAAAACAGGACAGGAAAGGTCTAGTAGGCATCTAAAATAAAACACCAGATGACTTTCCAATAGAAGAAAAGGTGCTAGAACTACCTGACAGGGAATTCACATCTCTAATATTCAGAGCAACCTAAGAGTTGAAGCAAAAAGCAGACAAAATGAGGGAAAAATAGATAAATTTTTAGAAAAGGCAGACAAATTCGTGGAAAATACAGACAAAAAAAATGGAACAATTCAGGAAAGTAATAGAGGAATGAAATGTCAAAATTAATTCACAACTAGAAATCATACAAAAACAACAATTAGAAATCCAAACGATAAACAAGATTTCAGAAATGGACAGTGTCATAGAAGGGCTGAGGAGCAGGTTTGAAATGATGGAAGACAGAATCAGTGAAATGGAAGACAAACACTTGGCTACAACTCTGGGGAAAAATCAGAAAAAAGAACAAAGAAAAATGAAGAAACCCTGAGAATTATGTGGGATACAATCAAAAGCAAAAATTTGCGAGTGATCAGAGTTCCAGAACAGGGAGGGAAAATGGAAAACGTAGGATCATTGAAGAATTGCTGACAGAAAACTTCCCTAATATCATGAATGATGAAAAGCTGACCATCCAAGAAGCTCCATGAACCCCATATAGGGTAGACCCCAAAAGAAAAACACCAAGGTATATCATAATCACACTCACTAAAACCAAAGACAAAGAAAGAACCCTGCGAGCAGCTCGAGAAAAACAAAAAGTCACACACAGAGGAGAAACAATCAGACTAAGCTCTGATTATTCAGCAGATACCATGCAGGCAAGAAGGCAATGGAATGACATATATAAAACACTGAAAGAAAAAACTTGCCAACCAAGAATAGTATATCCTGCAAAGCTTTCATTCAACTATGATGGTGAAATTAGGACATTTCCAGATAAACAGAAATTAAGGGACTATGTAAAAACCAAACCAAACTTACAAGAATTATTAAAGGGAGCCTGTCAGTCTGAGAACAAACAACATCAGACCACAGCCTGAATGTAGGACACAAGATTGTACCAGCCAGATACCAACCTAGAATGAACTCACAAGGACTATCCAAAACCAAAACAATTACAACAGGGAACCAGAGAGGTTAATCTGTAAATGACAACTTCAGAACAATAAAAAAGGGAGTAAACGGTATAGGTATAAGACTTTTTAATGGAGAGGAAGGCAAGGTGATACCAAATAATAATAGGAACCTATTACCTAGGAAGATAAGGGTAAATTTCAAGGTAACCACAAGAAAGTTAACAAACCTACTCATCAAAATAAAGGAGAAAACCATAAAGTCTCAATAAAAACAAAATCTACAAAAACAAAAGAAAGGAAAAAGAAATCCACAAACAAAAGAAACTCAGCACAGGAGAGTAAGAGGAACAAAGAAAATGTTAGCACCACAAAAAAAAAAAAAAAAGGCACTACAAAATGACAGCAATAAACTCAACGATAAAGAACGACAATGGATCTGTGAAGCATCTCATAATGTGGATGCATCTGGAGGACATTATGCTGAGTGAAATAAGTCAATAACGAAAGGACAAATATTGCACGAGACCACTACTGTAAAAACTCCTGAAAAGGTTTATACACAAAAATCAACAATATTTGATGGGAAAACACTTAATAGACAAAAGATAAGCAGGAACTTTGGTGAATGGTAATACAGTACACAATACTGGGGAAGCCAGCACAACCTGTAAAAGGTAAGGCCACGGTAGCTCCATAGACTCATTCAAACTCCCTGAGGGACTGAATTGCTGTGCCGGGGGCTGTGGGGACCATGGTCTCAGGGAACACCTAACTCAATTTGCATAAGAGTTTATAAAGAAAATGTTCTACATTCTACTTTGGTGAGAAGCATCTGGGGTCTTAAAAGCCTGTGAGTGGCCATCCAGGATACTTCAGTGGTCTTACCTCTTCTGGAGCAAGGAAGAATGAAGAAACCTAAAGACACAAGGGACTAATGGACCACATTTACTACGGCCTCCACCAGACTGAGTCCAGTACAACTAGATAGTGCCCGTCTACCACCACTGACTACTCTGACAGGGATCACAATAGAGGGTCCCAGACAGAGCTGGAGAAAAATGTAGAACAAAATTCTAACTCATAAAGAAAGACCAGACTTGCTGGCCTGACAGAGACCAGAGAAACCCTGAAAATATGGCCTCCAGACACTCTTTCAGCTCAGTAATGAGGCCACTCCTGAGGTTCACACTTCAGCCACAGATTGAACAGGCCTGTGGAACAAAACAAGACTAAAGGGGCGCACCAGCCCTGGGGCAGGGACTGGAAGGCAAGAAGGAACAGGAAAGCTGGTAATAGGGAACCCAGCGTTGAGAAGGGAAAGTGTTGACATGTTGTGGGGTTGTATAAAAATATTTACTAAGTACCTGATATTAAGGGTAGGGGAGGTGTCGCAGAGACCATGATGTAGAATCAAAATCTACAAACGTATATGCATGACCACTTGGTGCTTGCAAGAGCCTGTCAGCCATCCTGCATGAGCTTCTTTATTCATTTGGTCTCTAAAGAGCAATTCTCGTGAAATAATAAAAATATTATTGGCCCTAAAAAAAAGCTAACCAGTAGTGTGAGAAAGTCTTCCAAAACTGAAATGACTTATCCAACTAATCATATTGCTAATTAGAGCCCAAGCTAGAAGTAGGCTATTTTTAGGGTTCTGAAGATTCCAGAACCCCACCCAGACTTGTTGAATTAGAATCTTCAGGTGTGGGGCTTGGGAATGTGAAATTTTAAAAGCTTTTTTTTTTTTTTTTCTCTAAGTAATTTTGATGCAGAGCCGGGTTTGTAAATCAAGTGCAGTGGACAAGTACTGAATCTTTGGTGTCAGACAGACTTAGCTGACTGTTTGAGCCTGAGTAAGTAACTTAACCTGTCAGTTTCAGTTTCCTAATCTCTAAAAGGGTTGAATGTTGGTTGTCTTCCCTCCCCTTCAGTACTCTTTCCATTCTACCACACTATAATACCACATTATATCAAGATTCAGTTTATACTGAAGTTTTCAGTTATATCAATGATTGGCATACAGTGGCAAAGGACTTGCTCAAGAGGTTTGGCATTAAACATTGAACTGTTGATGAGCAAAGCATGGGTCGGGATGGTTGCTGTCTTAGTTAGCTAGTGCTGGTATAACAGAAATACCACAAATGGGTGGCTTTAAAGAACAGGAATTTGTTTTCTCACAGTTTAGGAGGCTAGAAGTCCAAATCTAGGGTACTGGCTATGGGGGAATGCTCTGTCAGCTCTGGGGAAAGACCCTGGACCCAACTTTTGTAGCCCTGGGACTCCTGAGTTCCTTCTGATCTTCATGTGGCATCTGTTCTGCCCCCACCCTCACATTCATGCTTGCTTGTTTCTGTGTCTGTGCTGCTCCTTATAACTCAGAAGTGATTAGGTTTAGCTCACACCCTACACTGACTGATATGGCCTTATTAACCTAATAAAGAAAACCCTATTCCCAAATAAGATTACATCCATAGGCATAGGGCTTAAAATTCCAACATATGCTGTTTTTTTTGGGGGGGGTCACAATTCAATCCATAAGAGTTGCTAACTAAGGTATGTTCATAAGTCATCTTTAGGCCAATTCAGTAATTTTTTTGTTGTTGTTGTTACTCCCTCATTTGATCCTTGGCTACACAGTTTTCTACCAATATATTTCCTCCTCCGACATGAGCTATGCCTCTTGTGTTCTGAGTGCTCAAGTTGTGGTTAAGGATTTTAGGGAAGAGTTAACCCACAAGATCCTCATCAAACAGTCTTCTCCCACTCTCATCCTCCTGTGCTGTGTGTGCACTGCTGTCAGTTATGCGCTATATTCAAGAAATTAAAAATGTCATCTTATTAATCAGCTGTGCAAAAGATAAACAAAAGCATTGGTCTTTTTGTTCTGAAGTTCCAGTGTTTGAGATTTTAGGCTATTTTATTTCCATTGGTGAAACAGGTATGACCTTAAATGCGGTTCTCAGACTTTTTGGTCTCAGTATCTCTTTACACTCTTAAAAATTATTGAAAACCCCAAAGAACTTTTGTCTTTTAGGGTTATATCTGTTGATGTTTTCCCTATTAGGAATTAAAACTGAGAAATTTTTAAAACACAAACACACTCCATTAGCCATCAGAGAGATGATGTCATCGCCCGTCATGAAGCCGCTGGAAAAGTCCATCTATACTCATGAGAGAATGAAGTATAAAAGGAAATATGTCTTAGTATTATGATGAACATAGTTTTGACTGTGTGGACCCCTGACAAAGATCTTGAGGACCTCAGCAGTCCCTGTGCTGCACCAAGAACTGTTGATCTTGAATGTACAGGATACGTCCTGCGATGCTGATCTGTCTCACAAAGAAGCACAGAAATCAGAACACAGAATACTGAAGCACTGACTGTTATGTTACACTTAGAAAGGGACCTTAGAGAAAATCTCAGAGCCTACACCAGTTCCTTGGTTTTGTAGATGAAAAACCTGAGCCCCAGAGAGATGAAACAATGTTGCCAAGCTCGTATAGCCTGGTTGCCACACTGAGTTTATAACCTAGAGCTTCTGACCACTAGGCTTACCCCTACAGCTCAGTTTAGTGACATACAGTACAGGCTTAGGTGAAAGACAGCTTGGCTCCAGTTCCAGCTCTGCTATTGTATAACCTTGGGCAAGTTTCTTAATTTCTCTGGCCTCAACTTTCTTATCTATAAAATGTGGATAATAAAAATACCTTGTAGCCTTGCTGGGAAAATTAAGTGAGATAATATATAGAAAGGGAGTGGTGTCTTGCATGTGCATTTGATAACTATTAGCCATTATTATAGTCTGATAGGTTCCCCTGACTTGCTAATCATTTTTACAGTCCTCTTTTAGCTTCAGACAAACTAGCTCTTGGAGGCTTGTTATTGTCGTTAGGTGCCCTCGAGTCAATTCCCACTCATAGTGACCCAGTGTGACAGAGTAGAACTGCCTCATAGGGTTTCCTAGGCTGAAATCTTTATGGAAGCAAATTGCCAGGTCTTTCTCCTATGAAGCTGCTGGGTTGGTTTGAACTGCCAACCTTTCAGTTAGCAACCAAACTTAACCATTGTGCCACTACTGGAAATTACTCTACCTTTTCCCCATCTTTCAGTCTCAATTGTTTCTCTTTCCGACAACCTTCAGGGTGGCTCAGCAAGAGCAGGGTGAGGAGATTCCACATTTCGTGTTGAATGCCTTAGAACTAAAATCAGATGTAATTAGTTTGCATGTCAGACCCAACAATCCATGGTGTATGTCATGCAGACATGATCAGTGTTTTCAAGGTAGTATGAAACCTCATAATGTGCCAAGGAATAGTATTATTACAGTTGAATAAACTGAAGCATGATTTATGATGATTAAAAGTTGTTCCTAGCATGTTTTTCTTTTCCTTTTTTTTTCCCCCTCCAAAATGGAATATGTGCTCCTTTAGCACCACCCATTTGCAAATTACATTCCCAAACCACTTTTTAGTACACCCAGAATGCTCGTTAGAAGGAAGGATGGCAAGACTTTGTCTTACTTACTTTGGACATGTTACTAGGAGGTACCAGTCCCTGGAAAAGGACATCATGCTTGGAAAAGTAGAGGGTCATCAGAAAAGAGGAAGACCCTCAATGAGATGGATTGACACAGTGGCTGCAACAATGAGCTTAAATATAGCAGCGATTGTGAGGATGGTGCAGGACCAGGCAGTGTTTTGTTCTGTGGTACATAGGGTCTCTATGAGTTGGAATCAGCTTGACAGCACTTAACAACTATCACAACAACAACCACTTTTTAATTGTCTACTGGCCAGTTCATGGTAGAGGTTAGTGATGGTAGATGACCCAGTTCTTCTCATTTGACAAATGTAAATATAACACTTTATTTCTGGAGTCCCTGGTGGCCCTCACACACAAGCCAACAGATCTCTTCTGCAAATTATTTATATGGATCAGACAGTATTTGTGAACTTGAAGGCTTTTCTAGCAAACAACAAAAGATAGAGCGTCTACAATAATGTCCTAGAAATAGCTATAGTTTTATGTATCAAGCCAAATGAGATCATCTACAATCCATGGCCCTGCCATCTCAGATCCTGTATCAATAGTGAATGAATAGATTGATTCATTCTCAGTCTTGCTGATTGTCTCTCTGGGAAACACCTCTTGCGTTTCTGCCGGTCACCCAAAGGTCACTTGGAAGACATAACACTCAATAGTCCCACTAGCAGCGTCACTCCTAGAACTAACATGTGATCGTTATCTGTAAGTCACAGGACTGGAGCTTATTCCTCTTGCTTAAGGAGGTAGGATGTATCACTCAAAAGATACCAGCTTTGGATTAAAAAGCCCTGGGTTCTCATCATGGCCCTTATACTAACAACTGTGTGATCTAGGCAAGTGCCTTCATCTCTCTGGTCATCCTTTCACTACTTCTGTACCATAATCTCTCAGCAGCCTTCTAACTCTAATGTAGGTCTACAGATTGGTAGGTAGTTCTCCTTCCCACCCCTATCCTCCAGCATGCAAAGCCACCCATATCCAATGGCCTTGATGGGAGGAGTATGCTACATAAAATGAGTATGCTTAAGCAGCTGAATGAGCTAACCATAGTGATTTTGGGTGAATCTAGAACTTTATCTCAGGTTTCCGATTCAGGGGTAGCTCACTAAGACATTCCCTTTTTCTGTGTGAGGTGGTGGCTTTCAAAGACCTGAGGTCCTCTCTTGAGCTTGTGAATGACTGCCATGGACAAATTTATTTTTCCTTAGTGTATCAGTTTATATTCTTGCATAACAAACTACCACAAAACTTAGTAGTTTAAAACAAGAAGTATTTTTTATTTTTTATGATTCTCTGGGTTGGCTGGATGTTTCTTCTGATTTCAGCTAGACTCATTCATGCTACTACATTCAGTTGGTGGGTCACCCGGAGGCTGGGCTCAGTTTAGGGAGCTGGAATGTCCTTGACCTCTCTCTCTTCATGTGTTCGTTCTTCCTTAAGGAAGTTATTCTGGGCTAAGCTTCCTCACAAGGAAGTGGTAGGTAGCATGCTGAGACCTAGTATGCATATGCTTATACAGACCCAACATTAATGTGGGAGAGAATGTCACAAGAGTGTGGACACCAGGAGGAGTGAGTCACTGAGACTATTAGCATAACAATCTATCACACTTAGCCTCAGTTTTTTTTGTCAGTAAGATGGGAATAGGTTACTAAGAATGCACAGGAGACCAGCCTGAGACTCTAGAGATGTATTTTCTGTGCCAGATCTATTTCTAAGTATGTGTGAGGTCACAGGTTCCATTTTCTTTATCAGCAAAGGGAAACTTGGACCAAGTGATACAACTGCCCACCAATCAATACACACACACAAAAGCTGTATCCCACACAATGATGGTGAAACCAAATTTGATTGGGAGCATCTTGAAAATGATAAAGAATATACAAATGAAATTTACAAATAATATTTATGAAGAATTCTGATGTTTTCAAAAAACTTGTCATGAGATTGGAATCTTTTATCTCCTAAAATATATCTTAATTAAAAATAATTACATTGTCATAAAAACCAACTTATTCAGGCTTCCATTTCTTTTCTGGTGATTTAAGCTCACTCTAAATAAGTTTAGCAAATCAAAAGGCATTTTCAGGAAATTAAACACAAAAGAAGCAGACTGACAGGTCAAATCTACCATTTGGTTATAGCCCTTACTCAAAATGGAGGCTTTTTAGCTAACCCAAGTTTTTATTTACTCTAACCATTTAACAGTCTACTCTGATAAAAAAAAATCTACTCTGATAAAAAAAAACAGAGCCGTAATTCAGCTAGTTTCTTCTCTTCTGTCTCCCGGTATTTTTGTTTATTTACTTTGTTTATTGTGTTGGGTTTGAATCTTCATGTGTTTGTTGGGGCAGGCAGTTCAGATGTGACCTCTTGCTCACTGTTTCAAATTTGCAAAGTTCCCTAAGAGTACTGGGACATCCATAAACCCCTTACTTATATGGTGGACAAAGACTGAGTGACTTGGGATTTCCTTGGCTCTGTGATTGTAGTCTCATCAGAACTCATTCCTTTGTTCATTCTCTGAAAACTAGACCTGAAAAGATGGGAGTAAAGATTTGAAATCAGTTATCATCTGTATGTGGATGACTTTGTACACTCAGCATGAACTTCATACTCCCCATGGTATAAGGCCATTCCTAATATTGTTGCTGATTCCCCACTCTCCCAAACCCTAATTCCCTTTCCCAGTCTGCTGATCCTCCACCCCAACAGATGTGTGCTGTACCCTGGCTTTACTGAACCAGGGCCGTTTCCCCAACTGAAAGTACCAGTCAGCTCTCTTTGGTTCCAGAGTCAGGGCATTTATAGTTCCCTCTGCCTGGAATGTTCCATTTTCCCTCTCCTGACACACACCCTTTCCTGACTTCCTAACTCTGGGATAAATCCCTCTTCAACATGTCTATTATAGTGCTTATCCACCTCTATTATAACTGTGACCAGTTTATTTCCCCTTTTGGTACAGAAATTATTTGAGGGCCGGGATTCTCTCGTGCATCATTGTATCTGTACTCCCTAGCACAATGTCTGGTATCCAATTGGCTTAAAGTAAATCTTTATTAAATAAATAATTGACAAATACCAAATATAGCCCAATATATCTCCCACTTTTCACCTTCTGGTCCTCATTTCCCATGGCTTGATGGTTATTTTCAACTGGATATCCCACTTGCATCTCAAAATTAACGTGTCTAAAACCAGACTTTTGATCTTTCTCCTAAGTCAGTTCCTCCTTATGATGTCCTCATTTTTTAAAGCCTCACTGTTCTTCCAAACACGGCTTCCTCTCCTTTGTCCCCTATAGCTACTTAGTCACCAGTGAGTCTCCCTCATCTTTATCTCCTCTATTTCTGCCCATTCCTTTTCACTCCCATCTCAACCCTTGTTCTGGCTAGGACTCTTACACAGCCTTCTTCCTTCTTACTGGGTTCTATTCTCCCTCTCTGTACTGCATCCTCCACATTCTTCCAAAGTTCCACTTTGGTTATGCTCCCTGTCTTGCTGAAAATGCTTCTATGGCCTCATATTTCTTAGCGTTCAGTGTTTTGTACAATATGATCTTAAGTGACCTTGTCCCCCACAGTGCTCACTATTCCTTATGCATACCTTACTTTCTGATAAAATTGTCCTAATTCTCATTTCTAGGACATGTTTTTCCCCTTCCTTTCTCTGTGGTGACTTTACCACCACTCCAACCTAAATGAATGACTGAGCACATACGTCCCTTGTATCACCTCGATATATGCTGCGCTATATTGCAGTATCAATGCAAATATCTTCCTTCTCTTGTTGGACTGAGCTCATTGAAACCCCACCTTAGCTGCTCTTTGCCTGGACTAGAGTAGGCACACAATAAATATTTGTTTGAATTAATGAATGAATGATGCAGCTGGTCTGTGCATCTCGAATAAGCTTCACATAATATGATTTTATCTTAGATTGATTTTATAATTAGTTCAAACTTGCATTTGAGAGTTTACTTGAAAATTTTGGGATCATATAGACAAAGTATCAGAATAATTATGTTTCTGCAAAATAATTATGTTTTGCAAATTGCTGAGACCTTCTTCCAAGGGGATTTCTTTTTTTTCGAGATATATATCAGCAGCATTGCAAAATACCTGTTTGTCTTTAGTGGAAGTTCAGTTCACCCTCTAAAAAAAAGTGAAAGGCATCTAGAATATTTATTTACTTGTTAACACTCTGCAATCCCCTGTTATGCTGGAAAGGGAGATAGTTTGGCAGAATTTGGGACCAGCAGGTAGCTCATCCCTCCCAATACCATGGCCAAAGTACGTGAGACGAAGTCTCACCATCCTCGCTTCTAAGTAGCATTCTGGCTACACTTTTTTTTTTTTTTTAATAGTGCTTTAGGTGAAAGTTTTTAGCTCAAGTTAGTTTCTCATACAAAAATTTATACACACGTTGTTATGTGACCCTAGCTGCTATCCCTGTAATGTGACTGTACATTCCTCCTCTCCACCCTGGACTTGCTGTGTCCATTCAACCACCTCCTATCTCTTTCTGCCTTCTTATCTCACCTCTGGACAGGAGCTGCCTGTTTAGTCTCATGTATATACTTGAATTAAGAAGAACACTCTTCACGAGTATCATTTTATATTTATAGTCCAGTATATTCTTTGTCTAAAGAGTTGGCTTCAGGAATGGTTTCAGTTCTGGACTAACAGAGAGATGGCAGGCATGTATTCCGGGGTCCTTGCAGTCTCAGTCAGACCATTAAGTCTGGTCTTTTTACTAGAATTTGAGTTCTACACCCCACTTTTCTCCTGCTCCATCAGGGACTCTTTCTGTTATGTTCCCTGTTAGGGCAATTGTTGGTGGTAGCCAGACGCCATCTAGTTCTTCTGATCTCAGGCTGATGGAGTCTGGTTTATGTGGCCCCTTTTGTCTCTTGGGCTAATATTTTCCTTGTGTCTTTGGTGTTCTTCATTCTCCTTTGCTCCAGGTGGGTTGGGACCAATTGATATATCTTATCACCAGCTTTTAAGACCTCAGATGCCACTCACCAAAGTGGGATGCAGAAATTTTCTTAAACATTGTTATGTCAATTGACCTAGATGTCCCCTGAAACCGTGGCCCCCAGGCCCCTCCCCCTGCTACACTGTCCCTCAAAGTGCTTGGCTGTGTTCAGGAAGCTTCTTAGCTTTTGGTTTAGTCCTGTGGTGCTGACTTTCCCTGTATTGTGTGGTGTCCTTCCCTTCACCTAAGAGAATTCTTGTCTACTATTTTTTTATCTAGTTAGTGAATTCCCCTCTCCCTCCCTCCCTACCCTTGTAACCATCAAAGAATGTTTTCTTCTGTATTTAAACCTTTTCTTGAGTTCTTATAATAGTGGTCTCATACAGTATTTGTCCTTTTGTGATTGACTAATTTCACTCAGCATAATGCCTTCCAGATTCAACCATGTTATCAGATGTTTTGAGGATTCTTCATTGTTCTTCATCTTTCCATAGTATTCCATTGTGTGAATATACCATAATTTGATCATCCATTCATCTGTTGATGGGCACCTAGGTTGTTTCCATCTTTTTGCTATTGTGAACAGTGCTACAATGAACACACCTGTGCATATATCTACTTGTGTGATGGCTCTTATTTCTCTAGGGTACATTCCAAGGAGTGAGATTGCTGGATCCTGTGGTACTTCTATTTCTAGCTTTTTAGCGCCAAATCGATTTCCAAAGTGATTGTACCATTTTACATTCCCACCAGCAGTGTATAAATTTTCCAGTCTCTCCACAACCTCTCCAACATTTACTGTTTTATGTTTTCTGGACTAATGCTAGCCTTGTTGGGGTAAGATAATATCTCATTGTAGTTTTGATTTGCAATTCTCTAATGGCTAAGGATCCTAAGCATTTCCTCATGTATCTGTTAGCTGCCTGGATGTTTTATCTGATGATGTGCCTATTCATATCGAGCAGCTAAAGCAAAAGGAAGAATTGATGAAGTAAAAGAACTGAACAGAAGATTTCAAAGGGCCTCTTGAGAAGACAAAGTATTATAATGACATGTGCGAAGAGCTGGAGATGGAAAACCAAAAGGGAAGAACACGCTCGGCTTTTCTCAAGCTGAAAGAACCGAAGAAAAAATTCAAGCCTCGAGTTGCAATAGTGAAGGATTCCATGGGGAAAATATTAAATGACACAGGAAGCATCAAAAGAAGATGGAAGGAATACATGGAGTCATTATACCAAAAAGAATTAGTCGATGTTCAGCCATTTCAAGAGGTGGCATATGATCAGGAACCGATGGTACTGAAGGAAGAAGTCCAAGCTGCTCTGAAGGCATTGGCGAAAAACAAGGCTCCAGGAATTGATGGAATATCAAGTGAGCTGTTTCAACAAACACATGCAACGCTGGAGATGCTCACTCAGCCATGCCAAGAAATATGGAAGAGAGCTTCCTGGCCAACTGACTGGAAGAGATCCATATTTATGCCTATTCCCAAGATACGTGATCCAACCAAATGTGGAATTATAGACCAATATCATTAATATCACATGCAAGCAAAATTTTGCTGAAAATCATTCAAAAGCAGCTGCAGCAGTATATTGACAGGCAACTGCCAGAAATTCAGCCTGGTTTCAGAAGAGGACATGGAACCAGGGATATCATTGCTGATGTCAGATGGACCCTGGCTGAAAGCAGAGAATACCAGAAGGATGTTTACCTGCGTTTTATTGACTACGCAAAGGCACTCAACTGTGTGGATCATAACAAACTGTGGATAACACTGCGAAGAATAGGAATTCCAGAACACTTAATTGTGCTCATGAGGAACCTTTACATAGATCAAGAGGCAGTTTTTTGAACAGAACAAGGGATACTGATTGGTTTAAAGTCAGGAAAGGTGGGTGTCAGGGTTGTATTCTTTCACCATACCTGTTCAGTCTGTATGCTGAGCAAATAATATGAGAAGCTGGACTATATGAAGAAGACGGGGCATCAGGATTGGAGGAAGACTCGTTAACAACCCTCATTATGCAGATAACACAATCTTGCTTGCTGAAAGTGAAGAGGACTTGAAGCACTTACTAATGAAGATCAAAGACCACAGCCTTCAGTATGGATTACACCTGAACATAAAGAAAACAAAAATCCTCACAACTGGACCAATGAGCAACATCATGACAAATGGAGGAAAGATTGAAGTTGTCAAGGATTTCATGTTACTTGGATCCACAATCAACAGCCATGGAAGCAGCAGTCATGAAATCAAAAGATGCATTGGGCAAATCTGCTACAAAGGACCTCTTTAAAGTGTTGAAGAGCAAAGATGTCACCCTGAAGACTAAGGTGTGCCTGGCCCAAGCCATGCTATTTTCAATCGCATCATATGCATGTGAAAGCTGGACAATGAATAAGGAAGACTGAAGAAGAGTTGATGCCTTTGAATTGTGGTGTTAGCGAAGAATATTGGATATACCATGGACTGCCAAAAGAACGAACAAATCTGTCTTGGAAGAAGTGTGGGCAGAATGCTCCTTAGAGGCAAGGATGGTGAGACTGTGTCTTACATACTTTGGACATGTTGTCAGGAGGGATCAGTCCCTGGAGAAGGACATCATGCTTGGCAGAGTACAGGGTCAGTGGAAAAGAGGAAGACCCTCAACGAGGTGGATTGACACAGTGGCTGCAACAATGAGCTCAAGCATAATAACGATTTATTAAGAATGGCTCAGGACCAGGCAGTGTTTTGTTTTGTTGTGCATAGGGTCACCATTAGTCGGAACCAACTTGATGGCACCTAACAACAACAGCAACCCATTTTTTAATTGGGTTATTTGTCTTTTCGTGGTTGAAGTTTTGCAGTATCTTGTAGATTTTAGATATTAGACCCTGATAGAATATGTCCTAGCCAAAAATTTTTTCCCATTCTGTAGGTTCTCTTTTCACTCTTTTGGTGAAGTCTTTGGATGAGCATAAGTGTTTGATTTTTAGGAGCTCCCAGTTATCCAGTTTCTCTTCTGGGGTTTGTGCATTATTGGTTAGGGTTTGTATCCTGTTTATGCCATGTATTAGGGATCCTAGTATTGTTCCTATTTTTTCTTCCATGATCTTTATTGTTTTAGATTTTATATTTAGGTCTTTGACCATTTCAAGTTAGTTTTTGTGCATGGTGTGAGGTATGGGTCTTGTTTCATTTTTTTGCAGTTGGATATCCAGTTATGCCATCACCATTTGTTAAAGAGACTCCCTTTTATCCATTTAACTGACTTTGGGCCTTTGTTTAACATCAGCTACTTATAGGTGGTTGAATTTATGTCTGGATTCTCAATTCTGTTCCATTGGTCTATGTATCTGTTGTTGTACTAGTACCAGACTGTTTTGGCTACCATGGCAGTATAATAGGTTCTGAAATCAGGTTGTGTGAGACCGTCCACATTGTTCTTCTTCAGTAATGCTTTACTTATCCAGCGCCTCTTCCCTTTCCATGTGAAGTAGGTGATTTGTTTCTCCATGTCATTAAAAAATGTCATTGGAATTTGGATCAGGAGTGCATTTTATCTGTAGATAGCTTTGGGTAGACTTAACATTTTCACAATGTTGAGTCTTCCTATCCATGAGCAAGGTATGTTTTTCCACTTGCGTCGGTCTCTTTTGGTTTCTTGCAGTAGTGTCTTGTAGTTTCCTTTGTATAGGTCTTTTACATCTCTGATTAGATTTATTCCTATGTATTTTATCTTCTTGGGGACTATTTTAGATGGCATTGATTTGGTGACTTCCTCTTCGAAGTTCTCTTTGTTGGTGTAGAAGAACCCAACTGTCTTTTGTATGTTTATCTTGTATCTTTATACTTTGCTGAAATCTTCTATTAGTTCCAGTAGTTTTCTTGTGGATTTTGGGGGGCTTTTTGTGTATAACATCATATCTTCTGCAAATAGGGATACTTTTACTTCTTCCTTACTAATTTGGATGCCCTTTATTTCTTTTTCTAGCCTAATTGCTCTGGTTAGGACCTCCAGCACAATGTTGAAAAAGAGTGGTGATAAAGAGCATCCTTGCCTGGTTCCTGTTTTCAAGGGGAATGCTTTCAGACACTCTCCATTTAGGATGTTGTTGGCTGTTGGCTTTGTATAAATGCCCTTTATTATGTTGAGGAATTTTCCTTCTATTTCTATTTTGTTGAGAGGTTTTAATCATGAATGGGTGTTGGACTTTGTCAAATATCTTTTCTTCATCAGTTGATAAGACCATGTGGTTCATATCTTTTGTTTCATTTTTGTGATGAATTATATTGTTTTTCTAATGTTAAATCATCCCTGCATACCTGGTATGAATCCCACTTGGTCATGATGAACTATTTTTTTCATGTGTTGTTGAATTCTATTGGCTAGAATTTTGTTGAGGATTTTTGCATCTGTGTTCATGGGGGATATTGGCCTGTAATTTTCTTTTTTTATGTTGTCTTACCTGGTTTTGGTATCAGGGTTATGCTGGCTTCATAGAATGAGTTTGGAAGTATTCCATCCTTTCTATCTCTGAAATACCTTCAGTAGTAATGGTGTTAATTCTTCTTTGAAAGTTTGGAAGAATTCTCCAGTGAAGCTGTTAGGGCCAGGGATTTTTTTTTTTTTTTTTTTGGAAGTTTTTAAATTACATTTTCAATCTCTTCTTTTGTTATAGGTTTATTTAGTTGTTCTACCTCTGTTCGTGTTAGTCGAGGTGGGTAATATGTTTCTAGAAGTTTGTCCATTTCCTCTAGGTTTTCAAATTTGTTGGAGTACAATTTTTCATAGTATTCTGTTATGATTCTTTTAATATCAATGGGATCTGTTGTGGTATCACCCATTGCATTTCTTATTCAGGTTATGTGCTTTCTTTCCTGTTTTTCTTTTGTCAGTTTGGCCAATTGTTTATTGATATTGTTGATCTATTCAAAGAATCATTTTTTGGTCTTGTTAATTCCTTCAATTGTTTTTCTCTTCTCTCTTTCATTTAATTCTGCTCTAGTCTTTTTTTATTATTTCCTTTCTTCTGGTGCCAGAGGGTTTCTTTTGCCATTCTCTTTTTACTTGTTCCAGTTGTAGGGTTAATGTTTTGATCTTGGCCCTTTCGTCTTTTTGGATGTGTGCATTTATTGCTATAAATAGACCTCTGAGCACTGCTTTTGCTGTGTCCCACAGGTTCTGGTAGGATGTGTTTTCTTTCTTATTTGATTCTGTAAATTTCTTTATTCCATCCTTAATTTCTTCTATACCCCAGTAGCTTTTGAGCAAGGTGTTGTTCAGTTTCCATGTGTTTGATTTTTTTACTTGCTTTTCCTGTTATTGATTTCTACTTCTATGGCTTTATGGTCAGAAAAGCCGGTTTGTAATATTTCAATGTTTTGGATTCTTTTTAGGTTTGCTTTGTGGCCTAATATGTGGTCTATTCTGGAGAATGTTCCATGTGCTTTGGAAAAGAAAGTACACTTGGCTGCTTTTGGGTGGAGAGTTCTGTATATGTCTATGAGATCAAGTTGGTTAGTTGTGGCATTTAGATCTTCTGCTCTCAAAATTCTCTCTTTATCTTTAGTTTTCGTAAGTTTGATTATAATATGTCTTGGTGACTTCCTAGGGGGATCTACCTCATGTGGAGTTTGATGAGCTTCTTGAGTAGATATCTTCTCGTCTTTCACAATATCAGGGAAGTTTTCTGCCAACAAATCTTCACCAATTCTCTCTGTATTCTCTGATATCCACCCCCAGTTCTGGTACTTCAATCACTTGTAGCCACATAAGTCTTAGGGTTTCTTCATTTTTTTTAATTTTTTATCCGATCTTTCCTCAAGTAAGTTGATCTCAAGTGCTTTACCTTCAATCTCACTAATTCTGACTTCCATTGCCTCAATTCTGCTCCTATAACTTTCTATTGAGTCGTCTAATTCTGAAATTTTATTGTTAATCTTCTGAATTTCTGTTTGCTGTCTCTCTATGGATTCTTGCAGCCTGTTAAATTTGTCATTATGCTCTTGAATAACCTTCTGAAGTTCCTCTATTGCTTTGTCCATATGTTCCTTGGCTTGTTCTGCATTTTTTCTGGTCTTCTTCCTGATTTTTTGAAGAGTTCTGTATATTAGTCTTTTGAATTCTACCTCTGGGAATTCCAAGAAGTTCTCCTTCTCTAGAAGTTTTTTTTATTGTTTGTTTTGGTGGCTTCCTGAAGGCAACATGGTCTACCTCTTTATGTGATTTGATATTGACTGTTGTCTCTGAGCCATCAATAAGTTATTTATGAATTTTATACTTGTTTACTGTGTCCTAGCTTCATGTTTTGTTTTGTTTTGATATGCCCAAATAGGCTGGTAATATAAGCTACTTTGATTATTGGTACCTTTGAAGCTCTCATGTCCTGTCTCCAGGTCACTAGAGCTGTTACTAGGTATACGAACCCATGAGTCTGTTTACTTGTCTTATGTGGATTCAGCTCAGGTGTCCAGCTCGTCAGTCACTGAGTGTATTATGTGGGCTCTTATCTACAGTGCTAGATAGGCAGGGTGATTGTAGTAGGCAGCATATAGATGGATCATGTTTTTTAATCTATTCTGCCACTCTCTGTCTCTTTATTGGTACATTTAGTCCATTTACATTCAGTGTAATTATGGATTCATAGACCAGCAAGGTGGAAAACGAGAAAATGGTTGCTCTGTGGCTTGTATGAGCTGAAAAAGCTTGCCAATTTGTATTTTGGTTCTTGTATTTCTACATCTGAAGAAGACAATAAAACCTGTGGAGAATGCCAGCATAAGGAAATGGAATAAAAAGAATACCTATGAAATCTTAATTATCATATGAAATACATCCATTAGTTTTAAAACATGATTAGACAATGCAAATTATACATAATAATAGATTTAAACAATTACAAATTAAACAATACATTTATTATTTCAATTGCTGAAGTTTATATAATGAAAGTACTTTTTGGAGCATCAAAATTTATACTGCCAGTGGATTCATCTTTGCTGTCATGAGATGCAAGGTAGCCATTTCAAATGGTATGAATGACAAGTATAATATGTGCTTGTGATGGTTAATGTAGATGCAATGAAATGTTTCTCTGCTACACCCTTCCCCATTCTGCTTAGTTTCATCATTGTATGCCTTTATACATACCGTTCCCTCTGCCTAGAATATTTTTTCTTCTCCATTTTTTTCATTCTTCAAGATTTAATTAAACCCCCAACTCTTCCATGAAGCTACCCCTAATTCCCTTTGGCATTGCTTTCTCTTCTGCAACCGCAGAGCACCTTGCACATTTACTAACATGCCTTCGTGGCCTTGTAATGTACCTGGTGCGTGTACCTTTCTCTCCATCTCTGTGCTTCCCCTGTTCATTCCTCATAGACTAAAAGGACCCTGCCTTAGGAGAGCTTCTGTAAACTCCTCCCCATTGCTATACCTAGTACGTGACCTGAAACTTAGTAGGAAGTCAGTAAATGTTTATTTAGTGAAATTGATCCAATAGAGTTTTGGGACTCTCACAGTTTGATTCTAAGACAGCTGCTGTCTCCCATCACTATTCATTTGGCGTCTCCTGTCCCACCAACCGTTATGTCTGTGAAGGGTTACTCCTGGGTCCTTTATGTGATACTCATGAATGCTAGAATGTGAGAGCCCAGGGATACCTAGGGGCTTTCCCATAAAAAAATATATATATATATATTTTTTCCCCATACAACCTCCTTATTGTACAGATACAAATCCAGAGAGCTGAGGAGACTTCGTTAAGCTCACAGGTTCCCTTCCAGCTGTCATTTAAACTTTTGACTTTGTTAAACAAGCATCCATAAGAAAAACTTTTTGACCCCTAAGATTCAGGAGACCTAGATTTTCATTTCGGATTTCCCAGTAACTAGCTGTATGATTTGGGGCACTTACTGTTTAAAATCATTAGTCACAAACAAGTGACTTATGAGTGGAATTTGGTCTGTGGTCTTTTTTTTTTTTTAATTTTAATGCCTTTCACAAAGCTATTTTACAGTTAGTCATAGTTCCTATCCCTCTCCGTTGTTCTAGACCAGCACTGTCCGATAGGAAAAGTGAACCAAAAATCTGAGTCACATATATAATTTCAAATATTCTAGCAGCCACATTAAAACATTAAAAAGAAACAGGTGAAATTAATTTTCATAAACTATTTAATCCAATATATCCAAGATATATTATTTCAACATATAACTAATATAAAGATATCAATGAGCTATTTTATGTATTTTTGTCTCCTACTAAGTCTTTGAAAAGCATTTTGTGCTTTATCTCAATTTGGGTTAGGTACATTTCAAGTATTCAAAAGCCACACATAGCTAGTGGTTACACTGTTGCACAGTGTAATTCTGTATCCTTCTCACTTAGCTCATTTCTTGTCCTTCTGAAGGCATTTGAATCAGAAACTACTGGATGAGAGTGTTATATACAGTCCTTTCTGCTCTGACATCCGGTGAATCTACTGCTAAGGTGAATTCCTGAGTTAAATCAGTCCAGAACTACCACAGCAGTTTCACTGGGTTAAAACTCATTTATCAGTAGCCACAGTGTTTGAAACTGAACCAGACAGCAGCTCTCAAATTTGCAGAGTCAGATTTGCTGGCCTTCAGAGATGAGTGGGCTTGAAGCAAGTTCACACTTTTTTTCTGGCCCAATGCAGTGGAGGATTGGCATGGCCAGCAGCCCTGATGTGTTCAGCAGCATTCAGTGGCAGCAGTACCAAGACCAAGCCATAAGATGACTCACCAACTATATCAGCACTCTTAGAGGTCTCTGCCTCCCCCTCCACAGCAACAAGGTTTCCCTTATGTGTGGCTTCTCTTATCTCTTCTAGTTCTAAGGATCACTTCAGATTTTCTTAGCAGGGAAGGATTAAATTGGGTAAGTCCTGAGCAGCCTGAGGCCTGTTAATTATATGCTGCTGCCCCAGAATTGGCTGAAAAGAGAACCTCATTTAAGCTCCCTGAGTAGGAGAAGTCAGGAGACATCCTGCCAAAGGCAACTTGAGATGCGTGGTGTGAAGCTTATTTCTTAGTAGTGACACCCTACCTCCAAGCTCACCCCTTCTGGTAAAAAGCACTGTACTTTCCCCCTCTCTCATGTTAATGTTTACAAAGAACACTTTGTAAAGCATGATGTTTTTCTCTGAAACCGTGGAGTAACTTTTATTTTTATAGATGATCACTATGAAAAAATCAAAGCTTTCCATTAAAACCTGATACTTGTAAAATATCCTTATAGGGAAGGACTCTAGGTCATTAAACTACTTCCCCAACTCAGACAGTACAACCTGTAAGAATACTTGTGGTATTCAAGCATTTTTATATATAACAAGATGACTATAAGGCAATGCCTCTCACATTTTAATGTGAATAGAAGTCACCGGGGCACCTAGTTAAAGTTCAGATTCTCACTTAGGAGGCCTGGGGTAGGGCCTGAGACTCTGCATTCCTAACAACCACCCGGATGAGGCCCAGGTTTCAAGGCTATAAGGAATTTTTTCTAGACCCTGGATACCCAACAGTCACCTTTAATGGGAGAGAACCCGATTATGTGGTTGTTGACTTTGTTGACAGATTGATGGGAACTGAACTTATGGACAGGGTAAGTCCTGAGCAAGGTAAGTCCTAACTTTAATATTCATGAATCTAATCACTGAGATTTCTAAATAAAACAGCAAGAAAAGGTGGGAGTTTGGAGAAGGAAAAAAGTGAGCTATTCAAAAGAGCTTCTGGTTTTCCAGTGCATTATTCAGAGTCATCTATTCTGTTGGCTGGTGCTGTTGCCAGGGAAAGCACTCAATTGAGCAAAAGCCTATCACAGTTGGAAAAGATGGGACTTTTGTAGAGTTAATTTATTGAATTTATCTGAACCCTAAAGTTTTCTTATGTATAAAAACGTATGTATATATGTGTGTGTATGAACACATATAATAGTATATGTATGTGTGTATATAGACACACACACACACGCACACACACATCGTGGTGTGATGGATCGCTTTTGTGTGGCCTTTCCAGCCATTGTCTTGTAACTCCTATCCAAGTGATTAGGTAGGACTGTGCAAATAAGGCAATTGTGGCCCACCAAGGGGATTGGTTAGTTTTGCCTTAAAATAAACCCAATTCTTGAGCAGGGAAAGAATCATATACCACTACCAAGGAAGAACAGCCAGGAGCAGAGAGCACATCCTTTGGACCTGCGATCCCTGCACTGAGAAGCTCCTGGAACCAGGAGACTGAGAGAGAGAGAGAGAGCTGTAATCCTGAAGATGGTAAGAAGCAATGGCAGGAGAGATTGGCAGCAGAGACAGGCAGGAGACCACACAGTGGGCTTCCAGGCCACAGAGTGAGAAAGCTGAGTGGTTTTGGGCAGGAGGCTTGCTGGTGGAGTAAAGTGCCTCTGGGCACTTATCAGCAGAGCTGAAAGAGCTTTGTAACACTTGCC
This sequence comes from Loxodonta africana, assembly GCF_030014295.1. Taxonomy (NCBI): domain Eukaryota; kingdom Metazoa; phylum Chordata; class Mammalia; order Proboscidea; family Elephantidae; genus Loxodonta; species Loxodonta africana. The sequence continues at coordinate 41,973,860 of NC_087360.1, read as the reverse complement.
TGGGCAGGAGAGGGGCCGAGGGGCCAGGAGCAGGTGTACCTGCAGCACAGCTGGGAAGAGACTGTCCTGATGGAAGAACCATATCCTGAGCATTCCTGAACCTGAAGTGAAAGCTGCTACTTCCCTAATAAACCCCATAACCATGAGTATTGTCTGTGAGTTCTGTGTGGCCATTGCAATGAATTATCAAGCCCAGCAGTGGGAGGGATGGTTGGTGTCAGAACTGGTAAAGATGGAGGAAAGAGGAGGCATGTCTGACTTCCACCTCATAGGAATCAGCCTTGGGCTGTTGATCTTAATTCTCCTTGCCCCTTGTGAAATTAGAGGATGTCAGAGACTGCCCCCATGTTATTTTCACATGCACATATATGTATGTCCTTTGAAAAATGTTTCTGCTAATATGTAAATGAGAACATGTAGTGTTTGGAATGAGTTATACGTTGTGCTTTGGAATAACAAGTTCAGTTTGGGGCAGGGCAGTAGAGTTGGAGAAGAGGAAAGAGGTGGGAGGGCAGAATCATTACTTTAGAATTTATAGCATATTTAATTTTGATGGAAGAATGATCTGAGGAGCTGGCTTGTCAATTTGTGGAAGATTGCTGTTGCAATTTGCTGGTTAGTCTCTATTCTTTTATGCTTTCCTAAAGTGCCATTTTGTCTCAGTAAAAAGCTCCCTAAAAATACTCAAATATTTTTAGTCGTAGAGTACAAATCAGATTGAGCTGCACATTTCCCTGGTGAGCAAAAGTGATGAGTTTGTGTTCATTAACTTGAGGCCATCTGGTGCAGACGCGCTACAGTCTGTGAATCAAACGTGCATCAAACTCCAGGGATCAGAATGTGCGCCAGACGCAGTGTTTTCGAGAGTCAACAACGATCAGGGGGAGAAAAGAGCTTTGACTACCTTTTTCTTTTATTTTTAAAAATCAGTTCTGCCTTGCAGTATATTAGAGCATTTTGCAGTGCTCGGCTGGCGAGCCGCATTGCTTTCTCTTCATTGACCATCTGAGCAGTCTTTAGGGTATACTTCTGCAACTGAAGTTGTTTTACCAGGCACCATCTCCATTCCAGTGGGAGGGAGGAGAATGACAGCATTGTATTCCCTTTCTCTGCATTTTTCTGTAACTGTGGCCAGAGCCACAAACATGTGTATGTACTCACACATTCCCACTAAGAGACAAAGAATTACTTGAGGTGGTTGACACACTGCAGAACATTCTCAGGAGAACTGATTTTGCAAATAGCCAATTTCTTGAGGAGAAAGTGCTTCTTGTAGCCTGGCTATTACAAGGCCACTCAGCAGCTTGCTTTCTGTTTAGCGTAGTCACAAAAAAATTTTTTAAATAAATTTTTTTTTTTTTTTTTTTGCTACAACAGTTTGATTAGTTGCTGGATTGCTACCATCTTCCTTGATGGAGTGTATTGAGAACGACCCTGGGAGGGACTGTGAGCCATCCTGAAGCATCCTTCCACCTCAGAGTCTGTGATTCTTGTACCTGAAACTGGGGCCAGTATCTACTGCAGAGCAGCATGGCTGACTTCTCTGTGATTAGATGCAATTTTCTGGGTAGCTTCTGTTCTTTTAATACTTTCCTAAGTACCTTTTTTCTAACCATGGCATTCTCCTTAAGACATACATGCATGTTTAACAGAAGAATAGAAAATAGGCTCAGCTACAGATGGAAGGAAGGTATGAATCCTAACTCTCCCTCTCAGTTTTTGCCCAATGCCCACTCTTCTAGCTTCTAAGATATCAAGCAGATCAGAGTTCCATTTGGAAAATTCTTTTGAATCCCACACAGGGCAATCAAAACAAGTAAATAACTATTTTCCCAGGACTTGTTTAATGTCTTGGAAACTTTGTTATTTCAGGAAAAAAAAATGAAGAAAAAAGATAATGCAAAGAACTTTAAAGATGCAGGATATTTGTTATTGAAAAAGGCAGTATAATTGGCATGTAAGAAAATTTGCTCAAGTGCCGTGAACTAAAACTAATTTTTCTTTTTTCAATTAATTAACTTTTAAAAGCACATGTTCAATCCACTGCATTGCAGTGTACTGCATTGCAACCTTACCAACTCCAGGTGCTATCATTATTTTTAATGTTTTAAAAAAAAAATGTGATAAGCATAAAACAGCACTTTTTGTTTTGCATATATTTGTTAGTATTAGAATTTAAATTATTGTTCTTTTAAACAATGAATATTTTCTTGTACTCAGGAAAGCCCATGTTCTAGTACAAAGAGAAACTAGCTCACTGATAGTCTTTTAAAGCCATTAATTGAATTAAATGCATTTGCTTTGGAGTTTATCCCTAAGTTGGTGGAATCCATGTTTGCAAGATTCAACCACAGAAAATGTCCTAAACACGCAAATGCTGAGGAAACACAACAAGATGAGTAAGTGAGAAAGTAAGATGAGTTTTAAGGTATTATGAGGTGGGACGGGATATTTAATTTTTTTTTTCTTATTATGTAATTATAGTGTCGCTATGAGTCGGAATCAACTCGATGGCACTGGGTTTGGTTTTGGTATTACATAATTTATATATATGTTTCTGGAACACACAGACAAGCAAAAGAAGAGTGTAAAAACTACCTTTAATAATTACTTTTTTTTTAAAACATTTTGGTATGTATACTTCTGTTCCTTTCTGTATGGGAATAAATACCTTAAATATGGAATCATGATCTACATTATATTTTGCAATATGCATTTTCATTGATCAATATTTCATGAATATATTTTTATACCATTAAGTGTTACTTTATTATTTTTTATCACTGCATAGTTTCCATTGAACAGATATACCATCATTTATTTAAGCAATCCAGTATTGTTTGATGTTTGGGTTGTTTCCAATATTTCATGATCATAAACACTCACTACTGTGATGAGCATACTTATAGCTAATTTTTTCCATGAATCCATGAGTTTTTCCCCAGAATAGGTTCCCAGAGGAATTGCTGTATACATAGGAATACAAACTTTTGTAGCTTTTGATATGTATATGTATCAATAGCACCATGTATTTTCTGTACTATGGCATTTAACATACTGTATTGTGATTTGCTTATTTATTGTCCTCCCCTTAAATCTTTACTTTTGTTAGAGCAGGACTGTGTTTGCCTTGTTCATCAATCTATACCAACATACCTCACCAGCCCCTCCAGCACCACTGCCTCCTACCCAGTGTAGTTCCTGGCTCAGAGTTAATGGAAGCTTGCATGGAAGCGCTGAGTATTAATGCATGTTTGAAAAGTGACAATGGCTGTGGATGGATGGAGAGGAAGTAGGGAAAAAGTCATTGTCAGAGACTGCAAAGGTTATTGGTAGAAAATGCAGTGTGATGAAATGGAATGGACTTTGAATTCTGAACTAGGGCTAAAAACCTGGATTCTGGTACAAGCTTTATCACTGATAAATGTGAGACCTACAAAACATATATCACTTCTCTGATTCTCAATTTCCTAACAAAAGCGAATGAGAAAATTTAAAAAGGCGATCTGACCAAAGGCATTTCCAGATCTGTACATTTATGGGGAAACCTGGTGGTGTAGTGGTTAGAAGGTATGGCTGCTAACCAAAAGGTCAACAGTTCAAATCCACCAGGCGCTCCTTGGAAACTCTATGGGGCAGGTCTACTCTGTCCTATAGGGTCGCTATGAGTCAGAATCGACTCGACGGCAAAGGGTTTGGTTTTTTTGATTTGATATATTTATGAGATTTTTATTCTGAGCCATGAGTAAGTGATGGAAAAAGCTAGTTTGGGTAATGTGCTTTGTCAAAGATAAACTGCAATGAGGTTGGAGAAGTAAGTTTACCTAATGGATACATTCCTTCAGAACATTAATGACAACAGAAGGACCTGGGCTACACCAGGACAACCACACTGTGGGAAGCCAGGCAGTCCAGGTGAGTCTTGGAAGTAGGCATTATCTGGAAGTCCTAACTGGCTGGAGATCAGGACTTCAGACACTAGATGGGTGCCTTCAGAGGCCAATGGTTGGTGGTGGCAAATGGCCTGCATCAGGGAGCCCCAGCAGTCATGGGATTCGGGTTCAAAGTAGAAACTCAATTTCTTAAAGATTTAGCAATAACAAGGCATGGCTTTGTTCATTGGAAGGGGGATCCTAGAATTTAAGCAACAGGAAAACTGGTATTCAGTACTAAAACTGGGATTTGAAGAAGTGGATGTTCATAATGAATTTAACAGTTCCTTTGAGGTACAAAGGTAAGAATAGAACCAGCAGCCTGACTGCTGAGCTGTTGATCTGAAGCACCTTCATTTATTTGGAGAGCTGGGGATTAACTGATCTCAGCTGTGAAGTTTCAGTGGCTACAGATTCAGGAAGCCTCGACAGTCACTACTGTAAGTAAACTCCTTAGTTGTTAGTCTTATCCTTTGGATTTTATCTGGATAGAGCCTAGAACATCCTGAAAATCCTTTAAAACTAATCAGAGTAAGTATATTAAAATCTAATAAAAGATGGAAATTATCAAATGGGCTAAAAACAAAATTCCATAATATACAGCTTACGAGGAATACACCTGAAACAAAGACACACAACAAAGAATTTATAGAATTAGTAGATCACCATTTGCAGCTCCCAAGGAATTAATGCATCTAAGCATTGGTGGCACAGTAGTTAAGAGCTCAGCTGTTAACCAAAAGGTCAGCAGTTCAAATCCACCTGCTGCTCCTTGGAAACCCTATGGGGCAGTTCTACTTTGTCCTATAGGGGTGATATGAGTCAGAATCAACTTGGTAGCAGTGGGTTTTGGGTTTTTAAAAAAAAAAAAAAAAACATTGAAAGGGAACTTCCAGAAATTTAAGCCAGATTCAAAAGAGGACTTGGAACAAGGGATATCATTGGTGATATCACATGGATCTTGGCTGAAAGCAGAGACTACCAGAAAGATGTTTACCTGTGTTTTATTGACTATGCAAAGGTATTCAACTGTGTGGATCATAACAAATTATGGATAACATTGGAAAGAATGGGAATTAAGAAACCTGTACATAGACCGAGAGGCAATCCTTTGAACAGAACAAGGGGATTCTGCATGGATTAAATTCAAGAAAGGTATGCATCAGAGTTGTAACGTTTTGCCATACTTATTCAATCTGTATGCTGAGCAACTAATCCAAGAAGCTGGACTATATGAAGAAGAACGGCATCAGGATTGGATTAACTCATTAACCACATGCGATATGCAGACACAACCTTGCTTGCTGAAAGTGAAGAGAACTTGAATCAAGTACTGATGATGATCAAAGACTGCAGCCTTCAGTATGGATTGTACTTCAAAATAAATAAATAAATAAACAAAAATCCCCACAACTGGACCAATAAGTAACATCATGATAAATGCAGAAAAGATTGAATTTCTGAAAGATTTCATTTTACTTGGATTCACAATCAAGGCTCGTGGAAGCAGCAGTCAGGAAATCAAATGATATATTGCATTGGGCAAATCTGCTGCAGAAGACCTCTGTAAAGTGTTGAAAAGCAAAAATATCACTCTGAGGACTAAGATGCACTTAATATTTTCCATTGCCTCATATACATGTGAAAGCTGGACAATGGATAAGGAAGCCTGAAGAATTGATGCCTTTGAATTATAGTGTTGACGAATATAGAATATACCATGGACTGCCAGAAGAACAAACAAATTTGTCTTGGATGAAGTACAGCCAGAATGCTCCTTAGAAGCAAGGATGTTGAGACTGTGTCTCAAGTACTTTGGACATGTTGTCAGGAGAGACCAGTTCCTGGAGAAGGACATCATGCTTGGTAAAGTAGAGGGTCAGTAAAAAAGAGGAGGACCCTCAAGGAGATGGATTGACACAGTGGCTGCAACAATAGGCTCAAACATAGCAATGATTTTGAGGATGGCGCAGGACCAGGCAGTGTTTTATTTTGCTGTACATAGGGTTGCAACGAGTTGGAACTGAATTAATGGCACCTAAAAACAACAACATTGCCACTGAGCAGATCATTGTTTTTATCTGTGTGCATGCGAACGCATGTATGTTAAACACATTGTGAGTTCAAACTGTTATTTCCAATTTATATTCAGAACTATAGGGTTTTTACTTAACTATTTATTTATAAGTAAATTTACATATAAATATAAAGTTGGAGCTGAAGACAATTGGAACAAGTCCATAAGAGCCAAAGTATGACCTTGAGTATATCCCACTGAATTTAGAGACCATCTCAAAAATAGATTAGATGCGTTGAACACTCATGACCCAAGACCAGATGAGTTGTGCAGTGACATCAAGGACATTATACATGAAGAAAGGAACAGGTCATTAAAAAGACAGGCAAGAAAGAAAAGAGCAAAATGGATGTCAGGAGAGACTCTGAAACTTGCTCTTGAACATTGAACAGCTAATGCTAACAGAAGAAATAATGAAGGAAAAGAGCTGAACAGAAGATTTTAAAGGGCAGCTTGGGAAGATGAAGTAAAGTATTATAATAACATATGCAAAGACCTGCAGTTAGAAAACCTAAAAAGAAGAACATATTAGGCATTTCTCAAACTGAAAGAACTGAAGAAAAAATTCAAGCCTCAAGTTGCAATATTAAAGGATTCTTTGGGCAAAATACTGAACAATGTAGGAAGCATCAAAAAAAGATGAAATAAATGCACAGAGCCACTGTACCAAAAAGAATTGGTCAATATTCAGTCATTTCAGGAGATAGCATATGATCAGGAACTGAAGGAAGAGGTCCAAGCTGCACTGAAGACATTGGCAAAAAACAAGGCTCCAGGAATTGATGGAATACCAGTTGAGATGTTTCAAAAATGGATGCAGCACTGGAAGTGCTCATTCGTCTATGCTGAAACATTTGGAAGAGAGCTACTTGGCCAACCAACTGGAAGAGATCTATATTTATGCCTATTCCAAAGAAAGGTGATCCAACTGAATGCGGAAATTATTGAACAATGTCATTAATATCACATGTAAGTAAAATTTTGCTGATCATCATTCAAAAGTGGTTGCAACAGTGCATCTATAGAAACTGCCAGAAATTCAAGCCAGATTCAGAAGAGGATGTGGAACCAGGGATATCATTGCTGACTGATGTCAGATGGATCTTGGCTGAAAGCAGAGAGTACCAGAAAGATGTTTACCTTTATTGACTATACAAAGGCATTCGACTGTGTGGATCATAACAAATTCTGGATAACAATGAAAGAATGGAAATTCCAGAACACTTAATTGTGCTTATGAGAAACCTGTAGATAGCAAGAGACAGTTGTTTGAACAGAACAAGGGGATACTGCGTGGTTTAAAATGAGAAAAGGTTTATATGAGGATTGCATCCTTTTTCCGTACTTATTCGATCTGCATGCTGAGCAAATAATCCAAGAAGCTGGATTATATGAAGAAGAATGGGGCATTATGATAGGAAGAAGGCTCATTAACAACCCATGATGTGCAGGTGACATAACCTTGCTTACTGAAAGTAAGGAGGACTTGAAGCACTTGCTGATGAAGGTCAAAGAATACAGCTTTCAGGATGGATTACACCTCAACATTAAAAAATTGTCACAACTGGACCGATAAGCAACATCATGATAAATGGAGAAAAGATTGAAGTTGTCAAGGATTTCATTTTGCTTGTGTCCACGGTCAATACCTGTGGAAGCAGCAGTGAAGAAATCAAAGGACGCATTGCATTGGGCAAATCTGCTGCAAACGACCTCTTTGAAGTGTTAAACAAAGATGTCACTTTAAGGACTTAGGTACACCTGACCCTAGCCATGGTGCTTTCAATAGCCTCACATGCATGCAAAAGCTGGGCAATAAAATCAGGAAGATGAAGAAGAATTGACACCTTTGAGTTATGTTGTTGGCTAAGAGTATTGAATATACCTTTGTCTTAGTCATCTAGTGCTGCTATAACAGAAATACCACAAGTGGATGGGTTTAACAAAGAGAAACTTATTTTCTCATAGTCTAGTAGCCTAATGTCCAAAATCAGGGTGCCAGCTCCAGGGGAAGGCTTTCTCTCTCTGTCAGCACTGGAGGAACGCCCTTGTCATCAGTCTTCCATTGGTCTGGGAGCATCTTAGCGCAGGAATCTCAGGCCCAAAGCACATGCTCTGCTCCCAGCACTGCTTTCTTGGTTGTATGAGGTCCTCAACCCTCAGTTTGCTTCCCTTTCCTTTTATCTCTTGAGAGATAAAAGGTGGTGCAGGCCACACCCCAGGGAAACTCGCTTTACATTGGATCAGGGAGGTGACCTGAGTAAGGGTAGCATTACAATCCCATCCTAATCCTCTCAACATAAAATTACAATCACAAAATGGAGGACAACCACACAATACTGGGAATCATGGCCTAACCAAGTTGATACACGTATTTTTTGGCAGACATAATTCAATCCCTGACAACCATGGACTGCCAAAAGAATGAACAAATCTGTCTTGAACAAAGTCCAGCCAGAACGCTCCTTAGAAGCAAGGATGGTCAGACTTCTTCTAACATACTTTGGACATGTTATCAGGAGGCACCATTCAACGGAAAAGAGGAAGACCCTCAGTGAAATGGACTGACACAGTGCTGCAACAATGGACTCAAGCATGACAACAACCATGAGAATGGCACAGGAACAGGGAAACGTTTCATTTTGTTGTACATAGAATTGATAGGAGTTGGAGCTGACTGGAGGGTACCTAACAACAACATTTATATATTGCATTTATATTTCCATTCTTCCAAATGAAGGATCCTGATTCTTAAGGACACAGGGGATGATAGAATTAGAAATTATTAGTGACACCTGTTTTCCATTGATTGGGTCGTCTTTGCCTATCTTCAGTATGTGTCCCTTTCTTGGTGATTTTTAAAAATATTTTTCTTAACTTCTTTTTAAAAAATATTTTACTGTGTTTTAGGTGAAAGTTTATACAGCAAATTAGGTTCCCATTTTACAATTTTTACACAAATTGTTCTATGACATTGGTTACAGTTTTCACAATGTATCAGCATTCTCGTTATTTCCATTCTGTTCTGTTTCCACTGACCTAGCTTCCCTTCCCTTCCCTTCCCTTCCTTGCCTTCTCATCTTTGCTTTTGAATAAATGTTGACTGGTTTCATATAGTTGATTGTTTAAGGGAGCACATTACTCATGGGTTTTATAAGCCAGTCTATTATTTGGCTGAAAGGTGACCTTCAGAAATAGCTTCAGTTTTAGGTTCAAAGAGTATCTTAAGGTGATATTCTCGGGGGTTCCTTTAGCCTCTATTGGTCCAATAGGTCCAGCCTTTATTAGGAATTTGAATTTTGTTCTACATTTTTCTCCCATTCTAACTGGCACATTCTATTGTGTCCCTGGTCAGAATGGTCAGTAGTGGTAGCCAGACACCATTTAATTCTTCTGGTCTCAAGTTAGAAGAGGATGTGGTTCTTGTGGGCTATTAGTCCTGTGGACCAGTGTCTTCTTTTATTTTTTGGTTTCCTTCATTCTTTTTTGCTCCAGATGAGTGGAGACCAATAATTGTGTCTTAGGTGGCCACTTACAAGCTTTTTTTTAAAAAAATAATTTATTATGTTTTTGGAGAAAATTTACATAGCAAATTGGGTTCTCATTTTTTTTTTTCTTTATATATATTATTCAGTGACATTGATTACACTTTTCACAATGTGTCAGCATTCTCATTATTTCCACTCTGGTTGTTCTATTTCCATTAATCTAGCTTCCTTGTCTCCCCCTTACCTTCTCATCTTTGGTCTAGGGTAAATGTTGACCATTAAGTCTCATTTACATGATTGTTTATGGGAGCACAGTTCTCACGGGTGATATTATTTATTATATGAATCACTCTTTCTTTTGGCTGATAGGTAACCACTGGCAGTGGTTTGAATTCCAAGTTTAAAGGGCATCCCAGGGCAATAATTTCAAAGGTTCCCCTGGTCTCTACAGGTCCAGTAATTCTGGCCTTTTTTAGGAATTTTAGTTTTGTTCTAGATTTGTCTCCCATTCTATCTGGGATCATCTAATGTGTCCTCCCTAGTTGGAACAGCTGGTAGTCGTAGCCAGGCACCATCTAGTTCTTCCGGTGAGGCTGTGGTTCACGTAGACTATTAGTCCTGTAGACCAGTTTCTTCTTTGAGTCATTGGTTTCCTTCTTTCTGTTTTGCTTCTGACACATACAGACTGATAATTGTATCTTAGATGGCTGCTTGAAGCTCGTAAGATTCCAGATGCTACTTAATAAACTAGGATTTAGAACACGGTCTTTATGAACTTTGTTATGCCAATTAACTAAGTTGTCCAATGAGACTATGGTCCTAAGCCTTTTAACACAGTAAACCAATCCCACAAGTTATTTGGATATGTAACTGCCCCCTATGTGCATTATTACATATATGGATATATATGCAGCACACACAAACATATGTATACATATGCCTGCAGATATACCTATACATGCACATTTATTTATTCATATATGCCTTCCTATACACATATATGTGTACATATCTACCTATGTAACCATACACATATTTTTTGGTTATTATTACTGTTGTTGCATAATTGTATATGTTATAACATTTACCAAAATTGTCCCTTTTTCTTGTATATTTCTTAGTGCTTCATTTACCTTGGTTAAGTTGTGTAAACTTCACCCATATTTGGATTCCCTTTCCTATCACAAAAGTAACAAGTGTCTACTATCTAGAAAGTGATTTTCCTCTGCCTCCCCCTCCCATCCCTGGTAACCATCAAAGAACGTTGCTTTCTGCGAGTATATCTATCCTTGACTTTTTATAATAGTGGAATCATAAGATATTGGTCTTTTCGTGACTGACTTATTTCACTAAGTATAAATCCTCCAGATTTATCCATGTTATATGATGTTTTGTGGACTCTTCATTATTCTGTATAGTTGCATAGTATTCCATTGTATGTATTCACCAAAATTGTTTATTCATTCATCCGTTAATGGGCACTTAGGTTCTTTCCATCTTTTTGCCATTGTGAAAGATGCTGCAATGAACATGTTCTTGTTGTTGTTGGGTACCGTCAAGTCGGTTCCAACTCATACCGACCCTATGCACAACAGAACAAAACACTGCCCGGTCCTGAGCCATCCTTACAATCGTTGTTATGCTTGAGCTCATTGTTCCAGCCACTGTGTCAATCCACCTCGTTGAGGGTCTTCCTTTTATCTGCTGACCCTGTACTCTGCCAAGCATGATGTCCTTCTCCAGGGACTGATCCCTCCTGACATGTCCAACCTATGTAAGACGCAGTCTCCCCATCCTTGCCCCTAAGGAGCATTCTGGCTGTGTTTCTTCTAAGATTTGTTCATTCTTTTGGCAATCCATGGTATATTCAATATTCTTCGCCAACACCACAATTCAAAGGCATCAGTTCTTCCTTGGTCTTCCTTATTCATTGACCAGCTTTCACATGCATATGATGCAATTGAAAATAGCATGGCTTGGGCCAGGCGCACCTTAATCTTCAAGGTGACGTCTTTGCTCTTCAACACTTTGAAGAGGTCCTTTGCAGCAGATTTACCCAATGCAGTACAGTCTTTTAATTTGTTGACTGCTGCTTCCATGGCTGTTGATTGTGGATCCAAGTAAAATGAAATCCCTGACAACTTCAATCTTTTCTTCATTTATCCTGATGTTGCTCATTGGTCCAGTTGTGAGGATTTTTGTTTTCTTTATGTTCAGGTGTAATCCATACTGAAGACTGTGGTCTTTGATCTTCATTAGTAAGTGCTTCAAGTCCTCTTCACTTTCAGCAAGCAAGATTGTGTCATCTGCATAATGCGGATTGTTAATAAGTCTTCCTCCAATCCTGATGCCCCGTTCTTCTTCATATAATCCAGCTTCTCATATTATTTGCTCAGCATACAGACTGAATAGGTATGGTGAAAGAATACAACCGTGACACCCACCTTTCCTGACTTTAAACCAATCAGTATCCCTTGTTCTGTCCAAAAAACTGCCTCTTGATCTATGTAAAGGTTCCTCATGGGCACAATTAAGTGTTCTGGAATTCCCATTCTGCGCAGTGTTATCCATAGTTTTTTATGATCCACACAGTCGAATGCCTTTGCGTAGTCAATAAAACTCAGGTAAACATCCTTCTGGTATTCTCTGCTTTCAGCCAGGATCCATCTGACATCAGCAGTGATATACCTGGTCCCATGTCCTCTTCTGAAACCAGGCTGAATTTCTGGCAGTTGCCTGTCAATATACTGCTGCAGCTGCTTTTGAATGCTTTTCAGCAAAATTTTGCTTGCATGTGATATTAAAACATCCTTCTGGTATTCTCTGCTTTCAGCCAGGATCCATCTGACATCAGCAATGATATCCCTGGTCCCATGTCCTCTTCTGAAACCAGGCTGAATTTCTGGCAGTTGCCTGTCAATATACTGCTGCAGCTGCTTTTGAATGATTTTCAGCAAAATTTTGCTTGCATGTGATATTAAAACATCCTTCTGGTATTCTTGCTTTCAGCCAGGATCCATCTGACATCAGCAATGATATCCCTGGTCCCATGTCCTCTTCTGAAACCAGGCTGAATTTCTGGCAGTTGCCTGTCAATATACTGCTGCAGCTGCTTTTGAATGATTTTCAGCAAAATTTTGCTTGCATGTGATATTAATGAAATTGGTCTATAATTCCACATTTGGTTGGATCACCTTTCTTGGGAATAGGCATAAATATGAATCTCTTCCAGTCAGTTGGCCAGAAAGCTGTCTTCCATATTTCTTGGCATGGATGAGTGAGCATCTCCAGCGTTGCATGTGTTTGTTGAAACACCTCACTTGATATTCCATCAACTCCTGGAGACTTGTTTTTCGCCAATGCCTTCAGAGCAGCTTGGACTTCTTCCTTCAGTACCATCGGTTCCTGATCATATGCCACCTCTTGAAATGGCTGAACATCGACTAATTCTTTTTGGTATAATGACTCTCTGTATTCCTTCCATCTTCTTTTGATGCTTCCTGCCCCATAGAATCCTTCACTATTGCAACTCGAAGCTTGAAGTTTTTCTTCAGTTCTTTAGGCTTGAGAAATGCCGAATGTGCTCTTCTCTTTTGGTTTTCCATCTCCAGCTCTTTGCACGTGTCATTATAATACTTTGTCTTCTTGAGAGACCCTTTGAAATCTTCTTTTCAGTTCTTTTACTTCATCAGTTCTTCCTTTTGCTTTAGCTGCTTGACGTTCAAGAGCAAGTTTTAGAGTCTCCTCTGACATCCATCTTGGTCTTTTCTTTCTTTCCTGTTTTTTCAGTGACCTCTTACTTTCTTCATGGATGATCTCCTTGATGTCATTCCACAACTTGTCTGGTCTTTGGTCACTAGTGTTCAATGCATCAAATCTATTCTTCAGATGGTCTCTAAATTCAGGTGGGATATACTCAAGGTCATATTTTGGTTCTGGTGGAACAATGAATGTAGGTGTGCATATGTCTATTAGTGTCACTGCTCTTATAACTCTAGGAATGGGATTGCTGGATCAGAAGGTATTTCTGTTTCTAGTTTTTTTTTTTTTTTTAACTTTTATTGTGCTTTAAGTGAAAGTTTACAAATCAAGTCAGTCTCACATACAAAAATTTATGTACACCTTGCTATATACTCCTAGGAAACCCCAGTGGCGTAGTGGTTAAGTGCCACAGCTGTTAACCAAGAGATTGGCAGTTCAAATCCACCAGGCGCTCCTTGGAAACTGTGGGGCAGGTCTACTCTGTCCTGTAGGGTCTCTATGAGTCGGAATCGACTCAATGGCACTGGGTTTTGGATATACTCCTGATTGCTCTCCCCCAATGAGACAGTCTGCTCCTTCCCTCCACTCTCTCTTTTCGTGTCCACTCTGCCAGCTTATAACCCCCTTTACCCTCTCATCTCCCTTGCAGATAGGAGATGACAACATACTCTCAAGTGTCTACTTGATCCAAGAAGCTCATTCTTCACCAGCATTTTTTTCTAACCCATTTTCCGGTCCAATCCCTGTCTGAAGAGTTGGCTTTGGGAATGGTTTCTGTCCTGGGCTAACAGAAGGTCTGGGGGCCATGACCACCGGGGTCCTTCTAGTCTCAGTCAGACCATTAAGTCTGGTGTTTTTATGAGAATTTGGGTTCTGCATCCCAATGCTGTCCTGCTCCCTCAGGGGTCCTCTGTTGTGTTCCCTATCAGGGCAGTCATTGGTTGTGGCCGGGCACCATCTAGTTCTTCTGGTCTCAGGCTAATGTATTCTCTGCTTTATGTGGCCCTTTCTATCTCCTGGGCTCGTAATTACCTTGTGTCCTTGGTGTTCTTCATTCTTCTTTGGTCCAGGTGGGTTGAGACCAATTGATGCATCTTAGATGGCTGCTTGCTAGCGTTTAAGACCCCAGACGCCACTCTGCAAAGTTGGATGCAGAATGTTTCCTTGATAGATTTTATTATGCCAATTGACTTAGATGTTCCCTAAAATCATGGTCCCCAAACCCCTGCCCCTGCTACGCTGGCCTTCAAAGCATTCAGTTTATTCAGGAACTTCTTTGCTTTTGGTTTAGTCCAGTTGTGCTGACCTCGCCTATATTGTGTGTTGTCTTCCCCTTTACCTAAAGTAGTTCTTGTCTACCACCTAATTAGTGAATACTCGTCTCCCACCCTCCCTCCCTCCCTCCTCTCATAACCATCAAAGAATATTTCCTTCTCTGTTTAAACTATTTCTCAAGTTCTTATAATAGTGGTCTTATACAATATTTGTCCTTTTGCAACTGACTAATTTCGTTCAGCATAATGCCTTCCAGATTCCTCCATGTTATGAAATATTTCACGGATTCATCACGATTCTTTATCAATGTGTAGTATTCCACTGTGTGAATATACTGTAATTTATTTAACCATTCATCCATTGATGAGCACCTTGGTTGCTTCCATCTTTTTACTATTGTAAACAGTGCTGCAGTGAACATGGGTGTGATTATATCTGTTTGTGTAAAGGCTCTTATTTCTCTAGGATATATTCCAAGGAGTGGGATTGCTGGATGATATGGTAGCTTTTTAAGGAAGTGCCAAGTTGATTTCCAAAGTGGTCGTACCATTTTACATTCCCACCAGCAGTGTATAAGTGTTCCATTCTCTCCACAACCTGTCCAACATCTATTATTTTGTGTTTTTTGGATTAATGCCACCTTTGTTGGAGTGAGGTAGAATCTCATTGTAGTTTTGATTTACTTTTCTCTAATGGCTAATGATTGTGAGCATTTCCTCATGTATCCGTTAGCTACCTAAATGTCTTCTTTAGTGAAGTGTCTATTCGTATCTTTTGCCCATTTTTTTAATTGGGTTGTCTTTTTGTAGTTGAGTTTTTGCAGTATCATGTAGATTTAGAGATCAGGTGCTGATCAGAAATGTCATAGCTAAAAACTTTTTCCCAGTCTGTACGTAGACTTTTTACTCTTTTGGCGAAGTCTTTGGATGAGCGTAGGTGTTTGATTTTTAGGAGCTTGCTGTTATCTAGCTTCTCTTTTGCATTGTTAGTAATGTTTTGTATACTGTTTATGCCATCTATTAGGGCTCCTAATGTTGTCAGTATTGTTTTCTTCCATGGTCTTTATCATTTTAGATTTTATATTTAGGTTTTTGCTCCATTTTGAGTTAGTTTTTGTGCATGGTGTGAGGTATGGGCCTTGTTTCATTTTTCTGCAGATGGATATTCAGTTATGCCAGTACCATTTGTTAAAAACAGTGTCTTTTCCCCATTTAACTGACTTTGGGCCTTTGTCAAACATCAGCTGCTCGTATGTGGTTGGATTTATGTCCAGATTCTCCATTTTGTTCCATTGGTCTATGCATCTGTTGTTGTACCAGTAACAGGCTATTTTGACTACTGTGGTGGTATAACAAGTTCTAAAATCAGGTAGAGTGAGGCCTCCCACTTTGTTCTTTTTTCAGTAATGCTTTACTTATCTGGGACCTCTTTCCCTTCCACATGAAGTTAGTGATTTGTTTCTCCATCTCATTAAAAAATGTCTTTGGAATTTGGATCAGAATTACATTAAATCTATAGATTGCTTTTGGTAGAATAGACATTTTTACGATGTTAAGTCTTCCTATCCATGAGCAAGGTATGTTTTTCCCCTGATGTAGGTCTTTTTTGGTTTCTTGCAGAAATATTTTGTAGTTTTCTTTGTATAGGCCTTTTGCATCTCTGGTAAGATTTATTGCTAAGTATTTTATCTTCTTGGGGGCTATTGTAAATGGTATTGATTTCTGGTTTTCTCTTCGATGTTCTTTTTGTTGGTATAGGGGGATCCAACTGACTTTTGTACATTTATCTTGTATCCTGATACCCTGCTGAACTCTTCTATTAGTTTCAGTAGTTTTCTGGAGGATTCCTGAGGGTTTTCTGTGTATAAGATCATGTCATCTGCAACTAGCAGTACTTTTACTTCTTCCTTGCCAACCTGGATGCCCTTTATTTCTTTATCTAGCCTAATTGCTCTGGCTAGGACCTCCAGCACAATGTTGAATAAGAGAGGTGATAAAGGGCATCCTTGTCTGGTTCCTGATCTCAAGAGGTATGCTTTCAAGCTCCCTCCACTTAGGATGATGCTGCCTATTGGCTTTGTATAAAACATGTCCCTTATTATGTTGAGGAATTTTCCCCCTCTTCCTATTTTGCTGAGAGTTTTTATCATGAATGGGTGTCAAATTCCTATTCTGCATCAATTGATAAAATCATGTGATTCTTGTCTTTTAATTTACGTAATGGATTACATTAATTGATTTCTATTGTTGAACCATCCCTGCATACCTGGTATGAATCCCACTTCATCCTGGTGAATTATTTTTTTGATATGTTGTTGAATTCTATTGGCTAGAATTTTGTTGAGAGTTTTTGCATCAAAGTTTATGAGGGATATAGGTCTGTAATTTTCTTTTCTTGTGGTGTCTTTACCTGGTTTTGGTATCAGGGATATGGTGGCTTCATAGAATGACTTTGGTAGTATTCCATCCTTTTCTATGCTCTGAAATACCTTTAGTAGTAGTGGTGTTAACTCTTCTCTGAAAGTTTGGTAGAACTCTGCAGTGAAGCCATCTGGGCCAGGGTTTTTTTTGGGGGGGATGGGGAGAGGGGAGTTTTTTGATTACCTTTTCAATCTCTTCTTTTGTTATGAGTCTATGTAGTTGTTCTACCTCTGTGTTAGTTTAGGTAGGTAGTGTGTTTCTAGGAATTCGTCCATTTCTTCTGGGTTTTCAAATTTGTTAGGGTATAATATTTCATAGTAATCTGATATGATTCTCTTAATTTCAGTTGGGTCTGTTGTAATATCACCCATCTCATTTCTTATTCAGGTTCTTTGCTTCCTCTCCTGTTTTTCTTTTGTCAGTTTGGCCAATGGTTTATCAATTTTGTTGATTTTTTCAAGGAACCAGTTTTTGGTCTTGTTAATTCTTTCAATTGTTTTTCTGTTTTCTATTTCATTTAGTTCTGCTCTAATTTTGATTGTTTCATTCTTCTGGTGCCTGAGGGTTTCTTTTGTTGCTCTCTTTGTATTTGTTCAAGTTGTAGGGATAATTCTTTGATTTTGGCCCTTTCTTCTTTTTGGATGTGTACATTTATTGATATAAATTGACCTGTGAGCACTGCTTTCGCTGTGTCCCAAGGTTCTGATAGGAAGTGTTTTCATTCTCATTGGATTCTAGGAATTTCTTTATTCCATCCTTAATGTCTTCTATAATCCAGTCTTTTTTGAGCAGGGTATTGTTCAGTTTCCAAGTGTTTGATTTCTTTTCCCTGCCTTTTCTGTTATTGATTTCCACTTTTATGGCCTTATGGTCAGAGAAGATGCTTTGTAATATTTCAGTGTTTTGGGTTTTGCTAAGGCTTGCTTTATGACCTAATTAATATGTGGTCTATTCTAGAGAATGTTCCACATGCACTAGAAAAGAAAGTACACTTGGCCACTGTTGGGTGGAGTGTTCTGTGTATGTCTATGAGGTCAAGTTGATTGATTGTGGCATTTAGATCCTCCGTGTCTTTGTTGACGCTCCTTCTGGGTGTCCTGTTCTTCAGCGAAAGTGGTGTGTTGAAGTCTTCTACTATTGTTGTGGAACTGTCTGTCTCACTTTTCGATGCTGATAGAGTTTGTTTTATGTATCTTGCAGCCCTCTCATTCGGTGCATAAATTTTTAATTTGGTTATATCCTCATGGTATAAAAAAATTGTCCCTTTAATCATTATATAGTGTCCTTCCTTATCCTTTATGATGGGTTTAACATTAAAATCTGTTTTGTCAGAAATTAATATTGCCGCTCCTGCTCTTTGTTGATTATTGTTTGCTTGATATATTTTTTCCATCCTTTGAGTTTTAGTTTATTTGTGTCTCTAAGTCTAAGGTGTGTCTCTTACAGGCAGCATATAGACGGATCATGTTTTTTAATCCATTCTGCCACTCTCTTTCTCTTTATTGGTACATTTAGTCCATTTACATTCAGCGTAATTACAGATAGGTATGAATTTAGCGCTATCATTTTGATGTCTTTTTTTGTGTGTTGTTGCCCACTTCTTTTTCCCACTTCATTTTTTTGTGCTGAGTAGATTATATATTGTCTTTCCCTCATATTCGTTATTCATTTTGTTTCTGCTGAGTCTCTATTTTTCTCTTGTATTTTATTTTGATGTGTAGGATAGTTTGTCTCCTTTGTGGTTACCTTATTATTTACCCCTATTTTTCTATATTTAACCCTAACTTTTATTTCTTTGTATAGCCTTGTGTTCCTGTCCATATGAAAGATTTGTGACTACATTTCTTAGTCCCTCTTTATTGTTTTAACGTTGTCTTCTTTTATGTAATAACATTGCCGTTTCCCTGTTTTTAGTGTTTTTTTATCTTGATTTATTTTTGTGATTTCCTTGCCTGGGTTGACATCTGATTGTTCTGCCCAGTGTTCTAGTCTTGGGTTGACACCTGATATTACTGTTTTTCACACCAAAGAACTCCCGTTAGTATTTCTTGTACTTTTGGTTTGATTTTTACGAGTTCCCTAAAGTTCTGTTTATCTGGAAATGTCCTAATTTCACCTTCATATTTAAGAGACAGTTTTGGTGGATATATGATTTTTGGCTGGCAATTTCTTACCTTCAATTTTTTATATAAGTCATCCCATTGCCTTCGTGCCTGCATGGTTTCTGCTGAGTAGTCCGAGCATATTCTTATGGACTCTCCTTTGTAGGTGACTTTTTATTTATTCCTAGCTGCTCTTAAAATTCTCTCTTTATCCTTGGTTTTTGGAAAGTTTGATTATAATATGTCTTGGTGACTTTCTTTTAACATCTACCTTACGTGGAGTTCAGTGAGCATTTTGGGTGGATATCTTCTTATCTTTCACAGTATCAGGGAAGTTTTCTGCCATCAAGCCTTCAACAATTCTCTCTGTTTTTTCTGTTATCCCCCCCTGTTCTGCTACTGCGATCACTTGTAGGTTACTTCTCATGGTAGAGTCCCACATGATTCTTAAGTTTTCTTCTCTTTTTTAAATTCTTTTATCTGATTTTTCTTCAAATATATTGGTGCCAAGTGCTTTATCTTCATGTTCACTAATTCTGCCTTCCACTTGCTCAATTCTGCTTCTCTGACTTTCTATTCACTTGTCTAATTTTGTAAACTTATTGTTAATCTTCTGAATTTCTGATTGCTATCTATGGACTTTTCCAGCTTATTAAATTTTTCATTATGTTCCTGAATAACCTTTTTAATTTCTTTATCTGCCGTTTCTGTGTGTTCCTTGGCTTGTTCTGCGTATTGCCTGATTTCCTTCCTGATGTCTTGAAGGGTTCTATATATTAATCTTTTGTATTCTGCATCTGGTAATTCCAGGAAGGCACTTTCATCTAGAAGATCCCTGGATTTTTTGTTTTGAGAGCTTGTTGAGGTGACCATGCTCTGTTTCTTTTTGTGATTTGATATTGACTGTTGTCTCTGAGCCATCTGTAAGTTGTTTTAGCTTATTTTATCTTTGCTTACTGTATCGTAGCTTCTTGCTTTGTTTGTTTTGATATGTCTAAATGGGTTGCTTGGGTGAGCTAGTTTGATTATTTTAGTCTTCGGAGCTCTGACGTCCTGTCCCCAGGTGGCTATTGCTGTTATCAAAGGTATCAGTCTAGGAGTCCATTCACTTTTGTTGTATGAATTCAGCTCAGGTGTCCAGGTAGCTGATCATCAAGTGTGTGGTACAAGCTCTCCTGCAGTCTTTGAGGGGCAGGAATGATTGGTGTAGGTACCAGCATCTGGTTGCAGTAGGCTGTCACGCTGTGAACAAGGCAGAGGGCTGAGAATCATTCCCCAAGTATCTCTGAGGAAAGCGCGTCCCTCTTCCCCTGAGTGTACAGGTGTTTGGGTTCTGTGGATGGACCATGGGTACCCAATGTTTTTGGTTGTAAGGACCTGGAGGTAGCAGTTATCCTTGGACCCCTGTCGCGGGTGGCTGGGTGATCTGAGTGGAGCCACCAGTCCTTAGGTCCCTGATGTGGGTAGGTGAGCACCCTGTTTAATAAGAAAAGTGGTGTCAAACATCAAACCCCCACTTCTCCACCGCACAGCTGAAACTGTTGTATTCTGTCAACAAGAGCCTATTCTCATGAAATAGGCCCACACAGGTCCATGCGGAGGGGAAAGGTACTCAAAGTTCACAGACCGTTTATGCCTGGACAGGAACCACTTCTGTCCTGAGCTCCCCCGGTTAGTGGGGCTGGCAAATTATCTTTTCCCCCAATTGCAAATTTATTCCTTCTCTAGGGCCTGGAGGATGGCTCTAGGCACTCAACAGAGCCTATCTCAGGCCCAGGGAAATCAACAGCCACTGAAGCTGGCTTAGGGGTGGGGAGCGGGGTAAAATATACGCAAGTGCTTAGCTTTTGCGGAAAGCGCTGTTCTACTCTGGTCCCAGAGTAGTAATTAGTCTGTGCAGCTGGCTACTTCTCCCTGAGGAAACTGTGGCCGAACGCTAGTATTAGCCCACTGCAGTCACTCCCAGGAAAGGTGCTTGAGGGCTTCCAGCGATTCAGGTCTGGTAGGTGCTTGAGGGCTTCCAGCGATTCAGGTCTGGTAAGTCCTCCCCGCTTCTGAATTGTGTCTTCCTCCCTGTACCCCCAACTCATTTTCTAACTTTGCCTTTGATGTTCAGGGCTCCTCGCTTGTGATAAATGTACTTGTTTCACTTGTTTTTTTCAGGTCTTTGTTGTTAGAGGGCTCACTGGAAGCATCTGACTATTCTGCCATCTTGGCCCCACCCTATTTCTAGCTTTTTGAAGAAGCAACATATCGTTTTCCATAGTGGTAGAACAATTTTTCAGTCCCACCAGCAGTGAAAAAGAGTTTCAATCTCCCCATAACCTCGCCAGCATTTGTTTTTTAATCATTGCCATTTTTGCAGGACTGAGATGGTATCTCATTGTAGCTTTGATTTCTATCTCTAATGGCTAATGATCACAAGCATTTTTTCATGTATTTGTTGGCCACCTGAATGTCCTTTTTGGTAAAGTGTCTGTTTATGTCCTTTGCCCATTCTTTGCTTGGATTGTCTTTTTGTTGTTGAGTTGTTAAAGTTTTCTATATATTTTAGAGATTAGACCCTAGTCAGATAGGTCTTTGTCAAAGATTTTTTTCTGAATCTTTAGGTTCTCTTTTTATTCTTTTGGTAAAGTCTTTTGATGAGCCTTAGTATTGAATTTTTAGGAAGCCTCAGCTAATCTAATTTATCTTCTGTTGTTCATGCATTTTTAAGTGTGTTCGACAGGCTATTTATGCAAAAATTAGGACTGCTCATTTTGTCCCTGTGTTACCTTCCAAGTACTTTATAGTTTTAGATTTAACATTTAGTTTTTTGATCCATTTTGAGTTAGTTTTTGTGCATGGTGTGAGGTATACCTGTTGCTGTTGAGTTGATTCTGACTCATAGCAACCCTAAAGGACAGAGTAGAGCTGCCCCCTATGGTTTCCAAGGAGCACCTGGTAGATTTGATCTGCTGACCTTTTGGTTAGCAGTCATAGCTCATAACCACTACGCCACCAGGGTTTTCTGGTGTGAGCTATACATTCTGTTTAATTCTTCTGCCAGTGGATATCCAGTTTTGTCAACACCATTTATTAAAGAGACTTTTTACTCCCATTGAATGTACTTTGACCCTTTGTCGAAGATCAGCTGCCTGTAGATGGATGGACTTACTTCTGGGTTCTCAATTCTATTCCATTGGTCTATGTGTCTGTCATTGAACTACTACCAGATTATTTTATTACTGTCGCTGTATGCTAAGTTTTGAGATTGGGAAGTGTGATGCCTCCTACTTTATTCTTCTTCTTCGGTATTGCTTTAGCTATTCAGGGTCTCTTTCCTTTCCGTATAAAGTTGAAGATTAGTTTTTTCACTTCATTGAAGAATGTTGTTGGGATTTAGATTGGGATTGTATTGTATCTATAGATCTCTTTGGGTAATACTGACATTTTCACAATGTTAAGTCTTCCAATCCATGAGCATAAAATGTTTTTCCATTTATGTAGGTCTCTTTTGGTTTCTTGCAGTAGTGTTTTATAGTTTTCCTTGTATAAGTCTTTATGTCCCTGGTTATGTTTATTCCCAGGTATTTTATCTTTTGGGGGACTATTGTAATCTATATTGTTTTCTTGATTTCCATTTCAGAGTCCCTCTTGTTAGTGTAAAGGAACCCAACTGATTTTTGTGTGTTGATCTTGTACCCTGACGCTTTGCTGAATCCTTCTATTAGCTCCAATAACTTCCTTGTGGAGCCTCTGGGATTTTCTGTATATAGTTTCACTTCTTCCTTTTCAGTTTGGATATCCTTTATTTCCCTTTCTTGCCTTATTGCTCTGGCTAGGACTTCTAGTACTGTATTCAACAAGCGTGGTGATAATGGGCATCCTTGTCTCATTCTCAAGGGGAATGCTCACAGTCTTTCTCCTTTGAGAATAAATTTGGCTATTGGTTTTACATATATGCCCTTAATTATGTTGAAAAATTTCCCTTCTTTTCATATTTTGCTGAGAGTTTTTATCAGGAGATGGTGTTGAATTTTATCAAATGCCTTTTCTGCATCAATTGAGATGACCATGTGATTCTTTTCATTCATTTTATTTATGTGGTGAATTATACTGATTGATTTTTTTAATGTTGAACCATCCTTGCATCCCTGGTATGAATTCCACCAGATCATGATGTATTATTTTTTTGATATGCTGTTGAATTATTTTGGCTCAAATTTTGTTAAGAATTTTTGCATCTATATTCATGAGAGATATTGGTCTGTAATTTTCCATTCTTTGTGCTGCCTTTGTCTTATAGAGTTGCTATGAGTTAGAAGCTATTCAGCAGCAATGGTTTGCCTGGCTTTTGTGTCAGGATTATGCTCTTCATAGAATGAATTAGGGGGTGTTCCTTTCTTTTCTATGTTCTGAAATAGTTTGAGTAGAATTTGTGTCTACCGTTTTCTGAACGTTTGGTAGAATTCTCTAGTGAAGCCATCCAGTCCATAACTTCTTTTTTTGGTGGGGGGGGGGGATTTTTGTGTGTGTATGTGACATCTCTTAACTTCTTTTTTATTTTTAAAAACTTTTATCCTTTTCACCTTCCATTTCTCTTAAGACATTATTTATTTTATGTATTTGCTTTTGTGTTTTTTCTACTTTAGTTTTCATGTACAAAATTAAACTTCAATGTTATTTCAGGACTTGCATAATTTTCTTAAGGTTGCTAGCTCATTTTGAAATAGTATTCCACAGTTTTGATAGCTTTGGAGCCTGTCTTTCTGGCATGTCTTCATTTTCTGTAGGGATGCTATTCTGCTGTTTATTCCTTTTTTTTTTTTTAATAATACTTTTGTGTAAGATTTGACCTGAATACACACCTCCACAGGGAGGCCTCTTCCTCTAGTTCCCTCACCAATCCTCTCTAAGAGGAGAGTAGTCTTGGATGGGAGTCCTTTAACAAAATGTGCATTTTTATGTGAATTTAGTTTTCCTGAATTTTTTTTTTTTTAATTTTTAGGAGGAGAATTAGTATATATAGCTTTTCTTACTTCATACTGTTCCCTCTTCTGTTGTTTCACATAGTGTTAAGAAAAAAATATGGCAGCTTACTTTTGAGATGTCCTATTTCTGTTCCCCTCCTCCACCTGTGTCTATATTTATTTCTGTAATTTTTCCTTTCCTTTATTTCTGTAATCTCTATCCCAGTCAATTTTGATCACACTCCCAGGAGTGGAGTCCTGGAAGAGTTCATCGAGAGTTCATAGAGCCTACACAGCTTTGGCTTCTTACCACAGACCCTTTGTATGCACTTTTTAGAGTGAGAAAACTACTTAGTCTCAGCTGTTGCTCTCAAATTGGCCATCTGTGCTTTCCAGTGAATACCTGTTGGATATTTTGCTGTTTTCTTCTCAGGTCCATCAGATGCCCTGTTGCTTCCCTTTGCTTTCTGTAGTACAAAAAACGCTGATAAAATGCATGTTTTGTGGCTATGGGTGGTTTTATCCACTGGTTTGAATGTTGGGGTTCAGGAGGATACCTTGTCACCTGGTTTGTTGTAAATGTCAGTTTTTGATTTTGCTTTTTAGTTTCTCTGTTTTGTTTTTCTTTCTTTTCCTTTTTTTTCTGTGAGGCATTGGGAAGATGTCCCTGCAGCTGCCATCTTCCTAGAATCCCCCAGCAGTATTTTCGGCTGATAGAAGGCAGGGCTCATTGTTAAACCCCCCACAGCACTTCATAGGTTGTCCTGTGTATAACATAGATTGATAAATGTTTGTGGAATAAAATAAAACAGTCCATCTCTGGATTAGAACCCCAGCCTGTAAACAGGCAGAAATGTGCTTTTGCTGACTCATCCTATTTCCAAGGAGAATTGCCGTTCATTAGGATGGTGGGGACACATGATCTAGTCCTGGTCCTTGGGAATTTCTCCCTCAAGTAGGGGGAGGGTGGCTCTCGGCTGCATATTTCTTGGAGATGAGTTGCAAATGTTTTATTTGCTTTTAGAATTCACTGCTGCCACTATGAACCAGGGCTTTGAACAGGTTTGTTCTGGTTCAAACCCATGCTGAGAATTTGCATTTCTAACAAGTTTCTAGGCAATGCTAACTGCTGGTTAGGTTCCAGTTCTAAGAACCACTAGTAGAGCAGTGGTTCTAAAAAATTATTATACATGAGAATCACCTAGGGATCTTGTTAAACTGTAGATTCTGATTCAGTATGTCTAGAGTGGAAATGCAAATTCTCTGCAGGGGTTCAAACCAGAACAAACCGATTTGAAGCTCTGCTTTGAACAAAACCAGGATGGAAAGTAGTTGGGCAAGCTTGTGACTCTCAGTACCTTTGTCTATTAAAGTACTTTATATAGCACTGACTTGTCTGATTCTTTGTATAGATTCCTAATTAAAAACAGTTTTCAACCCAATAAAAAGCTTCACCCAGGCTAATATAGATAGACAACTCCTTGGTGGCCTCTTCCTTTGTCCTCTCAGGCATGATAGCTTCAGGGTTAAGTTCCTGCCTCCTTCAGCAGGACCACCCACTGAAACATTTAATGAAAAAAAAATGAGGAGAACAGTATTGTTTCTTGGAGTAATTACAAGAGACATTTAATGCAACCTTTACTGCCATAGCAGGCCTTTTGAAATGCAGAATATTGGGGAAGATTTAGCCAAGATCAGTGACTGCCTTAGCTGTTGAGTCATATTAATAATGCCATATTTCTGCCTCTAAAGTTCATTAAACTTTTGTTCAAGAAACTTATCCCTGGGACTTATGCTTCTTAGTCTTTCAGTTTTTTAGACTGTAACTCAAGTGGCTGTGGCCCTGGGCAAAATTGTAATGAAATAAGCAACTTCCCCTTTGAATCTCCCTGTTCCCAGAAGACCATTATATCCTGGGTGTTGGAGGCACACAAGTCTATTTTTGCATTTGTTAGGATTCTTAAAAAAAAAAAAAAAGGTTTTTTTTTTTTTTTTTTCCTTAGATACTGGGAATTCTGCATGCAAATAAACAATACTTCTGGTAGACACATTTGAGGACTCAAACTATACCTTACCATTTCAGGAAACTCCCTGTCTTCCTCAAAAGTTACATGTGAATGATTTTTATTTGACTCAGGTTAAATATACTTGGGGAGCCATCTACTTAAAGTGACTATTAAGAAAATCATTTTGTTAAGTAAATAATTCTTCTGAAATGTAAAAGTGACCTCCCAATTAATCTGTTCTAGAATTTCAACTTTCAGTATCACACTGTCATCTCTCAAGACAAAACTGTATTTTTTCTTCCCATTGCCTTGCCCTTCATATCCTCATATAATTTCCTTCACATGAGGTATGTGGTTTCTCTTTCCCTAATTTCCCACGTGATTATTTGAATCTCTTGCTCCCAAGGAAGCTGAAGAAAAATCCTGGATTTGGGTGTGAGAGAGACCTGGGTTCCCACTCCAGCTTTGCCCTAACTAGCTGTGAAACTTTGATAAATTAGGTAACCTCTAGCAGTTTTCTCACCTGTAAAATGAGTATAAAAATTCCTGTATCACTAGTTGCCAGCAGGATTAATGTAATAACATAAATAAAGCACTTGGTACCTGGCTAAGTATAAAAAAAAAAAAAAAGTATAGATGCTCAAAAAAATAATTGAGGGAACTACTACTCTTGTCAATGAAAATTCAACCTCTTGCCAAAGAGAAATACTTTGTGATCCTAAACCCCTACCCTCTCTGGGTGAAATTTCATCCCTTTCTCTTTCTGTGTTGTTGAAGACATTTCTCAATACAAATTTATGTACAGTTAACTAAAACAAATCAGAAATACCATTCGGTTACGCCATAAGCAAAGAAATCCAAACCAAAAAACGTGAGTGGTGGGTTGGTAGGGGGTGGTGGGGGCAGATGGGCATTGGGACATCTTTTCCTTCCCATTTCTGATTTTTTCATGCCTCATCTGTTTTGTTGTCATAGATGTGCCTGGTTCTTTTCGTAGAGATAGACACCACTCATAGCCAAGCAGTCCCCTTAGAGTCCAGGATCTACAGAGAGACTCGTTTTTCCCTCCTCCCCCATCAGTCCTCCCCAAGAGGAGATGGTCTTAGATGGGGGCCCTTTTGAAAAATATTGCTTCAGAGACTAGAAGATCATGCTTATATGTGCTGGTCCTGATTTTTCTCTTGGCCTTCTGTCCCTTCTTTTTTCCTTCTTGTTGATTTTTAAGCACAGTTCACCTCACCAACCTGTGCTCTTCCTAATTTACCCCACCTCTTCTGGTCCCCAACTCTTCTGCTGTCCCTGCTCCTGCCTCCCCTTCCCAATATACTCAGTTGCTGCTTAAATGTCATTTTTGAAACAACAGAAGGACATGCTGTTTTTGCAGCATCTTGGGAAAAAATTTATTTTTGATCCATTCGGTGGTAAGTGTACCCACAAGAAATGTATTCAGGGACCCTCTCCAGACTCTTTCACTGGTGTGGTTCATATTTGGTGGTTGGTTATAAAACAAGTAAAGTATCCCCCCCCCCATCCCCACCCCAAAATTTCCATTCTCCTATCATTTTTATCCTTCTTCCTAAGATTACTTTGCCTTTCAGGTAATTCTGTATTTGACACACACCAGTTTCTAATTTATTTTCAGGCTGGGGCATCCATCTCAATCTGGCCCATTGAATGAGGTTCTAGGGAAAATTGTGAGGGAATATGGCTCAATTCTTTGGGCCATAAAATGGAAGGAAGGGCTTGAGATACTTTGTCCCCCCCTTGATCCATAGGACCAATAGAGCATGAGAAGAATCTGTCAAATTGGGTGTGTGAGGACTTTTCCAAACATGCTTCACCTTTCCGGACTTAAAACCTCCTCAGAGGACTGGGAACTCACAGTTCCTTTAGGTCTTTCTTTGCCTCTCTCCTGCAGGAGCTACCATGTTCTATCTTACACTGTAATCATGTATATTCACAATTTATTGTTCTACCTAGACTGTAAAGTTTTTTAGAAGAGCCAAATCTGATTCTGATTTGTGTCCCCCAGTGTCTAGAACAGTGCCTTGTAGATGCTAAATGTTTGCACACACACTTAATCCTTCACTGAGGGTATGAGGAATAAGCAAAGAGAAGTGGTTACTTTCTCCAGACCTCATTCTGGACAAATGCCTTCTTTTATTTTCTGAAATTGGCAATGCTCTGTTGCAGAAATGGCACACATACACACTTGTATTATCTTTTAAAAACCCAGAGATCCTTTGCTTATTACTGGAGGTCCAGATAAGCAATTATGTTATGAATTAGAATTTTAATTAGTTTGTTAAAAAAAAATTTACTTGCCTGGCTCTAGTTAAAAGTTTCACAGCTAGTTAGGGCAAAGCTGGAGTGGGAACCCAGGTCTCTCTCACACCCAAATCCAGGATTTTTCTTCAGCTTCCTTGGGAGCAAGAGATTCAAATAATCACGTGGGAAATTAGGGAAAGAGAAACCACATACCTCATGTGAAGGAAATTATATGAGGATATGAAGGGCAAGGCAATGGAAATAAAAAATACAGTTTTGTCTTGAGAGATGACAGTGTGATACTGAAAGTTGAAATTCTAGAACAGATTAATTGGGAGGTCACTTTTACATTTCAGAAGAATTATTTACTTAACAAAATGATTTTCTTAATAGTCACTTTAAGTAGATGGCTCCCCAAGTATATTTAACCTGAGTCAAAATACCTGGTTGCAATATAGTGACCCAGATCATCCCTGCCCATTTGAGTTATTCAGTCATTAGGATCAATGAACACCCCTAGTGGGATTTTTGCTGCCTGTCAGGACCTTCAGAGCAAGCTCCTTAAACCTGGAAGGTGTCAGAGGACCCTTAATGCAGGAATAGTTCAGGAGATACTGTTAAGATTCAACATCTTACCTGGTAGGTCTCCTTCTAGCTTCTTTTGCTTGGTCTATCCTCCTGTTTACTTTTGACATCCCTAGAGAGGAATTGTGGGGCCATGAACAGAAACTACCCTACTTGCCTCCCAGTGATCCTAAGAACTTGGAGGAAATGAAAAACAGCTCAATTTTCACACAAAAAAGTCAAGAATTCATGTTCTAATGAGTTGTTTTTACATTCCACTTGACAGAATTCTAACAATTTGATATTTGCAGTATAAATGACCTTTTATACTGTGCCCTTATTGACTTTCAATAGGTCTAAATTGTTGTGTGAAATTTGGGCAGAGGCTTCAGTCCCTCCTCAGGTGGGCAAGCTAAACATTATCTATAATGGAGATCAGCAGTAATTATCACGCCCTCTTTTTTTTTTTTTTCTTACTTTGTTTTGGGGAATTTGTAGATGAAGAAACACTGAAGTTGTTGACTTTGTGTGTGCAGGTCTTTCCTAAACTCTGAGCCCTACTTCCTGACATAGAATTCATTGATAAAAATCTACTCAGAGTTAGGCTCCTTATTTAGCACTACCTATTTGTTTATATATTTTATTTGTACCTCTCTGTTGAATAACAAGTTTGAGATTCTCTTTATCTGCTTTTTTCCTCACCTTTAAATTTCTCAGCCAGGTTAAGCTTTGCCAAACAGGCAGATACGTGAAGCAAATTTCAAATTTAGAAGCTTTTCCCTGTGCTGACTTCTCTGACCCTTCCTGGTTTTCTGAAAAGCAACCAAAAAGAAAGAAGAGTAGAAACTGGAAGAAGGGAACTTCCAGCTAATTATCATCTTTTCACCCTCTCTCAGCTCAAAAAAAAAAAATTTTTTTTTTTTTTTTCCTCAGCTCAGACTACTGTTCCTAATTTCCTGACCAGCTTGTGCCCCTCCCCTGCTCCCTGGGAGCATCTGTGGTGGTTTCAAATTGAGCTGCATACCTGCTGCTCTGAATTTCCAACATACCATACCAGTTGGTTTGCCAAACAGTGAACTGCCAGCCATCTGCCTTTCAAGTCAGAATTTACATTGTTTCATCTTAAAATAACGCCTTCGGAATTGCAAGCCACTCTATGCATCAGGTTTTAAAATTGACAATCAGCCAGAATTAAAAACAAATACCAAATGGGCATTAAAAGAACATGGGGGAAGGGAGGGGTTGGCATTGACAGTTTATTTTTTCAGCATTTTTACCTGATTTTCCACCAAAATAGCCGTGGCGCTTAATTTTATCTGCAACAGCAAGAACTACTTACAGACTAAGAACATGAACTTTTTACTTGCCTGCCTCTAGTTAAAAGAGGATACAGAATCACAGGACTGACTGGAGAAATTGTCTGAGCCCCAGCGAGAATGAATCTCTTCATAATCTCTGACTGTAGGGAAGGAAGACATGTCTTAGCCTCTTCTTGTCAGGCTTCCTCAATGTTCAGATTAGAAGGTTGAGACATGGAAAGGTGAAATGTCTTGTTCAAGGTCACATGCTGCTGGACAGTAGAATGTCCTGCCCTGCCAAGGCTTGAGTGCCCCTTCACAGTAGAACCAAGCAGCAACAGAATGACCATTTGTCATGAAGCCATAGAAAGGACACCTCACTGATATGGAATTTGGTACAAATGAGTCTTAAAATGCCCATTGTGACTCCAAAATTCTTTAGTTCTATATTTTTAGTTTAGTACATAAAACAATGGTGATTATGATGATACATTTTTTAAAAAATAATATTTTATTGAGTTTTTGGTGAAAGTTTACATAGCAAGTTAGGTTCACATTTGACAATTTCCACACAAATTGTTCAGTGGCATTAGTTACATTTATCACAATGTGTCAACATTCTCTTTAATTGTGTTCTGTTTGTCCCATTTCCAGTACTCTAGTTTCCCTGCCCCTTGTCTTCTTATCTTTGCTTTTAAGTAATTGTTGATCTTTTGGTCTCATACTGATGGTTTTTAAGTAGGGCACCGATCTTATGGGTAATATCCTTTATTTTGTGTGTCACTCTACTATTTCTCCAAAAGGTGATCTCAGGTGATAGGCTTGGTTCTAGGTTTAAAGTGCCCCAGGGTGATAGTCCTCTGTCCTCTACTGTTTCAGTTTGTCTGGCTTTTTTTTTTAAATGAGAATTTGAGTTCTGCTCTACATTTTTCTCCCATTCTATCTGGGACTATCTCTTGTGACCTTGGTCAGAACGGTCAGTGGTGGTAGCCAGACACCATCTAGTTCTTCTGGTCTCAGGGCAGATGAGGTTGTAGCTCATGTAGACTTGTTTCTTCTCTAAGCTTTTGATTACCTTCTTACTGTTTTGCTCCTGGCAAGCAGAGACCTGTAGTTGTGTCTCAGATGGCTGCTCCCAAGCTTTCAAGACCCCAGACACTACTCACTTCACTTAGATGTGGTTCATGATTTTTGTGAACTATGGTATGCCAGTTGACTGAGTTATCCCATGAGACTATGGTCCTAAGCTTTCAGACCCGGAAAACGAATCTTAGAAGGTATTTGGTTATGTCTGAGGAGTATATGTACTTGTATCTTCAATGACTATATATGCCTGCACCCACATATTTGTATTTACACATTTTTATAAAGACTTCTCTCTGTTCTCACCTAGGTACACCCTTGTACCTACCTACTGATATACCTATACCCATCTATTTGTGCTCAAACACTCATTTTTACCTTGGTTGTGCTGTGCTTACTACATCCACATTTGATGCCGCTGTTCCCATCACCAAAAATAACACGTCTCTGTGGTCTGAAGTGTACTTTACCCCCCTCCCCTCCCTCATAACAGCTAGTGAATATTGGCCTTTCTATATTTATTTATTCATGTCTTCTTATAAAAGAGGGATCATAGAATATTTGTCCTTATATGCTTGACTTAGTTCCCCTAGCATTATACTCTTCAAACCCAGATGATGATACATTTTTAAAGCTTAAAGTAGTCTTAACTCATTTTTACAGAATGAGTCATTTTAACCTCTTTTCCTGCCCCCAGGCTTGAAAATCTGATCAGAAGAGTAGAAATTAAAAAATAATAATAATTCAAATTTGAAATCACGATCAAATGCAGCACTATCATCTGATTTACTGAAAAGTGTTTTCCTTTGCAAAATCAGAAGATGAAACAGTGATTCCCCTCCAGGGACTGTAGGTGTTGGTCTGCAGAAACACTGGAGTGGAGACTGCTGGATGCAGCGGAGGGGCTGCAAAACCTATCACTTAGGCCAAATCCAATTCAACATGGCCTCTCCCCTGATTTCTTCTAGTGATGGAACTATTTAAGTGTGAATTTAAAAGCTTGCAAAGATATCTGCATAAATGCAATTTTCAAGATACGCTCTGTGTGATAAAAGATAAAAGCTCTTTCATAAAGCAGTTCTGTGAGAGAGTTTGTATCTGACCCTGAGTTATAGTTGTTACTAAGGGAAACATGTAGAAAGTGTGGTTTTATTTAAATGAGTTAAAATTTTTTTTTTTTTTTTACATCTCAAGATTCCCCTTGGCAGGAGGGGTGTTTCTCCCTTAAGGAAGAGTGGAACATCACTTTCTTCTATGTAGTAGCGGATTGGTGGTGTTTGCTGCCCCATAGAGGCTTGTACACATCTGTCACCACTTTTTCTTTCTTCTGCCTGGAAGATGGGACAGTAAACTCTGAAGGCTGGGAGAAGGGTCTTCTAGTCATTTTAATAGCCAGAAAAACAAAGTAAGCTTCCACTTTAGTGGGCTCTAATAGCTTAGAAAGAAAACAGAATTGTATGGTTGTAGGGACAGCTGTGTCAACAGGGATCATATCCCACAGGTGCATTGAAACAACTGGCATGAAGTCCAAAAACAAAAAAAGCAAGTGTCAGAATCCAAACCAAGGATTCAAAGGGAGTTTGAGATAAACTCTGCATTTAGTTTTTTTTTTAGTTTTTAGGGGAGAAGTTATGTTAAGTAGTGATTGGTTGAGTGATTAAGGGTGACTAGTTAAGGTAAGATTTATGATTTTTAATACTTCCTTATATTAAAAAAAAAAAAAACACCAGTTACTATTAAATCGATTCAGACTCATGGTGACCCCGTCTGTGTCAGAGTAGAACCATGCTCCATGGGGTTTTCAATGTCTGATTTTTTTTTTTAATTCTTTTTTTTTGTACTTTAGATGAAGGTTTACAGAGCAAACTAGTTTCTCATTAAACAGTTAGTACACATATTGTTTTATGACATTGGTTAACAACACGACATGTCAGCAGTCTCCCTTCTCGACCTTAGGTTC
Source organism: Loxodonta africana (assembly GCF_030014295.1). NCBI lineage: Eukaryota > Metazoa > Chordata > Mammalia > Proboscidea > Elephantidae > Loxodonta > Loxodonta africana. Next base: position 41,940,673 of record NC_087360.1, on the reverse strand, counting down.
CCTATTACCAGCTTTCCTGCCCCCTCCTGCCTTCTAGTCCTTGCCCCAGGGCTGGTGTGCCCCTTTAGTCTCATTTTGTCTTATGGGCCTGCCTAATCTTTGCCTGATGGGTGAACCTTGGGAGTGACTTCATTACTGAGCTAAAAGGGTGTCTGGGGGCCATACTCTCGGAGTTTCTCCAGTCTCTATCAGGCCAGTAAGTCTGGTCTTTCTTTTTGAGTTAGAATTTTGTTCTACATTTTTCTCCAGCTCTGTCCAGGACCCTCTATTGTGATCCCAGTCAGAACAGCCAGTAGTGGTAGCTGAGCAGCATCTAGTGGTACTGGACTCAGTCTGGTGGAGACTGTAGTAGATGTGGTCCATTAGTCCTTCGGACTAATCTTTCCTTTGTATTTTTAGTTTTCTTCATTCTACCTTGCTCCTGAAGTGGTGAGCCAGTATCTGATTTTTTGGAAGTAGATTGTCAGGCATTTCTCCTAGTTGCCTCTGGGTAGACTTGAAGGTACCAACCTTTTGGTTAGCAGCTGAGCGTGTTTACCAGTTAAACAACTCAGGAACTCCTATTGCCTTATATTAAGTTGTAAAAACTAAAATGTTTTTTCAAATACTGTTGAAATTGTAGCTCTTATTCATGAAGAAATCTATTATTTTTAAAGGAAAGAAAAATAGATTTCTAGCTCCTTTCTAGCTAGTAATTCTAGACAGAGCTTGCTTGGATCATGGCATGATCATGACACTTCTGAGTGCCTTAATTGCAGACAAAGTACCTAAAGAAGCAGAACTAAAATTTCAAAGGAGCCGTGGTGGCATAGTGGTTAAGATCTCAGGTTGCTAACCAAGAGGTCAGTGGTTCAAATCCACTAACTGCTCCTTGGAAACTGTATGAGGCAGTTCTACTCTGCCCTATAGGGTTGCTATGAGCTGGCACACAAAAACAAAATTTCAAACTAAATATAATTACAACTAGCTAAATCCTATCTATTAAAAATGACCTTATCTATAGTGTACAATTTATTATGAGACCCAAATAATAGGATGTCATCTTTTGACATTTGCTTGCCTTTGGATACATGGTGCTTTATCCATCAAAAGTTCATCAGAAATTAAGTAAAGGCAAGGTAAAAATATGTTTTTGTTAGGTGCCACAAACTAGTTTCCAACTCATAGCAACCCTATGTACAACAGAATGAAATGAAAGATTTAAAAAATTATTACAGATTTAAAATATATCAAAATTTGCTTTTAGAAAGAAAACTTGTTAAAAATTGGACATAGATAAAAATAATTATTAATGTGTGGTAGGTAATGGTCATTATACTATTTATGATGCATTTTTGATGGTTCGGTAATGTATTTAACTTAATTGGGGCCTATTAGTCAAAAATGTTTAAAAACAGTCATAGGGACAAAAATACACATTTGACAATTATTTTTCAGTTTACCAGATTTAAAAGCACCCTTACATAATTTGTAACAGAAAGGAAAGGAAGAACAACCACCCATTCATTTTCTTATGAGTCTATGAAACTATTAGTTAATAACTAAGTACCAACATATGCAAAATTATAATATACTGATTGTTGGTGCACACTTGCTGTGGCATATAAGTTCTGTTCTTGTTGAGGTAGAAATTTGATTTTGAGTCCTCAGTAAGGGTAGACAGGGTCAGCTTCATAAACTTTTGTTTTGTCATTTTAAAAAATAATATTTTGTTGTGTTTTTGATGAAAGTTTATACAGCAAAGTAGGTTTCCTTTTCATAGTTTCTATACATATTGTTCAGTGATATTGGTGACATTTTTCATGACATGTCAACATCTCATTATTTCTCTTCTGGTTGTTCTGTTTCCATAAATCTAGTTTCCCTGTCCTCCTTACCTTCTCGTCTTTGCTTTAGGGTACTGTTAACCATTTGGTCTCACACAGATGATTTTTTTTAAAAGAAGCACAGTATTCATGGGTGACGTTGTTTATTTGATGAGTCAATCTGTTATTTAACTAAAAGGTGACCTCCGGGAGGGGTTTCAGTTCAAAGTTTAAAAAGTATCTCAAAGCGATAGTCTTGGGGGTACCTCTAGTCTTAAATAGTCCAGTAAAGTCTGGCCTTTTTTTTTTAGGAATTTGAGTTTCATTCTGTACTTTTCTCCCATTCTATCTGGGACCATCTATTAGGTCCCTGGTCAGAATGGTTGGCAGTGGTAGCTGGGCACTATCTAGTTCTTTTGGTCTCAGTATAGATGAGGCCATGGTTTGTGTAGACTATTAATCCTACAGACTAGTTTCTTCTTTGAGTCTTTGGTTTCCTCCTTTCTCTTTTGCTCCAGACAAGTAGAGTCCAATAGTTGTATCTTAAATGGCTGCTTCCCAGCTTGTAAGACCCCACTACTCACCAAACTAGACTGTAGAACTTGAACTTTATACTTTGTACTTTCGATGAAGATTTACAGAGCAAACTAGTTTCTCATTAAACAGTTAGTACACATATTGTTTTATGACATTGGTTAACAATGCCATGACATGTCAACACTCTCCCTTCTTGACCTTGGATTCCCTATTACCAGCTTTCCTGTCCCCTCCTACCTTCTAGTCTTTGCCTCTGGTCTGGTATGCTGGTATGCCCCTTTAGTCTTATTTTGTTTTATGGGCCTGTCTAATCTTTGGATGATGTGACTTCATTACTGAGCTAAAAGGGTGTCTGGGGGCCATACTCTCGGGGTTTCTGCATTCTCTCTCAGGCCAGTAAGTCCGGTCAATTGACTGAGTTACCCCATGAGACTATGGTCCTAAGACTTCAAACCCAGTAAACCAATCTTATGAGGTGTTTGGTTATGTCTAGGAAGTATCCGTAACGGTGCCCCCTAGATGTTTTATTATATTTATGCAGCACATATGTATTATATACATATGCCTACAGATACATGTATACTTGCAGGTTTTGTCATTCTTTTGTTTTATGGTTTAATAGTAGCCAATATTTGTATCATGTTTTGGAATTGTGAAGTTCTTTCAAATTTCATTTTCATTTTTCCAACCACTAGATAGTTATTACCTTTGCTTTAAAGATGAGGAAACCATTATATTCGTAGAAATTGAAAGACTGCCCAAGATCATATAGCCTGTAAGTGGCACAGGTGGAATGTAAATCTAAGTTTTCTGGCTGTAAACATCATATTTTACTACATGGCACTGCTTTCCAAGAGAAAATAAGAATTATTCCTCAAGATAAAAATCTTTGATTCTGTTACATATGTGGTGTAGCTGTGGCCAGTCAAAAAATAACAAGAGAATAACACGATTGTCTCGAGTTACCAAGGGAAGAGTTTTCACATTTAAACTGTTAGATCTAATCTTTTCTTTTAATAAAATATTTGTTCTAATTCATTCATTTATTCATTCAATAGTAAATACTGAAAGAGTGCCAATCATATCCTCCGCACTGTCAGGACAAAGAACAAAGACTTGGCTCCTGGCCTTAAAGAGCCCACATTTTGATGAATTGTAATGTGCTCCTACTTTTTCTGAAGCCCTTTTCTGTTCTTTGCCATCTCCAGTCCGTGTCTGTACCTAGAATACCAAGGGAATGGCATTGCTTGTCACTATAAAGAACGGAGAAAATGTACTCTGTTAAAAACGCCATACAGATTTCACTAAAAAGAGCTTGTTGGTCAGCGTTTGTACTGGCATATGGATTCGTTCTCTTGCCAAATGAGTCAGTCAAAATGGAACACTGATGTAAAAATGTCGTGGCAGAAGGTCAGAGGTCCTTCACTAACTTCAGGAGAAAGAGAAAATCACCAACAGCATCAACAGCCCAAAGCTGATTCCTATGAGGCAAAGGTCAGACATACCTCTACCCTCCAAACTTTTTAATAATTCTGACACCAGCTGTCCCTTCCACAGCACTCTCTACTCCTCTGCTGGGTTCAATAACGCACTGCAATGGCTACACAGAACTCAACAGACCATACTCACAGTTATGGGGTTTATTTGGGAAGTAACAGGTTACAATTCAGGATTAGGAATGACCCAGGATACAGTTCTTTGACCAGGACAGCCTCTTCTAAGCTGTGCCCGCAGGTAGACCTCTCTCTAGCCCTCAGCCTCTCTGGCCTTCAGCCTCTCAGTTCCTTGGCCTGGCCTCTGCCCTGCTCAGGCAAGTGTTACAAAGCACTTTAGCTCCACGAATAAGTGCCTAGGGGTGCCCAACTCCACCAGGAAACCTCCTGCTCCAAGGTGCTCAGCTCTCTTGCTCCAAGGGTCTGCGAGCCTCGCTGTGCCAAGTCCCTAAAGACACCCCACTCTGCCAGGAAGCCTCCTGCCCAAAGGTGCTCAGCTTTCTCCTTCTGTGAGTTGGTAAGCCTAGCTCTGCCAATAAGTGCCTGGGACATCCCACTCCACCAGGAAGCCTCCTGCCCAAAGGTGCTCAGCTCTCTTACTCTATGAGATGGCACACCCACTGTAACCACCTTGCTCCGTGGGCCTGGAAGCCCACTGCACCCTCTCACAACAGTCTCCTGGTTCTGCTGCCACTGTTTCTCTGATACTGTTTCTTGCTGTCTTGCTCTGTCTTTGATGTTTCAGCTCTCTATCTCTGTCTCCTGGATCTAGGAGGTTCTCAGCACAGGGATTCCAGGTCCAAAGGACGTGCCCCACTTCCATCTCTTTTTGGTGGTAGTGAGGTCCTACCTTTCCACCTCTGAGATGGCTCGTTTTAAGCCTAATGGGATGGCAAAATTGACAAATCCCCTTGTTAGGCTTCCATATACCTTATTTGCATGCTCCCACCCCTACAAGAACCAAACTTGGTCTCAAACATCAAGCAGCTAAAGCAGAAGGAAGAACTGGTGAAGTAAAAGAACTGAACAGAATATTTCAAAGGGTGGCTCAACAAGACAAAGTAAAGTATTACAATGACAGGTGCAAAGAGCTGGAGATAGAAAACCAAAAGGGAAGAACATGCTTGGCATTTCTCAAGCTGAAAAAACTGAAGAAAAAATTCAAGCCTTGAGTTGCAATAGTGAAGGATTCTATGGGGAAAATACTAAACAACAGAGGAAGCCTAACAAGAAGATGGAAAGAATACACAGAGTCATTATACCAAAAAGAATTAGTCGATGTTCAACCATTTCAAGAGGTAGCGTATGATCAGGAACCGATGGTACTGAAGGAAGAAGGCCAAGTTGCACTGAAGGCATTGGTGCAAAACAAGGCTCCAGGAATTGACGGAATATCAATTGAGATGTTTCAACTAATGGATGCAGCCCTGGAAGTGCCCACTCATCTATGCCAAGAAATATGGAAGATAGCTTCCTGGCCAACCAACTGGAAGAGATCCATATTTATGCCTATTCTCAAGAAAGGTGATCCAACTGAATGAGGAAGTTATCGAACAATATCATTAATATCACACAGAAGCAAAATTTTGCTGAAGATCATTCAAAAGCGGCTGCAGCAGTTTATCGACAGGGAGCTGCCAGAAATTCAGACCAGATTCAGAAGAGGACATGGAACCAGGGATATCATTGCTGACGTCAGATGGATCTTGGCTGAAAGCAGAGAATACCAGAAAGATGTTTACCTCTGTTTTACTGACTATGTAAACGCATTCAACTGTGTGGATCGTAACAAATTATGATAACATTACAAAGAATGGGAATTCCAGAACACTAAATTGTGCTCATGAGGAACCCGTACATAGATCAAGAGGCAGTTTTTTGGACAGAACAAGGGGATACTGAGTGGTTTAAAGTCAGGAAAGGTGTGCGTCAGAGTTGTAACCTTTCATCACAACTATTCAATCTGTATGCTGAGCAAATAGTCTGAGAAGCTGGACTATATGAAGAAGAATGGGGCATCAGGATTGGAGGAAGACTCATTAATAACCTGCATTATGCGGATGACACAACTTTGCTTGCTGAAAGTGAAGAGGACTTTGATGAAGATCAAAGACCATAGCCTTCAGTATGGATTACACCTCAACATAAAGAAAACAAAAATCCTCACAAATGGGCCAATAAACCACATCATGATAAATGGAAAAAAGGTTGAAGTTGTCAAGGATTTCATTTTACTTGAATCCACAATCAAAACCCATGGAAGAAACGGCCAAGAAATCAAATGACACATTGCATTGGGTAAATCTGCTGCAAAGGACCTCTTTAAAGTGTTGAAAAGCAAAGATGTCACCTTGAAGACTAAGGTGTGCCTGAGCCAAGCCATGGTATTTTCAATCACATCATATGCATGAGAAACCTGGACAATGAATAAGGAAGACTGAAGAAGAATCAACACTTTGAATTGTGGTGTTGGTTAAGAATATTGAAAATACCATGGACTGCCAAAAGAATGAACAAATCTGTATTGGAAGAAGTACAAACAGAATGCTCCCTAGAAGCAAGGATGGCGAGACTGTGTCCTAGATACTTTGGACATGTTGTCAGAAGGGATCAGTCCCTGGAGAAGGACATCATGCTTGGTAAAGTACAGGGTCAGCAGAAAAGAGGAATACCCTCAATGAAATGGATTGACACAGTGGCTGCAACGATGGCCTCAAGCATAACAACAATTGTAACGATGGCTGAGGATGGGCCACTGTTTCATTCTGTGGTACACAGGGTTGCTATGAATCAGAACTGACTCAATGGTACCTAACAATGACAACAACATACTCATGAAAGCATGTAAGCCAGCCACTTCATGCCTTTATCTCCTCTCATTTTAGGTAGCCAGTGTTTAAATTGCCCATCTCTATCAAACCAATACTCTGAGGAGACAAGTGTGTTCCTTGACCTAAAGAATCTTCTGTTCCATTTGGAACTTAGAGCATCTACATCGATAAGCAAAATTGAGTCCAGAGCAAGCCATCAAACTGTAGCAGTCTATACCCGCTCACGGTGTCAAGCATCTTTCTCATTATTTGGTCAAATTCTGGTCAGCTTATCCCTAGCGCTTCTGGGCTAGGTCAGTGGGTACCAGCCATAGGCTCTGGAGCCCACACATCTCCCTGCACTTCAGACCAGCCACCCCCTCCTCTCTCTCTCTCATTCCTAGCTCCTGTGTCAATGGACACCACCTGTAGGCTCAGGAGTCCACACAACTCCCTGCACTTCAGACTAGCCAGTTCTTTCTCTTTCATCTCTAGCCTCCATGGGCTAGGTCACCTGGTCCCAGGGGAACATGTCCAAACTCAGCCCATTTCTTCATTGCTGTACCTCCCTCACTTCCACTCATCTTGTGGCCCCAGGTGGTTACCTCAGGTGAGCATACCAGGCTGTCTACTCACTGGCTCCCTTTAACTTCCAGTCCTGGAAGTGGGTTCTGATGGGTACTGACTTTCCCTGCCTTGATGCATCCAACAGCAAACCACTTGCTCAAAATTCAAAAAGTAAAACAGTCTTTTTTTTTTTTTTCTGCAGGTCCTTCCTTCAAATGCAAATCTGCTCTTTCCATAGGCCTGCATATAATTTCAAATGCAAATTTCCTAACTGGAAAGATTCTGGGTGGGGCTCACATTTTCAACCTAACCCCTTAATGCACTATATACAGGGCTACTGCATTGAAATAAACAGCCTGTGTTTCTTTTGGGCAAACCTTCATTCCCCTTTTAGCATATCTAATCAAGCATTGGCCGAAGGTAGAGTTACATACTGTCTATAATCTATAATACCCAATATCATTTCCATTATACATTTAGGTCTGTTTTACAACACTAAGTAGGAAAAACATTTAATATCCCTAGGACATTCATAACCCCTTTTAAAACATTCAAGTTCTGTATTCTCTTCTCCACCCCTTGACTACCATTCATATGTGTATGGCCTTGGGCCTCTGGCTTGGTGGAACCAAAAGACCCTGGCACCTATCAATTATATTGTTTTATTGGCCTGGCTTTTGCCCCAAGCAACTCCAGATGCGTCTTTTGTGTATTCAGCTGCAATGCAACATCTCTTACTTTCCTTTCAGCTATTACAGAAAATAACCAAAGTAACCATTCAAGAATCAAAAGTTTTACTTCCCACACTCCTTTGTTCTTTCTGTTACAAATCCCCATGCTTCTGTGAGTCTGGAGCCATTGCAACTAATCCCGCTCCTGATACCAGCTATAAAAATGGTATAGCAGGGTGTTGGAGTTATTACCAGCATCAACACCCCAAAGCTGATTCCTATGAGGTGGAGGCCAGATATACTTCCACCCTCCAACCTTTTTACCAATTCCTGCACCATCTGTCCCTCCCATGGCACTCTCTACTTCTCTGGTGGGTTTGAGAATTTGTTGCAGTGGCCACACAGAACTCACAGAGCATACTCACAGTTATGGGGTTTATCAGGAAAGTAACAGGTTACAATTCAGGATAAAAAATGACTCAGGATATAGTTCTTTAATCAGGACAGCCTCTTCTCAGCTGTGTCCACAGGCAAGCATCCCTCTGGCCCCTGGCCTAATGGGTCTCGGGCCCCCTGGCGTCTGCTCTCCTTGGGCAAGTGTTACAAAACTCTTTAGCCTCACCAATAATGGCTGGGGGCACCCCACTCCACCAGTAAGCCTTGGCCTGAAGGCACTCAGCTCTCTCACTCCATGGGTTGGTGAGCCTAGCCCCACCAATAATTTCCCAGGGGCACCCCACTCCTCCAGGAAGCCTCCTGCCCAAAGGTGCTCAGGAATCTTGCTCCCTGAGTCGGCACACCTTCTATAACTGCCTTGCTCTGTGGGCCAGGAAACCCACCTCACCATCTTACACCAGTCTCCTGGTTCTGCTGCCACTATTTCTCTGCTGCTGTTTCTCACCATCTTGCACCGTGTCCAGTGTTACAACTCTCTGTCTCTGCCTCCTGGGTCTAGGAGATTGTCAGCACAGGGACCTCTAGTCCAAACGGTGTGCTCTACTCCTGTATCTTCTTCTAGGTGGTAGTGAGGTCCCTGCTTTCTGCCTCTGGGATGGCTTATTTTAAGCCTAGTGGGATGGAAAAACCCTCACTAGGGTTCCATACACCTTATTTGCGTGGTCTTACCTCCCCCCACAAGGGTACTATACACCTTATTCATATTATTAGCAAGCTGTCCAATCCCCTTGGTGGGTCTTATTTACATAGTCCCACCCAATGCTTCGGTGGGAGTTACAAGACCACAGCTAGAAAGGCCATATAAAAGCAACCCATTGCATGACAATTTATTTGAGCAAATATGTGTCAGTATTGTCCTGGAGAAAAATGGCATTGATTTTGTTTTGGGACACACCATCACACATATGAGTGCACACACACACTGGTTAGTCATTAGAAAATGTGTCTGAAGTATGAGCCAAATCTCCTCTCCATAATTTGAATCCTTTTCTGATTTTAGCCCGTCCTAAAAATGAAGATCATTTGCTCACCATCCTGTGCTAATGATTCTCCACCTGGTCATATCATCATCCCATAGGGACTTTTGCAAATTGTGCTTACCCACTGCACCATCTCTGCAACCCCAAATAAGAAACAGAACTGTCTGTGTCATGGTAGGTGATTGATAAAAACTTCATTCATCAGCTATTTTTAGGGTATATTATTTTGGGCACAAGATTCAGGAAGGAAATAAATACCAGAAGTCATTTGAAAGTCAGAAAGGAAGTAACTTGTCGTCTCAGCCTTTCAAAATGGTGCAAATCTAAGATTAGGGAAGTTCATATATTATGGGAGAAATCTATATTCATGTTATCTCCTTCATGTTGGACATGGAGCAGAGTGTCATCAGTCCCACACTTTCTGTGACCAGTGCCACGTTCCCCAATTTCCCTGACCCCAAACCGAAAAAAACAAAAAACCAAACCCATTGCCGTCAAGTCTATTCCAACTCATAGTGACCCTATAGGATAGAGTAGAACTGCCCCATAGGGTTTCCAAGCCTGTAAATCTTTATGGAAGCGGACTGCCACAACTTTGTCCTACAGAGCAGCTAGTGGGTTCAAACCTCTGACCTTCTGGTTAGCAGCCCAGCACTTTAACCAATGTGCCTCCAGAGCTCCTTTCCCTGACCCCACACATGATAACTATAAGATCAGCACATGCTTTCCGAAGATAGTCCCTGCATCTTGAGAGTGACTTAATTGCATCTTGTTCTCAGCTCTGTCCAAAAAAACAAACCAAACCACTGTTGAGTTGATTTTGACTCATGGTGACCCCATGTGTGTCAGAGTAGAATTATACTTCACAGGGTTTTCAATGGCTGATTTTTCAGAAGCAGATCTCTTGGCCTTTCTTCCAAGGCACCTCTGGTTAGACTCGAACTACCAACCTTTACGGTTAAGCAGCCAAGCACATTAATTAACCTTTTGTACCATCCAGGAACTACCCTCAGCTCTTTCCCTGGGCAAAAGTAAACAGCATCAAAGAGAAACATTCTTACCAGTTGGGAAGGGAGAAGAGGGATTGGCCATCTGGCCAAGACAGAGTTTAGACTCCCTTAGCGTTGCATTCAAGGCTGTACGCATTTTTGCCAGGCTGTCTTCCCTCTGCCTAACCCCTTTTATTGTATACCATAAGCCTCTTTGTTTTTTTTCATTGATACCTCTGTGCCTTTGTCTCAGTGTTTTCTGCTTCTTCCCCTGCCTTGCTCTTAGCTTACTGCCGGTGATGAGCTGTACAAGGAGAGCAAGTACCTCCTTCCTCTGTGGTCCATAGTATCACAGTTCTATTGTGCTATGTAGTGTTCTTGTGTGTCCACAACTGTCCTCTCCCAGCACTGCCTAGGAGGAAGCACCTGGCACACGTTAGGTACTCAGGAAGTTCTGCTGAAGGTTTGTTCGATTCCTGTTCCCGATTCTGTGATTCTATAGGGTTTCCACAATTCTTCTTTCCCTTTCCTCCTACATGTGAGGTTGAAGCGTACTTACGTAGAAGAGGCGAGAGCATAGCCAACTTGTTGCCAGATAATTTCAAAAATTTGAAGTTACTTTTATTGTTATTCAATAACAAATGTAGTCTGGAATGATGGAGCAGTCTGAACAGAACCTTGGCTTTGGAAGACTATTGTCGGCTCTTTGAACACAGGCAGTAGGCTCTACCACCTTTCACCTCAAACACTGCTCAGGGCTTTCTCACTGGGTGTCCTCGTCCCTGCTGGGCAGCTGCTGCTACATTAGCCAGAGGGGTCCAATTATGAATTAAGAAATAGACTATTACAATCGCAGGCCTCGTTGAGCTGAAAGTGATTGTAGTAATTTTCCAAATGAACTCCACAGAGATTATTTTCACCATGCTTACAAATAATATAAACAAATTCTTTATGCTTGTGTAGTGCTTTGTATTTATAATATGCTTGCACATATACCACTTTATTGTATTTTATTTCCCCACAATAAAGTTATAAGGGAAGTAGGGCAGATGCTCTATTTCCTACTTCTAGATTGATAGAATTTTGCAAGACTAATGACTTCTTCATTGCAAATACCTTCTTTAACCAACGTAAACGGCAATTATACACTTGGATCTCGCCAGATGGAACACACAGAAATCAAATTGACTACGTCTGTGGAAAGAGATGATGGAAAAGCTCAATATCATCAGTCAGAACAAGGCCAGGGGCCAACCGTGGAACAGACCATCAATTGCTCATATGCAAGTTCAAGCTGAAACTGAAGAAAATCAGAGCAAGTCAACGAGAGCCAAAATATGACCTTGAGTGTATCCCACCTGAACTTAGAGACCATCTGAAGAACAGATTTGATGCATTGAACACTGGTGACTGCAGATCAGACAAGTTGTGAAATGACATCAAGGACATCATCCATGAAGAAAGCAAGAGGTCACTGAAAAGACAGGAGAGAAAGAAAAGGCCAAGATGGATGTCAGACGAGACTCTGAAACTTGCTCTTGAGCATCAAGCAGCTAAAGGAAAAGGAAGAATTGATGAAGTAAAAGAACTGCAGATTTCAAAGGGCCTCTTGAGAAGACAAAGTAAAGTATTATAATGACACGTGCAAAGAGCTGGAGATGGAAAACCAAAAGGGAAGAACATGCTTGGCATTTCTCAAGCTGAAAGAACTGAAGAAAAAATTCAAGCCTCAAGTTGCAATAGTGAAAGATTCCATGGTGAAAATATTAAACGACGCAAGAAGCATCAAAAGAAGATGGAAGGAATACACAGAGTCATTATACCAAAAAGAATTACCCGATATTCAACTATTTCAAGAGGTGGCACATGATCAGGAACTGATGGTAACTGAAGGAAGAAGTCCAGGCTGCTCTGAAGGCATTGGCGAAAAACAAGGCTCCAGGAATTGATGGAATATCAAGTGAGATGTTTCAACAAACAGATGCAATGCTGGAGGTGCTCACTCATCTATGCCAAGAAATATGGAAGAGAGCTTCCTGGCCAACTGACTGGAAGAGATCCATATTTATGCCTATTCCCAAGAAAGCTGATCCAGCCAAATGTGGAAATTATAGGACAATATCATTAATATCACATGCAAGCAAAATTTTGCTCAAGATCATTCAAAAACGGCTACAGCAGTATATCGACAGGGAGCTGGCAGAAATTCAGGCCGGTTTCAGAAGAGGACATGGAACCAGGGATATCATTGCTGATGTCAGATGGACCCTGGCTGAAAGCAGAGAATACCAGAAGGATGTTTACCTGTGTTTGATTGACTATGCAAAGGCATTTGACTGTGTGGATCATAAAAACTATGGATAACACTGCGAAGAATGGGAATTCCAGAACACTTAATTGTGCTCATGAGGAACCAGTACATAGATCAAGAAGCAGTTGTTCGGACAGAACAAGGGGATACTGATTGGTTTAAAGTCAGGAAAGGTGTGCGTCAGGGTTGTATTCTTTCACCATACCTATTTAATCTGTATGCTGAACAAATAATATGAGAAACTGGACTGTATGAAGAAGAACGGGGCATCAGGATTGGAGGAAGACTCATTAACAACCTGCATTACGCAGATGACACAATCTTGCTTGCTGAAAGTGAAGAGGACTTGAAGCACTTACTAATGAAGATCAAAGACCACAGCCTTCAGTATGGATTACACCTCAACATAAAGAAAACAAAAATCCTCACAACTGGACCAATGAGCAACATCATGATAAACGGAGAAAAGATTAAAGTTGTCGAGGATTTCATTTTACTTGGATCCACAATCAACAGCCATGGAAGCAGCAGTCAAGAAATCAAAAGACGCATTGCATTGGGCAAATCTGCTGCAAAGGCCCTCTTTAAAGATGTCACCCTGAAGACTAAGGTGCGCCTGACCCAAGCCATGGTATTTTCAATGGCATCATATGCATGTTAAAGTGGACAATGAATAAGGAAGACCAAAGAAGAGTTGACGCCTTTGAATTGTGTTGGTGAAGAATACTGAATATACCATGCATTGCCAAAAGAACGAACAAATCTGTCTTGGAAGAAGTGTGGGCAGAATGCTCCTTAGAAGCAAGGATGGAAGACTGCATCTTACATACTTTGGACATGTTGTCAGGAGGGATGAGTCCCTGGAGAAGGACATCATGCTTGGCAGAGTACAGGGTCAGCGGAAAAGAGGAAGACCCTCAGCAAGGTGGATTGACACAGTGGCTGCAACAATGAGCTCAAGCATAACAACGACTTTAAGGATGGCACAGGACCGGGCAGTGTTTCATTCTGTTGTGCATAGGGTTGCTATGAGTTGGAACCGACTCGATGGCACCTAACAACAACAACAACAGATTGATAAATGGAGTCTCAGAGAATGTCTTATACAACCAGTGTGGGAAGAAGCTAAGCCTTGACTCCATGTTGGATGTACTCTCTATTATGCTGGGTAAAAACTTGTCTTTGGCTGGGTTCTCTAGAGAAGCAAAGCCAGTAAAGTGTATAAATATATGTATATAGAGAGATTTAGATCAAGGAAATGGCTCACATGGTTGTAGAGGCTAGAACATCCCAAGTCCATGGGTCAGGATAGAGTCTTCTTCTGATTCACATAGCTGCAGGGACTGGTGAACCCAAGATCAGAGAGCAGGGCTCTTGCTCATAGGCTGTGAAGACTGATGAATCCCAAGATTTACAGACAAGGTAGCAGGTAAGCTGCTAGCTCAAATCCCAAGAGCCAGAAGTCAGATGAACAGGAGCCAGCTGCAGGATCCAGAGCACGCAAAAGCTCATGAGCCTTGCCAGAATATCCACTTATGTTCAGTGCAGGCCACACACCCAAGGAAAATCCCTTTCAACTGACTGGCTACTCACAGCAGATCCCATCATGGGAGCGATCACATTATATCAAATCTCATCATGGAAGCAATCACAACATCATATAACTGCTAAACTACATCATAACTACCAAACCACCAAGAATCATCGCCCAGCCCAGTTGACACACAACCTTAACCATCATAGGACTCAACATCTAAATATTTTTATTTTACCTTTTCGTAAAAGGAAACTGCTAAATTTCATCTGATACCTTTTGCCTAAGTTCCTCTGGTACCTTCTCAGTAAATTTTGGCAACTCATTGAACTCAGAACTCGTAAGCCTATATTTTCCATGTGGCTTCTATCAAGTTCTTCTTATCAAATGTGTTTCAGCTGACAGGCATAGCTGAGGCCTTGGAAACACTGTTTAAAAAACTGATGTTAAATCTGTGACACAAATCAAACCCAGAGAGACATTACTTACTGTATTCCTAGCAACAGGAATGATCCAATCGACATGAATCTACTCCTACCTCTGTCTTTCTGGATATGAACAAAAGGAATAAACTTACAATTAGAGAAAGCCAAGATATGAAAAACTAAACAAATAACACTGAATGATGTGAAACAGACCCTAGGTGCTAAGGGGACTTGCTAGAGAAGGTTGGAATAGTCAGGGAATAATAAGTAAAATAATACCTACTATTTTTGAGGGTTTAACTATTAACCAAGCACTGTGCTAAGTGGGTGTTTACAGGCATTATTTTATTTAGTCCCCTATCCAGTCTTTGAGGAGCCCTGGTGGCATACTGGTTAAGTGCCAGCTGCTAACCAAAAGATTGATAGTTCGAGCCCACCAGCCCCTCTGCAGGAGAAAGAAGTGGCAGTCTGCTTTTGTAAAGATCATAGCCTAGGAAACCCTATGGGGCAGCTCTATTCCATCCTATAGGGTCGCTATGAGTCAGAATCAACTCTATGGCAATGTGTTTGTCTGTGAGGTAGGTACTATTATTATTAATTAAAAAAAAAAAAAAAGCAAACCCAAACCAGTTCCCATCGAGTTGAATCCAACTCATGCTGACCCCATGTGTTTTAGAGTAGAACTGCTTCCTGGGGTTTTCATGGTTTTTATCTTTCCGAAGCAGATCGTCAGGCTTTTTCTTCTTCTAAGGTGTCTCTGGGTGGGTTTGAACCATCAATATTTCAATTAGTAGACCACCACATAACCTTTTGTACCACCCAGGGAAACCCTAGTTCCTGCCCTGCTTCCTCCATGAAGATTATTAAGCACGATGTTGGGTTAAAAGCTCCAGTCAGGCCTGGGTTTCAGCTACACATAGCTACTTGCTAGCTGGGTCACCTTGGACAATTTACCTAACTCTTCCAGTCCTTGGTTGACTCATTTAGAAAATGCTTAGCTGGGCAGGAACTCGCCCTTGAATGGAGTCAGGATTGGCCTCTTTGGGGAAGAGGAGGAAGAGCATTCCAGGAAGGAAGCTAGTATGACTAGAGGCACAAGAACATGAAAAAGTGCCGTTTACGGAACTGTGGACACCAGGAGAGAGGGCACATGTTGAGGGGCTGTGGAGAACAAGTGGATAAGGGGTGAGAATGTGTCAGATTATGATGGGATTTAACAGACAGAGGAGCTTGGACCTGATGGGGTAGATCACAAGAGCCTTTGGAGGGTTCTGAGCAGATGCAGGAGGTCAGAAGAAAGGTGTTTGTAAAGATCGTCAAAGCAGAGCTTTGGCTGGCCGTCAGCGCTGTGGCTGTAATGGAACACAAGTTCTTGTCCTGTCCTAATTAGCCAATCAAAGTAAGACAGACACCATACCACCAGTTGCAAGGGAAACAGAAAGTGGAAATTTATTGTTCATGGAAACAAGGAGCAATGAGACCAGGGAGCTGGGAGCTCTTATGTCCTCAAGTCCCCAGGGTACAGGGATTGTTGCTCAAAATCCGAAACTCTGAGCCCTCCTATGCCCACACTTGGAGGTACCGGCACTGAGTCATGTTACAAAGACCTTTTCTTTGCAAATGGGCTTAGGCACCATGGTGTGCTGGAAAATATCTTCCTCACCAGCAATGCTGAAGTCCAGATTCAGGCTGAGGACACAGCTCTTCAGGTCCTGCACATGTGCCAAAATCCTGGTTTGCTCATGTTCAGGATTTTGGTGCCAAATGCAAACTGCGGTTAGGACCACAGAGTGGTCAGGCCAAACTTTCAGGGTCCATGAAAGACTATGGATCAGACCTGAGGGCAGACGTGTGACTCACTGCCATGTTAGCATCCTTAGCCATGAGTTTGGACTCCCTGGCACACCCCTGGTCCTGGCTTATATGTAAACACAGGAAACGCCAGTGGTGACATTTTTTCCCTATTATTCTGAAGTCAAGCCTCCTTTTGTTCAGTGTGGCAAGCTGATGAGCTTTTGTTCTCCAGGCCAAATTCCTAGGATCCCTCTAGTCCCAGAACATTTTTCTTACGGAGTTTATGGATAAGAAAGTACAGAAGTGAAATCACAGACTATAAGCTGAGGATTATGGACAGAGATATTATAAGGGGAAATAGTGGTTCTCCATTTAGGAGAAAGCCTTGTGGTATCAGACCTGTTGGCTGCCTCAGTGGTAGTGGGGACAGTTATCTAATCAGCCTCCATACTGCGGTAGATATTTGATAAAAGCAACCACTTATTTAGCCCATACTGCATGCTAAGTTCCAGGTGGGGTGTTTTACAGATGTGTCCTTACAAGAACTCTGGAAGAAAGTATTATTAATCCCATTTAGCAGATAAGGAAATTAAGTCTCAGAAATATTAAATAACTTGCCCTATGTCTTACAGCTAATTAATGACAAGTAAAATTGCAATTTTCATCTTTCTGTGTCCTTCCCACTGTGCATTCGCTGGAAATAATCATGTAGTAGGAGCTGGCTGGCCAAGGATCTTTGCTTTGAACCATTTGGAGAGCACAATCATATAGTTTGCATTTTCTCATCAATTTTGCATTTGAATAGACTAGAGCCTTCTGGAATTGATTTGTAGTTGTTGTTAAAAAAAAAAAAACATCAATTCAGTTCCAACTCACAGTGACCCTATATACAACAGAACGAAACACCGCCCGGTCCTGCACCATCGTCACAACCATTGTTATGCTTGAGCCCGTTGTTGCAACCACTGCATCAATCCATCTTCTTGAGGGTCTTCCTCTTTTTCACTGACCCTGTACTTTAACAAGCTTGATGCCCTTCTCCAAGGACTGATCCCTCCTGATAACATATGCAAAGCATGTGAGAAGTGGTCTCGCCATCCTTCTAAGGAGCATTCTGGTTGTATTTCTTCTAAGGCAGATTTGTTCATTCTTTTGGTAGTCCATATTCAATATCCTTCGCAAGCACCACATTTCAAAGGCATCAATTCCTCTTCAGTCTTCTTATTTATCATCAAGTTTTCACATGCATATGAGGCCATTGAAAACACCATGGCTTGGATCAGGCATACTTTAGTCTTCAAGGTGCCATCTTTATTTTTTAAACTTTAAAGAGGTTGTTTACAGCAGATTTGCCCAATGCAATGCGTCTTTTGATTTCTCGACTGCTGCTTCCATGGGTGTTGACTGCGGATTCAAGTAAAATGAAATCCTTGACAACTTCAGTCTTTTCTCCATTTATCATAACATTGCTTATTGGTCGTGGTAAGGATTTTTGTTTTATGTTGAGGTGTAATCTATACTGAAGTCTGTAGTTTTAGATCTTCATCAGTAAGTGCTTCAAGTCCTTTTCACTTTCGGCAAGCAAGGTTGTGTCATCTGCATATCGCAGGTTATGAATGAGCCTTCCTCCATTTCTGATACCCTATTCTTCTTCATATAGTCCAGCTTCTCAGATTATTCGCTGGCATACAAATCAAATAAGTACGGTGAAAGGGTACAACCCTGACACATACGTTTACTGACTTTAAACCACACAGTATCCCCTTGTTCTGTTTGAACAACCGCTTCTTGGTCTAAGCACAGTTTCCTCATGAGCACAATTAAGTGTTCTGGAATTCCCATTCTTTGCAATGCTATCCATAATTTGTTATGATCCACACCATCAAATGCCTTTGCATAGTCAATAAAACACAGGTAAACATCTCTCTGGTGTTCTCTGCTTTCAGCCAAGATCCATCTGACATCAGCAATGATTTCCGTGGTTCCATGTCCTCTTCTGAATCCAGCTTGTATTTCTGGCAGTTCCCTTTTGATGTACTGCTGCAGCCACCTTGAATGATTTTCAGCAAAACTTGTGTGTGATATTAATGATATTGTTTGATAATTTCCATTCAATTCGATCACCTTTCTTTGGAATAGGTATAAATATGGATCTCTTCCAGTCAGTTGGCCAGGTAGCTATCTTCCAAATTTCTTGGCATAGATGAATGAGCACTGCCAGCCCAGCATCCATTTGTTGAAACATCTCAACTGGTATTTCATCAATTCCTGGAGCCTTGTTTTTTGCCAATGCCTTCAGTACAGCTTGGACTTCTTCCTTTAGTACCATCGTTCCTGATTATACACTACCTCCTGAAATGGTTGAACATTTACCATTTCTTTTTGGTATAGTGACTCTGTGTATTCCTTCTATCCGCTTTTGATGCTTCCTGCATCATTTAACATTTACCCCGTTAATCCTTCAGTATTGCAACTGGAGGCTTGAATTTTTTCTTCAGTTCTTTTAGCCTAAGGAATGCAGAGTGTGTCCTTCCCTTTTGGTTTTCTAATTCCAGGCCTTTTTATATATGTCATTGTAATACTTTGTCTTCTTGAGCCACCTTTTGAAATCTTCTGTTCAGCTCTTTTGCTTCATCATTTCTTCCATTCACCTTAGCTACATTATGTTCAAGAGCAAGTTTCAGAGTCTCTTCTGACATCCATTTTGGTCCTTTCTTTCTTTTCTTCTCTTTAATGACTTGCACAGACGTATATCTGCTCTTTCTCTTCCTATTTTTTTTTTTCTCTTTACTGCATCTTCCCTCCTCCTCAGTCTTAATAAAATAAATAAATAAATGAAAATTAGGCTAATATTAGATGTGTATCAGTCTGACTTACTGTTAGACTTAACCTGATTATATGCTATATATGGACTGACTGTTGTTGATTTTTGGCCCTTGAGGTGAATAAAAAACTTCATATTGGGGTCACCGTCACAAATTTATTTGCAGAGCTGAATTCATGTGTCTTAATGCCCACGGTGAAATGATGTTCTGTGGAGCTGGTGGCTCTGTGGATATCTCAGGGAGAACAGGCTGCATTTGGGGGCACATGGAGCCAAGGGCAGCAGCCAAGCATCAGGCAGGGAGTCAAGGATTAATGGGAGATTCCCAGTAACCAGCAGCAAGGGCCTGGGCTTTGCATTTTTCGGAATGATAATCCATTGGTGAATAAGTCATGAAGCTGCACTGCGCCTTCACCAGCAGGAGGCCACATCATTAACGGAAACAGGGAGAAGACACAGGTACACTCTGCATTTGCCTGCAACCCCTCAAAGACCAAAATCCTGCTGCGGGACAAAGCCAAGTCAGCAGACACAGGACTTGTTACAAACGCCTGATCATTCCTGTTCTCTGTTAACTAGGAATGCTCTGACCTGGCCCTCTGAAAGAGAGACTTCCTTTTCCCTTCTTGGCACTGGGATGGAATGTAGTATTAGGTCAATAAAATCAGCATTACATGGGAGGTTTCCCTGTGGATTTTCAGAGTTTTGGGGGGTGGGGATTACTAACAATGATTCCTATTTAATGATTGTGTTCTCCCAAAGCCCTGCCAAGTTAAGGACTTTATGGGCCCTGGGAAGACTGCCTATGCCTGGAATTTGACTTGATTTTATTCAGGTTTCTATTACTGAATTCTTTTTCGGGGTTGCAGACTTACATTTCTGACCATCTAAGCAGCTCATTGTTACTTAGCAGAGAGACAATAACTTTAACAGAGTCATTTGGCCAAAATGATTGTAAAATGAGTGTAACTTTTACACGAGATCATAAGCAAGTGGACCTTAGGTCAACGATGTTTCTGGCCCATTTTTTGAGGATCCTCATATCCCTTGCTTCTACAGTACCACCAGGAACAGCAAAAATCCTTTGGATTGCATTTAGGTATAAGACATCTTCATTACAGTACATATATTTATACTCAAGTACAGATAAAGAAATTACCTAAAATTAGAGATAATATCTAGCACAATGGTTGAGATCATGGACTCTGGTGTCATATTATCTGGGGTTGAATCTCAGCTCTACCACTTTCTGTGTGCTCTTGGACATGTCACATTACTTATCTTCTCTGCCTCAGTTTCTCAGTCTGTAAAATTAGGACAATAATAATAACTGCATCCTGGGGTTCAGTAAATATTCACTAAATTTTTCCATGTAAATCTTTTAGAGTAGTGCCTGACACGTAGAAGTGTTTGTCTTAGTTTTCTAGTGCTGCCATAACACAAATACCCCAAATGGGTAGCTTTAAAGAACAGAAATTTATTTTCTCACATTTCTGGATGCTAAAAGTCCAAATCAGGGTCTGAGCTATGTTGATTCCTTTCTTGTAAGTAATCCTGTGCATTCCTTGCTTCCTTGGTTTGTAGAGGATCCTCACATGGTATCTGTCTTCCCCAGTTTGTGCATGAAAAAAAAAAAAAAAGTTTTTTTTTTTTTTCTGTGTCTAATATGCTCTCAGAAGTGATTAGGTTTAGGACATACCCTATACTGGTATGACCTCATTAACATAACAAATGAAACCCTATTTCTAAATAGGATTCCCTCCATAACAGTGATCGATAAATACTAGCCATTATTAAGCACCTCAAACCCCAAGGATATCCTATTTTTAACTTCATTGGAGTTTATATATTAGATTTAGTTGTCTAACTCAACTCATAACTACAAACATTCAGTGAGTACATACGATGAACTGACACTATAACAAATGCTGAATATATAAAGACAACTAAGCTAAAGTCATTTTCCTTAAAGAGACCTTAGTCTAGTGGAAGCAACTATTCCTGAGAATAGCTACAACAAATACGTAGGTGCTTTCTTTACTGTATTACTGCATTTAAGTCCAGTAAAAAAGATCTTGCCTGAAACTTTAAAGAAGAGAGGAGAGGAGCTCAAGAAGATTGAGTCTTAGCCTTGATCTGCAACCAATTCATCGTTTGAACTTGAGTAAGCCATTGAAGCTTCCTTGGTCTCAGTCAGGTTCCTCTTCTATAAAATAGGGCTACAAAGTTATGCCCTGAATTCTAATGGTAGTTTCTATCATGGAGCCCTGGTGGCGCAATGGTTAAGACCTTGGCTGCTAACGAAAAGGTTGGCAGATCAAATCCACCAGCCACTCCTTGGAAACCCTATGGGGAACTGACTGTATGGCACATAACAATAACAATATAATAGAACTGTGTAGAAAGACCATAGCAATCTGTCTGACTGAAAGTAACGATCAAAAGTTTTCTTGGAACGGTTTACCTGCTATGCAGGTGGACCCAGCCAGAGGGTAAAAACCAGGCCAGTTTGTCTGCATGATTTTACATTAATTACATTTGACATTCTTGGCTGGTAAAATCCCAGACCTGAAGGTGGCCTAAATCCCCTTTAAGGAGATTTCTGCCAGCCGCTATGTAGGACCTCTGATTTGAAGCGGAGTGTGACCTAATGAGAAACAGATCCTTTGATATGACTAGTAGCAATCCCTTATCATTAGCAGATCATGATTCTTTGTTCACTTCAGCAAAAGTTTATTACAATAGCAGCAACTGACTCTATTAGAATAAGTAGCTTCCCTGGTCAGCTGTATCCTTTGGGTGGGTGGGTGGGTGAGTGGTAAAAAAAATGCCATAGAGGTAGATGAAGTAAGGAGTATAGATATTTTTACCCAGAAATGTACTTTGCAATTCCAACCTTTGGTTTTGCCCCTGCCCAGCAAGATTTAGTACCAGAATAGCCTATGGAGACAGCTGGGATCCTGTGAAGTTGAGGTGAGGGAGAGTGGGTGGGCCAGTAGCATGTATCTTTCAGAACACTGGGGCTGACAGATTCAGGGCTCTGAAATCAGATTTGAACCTTTACTGGTTTTCTCTGGGCTGCTTTAATTATGGCAAGTTCACAGGGCCAACTCCTGCTGGCAAACCACTTTTTCAAGGGAGAGTCATGAATACCAAAATGCTAGGCATGGAGGTGGCTTAGTGGTTAAGGGCTACAGCTGCTAACCAAAAGGTCAGCAGTTCCGATCCACCAGGCACTCCTTGGAAACTCTATACGGCAGTTCTACTCTATCCCATAGGGTCGCTGTGAGTCGGAATCGACTTGACAGCAACAGGTTTTTTGTTTGTATGTTTGTTTTATGCTTGGAGGTGGTGCCGCATCTTTCAGGGCCGGCCAGCTGGGACCAGCTTAGCACAGATCCCCATGGAAGTTTCCTGGCAGTGCTGGCATTTGTGGTTCAAGAGGATTTCAATGTGAGCTCTGGCTGTGGAAGCATACGTATGACCCCCACACTGGGAGCGCTGGCCCCAGCACAGAAGTTTCTAATCAGCAACACCTGCTCAGGGGGAAAGCCTCTGGGTAGCAAGGCCAGCAGATGTCTTTATCAGTGGCTGAGCATTGGCAGTGAGGGGCTCTGCTAACTTCTGAGAGCACAGGGCCTAATGGCAGAGAAATCTCTCTGAACAGAGGATCAGGAACCCTGGGTTCTAGTCTCAGCTCTGCCACTAACAAGCTGTGTGGCTTCTGCCTTCTGGGCCTTGGTTTCTTCACATACAAAAGCT
Source organism: Loxodonta africana (assembly GCF_030014295.1). Classification (NCBI taxonomy): domain Eukaryota; kingdom Metazoa; phylum Chordata; class Mammalia; order Proboscidea; family Elephantidae; genus Loxodonta; species Loxodonta africana. Next base: position 41,917,715 of record NC_087360.1, on the reverse strand, counting down.
AGCAGTTGAGTTAGATAGTTGGCTTAAAAGCCTGTGTTCTGGATTCTCAGACCACAGGGAAGAGCAGACTTGAAAGAGCAATTTCACAGTGAAAGAATCCTTGAGTAGACAATTGCCCAAAAGGAATCTAACATAAACCCCTATTGTCAGGCACCATCTGACCACAGAAACTGGGCTGGTCAGATAACTGGGCTCTACAATGATTTCTCAGTTTCTGTGAGGCTTTGAAGAGTTTTCCTATCAGGGCGGCATCTTTAGTGACCTCACTGAGTTAGGGATCCTGATCATGAACAGGATGGAGATTGCTGGGCTTACTTCATCCATCAGAGCAAAACTAGCTTTATCTCCTGGGCCACCTGAGAGCCTCATGTTGTTCCTGACATCCTCCTCAATAGCTCAAAGTTCATCCCTTCACACAGACCATCAACCCCTAGGATTCACTAGACCAGTGATTCTCAAAGGATGGTCCCAGCAGCATCAGCATCACCTGGGAACTTGTTCAAAAAGCAAATTCTCAGACCCTATCCCAGATCTACTGAGTCGGAAACTCTGAGGGTGGGGCCTAGCAATCTGGGTTTTAACAGCCCCTCCTAGTTGTCTAAGGCAAGCTGAAGTTTGAGAACCACTGCACTGGGCAATATTATTCATCAGTGTCTGTCTGTCTCATTTCAAAAAGTGTCTTATTATTAAGACAACACTACAGTTTTTAAAATTGTCCGTAACCCCACTGTCCCATCACAATGACTCTTTATCTTTTCGGGCTCTTACTTAGGCTGAATTCTCCAGGAAAGCATATAAATATATACACAGAGAGATATTTATATCAAGGAAATAGCTCATGCAGTTGTAGAGGCTGGAACTTTCCAAGTCAGGCTGGAGGCTACTCCAGATCCATGTAGCTGCAGGGGTCAGCAAATCCAAGATTGGCAAAACCAAGATCGACAAGTCAGACAGCAGAGCTCTGGCTCACAGGCTACAAAGATCGATGAATCCCAAGATCTACAAGCAAGACGGTAAGCTGCTAGCTCAAGTCCCCAAAACTGAAGGCCAGACAAGCAGGAGGCAGCTGCAGGATCCAGAGTAAGCTAAAGCCCACAAGCCTTGTCAGAAAGTCCACCTATATTGGACACAGGCCACATCCCCGAGAAAACTCCCCTTCAACTGATTGGCTACTCACAGCAGATCACATCATGGAGTTGATCACATTATATCAAATCTCATCATGGAAGTGATCACATCATTATAGGACTGCCAGACTACATCATAACAGCCAAATAATGAGAATTATGGCCCAACCAAGTTGACAAACAACCTTAACGATCACAGTCCACCCTTGTCAACTTAGCACCTGTATACATCTTCTTAAATCTTATGTAATCTCAAAATAATGACAATTATAAAGTTGTACTTCCACATAACATGATACAACTAACACACATACAACAAAAATGCACTGGCCCTGTTTACATCTTATATTTTATAAGTCAAGAAAACAAAAATATTTGATGTACACATACAAGGAAGAAATACTCGTAACAATTACAGTCCTCCTTTCTGCAACTGGTCACGTGGTTGTAACTGGTATTTAGAGCTACCTTCTTCCACCACCCATTCTGTATTCCTTTTGCCCTTGGCAAGCACCTCAGCTGGTTGCAGTTCTTTGCCTGATGGGGTGTCCCAAACCTTCATTCCTGAAGGGTCTGGGGTATTAGTAGTCATGTTAGAAATGGATTGCTTTAGTTTTCCATTGACTTTAATCACAGGGCATGGTACTACTAAGAGACACTATAAGAGATCTCCTGCATTCCAGACATACCCTTCTTTATCTCTATTATGTAATATCAATCCAATTTCCTCTTGGTAATCAGGACCATTCATACCAGCTAATATGGTAATTCCCTTCTTTGTCTGTTGATCCAGAGGCATAAGGATTCCAAAGTGCTCAGGTGGCATTCTTAGCTTCCAGTTCAATGGAATCAGTGATGTGTCTCCAGATGGGAGAATTCCTCCCTTTGGGACTAAGACCTGCAGAGCATAGGGCCACAGGGAGAGGAAGAAAAAATTTTGTGAGCGGATCACTAGGAGTAATAGTGAGTGGTGCCACTCCCATTTCCACCCCATGATTCCTGGACCCATGGACCTTGGCTATGGGAGAAAGAGCACCATATTTTGGACACTGGTTTAGAGCATATACAGCCTCCTGGAGAACATTGCCCCAACCCTGCAAGGTATTGCCACCTAGCTGGCACTGTAAATGTGTCTTTAGAAGGTCATTCCATCGTTCTATTAAACCAACTGCTTCAGGATGATGGGGAATGTAGTAAGACCAGTGAATTCCCATGTGCATGGGCTCATTGCTGGACTTCATTTGCTGTGAAGTAAGTCCCTTGACCGAGGCAATGCTGTGTGGGTTACCATGATGGTAGATAAGGCATTCTGTAAATTTACGAATGGGAGTTTTGGCAGAAGCATTGTCTGCAGGGAAGACAATGCACATCCAGAGTAAGTGTTTATTCCAGTAGGAACAAAACGCTGCCCTTTCCATGATGGAAGATGTCCAATGTAATCAACCTGCCACCAGGTTGCTGGCTGATCCCTTTGAGGAATGGTGCCATATTGTGGACTCAGTGTTGGTGTCTGCTGCTGGCAGATGGGACACTCGGCAGTGACTGTAACCAAGTTGGCTTTGGTGAGTGGAAGTCCATGTTGCTGAGCCCATGCATAACCTCCATCCCAGCCACCATGGCTACTTTGTTCATGAGGCCATTGGTCAAGGACAGGAATGGCTGGGGAAAGAGGATAACTGGTTTCCATAGAACACATCAACCTATCTACTTGATTGTTAAAGTCCTCCTCTGCTGAGGTCACCCTTTGGTGAGCATTCACACGAGACACAAATACCTTCACTTCTTCAGCCCATTCAGAGTTCTATCAACATAACTTTTCCCTATATCTCCTTGTCTCCAATTTTCCAATCATGTTCCTTCAAAGTCCCTGACCATCCAGCCAAACCACTGGTCCCAGACCACGAAGCAGTATACAATTGCACATCTGGCCATTTCTCCTTCCAAGCAAAGTAAACAACCAGGTGCACTGCTCTAAGTTCTGCCCATTGGAAGGATTTCTCTCCACCACTGTCCTTCAGGGAGGTCCCAAAAAGGGGCTGTAGTGCTGCTGGTGTCCACTTTCATGTGGTGCCTGCATATCACACAGAACCATTTGTAAACCAGGCACAAGTTCTCTCTTCCTCAGTCAGCTGATCATGAGGAACTCCCCATGAGGCCATTCGTACAGACTGGGAGATGGAAGGTAATATGACAAGAGTGGAGACCATGGGCTTTTGGGCTACTTCCTCATGCAACTTACTTGTGCATGTCTGCTCAGGCCCAACCTCGTATATACCACATCCTTTTAATGGTAGAGTGCTGCTGTGCACCTACAACTTTATGGCTCTGTGGGTAAGACAAAACCCAGTTCATGATGGGCAGCTCAGGTTGCATGGTGACTTGTTGGCCCATGGTTAAGCATTCAGTCTCTACAGAGGCCCAGTAACAAGCCAAAAGTGGTTTCCCAAAAGGAGAGAAGTTTTCCGCAGCGGATGGCTGGGCTTTGCTCCAAAATCCTAAAGTTCTGCACTGTGATTCACCAATAGGGGACTGCCAAAGACTCCGAACAGCATCTCTCTCTGCCACCGGCACTTCTAGCACCATTGCATCAGCCAGATCTTCAGGCCCAAATGGCAGAGTGGCTCGCAAGACAGCCTGAGCCCGTTGCAGAGCCTTCTCTTGTTCTGGACCCCACTCAAAACTAGCAGCTTTTCAAGTCACTTAATAAAAGAGGCTGGAGTAGCACACCCAAATGAAAAATATGTTGCCTTCAAAATCCAAAGAGGCCCACTAGGTGTTGTGCCTCCTTTTTAGTTGTGGGAGGAGTCAGATGCAATAACTTATCGTTCACTTTAGAAGGAATATCTCAACATGCCCCACACTACTGGATCCCTAGAAATTTCACTGAGGTGGAAGGCACTGGAATTTTTGTGGGTTTAATTTCCCACCCTCTAGTACACAAATTTTTTACCAATAAGTCCAGAGTCATTAACATTTCTTCCTTACTAGGTCCAATGAGCATAAAATCATCAGTGTAATGGACCAAGTGGCACCTTGTGGAAGGGAAAGGCCATCAAGTTTCCTGCAGGCTAAATTATGACATAGGACTGGACAATTGATATACCCTTGAGGTAGGCAACTGTAGGTATATTACTGGCCTGGCCTTCTGAAGGCAAACTGCTTTTCGTGGTTCTTTGAAGCAGGTATGGATAAAATGGCATTAGCCAGATGAGTAGTTGAATACCAGGTACCAGGAGATGTATTAATTTGCTCAAGCAATGAAAGCACATCTGGAACAGGAGCTGCAATTGGAGGTACCACCTGGTTAAGTTTTCAGTAATCCACTGTGATTCTCCAAGAGCCATCTGTTTTTCGCACAGGCCAACTAGGCAAGTTGAATGGGAATGTGGTGGAAATCACCACCTCTGCATCCTTCAAGTCCTTGATGATGTCAGTAATCTCTGCAATTCCTTCAGGAATGCAGTATTGCTTTTGGTTTACTATTTTCCTATGTAGGGGCAGTTCTAATGGTTTCCACTTGGCTTTTCCTATCATAACAGCCCTTACTCCACTTGTCAGGAAATCCAATGTCAGGTTCTGCCAGTTGCTGTGTATATCTATTCCAATTATGCATTATGGAACCAGGGAAATCACTACAGGATGTGTTTGGGGACTCACTGGACCTACTGTGAGACAGACATGAGGTAAGACTCCATTAATAGCCTGAAATCTGTATGCCCCACTCTGATTGGTGGGCCACAGTGACATTTTGGGTCTCCTGGAATTAGTGTCAGAAACCCTGGTGGTGTAATGGTTAAGCGCTACAGCTGCTAACCAAAAGGTCAGCAGTTCGAATCCGCCAGGCGCTCCTTGGAAACTCTACAGGGCAGTTCTACTATGTCCTGTAGGGTCACTATGAGTTGGAGTCGACTCAACGGCAGTGGGTTTTTTTGGGAATTAGTGTCAGTTCAGAGCCAGTATCCAGTAATCCCCCAAAAGTCTGATTATTTCCTTTTCCCCAATGAACAGTCACTCTCATAAAAGGCTGTAGATCCCTTTGAGGAAGGTTGGGAGAAAGAAGAACAGTATAAGTTTTTGGCAGTTTCGTAGAGTCTTTCCTCAAGGAGACCCAGCCTTCCCTACTTTCAAGGGCTTGTGAGTCTTTAAACTCATTCAAGTCTGGAATTGATTCTCTAATCTCATGACTCTCCATTCTGGCAATTCAAGTTAGACTGCTGTTCACTTGGCCTTGAATTCTTCTCCTCGTACAGGTCAAGTAAATATTCAGTAGATTTCCCATCTATTTCACTCCTAGAGACACCATAATTAAGCAGCCAATGCCATAAGTCCATACGAGTCAGACTATTCTAATTACTGCTTTGACTCTGCTGTCCATTGTGGTAACCATGCCTACCTCGTCTTTGTCAACTGAGTGCCACCACTTGGCCTTTACTACCATAGGGTCCAATCAGCCACATTGTAGTTAGGTGCCTTAATTTAGTTATGGCAGTTCCCACTGTCAAATCTGACTTACATAAAATAGCAATCACAGCAATCTTCAAGGATGCTGGTGCTCTCTTTACAAATTTGTTCCGCATCATTGTGGTAAAAGCTACATCCTCTGGGCACTTCATGTGTGGGTCTGTGGTTCTAACCTGATAAATCCATTCTAACATGCCAATTTCTGTAAACCTTTGGATACCTTCTTCTACAGTATAACAACCAGGGCTAGTACTTCAACTTGATTTAGTGTAGGCCACCATGTAATCCATGCTTCAGTGATCCAACCAAATAAACTATTAAATCCTTTCCTAACCTCTCGAGCTGAAACACTGAAAGAGGAATCTGTGCTTAGTCAGCCCATATCAATAAACTCAGACTGATCCATTTTTATGTTCCTTGCACCATTGTCCCACACCTTAATAGCCATTCTCACACATATTCCTCAGGTTTCTTGTTGTACATATTGGAAAATTCAAGCAGTTCTTTTGGAGTGTAGCATACCTCCTTCTGGGTCACACTTTGTACTTTACCTTTTGAGGCTTTCTGGGATTTAAGTCTGGTTATAGGTCTAGAAGCCAAAATGGGTGGTGGGGATGTGTTTTGAGAACATTCAGCATTGTCTTGTAAGACATCTGCCTTAGGTGATGCCCCAGGCAATGACTCAGACAAAAACTCTTTAAACAAAGCTGGGTTAATCTCCCCAGATGGGGACAGAGAGGCTAATGGTTTTACTAGAGGTGGTGGCTTAGTGGACAAAGATGGAGGAATCTCTTCAGATGGGAGTGAGAGAGCTGGTTCTGTTGGCAGGAGTGATTCAATAGAATTTAGGGGCTCAGTGTCTCCAGCTTCATGATTATCTGCCCATATGTCCCTATCCCAAGTTTCAGGATCCCATTTCTTCCTAATCAATGCCCTCACTTTATCTTCAGGCACAACTTGAGGCTAGGAATTTGCATTGTAATTCAGACATCCTTACAGTAAGACTCTGGGTTTGGTTTTCAGCAATATCAGCTCTGTTACTACAAAAAATAAGGCTTTCTTTCAAGGCACAAGTGCAAACTTTGAGGTCGTTTATGTGGCACTTGAGCTTTGACTCTGAAGCCCTAAGCTCATCTCTTGCTTTCACCACCTTGTCTAGTGAAAGTAGGACCAACCAACCAGCTTCCTTATACTTTTCATTATGACAAAATTGTAGAAAGATATCAAACATACAGTTACCTAGAGCCCCATCTTTTACCAATACCTAATCTATTGGTGGTGATATTTTCCATATTTCTATTGCCACCTCATGCCATGGATTAGCAGTGAGTGCCCTCTTTACTACTGGAAACAGAGTCATCAACATCTTTAAGACTAACCAGACTTGAGAACCAATTTAGAAAACTTATCCTTATAGTTTTGTTTCTCTAGAACCACTCTTGGTACCAAATGTCTTAGTCTGGGTTCTCCAGAGAAGCAAAACCAGTGAAGTTTATAAATATATACATACATGCAGAGAGAGATTTGTATCAAGGAAATAGCTCATGTGGTTGTGGCGAGTGGAACATCCCAAGTCCATGGGTGAGGCTGGAGGCTTCTCCTGATTCACATGTCTGCAGGAGCTGGCAAACCCAAGATTGGCAAGTCAGACAGCAGGGCTTTGGCTCACAGATTGCAAAGACCAACAAATCTCAAGATCAGCAGGCAAGACAGCAGGTGAGCTACTAGCTCAGGTCAGAATCCAAGAACTGGAGGTCAGACAAACAGGAGCCTGCTGCAGAATCCAGAGTGATCAAAAGCCCATGAGCCTTGCCAGAAAGTTCACATATATTGGATGTGGGCCACACCCCCAAGGAAACTCCTCTTCAACTGATTGGCTACTCACAGCAGATCCCATCATGGAGATGATCACATTATATCAAATCTCATCATGGAGGTGATCACATCATTATAAGACTGCCAAACTACATCATAACTGTCAAACCAATGAGAATTATGGCCCAGCCAAGTTGACACACATCTTAGTGATTACAGCTCTTTTCCAGTCTTTGTCTATATGCACTTACATTTTTTACATAAACAACATTGTGTAGAGACACTTTGTGTTGTATTTTTCTGTCTTAACAATACTAGTGTTGAACTGAAATTGTACCTGAAGCCCACTTTTCAGACTAAGATTAGACAGACCTGTAAAACAAAAAATAACACACATGAGGAAAGTGCTTCTTAGTTTAATCAAATGTACAAGACCAAATGGGGAGCTCCTGTCCAAAAGCAGGACTAGAAGTCAGGAAGGAACAGGAACTGGATGAATGCACACAGGGAATTAGGGTGGAAAGAGGAGAGGAAGTGTGGTGTCACATGGTGAGGATTACAACCAGTGTCACAAAACAATATGTGTATAAATTTTTGAATGAGAAATTAAAAAACTTCAGCTGTAAATTTTCACCTGAATCACAATAAAAAAAAATTTACTCTTTTTTTCATTGCTTCATAACCTTCATATTATCATTTTTAATGGCTATAAACACTTCCCTGACTTGCTTTGACTATTATTAGTCATTAGGTGACTTGCCACTTTTCACTATTGTAAATATAACTTGCCTGTCCAGTGAACTAAGACACAGGGCTAGGTCAGCTTCTGGGGCATTCCCTATAACCTCCTGTCAGCCCAATATTGACCTCTCTGCAAGCCCTCAATATGAGATTATCTGAAGAAGATTACTTAACAGAAAGAAAACAGTAGATACTAAATCTGCAGTGATGTATCATGACTGAAAAATACCAGTTTTCCCAAGTTTTCTTAGCCTCATTCACTTACAGTCAGCATCAGGAGAGGAGGAGTATGGTGTGGGAGTTGGAAATAGGAACCTCCCTGCCCCTTTGGCCTGCCAGGCCTGCTGTTGGCACCCAGCAGGGCTGAAACTGGTCATTTCCTGAGCATCCTGGTCTCCCATCAGGAAGGTCCCTCTCTTTCTTTTCATGCTGCTTCCACCTTCTCACTCTTCCACTCTGGTGTGCCATCTTTTCTCTTTTCCCTTCACCCAGCCTGGCACAGCCTTTTGAAAAGAGTCTGAAACGTACAGCTTGACCAGCACTCCCCCTAGTGGCAGCCTACTGGATTTTGCTAAGGCCAGTTATAATTCTTGGGCCATAAAAATAACACCCAACCACCCACCACTGCCAACACAGTAATGTTTAAAAATTATTTTACTAGGATAAATTCCTAGATATGGAATTGCTAGGTCTAAGGGTGGTCCTTAAGGCATCTTTTATGCCATTGTCTCTTCTGTTAGTGGCAATCTGGATTTATCCCCTGTCCATGGCTCCACATTGCTTAGGGGATAAAATCCAAACTTCATGACATGGCAAACTAGATTCTTCAATATTTGGCTTATGGATTACAAACTCAGTTCAGATGCCTAAAAAGGGGTAGGCTAGTACAGTAAGTATTGAATTGGTCCAGAAGATAAGAGAGAGTGTGGCCTGTAATAAACTTGCAAGTACCCCTAACCTAAAAGCAATCGTATTCAGTAAAAATAAAAGTTCCAGTGAAAGATAGATGACCAAGAGTGTTGATGTCAGCCTTCATTTTGGTTTATCTCTTCAGCTTTATCTACCGTACATCCCCCCACTGCATATTCCAGTCATCCCTGAATGGGCAGTGATTGTTCTTGCCTTGTTTGTTAATGTTTTATTTTGTTTTCATCTTTTCATATACTGTTTCTTCTACCTAGAATGTCTTTTTCCCTTTTATCTTCTGTTTGACTCCTAATCATGGTTTAAGACTCAGCTAGAAGTGTTACCTCCTGCTGGAAGTGTTTCTACTGCCACCTCTGCAGGATTAGGTGGAGGCTTTGGGTGGGCAACTAGAGGACACCCCCAGGCACTGTGCTTGGTGGGATGGGCCTCTGGTGCTAGGATGCAGGGATGCTGAATCTTAGTTCCTTTTTTTGAGCATTGTTACAATACAGTTTTAAAATTTCCTTCTTTAAGCATATCGCAAGGGACCTATGAAAGATGCTGATGGTAGAACAGAATCCCCTGAGCATTTCAGGAGAAATGCTGGGAAGAAGGAAACTATGACACTTAGATCCTGGGAGCTTGATCTGCCTTACTGGCCCCTCCACATATGAGTTTCTCACCCTTCACATTGGAGGCAAGCCTATCAGCTTTTCTAAAAGCCATGCTGGTGGGTAGGGACACGTATGTTCCAAACCCCTGTGGCTGGAGGGTGCTCTAGGTTTGACATTCTTTCTGAACTTGTTAGATTAAACCACAGAGATGTACCTGCGCCATAATTGTTAAGAGTAGTAGATTATGTCCCATCCACAATGTCTAAGCAGAGAAGCAGGTGGGACCACCAGGAAGATTATGAGGCACTGCTTTCTTAGAGCTATGGGAACTTTGGCAGGGACCCATGAAGTCAGGGCCATCCCTAAGGAGTCAGTCTTCCTGTCCCACATCAGGCACTTTTCACTTTTGGAACCCCAGGGGTTTAGAGACATGTCATAGCAGACCTGCAGGAGACAAACTGCACATAGTAACTGTTTGAAGAAGTAGAATATGTTCGGAGACTAGAAATGCTAAGCCATTTTATCCTGTGTGGTGTGGGATTTTCCTGCCCACCTCACGGGTGAGGAAACAGAGGCCCAGTGGGGTTTAGTGGCTTGTCTGAAGTTGTGCTACCATCAGAGATTATTGGACTTCGGCAAGGCTGTTGTGTATTATTTGGTTGTGGATGAATTACAGGTTGTAATTTTAGCTTCAGCAGACGGAACTGCCTCCTTTCCCTCTTCTAGCTGCTTCTCCAAATCACTGAGCAATGCCAGCAGCTTAGGACCCTTTGGACTTGGAGATGGCTCTGCCCATATATATCCTCCACCCACCATGGTTCTCTCAGGTCTTTAGGATGAGGGTCCAAGCCCATGATCTCCCTAGTCTCTATCCCCCTGACCCATACTGGCTTTGAGGAGTCGCCTCTGCCCAGTGTCTCCCTTGCATTACTTTCAGTGGAAAGATCCATTGGTACCAGCTGGTATAGAGGCTCATCTTGACCTGAGAAGGAGTTACATCTTGAGTACCCTATTTGCAAAATGACCAGAGGCAGTCATTCTGTACCTACCTCTCACTTGGAGGCCTGGTCTAGATTCATAAAGATGGTTTCAGGAGAGGGCTTTGCCAAAGCATCTCATGAAAATCTGTTCAGCAGACCTTTGGGGCCCACCAGCTACAGCTTCATTTGGCAAACATATTAGCTCTATTTGTAGATTTGGCAGATGGCAAATGTCTCAAATGGGCTAAAGGTCATTCAAGGGCCAAAATGGTGTTTCTGGACCCTTCTCTCCAAGTGGATACACTGGACTTCATATGGAAGGACAGGACTTCATATGGAAGAGGTACAGCTCTGCTGCTAACTAGCTGCTGACGCAGACTACAATTACACCATCCCTGCTTCCTGATAATTTACCCTTCCTGACTCCCTGCCACCATCCCTAGCCAACTCCCTTCTAGGTATTCAGCTTCGTAAACTTGTTTTCCTCTTTTAGCAACTTCTATCTTAACTCCTGGGGTGCTAGATGTGAGAATAGAATTCTTGGGCCTTCATTTTCTAAAAGGGTGAGAGGTAGGGAGCTTCCTTAGAGCTATGGGAGGAATTATTGAGAGATGACCTAGTTCACCCACCTGGCCTTTTAAATGAAATATTTGAGACCTGGGGATTTGCTCAGATTCATAGAACTAACTGATGGCAGAATCAGGACTGTCCAAATGAAGGGTGCTAGCCAAATCCTGCTGCCTTCTGGAAAGCCAGAAAGATAAAGGGGAAGAAGGTGGGTATGCAGGCTTTTGTAGGATCACTTGCATGAGACATTTATCAAGAGAAGCTCAGAATGGAAAATGCGGTGAATGAGACCCTGCTCTGAGAGAAGGTTCCAGTTCATCTCCCATGGGGTCAATTATAAAGTGTGTATGTGTGTGTGTCTGTGTGTCTATGTGTATGAGGGAGAGAGAGTTTTGTGGCCTGTTCTAACTCAAGTTTCTGGGCTCCACTGAAGTAATTTTAGTTTGGTTCTTGTGGTTTAAAAGGTCCCTGAAATACTTCAGTGAAATTTTAGCTCCTTTAATTTAGCTGCCTGTCAGTTTTTTTTTTTTGGGGGGGGGGGTTAACAGTGAGTTTGACATTTGTAAAAATGTTTTGGAAACTATATCAGAACCTTGAAGTAAAGAGGAATTTTAAGTACATTATTCTAGGAAGCACAATTGGAATCATTCTTCTGGCCATTACAAGTTGTTATCTCTCTTCTTTGAACAGTCTACACAGACGAAGCCCAGTGATGGGTTGTAAAATTATAGGATACTGCCGAGCATGGCTGCCTTTGTGAATTTATTTCCTGCTCACTGACACCCTCATTTCTGTGACTTCTGATTCACTTGAGTACAGAAAAGGACAGAGCATTTCTATTTTGTTTGTCAGAGCATCCTAGGATGTTAGAGATGTAAGAACTTCAGGGATCTTCTTCATATTCTCACCCCACTCATTTCTCAGGGGTTCCGAGTATGAGGATGTGACCACATTCACATTTCTGATGTCACAGAGCTGAGAATCACACCCAAATCAATGACTCTGTACCACTCTTGCTCCATAAAATCACACATTGAAATGATAACAGTGACCTTTACCCACCAATTTTAAGACAGCTACGAACCCAGAATTTGTACCTCAAACAAGAAATTCCTAATGTATAGGGCTGTAGCACCCTGGAGAACTATGTGACAGTTCCTTTTGAGGGGAGAAGTAGTAGCAGCCTGCCTTGAAATAGGAGAAGACTCTCACCCAACCTGCCTGCTCTGACTCCTTCAATTCGATTAAAAAACACTACCAGCCATCTGCCAGTGCTGGGAACACAGAGAATGAAAATCCAGAGTTCCTGCTCTCGGGGGCTTGGACAGCTAAACAAACAATGAAGCACAATGAGATAAATGCCCCAGTGGCAGTATCGTCTCAACAGCAATGGGTTTAGCTTGGTACGGGTTTGGAGGGAGCTTCAGCACGAAGCCTCTCAAGGTAGCCCTGGTAGAATTGCTTTCTTTCTTCAGGTGGTGAAGGGGAGAAAGAATGGTCCAGGTAAGAGGTTCTCAACACCAGCTGCACATGGGGTCACCTGTGGAGCTTTAGAAACTCCTTCCACATTCTTTTAGCTGCTGTGATGTGGAACCCCTGGGAGATGCAAACAGTTAATGTTCTCAGCTGCTAACAGAAAGATTGGCAGTTCGAGTCCATTATGAGGCACCTCAGAAGAAAGGCCTCGTGATCTTTAGTTCAAAAAAATCATCCATTGAAAACCCTGTGAAGCACAGCTCTACTCTTACACACATGAGGTTGCCATGAATCAGAACTGATGAGACAACAACTGATTTTTGGGGGAGGTGGGACCCAAACATCATGAATAGTTTTTTTTTTTTTTTAAGCACCAGGTGTTTCTAGTATGTGACAGAGTTGAGAACTGATGGACTAGTGGAAGGACCCACAAGCTTATTAGGGGAATGTGGGTTAGCATGCTGCACTGGAGCATACACAGGGTGTGGGGCAGAAGGGAATGGCAAGAGCATGTGACGTGATGGGTTTGGCCCTTTGTGCGGTGAGGGACAGGGATAGGAGAGTGAGAATATCAGGTCTTTGATTTAAAAAGATCACTCTGATGTTAGAAAGTTGTGGAGTATGTGGCATTTGAGGTCTTTGTTGGGCAATCCAGCTGGAGATTTCCAGAAGGGTGGGGGTAAAAAATATAGGCATCCTTAGCATTTAAATGGTTTCTACAGCCATGGCAGTGAATTGTGAATTTTATCACTCTCCCAGGGAGAGATGTCCTATAAAAATAGGGTCAAGGAAAGAACATCAACAGTCGTGGAGAGAGCAAAAGAAGAGGAGCTTGCAGAGGTGACTCAGAGCAAATACTGATACAGGAGAGTAGTATATTGTTGTAGAAACAAAGATGAAGGAGTGGCTTTCTGGAGACAATGTCCCTTCCTATCATAACCCATTCGTTATTGACCCCTTCTGTGGGTACTTCAGGGTGGGTGGGGTGGATACACAATATCATGTCAATTCCTTTTAAAACTTCAGAGTATAAGGGCCATTCTAGCATATGTGACCATATTATTATTTATTAAAAACAATTCTGCATAATATATTTTCATTTAAATCTCATACAGTCCTGTGAGATAAGTACCTATAATGGTCTCCAGCTTACAAACGGAGAAACTGGAGCTCAGAGAGGTGAAATAACTCCCCCAAGTTTCGTAATTTAGTGGAAGAGATAATATTGGAATCCAGGTCTGTCTGATTCTACTGTCTCACATTTCATACCAATTACTTTTCTCTGATGAGACTTTAGGAAAATGTTTAAGGCAGCTGTGGAATGCGGGGTGAAATAGATCTGAAACAGGACAGAAACAAAAGGTTTTTGCACAATGATGTTCATTAGAGAATTACTGGCAAAACTGTCCAACAACAGAGGAAAGAGTGTTTTCTTAGGATAGATTCTCAGAAATGGCATGTCTGAGTCACAGGCTATGAACATTCTATTCTGTATTCTTAAAAGCTGTAGTCTTCTCCAGTGGTTTGGAAACTTTCCGATCCAGTGTGGATTGGAAGCATCTGGAGCGCTTGTAAAAATACAATTGCTGCCACTCCCCTAGATTTTTTTTATTCGATAGGACTAGGGTAAAAAAAAAAACATGTCTAACAAGTTATCAGGTGATGTCGATGATCCTGGGATCACATTTTGAGAACCATGAATCTAATTTACCGTGCAAAGGTGGTAGATTCTATTTTCGAAAGTATGGGAGAAATGTATTTGGTTTTAGTCTCTAAACTGTTAGATCTCATTCTCCTTTGAGGAGTCTTTTCAGAGTTTCTTCTTCTTTCCTTTTTTTTCTTTACAAAATATTTCAGAGGCTACAGAAAAGTGGTAACACAAGGCACAGGAGCAGCTGAACTCCAGCCAGTTCTGACCAGTGCCTCTCAAACTGTAATGTGCATACAGATTACTTGGGGATCTTGTAGATTCTAATTCAGGGTGCCTGGGGTGGAGCCTGAGATTCTGCATTTCTAACAAGCTCCCGGGTGATGCAGTTGCTGCTGTTCTGCACAGTTCAACCACACTTGAATAGCAAGGCTGCTAGAGGGTCCTTGATTGCACTAGTACAAGAAAAAAGAACAGACTTACTGGTCTGACAGAGACTGAAGGAACCCCCAAGACTATGGCCCCTGAGCACTCTGCTAACTCAGAACAGAAACCACTCCCAAAGGCTACTTTTCGGACTAAGATTAAAAAAAAAAGATTAGACAGGCCTAAAAAAAAAAAAAAAAAAAAACACGTAAGGCACATGCTTCTTTTTTTTTTATTATTAACCTTTATTAAGCTTCAAGTGAACGCTTACAAATCCAATCAGTCTGTCACATATAAGTTTACATACATCTTACTCTGTACTCCCACCTGCTCTTCCCCTATTGAGTCAGCCCTTTCAGTCTCTCCTTTCGTGACAATTTTGCCAGCTTCCCTCTCTCTTTATCCTCCCATCCCCCCTCCAGAAAAGAGCTGCCAATACCCTCTCAAGTGTCCACCTGATATAATTAGCTCACTCTTCATCAGCATCTCTCTCCCACCCGCTGACCAGTCCCTTTCATGTCTGATGAGTTGTCTTCGGGGATGGTTCCTGTCCTGTGCCGACAGAAGGTCTGGGGAGCATGGCCGCCGGGATTCCTCCAGTCTCAGTCAGACCATTAAGTATGGTCTTTTTATGAGAATTTGGGGTCTGCATCCCACTGATCTCCTGTTCCCTCAGGAGTTCTCTGTTGTGCTCCCTGTCAGGGCAGTCATCGGTTGTGGCCGGGCACCAACTAGTTCTTCTGGTCTCAGGATGATGTAGGTCTCTGGTTCATGTGGCCCTTTCTGTCTCTTGGGCTCCTAGTTGTTGTGTGACCTTGGTGTTCTTCATTTTCCTTTGCTCCAGGTGGGTTGAGACCAATTGATGCATCTTAGATGGCCGCTTGTTAGCATTTAAGACCCCAGACGCCACATTTCAAAGTGGGATGCAGAATGTTTTCATAATAGAATTATTTTGCCAATTGACTTAGAAGTCCCCTCAAACCATGTTCCTCAGACCCCCGCCCCTGCTCCGCTGACCTTTGAAGCATTCATTTTATCCCGGAAACTTCTTTGCTTTTGGTCCAGTCCAATTGAGCTGACCTTCCATGTATTGAGTGTTGTCTTTCCCTTCACCCAAAGCAGTTCTTATCTACTGATTAATCAATAAAAGACCCTCTCCCTCCCTCCCTCCCTCCCCCCCTCGTAACCACAAAAGTATGTGTTCTTCTCAGTTTTTACTATTTCTCAAGATCTTATAATAGTGGTCTTATACAATATTTGTCCTTTTGCCTCTGACTCATTTCACTCAGCATAATGCCTTCCAGGTTCCTCCATGTTATGAAATGTTTCACAGATTCGTCACTGTTCTTTATCGATGCGTAGTATTCCATTGTGTGAATATACCACAATTTATTTACCCATTCATCCGTTGATGGACACCTTGGTTGCTTCCAGCTTTTTGCTATTGTAAACAGAGCTGCAATAAACATGGGTGTGCATATATCTGTTTGTGTGAAGGCTCTTGTTTCTCTAGGGTATATTCCGAGGAGTGGGATTTCTGGGTTGTATGGTAGTTCTATTTCTAACTGTTTAAGATAATGCCAGATAGACTTCCAAAGTGGTTGTACCATTTTACATTCCCACCAGCAGTGTCTAAGAGTTCCAATCTCTCCGAAGCCTCTCCAACATTTATTATTTTGTGTTTTTTTGGATTAATGCCAGCCTTCTTGGTGTGAGATGGAATCTCATCGTAGTTTTAATTTGCGTTTCTCTAATGGCTAATGATCGAGAGCATTTTCTCATGTATCTGTTGGCTGCCTGAATATCTTCTTTAGTGAAATGTGTGTTCATATCCTTTGCCCACTTCTTGATTGGGTTGTTTGTCTTTTTGTGGTTGAGTTTTGACAGACTCATGTAGATTTTGGAGATCAGGTGCTGGTCTGAGATGTCATAGCTGAAAATTCTTTCCCAGTCTGTAGGTGGTCTTTTTACTCTTTTGGTGAAGTCTTTAGATGAGCATAGGTGTTTGATTTTTAGGAGCTCCCAGTTACCGGCTTTCCCTTCATCATTTTTGGTAATGTTTTGTATTCTGTTTATGCCTTGTATTAGGGCTCCTAGGGTTGTCCCTATTTTTTCTTCCATGATCTTTATCATTTTAGTATTTATGTTTAGGTCTTTGATCCACTTGGAGTTAGTTTTTGTGCATGGTGTGAGGTATGGGTCCTGTTTCATTCTTTTGCAAATGGATATCCAGTTATGCCAGCACCATTTGTTAAAAAGACTATCTTTTCCCCAATTAACTGACACTGGTCCTTTCTCAAATATCAGCTGCTCATACGTGGATGGATTTATATCTGGCTTCTCAATTCTGTTCCACTGGTCTATGTGCCTGTTGTTGTACCAGTACCAGGCTGTTTTGACTACTGTGGCTGTATAATAGGTTCTGAAATCAGGTAGAGTGAGGCCTCCCACTTTCTTCTTCTTTTTCAGGAATGCTTTGCTTATCTGGGGTTTCTTTCCCTTCCATATGAAATTGGTGATTTGTTTCTCTATCCCCTTAAAATATGACATTGGAATTTGGATCGGAAGTGCGTTATATGTATAGATGGCTTTTGGTAGAATAGACATTTTTACTATGTTAAGTCTTCCTATCCATGAGCAAGGTATGTTTTTCCACTTAAGTATGTCCTTTTGAATTTCTTCTAGTAGAGCTTTGTAGTTTTCTTTGTATAGGTCTTTTAGATCCTTGGTAAGATTTATTCCTAAGTATTTTATCTTCTTGGGGGCTACTGTGAATGGTATTGATTTGGTGATTTCCTCTTCGGTGTTCTTTTTGTTGATGTAGAGGAATACAAGTGATTTTTGTATGTTTATTTTATAACCTGCGACTCTGCCAAACTCTTCTATTAGTTTCAGTAGTTTTCTGGAGGATTCCTTAGGGTTTTCTGTGTATAAGATCATGTCATCTGCAAATAGTGATAACTTTACTTCCTCCTTGCCAATCTGGATACCGTTTATTTCTTTGTCTAGCCTAATTGCCCTGGCTAGGACTTCAAGTACAATGTTGAATAAGAGCGGTGATAAAGGGCATCCTTGTCTGGTTCCCGTTCTCAAGGGAAATGCTTTCAGGTTCTCTCCATTTAGAGTGATATTGGCTGTTGGCTTTGCATAGATGCCCTTTATTATGTTGAGGAATTTTCCTTCAATTCCTATTTTGGTTAGAGTTTTTATCATAAATGGGTGTTGGACTTTGTCAAATGCCTTTTCTGCATCAATTGATAAGATCATGTGGTTTTTATCTTTTGTTTTATTTATGTGATGGATTACATTAATGGTTTTTCTGATATTAAACTAGCCTTGCATACCTGGTATAAATCCCACTTGGTCATGGTGAATTATTTTTTTGATGTGTTGTTGGATTCTGTTGGCTAGAATTTTTATTGAGGGTTTTTGCATCTATGTTCATGACGGATATAGGTCTATAATTTTCTTTTTTTGTAATGTCTTTACCTGGTTTTGGTATCAGGGAGATGGTGGCTTCATAGAATGAGTTGGGTAGTATTCTGTCATTTTCTATGCTTTGAAATACCTCCAGTAGTAGTGGTGTTAACTCTTCTCTGAAAGTTTGGTAGAACTCTGCAGTGAAGCCGTCCGGGCCAGGCCTTTTTTTTGTTGGGAGTTTTTTGATTACCGTTTCAATCTCTTTTTTTGTTATGGGTCTATTTAGTTGTTCTACTTCTGAATGTGTTGGTTTAGGTAGGTAGTGTTTTTCCAAGAATTCATCCATTTCTTCTAGGTTTTCAAATTCGTTAGAGTACAATTTTTCGTAGTAATCTGAAATGATTCTTTTAATTTCATTTGGTTCTGTTGTGATGTGGTCCTTCTCGTTTCTTATTCGGGTTATTTGTTTCCTTTCCTGTATTTCTTTAGTCAGTCTAGCCAATGGTTTATCAATTTTGTTAATTTTTTCAAAGAATCAGCTTTTGGCTTTGTTAATTCTTTCAATTGTTTTTCTGTTCTCTAATTCATTTAGTTCAGCTCTAATTTTTAGTATTTGTTTTCTTCTGGTGCCTGATGGATTCTTTTGTTGCTCACTTTCTATTTGTTCAAGTTGTAGGGACAGTTCTCTGCTTTTGGCTCTTTCTTCTTTTTGTATGTGTGCATTTATCAATATAAATTGGCCTCTGAGCACTGCTTTTGCTGTGTCCCAGAGGTTTTGATAGGAAGTATTTTCATTCTCGTTGCATTCTATGAATTTCCTTATTCCCTCCTTAATGTCTTCTATAACCCAGTCTTTTTTCAGGAGGGTATTGTTCATTTTTTTTTTTTTTTATTGTTCAGTTTCCAAAGTATTTGATTTCTTTTCCCTAGTTTTTCTGTTATTGATTTCTAGTTTTATTGCCTTGTGGTCTGAGAAGATGCTTTGTAATATTTCGATGTTTTGGATTCTGCAAAGGTTTGTTTTATGACCTAATATGTGGTCTATTCTAGAGAATGTTCCATGTGCGCTAGAAAAAAAAGTATACTTTGCAGCAGTTGGGTGGAGAGTTCTGTATAAGTCAATGAGGTCAAGTTGGTTGATTGTAGTAATTAGGTCTTCCGTGTCTCTATTGAGCTTCTTACTGGATGTCCTGTCCTTCTCCGAAAGTGGTGTGTTGAAGTCTCCTACTATAATTGTGGAGGTGTCTATCTCTCTTTTCAATTCTGTTAAAATTTGATTTATGTATCTTGCAGCCCTGTCATTGGGTGCATAAATATTTAATATGGTTATGTCTTCCTGATCAATTGTCCCTTTTATCATTATATAGTGTCCTTCTTTATCCTTTGTGGTGGGTTTAAGTCTAAAGTCTATTTTGTCAGAAATTAATATTGCTACTCCTTTTTTGCTTATTGTTTGCTTGATATATTTTTTTCCATCCTTTGAGTTTTAGTTTGTTTGTGTCTCTAAGTCTAAGGTCTGTCTCTTGTAGGCAGCATATAGATGGATCGTGTTTCTTTATCCAGTCTGTGACTCTCTGTCTCTTTATTGGTGCATTTGGTCCATTTACATTCAGCGTAATTATAGATAAATAAGTGTTTAGTGTTGTCATTTTGATGCCTTTTCATGTGTGTGGTTGGCAATTTCATTTTTCCACATACTTTTTTGTGCTGAGACGTTTTTCTTAGTAAATTGCGAGATCCGCATTTTCATAGTGTTTGACCTTATGTTAGTTGAGTCGTTACGTTTTTCTTGGCTTTTATCTTGAGTTATGGAGTTGTTATACCTTTTTGTGGTTACCTTTTTATTTACCCCTATTTTTCTAAGTAAAAACCTAACTTGTATCGTTCTATATCTCCTTGTATCACTCTCCATCTGGCAGTTCAATGCCTCCTGTATTTAGTCCCTCTTTTTGATTGTTGTGATCTTTTATCTATTGACTTCCATGATTCCCTGTTATGTGTATTATTTTTTTTTTTAATGAATCTTAATTTGTTTTTGTGATTTCCCTATTTGAGTTGATATCAGGACATTCTGTTTTGTGACCTTGTATTGTGCTGGTATCTGATATTATTGGTTTTCTGACCAAACAATATCCTTTAGTATTTCTTGTAGCTTTGGTTTGGTTTTTGCAAATTCTCTAAACTTGTGTTTATCTGTAAATATCTTAATTTCGCCTTCATATTTCAGAGAGAGTTTTGCTGGATATATGATCCTTAGCTGGCAGTTCTTCTCCTTCAGTGCTCTGTATATGTCGTCGCATTCCCTTCTTGCCTGCATGGTTTCTGCTGAGTAGTCTGAACTTATTCTTATTGATTCTCCCTTGAAGGAAACCTTTCTTTTCTCCCTGGCTGCTTTTAAAATTTTCTGTTTATCTTTGGTTTTGGCGAGTTTGATGATAATATGTCTTGGTGTTTTTCTTTTTTGATCAATCTTAAATGGGGTTCGGTGAGCATCTTGGATAGATATCCTTTTGTCTTTCATGATGTCAGGGAAGTTTTGTGTCAGGAGTTCTTCAACTATTTTCTCTGTGTTTTCTGTCCCCCCTCCCTGTTCTGGGACTCCAATCACCCGCAAGTTATCCTTCTTGATAGAGTCCCACATGATTCTTAGGGTTTCTTCATTTTTTTAAATTCTTTTATCTGATTTTTTTTCAGCTATGTTGGTGTTGATTCCCTGGTCCTCTAGATGTCCCAGTCTGCATTCTAATTGCTCGAGTCTGCTCCTCTGACTTTCTATTGTGTTGTCAATTCTGTAATTTTATTGGTAATCTTTTGGATTTCTACATGCTGTCTCTCTATGGATTCTTGCAACTTATTGATTTTTCCACTATGTTCTTGAATAATCTTTTTGAGTTCTTCCACAGTTTTATCAGTGTGTTCCTTTGCTTTTTCTGCAGTTTGCCTTATTTCGTTTGTGATGTCTTGAAACATTCTGTAAATTAGTTTTTTATATTCTGTATCTGATAATTCCAGGATTGTATCTTGATTTGGGAAAGATTTTGATTCTTTTGTTTGGGGGGTTGGAGAAGCTGTCATGGTCTGCTTCTTTATGTGGTTTGATATGGACTGCTGTCTCTGAGCCATCACTGGGAAACTAGTTTTTCCAGAAAATCTGCTAAAAAAAATGCAGTCAGATCCCTATCAGAGTTCTCTCTCTGGCTCAGGCTATTCGGATGTTAATGAACCCGCCTGGGGAGGGTGGGGGAGGGATCAGAGAGATAGGAGAGTAGCACCTCTGAATATAGCCAGAGTTGCTTGTCTTGCTTGGAATGACTATTATATCTGAGATTTCCGTGGGGTGCGTCGCCTATGTGTGCTGGCTGTGTGGAGATTGCCCCCGGGGGGTCTGGCCCACTGGAATCACGGTCAGATCCTCCACTGCCAGCCTGGGACGGTGCACTCCCGACTCCAAAATCAGTCGCTGCCTCCCGGGGACTCCCCGTCCCGCCTGCCGCGTCGCCGCGCCGTCCCCGCGAACTGGCTGGGCTCCCCCCCAGGGTCAGCTCAGACGAGCAGAGCAGCTCCCCGCACCTGCGCCACGACCACGCGTCCCGGCTGCGACGCCACTCTCCCCGCTCCAAGACCTGTCACTGTCTCCCGGGGACTTCTCCCACCGGCCGCGTCGCCACGCCGCCCGCGCAAACCGGCTGGGCCCCCTCCTGGGGTTAGTTCAGGGAGGTGGAGCAGCTCCCCGCGCCTGCGCCCCGCCAAAATCCCGGTGAGACGGCTCCCCGGCTGGGACGCCACTCTCCTCGCTCCAAGACCCGTCACTGTCTCCTGGGGACTTCTCCCACCAGTTGCGTTGCCACGCCACCCGCACGAACCAGCTGGGCCCGCCCCGGGGTCAGTTCAAGGGGGTGGAGCTGCTCCCCGCACTTATGCAGTGCCCGCGGTCCGCCAAAATCCCGGCGGGACGGCTCCCCGGCTGGGATGCTGCTCTCCCCGCTCCAAGACCAGTCACTACCTCCCGGGGACTTCTCCCACCGGCTGCGCCGCCACGCCACCAGCGCGAACTGGCTGGGCCCCCTCCCGGGGTTAGTTCGGGGGTGGAGCAGCTCCCCACGCCTGTGCCCCACCAAAATCCCGGTGGGACGGCTCCCCGGCTGGAACGTTGCTCTCCCTGCTCCAAGACCCGTCACTGCCTCCCAGGGACTTCTCCCACCGGCTGCGCCGCCACGCCGCCCACGCCAACCAGCTGGGCCCCCTCCCGGAATGAGTTCGGGGGCCAGGGCTAGGCCCCTTGTTTGTGCCGTCTGCCCCCCTGGGCTTTGCCCCAAATCGGGCGCCGAAGGTCACCTGACTGGTACGCTGGCTCCAGGCTCTGAAAAAAATCGCTGCCTCCCTGTATTTGTTCTTTCTCCGTCTCTAAATCCGTGTTTGTTGTTCAGGGTTCGTAGATTGTTATGTATGTGATCAATTCACTTGTTTTTCCGAGTCTTTGTTGCAAGAGGGATCCGTGATAGCGTCCACCTAGTCCGCCATCTTGGCCCCACCTCCAGGCACATGCTTCTTAATTCAATCAAATATCCAAGACCAAATGGGCAACTCCTGCCCAAAAGCAAAATGAGAAAGCAGGAAGGGAAAGAACTGGACAAATGGATACAGGAACCCAGGATAGAAAGGGGGAGTATACTGTCACATTGTGGGGATTTCAACCAGTGTCACAAAACAATATATGTATAAAACTTTGAATGAGAAATTTAAAAAAAATACAAAGTATCATGTTCTGAATTTGTAAAGGTGAATTCTACCCATTTTCAAATGTGGCTCATGTTCTGGTGATTCAAAAAGTAAAAATAGAGGGAAGTAATTTTTGAACTTAAATATTTTGATCCCATAGGAAGAACAATTTTATAAAAGTATTAACCTAATTTTGCATTGACCTTTACATTTTCCCATTAAACCTTTAAGTTATCTGTAATGCAGCCTGCATATGTTAAACTGGTGAGAAAAGAGGTTCATTTATCGTTGTTGTGACAACAGGAGACCTGGATTCAAGTCCTGCTCTAGCACTTTACCGTGTTTATGCTCTTGGCAACTTAAGTCCTAGTTTTTTCATCTGAAAATGGGCGCAATTACTTCAGACTGGCCCTGCATAGGGGAAGGCACTATATTGTGTATGAAGGATCTCGTGTGCTGCCTGGAACCCAGCAGAAAATAGTAGATGTCTGTGGCGTTCTGGCTGATTAAATCAAAATGAAATCTTTAACTAAAACTCTGTTAACAACTGAAATCTCCATCAACAGGTGAATTGATGAACAAAATGTGGTATTTACATACAATGGAATATTACTCAGCCATAAGAGAAATGAAGTCCTGATGCATGCCACAACATGGATGAACCTTGAAAACATTATGCTGAATGAAATAAAACCTGTTGCTGTTGAGTGGCTTCTGACTCATAGCAACCCTACAGGATGGGGTAGAACTGTCCCATAGGGTTTCCAAGGCTATAATCTTTATGGAAGCAGACTGCCACATTTTTCTCTCACAGAGCAGCTGGTGGGTTCAAATCACTGACCTTTCGATTAGCAGCTGAGTGCTTAACTGATACACCACCAGGGTTCCTTGGTGCTCTGCTACCAAAACCCAAACCCATTGCAGAAGAAGGCCTGGTGGTGCAACACTTAAGCACTTGGCTGCTAACCGAAATATCAGCAGTTCAAACCCAGCAGCCACACTGCATTAGAAAAAGAAGTGGCAGTCTGCTTCTGTAAAGATCACAGCCTTAGAAACCCTATGGGGTAGTTCTACTCTGTCCTAGGGTCACTGTGATGGTTAAGGTTGTATGTCAACTTGGCTGGACCGTAATTCTCAGTGGTTTGGCAGTTCTGATGTGGTTTGGCAGTTATGTAATGATGTAATGATCTCCTCAATGAGATCTAATATAATGTAATCACCTCCAATGATAAGATCATTGGAGTTGACTTGGCTATGAACAGTCAATCAATTGAAAGGGAGTTTGCTTGGGGATGTGGCCTGCATCCAATGGACTTTCTGGCAAAGCTCACGGGCTTTTGCTCTGCTCTGGATCCTGCATTCAGCTCATCATCATCTGACCTCTGGTTCTTGGGATTTGAGCCAGCAGCCTGCCACCTTACCTGCTGATCTTGAATTCACCAGCCTCTGCAGCCCATGAGCCAGCAGCCTGCTGTCTGACCTGCTGATCTTGGGTGCAGTTACGTAAGTCCAGAGAAGCCTTAAGCCTAACACGTGACACATGGACTTGGGACTTGCCAGCCTCTACAACTGCGTGGGCCGTTTCCTTGAGAGAAATATATCTCTCTATATAGATAAATATGTGTGTGCGTATATGCTTCACTGGTTTTGCCTCTCTAGAGAACCCAGCCTAAGACAGTCACTGTGAGTCAGAATTGACTTGACAGCAATGAGCTTGGTTTTGGTCTGAAATCTTTGCAGAAGCAGACTATCACATCTTTCTTCGGTGGAGCAGCTGGTGGGTTCAAATCACCAACCTTTCAGTTAGCAGCTGAAGGACATGTACTGTATGATCTCACTTTCATGAAATAAGCAAATATAAACAAACAAAAAATAAATATTAATGGCCACCAGAGGTGGGAGGGAGGGGAGAAGGAGGAGTTTTTGCTTAGGGGCATTGAGTCTATGTTAATGGTGGTAGAATAATTTGGAAAAGCATAGTGAAAAGGTTGCACAACTTGAAGAGTGTAATCAATGTCACTGAATTGTACATGTAGAAATTTTTGAATTGGTGTATATTTTCACCAAAAAAAAAAAAAATTAGATAATTTTCATCACTCATTGGTAACTCTGTGAGCATTTTATTACAAATAAATCAGATTAATGAATTCAAGAAGATTTTCTAGAGCACACATAAGCCCAACACTGGCATGACACAGATGAGGAATCTGAGGCCAGAAGAGATGAGTGAGTTCCCAGGGTCACACATCTGACTTTTTGGCCTATGGCTGGGCCAGGTTTAGAGCCAGGTTCTTCTACTCAAGAAGAATAATTCGTGGTCTGTTTGCTCTCATTTGTCCCATGTAAAAAGAAGTGATGAAATAGAGAGTAGATAGACTGTGATGTCTTTTTTCAAATACTGCATTTTACTTACCAAGGACTTTGTTCATTGGCCTAGTTTTGCCACAGTGATGCTCAACATAGTGAATGATTTCTGATCTATATAAGTGTACTGAAACATTTCCAAACAGAATATTCCTCTACATTTCTAAAAGCTGATATTTTAGGTTTCTTTTTCAGACTTTCAGATTTAAAAGAATTCACTACATGATCATAGCGTGCTCAGAAAACAAGGTAAGAAGGTTTGGTAAATTACAGCCTCCCTGCTGACTTTGTAGAGGAAGGTTCACCTCTGTTAAGGGAAGGAGACTGTGAGGGTCAGTTTTTCTGTGTTATGGTGAGAGTGGGCCACAGACCTGTGAGATCAGGTGAGGATAATAAAGACACACCACAAAGACTGGCCAGAGTTGAGTGGAGAGACATCTGTCTTCTCTCTTGAAGCTTTCTTAGGTATAAAAAAATGCATTTGCCTTCTGAATCAGGCTGAATCATGAATGCTGGAATTTTAAAAGAGGTTGACTCCTATTAACAGCCCAGGAAGCAGTCATCCTGAGAGAGAAGGTGGCTTGGCCAAAACCACACAGCTGTTTAGTATCAAAGCCAGTCTCTGATCTCAGCCCTGCCTCCCGGTCCAGTGTTCCCTTCTGTGCTGTTCCCAACCTCCAATCTCCACTTTGTCCTGAGCTCTACTTTCTACCCTCATCTTCTCCTTCCCCTTCCATCTGGATCTGGCCATGATGCTTTTTTTTTTTTTAATTGTGCTTTAAGTGAAAGTTTACAAATCAAGTCAGTCTCTCGTACAAAAACTTACACACACCTTGCTATGTATTCCTAGCCGCTCTCCCCCTAATGAGAGAGCACAGTCCTCCCCTCTATCCTGTATTCCCTGTAACCATTCAACCAGCTCCTGTTCCCCTCTGCCTTCTCATCTTGCCTCCAAACAGGAGCTGCCCACAGTCTCATGAGTCTCTTTGAGCCAAGAAGCTCACTCCTCACCAGTATCATTTACTGTCTTATAGTCCACTCCAATCCCTGTTTGAAGAGTTGGCTTCAGAAATGGTTCCAATCTTGGGCTAACAGAGGGTCTGGAGACCATGGCCTCCAACGTCCCTGTAGTCTTAATCAGACCATTAATTCTGGTCTTTTTATGAGAATTTGAGGTTTGCATCCCACTACTGTCCTGCTCCATCAGGGATTCTCTGTTGTGTTCCCTGTCAGGGCAGTGATCAGTTGCACCATCTAGTTCTTCAGGTCTCGGGCCAATATAGTCTCTGGTTTATGTGGCCCTTTCTGTCTCTTGGGCTCGTATTTAGCTTGTATCTTTGGTGTTCTTCATTTTCCTTTGCTCCAAGTGGGTTGAGACCAATTGATGCAGCCATGATGCTTTTTTTGTTATCACTAAATATAGCCAGTAGCCAAGAGTACCCTGTAATTAAAAATCTGGTGGCTGAGTATGTAACCATCCTTTAATCAGCAGTGTGGCCTGTAGCCATCACTTTACCTCTCTGCCTTCAGTGATATTTTCATCTGTAATATTACCCGTTACCCCATTACCCATTGCCATCAAGTCTATTCCAACTCATAGCAACCCTATAGGACAGAGTAGAACTGCCCCTTAGAGTTTCCAAGGAGTGCCTGGTGGATTCAAACTGCTGACCTTTTGGTTAATGGCTACAGCACTTAACCACTATGCCACCATGGCTTCCTCTGTGATATTTAAAAAAAAAAAAAAAATCTTAGAAGGGTTGAATTAGTTAACTTGAAAGGAACACTGCCCTTCTAAAAAACAAAACAAAAATGTTTGGCAATTCCTGAGCCCTGAGGTATATAGTGAGAACTGACCACTCTTGGCTGCCCACAGACACTTCTTGGGTTTTGGGAGAATCTGAGAAAATAAAGTAGGGCCACCACATCTGAATTCTAGTCCACCCCCTTTTCCATTCTGTTTGTGAAGAGGAGACAAGGCCCCTTCTTATGTTTTTAGAATGGGTAGGTAAAACATCAGCTGGGTGTTTATTTCCTTGGGGTTGTTGGGTATATTTTTACTGCATTATTTTTCTATTGAACTTTCCATAATGAAGTTTTCATACTTGAATTCAAAGTTGTTACATTAAATCCTACTAGATAGCTGAGAGGGATTTCTTGGCTTTTAGTGAAAATGGGCCTTGTGTTCTAGGCAAAAGGATGCCAGCTTTAAGAGAATTGCTGCAATAATTCCATGCCTGACACACAGCTACTGTGTGACATGATGACCTCCTGGTTACTGTGTAAACAGTGTTGTGGCCAGCACCTAGATATTACAGATGTATAACTACTTGCCTGTCATGCAAAAATAGAATATGTGGCTAAATGGATAGCGTGCAAATATTCTACGTATTTGATTGCAGGAGAGCAATTGTAAATATTCAGTACTGGCTAGCATGCAGATGTCTTATGACCCACACACAGACAACTTACATTTATAGCTATGTGGTCAGCAGGTGGGTATTGTATATGAACAGTTACACAGCTAACAAGTGAGCACATAGTTATTGAATCGACAGTTTTGTGATTAGCCCATGGTCATCATGTGTGCATATCTGCATGGTCAGTGTGTGGGCTTAGTGCATTGATGTATACATGGCCTGGGATGAAGATACCACATGTGTGGTTATGTGGTCTGCATGCAGCATAATGTAAGCATGGCACCTTAGCCAGCTACAGGCCTTGTCTTAGTTATCTAGTGCCGCTGTAAGAGAAGTATCACAAGTGGTTGGCTTTAACAAACAGAAGTTTATTCTCTCACAGTCTAGTAGGCTGGAAGTCCGAATTCAGGGTGTCAGCTCCAGGGGAAGTCTTTCTCTGTTGGCTCTAGATGAAGATCCTTGTCATCAATCTTCTCCTAGTCTAGGAGCTTCTCCACACAGGAACCCCGGGTCCAAAAGACATGCTCTGCTTCCGGTGCTGCTTTCTTGGTGGTATGAGGCCCCGTACTCTAAAAGGTGGTGCAGGCCACATCTCAGGAAAATTTCCTTTACATTGGATCAGGGATGTGACCTGATCAAGTGTGTTGCATCCCACCCTAATCCTTTTTAACGAAATCTAATCTTGCTTCATTAGCCATAGGCAGAGATTAGAATTTACACCATATAGGAAAATTACATCAATCACAAAATGGAAGAAACCACACAATACTGGGAATCATGGCCTAATCAAGTTGACACATATTTTGGGGGGACACGATCCATAACAGGCCTTGTGTAGCTTTTTGGCATCTTTGGTAAAGTAAACACAAATAGGAGAAACACTAAGATAAGATAACAGGTCCAATATTAGTATTGTGTTTCCAGGGAGTTGATAGGAATTATTAGCTAAATGGCATCTGCATTTTGTATATTTAAAATAACATTTAAATATTTTAGCAGTCTTTTCATCTTTCCTGTAGTTTGTAATGATGAGTTTTTCTCAATCATCCCCCCCCCAAAAAAGCCACCTAATGTTTTTATTGTAGAGAAACCAAAATTGACCCTTATGCCTCTGTGTTTTTAGAAGTCATAACCCTGTGATTCCCCAAAGATAACAGTTTCTATTTTCAAAGAAGCTGTCCCAAAGTACCAGAGGGCATTAAAATATAAGTAGAACTACTTACCACGTCCCTCCATTACACAGTTTAAAAAAGAGGATTGATGTCATGTTAACAACAAAAATTTGCGTATCACAATAGTATTTATAAAATGATTTCATAAGTTTTTTTTTTTCATTTGAGTGGCACATTTTTAATTCTTGAAGCCTTTTCATATATATCAGCTCATTTATTTCTTTCAGCAGCCCTATCAGGTTGGCAGAATTCTTATACCCATTTTACAGATGGGGAAACCAAGGCACAGAAAGGCTGTAGAATTTAACTGAAGTCACAAAGCTGATAAGAGATAGAGCCAGGGTCCACATCCAGGTCATTTTCCATGCCTTCCACTGTTCTTAGTAATCAACTAAGACTTCTTCCTTTCTACACTGTGCTCTAATTTCATCAGTTACTTTATAAATACTTTGTTTAGTGAGACACTGAGAGGTACCAATGTGAGTTGTCTTGTCCAATTTCTATCTAATATTGTAATGGTTATTTGTCTGAATCAGATCCAGATTTCTTTCAATATTGTCCATACTTATTGATTGTAAATCAATGATCTGTAATTAAATAGTCAATTCAATTAATCCATACATGTACTGAGTATCCACCATGTTTAGGACAGTCTATCTCAGTCTCTACCTTCAAATGACTTATAGTCAAGTGGAAGAAACCAGCACACATACAGCCACCTATGACAAAGTAGTTAAGTGCTATATCAAAGGTGAGCTCAAGATGCTCTAGAGACTTATCTAAGGGACCACTGAATTCTCATTCTGGGCATGAGGGAAGACTTTCCAGAGGATGTTCCTATAAAAGAGTATGACTTAAAAGATGAGTAGGAGTTTCTACCAACAGTGAAAATGGTGTGTATATGTGTACATGTGTACATGCGTGCACATATGTGTTTGCAAAGGGCTGCAGTAGGTAATGGGAGAAGGAGTACATTCCTGGGAGAAGGAATGACCTCAATAAGTTGTGAGTCTGGGAAGCCATGTGTTCATTGGTGTAGAAGCATAGGCTATACATAGAAAGGGAGTAGGGAGTAGAGGGACTGAGACCAGTCTTGAGATTGGAGGAAATATTTTGAATAGGGGAATGGCAAGGCCAGGGAATTATTTTAGAAAAATTACTCTAACTGGGGCAAGGTAAATGGTGTGGAGGAGGCTGGAAATAGAGGCTGACGCCATTTGGAGGCTATTGCAGAAGTCTAGGCAGAGTCATACGAGCCATCTCAGCTTGGAGTGAGAAGGGTTATTGTCACTGCTCCTCCATTTGTAGTGACATGTTGAGAATGTCTGCAGGCCCACTGACCTTGGGTTCACCCTGGCTACAGAAATTACCTTTTAGCACAGAACAATTGGAAACCCTCCCTGGATCCAGCAAAAACACATTTGTTTACTTCCGAGAGTGCTTTTCAACTAATTTTTGCTCTGTGCTAAAGTCCTTGAGGCTACTGATCTGCTATAGGTTTCAGAGGCAAATGGCTTCAGTAAAATTGTGAAGTGGCTCTCCTAAGCATACAGCCCCCTTCTACAAAAGCTAAAATCAGAGATGACATTTCACAAAGATACCTGTTTCTGTCAACCTTTGCAAGGCCCTCAAAATGGGTTCAAGCTCCACTGGGCAATGTCTTCTCCATATTTCATATTGTACAATTTCTGTTGGAATCATCCATCTCTAATGGTGTTTACCTCCTCCCCCCTCCCTACGAGGCTCCTTAGCAACAACCTTTACTCTTTCAGGCTAGCATCTCCCACCTGCAAGGACTGATCCCCTGTCTTATCTAGTGTGGCTATAACAGAAATACCACAAGTGGAAGGTTTTAACAAAAAGAAATTTATTTTCTCACAGTTTAGGAGGCTAGAAGTCCAAATTCAGGGCACCGGTTCAAGAGGAAGGCTTTCTCTTTCTCTGTTGTCTCTGAGGGAAGGCCCTTGTCTCTTTTGAGCTTCTGCTCCTGGGTGATCTTCAT
Source organism: Loxodonta africana (assembly GCF_030014295.1). Classification (NCBI taxonomy): domain Eukaryota; kingdom Metazoa; phylum Chordata; class Mammalia; order Proboscidea; family Elephantidae; genus Loxodonta; species Loxodonta africana. Next base: position 41,886,857 of record NC_087360.1, on the reverse strand, counting down.
GTGAGTTGTCATCTCTCTTCCTGCATCTCTGCTTCCTTAGCTTCCATTTAATCTCTTTTATATCTCAAAAGAGATTGACTCAAGATACACCCTACACTAATCCTGTTTCATTAACATAACAAAGACAACCCATTCCCAAACAAGATTATAACCACAGGTTATACAACACATGTTTTTAGGAAACACAGTTCAATCCATAACATCCCCCTATATGATGTTGTTTTTTCTGCTCATTTGCGTGGGCCCACAGCCAGTTAAACTACAGGGACAAGCTGGAGCTGTTGTTATTATGAATGGTCTTTGCCCTTGGTACAAGAACCAGGCCTCAGTGAGAAACCGTCCATGCACTTATCCAATGCTGATGTTCTTCAGAGGCTTCCATTTCTTCACCTTCTGTGTCCTTTCACCTCCCCACCTTTTTTCTTTATTTTATTTACATGCTGAGTGGCAAGGGCTGTGAAAGAAGATGCAGCATTTCAATGAAAAAGGATGTTAATATTTTAATAACCCCTTGTTTTCCTGTATTTGAAGCTTCAGTGAGATAAGAGACAGTATCATTGAAGGAAAATACTGCTTGGAGGAAAACCACAGCAACATTAGAGCTAAAACGGGAATGGTTTTTGATGATTTCTCACTGAGAACTCACGTTGTGATCCCCTGTAAGCATGTCATGGCCATTAAACCTCCTTGGAATGATTACAGATCTTTTTAGATTCCTTGGACTGTAAGGGCTTTAGGTATGGGTTGAAGATAATTTCTGGATTAGAACTTTCTAGAAGGATTATATATTTTTGACTGTTGAATGACCTTGTTTCTATACCCAAAGGAATTGCCTTTAGAAATGTTGCTATGGCCTTCTTTTTTTTTCCTTTCATAAGACCAGTATCTCCATTTAGAACCTCAAAGTTGTTAAATGAATGAAATTGCCCAAGCCAATCAAAATTGAGTATTTGGAACATAGCCCCTAAACTGAGGTACTGACCCCCTATGCAGTCAGCATGCCCTTTTTAGCAGGGACCACCATGGTTTGAGGAATTGTGTGGTATTTTTCTTTACAGTGCCACTTCCATTCCAGTGTCAGTGGCAGCAGTGATTACTGACTTGGTTACTTTTGGCACTCTCCATCAAAGGAGCCCAACTTAGATGAGAACTCTTTGGTAAAGCTTTCCCTGCACCTCCCAGCCAAAATTATCCAATTTGATGTCTGCGTTCCAAGGTTCTCTTTTGTGTTCCAAGGCACGCCCTCTTCAGCGCTGATGTCATCCATTAGTATCCAAACAGTAAGCATTTACAGCACCTGCTGTGTGGCAGGCTCTGTGCTTTTACACTCTGGAAACCTGTATATCGGTTGTTCTTCACCCTCAAATAGCTTGGGGGCTACGTCATGTCCATCCTTGTAGGGCTCTGTGACCTGCATGTGTGTGGTCTGCCTTTGTCTCCTGGTTTTACCTTCTCCTAGAATGTATATTTTGCCTGGTCCTCTTTTATTTTTGTAAGCCATTTCACATGCTTGTGGAATAAGTGAAGGTAAAAACAAATAAAGACATCATGTTTGGTAAAGTAGAAGGTCAGTGAAAATGAGGAAAATCCTCCATTGAATGGATTGACATGATGGCTACAACAACGAGTTCAAACACACCAAGGATTGTGAAGATGGTCCAGGACCAGGCAATGTTTCCTTCTCTTATACATAAGGTTGCCATGAGTTGGAGCCAGCTAAACAGCAACTAACAACAATAGCAAACAAACAAGCAAATGGAAAAATTTTTAGAAAAATCACTTACCTTTGAATCCTACTCCTCTGAGGCTCTGACATTGACCCTGGTACATTGTAGGAACTCAATAAATGTTGGTTGAATTGACCTAGTTTGAAATAAAAGCAGCCAGAGAGTAAACCTGTTGGCCTGGAGAGAGTCAGTGGGGCCGGAGACTGGGGGCATTTGTGGAGGAAGAGGTCAGTACAGCCCAGTTGAGGTGGAGTACACAGGTGTGAGCACTGTGGAGCTTGTTTTCTTTTCTGGGAGAGTTTGCTGTAGCCAGGCTTCAGAGTGCTTATCAGAAGTCCCTGGAGGGCAGGGACCACAGCTTTCACATTTCTTTATGCGTGATGGTAGCCAGTGTGGTACTTGGCACATAACAGATGCTCTCTGAGATTGAATTGGAAGTTTTTCTACAAGTGAAAATAATTTCTTCTTCTATCTAGTTCATGTTCTCTTGCTTTAGATAGAGTTCCATTTAAAAATATTCCACAATGAACATGAAGATGTTTTGGAGTGTTGGATGCCTGGCTTGAATATAAATGCGGAAGCTTTCTTTGAAAAACATTCCATTTTCTCATAGTCTTTAGGACTTTTTATTCCTGTTGTTGTAAATTACTAAAAAAGAAGTAAAGAAGTGAGCCCATTATAACAGTTTAGTGATTAGTATAAGTGGATAGACTCTCTTCTCTCTGGTGTTATCATGGAAAGCCTTGAACTTGGACTATGCCATCATTATTATTAAATGTACTGTGTATTCAATATGAAATAAAGAAGATTAACAATTATTCTATGGCTTTAGTCAGAGCAAATAAATTTGTTATTTACGGTAAAAATCCAGGTTAGAACCTATCAAAATTTTGACCTCTATTATCCAGTTGACAATCCAAAATGATAACTTCATAGATCTCTAACTAGTCTCAAATGGCCTTTCTAAGAAGCTAAGTTCTTTTGACAAAACCCAGTGGCCCCTCTTATAAACTCCCAGCGAAGGATCAGTCAGCACCTATTTAGACAGTCCAGGTAACCCATTCCATTATCAGAGACCTCTAATTTGGAGAAAGTTTTTCTTGATAGTGGAAGGGCCAAGTTCTGCCTTTGTGTAATTCCACCCACTGGTCCTAGTTTCAGCATTAGAGCAAGGCAGAGCAAGTCTTCTCTTCTTTTCCAAAAGATGGTTTTCTTTGAGGTCAGCAATGAAGTTCCCCTGGAACCTCCTTTTTGGTTATCTGAACACCCTTTCCTCCTCCCAGGGGCCCTCATAAGGTCCTTGACCATTCTAGTTGCCTTCACCCTGAGAGTTTCAGACTCATCAATGTCAGTTTAAAAGTAGCGTGCCCAGACTTGGACAGGGGTCTTCTCCCCATATAGAGTCAGATGCCACTGCACTCTGTGCTGGGTAGATGCTGTGTGGTGTCAGCAGTTCCTCCATCAGCTGCTCAGCCAAAAATAAGCCATCAGCTGCTGAGGACTGATCTTTCCACTCCCCTTCTCCTCAGAAGCTGAGAGTCCAGTGGTCTGCCAGCTGGAACTGGGAGATTGAGGATTTTTTCAATTCAGCCGAGAGGAAATGCAGTATGGGATTTTTTGTTACTTTTTAAAACTTATTATGTCAAAGGAGTTATCTTGTTCTTAAGGGCAAAAAATATCACCATTGCTTCTGGATTTGCTTTTAAAATAGCATTAGAAATGGTAAGGCTGAACTGAGCCTTTCCTAGCTCCCTGGCAAAAGCCCCTATCAAGAGAGTCAGATGCAGTTTCCACCTGAGTGGAGGGATGGCCCTAGAAAAAAGCTCAGCAAATCTGCTGCCAACCGTTGGATTGATAAACTGCCTATTCGCACAGAGGAAATGAGCAGCTGCCTAAAGTGTGGAATTTTCTATGGGCTACAAAACTTTAAACCAGGAGATTGAAGTCATTTTTATTTGTCAAATATTTGTTAGCACCTGCTATGTGTCAAAGAAACCCTGGTGGTGCAGTGGTTAAAGCACTCAGCAGCTGCTCCATAGGAGAAAGATGTGGCTATCTGTTTCCCTAAAGATTTACAGCCTTGGAAACCCTGTGTGAGCAGTTCTATTCTGTCCTATGGGGTAGCTATGAATCAGAATCAACTCGGTGGCCATGGGTTTGATTTGGCTGTGTGTCAGAGGTTGCAAGATGAATAGAGGACAATCCCTGTCCTCAAAGAGCTCACCGTCTAGGGGCAGAAATGAACAAGAGAACAAATAAGTATTCTATAAATGTTCCTCATCGTGTTGGAGCATAGGAAGCATGAAACAAATGGTAGTTGTCTTAGGCTGGGTTCTCTACAGAAGGAAAACTGGTAAAGCATATAAATATATAGAGAGAGAGATTTATATCAAGGAAACAGCTCATGCAATTGAAGAGGCTGGAATGCCCCAAATCTGTGGATCAGGATAGAGGCTTCTCCTGATTCACATAGCTGCAGGGGCTGGTGAACCCAAGATTGGTAGGTTGGAGACCAGGGCTCTTGTTCACAGGCTGTGAAGATCTACGAATCCCAAGATTGGCAGATAAGCTGCTAGCTCGAGTCCCAAGAACTGGAGGTCAGACAAACAGGAGGCAGTTGCAGGATCCAGAGCAGGCAAAAACCAGAATGTCCACTTATAGTTGCATGCAGGACACTTGCCCAAGAAAACTCCCTTTCAACTGATTGGCTACTCACAGCAGATCCCATCATGGGGTCATCACATATAAACACTGAGAATCATCGCCCAGCCAAGTTGACACACAATCTTAACCATCACAGTACTGAAGATGGTTGTGATGGTGGTGGTGGTAGCGTTAATTATTACTGTTGTTGTTATTGTTAATAAACTGCAGAGGATTTACAACACATGTGATACAACAACCAGTTCTGCTTCAGGTGGTTTTAGGAACAATCCAGGACTTTTTACAAAGGAGGCGATATGAGTGGCATAAACAGTTAAGTGCTCAAATACTAACTGAAACATTGGGGATTTGAACCCACCCAGAGGTGCCTTATAAGTAAGTCCTGGTGATCTGCTTCTGAAAGGTCACAGCCTTGAAAACTCTATGGAGTGCAGTTCTACTCTACAATACATGGGATCACCATGCGTCAGGAGCAACTGGTTTTTGAGGTGTTTTTGGAAGAATCAGGTGGAAAATGGAGTTATGGGCTTTCCTGACAAGGGGAAAGGAATGTGCAAAGGCATGAGAATTAAAAAATATATATGGATTATTTAGGAACCAGCAGAAGTTTCAGTGTGTCTAAAGCACAGAGTGGAAACCCTGGTGGCATAGTGGTTAAGAGCTACAGCTGCCAACCAAAAGTTCGGCAGTTCAAATCCACCTGATGGTCCTTGGAAACCGTATGAGGCAGTTCTACTCTGTCCCGTAGGGTCGCAGTGAGTCAGAATCAATGGCAATGGGTTTGGGTTTTTTGCGGGGAAAGTATGGGGCAGGCTTGTGTGTATGTGGTGAAGCTAGGCTGCTAGACTGTATTCCTACAAGTAGGGAATCTAAGGAATTTTCAACAGCAGAGAGAAGATCAGATTTGCATGTTACATGATCAGACTGGAGGTGGCTGAGCTAGAATGGGGTGGAGGCAGAAAGATAGATCAAAGGCGAGAAATGGTAAGAGCCGAGATTGAGGCAATGGTGGAGAAGATGGAGGGGGAGGAGACAGTTTTAAGAAATAATTCAGAGGTGAGTTCAGGAGGACTTCATGACTTATTTAGTCTGTGTGTGAGAGAGAGAGAGACAGAAAGAAAGAGAGGGAGGGAGGAAGAGATGAGCGAATGAGATAAAATGAGAGGGCTGGAGCTGAGAATAACATCAGTTTCCCCCTTGTGTGACTGGTGTTGGAACTGAAATAGGGAGAGCAGGAGTAGGAACAGGTGTGGGAGACAGATAAAGAATTATGTTTCATGTATGCTGACTTTGAAGGTACACGTGGTTTGGGGGGCTGCTGCCTGGAGGTAGTAATGATCTGGTTGAGAGATATGGGGAACAGGTGCGCTCTCAGCCTTTCAGGGAAGTCACAATGTTAGGTGGTGACAGAAAGAGAAAGATTAAGGGGCAACATTAAAAAGGAACGCTGGACAACTGGACTAAACTAAAAGCAACGAAGGCTCCTGAATACAACCGAATACCTTGAAGGCCAGAGTAGCAGGGATGTGGATTTGGGGACCATGGTTTCAGGGGACATCTAGGTCAATTGGCATAACAAGATGCATTAAGAAAATGTTCTGCATCCCACTTTGGTGAGAGGCATCTGGGGTCTTAAACGCTAGCAAGTGCCATCTAAGATGCATCAGTTGGTCTCAACCCACCTGGAGCAAACGAGAATGAAGAACACCAAAGACATATGGTAAAGCTGGAGTCCCAGCTTTATACTTACTAGTTGTGTGTCCCTAGTGAGTAATTTAATCTCTTTAAGCCTTAGTTCTCCAATCTGTTACATAGGGATAAAAACTGCACCTACCACTTAGGATTGTTGTAAAGTTTAATGGAAGTAAAGTAGTAAAAATATCTGCAACAAATAAGCATTTAACAAATGACATACTTTTTAAAAATGGCAGACAGGAGAGTATATAACTAATTTTAGAAAGACTTTCATTAAAATTATTATAATGTTAAAAGTTGTTATTTTATCTGAATGGAGTAAATGTCAGTTACCTGAAAGAAATACTTCAGAGGACTTACTCCCAGGCTGCCTGACCCTCTGCTGCTTATTTTAATCCATCGCTACACCCCTGGCCTCACACAGATGGGACACCTTGTTCCCCAATAAAAAAAAAAAAAAATAGTGCCAGGAAATGAAGTGGCACTGCTGCCCATCCATACAGTGAGGCAGGGGTTTTTAGCTTGGGATTGTTTGAGTTCGTGCCTCCAGAGAAGAATCCCCCTAGAATTTTCTTTGCCAATGGGGAATCTAGAATGCCCATTATGGCTTCTCAGCCCTTATGACAAACAACTGTCATACCTGATGCCAGGGGAGGCAAGGAGATAGCATTCCTCCCACACTTCCTGGAATGAAATAAATGAGCAGTGCTGAATTTTATCACACTCCCCCTCCTAACTGGGATGGGCTTCAAAGTGAACAGTTGGCGTTCCTGTGGGGACAGGCCATGTGCTCCTGCAATAGTTCATCCTGGGGTGGGGCTACTTCCCTCCCTCACCTACAATCTGCCATCAGCAGCTGTTTCTGACAGGTGCTTAAGCTCTCTACAGCAGATGGTGACCAAAATGGGCTTGCTGGCAGGTTTTACCACAATGCTGCTTTCCCATTGCAAGTACTGATGTGTATACAAACACACATTTGAGTATTCAGCTTTGTTCTAAAGGCACCTGCCTTTGGTTTCAGGTGGGACCAGAGGACCCATTCCAGAATGACACATGTGTTCATCTGGGTCATTCACCTCAGTTTAAAACCCTTTACTATCTGGCCACAAGATTGGGAATCTGGCATGCTCTCAGTTCTCGGCACAGTTTTCTCTCTCATGCATTCTATAGTCATGTGTGTATCCTCACTGGTGTGTTTAACTAGAGCTGTGACTGTTTACCCAGGGCTCCACAGTGATGGCTTTGGGCTCTGCTTGGATGAAGCCCACAAAGGCCAAGCCGCAGCCTGCCACAATCACAGGACGCTGGATGCCAGGGCTGCTCTGTGCTCTACTCCCTTCCATCTGCTTCCCAGAGTCTTGCACACTTTGGACAGAACAGACTCATGTGAGCAGAAGCTGCTCCACTATTGACTGGATTGGAAATGTACTGGGAGCCTTGTCTCTTCATAAAATAGCAAGACATGTCTATGACTCAGCTGCCAAAGGGAATACAATCATGCAGCGCACCCTCAGGAGAGAGCCAGGAGGGAATAAGCAGGTCTGCCCTTATGAATGACCCTGCACTTAAGCAGAGAGATACCATTAACTGACCCCAGTCCCTAACAGATCAGGGCATTGTTAGGAATGTCACTGGTCCCACAGCCTTGCCAGAGCCCTGCCTGCACGATGTTTGGACTGTTCATTCCAAACAAATAACCAGCCAAGGCAACCAGATGAGGATGACATCTGGTTTGAGACTGTTGCCAAGTCACTACTGTTCCATCACTCACAGGAAGGAGATGAGCTCTTTGTGCCAAATTCTTAAAGAGAGAGAGTGAATAAAAATGTGTTACATGCCCCACATTTTTTCTTCTTTTTACCCTGACATATCAGTTATCACTTTTCTTTCCCTGGAACTTGGACGCCTAGGGACACAATATCCATAACTGTTTTAGAGCCAACTTTTGCCACTTTATGTTGATTGCTCCTTTGGAATACAATGGAATAAATTATGTGAACGTGGGCAGAGTGGGGCTTGCTGAGGTGGTGAGGTTTAGAATTGAACTCTGAGGGAAATGCGTGCACACATACATGCACAGCTCTCACAGATGATGGGATCATAAGAGATAGAGGATTGGCAGAGAAGGGCTAGTCACTGAGTACATTATATGTGTAAGGCTGTATGCAGTGAATGCATTTTTAGTGTGCTGAATAGGATCAGAAAAAGACAATAGGAACTAAGTGCTGCTCTTTCCCAATGCAAGGCAGAAATGTTAATGACTTTCACTTTATCTGGTTCTTTGTGGAGTGACAGACTCCAGACTGAGCTAGGGTGGTACTAGAAAAAAGACTCATACTCATCTACTTGTGTAGGGTAGGAGCAAAGGGAGAAGGGGTACATGTACTCAGCCAGAGGCACTGAAGGAAAATTGAGTATGGCAGGCCAAGTATGGTATCTAACGGTCATAGCAATTTGTTAGCTGTGCAGCCTTAGGTAAGTTACTTAACCTCTCTGAGTCTCTGTCATTCATCTGAAAAAATGGGAATAATATCCTCTTGAATACTTGCTTTGTGAACTTTCAACTAACAAGTTTACAAGGTGATGCTGTCATTTTCATTTTAGAGATGAGGAAATTGAAGTACAGAAAGGTTAAGAGATTTGGCTTCGGTCATGCAGCTGATAAGTGGAATAGCTGGAAGCTCCAGAGTCCATGCTCTTAACCACTACACTGTGGTACCTAGCAGAGGGAGACACTCAGTAAATGGTGGTGGTGGGTATTATTACTGTCAGTATAGCGGGGTGACTAAAGCACAGAAATGGGAGAGATGGTGTTAATTACTGCCAAGAGCAGGCAGGCTAAAAGTTAATATCAGGGATATCAGGCAGCACATAGTGGGATAGGATAGCTTGGGTAGATTGGGGTTATCTCCTCACCGTTGGACATTGTACATTGTTTAACTATCTTCAAGACATCTAGTTTTTCCTCTTGGCATTGGTGAAGTTGGCAGTCTACTCTCAAACACAAAATATCTTTTCAAAGTGTTCTGTGCTTGTTCCTTTGATTTCTTTCAAATAGGGTGCAAGGATTTTCTTTATCACTTTGAAACATTTTCTTGTTTGGATGTACTTTCCTGGCCAGCTGAGATCTCCTTGACATATACCCAATTCAAGGAATCAAGTTGGAGATGGCCTTGAATCTTGCTTGTCTTTATCATCTGATTTTCTTTGTGTCATTTGCAAATATGATATAACGAAACTAACAATTTAGAGGTTCATGTAGAATGCCCATGTTCTCCCAGTCACCCTTCCATCAGCTCCCTTTGGTCCAATGTCAGGGTGACGGATAGAGTTGAGTCATGATATGAGTCAGCAAGACCAACTGAAGGGTTATTGCAACAGTCCAGAAAAAGATTGATAATGACTGAACCTTGGAAATATCAATGAGGGTGGTAGATTCATGAGATTTCAGGATGACTTTTCAAGATTTGCTTGACAATTATTATTTGCTATGGTACATCAGACAGCGGAGAGTTTACAGTAGCAATGAGATGTATATCTTGGGGTAGGTGGACGATGATGTTGTATATGATGAGAGGGAATAGGGGAAAATGGATAGTTTTGGGAGAGGAAGAATAATAGGTCCAGTTTTGGACATGCTGTGTTGGAAGCTCAGGGGACAGGGGAGAGGTTGGAAGTATTCCATAAGCAAGTAGAGAGATGGGTCTGGATCCCAGGAAATGGTAAGGAATAGAAATATGGAGTATGAATTATCATTGGTCTAAATGACATAGTACCTGGAGTATAGAATAGTTTGCATTTTTATTAAAATTCTTACTTGCTCATTATATTTTTACTTTAATGACTATTATGCCACCAATGCTAATTGCATTCCGGGCCTGATTAGGTATCAATTCTGAGAGTTTTATCTGGAATCACTTAAATCTTCAAGCCATGCAAATATTCTCTGAGTGGATTAGTAGGATTGCAAAGAAGAACCAGTAGATATAACCTGCTTACATTTTCAATAAAAAAAAATTGATAAGCAGCAAGCTTACACAACAAATTCTAATTTTGTTTCAAGTGTAGCCATGAGATCAGGAGCATGGCATCAAAATTGTGTTGTCACAGACAGGACCTAGGTTACTGACAGGAAACAAAAGCCGGGGATAAATGGACATATCTCTGGGAGGAGAAGTATAAAAATTAAAGTTCTCAGGAATTGTTACCAGGATGTTATTGTTACTAGTCTTATTTTACATCTTTGTATTGATATTCAAAGGAGAATATGTAATAAAATATCCAAGTTTTTAGGTGAAGTTAACCTCTTCCATCATATTGAAAGGAGTTAATATGAGTACATTTACTATTACCATGGTGCCAGGTATATAGTCACACAGAGGACATGAAACACTTTTCACTTAAAAAGACAGGCCTCCAGAGTCAGATGGTCTGGATTCAAATCCTACCCCCACCACTTCTCTGTGCTCAATGTCCTCATTATTGAAATGGGGTTAATAATATCACTTTTACAAGAAGGGATGTTATAAGGATTACATAAGACAATATATGTAAGGCACCTAGCTGTTGGTTCCTCCCTACCTGCTCCCCTGGCATACCCATTCTATTCTACACTGTTCTGTTCTAGTCCATCCAATTTCTCCAGATCTGTTCAGACCTATCCTATTCCATTCATTTCAGAAACACAGGATTTTCTCTGGGGCCTTGGTAGATATCAATCCACATATTTCTTCACAGAAGGAATCAAAGGGAAATATATTGTCCTTTGAAGCCTGTGTCCAGGTTCTTCCTAATGATGGCTGCCGATCCCATCCATTGTTGTGTATTTTGTGACACTCAATACACACGTGCAACTTGACTGGTTTGCCAGGCACCACCAGCACTCCAACGTGGGAAGTCTGGTCCACAGGCTGTATCTTCTCAGTACCAAAAATGTGGATGAGATGTGAAACATTAAGTCAGTCATTCCTTCCTTCTTCCAAAAAAATCCTGACTATACTTCATTGCTAAGAAACTTAAACAGAAATGGCTTTAATAAGTCTGGGCTTTAGTTTTCTCATCTTTTATGGGCATAATCCCTATCACCATGTAATTCCTGAGACCATAACATCTCAGAAATAATTAACATAGCCTGAGCTGTGCTGCTGAAATATAATATTTAACATTTATTATTTCAAATGTGTAATTTCATCTATTCCTCAAAACAACATTGACAGGTAGGTATCTTATCCTCATTTTACAGAAGAGAAAGCCAAGCCTCAAGGTAATATGTTCAAGGCCATGTGGTTTGGTAGAACCAAGAGTAGATTTCAGATCCCTCTTGTCACCAAAGTCAACTCGAGAACTCCTGGAGATATTATAAAGAATACAAAGTGCTACTTTAAATGTCTTAACTCCAGTTAACACGGATTTTTATTTCCTTTACCTAAAAGTATGCCAATTATATTGTATTATCAAATTTAAATTGTATAATTAGCTAATGTTCTCGATATCTTCTCTTGAGGGAACTCTAGTTCTTTCACTGGTTCCAAGCCCTGAAAAAAAGTAAAATCATGCTTTGACAAAGAACATCCATAGCCTATTTGGCATTCTTTCTTTTTATATTTTCTTTCCTTCTCTCCCTCTTTCTTCTTCTCTCCCCCTCTTCTCGCCCTCCCATCTTCCCTTGTCTCCTCCCTTCTTTCAAAAAAAAAAAAAAATCCTAACTATACTTCATTGCTGAGAAGCTTAAACAACCTGAACAGAGAGTCTTCATTAATACTGACTCCATCATCTTATCTCCACTCAGGTTTTATTTTTCCCTTTGTTATTCTGTTACCAATTAGAAGAACTGAGGAGGCAAGAATCCTCCAATGTTGCCTACTTAGAAGTTGAGATGATGTCTCAAACTAGAAAGCAATGCATGGTTATCACCTATAGCATCTAGACCTCACACTGACAATATCTCAGGAAAACAGCCCATTTTGTAGGCCAGCCTTCATTCACTCACACTGTGTCATTTAAGCTTTAGAGGAAACTAACAAAAGCTTCTTTTCTTTATTTTATATCAGCTTAAATTCTCTACCATGTTAGGCTGGAAGCTAAAGCATTAAATCAAAATGTATTTTAAATGCATTTTCTCTTATAGCTTATATTTTATAGTCTTATTTTTAGGTTTTTTTTTAAATAATAAAAATCAAATCATTTAATTCTTAGCCCTACCCAATATAGTGTGACGTTATACATATTGCAGCCCTAGGGAGAATTTCAGCTTGCAAGCTGGCCAGCCTGTTGGCAGTTGACAGATGTAACCTACCCAAGGGCAGAGAAAATCTCGAGAGATTTTAATTTTGTAATGTTGAAATGAGCACAAGTTTTGTCTTAATCAGTGAATAAAAAAAAATTAAGTTGCTAAGTCTCATTTTTTTAATTCAGTATAAGAGGATTTTTCTAAGTTACTGTTGAAAGTTAATTTTCTCTGTGTTCAGAAGGATTCTTCTAGCAGTTCTACAGATAGACAGTCATATTGCTGCTAAGTGAGAATTTTTATAGGGCTGCTCCGTAGACACAACCCCTCAGCAGGAAAAGGGTGTGTGGTGAGCTGTTCATAGAGTGGTTTTACTTTGTCTTTGAAGGGAACATGACTTTGCTTTCATCATATTTCATAAGTTTAGAATACAGGAATATCCAATTAAAATTGCAGCAGAAGTCTTTTAATGCAAACTGCATTCTTGTAGAATATATGATACTTTAGGCAAGGACTGTATTGAGGAATATTTTTGACTATGAATAAAGAAATAGTTTACTAATTATAATTAATAGCCTTTATGGAATCATAATGAAAATGTTTAAATCATTTATCTGAACAAATAGTATACAAAAAGCTGATGCGTTACATGCAGTCATTTTTTGTTATTTCTTAACTTAATCCAGATTAAAACCACATTTCTTAAACTGAAAGTTTCTCAATTGCAGGGGCCTAATGCTTTTTTTTTTTTTTTTAAATGCTATTCAATGTTGATTCCCTAGTACCTTGTACAGTGCCTGAATGTGGACACAATAAATGGTTCTTGAACTAAACTGAAAAAGCAAGTTGCTTAAGCAATGTGTGTATGCACACATATATAATATAAAATATAAAACATTGTATTACAGATATAGAGCCAAGATACTTAATGGGAGGCATATGTGACTCTAGGGGAGCATACCAGAGTCTTGGGGTAGAGGTAATGCATTTGAATCAAAACACAACTTTGGGATATTTTATAAAGAATTCTCAAAATGCAACAATAAAAGCAAAGAAACCAATTTAAAAAAATAGACAAAAGATTTAAATAGACACTTCACCAAAGAAGATATATAGATGGCAAATAAGAACATTAAAAGATACTCAACATCGTTGGTCATTCCAAACCAAACCCAAACCCATTGTCATTGAGTCAATTCCAACTCATAGTGACTCTATATGACAGAGTAGAAGTGCCCCACAGGGTTTCCAAGGAGGAGCTGGTGGATTCAAATTGCCAACCTTTTGGTTAGCAGCCTGAGCACTTAACTGCTGTGCCACCAGGCTTCTCATTAGTTGTTAGGGAAATGCAAATTAAAACCATGTTGAGATACAACTGTACACCAATTGGAATGGCAAAATGAAAAAAATAATGACAATACCAAGTGCTGGTGAGGTGCAGAGCAATAGGAACTCTCATGCATTCCTGGGAGGGATGGAAAATGGAATGACTCCTTCGAAAACCATTTTAAAATTTCTTACAAAGTTTAATATACGTATATCATATGACTCAGCCATCCTACTCCTAGATTTTTACCTAAAAGAAATGATAACTTATGTTCATACAAAAACCTATAACCAAATGTTTATATCAGCTTTATTCATAATAGCCCAAACTGGAAACAACCTAAATGTCCTTCGCCTAGTGAATTGTTAAAGAGACTATGGTATATGTATACCTGAGCAGGCTCTAATCTTTGGCTGACACTGAGGTCCTGTGCAAACAAAAGGGAAAAATAAAGCCGAGTTCAAAGCTGCTTAAATGTTGAAAGTGTGCCCCAGCACACACACAGAGTTTCTCAGCAAATGGTGGAGGGCTTATTGGAAACCCTGGTGGCATAGTGGTTAAGTGCTATGGCTGCTAACCAAGAGGCTGGCAGTTCATATCCACCAGGCACTCCTTGGAAACTCTACGGGGCAGTTCTACTCTGTCTTATAGGGTCGCTATGAGTCGGAATCGACTCAACGGCAGTGGGTTTGGTTTTTTGGTTTTATTGCTTCAAAATATTTAAGGAATTTTCTGTATGCTCATTATCTGATCATTTTCCAACTGAGCAGAGACTTCAGTAGCCACATATAACAGGGAGTATAAACTACAGAATTAGTCCAAGAAAGTCATTAAACAAATGAATAGCAGTAGCAGCAAAACAACAAAGAAGAACAAAAAACTAGGAAGGAGAGAGGAATCTGATTCCTAGAGATGCCACATTATATTATTTAAAATGTCCAAATTTTAACAAAATGTTATGAGACACACAAGAAAATATGGCAATATAGCCTGTACACAGGAAAAAGGCAGTTTATAGAAATTGTCTCTGAGGAAGTTCTGATGTTTGACTTACTAGATGAAGACTTTAAATAAGTTATTATAACTATACTCAAAGAACTAAAGAAAATTATGCCTAAAGAATTAAACAAAATTATGAAAATAGTGTCCCACTAAATAAAGAATGTCAATAAAGAGATAGAAATTACATATAAATGAAAAACTAAGTAGAAATTCTGGAGTTCAAAAGTAAATAAGCTTAAATGAAAAACTCACTAGAGGGACTAAGTTGGCAGAAGAAAGAATCATCAAACTTGAAGATAAGTCATTTGAGATTATCCAGTCTGAGGAACAGAAACAATAAAGAATAAAAAAGAATGAACAGAGACTAACATACCTGTGAGACACCGTCAATCATACCAACATACGCACAAATGGAAGTTTAGAAGAAGAGAGAGAGAGAGAAAGGGACAGAAAGAGTATTTGAAGAAATAATGGCAGAAAACTTCCCAAGTTTGAAAAAAAAAAATGTACACATCCAAGTTCAATGAACTGCAAGCAGGATAAACTCTTAAGGGATCCACACCTAAACACAACATAATCAAACTGCCTAAAGTCAAAGACAAAGAGAGAATTCTGAAAGCAGCAAGAGAAAAATGTCTCATCAGCAAGACTCATCATATGTGACTCATCATATACACCAGCCATGTGCCATTGAGTTGACACTGACTTATGGGAACCCCATATGTGTCAGAGTAGAACTTTGCTCCTCAGAGTTTTTAATTACTGATTTTTTTTTTTTAAGGTAGATTTCTAGGTCTTTCTTCTGAGGCACTTCTGGGTAGACTCAAACGTCCAAACTTTTGGTTAGCAGCCAAGCACGTTAATTATTAGTACCACTCTGGTACTTACATCATATACAAGGGCCCCTCAATGCCATTAACAGCTGACTTGTTATCAGAAACCATGGCAGCCAGAAAGCAGTGGGATGACATATGCAAAATATTGGGAGGATGCAGAGGTGGCGCCAACCAATAATTTTATATCCAGCAAAACTATTCTTCAAAATGAAGACGTTAAAACATCTCAGATAAACAAAAACTGAGAATTTGTCACTGGAAGATCTTCCCTATAAGAAATACTAAAGGGAGTCCTTCAAGCTGAAATGAAAGGATACTAGAGTGTAACTCAAATCAACATGAAGAAATAAAAAGCAAGAGAAAAGGTAATTAGACAAGTAAATATAATAGATAATATACATATAGTTTATTTGTAATATTTTTCTTTTCTTATATGATTTAAAATAAAATCACATAAAGCAATAATTATAAAACTGTGTTGATGGGCTTATACTATATAAATATATATTTTGGATTATAATAATAGCACAAAGAAGGAGGAGGGAATAGAAGTATATAAGAACAAAGCTTTGTATAATATTGAAATTAAGTTGGTATTAATCACAACGAGATTGTTTTAAGATGTTAATTATAATTTCCATGGCATCCCTAAGAAAATACCTTTAAAATTATAGTAAAGGAGACAAGAAAATTAAAATGGTACATGAGAAAATATGTAACACAGAAGAAGGTAATAATGGAGAAATAAGGGAACAAAAAAAGACGTTAGACATAGAAATAAATAGCAAAATGGCAGGTATAAATGCTACTTTATCAGTAATTATATTAAATATAAATGGATTAAACGCTTCAATCAAAAGGCAGAGAAGGGCGGAATAGATAAACATAAAAGAACATGATCCAACTACGTGCTGTCTACAAGAGACAAATTTTAGACTCAAAGATACAAATAGGCTCAAAATAAATAAATGGAAGAAGATATACCAGGCTAATGGTAACCAAAAGGGAGCTAGAGTGGCTATGTTAATATCAAACAAAATATATTTTAAGATGAAAATTGTTACAAGAGACAAAGAAGGACATTTTATAATAGTAAGAGAGTCAATCAGGAAGCTATGACAATTACAAACAGATATGCAGCTATGAATAGAGCTCCAAAATACATGAAGCAAAACCTGACAGAATTGAAGGGATAGACAATTCAATAGTAATAGTTGGGCACTTCAATATGCCAGTTTTAATAATGAAAATAAAATAAGCCAGAATATCAGTGAGTAAATAGAAGATTTTTAAATCAAATACTCTAACAGAAATCTATAGAACATCCCCCCTAACAAGAGCAGAACACACTGTCTTCTCAATTGCATATGAAACATTCTCCAGGATAGGCCACATGTTAGATGGTAAAACAAGCATCAATGAATTTTAAAGGGTTGAATTTATAGAGTATTTTCCCTGTCCACAATGGAATTAAGTTAGAAATCAATGACAGAAGGAAATTTAAGATATTTATGACTTTGAGGAAATTAAAGAACATTCTCCTAAATTACCAATGGTTCAGAATAAATCATGAGAAAAATTAGAAACTGTTTTGAGATTAATGAGAACAAAAACAGAACATACCAAAACTTACGGGATGCAGCTAAAGTAGTGCTTAGAGAGAAAAATTATACCTGTAAATGTCTATATTGAAAAATAATTTACTGATGAATTCTACCCAGCTCTTAAATAAGAACTAATTAGTGATTCTTCACAAACTTGTAAAAAATAGAAGAGGGAACATTTCCCAATTCATTCTAGGATGCCAGTTTTACCCTGATATCAAAGCCATACAAGGACATTACAAGAAAAGAAAACTACAGACCAATATTCCTTATGAATGTAGGCATAAAAATCTTCAACAAAAATACTAGTAAACTAAATCAAGGAAAATATAAAAAGAAGTATACACCATGCTGAAGTGGGATTTATCCAAGGAATGCAAGGTTGGTTTTACATCTGAAAAATCAATGTAACACAACATATTAACTGAATAAATGGCAAAACTCACCCTTTTCTGGCTTAATATATGTAGGAAAAGTGTTTGACAAAATCCAACACCCCTTCGTGATAAAAACACTGAACAAACTAGAAATAGGAACTTCCTCAACCTGATTAAGGACACTTATAAAATGCTAACAGCTAGCATAATGCTTAGTGGTGAAAGACTGAATGCTTTTCTCTTAGGATCATGAACAACTCAAGAATGTCTGCTCTCACCACTTCTACTCAACAATGTATTGGAGTTTCTAGCCAAAGCCATTAATCAATAAAAAGAAATAAAAGGCATTCAGTTTGCTATGGCTTTGTGTCCCCCCAAAATATGTGTTGGAATCCTAACACTTAACACCTGTGGCTGTAATCCCATTTGGGAATAGAGTTTTCTTTGTTATATTAATGAAAGCATATCAGTGTAGGGTGTATCTTAACCTTAACCACTTTCAAGATGTAGAAGAACAGACTAGGCGCAGAGACAAACAAACACAAATGAGGGAAAGAGATTACCAAGGAACCACCAAGGTATGCCAGGGTTAGAGAAGGTGAGAAAAGAGTTTTCTACCAGAGTGGACAGAGAGAGCCTTTCCCTAGAGCTGGCACCCTGAATTCAGACTTCTAGCCTCCAAAACTATGAGAAAATGAAATTCTGTTTGTTAAAGCCACCTACTTGTGGTATTTCTGTTATAGTAGCACTAAGAAACTAAGACAGTGTGAAAAGGTAGAAGTTAAATTCTATTTAAAGTGACACGATCTGTTATGCAGAAAATATTAAGGGATCACGTACACATACATAAAAACAATTAGAACTAATAAAAAAAGTTCAACAGAATTACAAGATCAACAAACAATAATCATTTGTATTTCTGTACACCAGCAATGAATAATTTGAAAATGAACTTAAGAAAAATTTATATTTACAGTAATATAAACATAAATACTTAGAACAAATTTAACCAAAGAAACACAAGACTTCTACTCTGAAATCTACAAAACATCGTTGAAAGAAATTAAAGAGATCATAAATAAATGGAAAGAATCCCGTGTTATGGAACAGAAGCCTTACACTGTTAAGATAGCAATACTCCCCTAATTGATGTATTGATTCAACAAATCCCTGTCAAAATCCCAACTTACTTTTTTGCAAAAATTGACAAGCTGATCCTAAAATTCAGATGGAAATGCAAGGAACCCAAAATAACCAAAGCAATCTTGCAAAAGAAGAACAAAATTGGAGGACTCATATTTCCATTTTTTAAACTTACTGCAAAGCTATAGTAATCAAAGCTATGTGGTAATGGCATAAGGATAGACATATAGATCAATATGTCTATCAATATACAATTAATCCATAGGATTAAATCCAGAGATAAACCTTTATATTGATGGTTAATTGATTTCCACAAGGGTGCCAAGACAATTCAATGGCAAAATAATAATCCTTTCAATAAGTGGTGCTAGGACAACTGGATATTCAAATACAAAAGAATGAAATTGGACTCCTTTTATAACAAAAATCAAATCAGAATGGGTCAAAAACCTAAATGAAAGAGATAAATCTATAAACTCTTAGGAGACAACATAGGAGTCAGTCTTTGTGATAGTTGTGTTGGTTTCTTAGATGCAATACCAAAAACATGTCACAAAACATAAAATTGTGAACTTCATCAAAATTTAAAAACTTTCATGAAGACACAATGTACAGAATGGGAAAAAATAGTTGCAAATTATAGATCTGATAAAGGACTTGTATCCAGAATATGTAAAGAACCCTGGAAACTCAACAACAGAAGTAACCCAATTAAAAAACGGGCAAAGGATTTGAATAGACATTTCTTCAAAGAAGATATACAGATGACTAAAAAAAAAAAAAAAAAAACAAGCACATGACAAGGCGCTTAACATCATTAGTCATTAAAGAAATGTAAATCAAACCCATAATGAGATGTCACTTCATACCTGCTAGGATGACCAAAATAAAAAAAAAACTGACAGGATGTGGAGAAATTGGAACACTCACACACTGCTGGTGGAATGTAAAGTGATGCAGCTGCTTTGGAAAATCATTTGGCAGTCTCTCAAATAGTTAAACATAGAGTTATCATATTACCCAACAATTCCACTCCTAGGTATATGCTCAAGATAAATGAAAACACAAAAACCCACCTATTTTATGAATCCATTTACATGGACCATCCAGAATAGCCAGATCCATGGAGACAGAAAGTAAATTAGTGGTTGCCAGGGGCTGAGAGAAGAGGGTAGTGGGTAATGACTGCTAATGGGTACAGGGTTTCTTTTAGGGTGCTGGAAATGTTTTAAACTTAGATAGTGATGGTTGCACAATTTTGTGAATATACTAAAAACACTGAATTGAACATTTTAAAAGGGGAAATTGTATGGTATTTTAATTGTATCTTGATTAAACTGTTACATACTAAAAAAAAAAGCATAGTTTAGAAAATGGTCTTGTGATCATTAAGGTTGTGTGTCAACTTGGCTAGGCCATGATTCTCATTGGTTTGGCAGCTATGATATAGTTTGGTACTCATATAATGATGTAATCACCTCGATGATGAGATCTGATATAAGGTGATCACCTCTAATGATGAGATCTGCTGTGAGTAGCCAGTCAGTTGAAAGGGAATTTCCTTGGATGTGTGGTCTGCATCCAATATAAGCAAACTTTATGGCAAGGCTAGTGGACTTTTGCTCTCTCTGAATTTTGCATCTGGCTCCTGTTCCTCTGATCTCAGTTCTTTGGACTTAAGCTAGTAACTTACTTGCTGATCTTGGGATTTATCAGCCTTTACAGTCTCTGAGCCAGTGGCCTGCCAGCTTAACTGCCAATTTGGGATTTGTTGGCCTCTGCAACATGTGAGCCAAGGCCTGTTGTCTGGCCTTCTAATCTTGGGTTCTCCAACCCCTGCACAGCTGTGTGAGTCAGGAGAAGCTTCCAGCCTGACCAGAGACTGGGGACTTTCTAGCCTCTACAACTGTGTGAGCCATTTCCTTGATGTAAATATATATATAAAACTAAGATGATTAGATAGATGGATGGATGGCTGGCTGGCTGGATGGATGGATGGATGGATGGATGGATGGATGGATGGATGGATGGATGGATGGATGGATGGATGGATGGATGGATGGTAGGTAGGTAGATAGGTAGGTAGGTAGATTAGATGGTAGATAGAGGCATGTCTTAGGCTGGGTTTTCTAGAGAAGCAAAATCGGTGAAGTGTCTATATATATATGCGTGTGCACACACGCATATATATATAGACACTTCACTGATATATACACGTGTACACACACACACACATATATAGACGCTTCACAGGTTTTGTTTCTCTAGAGTACCCAGCCAAAGACATTTGGTACCAAGAGTGATTCCAGAGAAACATAATTGTAAGAATGAGTTTTCTAAATTGGTTCTCAAGTCTGGTTTGCCTTAAAAATGTTGACGACTCTGCTTCCAGTAGTAAAGAGGTTACTGCTAATCCATGGTGTGAGGTGGCAATAACCGAACGAAAACCGAACCCAGTGCCATTGGGGCAATAGAAACACACAAAATATCACCACCAATAGATCAGGTATTGGCGAGAAGCCAGGCTCTGCATGTTTGATACTTTTCTACAATTTTGTCATAATGAGAAGTATAAGAAAGCTGGTTTGTTGGTTCTACTTTTGCTAGACAAAGTGGTGAAAGAAAGGTATAAGCTCAGGGCTTACACAGTATAAACTCAAAGTTTACACCAGTGCCTTGAAAGAAAGGCTTATTATTATTATTTTTATAGCAACAGAGCTGATATTGCTGAAAACCAAACTCAGTCTTATCGTAAGAGTGGCTGGATTACAATGCAAACTGAATTCCCAACCTCAAGTGGTGTCTGAAGTTAAAGTGAGGGCATTAATTAGGAAGAAAGGGAATCCTGAAATTTGGGATGGGGACACATGGGGAGATAATCATGAAGGTGGGCCCCTAAACTCTGTTGAATCACTCCTGCCAACAGAACAAACCCTCTCCCATCTGAAGAGTAATCATCCTTGCCCACTAAACCACCCTCACTGGTAAATCCATTAGCCCCTCCGCCCCCATCTGATGAGATTAACTGAGCCGTATCTAAAGAGACTTTGTCTGAGCCATTGCCTAGGGAATTGACTGAGGCAGATGCAAGACAATGCTGAATGTTCTCAAAACACATCCCCACCACCCATTTTGGCTTCTAGGCCTATAACCAGATTTAAGTCCCAGTGAGCTCCAAAAGGTGAAGTACAAAGTGTGACCCAGGAGGGGGTATGCTACACTCCAAAAGAACTGCTTGACTTTTCTAATATGCACAAACAGAAAATTAAGGGATATGTGTGGGAATGGCTATTAAGGTGTGGGACAATTGTGCAAGGAACATAAAAATGGATCGATCTGAGTTTATTGATATGGGCCAACTAAGCACAGATTCTTTGTGTTTTTGCTTTAGAGGTTAGGAAAGGATCTAATAGTTTATTTGGTTGGATCACTGAAGCATGGATTTACACAGTGGCCTACGCTAAATCAAGTTGAAGTACCAGACCTGCCTCACTGTACTGTAGAAGAAAGTATCCAAAGGCTTAGGGAAATTGGCATATTAGAGTGGACTTATCAGATTATACCCACAGACCCACACATGGGGTGCCCAGAGGACATACCTTTTACCACAACGGTGAGGAACAAATTTGTGAAGGGAGCCCCGGCATCCTTGAAGACTGCTATGATTGCTATTTTATGTAAGTCAGATTTGACAGTGGGAACTGTCTTAACTGAATTAAGACACCTAACTACAATGGGGCTGATTGGACCACCTGGTGGTAGGGCCAAGTGGTGGCACTCAATCGACAAAGTGGGCATAGTTACCATAATGGACAGTGGAATAGAAGCACGTGACCAGTTGCAGAAACAAGGACAGTAATTGTTATGAGTATTTTTTCCTTGTATGTGTCCATCAAATATTTTTATTTTCTTCACTTATAAAATATAAGGTATAGACAGGGCTAGTGGGTTTTTGGTTGTATGCATGTTAGGTGTGTCAAGTTAGGCACAAGTATGACTGTCATTCAGAAATTATGTATGGTTTAAAGAAATGTGCACAGGTGCCAAGTTTACAAGGGGGGGACTGTGATGGTTAAGGTCATGTGTCAACTTGGCTAGGCCATGATTCTCAGTGGTTTGGCAGTTATGGTGCAGTTTGGCAGTCATATAATGATGTAATCACTTCCATGATGAGATCTGATATAATGTGATCACCTCCATGATTGGATCTGCTGTGAGCAGCCAATCAGTTGAAAGGGAGTTTCCTTGGGGTTATGGCCTGTATCCAATATAGGTGGACTTCCTGGCAAGGCTTGTGGACTTTTGCTGTCTCTGGATCCTGCATCTAGCTCCTATTCATCTGACATTTGGTTCTTGGGACTTGAACTAGCAGCTTACCTGCTAATATTGGGATTCGTTAGCCTCCACTCTCTGTTAGCCAGCAGTATATGCCAACTCACCTTCTGATCTTCGGATCAGTCAGCCTCTGCAGTCTGTAAGTCAGTGGTCTGCCAGCTTGCCTGCTGATCTTGGGTTTGCCAGTGCCCGCGCCTACGTGAGTCAGGAGAAACCTCCAGTCTGACCCATGGACTTGGGACTTTCCAACATCTACAACCCCATGAGCCATTTCCTTGATATAAATCTCTCTCTCTCTGTATATGTATAAACACTTCACTGGATTTGCTTCTCTAGAGAACCCAGCCTAAGACAACTGTGGAACACACGGTTCAAAGAGAGACTATAGTAACAAAAGGGTGGCATTCTACTTTAACATGCTCATTCTACAGATGAGAAAACTGAGGCCCAGGTGGGTGAAACAAATTGCCCAGTGCTTGTAACATAATAGACATGAATTTCTTCAACTGTTCAACAGTAGGGTGACCAGCCATCCTATTTTGCCTGAGATTTTCCCAGATTTAGTGGTGAAAGTCCCACATCCTGAGAACCCCTCCAGTCCTGGGATGGTTGGTTACTCTGTCTAAAGTTCAAATTGAGACCAATATTTTTCCTCTGGTCTGAATTGCTTAGACTCATACATAAATGAGAAATGATGATGTTCAAAAAAGTTCCTTTCCTGTACTGAATCCAATGCTCTAAGCTTAAGCAGCTGGCATTTTGCTTTAAGTTCTTTTCTATTCAATCTTTTGGAATGAAGGATCTTTCCTTTTGATGAAATCTGCATTTCATCCTCAGGGTGAAACCTGGTGTCCTTGGCTTTCTCTGAAAAGTGAAAAGCGGTCTCTTTTGTATACTAAATGCTAAGAATATAACAAAAACAGGGGTGGTTAATTGATTTCAGATATGAAAAAGCGGAGTATAACCCCTCAGAGATATAGACAGAGGAGAGAGAGAAAGAGAGAGGATCTCCATTTCCTTTGAGGCTGAAAGCCATGACAGAAAAGCTCATATAGGAAAAAATCATTCGAATTCCTTTTCAAAACCAGTGGACCTAAACGGAAAGACCAAATCAAGAGAAATCAGCAGCCCTGAACACGTGATTGATGTAAATCATCTTATGGGTGGAGGATGTTCAGAGTAATCCAGAGTGAATGGGCAATGGCAGATTTAAGCCATACAACCCTGCACTTCTTCTGTCGGCCAGAAGCAGAATTCCCCAGTTCAGCCTCTCTTCTCAGGCCTTATCAGCTGTGTTCAGTCCAGCCCAGCCTAGCTGGGGTGTCTGTTTTCTAGACACACAGTAGAGAAGAAGGAAGGACCCAGTTCCTTCTGTACCTAGGAAATGGTGCTTGGAATTTGTAGGCTGTGAGGAGATGAAGTATAACAACTAAGCAAATGGAAAACAAACAACAGCCACCTCCTTTTCTTGTATCCTCGCCTTGACTCAGGTCAGTCTTAAAAACATCGCTGCAGGCAAGCAGGTGAAGCACAGAGGCATCTGCCACCTTGGCCTAAGTTCAAGTGGTTCCTTTAATCTCAGAAAGTCCTCCTACATGTCACTGTGAATGCAAGGCAGGAGATAAACAGAAAGTGAGTAGCTGGGTTACCTTAAATGGGTAACCCAGAAAAAGGCCAGAACTGATGCCTCCAAAGGCCTCTCCCTCTAACTCTCCTTTCATCTCTTCCTGCTGTTTAGCCCCAGAGTCTCTTTCAGCCTGTATTCCAGGTCCTCCTTGCCCTGGCCCCAGCCTACCCTTCTGGTTTATCCTCAATTTCACCATTGCTTTCCCCATCCCTTCCAGTTAACTAATTTCTGTATTCTGCTATCTCATTTGCTACTGAAATCACCCATCTGGTTATTAATTTCAGGTAGTATATTTTTCCAGCCCTACAAGATCCAGTTGTCTCTTTATAATTTACAATTCTCTTTTGGAGCTCTATATCTCTTCATTCATTTTGTCCATATTGCCTCTATTTTATTTAATATATTAATTATGGTTATCCTAAAGCCCTTGTCTGCTACCTTCAATATCTGAATCCTCTATGATTCTGCCTCTATTCATGACTTAACCCACCCACTGCCATCGAGTCGATTCCGACTCATAGCGACCCTATAGGACAGAGTAGAACTGCCCCATAGAGTTTCCAAGGATCGCCTGCATACTTTGCTATTAGTATATTGTTGTGGGCTGCTCAGGTGATTCCAACTCATTTTGGACCTTATAGGACAGAGTAGAACTGCTCCTTAGGGTCTCCTAGGCTACGATCTTTAGGAGAGCAGGTCACAAGGTCAGTAAGTAGTATGCTTTACCAGCCTTCTTTTGGCTAGTGTTCACATTGTTTCTTTTCTATTATTTTACTTCCAACAGTCCTCAAATTCAGCACTCCTCAAAGATGCCTTATTATCTACCTCCCTCCTTCATTCCTTTGATTACATAATTTCCTCTGTTTAGAATAGACCCTTTACTGCCCTCACAACCGTCCATTTTCAAATTTGCAGTTCAGTGCCCACTTGCCTCAGTACCCGTTCTTCCTCCATGCCCTCAAAGGATTCTGTTTGCACCTTCAACATAATAGCACATTCCCTCTGGCTTGCACTGTGAATATTCATGTTTGTCATGGATTGAATTATGTCCCCCCAAAAATGTGTGTATCAATTTGGCTGGGCCATGATTCCTGGTATTGTGTTATTTTCCTATGTTTTAAATCCTGCCTCTATGATGTTAATGAGGGAAGATGGGTGGCCGTTGTGTTAGTGAGGCAGGACTCAATCTAAAGATTGGATTGTGTCTTGAGGCAATCTCTTGAGATATAAAAGAGAGAAGCAAGCAGAGAGACAGGGAACCTCATACCACCAAGAAAGCAGCACTGGGAGCAGAGCACGTCCTTTGGACCTGGGGTCCCTGTGCCTGAGAAGCTCCTCGACCAGAGGAAGATTGATGACAAAGAATCTTCCTCCAGAGCTGACAGAGAAAGCCATCCCCTGGAGTTGACACCCTGAGTTTGGACTTGTAACCTACTAGACTGTGAGAATAAATTTCTCTTTGTTAAAGCCATCCACTTGTGGTATTTCTGTTATAGCAGCACTAGATGACTAAGACAACATTCATGTATGCCCTAACTCCTCTAGTAGAATTCTGGTCTCCTATGGACAGAGACCATCTTACTCCTGGTTATATGGGTGTAGCACTCTGTAGGTGCTTGATAAGTAGTCACTGAATTGAATAAGGGCCCCTGTTCCATCAAGCTCCGAAGACCTCAGTTGCCGCCAGTACTGTTTTTCCCGTTTTAGCTATTACCTTTCACCCTTAGGCTATCACATCCTCATTGGGTCTCCTGACTGCCCCTCTATCCATAAACTCTTTGAAGGCAGGGAACTTTTTCTTCTTCAGCCCAACATACCCAGTGCCTCACCCTGTGCCTGCTACATTTGAGGCCCTTCACACACTATTGTAATGGCACGCATATCTGTCATGATTTTCCTGTTCTACTGAGAGCTACTTGAGGTCATCTCTATATTCCTAATGCCTAGCACAATCTTTGGCACATAGGACTGCCCCATAATGACTGTTGAAATTAGTTAATTAAGTAAAGTTATAGAGTTAAAAAGCATATTTGCAGGGATGTCTCATGACTGGCTTACACTTACAGTAAACTGCCTGTCTACTACCATTTTCCAGCATCACCCTGCAAACCAGGAAAAGCCAGGGAAATCTAATAAAAGGGTACCCCAAAGTCAGGAAAAAACAGAAAAATAAAATAGAGGAAATAAAATATTCATTTTGGGGGCTCTGTTCAAAAGTTATGCTCCCAGATTGTCAGGGCCCAGGATGATGGAGTAACTACCAACTGGAGCCTTGGTGGTTACTGTGGCAAAGGGGAAAAGTAGTGAAACTCATATTAGCTCTTTAAAGCTCTTGCTCAGAAATGACATGTGTCACTTTTTCTCACAGGGGTAACGTGGCTTCACAAGGGAAGGGAAGGGATTTTGGTGATAAGTAATGCAGTCTACCACATTTGTCCTGTAGAACACAGCTTCTCAAATTCTGTATGTGTGTATGAATCACCTGGAGATGATTTTAAAATGCAGGTTCTGATTCACTAGGCCTGGGAAGGGGGCCGCTGGCTGCCTGTCCACACTTTGAGTAGCAACAGGAGAGTTTTGGATTCTTATTGGTCTAGTGAGCAAACTGAACTCTTCCCTCCTCCTTCTTCTCTGTGGAGACAAAAGTCAGCTTGTAGCTCAATCACTTTGCATTGAAACCAAAAAAATATCCTTTGATGGTCAAAAGACACTTGTGATTACCTCAAGGGTGAGGGCAACACAGAAGAATACATAATGAAAGCCATTAACTGTTTGACAGAACTGTAGAGTCTGGGGAAGGACAGAGCACAAGAAGACTGTATCTGTTATAAGAAGCCAAATTGTTCCACCTAGAGGCCATCCTATAGGGTCGCTATGAGTTGGAATCGACTCGACAGCAATGGGTTTGGTTTTTTTTTTTTAGAGGCCATCCATCCATCTGCATAAGCAGGGTTTTTTTTTTTTTTTTTTTTCCTTAATGGATCAAATTAGATCTAATTATGTCATCTGTTTTTCTACTTTCCTTCCTATCAGTTCCACAAAACTGTGAAAGGTTGCAGCGGCTCTCATTGGGCCTTATAAAGGCCCCTTTTAGCACCACTCTCCTTGTCAATGTCATATTGTTGTTTGAGTGAGCCTTTGCTCCAATTTGTTCTCCTTGCATGTGCCAACAGTAATTGAGTGACTCACAGGGGTAATTCTATTATTTCAGAGCCTAGATAGAGTTTTCTCTGGTGGTACCTATCCCTGCCCCACCCTATGGCTGAAGTACTATGGGCAGGGGTAACCTGCTGACCAGACCTGCACACTGGCAGTTTTGTGGGTGCTTTGCTCTGTGCCATGCTGAACCAGAAATACATGAGCCTGGCTCAGCTTGGAATAGATGGTGTTTTTATTTCTAGTGGTTTTATTTAAAAGTGATGCCAGTCATTTTATATCCTTTCCTAGAATTTTTGATTGATGGCAATCTGGTCAGCCAGAGCTGCCTATGGAATAAAACTGCTGACTTGGGCACTGGCATTGGCTGAGCCTTATTAAGTCAGCTCAGGGTGTGTGTGTGTACGTAGGATGGCAGCAGAGCACAGAATTAGATGGAATTAAGTTGAACGAGCAAATCTGTCTTGGAAGAAGTACAACCAGAATGCTTCTTAGAAGCAAAGATGGTGAGACTATGTCTGACATACTTTGGACATGTTGTCAAGAGGGATCAGTCCCTGGAGAAGGACATCATCCTTGGTAAAGTAGAGGGTCAGCAAAAAAGAGGAAGACTCTCAATGAGAAGGACTGACACAGTGGCTGCCACAATGGGCTCAAGCATAGCAACAATTGTGAGGATGGCGCAGGACCAGGCAGTGTTTCATTCTCTTGTGCATAGGGTCGCCATGAGTCGGAACTGACTCAGCAGCACCTAACAACACCAACAACAACAGCTGAAAGAACTGAAGGGGTCTCTCAGTTCAGAAGGAACTGAGGAGCTGATATGCCTGGTACAAGTTCCCTGCACCTACTAGAGGGCAGAGTGAGGAATAGAATCCAGGTGTCCTTCGTCCTACCCCAAAGCCCCTTCCTGTAAAGAACACCTGGTTGGAGACAGCAGTTCCGAGTCAGCCCCCAATTTCCTATGGGCTCAGTATTGTAAATTGGATTTCAGTTCTAGGAAACTAATTTTATATCATTCAAATTAAAAAAAAAAAAAAAAAAAGAAAGGATCCTAAAATAAAGTGAAACACATATATACATTTTACAAACAATTATGAAAAAAAAAACCCAATATTTAAGATAAGGCTAAATCCTTTTGGTGGGTGCAGGAAATGAGATTTGCTTGGATCAGATATATTAAGGCTTTAAAAAATATGAGTCTGAGTCTGATGAGGTATGAACTGCAGCTACCATCTTCATTTCCTGGTAACTTCCTCTGTAGCAAGCACAGGCATTTCTCATTGCTACAGGGGCCTTCAAACTGTGATCAAAATTAGGGTCATCTGTCTTGAATATGTTCATTGCCAGCTGAATGTGACTGCATGTTTCCAGAACTCTGAATGGTAAATGCTGGGGAGGGAGCAGTGCCCATGATGACTCTGGACTTGGCAAAGGCTCTGATCCTGGGGTGCATAGTTGAACAAGAGGGTCATAGAATCCTTTGAAATTATAAGAAAATATTTTATTGTGAATTTATATGGGAAAAGTATCCATAGTGTTCATCAGATTCTGAAGGGAATCCATGACCTCCCCCTCAAAAAGAAGTTTTTTTTTGTTTTCTCAAAAGTGAAAGGTATCTATAGGTCAACCCATCCAAGGTAGGGATATATTACACAGCATCCTCATGTACATGCATTTGTATACGTACACAGGTAAGTCTGCTTGATTACACAGTCACATGCAAGTGTACACACACATGCTCCTTGCTTCCACATACATGTGTACATCCCTTCACCTACCTTTGGATATGAGCCTAGAAACCTTACTGGACCCTTGAGTGCTGGCTTGGGTCAGTGTCTCTAGATTCAACCCTCTATTCCCTTCCTGCTCTGAAGAATTCCAATACAAGGTTCTAGGTGTATTCATATCGACCAGTTTTAACTCTGACACACTGCAGGACAGTATAGACTAAACTCCATGCACTCTTACCCCACAGTCCCAAAGTTGAGGGACAGTGTATATTTTGGAATCCCCACTGCTGCCTCCACCCCTTGGCAGTATTGCTGGCATGATGAAACAAGACAATGCAAGAAATAGTACCTTCAACTCACTTCTGCCACATGGGAGGGGCCCAGTAAACACCTCCTCTAACATCTATTAGACAATAGAGACGGAACAAACTCTGCTTTCCTGACACATTGAATATGTCCTCTGTCATCTCTTGAAACCTTGGAACCAGGTGATACAGGATATTGGTTTGTAGAATTTAGTATTTGGAGGGCATTTATCTGTCTAAGTGAATGCAAGGCAGGCAATTCCAGCTCTCACTTAATTAGGTGATCTTAGACAAGCTCTCTGCATTAGTGTTCCATCTTTATAATGGAATTATTGATAATGGGATTAGTTGAGGTGGGACAACAGAAGGAATCACTGATAACACAAGTTTGGAGTGAGTTTTTTCACTATCGTACTCTTTTTACAATTCTTTGGAGGAACTTAACATTCTAACAGGCCAGGAGATGTCTAAGTAACTGTTGTAGGGAGTGCTTGTCATGGAGAAGGATGTATCATTTGACAACTAAAAATCAATGAGATGACCTGTGAGATATACACCACATGTTTTGAGTTCCAGGAATGTGAGCAGGGTGGGAGACATTCATGATTCCAGTATAATTAATTTTTAGAACACTTTTGGATAGTTTTAATAATAAACTGTCCTTCCTGTAGGGAAAGGTAGTATTTTTATCTGACCATCTGGGGCACTGGCCTTAGACTAGTAATGGAAATAGGAGTTGGGGGGTTTAGTCCTAGCTCTACCTGGTACTAGTGAGTGGCTTTGGACAAGCCTCCTCCCTCTCTAGATTTCATTGTCCTCAGCTGAGAAATAAGAATAACAATATCCATCTCTTAGAGTCAGTGGAAGGATAACATGAAATAGAGAGCATTTGGAAGCACTGCGTATCTGGAAAAATGCAAGTGCTTGGGATTAATGCTGGCCTCTCTCGATGGATTTTTAAACTTACACACTGGATAGTCCACTGTAACCTGCATTGCTATGTGTCTTCAGACTGCACATTCCCAGAGTGGTGCAAAAGTGTGTCATTTCCATGCACTATTCTGAGTATGGCTGGGCTCTCGAAGAATCTCAGCAATGCTAATAATAAGCTGATTAGCAGGTTTTTGTAAGCAGAAAGAAGATCACATGTTCATTAATGTTATTAAAAGACAAGCTTCTGACTGGCAGCCCTTGAAGGATGGATTTGGCTCCCTGGGCTCCAGCTGGCAGAGTATCTGTAAGGGAATGGCCTGGCTACTTCCTTGTATGCCTGTAGTGTTCAGCTAGAGTGGCTAGGACTGGAAACACCTGTTGGGGCCTCAGGTGGCTGAGGCCTTCCATGGGCTGAGAGCCCTCCCACAGCCGTCCTTCACAAGGAAGTTCATATAAGCATCATGAACTACATAGGTTTTCATGGTGTGCAGGTGCAGTAAGACAAATTGCATTTTTTTTTTCCCTTAGTGTGTACAGAAAATGGCAGATAAGTCCCACCCTGTGTGGAGATCTTACACTTCTGAGGCTGGTAAACTGAATTTGAGTGGTTTAAGACAGGAACTAAGCCACACAGCTTTCAGGGTCTTTGAGGACAGTGGACAGGGAGGGACAGATTTTGCTGGATAATGGCCGAGCAGCTGCTGGCTGCACTCACTATCAATGTGACTCATTACTTCTTTGATCATTAATGGTCTATCATCATGGACTGTGGGGCAGGCAGGGCATGCTGCTGATGATATGCCATCCCCAACCACTTGCTTTTCTGTAGGCAAGTGAGAGAGAATGATGCGATGATCATGGTAACCTGCAATCTGCTCTAATTTATTAAGGAAAAGTAAATTACTTTAACCATTATTGGTAACAAATTTATGGCCCACCTGAAAAGTGATTTGGACACCCTGGTGTAGCTGATGCTGCAGTGAGAAACATCAGAAGACCTGGTGCCCCACCCCCCACCCCACTCCCTCAGCAATTGCAGCTCTTGGGCACCGGGCTGAATTAACCAGTGGACTTTGGAGCAGCCCAGAGGGACCATCTGGAACCCAGAGATAATAGTCTTCATCTCCCACTTCCTTTCCTCCTCCACCTACTCTCACTTACCCCCAGAACAGAAAACTGGATTTTTCAGGAGCTGTGGCTGATGCTGAGACCATCCTTCTGTGGAAGATGTTTGGTCCTACCTGTGTAGGACCAAACAAATGCCACAACCTAACAGTAAGCCCATCCAGGAAGCCCATCCACAAATTTGGCCAGGGATCTGTGACAAGGACAGTGAGGGCCTGAGCTTCCGGGTCCCCTAGCTCCCTCTCTCTGTTCCTTCCCAGGTCCTAAAGGAAGTGCTTTGTCTTTAAGCAGACACAGGGTTTGATTCTTATTAAAACCAGATAGAAACCTGAAAGGTGGAGAGAATCTCCAACAAATCCCTAAGAATCAATTGTTCATTTTTTATTCATTCATTCATTTCATGTATATTAAACACTGAGATGAGGCCTAGACAAGGCAGTCTACACTCTCAAGGAGCACATGGTCTAGTATGTATATAGTCAGAGTGGAGTGGAGTGGGGACTTAGTGAAAAAGCGGGTAATTACAATGCAATGTCATAAGTGCTATAATAAAGCCATCGTAATATTCTGGGAGCATAGGAGATTGAGTAATTTCTACCTTAGAGAATCAGGAAAAGTTTTAATATTCTGGGAGCATAGGAGATCGAGTAATTTCTACCTTAGAGAATCAGGAAAAGTTTTATAGACATACTGGTATTTGATCTGCGTCCTGAGAGATGAGGTCAGAATTCATGCAACAAGGAAGACAGGAAAGGACATTCCAAGGGGGTCATGTGGAAGGGAGTGGAACATTCAGGGAAACAGGTAAAGTTCAACATGAATCCAGCAATAGTACACAGAAGGGAAAGGAAAGGAAAGAGAGAAAAGTGAAGAGATGAGGCTGAGGAGGTGGAGTGGAGCCTAACCAGGAAGGGCCTTTCATAGTCTACTCAGGAACCAGGGAGAGGTTTTCCTCTCCTTGGCTTAGGGAGGTGTATTACTAACATATACTCTCCTAGATTCTGTGGGGAATAATCAGACCACCTACAATTTTGGAAGATTAACAAGCCTGCAGGTCCCTGGAGGGGAGGTATCACGTTCTATTTAACCCTGTAGCTTCTGCCAAGCATATAACAGGATCACAGCAAAAGGGATAGAATGAAAGAGTGATTAAAAATGACAGCTGCAAAACTGAAAGCCATGAGACACGATCTTTAAAAAAAAAAGTGAAGAGGAGCAAATCACTACAGTCCAGTCTGTGTGCATCTGGCAAGACCCTATGGAGGAAAGACACAGGGCCTGGGAGGCCTCTGAGGGGGGCTACTTGATATTGTGAAAATGCAAATGAGAAAGCAAAGGATAGGGATTGTGGGGGATGTGAAGGGAAAAGAAAGCTGACCAGATAATTATTTTTCTTTTTCCTATTTCCTCTTCTTTTGCATCCAGTTTCTTTCCTTCATTTTTGCCCTATTTTCCCCCCAGCTTTAATGCAGAGGGGAGGGGAGAGGCTAGCCAAGGCTTGAGCTTAGTGACAGCCCCAGCCAGGAGGCGTGATTTACTGAGTGCCGAGGGGACCATGTTAACCAAAGGCCCTGGTAGCCCAGCTTTTATGGGCCACCCTAGCAAGACCTGTCCAGGATGTCCAAGCTTAATGTGAGGTACAGAAAAGCAGCTTGTAGCTCCATCTTGTGTGGGTTTTCATCACTGTTTATTTCTGGGTGTTTTTTTTTTCCCCTCCTCCTCTCAGGTGGCGCAGTGGTTAAGAGATATGGCTGCTAACCAAAAGGTCAGCGGTTTGAATCCACCAGCCGCTCCTTGGAAACCCTACGGGGCAACTCTACTGTGACCTATAGGGTTGCTATGAGTCAGAATCCACAGCAACTTTTTTTCTGGGGGCGGGAGGGGGGGTGTTTCTCAAATAAAAGTCAAGTCTCCGCCATCTCGTGGCAAAGGACTAGTATTTACGGGGCCCCCACTTGTCAACCTCCGTTCCTACTGCTCCCCCAAGACTTGGCATTGCACCTCACTCTGGGACTGTGGCGATTGTAGGCGGTGGTACGGGATGACAGCTCTGTGAGGCATTAACCAGGGGGAGAGGGAAGAGGAGCTTGATTAGTAAATCTTGCTGTCCTTGCTGCTGGTAGGATCTCCTTTGGCTGCATGCCATTTTTAGAGCAGTTTCTCAGAGACCATGGTTGTAAACTCCTAGGCTGGGGCAGGTCATTCTTGTTCATACAGGGGTAACCAAAATTTGTGAAGGAGTGAAGACAGGCAGGCAGATTGTGAGGAGGTTGCTATGGTGCTGTTCACGCACAAAGAGAACAGAGCCAGGCCAGGAGAGTCAGCAGAGAGATGGGGGTAGATTTGGGAAGTGTGGGCCTGATGTGAGGGATGAAGGATACAGAGAAGGGAGTGGAAGCTCTGACTGTTTTGGCCATAGTGGGGAAATGTTTGAGGCCAAAATATGAAAGAGTCGTGTAGACAGGAGGTTGTGTCAGGGGAGAGCATCTCCGGCAAGAACTGGAGGCGAGATTCTCATATAGGCAGTGTTTGAAACAATGTGAGCGGATGAGTGCTCAAGGGAGATTATTTCTGGGCTTTAGGTGTGTACATTGTTTCTGGGCTTTAGATCTATTGAGGTTGTGAACTCCACTGTATTGTAAATCTGGAAGCCTCAGGGTCAAACTTTTCATCTGGTATTTGGATATAGCAACAAAAGATGAGAGATTATTTCAAATCTTTCCTACAAACTCTCTGGTGCTCTGGCCTTGCCTTGGACCCATAATAAGTCCTGGACTTGTGATTTTCTTTCTATAAGTTTTCTAGTGCTTCCTGAAATGGCTAGCACACCCCACAGACCTTGACTTTGAATGTTCACCAAAATATTCCATTACTACTGCCACTGGTTTCCCAAAGCCTTCCTTCAACAGGCACTTCTTCACAGGCAAATGCTAATACTAATTTAAGTGAATGTTTTGCCAGTACACAACATGGCACTAGTCCGTTTTCCACTGGCAATGAGGAGGCTATTCTTTACTTTAAATCTAATGATGTTAGCTAACCAATTCTAGATTCTCATCTTTTAGGTTCTGTTTCCTGAAAACAATTCTGGTACCAAATGCTGTTAGCCAGGATTCAGTCAGGAAAACAGAAAGTATTCTAGATATTTCAAGCAGGATGGATTTAACATAAGGAATTCAGTGTTTACAGAATCACTAGAAAGGCTGTTGGAGGAAATGAAAATCAGGGAAAATCACCACTAGAGCTATCAGGATATCAGAGGTCACAGAAGTTGCCAGAAATCATTGGTGATGATTTCCATTGCCCCTATCCCCAGAGTGAATGATGGTTAGGAGTATGGCAAAGCCTCGGTCTGCTATCTGCAGATATGCATGCCCATTCTCACAGCTGTGACTAGAGAGTAATAATGTCTCCTTTCATTTAAAAAAAAGAAAAAAACTTACTGCCACTGAGTCGATTCTGATTCATAGTGACTCTATAGCACAGGGTAGAACTGCCCCCTAGCGTTTCTAAGGCTGTAATCTTTACAAAAGCAGACTGCCACATCTTTCTCCCATAGAGCAGCTGGTGGGTTCGAACCGCTGACCTTTCAGTTAGTAGCCAAACGCTTAACCACTGTGCCACCAGGGCTCCTCTCCTTTTATTTAGCCCTCCAAATTTCACGTGAGTTTCTCTCACTGGTGGAATCTGAACTGGAATGTTACTGGCAACAGAACCTGGTAAATGTAGTTTCTAAGCGCTCAGCCTATGCAATACTAAAGGAAGCTTAGAATCTCAGGGATCAAGGAACAATACCTAATATATACCCTTAACTGTGGGTGATAATAAAAGTACTTCCTTCGTATGCTTATTGTGAGGCTAAAATGAACACTTGTGAAGTCTTAGCAACGGTGTGGTATACAGTAAGCCTTAATAATTGCTAGTTTACTAGAAAAAAATCAAGATTGAAGTTAGAATGGCTCCTCGTCCTCATTTCTAACTCCTGTAAGAACAGTGGCTGTTTCTGAGCTGTTTGATCCCAATCCACACTCATTGGCCTGAGTCCTTTTCCTTACCATCCCAGGCCTGCTTGGCTTTAGGATCATCAATCTGCCTCATTTTGTCTTAGAGGGATGAATGGAGATTCAGAAAAAAGGGAAAAGTCCTGAGGAAAAACTGAACCAGTGGAAAAATGCTGCATATTATATTAGTATTAGATTCAACATACTTGGCAGATTTGAGAACTTTATCTCAAGGACCAACAGTCACAGCCTGGTCAATTCCCTTATGAAAACCCAAATCCAGGGCTCTGCCTTGCACTTCTGTACCAAACGGAATCCATGAAACTGGGGTAAAGTCTCTGCCGCCTTGTGCCCAAATACTCCAAGCGGCCTGTCTTAAAAATGAGGGCACAGCAGAAATCCAAAACAGAAGAGAAACAGGCTAAAATCCATAGGGGGAACAACTTCTATTTCTTAGTCTGTCTCCTGCCCCAAATAGCTCTGCTCTCCTCCCCCACTTGTGTTTTGTGTTCTGTTTCTTTCCCTTGCAGCAGATGCCACCAGACCATCAGGACTTAAACTAGGTCAGAGAGGGTGATGATGAGCTGACAAAGGCCCTCAGGGCATGTCCTCCCATGACCTGATTCCCCATTCTTCCCGACCTTCAGTGGCCATGCACAATCCCCAAACGACCTCTTCTCTTCAGGAGGTCCTACCCAGGTTCCTGCTCCCCAGAACCATAGTGATTGTGGGAGTCCTCTATCCAGCTCTGGGAGTGCTGACCTGTGAGTGGACCAGGGTCTCTTCCTGGGCTGGCAGGCAGAGGGCAGCAGAGCTGGGCTGGGCGGCAGCCCTTCTTGCCTGGTCCCTGGCCCATAGTGCCATTCCATTTCCTTCCACTGCAGCCCTGTTTGGGCCCCCTCTGAGGATGCTTGTTCTTTCCTCAAGGGCAGCCAGGGAGCCACACGTATCTGCTGTTTCCTCTGGGAGACCATGGGAACTGGTTTCAAACAGACTGACAGGGTCCAAACATGCAAATGAGGCAGCATCGGTGTAGTGGGTAGAGCATAAGTTATAGCGTCACAAATCCTGATGGCAAATCCCAGTAAACTGAAGCACAGGGAGGTAAGCGGCTTGCCCAGAACTACACAGCTGGCAATTGGCAGAGTGCAGTCCTGAACTACCCACCTAAACCACCTGTGTCTGCTTCACTGAAAACCCCACCCCCATTACCACCCACCAGTAGCTGCTAGTCCTGATGATCACTGTTTAGCACTTAGGCCCTAATGGCTCCTCTCTCTGCACAGGTTCTCTCCCAGAGTGGTTACGGCACCATCACCACCGACATCCGAGACAGGCAGACCTTCTACTACGCGGAAGACTACCACCAGCAGTACCTGAGCAAGAACCCTGATGGGTACTGTGGGCTCGGGGGCACGGGAGTTTCCTGTCCAATTGGTGTGAAAAAATAATTTCTCCCCACGTGTCGGGCCTTAAAAGTACAGCAAAAATGCATTCAACAAGTTGGGTAATTCTTTTGTGATTCATATCAATGACTTTTTGAAGTACGCAAAGTACAAAGGCATTTTTAAAAATCTGGTTTATTGAGGTATAATTTACATGAAGTACAATGGCAAGTTGATTAAATGTCAATTTATTTTCTGATAAGTTTTGATGGAAGTAGAACTGAAATTTTTTGGATCGTTTGGGGTTGAAATAAAGATAATAGATATGCTATATTCACCTTCTTGAACTCTGGGCGCCTGCCATTGAAGCTAAGGAATTAAGCTGGGAGGTTGTTGGGCAGGCTGGGGGTGATGTTGAGAATTATTTACTATGCTCTGATCCACCTTACATGCACACTTGCCCTCTTGTGCCTTAAAATCTGTAGACACTTATAACCTCGGTACATCACTCACTGAGACACTGCTCTACTGAACCTAGACATGGGTACACAGCTTCCTCTCCCTTCTCACCCTCTTGTAGGGTTGGTGGTTCAAATTCAACCAGCAGTACCATGGAAGAAAGGCTTAACAATCTGCTTCCTTAAAGATTACAGGCAAAAAAGCCCAATGGAGCAGTTCTACTCTGTAACACATGGGGTTGCTGTGAATCGGAATCAACTCGACAGCAACGGGTTTCATTTTTGGGGTTTTGTGGGAGAGAAAAGATGTGAGCTGGCTTGATGAATTCTGGTGTTTTGCTTACAGCTGTGAGAAATGCTTGTTCTAATAAAAGTCTACAGTCTAATAATACAAACTGCCTGATGTTTTGTCTACCTTTTACTTCTTTAGATAGGATATTTCTAAGTGCTGTAAGATAAATTTAAGAACTCTAAAAGAACTTGAGAGGGAAAAAATCTGATAGTCATTTTCCCCCAACTGGGAAATAATTATGATTGAAATTTTAGAAAACATGTATGCCTCTAGTTCCTTGCAACTTAGTAATAATAGGTGTTTTCCATATTCCTGTCACATCTGTGATGGCTTCTTTTTTTTATATATCACAGAAGACTATTTATTCTGGTTTGGGCTTGACACAATGAGCTGACCCCTGCTTACTGCTCCAGCCTGATGCTGTGTCCTCAAGAAGTTCCCATGCACCTCCGTGCCTTTGCACAGAGAGTTCTGTCTGCCTGGAATGCCTTTCCACCCACACACCACACACTGCAATCTCCCTTTATGGACTAACTCAGCTCAAAGGAGTCTTCCCTAATGGCATCTTTCCTCTCCTCACCACCCACTCACACACCTTCCTATTAGGCTGGGCCGGATTCTCCTCCCCAAACTTTAAAGTTATATATGGAGGAACATGATACATGTGAGCTCATGTGTGAGACAGTTTAAATATTTTTGTTATGTGTCAGAGCTTTTCCAGAGTGAGTTGTCAATATAAGTAACGAAAGCCTTCAAGTCCTGGGCAACCAGCCAGCAGGCCTAAGAAGTCATGTGGACAACCCATATCCTAACAACTGGTAAATCCAGCTTTCACCTGAAACATTTCTGAAGATCTTCTAATTTCATAGGTTAAGAATGTAAACCTCAGTATCAGATTATGTCAGAGCTCTACTATGCTAAACCACGAGTCACATACTACAATGAGGGAACAGTAAACATAAAATCACTAGCTTTAAAGTGTCTCCTTCTCTACCTCAGTCCTGAGGACTCGTGTAGCCTTGTCTGTCAGTCTATTAGTCAACAAATATTTATTAAATGTCTACCATGTACCAAGAACTATTCTAGTTGTAGAGATATAGCAAAAAACAAGACATACTCAAACCCTGCCATGTCCTTATAAGGTTCTTTATATTCAAGGCAAGGTATAGTGGACATAACCAATAAATATGTAAATGATTAAAGAAGATACTTTTGCATCTAATAAATGATATGAAGAAGATAATAAAAAAGGATAAGATGATAGTTGTGTTTAGGGTCTATAGAGTTAGGTTTTAGCTAGGGTGGTCAGAGAAGGCCTTCCTGAAGTGGTGAAACTTAAGTTGAAACCTGAATGATCTGACTGATGAAAAACTGGTAGCATATCAAGAACATGTAAGTGGAAAACATATACCTAACGAATGCCAACATTCCCACTATGGTTGCTTGAAGGAAAAGCTTTCTAAACAAAAAGACCAGGAAGTATAAATGGTCAAAGACAGGGACATAAAGACAAATGGGGCTGGAATAGTGTGAATGGGAAAAGGTATTGGTTTGCGATATCTCAGAGAGGTCGGCAGAGTTCAGATTATGTAGAACCTTCTAAGGACATGGTAATGGATCTTTGAGTTTATGCTATTTAATTGAGCAGACATTGGAGGGTTTTAAACAGTTCTCTTTTTTCAAGCTGAGCAACTAGATGGGTGGTGGTATTTACTTGTGAGAGGGCAGATATGGGGTGAAAACAAGTGAATGAGTAGTTCTGTTTTGGCCATACAGAGTTTTAGGGTTACTATGAGTTGGCATCGACTTGCCAGCATGGGTTTGGTTTTTTTTGTTTGTTTGTTTGTTTAGGCATCCTAGAGGAGATGTGGAGTAGGGCAACTTGCTGTGTGAGTCTGGATCTTGGGAGAGGTCTGAGAGAGAGAGACATTTAATAATCACCAGATATAGACATTCTAATCAGTTGGCCTAATATTGATTTTGGAGTTTCAGTTCTACCTCCTAGTTAATTGTGTAGTGTGCTTGGGGTCTTGAAAGCTCGTGAATGGGCATCCAAAGTACAATAATTCGTGTCTATTCACTGGCAGAGGAAGAAGGAGAGCCAGGAATTGGTGGAGGAAATGGAATATGTATCGAATCACCTCCATGAACAACTGTCTTTTTTGCCATGAGATCAGAAGAACCGGATGGTGTCTGGCTACCATTACTGAACATTTAGATCAAAGGTCTATAGAAAAATTCTGATCAAAAGGGAGAAATGCAGAACAGAATTTAAAATTCTCATGGAATCTGGACATCTTGGAGCTATCGAGGCTGGATGACTGCCCCCAAAAAACTATTACCTGAGGAATCTTTAAACCTTGAACTAAAACTACACCCTGAAGTAATCTTTGGTCCAGATACTAGTTTAGCTTAATTTGACAAGAATATCTGCATTAAGTATTATACTCTTTTAAAGAATTATCTTTATGTGATCAAATTGACAATAGCAACTCAAAAGGATAGATGAGAAGCTTAGGGGTCAGTGAGTTTGTGTTAATGATGGTGAAAAAGGCTGTCTAGAAAGGTGGGACAACTTGAAGAATGTAACCAATGTCAGTGAACTGTACATGTAGGTATTATTGAAGTGGTGTATATTTTCTTGTATTTTCACAGAAAATAAGAAAAAAATGATCACCAGCTATATATGGTATTTGAGGCCATGGAACTAGTTGAGATCATTTAGGGAGGAATGTAAAGAAAGAGAAGGAGCCTGTCGTGGATCACGTTGTGTTCCTCAAAAATATGTGTATCAATTTGGCTAGGCCATGATTCCCAGTGTTGTGTGATTGTCCACCATTTTGTCAGCTGATGTGATTTTCCTATGTGTTGTAAATCCTATCTCTGTGATGTTGATGAGATGGGATTAGTGGCAGATATGTTAATGAGGCAGGACTCAATCTAAAAGATTTGATTGTGTTTTAAACCAATCTCTTTTGATATATAAAAGGAGAACCAAGGAGAGAGACTTGAGGACAGCCAGGAGAAGAGCACGTCCTTCGGATCTGGGGTCCCTGCACTGAGAAGCTCCTTGACTGGGGAAGATTGATGACAAGGACCTTCCTCTGGAGCCGACAGAGAGAGAAAGCCTTCTCCTGGAGCTGGAACCCTGAATTTGGACTTCTAGCCTCCTAGACTGTGAAAGAATACATTTCTCTCTTTTAAAGCCATTCACTTGTGGTATTTCTGTTATAGCAGCACTAGGTAACTAAGACAGGATCTAAGGATTGAAAACTAGGGTGCTCCAACATATAGGTCCGAAAATGAGGAAGAATCAGCATAGGAATTTGAGAAGGGACACTTAAGGTCTGCACATCAAGTTAAATGTGTTCTCCCAGTGAAAACTAAGCACAGATATGTATCCTAGGTTGAATCATGAGTCTGGGGCAAATCTTAGACTTCCTTCTATGTGCTGAGCAGACTAAAGCCAAAAATGATGAGGCAGCTATGCAATGTTTCAAGAGATGTGTATCCTGAATTTTCCCCATGCCTTCCCTCTTTACCAAGATGACTGTGCACTTGAGAAATGGAAATAACCCAGGCTTTCTAGGAGTTTTTACATACTTGCTCTGAACTGAAGCTAATCCCTGGAGACCTAAAATGCCACCATGGTCCACAGGTCAGAGTCGAGGCTTATAAAGATCAGGTTTCCCGTTCTCAAAATACACAGTAGGAATAGATAAGACCTAATAGCTGAAAGTAGCTGGGTGGTACAAATATTTAAGGTACTTGGCTGCTAACTGAAATGTAGGAAGTTCGAGTCCACCCAGAGGTGCTCAAAAGAAAGGCCTAGCAATCTACTTCCAAAAAATCAGTCATTGAAAACCCTACGGAGCACAGTTCTACTCTGACACACATGGGGTAACCATGAGTCAGAAATGACTCTATAGCAATTTTTTTTAAACTACTGAAAAAAAAATCCCTCTTAGTATCTTAATACAAGCATTAAAGAATTAGACTTCTATAGGGTCGCTATGAGTCAGAATTGACTCGATGGCAGCGGGTTTAGTTTTTCTTTTTTTTTTTTGGTTTACTCCCATTGTGGTAAATAAAAAAAACAATACCTTATCTCTGGGGGAATTTAAAAGATTAGTGGTACCAGTGTAAACTTAGATGATGCAGAAGAGGTGGTTTATACATATCCCTATTTTGTTCCCCTGTTTGGCAGGTGGTAAAACTAGGTGGAAATTGAATGAATGTAGATGTCATAAACTTAATCAGGTGGATATGACAATTGCTTCATTGGCTTCAGATATAGTATATTTACTGGAACAAGTTAACACAGCCACTGGCATCTAATATGTAGCTATTGGCCTAGCAAATACTTTCTTTTAGCTACCTATGAGTATGACTATCAGACGCAATTTGCCTTCATATAG
The DNA here is from genome assembly GCF_030014295.1 of Loxodonta africana. Lineage (NCBI taxonomy): Eukaryota > Metazoa > Chordata > Mammalia > Proboscidea > Elephantidae > Loxodonta > Loxodonta africana. The sequence continues at coordinate 41,844,488 of NC_087360.1, read as the reverse complement.
TAAGATCAGCACTATATCTTTACTTTCCTGTCTCAAGGCTATACCAATTCTACTCTCTGTCATAATATCATCCAAAGAAATCTTGATCATCTTGATATCTCACAGAACATCAGCTGATCCATTATATTGATGACATTAGGCTAATTGAACTTCGTGGGCAGGAAGGAACAAGCAGACTAGATGGTGAGAGAATTACTGCCAACAAATTCAGGGGGCTGCCATATTGGTAAAATTTCTAGCAGTCTGAAAATCTGAAACATGAGAAGACAAGTTGTTGCATCTTGTACTACACATCGTAAAGAAAGAGACATAATGCCTAGTGGTTCTCTTTAGGTTTGTAAAGCACAGACAGCCACATTTGGGTGGGCTGATTTGAACCACGCACCGAATAACCTGCCAGTTCTGAGTTGGGTCTAGAGCAAGAGAAGACTCTTCAGCAGATCCAGGCTGTGATGCAAGCTACTCAGCCACACAGCAGTCTCCAGTGTATTGAACATTATCTGTGGGGGAAAAAAAAAATGTTATATAAGGATACTGGCAGACCCTAATAGAAGAATCACAGTGAAGATCCTAGGGTTTTGGGAATAAAGCCACAGCCTCTTCCCTTCTCCATTTAAACTCCTGGTTTGCTATTATGCCCAGGTAGAAAACTAGGAAACTCAAAAGCTCATCATGACCTGGATTCTGTCTGATCCTCTGAGTAGTAAAATTGACAGCAGTTTATTGTTTAATGAAAATTATGTATATGAGGTTGGGCTCAAGCAGATCTAAAGATCTAGACAGTATAAATACACTGCTATAGTAGGTGGCTGTGACTCACACGATACCTACTTCAACTTTACCACTTTTTCTTCAGCCCACACATATGACCGAATAGGGAGTCTCCTGTAACTAGTTAAAGAAGGAGAAAATGGTGGACTGGTTTACAGATAGTTCATTGTAGGTTGACTGCAGTCAGAAGCACCATTTGCTTTGCCCTGAATGACAGCGGTGGGAAATTTCTCCCAGTGAGCAGAGATTCGAGTAGTACATGTTATTATCCAGTTGATATTGAAGAAGAGATAGCCAAAGATATGTATCTGTACAAATTCTATGTATCTATACTGATTTATGGGCAGTGGTTAATGGTCAGGTAATAGGAAAGAAAATTGAAAGATTGATTACAATGAGATCTAAGGGAGAATTATATATGGCTAAATCTCTTGAATTGGGCACAAAGTATGAAATACTTGTTTTTCAAATAAATTTCTACTAAAGGCCATCACTTTGGAGTCAATAAGAAAGTGAACAATATGTCCCATCTTGTAGATGCCAGCCTCTTTCCAAAACTATGCTGGTGCTTGATCAATGGACTCATGAATAAAGTGGCCGTGTGGCAGGAATGGAAGGATCTTACAAATGGAATTGTAATATGGTATAATACTCTACAACACTGACTTTAATAAAAGAGACATTTTATAGTAAAAGAAGTGTGAAAATGTGTCTTACCACATTCTCCGTCATTCAGGAGCAGTTGGGTTGACAGAATTATGGAGCGGCCTGCTGAAGGCTTGGCTACTACCCCAGCTGGGTGGCAACCCCCAGTAAAGTTGGTATGCTGTTATACAGGAAGTGTCATATACTGTAGGCCAACCGAAAAAAAAAAAAAAAAAAAACCCGTTGCCATAGAGTCAATTCTGCCTCATAGTGACCCTATAACTTAAGCCAGCATCCAATATGCACAGGTCTAGCAATCAAGACATGAAAATGCAAGTGGTCCCTCATCATAACACCAAATAGTCAATTGAAGGAATACTTGCTTACATCCTTGAAGCCTTGGACTCAGTGGGTTTGAAGGCTTTAGTGCTCAAGGTATCAAGGCTTCCATTATGGAACACAGTCATATTTCTGTTAATTTTAAAGTTGAAATTCTCCTCATCCCCCAGTCATTTTGGGCCCCTTATGCTGATGAACCAATAGACAGTTAAGAAAGTTTACTGTATTCACTGAGATGATTGATCCCAACTTCCAAAAGGAAACAATGGGAGCAAAGAGGATTATGTTTGGACTAGACCAAATAGGAATAAAGGCTCGTATCACCCCAGCAGGCAAAGAACCCTGCCCATTTGTGTTTCTGGCAGAGGAAAGAAGAACATGGAAATAAATGGTGAAAGAAGGGTTCATGTTATGTTTTAGATGCATTAATTGTCCCCTCACCTTTCCATTTTACCCTATGACCATACATGAAGATTGCTGGTTATACCAAACGTTTTAGTTTCTTCTGGGAATATGACAAAACTGACATGCGTTTGCTAATGGCACTTTGTGTGTAACCTGTGTTGGGGACATAAATCCTTCATCCAGACAAAAGACAAGAGTGAATGTGGGTATTGAAAGACAAATAATGAATATCTTCTTTTTGTTCCTCCAGGTCCAAACTCTACCCTTCTTCATCTTGGTCTGTGTCCTGGGAATCTGACCTGTATGGATTGTATCAATAGGCTTCCTGGCTCTCTTGCTTCAATTTGGATTTAGCCAATAGTGATACTAGTAGGAGATTAAGGGTGGGAGATGAGTTTGGTAAAGATATTTGTCCTCCCTGAAGGCCCCCAAGTGTTGGCTGTATGTAGTTGGTAATAGCTCCACATTGTTGCTAATTATGGTCTAAAGCACCATTTCTTGAGGGTTTTCCTGAATCTTGTTCATTTTGTAAATATTCCTTACATGAAACTCTCCTTAATCATCCAGTTTGAGTATGTCATCTATTTCCTACCAAAAGCCTCATAGAAACAACTAGGGAAAATAAGCTTTCTTCCACAACTGTTAAAAATTACTATAAAAGATGCTCCTATTCTATATTCATGTTAATTAAGTAAAAATATTTTCAAAATTCTATACTTCAGTATGTACAATCATAGCGTTTTAGCGCTGAAAGAAGTCTTACATGTAATTTAGATGATCACTATCATTTTATAGGTAAAGAAACTGAGGAGATATTTTCTTCACTATGGGAAAATGCCACAAGTTCATTTTTATCTTGAAAAGAAATTTTATCCCTGTGGTTTTCAAACCATCATTCCTGGTTCTATTATCTGGGGCCACCAGAGAAGTTTGACCCTCTTCCTCAGGAGACACCTGAGGGTCTTTGAAGACAGAACTCATTCCCCCAAATCATCTTACTTCTAAGCTAAATAACTTTCTGTAGTCCTTATAAAACCTAGGTTCACACCTGCTGACCATCCACCACTGGATTCTCTGGATCCAGAACTGAAGATTATTTATGAGCTATTTTTTTTTTTTATGGACTAAGGTTGCACTGTCCAACATGGTGTCCACTAGCCATGTGGGGCTATTTAAATTTAAATTAAGTAACATTAAATAAAATTAAAACCCATATCCTCACTTGCACTAGCTACATTTCAAGTGCACAATAGCCACAAGTAGCTAGTGGTTACCGTATTGTACAGTATGATTTAGAACATTTCCATCATCACAGAAAATTCAATTGGACAGTGCTGGTCTAAGGAGAGAGTTTGATGGGACTTATAAGTCCTTTGATCTTCATGATATGATTTTATTAATGCAGTCAAGTCATCTCATTGGCACATAAGGATCGATAAAAGCCTAAATCTTTTTTTTTTATATAAGCTACCTTCAACCCAGAGCTCTTTATTCATATCCTTATATACTTGCTTTATTATTATCATTTTAACGTGGGTTATAGGAATTTACGTTTGTTCTTTGATGATTTTTGTTTTATTAAGCTCTGCATTTCAGTCTGTTAAAATAATTTTGACTTAGACTCTGACATCTGAAATATTCTCTCAGTTTTGTGTCACAAGCATTGGGTTTTTTTTATGGGTTTCATTAGCATGTCCTCAATGTCTTCTTGAAAGTCATTATGCAAAATATTGACCTGGGCAGTTCACTTAGAAAGATATAAAAGCATTTATTATAATTGACATGATTTGTCACTCTAGTGCCGCTCATGACCCTCCCTCTTTCCTACTTATAGCAGAAATTGCTGGTAGATTGTGATACTCTTTCCTGTCGAGCCCAAGTACACCTTCAGAATTCTTCTGCATAGAGGACTTTGGGCAGCCACTGCCAACCAATCAGACATGGTTTTCCAGGTGAAACCTGGAGTTTCCCTTTTAGGTAGACACAGAATTATTGACTAACGCTTTAGAGACAATGCCTCAACCAGTTGTGAGGTCATCCAACAGGGCTATCATCCAAACAGTGTATCATTAGCCACAAAAATGATGATCAGAGAATGAGGCAGATGCCTTGTGGAATTCTAGAAATATTACAAGAGCTGATAGAGAAATTAAATGGAGTTAGAATCAGATGGACTAAATGAAAATGCTAGTCCTGCCTCTCATATGTTGAATGACCTTGAGAAAGTCACATGATCCCTCTGAAACTCACTTTCCTCATGTGTAAAATGAACATGATAAAACCTATGTTGCAGGGTTGTTGAGAAGATTAATGTAAAAACCAAAAAAAAAAAACCCCAGTGTCGTCAAGTCGATTCTGACTCATAGCAACGCTGCTATAGGACAGAGTAGAACTGCCCCATAGAGTTTCCGAGGAGTGCCTGGCAGATTCCAACTGCCGACTCTTTGGTTAGCAGCTGTAGCACTTAACCACTACGCCACCAGGGTTTCCAAGATTAATATGTTCTATATTAAATATGGAGCCCTGGTGGTGCAGTGGTTAAGAGCTCAGGTGCTAACCAAAAGGTCAGCAGTTTGAATTCACCAGCCACTCCTTGGAAACCCTGTGGGAAAGTTCTACTCTGTCCTGTACAGTCAAAATGAGTAGGAATTGACTCGATGGCAACAGGTTATATTAAATATATAATTGGTACAGAGCCTGAGACATAGTAAGTACTCCTTATGTGGTACATACTATTGTTTTCTTATGAAAAGGAGAAATGGAGATTATTTGATGAGACTTTTTTTTGTCTTATTCACTTTTGTGAATTCAGTCTGACCCTGGAATAATCAGTGGCCCTTTCTAAACATTATTAATTTCTGGGGAACAAGCTTTCTCACCATATGTTAATCCAAGATGCCCTTTTCATCTGTGAAAATCTAGACATTTTCAACTGAGATCAAGCTCCAGGTACTTTGCAATGTATTCTGTGTTGCGGTTGAAACATTGGGACACCAAGAATATGTCCCTGACATCAGCAATGGGTGTGGGGTAGATATTCCTGGGCACCAACAACTTACTCACTATGTGAATTTTCATAAGAGATGACATCGCTATGAGCCAGTTCCCTCTCCTTGTTACATAGCTGCTTTCTGCTGCCTAGTGGCCCCATGTTCTCCAGGGGAACTCCATGAATGGAAGCAAAAGGAATAGCTGTGAACAGAGGTTCCCTAGCTCCCAGATCACTTGTAAGAATCATTCGTAGGAGCCAAACATGGTTGCTGGTCTCAGAAAGATAATACTCTGGTGGGCATTAAAGTATCAGTTTTATAAATATATAATTACAAACTGTAGGTAATGCTCTGAAGGAAAATCATAATATGTTATAAAAACAGCGGTTAAGAACTTGGATGCTAACTAAAAGGTTAGCAGTTTGAACCCACCAGCCACTCCTTGGAAACCCCATGGGCAGTTCTACTCTGTCCTATAGGGTGCTATGAGTAGGAATTGACTCAATGGCAAAGGGTTTGGTATTTTTTTGGATCTCACATGAGTAAGTGACATTTTGGCTGAAGTCTGAAAAAGTCATGAGATTTAACAAGCAAAAGGGGTGCTTCTTGCAGTTGGGAGAGGGGGCAAATTCCAGGCAGAGGCATGTGCAAAGGCCCTGAGGTGGGAAGGAACAGGACACTTTGGGGGAACTGAAAGAAGGCCAGTGAGATTGGAAGAAGAAAAGAAAAGCAGTGATGATGGTGATGTGTGTTGTGTGTTAATGATTAACTTTTTATAACTGAGGAGTATGATGATGAGTCTTAAGGATGAATATTGGTAGTGGCTCCAAAATGATAATGGCTACTGTACTAGTATTTTTGAGCACCCACAATGGAAGGACTGCACTAGACACCCTGGTTGCATGAAGCTGTTACCTTTTCTTCAGCTTTTCAGCCATCTTCCAGACTCACATCCTGACAGCCCTTGGGAGACCTGACTGGATGACTTTTGTGTTTATTATTGATACTTTTCCTAAAACTGTAAATATTTTACTGTGTGATTTCATTGTTTTTTTTTTAAAAAGATTTATTGAAATGTAGTTGGAGTCACAAAAACTATACGTATTTAAAATGTACAATTTGATAATTTTTTTAATTTTTATTGTGCTTTAAGTGAAAGTTTACAAATCAAGTCAGTCTCTCATACAAAAATTTATATGCACCTTGCTATATACTCCTGGAAACCCTGGTGGCATAGTGGTTAAGTGCTACGGTTGCTAACCAAAGGGTTGGCAGTTCAAATCTGCCAGGCACTCCTTGGAAACTCTATGGGGCAGTTCTACTCTGTCCTATAGGGCCGCTATCAGTCGGAATCAACTCAATGGCACTGGGTTTGTTTGTTTGTTTGTTATATACTCCTAGTTGCTCTCCCCCTAATGAGACAGCACACTCCTTTCCACCCTGTATTCCTCTGTCCATTCAAACAGCTTCTGTCCCTGCCTGCCTTCTCATATCCCCTCCAGACAGGAGCTACCCATACAGTCTCATGTGTCTACTTGAGCCAAGAAGCTCACTCCTTACGAGTGTCATTTTCTATCTTATAGCCCAGTCCAATCCCTGTCTGAAGAGTTGGCTTTGGGAATGGTTCCTGTGTTGGGCTAACAGAAAGTATGGGGACCATGACCCATGAGGTCCTTCCAGTCTCAGGCAGACCATTAAGTCTGGTATTTTTACAAGAATTTGGGGTCTGCAACCCACGCTCCCTCAGGGATTCTCTGTTGTGTTCCCTGTCAGGGCAGTCATCGGTTGTAGCCGGGCACCATCTAGTTCTTCTGGTCTCAGGCTGATGTAGTCTCTGATTTATGTGACCCTTTCTGTCTCTGGGGCTCATAATTACCTTGTGTCTTTGGTGCTCTTCATTCTCCTTTGCTCCAGGTGGGTTGAGACCAATTGATGCATCTTTGATGGCTGCTTGCTAGCGTTTAAGACCCCAGACTCCACTCAGCAAAGTAGGATGCAGAATGTTTTCTTAATAGATTTTATTAGGCCAATTAACCTAGATGTACCCTGAAACCATGGCCCCCAGACCCCCTTCCCTGCTACTCTGGCCTTTGGAGGGTTCAATCTATCCAGGAAACGTCTTTGCTTTTGTTTTAGTCTGGTTGTGCTACTTCTCCTATATTGTGTGTTCTCTTTCCCTTCCCCTAAAATAGTTCTTGTCTACTATCTAATTAGTGAATACCCCTCTCCCTCTCTCCCTCCCTCCCTCCCTCCCCACCCTCGTAACCATCAAAGAGTATTCTGTGTTTAAACTATTTCTTGAGTTCTTATAATAGTCGTCTCATACCATATTTGTCCTTTTGCAACTAATTTCATTCAGCATAATGCCTACCAGATTCCTCCATGTTATGAAATGTTTCACGGATTCATCATTGTTCTTAATCAATGCGTAGTACTCCATTCTGTGAATATACTATCATTTATTTATCCATTCATCTGTTGATGGGCACCTTGGTTGCTTCTATCTTTTTGCTGTTGCAAACAGTGCTGCAATGAAGATGGGCATGCATGTGTCTGCTCATGTAGAGACTCTTATTTTTGTAGGATATATTCCAAGGAGTGAGATTGCTGGATCATATGGTAGTTCTATTTTTAGCCTTTTAAGGAAGTGCCAAATCGATTTCCAAATTGTTTGTACCATTTTACATTCCCACCAGCAGTGTGTAAGTGTTCCAGCCTCTCTACTACAGCCTCTCCAACATTTATGATTTTGTGTTTTCTGGATTAATGCCAGCTTTGTTGGAGTGAGATGGTATCTCGTTTTAGTTTTGATTTGCATTTCTCTAATGGCTAATGATTGTGAGCATTTCCTCATGTGTTTGTTAGCTGCCTGAATGTCTTCTTTGGTGAAGTGTCTGTTCATATCTGTTGCCCATGTTTTAATTGGGTTATTTGTCTTTTTGTTGTTGAGATTTTGCAGTACCATGTAGATTTTAGAGATCAGGCGCTGATCAGAAATATCATCTCTAAAACCTTTTTCCCAGTCTATAGGTAATCTTTTTACTCTTTTGGTGAAGTCTTTGGATAAGCATTAAGTGTTTGATTTTTAGGAGCTCCCAGTTATCTAGTTTCTCTTCTGGTTTGTTAATAATGTTTTGTATTCTGTTTATACCATGTGTTAGGGCTCCTAGCATTGTCCCTGTTTTTTCTTCCATGATCTTTATTGTTTTAGATTTTATATTTAGGTCTTTGATCCATTTTGTGTTAGTTTTTGTGCATTGTGTGAGGTATGGGTCTTGTTTCATTTTTTTGCAGATGGATATCCAGTTATGCCAGCACCATTTGTTAAGGAGACTGTCTTTTCCCCCATTTAACTGACTTTGGGCCTGTGTCAAATATCAGCTGCTTATTGGTGGGTAGAGTTATGTCTGAATTCTCAATTATGTTCCATTTGTCTATGTATCTGTTGTTGTACCAGTACCAAGCTGTTTTGACTACTGGGGCAGTATAATATGTTCTAACATCAGGTAGGATGAGGCCTCTCACTTTGTTCTTCTTTTTCAGTTATGCTTTACTTATCCGTGGCCTCTTTCCCTTCCATATGAAGTTGGTGATTTGTTTCTCCATCTCATTAAAAAATGTCGCAGAGATTTGGATCGGAATTTCATTGTATCTATAGATCACTTTTGGTAGAATACACATTTTTACAATGTTGAGTCTTCCCATCCATGAGCAAGGTATGTTTTTCCACTTATGTAGGTCACTTTTGGTTTCTTGCACTAGTGTCTTGTAGTTTTCTTTGTATAGATCTTTTATGTCTCTGGTAAGATTTTTTTCCTAGGTATTTTGTCTTCTTGGGGGCCACTATACACGATATTGGTTTGATGATTTCCTCTTTGATGTTCTCTTTGTTGGTGTAGAAGAAGCCAACTGATTTTTGTATGTTTATCCTGTATCCTTGTATTCGGTGAATTCTTCTATTAGTTTCAGTAGTTTTTCTGAGGATTCTTTTGGGTTTTCAGTATATAAGCTTATGTCATCTGCAAATAGAGATACTTTTACTTCTTCCTTACCAATCTGGATGCCCCTTATTTCTTTATCTAGCCTGATTTCTCTGGGTAGGACCTCCAGCACAATGTTGAATAAGAGTGGTGAAAAACATTCTGCATCCCACTTTGAAATGAGACGTCTGGGGTCTTAAATGCTAACAAGCAGCCACCTAAGATGCATCAATTGGTCTCAACCCACCTGGATCAAAGGAGAATGAAGAACACCAAGGTCACACGATAACTATCAGCCCAAGAGACAGAAAGGGCCACATGAACAAGAGACTTACATCGTCCTGAGACCAGAAGAACTAGATGGTGCCTGGCCACAACCGATGACTGCCCTGACAGGGAGCACAACAGAGAACCCCTGAGGGAGCAGGAGATCAGTGGGATGCAGACCCCAAATTCTCTTAAAAAGACCAGACTTAATGGTCTGACTGAGACTAGAGGAATCCCGGTGGTCATGGTCTCCAAACCTTCTGTTGGCCCAGGACAGGAGCCATTCCCGAAGACAACTCATCAGACATGGAAGGGACTGGACAATGGGTTGGAGAGAGATGCTGATAAAGAGTGAGCTACTTGTATCAGGTGGACACTTGAGACTGTTGGCATCTCCCGTCTGGAGGGGAGATAGGAGGGTGGAGAGGGTTAGAAACTGAGAAAATTGTCACAAAAGGAGAGACTGGAAGGGCTGACTCATTAGGGGGAGATTAAGTGGGAGTAAAAAAAAAATTTTTTTTTTTAATGGAGTAAGGTGTATATAAGCTTATATGTGACAGACTGACTTGATTTGTAAACGTTCACTTAAAGCTCAATAAAAATTATTAAAAAAAAAAAAAGAGTGGTGAAAAAGGGCATCCTTGTCTTGTTCCCGTTCTCAAGGGGAATGCTTTCACATTCTCTCTATTTAGGATGATGCTGGCTCTTGGGTTTGTATAAATGTCCTTTATTGTGCTGAGGAATTTTCCTTCTATTCCTATTTTGCTGAGAGTTTGTATCATGAGTGGGTGTTGGACTTTGTCAAATGCCTTTCCTGCATCAATTGGTTCTTGTCTTTATTTATATGATGGATTACATTGTTTTTCTAATATTGAAACATCTTTGCATAACTGATATGAATCCTACTTGGTCATGGTGAATTATTTTTTTGATATGTTGTTGAATTCTATTGGCTAGAATTTTGTTGAGGATTTTTAGCATCTAAATTCATGAGGGATATAGGTCTCTAATCTTCTTTTTTTGTGGTGTCTTTACTTGGTTTTGGTATCAGGGATATGCTGGCTTCATAGATTGAGTTTGGGAGTATTCCATCCTTTCCATGCTCTGAAATACCTTTAGTAGTAGTGGTGTTAACTCTTCTCTGAAAGTTTGGTAGAACTCTTCAGTGAAGCTGGAAGGGCCAGGGCTTTTTTTTTGTTAGGAGTTTTTTAAGTACCTTTTCAATGTCTTCTTTTGTTATGGGTTTATTTAGCTGTTCTACTTCTGTTTGTGTTAGTTTAGGAAGGTAGTGTGTTTTTAGAAATTTATCCATTTCGTCTAGGTTTTCCAAATTTGTTAGAGTACTATTCTTCATAGTAATCTGATTTGATTCTTTTAATTTTATTTGGGTCTGTGTGGTATTGTCCATCTCACTTTTTATTTGGGTTATTTGCTTCCTTCCTGTTTTTCTTTTGTCAGTTTGGCCAATGGTTTACCAATTTTGTTATTTTTTTCAAAGGACCACTATTTGGTCTTGTTAACCCTTTTAATTGTTTTTCTGTTCTCTATTTCAGTTAATTCTGCTCTAATTTTTATTATCTGCTTTCTTTTGGTGCCTGAAGGTTTCTTTTGTTGCTCTTTTTCTATTTGTTCGAGTTGTAGGGATAATTCTTTGATTTTGGCCCTTTCTTCAATTTGGATATGTGCATTTATTGCTGTAAATTGACCTCTGAGTACTGCTTTTGCTGTGTCCCAAAGGTTCTGATAAGAAGTCTTTTCATTCTCATTGGATTCTATGAATTTCTTTATTCCATCCTTAATATCTTCAGTAACCCAGTCTTTTTTGAGCAGGGTATTGTTCAGTTTCCAAGTGTTTGATTTCTTTTCCTTGCTTTTTTTTTTTTTCATTTACTTCCACTTTTATGGATTTACAGTCAGAGAAGATGCTTTGTAATATTTTGGTGTTTTAGATTGTGTTAAGGCTTTCTCCATTTCCTAATATGTGGTCTATTCTAGAGAATGTTCCATGTGTGTTGTAAAAGAATGTATACTTGGCTGCTGTTGGGTGGAGTGTTCTGTATATGTCTATTAAGTCAAGTTGGTTGATTGTGACATTTAGATCTTCCCGCGTCTTTATTGAACTTCTTTCTGGATGTTCTGTCCTTTTCCGAAAGTGGTGTGTTGAAGTCTCCTACTATTATTGTGGAGGTGTCTTTCTCAATTTTCAATGCTGTTAGAGTTTCTTTTATGTATCTTGAAGCCCTGTCATTGGGTGTGTAAATATTTAATATGGTTATATCCTCCTGGTATATTCTCCCTTTAATCATTATATAGTGTCCTCCCTTATCCTTTGTAGCTGATTTAACGTTAAAGTGTATTTTGTCAGAAATTAACATTGCCACTCCTGCCCTTTTTTGATTGTTGTTTGCCTGATATATTTTTTTCCATCCTTTCAATTTTAATTTGTGTCTGTAAGCTTAACACTTGTCTCTTATAGGCAGCATATAGACAGATCATGTTTTTTGCTGGATGTATGATTCTTGGCTGGCACTTTTTCTCCTTCAGTGTTCTATATATGTCATCCCATTGACTTCTTGCCTGCATGGTTTCTGTCGAGTAGTCTGAACTTATTCTTATTGATTTTCCTTTGTAGGTGACTTTTCTTTTCTCCCTGGCTGCTTTTAAAATTTTCTCTTTATCTTTGGTTTTGGCAAGTTTGATGATAATATGCTTTGGTGATTTTCTTTTTGGGTCAATCTTGTATGGGGTTCCATGAGCATCTTGGATAGATATCCTTTCATCTTTCACAATGCTAGGGAAGTTTTCTGCCAACAGATCTTCAACTATTCTCTCTGTATATTCTGTTATCCCTCCCTGTTCTCGAACTCCAATCACACGCAAGTTATTCTTCTTGGTAGAGTCCCACATGATTCTTAGGGTTTCTTCATTTTTTTTTTTAATTCTTTTATCTGATTTTTCTTCAACTATATTCATATTGGTGTCAATTGCCTTATTCTCCAACTCCTCTACTCTGCATTCCAATTCCTCAATTCTGCTCCTCTGACTTCCTATCGAATTGTCTAATTCTGTAATTTTATTGTTAATCTTTTGGATTTCTGAATGCTGTCTCTCTATGGATTCTTGTAGCTTATTAATTTTTCCACTATGTTCTTGAATAATCTTTTGATTTCTTCAACTGCTTTATCAGTGTGTTCCTTGGCTTTTTCTGTAGATTGCCTTGTTTCATTTCTGAGGTCATCCATGATGTCTTGAAGTATTCTGTAATTTAGTTTTTTATATTCTGCATCTGGCAATTCCAGGATTGTATCTTCATTTGGGAAAGATTTTTGTTCTTTAGTTTGGGGATTTGTAGAAACAATCATGGTCTGCTTCTTTATGTGATTTGATATCGACTGCTGTCTCCGAGCCATCTATAAGGTATTGTAATGATCTGTTTTATATTTGCTCACTGAGACTTATCTTCTTGTTTTGTTTTGTTTCAATATACCCAGATGGGCTCCTAGATTGCACTGTCTTAATTGTTGTAGCCTTTGAATCACTTATGTCCTATTACCAGCTGGTTTGGGCTATTACCAGATATATAAGCCTAAGAGTCTATTCACTATTCTTGAATAGAATCAGCTTAGGTGTTCTGATTTTGGGTCACCAAGTGTGTGGTGTAGACTGTCACCTATTAGAGGAGTAGTGGTGATAGTTGTGTGCACCAGATTCTAGAAGTGGCAGGGCGTCACACTCCAAGGAGGGCAAGATGCTGGCAGCCTTCCCCCATGTGCCAGTGAGGTAGGTGTGTCTCTATTCCTAGAGCACTTTGGTGGGTGGGCCCTGCAGCTGTACCTTAGGCACCCAATGCTTGTACCTCTAAAGATTGGTAGGTATCACTATCCTCAGACCTCTTTAGCAGGTGGCTATGTGGTTTGGGTGGAGCTTCAGGCCTCAGTTCCCCGCTGTGGATCAATGAGGCCTCTGTTTAATAGGTAGAGAGGTATCAGACCTCAAAAACTTGCCTTTCCACTGCTCAGCTAAAACAATTACAGTCAGATCTCTATCAGAATTGCCTTTGCGTATAATAGCCACCTTGTTCCCTGTAGGGATGAAAGCCAAAGACTGTGGATCTCATATGCTTGGCTGGAGCTGGTTCTGTATTATTATTCCAGTTTAGGGAAGTCAGGGAAGGATTTTTCCCCCTGGGTTGTTAGTTGCTGCTTCTCTCAGTCCTGGAGAATGGGTTAGGGAAAAAAAAAAAAAAAAAAAAACCTGCAGATCACTTCACTCCCTGGCCCAGGAAATTCCAATGTTAAGGAAGCCTCCTTCGGCAGGGAGGGGAGGGATCAGATAGATAGGAGAGATTAGTGCAGCAATATAGACAAAGTTACTTATCTTGCTTGGTAATGACTGTTTTATCTGAGATTCCAGAGGGGCGTGTAGGCTGTGTGTGCTGGCTGGGTCGAGATTGCCCCCAAGGGTCAGGCCTGCATCCCGTGCTTGCACTGTCTCAGAAATCCATGATCAGCTCTTCTTCTCCTAGTCCAAAGCCCAGCGCCAAGGTTTTCTGGCTGGGACGCTGCACTCCAGGCTCCAAAACCATTCCCTGCTTCCCGGTGATTTCTCCTTCTGTCAGCCATGTTGTTGTGCAGCCTGCGTGTGCTGGCTGGGTTTCCCCCGAGATTACTTCAGGGGGCTAGGGCTGCATGCCGTGCTTGTGCCATCTCAGGAAGCTGTGCTCAGCTCCTCTGCACTTAGTCCAAAGCTCGGTGCCAAGGTTTTCTGACTGGGACGCTGGCTCCAGGCTCCAAAAACAGTCGCTGCTTCCCCATGGTTGGTCGTTCTTTTGTCACCTGCATCAGTGTGCAGCCCACTTGCACTGGCTGAGTCTCTGCTGAGGTTACTCCAGGGGGTTAGGGGTTAGGACTGTGTCCTGTGCTTGCCCCATCTCAGTAAGCCACAATCAGCCCCACCTCTCTGGCACCAGGGCACTGTAAGGGCTCAAGGCTGTGGTGCGGGATGCCAGTTCCAGAAGTGGTCGCTGCTTCAGGATGTGGCTTTTTGCTCCCCTGTCACTCAGGTCAACTCTTTAGTTCTGTGTTTGAGGGTCAAGGTTCGCAGATTGTCATGTATGTGATACATTCACTTGTTTTTCTGAGTCTTTGTTGCAAGAGGGATCCGCGGTAGCTTCTCCCTAGTCAGCCATCTTGGCTCCGCCTCCAGATCGTGTTTTTTTATCCTTTGTATCACCCTCTGTCTCTTTATTGTGCATTTAGTCCATTTACATTCAGCATTATTATGGATAGGGATGAGTCTAGTGCTGTCGTTTTGATATAATTTTTTTGTGTGTTGTTGACAGTTTCTTTTCCCACTTAATTTTTTGTGCTGAGTAGTTTATCTATTGTCTTTTCCTCTAATTCATTGTTTTGGATTTTGTTTCTGCTGAGTCTTTATGTTTTTCTTGTATTTTACTTTTGATGTGTAGGATCATTAGTCTCCTTTGTGGTTACTTAATATTTACCCCTATTTTTCTATGTTTAAACTGAACTTTTATTTCTTTATATCACCTTGACTTCCTCTCCATATGAAAGATCTATGACTACATTTTTTAGTCCCTCTTTATAATTTTAGTGTTGTCATCTTTTACATAATGACATTCCTATTTCCCTGTTTTGAGCATTTTTTATCTTGATTTATTTTTGTGATTTCCCTGTCTTGGTTGATATCTGGTTGCTCTGTCCTGTGTTCTAGTTTTGAATTGATATCTAATATTATTGATTTTCTAACCAGAGAGCTCCCTTTAGTATTTCTTATAGTTTTGGTTTGATTTTTACAAATTCCCTAAACTTCTGTTTATCTGGAAATGTCCTAATTTCCCCTTCATATTTGAGAGACAGTTTTGCAGGATATATGATTCTTGGCTGGCAATTTTTTTCCTTCAGTGTTTTATATAAGTCATCCCATTGCCTTCCTGCCTGCATAGTTTCTGCCAGGT
The DNA here is from genome assembly GCF_030014295.1 of Loxodonta africana. Taxonomy (NCBI): domain Eukaryota; kingdom Metazoa; phylum Chordata; class Mammalia; order Proboscidea; family Elephantidae; genus Loxodonta; species Loxodonta africana. The sequence continues at coordinate 41,829,114 of NC_087360.1, read as the reverse complement.
AGTCTGAGGTTTTTCTTATTGGCTCTCCTTTGTTGGTGACTTTTCATTTATCACTAGCTGCTGTTAAAATTCTTTATCTTTGGGTTTTGCAAGTTTGGTTATAATACGTCTTGGTGATTTTCTTTTGAGATCTACCTTATGTGGGGTACAATGAGCATCTGGGTTAGATATCTTCTCATCTTTCATGATATCAGGGAAGTTTTCTGCCAACAAATCTTTGACAATTCTGTCTGTATTTTCCATTATCCCTCCCTGTTCTGGTACTCCAGTCACTTGTAGGTTATTTCTCTTGATAGAGTGCCATATGATTCTTAGAGTTTCATCATTTTTTAAATTCTTTTATTTAATTTTTCTTTGAATATATTGGTACTGAGTGTTTTATCTTCAATATCACTAATTCTGCCTTCCATTTCTAATTCTGCTCCTCTGACTTCCTACTGAGTTGTCTAATTCTGAAATTTTATCGTTAATCTTCTGAATTTCTGGTTGCTGTCTCTCTATGGATTCTTGCAGCCTATTAAATTTTTCATTATGTTCTTGAATAAACTTTTTAATTTCTTCAACTGCTCTATCTGTGTGTTGTTGGCTTGTTCTGTATTTTGCCTGATCTCATTCCAGATGTCTTGAAGAGTCCTGTATATTAATCTTTTGTATTCTACACCTGGTAATTTCAGTAAGACATCTTCATCCAGAAGATTCCTTGATTCCTTTTTTGAGAGTCTGTTGAAGCAATCGTGGTCTGCTTCTTTAAGTGATTTGATATTGACTGTTGTCTCTGAGCCACCTATGTTAGTGTATTAATTTTTTTAATGTTTCCTTATTGTATTCTAGCTTCTTTGTTTTGTTTTGATATGCCCAAATTGGCTGCTTGCGTGAGCTAGCTTGATTATTTGTGCCTTTGAAGCTATAATGTCCTGTCACCAGATGTTACCAGGTATATGAGCCTAGGAGTTTATTCACTTTTCTTTATGGATTCAGCTCAGGTGTCCAGGTTGTTGTTCATCAAGTTTGTTGTACAGGCTCTGTCCTACAGTCTTAGAGGGGCAGGGGTTTTCAGTGTAGGCATAGGTATCTGGTTGCAGCAGGGAGGCACACTCTGAACAAGGCAGGGGGCTGACAACCGTCCCCCAAGTGTCTGTGAGGAAAGTGCATCCCTGTTCTCTAGAGTGCACAGGTGGGTGGGTTCTGTAGCTGGACCACGGGCACCCAATGCTTTTTGTTGTAAGGATTGGCACAACCTATTCTTGGACCCCTGTCACAGGTGGCTAGGTGATGTGGGTGGAGCTACCAGTGCTCAGAACCCTGATGTGGGTAGGTGAGGACACTGTTTAGTAGGCAAAGGAGTGTCAAACATCAAAAACCCGCCTCTCCACCACACAGCTGAAACAGTTGAAGTTAGATCTCAAGGACATATACTGTTGCAGACTGCCAACAATAGCCTAATCTCCTGAAATGGGCCCGCACAGGCCCATGCAGGGTTGAAAGGTATTCAAAGTCCACAGACAGTTTTTGTCTGGACAGGAGCTGCTTCTGTCCTGATTTCCCAGCTTAATGGAACTATCTTTTCCCTCAACTCTTAATTTATTCCTTCTCCAAGGCTAGGAGACTAGTTCAGGATGCACAGCATGTCCTTTCTCAGGCCCAGGGAAATTGACAGCCACTGAAACCAGCTCGGGGGCTGGGGGCATGGTAAAATAAATGCAAGTAGCTTTTGCTGCAAGTGCTGTTCTTCTCTGGTTCTGGGGGTGTGAGTAGACTGTGTGGCTCGCTATCTCTCCCTGAGGAAACCGAGTCCTGAATGCTACTGGTAGCCCCACCACAATCGCTCTAGAGGATCATGCCTGAGCAGTGCCAGTTCTTGCCAAGTCAGGTCTGGCAGCTTAGCGTTTCTGAACCGTCTTTCCCTTCCCTTGCCACTCAGTTCAGTTTCCTCACTTTGCCTTTGATGTTCAGGGCTCTTAGCTTGTCATATACATACAATCGTTTCACTTGTTTTTTGGGATCTTTGTTGTAAGAGGGATCACCAGAAGCATCTGACTACTCTGCTATCTTAGCCCTGCCTCTGCAATTTCATATATTTTTGATGTATGTGTATCGCTATGAAAATATCATCACAATCAAGACAGTAAATGTATCCATCACACCAAAAGAATCCTTGTTCCTCTTTGAAATCACTCATTCCTGAGCTCTATTCTCCTCTCCTCTCTCCCACCCCACCCGCATCCTGAGGCAATCTGTTTTCTGTTATTACACATTTATCTGCATTTCTAGAATTGTATGTAACAGTATTTATTCTTTTGTTTGTCCAGGTCCTTGCACTTAGCATAAGTATTTTGAGACTTATCCATGTTATTGCATGTCTTATTAATTCATTCCTTTTTTTGTAATTTATTTTATTTTGTTGTTGTTGAGAATGTATACAAGCAAAACATACACCAATTCAGCAATTTCTACATGTACAATTCAGTGACATTGATTACATTCTTTGAGATGTGTTTTCATCCTCCTTTTCTGAGTTGTTCCTCCCCCATTAACATAAACTTACTGCCCTCTTTAATTTTCTGAGTTGTTCCTCCCCCATTAACATAAACTTACTGCCCTCTTTAGTTCCTATTTAATCTTTCGAGTTGTTCTTGTCAATTTGATCCTATATAGATAGATCTTAAGAGAGCGTAATGGTCCAGGTGGACATTCTTTACTAGTTAAGCTAAACAATTGTTTTGTTTTAAGAATATTTTTTGCTTTAAGGTTTAAAGATTATCTCAGGGCTAGAACAAGTAGACACATGAGACTATGTGAGCAGCTCCTGTCTGGAGGGGAGATGAGAAGGCAGAGGGGGACAGAAGGTGGGTGAATCGACATGGAAATAGAGGGTGGAGAGGAGTGTTCTGCCTCATTAGAGGGAGAGCAACTAGGAGTATATAGCAAGGTGTATATAAATTTTTGTATGAGAGACTGACTTGATTTGTAAACTTTCACTTAAAGCACAACAAAAATAAAAAGATTGTCTCAGGGCAATAGTTGCAGGGATTTGTCCAGCTTCCATGGCTCTGGAACATATGAAGTCCATGAGAATTTGAAATTCTATTCTGCACTGTCTGCAAATTCTGTTCTGGATCATATGATAGAATCTTTTTTTTTTTTTTTTAGCAAGATAGAAGTTTATTCTTTCCCATGTAACAGTCTGGGTGTGAGCATCCAGGGCACTATGATATGTATGAGTTCCCTGTTGCTGCTGTAACAAATTACCACAGTGGCTTCCAACAACACAAATTTATTATCTTACAGTTCTGGAGGTCAGACGTATGATGGGTACACAGGGCTGTGTTGCTTCTGGAGCCTCCAAGAGAGAACCTGTTTCTCCCCTTGCCCTTTCCAGCTCAAAGGCCATCCCCTTCCACCTTCTTCAAAACCAGCAACATAGGCATCTTCAAATCTCTTTCTCTCTGTCTCTCTGCATCCATCGTCGTGTTGCCTTCTGTCTAACTCAGACTCCTCCTGTGTCCTTCTTATAAGGACCCTTACAATGACATTGGGCCCATCTGGATAATCTAGGATAATCGCTCCATCTCAAGGCCCTTAATCATGTCTGCAAAGTCCCTTTTGCCATGTAAGGTAACATTTGCAGATTCCAGGATTATGACATGGATGTCTTTGGGGAGGGGTGGGGGTGCGTTATTCAGCCTACCATATGGTAGCTTCACAGTATCGGGGCCCAGACTCCTTCAGTTTTGTCACACTTGTCACACTTCTCTCCTACAGTCCAAGACAGACCTTCCAGCATTATGTCCACATTCCAGCCAGTGGGAAGTAGGGAAGTGAAAATGAAGTGTTGCCTAGAAGTCACCCCTTCCGCTTCCCTCCACATCCCTGAGCTGTGACTCAGCCATGGGGCCACACCTAGCTACAAGGGAGTTTGGGAAAATTAGCCTTGGGCCAGGTAGATGTGTGCCTGGTAAAACCCAGAAGTTCCATTACCAGAGGACAGAGGGGAGGATGGATGTTGAGAGACAACTAGCAGCCATTGCCACAAAGTGCGATGGAATTTGAATATTATTTAGTGGGGGATTTTCTGTTGTAGTAAAGGAAGTAGAGGAAGGGATATATGTATGGGGTAAAAGTAACAGAAAAGAATATACTGGTAAAACCAGACCCAACCTCCAGAGCTCACCAGCACCCTCCCCCTCCTTCCATGTAGAACTCATACCCAAATACCCCAGGACACTTTCTCTTTTTTTTTTTTTAATTTTTATTATGCTTTAAGTGAAACTTTACAAATCAAGTCTGTCTCTCACACAAAAACTAATATACACCTTGCTACAAAAAAAAAAAAAATTTTTTTTTTTTACATACTCCCAATTGCTCTCCCCCTAACAAGACATCCCACTCCCTCCCTCCACTCTCTCTTTTCATGTCCATTTTGTCAGCTTCTAACCCCCTCTACCCTCTCATCTCCCCTCCAGGGAGGAGACGCCAACATAGTCCCAAGTGTCCACCTGACCCAAGAAGTTCATTCCTCATCAGCATCCCTCTCCAACCCATTATCCAGTCCAATCCGTGTCTGAGGAGTTGGCTTTGGGAATGGTTCCTGTCCTGGGCCAACAGAACGTCTGGGGGCCATGACTACCAGGGTCCTCCTAGTCTCAGTCAGGCCATTAAGTCTGGTCTTTTTACGAGAATTTGGGGTCTGCATCCCACTGCTCTCCTACTCTCTCAGAGGTTCTCTGTTGTGTTCCCTGTCAGAGCAGTCATGGGTTGTAGCCGGGCACCATCTAGTTCTTCTGGTCTCAGGCTGATGTAGTCTCTGGTTATGTGGCCCTTTTTGTCTCTTGGGCTTGTAATCACCTAGTGTCCTTCATGTTCTTCATTCTCCTTTGATCCAGGTGGGTTGAGGTACCAGTTATCCTTGGACCCCTGTCACAGGCAGCTGGGTGACCTGAGTGGATCTACCAGTCCTTAGGCCCCTGATGTGGGTAGCTTAGGATCCTACTTAATAGGCAAAGCAATGTCAAACATCAAACACCCAACTCTCTGCCGCACAGCTGAAATGATTGGAGTCTGCCAACAAGGTCCTATTCCCCTGTAATAGGCCCACACAGGTCCATCCAGAGGGAAAATATACTCAAAGTCCATGGATCGTTTATGCCTGGACAGGATCCCCTTCTATCCTGAGCTCCCCTGGTTAGCAGAGCTGGCAAATTATCTTTTCCCCCAATTGCAAATTTTTCCTTCTCCAAGACCGGGAGGATGGCTCTAGGGGCTCAGCAGGACCTATCTGAGGCCCAGGGAAATCAGCCACTGAAGCCAGCTTGGGAGTGGGAGGGAGGGGAGCGGTAAAATATACACAAGTACTTAGCTTTTGCCAAGAGTGCCATTCTTCCCTGGTTCCGAAGGTGTGAGTAGGCTGTGTGGCTGCCTGTTTCTCCTTGAGGAAACTGCAGCCAAATGCTAGTACCAGCCCACCACCACCGCTCCGGAATTGGTGCCAGAGGGCTCCCCATGATTCAGGTCTGGTACCTCCTCTCTGCTCCTGAACTGTCTCTTCCTTCACCTGTTCCTCAGTTCATTTTCTAAGCTTGCCTTTCATGCTCAGGGCTCCTAGCTTGTCATAAATATGCTTGTTTCACTGGTTCTTTCGGGTCTTTGTTGTAAAGAGAGCTCGCAGGAAGTGTCTGTTTATTCTGCCATCTTGGCTCCACCTCCTGGATGATATGATAGAATCTTTGATCAAAATGTTCTGTAATTATAGCTGGGCATCATCCAGTTCTGGTCTCATGGCAAAGGAGGCAATTGGTCATGGAGGCAATTAGCCACGCATCAATTTCCTACTCTTATTCCTGACTCTCCTTCTTCCTCCATTGCTCCAGGTGAATAGAGACCAATTGTTGTGCCTTGGATGGCCACTTGCAAGCTCCTAATGCCCCAAGCACTACACAACGAACTAGGAGGAGGAACAGAAGCACTAAACATGTTATTAGGCCAATTAATTGAAATGATGATCTTAAATCTCCAACCAAGGAATCAAATCCCATGAGGTGTTTGGCTGTACTTAAGCAGCCTCAGCAACTACTCTCTCTTTTCTTTTTTTTTGGCGTTGTTTTAAAACACAACATTTTCCAGTGCACCTTTTTACAGGTGTACAACTTACTGACAACAATTACTATAATCAATTGTGCAGTCCTACCCTTAATTGATAAGATTTTTCTACCACCATAAACAAACTCAGTAAAAAAAAAAGAAAAATTTTTTTTTCTTTTTTTTTTTTACTGAGTACTCATAATTAATAATGCCCCTTTGCCCCTTCTTCCTGTCCCTTGTAAGCACTATTAAACTTTGGCCTCTCTATACATTTGCCTTTTCTTGTCTTTTTATATGAATGAGAGCATACAATATTTGTCCTTTTGTGATTGACTTATTTCACTCAGCATAAGGTCTTCAAGCTCCATCTATATTGTAGTGTGTATCAAGACTTCATTTCTTTTGCTGGCTAATTAGTATTCCATTGTATGTATATACCACATTTTGTTTATCCATTCATCCATTGATGGACATTTAGTTTGTTTCTACCCTTTGGCTATTGTGAATAGTGCTGCAATGAACACTGGTGTACAAGTATCTATTTGAGTTTCTATTTTCAAGTCTTTTGGGCATATATCTAGCAGTGGAATTGCTGGGTCATATGGTAGTCCTATTTTTAGTTTTTTTGAGGAACCACCACACTGTTCTCCACAATGGCTGCACCATTTTCATTCCCATCAGCAATGGATAAGTATTCCCATTTCCCCACATCCTCTCTAATATTTGTTATTTTCTGGTTTGTTTGTTTTTTTGATGGATAATGACAGTGAGCATCTTTTAGTGTATATGGTGGCCATTTGAATCTTCTCTTTGGTGAAGTGTCTATTCAGGTTTTTTTGCCATTTTATGATTGGGTTGTCTTTTTTTGTTAAGTTGTTGAAGTTTTATAAATATTTTTATTATTAGATTCTTTTCAGGTCTACGGTTTCTGAAGATATTTTCCCAATCGGTAGCTTGCCTGTTCACTTTTTTAGTATTTTGAAGAACAAAAGTTTTTAATTTTTATGAGACCTCATTTTTTTATTTTGTCTTTTTCTGTTTGTGCTTTTGTTATTACATTAGATAATCCATTCTTAAAAGCTAGGCCCACTGTGTTGACCCTGCATTTTCTTCTAAGAATTTTTCAGTTTTAGTTTTTACATCTAGGTCCTGAATACATTTTGAATTTGTTTTTGTGTATGGTGTGAGTCAGGCATTCGGTTTCATTTTTATGAATGTGTAAATCCAATTTTCCCAAAACCATTTATTGAAGAGACTCTTCTTTCCCCATCAAATGGACTTGTCAAAAATCTTGTCAAAAGTCAGTTGACCATACATATGTGGGTATTTCTGGGCACTCAATTCTATTCCATTGGTCTATGTGTCTATTGTTACACCAGTAGCAATCTGTTTTAATTACTGTAACTGTATATTTTAAAATCAGGAAGTGTGAGTCCTCTTACTTGTTCTTTTCATTCAATATTGCATTAGCTATTCAGGGCCACTTGCCACTCCATGTAAAGTTAAGGATTGGTTTTTCCATTTTTATAAAGAAGGCTGTTGGAGTTTTGATCAGGATTGCATTGTATTTATAGATCACTTTGGGTAGTATTGACATCTTAACAATATTAAGTCTTCCAATCCATGAACATGGAAGATAATTCTAGTAATATCTCATTTGATTTTTTATTGCTGAGTAATGTCTCATTTTATTTTCTTCAGTTTCCTCTTGGACTTGGACATGAGCAATTGCTAGTCTGTGCCACAGTCAGCCCCTTGCTGTCTTGACTGTTGATACCGAGTGTTTCCATTGTTTCTTTCTACAGATGTGGTCAGTTTTACTCCTGTGTAGTCCATCCGGCAAAGCCCACACATATAGTCATTGATTATGTTGTTGAAAAAAAGTATTTCCAGTGAATAAGTCATTGGCCTTGTAGAATTCTATCACATGATATCCAGCATAGTTTCTATCACCAAGGTCATATTTTCCAACTACGGATCCTTCTTCTTTGTTGCAACACTCATATTCCAATAACCAGTAAATATCAATACATCTTGATTTCATAGTCAATCATTTCAAACTGCAGCAGTTCATACAAATCTTCAATTTCATGATCTTTGGCGTTCATGGTTGGTGTTATAAATTTGAATAATAGTCATATTAACTGGTCTTCCTTATAGACTATAGATATTAGCCTGTCTCTGACAGTGTTGGTCTTCAGGATAGATCTTGAGGTATTATTTTTTGTGACAAATGCAATGCCATGCCTCTTCAATTTGTCATTCCAAGCATAGTAGACCATATGATTGTTGGATTCAAAATGACCAATACCAGTCCATTTCGGCTCACTAATAGCTAGCATATTGATTGTCAATCCTTCTATCTCATTTTTGACAATTTTCAATTTTCCTTGGTTCATACATCCCACATTTCATGTACTGATTACTAATGAATGTTTTCTGCTGTTGCTTCTCATTTTGAGTTCTGCCACATCAGCAAATGAAGGTTCCAGAGGCTTTATTCCCCCTGTGTCATTAAAGTCGACTCTACTTGGAGGAGGCAGCTATTCCCCAGTCATATTTTGAGTGCCTTCCAACCTGGGCATATTGCATTGGGCAAATCTGCTACAAAAGACTCCTGAAATTTTAAAAAGCAAAGATATCATTTTGATAACTATTTTGTGTCTGATCCAAGCCATGGTCTTTTCAATCGCCTCATATGCATGCAAAATTTGGATGATGAAAAAGAAACTGTGATGTTGGAGAAGAGTCTTGAATACGCTGTGGACTGCCAGAAGGATGAGCAGATTAGTCTTAGAAGAAATACAACCCAAATGTTCCTAATAAGTGAGGGTGGTGAGACTTAGGCTCACTTACTTTAGACGCATCATCAGAAAAGACCAGTCACTAGAAAAGGACACCATTTTTAGTAAAGTACAAGGTCAACAAAAATGAGGAAAGCCCTCAATGAGATACTGACACAGTAGCCACAACAATGGACTCAAACATAGCCATGATCACGAAGATGGTGCAGAACTGGGCAATATTTTGTTTTTGTATATATAAGGCCACCATGAGTCAGAGCCAACTAAATGGCAACTAACAACAGTATATCATGGTATGGATATAACACGATGTGGCTCTCCATTTATATGTTACTGGACATTTGAGTTGTTTTCAGTTTGTGACTATAATACATGAAACTGCTATGCATATTTGTGTACATGTCTTTGCGTAGATGTCTGCTTTAAATTCTCTTGCTTGAATATCTAGGAGTAAAATGGCTGGGTCATATGGTATATATATGTTTAACTTTTTAAGAAACTTTTAAACTCTTTTCCAAACTTGTAATTTTTAAAAAATAATTTTTATTGAGCTTTAAGTGAATGTTTACAAATCGAGTCAGACTGTCACATATAAGCTTATATACACCTTACTCCATACTCCCACTTAATCTCCCCTTAATGAGTCAGCCTGCTCCCTCCTTCCAGTCTCTCCTTTCGTGACAATTTTGCCAGTTTCTAACCCTCTCTACCCTCCTATCTCCCCTCCAGACAGGAGACGCCAACACAGTCTCAAGTGTCCACCTGATACAAGTAGCTCACTCTTTATCAGCATCTCTCTCCAACCCATTGTCCAGTCCCTTCCATGTCTGATGAGTTGTCTTTGGGAATGGTTCCTGTCCTGGGCCAACAGAAGGTTTGGGGACCATGACCACCGGCATTCCTCTAGTCTCAGGTAGACCATTAAGTCTGGTCTTTTTAAGAGAATTTGGGGTCTGCATCCCACTGATCTCCTGCTCCCTCAGGGGTTCTCTGTTGTGCTCCCTGTCAGGGCAGTCATCGGTTGTGGCCGGGCACCAACTAGTTCTTCTGGTCTCAGGACGATGTAGGTCTCTGGTTCATGTGGCCCTTTCTGTCTCTTGGGCTGATAGTTATCGTGTGACCTTGGTGTTCTTCATTCTCCTTTGATCCAGGTGGGTTGAGACCAATTGATGCATCTTAGGTGGCTGCTTGTTAGCATTTAAGACCCCAGATGCCACATTTCAAAGTGGGATGCAGAATGTTTTTATAATAGAATTATTTTGCCAATTGACTTAGAAGTCCCCTTAAGCCATAGTCCCCAAACCCCTGCCCTTGCTCCCCTGACCTTTGAAGCATTCATTTTATCCCGGAAACTCCTTTGCTTTTGGTCCAGTCCAGTTGAGCTGACCTTCCGTGTATTGAGTATTGTCCTTCCCTTCACCTAAAGTAGTTCTTACCTACTAAAGCTAATCAGTAAAAAACCCTCTCCCACCCTCCCTTCCCCCCCTCGTAGCCACAAAAGTATGTGTTCTTCTCAGTTTATACTATTTCTCAAGATCTTATAGTAGTGGTCTTATACAATATTTGTCCTTTTGCCTCTGACTAATTTCACTCAGCGTAATGCCTTCCAGGTTCCTCCATGTTAGGAAATGTTTCACAGATTCGTCACTGTTCTTTATCGATGCATAGTATTCCATTGTGTGAATATACCACAATTTATTTAACCATTCATCCGTTGATGGACACCTTGGTTGCTTCCAGCTTTTTGCTATTGTAAACAGTGCTGCAATAAACATGGGTGTGCATATATCTGTTTGTGTGAAAGCTCTTATTTCTCTAGGGTATATTCCGAGGAGTGGGGTTTCTGGGTTGTATGGTAGTTCTATTTCTAACTTTTTAAGATAATGCCAGATAGATTTCCAAAGTGGTTGTACCATTTTACATTCCCACCAGCAGTGTCTAAGAGTTCCAATCTCTCCGCAGTCTCTCCAACATTTATTATTTTGTGTTTTTTGGATTAATGCCAGCCTTGTTGGAGTGAGATGGAATATCATCGTAGTTTTAATTTGCATTTCTCTAATGGCTAATGATCGAGAGCATTTTCTCATGTATCTGTTAGCTGCCTAAATACCTTCTTTAGTGAAGAGCGTGTTCATATCCTTTGCCCACTTCTTGATTGGGTTGTTTGTCTTTTTGTGGTTCATATAGATTTTAGAGATCAGGCACTGGACGGAGATGTCATAGCTGAAAATTTTTTCCCAATCTGTAGGTGGTCTTTTTACTCTTTTGGTGAAGTCTTTAGATGAGCATAGGTGTTTGATTTTTAGGAGCTCCCAGTTATCTGGTTTCTCTTCGTCATTTTTGGTAATGTTTTGTATTCTGTTTATGCCTTGTATTAGGGCTCTTAAGGTTGTCCCTATTTTTTCTTCCATGATCTTTATCGTTTTAGTCTTTATGTTTAGGTCTTTGATCCACTTGGAGTTAGTTTTTGTGCATGGTGTGAGGTATGGGCCCTGTTTCATTTTTTTGCAAATGGATATCCAGTTATGTCAGCACCATTTGTTAAAAAGACTATCTTTTCCGCCATTAACTGACACTGGGCCTTTGTCAAATATCAGCTGCTCATATGTGGATGGATTTATACCTGGGTTCTCAATTCTGTTTCATTGGTCTATGTGCCTGTTGTTGTACCAGTACCAGGCTGTTTTGACTACTGTGGCTGTATAATAGGTTCTGAAATCAGGTAGAGTGAGGCTTCCCACTTTCTTCTTTTTCAGTAATGCTTTACTTATCCGAGGCTTCTTTCCCTTCCATATGAAGTTGGTGATTTGTTTCTCCGTCACATTAAAAAATGTCATTGGAATTTGGATCAGAAGTGCATTGTATGTATAGATGGCTTTTGGTAGAATAGACATTTTTACTATGTTAAGTCTTCCTATCCATGAGCAAGGTATGTTTTTCCACTTAAGTAGGTCCTTTTTAGTTTCTTGCAGTAGTACTTTGTAGTTTTCTTTGTATAGGTCTTTTACATCTTTGGTAAGATTTATTCCTAAGTATTTTATCTTCTTGGGGGCTACTGTGAATGGTATTGATTTGATGATTTCCTCTTCGATGTTCTTTTTGTTGATGTAGATGAATCCAAGTGATTTTTGTATGTTTATCTTATAACCTGAGACTCTGCCAAAGTCTTCTATTAGTTTCAGTAGTTTTCTGGAGGATTCCTTAAGGTTTTCTGTGTATAAGATCACATCATCTGCAAATAGAGATAATTTTACTTCTTACTTGCCAATCCAGATACCCTTTATTTCTTTGTCTAGCCTAATTGCTCTGGCTAGGACCTCTAGCACAATGTTGAATAAGAGCGGTGATAAAGGGCATCTTTGTCTCGTTCCCGTTCTCAAGGGAAAGGCTTTCAGGCTCGTCTCCATTTAGAGTGATGTTGGCTGTTGGCTTTGTATAGATGCCCTTTGTTATGTCGAGGAATTTTCCTTCAATTCCTATTTTGCTGAGAGTTTTTATCATAAATGGATGTTGGACTTTGTCAAATGCCTTTTCTGCATCAATTGATAAGATCATGTGGTTTTTGTCTTTTGTTTTATTTATATGGTGAATTACATTAATGGTTTTTCTAATATTAAACCAACCCTTGCATACCTGGTATAAATCCCACTTGATCGTGGTGGATTATTTTTTTGATATGTTGTTGAATTCTACTGGCTAGAATTTTGTTGAGAATTTTTGCATGTATGTTCATGAGGGATATAGGTCTGTAATTTTCTTTTTTTTTGATGTCTTTACCTGGTTTTGGTATCAGGGATATGGTGGCTTCATAGAATGAGTTAGGTAGTATTCCGTCATTTTCTATGCTTTGAAATACCTTAGTAGTAGTGGTGTTAACTCTTCTCTGAAAGTTTGGTAGAACTCTGCAGTAAAGCCGTCCAGGCCAGGGATTTTTTTTTGTTGGGAGTTTTTTGATCACCCTTTCAATCTCTTTTTTTGTTATGGGTCTATTTAGTTGTTCTACTTCTGATTGTTTTAGTTTAGGTAGGTAGTGTTTTTCTAGGAATTCATCCATTTCTTCTAGGTTTGCAAATTTGTTAGAGTACAATTTTTCATAATAATCTGATATGATTCTTTTAATTTCAGTTGGGTCTGTTGTGATGTGGCCCATCTTGTTTCTTATTTGGATTATTTGTTTCCTTTCCTGTATTTCTTTAGTCAGTCTGGCCAATGATTTATCAATTTTGTTAATTTTTTGAAAGAACCAGCTTTTGGCTTTGTTAATTCTTTCAATTGTTTTTCCGTTCTCTAATTCATTTAGTTCAGCTCTAATTTTTAGTATTTGTTTTCTTCTGGTGCCTGATGGATTCTTTTGTTGCTCACTTTCTATTTGTTCAAGTTGTAGGGACAGTTCTCTGCTTTTGGCTCTTTCTTCTTTTTGTATGTGTGCATTTATCGATATAAATTGGCCTCTGAGCACTGCTTTTGCTGTGTCCCAGAGGTTTTGACAGGAAGTGTTTTCATTCTCTTTGCATTCTATGAATTTCTTTATTCTCTCCTTAATGTCTTCTATAACCCAGTCTTTTTTCAGGAGGGTATTCTTCAGTTTCCAAGTATTTGATTTCCTTTCCGTAATTTTTCTGTTATTGATTTCCACTTTTATGGCCTTATTGTCTGAGAAGATGCTTTGTAATATTTCAATGTTTTGGATTCTGCAAAGGTTTGTTTTATGACCTAATATGTGGTCTATTCTAGAGTATGTTCCATGTGCGCTAGGAAAAAAAGTATACTTTGCAGCAGTTGGGTGGAGTGTTCTGTGTAAGTCTACAAGGTCAAGTTGGTTGATTGTAGCAATTAGGTCTTCCGTGTCTCTATTGAGCTTCTTACTGGAAGTCCTGTCCTTTTCCAAAAGTAGTGTGTTGAAGTCTCCTACTATAATTGTGGAGATGTCTATCTCACTTTTCAGTTCTGTTAAAGTTTGTTTTCTGTATCTTGCAGCCCTGTCATTGGGTGCATAAATATTTAATATGGTTATATCTTCCTGGTCAATTGTCCCTTTAATCATTATGCAGTGTCCTTCTTTATCCTTTGTGGTGGATTTAACTTTAAGTCTATTTTGTCAGAAATTAATGTTGCTACTCCTGCTCTTTTTTGCTTATTGTTTGCTTGATATATTTTTTCCATCCTTTGAGTTTTAGTTTGTGTCTTTAAGTCTAAGGTGTGCCTCTTGTAGGCAGCATATAGATGGATCGTGTTTCTTTATCCAGTCTGAGACTCTCTGTCTCTTTATTGGTGCATTTAGTCCATTTACAGTCAGCGTAATTATAGATAAGTATGTGTTTAGTGTTGTCATTTTGATGCCTTTTTATGTGTGTTGTTGACAATTTCATTTTTCCACTTACTTTTTTGTGCTGAGATGTTTTTCTTTGTAAATTGTGTTCTTCATTTTCATAGTATTTGACTTTATGTTTGCTGAGTCGTTATGTTTTTCTTGGTTTTTATTTTGAGTTATGGAGTTGTTATACCTCTTTGTGGTTACCTTAATATTTACCCCTATTTTTCTAAGTGAAAACCTAACTTGTATTGTCCTGTATCGCCTTGTATCCGTCTCCATATGACAGTTCTGTGCCACCTGTATTTAGTCCCTCCTTTTGATTATTGTGATCTTTTACATATTGACTTCAGTGATTCCCTGTTTTGAGCATTTTTTTCTTTTTTAAATTAATCTTAGTTTGTTTTTGTGATTTCCCTATTTGAGTTGATATCAGGGTGTTCTGTTCTGTGACCTTGTGTTGTGCTGGTGTATGATATTATTGGTTTTCTGACCAAACAATTACCTTCAGTATTTCTTGTAGCTTTGGTTTGGTTTTTGCAAATTCTCTAAGCTTGTGTTTACCTGTAAATATTTTAATTTCGCCTTCATATTTCAGAGAGAGTTTTACTGGATATATGATCCTTGGCTGGCAGTTTCTCTCCTTCAGTGCTCTGTATATGTCATCCCATTGCCATCTTGACTGCATGGTTTCTGCTGAGTAGTCTGAACTTATTCTTATTGATTCTCCTTTGTAGGAGACCTTTCTTTTCTCCCTGGCTGCTTTTAAAATTTTCTCTTTATCTTTGGTTTTGGCAAGTTTGATGAGAATATGTCTTGGTGATTTTCTTTTTGGATCAATCTTAAATGGGGTTCAATGAGCATTTTGGATAGATATCCTTTCGTCTTTCATGATGTCAGGGAAGTTTTCTGCCAACAGATCTTCAACTATTCTCTCTGTGTTTTCTGTTATCCCTCCCTGTTCTGGGACTCCAATCACACGCAAATTATTCTTCTTGATAGAGTCCCACATGATTCTTAGGGTTTCTTCATTTTTTTTTAATTCTTTTATCTGATTTTTTTACAGGTATATTGGTGTCAATTCCCTGGTCCTCCAGATTTCCCGGTCTGCATTCTAATTGCTCGAGTCTGCTCCTCTGACTTCCTATTGCGTTGTCTAATTCTGTAATTTTATTGTTAATCTTTTGGATTTCTGAATGCTGTCTCTCTATGGATTCTTGCAGCTTACTAATTTTTCCACTGTGTTCTTGAGTAATCTTTTTGAGTTCTTCAACTGCTTTATCAGTGTGTTCCTTGGCTTTTTCTGTAGATTGGCTTATTTCATTTCTGAGGTCATCCCTGATGTCTTGAAGCATTCTGTAACTTAGTTTTTTTATTCTGCATCTGGCAATTCCAGGATCGTATCTTCATTTGGGAAAGATTTTGATTCTTTAGTTTGGGGAGTTGTAGAAGCGATCATGGCCTGCTTCTTTATGTGGTTTGATATCGACTGCTGTCTCCGAGCCATCTCTAAGATATTGTAGTGATTTATTCTGTATTTGCTCACTGAGTCTTATCTTGTTTTGTTTTTTTTCAGTATATGTACATGGGCTACTAGATTGCGCTGTCTTGATTGTTGTAGCCCTTGACTCACTTATGCCCTATTACCAGCTGGTTTGGGCTGTTACCAGATATATAAGCCTAAGAGTCCATTCATTATTCTTGAGTAGAATCTGATTTTGGGTCATCAAGTGTGTGGTGCAGACTGTCACCTATCCACCTAGAGAAGTAGTGGCGATAGTTGTGTGCACCAGATTCTAGTAGCAGCAGGGGGTCACACTCCGGGGGGGCAGGATGCTGGCAGGCTTCCCCCAAGTGCCAGTGAGGTAGGTGTGTCTCTATTTTTAAAACCCTTTGGTGGGTGGGCTCTGCAGCTGTACCTTATGCCCCCAATGCAAGTACCTCTACAGATTGGTAGGTGTCACCCTCCTTAGACCCCTAAGGCAGGAGACTAGGTGGTCTGGGGGGAGCTTCAGCCCTCAGTTCCCTGTTGTGGGTCAGTGATGGCTCTGTTGCATATGCAGAGATATCAGACCTGGGAAACTTGTCTTTCCAGTGATCCACTAAAACAATTGCAGTCAGATCCCTATCAGAAATGCCTTTGCATTATAATAGCCACCTTGTTCCCTGTAGGGATGAAAGCCCAAGACTGTGGATCACATAGGTTTGGCTGGAGCTGGTTCTGTGTTTTTAGTCCAATTAGGGAAGGATTTTTGGCCCCTGGTTTTTTTGTAGCTGCTTCTCTCAGGCCAGGAGAATGGGTTAGGAAAAGGCCAAAAAAAAAAAAAAGAAAGAAAGAAAGAAAAACCACAGCGCACTTCACTTTCTGGCTCAGGAAATTCCAATGTTCATGAAGCTGCCTGGGAAGGGGAGGGGAGGGTTCAGATACATAGGAGAGAGTAGGACCCTGGAATATAGACAAAGTAACTTATCTTGCTTGGGATAACTGTTTTATCTGGGATTTCTGAGGGACGCGTTGACTGTGTGCGCTGGCTGGGTATAGATTGCCCCGGAGTGTCAGGCCCGCATCCCGTGCTTGTGCTGTCTCAGAAGCCGTGGTCAGTTCCTCCTCTCCCAGTCCAAAGCCCAGTGCCAAGGTTCCACAGCTGGGATGCCGCACTCCAGTCTCCAAAACCAGTCACTGCCTCCCGGTGACTTCTCCTGTCAGCTGTGTTGCTGTGCTGCCTGCGTGCACTGGCTGGGCTTCCCCCGAGGCCACTTCTGGTGGATAGGGCTGCATCCCATGTTTGCACCACCCCAGGATGCTGTGCTCAGCTCCCCTGAGCCCAGTCCAAAGCCCGGCGCCAAGGTTTCCTGACTGGGACGCTGGCTCCAGGCTCCGAAAACAGTCGCTCCTTCCCCGTGGTTGTTCATTCTCAGTCTCTGTCACTCAGGTTGACTCTTTAGATCTGTGTTTGATGGTCAGGGTTCGTAGATTGTCATGTATGTGATCAATTCACTTGTTTTTCCGAGTCTTTGTTGCAAGAGGGATCCGAGGTAGCTTCTACCTAGTCAGCCTTCTTGGCCCCCAGCCTCCCAAACTTGTAATATTTTACATTATTACCAACAGTGTATGAGAATTCTAGTTCATTGGCATCTTTGCTAATACTTGGCATGGTCAGTGTTTTTTATTTTAGATATTCCAATATGTGTGAGGTGGTGTTTCAGTCTGGGTTCTCTAGAAAAGCAAACCAGGGGGATTTTATATATATATATAGTGAGAGCAAGAAAGAGAGAGAGATTTGTAGCAATGAAATGGCTCCCATGATTGTAGAGGCTGGAAAGTTCCAAGTCTGTGGGTCAGCCATCAGGCTGCTGGCTCATGGGCAGTGGAGGCTGACAAATCCAAGTTTGTCAGGTAAGATGGTAGGCTGCTGGCTCAGGTCCCAAGAATTAGAGGTCACATGATGACCAGCCAAATGCAGGACCCAGAGCAGAGCAAAAGCCAGCAAGCTTTGCCAAAAGTCCATATATATCAGATGTAGGCCACACTCCCAAGGAAACTCCCTTTCAACTGACTGGCTGCTCATAGCAGATATCATCAAGGAGATGGCAACGTTATATCAGATCTCACCACGAAAGCAATTACATCATTATACACACATCATAATTGACAATTCACTGAGAATCATGGCCCAGCCAATTTGACACACAGCCATAACCATCACAGCACACCCCTTGTCAGCTTGGCACCTGTACACATCTCCTTAAGCCACGCATAAAACCGAACCCATTGCCTTAGAATTAATTCTGACTCATAGTGACCCTACAGTACAGAGTAGAACTGTCCCATAAGATTTCAAAGGAGTGACTGGTGCGTTTGAACTGCCGATCTTTTGGTTAGCAGCTAGGCTCTTAACCGTTGCACCACCAGGGCTCCACATAATCTCTAAATAAAGACAATTATAAAGTCACACTTGAGCCTAATATGGTACAACTAACATATGTACAATCAAAAAGGTACTACCCCTGTTTACATCTTATAAGTGAAGAAAAAAAATTTGATGCACGCGTACAAGGAAGAAATACTCATAACAACTACAGTCCTCATTTCTGCAACTGGTCAAGTGGTTGTAGCTGATATTTAGACCTATCACCTTCCACCATGTCTTAGGCTGAGTTCTCTAGAGAAGCAAAACCAGTAAAGTGTATAAATATATATAGAGAGAGATTTATACCAAGGAAATGGCTCATGAGATTGTAGAGGCGGGAATGTCCCAAGTTTGTGGGTCAGAATAGAGGCTTCTTCCGATTCACGTAGCTGCAGGGGCTGGTAAACCCAAGGTTGGCAAGTTGAAGAGCAGAGCTCTTGCTCACAGGCTGTGAAGATCAATGAATCCCAAGATTGGCAGGCATGAGAACAGGTAAGCTGCTAGCTCAAGTTCCAAGAACCAGAGGTCAGAGGAACAGAAGCCAGCTGCAGGATTCAGAGCAAGCAAAAGCCCAGGAGCCTTGGCAGAAAGTCCACTTATATTCAATCCAGGCCACACCCCTAAGGAAACTCCCTTTCTACTGATTGGCTACTCACAGCAGATTCCATCATGGAGGTGACCACATTATGTCAAATCTCATCATGGAAGTGATCACAACATCATATGACTGTCAAACTATATCATAACTGCCACAGCACTTGGAATCATGGCCCAGCCAAGGTGACACATAATCTTGTCAACTTGGCATCTGTACAGATCTCCTTAAAAGATACATAATCTCTGATTAAAGATAATTTTACAGTCGTACTTGCATCTAACATGATACAATGAACACACGTGTAACTGAATATGCAAAAGCCCTGTTTACATCTTATATTTCATAAATGAGGAAACCCTGGTGGCATATTGGTTAAGTGCTACAGCTGCTAACCCAAGGGACGGCAGTTCAAATCTGTCAGGTGCTCCTTGGAAACTCTATGGTGCAGTTCTACTCCATCCTATAGGGTTGCTATGAGTCAGAATTGACTCAACGGCACTGGGTGGGTTATTATATAAATGAAGAAAACAAAAATATTTGGTGCACACATACAAGGCAGAAATATTCATAATAATTACAGTGCTCATTTCTGCAACTGGTCGCGCGGTCATAACCGGTATTTAGAAATATTTTCTTCCACCACCCATTCCGTAACCCCTTTATGCTCAGCAAGCACCTCAGCTGGTTGTAGTTCTTTGCCTGGTAGGGTGACCCAAACCTTCATTCCTGAAGGATCTGGGCCATTAGTAGCCATATCAGGATTGGGTTGCTGTAGTTTTGCATTGACTTTAATCACAGGGCATGGTAGTACTAAGAGATGCCCTAAGGGATCTCCTGCATTCCAGACATAGTCTTCTTTGCTCCATTATGGAATAAGAATCGGATTTCCTCTTGGTAATCAGGATCATTCACACCAGCCACTGTGGTAATTCCCTTCTTTGCCTGTTGATCCAGAGGCATAAGAAGCTCAAAGTGGACAGGTGGCATTCTTAGTTTCCAGTTCAAAGGAATCAGTAATGTGTCTGCAGATGGGAGGATTCCTCCCTTTGGAACTAAGACCTCTAGGCCTGCAGAGCATAAGGTCATGGGGACAGGATGCAAAAACCTTGAGAGTGGGTCACTAGGGGTAATAATGGTGCCACTCTCATTTCCACTCCTTGATTTCTGGACCCATGAATCCTGGCTATGGGAGATACAGCGCCATTTACTGGACACTGGTTTAGAGGCTATACAACCTCCTGGAGAATATTGCCCCAACCCAACACGGTATTACCACCTAGCAGGCACTGTAATTCTGTCTTTAGAGGGCTATTCCATCGTTCTATCAAGCCAGCTGCTTCAGGGTGGTGGGGAACATGGTAAGACTAGTAAATTCCATACACATGGGCCCATTCCTGCACTTCATTTGCTTAAAGTGAGTCCCCTGATCTGAGGTAATACTGCATGGGATACCATGATGGTGGATTAGCCATCCTGTAAGCCCATGAATGGTAGTTTTGGCAGAAGCATTTCATGCGGGGGAGGCAAATCCATATTCAGAATAAGTGTCTGTTCCAGTAAAAACAAAATGCTGCTCTTTCCAAGATAGAAGTGGTCCAATATAATCAAAATGTCACCAATTTGCTGGCTGGTCACCTCTAAGGGATGGTGCTATATAAGGGACTTGATGTTGGTCTCTGCTGCTGGCAGATTGGGCACTTAGTAGTGGCTGTAGCCAAGTCAGCCTTGGTGAGTGGAAAACCATGTTGCTGATCCCATGCATAACTTTCCCTCCAGCCACCATGGTCACTTTGTTCATGAGCCCATAGGGCAATGACAGAAGTGGCTGGGGAAAGAGGATGACTGGTTTGCATAGAACACACCTTCTTATCCACTCGATTGTTAAAATCTTCTTCTGCTGAGGTCACCCTTTGGTGAACATTCACTTGGGGCACAAATATCTACACTTCTTTGGCCCGTTGAGAGAGGTCTATCCACATCCTTCTTCCTCATGCCTCCTTATATCCAATTTTCCAACCATGTTCCTTGCAAGTCCCTGACCATCCAGCCAAACCACTGGCCACAGCTATGAAGCAGTATGTAATCACACATCTGGCCATTTCTCCTTCTAAGCGAAGTGAACAACCAAGGGCACTGCTCAAAGTTCTGCCTGTTGGGACCTGTTGTGTCCTCCCTGAAGGACCTAGAAAAGGTCTGTAGTGCTGCCACTGCCCACTCTCAAGTGATGCCAGCATATCGTGCAGCACCATCTGTAAACCAGGCAGAAGTTTTCTCTTCGTCAGTCAACTGATCGTAATGAATTCCCCATGAGGCCATAGGTACTGACTGGGAGATGGTATTTCCTTGTGACAGGAGACCATGGGCATTGGGATCACTTCCTCATGCAAATTACTTGTGCCTTCAGGTCCTGCTTGGGTCCGATCTTGTGTATACCGCTTGCATTGAATGGTAGAGTGCTGCTGTGCATGTCTGAATTTATGACTCATGGGTCAGACAACCTCCAGTTCATGATAGCTAGCTCAGGCCACATGTTGACTTGGTGGCTAATGGTCAAGCATTCAGTCTCTACTAAGGCCCAGTAACAAGCCAAAAGCTGTTTCTCAAAAGGAGGGTAATTGTCTGCAGAGGATGACAGGGCTTTGCTCCAAAATCCTAAGGGTCCGTACTGTGATTCACCAGTAGGGGCCTCCCAAAGACTCCAAAACAACATCTCTATCTGCCACTGACACTTCAAGCACCATTGCATCTGCCAGATCATATGGCTCAAGTGGCAGAGCAGCTTGCATGACAGCCTGAGCCTGTTGCAGAGTCTTCTCTTGTTCTGGGCCCCACTCAAAACTAGCAGCTTTTTGAGTCATTTGATAAATAGGCTGAAGTAGCCCATCCAAATGAGGAATATGTTGTCTCCAAAGTCCAAAGAGGCCCACTAGGTGTTGTGCTTCCTTTTTAGTTGTGGAAAGGGCCAGATGCAATAATTTATCCTTCACTTTAGAAGGAATATCTTTACATGCCCACACCACCGGACTCCTAGAAATTTCGCTGTGGGGTAAGGCACCTGAATTTTTGTGCTTTAATTTCCCACACTCTAGCACACAAATGTTTTACCAGTAAGTCCAGAGTCATTGACATTTCTTCCTGGCTAGGTCCAGTCACCATAATGTCATCAATGTAATGGACTAGTGTGACATCTTGTGGAAGGGAAAGGTGATCAAGTTCCCTTCAGACTAAATTATGGCATAGGGTTGGATAGTTGATATTCCTATAAGGTAGGACAGTGAAGGTGTATCACTGGCCTTCCCACCTGAAGGCAAACTGCTTCTGGTGGCCCTTTGAAACAAGTATGGAGAAAAAGGCACTAGCCAGATCAACAGCTGCTTACCAGGTATCAGAAGATACATAACATTGCTCATGCACGAAAACCACATCTGAAACAGCAGCTGTAGTTGGAGTCATCACTTGGTTAAGTCTGATAATCTATCGTCATTCTCCAAGATCCATGTCTTACTTATCTAGTGCTGCTGTAACAGAAATAGCACAAGTGGGTGGATTTAACAAAGAGAAGTTTATTTTCTTATGGTAAAGTAGGCTAAAAGTCCAAATTCAGGGTGTCAGCTCCAAGGGAAGGCTTTCTCTCTCTGTCAGCCTAGTCATCAACCTTCCCCCAGACTAAAAGCTTCTCTGCACAGGTTCCCGGCACTGCTTTCTTGGTGGTATGAGGTCCCCAACTCTCTGCTTGCTTCTCTTTCATTTTATCTCCTGAGAGATAACAGGTGGTGCAGGCCACACCCCAGGGAAGCTCCCTTTACATTGGATCAGGAAGGTGACCTTAGTAAGGGTGGTGTTACAATCCCATCCTAATCCTCTCAACATAAAATTACAATCACAAAATGGAGGACAACCACACAATACTGGGAATCATGGCCTAACCAAGTTGATACATTTTTGGGGGGACATAATTCAATCCATGACAACCCATCTGTATGTTTTAAGAAAGTCGAGCAGTTATTTTTGAGTGTAGTATACCTCCTCCTGGGTCACACTTTGTACTTCACTTCTTGGGCCTTGCTGTGACTTAAATCTAGTTATAGGTATAGAAGCAAAAATGGATGGTGGAGATGTGTTTCGAGAACATTAAACAATGTCTTGTAAGACATCTGCCTCAGGTGATGCCTCAGGCAATGACTCAGATGCCTCCCCAGGGGATGACTCAGATGCCACCTGAAGCAATTTCTCAGACAATGGTTCTTCAGACATGGCTGGGTTAATCTTATCAGATGGGGGTGGAGGGACTAATGGTTTTGTAGCCAGAAGTGATTCAATGGAATTTAGGAGTCCAGTGTCCTCAGATTCCTGACTATCTCTCCATATATCCCCATTCCAATTTTCAGTTTCCTATTTTTTCCCAATCAGTGCCCTCACTTTAATTTCAGGCACCACTCAAGGTTGGGAATTCAACTGACATTGTAATTCAGCCACTCAATAAGACTCTTAGTTTGGTTTTCAGCAGCATCAGCTCCATTACTACAAGAAATAAAAGTTTCTTTCAGGGCACAAGTGGCAATTTCGAGGTTGTTTATATGGTACTTGTGCTTTGAATCTGAAGCCCAAAGCTCATCTCTTTCTTTTGCCACTTCGTCTAGCAAAAGTAGAACCAACCAACAAGCTTTCTTATAGTTCTTATTCTGACAAAATTGTAGAAAAGTGTCAAACATGCGATCACCCAAAACCTCACCTCTCACCAATACTTGATCTACTGGTGGTGATATGTTGCATATTTCTATTGCCACCTCATGTCATGGATTATCAGTGACCTCTTTACTACTGGAAGCAGTCATTAACATCTCCAAGACTAACCAGATTTGAGAACCAATACAGAAAATTCATCCTTACAATTTTATTTCTCTAGAAGAACCACTCTCAGTACGAAATGTCTTACGCTGAGTTCTCTAGAGAGTCAAAACCAGTGAAGCATCTGTCTATGTGTGTATCAACCTATCTATCTATACCTATCTGTCTGTCTCTCTGTGTCTGTCTGCCTTCCTGCCTGTCTGTCCATCTATCCATCCATCTATCCACCTAGAGAGATTTATATCAAGAAAATGGCTCTTACAGTTGTAGAGGCTGGAAAATCCCGAGTCCGTGGGTCAGGCTGCTGGCTCAAGTCCTAAGAACTTGAGGTCAGATGATGATGAGCTGAATGCAGGACCCAGAGCAAAGCAAAAGCCAGCAAGCTTTGCCAGAAAGCCCATATATATTGGATGCAGGCCACATCCCCAAAGAAAATCCCTTTCAACTGATTGGATGCTCATAATAGGTCTCATTATGGAGGTGGATACATTATATCAGATCTCACCACGGAGGTGACTGCATCATTACATATCTGCCAAAGTAGATCATAACTCTCTAACCACTGAAAATCATGGCCCAGCCAAGATGACACACAACCTTAACCATCGCAGGTGGTATATCATGTGGTTTTAATTTATATGTCCTTAATGACTAATGATGTTGATTGTATTTCTTGTGCTTATCTGCCATCTGAATGTCTTCTTTGGTGAAGGATTTGTTGAAATCTTTTGCCCATTTTGTGTTGGATTTTTTGTTTTGTTAATATTGAGTTTTGAGAGTCCTTTATATATTCTGGATACAAGTCCTTTATCAGCTGTTTTGCAAGTTATGTAACTTGTCTTATCATTCTCTTAATAGTGTGTTTTAAAGAACAGAAGTTCTTAATTTTGATGCACACCAAATTATCAAGTTTTTCTTTTAAGGATTGTGTTTTTGATATTATACTTAAGAAATATTTGCCTAAGTAAAGACTGGAAGTTTTATAATATAATGTTTTACATTTAGGCCTATGATCCATTTTGAGTTTATTTTTGTACAGCATCCAAAGCATGGACTGAAGTTCTTTTATTTATTTTTGGATATGGACATCTAATTGCTCCATCACCATTTATCCTTTCTCAACAGAAATGATTTTGCACGTTTGTTAAAAATAAACTGTTCATACATGTGTGAACCTATTTCTGGACTATGTATTCTGTTTTATTCTATTTGTCTCTCTTTATGGCAATGCCATACCATCTTGATGACTGTAAAAAGAAACCAAACCCATTGCCGTCAAGTCAATTCCAACTCATAGCAACCCTATAGGACAGAGTAAACCTGTCCCTAGAGTTTCCAAAGAGCAGTTGGTGGATTTAAACTGCAGGCCTTTAGGTTAGCAGCCAAGCTGATAACCACTGTGCCACTGTGCCACTCAGGTAATATAAGCAATGAAAATCAGTGAAAGATCAGAAGTTAAAGCCCTACTCTGGTGTCAAATGAGATTCTTAATTGTCCTTTTCCATCATTCAGCAAGAATACATATTCTTTAAATTTCTCTGAAGTCTGATTTTGTTCTCTATTTCAAGAAAATTGTGTTGTGAACAATCAGAACCTGATTTCTCAGACTACAAGTTCAAAAGAAACCACTGCACAAGAATTGGATTTTCAAAGCAACCTTCTGAGGTGTTATGTGGCTCCTGAAGAGTGAACTGGCCTGCAGCCCTGGAAACAGAATGGATGTGGGTTTCTGGGAGAAAATGTGGGAAGGGTCTACATACAAATCGGATCTGAATATAATTGTTATTTAAGTTTCTGTCTGGAAACTTAACATTGGTAGTTTATATCTTCATTTAATAGCATATTAAATAATTCTATAATCCTTAACAAAGTCAAGTATCATATGTTCTCCAACTTTGTTTTTGTTTTTTTTTCAAAGTTCCTTTGGGTTATCATAAGTCCTTCACATTCCCATTTTAAAATCAGCTTGTCAATTTCCACAAAAAACGAACAAACCCTGCTGGGATTTCAATTGGGATTGCACTGACTCGTTTAGGGAGAATTATTACCTTAACAGTATTATGTCTTTCTACCTATGAACACTATATAAACCAAACAAAACCTGTTGCCATCAAGTTGATTCTGACTCATAGAGACCCTACAGGACAGAGTAAAACCACCCCAGAGAGTCTCTAAGGATGTAAATCTTTAGGGAAGAAGACTGCCACATCTCTCTCCCATGGAGCCACTGGTGGGTTCAAACCACTGACCTTTTGTTTAGCAGTTGAGTGCTTAACCACTGTACCACAAGGGCTCCTTGAATGCAATATAGCTCTTGTCATGGATTGAATTGTGTCCCCCCAAAATATGTGTCAATTTGGTTAGGCCAGGATTCCCAGTATTGTGTGGTTGTTCTCCATTTTGTGATTTTAATTTTATGTTAAAGAGGATTAGGGTGGAATTGTAACACCCTTACCCACATCACATCCCTGATCCAATGTAAAGGAAATTTCCCTGGGGTGTGGCCTGCACCACCTTTTATCTCTCAAGAGATAAAAACAAAAGGGATGTGAGCAGAGAGGGGGGACCTCTTACCACCAAGAAAACAGCACCAGGAGCAAGGCATGTCCTTTGGACCTGAGGTTCTTGTGCTGAGATGCTCCCAGACCAAGGAAAGACTGATGGCAAGGACCTTCTTCCAGAACCAACAGAGACAGAAAGCCTTCCACTGGAGCTGATGCCCTGAATTTAGACTTGTAGCCTACTAGACAGTGAAAGAATAAATTTATCTTTGTTAGAGCCATCCACTTGTGGTATTTCTGTTATAGTGGCACTAGATGACTAAGACAGTGCTCAATTTGTTTAGGTCTTATATGTTTTGTTTTCATCCTGGTGATCTTACACATCTTTCGTCAGATTTACCACTAAATATTTCTTTTCTTTTATTTTTTTTAATCGTGCTTTAGGTGAAGAGTTTACAGAGCAAATTAGTTTTTCATTAAACAATTAATACACACGTTGTTTTGTGACTTTGGTTGCCAACCCCTCCATGTGTTAACAGTCTCCCCTTCTCAACCTCATGTTCCCCATTTCCATCTGTCCAGTTTTCCTATCCCTTCCTGCCTTCTGGTTTTTGGTTTTGGGCTGGTGTGCCCATTTCATCTCATATACATGGTTGAACTATGTGTGTTATTGTTTGTTTTATAGGTCCCTCTAATCTTTGGCTGAAGGGTGGGCTTCAGGAGTCACTTCAGTACTGAGTTATAAGGGTGTCTGGTGGCCATACTCTCAGGGTTTATACACTCTCTGTCAGACCAGTGAGTCTGGCCTTTTTTTGTGAGATTGAATTTTGTTCTACATTTTTCTCCTGCTCTTTCTGGGACCCTCTATTGTGATCCCTGTCAGAGCAGTTCCCTGTCAGAGCAGTTGGTGGTGGTAGCCAGGCACTATCTAGTTGTTCTGGACTCAGTTTGGTGGAGGCTGTAGTGGTTGTGGTCCATTAGTCCTTTGGACTAATGTTTCTCTTGTGTTTTTAGTTTTCCTCATTCTGTTTTGCTCCAGACAAGGTGGAACAAGCAGAAGTATCTTAGATTTGCACTCATAAGCTTTTAAGACTCCAAACGCTACTTACCAATGTAGGATGTTGAACATTTTCTTTATAAACTATGTTATGCCAATTGAGCTAGATGCCCCCCAAGACCATGGTCCCCAGCCCTTAACCCAGTCACTTTGTCTGGTTGTGTCTATGAAACTTCTATGACTTTGCCTTGGTCAAGTTGTGCTGACTTCCTCAGTATTGCGTACTGTCTTACCTTTCACCAAAATTACCACTTACCTATTGCGTAGTTAGTGTTTTTCCCTTCTAACACTTCTCTTCCCTCAAACCATTAAAGATAGTTCCTTCCTGTGTGTAAATCTTTTCATGAGTTTTTATAATAGTGGTCTCATACAATATTTGTCCTTTTGTGATTGACATTTCGCTCAGCATAATGCCCTCCAGATTCATCCATGTTGTGAAGTACTTTCCCAGATTCATCCTTGTTCTTCTCCTTTGCGTAGTATTCCATTGTGTGTACGTACCATAGTTTATCTACCCATGCATTTGTTGATGAGGACTTAGGTTGTTTTCATCTTTTTGCTATTGTGAATACTGCTGCAATGAAACATGGTTGTGCACATGTCTATTTGTGTGACAGCTCTCATTTCTCTAGGATATATTCCCAGGAGTGGAATTGCAGCTTCATATGGTATTTCTATTTCTAGCTTTTTAAGGAAGCACCATATTGTTTTCCAAAATGCTTGTACCATTTTGCTTTTCCACCAGCAGTGCATAAGAGTTCCAATTTCCCTGCAGAGTCTCCAACATTATTTTCTGTTTTTTGGTTTGTTCTGGTAATGTCAGGGTAAAATTGTATCTCATACATTTCTCTAATGGCTAGTGATCACAAGTATTTCCTCATGTGTCTGTTAGCCACCCGATCTTTTCTTTGGTGAAGTGTCTTTTCATACCCTTTGCCTATTTTAAAATTGTGTTATTTGCCTTTTTGTTGTAGAGGTGTTGGGTTTTCCTATAGATTTTAGAGATTAGGCCTTTGTCAGATATGTCATAGCCAATTTTTTTTTTTTTTTTTTTCCCAGTCCGTAGGTTCTCTTTTTACTCTTTTGGTAAAGTCTTTAGATGAGCATAAGTGTTTAATTTTTAAACACTTAGATCCCAGTTATCTAACTTATCTTCTAGTGTTTGTGTATTGTTAGTTATGGTTTGTATCCTATTTATGCCATATATTAGGGCCCCTAGCATTGACCCTATTTTTTTTCTTTTATGATCTTTATAGTTTTTGGTTTTCTAATTAGGTCTTTGATCCATTTTGAATTAATTTTTGTGTGTGGTGTGAATTAGGGGTCCTGTTTCATTTTTTACAGGTGGACATCCAGTTTTGCCAGCACCATTTATTAAGAAGACTGTCTTTTCCCCATTTAATGGATTTTGGGCATTTGTCAAAGACCAGGTGACTGTAGGTGGATGAATTTATATCTGGGCTCTTGGTTCTATTCCACTGGTCAATGTGTCTGTCATTGTACCTGACCAGGCTGTTTTGAGGTCAGGCAGTGTGAGGCCTCCTACTTTACTCTTCTTCTTCAATAATGATTGGCTTTTCCATTTCGTTAAAGAATGCTGTTGGTATTTGAATCAGGATTGCTTTGTATTTGTAATTGCTTTGGGTAGAACTGACATTTTCACAATGTTGAGTCTACCTATCCATGAGCACGGTATGTTTTCCATTTATGTAGATCTCTTTTGGTTTCTTGCAGCAGTGTTTTGTAGTTTTCTTTGTATAAGCCTTTTATGTCCCTGGTTAGATTTATTCCTGGGTATTTTTTTTTTAATATTTTATTTTTTTAGAGGCTATTATAAATAATATTATTTTCCTGATTTCCTTTTCATAGCTCTCTTTATTGGTGTATAGGAATCCAACTGATTTTTTATGTTTACCTTGTATTCTGTTACTCTACTGAATCTATTAGTTCCTGTGGTTTTCTTGTGGAGACTTCAGGGTTCTCTATGTATAGCATTATATCATTCATGAATAGGGATAGTTTTACTTCTTCCTTTCCAATTTGGATACCCTTCATTTCTTTTTCTTCCTTATTGCTCTAGCTAGGACTTACAGCACAAGGTTAAATAGGAATGGTGATAAAGGGCATCCTTGTCCTATTCCCCTTCTCAGGGGAGTGTTCTCAGCCTCTCTCCATTGAGAATGATGTTGGCTGTTGGTTTTGTATAGATAACCTTCATTATGTTGAGGAATTTCCCTTCTATTCCTATTTTATAGGGAGTTTTTATCAGGAATGGGTGTTGGACTTTATTGAGTGCCTTTTCTCCAACAATTGAGATGATAGTGTGATTTTTTCTTTTGTTTTATTTATGTGGTGGATTACACTGATTGATTTTCTAATGTTTCACTAGAGAAGCAAAACCAGTAACCAGTAAAGCATATGCATATATATATGTATTTATTTATACATATATATTTTTATATTTATATCAAGGAAATAGTTCATGTGGTTTTTAGAGGCTGTAATGTCCCAATTCCATGGGGCAGGACAGAGGATTGTCCTGAGTCATGTAGCCACAGAGGCTGGCAAACCCAAGATTGGCAGGCTGGACAGCAGGGCTGTAGCGGGCTGTGAAGGTTGAGGAACCTCAAGATCAGCAGGCAAACTGCTAGCTCAAGTCCCAAGAACTGGAGGTCAGATGAATGGGGTCCACCTGCAGGATCTAGAACAAGCAAAAGCCCGGCAAGATAAGCAGGAAGAACTAGAGGGCAGAAGGTGGAGAGATGAAGGCTGAGGGGATGGTGAGCCCCCCCAGGCCCTGGCCCTGCCAGTACAACTCAGCAGATTCCATCATGGGGGTGATCATGAACAGGGAAGTGATCACAACTTTATACAACTGCCAAAACACTGAGAATCATGGCCCAGCCAAGTTGACATACAATGCTAACCATCAGACTTGCATACCTGGTATGAATCCCATTTGGTCGTGGTGTACTTTTTTTTTATATGATGCTGAATTCTATCGGCTAGAATTTTGTTGAGAATTTTTGCGTCTATATTCATGAGAGATATCGGTCTGTAATATTCTTTTTTGTGGTGTCTTTGCCTGGTTTTTATGTTTTTTTATGTCAGGGTTATGCTGGCTTCATAGAATGAATCTGGAAGTATCCCTTACTTTTCTATGTTCTGCAATAGTTTCAGCAGTACTGGTGTGAGCTCTTCTCTGAATGTTTGGTAGAATTCTTTAGTGAAGACATCTGGCCCAGGACTATTTTTTGTTGGGTTTATTATTATTACTTTTACAATCTTTTTTCTTATTATGAGTTTGTTGATTTTTGACCTCAGTTTCTAACTGAATGCTTCTCAGGTTCTTATCCTGTTCTATTAGCTGATTGACATAAGACAGACACCAGTTGCAAGGAAAACAGAAAGTGGCAATTTTTTTATCTGCACAGATAAGGAGCAAGGCAAGGCCTGGTGACCAGAAGACCGTGATCTTCCTGAGCTGGGGACTTGGGAATCTTTTATGGGGAGACTGGTTTCTGTCTTACACCTCAGTCCCCCTTAGCCCACCCACCTTGGAATTTCTTTCCCCTGTCCAAGTTTGGGAGTCAGGTTGCCAAGTCACCTTGGGCCAGATGTACCAGTGGATGGACCTCTAGCTCCAAAATGGACTCCAGGTCCAACGGTAGGCTGGTAATTGTGTTCCCCTTTGGAGGAAGGAGGTTCCCAGGTCGGGTTCTGCGCAAGTGTGGGTGGCCAGTTGGAGCTGGTTCTCAAGGTGCAGCCTTCTGACCTGAAAAATATTACTAAGAAAATGTTGCCTAGAGCATATCAGTGATTAGTCAGGAAGAAAAGGGTGTTAACGGACCTTGCACAGCAACTCTGTCTTATCTTGAGATGCCTCTCAGGAGCTTTTAGCTAGGGCTTCAAATTTGTGTTAGTTTAGGTAGGTAGTGCGTTTCTAGAAATTTGTCCATTTCCTCTGGGTTTTCAAATTTGCTGAAGCATATGTCATGTTCAAATAGTGACAATTTTACTTCTTCTTTTCCAATCTGATGCTTTTTCTCCCTTTACCTCAATCGCACTTTACCTCCAGTGCAATGTTGGGTAGAAATGGTGAGAGTGGGCATTCTTGATTTGTTCTTGGTCTTAGGGGGAAAGCATTCAGTCTTTCACTGTTACACATATGTTAACTGTAGGCTTTTCATAGATTTCCTTAGTGAGGTTTACTTCTATTTCCAGTTTTCTGAGAGTTTTTATGAGGAATGAGTGTTGGATTTTGTCAAGTGCTTGTTTTTCATATGAGACTATCATATGGATGTTCTTTTCTAGTATATAAATACGGTGAGTTACATTGATTGATTTTTTGAGTATTAAATCAATCTTGTAATCCTGTGATAAGCCCACCTGATCTTGATATATTTTCTTTTTTATACAGGCAGTCCCTGATTTATGACATATTTGAGTTACAACGAACTGTACTTACAATTGTCTGGGTCTTTTTTTTTGGTACATCTTATCATTAGTAATATGTACTAAACTACAGTGTTGTAGCATGTAATTTGCTGATGTTATTCTTCTTAGATATTCACTTGCAGATGTCCAATTTTATGATTTACTGTTCAAAATACTGCTAGGTAGCCAGCTATGGCCTGGTCTACAATGAAATCAGTGTCAGTGTCAGGAGTCATAACAGATAGAAAGTTGAGCAATATTCAACTCTAATGACATGACAATTGAACTGTGCATGCACTTGACAACCATTATGACTCTGACTTCATTTTTATGACACTGATGCTGACTTTACTGTAGACCGGACCTATAACCTCTGCTGTCGAGTCATTTTTCACTCATAGTGACCCTAAAAAAAAAAAAAAAAAAACCCTATATAACATGATCTTATTCAGCATTTTGTACCATAAGAAGGATCGGTTGTTAATCTGAAGCCAAGTTGTTCAAGTTTCTCTAACTTTAACACCGGCGCTGTTTATACCCTGGACAATATGTCTAGCAAAAGAAGTCATTTCAGTTTAGAACTGAATGTTCCAAACCAAAAAAGAAGGCGAGGAAGGCTCTATACATGGATATAAAGATGAAGATCATTAAGGCCTATGATAAAGGAAAAAAAGTCAGTGAAGTATCGTGTGAGGAAGGACTGTTTCATTCAACAATTTCAACAACCATTAAGGATAAAAATAATATTTTGGAAGCAGTTAAAAGGAGGCATTTGCATAAAATCAACAATTTTTACAAAGAAGGGGCAAAGGCCAATTCACAGATGGAGAAGCTTTTGATGATTTGGATAGAAGACCAAATTCAGAGGAAAATTCCTATGAGTTTACTGACAATTCAAATCAAAGCTCACAGCCTTTTTGGAAACCTGAAGCAATAACAAGGAAAAGAGTGCTGTATTTTAATGCCACCAAGGGCTGGTTTCATTGCTTCAAACACAGATTTGGCTTATGTAATATTTGTATAACTGGACAAGAAGGAAGCACTGATGTAGAAGCTGCTGAAAAATTCAAGGATGGGCTGGACGAGATCATACAAGATGAAGAATATCTTCCACAGCAGATTTTCAATGTGGATGAGACAGGCTTGTTGGAAAAGGATGTCAGAATGGATCTTTATTCACAAATAGGATGTTGATGTCTCACGTAGATGATCTAAATCAAGATGTGAAAGTGGATCTACCTCCCAGTACGACAGCTGTGGTTTACCCTATGGATTAATGTACAATTGCCACCTTTAAGGCATACTACCTATGGACTTCTTTTGCTCAGATGGTGATACGGTAACATTTTACGATTTCTGGGATAACTGCAATATTCTTCAGTGTATCTATAACATTGCTTCTTCCTGGGAGGAAGTTATGGGAAAATGCATTCAGGGGGATATGGAAAAAATTGCTGAGTTATGTGAACATTCTCCAACCATTTGATCAGGATAATAAGATGGGAGAGATTGCTAAAAATAAATTGTTCATATGGCAAGGACACTGAATTTAGAACCTGATATCACTGATGTGGAGCAGCTCAAAGTTCATGAAGGAGGGGAATAGACAAGTGAGAACATAACAGATTTTGAAGAGGAAAGAAATGCTGAAGAAGAAAGAAATAATGAGGAAAAGGAAGGGGAAAAGTTGTCAAGTTTTATAGTGTGATAAATGGAAAAACGTACCTTGCTTATAGATAGGTAGACTCAACATTATGAAAATGTCAATTCTACCTAAAGCAATCTACAAATCAATGCAATCCTGATCCTAATACCAACAACGTTTTCAATGAGATGGAAAAACTAATCATTATAGGGAAAGGGAAGAGGCTCTGGATAAGTAAAGCACTATAAAAGAAGAATAAAGTAGGAGGGCTCACACTACCTGACCTCAGAACCTACTATACAGATACAGTAGTCAAAACAGCCTGGTACTGGTATAACGGTGGATATTTTGACCCACAGAACAGAATTGAGAACCCAGACATAAATCCACCCACCTATAGTCACTTGATCTTCAACAAGGGCCCAAAGTCCATCAAATGAGGAAAAGACAGTCTTTTTAGCAATTGGTGCAGGCAAAACTGGATGTCCATCTGCAAAAAAAATGAAACAGGACCCCATAACTCACACCATACATAAAAACTAATTTGAAATAGATCAAAGACCTAAATAGAAAACCAAAAACTATAAAGATCATAGACGATGGAAGCTAGAGGCCCTAATACAAGGCATTAACAGGATACAAACCATAACTAACAACACATAAACTCCAGAAGATAAGCTAGATAACTAGGATCTTCTAAAAATTAAAAACTTATGTTCATCAAAAGACTTTACCAAAAGAGTAAAAAGAGAACCTACAGACTGGGAAAAAAAATTTGGCTATGACAAATCTGACAAAAGTCTAATCTCTAAAATCTACAGGAAAATCCAACACCTTATAACAAAAGACAAATAATCCATTTAAGAAATAGGCAAAGGAAATGAACAAACACTTCACCAAAGGAGACGTTCACTCACTAATAGACACATGAGGAAATGCTCGCGATCACTAGCCATTAGAGAAATGCAAATAAAAACCACAATGAGATACCACCTCACCCCAGAATTTCTGGCACAAATGTAAAAAAAAACAAAAAATAACAAATATTAGAGAGGCTGCAGGGAGATTGAAACTCTTATGCGCTGCTAGTGGGAACGCAAAATGGTACAAGCATTTTGGAAAATGATATGGTGCTTCCTTAGAAAACTAGAAATAGAAATACCATATGATCCAGCAATCCCACTCCTAGGAACCTGTTCTAGAGGAATAAAAGCCACCATACAAATAGACATATGCACACCCATGTTCACTGTAGCATTGTTTACAATAGCAAAAGATGGAAACAACCTAGGTGCCCATCAACAGATGAATGTGTAAACAAACTATGGTACATACACACAATGGAGTACTATACAGTGATAAAGAACAACGATGAATCTGGGAACAACATAGATGAATCTGGAGGGCATTGCACTGAGTGAAATAAGTCAATCACGAAAGGACAAATGTTCCATGAGACCACTACTATAAAAACTCATGAAAAGATATACGCACAAAAAGAAATAATCTTTGATGGTTATGGGGGAGCGCAGGGGTGGGGATTGAAAAACACTAAATAGATAATAGATAAGTGGTGACTTTGGTGAAGGGTAAGACTGTACACAATACTGGGGAAACCAGCACGGCCTGTATATGGCAAAGTCACGGAAGCTCCATAGACACATCCAAACTCCCTGAGGGACCAAATTACTGGGCCGAGAGCTGTGGGGACCATGGTCTCAAGGAACATCTAGTTCAATTGTCATAACATAGTTTATAAAGGCAGTATTCTACATTCTACTTTGGTGAGTAGTTTCTGTGGTCTTAAAAGCTTGTGAGTGGCCATCTAAGGTACTCTACTGGTCTTACCCCATCAAGAGCAAGGGAGAATGAAGAAAACCAAAGACACAAGGGAAAGATTAGTCAACAAATACCACAGCCTCCACCAGACTGAGCCCAGCACAAATAGATGGTGCCCGGCTACCACCACCAACTGCTCTGCCAGGGATCACAATAGAGGATCCTGGACAAAACTGAAGAAAAATGTAGAACAAACTTCTAACTCACACACACACACAAAAAAAGGTTAGACTTACTGGTCCGACAGAGACTAGAGAAACCCTGCGAATATGGCCCCCCAACACCCTTTCAGCTCAGTAATGAAGTCACTCCTGGTGTTCACCCTTCAGCCAAAGATTTGATAGGCCCATAAAACAAAAGGAAACTAAAGGGGCACACCAGCCCAGGGGCAAGGACTAGAAGACAGGAGGGAACAAGAAATCTGGGAATAGGGAACCCAAGGTCGAGAAGGGAGAGTGTTGACATGTCGTGGGGTCAGTAATCAAAGTCACAAAACAATATGTGTACTCGTTGTTTAATAAGAAGTTTGTTTGCTCTGTGAACTTTCATCTAAAGTAAAAAAAAAAATTTTTTTATTGCGAAAGAATTATCTCAAGTTTTTTTCTAAGCTAAATCAGGGGCTTCAGTTGCTTGAAAACATAGGCCCAAACACTGATCGCTTTACTAAAGTCAGTAGGCAGATATGGGAAGCAGGGAGATGTTACTAGGAAACATATGAAGAAAAAAAGAAAAGGACTATACAGACAATGCTCACTCATATATTGACTAGAAATGCCATTCCCATTCCCAGGGATAAAGTATATGATCCAGAACATTGCACAAGTAGAATTATTACTGCAACTGACAAAATGATGTCATCCAACAAACTATTTTCATGTATGTATTAAAATATATCTGTAAGTTTATACGTAATGTTTACAACCTCCCAAAGGTGGGATTTATAAAAATACTGATAATAAAAGGCAATAATAATTAAAAGTAAAAAAAAAAAAAAAATGAGGTATTCAACTTATGTCAGAACAGACTTAGAATGGAATTGTTAGAATGGAACCCCTTCATAAGTCAGGGACTACCTGTATAATGTTGGATTCGATTTGCTAAAATTTTATTAAGAACTTTGCATCTATGCTTATTAAGAATATTGGTCTGTAGTTTTTTTTTTTTTTTTTTCTTTTTAAGTCTTTCTCTGGTTTTGGCATCAGTGTAATGCTAGCCACAAAGAACAAATTGGGTGGTATTTCCTCTTTTCAGTTTTTGGAACGAGTTGGTTACAATTGGTATTAATTATTCTTTAGATATTTAGTAGAATTTGCCAGTGAAGCCATCAGGGTCTCCAGTTTTCTTTGCAGGAGGGCTTTAACTGCAAATTGAATATGTTTAATAGACAGACTATTGAAGTTATTTATTTCTTTTTCAATGAGCATTAGTAGATTTTGTTTTTCAAGGAATTTGTCTATTTCAACTAAGTCATAGAATTTATTGCCATAATATCCTCTTTTTTTTTTAATTTACTTATTATTTATCCTGTAGTGATGTTACCTCTCTCATTTCTGGTATTGGTAATTTGTTTTTTCTCTATTTATTTTTATCATGATCAGTTTCTAGAGATTTATGAATTTATTCAAGTGATTCAAATTATTTCTCAATGAAACATTTTTTGCTTTCATCAATAGTCTCTACAACATATTCTATTCAATTGATTTCTGTCCTGAACGTCATTCTTTTCTTTATTCTGCTTACTTTGGTTTTATTTTTTTCTCCATTTTACTAGTTTCTGGTTGGAAATTAGAAACTCCACCACATGTCTGTCAGTTTGTTGTACTATGGTGACTTGTGTGTTGTTGCCATACTGGAAGCTTTGCCACCGGTATTTCAAATACCAGCAGGGTCACCTTGGTGGACAGGTTTTAGCAGAGCTTCCAGACTAAGACAGACTAGGAAAAAGGAGCTGGCCGTCTACTTCTGAAAAAAATGGCCAGTGAAAAACATTATGAAAGCTGTGGAATATTGTCTGATACAGTGCCGGAAGCTGAGCTTCTCAGGTTGGAAGGCACTTAAAATATGACTGAGGAGGAGCTGGCTCCTTAAAGTAGAGTCAACCTTAATGACATGGATGGAGTCAAGTTTTCAGGACTGTCATTTGGTGATGTGGCAGAACTCAAAATGAGAAGAAACAGCTGCAAACATCCATTAGAATGTAGACTGTACGAAGAAAAATCTAGGAAAATTGGAAGTTGAAAATGAAATGGAATGCAAAAAGATCAATATCCTATGTGTCAGTGAGCTGAAATGGACTCATATCAGCCATTTTGAATCAAATAATCATGTGGTATACTATGACAGGAATGACAAATTGAAGAGGAATGGCTTCTTGTTCATCATCAAAAAGAATATTTCAAGTTCTACCCTGAAGTACAACACTGTCAGTGATAGGATAATATCTAAATGCCAACAAAGAAGACCAGTTAATAGGACTATTATTCAAATTTACACACCAACCACTGATGCCAAAAATGAGGAAACTGAAGATTTTTATGAACTACTGTTGTCTGAAATTGATCAAACATGTAATCAATATGCATTGATAATTACTGGTGATTGGAATAAGAAAGTTAGAAACAAAGAAGAAAGATTGGTAGTTGGAAAATATGGTCTCGGTGATAGACACAACCCTGGAGATCACATGATAGAGTGCTGGGAGAACAATGACTAATTCATTGTTAATACCTTTTTTCAACAACATGAATGGCAACTATACACATGGACCTCACCAGATGGAAAACACAGGAATCCAATTGACTACATCTGTGGAAAAAGACAATGAAGATGCTCAATATCATCAGTCAGAACAAGGCCTGGGGCAGATTAAGGAACAGACCATCAATTGCTCATATGCAAATTCAAGCTGAAGCTGAAGAAAATTAATACAAGTCCATCACAGTCAAAGCACTACCTTGAGTATATATGCATCTGAATTTGGAGACCATTTCAGGAATACATTTGGCACATTGTACACTAATGACTAAAGACCAGATGAATTGTGGGAAGATATCAAGGACATCATACTTGAGAAAGCAAAAGTGTTGTTAAGAATACAAGAAAGAAAGAAAAGACAAAAATGGATGTCAGAAGAGACTCTGAACGTTGCTCTTGAACATTGAGTAGCTAAAGGGAATGGAAGAAAAGATGAAGTAAAAGAACTGAGAAGATTTCAAAGGGCAGTTTAAGAAGACAAAGTGAAGTATTATAATGAAATGTTTAAAGACCTGGAGTTAGAAAACCAAAAAAGAGGAACACACTTGACATTTCTCAAGCTGAAAGACTGAAGAAAAATTCAAGCCTTGAGTTGCAGTATTGAAGGATTCTGTGGGCAAAATATTGAATGACGCAGGAATCGTTGAAAACAGATGGAAGGAATATGCAATCACCTTATCAAAAAGAATTGGTCAACATTCAGTCATTTTAGGGGGTAGCATCTGATCAAGAACTGATAACATTGAAGGAAGAAGTCCAAGCTGCACTGAAGGCATTGGCAAAAAACAAGGCTGCAGTAATTGATGGAATACCAATTGAGATGTTACAACAAACGGATGCAGTGCTGGAGGTGCTCACTTGTCTGTACCAAGAAATGTAGAAGACAGCTACCTGGCCAACTGATTGGAAGATAGCCATATTTGTGCCTGTTCCAGAGAAAAGTGATCCAACGGAATGCAGAAATTATTTAACAATATCATTAATATCAGACGCAAGTAAAATTTTGCTGAAGAAAATTCAAAAGGGCTTGCAGCAGTACATCAAAAATGAACTGCCAGAAATTCAAGCCAGATTAAGAAGAGGATGTGGAACAAGGAATATCATTGCTGATGTCACATGGATCTTGGCTGAAAGTAGAGAAACCAGACAGATGTGTACCTTATTGACTATGCATAGGCATTTGACTGCAGGGATCATAACAAATTATGGATAATATTTCAAAGAATGGGATTCCAAAATACTTATTTGTGCTCATGATGAACCTGTACGTAGACCCAGAAGCAGTCATTCGAACAGAGCAAGTGGTTACTGCAAAGTTTAAAATCAAGAAAAGTGTGTGTC
The DNA here is from genome assembly GCF_030014295.1 of Loxodonta africana. Classification (NCBI taxonomy): domain Eukaryota; kingdom Metazoa; phylum Chordata; class Mammalia; order Proboscidea; family Elephantidae; genus Loxodonta; species Loxodonta africana. The sequence continues at coordinate 41,789,990 of NC_087360.1, read as the reverse complement.
AAGGTTGTGTCCTTTCACCATATGTATTTCATCTGTATGCTGAGCAAATAATTCAAGAAACTAGACTATATGAAGAAGAATGTGAAATCAAGATTGGAGGAAGACTCGTTAACAACCTGCAATATGCAGATGATACAACTTTGCTTGCCGAAAGTGAAGAGGACGCGAAGCACTTACTAATAAAGATTCAAGACTACAGCCTTCAGTATGGATTACACTTCAACATAAAGAAAACAAAAATCATCACAATTGAAGCAACATCAGGATAAAGGGAGAAAAGATTGACGTTGTCAAGGATTTCATTGTACTTGGTTCCACAATCAACGTCCATGGAAGCAGCAGTTAAGAAATCAAGGGAAATATTGCTTTGGGCAAATCTACTTTAAAAGACCTCTTTAAAGTATTCAAAAGCAAAGATGTCACTTTGAGGACTAAGGTGCCACCTGACCCAAGCCATGATACTTTCAATTGCCTCATATGCATTGGAAAGCTGGACAATGAATAAAGAAGACAATGAAGAATTGATGCCTTTGAATTATGGTATTGGCAACGAATGGACTGCCAGAGGAATGAACAAGTCTGTCTTGGAAGAAATACATGAAGAGTGCTCCTTGGAAGCAAGGGTGGCGAGACTTCATCTGAAGTACTTTGTTCATGTTATACAGTCTTTGGAGAAGGACATCATGCTTGGTAAAGTAGAGGGACAGCAGAAAAGGGGAAGACCCTCAATGAGATGGATTCACGCAGTGGCTTCAACAATGAGCTCAAACATAACAATGATGGTGAAGAATGTACAGGACTGGATAGTGTTTCATTCTGTTGTACATAGGGTCTCTATGAGTCAGAACTGACTCAACAGCACTTAACAACAACATAACAGTTGGAAACTAAGGTCGCTAGTTTGAGACCTTCTTTCGTGTAATAAATTTCCTTCTACTGCTTTAGTGAAATCTCACAAATTTTGATATATTGTGCTTTCATTTTCATCCAGTTCAAATTATTTTTAAATTTTCCTTTTGATATCTTCTTTGGCCTATGAATTATTTAGAATTATGTTATTTAGTTTCCAAATACTCATGGTGTACTGGTTAAGTGCTACGGCTGCTAGCCAAAAAGGTGGGCATTTGGAATCCACCAGGTGCTTCTTGGAAACTCTATAGGGCAGTTCTACTCTGTCCTATTGGGTCGCTATGAGTCAGAATTGACTCGATAGCAATGGGTTTTGGTCATTTAATTTCCACATACTTGTAGATTTTCCAGAGATATGTTATTGGTTTCTAATTTCATTGTTGTCAGAAATTATACTTAGTATGTCTTGAATGCTTTTGAATTTATTGTGACTTATTTTATGGTCCAGAATATGGTCTGCCATGATAAATATTCCATGTCCACCTTAAAACGGTGTATTTTTTTTTGCTGTTGTTGAGTGGAGTCAATGTCAAGAGGCCAAGTTGTTTGATTGTGTTGTTCAAGTCGTCCACATCTTTGTTGATGTTCTGTCTGCTCCTTTTATCAACTATTGTGAGATGAGTGTCAAAATCTGCAGCTCTGATTGTGGCTTTGTCTATTTCCCCTTACAGGCTTATCAGTTTTTGTTTCATGTGTTTGGAAGTTCTGTCATTAGATGCATAACTGTCTCAGATTTTAATATCCTCTTGATGAACTGACCTTTTTATTATGAAGTGATCCACTTTATCCCTGGGAATATTTTTTGCTCTGAAATCCACTCTTTTTTATACCAACTTAGCCACTCCAGCTTTCCTTAGATTAATGTTCATAAAAAAAATGTTCATAGGATATTTAATTTCCATCCTTTTCATCAATTTGTGTCTTTATATATCTTTAAAGTTGGTTTGTATGTACATATAGTTGCTGTTTTAGCCAATCTGACAATCTCTGACTTTGAATTTGGATGTTTAGACCACATATATTTGATATGATAATTTATATGTTTAGGCTTAAATCTAACGTATTTCTATTTGTTTTTCCTTTCCTACCTGTTCTTTGTTCTCCTTTTTGTGTTTTTCTCCCTTTTTTTACATTATTGAATTTTTTTTATGATTCCATTTTACCTCCTTCATTGGCTTATTAGCTATATCTCTTTGCTGTGTTATTTTAGTGGTTGCATTAAGATTTATCATAAAAATCTTTAGCTTATCACCATCTACTTCAATTGATATTACACTTAAAACAGCATACAGTACTTCCATTTCTTTCCCCCCGGTGGGTATGCTATTGTTAGCATACATTTTACTTTACACATACTGTAAACTCCCAATACATTGTTACTATTTTTGTTTTAAACAGTTAATTATTTTATGAAAATATTTAAACAATAAGAAAACATTATTCTATATTTACCCATGTAATTACTATTTGCAGTGCTCTTTATTCATTTTGTTGATTCGTATTTCCATCTGATATCATCCTCCTTCTGTTTGGAGAACTTCCTTTAACATTTTTGTAGTTCAGTTCTTCTAGCAATGAATTATCTTTGTGAGTCTAATACAAATTACAACACTCTGAAAATGTTTGTTACTAGAGAAACAAAGACATGAAAGACATCAGAGTACTAAAATGAAGACCTTGGATTGGGACTCACTCGTCTTCCATACAGCTGTAAAAGAAGTCTAGGAAATGAAGTTTCTAAGATTTCAGCCTCTATAATCTTGGGTGAGTCCAGCTCCAAGACTCTCCTCAGCCCTTTTTGCCTCTCCAGTATCCTGAGTCCTTTAATTTTCATTTCATTATATCTCTGATAAAAAAAACTTCAGAGGACAGTTATCCATTTGCAGTGGCGGTCAGAAAAATCACACCTCTCTGTTAGAACTTTTATTGTAGGACCTTTTTCAAACAGACAAGATCCACGTCAGGGATCCCCAATGTGCAATTAAGGCAGCATTGGTGTAGTGGGCAGAGTATAGGTTTTAGGGTCAAACAAGCCTCATTTCAAATTCCAGGAAAATGAAACTGAGAGAAACAAGTGGCTTCACCAGGGCAACCTAGTTAGTAAGGCAGAATTGAGTGTCAAACCACAGCACTACAATTCCTACTCTAATACATAATTTAGTCTACCTTTTTCTACTTCATTTAAAACTTATACTACCCCTAAGTACCTTTCTCCTTCCTTGATGATCTCTGTCAAGAATATAGGTCCGTTCACCAAAGAAGACATTCAGGTGGCTAACAGATACATGAGGGAATGCTCACAATCATTAGCCATTAGGGAAATACAAATCGAAACTACAATGGAATATCATCTCACCCCAACAAGGCTAGCATTAATCCAAAAAACACAAAATAATAAGTGTTGGAGAGGTTGTAGAGAGCCTGGAACACTTATACACTGCAGGTGGGAATGGAAAATGGTACAACCACTTTGGAAATCAATTTGGCGCTTCCTTAAAAAGCCAGAAATAGAAATACCATATGATCCAGCAATCCCACTCCTTGGAATACATCCTAGAGAAATAAGAGCCCCCACACAAATAGATATATGCACACCCATGTTCATTGCAGCACTGTTCACAATAGCAAAAATTGGAAACTACCTAGGTGCCTACCAACCAATGAATGGATAAACAAATTATGGTATATTCACACAATGGAATAGTATGCAACTATAAGGAATAACGATGAATCCGTGAAACATCTCATAACATTGATGAATCTGGAAGGCATTATGCTGAGTGAAATTAGTCAATCGCAAAAGGACTAATAGTGTATGAGACCACGATTATAAGAACTCAAGAAAAGATTTAAACACGGAAGAAAACATTCTTTGATGGTTATGAGGGAGAGATAGGGTTGTTCACTAACTAGATAGTAGATACGAATTATCTTCGGTGAAGGGAAAGGCAACGCACAATACAGGGGAAATCAGCACAACTGGACTAAACCAAAAGCTGAGAAGTTTCCTGGATACAACTAAACAGTTCAAGGGACAGAGTAGCAGGTGGGGGTCTGGGTACCATGGTTTCAGGGGACATCTACGTCAATTGGCATAACAAAGTTTATTAAGAAAATGTTCTGCATCCCACTTTGGTGAGTAGTGTCTGGGGTCTTAAAAGCTAGCAACTGGCCATCTAAGGTGCATCAATTAGTCCCAACCCACCTGGAGGAAAGGAGAAGGAAGAGCACCAAAGACACAAGGAAAATATGAAGTCCAAGAGACAGAAAGGGCCACATAAACCAGAGGCTCCATCAGCCTGAGATCAGAAGAACTAGATAGCACCTGGCTACTACCAATGACTGCCCTGACATGGAACACAACAGAGAGTCCCTGATGGAGCAGGAGAAAAGTGGGATGCAGAACTCAAATTCTAGTAAAAAGACCAGACTTAATGGTCTGACTGAGATTGGAGGGACCCCAGAAGACATGACCCCTGGACTCTCTGTTTGCCCCAAACTAAAACCATAAGACTATAAGACAAAAAATGATACTTGTGAAGAGTGTGATTCTTAGCCGAAGTAGATACATGATACTAAATGGGCAGGTCCTGTCTGGAGGCAAGATGAGAAGGGAGAAAGTGACAGGAGCTGGTTGAATGGACATGGAAAATACAGAGTGGAAAGGGTTAGTGCATTGTCACATTATAGGTGAGCAACTAGAGTCACATAACAATGTGTGTATAAGTTTTTGTATGAGAAACTAGGACGGTAAACTTTCACTTAAAGCACAATAAAAAAGTAAATAAAAAAAAAGAATATAGGCCCAAGTTTCTCCTTTTCTTTAAGACATCCTTTGAGAGAATGGCAACAGCATGATTACAACTAATATTTGAGATGAAAAACATTACATTATGCTGAAGATTATATTCAGAAGAATTAAAGCAAAAATTCTGATGGATATTGTGGACTTGGAGACATGAGAGTTTCCTTGATTTTCACTTCTGGATAGAATTCTAGATAGAATGTTCCCACTGTATTAATAGACAAAGCTGGATAAGTCTTAAAATCACAGCACAGAAATCTGTGAGAGCAATGAGGAATAAATGAGCTGAACTTTCAGATAATCAGCATTGTTCTGAAGTGACATTGCCAACATATTTCTGTCACCCCTACGATGGGGACATTTGCCAACTCTGTGTGCAGGCTGAAAATCAGACTTTGTCCAGGTAGAGATCCTCTGCAGTGGGAGAGAAACAAGACTTTAACAGTTGTGTGGGACTGGAGGACTAACTGGAAATGTGAGAGATCCCAAGCACACAATCTTGAGCTGTGTGGATGTCTGGAAAACTAGACTAATAACTTCTAAAAGGCAGAGGGAAATATCTCCAATGATTAGAGAACAAAGACCCACCAATGGAAGAAATAAGCCTCAAGATCACCACTCATCTCCTTCTCAAAACGTATGCCAGGTTGAAGCTGCCTGAAGTGAGGGGTGGAGACCTAGTTTGGGAACTCTAGATCTCTTGCAGACTTTCAAGGCTGAGGAATTTGAGACCTGCCAGGCTCTCAATCAAAAGCATGAAAGGGCCATGCCAAAGAATAGGAATAAAAAAGAGATAGACTGAGTCTTATTAAACTGCAAAAACAGTCATGTTGTTGTTAAGTACTATTGAGGCAGCTCTGACTCGTAGCCACCTTATGTGTGACAGAACAAAACATTGCCCAGTCCCATGCCATCCTCCCAATAGTAGGTATGTTTGAGTTCAGTGTTGAAGGCACTGAGTCAATCCATCTCTTTGAGGGTCTCCTTTTCTACTGACCCTCTATTCTACCAAGCATAATGTCTTTCTCCAGTGATTCATCTCTTCTGATGAAGTGTCCAAAGTAAATGAGACAAAGTCTCACCATCCTTGCTTCTAAGGAGCATTCTGGCTATACCTTCTCCTTGGCAGATTTACTCATTCTTCTGGCAGTCTATGGTATATTCAATATTCCTCAGCAACACCAGAAATCAATTGCATTGATTCTTCTTCTGTCTTCCTTTTTTAATTTTCCGGCTTTTGCATGGATATGAGGCTATGGAAAAGGCTATGGCTTGGGTCAGGTGCACCTTATTCACCGAAGTGACATCTTTACTTTTTAACACTTTAAGAGCTCCTTTGCCATAGATTTGCCCAATGCAACACTTTGACTTCTTGACTACTGCTTCCATGGGCATTGATTGTTGATCCAAGAAGAATGAAATATTTGACGATTTCAAATTCTTTCCGTTTATTTTGATGTTGTTTATTTGTCCAGTTACGAAATTGTCATTTTCTTTAAAATAGCTATAACTCGGCTAAATCCCTGATTGGATTGAGATTATCATCTCTTTAATTTATCTGCCCAACAGAGGAGAAGGGGATCCTCAATGGTGGAAGATAACAGTATCTAGAACTTCTTTTTCTTCTTTCTAAATACACAGGGTTGATTAATTTTTAAATATTGCCAAACATACAAAAGACCAAGAAAACATGACTCTACAATCCAGATAGTTGTACTGATGAATTCTTCCAAATACTTAGAAAGAAATAACCAATCTTGTTCAAATTCTTCCAGAAAAAGAGGAAACACTCTTAAATCACTTGATGATGTCATCATAACCTTGTTTCCAAAAAATGACAAGTATATTACAAGAATGGGAAATGACAGACCAATCTGTCCTATGATCATAGTTGCAAAAAACTTCAACAAAATATTAGTAAGTCAAATTCAGTGTATGATAGTTTTACGTGTCACTTGGCTAGGCTGCAGTATCCAGTTATTTAATCAAACACTACTCTAGGTGTTACTATGAAGATATTTTGTAGTATTTAAAATCAATTGACTTTAAGTAGATTTTTCTTGATAACGTAAGTGGTCGTAATGCAATCATTACTAAACTAAGACCAAACTAGTGGCCATCAAGTCGATTCTGACTCATAGTGAGCCTACAGGACAGAGAAGATCTGCCCCATAGGGTTCCCAAGGAGCAGATGGTGGATTCAGACTGCTGACCTTTTGCTTAGCAGCCATAGCTCTTAATCGCTGCACCACCAGGGCTCCAGTGCAATCATTATGAAGACTTTAAGATAGAAAACTGAGGTTTTACATGGAAGAAGAAATTCTCCTTTAAGACTGTACTGTCAACTCCTGATGACCTGTCATACAAATTTTGGAGCTTCCATCCCCCACAAACACGTGACCGCAACCCCTAAAATCTGTCATACAAATTTTGGAGCTTCCATCCCCTACAAACACGTGACCACAACCCCTAAAATCAATTTTTTTTTAAGAGAATTTTGTGAAATACACTCACATGCACACACACATACATGTGTGTGTGCATGTGAGTGTATTTCACAAAATTCTCTTAAAAAAAAATTCTGTGAATTAGGAATATAAGAGAACTGCCTTATCCCATTAAATAATTTCTGCCTCACCCCCCAAAAAAACAACTGTATAAGAAATATTATACTCAATGGTGAAATATTGGAAAATTTTTCCCTAAGTTAAGGAATAAGATAAGCTACATCTATCCTCATCACAATGTCTATCTAACATTGTACTAGAGGCGTATCCTGTGCAGTAAAGCAGGAAAAATAAATGTATGACATAAGAATTGAAAAAAAGAAATAAAGCTGTAATTATACATGAATAACATAACTGTGTAACTAGAAAACCTGAAAAAAAATTAAATACAAACTGTTAGAATTAGTAAGTGAATTTAGCGAGGTCATTGGATAGAAGTTCAATATATAAAAAGTTGGTATTTCTATACGTTAGACATAAAAATAACAGAAAACAAAAGTCCAGTTTATGACAAGGATGACACTGATGTGCTGTGAGCAAAGAATGGTCTTTTAAATAAGTAATGCAAGGTCATTAGCATAGGCCTACGGAAAAAAAATGTGTCTTGACTTTTACCTCACACTAAGAACAGATAACAATTCCATACGGATGTCATATTTAAATGTGAAAGGTAAAACAATATTTTGGAGAAAAATAAAGAAGAACACCTTCAAGCCCTTAGAAGAGATAAAGATTTCTGGTGGTTTCTGGGATCATAGTTTGCAACAAATTACTCTAGTAAAATGTAAAATTTTAAAGTCACTATGTATAGTAGCCTCACTGGGTATGATAGTGTGTATGTATATGTGTATGTAAATATCTTTGTTAGGTATCAGAGTTTTTCCAGAGTGAATTGTCAATATAAGTAATGAAAGCCTCTCACAAATACTAGGATAACCAGCCAACCAGCCAAAAATGCCACAAAATCATGCAATTTGGGGGAAGAGTATTTTATTGTGTTTTAGGCGAAGGTTTACACAGAAAATTGGGTTCTCATTTAACAATTTTGTACAAATTCTTCCATGACATTGATTATAATTTTTACAATGTGTCAGCATTCTCATTATTTCCATTCTGTTTGTTCTGTTTCCATTTATCTAGCTTTCCTGACCCTCCTTGCCTTTTCATTTTTGGGGTAAATGTTGACCATTTGGTCTCATATTGCTGATTGTTTAAGGAGGCACATTCCTCGCGGGTGTTGTTGTTTATGTTATAAGCCAATCTGTTATTTGGCTGAAAGAAGACCTCAGGGAGTGGCTTCAGTTCCAAGTCAAAAGGGTGTCTTTGGAAGACAGTCTTGGGGTTTCCTCTAGTCTCTATCAGTCCAGTAAGTCTGGTCTTTTTTAGGGATTTGAGTTTCACTCTACATTTTTCTCCCATTCTGTCCAGGACTGTTTATCATGTCACTGGTCGGGATGGTCAGTAGTGGTAGTCGGCACCATCTAGTTCTGGTCTCAGACTAGAAGAGGCCATGGTTTGTGTGGGCTATTAGTCCTGTGGACTGGATTCTTCTTTGAGTTTTTTGGTTTCCTTCATTCTCTTTTGCTCCAGACAGGAAGAGACCAATAGTTGTATCTTAGATGGCCAATAGCAAGACTTTAAGACCCCAGGTGCTACTCACCAAACTAGGATGCAGAGCATTATCTTTATGAACTATGTTATGCCAATTGACTGAGCTGTGCCACGAGACTAGATATCATGCAGTTTTAAGGACAGATTTTTTATCTTGCTGCTTTTTCTTTGAAAACACCAGGAAGGATGTTTCTGATATTTTGGGTTAGGACCTTGAACCTTAACAAGTTCACAGTATATTAAATAAACCAACTAGCACTGAAGATGTCTTCTCTATCTCATTTCTGAGAAGTCATGTAGCCTTATCTGTCCACTCACAAATGCTTATTGAATGCTAAGCAGCACCCAGAATTCTTGTTGGTAGTGAAGGAAATGACAGAAAATAAGAACTTACCTTCAAGAACCCTTACCTTCAAGGCAGTTTTGGGGCAAAAACAATGTACAAGTTAACAAATAAATGATTAAGATGATTTCAAGTCCTAATAAATTGTACAAAGAAGACAAAATAGGATATACTAGAGAATGGCTGGGGACCATGGGAGTAGTGGCTGGATCATGATGACTGATGTAGAGAGGCTAGTTATAAAATAAGACATCATGGGGGTTGGAATAGGTAATAGTTCAATAATGCCTAGGATATCGATCTTTTTTCCTTCCATTTCATTTTGACAACTTCCAATTTTCCTGGATTCATACATTGTACATCCCACATTCTGATTATTAATGGGTTTTTACAGCTGTTTCTTCTCATTGTGAGTCATGCCACATCAGCAAATGAGGGTTCTGAAAGCTTGACTCCATCCACATCATTCAGGTCAACTCTAAGGAGGCAGCTTTTCCCCAGACATATTTTGAGTGTCTTCCAACCTGAGAGCCTCATCTTCTGGCACTTATCAGACAATGTTTTGGTACTATTCATAAGGTTATCACTGGCTAATTTTTTTCAGAATTAGACCCCCAGGTCCTTCTTCCTAGTCTGGAAGCTGAGCTGAAATCTTTCCACCGTGGATGACCTTGCTGGTATTTGGATACCAGTGGCAACATGCAAACACCCAGAATACAAGATTCTGACAGACTCTTGGGGGATTTTTATAGTACTGAAAGAAATTCTATACCACGTAGAATTCTATTCCTAAAAATAATATCACTTAAATCTGATACTTAGTTTCCTCATTTTCCTGAGTTGTGAGAATTAAATAATATTTTGAGAATTAAAAACTCTGAGTGAAAGGACATTGTTGAAGAACAACGGCCTTAGGAATCAAATTATATGGATTTGTATCTTGGCACAAATCCTTAGCAGCTGTGTAAGATTTATCCAAGCCATTTAAGCCTACTATACCTTTTTCACTGTCTTTTTCTTTTTTATGTATATACCTTTTTCACTGTCTATAAAATGGGGAATGAGCTAATTTGCACTAGATCATGGGTTTGTTGTAGGATTAATTTTAATGGCATATACAAAGATCCTGATATATAATATGTCATCAGTACTTGTTAGCACCATGTCCTCCTGAATTCCCCATTTACCCCTTTTGAAAAGTAGGAGTTAGGCCATAAGATGATCTACAAGATCCTTACAACTGAGATATTTCTATGATTAACACAAATGCGTCTTACATATATGATATTTCCTACTTCCCATTTACTTAATACTACCAGCATGATGTCATCAACGTAGTGGACCAGAGTGATATCTTGTGGGATGATGAGAAAATCAAGATTTCTGGGGACTAGATTATGACAGACAGCTGAAGGTTTCAGAGAAATAGATAAGGAGAATATGAGCTGTTTTTTCGTCAAGTGAAAACTAAGTGCTTCTGGTGGTCTTCACCATTTGATAGTAAGAAAAAAAATAATCTCCCAATTTTATAGCTTCATATCAGTTACCAGGAGTTATATTAGTTTTCTCCAATAAAAATATCATAAGTGGAACATCAGTTGTAATCAGTCAATACTTAATACTTAATCAATACCTGATTAAGTTTATGATAATCCATTTTCATTACCAAAGTCCATGTTGTTGTTGTTGTTAGGTGCCATCAAGTCGGTTCCCACTCATTGTGACCCTATGTACCACAGAATGAAACACTGCCTGGTCCTGTGCCATCCTTACCATCATTGTTATCCTTGAGCCCACTGTTGCAGCCACTGTGTCAATCTGTCTTGTTGTGGGTCTTCCTCTTTTCCACTCATCCTGTACTTTGCCAAGCATGATGTCCTTCTCCAGGGACTGATACCTCCTGACTACATGTCCAAAGTATGTAAGATGCAGTTTCGCCATCCTTGCTTCCAAGGAGCATTCTGGTTGTACTTCTTCCAAGACAGACTTGTTTGTTCTTTTGGCAGTCCGTGGTATATTCAATATTCTTTGTCAATACTGTAATTCAAAGACGTCAATTTTCCTTCAATCTTCCTTATTCATTGTCCAGCTTTCACAGGCATATGATGCAATTGAAAATAACACGGTTTAGGTCAGGTGCACCTTAGTCTTCAAGGTGACATCTTCGGTTTTCAATACTTTAAAGAGGTTCTTTGCAGCAGATTTGCCCAATGCAATGTGTCTTTTGATTTCTTGACTGCTGTTTCCATGCCTGTTGATTGTGGATCCAAGTAAAATGAAATCCTTGACAACTTCAGTTATTTCTCTGTTTATCATGATTTGTTTATTGGTCCAGTTGTGAAGATTTTTGTTTTTTTTATGTTACGGTGTAATCCATACTGAAGGCTGTGGTCTTTAATCTTCATCTGTAAGTGCTTGGAAGACAGCTACCTGGCCAACCGACTGGAAGACATATATATTTATGCCTATTCCCAAGAAAGGTAATCCAACTGAATGCAGAAATTATCAGACAATATCACTAATATTACACATAAGCAAAGTTTTGCTGAAGATCATTCAAAAGCGGCTGCAGCAGTATATCAACAGGTAACTGCCAGAAATTCAAGCCGGATTCAGAAGAGGATGTGGAACGAGGGATACCTTTGCTGATGTCAGATGGATCCTGGCTGAAAGCAAAGAATACCAGAAGGATGTTTACCTGTGTTTTATTGACTATGCAAAGGCATTCGACTGTGTGGATCATAACAAATTATAGATAAATTGTGAAGAATGAGAATTCCAGAACACTTAATTGTGCTCGTGAGGAAACTGTACATAGATCAAGAGGCAGTTGTTTGGACAGAACAAGGGGATACTGAGTAGTTTAAAGTCAGGAAATGTGTGTGTCAGGGTTGTATCCTTTCACCATACCTATTCAATCTGTATGTGAGCAAGTAATCTAAGAAGCTGGAGTATATGAAGAAGAATAGGGCATCAGGATTGGAGGAAGACTCATTAACAGCCTGCATTATGCAGATGACACAACCAAAGTCCACAAACCTGTGGCTGTTGAGTTGATTCCATCTCATAGTGACCCTATAGGATGGAGTAGAACTGCCCCACAGAGCTTCCAGGGAGAGCCTGGTGGATTTGAACTGCTGACCTTTTGGTTAGCAGCTGTAGCACTTAACCACTATGCTACCAGGGTTTCCATATGCCTCTGAAATAAATGGGGCCAGTGAAAAAGGACTATTTCTACCTTTTTTTTTCAAGTAGTTGTTTCACTAATTTCTGCAATTGTCTTAGGAATGTTGTATTATATTGGCGAGAAGGGGATTTTTCACAGGTCTTCATTTTGGCCTCTCCTGACACAGTACCCCAGAATCCATGGGTCAAGGAACCAGTGTAAATATTCTACTAGGTGCAATGTGAGTATGTTGCAGTAGACGCATCTGACATCCTGAATCACATCCTCTCAGATTCACCTTCCACTTTGGTGACATCTATGCTGACAATGTCTTACCTCAGCATGAACATTACATCTTTACCTTCTGCCCAGGGCTCGTCTAATGCCAAGGAAGCTGGCAGGGGTTCACTGGGCTCATTTATGTGTGTAGTTTAGAATTACAGGGGACTTCATCCCTCTGGAGCAACCCCTGATCAATGGGGGCAGAAGATAGTAGATCACTTCTTTGGCTTTTAGTCATTAAAGGGGCAGTTCTAAGACTCATTCTACATAGTTCTTCAGAGGATCTTCAGTGGGATTGAGCCCATTTTCCCACGGAAGAAACTAGCTCAATGGATTTTCCTCATTCCCTGTTTCATTCTTTCCAATTTTTCACAACAGTTTTTTTTTTTTCTTTCCCAATACACAGTAATCTTGATATGGGAAAGACTAGAAGATTATATATTATGTCAGAGGTATAAAATCTTTCCTCAAGGGGCCCTATCCTTTTGTTCATTTAAGGCTCAGATTAGGCAACTAGGTGAGAGGTACGACACACCGTTGTGACTCAAAGTGGCCTCTATTCATCAGATGTAGTTCTTCATTTTCTTTTCTCTCTTTCTTCTTCTTCTTTTTTTTCACAGATCAAGTAAGGCCTAGTAGGCTGCCTTTTTATTTCAATCCTAGGAACCCTACGATTACTGGCCACTGACAGTGCCAAAAGCTAGTCAAACCACTGCAATGATTTTGTTGGTCCTTTGCCTACCATGGTCACCATGTCCATCATAATTTTGACAGTCAAGGGCTACCGTATGACCTTTGACTCCAGAATTATATCAACCCCATATGAAATAAAGGAGCCCTCAGCATCTAACGCTGTCTTTCTTAGTTTTAGAAGGCAGCTACTAGACAGCTTATTGGGAATCCTGGGTTTGACAAATAGGCTAATACTAGCTGCTATAACAGAAATCTAGGATTTTGATGGCTTAATTCAATAGAATTTTAATTTTTGTTCTAGTAACATTCCAATGTGGACATCCTATTTAATGGTCATTTTCTTCCTTGTGCTGATTCAGGGAACCATGGTGGTTTCATCTTGTGGTTCCATCATCCAGAGGATGATGACGTGAGAGTCCCCTATTCAGTGAGCATATGGGGAAGAGGGAGTGGATAAGGAACACCCACTTATTAACCACTTTGGCCTGAAAGGGACACACATCATTTCTTCTCAAATTCCAATGTTGAACCCTAGTCATATGGTCTTGTTTAGATGCAAAGAGGACATAAAATGTAATTTCCAGATGGGCAGTTGCTTTCTGGGAGACAGTTAAGCTCTTCTACCGTATTGATTCTCCCCCATTTCTAATGTTTTGGTGAAATAAGTATCTTTAGGTTGACCTATGGGGCATAGGGAGGGATGAGTGAAAAGGTCAACATGATAAGTCTATTTCAAGTTCCCATCTCCCTAAGAATTTGTATTTGTTTTGCTTCAACATATCAAGAAACTCCTAACATGATAGCTCCATTTAATGTAGGCTGTTATTAAATCCAGGTTTTAATTAAATAACCAAGCAAACTGTTAGAACCACTTCCAGCCATTCAGGTAGTTAACTGAATCCAGAATCTGTGGTAAGTGAATTATATTGACAAGTTTGGCTCAACCCAATGCTATGTTCTTTCCTCCCTATTCCAACACACTTAACTTCATTTCAACAATATTTCACAGGTTCCTTGTGATATGCTGTTGTTTCTAGGTGCTGTCAAGTCATTTCACCTCATAGTGACCCTATGTACAACAGAGTGAAACACTGCCTGGTCCCGCATCATCCTCACAATCAGTGCTATGTTTGAGCCCATTGTTGCAGCCGCTGTATCAATCCATCTCACTGAGAGTCTTCCTCTTTTTTGCTGACCTTTTTCTTTACCAAGTGTGATGTCCTTCTCCAGGGACTGATATCTCCTGATAACATGTTCCAAATATGTGAGACAAAGTGTCACCATCATTCCTTCTAAAGAGCATTTTGGCTGTACTTCTTCCGAGACAGATTTGTTTGCTCTTTTGGCAGTCCCTGGTACACTCAATATTCTTCATCAACACCATGATTCAAAGGCATCAATTCTTCTTTGAGCTTCCTTATTCATTGTCCAGTTTTCACATGCATATGAGGCAATAACATGGCTTGGATTGGGTGTACCTTAGCCCTCAAAGTGACATTTTTGCTTTTTAATATTTTAAATCACTCTTTTGCACCAGATTTGCCCAATGTACTACGTCATTTGATTTCTTGACTACTGCTTCCATGGGCCTTAACTGTGGCTCCATGTAAAATGAAATCCTTGACAATTTCAATCTTTTCTCTGTTTATCATGATGTTGTTTTTTGGTCCAATTGTGAGGACCACTCATCTGTCAGTTTGTTGTGCTGTGGTGACCTACATGTTACTGTGATCCTGGATGCTATGCCACTGGTATTTTGAATACTAGCAAGGTCACCCACAGTGGATGGCTTTCAGTGGAGCTTCCAGACTGAGACAGACCAGAAAGAAGGACCTGGTGATCTACTTATCAAAAAAAAAGGGCAATTGGAACCTTATGAACACTGTCATTCTGATATAAGTTAGCCAAATTTTTGCTGTCCTTTGGTCTTTAATCTATATCCTCCCAGGACCAATTTTTGTACATTTTCTGGGGCATTTCCTGGAATATTATGAAATTAGACTCTAGTTACAAACCTGGAGGTCATGAGAGTTGATGGCTTGAGTGTCAAGGAGAATTGGCATTTCCTTATAAGGTAACTGCCTCAAGTAAGGTTATTACAGGAATTTCAAAAAAGGGAGAGCCAGAGTTTTCAGATAAGAAGAAGAGTATTTCTGCTGGCAAAGAAGTCTCAGTGGGATTTGAAGGTTCAAGATATTTAGATACATATAAATCCACCCAAATATCCCCATTTTGATTCTTGTGTTTCTGCTTTTTCCCCAAATCCTTTCACATGAGACCGACAGAGGCTGTGAATTTAATTTACATTGTATTAACACAACCAGTGGTGGCTCAGTGGTTAAGAGCTCAGCTGCTAACCAAAATGTCAGCAGCTCAAATTCACCAGACACTCCTTGGAAATCCTATGGGGCAGTTCTGTTTTGTCCTGTAGGGTCACTATGAGATGGAAATGACTCAGCAGCAATGGGTTTGGTTTTTTGGTTAATATAACCAGTAGGATTAGGTTGGTGGCCCTATTTTGGCTACATTAGTTATGCAGCAATGAGAGATAAGAACCATTTTTTATAGTAGGCATAGAAGCTGTCTTAGTCTTTGACCATGACTTAAGTAAAAAACCTAAAACCCTGAGCATGTTAATTTCTTTCTTTAAACTCTCATTTAAGCACTTAATCCTTATATTCCTCAGTGTCAACATAATGATCAGTTTCAGCAACAACTTGGTATACCAAAAGCTTGCCTTCAGTAGCCACTTCATTTTAAGCTAGCATAGATGATAAAGGATTACAATCCACAGACTACATATACCCCATTTTCAAGTGAAAACAAAATTATCCAGGTCAGATATCAAACAAAATCCAGATCAGACAACCGATCTTGGACTAACCAGGACAACAAAAGAAGAAAACATAATTCCTGAAATAGACCCACACTTAAACTTCTATGGTCAGATGATTTAGACCAATGTATCAAAATAACTCAATGGAGGAGGCAGAGCCAAGATGGAAGAATAGACGGATGCTTCCAGCGAGCCCTCTTACAAAAAAGACCCAAAAAAACAAGCAAAATGAGTATATTTATGACAAGCTAGGAGCCCTGAACATCAAAGGCAAGGTTAGAAAACGAACTGAGGGGCACAGGGAGGAAGAGATAGTTCAGAAGCGGAGAGGAGTTACCAGACCTGAATCACCAGGAGCCCCTCAGGCACCATTCCCAGGAGCAGCTGTGGCAAGATGGTGCTAGCATTTGGCCACAGTTTCCTCAGGGAGAAGCAGCCAGCCATACAGCCTATTCACAGCTCTGGAACCAGAGAAGAATGGTGCTCTCAGCAAAAGCTAAGTACTTGTGTATATTTTAAAGCTACCTTCTCCCCCATTCCCAAGTTGGCTTCAGCAATTGATCTCCCTATGCCTGAGATAGGCCCTGTTGAGCACCTAGAGCCATCCTTCTGGCTTTGGAGAACAAATAAATTTGCAAATGGGGGAAAAGATAATTTGCCAGCTAAACTAACAAGGGGAGCTCAGGACAGAAGCGGCTCCTCTCCAGGCATAAACATGGACTTTGAGTACCTTTCCACCCTGCATGGACCTGTGTGTGCCTATTTCATGAGAATACGCCCTTGTTGGCAGACTATAATTGTTTCAGCTCTGCAGTAGAGAGGTTTGATGTTTGACATTGCTTTGCCTATTAAACAGGGTCCTCACCTACCCACACCAGTGGCCAAAGGACTGGTGGCTCCACTCAGGCCACACAGTCACCTGCGATAGGGGTCCAATGATAACTGGTACCTCCCAGTCCTTACAACCAAAAACTTTGGGTGCTCGTGGTCCATCTGCAGAACCCACCCAACTGTATGCTCTAGGGAACAGGGAAGTGCTTTCCTCAGAGACACTTGGTGGATGATTCTGAGCCCCCTGCCTTATTCAGAGTATGACACACTGCTGCAACCAGATACCAGTAACTGCACCAATCACCCCTAGCCCTCTAAGGCTATAGGACAGAGCCTGTACCACACACTTGATGATCAGCTACCCGGACACCTGAGCTGAATTCATACAAGAAAGGTGATTGGACTCCTAGACTGAACTACCTGTTAAGTGCTCTAGCCATCTGGGGATAGGATGTCAGAGTTCCAAAGGTGAAAATAATCAAGCTAGCTCACTCATGCAACCCATTTGGGCATATCAAAAAAAAAAAAAAAACAAAGCAAGAAGCTACAACACAATAAGGAAACAAAATAAAATAATACAATAACTTATAGACGGCTCAGAGAAAATAGTATCAAGTCACATGAAGAAACAGAACATGATGGCCTCAAGAAGCTCTCAAAACAAAGAATCAAAGGATCCTCTAGATGAACATGCCTTCCTGGAATTACCAGAGCCAGAATACAAAAGACAGAATCCTTCAAGACATCAGGAAGGAAATCAGGCAATATGCAGAACAAGGCAAGGAACATACAGATAAAGCAGTTGAAGAAATTAAAAAGCTTATTCAGGAACATAATGAAAAATTTAATAACCTGGAAAAATCCATAGACAGCGATCAGAAATTCAGAAGATTAGCAACAAAATTACAGAAGTAGACAACTCAATAGTAAGTCAGGGGAGCAGAATTGAGGAGGTGGAAGACAGAATTTCTGAACTTGAAGGTAAAGCACTTGGCATGAATATATTTGAAGAAAAATCAGATAAAAAAATTAAAAAAAATGAAGAAACCTTAAGAATCATGTGGGACTCTATCAAGAGAAGTAACCTACGAGTGATTGCAGTAGCAGAAGAGGAAGGGATAACAGAAAATACAGAGAGAATTGTTGAAGATTTGTTGGCAGAAACTTCCCCGATATCATGAGAGATGAGAAGATATCTATCCAAGATGCTCATCAAACTCCACATAAGGTAGATTTTAAAAGAAAGTCACCAAGACATATTATAATCAAACTTACCAAACCAAAGTTAAAGAGAGAATTTTAAGAGCAGCTAGGGATAAATGAAAAGTCACGTATAAAGGAGAATCAATAAAAATAAGTTCAGACTCCTCGGCAGAAACCATACAGGAAAGAAGGCAGCAGGATGACATGTATAAAAAATTGAAGGAAAAAAATTGCCAGCCACGAATCACATATCCAGCAAAACTGTCACATATGAAGGTGAAATTAGGACATGTCCAGATAAACAGAAGTTTAGGGAATTTGTAAAAACCAAACCGAAACTACAGGAAATACTAAAGGGAGTTCTTTGGTGAGAAAATCAATAATATCAGGTATCAACCCAATACTAGAACACTGGGCAGAACAATCAGGTGTCAACCCAGAAAGGGAAATCACAAAAATAAATCAAGATAAAAAAATGGTCAAAACAGGGAAACAGTGATGTTATTATGTAAAAGAAGACACAATTAAAACAATAAAGAGGGACTAAGAAATGTAGTCATAGATCTTCCATATGGAGAGGGAGACAAGGTGATAAAAGAAATAAAAGTTAGGTTTAAATTCAGAAAAATAGGTGTAAATAATAAAGCAATCACAAAGGAGACAAACTATCCTACACATCAAAATAAAATACAAAAAAAAAAAAAAAAAAAAGAGTTAACAGAAACAAAATCAACAACGAACATTGCTGAAAAGGAAGCACAAAGTGGGAGGCCTCACTCTACCTCATTTTAGAACCTATTATACCACCAAAGTAGTCAAAACAGCCTGGTACTGGCACAACAACAGATACATAAACCAATGGAACAGAATTGAGAACCCAGACATAAATCCATCTACATGTGAGCAGTTGATATTTGACAAAGGCTGAAAAACAGTGAAATGGAGGAAAAGACAGTCTTTTTAACAAATAGTGCTGCCATAACTGGATATCCATCTGCCAAAAAATGAAACAAGAGCCATACCTCACTCCATGCACAAAAATGAGCTCAAAATGGATCAAAGACCTAAATATAAACTCTAAAACAATAACGATCATGGAAGAAAAAATAGGGACAATGTTTGGAGCCCTAATACATGGCATAAACAGTATACAGAACATTACTAACAATGCTGAGTGGCCTGGTTGGTTCAGCTCCTCTGTCAGCCTGCCACCTTGAGCTGGGGATGCAAGACCGTGACCTCCCCTAGCCTTTTCCAATCTTTGCCTTCAGAACCTGAAGCCTCTTCTTTCACTGCAAAGAGGAAATGGTTTTTAAAATCTACCTTTACCGGGGTACTAATACATTTGCTTCTAGTTATGTTTCCACGCTTACCAACTGCCCAAATTCTTCGCAGATTTGTCAGAGAGTAACTATGTACTGAATTCTACCTACTCTTACCCACCTAAATGCTTCTTCACTCATTCTGCCTTGCTCTGATGTTGTGGAAGGCTAGAGTAGAGAAACTGTCTTGTCATCATCTCTTTTCTTCACTCTCAGAATACATGTGCCCAATCTTTGATGATTTTTCTTTTTTTCTTTTCAATTCACAGGTCAAGGAATTCTACTTAAGACATATTGACATAAACGCACTTTTTTTTCATGCATACTTTTTTAATACTCTACATCTTTTCCCTCTCTCCTGATTTGCCTCAGAAGAAAAATGCCACTTACTGTGTCTTGCCTGGTTGGAAAGATTATGTTCATGTATGATTGTATAAATGATGCACAGTCCATCCAGTCACCCAGATGGTCTGAAATGTACTCTTGGACTAAGTCAAACTGTCTGTCATGGATTGAATTATGTACCCCCCAAAATGTGTGTATCAACTTGGTTAGGCCATGATTCCCACTATTCTGTTGTTGTCTTCCATTTTGTGATTGTAATTTTGTGCTAAAGAGGATTAGGGTGTAATTGTAACACCCTTAACAGGTCACACCCCTGATGCGATATAAAGGGAGTTTCCCTGGGGTATGGCTTGCACCACCTTCTGTCTCTCAAGAGGTAAAAAGGAAAGGGAGGTGAGCAGAAAGGGGGACCTCATACCACCAAGAAATTAGTGCTGGGAGCAGAGCGAGTCCTTTGGTCCCAGGGTCCCTGCACAGAGAAGCTCCTAGTCTGGGGGAAGGTTGACGAGAAGGCCGTCAGAGAGAGAAAGACTTCCCCTGGAGCTGAAGCCCTGAATTTGGACTTTTAGCTTACTTTACTGTGAGAAAAGAAACTTCTCTTTGTTAAAGCCATCCACTTGTGGTATTTCTGTTATAGCAGTACTAGATAACTAAGACAGTATCAAACAGGTGCCTACTGGAACAGCTTCTCATGGTTGTACTTGCTAGAAAAGCTTCCCAAGGTTGTACTGCTCTTTGATTATGTGCTACCCCATTTTTATGGATTGAATTGTTTCCCAGCAAAATGTGTGTCAACTTGGCTGGGCCATGATTCCCAGTATTGTGTGATTGTCCACCATTTTGTGATCTGATGTGATTATCCTATTGTTGTAAATCCTAAAGTCTATGATGTTAATGAGGAGGCAGGATTAGAGGCAGTTACGTTAATGAGGCAGGACTCAATCTACAGGGTTAGGTGAGTCAAGCTCTTTTGAGATATAAAAAAGAGGAGCCAGCAGAGAGGATAGGGACCTCATACAACCAAGAAAGGAGCACCAGGAGTGGAGCACATCCTTTGGACCCAGGGTCCCTGCACTGAGAAGCTCCTAGACCAGGGGAAGATTGATAACAAGGACCTTCATCTAGAGCTAATAGAGAGAGAAATCTTTACCCTGGAGCTGGTACCCTAAATTTGGACTTCTAGCCTCCTAGACTGTGATACAATAAATTTTTGTTTGTTAAAGCCATCAACTTATGATATTTTTGTTATAGCAGCACTAAATAACTAAGACACCCATTATATTCTCATTTCCTTTTCTGCTTTAAGTTGAGTCTCTGATGCTTGCATGCAAAAGTTCTTTGACTGGTACAAGCTACTAGTTGTAGGTTTGTTTCCCACCTATTTCTAGGACATTTCTGCCACCATGATTTCCTGATCTTGAATCTTAGCATCTCTGAGAGCCAAAAGCAGCATTCACTGGAGCTCTGGACCAGATGGTAGCTATTCATGCAAAGGAAGGTGAAGAACAGAGGTCTTTCTGGAAATCAAATCTGTAGGTCTCGGGGTTGAACTAACAACGAAGGGAAAGAGAGGAGTTGAAAATATTTCTTATTTATAGCAAAAGAAATTTGGGAGCTGCCTATCCCATCTGAAGATTTAAAAAAATCCATGGAAAGATATCTGCTTATAAGAGAGGAAAGAAGGGGCTTTCTGTTTCAGGGGTCCCTGGATTGTTACTCCCTATGGAAAGGTGCTTCATCCAAACCTTTGGAGAGGACTCAAAGCTGAAATTAGTGACCTGGCGGCATCTGCCTCCAAGCACCTGGTGAGCCATGGGCCTGGTCCTATATGTATACGATGAAATCCTGTGTGGTACAAATGGTTAATGTGCTTGGCTGCTAACTGAAAGGTTGGAGATTTGATCCCACCCAGAGGAACCTCAGAGGAAAGGCCTGGTGATGTACTTTAGAATAATCAGCCACTGTAAACTCCACAGAGCACAGTTCTACTCTGACACACATGTGGTAGTCATGAGTTAAAATCAACTCCATGGCAACTGGTAACTGTAATAGGTGTGTGATTAGTTCAGGAATCACTATTGTATGAGAATCACTCATTGTAAACTATACCCCACCCTTGACCTTACATCAAAAAATGAGAACACTTGGTTTTAAGGCAATACAGTTTTAGTCACTGGGGTAATACAAACATCATAAAATACCATAACAAAATGGCCCAGGGTGATAGAAGACACTGTACCCAGAGTCTGGCTCATGCATATAGGACTTTCCTACCAGCTCTGTCTCCATATTAATCCATAGCAGATAATTAGACACCTTTGTGTGCACTCCAGGTTTGTTCTTCAGGCCACATCCCACTTCCCAGCTGACACTGCCCAGCTGGTACCATATGCTTTGGTTCTTTTTCTGGCAAACCAGAGGACCTCCACTGTCACCCTAAGAGAGAAGAGTTGTTTGGGAGTGGAAGGGATAGTAGCAAATTACTTCTAGAGTCTATTAAGGTATAGGCACCTGGGACAAGGCAAAAATCACTCAGTGATGTTTTGGGATGAGCTGATATTTTTAATTTTGATTAAGCTCCACAGCTACCTGACTGTGCTCCAAGCTATGTGACTATTAGAGAAAGTAGCAAAAAATTGGTCACAAATAATATGACAAATAACAATTTAGTCAAAAAGTAATATTCATCATCATTGAGTTTCACGTATTAATTTTGATGGACCAAGGAATGGTTTTCTAATCCATTTGTCTCTAAGCACTTTTGTTGTTTTACAGAATTCTTCAAAAATTTCCTCTACCTTTTTACTTCAAATCCATTTTCAACCAGCCCATTATTTGCATTGTTCACAACAACAAAAAGTAAAAATAAAAACCCTTTATGCCTCATGAGGGGTCATTTGTTAAATATAAAACCAAAACAAAACCCAAACTTGTTGTTGAGTCAATTCCAACTCATAGCGAATTGGGCAAAGTAGAACTGCCCCATAGGGTTTCCAAGGAGCAGCTGGTGGATTTGAACTGCCAACCTTTTGGTTAGCAGCTGAGCTCTTACTCACTGTGCCACCAGGGCTCCAGTAGGCATAAAAATGGATATATATAATGCAAAAAAAAAAAAAAGTCTTATATTTTGGTTTAAAATATCAAATTTTAAATAATTCAAAATTTTTAAAACATCATACAGGAAAGCACCAAAAAAGCACAGCAGACAAAATTGACCTGAAAATTGAGAAATAAATACCTTTAATGTCCAAAAACCTTTTCGGTTGTTTTTAATTCTATTCGAGTGAGGTTTAATTGTCAAAAAAAAAAAAAAAAAATCAGAAAAAAACTAAAATACCCATAATTATAAAAGTAATTAAATTGTATATGAAGAGTGTTTCAGGAAGGATACACACCCTGTAACAGGAGTTTCCCTCTGGGGAGTGAGTTGGGGACCAAGTGTGAGAGGAAGACTTATTCTTCACTTAATACCCTTTTTTTTTTTTTAGTACTATTTAGATTTTCCTTACTATGTGCATGTATATGTTTTCAAATAAACAAATGACACATAATTCCACCATGCAAAGCAACTTCTAGTAACATATCAAAATATAACTTTCTATATCCTTGTGTATACAAGTATGCATACATCATCATTGTTTTACATAAATAAGATTCATCTGAACTTGTTTTTATAAAAAATCTAAATTAAAAAAATAAAATTTGAAAGAAAGTAATCCGTGATGTGTTAGAATTCCAAACACAAAAACACGAGCAACATTACCAGGCTATGAGGTTACTTCATTCTTTGTACCAAATTATTATCATGAACAAATTGCTGTACCGGTCAATGTCCTTTGAACCAAACTATTCTTTTCTAAATTCCTTGAAGTCATTGGAAAGTCACATGACCTTTCTTTAAAATGAAGATTTATAATTGTTTCTCTGGAGACAATGGGATCTATGTGAAAATGTGAGGTGAAACAGCAGTGTGATTAAGAACTTAAATTTTTGGAGCCAAATAGACATTGATTCAAATCCAAGTACAAGTGAATTTGAAAAATTTCTTAAAATTTTTTTTGAAAAGAAGCCTAAAAATGAATGAATAAACACATTTTGATGAATACACACAATGGAATACTATGCAATGATAAAGAACAATGATGAATCCACAAAACATCTCTCTCACCACCTGGATGAATCTGGAGGACATATGCTGAGTGAAATAAGTCAATCAGAAAAGGACAAATATTGTATGAGGCCACTATTATAAAACCCCCCAAAAGAAGTGTGGGGAAGGGAAATCACTAACTAGATAGTAGACAAGTATGAAAGGAAAGAACACACAATATAGGGGAAGTCAGCACAACCTAACCAAGGCAAAGTCATAGAAGTTTCCTAGACGCATCCAAACACTTGAGGGATCAAGTTACTGGGGCTGAGGGCTGGAGACCACAGTTCATAGTTCATAAAGAAAGTGTGCTACATTCTACTTTGGTGAATAGTGTCTGGTGTCTTAAAAGCTTGCAAGCAGTCACCTAAGATAAATCCATTGTTCCCATCCCATCCACAGCAAAGAGGAATGAAGAAAACCAAAAACGCAGGGGAAATATTAGTCCAAAGGACTAATGGACAACATGAACCACAGCCTCCACCAGCCTGAGCCCAGAAGAACTAGATGGCACTCGGCTACCACCACCTATGGCTCTGACAGATATCATAATAGAGGGTCCCAGGCGGAGTGGGAGAAAAATGTAGAACAAAATTCAAATTCACAGAAAAAGACCAGACTTACTGGTCTGACAGGGACTGGAGGAGCCTCCAAAACTATGGTCTCCAGACAGTCTGCTAACTCAGGCCTAAAGGAAGCCACTCCCAAAGTCCAGCTTTCATCCAAAGAGTAGACAGGACTATACAACAAAGAATAATACATGTTAGTAATGTGCTTCTTAATTCAACCAAGTATATGAGAGCAAATGGGCAACACCTGCCCAAAAGCAAAGATGAGAAGGCAGGAAGGGACAGAAAAACTGGACGAATGGACACGGGGAACCTGGGGTGGAAAGGGAAAGGGAAAGAGTGCTGACACATTGTTGGGATTGCAACTAATGTCACAAAACAATTTGTGTATATATATATATATTAATAATTTTTACTGTGCTTTAAGTGAAAGCTTACAACTCAAGTCAGTCTGTCACATATAAGCTTATATACACCTTACTACATACTCCCATTTACTCTCCCCCTAATGAGTCAGCCCGCTCCCTCCTTCCAGTCTCTCCTTTCGTGACCGTTTTGCCAGTTTCTAACCCTCTCTACCCTCCCATCTCCCCTCCAGACAGGAGATGCCAACACAGTCTAAAGTGTCCACATGATACAAGTAGCTCACTCTTCATCAGCATCTCTGTCCTACCCACTGTCCAGTCCCTTCCATGTCTGGTGAGTAGTCTTTGGGAATGGTTCCTGTCCTGGGCCAACAGAAGGTTTGTAGACCATGACCACCAGGATTCTTCTAGTCTCAACCAGACCATTAAGTCTGGTCTTTTTATGAGAATTTGGGGTCTGCATCCCACTGTTCTCCTGCTCCCTCAGGGGTTCTCTGTTGTGCTCCCTGTTAGGGCAGTCATTGGTTGTGGCCGGGCACTATCTAGTTCTTCTGGTCTCAGGATGATGTAAGTCTCTAGTTCATGTGGCTCTTTCTGTCTCTTGGGCTCATAATTATCATGTGACCTTGGTGTTCATTTTCCTTTGACCCAGGTGGGTTGAGACTCATTGATGCATCTTAGATGGTCACTTGTTAGCATTTAAGACCCCAGATGCCACACTTCAAAGTGGGATGCAGAAGGTTTTCATAATAGAATTTATTTTGCCAATTGACTTAGAAGTCCCCTTAAGCCATAGTCCCCAAACCCCTGCCCTTGCTCCGCTGACCTTCGAAGCCTTCAGTTTATCCAGGAAAAGTCTTTGCTTTTGGTCCAGTCCAGCTGAGCTGACGTTCCCTGTATTGAGTGTTGTCCTTCCCTTCACCTAAAGTAGTTCTTATCTACTAACTAATCAGTAAATACTCCTCTCCCACCCTCCCTTCCTCCCGCCTCTTGTAACCACAAAAGAATGTGTTCTTCTGAGTTTATATTGTAAGATCTTATAATAGTGGTCTTATACAATATTTGTCCTTTTGCATCTGACTAATTTCTCTCAGTATAATGCCTTCCAGGTTCCTCCATGTTATGAAATGTTTCACAGATTCATCACTGCTCTTTATCAATGTGTAGTGTTCCACTGTGTGAATATACCATAATTTATTTAACCATTCATCTGTTTATGAACACCTTGGTTGCTTCCATCTTTTTGCTATTGTAAACAGTGCTGCAATAAACATGGGTGTGCATATATCTGTTTGTGTAAAGGCTCTTATTTCTCTAGGGTATATTCTGAGGACTGGGATTTCTATTTGTGTACATATTTTTGAATAAGAAAACTGATTTGCACTGTAAACTTTCACCTAAAACAATGAAATTAAAAAAAAAAATCAAACCTGGTGGGACCAAGATGGCTGACTAGGTAGAAGCTTCCACTGATCCTTCTGGCAACCAAGACTTGAAAAAACAAGTGAATCTATTACACACATAATAATCTACGAACACTGACCTTCAAACACAGAACTAAGGAGTTGACCTGAGTGACAGGGGAGTGAAAAGCTGCACATTAAAGCTGCAACCGCTTCTGGTGCCAGCGTCCTGGGCCCCAGGTTGAGCCCTTGTGGTTCTCTGGTGCCAGAGTGGTGGGCCTGATCACAGCTTACTGAGATGGGGCAAGTACAGGACGCAGCTCTAACCTGACGGAGTAAACTCTAGGGGGACCCTTCCAGCACACGCAGACTGCACCCTGACGTGGCTGACAGGAGAACGAAAAACCACGGGGAAGCACTGACTAGTTTCAGAGCCTGGAGTGAAGCGTCTGAGCCAGAATACCTTGGAGCTGGGCTTTGGGCTAAGCGCGGAGTAGCTGATCACAGCTTCCTGAGATGGTGAAAGCATGGGACACAACCCTAACCTTTGGGGGCAATCTCAGCCCAGCCAGCACACACAGGCTACATGCCCCTCTGGAATCTCAGATAGAACAGTCCTCACCAAACAAGATAAGTAACTATGTCTATATTGTCTACTCTCTCCTATCTATCTGATCCCTCCCCTCCCTGCCCCAGCCAGCTTCATTAACATTGGATTTCCTGGGCCAAGGAATGAAGTGCTCTGTGGTGGTTTTGTTTGTTTCTTTGTTCTTTTTCTAACCCATTGTCTTGGCCTGAGACAAGCAGCAATTAAGAGTCAGTGGGAAAAATCCTTCCCTGACTTCCCTCAACTGGAATAATAATCCAGCCAAGCATAAGAGATCCACAGTCTTTGGTTTTCATCCGTAAAGGGAACCAGGTGGCTATTATAATGCAAAGGCCATTCTGATAGAGATCTGACTGTAATCTTTTTAGCTGACCAGTGGAGAGGCAAGTTTTGGAGGTCTGATACTTTTCTACCTATTAAACAGAGGCCTCACTGATCCACAGAGGGGAACTGAGGGCTGAAGCTCCACCCAAACCACCTAGCCACCTGCTAAAGGGGCCTGAGGATAGTGATGCCAACCAATCTTTAGAGATACAAGCATTGGATGCCTAAGGTACAGCTGCAGAGCCCACACACCAGAGAGCTCGAGAGAATAGAGACACTCCTACTTCACTGGCACATGGGGGAAGGCCGTCAGCATCCTGCCCTCCTTGGACTGTGACCCCCTTCTGCTACTAGGATCTGGTGCATTCAACCATCACCACTACTCCTCTAAGTTAATAGGTGACAGCCTACACCACACACTAGGTGACCCACTAACAGGACACCTAAGCTGATTCTATTCAAGAATAGTGAAAGGACTCATAAGCTCATATATCTGGTAACAGCTCAAACCAGCTGGTAATAGGACATAAGGGATTCAAAGGCTACAACAATCAAGATAGCACAATCTAGTAGCCCATCTGGGTGTACTGAAACAAAACAAAACAAGAAGATAAGATTCAGTGGGCCAATATAAAATAAATCATTACAATATCTTATAGATGGCTCAGAGACAGCAGTCAATATCAAATCACATAAAGAAGCAGACCATGATTGCCTCTACAAACCCCCAAATCAAAGAATCAAAATCTTTCCCAAATGAACATACATTCCTGGAATTGCCAAATGTAAAATATAAAAAAACTAATATACAGAATGCTTCAAGACATCATGGATGACCTCAGAAATGAAATAAGGCAATCCACAGAAAAAGCCAAGGAACACACTGACAAAGGAGTTGAAGAAATCAAAAAGATTATTCAAGAACATAGTGAAAAAATTAATAAGCTGCAACAATCCATAGAGAGACAGCATTCAGAAATCCAAGATTAACAATAAAATTACAGAATTAGACAATTCAATAGGAAGTCAGAGGAGCAGAATCAAGCAATTGGAAGGCAGAGTGAGGGAGTTGGTGGATAAGGCAATTGACACCAATATAGTTGAAGAAAAATCAGGTAAAAGAATTAAAAAAAATGAAGGAACCCTAAGAATCATGTGGGACTCTATCACGAAGAATAACTTGTATGTGATTGGAGTTCCAGAACAGGGAGGGATAACAGAAAATACAGACAGAATAGTTGAAGATCTGTTGGCAGAAAACTTCCCTAGCATCATGAAAGATGAAAGGATATTTATCCAAGATGCTCATCGAACCCCATACAAGATAGATCCCAAAAGAAAATCACCAAGACATTTTATCACCAAACTTGCCAAAATCAAAGATAAAGAGAAAATTTTGAAAGCAGCCAGGGATAAATGAAAAGTCACGTACAAAGGAGAATCAATAAGTTCAGACTACTCGGCAGAAACCATGCAGTCAAGAAGGCAATGGGATGACATATATAGAGCACTGAAGTAGAAAAACTGCCACCCAAGAATCATATATCCAGCAAAACTCTCTCTCAATAAACAAAAAAATAATGAAACCCACTGCCGTCGAGTTGATTCCGACTTATGGCAACCCTGTAGGACGGAGTAGAACTACCCCATAGAGCTCCCAAGGAGTGCTTGGCAGATTTGAACTGCCAACGTGTTGGTTAGCAGCTGTAGCACTTAACCACTATGCCACCAAGGTTTCCTCTTTCTCAATATGAAGGTGAAATTAAGACACACATTTACAGATAAACACAAGATTAGAGTATTTGCAAAAACCAAAACAAAGCTACAAGAATTACTAAAGGAAATTCTTTGATCAGAAAATCAATAATATCAGCTACCAACACAACACAAGGTCACAGAACAGGACATCCTGATATCAACTCAGATAGGGAAATCAAAAAAACAAAATAACATTAATTAAAAAAAAAAATGCTCAAAACAGGGAATCATTGATGTCATTATGTAAAAGATTACAATAATCAAAAAAGTAGAACTAAATACAGGAGGCATAGATTGTCCATATGGAGAGGAAACCAAGGCAATATAGGATGACACAAGTTAGGTTTTTACTTAGAAAAATAAGGGTAAATATTAAGGTAACCACAAAGAGGTATAACAATTCCATACATCAAAAAAAAAACCAGGATAAACATAATGACTTAGCAAAAATAAACTCAACTACTATGAAAATGAGGAACACACAATTTACAAAGAAAAACTTCTCAGCACAAAAAAAGTAAGTAGAAAAATGAAATTGTCAACAACACACACAAAAAAGGCATCAAAATGACAGTGCTAAACTCATACTTATCTATAATTACACTGAATGTACATGGACTAAATGCACCAATAAAGAGACAGAGAGTCAGATCAAAGGAGAATGAAGAACACCAAGGACACAAGGTAATTATGAGCCCAAGAGACAGAAAGGTCCACATGAACCAGAGACTACATGATCCTGAGACCAGAAAAACTAGATGGTGCCTGGCTACAACTGATGACTGCCCTGACAGGGAATGCAAAAGAGAATCCCTGAGGGAGCAGGAGACCAGTGGGATGCAGACCCCAAATTCTTATAAAAAGATAAGGCTTAATGGTCTGACTGAGACTGGAAGTACCCCAGTGGTCATAGCCTCCACACATTCTGTTGGCCCAGGACAGGAACCATTCCCAAAGCCAACTCTTCCGACATGGATCGGACTGGACAGCAGGTTGGAAAGAGATGCTGGTGAGGAGTGAGCTTCTTGGATCAGGTGGACACTTGAGACTATGTTGGCAGCTCCTGTCTGGAGGGGAGATGAGAGGGTAGAGGGGGTTAGAAGCTGGCAAAATGGACACAAAAAGAGAGAGTGGAGGGAGATAGCGGGCTGCTTCATTAGGGGGAGAGTAATTGGGAGTATGTAGCAAGGTGTATATAAGTTTTTGTGTGAGAGACTGACTTGATTTGTAAATTTTCACTTAAAGCACAATAAAAATTATATTAAAAAAAGACAGAAAGTCGCAGACTGGATAAAAAAACATGATCCGTCTACATACTGCCTACAAGAGACACAGCTTAGACTTAGAGACACATATAAACTAAAACTCAAAGGATGGAAAAAAATATATCAAGCAAACAACAATCAAAAAAGAGAAGGAGTGGCAATATTAATTGCTGACGAAATAGACTTTAAAGTTAAATGCACCACAAGGGATAAAGAAGAACACTGCATAATGATTAAAGGGACAATTTATCAGGAAGATATAACCATATTAAATATTTATGCACCAATGACAGGGCTGCAAGATATATAAAACAAACTTTAACAGATTTGAAAAATGAGGTAGACGACTCCACAATTATAGTAGGAGATTTCAACACACCACTTTTGGTGAAGAATAGGACATCCAGTAAAAAGCTCAATAGAGACACGGAAGATCTAATTGCTACAGTCAACCAACTTGACCTCATAGACTTATACAGAACACTTCACCCAACAGCTGCAAAGTATATATATGTTTTCTAGTGCACATGGAACATTCTCTGGAATAGATCACATATTAGGTCATAAAACAAACCTTTGCAGAATCCAAAACATTGAAATATTAAAAAGCATATTTTCAGACCATAAAGCTATAAAAGTGGAAATCAATAACAGAAAAATCAGGGAAAAGAAATCAAACACTTGGAAACTGAACAATACCCTGCTCAAAAAAGACTGGGTTGTAGAAGACATTAAGGAGGGAATAAAGAAATAGATAGACTGCAACGAGACTGAAAACACTTCCTATCAGAACCTGTGGGACACAGCAAAAGCAATGATCCGGGGTCAATTTATTTCAATAAATACACACATACATAAAGAAGAAAGAGCCAAAATCAAAGAATTATCCCTACAACTTGAACAAGTAGAAAGAGAGCAACAAAAGAATCCATCAGGCACCAGAAGAAAACAAATAATAAAAATTAGAGCAGAATTAAATGAATTAGAGAACAGAAAAACAATTGAAGGCATTAACAAAGCCAAAAGCTGGTTCTTTGGAAAAAATTAACAAAATTGGTAAACCATTGGCCAGACTGACTAAAGAAATACAGGAAAGGAAACAAATAATGGGAATAAGAAATGCGATGGGCCATATCACAACAGACCCAACAGAAATGAAAAGAATCACTTCAGACTACTATGAAAAATTGTACTCTAACAAATTTGAAAACCTAGAAAATGGATGAATTCCTAGAAACACACTACCTACCTAAACTAACACAAATGGAGCTAGAACAACTAAATAGACCCATAACAAAATAAGAGATTGAAAAGGTAATCAAAAAACTCCCAATAAAAAAAACCCTGGCCCAGACGGCTTCACTGCAGAGCTCTACCAATCTTTCGGAGAAGAGTTAACACCACTACTACTAAAGGTATTTCAAAGCACAGAAAAGGATGGAATGCTACTAACACATTCTATGAAGCCAGCATATCCCTGATACCAAAATCAGCTAAAGAGATCAGAGAAAAAAGAAAATTACAGACCTATATCCCTCATGAACATAGATGCAAAATTGTCAACAAAATTCTAGCCAAAAGAATTCAACAACGTATCAGAAAATAATCCACCATGACCAAGTGGGATTTATACCAGGTATGCAAGGTTATGCAAGGTTGGTTCAATATTGGAAAAACAATTAATGTAATCCACCATATAAATAAAACAAAAGACAAAAACCACATGATCTTATCAATTGATGCAGAAAAGCCATCTGACAAAGTCCAACATGCATTCATGATAAAAACTCTCAGCAAAATACGAATAGAAGGAAAATTCCTCAACATAATAAAGGACATTTATACAAAGCCAACAGCCAATGTCATCCTAAATACAGTCTGAAAGCATTTCCCTTGAAAACTGGAACCAGACAAGAATGCTCCTTATCACCTCTCTTATTCAACATTGTGCTGGAGGTCCTAACCAGAGCAGTTAGGCTAGACAAAGAAATAAAGGACCTCCAGATTGGCAAGGAAGAAGTAAAATTATCTCTATTTGCAGATGACATGATCTTATACACAGAACACCCTAAGGAATCCTCAAGAAAACTACTGAAACTAATAGACAAGTTAAGCAGAGTATCAGATTACAAGATATACAAAAATCAGTAGGATTCCTCTACACCAACAAAAAGAACATAGAGGAGGAAATCACCAAATCAATACCATTCAAGCCCCCAAGAAGATAAAATACTTAGGAATAAATCTTATCAAAGATGTAAAAGACTTATACAAAGAAAACTACAAGATACTACTGCAAGAATCCAAAAGGGACCTACATTAAGTGGAAAAACATACCTTCTTCACGGATAGGAAGACTTAACATTGTAAAAATGTCTATTCTACCAAAAGCCATCTATATATACAATGCACTTCCGATCCAAATTCCAATGACATTTTTTAATGTGGTGGAGAAACAAATCACCAACTTCATATGGAATGGAAAGAAGCCCCAGATAACGAAAGCATTACTGAAAAAGAAGAACAAAGTGGGAGGCCTCACTTTACCTGATTTTAGAACCTATTATACAGCCGCAGTGCTCAAAACAGCCTGGTACTGGTACAACAACAGACACAGAGACCAATGGAACAGAACAGAGAATCCAGATATAAATCCATCCACATATGAGCATCTGATATTTGACAAAGGCCCAGTGTCAGTTAATTGAGGAAAACATAGTCTTTTTTGACAAATGGTGCTGGCATAACTGGATATCCATCTGCAAAAAAATGAAACAGGACCCATATCTCACACCATGCACAAAAACGAACTCAAAATGGATCAAAGACCTAAACATAAAGTCTAAAATGATAAAGATCATGGAAGAAAAAATAAGGACAACGTTAGGAGCCCTAATACAAGACATAAACAGAATACAAAACATTACTAAAAATGATGAAGAGAAACCAGATAACTGGGAGCTCCTAAAAATCAAACACCTATGCTTATCTAAAGATTTCACCAAAAGAGTAAAAAGACCACCTACAGACTGGGAAAAAATTTCAGCTACGACACCTCCGACCAGCGCCTGATCTCTAAAATTTACATGATTCACTAAAACTCAACCACAAAAAGACAAACAACCCAATTAAAAATTGGGCAAAGGATATGAACTGGCATTTCACCTAAGAAGACATTCAGGCATCTAACAGATATATGAGGAAATGCTCTCAATCATTAGCCATTAGAGAAATTCAAATTAAAACTACAATGAGATTCCATCTCACTTCAACAGGGCTGGCATTAAGCCAAAAAACACAAAATAATAAATGTTGGAGAGGCTGTGGAGAGACTGGAACATTTATACACTGCTGGTGGGAATGTAAAATGGTACAACCACTTTGGAAATTGTTTTGGCGTTTCCTTAAAGCTAGAAATAGAACTACTATGTGACCCAGCAATCCCACTCCTCGGAATATATCCTAGAGAAATAAGAGCCCTTACATGAACAGATATATGCACACCCATGTTTATTGCAGCATTGTTTACAATAGCAAAAAGATGGAAGCAACCAAGGTGCCCATCAACAGATGAATGGATAAATTATGGTATATTCACACAGTGGAACACTACATATCTATAAAGAACAGTGATGAATCTGTGAAACATTTCATAACATAGAGGAGCCTGGAAGGCATTATGCTGAGTGAAATTAGTCAGTTGCAAGAGGACAAATATTGTATAAGACCACTATTATAAGATCTTGAGAAATAGTTTAAACTGAGAAGTACACATTCTTTTGTGGTTATGAGAGGGGGAGGGAGGGAGGGTGGGAGGGCGTATTTACTAATTAGATAGTAGAGAAGAACTACTTTAGGTGAAGGGAAGGACAACACTCAATACAGGAGAGGTCAGCACAACTGGACTAAACCAAAAGCAAAGAAGTTTCCTGGATAAACTGAATGCTTCAAAGGTCAGCGAAGCAGGGGCAGGGGTTTGGGGACCATCGTTTCAGGGGACTTCTAAGTCAATTGGCAAAATAAAATCTATTAAGAAAACATTCTGCATCCCACTTTCAAGTGTGGTGTCTGAGGTCTTAAACGCTAGCAAGCGGCCATCTAAGATGCATCAATGAGTCTCAACCCACCTGGAGCAAAGGAGAATGAAGAACACCAAGGACACAAGGTAATTACAAGCCCGAGAGACAGAAAGGGCTACATGAACTAGAGACTATATCATCCTGAGACCAGAAGAACTAGATGGTGCCCAGCCACAACTGATGACTACCCTGACAGGGAACAAAACAGAGAATTCCTGAGGGAGCAGGAGAACAGTGGGATGCAGACCCCAAATTCTCATAAAAAGACCAGACTTAATGGTCTGACTGAGACTAGAAGGACCCCAGCGGTCATGGTCCCCAAACCTTCTGTAGGCCCAGGACAGGAACCATTCCCGAAGACAAGTCATCAGACATGGATTGGACTGGGCAACGGGTTGGAGAGAGATGCTGATGAGGAGTGAGCTACTTGCATCAGGTGGACACTTGAGACTATGTTGACATCTCCTGTCTGGAGGGGAGATGGGAGGGTAGAGTGGGTTAGAAGCTGGCAAAATGGTCACGAAAAGAGAGACTGGAAGGAGGGAGCAGTAATTGGGGGAGAGTAATTGGGAGTATGTATTAAGGTGTATATAAGTTTATAAGTGAGAGACTGACTTGATTTGTAAGCTTTCACTTAAAGTACAATAAAAATTATTTTGAAAAAAATTAAAAAAAAAAATCAAACCTGTTGCCATTGAGTTGATTTCAACACATGGTGAGCCCATGTGCTAAGAGTAAAACTGTTTCATAGGATTTTCTTGGCCGTAATCTTTACAGAAGCAGATCACCAGCCCTTTCTTCTGCAGCACTGCTGAGTGGGTTTGAACTGACAACCTTTAGATTACCATCTGAGCGCAAGCCATGTGTGCCATACAGGGCATACAGGGATCTTTAAATGGTTTAAGACTTGGTTTTTAAACTGGTGATAATAACTGTACCTCTCATAGAGAATGACTATGTGAATGAAAGGAAAAGACACCTATGAAGCACTAAGCATAGTTCCGGCATATGGCGAGCACTTAATTGATGGCAACACTCACTGCTTTTGTGATCACTGGGCCAGGTGAATCTGTTCATCGCCAGGTTGGGCTGCTGAATTTGGGTCCCCTGTTTCTATTGGAGCCCAAAAGCTAGTTCTTACCCCAGAAGTCATTAAAATCCTGGGTCTGTCCTTTACTTGCTGGTGTGACCTCAGCAAGGACTTTTAGCTTCTCTGATCCTCAGCTTCCCTATCTGAAATAGGCCTGCCTCATAGAGCTAATTCTAAACACTTTTATGGATTTGGGGAAGCAGTCTGTATGCTCTAGAGCATCGAGCATATGTAAGGGAAGGTGATGAAGAAAATAATATACATAACATTTACTGTTACTTTCCTGGACACTGTTTTAAGTGCTTTGCATGAAATTCTCACAGCAACCCTGTTGTCATTGTTAGCTGTTATCAAGTTGGTCCCCAATTCTTAGTGATCCCACGCACAATGGAAGAAACCTTGTCCGGTCCTGCGCCATCCCCATGATTGACTGTGGATCAAACTGCTGTGATCCAAGGGGTTTTCTCTGACTGATTTTCAGGAGTAGATTCCTAGGCCTTTCTTCCTAGTCTGTCTTAGTCTGAAAGCTCTGCTGCAACCTGTTCAGCATCATTGCAACACACAAGCCTCCACTGACAGACAGCTAGCCGGTGGCTGCGTATGAGGTACATTGGCTGTGAATCGAACCCAGGTCACCCACATGGAAGGTGAGATTTCTCCCACTGAACCACCAATGCCTCAGCAACCCTAAAAGGTAGGAATTATTAATATTCCCGTTTTACAGCTGAGGAAATCTGAAAAGACAGAAGAGGAGTGTCAGTTTTCCAGGTCACATAGACACGAAGTAGAAGAACCAGGAGGAAAGCCAGATTATCTGTCTTCAGAGACTGCACCCTTAACCACTACCCCTTACTTGGTTACAGAGCATCTTATCCAGAGAAGGAAAAACCAAAAAACAAACCATTTGCCATCCAGTCAATTCTAACTTGTGGTGACTCCATGTGTTGCTCCATAAGGTTTTCAAGGCTGTGACATTTTTTTCAAGGTACCTCTGGGAGGGCTTGAACCACCAACCTATTGGTTAGTAGTTGAGCTCTTAACTGTTTGTACCACCCAGGGACTCCAAGGGGAGGAAGAGGGAAGCCAATTATCCTGGAAATGTTGGCCAGCCCTCCATGGCAGCCCTTATACAAGCACAGGGCAAGCTTCATTACCTGGCAAGTATCCTTTCCAACTTCAGGGTTCCCAGCACATAGCATGTTTTCAGTGAGCATGGGAACACCCTGACATGCTTTTTCCATTGGACCAGCTGGAGGTTGACTTTCTGCAACACTGGCAGCACAGGTCCCATAGAAGAAGAAGTAGATGGGGAGAGGGTCCTGAGTCTAAAGTTGTTCCTCTGAGTTGAGGTTTAGCACCCACCCACAACACATCTTTCCACCTTGATGACAAGGGAACTGTCCTATGGCCCACAGAACAACTGATTTAGGACTGAGTTGGAAGAGAGATGTTTAGGAGACTCTCAAACCCACCATCTCTGAAGCCAGAGCGCCCTGAGGACCAGGTCCCTCCCTGCTCAGTCTCAGCCAGAGTACACTGTTTCCTGCCCTGCAGAGGGTACCAGCTTCAGATAGGGCCCTGAAACAGTATTTCATTCAAATCCATAAGAACGTAAGGGGAACCCACAACAGACAAGAGAAAAAGATGGATGTGATCCATGTCAGGGCCCTAGAGGGGTTCACTGCTTCTAGAGGAGGTAAGACCAACACCCAGAATGTTCACTCCCCAAAGACAGGGATGTTTTTCTCTTTATCACTGAAACACCAGTGCCCAGAAAATAGCCTAGAACATAGAAGAGGTTCAATGAATACATGCTGAATGAAATGTGAGGACTTCTAAGAAGGTAGTCCATTTTTGAAGCTCATTAAAAACTCAGGAATTTTAAAATGGCTCTCAGCTCTGGGTATCACTGAAATACTGCACAGTCCTTTGGTGCCTGCTTGGAAGAGCAGCAGTGAATTGGTTGTAGTTTTCCTGCCTTGTTTTATTTTGGGACAAGACACACCAACAACGAAGACAAAAGCTCTCAGTTTTGTGGTTTGACTAGGAAGGGGGAGTGAGTAGATTACAGGTTAACTCCATAAGGAAAAAAATATTATATTCTGTTTATCCCCTTTCCTTAGCCTGTATCTGTGGTTCTTAAACATTTTAGCCACAGAACCCTTTGCCAAAGAGAAGTAGAGCTGATGTCATCAATCAGAACAGAGCCACTCTGGTTGAAATTGATGTGGATTTCCCAGAGCCCAGTCCACTTTGTCACCCCTTTGCTCATCGAGATGTCCCTCAAAATTTCTCCAAGTCACTCACAGATCTCTGAAAACCTCTGCTTGGTTTACCTCTGAGGCTCTGTGTAGGGTTCATGATCCATAATATACACAGAAAACCTGGTTATAGAAGCCCAGGAACTATGCCCTCCCATGTGGGCTGAGGACAAGGCTTATGATGGGACCATAAGTATGAACACGAAGTCTCCAGATCTACCAAGCAAGTTTTCCAGGACCAGCAGAGCCTCCAAAATTTGGTTCCAATTTCAAGCAGCAGTGAATGGTGCCACCCCATTGGGTTGGGCTATAGCTATTCACCAGTTACACTCCATGCAGTCACCCAGCAGTTTTTCCATCTATTTTGGTGAACTGTGAAAAGCAGATGGGTGCTTTCTTGACATCCAAGTTTAATGGGAATTTTAGCAAAAGCAAAGCTATGTCATTATCCAAGGTCCAGAGGTCCTTGACGGTGAATAATTAGCCTGTCCACTTTCTCTTCATCACGTTCTTGATCTTTAAGTTGTTTTCACCATAGATGATCTCCAAATCAGATCTTACCTCAAAATTAAAAAAAAAAAAAAGACTAAAGAAAACCCAAGTTAAGTAGTGGAAGGGCAAAATGTGAGCTTTAAAAGAAAAAAACAATTCCTCCAGTCTAAGCCTGTGACCCTGAGAAGTGGGGAGGTGGAGGCATAAGGGCCATGTACTTGCCATGTGTGTGCCATTGTTGTATGCCATCAAGTTGATTCTGACTCATAGCAACCCTATAGGACGGAGTAGAGCTGCCCCACAGGATTGCCAAGGAGCAGCTGGTGGATTCTAACTGCTGACCTTTTGATTAGCAGCATGAGCTCATAACCACTTCACCACCAGGGCTGCCATGGAGCCAGGAAAATAGCCCTGAGGTCCAGTTCTACACTGTTGCTGTGCGACTCTTGGCCTGATGGCCTTGTGCTTGGGCATGAAGTTTCTATTCACTGAATCTCAGTTTCCTCACTTGAAAAAATTATCAACAATATCTGTGAAGCCATACTATGCACATGTAATAGAGGGACTTGACCTTGACTTGCAAGAAGTGCTGGACTGCCTATATAACAAACACCTGGGGAATTTCTTAAAAATACTGCTTTGTGATTTCTGATAGCACCTCAGTAGTTTCTGATATACGACCAGCCCTGTGCTCTGCCCTCAGTTCTAATTCCCTCTTGGATTCTTGACAGTGTAGTCACTGAGAATCCACTCTCTTTTTTAGTGACAGAAAATGCTTAGGAAAGGGCCAGAATCACATGTACTGCTTGGCAAGATGATAAGAAGTCCAAGGAACATTTGGATTTAAACACAGAACAATGTGTAAAACACAGAACAATGTGTAAAACATCCTAGGAAGAGAGCAGTTCACTTCACATGTTTAAAGTGTGAGATTCTGCTGCACAGGCCTGTATTTAACCTTCTAGTATTGTACAGTTGACAAAAGTTGAAGAAATCGAAGATTTTTACCAATTTCTGCGGTCTGAAATTGACCAAACATGCAACCAGGATGCATTAATTGGAATGCGAAAGTTAGAAACAAACAAGAAGAATCAGTAGCTGGAAAATGTGGCCTTGGTGATAGAAACAATGCCAGAGATAGAATGATTGAATTTTGCAAGACCAATGACTTCTTCATTGCAAACACCTTTTTTCACCAATACAAACAGTGACTATATGCATGGACCTCGTCAGATGGAATACACAGGAATCAAATCGACTAAATCTATGGAAAGATACAATGGAAAATCTCAATATCATCAGTCAGAACAAGGCCAGGGGCCGACTGAGGATCAGATCATCAATTACTCATATGCAAGTCCAAATTGAAACTGAAGAAAATTAGAACAAGTCCACGAGAGCCAAAGTACAACCTTGAGTATATCCCACCTGAGTCTAGAGACCATCTCAAGAATAGCTTTGGCTCACTGAACACTAATGGCCGAAGACCAGACAAGTCGTAGAATGATATTAAGGACATCATACATGAAGAAAGCAAGAGGTCATTAAAAAGACAGGCGGGAAAGAAAGACCTAAATGGATGTCAGAAGAGACTCTGGAATTTGTGCTTGAACTTTGAGTAGTTAAAGCAAAAAAAAAAAAAAAAAGATGAAGTAAAAGAGCTGAACGGAGGATTTCAAAGAGTGGCTAGAGAAGACAAAGTAAAGTATTACGATGACATGTGCAAAGACCTGGAGATAGAAAACCAAAAGAGAAGGACATGCTCACCATTTCTCAAGCTGAAAAAATGGAAGAAAAAAGTCAAGCCTCAAGTTACAATGCTAAAGGATTCAATGGGGAAAATATTAAACAAAGAAGGAAGCATCAAAAGAAGATGGAAGGAATACACAAAGAATTGGTCAGTGTTCAACTATTTCAGGAGGTAACATATGACCAGGAACCAGTGGTACTGAAGGATGAAGTCCAAGCTGCACCGAAGACACTGGCAAAAACCAAGGCT
This sequence comes from Loxodonta africana, assembly GCF_030014295.1. NCBI lineage: Eukaryota > Metazoa > Chordata > Mammalia > Proboscidea > Elephantidae > Loxodonta > Loxodonta africana. Next base: position 41,749,775 of record NC_087360.1, on the reverse strand, counting down.
CCTGGAATTGAAGGAATACCAATTGTGATGTTTCAACAAATGGATGCAGCACTACAAGTGCTTACTCGTCTATGCCAAGAAATTTGGAAGAGAGCTACCTGGCCAACCAACTGGAAGAGATCCACATTTGTGCCTATTCCCAAGATGGGTGATCCAACCAAATGAGGAAATTATCAAACAATATCATTAATATTATATGCAAGCAAAATTTTGCTAAAGATCATTCCAAAGTGGGTGCAGCAGTATGTTGACAGGGAACTTCCAGAAATTCAAGCCAAGTTTAGAAGAGGATATCATTGCTGACGTCAGATGGACCCTGGCTGAAAGCAGAGAATACAAGAAAGATGTTTACCTGTGTTTTATTAACTGTGCTAAAGCATTTGACTGTGTAGATCATAACAAATTATAGATAATATTGCAGAGAACGGGAATTCCAGAACACTTAATTGTGCTCATGAGGCATCTGTACATGGATCAAGAGGCAGTTGTTCAAACAGAACAAGGGGATACTGCATGGATTAAAGTCAGGAAAGGTGTGTGTCAGGGTTGTATGCTTCCACCATAGTTATTCAATTGGTATGCTAAGCAAATAATTCGAGGAGCTAGACCATATGATGAAGAACAGGGTGTCAGGATTGGAGGAAGACTCGTTAACAACCTGTGATATGCAGATGACACAACCTTACTTGCTGAAAGTGAAAAGGACTTAAAGCACTTACTAATGACGATCGAAGACCACAGCCTTCAGTATGGATTATGCCTCAACATAAAGAAAACAAAAATCCTCACAACTGGACCAATAAGCAACATCATGATAAATGGGGAAGAGATTGAGGTTGTCAAAGATTTCATTTTACTTAGACCCACAATGAACATCCATGGAAGCAGCAGTCAAAAAATCAAAAGATGCATTGCATTGGACAAACCGGCTGCAAAAAAAACCTCTTTGAAGTGTTGAAAAGCAAAGATGTCACCTTGAGGACTAAGGTGTGCCTGATCCAGGCCATGGCGTTTCCAATTGCCTCATGTACATGCGAAGACTGGACAGTGAAAATGGAAGACTGAAAAACTGACACCTTTGAACTGTGGTGTTGGCGAAGAATATTGAATATACCACGGACTGCCAAAATAATGAACAAATCTGTCTTGGAAGAAGTACAACCAGAATGCTCCTTAGAAGCAAGGATGGCGAGACTTCATCTCATGTACTTTGGACGTGTTATGAGGATTGATCAGTCCCTGGAGAAGGACATCATGCTTGGTAAAGTAGAGGGTCAGTGGAAAAGAGGAAGACTCTCAACAAGGTGGATTGACATGGTGGCTGCAACAATGGGCTCAAGCATAGCAACAATTGTGAGGATGGCGCAGGACTGGACAGTATTTCATTCTGCTGTGTGTAGGGTCACTATGAGTCAGAAATGACTCAATGGCACTGACAACAACAGTATTTTGTTCTACAGTTGAGAAACCTAGATTGTGGCCTCAAGAGAATGGTAGGCACCTGGGGCAAATACCAAAGCACACTGGTTAAAAAAAAAAAAAAAAAAAACTCTGCAATACTTACATATTTTTGTTCATGATGCAATGGGATGCAGTAAGAATCCACCACCCACTGAGTATAGACCCTCCACAGTGATGCTTCCCTTTTTTGAAGATGCTCACTTGCCATGGAAAATCTATAATGTCTGCAAGTTACCCACCAAGAATTTGAGAAGCTTCTGTCTTCACAGATTTAGTACTTATTCTCTGGCCACATGTTACTAAAAGAAGAGGAAGAGGGAAGGAAGGGCTGGGACTCAATAGTCAAGGATAGTTGGCTTGGAAGAAACCTAAAGTGCAGCTGAAATATTCTTCTCTTCCCCCAGCAGTAGCTTAGCCGGGTTAACACCAGATCCATCAAACAAAAATGATACCACCCCATGCCTGTCAAAGACCCCACACCTGTGGAGAGTGGGCTGATAGATAGTAACAACTCCTGCTTTTTCCAAAGCTTTGCTTCTTGGAAAAGACCCCCTTTGAGGACCTGTGGGGAGTGAGACTCACAACCACAGGCTTCGGGCTAGATCTTGTTATTACATCCAAATAAGTAGCCAGACCAAGACAAATGAGGAAATAAGGACTGGCAATCTACTTCAGAAAATTTGCCAATAAAAACTCTATGGATCACAATACTATCCAATGTAGTTCTAGATGATGAGCCCTCTAGATTGGGAGGCACTCAAAATACACAGTGACCACAACAATGGACTCAAACATACCAATAATGATGAAGATGGCGCAAGACCAGGCAATATTTCATTCTATTGTACATGGGCCACCATGAGTTGGTGCAAATTTGATGGCAATTAACAACAACAAAGGGAGCCAAGATGGGAATATCAATTTTTTTTTTTTTTTTAATTATGTCTCACTCTTCTCTGAAAATCAGGGGTTTGGTAAGGTGTCTTGGTAGACCATAAAATCTTTCTCTTCAGCGATGGACCTGTATTTCCACCTGGCCTCTCCACCTAGATGTCTGACAGACACAAAAACTTCTATAGAGCAAAGGGAAATTGATCAGTGCCCCCACCCCAACTGCTTTCTCTCCTGCATTTCCTATTGTAAGAATTGATACCACCTTTTTTTTTTTTCATCCAGTTTTAATTCTAAGCATCATTCCAATTGCACTTTGAGAGGAATAAAAATTTTGGCATTTCCTAAGTAACTGGATTTTTTTGAAAACTTTTGATATCTTTTCAGTGTTATTTGAGAAAGGAAAAAATAAGTATAATAAAATGTAAATAAACATTTTAGCACTTACTATTTGCCAGAGAATATTCTGTTTTATCTAAATGAGGTAATTTAATTCTCATATAAGCCCTATGAGATAAGTGAAATTACTATCATCCCATCTTAAAGGCAAGGCAACAGAGGCAAGTTTAAGGTTAGGGGATCTGGACTAAATCCAAGAACTAGTACACGCTTGAGATAAGATTGAATTTAGGAGGTCAGGCTCTAGAAGATGTTCTTACAATCACTGGGAAATCATCTTTTAAGTGTTAAAAATGCTTACATGGAAAAAAATACGATGAACTTTAAAAATTTTGGCAGAAAAGCATGAGAAGACGTATATATATATATTCAAACCATCACCACCACCACATATCACCCCACCACACATCCCGACACATTACCCCCCACCTCACATCCCAACTCCACACATTCTCTCACCACACATTCCCGCACCAAACATCCTTCTATCACACATCCCCAACCACACACCCGCAAACCATGCATCCCACCACCACACATCCCCATACCACATATTCTCTAACAAATGTCCCCAGTACACATTCTTTCATCGCACATCCCGAAACCACACATCCCATACACCACCACATCTTTCCACATCACACATCCTCACATCACACATCCCCCCACAAAATATTCCACCACCACAGTCCCACCGTTGCACATCTTCACACTATGCATCCCTTCACCACACATCTGCCCACCACACATCCCCACACCACACATTCCCTCACCACACATCCCACCATCACACATCCTCAAACCACACATCCCATCACTGCACCAAACACCTCAACACCACACAACTCCTCACCACACATGCCCATACCACACATCCTTCAGAAAACATATCCCCCAAATGTATCTTCAACAACATCTCTACACCATTCATCCCCACACCATCTTTTCCCTCACCACACATCTTACCACCACACATACCCCACACAAAACATCCCCACCTCACACATCTCCATACCACACATCACCACACCACATATCCCCAAACCACACATGCCCCCACTACACATCCTCCCACAACATATCCACAAACAACACATAGTACCACCACACATCCCCCTACCACACATTCCCCCACCACACATCAACCAACCACACTTCCCCACACCTCTACTAATCCCTGCACCATACATACCACCGCAACACATCCTACCACCACACCTTTCCACACCACATATTCCCACCACACATCTCCCCACCACACATATTCACACCACGCATTCCCACACAAAACTTCCCCTACTACATACCACACATCCCCATGCTACACATCCCCACACCACATTCCCCTCACCACACATGCCACCACAACACATCCCACCACAACACATCTTCACACAACCATCTTTACACCACACATCTCCTCTGTAACATGTACCCTCAACAAGTATCTCTCCAACACACATCACATGCCTTATGATAGACTCCCCTAGCAATATCTCCCCAACACACATTGCTACACCACACATTCCCTTACCACATATCTCCTCACCCTACGTTACACTGCCACATATCCCCATAACAAATATCCCCACCTCACACATCTCCACACCACCCATTCCCCCATAACATGTGCACTCAACAAATATCTTCCCAACACATATTCTTGTAATACTCATCCCCACACCACACATCACACCGCACATCCCCAAACACACATCACCCTTATGAGAGACACCTCTAGCAATACCTCCCCAACACACATTCTTACACCACATGTTTCCTCAACACACATCCCACCTGTACACATCCTCACACCAAACTTTCCACACCACACATTTCTACACCACACATTCCCACACAACACATCTCCACATCACACATCCGCTCACCACACATCCCACCATCGTACATCCCCACAACAAACATCCCCGTCACACACATCTCCACACCACACATTGTCACACCACACATCGCCACTCCACAAATCCCCCCACTACACATCTTCGCACCACACATCCCAACACCACACATATCCTCACCACCTATTTCCTCCATAACACATCCCTCCAACAATTATCTCCTTAGCACACATTCCTACACCACCCATTCCCACACCACCCATCCCTTTACCACACATCCCCACGGTAATATCCCCATATCACACATTCCCTCATCACATATCCCCATACCACACATTCCCATACCATACATCCCACCACACATCCCCCCATAAAATATTCCACCACCACGTAACTCCACACCACACATTCCCACACCAAACATTCCCACATCACACATTCCTACACCACACATCCCCTCATAACACATCCCTGCACCATAGACTCCCTCACCATACATCCCACCACCACATTTCCCCCCACCACCATCCTCCACATCAACACATCCCTCCACACCACACTCCCACACCACACATGCCAAGCCATACATTCTCACAGCACACATCACCACATCACACTTAACCTCACCACACATCCCCACACCATATATCCCTCCACACCACAGCCCCCCACACCACAAATCCTCACACAGCACGACTGTTCATCACACATCCACTAACCACATATCCTACACCACACATCCCCACACCACAGACCTTCCCATAACACATACCCCCAACACATATCCCCCCAGCAAACATTCCTACACCACACATCCTCACACCACACGTCCTCATACCACATCCCTCCACATCACACATCCCCACACCACTCATTACCATCACCAGCACCACTTATCACTTCCAGAAATGTTATCAACATCACTTCTACCATCACCAATCATTACCCTCTCTGCCACTGCCCTTTCTCTACCTTTAGATTTCTGTCCTTCAGTCTCCTGACCTTCTTTCTGCTCCCCAGAAGTGCCCGGTTCCTTCCTATTTTATGCATTTTCGCATGCTACTGTCTGGATAGTTGGTTTCCTCGCTGACTTGTCTCACTCCTCTTTCCCTGTTTAATTTCTGTGTATTCCTTACATGTTACCTCAAATCCTTTTAGAAATCTTCCTTGCCCTTCCAGATTACATCAAGTACCTTCATTATTATTTTCTTATTAGACTCTTTGCCATTCCCTCAGAAGCTAGCAACAGCTAGTAATTAAACACTCATAAGTGTACTTCCCCATTAGATTGTAATTTATATGAGGACGTAATTTTTATAAACCCATCACCCAGTTTAGAGCCTAGCGCATAGTAAGAACCTAATACATACTTGTTGAATAAATGGATGGATGGATGAACAAAGATCTTAACATCAATGGTAAAATTCCTTCACCTACAGACGACCTATGTAGATGGTTAGGGAACTGAGGAATCTCTGTTAAAAGTTGATATTTTGCCTCCACACCCTCAGAGAGAGCAACTCTTTGAATTCCTAAATCAGGAAGCCTGGGCTGGAATGACAGTAAGTGACCCATAGTGGTGTTGTCTCATTTGAATAGGTAGCTGCTGCCCAGGAATATCTCCCTCACCCCTATTGCTGACATGAACGAAGACATGTTTTGGTGTTCCAAGTTGCAAGGAACTTGTAGCTGGATCTCAGATAGAAATGTCTGATTATTTTAGGGCCATTAAGAAAATCACGTGGAGGTGGGGCCAAGATGGGGTGTAGTCAGATGCTTCCGGTGATCCCTCTTACGACAAAGGTCTGAAAAAACAAGTGAAATAATTATATATATGACAAGCCAGGAGCCCTGAGTATCAAAGGCTAAGTTAGGAACTCGGGTTAAGCAGCAGGTGAAGGAAGAGACAGTTCAGAAGCGGGGAGGAGTTGCTGGACCAGACTCAGCGGGATCCAGCATACTTCAGGCATGATCCCCTGGAGCCACCAAGGCAGGCCTGGCGGTACCATTCAGGATGTAGTTTCCTTGGGGAGTGATGGCAAGCTGTACAGTCTAGTCACACCTCCGGACCCAGAGAAGAACGGTGTTTTCAGCAAAAACTAAGTACTTGCGTTTATTTTACCATGCCCTCTGCCCTCAAGCCAGCTTCAGTGGCTGTCGATTTCCCTGGGCCTGCGATAGGTCTTGCTGAGTGCCCAGAGCCATTTTCCCAGCTTTGGAGAAGGAATAAATTAACAATTTGGGAAAAAGACAATCTGCCAACTCCACTAAGCTGGGGAGCTCAGGACAGAAGTGGCTCCTGTCCAGGCACAAATGGACTGTGGACTTTGAATACCTTTCAACCCTGCATGGACCTGTGTGGGCCCATTTTGGGAGATTAGGCCCTTGTTGGCAGACTGCAACCATGTATGTGCTTGAGATCTGACTTCAGCTGTTTCAACTGTGCAGTGGAGAGGTGGGTTTTTGATGTTTGACACTGCTTTGCCTATTAAACAAGGTCCTCACCTACCCACATCAGGGGTCTGACTACTGATGGCTGCACCCACACCACCTAGCCACTTTTGACAGGGGTCCAGGGATAAGTGGTGCCTCCCAGTCCTTAGAACCAAAAGTATTGGGTGCTCATGGTCCATCAACAGAAGCCACCCACCTGTGCACTCTAGGGAACAGGGATGTGCTTTCCTCACAGACACTCAGGGGATGGTGGTCAGCCCCCTCCCTACCTTCTTCAGAGTGTGACCCTCTGCTGCAACCAGATACCTGTGCCTACACCAATCACCCCACCCCTCTAAGACTGTAGGACAGAGCCTGTACCACACATTTGATGACCAAATACCTGGACACCTGAGCTGAATCCATACAAGAAAACTGGATGGACTGACCGATAAGCTCATTTACCTGAAAACAGCTCTAGCCAGCTGGTGACAGGATGTTAGAGCTTCAAAGGTGCAAATAATCAAACTAGCACATTTGAGCAGCCTATCTGAGCATATCAAAACAAAATAAAGCAAGAAGCTAGGATACAGTAAGCAAAGTTAAAAAAAAGTTAATACATTGAATAACTTATAGATTGCTCAGAGTCAACAGTCAAAATCAAATCACATAAAGAAGCATACAACGATCACTCCAATAAGCTCTCAAAACAAAGAATCAAGGAATCTTCCAGATGAAAATGTCTTCCTGAAATTACCAGAGGTAGCATACAAAAGATTAATATACAGAACTCTTGCAGAAACAAGGAAGGAGATCAGGCAAAATGCAGAAAAAGCCGAGGAACACAGATACAGCAGTTGAAGAAATTGAAAAGGTTATTCAAGAACATAATGAAAAATTTAATAGTTTGAGAGAATCCATAGAGAGACAGCAATCAAAAATTCGGAAGATTAACAATAAAATTACAGAATTAGACACCCCCCAAAAAAACCCCAGTGCCATCGAGTCGGTTCCGACTCATAGTGACCCTAGACAACTCAATAGAATTAGACAACTCAATAGAAAGTCAGAGGAGCAGAACTGAGGAACTGGAAGGCAGAATTAGTGAGATTGAAGGTAACACTTGGCACCAATATATTTGAAGAAAAATCAGATAAGAAAATTTTAAAAAAATGAAGAAATGCTAAGAATCATGTGGGATTCTCTCAATAGAAATAATCCATGAGTGATTGGAGTACCAGAACAGGGAAGGAAAACAGAAAATACAGAGAATTGTTTAAGATTTGTTGGCAGGAAACTTCCCTGATATTGTGAAAGATGAGAAGATATCTATACAAGAGGCTTATTGAACCCCACATGAGGCAGGTCTCAAAAGAAAGTCACCAAGACATATTAAAATCAAACTTGCCAAAACCAAAGATGAAGAGAGAATTTTAAAAGTGGCTGGGATAAACGAAAAGTCACCTACAAAGGAGAGTCAGTAAGAATAAGCTCGGATTACTCGGCAGAAACCATGCAGGCAAGAAGGCAATGGGATGACTTATTTAAAGCACTGAAGAGAAAAATTGCCAGCCAAAAATCATATGTGCAGGAAAAATGTCTCTAAAACGTGAAAGCGAAATTAGGACATTCCCATCAAGGGAATTTGTAAAAACCAAATGAAAACTATAGGCAATACTAAAGAGAGTTCTCTGGTTAGAAAATCAGTAATATCAGGTATCAACCCAAGACTAGAACACAGGACAGAGCAACCAAATATCAACCCAGATAGGGAAGTCACAAAAATAAATCAAGATTAAAAAAATGCTCAAAACAAGGAAACAGCAATGTCCTTCTGTAAGAGATAACAACAATAAAACTATACAGAGGGACTGAAAAATAATCACAGATCTTTCATATAGAGAGAAGTCAAGGTCATATAAAGAAATAAAAGTTAGGTTTAAATTTAGAAAAATACGGGTAAATATTAAGGTAACCACAAAGGACATGTTGAAATGACAGCACTAAACTCATACCTATCCATAATAATGCTGAGCTTAAATTCACTAAATACACAAATAAAGAGACAGAGAGTGACAGAATGGCTGAAAAAAAAAAATCATCTATATGGTGCCTACAAGAGACACAACTTAGACTTAGAGACACAAACAAACTAAAACTCAAAGGATGGAAAAATATATAACAAGCAAAGAACAATCAAAAAAGAGCAAGAGTGGCAATATTAATTTCTGACAAAATAGACTTTAAGTTAAATCCACCTCAAAGGATAAGGAAGGGCACTATGTAATGACTAAAGGGACAATATACCAGGAGGATGTAACCATATTAAATATTTATGCATTCAATGACCAGGCTGCAAGATACATAAAACAAACTCTAACAGCATTGAAAAGTGAGATAGACAGCGCCGCAATTAGAGTAGGAGATTCAACACACCACTTTCAGTGAAAGAAGCTCAATAAAGGCACGGAAGATCTAAATGCCACAATAAACCATCGACCTCATAGACACATACAGAACACTACACCCAACAGCAGCCAAGTATACTTTCTTTTCTAGTGCACGTGGAACATTCTCTAGAATAGACCACATATTAGGTCATAAAACAAGCCTTAGCAGAATCCAAAACATAGAAATATTACAACGCATCTTCTCTGACCATAAGGCCGTAAAAGTAGAAATCAATAACAGAAAAAGCAGGGAAAAGAAATCAAACACTTGGGAACTGAACAATGCCCTGCTAGAAAACAACTGGGTTATAGAAGACATTAAGGACAGAATAAAGAAATTCATAGAATCCAATGAGAATGAAAACACTTCCTATCAGAATCTTTGGGACACAGCAGAAGCAGTGCTCTGAGGTGAATTTATATCAGTAAATGCACACACACACAAAAGAAGGGCCAAAATCAAATAATTATCCCTATAACTTGAACAAATAGAAAGAGAGCAACAAAAGAAACCCGCAGGCACAAAGAAAAAGCAAATAATAAAAATTGGAGCAGAATTAAATGAAATAGAGAACAGAAAAACAATTGAGAGTTAACAAGACCAAAAGCTGGTTCTTTGAAAAAATTAACAAAATTGATAAACCCTTGTCCAAACTGACAAAAGAAAAATAGGAGAGGAAGCAAATGACCTGAATAAGAAATGAGATGGGTGATATTACAGCAGACCCAACTGAAATGAAAAGAATCATATATCAGATTACTATGAAAAATTGTACTCTAACAAATTTGAAAACCTAGAAGAAATGGACGAATTTCTAGGAACACATTACCTACCTAAACTAACACAAACAGAGGTAGAACAACTAAATAAACTCAAAACAAAAGAAGAGATTGAAAAGGTAATTTAAAAACTCTCAAGAACAACAACAAAAAAACCCTGGCCCTGACGTCTTCACTGCAGAGTTTTACCAAAGTTTCAGAAAAGCATTAACACCACTACTACTAAAGGTATTTCAGAGCGTGGAAAATGATACAATACTCCCAAACTCATTGTATGAAGCCAGCATATGCCTGATACCAAAACCTGGTAAAGACACCACAGAAAAAGAAAATTACAGACCTATGTCCCTCATGAACTTACATACAAAAATTCCCAACAAAATTCTAGCCAGTAAAATTCAACAACATATCAAAAAAAAAAAATTCACCTTGATCAAGTGGGATTCACACTAGGTATGCAGGGATGGTTCAACATTAGGAAAAAAAAAAAATCAATGTAATCCATCATATAATTAAAACAAAAGACAGGAACCACATGACCTTATAAATTGATGCAGAAAAAGCATTTGACAAAGCTCAACACCCATTCATGATAAAAACTCTCAGCAAAATAGGAACAGAAGAAAACTTCTTCAACACAATAAAGGGCATTTATAGGAAGTCAATGGCCAACATCATCCTAAATGGAGAGAGTCTTAAAGCATTCCCCTTGAGATCAGGAACCAGAGAAGGATGCCCTTTATCACCACACTTACTCAACACTGTGCCGGAGGTCCTAGAGAGAGCAATTAGGCTAGATAAAGAAATTAAGGGCATCCAGATTGGCAAGGAAGAAGTGAAAGTATCTCTGTTCGCAGATGAGATGATCTTATACGCAGAAAATCCTCAAGAAAACTACTGAAACTAATAGAAGAGTTCAGCAGAGTATCAGGATACAAGATAAACAAAAATCAGTTGGATTCCTCTACACCAACACAAAGTAAAAAAGAACATCAAAGAGGAAATCATCAAATCAATACCATTTACAGTAGCCACAAAGAAATACTTAGAAATAAATCTAACCAGAGACATAAAAGACCTATACAAAGAAAACTACAAGACACTACTGCAAGAAACCAAGACACCTGCTTAAGTGGGAAAACATACCTTGCTCATGGATAGGAGGATGTAACATTGTAAAAATGGCTATTCTACCAAAAGCGATCTATAGATACAATGCAATTCTGACCCAAATTCCAAAGACAATTTTTGAGATGGCAAAACAAATCACCAATTTCATATGGAAGGGAAAGAGGCTCGCATAAGTAAAGCATTACTGAAAAAGAGGAACAAAGTGGGAGCCCTTACTCTACCTGATTTTAGAACCTATTATACCGCCACAGTAGTCAAAACAGCCTAGTACTGGTACAACGACAGGTACATAGACCAAAGGAACAGAATTGAGAATCAAGCTGGTATTTGACAAATGCCCAAAGTCGGTTAAATGCGGGAAAAGACAGTCTCTTTAACAAACGGTGCTGGCATAACTGGATGCGCATCTGCAAAAAATGAAACAAGACTCATACATCCCACCACGCACAAAAACGAACTCAAAATGGATCAAAGACCTAAATATAAAATCTAAAACGATAAAGACCATGGAAGAAAATATAGGGACAATGCTAGGAGCCCTAATACGTGGCATAAACAGTATACAAACATTACTAACAATGTGCAAACATCAGGAGAGAAACTAGATAACTGGGATCTCCTAAAAATCAAACACCTATGCTCATCCAAAGACTTCACCAAAAAAGCAAAAAGATTACCTGCAGACTGGGAAAAATTTTTAACTATGACATTTCTGATCACCATCTGATCTCTAAGATCTACGTGACAGTGCAAAAACTCAATTACCAAAAGACAAATAACTCAATTGAAAAATGGGCAAAGGATATGAATAGGCACTTCACTAAAGAAGACATTCAGGTACCTATCAGATACATGAGGAAATGCTTACGATTATTAGCCATTAGAGAAATGGAAATCAAACTACAACGAGATTACATTTCACTCCAACAAGGCTGGCATTAAGCCAAAAAACACAAAATAATAAATGTTGGAGAGGTTGTGGAGAGACTGGAACACTTATACACTGCTAGTGGGAATGAAAAATGGTACAACCAATTTGGAAATCGATTTGACCCTTCCTTAAAAAGCTAGAAATAGAACTACCATACGATCCAGCAATCCCGCTCCTTGGAATATACCCTACAGAAATAAGAGCCTGTACACGAACAGATAAATGCACACTCGTGTTCATTGCAGCACTGTTTACAATAGCAAAAAGATGGAAACAACCAAGGTGCCCATCAACAGATGAATGGATGAATAAATTATGGTATATTCACACAACAGAATACCACGCATCGATAAAGAACAGTGAGGAATCTGTGAAACATTTTGTAACCTGGAGGAACCAGAAGGCATTATGCTGAGTGAAATTAGTCAGTTGCAAAAGGACAAATATGAGGACACTATTATAAGAACTAGAGAAATAGTTTAAACAGAGAAGTAAATATTCATTGATGGTTAGAAGAGTGGGGAGGGTGGGAAGGAGGGGGTACTCAGTAATTAGATAGTAGACAAGAACTATTTTAGGTGGAGGGAAAGACAACACACAGTACAGGAGAGGTCAACACAACTGGACTAAACCAAAAGCAAAGAAATTTCCTGAATAAACTGAATGCTTCAAAGGCCAGCATAGCAGGGGCGGGGGGTTGGGGACCATGATTTCAGGGGACATCTAGGTCAATTGGTATAATAAAATCTGTTAAGAAAACATTCTGAATCCCACTTTGGAGAGTGGCATCTGAGCTCTTAAATGCTAGGAAGTGACCATCTAAGATTGGTCTTCGCCCACCTGGGGCAAAGGTGAATGATGAACACCAAAGACACAAGGTGATTATGAGCCCAAGAGACAGAAAGGGCCACGTAAACCAGAGACTACAACATCCTGAGACTAGAAGAACTAGAATGGTGCCCGGCTACAATGGACGACTGCCCTGACAGGGAACACAACAGAGAACCTCTGAGGGAGCAAGAGAGCAGTGGGATGCAGACCCCACATTCTCGTAAAAAGACCAGACTTAATAGTCTGACTCAGACTTAAAGGACCCTGGAAGTCATGGTCCCCAGACCTTCTGTTAGTCCTAGACAGAAACCATTCCCAAAGCCAACTCTTCAGACAGGATTGGACTGGACTATGGGATAGAAGATGATACTGGTGAGGAGTGAGCTTCTTGGACCAAGTAGACACATGAGACTATGTGGGTATCTCCTGTTTGTAGGGGAGATGAGAAGGCAGAGGGGGCCAGAAGCTGGCTGAATGGACATGAAAATAGAGGGTGGAGAGAAGGAGTGATGTCTCATTAGGGGGAGAGATACTAGGAGTACATAACAAGGTGTATATGAATTTGTGTATGCGAGACTGACTTGATTTGTAAACTTTCACTTAAAGCACAATAAAAATAAAAATAAAACTCTTAGAAACATCCCAACAGAATAAGTGAAAAACAGAAGAGATATCAGGCAGTTTGTATTATTGTGGGAAGAGCTTTATTAGAACAAGCATTTACTATACTTCTTATAAGCATAAGCAAAGCATTAGAATTCATCAACCTAACTCATATCTCTTCTCTCTCAGGAGGGTCCTCCTTACCTCTATGTTTTGGAAACAACATTCATGTAGGATAAGTAGAACAAAGAGTTTCACTGAACAGTTTATTGCAGCTATACGTGTTTGCAGACTTTTAGGAACTGGAGGGCTTGGTAGATAGAGAATTTCCAACATGACCCACAGTCTCACCCATTTTAACTACTTAGCTTCAGTGGTAAGCTCCAGAGCTCTAGCAGGGGAACACAGCATATACATTGCCTTCATTCAGACCCCACATAACCCACAAATCTCCCAGCATTTCCTCATTATAATTTATTAGCAGATGAATTCACATTTTTATCAAAATGCTGTTGCATGATAACACACGTCCACACAAAGCCAGTACACACATGTTTATTGTAGCTTTAACCATAATTGCTAAAAACTACTAACAACCCAATGTCATCTATCAGGTGAATAAATAAATTAACTGTGGTACAGCCATATAACAGAATACTATTTGCAAAAAATAAAAGAACAAACTATTGATACATGGAACAGCATGAATCTCAAATGCATTATGTTAAGTGAGAAAGTCAGCCTCAAATAGCTGCATAACTGTATAAAATTCTGGAAAAGACAAAACTACTTGAATAGAGAATAAGTCAGTGGTTGTCAGCAGTTGGGGATAAGGGGATTGACTGCAAAGGAACACAAGAGAGCTTTTCACGGTGATGGAAAAAGTCTATGCCTTGATTGTGGTTGTGGTTACTCAGTCATTTGCATTTGTCAAAATTCATACAATCATATACTTTAAAAAAATTAATTTACTGTATATAAATTATACCTAAAAAACTCTCCAGACTTTGAAAAATGCTTTGCACTTTGTACACTTCAAAATGCCACTGACATGAACCACAAAAGAATTGCCCAATTTCTTGAACGCATTTTTGCTGTAATCTTGCAGTAAAAAAAAAAAAAAAAAAAAAACTCCCGTGCCCCCGAGTGCACAGTACCCATCGGGTTTCTTCCTCCGGTAGTGCTGGCGGTAGTCTTCCGCTTAGCAGAAGGTCTGCCCGTCTAGGACGTCGGTGGTGATTGTACCATAATCACTCTGGGAGAGGGCCTGTGCAGAGAGTGAAGCCCTTAGGATCTCTGCTGAACAAAGATCATCAGGACTAGCTGGGGATGGTAATGGGGGTGGGGTTTTCAGTGAAGCAGACACAGGTGGCTTAGGTGGGTAGTTCAGGACTGCACTCTGCCAATTGCCAGCTGTGTAGCTCTGGGCAAGCCGCTTACCTCCCTGTGCTTCAGTTTACTGGGATTTGCCATCAGGATTTGTGACGCTCTAACTTAGGCTCTATCCACTACACCGATGCTGCCTCATTTGCGTGTTTGGACCCTGTCAGTCTGTTTGAAACCAGCCCCCATGGTCTCCCAGAGGAAACAGCAGATACGTGTGGCTCCCTGGCTGTCCTTGAGAGAAGAACAAGCATCCTCAGAGGGGGCCCAAACAGGGCTGCAGTGGAAGGAAATGGAATGGCACTATGGGCCAGGCACCAGGCAAGAAGGGCTGCCGCCCAGCCCAGCTCTGCTGCCCTCTGCCTGCCAGCCCAGGAAGAGACCCTGGTCCACTCACAGGTCAGCACTCCCAGAGCTGGATAGAGGACTCCCACAATCACTATGGTTCTGGGGAGCAGGAACCTGGGTAGGAACTCCTGAAGAGAAGAGGTCGTTTGGGGATTGTGCATGGCCACTCAGGGCTGGGGAGAATGGGGAATCAGGTCATGGGAGGACACGCCCTAAGGGCCTGTGTCAGCTCATCATCACCCTCTCTGACCTAGTTTAAGTCCTGATGGTCTGGTGGCATCTGCTGCAAGGGAAAGAAGTAGAACACATAAACACAAGTGGGGGAGGAGAGCAGAGCTATCTGGGGCAGGAGACAGACTAAGAAATAGAAGTTGTTTCCCCTATGGATTTTAGCCTGTTTCTTTTCCATTTTGGATTTCTGCTGTGCCCTAGTTTCTTTCCTGTACAAGGCCAGTTGGGATACTGAGTGCAATGAAACAGAGACTCAACTTCAGATTTAGCAATTCTGTTCTGGACAGGGGCAATGTAGGGGTCCTGAATTTCTGTTTTCAAGTATGTCTGTCTTGTCTGTTCGCTGACAGCCTGTTGATCTCTTTGAGAAGAAGTCCTCAAATCTGCCAGAATGGTGGATCCAGGTCTTTGTGCTCAGCATTATCCACTGCCTTAATTTTGCTGAGCCATGACTTTCTGAATTTCCATCCAGCACCCTGGGATAAAATTAAGGAGACCGGTGGTTCACAAACCACCAGGACAATGTTGTTAAGGAAGATGATCTTGAAAGTATCAATGAGGGAGAATCCCAGAAGGAAATATAATTCCCCTCAGAAAGCTCAAATGAAGATACCTTAATAAAGGGACTATTAGAGTTGTAAGCATTGTAAAGGGAGCCGACAAAGGAGAATAAGGTATCCAGAGACTAGCAACAGGGAAAAGGAAACCACAGGGGCAAGGAGAGAAAATACTCTTACTGGAATCCAGTGGGAGCTGCAGCCCTGGAGGAGGGCCTACCGTGCAGGAACTAAATCAAGGAGCGGCAGAGCTGCGGGTAGAACCATGACTTAATGGGAAAGGAGCAGGGAAGAAATACCCTGAACCCTCTCATTTCCTGCCCTTTACCTTTTTTTGTCATACCTTCCATTTACTGAGGATGAGTTAAGGGGCATAGGATCCCAGGTGATTCAGTCTGGGGGTCAGCCTACCAGGACACAGAGAAGGGCAGCAAATGTCTAGTGGGGAGGGGCAAATGGAAAAGAACTGCTCAGAATCATCTAGTGCTTTCTCACAGAGGTTAGAATGAAAAATATGAACCATTCTGATTTTAGGGCTGATAAAAAAAAAAATCAAGGTAATCTTATCATGTACAATTTGTTGTGCTCACTACTTTACAGGTGTTATCTTATTTAGTTCCCTCAGCAACCATATGAGGGGATAACTCTTTATTTTGCACATATAATAGGTTAATATGCTGGGTATTGCATGTTGATATTTAAGATCATTTCTGTTTTTCTAAATTCCAAATTTCTTAATTCCCCCAGGTATTATAGAGGCTACGTTTGAAAACTACATTTCTCAGAACCCTAGCAGGTTCCCAATTCAGATTTTCCCCCAAGTTTTAGGAAGCAGAGGAAAAGGAGAAACCATTATTTTCCCATGGCAGTTGTGTGCAGACATGCAGATGTCAGCAAATGGCAGCTGTGAGGTTTTGCCATTAACTTTGGGTATCCTCCTACAAATCATCAACATTGATGCTACAAACAATAATAAGATTATTATCAGTGGTTTCCTATGATTCCTGCATTTTACCGAGTTCTTGAAGGCAAGCAACTGTTTCCTGACCTTTGCACTCAAGCTCTTTTGACAGTTCTATAAGCATGTATTTCTATGTATTAAATCCCTTTCTACTTCAAATATGTAGGGTGTTTTCTATTTTCTTGACAGAATCCTGACTGATACATATTTGGTACTGGAAGTAGTTCAGAAAATGCAACAGCAGAGATGTATTGTGGGCAAGTAAGGTCCTACTTTGTTGTAAGTTCTGGTTTGGTCTGAAGGCAATAATGATCTCACTACTTGTGGAAAAATGAGATTCTAGTAGTGTGCAGTAGGCAATGTCAAAACAGTTACTCAAATTATTACCTGTAGTTTCTGAAACCAATTATCTATTAAAAGAGAGCACGTGGCTTTTACAGTAGAATTCTCTGGTGGAAGAGATGAATACAAGGGCTACAGTTATCAAATGTAATGGAAATTTTACAGAAATACTTCCCCCGCCAGACAATTTCCAGGCTTTCAAATTTCAACTAAAAGGCATGATTAAACAGCCTGAGAACTTGCACAACTGCCCTAACAGTCTCTTATCTACTGTATCAAAAAATTACACCCAGAGTTTGATCCTGCAGGTGGCAAAATTACAACATAACTTGAAGTCACAACCTCTTTAGTTTCTTATATGAAAGTTAAGGTATGTGTTGTAAGGCTTAGAAGCTGTAACTGGGGCTACCACTTGATAAAATGTATAGTTGTCCATCATCATCTGTCATAATTCATCTGGATTTTTGCAGGGACTATACCAATGAATTAAATGGGGATATGATGTGAATCACCACCCCTTACATCCTTTAAGTCTTTGATGGTAGAACTAACACTGGCAATTCAACCCAAGACTCAATGTTGCTTCTGATTAACTATTTTAGTGGATATTGTGATGTGGTGCTCAGAGTACCCCTTCATAATCTCTCTGGCTTATTTCCTGTCAACTGCCTTTGGGAATTGCCTTGGTTGAAGAGAGCCTCCTTGCCCAAGTTCATGGCTACTTTCCCAGGGAATTCCACATTGAATGACTGACCAATGTGAGAAGTAGCAAATTCTGGCCCTCCAACCCCAATTTGGGATAACATTGAAGGGCCATCCTAGCGTCAGAGTACCCTGTGGGTTTGGCTGAGGCCTTGATGGAAACTACATCATAGCCCAACTTTTCCCTTTGTCCAATCCTGCTTCTTTTCTTACACAGATGTCCATCCTGACAGCACTCTAATAAATGTGCTACAGACTAATCTGTCTCAGAATTTGCTTCTTGGGAAACCCAAACTATTACAACTATCTTGGCCAGTTGAGGCATTTTCAGGACCTTCCCACTATAACGGATCTTACCCCATAGGTCAGAGAATGCATGTGAGGGGTCTACTGACTGTTAAGTATAATCATCCTTGTGTGTACCCAGGAACAGGAAAATGACCACAGGTTGGGTCCATAAACCCACTGTGCCCACAGTGAGTCATACTTGGGTCAGAACTCTAGTAGAGCTCCATAATAACATTTAGGGAAACTCTGGTGGCATAGTGGTTATGTGCTATGACTGCTAACCAAAAGGTCAGCAGTTCAAATCCACCAGGTGCTCCTTGGAAACTCTGTGAGACAGTTCTACTCTGTCCTACAGGGTCGCTATGTGTTGGAATCGACTCAACAGCAACAGGTTTGGTTTTTTTTTTTGGTGTTTTAGTATCGATATCAGCTCAGGTTACTTATCCAGGAGCCCTCAAAGATCTGAGTATTTCATTTTCCCCAATGTAAAGCTACTCTGGTAAATGGCAAGGATGCTAGTGCAGGAAAGAATGAAGAATGGGGCCAGTAATTCAATCTGCCACGGGAAACATGACAGGAAATAAAACGGTTGAGGGTTGGGGAAAAGCTACTTTAGACCTGGTAGTCAGAGAGAGTCTTTCTGAGGACATGATGTTTGGAACTAGACCTGGTTAATTAGTAGGAGTTAGCCTAAGGAAGATTGGTGAAAACAGTAGTTCAGGCAAAGGAAGAACATATGGGAAAGGCTTTGAGGGCTGAAAAGAATTTGGCACATTGAAAGAATGGAAAGAAGATCAGTGTGGTAGAGAGAAACCGAGGTGTGAGAGATGGGGATTCGTGGGAGAGATCAGAAATATCTAGAGTCATTGTCAGGTGATTTGAATGTTTTTAAGTTCAGAATTTCACAAGCCTCTGAATAATGTGTATATTACAGAATATATCTGGGCAAATATCCTTTGAAAATTTAAAGCAATATCTATCACTTCTTTTAATGATGTAACAAAGTATGAACAAACCTCTATGTAGAGGGATGTTTTCACTCCTTGTTTACAGCTTTTAAGAAACTTTAATGTTCCTTTTGGGGTCCTCTTGATGTCAGAGCCCTGACTAATGCTCATTTCCACATCCCACTCATCCTATAAGCCCAGACTTCAGGAAGGTCTTCTGTCCCTCCCGGCTACTTCTGCTTTAAAGTGGGGTTATTTGTATACATGTAGCACAACCGAGCTTATAGAGGAACTAGAGCTCTCTATGTCTCATGAAGGAGGATGCAAGGTATCCTGGGAAGTAACCTATAAGGACAATTTTTAGTTCGATCAGGAGGGGATTCTCTAGAAAGCACTCCTCCACCCACCCAAGTGCCATAGAAAAGGGAAAAATAAAATCATAGAAGAAGCACAAGAGAAAGTATGGTTCCCCTCATACTTTACCCCTCTTAAAATAATAAAACAGTGACTCTTAAATGAAAGTGTAGCAAGTGACAGCCTTCAGCTCCCAGACATCTTCAAAATTGCCTTGACTAGAAAGAATTGCCCTGCCCAAGGCCATATCCCTTTTCCAGGACAATCTGCAACCAATGGTCGATAAAGGAGTTCAAAGACCCAGCCACACTGAGCTAACTCTGGACAACTCTGAAGGCCATCTCAGCATCAGAGTTGCCTGTGGAATCAGTTGAGGCCCTAACTGAGACTACATCACAGCCCCGTCGGGTCCTGCTTCTTTCCTTCCCATAGGTGGTAATCCCATGAACCTACTGTATGCTAATCTTTGTCTCAGAGTCTTCTCCTGAAGGAAGCTGTAAGTAAGCATCAGAATTACCTAGGAGACTTCAGCTTCTGACCAAGATGCAGTAATAGAGACCAAATTTACCTGCCTGCCTAAAACAACAAAAACAGAAAAATAATAAATTTAAGAGGCAATAAAGGACAGTGATCACTGAGAGATGACAAAGCGAGCCCATCAATTGCCCCAACTTACCATCTTGAGTTTTAATGTGGCAGAGCAGGGAATAGTAACCTAAGTAGAGCCCAATGGACTCTCTAAATTGAGAAGATGAAGCTGATAGTCTGAAGAAACTGAACAGATAAAGAACTGGTAGTCTGAACAGATAAAGTTCACAGAACAGTTTACCAGAGAGGAGAGAGCTGCGTGGATAGTGAAACCCTGGAGATCTTCAGAGGGTGTCTCTTAAGCATTCAGATGAGTACCGATCATATGAATGTGTGGCAACTATTCAAGGATAGAGAAAAAACGGTCAGAAAAGATTATACGTGCCTCTTCACATCAACCAGACTAGAAAACCCATGATTCTTGGGTGTTGGGTAGATTATTCAGAAAAGTCTTGCCTCAGTAGTGAAGAATAATTAGGTGTGGATTAAATGCTGCTCTGGTCATATAACTGCATCCCAGGATCAAAAATATTTACAGGAATAAAAAACAACCGGCACACAGCAAGGTAAAATTCACAATTTATGTTATAATCAAAGGTTATCAGGCATGCAAAGAAGAAGGAAATAAGACCCATAATCAGGAGAAAACTCAACCAATCAAAGCTGACTTAGAACTGACATAGATGTTAGAATTAGCAGAAAACAACATTAAATCGATTATAAGTGTATTACGTGTGTTCCAAAAGTTAAGTAGAGACGTGGACAATGTAAAAGAGATGCAAATCAGATTTCTAGAGAAGAAAACCATGTCTGAGATGAAAAGTACAATGTATGGGATTAACAGTATATTAGCCATTGTGCCTGGCACAGTAGACCATACGGTTGGCCAATTCAAAATGGCCAATACCAGTCCATTTCAGCTCACTAATGCCTAGGATATCAATGTTTATGCATTCCATTTCATTTTTGATGATTTCCAACTTTCTGAGATTAATACTTCGTATGGTCCACGTTCCAATTGTTAATGGATGTTTGCAGCTGTTTCTTATCATTTTGAGTTGTGCCACATCAGCAAATCAAGATACTGAAAGTTTGACTCCAGCCAAGTCATAAAGGTCGACTCTACTTTGAGGATGCAGCTCTTCCCCAGTCATCTTTTGAGTACCTTCCAACCCGAGGGACTCATCTTCTGGTACTATATCAAACAATGTTCCACTGCTATTCATAAGGTTTTCATTGGCTAGTTCTTTTCAAAAGTAGACCACAGGTCCTTCTTCTTAGTCTGTCTTAGTCTGGAAGCTCAGCTGAAACCTGTCTGCTATGGGTGACCCTGCTGGTATTTGAATATCAGTGGCATATCTTCCAGCATCACACAAGCCCCCACAGTACAACAAACTTACAGACACATAGGGGTCTACATACAGTCTGCATATGGTCTAATATGCCCGGAATCACAACTTGAAGAGGAATGGCATTGCATTCATTGTCAAAAAGAACCTTTCAAGATCTGTCCTGAAGTACAACTTTGTCAGTGATTAGGTTAATATCCATACACCTAGAAGGAAGACGAGTTAATGTGACTGCTATTCAAATTTATGCACCAACCACTAAAGCCAAAGATGAAGAAATTGAAGATTTTTATCACCTTCTGCAGTCTGAAATTAACCAAACATGCAATCAGGATGCATTGATAATTACTGGTGATTGGAATGCACAAGTTGGAAAAGGATCAGTAGCTGGAAAATATGGCCTTGGGGTTAGAAAAAATGACAGAGATCTTGACAGAATTTTGCAAGACCAACAACTTCTTTATCACAAACATCTTTTTTCAACAACATAAACAGTGACTGTACACATGAAATTCACCAGGTGGAATACACAAGAATCAAATTGACTACATCTGTGGAACCAGACCATGGAAAAGCTTATTATCAGTCAGGACAAGACCAGGAGCCAACTGTGGAACAGACCATCAACTGATCATATGAAAGTTCAAGTTGAAACTGAAAAAATTAGACAAGTCCACAAGAACCAAGGTACAACCTTGAGTGCATCCCACCTGAATTTAGAGGCCATCTCAAGAATAGATTTGATACGTTGAACACTAATAACCAAAGACCAGATGAGTTACGTAATGACATCAAGGACATCATACATGAAGAAAGCAAGAGATCATTAAAAAGACAGGAAAGAAAGAAAAGACCAAAGTGGATGTCAGAAGAGACTCTGAAACTTACTCTTGAACTTTGAGTAGCTAAAGCAAAAGGTAGAAATGATGATGTAAAAGAGCTAAACAGAAGATTTCAAAGGGTGGGTTGAGAAGACAAAGTAAAGTTTTATAATGACAAATGCAAAGACCTGGAGATAGAAAATCAAAAAGGAAGAACAGGCTCAGCATTTCTCAAGCTGAAAGAACTGAAGAAAAATTCCAAGCCTTGTGTTACGATATTGAAGGATTTTATGGAGAAAATATTAAAAGACACAACAAGCATCAAAAAATGATGGAAGAGGGGGCGGGGCCAAGATGGCGGACTAGGTAGACGCTACCTCGGATCCCTCTTGCAACAAAGACCCAGAAAAACAAGTGAATCGATCACATACATAACAATCTACGAACCCTGAACAACAAACACAGATTTAGAGACGGAGAACGAACAAACACGGGGAAGCAGTGACTGTTTTCGGAGCCTGGAGCCTGCGTCCCAGTCAGGTAACCTTGGCGCCGGGCTTAGGTCTGGGCCCAGGAGAGCTGAACACAAAATCTTGTGACGGCGCAAACAAGGAGTGCAGTCCTATGCCCCTGAACTGACCCCGGGAGGGGGGCCAGCCGGTCCGCGTGGGCGGCGTGGTGATGCGGCTGGTGGAAGAAGTCCCCGGGAGGCAGTGACTGGTTTTGGAGCCAGGAGTACAGCGTCCCAGCTGGGGAACCTTGGCTCTGGGCTTTTGACTGGGCACTGTCACTGCGCAAGCACAGGGTGTAGCCCTACTCCCCTGAACTAACCCCGGGAGGGGGCCCAGCCAGTCCTCGGGGGCGGCGCGGCAACGCAGCTGGCGGGAGGAGAAGTCCCCAGGAGGCAGCGACTGATTTTGGAGCCGGGAGTGCAGAGTCCAAGCAGGGGAACCTTGATGCTGGCCTTTGGATTGGCAGCAGAGGATCTGACCGCGGCTTCAGCGGGCCAGACCCTCGGGGGCAATCTCCACACAGCCAACACACATAGGTGACACGCCCCTTGGGAATCTCATAAAATAATCATTCCAAGCAAGATAAGCAACTTTGGCTATATTCTGGGGTGTTACTCTCCTGTTTCTCCGAACCCTCCCCCACGCTTCCCAGGAGGCTTCACTAACATTGGAATTTCCTGAGCCAGAGGGAGAGCGGCTCCGGCTCCACGGCGGCTTTGCTTTTCCCTTTTTTTTTGGTTTTTTCCTAACCCATTCTTCCGGCCTGAGAGAAGGAACCACAAAAAACCCAGGGACCAAAAATCCATCCCTAATTGGACTAAAAACACAGAAACAGCTACAGCCAAGCATATATGATCCAAATCTCGGACTTTCATTCTTACAGGGAACGAGGTGGCAGTTATAATCCAAAGGCAGTTCTGATAGGGATCTGACTGCATTTTTTTTTTTTAGCAGATTTTCTGGAAAAACAAGTTTCCCAGGTCTGATATCTCTGCTTATTCAACAGAGCCCTAACTGACCCACAACAGGGAACTGAGGGCTGAAACTCCCCCAGACCACCTAGCCTCTTGCCTTAGGGGTCTAAGGAGGGTGA
Source organism: Loxodonta africana (assembly GCF_030014295.1). Lineage (NCBI taxonomy): Eukaryota > Metazoa > Chordata > Mammalia > Proboscidea > Elephantidae > Loxodonta > Loxodonta africana. Next base: position 41,725,530 of record NC_087360.1, on the reverse strand, counting down.
CACCTACCAATCAGTAGAGGTACTTGCATTGGGGGCCTAAGGTACAGCTGCAGTGCCCTCCCACCAAGGTGCTACAGGAATAGAGACACACCTACCTCACTGACACTTGGGGGAAGCCTGTCAGCATCCTGCCCCCCCCCCCGGAGGGTGAATCCCAGCTGCTAATAGAATCTGTTGCACACAACTATCACCACTACTTCTCGAGGTGGATAGGAGTTAGGGTGCAGCACACACTTGATGACCCAAAATCAGATTCTACTCAAGAATAGTGAATAGACTCAGGCATATATATCTGGCAACAGCCCAAACCAGCTGGTAATAGGTCATAAGTAAGTCAAGGGCTACAACAAACAAGACAGCACAATCTAGTAGCCCATCCACGTATATTGAAAGAAAACAAAACAAGATAAGACTCAGTGAGCAATTACAGAATAAACCACTACTTAGTGATGGCTCGGAGACAGCAGTCGATATCAAACCACATAAAGAAGCAGACCATGACAGCTTCTACAACCCCCCAAACAAAAGAATCAAAATCTTTCCCAAATGAAGATACAATCCTGGAATTATCAGATACAGAATATAAAAAAATAATTTACAGAATGCTTCAAGACATCAGGGATGACCTCAGAAACGAAATAAGTCAAACTGCAGAAAAAGCCAAGGAACACACTGATAAAACAGTTGAAGAACTCAAAAACATTATTCAAGAACATAGTGGAAAAATTAATAAGTTGCAAGAATCCATAGAGAGACAGCATGCAGAAATCTAAAAGATTAACAATAAAATTACAGAATTAGACAACGCAATAGGAAGTCAGAGGAGCAGACTCGAGCAATTAGAATGCAGAGTGGGAAATCTGGAGGACCAGGGAATTAACACCAACATAGCTGAAAAAAAAAATCAGATAAAAGAATTAAAAAAAAATGAAGAAACCCTAAGAATCATGTGGGACTCTATCAAGAAAGATAACATGCGTGTGATTGGAGTCCCAGAACAGGGAGGGAGGACAGAAACCACAGAGAAAATAGTTGAAGATCTGCTGACAGAAAACTTCCCTGACATCATGAAAGACAAAAGGATATCTATACAAGATGCTCATCGAACCCCATTTAAGATTGATCCAAAAAGAAAAACACCAAGACATATTATCATCAAACTCGCGAAAACCAAAGATAAAGAGAAAATTTTAAAAGCAGCCAGGGAGAAAAGAAAGGTCTCCTTCAAGGGAGAATCTAAGAATAAGTTCAGACTACTCAGCAGAAACCATGCAGGCAAGAAGGCAATGGGATGACATATACAGAGCACCGAAGGAGAAAAACTGCCAGCCAAGGATCATATATCCAGCAAAACTCTCTCTGAAATATGAAGGTGAAATTAAGATATTTACAGATAAACACAAGTTTAGAGAATTTGCAAAAACCAAACCAAAGCTACAAGAAATACTAAAGGATATTGTTTGGTCAGAAAACCAATAATATCAGATACCAGCACAACACAAGGTCACAAAACAGAACATCCTGATATCAACTCAAATAGGGAAATCACAAAAACAAATTAAGATTAATAAAAAAAAAAATGCTCAAAACAGGGAATCATTGAAGTCAATATGTAAAAGATCACAATAATCAAAAAGAGGGACTAAATACAGGTGGCATAGAACTGCCATATGGGGAGGGATACAAGGCGATATAGGACAATACAAGTTAGGTTTTTACTTAGAAAAATAGGGGTAAATATTAAGGTAACCACAAAGAGGTATAACAACTCCATAACTCAAGATAAAAGCCAAGAAAAACGTAACGACTCAACAAACATAAAGTCAAACACTACGAAAATGAGGATCTCACAATTTACTAAGAAAAATGCCTCAGCACAAAAAAGTAAGTGGAAAAATGAAATTGTCTACAGCACACATAAAAAGGCATCAAAATGACAACACTAAACACTTATTTGTCTATGATTACGCTGAATGTAAATGGACTAAATGCACCAATAAAGAGACAGAGAGTCTCAGACTGGATAAAGAAACACGATCCATCTATATGCTGCCTACAAGAGACACACCTTAGACTTAGAGACACAAACAAACCAAAACTCAAAGGATGGGAAAAAATATATCAAGCAAACAATAAGCAAAAAAGAAGAGGAGTAGCAATATTAATTTCTGACAAAATAGACTTTAGACTTAAATCCACCACAAAGGATAAAGAAGGATACTACATAATGATAAAAGGGACAATTGATCAGGAAGATATAACCATATTAAATATTTATGCACCCAATGACAGGGCTGCAAGATACATAAATCAAATTTTAACAGAACTGAAAAGTCAGATAGACACCTCCACAATTATAGTAGGAGACTTCAACACACCACTTTCGGAGAAGGACAAGACATCCAGTAAGAAGCTCAATAGAGACACGGAAGACCTAATTACAACAATCAACCATCTTGACCTCATTGACTTATACAGAACTCTCCACCCAACTGCTGCAAAGTATACTTTTTTTTCTAGCGCACATGGAACATTCCCTAGAATAGACCACATATTAGGTCATAAAACAAACCTTTGCAGAATCCAAAACATTGAAATATTACAAAGCATCTTCTCAGACCACAAGGCAATAAAACTAGAAATCAATAACAGAAAAACTAGGGAAAAGAAATCAAATACTTGGAAACTGAACAATACCCTCCTGAAAAAAGACTGGGTTATAGAAGACATCAAGGAGGGAATAAGGAAATTCATAGAATGCAACGAGAATGAAAATACTTCCCATCAAAACCTCTGAGACACAGCAAAAGCAGTGCTCAGAGGCCAAATTATATCGATAAATGCACACATACAAAAAGAAGAAAGAGCCAAAATCAGAGAACTGTCCCTACAACTTGAACAAATAGAAAGTGAGCAACAAAAGAATCCATCAGGCACAGAAGAAAACAAATACTAAAAATTAGTGCTGAAATAAATGAATTAAAGAACAGAAAAACAATTGAAAGAATTAACAAAGCCAAAAGCTGGTTCTTTGAAAAAATTAACAAAATTGATAAACCATTGGCCAGACTGACTAAATACAGGAAAGGAAACAAATAACCCAAATAAGAAATGAGATGGGCCATATCACAACAGACCCAACTGAAATTAAAAGAATCATTTCAGATTATTACGACAAATTGTACTCTAACAAATTTGCAAACCTAGAAGAAATGGATGAATTCCTGGAAAAACACTACCTACCTAAACTAACACATTCAGAAGTAGAACAACTAAATAGACCCATAACAAAAAAAGAGATTAAAATGGTAATCAGAAAACTCCCAACAAAAAAAAAGCCCTGGCCCGGACGGCTTCACTGCAGAGTTCTACCAAACTTTCAGAGAAGAGTTAACACCACTACTAATAAAGGTACTTCAAAGCACAGAAAATGACAGAATACTACCCAACTCATTCTATGAAGCCACCATCTCCCTGATACCAAAACCAGGTAAAAAAACGTGAAGACATCACAAAAAAAGAAAATTACAGACCTATATCCCTCATGAACATACATGCAAAAATCCTCAACAAAATTCTAGCCAATAGAATTCAACAACATATCAAAAAAATAATTCACCATGACCAAGTGGGATTTATACCAGGTATGCAAGGCTGGTTTAATATTAGAAAAACCATTAATGTAATCCACCATATAAATAAAACAAAAGACAAAAACCACATGATCTTATCAATTGATGCAGAAAAGGCATTTGACAAAGTCCAACACCCATTTATGATAAAAACTCTCACCAAAATAGGAATTGAAGGAAAATTCCTCAACATAATAAAGGGCATCTAAAAAATTTTTTTTTTTTTTCTGTAAAGCCAACAGCCAACATCACTCTAAATACAGAGAAAATGAAAGCATTTCCCTTGAGAACAGGAACCAGCCAAGGATGCCCTTTATCACCGCTCTTATTCAACATTGTGCTAGAAGTCGTAGCCAGAGCAATTAGGCTAGACAAAGAAATAAAGGGCATCTGAATTGGCAAAGAGGAAGTAAAATTATCTCTACTTGCAGATGACATGATCTTATACACAGAAAACCCCAATAAATCCACCAGAAAACTACTGAAACTAATAGAAGAGTTTGGCAGTCTCAGGTTATAAGATAAGCACACAAAAATCACTTGGATTCCTCTACATCAACAAAAAGAACATCGAAGAGGAAATAACCAAATCAATACCATTCACAGTAGCTCCCAAGAAGATAGAATACTTAGGAATAAATCTTACCAAGGATGTAAAAGACCTATACAAAGAAAACTACAAAGCTCTACTACAAGAAATTCAAAAGGACATAAGTGGAAAAACATACCTTGCTCATGGGTAGGAAGACTTAACGTAGTAAAAATGTCTATTCTACCAAAAGCCATCTATACATACAATGCACTTCCGATCCAAATTCCAATGTCATTTTTTAAGGTGATAGAGAAACAAATCACCAACTTCATATGGAAGGGAAAGAAGCCTCAGATAAGTAAAGCATTCCTGAAAAAGAAGAAGAAAGTGGGAGGCCTCACTCTACCTGATTTCAGAACCTATTATACAGCCACAGTAGTCAAAACAGCCTGGTATTGGTACAACAGGCACATAGACCAGTGGAACAGAATTGAGAACCCAGATATAAATCCATCCACATATGAGCAGCTGATATTTGACAAAGGCTCAGAGTCAGTTAATTGAGGAAAAGATAGTCTTTTTAACAAATGGTGCTGGCATAACTGGATATCCATCTGCAAAAAAATGAAACAGGACCCATACCTCACACCAAGCACAAAAACTAACTCCAAGTGGATCAAAGACCTAAACATAAAGACTAAAGCGATAAAGATCATGGAAGAAAAAATAGGGACAACCTTAGGAGCCCTAATACAAGGCATAAACAGAATACAAAATACTACCAAAAATGACGAAGAGAAACCAGGTAACTGGGAGCTCCTAAAAATCAAACAGCTATGCTCATCTAAAGACTTCACCAAAAGAGTAAAAAGTCCACCTACAGACTGGGAAAGAATTTTCAGCTATGACATCTCCAACCAGCGCCTGATCTCTAAAATCTATATGATTCTGTCAAAACTCAACCACAAAAAGACAAACAACCCAATCAAGAAGTGGGCAAAGGATATGAACACACACTTCACTAAAGAAGATATTCAGGCAGCTAACAGATACATGAGAAAATGCTCTCAATCATTAACCATTAAAAAAAAAAAAATCAGAGAAATGCAAATTAAAACCACGATGAGATTCCATCTCACTCCAACAAGGCTGGCATTAATCCAAAAAACACAAAATAATAAATGTTGGAGAGGCTGCGGAGAGATTGGAACTCTTAGACACTGCTGGTGGGAATGTAAAATGGTACAACCACTTTGGAAATCTATCTGGCGATATCTTAAACAGTCAGAAATAGAACTACCCAGAAATCCCACTCCTCGGAATATACCCTAGATAAATAAGAGCCTTCACACAAACAGATATATGCACACCCATGTTTATTGCAGCTCTGTTTACAATAGCAAAAAGCTGGAAGCAACCAAGGTGTCCATCAACAGATGAATGGTTAAATAAATTGTGGTATATTCACACAATGGAATACTACGCATCGATAAAGAACAGTGATGAATCTATGAAACATTTCATAACATGGAGGAACCTGGAAGGCATTATGCTGAGTGAAATTAGTCAGAGGCAAAAGGACAAATATTGTATAAGACCACTATTACAAGATCTTGAGAAATAGTATAAACTGAGAAGAACACATACTTTTGTGGTTACGAGGGGGGGAGGGAGGGAAGGTGGGAGAGGGTTTTTTACTGATTAATTAGTAGATAAGGACTGCTTTAGGTGAAGGGAAGGACAATACTCAACACATGGAAGGTCAGCTCAACTGGACTGGACCAAAAGCAAAGAAGTTTCTGGGATAAAATGAGTGCTTCAAAGGTCAGCGGAGCAAGGGCGGGGGTTTGAGGACCAAGGTTTAAGGGGACTTCTAAGTTAATTGGCAAAATAATTCTATTATGAAAACATTCTGCACCCCACTTTGAAATGTGGCGTCTGGGGTCTTAAATGCTAACAAGCGGCCATCTAAGATGCATCAACTGGTCTCAACCCACCCGGAGCAAAGTAGAATGAAGAACACCAAGGTCACATGACAACTAAGAGCCCAAGAGACAGAAAGGGCCACATGAACCAGAGACCTACATCATCCTGAGACCAGAAGAACTAGTTGGTGCCCGGCCACAATCGATGACTGCCCTGACAGGGAGCACAGCAGAGGACCCCTGAGGGAGCAGGAGATCAGTGGGATGCAGACCCCAAATTTGCATAAAAAGACCAGACTTAATGGTCTGACTGAGACTAGAGGAATCCCGGCAGTCATGGTCCCCAAACCTTCTGTTGGCCCAGGACAGGAACCATTCCCAAAGACAACTCATCAGACATGAAAGGGACTGGACAGTGGGTGGGAGAGAGATGCTGATGAAGAATGAGCTAATTATATCAGGTGGACACTTGAGACTGTGTTGGCATCTCCTGTCTGGAGGGGGGATGGGAGGATAGAGAGAGTTGGAAGCTGGCAAAATTGTCACGAAAGGAGAGACTGGAAGGGCTGACTCATTAGGGGGAGAGCAAGTGGGAGTACGGAGTAAGGTGTGTATAAACTTATATGTGACAGTCTGACTTGATTTGTAAACGTTCACTTGAAGCTCAATAAAAGTTAACAAAAAAAAAATGATGGAAGAAATATACAGAGTCACTGTACCAAAAAGAATTGGTGGAAGTTCAACTATTTCAAGAGGTAACAAATGATCAGGAACCAATGATACCGAAGGAAGAGGTCCAAGCTGCACTGAAAAAAACACTGAAGGCAGTGGTGAAAAACAAAACTCCAGGAATTGATGGAATACCAATTGAGATGTTTCAACAAAGGGATGTGGTGCTGGAAATGCCCATTCATCTATGCCAAGAAATTTGGAAGATAGCTACCTGGCCAACCCACTGGAAAAGATCCATGTTTAAGCCTATTCCAAAGAAAGGTGTTCCATCAGAATGCAGAAATTATCGAACAATATCATTAATATCACATGCAAGCAAAATTTTGCTGAAGATCATTCAAAAGCACTTGCAGCAGTACATCAACTGAAAACTGCCAGAAATACAAGCTGGATTCAGAAGAGGGTGTGGAACCAGGGATTTCACTGCTGATGTCAGAGGGATCCTGGCTAAAAGCTGAGAATTCCAGAAAGATGTTTACCTGTATTTTACAGACTATGCAAAGCATTTGACTGTGTGGATCATAATGAATTATGTATAACATTGCGAAGAATGGGAATTCCAGAACACTTAATTGTGCTCATGAGGAAACTGTACCTAGATCAAGAGGCAGTTGTTCAAACAGAACAAGGGGACACTTTGTGGTTTAAAGTCAGGAAAGGTGTCCATTAGTGTTGTATCCTTTCACCATACTTATTCAATCTGTGCTGAGCAAACGATCCAAGAAGCTGTACTATTTGAAGGAGAACTCGGCATCAGAATTGGAGGAAGACTCATTAACAATCTGCATTATGGAGGTGGCACAACCTTGCCTGCTGAAAGTGAAGAGAGCTTGAAGCCCTTACTGATGAAGATCAAAGATCACAGCCTTCAGTATGGATCACACCTCAACATAAAGAAAACAAAAATCTTCACAATTGGACCAATAAGCAACATCATGATAAATGAAGATTGAAGTTTTCAATCATTTTACTGGATCTACAATCAACACTAATGGAAGCAGCAGTCAAGAAATCAAATGACACATCCAATTGGGTAAATCTGCCACAAAAGACCCCTTTAAAGTGTTAAAAAGCAAAGATGTCACCTTGAAGACTAAGGTGTGCCTGACCCAAGCCATGGTGTTTCCAGTCACCTCATATGTATGCAAAAGCTGGACAGTGAATAAGGGAGACCAAAGAAGAAATGATGCCTTTGAGTTATAGTGTTGGCAAAGAATATTGAATATACCATGGACTACCAAAAGAAAGATCAAATCTGTCTTGGAAGAATTACAACCAGAATTCTCCTTAGAAGCAATGATGGTGAGATTACATCTCACATACTTTGGACATGTTGTCAGGAGAGACCAGTTCCTAGAGAAGGACATCATGCTTGGTAAAGTAGAGGGTCAGTGAAAAAGAGGAAGACCCTCAAAAAAGATGGATTGACACAGTGGCTGCAACAATGGGCTCGAGCATAACAACGATTTTGAGGTGGTGTAGGACAGGGCAGTGTTTCGTTCTGTTGTACATAGGGTCCTTATGAGTCAGAACCAACTTTACGGCAGCTAACAACAACAGACATTCCTGATTAGTGAACTTGAAGACAGAGTAATAGAAATTCTCCAAAAGAAACACACACAGAAAAAAAAAATTAATTAAAAGAGCATCAGTGTCTGTGAGACAACTTCAAGAAGTTAATATATCTTTAATTTGAGTTCTTGGGGGTGGTGACAGAAGAAATACTTAAAGACATAATGGCCAAAATTTTTCCAAATTTGATGAAAACTGTAAATACACAAATCCAAGAAGCTCAACTAGGCACAAGAAACATGCAGAAAACTACCAAGTCACATCATAATCAAATAGCTCAAAATCAGTGAGAAAATGAGAATCTTAAAAAGTATCCAGAGAAATAAAAGATGTGTTACGTAGAGAGAAGCAAAGATAAGGATAACAGCAGATTTCTTGTCAGAAATGGCAAGTAAGAAGACAGCATATCAAAACTTGTGTAATAAGATAAAACAATATTTAGGGGAAATTTATAGTACTAAATTCCTGGACTAGAAAATAATAAAGGTCTCAAATCAGTGACTCCAGCTTCCAACTTAAGAAATTGGAAAAAAATAAAATACAACCCAAAGAAAGAAGAAAACAAGAAATAATAAACATAAGAGCAAAAATTAATAAAACAGAAAATATTGAAAAAACCAATCAACCGAAAACTGATTCTCTGAGGAGATCAATAAAATTGATAAACCTCTAGGCAGAATTTTGTTCTGGATCCTGGATCCTGCATCTGGCTCTGCGTCTGACCTTCAGTTCTTGGGACTAGAGCCAGCTGCCAGTCTTCTGACCTGCCAATTCTGAGATTTGCGAGCTTCTATAGCCCTGTGAGCCAGCAGTCTGCCATCTGACCTGAATCACCAGCTTCCACAGCCCCAGGGGCCAGCAGCCTGTCTTCTGACCTGTTGATTTGGGATTTGTCAGCCTCTTCAACCACATGAGTCAGGAGAAGTTTCCAGCCCAATGCCTGACCCACAGATTTGAGGCTTGTGAACTTCCACAACTGAGTGAGCTGTTTCCTTGAGATAAATCTTGAGAGAAAGCAAAATGAAATGTTTTGCTTCTCTAGAGAAACCCAGGGTAAGATATTTGGTGAGACTTTGTCTTACTTACTTTGGACATGTTACTAGGAGGTACCAGTCCCTGGAAAAGGACATCATGCTTGGAAAAATAGAGGGTCAGCAAAAAAGAGGAAGACCCTCAACAAGATGGATTGACACAGTGGCTGCAACAATGAGCTCTAACATAGCAACGGTTGTGAGGATGGCACAGTACTGGGCATTGTTTCATTCTGTTGTACATGGGGTCACTATGAGTTGGAACTGACTCAATGGTATCTAACAACTTAGAAATGAACATATTCCTTGAAATACATAAACTACCAAAGCTCACTCAAGAAAAAATAACCTGAGTAGTTCTGTATCTATTAAAGAAATTAAATTTGTAGTTAAAAACCTTACAACAAAGAAAATTCCTGGACCAGATGACCTCACTGTTGAATTCTACCAAACATTTAAGAAAGAAATAATACAAATTCTATACAAACTCTGCTAGAAAATTGAAGGGGAGGGACTATTTTCCAATTCAACCTATGAAGCCAGTATTACCCTGGCTCTAAAACTAGACAAAGACATTACAAGAAAACTTCAGACCAGTATTCCTCACAAACACAGTTGCAAAATCGTAAACAATATTTGAGTAAATCAAACCCACTGATATATAAAAAAACTATACACCACAACCAAGTGGGGTTTATCCCAGAAATACAAAGTTAATATTCAAAACTTTTTGTGACCTTGGGTTAGGAAAGATATCTTAGTTACAACACCAAAAGCATGAACCATAAAAGAAAAAACTGGATTTCTTCAAATTAAAAACTTTTGCACTTCAAAAGACAGGAGGAAACTTTTGGGTTCATTATCTTGGTTGTGGTGATCATTCCATGGGTGTATAAAAAAAAAAAAAGAAAAAACCAAAGCCACTGCTGTGGAGTCGATTTTGACTCGTAGACACCCCATAGGACAGAGTAGAACTGTCCCATAGGGTTTCCAAGGCTGTAAATCTTTATGGAAGCAGTATCCATGGGTGTATATGTATGTCAAAACTTCTCTAATTGTATATGTAAACATGTACAGTATATCTTGATTGTGTTAGTTTTCTGGGGCTGCCATAACAAAGTATCACAAAGTTGGTGGCTTAAACAACATAAATTTATTGTCTCACAGTTCGGGAGGCTAGTGGTCTGAATTCAGGGTGTTGACAGGGCACATTCTTTCCAAAGGTTGTAGTGGAAGATCCCTTCTTGTCTCTCCCAGCCATTAGTAGCCCCAGGAATTTCTTGGCATTCCTTGGCTTGTGGATGCATCTTCACATGGCCATATTCTCCCTCTGACTTGTGACTCTGTCTCTTCTTTTTTATAAGGACAAACACTCAGATGGGATTAGGACCCACCCTACCACTGTGTGACCACATGTTAACTGATAAGATCTTCAAAGACCCTATTTCCAAGAGTTCATGTCCACAAGTACTGAGGATTAGGACTTGAACATACCTTTTTTTGGTGACACAAGTCTATCCATAATATTAATTATATCTCAATAGAGCTGCTAAAAATGAAATTAAAAAAAAAAGGTTTAAAAACAGTGACCTAGGCGGAGCCAAGATGGCGGACTAGGCAGACGTTACCTCGGATCCCTCTTACAACAAAGACACGGAAAAACAAGTGAATCGATCACATACATAACAATCTACGAACCCTGAACAACAAACACAGATTTAGAGACGGAGAACGAACTAATACGGGGAAGCAGCGATAGTTTCCAGAGCCTGGAGCCAGCATACCAGTCAGGTACGGCACAAGCACAGAGACCTGCTCCACCCCCCTGAACTAACCCCGGGAGGGGGACCAGCCGGTTCCACGGGTGGCGTGGGACGCAGCCGGTAGGAGAAGTCCCCGGGAGGCAGTGACTGATCTTGGAGCAGAAAGAGCAGCATCCGAGCCGGGGAACCGTCCCGCAGGGATTTGGACTGCACGCAGGTACGCCATAAACACGGAGAGTTGCTCCACCCCCTGAACTAACCCCGGGAAGGGGACCAGCCGGGTCGCGCGGGCGGCGTGGGACGCAGCCGGTAGGAGAAGTCCCCGGGAGGCAGCGACTGGTATTGGAGTGAAAGAACAGCGTTCCAGCCGGGACACTCGGTCACGGCACAAGCACGGGGAGCTACTCCACCCATCTGAACTAACCCCGGGAGGGGGCCCACCTGGTTCACGGGGGCGGCACGGCCACGCGGCTGGAGGGACGAGAAGTCCCCGGGAGGCAGCGACTGATTTTGGAGTTGAGAGTGCACCGTCCCAGTAGGGGAGCCTTGACGCTGGGCGTGGGGCTGGAAGCGGAGGATCTGACCGTGACTCCAGCGGGCCAGACCCCCTGGGGGCAATCTCCACACAGCCAGCACACATAGGCGACGCGCCCGCGGGAATCTCAGATATAACAGTCATTCCAAGCAAGACAAGCAACTCTGCCTATATTCTGAGGTGCTACTCTCCTATCTCTCTGTTCCCTCCCCCACCCTCCCCAGGCGGCTTCATTAACATCTGAATAGCCTGAGCCAGAGGGAGAACTCTGATAGGGATCTGACTGCAGTTTTTTTTTAGCGGATTTTCTGGAAAAACTAGTTTCCCAGTGATGGCTCGGAGACAACAATCCATATCAAACCACTTAAAGAAGCAGACCGTGACAGCTTCTCCAACCCCCCAAACAAAAGAATCAAAATCTTTCCCAAATGAAGATACAATTTTGGAATTATCAGATACAGAATATAAAAAACTAATTTACAGAATGCTTAATGATATCACAAATGAAATTAGGATATCTGCAGAAAAAGCCAAGGAACACACTGATAAAACTGTTGAAGAACTCAAAAAGATTATTCAAGAACATACTGGAAAAATTAATAAGTTGCAAGAATCCATAGAGAGACAACATGTAGAAATCCAAAAGATTAACAATAAAATAACAGAATTAGACAACACACTAGGAAGTCAGAGGAGCAGACTCGAGCAATTAGAATGCAGACTGGGACATCTGGAGGACCAGGGAATCAACACCAACATAGCTGAAAAAAAATCAGATAAAAGAATTAAAAAAAATGAAGAAACCCTAAGAATTATGTGGGACTCTATCAAGAAGGATAACCTGCGGGTGATTGGAGTCCCAGAACAGGGAGGGGGGACAGAAAACACAGAGAAAATAGTTGAAGAACTTCTGACAGAAAACTTCCCTGACATCATGAAAGACGAAAGGATATCTATCCAAGATGCTCATCGAACCCCATTTAAGATTGATACAAAAAGAAAAACACCAAGACATATTATCATCAAACTCACCAAAACCAAAGATAAACAGAAAATTTTAAAAGCAGCCAGGGAGAAAAGAAAGGTTTCCTTCAAGGGAGAATCAATAAGAATATGTTCTGACTACTCAGCAGAAACCATGCAGGCAAGAAGGGAATGGGATGACATATACAGAACACTGAAGGAGAAAAACTGCCAACCAAGGATCATATATCCAGCAAAACTCTCTCTGAAATATGAAGGCGAAATTAAGATATTTACAGACAAACACAAGTTTAGAGAATTTGCAAAAACCAAACCAAAGCTACAAGAAATAATAAAGGATATTGTTTGGTCACAGAACCAATAATATCAGATATCAGCACAACACAAGGTCACAAAACAGAACGTCCTGATATCAACTCAAATAGGGAAATCACAAAAACAAACAAATTAAGATTAATTAAAAAAAAAAAATACACATAACAGGGAATCATGGAAGTCAATAGGTAAAAGATCACAATAATCGAAAAGAGGGACTAAATACAGGAGGCATTGAACTGCCATATGGAGAGTGATACAAGGCGATATAGAACAATACAAGTTAGGTTTTTACTTAGAAAAATAGGGGTATATAATGAGGTAACCACAAAAAGGTATAACAACTCTATAACTCAAGACAAAAACCAAGAAAAACGTAACGACTCAACTAACATAAAGTCAAGCACTATGAAAATGAGGATCTCACAATTTACTAAGAAAAACGCCTCAGCACAAAAAAGTATGTGGAAAAATGAAATTGTCAACAACACACATAAAAAGGCATCAAAATGACAGCACTAAAAACTTATTTATCTATAATTACCCTGAATGTAAATGGACTAAATGCACCAATAAAGAGACAGAGAGTCACAGACTGGATAAAGAAACACGATCCATCTATATGCTGCCTACAAGAGACACACCTTAGACTTAGAGACACAAACAAACTAAAACTCAGAGGATGGAAAAAAGTATATCAAGCAAACAATAAGCAAAAAAGAAGAGGAGTAGCAATATTAATTTCTGACAAAATAGACTTTAGACTTAAATCCACCACAAAGGATAAAGAAGGACACTATATAATGATAAAAGGGACAATTGATCAGGAAGACATAACCATATTAAATATTTACGCACCCAATGACAGGGCTGCAAGATACATAAATCAAATTTTAACAGAACTGAAAAGCGAGATAGATACCTCCACAATTATAGTAGGAGACTTCAACACACCACTTTCGGAGAAGGACAGGACATCCAGTAAGAAGCTCAACAGAGACACGGAAGATCTAATTACAACAATCAACCAACTTGACCTCATTGACTTATACAGAACTCTCCACCCAACTGCTGCAAAATATACTTTTTTTTCCAGCGCACATGGAACATTCTCTAGAATAGACCACATATTAGGTCATAAAACAAACCTTTGCAGAGTCCAAAACATCGAAATATTACAAAGCATCTTCTCAGACCACAAGGCAATAAAACTAGAGATCAATAACAGAAAAACGAGGGAAAAGAAATCAAATACTTGGAAAATGAACAATACCCTCCTGAAAAAAGACTGGGTTATAGAAGACATCAAGGAGGGAATAAGGAAATTCATAGAAAGCAACGAGAATGAAAATACTTCCTATCAAAACCTCTGGGACACAGCAAAAGCAGTGCTCAGAGGTCAATTTATATCAATAAATGCACACATACAAAAAGAAGAAAGAGCCAAAATCAGAGAACTGTCCCTACAACTTGAACAAATAGAAAGTGAGCAACAAAAGAATCCATCAGGCACCAGAAGAAAACAAATAATAAAAATTAGAGCTGAACTAAATGAATTAGAGAACAGAAAAACAATCGAAAGAATTAACAAAGCCAAAAGCTGGTTCTTTGAAAAAATTAACAAAATTGATAAACCATTGGCCAGACTGACTAAAGAAATACAGGAAAGGAAACAAATAACCCGAATAAGAAATGAGAAGGACCACATCACAACAGAACCAAATGAAATTAAAAGAATCATTTCAGATTATTATGAAAAATTGTACTCTAACAAATTTGAAAACCTAGAAGAAATGGATGAATTCCTGGAAAAACACTACCTACCTAAACTAACACATTCAGAAGTAGAACAACTAAATAGACCCATAACAAAAAAAGAGATTGAAAAGGTAATCAAAAAACTCCCAACAAAAAAAAGCCCTGGCCCGGACGGCTTCACTGCAGAGTTCTACCAGACTTTCAGAGAAGAGTTAACACCACTACTACTAAAGGTATTCCAAAGCATAGAAAATGACGGAATACTACCCAGCTCATTCTATGAAGCCACCATCTCCCTGATACCAAAACCAGGTAAAGACATTACAAAAAAAGAAAATTATAGACCTATATCCCTCATGAACATTGATGCAAAAATCCTCAACAAAATTCTAGCCAATAGAATCCAACAACACATCAAAAAAATAATTCACCCTGATCAAGTGGGATTTATACCAGGTATGCAAGGCTGGTTTAATATCAGAAAAACCATTAATGTAATCCATCACATAAATAAAACAAAAGACAAAAACCACATGATCTTATCAATTGATGCAGAAAAGGCATTTGACAAAGTCCAACACCCATTCATGATAAAAACTCTTACCAAAATAGGAATTGAAGGAAAATTCCTCAACATAATAAAGGGCATCTATGCAAAGCCAACAGCCAATATCACTCTAAATGGAGAGAACCTGAAAGCATTTCCCTTGAGAACGGGAACCAGACAAGGATGCCCTTTATCACCGCTCTTATTCAACATCGTGTTGGAAGTCTTAGCCAGGGCAATCAGGCTAGACAAAGAAATAAAAGGTATCCGGATTGGCAAGGAAGAAGTAAAGTTATCACTATTTGCAGATGACATGATTATATACACAGAAAACCCTAAGGAATCCTCCAGAAAACTACTGAAACTAATAGAAGAGTTTGGCAGAGTCTCAGGTTATAAAATAAACATACAAAAATCACTTGGATTCCTCTACATCAACAAAAAGAACGCCGAAGAGGAAATAACCAAATCAATACCATTCACAGTAGCCCCCAAGAAGATAAGATACTTAGGAATAAATCTTACCAAGGATGTAAAAGACCTATACAAAGAAAACTACAAAGCTCTACTACAAGAAATTCAAAAGGACATACTTAAGTGGAAAAACATACCTTGCTCATGGATAGGAAGACTTAACATAGTAAAAATGTCTATTCTACCAAAAGCCATCTATACATTTAACGCACTTCCGATCCAAATTCCAATGTCATATTTTAAGGGGATAGAGAAACAAATCACCAATTTCATATGGAACGGAAAGAAGCCCCGGATAAGCAAAGCACTACTGAAAAAGAAGAAGAAAGTGGGAGGCCTCACCTTACCTGACTTCAGAACCTATTATACAGCCACAGTAGTCAAAACAGCCTGGTATTGGTACAACAACAGACACATAGACCAATGGAACAGAATTGAGAACCCAGACATAGATCCATCCACGTATGAGCAGCTGATATTTGACAAAGGACCAGTGTCAATTAACTGGGGAAAAGATAGCCTTTTTAACAAATGGTGCTGGCATAACTGGATATCCATTTGCAAAAAAATGAAACAGGACCCATACCTCACACCATGCACAAAAACTAACTCCAAGTGGATCAAAGACCTAAACATAAAGACTAAAACGATAAAGATCATGGAAGAAAAAATTGGGACAACCCTAGGAGCCCTAATACAAGGTATAAACAGAATACAAAACATTACCAAAAATGATGAAGAGAAACCCGATAACTGGGAGCTCCTAAAAATCAAACACCTATGCTCATCTAAAGACTTCACCAAAAGAGTAAAAAGACCACCTACAGATTGGGAAAGAATTTTCAGCTATGACATCTCCGACCAGCGCCTGATCTCTAAAATCTACATGATTCTGTCAAAACTCAACCACAAAAAGACAAACAACCCAATCAAGAAGTGGGCAAAGGATATGAACACACATTTCTCTAAAGAAGATATTCAGGCAGCCAACAGATACATGAGAAAATGCTCTCGATCATTAGCCATTAGAGAAATGCAAATTAAAACTACGATGAGATTCCATCTCACACCAGCAAGGCTGGCATTAATCCAAAAAACACAAAATAATAAATGTTGGAGAGGCTGCGGAGAGATTGGAACTCTCATACACTGCTGGTGGGAATGTAAAATGGTACAACCACTTTGGAAATCTATCTGGCGTTATCTTAAACAGTTAGAAATAGAACTACCATACAACCCAGAAATCCCACTCCTCGGAATATACCCTAGAGATACAAGAGCCTTCATACAAACAGATATATGCACACCCATGTTTATTGCAGCTCTGTTTACAATAGCAAAAAGTTGGAAGCAACCAAGGTGTCCATCAACGGATGAATGGGTAAATAAATTGTGGTATATTCACACAATGGAATACTACGCATCGATAAAGAACAGTGACGAATCTGTGAAACATTTCATAACATGGAGGAACCTGGAAGGCATTATGCTGAGCGAAATTAGTCAGAGGCAAAAGGACAAATATTGTATAAGACCACTATTATAAGATCTTGAGAAATAGTAAACCTGAGAAGAACACATACTTTTGTGGTTACGAGGGGGGGAGGGAGGGAGGGTGGGAGAGGGTTTTTTTATTGATTAATCAGTAGATAAGAACTGCTTTGTGTGAAGGGAAAGACAACACTCAATACATGGAAGGTCAGCTCAATTGGACTGGACCAAAAGCAAAGAAGTTTCCGGGATAAAATGAATGCTTCAAAGGTCAGCGGAGCAAGGGCGGGGGTCTGGGGAACATGGTTTGCAGGGACTTCTAAGTCAATTGGCAAAATAATTCTATTATGAAATCATTCTGCATCCCACTTTGAAATGTGGCGTCTGGGGTCTTAAATGCTAACAAGCAGCCATCTAAGATGCAGCAATTGGTCTCAACCCACCTGGAGCAAAGGAAAATGAAGAACACCAAGCCCATATGACAACTAAGAGCCCAAGAGACAGAAAGGGCCACATGAACCAGAGACCTGCATCATCCTGAGACCAGAAGAACTAGTTGGTGCCCGGCCACAATCGATGACTGCCCGGACAGCGAGCTCAGCAGAGGACCCCTGAGGGAGCAGGAGATCAGTGGGATGCAGACCCCAAATTCTCATAAGAAGACCAAACTTAATGGTCTGATTGAGACTGGAGGAATCCCGGCGGCCATGCTCCCCAGACCTTCAGTTGACACAGGACAGGAACCATCCCCGAAGACAACTCATCAGAAATGAAAGGGACTGGTCAGCGGGTGGGAGAGAGATGCTGATGAAGAGTGAGCTAATGATATCAGGTGGACACTTGAGATTGTGTTGGCAACTCTTGTCTGGAGGGGGAATGGGAGGATAGAGAGAGAGGGAAGCCGGCAAAATTGTCAAGAAAGGAGAGACTGAAAGGGCTGACTCAAGACGGGGAGAGTAAGTGGGAGTAGGGAGTGAGATGTATGTAAACTTATATGTGACAGACTGATTGGATTTGTAAACGTTCACTTGAAGCTTAATAAAAGTTATTAAAAAAAAAATGCATATAAAACTAAAAAAAAAAAAAAAAAAAAAAAAACAGTGACCTAGGCAGGAGTTTGAATCCACCAGGCACTCCTTGGAAACCCTATGGGGCAGTTCTACTCTGTCCTATAGGGTCACTATGAGTTGAAATTGACTCAACAGCAACAGGTTTGGTTTTCCTGCCACTGCTTTAATATTAAACAGTTGACTGTACTCAATCTACTCGTTAAATATGTCTTTGTTTTGTCTGTAAGGCAGAACATACCATTACAACCAAACTAAAGATATGCTCTCCCTTGGTTCATTCCTTCAATAAATTTTATTTGTTTTTAATATTAAAAAAAAAAATGACCTAGGGATTTTCTTAATGCAGATGCACTGGGCCTCATTTCCAGAGCTCCTAATTCAGAAACCCTGGGATTTTGTCCAGAAATCTGCATTTTAAAAAAGAATCCACGTAATTCTAATGCATGTTTTTAAAATATTGTCATAAGATGTGAGCACCAGGATTTACAGTAACCAGGTGTGAAGAAGCCCTGAGGACTGGCCAGGGAAGGCAGTCTAGAAAGAGAGCTCTTGGAGGTTCAGAAAGAGAACAGGAAGCCTACCTCAAAAGCATAAGAGAAAAGAACCCATAATAGTAAAACCCAAAAATTCATCAAGAAAAGCTGTGTTTTATTGGTATAGAGGAATTTCATCTTCCTTTTGCCAGTTAATATTTGATGTGTGTTATATTTTACCAAAGTCCAAGGAGGGCAGGCCTGTATTTCATATCATTAGCAGGAGTTCCAAAAGAGTACTAGGTCAGTGCAACAATAACATCCCATGAAACTAATGGCTAGAAATCCTGTTAAAAGATGCATAGATTTGGGTGTGACATATATGATGATGACAGGAGCCACCCATGTCATCTACCTCCCTGTACCCTTCCAGTGCCTGATACACATTTAGTGCTCACAGTGTATCTGAATGAACGAATTTTTTTCTTCATGTACTCTCCCAGGGGCTACATATAACTGGTTGGTTGTCTCCCTTACATCCTCTACTTCAGATTGTACTTATGCCAGATGGACTAACAAACAAAGGGCCAAGAAAAGATTCTAACAACAGTCCCTGACTTTACTTCATAGTACTGATCTTTAAATGTTGCCTCACAATTTTCTAGAAACAAATTCTTATCCTGTGTATTTTAGTCTGCCCACACAAGCTATTCTGTTTCCTCTCAGTGAAAAGAACTGCTTACTTTCTCTTCCTTGAATTTTTACCTTTTTTCTCTGGATAGGTAATGCCTTTGACCGCTTTATAGTGGTCCTCGTTCAGTTGTTGACATAGATGGAGAGGGTAGATACCAGTGCTTCCTCCAAGTCACCTTATTATCCTAACATTTTATTTGGATAAATTAAAAGGAGGGAAATAAGGTATGGACTTGAAGCCTCAAGTCATAATCTCCCCACTTTCAACTCCAAACTGGATGAGAAATCCCTGATCCAAACTCTATCATAGACTCTACCTTTCATGAAAGGTGCAGTAGATTAAAGCATTTGTTTCTCAGATGAGGAGCTCCCTGTATTTTGATCTGTGAAAAGTACTGAACTGATATAGTTAAAGCTGGTCTTTAGCTAGCTAATGTTATGGTTCACAAGAGAAAGAAAAGAAGTTATCCGTCATTACAGAATGTCAGTGTTGAAAGACCTTAAAGTGAATCTGGTTGAATCTCCTTGTTCATAGATGAAGAAACTCACATTCAGAAACATGAAGTAATTTCTCAAGGTTGATTTTCCAATGCTTTCCTGAAGCATTCCCTGATCTTGCTTGTCAGAGGTCATTGTTTCTTCCTGGGATCCCTTATGTACTGCTCACGCCCCTTTATAGCACTACATTCGATCTTTCTTCATTAGACTGTAAGATTTGGGAGAATTGAGCCCATGTCTAACTTCCAGGATTTGGTGTAGAGACTTACCCATAGTTGTGGTTGTTGTTATTATGTTCCATTGAGTCAATTTTGACTTATAGTAACCCAATGTGACACAGTAAAACTGTCCCACAGGGTTTTCTAGGCTATGATAGATATTCCGTAAATACTTGAATAAGGATGGGAGGGAGGAAAGGAGAAGGGAGGAAGAGAAAAGGAAAGAGTAGACCCAAAGCTTAGTGATTTAATTCATCACCAGTAAACATGACTGTGAGCAGCATTTGAGACCCCAAGCCTAGCAATAAGAGGTACTGTGGAACAGGGGCTGGGGAGCTTCTCAGAGTTCCAGAGATGGTGTAGGCTTTCCCCTCTTTTTCCATTTCCTCCTTGATCCATGGAATAAATCGAGCCACAGACACAAACATACCAGGCCTTCCCTTGGAGCCAGATCTTATACCCCAACTGAAGACACCCACTTGGAAGAGCCTCTCGGTTCCATGCATGGTACAGACCATAGGTGCC
Organism: Loxodonta africana; assembly: GCF_030014295.1. NCBI lineage: Eukaryota > Metazoa > Chordata > Mammalia > Proboscidea > Elephantidae > Loxodonta > Loxodonta africana. The sequence goes on along the minus strand of NC_087360.1, from coordinate 41,704,762 downwards.
CCGCTGTCTCCCTGGGAATGAGAGAAGGAAGGAAGAGTAGTCTGTCTGAAAATGATCAAAAGCACCTGCATCAAGAGGACTGATGGGAGGGGGCTAGTGATTTGAACTAGGGAGCCCTTTCTTGCGCTGTCTCCTGGGAACCTAGAAAGTGGTAGTGGTGGCAGAGGCAGGTACAAGGGAAGGGCTGGGGCAGGGGCTGAGTACCTGGCATCTGCCCTTGGTGCCTGGTTCCTTCCAGGCACAAAGCATGTTTCTGGAAAGCTGGTCCACCCTCCTGCTGCATTCTCTCTGGTTAATCTGCACCACTCTCAGCTTCTGAAGGTACATGTCTGGCAAAGTGAGGAAGCCAGTGTGAGAAAGAACACTGTGTTAGCCACTGAGAGTGATGGGCTCACAAATAATTAAGGTTGAAGCCCTGGAAGGCTGCAAAAGTTCAGAAAATCACAGACTTATGGGGTGGGAAGGCCTTAGAGGTTTCTAATGCAAGACCCAATTCACTCTCTTCTCCAGTGTCCCCACTAAGTGGTTCAGGTATCTCTGTTTATATGTCTCCCAATGGAGACATATATAAAACCTCCATCCTCAATCCTTGTCAAGGTAACCTAGAATGAACTTTCTCCATTGTTCTATGCTTTGTCCTTGTGCAGAGGATCAGAACAGCCTAACCTCTGATCAGTGATGTCCTGAGTCTCAGCCAGGCCAAATGGAGAAACCAGGAAAATTACATACTTGGAAGTAGCATCTTGTGGAAAGGAAATGGCCACTATCCTTTCAGAGCTTCTCCCCACCCCACTCCCACCCTCCCAGATGTCCTCACTGGCTGGCCAGCCTAGTGCTCTGCAGGGAAAGGGGTATAATCATTGGTGACCAAGCTGGGTTGAGGAATCACCAGCTTGGAGCTATCTCAGGATGGTGGTCTACATGGCCTTCATCCGGTGAGAAACAACTGGGGAGGGGGGCATATCCCATGAAGGAAGGATCCAAACTGGCTTCCTACAATGCTTCTGAGCCCCCTAAAAATTATCATTGCTGTCATGTTTTGAGATTGTACTATATTCCAGGCATTTACTGGAGACCTTACATGTATCATTTCATTCATATAACTTACTTGTGGGAAACATTACTGTCATTCTATAAATGAGGAAACTGAGGCTCAGGAAAGCTAAGTAGTTCTTCCAAGATCACAAAGCTAGAGCCAATATTAGACCCAAGTATTCCTATATCCAAAGCATCATTTTGTTAAGCCCAGAGAAACCTAAACAGTGGCCTTCTCTGGGTTACAAAGGGAAGGCACATACCATACTCATGAGCTGTTACCCACTCTAACATCCAGCACCGGTTCCAGGTCCACTCCTTCTCTTGCAGGCAGATAGGCATTTTGAAGCTAGTGAATTGTATTGGTGTGGCAAGCAGGAGCAGGGAGAGGTCACTGTCAAGGTGGGGTGGTTTATACTCTTTGTGAATAATTATCTTCTGCACTTGCTTTCTCTCCAAGCTGATATCACTTAGTTTTCTGGCTCCCATGACTACAGTCACATTCCCCACTTCCATTTCTAATCTAAAGAATAAATACAACAGCAGTGCTATTGATAGTCATAGTTATGCTGTATTTCTCATTTGTAGACACATTTGCAGGCAGTAGAGTTTACTACTGAGTACCGAGAAGTTCAAAGTAGTGTGAGAATGGTGGCCTGGAGAGTGACTAGAGATCAGACAGGTAGGAGTCAGGGGTCAAAACTCAGGAAAATCTCTGAGCCAGTAAAGTCCAGACCAAAGGAAGTATAATGACTTCATTAAAGAGAACAGGATGTAAACTTTTTGATGACAGGGAACTTAGCTGTCTTATCTACTATTCTATCCCCAACACTTAGAACAGCTCCTGGTGGCACATAGTAGGTATTCAATGAGTATGTGTGGAATGAATGAACATAATGCCCTATCTACATATACAAATGACAGGCAGGAAGTCTTGTGCTGATTTTCCAATGCTGGTGCATAGCCATAGCAAGTGGCTCACATTTGGATGTGGTTAACTAAGTAAAGGGGAGATAGTAGGTGTAGAGAAGACACTTGGAACATACTGGATGTAGAGCCCATGATTTCATAAGTCTTGTGTACCAACCAATTAAGCTACCCAACCCAGACAATATATATTGAAGAGATATATTGTAAAGTAAGGAAATGCCTCAGAAACTTACAGAGTTCTTTGGAAGCAATGTGCGGCTGTCAGAACCCACCACTGGTGTATGATTGAGCCTCCACAGAGGTGTTTCCGAGAGATCTGGATACTCACTTGCCATGGAAACTCGCCTTTCTGGACTTCGAACAGTTCATGAAATTGTAACCACGATAAGTTTGAAAAGGCAGGTCTGTAGCCACAATGAAATTTTTCTGAAAGAAAAGACAGAGCCATTTGTACCTGAGAAGCGTGGAGAAGGCCTACTTATCCTGTATTTCTAGCATCTTCCCAACTAAGACCAGTGCCGAAGCTGTGTGAAGTAAAGTAAGCAGGCCTGGTAGGAGAAGCAGAAGAAAACACTAGCAAAATACACATCCTTTAGCGTCTACCCCTCACCTTCAGAAAAATGTCTGGGAAAGTCAGGGAAGAGCTCCATCAGAAGCCATGTAGGGGTGGGATTGTTGGTGGAGAGGCATCAAAGATGTGCAGTGTCCAACAGGAGACATAAACCACAAGATGATTTGAACAGGGAAAGTTTAATTTAAAGAATTGTAAATTATAACAGAAGAGTAACTATAAACGGTAAAGAGGACTCTAAGAATACCTTAGACGAATATGCTAGGGGAGAGTACTTAAAGAGGGAACAAACATAGTTAGGGATAAGGAGGATATAAACTAGAAAAACAATGGCAATTAATTGAAAATAAGGAGGCAAAAAGAACTAGTGATTTCTGTGTGAACATGAATTTCCATTTCTCTATTCTAGGATAAACGCATAGAGCGGAACTGCTAATTCATATGGTTGAACCCATAGGAAAACCCATTGCTGTCAAGTGGATTCCAACTCATAGCGACCCTATAGGACAGAGTAGAACTGCCCCATAGGGTTTCCAAGGAGCAGCTGGTGGATTTGAACTGCTGACTTCTTGGCTAGCAGCCAAACTCTTAACCACTGCGCTACCAGGGCTCCCGTTCATATGGTTAAAAAAAAAATTTAGTGTGTGTTTATTTGTGAAACTGTCAAGTCACTTTCCAGTGTAGCTGCACTGTTTTACATTCCCACCAGCAATGTATGAGAGTTCACATTGCTTCACATTTTTACTAACACTTGGTATTATCAGTATTTCTTATTTTAGCCATTCTAATATACTATTTTTTTAATATACGCACACGAGTGTTTATAGCAGGACTATTCATAATTGCCAAAAACTGGAAACAACCCAAATGTCCTTTGGTGAATGTGTGGATAAACAAATTGTGATATATCCACATGATGGACTACTGCTCCGCAGCAAAGAGGAAATAACTATCGATACATGCAACAATTTGGATGAATCTCAAATGCATTATGCTATGTGAAAGAATTCAGCCTCAAAATGTTACATACTGTGCGTGATTCTACTTATATGAAATTCTGGAAAAGGCTAAACCATAGGCATGGGTAACAGATCAGTGGATGCCAGTGGTTGTGAGTAGGGGGAGGATCTGAACACAAAGGAACAGAACAAGAGGATACTTGGGCGAGTTGGAAATATTTTGTATCATGTTTAGTGGTGGTAACAAGAATCTATGCATGTGTAAAAACTCATAGAACTGTATATCAAAAAAGTAAATTTTACTGTATGTAAATTTAAAAATTAATATAAAAACTATAAAAATGATGGCTATAAAAGATAAGCAATGCCTATTCTTACTTTTTTTTTAAATCTATAAAAATAATAAAAGAAAAAATAGGAAGAGGTATTTCTTAGCATGCTATGGTATATCTATCTTGGTCCAAAAGTTGAGATCATTATTTCTACTAAGTCAGTAACAATACAGGATGTCCAAGATCTCTGCTAATATTTAACATTCTACTACCAGCTAGAAGGACACGGTGAATTTTGAGCAGAGGTGTGCCCAGATGATCCGTTGGGGCTGGGAGGAGCAGCATGGGAGGATAGTGGGATTAGTGCTTCTATCCAGGAGAGTCCATAAGAGAGCAAAGAGGCCTGATCTGGGCCAGGGATGAAGAAAGAAAGATGGATATTTTGAAAATACAGTCCATGACTAGCTACATATGGAAGACAAAGGGAAGGAAAGAGAGTAGGATGACTCCCAGATTTCTGACTTCAGCATCTGAGTAGCGGTGGGATTCAATGACAGAGAGAATACAGTAGAAGGAATCAGGCAGAGAAAATGTAAAAATGAGCTCAAATGCTGCATGCACTACTTACTGGACTTCAGAGAAAGATGCCTACAAGGCAGTTAGATATATAAGTCTGGAGTTCCAGAGAGATTCAGACCATAAGTATAGATTTGACAGTAATTGGCATAATGACGTTATAGAAATTAATTGTTATAAACTCCAAATATCTCTGATTTAACATCAATTAAATATTTAAGCCAAAACCAGAGGCTTCAAGTTTCAACTAATGGTTAATGTTGTTGTTAGGTGCTATCTTGATTCCTACTCATAGCAATCCCATGTGATAGAGTAGAACTGCCACATAGGGTTTTCTAGACTGTAATCTTTATGGAAGCAGATTTCCAAGTCATTTTCCTGCAGAGCTTCTGGGTAGGTTTGAACTGCCAACCTTTCAGTTAGCTACCAAGTGCTTAACCATTACATAACCAGGGCTCCTAAGAGTTAACAAGAAACCCTGAATGAGAATCTTTAAGGCAAAATAACTATTGGCACCAGATAAGACAGTTTACATACATGTCACATTAACCTGAATTTCTGACTAAATTATTTTACTAACAGGAGCATGACACTTACTATTTTGCCATAATTTCAATGACCATTGACTTGAATCTTGAAACTGAATGCTAACTAGAGTTGGTCCCATTTGTTAGAACGTTGTAGAGAACTGTGATACTTCACCGAAAGTTGGTGAACTCTATTTCTCATTGGAATTTGGTTGAACTTCACAACTTTGTGATAATTAAGCTACTGACCAGGAGCTCAAGATTATTTCTAATTACCTCAATTAAGAACTGATGTAAGGCACTTTTCCTTGTAAAAAAGCTATTTTGCGACTGTTGTGGATTGAATCGTGTCCCCCAAAGATATCGTCAACTTGGCTAGGCCATGATTCCCAGTATTGTGTGATTGTCCACCACTCTGTCATCTGATGTGATTTTCCTATGTCTTGTAAATCCTACCTCTACAATGTTAATGAGATGGGATTAGCGGCACTTATGTTAATGAGGCAGCACTCAATCTACAAGATTAGGTTATGTCTTAAGTCAATCTCTTTTGAGATATAAAACAAAGAAACAAGCAGAGTGACAGGGGGAACTTGTACCACCAAGAAAGTTGTGCCAGGAGCACAGCACATCCCTTAGACCTGGGGTCCCTGTGCTAAGAAGCTCCTAGTCTAGGGGATGATTGATGACAAGGACCTTCCCCCAGAACTGACAGAGAAAGAAAGACTTCCCCTGGAGCTGACACCCTAAATTTGGACTTCTAGCCTCCTAGAATAAATTTGTGAGAGAACAAATTTGTTTATTAAAGCCATCCACTTGTGGTATTTCTGTTATAGCAGCACTAGATAACAAAGACAGCAGCTAAAACGAGTGACTCAAAACAGTGAAGAATCTTGATTTTACATGATAGTATTGATCTTTGCCATGGAATCATCAAGCTTTTCTAGGTGGAATGTGTAAAGTAAGGATCATAGACTCAAAGTCTTACCATGATAGAGGTGAAGCCAGTCTGGCCTAAGGTAAACAACAGTGCAGGCATGCGTGCAATTTACATTTGGCCTCGGTGTCAGGGAGACAATAGCACTGGCAGCAGGCCTTCGAACTGGTTCATTCTGGTTTGACTCCCTGCTGAGAATTTGCATTTCTACCCCAGATATACTGAGTCAAAATCTACATTTTAACAAGATCCTCGGGCCGTTCTTATGTATACATAAGAATGTTAACAAGATAATTTTAATAAGAACAGGCAAGTATACTTAAGAATCACCTGAGGATCATGTTAAAACATACATTCTGATCCAGTATATCTGATATGGAAATGAATTCTCAGCAGGGGTCAAACCAGAAAGCCCTGGTTGGCAGGTAGGTACTATACAAACTGGACAGAAAAATAACCTGGCCAAAAATGGCAGCCACCACTAGCTGCAAGCAATTGTTACCATTGGAGATATGAGACCCACGCACAGATATTCCATTCCCTAGAGAAGCTAAAAGTTACTTTCTTCTTCTTTTTTTGGTAAATTCTCCTAATTTTCAAATATTGACAACTAATTCAAATTTAAAAAGTAAAGTTTGTGGGACAAAGAAAACGTGTGCAGGTTGCATCTGACTGAAGAGATAGATGCCCATGTGTGACTTTTGATAGGGAACATAAAGGGTCCAATATTTACGGTCCAGGCAGAAAACACTTTAAAAATGACCCTGAAGAAGAGTACCTGTGTTTGAGTCCATTGTTGCAGCCACTGTGTCAATCCATCTGGTTGAGGGTTTTCCTCGTTTTCAGTAACCCGTGACTTGGTAAAGTGGACCTAGCTTGATGTCTTTCTCCAGAGACTGGTCGCTCCTGACAATATATCCAAATTATGTGAAGCACAGTGTCGCCATTCTCCCTTGTAAGGAGCATTCTCGCTGTACTTCTTCCAAGACAGATTTGTTCATTCTTCTGGCAGCCCATGGCATAATCAATTTATTCACCAAATCCATAATTGAAAGACACCAATTCTTCTTTGGTCTTCCTTATTCATTGTCCAGCTTTCATATGCGTATGATGTGATTGAAAATAACGTGACTTGAGTCAGATGCATTTTAGTCCTGAAAGTGGCATCTTTGCTGTTTAACACTTTAAAGAGGTCTTTCGGAGCAGATTTACCTAATGCAATACATGATTTCTTGACTGCTGCTCCCATGGGCATTGATTGTGGATCCATGTAAAATGAAATCCTTAATAATTTCAATCTTTTCTCAATTTATCTTGATGTTACTTATTGGTCAGGTTGTGAGGATTTTTGTCTTCTTTGTGTTGAACAGTAATCCATACTGAAGGTTGTAATCTTTGATCTTCATCAGCAAGTACTTCAAGTCTCCTTCACTTTCAGCAAGCAAGGTTGTGTTACCTGCATAATGCAGGTTGTTAACAAGTCTTCCTCCAAACTGATGCTGAGTTTTTCTTCATCTAGTCCAGCTTCTTGGATTGTTTAATCAGCATACAGATTGAATAAATATGGTGAAAGGACACAACCCTGATGAACACTTTTCCTGACTTTAAACCAAGCAGTATTCCCTTGTTCTATCTGAACGACGGCCTCTTTATGTACAGGTTCCTCATGAGCACAATTTGGTGTTCTGGAATTCTCATTCTTCCCAATGTTATCCATAATTTGTTATCATCCACACAATCGAATGCCTTTGCATGGTCAATAAAACACAGGTAAACATCTTTCTAGTATTCTCTTCTTTCATCCAAGATCCATCTGACATCAGTAATGATATCTCTTATTTCATGCCCTTTTCCTAATCTGGTTTGTATTTTGGCAGCTCAGCTGCCAAAGTACTACTGCAACCATTTTTTAATTACCTGTAGCAAAACTTTAATTGCATATGATAATAATGAAATTGTTTGATAATTTCCACATTCTGGTGGATCATCTTTCTTTGGAATGGGCACAGATATGGATCTCTTCCAGGGGATTGGCCAGGTAGCTATCTTCCAAATTTCTTGGCATAGATGAATGAGCATTCCAGCACTGCATCCATTTGCTGAAACATCTAAATTGGTATTCTGCCAATTCCTGGACCCTTGTTTTTTTCCAATGCCTTCAGTGCAGCTTGGACTTCTTCCTTCAGTACCATTAGTTCTTGATCATATGCTATCTCCAGAAACCGTTGAATGATGACCAATTATTTTTAGTACAGTGACTCTGTGTACTCCTTCCATCTTCTTTTGATGCCTCTGTGTTGTTCAATATTTCGCCAGTAGAATCTTTCAATATTGCAACTTGAAGCTTGAATTTTTTCTTCAGTTCCTTCAGCTTGAGAATTGCCAAGGGTGTTCTTCCTTCTTGGTTTCCTAACTACAGGGATTTGCATATTTCATTATAATACTTTGCTTTGTCTTCTCCAGCTGCCCTTTGAAATCTTCTGTTCAGCTCTTTTGCTTCTTCCTTTTGTTTTAGCTACTCTACGTTCAAGAGCAAGTTCCAGAGTCTCTTCTGACATCCATTTTGGTCTTTTCTTCCTTTGCTGTCTTTTTAATGACCTCTTGCTTTCTTCATATATGATGTCCTTGATGTCATCCCACAACTCATCTGGCCTTCGGTCATTAGTGCTCAGTGAGTCAAATCTATTCTTGAGATGGTCTCTAAATTCAGGTGGGATATGCTCAAGGTGGTACTTTGGCTCTTGTGGACTTGTTTTAATTTTCTTCAGCTTCAACTTGAACTTGCATATGAGCAGTTGATGGTCTATTCATCAGTTGGCCCCTGGCCTTGTTCTGACTGATGATATGGAGCTTCTCCAGCGTCTCTTTCCACATATGCAGTCGATTTGATTCCTGTGTATTCCATCTAGTGAGGTCCACATGTATAGTCACCATTTATGTTGTTGAAAAAAAGGTTTTTGCAATGAAGAAGTCATTGGTCTTGCAAAATTCAGTCTTGCAATCTCGGCATTGTTTCTATCCCCAAGGCCATATTTCCCAGCTACTGATCCTTCTTTATTGTTTCCAACTTTCACATTCCAATCGCCAGTAATTATCAATGCATCTTGATTGTGTTTGATCAATTTCAGATTGCAGAAGTTGCTGAAAATCTTTAATTTCTTCATCTTTGGCATTGGTGATTGGTGTGTAAGTTTGAGTAATTGTCATATTAACTGATCTTCCTTGTAGGTGTATGGATATCATCCTATCACTGACAGCATTGTACTTTAGAATAGCTCTTGAAATGTTCTTTTTGACAATGAATGTGGCACCATTCCTCTTCAATTTGTCATTCCCAGCAAGGTAGTCCATATGATTGTCTGATTCAAAATGGCCAATCTGGTCCATTTCAGCTCACTAATGCCTAGGATATTGATCTTTATGTGTTCTGTTTCATTTTCTATGACTTCCAATTTTTCTGGATGTATACCTGAAAGATTGGTGTTTCAAACCCACCCAAAGGAATGGTGCTGCATTCATTGTCAAAAAGAACATTTCAAGATCTATCCTGAAGTACAACACTGTCAGTGATAAGATAATATCCATACGCCTACAAGGAAGACCAGTTAATGCAACTACTATTCAAATTTACACACTAATCACTAAGGCTGAAGATGAAGAAATTGAAGATTTTTATCAGCTGCTGCAGTCTGAAATTGATTGAACATGCTATTAGGATGCACCAATAATTACGGGTGACTGGAATGCAAAAGATGGAAACAAAGAAGGATCGGTAGTTGGAAAATAGGGCCTTGGTGATAGAAACAATGCCAAAGATCGAATGATAGAATTTTGCAAGACTAACAACTTCTTCATTGCAAATACCTTCTTTCACCAACATAAATGGCGACTATACACATGGACCTCGCCAGATGGAACACACAGAAATCAAATTAACTACATGTGTGGAAAGAGTTGATGGAAAAGCTCAATATCTTCAGTCAGAACAAGGCCAGCAGCCAACTGTGGAACAGACCATTCAATTGCTCATATGCAAGTTCAAGCTGAAACTAAAGAAAATCAGAGCAAGTCCACAAGAGCCCAAATACAACCTTGAGAATATCCCACCTGAATTTAAAGGCCATCTCAAGAATAGATTTGTTGCATTGAACACTAGTGACAGAAGACCAGACGAGTTGTGGAATGACATCAAGAACATCATACATAAAGAAAACAAGAGGTCATTGAAAAGACAGGAAATAAAGAAAAGACCAAGTTGGGTGTCAGAGGAGATTCAGAAACTTGCTCACGAACATCATCGAACAGCTAAAGCAAAAGGAAGAAATGATGAAGTAAAAGAACTGAACAAAAGATTTCACAGGGCGGCTCAAGAAGACAAAGTAAAGTATTATAATGGCACGTGCAAAGAGCTGGAGATAGAAAACCCAAAGGGAAGAACACACTCAACATTTCTCAAGCTGAAAGAACTGAAGAAAAATTCAAGCCTCGAATTGTAATAGTGAAGGATTCTATGGGGAAAATATTAAACAACGAAGGAAGCATCAAAAGAAGATGGAAGGAATACAGAGAGTCACTATACCAAAAAGAATTAGTTGACATTCAACCATTTCAAGAGGTAGCATATGATCAGGAACCAATGGTACTGAAGGAAGAAGTCCAAGCAGCACTAAAGGCATTGGTGAGAAACAAGGCTCCAGGAACTGACGGAATATCAATTGACATGTTTCAACAAAAGGATACAGCGCTGGAGGTGCTCACTCGTCTATACCAAGAAATATGGAGGACAGCTTCCTGGGCAAATGACTGAAAGAGATCCATATTTATGCCTATTCCCAAAAAAGGTGATCCAACTGAATGCAGAAATCATAGAACAATATCATTAATATCACATGGAAGCAAAATTTTGCTGAAGATCACTCAAAATCAGCTGCAGCACTATATCGTCGACAGGGAACCACCAGAAATTCAGGCCAATTTCAGAAGAGGACGTGGACCCAGGGATATCATTGCTGATGTCAGATGGATCCTGGCTGGAAGCAGAGAATACAAGAAAAATGGTTACCTGTGTTTTATTGTCTATGCAAAGGCATTCAACTGTGTGGATCATAATGAATTATGGATAACATTGTGAAGAATGGGAATTCCAGAGCACTTAATTGTTCTCATGAGGAACCTGTGCATAGATCAAAAGGTAGTTGTTTGGACAGAACAAGGGTATGCTGAGTGGTTTAAAGTCAGGAAAGGTATGTGTCAGGGTTGTATCCTTTCACCATACCTAGTCAATCTGTATGCTGAACAAATAATTTGAGAAACTGGACTATATGAAGAAGAACAGGGCATCAGGATTGGAGGAAGACTCATTAACAACCTGCGTCATACAGATGATACAACCTTTCTTGCTGAAAGTGAAAAGGACCTGAAGCACTTACTAATGAAGATCAAAGACCACAGCCTTCAGTATGGCTTACACCTCAACATAAAGAAAACAAAAACCCTCACAACTGAAGCCAATGAGCAACATCATGATAAATGGAGAAAAGATTGAAGTTGTCAAGGGTTTCATTTTACTTGGATCCACAATCAACAGCCATGGAAGCAGCAGTCAAGAAATCAAATGACATGTTGCATTGGGAAAATCTGCTGCAAAGAACCTCTTTAAAGTGTTAAAAAGCAAAGATGTCACCTTGAAGACTAAGGTGTGCCTGACCCAAGCCATGGTATTTTCAATAGCATCATATGCATGTGAAAGCTAGACAATGAATAAGGAAGACCAAAGGAGAATTGACACCTTTGAATTGTGGTGTTGGTGAAGAATATTGAATATACCATGAACTGCCAGAAGAACAAACAAATCTGTCTTGGAAGAAGTACAACCAGAATGCTCCTTAAAAGCAAGGATGGTGAGACTGCATCTTACATACCTTGGACATGTTGTCAGGAGGGATCAGTCCTTGGAGAAGAACATCATGCCTGGCGAAGTACAGGGTCAGTGGAAAAGAGGAAGACCCTCAATGAGGTGGATTGACACAGTGGCTGCAACAATGAGCTCAAGCATAACAATTGTAAGGATGGTGCAAGACCAGGCAGTGTTTTGTTCTGTTGTGCATAGGGTCGCTATGATTCGGAACTGACTTGATGGCACCTAACAACAACAACAATATTTAGCACAGTCTTTGAACATGTTAATATTCAATGATTGTTTGTTGAATAAATGGTGAACAAAAAAGGTATAGTTTTTCTGACTGTTTTGGGCACTTTATAACTTCAGCTTATATAACATTTTGGAGTAATTATTTTCAAAGGTTTATTATCCATTATCTTATTTAATATTTTCCTGTATTTGTCCCTATTTTAGCTTTTTGGATCTTCAGATTGTATTCTAGATGCCTGGTTTAGGAAATTGAATCAGAAAGTCTGAATATTACAATCATGAAATTTTAGAAACATCCTTGATACTCACACAGGAACTGGTTAAACCTGGGTGGTGATAAACATCTATCAATTATTCATTCATTCATTTAAGAAATATTAATTAAAAATCTATTAGCTATAAGTTAGTGTATGATCTTAGTAGGAAACTTGGGAATCAAGCCAGGGTGTTCACTGAAACATCTGCGGTTCGAACTTACCAGCCCCTCTGTGGGAGAAATCTGCTCCAGTAAAGACTACAGAGTTGGAAACATTATGGGGCAGTTCTACTGTGTCCTGCAGGGTTGCTACATGTCAGAATAGACTCAATGACACACAAAAACTACAATCTTTACAGGAGCAGATCATTAGGTTTTTCTCCTGCAGAGCCATTGGTTGTGTTTTAATCATCAACCTTTTGTTTAGCAGCCAAGCACTTAATGGTTGTGTTACCAGGGCTCCTTATTATTCAGATCAACTGCTTTAATTCTCACTTACGAAGTAGGTTCTATTATTATTCTCATTTCACAGAAGAAGTAACTGAGGGACAGAGAGGTAAAATAACTTCCTCATGGCCACAGAGCCAGTAAGAGCTAGAACCAGGATTTGAAGCCAGGCCACCTGTTTCCAAAATCTCTGAAATTGACCACCCCACTGTACTGCCTTCAATACACAGTTTTGCCTACTCACATTTCATTGTCTCCTGTGGCTCCAAGGCCCCTATACTTGTAGAACTCTGGGTCCAGATCTCAGCGGGATCATTTTAAATGGCATTTTCACCGAGCCCTGTATATCTACTTTGATTAATCAGTGATAATCTTTTCAGATTTATTTATAGCCATTTACTCTAACTCAGCACCCTTCAGGCCTCTAAATCAACTCTGCAGGAGCCAAGTGAGAGGTTTCAGGCCTTTTCCTAACCTCTGCCCTGAGTTAGCCTGACACAGACCTGGATCTTCTTGGGCATGTCCCTTGAGTGCCATGAGCAGTAGAATTAGAAGCTGGAGCATGTTCTATTCATTCCAGTCCAGAATTGTCCAACTTTTGCCTCTGGCCAAAGCTGATACAATGATAGCTGCAGCTGCTTCAGGTAGGGCCATCACAAATGCATGGCAGAGCTGGTCCTTCGTGACATCACAGTAAACCCTGGGGTTAGGGAGGAAGCGGGGATGCATGTCAACCTGGCTTAGCTGAGTCTGCACAGCCCACTCTTCACTGTGTTAATTCTGCAGCTGCTGTTCTGAGTGGCCATCTAGTCCTCTCTGACTCCTGGTGGCCCCATATACAACATAACAAAATGTTGCCTGGTCCTATATCATCTTTACAATTGTGGTATGCTTGAGCCCACTGTTGCAGCCACTGTGGATTTTGAGTGTCTTCCAAACTAAGGAACTCATCTTCCAGTACTATATTGGACAGTATTCTGTTGTGATTCATAGGGTTTTCATTGGCTGATTTTTGGAAGTAAATCATCAGGCCTTTCTTCCTAGTTTAGCTTTGTCTGGAAGATCCTCTGAAACCTGTCCATCATCAGTGACCCTGCCGGTATTTAAAATAGCAGTGGCGTAATTGTCAGCATCACAGCAACATGCAAGCCGCCACAATACAACAAACAGATAGGTGGAGGGTTAAGTCTGCAGTGATCACTAACGTAACACCCACTAAGGGCCATGTCAGATTTACCTTGGTAGTAGTCAAACACTTCAGCTCAAACATTTGTCTGCACACTCACCTCCCACCCCTGACTCTGAGCAACTCGAACAGCCATGTATTCTAGTGTCTGTTTGGCATTAAAGAGCTTTGGGTCTTTGGGTAGGTATTTATATTCTCTGGAACCAGATTTTAAATGCCTGATATGCTTTGTTAGGAGACTTAGGCATTACCATGAAGTTAATGGTGGGGAGGAGATGGCAGGGTGGAATTAAAGGGGGTCACATGATCACATCTGAATTAAACGATACTCTGGGCAAAATATGGAGATTATTTTAGGGAGGATGAAACAGGCGAAAAGAAAAATAATTTAGGAATTGGCTGCAGCAACACAGATAAAAGGTCATGGTGGCCTCACATAGGAAAGAAGTTGGGGATAGAGAGAAATGAAGGGAATCCATGGGTACTAAAGAGGTTGAATGGCGTCCCTGGATGGTTCAAAATGGTTAACATGCTTGACTACTAACTGAAAGGTTGAAGTTTGAGTCCCCGCAGAGGAACCTTGGAAGAAAGACCTGATGATCTACTTCCAAAAAATCAACCATTGAAAACCCTATGGAGCACAGTTCTACTAGCCCTGACACACATGAGGTTGCCATGGGTTGGAATGGATTCATTGGCAACTGGTTTACTGGAAAGAGGTAGAATATAAAGGCACTGGTGATTGACCGGATACGTGGGATGAGTAGACAGATACAAACAGAGATCTGAAACTCAGGCGAAAGTTTTGGAGTATAAATATCAATTGGTGAGTCATCAATATATTGAAGTCATGTGGGTATATGAGATGAGATTGCCCAGTGAGGGTGGGTGGAGAGAGGAACAAAGAGGGCCTAGTACTGAGCTCTGGAGAACTTCCATCATTTACAGTTCATACCCAGGAGGTGGAGCTGCAAAAGGAGGATGACAAGTGCCAGTGGTACGTGAAGAAAACCACACATAGGAAACAGGGTAAGAGTGTTCCAAGCAGAGATGCCTCCTGTTTAAGCCTTATCCTTCCAAGCACCCTCTGAATCCCACCCCCAACCTCCTTGGGAATCTGATACTGACACATAACTGCCCATCTTCAGTCTCCCCTCCTCTTGCACACCCTTCTCAATAACCTTCAAAATAAACAAGCAAAAAGCCCCTAAATGCCTTCCCTCTTCTTTCTATTACCCTCTAGCTACTACCCTATCTCCTCTCATTCACAGCCACAGTGCTACCCATAGCCATTGAGAAAATTCCAACTCATAGCAAGGCTATAGGACAGAGTAGCTCTGCTCCATAGGATTTCCAAGGCTGTCATCTTTACAGAAACAGACTGCACACCTTTCTCCTTCAGAGCAGTCAGTGAGTTCAAACCCCATTTCTTTTCATCCTGGTTTTCCTGCCTTCTTATCTTTGCTTTTGCAAATATTGCCCTTTTGATCTTGTATAACTGATTGTTCTAAGGTGCACGTTCCTCTCAGGTGTTGTTTATTTTATGGACTTGTCTCTTATTTGGCTGGAAGGTGGTCTCCTGGAATGGCTTCAGTTCCAGATCAGAAGTGTGTCTTAGGGCTAGTCTCGGGGGTTCCTCCAGTCTCTGTCAGGCCAGCAAGTCTGGTCTTTTTTGTGAATTTGATTTTTTTGTTCTACATTTTTCTCCCGTTTTGTCTGGGACCCTCTGTTGTGATCCCAGTCAGAGTGGTCAGTAGTGGTAGATGGGCACCACCTAGTTCTTCTGGTCTCAGGGTTGTGTAGGCTGTGGTTCATGTGGCCTATTAGTCCTTTGGACTCATTGCTCCCTTGAGTCTTTGGTGTTTTTTGTTGTTGTTGTTGTTGTAGTTCTCCTTTGCCCTGCACTAGAACAGACCGATAGTTGTATCTTAGATGGGCACTCATAAGCTTTCAACACCCAGGCACTACTCACCAAAGTAGGGTGTAGAACATTGTCTTTATGAACCACGTTGTGCCAATTGATGTAGAAGTACCCCGAGTGTGTGGTCCTTTGCCTTCGAGCCTAAGGACTTCACCCCGTAAGGTGTTTGCTTATGTCTAAGAGGTTTCCTGACTGTGCCAGTTGTGTGCTCTAAAGTCTGTATTAATATACGAAGAGCTCTTGCAGTCATGCATTTAGACATACCCATCACCAAGCCTGTATCTGCTGGTGTGTGTGCTCCCTTAAACTCTCTCACATCTCTTGGCATATCTATTTATCTATGTATCCTTTCATAAATTATTGTTTGTTAATACTTTTGTTGCAGGATTGTCTGTGTTATAGTAGTTACTGTATGTTATAGTAGTTACTGTAGTTGCCCTTTATTCCTTTGTTCTTCTCGGTGTCCTCTCTTGCCTTGGTCACGTTGTACTGACTTCTCCAATATTATTGCTTTCCCTTCACTAAAATTAACAAGTGTCTACTATCTATTTGGAGTCCTGTTGGCGCAGTAGTTAAGAATTTTGCTGTTAACCAAAATGCCGGCAGTTCGAGTCCACCAGCGCTCCTCGAAAACCATATGGGGCAGTTCTACTCGGTGCTATAGGGTCGCTAACAATTTGTTAATTTTCCCTCCCTCCCTTTCCCATCTCTGGTAACCATGAAAGAATTTTTTTTCTTTTTCCTGGGTGTAAATTTGTTGTTGCTTTATTATAGCAGTCTCATACAATATTTTTCCTTTTGCGATTGACTTTTATCACTCAGCATAATGTCCTCCAAATTCTTCCATGTTGTGAGATGTTTCACAGGTTTGTCATTGTTCTTTATCGTTGAGTAGTATTCCATTGTGTGTATGTACCACGGTTTGTTAGTTCATTCATCTGCTGATGGGCATTTAGGTTGTTTCCATCTTTTTGCTATTGTGCATAATGGCTGCAAAGAACATGGGTGAGCATGTGTCTATTTGTGTCCCAGCTCTTATCTCTTTAGTGTATATACCTGGGAGTGGAATTGCTGAATCATATGATATTTCTAGCTCTAGCTTTTTAAGGAAGTGCCATACCGTTTAGCATAATGGTTGTACCATTTTACATTCCCACCAGCAGTGTATAAGAGTTTCAATCTTCCCACAACCTTGTCAACATTTGCTATTTACTGTTTTTTTGATTAGTGCCAGTAATGTTGGGGTGAGATGGTATCTCATTGTAGTCTTGATTGACATCTCTCTAATTTCTAAGGACCACAGGCATTTCTTCATATGTTTATTAGCAGCCTGAATGTCTTCTTTAGTGAAGTGTCAGTTCATTTCCTTTGCCCACTTTTTTAATTGGCTTGTTTGTCTTTTTTTGTTGAACTATTCTCTAAATTTTACAGATTAGACCCTTGTCAGATATGTCATAGCTAAAAATTTTTTCCCAATCTGTAGGTTCTCTTTTTACTCTTTTGGAGAAGTCTTTTGATGAGCACAAGTGTTTAATTTTTAGGAGATCCCATTTATGTAGTTCATTTTCTTCTGTGTGTGCGTTTTTAGTTACTTTTGGTAATCTATATATGCCACATATTAGCCCCTAGCATTGTTCCTATATTTTCTCCATGATCTCTATAGTTTTAGGTTTTGTTTGAGGACTTTGATCTGTTTTGAGTTAGTTTTTGTGTCTGGTGCGAAGTATGGGTCCTGTTTCATTTTCCTACAGGTAGATATCCTTTCTCCACTACCGTTTGTTGAAGAGACTGTCTCTTCCCCATTTAATAGACTTTGGTCCATTGTCAAAGATCAGCTGTATGTAGGTGGATAATGTCTGGGTTCTCAGTTTTGTTCCATTGGCTTGTGTATCTGTCATTGTACCAGTACCAGGCTGTTTTGACTATGTTGGCTGTATAGTAGTTTCTGAGATCAGGTAGCATGAGGACTTCTATTTTGTTCTTCTTCTTTAATAATTCTTTACTTATTCAGGTCCTCTTTCACTTCCATATAAAGCTAGTAATTAGTTTTTCCATCTCTTTAAAGAATGCTGTTGGTCTTTGGATCCAAATTGCATTATATCTGTAGACAGCTTTGGGTAGAATTGATATTTTCACAATGTTGAGTCTTTCTATCCATGAACATGGTCTGTTTTTCCATTTATGCAGGTCTCTTTTGGCTTCTTGCAGTAGTGTGTTGGAGTTTTCTTTGTCTTTTACATTCCTGGTAGATTTATTCCTAAGTATTTTATCATTTGGGGTGCTATTGTATATGGTATTGTTTTCCTGATTTCCTTTTCAAAGTTTTCTTTGTTGATGTAGAGGAATCCAAATGATTTTTTGTATGTTGATCTTGTATCCTGCCACTTTGCTGAATTCTTCTATTAGTTCCAGTAGCTTTCTTGTGGAATCATTAGGATTTTCTATGTATAGGATCATATTATCTGCAAATAGGGATAGTTTTACTTTTTCCTTACGAATTTGGATGCCCTTTATTTCCTTTTCTTGCCTTATTGCTCTCACTAGGACTCCCAATACAATGTTGTATAAGAGTGGTTGTTAAAGGGTATCCTTGTCTGATTCCTGTTCTTAAAGGGAATGCTTTCAGAATCTCTCCATAGATGATAATGTTTGTCGTTGGTTCTGTATAAATTTCCCTTATTATGTTGAGAAATTTCCCTTCTATTCCTTTTTTGCTGAGACTTTTTATCAAGAATAGGTGTTAGACTTTATCAAATGCCTTTTCTGTGTTGACTGGGATGATTGTGTGATTCTTTTCCTTTGTTTTATTTATGTTGTGGATTATGTCAATTGATTTTCTAATGCTGAACCATCCTTGTATGCCTGGTATGAATCCCACTTGTTTGTGATGTGTTATTATTTATTTATTTATTTTGATATGCTGTTGAATACTATTGGCCAGGATTTTGTTGAGAATTTTTGTTTCTATATTCTTGAGGGATATTGATCTGTAGTTTTCTTTTTTAGTGATGTCTTTGCCTGGCTTGGAGCCATGGTGGTCCAGTGGTTCAGAACTACGGCTGCTAAGCAAAAGGTTGGCAGTTCTAATCCACCAGTCACACCTTGGAAACCCTATGGGGCAGTTCTGCTCTGTCCTATAGGGTCACTGTGAGTCAGAATTGACTCAATAGCAATGAGTGTGTTTTTTGCCTGGCTTTGGTATCAAGGTATGCTGGCTTCATAGAATGAATTTGAGAATATTCCTTCCTTTTCTATGTTCTGGAATAGTTTGAGTAGAATTGGTGTCAACTCTTCTCTGGAAGTTTGGTAGAATTCTCCAGTGAAGCTATCTGGACCTGGGCTTTTTTTTTGGGGGGGGGGGGGAAGAGGTGACAGGTAAGTTTTTTTGTGACCCTTTCAATTTTTTCTTTTGTTATGAGCCTGTCCAAATATTCTACCCCAGTTTGGTAGGTAGTATGTTTCTAAAAATGTGTCCATTTCCTCTGGGTTTTCAAATTTGTTGGAGTACATTTTTTAAAAATAATTTTTATTGTGCTTTAAGTGAAAGTTTACAAATCAAGTCAGTCTGTCACATATAAGCTTATATACACCTTATTACATACTCTCATTTACTCTCCCCCTAATGAGTCAGCCTGCTCCCTCCTTCCAGTCTCTCCTTTCGTGACAATTTTGCCAGTTTCTAACCCTCTCTACCCTCCCATCTCCCCTCCAGAGGGGAGATGCAAACATAGTCTCAAGTGTCCACCTGATACAAGTAGCTCACTCTTCATCAACATCTCTCTCCAACCCATTGTCCAGTCCCTTCCATGTCTGATGAGTTGCCTTCAGGAATGGTTCCTGTCCTGGGCCAACAGAAGGTTTGGGGACCATGACCACCAGGATTCTTCTAATCTCAGTCAGACCATTAAGTCTGGTCTTTTTATGAGAATTTGGGGTCTGCATCCCACTATTCTCCTGCTCCCTCAGGGGTTCTCTCTTGTGCTCCCTGTCAGGGTAGTCAGTGGTTGTGGCCGGGCACCATCTAGTTCTTCTGGTCTCAGGATGATGTAAGTCTCTAGTTCATGTGGCCCTTTCTGTCTCTTGGGCTCATAGTTATCATGTGATCTTGGTGTTCTTCATTCTCCTTTGATCCAGGTGGGTTGAGACCAATTGATGCATCTTAGATGGCCGCTTGTTAGCATTTAAGACCCCAGATGCCACACTTCAAAGTGGGATGCAGAATGTTTTCATAATAGAATTTATTTTGTCAATTGACTTAGAAGTCCCCTTAAGCCATAGTCCCCAAACTCCCACCCTTGCTCTGCTGACCTTCGAAGCATTCAGCTTATCCTGGAAACTTCTTTGCTTTTGGTCCAGTCCAGTTGAGCTGACCTTCCGTGTATTGAGTATTGTCCTTCCCTTCACCTAAAGTAGTTCTTATCTACTAACTAACTAATCAGGAGTACATTATTTTTTATTGTACTTTAAATGAAGGTTTATAGAACAAACTAGCTTCTCATTAAACAGTTAGTACACATATTGTTTTGTGACGTTGGTTACCAACCCCATGACATATCAACATTCTACCTTCTTAAACTTTCCTGTCCCTTCCTGCCTTCTAGTCCTTGCCGCTGGGCTGTTGTGCCCCTTTAGCCTCATTTTGTCTTATGGGCCTGTTTAATTTCTGGCTGAAGGGTAAACCTCACAAGTGGCTTCAGTGGTGAGCTAAAGGTTGTTCAGGGGTCATACTCTCAAGGTATCTCCAGTCTCTGTCAGGCAGTAAGCCTGGTCTTTTTTTTGAGTTAGAATTGTGTTCTACGTTTTTCTCCAGCTCAGTCCAGGACCCTCTATTGTGATTCCTGTCAGAGCAGTCAGTGGTAGTAGCTGGGCTCCACCTAGTTGTACTGGACTGAGTCTAGTGGAGACTGGTAGTTGTGGCCCATCAGTCCTTTGGACTAATCTTTCCCTTATGTCTTTAGTTTTCTTCACTCTCCCTTGTTCCTGATGGGGTGAGACTGGAGTACAGTTTTTCATAGTATTCTGTTATGATTCTTTTTATTTCAGTTGGTTCTGTTTTAATGTCACCCATCTCATTTCTTATTTGGGTTATTTGCATCTTCTCCTGTTTTTCTTTTGTCAGTTTGGTTAGTTGTTTGTCAATTTTATTGATCCTTTCAAAGAACTAGATTTTAGTCTTGTTAATTCTATTGTTTTCCTGTTATCTGTGCTCTAATTTTTATTATTTTGTTTCTTCTGGTGACTGTGGGCTTCTTTTGTTGCTCTCTTTCTAATTTTTCAAGTTGTTGGGTTAATGTTTTGATTTTTACCTTTTCTTCTTTTTTGATGTGTGCATTTATTGCTGTAAATTAATGTCGGATGACCTTTTTTGCTCTGTCTCAGAGATTTTGGTAGGTTGTGTTTTCATTCTCATTTGATTCCAGGAATTTTTTAATTCCACCTTTAATTTCTTCTGTTACCAAGTAGTTTTTAAGCAGTGTGTTATTTAATTTCCATGTATTAGATATTTTTCCCTTGCTCTTCCTGTTTTTGATTTCTACTTTTATAGCATCATGATCAGAGATGCTTTGTATTATTTTGATAATTTTCCATTTTTCGATGCTGGCTTTGTGGCCTAAAACGTGGTCTATTCTGGAGAATGATCTATGAGCACTGGAGAAGAACATGTACTTCCCCACTTTTGGGTGAAGTGTTCTTTATGTCTATGAGGTTGAGTTGATCGATTGTGGCATTTAGATCTTCTGTGTCTTTGTTGAGTTTCTGTCTAGTTGTTCTGCCCTTCATGGGCAGTGATGTGTTAAAGCCTCCTAGTATTACTGTGGAAGTGTCTATTTCTTTTTTCATACTGTTAGAGTTTGTGTATTTGGAGCTCCGTCATTGGGTGCTGTTATGGAATGAATTGTGTCCCCCTAAAATGTGTGTCAACTTGGCTAGACCATGATTCCCAGTATTGTGTGGCTGTCCACCATTTTTTGATTTGATGTGATTATCCTATGTGTTGTAACCTCTGTGATGTTAATGAGGCAGTGTTAGAGGCAGTTACGTTAATGAGGCAGGACTCAATCTACAGGATTAGGTTGTATCTTGAGTCAATCTCTTTCGAGATATAAAAGAGAGAAGTGAGTAGAGAGGACAAGGACCTCATACCGCCAAGAAAGAAGTGCCAGGAGCAGAGTGCATTCTTTGGACCTGTGGTCCTTGCTCTCTGAAGCTCCTAGACCAGAGGAAGATTGATGACAAGGACCTTCCCCCAGAGCCAACAGAGAGAGAAAGACTTCCCTAGAGCTGGCACCCTGAATTTGGACTTCTAGACTCTTAAACTGTAAGGGAATAAATTTCTGTTTTTTAAAGTCATTCGGAAACCCTGGTGGTGTAGTAGTTAAGTGCTATGGCTGCTAACCAAAGGGTCGGCAGTTCAAATCTGCCACGTGCTCCTTAGAAACTCTATGGGGCAGTTCTCTATCCTACAGGACCACTATGAGTCAGAATCGACTCGACGGCACTGGGCTGGGTAAAGTCATCCACTTGTGGTATTTCTGTTACAGCAGCACTAGATAGCTAAGACAGGTGTGTATATATTTATCATGGTTATGTTCTCTTGGTGGGTTGACATTTTAATCATTATATAATGTCCTTCCTTGTCTTCTATAATGGATTTGTCTTAAAACCTGTTTTATCAGAGATTAATATTACCACTCCTCCACTTTTTTGCTATTATTTGCTCATAAATCTTTTTCCATCCCTTAAGTTTTAGTTTATCTGTATCTTTGTGTCTAATGTGCGTCTTTTGCAGAGAGCAAATCCATAGGTCATGCTTGTTTTTAATCCATTCTTCTACTTTCCACCTCTTTACTGGTGTATTTAGGCCATTTACATTCAGTGCAATTATGATATGTATGAGCTTCTGGTGGTGTAGTGGTTATGCTATGGCTACTAACCAAGAGGTCAGCAGTTCAAATCCACCAAGCACTCCTTGGAAACTCTATGGGGCAGTTCTACTCTGTTCTGTAGGGTCTCTATGAGTCGGAATCGACTTGATGGCGGTGGGTTTGGGTTTTTGGTGTTTTATGAACTTCTTGTCATTTTGTCTTTTTTTTTTCGTGTGTGCTGTTTCTTTGTTCCACTTAATTTTCTGTACTGAGGTTTTTTTTTTTTAATTGTTTCTTGTCTCATTTCCTTTGTTGTTGTTAGTTTTGTGTGTACTGTTTTTATGATTTTATTCTTTTATATTCGATGAATAGGTTTTTTTATTTTCTTTGTGATTACCCCAAAATTTACCTTTATACTTCTAAGCTCAAAGCAGTAATTTAATTCTTGGTATCACCTTGAGTTCTTCTCCATATGGAAGCTCTAAACCTATACCTTTTATTCCCCCTTTATGTTTCGAAGTAGCCATCAATTACAGATTGACATCTCTGGTTCCCTGTTTTCTACCTTTTTGCTTTATTTATTTGTTTTTGTTTCTAAAATCAATTTATTCATATTTTTATTGCGGTAAAATATACAATAACACATAACACAAAACTTACCATTTTAACCATTTTGAGGTGTACAGTTCAAAATGGCATTTAGTACATTCACAGTGTTGTACAACCATCATCACTATCTAATTTCAGAATATTTCCGTCATCCCAAAAGAAAACCTTGTACCCGTTAAGCAGAGATTCCCCATTTCTCCTTCCCACAGCCCAGGGCAATCACTAATATGCTTTCTGTCTCTATGCATTTGCCTGTTCTGATAATTCATATAAACAAAATCATACAAGATGAGATATTTTCTGTCTGGCTTCTTTCACTTAGCATAACGTTTTCAAGATTCATCCATGTTGTAGTATGTATGAGTACTTCATCTCTTTTAATGGCTGAATAATATTGCATTGTATGCCTATATTACATAGCTTTTTTTTTTTTTTTTTTGAGAGTTCTTTATCTGAGTTGATATCTGGCTGATGTTGTCATGTGTTTTAATCTCAGGCTGTTGTCTAATGCTGTTAGTTTTCTGTCCGAAGGACTCCTTGTAACATGTCTTGTAAAGTTGGTCTTTTTTTTTTTTTTTTTTTTACAGATTTCCTTAATTTCTGTTTGTCTGGAAATGTCTTAATTTCACCATCGTATTTGAGGAATAATTTTGCTGTATATGTTCTTCTCTGTTGACAGTTTTTTTTATTTCAAGGTTTTATATATGTCATCCCATTGCCTTCTTGACTGCATCGTTTCTGCTAAGTAATATGTGCTTAATCTTATCAGTGCCCCTTTGTAGGTGATCATTTGTTTTTCCCAAACTGCTTTCAGAATGCTTTATCTTTGGTTTTGGAAAGTTTGATTATGAAGTCTCAGTGTCCTTCTTTTGGGATCTATCCTGTATGGGTTTCATTGTGCTTCTTGAATGGTTATCTTCATGTCTTTCATGATATTAGGGAACTTTTCTGTCAGCAAATCTTCAACAATTCTCTCTGTTCTTTTTGTTGACTCTTCCCTTTCTGGGATTCTGATCATGTGTAAGTTATTCCTCTTGATGATGTCCCACATAACTCTTATGCTTTCTTCACTTTTTTTCTTTTTTATTGTTCCTCAAATGGATTAGTGTCAATGGATTTGTCTTCTATTCTGTTGATTCTGTCTTCTATTGTTTCTATTCTACTCCTATGACTGTTCATTTAGTTGTCTACTTCTGAAATTTTATTGTTAAGCTTCTGGATTTCTAGTTGCTGTTTTTGTATTGTTTCCAATTGTCTATTTATTTTATCATTTTGTTCTTGTATTGTTTTCCTGAATTCTTCTAGTGTTTTGTCTTTGCTTTCCTTGATTTTGTCTGTGTTGCACATAATTTTGTCTGTTTTCCTTGATTCCTTTGAGGAATATATATATATATATAGTCTTTTGAATTTCTTATCCAGAAACTCCATTACCTTTTCTTCCTCTGGGAGGATTTCTGGTTCTTTATTTTGATCACTTGCTGGGGTTATCTTGTTCTGTTTCTTTAGATGGTTTGCTGTTGTCTGCTGTCTCTGAGACATTAAGGGATTATTGTATTTATTTTTTAATTGTATAATTACTTGCTGGTTCCTGTTTTGTTCTATTTTGTTTTGATGATTCCTGGCAGGTATGGTTGGCGTGGTGTTCTGGTGGCTGGACTGGCCATGCTGGAGCACTGTCTCCAGGCAAGCAGCATGGTGGGTAGCTGTGGGAGCTTGGGTCTCTGTTTACTTGTGTTGCAGGGTGGCTGAGGGTGGGTTCATCAGTTTTTGCCTCCATCTGTCATCAGTTTGGTTGTGCAGGAGCAGGGAGTGGTGCTATCTTTGCAGGTAGAATGGCTGGTGTGGTAGGTGTGCCAGGCAAGTGAGAGAATTGTCATCACCTCTTGCTGGTTGCAGGGGGAGGTTATGGGTCTTAGGCGGGCATCAGGCAGATGTGCACACAATTGCTGTACCTCCACTTCCTCCTGGGTGGGGGGAGGGAGTGAAGAACAGCAGATGGATGCTCTCTCAGTTGCATATGCCTGTCGGTGGATGGGGAGAAGGAATGTGCAGCAGATGGGTGCACATGCACTCATTCTGTCTCTGCCTCTGCCTCAATTTGGGCAGGAGGAGGGAGGAAAGGGCCTCGGGGAGGATGAGCATGCAGTCATGACTCCTCTGCCCCTCACAAGTTAAAGGAAGGCAAGTTAAAGGAAGGAGTTGTACCTGGAGGATGTGCGCAGACTAATGCCACCTCCACCTCAAGATGGGTGGGGGGAGGGAGAATGGAGCAACAGAGGGGTGTGCATGCAGTTGTGTCTCCTCCATCCCTCAATGGCTGGAGGGGATAAGGAGGAATGGTAGTGGGGAAAAGGGTAGGCTCGAGTTGTGGTCCTCCAATTAGGCGAGGCAGTTAGGGTGTGGGACCCTCTGCTGTCTCCAATCAGGAGGATGCAGTGAGGGGCAGTGTGTCTTTCTGGTTAGGTTATGTGGGTGCCGGAACACCTTGCATCCGCTATAGCCAGCAAGTGTGACCTGTCCCCCCTCAAGTGTGAGGAAGGGGGGAACCCAGGGGCTGGTTGGGTGTAAGATCTCCTTCCAACACTCCACAGGTCCACTACCTTGTGCTTGCCACTCATCTTTGAGGTCAGGGGCCATCGCTCCTGAGTATCTCTGGTTCTGAACCCTTGCTCCCTCCCTGCCTGTGCCTCTTTTTGCATGTGTCTGTAGAGTTTCTCTGTTCCTTTTGAGAAAGCCATGAAGTTGTCTTGCTGTTTCCTTCACTCATGGTCACTACTGGCTTTGTCTTAAGGTGGCTGCATTGAGCCAGGATGGTAGATGAGCTCCTCTGTTCCATGTTACTCCTTTTTCGCTGCTTTCACTCACTTTTTCCTTCCAGTTGGTGTTCAGTTCAGTTCTTAAACCTTTTTTTTTTTTTTTTTTTTTGATATTCAGAGATCCCAGATTGTTGTCTGTTTCTGTTTCACTTGGTGTTTTTGGTCTTTGGTGCCGGGGAACACTATGGTGCATGTGACTAAGCGCTACCTTGGCTGTGCCCATCTTATCATCCTTTACTTCATTCAGTGGGGATGATTTATCCTCCAGATAAAGTATTCAAGCTGGACTATGGCTTTTCTGATTATTCTTAGGTAATAGTCCTATAGTCACTTAAGTCACAAACCCAGTTTCAATTTACCAGTTGCCATTGAATCAGTTCTGACTCAAGGCTACCCCATGTGTGTTAGAATAGAACTGTGTTCCGTAGGGTTTTCAATGGCTGACTTTTCAGAAGTAGATCACCAGCCCTTTTTTCCAAGGCACCTCCAAACATTCAGCTAGCAATCAAGCATGTTAATCATTTGCCCCACCCAGAGACTCCAGTTTCAGTTTAGGTATCAGAATATAAAAACTCTTGTAACCCTCCAAACACTGAATCTGAGTGTGAAATCTCCTTCCCCTAGTCTGGGCCCAGTTAGGTGAACAGCCAGCAGCCCAGAAGGGCTGTGAACCTTCTTTGCATTCTAGCTCTGCTCACCTTCCTCCCAACTCCAGCTGCTGTTTTGCTCCTGCCTGGGATCAAAATTGGGGGAAAGGCACAGGTAAAGGTGAGTGTCTTAGTCTAGGTTCTCTAGAGGAGCAAAACCAGCGAAGCATGTATATATAAACATATGGAGAGAGATTTTCTTCAAGGAAGTGTTGCACACAGTTGTGAAGGCTGGCAAGTCTCAAATCCTTGGGTCAGGTGGCAGGCAGAAGGCTTCTGCTGGTTCATGTGGTTTCAGGGGCTGGTGAACCCACAATCTTCAGGTCAGGTGGTAGGCTGGAGGCCCCTGATGGTTCACAGGGTTGAGGGGCTGGCAAATCCAAAATTAGCAGGTTGAAGACTTCTGCAGGCTTAAATCCAGAGAACCAGAGATCAAATGACGAGAACAGTACAGAGTCAAAAGAGGGAACAACCCTTGCTGGAACATGCATTTATATACTGGAAGCAGGCCACACACTCAAGAAAAGCCCCCTTGCAACTGACTGATCACATCAGATCACATCGTGGAGGTGATTATTATATTACATTATGGGAAAGCAATCCTTCCAATGTCTGCCAAACCACTGAGAATCACAGCTTAGCCAAGTTGACACATGCCATTAACCATCACAGTGAGACAGCCCAAACTTCAGCTTACTGCTCTCTGGCAGAAATTTAAAGCTAACTCTTAGAGTGGTGGTTTCATAGGCTCTTCAATGGTTCCCAGATGGGCCTTTTTCTTCTGAAGTTCCCTGACTCAGGTGCTGCTATATCTATTTTGAGAGGTCACTTTCTGGTCTTTCTCACTCTGAGCATTTGGTGGTATACCCCTGGTCTCTTTCTTTGGAGGTCTCCTTATCCCCTCCAGAAAGCCCTATGGAATAGATCCTAAGACCACCCTACCATGTCTCTCTCCCCTGGGCAACCCACATAGTATCCAAGGACAAACTCAAGAAGTCCAGACCAGCCCTTACACAGCAACATCCCTCCCAGAACCAAAGCAGTTGGTCAGCCATTCTCTTGCCCTCCAGATTTCCCCAGGTGTGAGTTATACTTCAGTTCACAGCTTCCAAGGTATCCCAGTGAAACTCTCTATGGTAGGTCTACTGGTATTTCTCAAAGTGGTCCAGAGATGATCTGCATTGGAATCATCTGGGAGAAGTTGTTAAGAGTGCTTAGGCCTGCGCCCCACCCCATCCACTGGGCCAGAATCTCCAAGGGCTAAGCTTGAAAATCTGCACTAGGGTTGCCAGATAAGATAGGAGATGCCCAGTTAAATTTAAATTTCAGATAAAAGGATAATTTGTTAGTGTAAGGATATCCCAAATATTGCATGAGGCATACTTATCCTAAAATATTATTCATCATTTATCTGAAATTCAAATTTAACTGGGCATCTTTTTTTTTTTTTTGCTAAATGTGCAACCCTAATTTGCACTGAACAAGCTCTCCAGGCTACAAACTAAAGTTAGAGAACTACTGGTCAGGACTGCGGTAAAGCCACCAAGATAATGGCACCCCAGGAAGCCTATTGAGAAACAGCCAGTCAACAGTCCTTGGGCAAGCAGGACCACTCCTACATCATGTGCCTTCTTTCCTCTTTGAATTTCTACAAATTCATTATAGAGCAGGGTGTGCTGAAGCTTGTCTCCCTACCCCTGTCCCCCGAGTTTGCCCAGCCTGGGGATAGCCATTCCTTCTGGAGTTGTACAATGCATAGTCTTTGTGACTAAGCACAATGGCTCTGTCCTCATTTTGTCCATCCTTGTACCAGTTTGAGCATGGCACAACCCTTTCTTATTGTGAAGAAACTTTGCAAATAAATGCTGGGCAGTGAATATTTAACAAGAAATGTTAATAGGAAGGATACTGTAAAAGTGGCTTGGGGCAGTGTTTGCCCTCCTTCAACCCCACATGGGGGAAGGAGAACAAAGATCAACAGCACGAGGCCGACTCCCATGAGGGGAAGGTCAGATAAGCCTCCTTTCTCTGCCGTCTTTACCAATTCTGACACCAACCATCCCTCCCACAGCACTCTCTACCCCTCTGCTGGGCTTGATAATTCATCACAATGGCCACGCAGAACTCACAGACCATACTCACAATTATGGGGTTTATTAGGGAAGTACAATTCAGGCAAGGAACACTCTTCCATCAGGACAGCCTCTTCCCACCTGTGCTGGCAGGCATGCCTCTCCTTAGCTCTAGACCTCAATTCAAAGGCGCTTAGCTTTTTCTTTCTGTCTGTGGGTTGGGAAGCCCACTGTGCCGTCTCCTGCTGCAGGGTCTCTGCTGCCACCGCCTCTCATCGAGTTCAGTGTTACAGATCGATCTCTCTCTCACTGTCTCCTGCTTCCAGGAGCTTCTCAGGGCAGGGATCCCAGGTCCAAAGGATGTGCTCTCCGTTCCTGGCTGTTCTTCCCTGGTGGTAGTAGGATCCTCCTTTCTGCTCTGGAATTGGTTCTCTTTTAAGGTGAAACTGACCAATCCCCTTGGTGGGCCACAATTACCTTATCATACAGTCTTCTCCAATCACCTAGGTGTGAGTTACAAGACCATGGCTAGAAAGGCCACACATAAAACTAATGAATCACACCACAGATATAGACTCCACAGGGTGGTCTTCAGAAGGAAATGAATCTTCATAGAGATGAGCTATGATTTTATTCAGATACCTTCATAGAAAATCAGCAGCAGTTAATTCCCTTCATTCCTGCTATCCCATCAGTGAGATTGGTTATCATTCTCCAGTCTCCCAATTCGCAGCTCCTGGGAGCAACCAGACCCGGAGCCTAGGCTCTTTCTCCCCTTCACATTCCACCCCAGAACAAACAGAACTGAGAAAGAAGAAAGCCATTGTCATTCAGCAGGTGGGAGGGGCAGCAGGTCCAGAGGAGGGGAGTCACAGGGACATCTGATGGGAAACATTTAAAGGAAGAGGGCTGAGTAAAGAGGAGAGGCAGAGGGAAAGCCGGGAGCTTCCCAATGAGGCAACCCTGAAGGCCAAGGTAGTGAGAAACCAGGGCTAGGATGCCCCTATGTCATTTGAGACACTTAACCAAATGACAGTAAAGAAACCCTTAAGCCTTAATCAGGACTGAGATATATTTTGTTTGAACAGGCAGATGAAGTATGATTCAGACCCAGATGGGGTCAAGGTTGTCCCCATGGCCACCCAACAGGCCTTGCTCCAACCCTCATAGTGGACACCTGGGCAGTGAGGAGCATTTGCGTCAGGGAGCCATCTGGCTGGAGAAAAAGTAAGGCAAATTACCAGGGAACTGAGCTGAGGAAGCAGACCTGAGCTTCCAGGTATCTGAGTAGCCAATTAAGACAATGAGCCAAAATGAAAATAACAGTCAAACTTTTAATCACTTACTGGGATAGAGTAAGCAAGAGAAACCTGAAGAAGACACTGACTTCCCCTGTTCCATGATTCCCGGGAATGTCACCTAGCAAAGGGCAGGTGGATTAGTGCTGACATGGGGACACATCTCACAGCCAAGTGACCCTGAACAAAAGGCTACTGCAGTTTTTTGGACCTCAGGGTTGGACGGAGGGTAAGGGGAAGCCTAGGAGTAGAAACACTCTGAGAACTGAGTCAGAGTGAGGAAAGTGTCTTCTAGGTTATTATCTCTGCCCCTTCCCTCTGACAAAGATGCTTCAGCAGAGGCAACTGAGGAAGGCCTCTGGCAACGGCCTTTGATAAAGAGGTGTCCGTAAGGGGTCACCTAGGCTAGGAATGCAGCTATGTGAAAGAGCATGGCTATAGGGGCTGGGAGCATGAGTCACTTCAAAGACTACAGTTCATTGGCTGTGTACCCCCTGGGCCTCCCCGGTAAAGCCTTTGTAATTGCCTATGGTCAGGCCTATAAACTCCTCACAAATGTCCTGGAATTTCTCCACCCCAGAAAGTAGTTAGACACACCCTTAGTACAGAGAAGAGGGGTCCACCTCTTTAGTCACAATGAACTCATTTTGAGTTTTACAACAACCTTTGCTGAAGTAAGCATTATTATCCTTATTCTGCAGATGAGAAAACTGAGGGAGCCAGCCTGGTCAAGGTACACATGGCTGCCTGGAAAATTACCTGAGGCGATTTTAGGAACTGAAATTAGCACATAATTCCCTTCCAACCATTTGCCCTGGCCAATGGCCAGTACGGCAGTAAGGGGGATGTTTGGGTAAAGTCCACCCAAGCCAGTACACTGGGAAGTTAAAATAAAAAGAAAGCTACAACCGATGACTGCCCTGACAGGGAACACAATAGAGAACCCCTGAGGGAGCAGGAGAACAGTGGGATGCAGACCCCAAATTCTCATAAAAAGACCAGACTTAATGGTCTGACTGAGACTAGAAGGACCATGGTGGTCATAGCCCCCAGGACTTCTGTTGGCTCGGGACAGGAAACCATTCCTGAAGCCAACTCTTCAGACATGGATTGGACTGGATGATGGGTTAGAGAGGGATGCTGGTGAGGAGTGAGCTTCTTGGATCAGGTGGACACTTGAGACTATGTTGGCATCTCCTGCCTGGAGGGGGATGAGGGGGTAGAGGGGGCTAGAAGCTGGCGAAATGGACATGAAAAGAGAGAGTGGAGGGAGAGAGCGGGCTGTCTCATTACAGGGAGAGTAACTGGGAGTATGTAGCAAAGTGTATATGTTTTTATGTGAGAGACTGACTTGATTTGTAAATTTACACTTAAAGCACAATAAAAAGTATAAAAAAAAAAAAAAAGAAAGAAAGGTACAAATCCCATGACTGAGTCCTTGACATATGGTGAATCCATGGGCTGAATTTGATCTTTTTATCTTTAGGAATGGACAGGGGCCTGTCTGGTGATTCGGGGATCATGTGGAATAAACCAAGAAAACGGTAGGAGCAGGGATCGTTGACTGCTGATCAGGAGTAAGGGAAGCAGGATGGTAGTGCCAGAAGAGGCCCTGAACCTCCTGGTGCTCCCCCCACCCCCGCCACCACCACAGCCCCTCCCTCAGGCCTCACACACACGTTCACAGAGGCAACTCAGTGGAGGTATGAAGAGAAATGAGACACAGTGCCACCCTCGGTGAGTCCATTTTCCAATGAAGGAGTGGGACCCATGGACAAATAACACCAAGTGACCAATGCTAGACCCTACATGAAGCCTGAGCACCATGAGAGACAGAAGGATGCAAACCATTTCTTTCCAGAGGCATCTTCCTTTCAGAGAAGCAACCTTAGATCTGAGCCATGAATGAGGATTATTGCTTATCAGGTAAAGAAGGTGGTAGACCATGAAAGGCACTTCAGACAGATGGAACAACGTGTACAAACTCTGGGGTGGGAGGTGTGAAAGAGCATGGTATGTTAAGGCAGAATGAGAGTTTCAGGGTTGCTGGAGCATAGGATATGCTGGTGAGGACAAAAAGGGAGACCAGCCCAGAAAAAAAATGGCTGGGCAGGTCATGAAGGCATTTCATTTATTTATTCTATTTACTGATCACTGCTAGGTGTCAGGAGCTGCTCCATAGGCTCTGGACAACACGGGGAGTCGGTCCCAGCTAAAAAATCTTTTCCTGGCCCAGAGAAATCTATCAGTACAAGTGGATTAGTTTCCTGTGACTTCCATAACAAATTATCAAAAACTGGGTTGCTTAAACCAACAGAAATGCAAACTTTCACAGTTCTGGGGGCCAGAAGTCCAAATTAAGGCATCAGCCTGGCCACTGTACCTATACAGGCTCCTGGGAGAATCTGTTCCTTGCCTCTTCTAGCTTCTTGTAACTGCTGGCTTCTT
This sequence comes from Loxodonta africana, assembly GCF_030014295.1. Classification (NCBI taxonomy): domain Eukaryota; kingdom Metazoa; phylum Chordata; class Mammalia; order Proboscidea; family Elephantidae; genus Loxodonta; species Loxodonta africana. The sequence goes on along the minus strand of NC_087360.1, from coordinate 41,672,238 downwards.
CGGTTTGTGGCCACATGACTCCAATCTTTGTCTCTGTCATCATGTCACCTTTTTCTCTGTGTGTCTGTTTTCTCCTTTCATGTCTGTCTCAAATCTTCCTCTGCTTTTCTCTTATAAGGACATTTGTCATTGGATTTAGGACCCACCCATATAATCCAGAATGATCACCACATCTTAGGATCCTTATCTTAATTACATCTGCAAAGACACTTTCTCCAAACAAAGTAATATTCACAGTTCTGGAAATTAGGATATAGGTATGCAATTAGGATATAGATGCACAATGTTTTGGGGGCCACCATTCAACCCACCTACAACAGGTTTCTTCATAACAGCCAAGATGAACTGGGTACTTCCTGTGTGCCAGGTACTGTTCCAAATGTTCCATAAGCATTCACCCATTTAATTGTTACTACCATCCTGTAATGTGGGTACTATAATACTCCCTATTTTTATGGATGATGATAGTAAGGCAGGGAGTGATTTACCCAAAAAAGTCAAGAAATCCAATGATGTATTGCACTGGGCAAATCTGCTGCAAAAGACATTAAAATCTTAAAAAGCAAAGATGTCACTTTGAGGACTAAGGTGTGCCTGACCCAAGCACAGTTCAATTGCCTCATATTCATGTGAAAGCTGGACAATGAAAAAGGAAGACAAAAGAAGAATTGATGCATCTCAATTACGGTGTTGTCCAAGGATACTAGATACACCATGGATTGCCAGAAGAGCGAACAAATCAATCTTGGAGGCAGTACAGCCAGAAAGCTCCTTAGAAGTGAGGATGATGAGACCTGGTCTCACTTTCAACATGTTATCAGGAGGAACCAATCCCTAAAGAAGGACATCATGCTTCGTAAAGTAGAGAGTCAGTAAAAAAGAGGAAGATCCTCATCGAGATGGATTGTCACAATGGCTGCAACAACGGACTTAAACATACCTACTACTGTGAAGATGGCATGAGAATGGGCAACATTTTGTTATACATAGGGTTGCTATGAGTCTGAGCCAACTTGACAACACCTAACAACAACAACAATTAATGTTGAAAATGAAATGGAAAAATATACACTTTGCTCCAAAACCTATAAGGAGTGGAGAGAGAAAGGGAAAGAGAAAAGATAGGGAAGGCAAGGAGGGAAGGGGAGGGAAGCAGGGGTAATGGAAGTAATAAAGGAAGGTTTTTTTTTAATGTTTGTATAGGAATATTTTTATTTAGATCTCAAGAGCCAGAAGACCTCCATATGCGTATTTGTATTTGAGATTTTTCTTAAATCTCCTAATTCCACGGCATATGAAGTTCAAAATGTGCTCCAATATCAGAGAATTGCTGAAGCTTCTGTCCTCTCAACCCCTTGTGTCTCTACCTTCTTCTTCCACGGACTATCTGGATTCCAAATATAAAGCTCAGCCCCTTTGCTGTTTTTCACAAATGGCTCACCCATGACAACAGAAACAAACCCTCACCACAGCATTAATGGGTACAGTAGAACTCCAGTACCAATCTGAAGATTAATCCTACTTCCTGTAAAAGTGCTTTAAAAATACGCTGGGGGCAGTCTCAGCCACCCCATCAGTGGCTCCTTGCCTTGGTCCTCTGCCCTCCCACACAGAGAACCAGCTTGTCATCTTGTGGCTTCTGCTTCCTCTCCTCTCACCCCCCAGTGGCCCCTCTGTCTTAGTTATCTAGTGCTGCTATAACAGAAATACCAAAAGTGGGTGGCTTTAACAAATAGAATTTTATTTTCTCACAGTTTAGGAGACTGGAAGTCAGAATTCAGGGTGTCAGCATTAGGGGAAAGCTTTCTCTCTCTTTTGGCTCTTGGGGAATGTTTTTGTCTCTTTTCCACTTCTGTTCCTCAGTGACCTTCACGTGTCATGTTATTTTCCCCTTCATGCTTCCTTCTCAGTGCCTAATCTACTCTTTTTATACCTCAAAGATGATTGGTTCAAGCATGCCCTATACTGATATGGTCTCATTAACATAACAAAGGAAATTCTGTTCCCAAATCAGATTACATCCAGAGGTATAGGGGTTTAGGATTTACAACACAAATTTGGGGGGGACACAATTCAATCCATAACACCCCCATGCAAATTCCTCTCAGGGACTCAGGCACAGCAAGTTTACTTCCCCAAGTCTTAGTACCAGCAGCCAACACGAGGCTGTGGACATTTTACCTTCAACCACCAAAATTCACCAGTGTATTTATTTCACACAAAGTTAATTACCTTCCTAAGAGGAATTCTAGGCCATCAGTTAAGATAATAAAAAATATTCTCTAGTGAAGTACATCTATTGCCATTGAGTAGATTCCAACCCATGGCAACCCCATGGATTACAGAGTAGAACTCCTCTGTAGGATTTTCTTGGCTGTAATCTTTTTTAATCTTTACGGAAGGAAGCAGATTGCCAGGCCTTCCTTCTGTGCTGCCGATAGGTGGTTGGGCTCAAATTGCCAAATTTTAAGTTACTAGCTGACTCTACGGCACCTAACAACAATTGCTGGTTTCAAACCACTTGCGACACCCAGCAACCTAGTGAGTTACATACTAAAGTAGAAATGGTTTCTGGGGAGTGAGCTGGGTGCAAGATCAGAGGAAGGTTGGGGAAAGCCAGGAAGGCTCCTTAGAAGAGGAGGCATTTGACCCTTAAGAAAGGATAACACAAAATTGAATGTGACAGGGGCCAAAAACAAGGTGCCCACAGAGGGCTCTGTGAAGGGAGAATCAAGCCCAGGTCAGCAGGAAAGGAAGCTCTGATAAGAAAGACTTCACATAAGGTCCCTAGTTTGCTTGACCTTAGTCTGAGTTCTCCAGCCCACAGCCCACTGTGACATCACCGGGATCTGGTTATAAGAAGGAAGGCTTTGTTAGTGTCATTTCCTCCAGCCTGGCCTCAGTAACCTCCTAGCTTGCCCATGAATAAAATCAAGGGCCATGCTCCTGTTACCAGTTTTGCTGCTCATGTCACAAGCCAAGAGCGAACATCTCGGTATGTGGGCTCCTTTCCCAGTGGCCAGGGCAGCTGTCACAGTAAGGGCTGGGCACAACAACCACCCTCCTTCCTTCCCCTCCATCAATCAGTGGTGAGCATTTGGGTCAAAAGGAAGAATAAGAGTTGGTTAGCTAGCTCATTAATTAGCCAGTTACTACTAAAAGAACAACTCGCAGGAGGACCAGAGCAGTAGTTTTATGTTCTTCCACATATTTCACCTTGAAACTGTTTCCATTTCTTCTCCTCTGTTCCTCAATCCGAAGTTTGACCTGTCTGATGTTAAGCTTTGGTTTTTGTTTATTATTATTATTATTTTCTTTTTACTGCACTTTAAGTGAAAGATTACAAATCAAGTTAGTCTCTCATACAAAAATTTATATACACCTTCCTATATACTCCTGGAAACCCTGGTGGCATAGTGGTTAAGTGCTATGGCTGCTACACTAGAGGTCAGCATTTCGAATCTGCCAGGTGTTCCTTGGAAAGTATATGAGGCAGTTCTACTCTGTCCTGTAGGGTGGCTATGAGTCGGAATCAACTCGACAGCAGTAATTTTGTATTTTTTTATATACTCCTAATTGCTCTCCCCCTAATGAGACAGCACACTCCTTCCCTGCACTCTCTCTTTTTGTGTCCATTCGGCCAGCTTCTGACCCCCTCTGCCTTATCATCTCCCCTCCAGACAGGAGATGCCAACATAGTCTCATGTGTCTACTTGATCCAAGAAACTCATTCTTCACCAGTATCATTTTCTATCCCATTGTCCAGTCCAATCCCTGTCTGAAGAGTTGGCTTTGGAAATGGTTTCTGTCCTGGGCCAACAGAAGGTCTGAGGCCATGACCACCAGGGTCCTTTCAGTCTCAGTCAGACCACTAGGTGTGGTCTTTTTACGAGAATTTGGGGTCTGCATCCCCCTGCTCTCCTGTTTCCTCAGGGGTTCTCTGTTATGTTCCCTATCATTGGTTGTAGCCGGGCACCATCTATCTAGCTCTTCTGGTCTCAGGCTGATGTAGTCTCTGGTTTATGTAGCCCTTTCTGTCTCTTGGGCTCGTAATTACCTTGTGTCCTTGGCGTTCTTTCTTCTTCTTTGCTCCAGGTGTGTTGAGACCAATTTGATGCATCTGAGATGGCTGCTTGCTAGCATTTAAGAACGCAGACACCTCTCTCCAAGGTGGGATGCAGAAAGTTTTCTTAATAGATTTTATTTTGCCAATTGACTTAGGTGTCCCCTGAAACCATGGTTCCCAAACCCCGCCCCTGCTACACTGGCCTTCGAAGCATTCTGTTTATTCTGGAAACTTCTTTGCTTTTCATTTAGTCGAGTATTGCTAACCTCGCCTGTGTTGTGTGTTGTCTTTCTTGTCACCTAAATCAGTTCTTATCTACTATCTAATTAGTGAATGCCCCTGTCCCAACTTCCCTCCCTCCCCCCCTCGTAACCATCAAACAATATTTTCTTCTCTGTTTAAACTATTTCTTGAGTTCTTATAATACTGGTCTTATATGATATTTGTCCTTTTGCAACTGACTAATTTCTCTCAGCATAATGCCTTCCAGATTCCTCTATGTTATGAAATGTTTCACAGATTCATTACTGTTCTTTATCGATGTGTAGTATTCCATTGTGCGAATACACCATAATTTATTTATCCATTCATCAGTTGATGGGCACCGTGGTTGCTTCCAGGTTTTTGCTTTTGTAAAGAGGGCTGCAGTGAAGATGGATATGCATATATCTGTTTGTGTAAAAGCTCTTATTTCTCTAGGATATATGCCAAGGAATTGGATTTCTAGATCCTATGGTAGTTCTACTTCTAACTTTTTAAGGAAGCGCCAAATCGATTTCCAAAGTGGTTGTACCATTTGACATTCCCACCAGCAGTGTAGAAGTGTTCCAATATCTCCACAACCTCTCCAATATTTATTGTTTTGTGTTTCTTGGATTAATGCCAGCCTTATTGGAGTGAGATAGAATCTCATTGTAGTTTTGATTTGCATTTCTCTAATGGGTAATGATCTTGAGCATTTCTTCATGTATCTGTTAGCTACCTCAATGTCTTCTTTAGTGAAGTTGGGTTATTTGTCTTTTTGCAGTTGAGTTTTTGCAGTATCATGTAGACTTTAGAGATCAGGTGCTGATTGGAAAAGTCATAGCTAAAAACTTTTTCCCAGTCTGTAGGTAATTTTTTACTCTTTTGGTGAAGTCTTTAGATAAGCATAGGTGTTTGATTTTTAGGAGCTCCCAGTTATCTAGTTTTTCTTCTACATCGTTAGTAATGTTTTGTATACTGTTTATGCCATGCATTAGGGCTCCTAACATTGTCCCTGTTTTTTCATCCATGATCTTTATTGTTTTAGAGTTTATATTTAGGTCTTTGATCCATTTTGAGTTCGTTTTTGTGCATGGAGTGAGGTAAGGATCTTGTTTCATTTTTTTGCACATGAATATCCAGTTATGCCAGCGCCATTTGTTAAAAAGACTGTCTTTTCCCCCATTTAACTGTTTTGGGGCCTTTGTCAAATATCAACTACTCATATGTGGATGGATTTATGTCTGGATTCTCAATTCTGTTCCATAGGTCCATGTATCTGTTGCTATACCAGTACCAGGCTGTTTTGACTACTGTGGCAGTATAATAGGTTCTAAAATCAGGTAGAGTAGGGCCTCTCATTTTGTTCTTCTTTTCCAGTAAAACTTTACGTATCTGGGGCCTCTTACCCTTCCATATGAAGTTGGTGATTTGTTTCTCCATCTCATTAAAGAATGTCATTGGAATTTGGGTCAGAATTGCATTAAATCTATGGATCCCTTTTGGTAGAATAAACATTTTTATAATGTTAAGTCTTCCTATCCATGGGCAAGCTATATTTTTCCACTTATGTAGGTCTGGTTTCGGTTTCTTGCAGAACTGTACTGTAGTTTTCTTTGTATAAGTCTTTTACATCTCTGGTAAGATTTATTCCTAAGTATGTTTTCTTCTTGGGGGCTACTGTAAATGGTATTGATTTTGTGATTTCCTCTTGGATGTTCTTTTTGTTGGTGTAGAGGAATCCAACTGATTTTTGTATGTTTATCTTGTATCCTGATACTCTGCTGAACTCTACTATTAGTTTCAGTAGTTTTCTGGAGGATTCCTTAGGGTTTTCTGTGTATAAGATCATGTCGTCTGAAAATGGAGATAATTTTACTTCTTCCTTGCCAATCTGGATGCCCTTTATTTCTTTATCTAGCCTAATTGCTCTGGCTAGGACCTCCAACACAATGTTGAATAAGAGTGGTGATAAAGGGCATCCTTCTCTGGTTCCCGATCTCAGTGGGAATGTTTTCAGGCTCTATCCATATACAGTGATGTTGGCTGTTGGCTTTATATAAATGCCCTTTATTACGCTGAGGAATTTTCCATCTATTCCTATTTTGCTGAGAGTTTCTTTTATGAATGGGTATTGTACTTTGTCAAATGCCTTTTCCGCATCAATTGATAAAATCATGTGATTTTTGTCTTTTGTTTTATTTATGTGGTGGATTACAATCATCCCTGTGTACCTGGTATGAATCTTACTTGGTCATGGTGAATTATTTTTTTTATATGCTGTTGAATTCTATTGGCTAGAATTTGGTTGAGGATTTTTGCTTCTAAGTTCATGAGGGATATAGGTCTGTAATTTTCTTTTTTGTGGTGTCTTTAGCTGATTTTTAGCTGATTTTAGTATCAGGGACGTGTTGGTTTCATAGAATGAGTTTGGGAGTATTCTGTCCTTTTCTGTGCTCTGAAATACCTTTAGTAGTAGTGGTGTTAACTCTTCTCTGAAAGTTTGGTAGAACTCTGCAGTGAAGCCTTCCAGACCAAGGCTTTTTTTTGTTGGGAGTTTTTTGATTACCTTTTCAATCTCTTCTTTTGTTATGGGTCTATTTAGTTGTTCTACCTCTGTTTGTGTTAGTTTCAGTATGTAGTGTGTCTAGGAAATCATCCATTTCTTCTAGGTTTTCAAATTTAAGTATAGTTTTTCATAGTAATCTGATATGATTTTTTTTAATTTCATTTGGGTCTGTTGTAATATCGCCCATCTCATTTCTTATTCAGGTTAATTGCTTCCTCTCCTGTTTTTCTTTTGTCAGTTTGGCCTATGGTTTATCCTTTTTGTTGATTTTTTCAAAAAACCAGCTTTCAGTCTTGTTAATTCTTTTTATTGTTTTTCTGTTTTCTAATTCATTTAGTTCTGATCTAATTTTTATTATTTGTTTTCTTCTGGTGCCTGAGGGTTTCTTTTGTTGCTCTCTATTTGTTCAAGTTGTAGGGATAATTCTTTGATTTTGACCGTTTCTTCTTTTTGTATGTGTGCACTTATTGATACACGTTGACCTCTTAGCACTGCCTTTGCTGTGTCTGAAAGGTTCTGATAGGAAGTGTTTTCATTCTCATTGGATTCTATGAATTTCTTTATTCCATCCTCAATGTCTTCTTTAATCCAGTCTTTTTTGAGCAGGGTATTGTTCAGTTTCCAAGTGTTTGATTTCTTTTCCCTGATTTTTCTGTCAATGATTTCCACTTTTCTGGCCTTATGGTCAGAGAAGATGCTTTGTAATATTTCAATATTTTGGATTTTGCTAAAGCTTGCTTTATGACCTGATATGTGGTCTATTCTAGAGAATGTTCCATGTGCACTAGAAAAGAAAGTATAGTTGGTTGCTGCTGGGTGGACTGTTCTGTATATGTCTACGAGGCCAAGTTGGTTGATTGTGGCATTTAGATCTTCCATGTCTTTATTGAGCTTCTTTCTGGATGTCCTGTCCTTCACCGAAAGTGGTGTGTTGAAGTCTCCTACTATTATTGTGGAGCTGTCTATCTCAGTTTTCAATGCTGTTAGAGTTTGTTTTATGTATCTTGAAGCCCTGTCATTGGGTACGTAAATATTTAATATGGTTATGTCCTCTTGGAATACTGTCCCTTTAATCATTATATAGTGTCCTTCCTTATCCTTTCCAATGGATTTAACTTTGAAGTCTATTTTGTCAGAAATTAATACTGCCACTCCTGCTCTTTTTTGATAGTTATTTGCTTGATATATTTTTTCCATCCTTTGAGTTTTATTTTGTTTGTGTCTCTAAGTCTAAGGTGTGTCTCTTGTAGGCAGCACATAGACGGATAGTGATTTTTAATCCATTCCGCCACTCTCTCTCTTTATTGGTGCATTTAGTCCATTTACATTCAGTGTAATTATGGATACGTATGAATTTAGTGCTATCATTTTGAAGTTTTTTTTGTGTGCTGTTGACAGTTTATTTTCCCCATTTAATTTTATGTGCTGAGTAGATTATCTTTATATATTGCCCTTTCCTCATGTTCGTTGTTCATTTTGTTTCTGCTGAGTATTTATTTTTTTCTTGTATTTTATTTTGATGTGTAGGATAGTTTGTCTCCTTTGTGCTTATCTTAATATTTACCCCTATTTTTCTAAATTTTAACCTAACCATTATTTCTTTGTATCACCGTATTTTCTTCTCCACATGGAAAGTCTGTGATTACATTTCTTAGTCCCTCTTTATTGTTTCAATGTTGTCTTCTTTTATATAATAACATTGGTGTTACCCTGTTTTGAGCATCTTTTTTTTTTTTTTAAATCTTCCTTTGTTTTTTTGATTTCCCTGTCTGGATTTAATTGTGATTGCTGTGCCCAGTGTTCTAGTCTTGGATTGATACCTGATATTTTTATTTTCTAACCAAAGATCTCCCTTTAGTATTTCTTGAAGTTTTGGATTGGTTTTTATGAATTCCCTAAACTTCTGCTTATCTGGAAATATCCTAATTTCACCTTCATATTTAAGAGACAGTTTTGCTGCATATATGATTCTTGGCAGGCAATTTTTTTTCCTTCAATTTTTTAAAATAAGTCATCCCATTGCCTTCTTGCCTGCATAGTTTCTGCCGAGTAGTCGAGCTTATTCTTATTCGCTCTGCTTGTAGGTGACTTTTTGTTCATCCCTCACTGCTCTTAAAATTCTCTCTTTATCTTTAGTTTTGGCAAGTGTGATTATAATATGTCTTTCCTGGTGACTTTCCTTTAACATCTACCTTATGTGGAGTTTGATGAGCATCTTGATTAGATATTTTCTCATCTTTCTCAATATCAAGGAAGTTTTCTGCCAACAAACCTTCAACAATTTTGTCTGTATTTTCTGTTATCCTTCCCTGTTTTGGCACTTCAATTGCTGGTAGGTTATTTCTCTTGATAGAGTCCCAAGTGATTCTTAAGTTTTCTTCATTTTTTTAAATTCTTTTATCTGGTTTTTCTTCAACTATATTATTGCCAAGTGATTTATCTTCAAGTTCAGAAATTCTGGCTTCTACTTGCTCAATTCTGCTCCTCTGACTTTCTGTTGAGTTGTCTACTTCTGTAGTCTTATTGTTAATCTTCTGAATTTCTGATTGGTGTCTGTCTATGGATTTTTCCAGCTTATTAAAGTTTTCATTACGTTCATGAATAGTCTTTCTAATTTCTTCAATTGCTTTATCTGTGTGTTCCTTGGCTCGTTCTGTGTATTGCCTGATTTCCTTCCTAATGTCTTGAAGGTTTCTGTATATTAAAGTTTTGTATTCTGCGTCTGGTAATTCCAGGAAGGCACTTTCATCTGGAAGATCCCTGGATTCTGTGTTTTGAGAGCTCGTTGAGGTGGTCATGGTTTGTTTCTTTATGTGACTTAATGTTGACTGTTGTCTCCGAGCCATTTATAAGTTATTGTATTAGTTTATGTTTGCGTACTGTGTTGTAGCTTCTTGCTTTCTTTTGTTTTGATATGCCCAAATGGGTTGCTTGAGTGAGCTAGCTTGATTATTTTCACCTTTGGTGCTCTGACGTCCTGTCCCCAGATGGCTAGAGCTGTTATCAGGTATATCAGCTTAGGAGTCCATTCACTTTTCTTGTATGAGTTCAGCTCAGGTTTCCAGGTAGCTGTTCATCAAGTGTGTGGTACAGGCTCTGTCCTACACTCTTAGAGGGACAGGGGAGATTGGTGTCGGTCCTGGTATCTAGTTGCAGCAAAGGGTCATGCCTCTAAACAAAGCAGGAGGTTGAGAACCAACCCCCAAGTGTCTCTTAGGAAAGCACATCCCTGTTCCCTAGATTGTGCAGGTGGGTGGGTTCTGCGGACAGACCATGGGCACCTAATGTTTTTGGTTATAAGGACTGGGAGGTACCAGTTATCCTTGGACCCCTATCATGGGTGGCTGGGGGACCTGAGTGGAGCTACCAGTCCTTAGGCCCCTAATGTGGGTAGGTGAGGACCCTGTTTAATAGGCAAAGCAATGTCAAACATCAAACACCCACCTTTCCTCCGCATAGCTGAAAGTGTTGGAGTCTGCCATCAAGGGCCTATTCTCGTGAAATAGGCCCACACAGGTCCATGCAGAGGGGAAAGGTGCTCAAAGTCCACAGACCATTTATGTCTGTACAGGAGCCCCTTCTGTCCTGAGCTCCCCCAGTTAGTGGAGCTGGTAAATTATCTTTTTCCCGAAATGCAAATTTTTTCCTTCTCCAAGGAGATGGCTCTAGGCACTCAACAATGCCTATCTCAGGCCCAGGGAATTCAGCTGCTGAAGCCAACTTGGGGTTGGGGGGGCACGTTAAAATATACACAAGTACTTAGCTTTTGCCAAGAGCACCGTACTTCTCTGGTTCTGGAGGTGTGAGTAGGCTGTGAGGCTGGCTGCTTCTCCCTGAGGGAACTGTAGCCAAACGCTAGTACCAGCCTGCTGCTGCTGATCTAGAAATTGTGCCTGAAGGCTCCCCATGATTCAGGTCCAGTAACTCCTCTCCACTTCTAAACCGTCTCTTCTCCTCCCACCCCCCGCCCCCTGTTTGTTTTCTAAGCTTGCCTTTGAAGCTCCTAGCTTTTCATAAATGTACTTGTTTCATTGTTTTTTGGGGTCTTTGTTGTAAAGAGGGCTCACCGGAAGCCATCTTGGCTCCACCTCTAGAGCATTTTTTAATCTTAATTTATTTTTGTGATTTCCCTATCTGGGCTGACATCCAATTGCTCTGTCCAGTGTTGTAGTCTTGGGTTGATACCTGATATTATTGATTTTCTAACCAAAGAACTCCCTTCAGTATTTCTTGTAGTTTTGGTTTGGTTTTTACGAGTTCCCTAAACTTCTGTTTATCTGGAAGTGTCCTAATTTCACCTCTATATCTGAGAGACAGTTTTGCTGGATATATAATTCTTGGCTGACAATTTTTTTCCTTCTATTCTTTATATAAGCCTTCCCATTGCCATCTTGCCTGCATGGTTTCTGCCGAGTAGTCTAAGTTTATTCTTGCTGACTCTCCTTTGTAGGTGACTTTTCGTTTATCCCTTGCTGCTCTTAAAAGTCTCTCTTTATCTTTGGTTTTGGCAAGTTTGATCATAACATGTCTTGGTGACTTTCTTTTGAAATCTACCTTACGTGAAGTTTGATTAGCAGATGAGCATCTTGGATAGAAATCTTCTCATCTTTCACAATATCAAGCAAGTTATCTGCCAACATATCTTCAACAATTCTGTCTGTATTTTCTGTTATCCCTCCCTGTTCTGGCGCTCCATTCACTCATAGGTTTTTTTTCTCTTGATAGAGTCTCACATGATTCTTAAGTTTTCTTCATTTTTTAAAATTCCTTTACCTGACTTTTCTTCAAATATATTAGTGCCATGTGATTTATCTTCAAGTTCAGAAATTCTGGCTTCTACTTGCTCAATTCTGCTCCTCTGAATTTCTATTGAGTTGTCTACTTCTGTAATATTATTGTTAATCTTCTGAATTTCTGATTGGTGTCTGTCTATGGATTTTTCCAGCTTATTAAATTTTTCATTATGCTTCTCAATAATCTTTTTAAGTTCTTTGGCTGCTTTATCTGTGTGTCCCTTGGTTTGTTCTGCATATTGCCTGATTTCCTTCCTCATGTCTTGAAGGGTTCTGTATATTAATCTTTTATATTCTGCATCCAGTAATTCCAGGAAACAACTTCCATCTAAAAGATCCCTTGATTGTTTTGAGAGCTTGTTGAGGTGGTCACGGTGTGTTTCTTTATGTGGTTTGATATTGACTGTTGTCTCCGAGCCACCTATAAGTTATTTTATTAGTTTATTTTGTTTCCTTATTGTGTTGTAGCTTCTTGCTTTGTTTTGTTTTGATATGCCCAAATGGGTTGCTTGAGTGAGCTAGCTTGATTATTTTCACCTTTGAAGTCCTGACATCCTGTCACCAGATGGCTAGAGTTGTTATCAGCTATGAGTCGGAATCAACTAGAGGGGAATGGGTTTTTTTTTTTTATGTATATATATATCAGTCTAGGACTCCATTCACTCTTCTTGTATGGATTCAGCTCAGGTGTCCAGGTAGCCGCTCATCAGGTGTGTGGTACGGGCTCTGTCCTACAGTCTTTGAGGGACAGGGGTGATTGGTGGAGGTACTGGTATCTGGTTGTAGCAGGGGGTCATGCCTCTGAACAATGCAGGGGGCTGAGAATCACCCCACAAGTGTCTCTGAGGAAAATGCATCCTTATTCCCTAGAGCATGCAGGTGGGTGGGTTCTGTAGACAGACTATGGGCACCAAAGTTTTTGGTTTTAGGGACTGGGAGGTACCAGTTATCGTTGAGCCCCTATCATGGGTGACTGTGTGACCTGAGTGGGGCCACCAGTCCTTAGGCCTCTGATGTGGGTAGGTGAGGACCCTGTTTAATTGGGAAAGGGGTGTCAAATACCAAACACCCACCTCTCCACCACACAGCTAAAACAGTTGTAGTCTGGCAACAAGGGCCTATTCTCCTCAAATAGGCCCACACAGGTCCATGCAGGGAGAGGGAAGTTACTCAAAGCTTATGCCTGGACAGGAGCAGCTTTTGTCCTGAGCTCCCAAGGTTAGTGAAGCTAGCAAATTATCTTTTCCCCCAACTGTGAATTTATTTCTTCTCCAAGGCTGGGAGGATGGCTCTAGGCACTCAGCAGGGACTATCTCAGGCCCAGGGAAATCAACAGCTGCTGAAGCCAGCTTGGGACCAGAGGACACAGTAAAATATCCTCAAGTACTTATTTTTTGCTGAGAGCACCGTTCTTCTCTGGTTCCGGAGGTGTGAGCAGGCTGTGCAGCTGGCTGCTTCTCCCTGAGGAAACCGCAGCTGAACGCTAATACCAGCCCTCCACAGCTGCTCCAGGGAATGGTGCCTGAGGGCTCCCAGCGATTCAGGTCCAGTAACTCCTCTCCACTTCTGAACCATCTCTTCCTCCCCCTGCCTCTCAGTTCATTTCCTAACTTTGCCTTTAATGTTCAGGGCTCTTAGCTTGTCATAAATATACTTGTTTCACTTGTTCTTTTGAGTCTTCATTGTAAGAGGGCTCACCGAAAGCATCTGTCTATTCTGCCAACTTGGCCCCCCTCTGAGTTTTGGTTTTAAACCTCAGAGTTCACCCTTGAATGAATAAGAGTGCCCAGAAACATGTGTCCAGAATTAGTTGAACATCAGTCTGCCAACCCAAAGGGAGAAGAGTATTTATGATAGGGGTCATGACAAAGCTTCTCGTAAACTGGAGACACAGAGTGAAAGTGTGGCTCAGCGCATTAATGTGTGCCCACAGGCAAAAGAATGGGGCTTCTGTTCTTAATAGTCAGCACCTTACAGCTTCTTAATTGGTCATTTCTCTCTCCCAGGGGGGTTGGCAGGGGCTTGAAGGAAGCTGGGGAGTTGAGCAGGTATTATGAGCCAAGTGCTTTTCACCACGTTTAATGTCCACAACAACAGTGTGGGCTTTCTGCTGCTAGTCCCACATTATGAGTGAGGAAATCTGAACTTTATTGTGATTGAGTATTTTCCCAAAGACACACAGCCTGAAAATGGTAGAGCTAGTATTTTTACCACATCTGACTTGTAAGTCTGTGTTTCCCTCCCTCTTCACACTGCCTAATGTATAGAATACAGCCTGTTCAACTGGCATGCTTCAATGTCTCCTTGGATTGGTTACACTGTGTGTGTGTCTGGGGGGAGCTGGTATGTACTGTGGGGAAAAATCAGCAGAACAACAGGTTCTTACTCTGCAAGGGTGAACAATACAAGGAGGCCTAAAACAAATGATTGCTCAAATTGCTTTTTGCTTGTTTCTACACTTCCTCAATCACTCTTTAGAGATTTTATGTTCTAGCTTGAATCTAAAAGTCACAAGATTCAACACTGCTGTTGTAGGTTGTTCTTCCAAAAACCAAATTCATTGCCATCGAGTCAATTCTGACTCACAGAAGCCCCATAGGACAGAGTAGAACTGCCCTGTAGGGTTTCCAAGGCTGTAAATCTTTATAGAAGCAGACTGCCACATCTTTCTCTTGTGGAGTGGCTGGTGGGTTCAAAAGTCCGATCTTTCAGTTAGCAGCCAAGTGCTTTAACTTCTGTGCCACGAGGTTGTTCTTAGGAATTTAAAAAATGGAGAATGACCCTAGTTGCCAGTCACACAGGGACTTAGGTCCAAAATAAAATTTTTGTTTTTATAGATACTAGAAATTCTGATAGCTAATGTAGCTTAAGGATTTACTTTGTGCTAAGCACTGCATTGGACACTTAACACTTATTATCTCATTTAAGCCTGATATCAGTTTTATAGGGAAGATATTATTTTATGCTCATTTTAGAAATATTAAAAAACTGAGGATAAGGTAGGGTAAGCAGCTTTCCCAAAATCATTCAGCAAGTAAGCAACAGAGCAAAGATTCAGACTTAGGCTGTCAACCCCCAAACGTATGCTTTAGCAAATGCCATATTCTGCATTTCAAGGAAAGAGAGCATCCATAACAGTCACCCATCATCTGACCAAGTTAATAATCACTCTTAGTATTTTAACATATTTTCTTCAATATTCATAAGTCCAAAGTTTTAATATGATTGAAATCACAAGTTTATATATATTCTTATATATGATTTTTATCTTTGACACTGAACATTATATCATAATCATTTTCCCATATCATTAAAAATTCCCCAGAAGTAAAATTTTCATGGCTAAACAATAGTTCATGATATGGATGTGCCTTAATTTATTTAATCGTAACATTTAGGTTGTTTTCAATTTTTTACCATTACAAATATCACTACAGTGAACATCTTTAAATATAAATATTTGCTGCATTCCAAATTTTTTACCCTTAGGATAAGTTTCCATGAGTGGAATTATTGAATCAAAGGGTCACTCATCATTATTGAATGCCTCCTCCTGCAAGGTATGTTTCCAGGAACACAGTGTCAACAAGACAGGCATGTTTCTTGCCCTCATGGAGTTTACATCCCAGTAGCAGAGCCAGGTAAAAACAGATCAACAAAGTATGATTTAACATAGTCATTAAGCAATGCAGAAACATCATGCAGAGTAGAAGATAAGAGTGACTGCACAGGAGGCAGTGCCAAGATGGTGGAATAGACAGATGCTTCCATCGAGCCCTCTTTACAACAAAGACCCGAAAAAACAAGTGAAACGAGTATATTTGTGACAAGCTGAGAGCCCTGAGCATCAAAGGCAAGCTTAGACAATAAACTGAGGGTCGGGAGAGGAAGAGGCCGTTCAGAAGCAGAGAGGAGTTACTGGACCTGAATTGCAGACAGCCCTCAGGCACCATACCCAGAGCAGCAGTGGTGGCAGCAGGCTGGTACTAGCTTTTGGCCGCAGTTTCCTTAGGGAGAAGCACCTAGCCACACAGCCCACTCACACCTCCGAAACCTGAGGAAAACAGTGCTCTCGGCAAAAGCTAAACACTTGCGTATATTTTACCGCACCCTGCCCTGCACCCCCAAGCTGGCTTCAGTGGCTAAATCCCTGGGCCTGAGATAGACCCTGGTGAGCACCTAGAGCCATCCTCCCACCCTTGGGAAGGAAAAAATTTGCAACTGTGAGAAAAAGATAATTTGCTAGCTCCATTAACTGGGGGAGCTCAGGACAGA
This sequence comes from Loxodonta africana, assembly GCF_030014295.1. Taxonomy (NCBI): domain Eukaryota; kingdom Metazoa; phylum Chordata; class Mammalia; order Proboscidea; family Elephantidae; genus Loxodonta; species Loxodonta africana. Next base: position 41,656,292 of record NC_087360.1, on the reverse strand, counting down.
AGCAACTCCTGTCCAGGCATAAACCGTCCGTGGACCTCGAGCACCTTTCCCTTCTGCATGGACCTGTCTAGGCCTATTTCAGGAGAATAGGCCCTTGTTGGCAAACTCCAACCATTTCAGCTGTGTGGTGGAGAGGCGGGTGTTTGACGTTTGACATTGCACTGCCTTTTAAACAAGGTCCTCACCTACGCGCGTCAGGGACCTAAGGACTGGTAGCTCCACTCAGGTCACCCCGCCACCCGCGACAGGGGTCCAAAGATAACTGGTACCTCCCAGTCCTTACAACCAAAAACTTTGGGTGCCCATGGCCCCTCTGCAGAACCCACCCACCAGCATGCTCTAGGGAACAGGGACGCACCTTCCTCAGAGGCACTTGAAGGTCAGTTCTCAGCCCCCTGCCTTGTTCAGAGTGTGATCCCCTGCTTCAATCAGATACTGGTATATATGCCAATCACCCCTGCCCCTCTAAGGCTGTAGGACAGAGCCTGTACAACACACTTGATGAACAGCTACCTGGAAACCTGAGCTGAATTCATACAAGAAAAGTGAATGGACTCCTAGACTGATGTACCTGATAACAGCTCTAGCCAGCTGGGAACAGGACACCAGAGCTCCAAAGGCGAAAATAGTCAAGCTACCTCACTCAAGCAACCCCTCTGGATATACCAAAACAAAAGAAAGCAAGAAGCTACAACACAGTAAGCAACCATAAACTAATACAATAATTTATTGATGGGTCGGAGACAACAGTCAATATCAAGTCACATAAAGAAACAGACCATGATCACCTCAACAAGCTCTCAAAACAAAGAATCCAGGGATCTTCTAGATGAAAGTGCCTTCCTGGAATTACCAGAGCCAGAATACAAAAGTTTAATATACAGAACCCTTCAAGACATTAGGAAGAAAATGAGGCAATATGCATAACAAGCCAAGGAACACACAGATAAAGCAACTGAAGAAATTAGAAAGATTATTCATGAACATAATGAAAACTTTAATAAGCTTGAAAATTCATAAACAGACAGCAATCAGAAACTCAGAGGATTAACTATAAAATTACAGAATTAGATAACTCAAGAGAAAGTCAGAGTAGCAGAATTGAGCAAGTAGAAGCTAGAATTTCTGAACTCGAAGATAAATCACTTGACACTAATATATTTGAAGAAAAATCAGATAAAAGAATTTTAAAAAATGAAGAGACCTTAAGAATCACTTGGGACTCTATCAAGAGAAATAAACTACGAGTGATTGGAGTACCAGAACAGAGAGGGATAACAGAAAATACACAGAAAATTGTTGAAAATCCATTGGTAGGAAACTTCCCTGGTATTGTGAAAGATGAGAAGGTACCTATCCAAGATGCTCGTCGAAATCCACATAAGGTAGATCTTAAAAGAAAGTCTCCAAGACATATTATAATCAAGCTTGCCAAAACCAAATATAAAGAGAGAATTATAAGAGCAGCGAGGGATAAACGAAAAGTCACCTACAAAGGACAGCCAATAAGAATGAGCTCATACTACTTGGCAGAAACCATGCAGGCAAGAAGGCAATGGGATGACATATTTAAAAAATTGAAGGAAAAAAATTGCCTGCCAGGAATCCTATATCCATCAAAACTGTCTCTTAAATATGAAGGTGAAATTAAGACATTTCCGGATAAACACAAGTTGAGGGAATTCGTAAAAACCAAACCAAAACTACAAGAAATACTAAAGGGAGTTCTTTGGTTAGAAAATCAATAATATCAGGTATCAACCCAAGACTAAAACACCGGGCAGAGCAACCAGAATTCAGTCCCGACAGGGAAATCCAAAAACACAAAGCAAGATTTAAAAAAAAAAAAAAAAAAAGCCCAACACAGGGTAACGACGATGTTATTATATAAAAGAAGACAACATGAAAATAATAAAGAGGGACTAAGAAATGTAATCATACACCTCCCATACAGAGAGGAAGATAAGCCTATATAAAGAAATAAAAGCTAGTTTTAAATTTAGAAAAATAGGGGTAAATAATAAGGTAACCACTAAAGAGATGAACTACCCTACTCATCAAAATAAAATACAAGGGAAAAATAAAGACTCAGCAGAAACAAAATCAACAACAACAAATATGAGGAAAGGACAATATATAAAGAAAATCTACTCAGCACATAAAATCAAGTGGGAAAAAAGAAACTGTCAATACACAAAAAAAAAGACATCAAAATGATAGCACTAAATCCATACCTATCCATAATTACCCTGAATGTCAATGAACTAAATGCACCAATAAAGAGACAGAGAGTGGCAGATTGGATTAAAAAACAAGATCCATCTGTATGCTGCATACGAGAGACACATCTTAGACTTAGAGACACAAACAAACTAAAACTCAAAGGATGGAAAAAAATATATCAAGCAAACAACAATCAAAAAAGAGCAGAAGTGGCAATATTAATTTCTGACAAAATAGGCTTTAAAGTTAAATCCATCAGAAAGGATAAGGAAGGACACTATATAATGATTAAAGGGTCAATACACCAAGAAGATATAACCATATAAAATATTTATGCACTCAGTGACAGGGCTGCAAGATATGTAAAACAAACTCTATCAGCATTGAAAAGTGAGATAGACAGCTCCACAATAATAGTAGGAGACTTCAACACACCACTTTTGGTGAAGGACAGGACATCCAGAAAGACGCTCAATAAACACATGGAAGATCTAAATGCCACAATCAACCAACTTGGCCTCGTAGACATATACAGAACACTCCACCCAACAGCAACCAACTATACTTTTTTTCTAGTGCACATGGAACATTCTCGAGAATATACCACATATTAGGCCATAAAGCAAGCCTTAGCAGAATCCAAAACATTGAAATATTACAAAGCATCTTCTCTGTCCATAAGGGCATAAAAGTGGAAATCAATAACAGGAAAATCAGGGAAAAGAAATCAAACACTTGAAAATTGAACGATACCCTGCTCAGAAAAGACTGGATTATAGAAGACATTAAGGATGGAATAAAGAAATTCCTAGAATCCAATGAGAATGAAAACACTTTCTTTCAGAACTTTTGGGACACAGCAATAGCGTTGCTCAAGGGCCGATTTATATCAATAAATACACATATCCAAAAAGAAGGAAGGGCCAAAATCAAAGAATTATCCCTACAACTTGAACAAATAGAAAGAGAGCAACAAAAGAAACCCACAGGTACCAGGAGAAAACAAATAATAAAAATTAGAGCTGAACTAAATGAAATAGAAAACAGAAAAACAACTGATAAGAATTAACAAGATCAAAAGCTGATTTTTGAAAAAATCAACAAAATTGATAAACCACTGGCCAAACTGACAAAAGAAAAACAGGAGAGAAAGCAAATAACTCAAATAAGAAATGAGATGGGCGATAGTACAATAGACCCAAATGAAATTAAAAGAATCATATCAGATTAAGATGAAAAACTATACTCAGATTTGAAAACCTAGAAGAAATGGATGAATTCCTAGAAACACACCACCTACCTAAACTAACACAAACAGAGGTAGAACAACTAAATAGACCCATAACAAAAGAAGAGATTGAAAAGGTAATCAAAAAACTCCCAACAAAAAGAAGCCCTGGTCTGGAAGGCTTCACTGCAGAGTTCTACCAAACTTTCAGAGAAGAGTTAACACCACTACTACTAAAGGAATTTCAGAGCATAGAAAAGGATGGAATACTACCAAACTCATTCTATGAAGCCACCATATCCCTGATACCAAAACCAGGTAAAGACACCACAAGAAAAGGAAATTATAGACCTATATCCCTCATGAATGTAGACGCAAAAATCTTCAACAAAATTCTAGCCAATAGAATTCAACAACATATCAAAAAAATAATTCACCATGACCGAGTGGGATTTATACCAGGTATGTAGGCCAAACTGGGAGGCCTTACTTTACCTGATTTTAGAACCTATTATACAGCCATAGTAGTCAATACAGCCTGGTACTGGTACAACAACAGATACATGGACCAATGGAACAGAATTGAGAATCCATCCACATATGAGCAGTTGATATTTGATAAAGGCCCCAAAACAGTTAAACAGGGAAAAGACAGCCTTTTTTACAAATGGTACTGGCATAACTGGATAAAAACCATCTGCAAAAAAATGAAACAAGGCCCATACCTCATTCCATGCACAAAAACTAACTCAAAATGGATCAAAGACCTAAATATAAAATCTAAAACGATAAAGATCATGGAAGAAAAAATAGGGACAACGTTAGGAGCCCTAATACATGGCATAAATAGTATACAAAACATTGTAAAGAATGTAGAAGAAAAACTAGATAACTGGGGGCTCCTAAAAATCAAACACCTGTGCTCATCCAAAGACTTTACCAAAAGAGTAAAAAGACTACCTACAGACTGGGAAAAATTTTTGAGCTATGACATTTCTGATCAGCACCTGATCTCTAAAATCTACATGATACTGCAAAAACTCAACTGCAAAAAGACAAATAACCCAATTAAAAAATGGGCAAAAGATATGAATAGACACTTCACTAAAGAAGACATTCACGTAGCTAACAGATACATGAGGAAATGCTCACGATCATTAGCCATTAGAGAAATGCAGATCAAAACTACAATGAGATTTCATCTCACTCCAACAAGGCTGGCATTAATCCAAAAAACACAAAATGATAAATCTTCGAGAGGCTGTGGAGAGATTGGAACACTTCTACACTGCTGGTGGGAATGTCAAATGGTACAACCACCCTGGAAATTGATTTGGCCCTTCCTTAAAAACCTAGAAATAAAACAACCATATGATCCAGCAATCCCACTCCTTGCAATATATCCTAGAGGAATAAGAGCCTTTACACAAGCAGATATATGCACATCCATGTTTATTGAACACTGTTTACAATAGCAAAAAGATGGAAGCAACCAAGTGCCCATCAATGGATGAATGGATAAATAAATTATGGTATATTCACACAATGGAATACTATGCATCGATAAAGAACAGTGAGGAATCTGTGAAACATTTCATAACATGGAGGAACCTGTAAGGCATTATGCTGAGTGAAATTAGTCAGTTGTAAAAGGACAGATATTGTATAAGACCACTATTATAAGATATTGAGAAATAGTTTAAACTGAGAAGAACACATTCTTTTGTGGTTATGAGGGTGGGGGTGAGGGATATTCACTAATTAGACAGTAGATAAGAACTACTTTAGGTGAAGGGAAAGACAGTACACATTACAGGGAGGTCAGCACAACTGGACTAAACCAAAAGCAAAGAAGTTTCCTGAATAAACTGAATGCTTCGAAGGCCAGCGTAGCAGGGGCAGGGGTCTGGAGACCATGGTTTCAGGGGGCATCTAAGTCAATTGGCATAATAAAATCTATCAAGAAAACATTCTGCATCCCACTTTGAAGAGTGGCATCTGGGATCTTAAACGCTAGCAAGCAGCCATCTAAGATGCATCAATTGGTCTCAACCCACCTAGATCAAAGGAGAATGAAGAACACCAAGGACACAAGGCGATTTTGAGCCCAAGAGACAGAAAGGGCCACATGAACCAGAGACTACATCATCCTGAGACCAGAAGAACATGATGGTGCCTGGCTACAACTGATGACTGCCCTGACAGGGAACCCCTGAGGGATCAGGAGAGCAGTGGGATGCAGACCCCAAATTCTCATAAGACCAGACTGAATGGTCTGACTGAGAGTAGAGGGGCCCTGGTGGTTATGGCCCCCAGACCTTCTGTTGCCCCAGGACAGGAACCATTCCCAAAGCCAACTCTTCAGACATGGATTGGACTGGATGATGGGTTGGAGAGGGATGCTAGTGAGGAGTGAGCTTCTTGGATCAGGTGGCTGCTTGAGACTATGTTGGCATCTCCTGCCTGGAAGGGAGATGAGAGGGTGGAGGGGGTTAGAAGCTGGTGAGACGGACACGAAAAGAGAGAGTGGAAGGAAAGAGCAGCCTGTGTCATTGGGGAGAGAGTAATTGGGAGTGTGTAGCAGGGTATATATGGGTTTTTGTGTGAGAGACTGACTTGATTTGTAAAATTTCACTTAAAGATCACGATGGTAATGAGTGAAACAGAGACTAAAAAAACAATAGATAAAATCAGGTAAATCAGAAGTTGATTCTTTGAAAATATTTTAAAAAATTGATAAATCTTTAGCTGGTTAGACAAAAAAGAAAGAAGATGCAGATAACTAAAATCAGAAATGAAAGTGGGGTCATTATTATTGACTCTAAAGAAATAAAGTTTATGAAAGATACTATAAAAAATGGACATCATTAAATTAAATAATCTATTTGACAAATTCCTAGAAACACATAATGAGTTGACTCAAGAAGAAATAAGAAATCTCAACAGACCCATAACAACTGAAGAAATTGAATCAGCAATCAAAACACTCCCCCAAAACAAAAGCCCTGGACCAGATGGTTTCACTAGGCAAGTCTTCCAAACATTTAAAGAACAGATGACACCAGTCCTTCTTAAACTCCTCAAAAAAAAAAAAAAAGAGAGAATACTTCCTAGTTCATTATTTGAGGCCAGCATTACCCTAACACCAAAGACATCACAAGAAAAGTACAGACTAATATCCTTTGTGAATATAAATGTAAAAATCCTCAATAAAATACTAGCAAACCAAATCCAATAGTATATTACAAAGTTTATACACCACAACCAAGTGGGATTTATTCCAAGAATGCAAGGGTGGTTCAATATAAAAAAATTCAATTGATGTAATATAACCACATTAGTGGAATGAACGATCATCTTGATACAGAAAAGGTACTTGACAAAATGCAGCACTCTTTTATGATAAAAACACTCAACAAGCTAGGAATAGAAGGAAAACTCCTTGATGTTATTTGGGGCATTTATGAATAACCCACAGCTGACATTACACGCAGTGGCAAAAGATTGAAAACTGTCCCCCTAAGGTCAGGAACAAGGTAAGGATGCCCACTTTCACCACCGTTATTCACATTGTACTGGAAGCCCTAACCAGGAAAAATCAGGCAAGAAAAAGAAAAGAGATCCAAATCAGAAAGGAGGAAGTAAAACTATCTCTATTTGCAAATGACATGATCTATACACAGAAAATCCCAAACAATCATCAAGAAAGCTACTAGAGTTAATAAATAAATTCAGCAGGTCACATGGTACAAGATTAACATTCAAAAATCAGCGGTGTTTCTATACACCAGCAATGAATATTCTAAAAAGGAAATTAAGAAATTCCATTTATAATAGCATCTAAAACACTAAAATACCTAGGAATAAATTTAATCAGGGAGATGAAAGACTTGTACACTGAAAACTGAAAAATATTGCTGAAATAAATTAGTGAAGACTTAAAATAAATGAAAAGACACACCATGTTCATTGATTGGAAGACTTAATATTGTTAAGATGTCAGTACTACCTGAAGAAAATCTATAGATTCAACAAAATCCCTATCAAAATTCCAAACAGCCTTTTTTGCATAAATGGAAATGCCAACCTTTAAATTCATATGGAATTGCAAGGGACCCCAAATAGCCAAAGCAATATTGAAAAAGGACAAAGTAGGAGGACACTCACATCCTAATTTTGAAATTGTTGTAAAAAGCTACAGTAATCAAAACAGTATCTATGGTGGCGTAGTGGTTAAGTGCTATGGCTGCTAACCAAAGGGTCAGCAGTTCGAATCCGCCAGGCGCTCCTTGGAAACTCTATGGGGCAGTTCAAAACAGTGTGATAAGTGTAGTGTAAGAATAGACATATAGACCAATGGAATAGAATAAATAAATCCATACATCTATGACCCATTGATATTTGAGAAGGGTACCAAGTCCATTCAATTGGGAAAGAATAGGCTTCAAAAAATTTTGCTGGGACAAGTGGATCTCCACATGCAAAAGAATGAAGTTGAACCCATACTTCACATCACAAACAAAAATTAACTCAAAATGGATCAACAACTTAAACGTAAGGACTAAAACCATAAAACAAGAAAACTTAGGGGTACAGCTTCAGGACCCAGTTTTCTACAATGGAATCTTAGATACGACAGAAAAGCATTAGCAATAAAAGGCAAAATAAATAAATAAGACTTTACCAAAATTAAGAACTTCTGCACATCAAAGGACTTTGCCAGGAAAACAAAGATGCAACCTACAGAATGAGAGAAAATATTTGGTAACTACATATCTGATAAGTGTTTAATGTCTAGAATATATAAAGAACTAAACAACAGTAACACAAACAACTCAATTTAAAAATGGGCAAATGACTTGAATAGACATTTCATCAAAGAAGACATGCAAATGGCCAATAAGCACAGGAAAAGATGTTCAACATCAACAGTCACTAGGAAAATGCAAATCAAAACCACGAGATATCACTTCATACCCACTAGGATGGCTATCAGAAAATGGAAAATAATAACTGTTAGCATGTATATGGAGAAATTGGAACCCTCATATATTACTACTGGGAATGCACAATGGTACAGCTACTGTGGAAAACAATTTGGTGATTCCTCAAAAATTTAAACATAGACCTACTATATGATCCAGGAGTTCCACTCCTATGTATATTACCAAATATTTTAAAGTAGGACTCAAAGGGATACTTGGACACCAACATTTTTTAAAGTGTTATTCACAATAGCCAAAAAGTGGAAACAACCCAAGTGTTCATCAACAAATGAATGGATACACAAAATGTGGTATGTCAATACAAGGGACTATTACTCAGCCATAAAGAGAAATGAAGTTCTGATACATAATATGTCATGGATAAACCTTGAAAACATCATGCTGAGTGAAATAATTGTAAAAAATATTGTAACAAAGGACCAAAAAAAAAAAAAAAACTCCAGTGCCGTTGAGTCGATTCTGACTCATAGCGACCCTATAAGACAGAGTAGAACTGCCCCATAGAATTTCCAAGGAGCGCCTGGAGGATTTGAACTGCCAGATATTACATAATCCTACTTAAATAAAATATAATAATCATATGCATAGAGGCCAGAGTTTATTAGCAGTTACCATAGGCCAGGAGGAAGGGGAAATGGGCATTGTTGCTTAAGAGGTACTGAATTTCTCTTTACGGTGATGAAAAACATTTGGAAATGGATTGTGGTGATGCTCAAACAACATGGTGAGTGTAATTAATGCCACTGAATTGTGTACTTAAAAATGATTAAAATGACAAATGTTTGATGTATACTTTTTTACCAAGAGGGAAAAAAGATAAAAAAGAGTGACTTGGAGAGGAGGGGCTGTTTTAGATACGGGTTAGAGAAGACCTTTCTGAAGAAGTGACTCTTGAGCAAAGGCCTGAACAAAGTGAGGGAGTGAGGCATGCAACCACCTGACAGAAAAAATTCCAGGCAGAGAGTCGCATTGGGTAATGGTTAACAGCACAAATTCTAAAACCAGATTGCCGGGATTTAAATCTTTGTTTGGCCATTTACTAGCTGTGTGACCTTGGGCAAATAATCTCTTTGGGCCTCAGTTGTTCCAACTGTAAAATGGGAATGAAAATAATAATACCTACCCCATGAAAATTAAGCGAATTAGTCTTTGTAAAATGTTTATAACAGTGGCACTTAGAAATATTTTATATTTGTGTTTATAAAATAAAAGAGGTAAATAAAAAAGGAAATACAGGTCCAAAGTTCTGAAGAGAGCCTTGCTTATATTACAGACAGCTTGGTGGGTTTTTAAGGCTCTTGATACATATTGCTAAGTTCTCACCCCATTTTTTTTTAACCAAAAAGTCCATACTACAAACTCCTTAAAGCCTCTATTGAACTGATAGTTGGAAAACTAGCACCACAAAAGAGACAAGATGGGGTCTTGGGCCCTTTAGAGTCAATCACATGCCTCGTTCCAGAACACAAGGTAGACATTCAACTCAGCAAATATTAACAAAAATTTTTCTTTTTGCTGGGGGAGATGAGCTAGACTCAGGCTCTGTCCAGAAGGTGAATCTCTCTCCTCAGCACAGGCAACTGCAGCCCTCCTCCCTCCCCTGCCCCAAAAGCTTTCCAGTGAATAAAGCTTCCCTAACTCACTGGGTAAATAGGCCTCACTGGGCTATAACCAAGGCGTCAACAGGGCTGTGTTCCTTTCTGGGGGCTCTAGGGGAGAGTCTGTTTCCTGGCCTTTTCCAGTTCTAGAAGCAATACACTTACCCTTCCTACATCTTCAAAGACAGCAATGGTGCATTTCTCTGTGCCCTTCTTCCATAGCCATATCATCCTCTGACTAGTTCTGTTCTTCTGCCTCTCTCTTCCACTTTTAAAGACCCTTGAGATTATAGTAGGCCAACTCAGATAATCCAGGATGATCTCCCCATTTTAAATCAGTTTGTTAGCAACCTTAAATTCCATCTTCCAAGTCCCTTTTGTCTTGTAACATATGTACAAGTTCTGGGAATTAGGATATGAACATCTTTGGGGGGGCACTATTCTGCCTACCACACTGGGGTTAACTTTCTATAAGTATTTTCCTCCAATTTCTATTGGGTGAGAGCAGAAACAAGCTCAGTGAAGCGACTTGCCTGGGATCACGATGCTAGAAAGTGTCAGAGTTAATGCTTCTGACCCATGTCCTGAGCCCTGTGGAACAAAAAGAAAGCATCTGTCAGCTTGCTTATGCTACTAGGGGTGCCTCACTGGGCCAGCTTCAATTCAACTATGGACTACTTTTAATGGTATCTACTTATAAGCCTGCTCTTCCCCGTGCTGACAGTGGTAGTAGATAGTAACAGTAGTAGTAGCAGATATTTAACAAAGTGGTGACTCTTTCCCCTTATACTACCCTGGGGAGTTCAGAGGCAGTTGTCTGCCAACCCTTGACAAGATTCAGGACTGATGTTTTCCATTTCCTTTTCTGACAGGATGTGGTGAGAGACCCATTTTTGAGGAAGGAGTTAAGTATTCCAGAATCATAGAGGGGGTGGAGGCTGGGATTGGTGAGTTTCCATGGCTGGTGAGTATTCAGGCAGGAAATCAACATTTCTGTGGTGGTGCAATCCTGAACAAGTGGTGGATTCTAACTGCTGCTCATTGCTTTCATTATGAGGAACTATCGTAAGTACTCAAAAGCACACCTTTATTTAACTTTGTCCACTCCCATGCCACTCTCAGACACAATCAGACCCGATGGCTGAGGGGGAATCCTCGGACTGTTCAGTCCCGAGTCAGACAAGAAATTCTGGTGACTCCCACCCATTTACTCCAGCCCTGAAGTTGGGGGGTGGGCAGTCAGTGAACTGGAGACTGGCACATTCTCTGTGCCCCTCATTGGCTATATGGCTTCCCTCAAGTTACACACTGTCCTCTCCAGGAACACTTGTGGCTTGGTGCAGACAAAGAGCTTGGTCAACCAGCCTCTCCTAGGGCATTCATAGTCTTCTAGGAGAAAATTATCCTAATTCTGGAAATCTGGTTTCTTAGGCCATCCGACCCCTTATTTCACCAGACCAGAGTATTCTCTGTACTCCAGAAGATGGTTGGATAGTTCAGCATTTATTGATCACTAATCATGTACCAGGGACTCTGCTAAGAATATTTACCTATGTTTATTCATTTAATAATCTTACAATGACCCTCTGTGGCAGGTAGAATTAATAACTCCATTTTATAGATAAGGAAACTGAGGTCCAAAAATGTTGAATAACTCAGCTCAGCTACACAAGTAGTAGAGACCAGATTTAAATTCTGGCTCCAGAGCTTATGCTTTCCACTACACCACCTTTATAAACTTTGAAGATAACAGAGACTGACTTTAAAGAGTTCATAAAAAAATCTTGGGAAAGAGCCTCATCATGGCATAACCAAGAAACATTGTTGGACGTGCTTCCATAGGATATTTAAGAAATGGCTCTTGGAAAGTTCCTGGCCGTTCTCCCTGGTTGTGGGGCCTGAGTGCTGACTTACTACTGAAGATTCTTTCTACTTAATCAGTGTCAGGACTATGTTAAATTCTGCTCCTAGGTCACTAAATTGTTGGTAAACCAATTGATATGATATGGGTATAATAATACCTATTTGAAAGTAGTTTGGTCTGTGCCATGTGATCTTTTCTGGACCCTTCAAATTGTCCAGAGTAAAGGCAGCCTTTACTTTATCAGGTAGGAGTATTTCATCCATGTCTCTGGGACCCATGATGGAATAGACTTGTAGCCATGATTCGCTTCACTGGCTATTATGTCCTCCTTCTCTAACTCTTTAAATTCTCACATCTGTTGAGTGACAGCCCCAGCAGAACCAGTCCCAAAGGTGCCTAGAACTATATGCGATTTAGGATTTTCTGGAATAGCAAATTCTTCCCACTTTGTGACTTTCCCTTTCCTCCCATGCCCAATCTTTACCATTAGTCCAGTAGAACTGAGTGTTGTGGCGGGGACCAACGACTTAACCAATCCATATAAGGAAATCAAGGGGGTCACGAAAATAATTCTTCACAAGGATTTTAAAAAAGTCAACATGGACAATGATGTCGCCTTGCTCCTGGTGGATTCACCCATCACCTTCAGTGACCAGAAAATACCCATCTGCTTGCCCAGGCAACCCATCCCCTCCACCTGGCATCAATGCTTGGTGGCAGGATGGGGACAGACCAACACTGGTATGGGACTCCTCAGAATCTCCTGAGAGCTGCTGGGGGAAAAGCCACATATAGGTGGCTGCGGATGGGCCATTACATCTGAAGAAGAAGGGGAGGAGGATGAAAAGGAGAGAAAATGGAGGAAGGAGGGAGGAGAAAAGGACTTTGCATTGGATCAAATTCCTGCACTGTAGAGTCTCATAGAGGCCTAATCTAACCTCTTCCAAGTGCCAAGGAAACATCTTCCAAAGGCTACAAACTGAGATGCTACAAACTCAGATCCAGTCCCCAGCTGTGGTTTTATTCAGTCAATACAGGGTAGTTTTGTTTATATTTGAATTGAAATATCTGTTGGCAGTACACGCACTCTCCAGTTCACCAGAGGCCCCTTCTAATCTTTATTCTCTAACATCTCCCTTGATTCACACACTGGTGTTTCATGCCTGGCCCCTACAGCCCTAGACTTTTGACAGTCCTAGAGTGTAGCTCTGTAATTCTTAGAAATGAATCTTAGAAATGAATCAATGTTGTTACTTGTTACTTGTTATTACTAGGCCAAAGTAGCAGAAAGCATTTTGGGACAGAAAGATATGATAAAGCCCCAGCTTGACTGTCCCGAAAGAAAATCTGACAAAACCCACAGCACATAGGTTGGGGAGAGGATGGGGAACAACATAGCAATGTCTGAAGCCTAAACAGGACTCTGGATCCACAGGGATGCTTCATAACAAGCTAGAGACTCCAAAATTGTGGGTGTTTCAAGAGCTTAGCAATCAGAGGAAAATGGGTGGAACATTCATTCTGAACTGTAGGCACTACTTAGAAGTGGAGGGGTAGGCAGGTAAGGTGTCCAAAAGGGTAAAAATATTTAATGAGAAGAAGAATTGTGAAATATTTGTGTAGTTAGAGTAGATGAGATGGAGAGAAACACTTACAAATTACTGGAGCCTGGCAGACCAGAAAGGACCTAGAGAAAATTCCCTCCAAAGACTTTTAGTCAACTCACTCTTGTTGGGGATTCTGAAACTTTTTCACTGCCCTTTTTTTTTTTTTAACTGTTAAATCCAACTTTCAGTGGCTCTGTGTAAGAGAAGTGCCAAACTCATATAATAAGAGTAGCTATAAGCAAATATATGTGAAAAGGTAGAATTGTGCTCAGAAATGGTCAATCACCAGTTTTAAGGGGAAGTCAAGTCAATAGGGCTCGTTAGAGTCAATCTGAAAGTTTTCTTGGAAGTAGGAATAAAATTTTGAATGAGAGGCATAATTCAAACAAGTGGGGGATTGTTTGGAAAAGCCTGGGGTGGGAAGTATGTAACCTGTGGTTAGGGGTAAGGGGTTGTGAAGAAGAAGGAAGGCCTGGAAGGTGGGCAGGGTGACAGGTGGGACATGGAGGTACACAGGATTGGTTTAGGGGAGAGTCAGTTGGGCCCTGCTGAATGGTGGCTTTTCTAATATGCTTTCTCTGCTGGCCAGATGACAAAAATTCTATGACAACTGACCTGATGAAAGTGCCAATGATCATCATGGATTGGGAGGAATGTTCAAAGAAGTTTCCAAAACTTACCAAAAATATGCTGTGTGCTGGATACAAGAATGAGAGCTATGATGCCTGCCAGGTAACTAGAGTACCCCTCCCTCACCTAGCATGCTCCCACTCCATCAGGGCTGCTAAAGTAATAAGATTCTATTTCCTCTGGGAATAATTAAGAGTTTAAAAAATATGTAGGGCCACAGGAATGAGGAAATAGATCTCAGAGCCTCTGGATATTTATCAGGTGAACAGCACCCTAGGAGCACGGCTACACCGTGAGTGAGTGCACAGCAACCCTGCATAAATATTTCTGGTCTTCTCCAGGCAGACCAGGTAAATAGGGCTCCAAGACTTTTTCTACTTCTTGGAATTCTAAAAAAACCAAAAGCCAATGAAGATTTGAGATCCATACAATGGATCATTTAAATTAATTTAGCAAGCTTTCTTGAGTATCTACTGCATACTAGGCCTTGGGGATGCAGCCATGAATGAGATCAGGCTCCTCCTCTACAGAAGTCCACAGTTTTCTGGGTGGACAGTGAGCAAATAAACAACCTTAATATATTGGTAATGCAGGTTGGTCTCCTTGAACTAAACAGTCTTATATTTAACTTCTGTCTAATAAAATGAACATAAAAAATTTAAGAAGAAAAATATTTTTGATTGATGGCTGGGGAATAGAAAAAAACTCAGAAATTATCATCTTCTGACTCTAAGGATGAATGCTATTATTTGCCTGCAAAGCTCAAAGGTGCTTTCTTTGTCTTAGGAAGGGTCACCCTGATTAGTACACTTAGTACCTGCTGAAAGTTAGGTCTCTACTCATTGTCTGGGAAGTGAGTCTGTCTTCTCTTTAGGGGAAAACTATAAATGCTAATGATTCATTCACTGAGATGTTAAATAACCTGTAGAGTGATGTAAAGCCTGCCCCCATGGAAGGAGAGGGTATTTATCTACAATATTCTCTGTTACTGTTTAATGTGATAGTTTTCCCTGGTAGACTATGAGACAGAAGGGGTTTGGGGTGGGGAGTATTTGGATGGAGCTGGGGGTAGCGACGCAGAAGAGAATGAAGAAGAAGCTCTGAGGTAAGGAGTGAACACAGAAACATGCACCATACCTAGAAACAGTCATCATTCTGGATAATAATGTGAGGACCAAAAAGAGAGATAGAATCAATGTCATGTGAACCTTGCATTTTCTTCACATTCTAGACAATTTAAAATATTATAAAAAAGACAGTTGGGCCTTCTGGTTCCTAGCAAGAGAAATAGGACTATTTCTCCCTATTCTTGCCACCAAGTACAGCTAAAAGCCTTGGACATTATAGTTTAAAACAAAAAGAGACTTTGAAATGTGGACTGATTGGAGACTGGGACTTGAGTAACAACACAGTGGTGAGTTCCTTGGGTTTTCTTTTTGCCTCCTATATATCCCAGTCTGGATGTTGGAGAAGCCCAAGACCCAGAAATGAATGGGCACAGACAAAACAAACAAAAACAGCCTTGCTCTATTTTGCCGAAAAACATAGCCTAGCAGAAACTTTTTTGACAGTAAATGTTCTACTCTAGCAAAACACTAGGAAAAACTCACAGCCCCCTTTTCCCATCAGCAAAGGCCAAGTGAAGAGCCTAGATTTCCACCCTTGCCTTGAGGTAAAAAGGCATCCTTCCTCCTCCCTGGCAGGATGCTGTCAGAGGAGGTTAAGTGGAGAGCCAGAATTTTTGCCACCACTGGGGAGTCAGGATTTTCTACACTACCCAGTAGTGATAAACCATTCCTTCCTGCCACGGTGTCAGTGGAGGTCACCTGAGGAGTCTGAATATCCATCCTCATCCATCAGTAAACAGAGTCCCTCTTTCTCATGCCCTAGTTTCAGAGAAGGCCTGTTGAAACAGAAAATTTAAATGAGATCCAGAGTCTAATAATATAATACCCCAAATGCCTAGGATGTACTATACCTAGAATAAAGAGTTGCACTAGGGTACATAGATTCAAAAGGATAAGAAATAAATCTAAAATAAGAGCAAAGAATCATTGAGAGCCTAGGGTAAAAAGTGCAATTAAAATTTAACTCAAAATAGATCAGGAACTTGAGTGTAAATGTAAAATGTAAAAGTTTTAGGAAGAAAAACAAAATCTTTGGGACCTAGACCTAGGTAAAGCGTTCTTAGACTTGAAACCAAAAGCATGAGCCACGAAAAGGAAAAATTGATAGACTGGACCTCATCAAAATTTAAAACTTTTCTCTGTGAAAGACCCCATTAAGATGATGGCAAGACATGCTCTAGAGTAGGAGGAAATATTCAACAAAGGAACTGTATCTAGAATATATAAGGAAATCTCAAAACTCAACAGTTTAAAAAAAAAAAAAAAGCAACCCAGTTAGAAAATGGGCAAAAGACATGAAGAGACATTTCACTGAAGAGGGTATATGGATGGCAACTAAGCACATGAAAGATGTGCAATATCATTAGCCATCAGAGAAATGCAAATTAAAACCACAGTGGAATATCACTACACATCTATAGGAATGGTTAAAATAAAAAATAATAATAATACCAAATGCTGGCAAGGATGTGGAGAAACTGAATCATTCATATATTGCTGGTGGGAATTTAAGATGGTACAACTGCTCTGGAGAATAATTTGGTCGTTTCTTAATAAACTAATCATGCCCTTGCCTTATGACCCAGCAATTGAACTCTTGGGCATTTATTCCAGAGAAATAAATGTTTGTGTTCATGCCAAACCTATACACAAACGTTCATAGCAGTTTTATTCATAATAGCCAAAAATAAGGTATAGCCATACCTTAGAATGCCGTTGTTGTTAGTTGCCATTGACTCCAACTCATGGCAATCATATGTATAACAGAATGAAATGTTGCCCAATCCGCACCAATACTAACCCATAATAAAACCTGTTGCCGTTGATTCAAGCCCGACTCATAGCAGCCTTATAAGACAGAGTAGAATTTTCCCATAGGGTTTCCAAGGAGCAGCTGGTGGATTCAAACTGCCAACCTTTTGGTTAGCAGCTAAATTCTTAACCACTGTACCACCAGGGCACCAATACTACTCAGCAATAAAAAGGAACAAACTATTTATATACTTAATAACCTGGATGAATATCCAGAGTCTTATGCTGAATGAAACAAACCAATTTGAAAATTTACGTACTGTATGTCATGGATTGAACTGTGTCCCCAAAAAATGTGTGTCAACTTGGCTAGGTCATGATTCCAAGTATGTGTGGTTGTCCTCCATTTTGTGGTATGATGTATTTATCCAAAGTGTTGTAAATCCTGACCTCTATGATGTTGATGGGAACCCTGGTGGTACAGTGGTTAAGAGCTACGGATGCTAACCAAAAGGTCGGCAGTTCAAATCCACCAGCCACTCCTTGGAAACCCTATGGGGCAGTTCTACTCTGTCATATAGGGTCACTATGAGTCAGAATCGACTGGCCAGCAGTGGGTTTGGTTTGGTTTGTTTACGATGTTGCTGAGACAGGATTAGAGGCAGTTATGTTAATAAGGCAGGACTCAATCTACAGGATTAGGTTTATCTTGAGTCAATGTCTTTTGAGATATAAAAGAGAGAAGTGAATAGAGAGGAGAGGGACCTGCTACCACCAAGTAAGAAGATCTGGGAGCAAAGCCTGTCCATCGGACCTGGGGTCCCTGCACAAAGAAAATCCTAGACCCAGGGGAAAATTAATGACAAGGTCTTTCCCTAAGATCCTACAGAAAGAGAAAGCCTTCCCCTAGAGCTGGTTCCCTGAATTTGTGCTTCTAGCCTCCTAGAATGTGAGAGAAAAAATTTCTGTTTGTTAAAGCCATTCACTTTTGGTATTTCTGTTGTAGTAGCACTAGATGACTAAGACACTCTGTGATTCCATTTACATACTATTCTTGAAATAACAATTACAGAAAAGTAGAGCAAACAAATTTGTTTGTTTGCCAATAAAGAAAAACTGTGTTTGGTTACCAGAGGTAAAGGTGGGGTTGAGATGGGAGTGATGTGTGTGTGTGGCTATAAAAGGGCAACATGAGGGATCCTTGTGGTTAATTGAAAACCCTATGGAGCACAGTTCTACTCTGACATAAAAGGGGTCACCATGAATCAGAATTGACTCCGTGGCAACTGGTTTTTTAAATATCTTGAACATATCACCCACAACAGCTTCAGGGAAGTCTAATTTCACTCCACAGAATCCTAGAATCACAGACTTTTAAAGTCAGAAAAGAATGTATAAAAACATTTAATCAAAACTCTTTTTTACCGATGAAAAAACAAACTCGGATAATTTATCTAATTATTTTAACCAGTCATTCCCTTTGATATCTGAACAGATCAGAAACAGTATAAATAATTTTTATATTCACAATATTAAATACTTTCATCCTCTCCACTACCCTGCACTATGGGCTGGGCAGATCTTACTCTCCCATTTAGCAGATGAAAAAGCAGAAATTCAGAATTTAGGTGATTTGCCCAAAGTCAAACACCAGGCAGTAGGGGAGCCAGACTGGAAGTCAGGTCCTCTGTTTCTTCAAACCACCAAATTTGACAGGAGCGATCACATGATGCCTTTATCTCACAGTGGAGAACTTGAGAGCCTTTTGAGGATAGTATATTTCGCATCAGACAGGTCTTTGGCTACCAGCATTAGCCTTTGGGAGTGTTACAGAGTAACCATCTGTACTCTGATTAATGTAAAATTGAGAGATTTATTGAAAGTAAAGAGATAGCGCAAGCCAGAGATAGGCTGAATCCATGCATTAGAACCCAGTAATCCAATATGGCAACTCAGCAGTGACATTTTATAAGATGGAAACAAAGGACATGAAATACAGTATTTGATTGGTAATTACAGGCTTAGATCATTGAAAGACATTATTCAATTGGTAATAGATCATTTTAAGGCAGGACTTCCTGTAGTGGAAGCTTATAAGGTGACGGGCTTAAAAGGATTTACAGGCATACCTGGTTTTATTGTTCTCCCCTTTATTGCACTTCGCAGATGCTGTGTTTTGGTGTTTTTTTTTGTTTGTTTTTTATAAATTGAAGGTTTGTGGCAACCCTGTGTCAAGCAAGTCTATCAGTGCCATTTTTCCAACAGCATGTGCTCACTTCACGTCTCTGTGTCATGTTTTAGTAATTCTCGCAATATTTTGAACTTTTCATTATTATTATACCTGTTATGGTGATCTGTGATAAGTGATCTTTAATGTTTACTATTGTAATTGTTTTGGGGTGTCACAAACCAAGGCCATATAAGAGACAAACTTAATTGATAAATGTTGTGTGTGTTCTGACTGCTCCACTGACCGGTTGTTTCCCTGTCTCTCTCCCTCTCCTCTGGCCTCCCTATTCCCTGAGATACTTGGTTCCTTGGATGAGAGGCAGTGTAGCAGGTGGAAAGATCACGGATTTTGACATTGGAAAATATTGGGTTCCCACTTTGGCCCAGCAACTTTGAGCAAGCCTTGTATCTTCCATAAGTCACATTTTCCTTGTACTAAAATGAGTGAAAGGAAACATTATATTTGTGTGGTACCTGGTAGGAACTCGATAAAAATTTTCTATATAAACAGGTAACCCTATTGAAGCCATAGGCCCAGGTGATTTCATCTTGGAGGGGCCTCACATTCAGAAAAGGCTCACTTGCCCTCTTGAAAACACCCACATGAGAGAATTAGAAATGAACTTCATTCTTCCCCATGCCTCTGCAAAAAAATTAGCAACACTTCATATATCCCTTTTTCTTTCTTCCCCAATTCTTTCACAGCCCTTTCCAAAGCTTAACATTTGGTAACACCCACAAATCAGTCTCCAGTCTTCCCTCAGCCTGAGCAACATTTACACTCTCTTCCTGCCCCCATCACCCTATTCTGCAAGTCCTTCCCCCTCTTTTTTTTCTCTCAAGTCCTAGCCTATCCACTGCCCATACTTTAATTCTATACTCCCACAACTCTTGAAGCCAGCCTGACAGAGACAGACTTCTCTCAGAGGGCCTAAACAGGGATGGGGATTGGCTGGGATAAGAGTAGGAATTGGCTGGTATAGGGATGGGGATTGGCTGGAATAGGGGTGCAGATTGGTTGGGGTAGGGATGAGGGTAGGCTGGGATGGGGTGGGGGTTGGCTGGAGTAGGGGTGGGATTGGCTAGATTAGGGGTAGAGATTGGCTGGGATAAGAGTGGGGATTTGTCCACAATTTCAAGATTCCCTTTGGCAGCCTGGAGTGAAGTGAGTCTGCAAATTATCTTCCATTAATAAGTTGTTCCCTGCCTAAAATGGAGAGTTCAACATGTGACTCCCTACTGACCTGTGTTCTCTGCCTACAGGGTGACAGTGGGGGGCCTCTAGTCTGTACCCCAGGGCCTGGCAAGAAGTGGTACCAGGTAGGCATCATCAGCTGGGGAAAGAGCTGTGGACATAAGAACATTCCAGGAATATACACTTGGTTAGTTAAATACGACCTCTGGATCAAGAACGTGACTGAAATGGAAGGAAGGCCCTTTATTGCTGAGGAAATGAGAGCCCCTCCCAAACAGAAACTAAGGAGTTCTCAGGCCTCAGAATTCTCAGAGCCAAGCAGCCCCAAATTCTGGCTCCTGCTCTGCCTTCTGCCCTACATGCTGTTCTGGCCCATTTTTAACTGTTAATAAAACAGAGGTTTACTCATTAAGCAAAGGAGGATGTGTGAGAATGTGCCACCAGCAAAGAGACTGGCTTGAGACAAAAACTAAGTGGTAGGAACTGAGGTAGATAGCAGAAAGAGAGAAACCAGGATGGGACCAGAAAGACAGGCTGGAGCCCTGGTTTGGGAGCTGGGCTTTGTGCCCCTGTATTAGTCACATCATAGCGAAACACCAGACTAACACTCTGCTAGAAATAAAAATAAGAGTTTTATTGAAGGATAAAAAGTTTTGTGAAACTGGGAGAGACACAAGAATCCAGGCAAGATAGTGCAGGCTTCCAAATTGCAGGAAGAACAGAGAAGTTTTTATTAGGTGGAGTAAACAAAGACTTCATGCTGGCAGGCACCAGGGCTTCAGAAAGGAGGGAGAAAAGTTACAAGGGGGGTTGTTAAACTATGACCTCTCTTTACATCAATGTCCAACTTAATATTTATCTCTTTACATCAATGTCCAACTTAATATTTATCTCTAACTTCCAAGACATTTTTTTTAACATCAGCAAGTCTATTAGTTAACTTCCCAGGGAACAACTGCATCAGGTTTCTACGTGTTTGCTTTTTCGTCTTAAAGAAACAAGCTATGCTGCTACCTGAATTACGGATATTACAAAAAAAGTCAGTAGAGATGGAGTGAAGGTCTAAGTAAGTGAATAAAGTAGGGTTTGAGAGAGCTGGTAAATTACATTAAGACTTGGTTAATTGGCTTTTACTTCATCTTGGTTACAGAGTTACAAAGCAATTGCAGATTTTCATCTTCTTCCATCTTCACTTAACATTATCAGTTCTGTTTTCTAACTTCATGTTGACCAAAGTTTTTTTTTTTTTCCCCTAGGACAACCTGCATAAATATTCTTGACAAATATCTTTTAACAATCAATTCTTAGTACAAGCTAAAAAAATTCTGGTCCTTACTTCTTTTGTGTTATGAGCAGTTAAATTTTTACAAGAAGCTGAATTACCTCTTCAAAACAGTAGAGGCAGAGACTTTGGTCAGGCTGCTGTTAATTCAAAATGAAGTTTAATTTAGGACTGAAATTAGCCGTTTTATTTATGCCAAGCACCCCATAGTTTGGAATGCCCTTATACACTCTGGATTGTTTCCATTGCAAGTGACAGTAACTCAACCCAAACTGGCTAAAGTCAAAAAAGAATATTTATAGATGTACATAACAGAAAAAAACAGGGGTTGTATGATGGCTTTAGGGATGGCTGAGTACAGGGGCTCAGAAGATATTGAGAGGGACTATTTCTTGTTTGTGGCCATCACCTTTAAGAAGTGTTTACAAGTGGTAGCCATAATAACCACCTCCAGTTTACAACCACCATCTTAGCAGTCCAGGGGAAAGAGAGCTTTGTTCCTTATAACTCTGGCAAAAGTCTATGGTCTAGCTCTCATGACCCTTAAGCCCACAAGCCCAATCGCTGCACCAATCACTGTGGTACTTTCCTCACCTTGAACTGAGTCACATGCCCAGCCTCCCAGGATCCAGCAAGGGGCCAGTCATCCAGAACCATGTGCACTGAGAGTAGTTGAAGGGTGGTCTTCCAAACAGAAACCAAGGTACTGTGAATAGAAAAGGGAGTATAGATGGTGGATATGTCTTTTAATTGTGGAAATTCTGGATGGATGATATACACTGAGTATGCCTAGCTAATGTGGGGAGTTTCTGATGAAATGACGGCCAGAGATTGCTGCTTTGGGATAGAATGGTAGAAAAAGGAGAACTTGAAAGCATTTTCTCTTACAATCTTCTTCTGAAAAAGTGTCAACTATGATGTAGGTCATGAAATAAGTCTCAAGCTTCCATTTAAAGCTTTGCATTTTCTAAATTCCCACTGCATCTTTACTGGAGGCACAGGGGATCCAATAGAGGTCAAACTGAGAGAAAACATGGCACTCAATATACTACTGAGAACTTACAGTGTTAGGCACTGCGGGAGATTGAGCCAAAGCCAGGACTCTTTGTTCTCCAGGAGCTTCTTGGCAAATGGTAATAACCCCACACTCAACGCACCTGTGATGGTTAATTTTATGGTGCCAACTTGGCTGGGTTATGGTGCCCAGTTGCTTAGTCAAACACTAATCTAGGTATTGCTGGACAGGCATTTTGTAGATGTGATTAACTTCTACAATTAGTTCGCTTTAACTAAAAGAGATTACTCTTGATAATTGCTGGTGGGCCTCATCCAATCAGTTAAGAACCTTAAGAGCAAAAACTGAAGTTTTCCAGAGAAGAAGGAATTCTGCCTCAAGGCTGTAATATAGAAATCCTGCCTGAGTTTCCAGCCTGTTGGACTGCCCTACAGACTTTACACTTGCCAGCCCCTATGATCATATAAGCCAACTCTCTCTGTCTATATATGTGTGTGTGTGCGTGTGTGTGTGTGTGTGTATCCTATCAACTCTATTTCTCTAGAGAACCCCGGCTGAAATACCAACCAATTGAGTGCTACTAGTATAGGGTCACCTGAGAACCCCGCATAGTGCATAGTGGGCTATCACGATGGACTAGTGGAACACAGAAAGTTCCTCAGAAGAGCAGAACTTTGGAGGAAAATGAGCTAATGGCCTAAGTGAGGACTTCCCAAGCATAGAGAAGAGAGTAAATGAATGGCCAGCTGGAGATGAGTATTGTCAATTTGGCTCAAGGATAAACCAGGAGAGATGACTGGTAACAAGCTGAGTACTGTGGTAAAAGAGAAAAGACCCTTCTGCTCCAAAGGAGAGGACCCCCAAGGTGGAAAATTTAAAAAAGATGATGAAAAATGAGGTCCTGAGGAAAAGTTAAAGTTCCACAATACAAGGATGAAAAGAGAAGTCTGGATAAATCACTGTCCTCAAGGTAATTGTAATCATGAACACATCCTTAGTATTAACATGTGGGAGTGACATGAAATAACATGTAAAGGATACCTGAGTGGAGGCAATAGCTTCAGTTTAATGAAGGGGCTGCTAATATAATGAGGTGAAAGCAATGTCACCTCTATACATGTAACAAACCAACGCAGTGGTCTATCTTGCTATGGAAACTGTTAGTTTAAACATCATCCAGTCAATTGATTTGTGATTAGTCATGCCACATGATTATCAAGTACGTCTCATCCACATTTTAATACCTAGAGCTGCAATTCCTAAACTGTACACCGAGGTGCCCCAGGGCACCATAATAAACTCATAGGGACACTGAAAAAACAGAGACATCTGTTGTATATAGAGGAAATCAGCAACATCTGTTGGACGTTGAAGAAAACTACTACTATTAAGTTGTTTGGACCTAACTCCTTGCAGTCATCAAGTATTTCTTTCGGCCTAAAAATTACCGAGACACTAGGGGCCTGTGAACTGAGAAAGTTTGGGGAACCTCTGATTTGGTGGATAACTGTTGATATTAATATGTTGTATTTAAGAATAAGGTGTGGGTTGCCACAAAATGGATGAACACTGAAAACATCATACTGAACAAAATAAGTCAGCTGCAAAGGGACAAATACTGTATTTCTCACTTATACGAAATGAGCAAATATGCAGAAAGCAAGGATTATTAGTGGTTTTGGGGGGAGGGGAAAAAGGGGAGTCATTGCTTAGGGGGCATTGAGTTTATGTTAATGGTTATGGAAAAATTCAAAAAAGGATAGTGATAATGGTTGCACAATATGAAGAACATAATCAATGTCACTGTTTTATACATGTAGAAATAGTTGAAATGGTAAATGTTCTGGGTACATTTTTACCACAATAAACTTTTTTTTAAAAGGAGAAGAAGGCATGGTTGTTATGATAATTTTGGTAGTGGCATAATTTGACAGTAGCCCAAACATCTGCACAAAGATTATCTTCCTGCAGCAGAGAACATAAAGTGAAGGCTGTGGTGAATATTGGTTTTTTATCTGCTTTGTACCCACTTCCATTTATTTGTAGGAATCTCCCTGTCTTAGTTATCTACTGCTGCTATAACAGAAATATCACAAGTGGATAGCTTTAACAAAAATAAATTTATTCTCTCACAATTTAGGAGGCTAGAAGTCCAAATTCAGGGTGCCAGCTCTAGAGCAATGTCTAGCTCCGTCAGCTCTGGGGGGAGGTTCTTGTCATCAATCTTCTCCAGTCAAAGAGATTCTCAGTGCAGGGACCCCGGGTCCCAAGGATGCACTATTCTCCTGGCTCTTGTTTCTTGGTGGTATGAGGCCCCATGTCTCTCTGCTCACTTCTCTCTTTTATATCTCAAAAGAGATTGGCTTAAAACACAACCTAATCTTGTAGATTGAGTCCTGCCTCTTTAACGTAACTGCCAGTAATCCCACCTCATTAACATCATAGAGATAGGATTTATAACACATAGGAAAATCACATCAGATGACAAAATGGTGGACATCTTTCACACAATACTGGGAATCATGGCCTAACCAAATTGACAGACATTTTGGGGGGACACAGTACAATCCATAACACCCACCCCCACACAAACTTCTCTCAAGATCTGTGTCTTGTGTTCAGGTAGACCCCATCTCTGACTCCAGAGATTGTATGGGACCCAGGCCTGGCTAATGAGAGCCCTTCATCCATGGCCTCAGAACATATTTCAAGTTGGCCATATGACCAATCCAGGCAATGAGAACTTTACCTAGCTTGTCTTTTGCAGAAACTTTAGAGTTGAGAAGCTCTGTGGCTGGGTTGACAATCTGTGGATTGTAAGCCTAGAGCTTCTAGGGGGACCCCATTTGGAGACTACCTCCCTGAGAGTGAAGCCAGAGCATGAGAGAACCAAGTCCTAACAACCTCTTTATAGCACTAGAGCCAAGCATGCCTGATGTACAGAGTTTTTTTGTTAAGACTTTATTTCTTTAGAACAGGTTTAGATTTAAAGAATTATTGAGTAGATAGTACCAAGTGCTCCCATACACCACTCCCATGCACACAGTTTCCCCTATTATTAAATTCTTACATTAGTATGGTACATTTATTATAATTAATTAACCAATATTGATAGATAATTACTAACAAAAGTTCATAGTTCACAGTCTAGACTGCCTTAGTTTATACCTGGTGTCCATTTTCTGTTCCAAGATTTCCATCCAGAATACCACATTACATTTAGTTGTCATGTTTCCTTAGGCTCATCTTGGCTGTGACAGTTTCTCAGACTTTCCTTAATTTTGATGACCACTACAGTTTTGAAGAGTACTTGTCAGGTATATTGTACTATGTCCCTCTATTGGGATTTTTCTGATGTTTTTCTCACGATTAGACTGAGTTTATAGGTTTTGGGGAGGAAAATCACAGAAGTAAAGTGTCATTTTCATCACATCATATCAAGGGTACATACTATCATGTGATTTATGACTGTTGATGTTGACCTTGATCAACTGGCTCAGAGAGTGTTTGTTCTTTGTTATTTGTTAGTTTTTTATTGTGTTTTTGCTGGAAGTTTACAGAGCAAATTAGGCTCCCATTTAACAGTTCATCTACATGTTGGTTATGTTTTCCACATCGTGTCAACATTTTCATTCTGGTTGTTCTATTTTCATTAATCTAGCTTCCCTGCACTTCTCCCTGCAACTTTATCATCTCTGTTTTTGGGTAAATGTTGGCTGTTTGACCTCATATAGATGATTTTTTAAAAGGAGCACAATACTCATGGGTGATGTTTATTTTATGAGCTAATCTGTTATTTAGCTGAAAGGTGACCTCCAGAAGTGGTTTCAATTCAGTTCAGGGTGATTGTCTCAGGAGTTCCTCTAGTTTCTTCTGGTCCAGTAAGTCTGGCCTTTTTTTTTTTTTTTTAAGAATTTTAGTTTTGTTCTATAATTTTCTGCCATTTATCTGGGACCATCTATTTTGCCCCTGGTCAGAATGGCCAGTAGTGGTAGCTGGGCACCATCTAGTTCTTCTGGCCTTAAGATAGATTAGGCTGTGGTGGTATGCTATGTTTTTATCTGATCGTTTCAAAATATTTTCTAATTTCTGTTGTGATTTCTTCAATCCATTGGACATTTAGGAGTGTGTTGTTTAATTTTCTCATATTTGTACATTTCCTTTTTCTATTCGTCTTTAATTTTATTTCAGTGTGGTCAGAGAACATGCTTTTCATGACTTTAATCCTTTTAAAGTTTTGAGGATTGTTTCATGGCGTAGAATATAGTCTATCTTGAAGAATATGTGGAAACCCTGGTGGTGTAGTGGTTAAGGGCTACAGCTGCTAACCAAAAGGTCGGCAGTTTGAATCCACCAGGTGCTTCTTGGAAACCCTATGAGGCAGTTCTACTCTGTCCTATAGGGTCGCTATGAGTTGGAATCGACTCGATGGCAACTGGTTTGGTTTTTTTTTTTTTTGAAGGATATATATTTAATTATTTATTAAGAAATATTTCAGACATTCTAAAATGTGTAAAGAATATAACAACATACCCACCACCCAGCATGAGATGTCAAACATCACCGATACAGTTGAAGCCCCTGTATACCTTTCCTAATCACATTCCCTCCTTCCCACCCAGAGATAGCCATGTTCCTGAATTTGGTATTTTTTATTTCCATGCGTTTCTTTGGACTCTTATTCCATCTGTACATATCTCCAAAAATATGAGTCTGAGTTGGAAGTATCTCTAAGTCAGGACTGACATCCTTCTCCTTTGAAAGGACTAGACATAGTATAGAGTACCAGGGTGGTGCCAATGGTTAACACGTTGGCTGCTAACTGAAAGGTTGGAGGTTCAAATCCACCCAGAGGCACCTCAGAGGAAATGCCTGGATCAACTTCCAAAAAAATTGCCATTGAAAACCCTATTGAGCACAGTTCTATTCTGACACGCTTGGGATTGCCATGAATTGGCATTGACTCTACTGCAACAGGATTGATTTTCTCCCTCAGGGTAGAATTGCTATGTCACTATTCAAGAGTTAGATGTGGAGAGAGTGGCCCACTTCTCTCAGATTGACGCCGCTGCTCTATGAGCAGGATTCTAGGTGGGGACAGGAGCCCCTGGTTTTTTTGTTTCATCCTCCGGCATGGGCATGAGATAGCCTACAAGCAAGCTGGAGCAAATGCGTTTGGGTCCCAGTGCTCTCAGCCTGCTGAATCTGGAATAGAGGTTCTGCCCCATGAGTGGGGTGACCTAAGGGAAGGACACTGGCCCCCTTAGTCATGCCTGTCCACAACACAGCTTCTGCAACATAGGGCTGGGAGGGATAAGAGATGGTGATGTCCTGCCCCTCCCCGGGTGTAATGTAGCCCTAGACTAGGAGCTAGATGAAGAGGGAGTATCATCTTCTTAACTACACGTCTGGTAGTAGGGCTTCTGTTACACTGAGCTGGTGGGGTGGAGATGATGAGAAGGTCATCATTCAAATACCACAATCACTGTTTTTACTAAGATTTAGTAGATTTTCTTGAATAAATCTTTCTCCATTTGTGGCATTCCGTTAGGAAAACTTTCAGAGATTTTAATGGCTGAGTTTTTTCTTTGATCATTTTCAGAAGTTAAATGGTTGTTTTGCTGAGGGAGAGGGTTCACTGTGCTACTAGCACCACCATTCTGGAAGTCTCAGAATTACTTTTTTTTTTCAACTGTAAATCAGATCATGCTAATACCCAGCTCAAAACCTTCTGATGACTTCCAAATGGTCTCAGCATATAATCCAAATTTCTTTCTATGGCTCTTCAGCCCTGCCCTCCTGATCTGCCACCAGCTTATCTCTCTATCTCACTCACTCTACTGTAGTTATATTGGCCTTCTTTTCATTCCTTGAACACGCAGCTCTTTCTCATGTCTGGATCTTTAAAGATATTGCAACCTCTGCCCAAAATGTCCTTCACCCACTCCCACCCTGGTTGCATCACATGCTTCTTTTCACCCTTAAGTTCCAAGATGCCACCTACTCTGAGGGAACATCTCTAACCCCCTAATTTTGTCTCCCTCTTATTCTTCATTTTAACACCTAGCTTGTGGATGTTGTAGCACTACATTTATTTATCATCTTTCTGTATGCTCCATGAGGACAAAGACTACTTTTGGTTCACTGTTGAATCCCTGGAGCTCATTCCAATACTTAACAAAATAGGCACTCATTAATATTTGTCGAATAAATGACTAAATGAAAGAAAGAGAGGCAGGAATGTAGGATGGGAGAGAGAGATGGAGGGAGGGAGGAAGAAAAGTAGGAAGGAAAGGGAGGACAATTGAATTGGTGGTCCAGAGGTGGGTTTTTGCTGGGCAGGTAAGACAGAAAGAAAATGGGGCAAGGGAATTATGGATATTGTTGTTGTTAGGTGCTGTTGAGTCAGTTCCA
Organism: Loxodonta africana; assembly: GCF_030014295.1. Classification (NCBI taxonomy): domain Eukaryota; kingdom Metazoa; phylum Chordata; class Mammalia; order Proboscidea; family Elephantidae; genus Loxodonta; species Loxodonta africana. The sequence goes on along the minus strand of NC_087360.1, from coordinate 41,627,122 downwards.
ACTCATAGCAATCCTATGTACGACAGCACGAAACACTATCCAGTCCTTCGCCATCCTCCTGATCATTGTTATGCTTGAGCCCATGGTTGCAGCCACTGTCTCAATCCATTTCTTGAGGGGCTTCCTCTTTTTCACTGACCCTCTACTTTACCAAGCATGATGTCCTTCTCCAGGGACAGATCCCTCCTGACAACATGTCCAAAGTATGTGAGATGAAGTCTCACCATCCTTAAACGGCCTCCAAGGAGCCTTCTGGTTGTACTTCTTCCAAGAAAGATTTGTTTGTTCTTTTAGCAGTCCATGGTATATTCGGTATTCTTCGCCAACGCCATAACTCAAAGGTGTCAATACTTCTTTGGTCTTCCTTATTCATTGCCTGGCTTTCACATGCATATGAGATGATTGAAAACACCATGGCTTGGGTCAGGCACACCTTAGTCCTTAAAGTGATATCTTTGTTTTTCAACACTTTAAAGGTGTCATTTGCAGCAGATTTGTCCAATGCAACGTGGCATTTGATTTCTTGACTCCTGCTTACATGGGTGTTGTTTGTGGATCAAAGTAAAATGAAAGCCTTGACAACTTTGATCTTTTCCCAGTTTATTGTGATATTGCCTATTGGTCCAGTTGTGAGTTTTTTGCTTCCTTTATGTTGAGATGTAATTCATACTGAAGGCTGTGGTCTTTGATCTTCATTAGTAAGTGCTTCAAGTCCTTTTCAATTTCAGCAAGCAAGGTTGTGTCATCTGAATATCACAGATTGTTAATGAGTCTTCCTCCAATCCTGATGCCCGTTCTTCTTCATATAGTCAAGTTTCTCAGGTTATTTGCTCAGCATACAGATTGAATAGGTATGGTGAAATTATACAACCCAGACTCCTGCCTTTCCTGACTTTATACCACACAGTATCCCCTTGTTCTGTCCAAACAACTGCCTCTGGGTATATGTACAGGTTCCTCGTGAGCACAATTAAGTGTTCTGGAATTACCATTCTTTGCAATTTATCCATAATTTGCTATGATCCACACAGTCAAATGTCTTTGCACAGTCAATAAAACACAGGTAAACATCTTTATGGCAGTCTCTGCTTTCAGCCAGGATCCATCTGACATCAGCGATGACATCCCTCATTTCACATCCTTTTCTGAATCTGGCTTGAATTTCTGAAAGTTCCCTGTTGACATACTGCTGCAACCACTCTTGAATGATTTTCAGCAAAATTTTACTCGTGTGTGATATTAATGATATTGTTTGATAATTTCCACATTCTGTTGGATCACCTTTCTTGGGAATAGGCGTAAATATGGATCTCTTCCAGTTGGTTGGCCAGGTAGCTGTCTTCCAAATTTCTTGGCATAGACGAATGAGCACTTCCTGCATCTGTTTGTTGAAACATCTCAAAGTGGTATTCCACCAATTCCTGGAACCTTGATTTTCGCCAGTGTCTTCAGTGCAGCTTGGACTTCTTCCTTCAGTATCATCAGTTCTTGATCATATATTACTTCCTGAAATGGTTGAACATCAACCAATTCTTTTTGATACAGTGACTCTGTGTATTTCTCCCATCTTCTTTTGATGCTTTCTATGCTCTTCAGTGTTTTGCCAGTAAAATCCTTCACTATTGCAACTTGAGGCTTGAATTTTTTCTTCAGTTCTTGCAGCTTGAGAAATGTTTTGGTTTTCTAACTCCAGGTCTTTGCACATGTCTTTAGTTTGTCTATTTGAGCCACCCTTTGAAATCTTCTGTTCACCTCTTTTATTTCATCATTTCTTCCATTCGTTTTAGCTACTCAACATTCAAGAACAAATTTCAGAGTCTCTTCTGACATCTATTCTGGTCTTTTATTTCTTCATGTATGATGTCCTTACACAACTTGAAGAGTCATTAGTGTTCAATGCACCAAAGCTATTCTTGAGATGGCCTCTAATTTCAGGTGGGATATGCTCAATGCTGTACTTTGGCTCTTGTGGACTTATTCTAATTTTCTTCACCTTCAACTTGAATTTGCATGTGAGTAATCGATGATTTGTTCCATAGTCGGCCCCTGGCCTTGTTTTGACTAATAACATTGAGCTTTTCCAACATCTATTCCCACAGATGTAGTCAACTGGATTCGTGTGTATTCCATCTGGTGAGGTCTATGTGTATAGTCACCATTTATGCTGGTGAAAAAAATGAAGTTGTTGGTCTTGCAAAATTCTATCATTCTATCTGCAATGCCATGTTTTCCAACTATCTATCTTCTTTGATTCCAACTTTTGCATTCCAATGACCAATAATTACCAGTGATCACCAGTAATTATTAATGCATTCTAATTGCAAGTTTGATCAATTTCAGACTGCAGAAGTAGCCTGTCAGGTCCTTTTTCCTAGTCAGTCTGGAAGCTCATCTGAAACCTGTCCACCATGGGTGACTCTGCTGGTATTTGAATACTGGTAGCATAGCTTCCAGCTTCACAGCAACATGCAAGCCCCCACAATACAACCAACTGGCAGACTCATGGGGGCTTGTGTGTTTTTTGTGAATATTAGTAGCGGTGAAATGAGGGAGAGGTGCTGTGAGAGGAACTGACAAAGAGTGGCAAGAGGACAGCGAGGCTGCCTCAGGCTACAAGGATCAAAGGAAGCTTTGAGGTGAGGTGACAACATTTCAGCAGGGTCTTGAGGGCCAGCATCAAGGACCAGTGCACAAGCTGAGTTTCAGTGACCATATCAAAGAGATACAGAAGCTGGAAAAGCACTGCAAAACACAAAAGGGTTTATTCTTTCATTCAAGCCTAGATGCAGGTAGTTAGAGAGCTGGTATGGCAGCTCTACAAAGTCCCCCAGAAACCCCAAAACCCAGATTACTTCCCTCTTTCTACTCCATCATCTTGACTACAAGGAACTAGGCCTCTAGCTTTGCTTGGCTTGTGTGACACAGGGCTCCAAGGAGTTGCCCTTCTCTGCAGCCCTCCTTCCCTAAATTCTCATTTCCTCCACCATGGCCAAAGGCTGCAAGGACATGAGTTGTGCTTGCCCGGGGAGCTAGCAGATAGTAGGCTAAAGCCCTGCTCATGGCCTCACCTCCCAAGTGCTCTCCACATGCACAGTTGGCCTGGATGGGAGACTGCAGCAGCATCAGCGAACAGCACATGAGCTCAGATCTTTGGCAGTAACCCAAGACTAGTTCTGACTAGGATTACTTAAGGACATGCCTTCTCTAAGCTTCAGTTAACCAGAATTGATATCTATCTCCATGAGTTTTATAGTGTACCTTCTCAATTTCAAAATATCGTCAATATCAAGAAAACAAAATAAAACCAGAAAATCTGGTCAGCCCAACCCATTGTTGGGTAGATTTAACTATATGTTGTGGTGTCCATTGGACTCCCAGTGTCGTGTTATCTTTTCTGATATGCTGGCTATATTTTCCAGTGACTAATCTCTCCATTTTGCTTCTTACCTGTAGAATTAAGGTCAAAAGAAATCTCAGAATCATTCTTTGTAGTATCAGATTTGTGGGTAAAATGCGAAAGGCCCAGCCCAAATTCTCCCTGTCCCATTAGGAGTAGCTTCCAAATAGAAACCTGTAGATCAGTGGTTCTCAGCCAGGGATGATTTGACAATGTTTGGAGACATTTTTGGTTTTCACAGCTGGGGCGAAAGGTGCTGCTAGTGACTAGTGTGTAGAGGCCAGGGATGCTATCCTTTAACATACAGGATAGTCCCCCACAACAAGTAATTATTTGGCCCAAAATGTCAATAGTGACAAGGTTCAGAAACTCTGGTGCAGACTCTCACTCCCTCATCTGAGGACCAGAGGGGTAGTGGGGCTCACCAAATTCAGGCAGGTGTCCTCTGAGCTGGGATTTCAGGACCCTGGTCTCCTCTCACCTCATTCAGGCCTGTTCTAGGGCCCCTCCCCACCTCCTCTACCATTCCTTCTTTTCTCCCTCTCTTTCTCTGTCTATGCTGCCTCCAGTCTGTTGGACTGTCACACCCATAGGGCTCCAAATCTTGTATTTCCTTCTTGAAAGCCGCCTTTCAGCCCTGAGCAGACAGAGGTGAGCTTAAGGCCACCCTTCCCCCACCTCTGTTCTTCCTCTCCCTCCTCACAATACAGAGGTGTCCACTGGGCTTCCAGTGAAGCCACTCCTATTCCTATATCCCACATCCACCTTGTCCATGCAGAGATTTGAATTGCTGTTGCTGTATGCTTTGGAGTGGATTCCCACTCATAGCAACCCTATAGGAAAGAGTACAACTGCCCCATAGGGTTTCCTAAGCTGTAACATTTATAGGAGCAGATGGCCAGGTCTTTTCTTCTGCCCACACGCTAGGTGGGTTCCAACTGCAAGCCTTTCGGTTAGAGCACCTAACCTTTACTTCACCAGGGCTTCTTGAGATTTGCATTACATTAAAGGAAAAGAAAGAAAAAAAAAAACCCTCCCAGAACAGCTCCTGACACATGTGGTATAGTTATGAATCCAGGCAGCACCTTCATTTTGGTCAGGGATGGAGACGAAGAAGAAACTAATAGGAGAAGGGGAACATGGGAAGGTGGCAGATGAGCATGTAGAAGATTAAGAGCCTTCCAGCACTGAAGCAAGTAAATGAGAACTGGTGAAAGAGAGAACTGGACACCAGCAGGTGTGGGGAAAGTGTGGGTGTTTTCCATCACCTGCCTATTTATCAGCCTTTTCTAGATGAGGAAATCAGTATTCCTCCCTTTTGTTATCTCACTAAATGTTCTGAATTTAGAGAACAAATAGCAAAACCGGCAGGGATCCAAATAGCAGAATAGATGAACGTTTCCAGAGAGCCCTATTTACAACAAAGATCCGAAAAAATAAGTGAAACGAGTACATTTATGAAAAGCTAGGGGTCCTGAGCATCAAAGGCAACCTTAGGAAATGAACAGAGAGGCAGGGAGAGGAAGAGATGGTTCAGAAGCGGAGAGGAGTTACCAGACCTGAATTGCTGGGAGCCCTCAGGTACAATTCCCAGAGCAGTGGCAGTGGGCTAGTACTAGTGTTCAGCTGCAGTTTCCTCAGGGAGAAGCAGCCAACGCCACAGCCTACTCACGCCTCCGGAACCAGAGAAGAACAGCACTCTTGGCAAAAGCTAAATATTTGCGTATATTTTACTACACCCCCACCTGCCCCCAACCAGTTTCAGCGGCTGAATTTCCTGAGCCTGAGATAGGCACTATTGAGTGCCTAGAGCCATCCTTCCTGCCTTGGAGAAGGAAAAAAATTGCAATTTGGGGAAAAGATAATTTGCCAGCTCCACTAACTGGGGGGGGCTCAGGAAAGAAGCGGCTCCTGTCCAGGCATAAATGGTCCAAGGACTTTGAGCATCTTTCCCCTCTGCATGGACCTCGTGGGCCTATTTCAGGAGAATAGGCCCTTGTTGGCAGACTCCAATGCTTTCAGCTTTGCATTGGAGAGGTGGGTGTTTGATGTTTGACATGGCTTTGCCTATTAAACAGGGTCCTCACCTAACCACATCAGGGCCTGAGGACTGGTAGTTCCACTCAGGTCACGTAGCCACCCATGACAGGGGTCCAAGGATAACTGGTACCTCCTAGTCCTTACAAATAAAAACATTGGGTGCCCGTGGTCCATCTGCAGAACCCACCCACCTGCATGCTCTAGGGAACAGGGACACGCTTTCCTCAGAGACACTTGGGGGTCGGTTCTCAGTGCCCTGCCTTGTTCAGAGTGTGATGCCCGGCTGCAATCAGATACCAGTACATACACCAGTCACCTCTACCCCTCTAAGACTGTAGGACAGAGCCCATACAACACACTTGATGATCAGCTACCTGGACACCTAAGCTGAATTTGTACAACAAAAGTGAATGGACTCCTAGGCTGATATAACTGATAACAGCTCTAGCCATCTGGGGACAGGATGTCAGAGCTCCAAAGGTGAAAATAATCAAGCCAGCTCACTAAAGCAACCCATTTGGGCATATGAAAACAAAACAAAACAAGATGCTATGACACAGTAAGCAAGCATAAACTAATACAATAACTTATAGATGGTTTGGAGACAACGGTATCAAGTCACATAAAGAAACAGACCATGATCACCTCAACAAGCTCTCAAAAGAAAGAATCCAGGGATCTTCTAGATGAAAGTGCCTTCATGGAATTACCAGAGCCATAATACAAAAGATTAATATACAGAACCCTTCGAGATATCAGGAAGGAAATGAGGCAATACGCAGAACAAGCCAAAGAGCACACAGATAAAGCAATTGAAGACATTGGAAAGATTATTCAGGAACATGATGAAAAATTTAATAAGCTAGAAAAATCCATAGACAGACAGCAATCCAAAATACAGAAGATTAACAATAAAACTACAGAAGTAGACAACTCAACAGAAAGTCAGAGGAGCAGAATTGAGCAAGTAGAAGCCAGAATTTCTGAACTTGAAGATAAATCACTTGGCACTAATATATTTGAAGAAAAATCAGATAAAAAATTTTAAAAAGTGAAGAAAACTTAAGAATCACGTGGGACTCTATCAAGAGAAATAACCTACGAGTGATTGGAGAACCAGAACAGGGAGGGACAGAAAATACACAGAGAATTGTTGAAGATTTGTTGGCAGAAAAATTCCCTGATGTTGTGAAAGATGAGAAGATATCTATCCAAGATGCTCATCGAACTCCACATAAGGTAGATGTTAAAAGAAAGTCACCAAGATATATTATAATCAAATTTGCCAAAACCAAAGATAAAGAGAGAATTTTCAGAGCAGCTAGGGTTAAATGAAAAGTCACCTACAAAGGGCAGCCAATAAGAATAATCTTGGACTACTTAGCAGAAACCATGCAGGCAAGAAGGCAATGGGATGACATATTTTAAAAAATTAAGGGAAAAAATTGCCAGCCAAGAATCATATATCCAGCAAAACTGTCTCTTAAATATGAAGGTTAAATTAGGATATTTCCAGATAAACAGAAGTTTAGGGAATTCATAAAAACCAAACCATAACTAAAAGAAATACTAAAAGGAGTTCTTTGATGAGAAAATAAATAATATCAGGTATCAACCCAAGACTAGAACACTGGGCAAAGCAATCAGAAGTCAACCCAGATAGGGAAATAAAAAAAAAAAAAAAAGTAAGATTAAAAAAAGAAAGCTCAAAACAGGGTAACAAGGATGTTATTACATAAAACAAGACAACATTAAAACAATAAAGAGGGACCAAGAAATGTAATTATACACCTTCCATATGGAGAGGAAGATATGGCGATACAAAGAAATAAAAGTTGGGCTTAAAGTTAGAAAAATAGGGGTAAATAATAAGGTAACCACGAAGGAGACAAACTATCCTACTCATCAAAATAAAATACAAGAAAAAAATAGAGACTCAGCAGAAACAAAATCAACAACAAGGAATATGAGGAAAGGAAAATATATAAAGATAATCTACTCAGCATGTAAAATTAAGTGGGAAAAAGAAACTGTCACCTACACACAAAAAAAGACATCAAAATGATAGCACTAAATTCATTCTAATTACAGTGAACATAAATGGACTAAATGCACCAATAAAGAGACAGAGAGTGGCAGAATGGATTAAAAAACACGACCCGTCTATGTGCTGCCTACAAGAGACACACCTTAGACTTAGAGACACAAACAAAAACTCAAAGGATGGAAAAAAATATATCAAGCAAATAACAATCAGAAAAGAGCAAGAGTGGCAATATTAATTATTGACAAAATAGACTTTAAAGTTAAAACTATCATAAAGATTAAGGAAGGAAACTATATAATGATTAAGGGGACAATATACCAAAAATATATAACCATATTAAATATTTATGCTCCCAATGCCAGGGCTGCAAGATACATAAAACAAACTCTATCAGCATTGAAAAGTGAGATAAACAGCTCCACAATAATAGTAGAAGACTTCAACACACCACTTTCAGTGAAGGACAGGACATCCAGAAAGAAGCTCAATAAAGACATGGAAGATCTAAATGCCACAATCAACCAACTTGACCTCACAGACATATACAGAACATTCCACCCAACACCAATCAAATATACTTTCTTTTCTGGTGCACATGGAACATTCTCTAGAATAGACCACATATTAAGTCATAAAGCAAGCATTAGCAGAATCTAAAACATTGAAATATTATAAAGCATCTTCTATGACCATAAAGCCATAAAAGTGGAAGTCAATAATAGAAAAAGCAGGGAAAAGAAATCAAACACTTGGAAACTGAACAATACCCTGCTCAAAAAAGACTGGATTATAGAAGACATTAAAGATGGAATAAAGAAAGAAGTGAAACCAAGATGGCTGACTAGGTAGAGGCTTCCGCTGATCCCTCTCACAACAAAGATGAGAAAAAACAAGTGAATTGATTACATATATGACAATCTACAAACCCTGACCATCAAACACAGAACTAAGGAGTTGGCCTGAGTGACAGCAGAATGAAAAGCCATGCGCTGAAGCAGCGACCACTTCTGGACCAGTGTGCCACGCTACAGTCTTGAGCCCTTGCAGATCCCTAGAGCAGAGTGGTGGGGCTGATCACAGCTTACTGAGAGGGGGCAAGCACAGGACACAGTCCTAACCCCCTGGAGTAACCTCAGCAGCGACCCAGCCAGCGCATGCAGGCTGCACACTGATGCAGCTGATAGGAGAACGAGAAACCACGGGGAAGCAGTGACTGGTTTTGGAACCTGGAGTACAGCGGCCCAGCCAGGAAACTTGGTGCTGGGCTTTGGACTAAGCACGGAGCAACTGATCACAGCTTCCTGAGACGGTGCAAGCACGGGATGCAGCCCTAACCTTCGGGGGCAATCTCGACGCAGCCAGCACACACAGGCGGCACACCCCTCTGGAACCTCAGATAAAACAGCCCTCACCAAACAAGATAAGTAACTTTGTCTATCTTGCTGCACTACTCTCTCCTATCTATCTGATCCCTCCCTCCCTGCCCCAGCCGGCTTCATTAACATTGGAATTCCCTGGGCCAGGGAGTGAAGTCCTCTGCGGGGTTTTCTTTTTTCTAACCCATTCTCCTGGCCTGAGACAAGCAGCAATTAACAGTCGGGGGGGAATCCTTCCCTGACTTCCCTCAACTGGAATAATAATACAGAACCAGCTCCAGCCAAGCATAAGAGATCCACAGTCTTTGGCTTTCATCCCTACGGGGAATCAGGTGGCTATTATAATGCAAAGGCCATTCTGATAGAGATCTGACTGTAATCTTTTTAGCTGACCAGTGGAAAGGCAAGTTTTGGAGGTCTGATACTTTTCTACCTATTAAACAGAGGCCTCACTGATCCACAGAGGGGAACTGAGGGCTGAAGCTCCACCCAAACCACCTAGCCACCTGCTAAAGGGGCCTGAGGATAGTGATGCCAACCAATCTTTAGAGATACAAGCATTGGATGCCTAAGGTACAGCTGCAGAGCCCACACATCAGAGAGCTCGAGAGAATAGAGACACTCCTACTTCACTGGCACATGGGGGACGGCCGTCAGCATCCTGCCCTCCTTGGACTGTGACCCCCTTCTGCTACTAGGATCTGGTGCATTCAACCATCACCACTACTCCTCTAAGTTAATAGGTGACAGCCTACACCACACACTAGGTGACCCACTAACAGGACACCTAAGCTGATTCTATTCAAGAATAGTGAAAAGACTCATAAGCTCATATATCTGGTAACAGCTCGAACCAGCTGGTAATAGGACATAAGGGATTCAAAGGCTACAACAATCAAGATAGCACAATCTAGTAGCCCATCTGGGTGTACTGAAACAAAACAAAACAAGAAGATAAGACTCAGTAGGCCAATATAAAATAAATCATTACAATATCTTATAGATGGCTCAGAGACAGCAGTCAATATCAAATCACATAAAGAAGCAGACCATGATTGCCTCTACAAACCCCCAAATCAAAGAATCAAAATCTTTCCCAAATGAACATACATTCCTGGAATTGCCAAATGTAAAATATAAAAAAACTAATATACAGAATGCTTCAAGACATCACAGATGACCTCAGAAATGAAATAAGGCAATCTACAGAAAAAGCCAAGGAACACACTGATAAAGCAGTTGAAGAAGTCAAAAAGATTATTCAAGAACATAGTGAAAAATTTAATAAGCTGCAAGAATCCGTAGAGAGACAGCATTCAGAAATCCAAAAGATTAACAATAAAATTACAGAATTAGACAATTCAACAGGAAGTCAGAGGAGCAGAATCAAGCAATTGGAAGGCAGAGTGAGGGAGTTGGTGGATAAGGCAATTGACACCAATAAAAAAAAAATTTTTTTTGACACCAATATAGTTGAAGAAAAATCAGATAAAAGAATTAAAAAAAATGAAGAAACCCTAAGAATCATGTGGGACTCCTTCAAGAAGAATAACTTGCATGTGATTGGAGTTCCAGAACAGGGAGAGATAACAGAAAATACAGAAAGAATAGTTGAAGATCTGTTGGCAGAAAACTTCCCTGGCATATTGAAAAATGAAAGGATATCTATCCAAGATGCTCATCAAACCCTATACAAGATAGATCCCAAAAGAAAATCACCAAGACATATTATCATTAAACTTGCCAAAACCAAAGATAAGGGGAAAATTTTACAAGCAGCCAGGGATAAACAGAAAGTCATCTACAAAGGAGAATCAGTAAGATTGAGTTCAAACTAGTCGGCAGAAACCATGCAGGCAAGAAGGCAATGGGATGACATATACACAGCACTGAAGGAGAAAAACTGCCATCCAAGAATCATATATCCAATGAAACTGTCTCTGAAATATGAAGGTGAAATTAAGACATTTACAGATAAACACAAGCTAAGGGAATTTGCAAAAACCAAACCAAACCTACAAGAATTACTAAAGGAAATTCTCTGGTCAGAAAAACAATATTATGAGATACCCACACAGCACAAGATCACAGAACAGAACATCCTATCCTGATAGCAACTCAGATAGGGAAACAACAAAAACAAAATAAGATTAATTTTTTAAAAAATGCTCAAAAAACAAAGGGCATTGGGATCGGCAAAGAAGAAATAAAATTATCTCTATTTGCAGATGACATGATCTTACACACAGAAAACCCTAAGGAATCCTCCAGAAAACTACTGAAACTAATAGAAGAGTTTGGCACAGTCTCAGGTTATAAGATAAACATACAAAAATCACTTGGATTCCTCTACATCAACAAAAAGAACATCGAAGAGGACGTCACCAAATCGATACCATTCACAGTAGCCCCCAAGAAGATAAAATACTTAGGAATAAATCTTATCAAAGATGTAAAAGACCTATACAAATAAAACTACAAAGTACTAGTGCAAGAAATTAAAAGGGACCTACATAAGTGGAAAAACAAACCTTGCTCATGGATAGGAAGACTTAACATAGTAAAAATGTCTAGTCTACCAAAAGCCATCTATACATACAATGCACTTCCGATCCAAATTCCAATGACATTTTTTAATGTGATGGAGAAACAAATCACCAACTTCATATAGAAGGGAAAGAAGCCCCAGATAAGAAACATTACTGAAAAAGAAGAAGAAAGTGGGAGGCCTCACTCTACCTGATTTTAGAACCTATTATACTGCCACAGTACTCAAAACAGCCTGGTACTGGTACAACAACAGGCACATAGACCAATGGAACAGAATTGAGAACCCAGATATAAATCCATCCACATATGAGCAGCTGATATTTGACAAAGGCCCAGTGTCAGTTAATTGAGGAAAAGATAGTCTTTTTAACAAATGGTGCTGGCATAACTGGATATCCATTTGCAAAAAAATGAAACAGGACCCATACCTCATACCATGTACAAAAACTAACTCCAAGTGGATCAAAGACCTAAACATAAAGACTAAAACGATAAAGATCATGGAAGAAAAAATAGGGACAACCTTAGGAGCCCTAATACAAGACATAAACAGAATACAAAACATTACTAAAAACGCCAAAGAGAAACCAGATAACTGGGAGCTCCTAAAAATCAAACACCTATGCTTATCTAAAGTCTTCACCAAAAGAGTAAAAAGACCACCTACGGATTGGGAAAAATTTTTCAACTATGACATCTCTGGCCAGGGCCTGATCTCTACAGTTTATGATTCTGTTAAAACTCAACCACAAAAAGACAACGACCCAATCAAAAAGTGGGCAAAGGATATGAACACGCACTTCACTAAAGAAGATATTCAGGCAGCTAACAGATACATGAGAAAATGCTCTCGATCATTAGCCATTAGAGAAATGCAAATTAAAACTATGATGAGATTCCATCTAACTCCAAAAAAAAAAAAACTCCAACAAGGCTGTCATTAATCCAAAAAACACAAAATAATAAATGTTGGAGAGGCTGCGGAGAGATTGGAACTCTTATGCACTGCTAGTGGGAATATAAAATGGTACAACCACTTTGGAAATCTATCTGGCATTATCTTAAACAGTTAGAAATAGAACTACCATACAACCCAGAAATCCCACTCCTTGGAATACACCCTAGAGAAATAAGAGCCTTCACACGAACAGATATATGCACACCCATATTTATTGCGGCTCTGTTTACAATAGCAAAAAGCTGGAAGCAACCAAGGTGTCCAACAATGGATGAATGGTTAAATAAATTGTGGTATATTCACACAATGGAATACTGCGCATCGATAAAGAACAGTGATGAATCTGTGAAACATTTCATAACATGGAGGAACCTGGAAGGCATTATGCTGAGCAAAATTAGTCAGAGGCAAAAGGACAAATATTGTATAAGACCACTATTATAAGATCTTGAGAAATAGTATAAACTGAGAAGAACACATACTTTTGTGATTACGAGGAGGGGAGTGAGGGAGGGTGGGAGAGGGTTTTTTACTGATTAGTTAGTAGATAAGAACTACTTTAGGTGAAGGGAAGGACAATACTCAATACACGGAAGGTCCGCTCAACTGGACTGGACCAAAAGCAAAGAAGTTCCCGGGATAAACTGAATGCTTCGAAGGTCAGGGGAGCAAGGGCGGGAGTTTGGGGACTATGGCTTAAGGGGACTTCTAAGTCAATTGGCAAAATAAATTCTATTATGAAAACATTCTGCATCCCACTTTGAAATGTGGCGTCTGGGGTCTTAAATGCTAACAAGCGGCCATCTAAGATGCATCAACTGGTCTCAACCCACCTGGATCAAAGGAGAATGACGAACACCAAGGTCACACGATAACTAAGAGCCCAAGAGACAGAAAGGGCCACATGAACTAGAGATTTACATCATCCTGAGACCAGAAGAACTAGATGGTGCCCGGCTACAACTGATGACTGCCCTGACAGGGAGCACAACAGAGAACCCCTGAGGGAGCAGGAGAACAGTGGGATGCAGACTCCAAATTCTCATAAAAAGACCAGACTTAATGGTCTGACTGAGACTAGAAGAATCCTGGTGGTCATGGTCCACAAACCCTACGTTGGCCCAGGACAGAAACCATTCCTGAAGGAAACTCATCAGACATGGAAGGGACTGGACAATGGGTTGGAGAAAGATGCTGATGAAGAGTTAGCTACTTGTATCAGGTGGACACTTGAGACTTGTTGGCATCTCCTGTCTGGAGGGAGCTGGGAGGGTAAAGAGAGTTAGAAACTGGCAAAACGGTCACGAAAGGAGAGACTGGAAGGAGGGAGCAGGCTGACTCATTGGGAGAGAGTAAATGGGAGTATGTAGTAAGGTGTATATAAGCTTATATGTGACAGACTGACTTGATTTGTAAACTTTCAACTAAAGCACAATAAAAATTATTTTTTTTAAAAATGCTCAAAAGGGAATGACTGATGTCATTATGTAAATGATCACAATAATCAAGAAAGAGGGACTAAATACAGGAGACATAGATCTTCCATATGGAGAGGAAACCAAGGCAATATAGGATGACACAAGTTAGGTTTTTACTTAGAAAAATAGGGGTAAATATTAAGGTAACCACAAAGAGGTATAACGATTCCATACTTCAAAATAAAAACCAAGATAAACATAATGACTCACCAAAAATAAACTCAACTACCATGAAAATGAGGAGCATACAATTTACAAAGAAAAACTTCTCAACACAAAAAAGTAAGCAGAAAAATGAAATTGTCAACATCACACAAAAAAAGGCATCAAAATGACAGCACTAAATCCATACCTATCCATAATTACACTGAATGTCAATGAACTAAATGCACCAATAAAGAGACAGAGAGTCGCACAGTGGATAAAAAAACATGATCCGTCTATATGCTGCCTACAAGAGACACACCTTAGATGTAGAGACACAAATAAAATAAAACTCAAAGGATGGAAAAAAATATATCAAGCAAACAACAATCAAAAAAGATCAGGAGTGGCAATATTAATTTCCGACAAAATAGACTTTAAAGTTAAATCCAGCAAAAAGGATAAAGAAGAACACTACACAATGATTAAAGGGACAATTTACCAGGACGATATAACCATGTTAAATATTTATGCACCCAATGACAGGGCTACAAGATACAGAAAACAAACTTTAACAGAATTGAAAAGTGAGATAGATGCCTCCACAATTATAGTAGGAGACTTCAACACACCACTTTTGGTGAAGAATAGGACATCCAGTAAGAAGCTCAATAGAGACATGGAGGATCTAATTGCTACAATAAACCAACTTGACCTCATAGACTTATACAGTACACTCCAACCAACAGATGCAAAGTATACTTTCTTTTCTAGTGCACATGGAACATTCTCTAGAATAGATCACATATTAGGTCATGAAACAAATCTTTGCAGAATCCAAAACAATGAAATATTACAAAGCATCTTCTCAGACCGCAAGGCCATAAAAGTAGAAATCAATAACAGAAAAACCAGGGAAAAGAAATACAATACTTGGAAACTGAACAATACCCTGCTCAAAAAAGACTCGGTTGTAGAAGACATTAAGGAGGGAATAAAGAAATTCATAGAATGCAATCAGACTGACAACACTTCCTATCAAAACCTCTGGGACACAGTGAAAGCAGTGATCAGAGGTCAATTTATATCGATAAATGCACACATACATAAAGAAGAAAGAGCCAAAATCAGAGAACTGTCCCTACAACTTGAACAAATAGACAACAACAAAAGAATCTGCCAGGCACCAGAAGAAGACAAGTAATAAAAATTAGAGCAGAATTAAATGAATTAGAGAACAGAAAAACAATTGAAAGAATTAATAAAACCAAAAGCTGGTTCTTTGAAAAAATTAACAAAATTGATAAACCACTGGGCAGACTGACTAAAGAAATACAGGAAAGGAAACAAATAACCCAAATAAGAAATGAGATGGGCCATATCACAACAGACCCAACTGAAATTAAAAGAATCATATGAGATTACTCCAAAAAATTGTACTCTAACAAATTTGAAGACCTAGAAGAAATGGATGAATTCCTAGAAACATACCACCTACCTAAACTAAATGCAAATAGAACAACTAAATAGACCCATAACAAAAAAAGAGACTGAAAAGGTAATCAAAAAACTCCCAACAACAAAAAATCCCTGGCCCAGATGGTTTAACTGCAGAGTTCTACCAAACTTTCAGAGAAGAGTTAACACCACCACTACTAAAGGTATTTCAAAGCATAGAAAAGGATGGAATGCTCCCTAAATAATTCTATGAAGCCAGCATATCCCTGATGCCAAAACCAGCTGAAAGCACATAAAAAAAAATTACAGACCAATATCCCTCATGAATTTAGATGCAAAAATCATCAACAAAATTCTAGCCAATAGAATTCAACAACATATCAAAAAAAAATAATCCACCATGACCAAGTAGGATTTATACCAGGCATGCAAGGTTGGTTCAATATTCGAAAAACAATTAAGGTAATCCACCATATAAATAAAACAAAAGACAAAAACCAGATGACCTTATCAATTGATGAAGAAAAGATATTTCACAAAGTCCAACACCAATTCATGATAAAAACTTTCAGCAAAATAGGAATAGAAGGAAAATTCCTCAACATAATAAAGGGCATTTATACAAAGCCAATAGCCAACATCAACCTAAATGGAGAGAGCCTGAAAGCATTCCCCCTGAGAACAGGAACCAGACAAGGATGCCCTTTATCACCGCTCTTATTCAACATTGTGCTGGAGGTCCTAGCCAGAGCAATTAGGGTAGAAAAAAATAGTGGGCATCCGGATTGGCAAGGAAGAAGTAAAATTATCTCTTTTTGCAGACAACATGATCTTATACACAGAAAACCCTAAGGAATCCTCAAGGAAACTACTGAAACTAATAGAAGAGTTCAGCAGAGCATTGGGATACAAGATAAACATGCAAAAATCAGTTGGATTCCTCTACATCAACAAAAAGAACATCGAAGAGGAATTTACCAAATCAATATCATTTACAGTAGCCCCCAAGAAGATAAAATACTTAGGAATAAATCTTACCAAAGATGTAAAAGACCTATACAAAGAAAACTACAAGGTACTACTGCAAGAAACCAAAAGGGACCTACATAAGTGGAAAAACATACCTTGCTCATGGATAGGAAGACTTAACATTGTAAAAATGCCTATAATACCAAAAGCCATCTATATACACAATTCACTTCCCATCCAAATTGCAATGACTTTTCTCAGTGAAATGGAGAAACAAATCACCAACTTCATATGGAAGGGAAAGAAGCCCCAAATCAGTAAAGTATTAAGGAAAAAGAAGAACAAAGTGAGAAGCCTCACTCTACCTGATTTTAGAACCTATTATACTGCCACAGTACTCAAAACAGCCTGGTACTGGCACAACAACAGACACATAGATCAATGGAACAGAATTGAGAACCCAGATATAAATCCATCCACATATGAGCAGCTGATATTTGACAAAGGCTCAGTGTCAATTAATTGGGGAAAAGACAGCCTTTTAAACAAATGATGCTGACATAACTGGATATCCATCTGCAAAAAAATGAAACAGGACCCATATCTCACACTATGCACAAAAGCTACCTCCAAATGGATCAAAGACCTAAACATAAAGTCTAAAATGTTAAAGATCATGGAAGAAAAAATAGGGACAATGTTAGGAGCCCTAATACAAGACATAAACAGAATACAAAACATTACTAAAAATGCCAAAGAGAAACCAGATAACTGGGAGCTCCTAAAAATCAAACACCTATGCTCATCTAAAGACTTCACCAAAAGAATAAAAAGACCACCTACAGATTGGGAAAAAATTTTCAGCTACAACATCTCCTACCAGCACCTGGTCTCTACAATCTACATGATTCTGCTAAAACTCAACCAAAAAAGACAAACAGTCCAATTAAAAAATGGGCAAAGGATATGCACAGGCACTTCACTGAAGAAGACATTCAGGCGGCTAACAGATACATGAGGAAATGCTTTCAATCATTAGCCATTAGAGAAATGCAAACTAAAGCGACAATGAGGTTCCATCTCACTCCAACAAGGCTGGTATTAATCCAAAATAATGTTGGAGAGGCTGTGGAGAGATTGGAATACTCATACACTGCTGACGGGAATGTCAAACGGTACAACCACCCTGGAATTGATTTGGCCCTTCCTTAAAAACCTAGGAATAGAACTACCATACGATCCAGCAATCCCACTCCTTGGAATATATCCTAGAGAAATAAGAGCCTTTACACAAGCAGATATACACACACCCATGTTTATTGCAGCACTATTTACAATAGCAAAAAGATGGAAGCAACAAAGTGCCCATCGACAGATGAATGGATAAATAATTTATGGTATAGTCACACAATGGAATACTACGCATCAATAAAGAACAGTGATGAATCTGTGAAACATTTCATAACGTGGAGGAACCTGGGAGGCATTATGCTGAGTGAAATTAGTCAGTTGCAAAAGGACAAATATTGTATAAGACCACTATTATAAGATATTGAGAAATAGTTTAAACTGATAAGAACACATTCTTTTGTGGTTACCAGAGAGGGGAGAGAGGGAGGCTGGGAGATGGGTATTTACCAATTACATAGTAGATAAGAACTACTTTAGGTGAAGGGAAGGACAACACTCAATACAGGGGAGGCCAGCACACCTGGACTAAACCAAAAGCAAAGAAGTTTCCTGAATAAACTGAATGCTTTGAAGGCCAGTGTAGCAGGGGCAGGGGTTTGGGGACCATGGTTTCAGGGGACTTCTGAGTCAACTGGCAAAATAAAATCTATTAAGAAAGCACTCTGCATCGCACTTTGAAGAGTGGCGTCTGGGGTCTAAAACGCTAATAAGTGGCCATCTAAGATGCATCAATGAGTCTCAACCCACGTGGATCAAAGGAGAATGAAGAACACCAAGGACACTAGGTAATTACGAGCCCAAGAGACAGAAAGGGCTACATAAACCAGAGGCTACATCACCCTGAGACCAGAAGAACTAGATGGTGCCTGGTCACAACCAATGACTACCCTGACAGAGAACACAACAGAGAACCCCTGAGGGAGCAGAACAGTGGGACACAGACCCCAAAGTCTCATAAAAAGACCAGACTGAGACTAGAAGAACCCCAGCAGTCATGGTCCCAAATTTCTGTGGGTCCAGGACAGGAATCACACCCGAAGCCAACTCATCAGACATGGGTTGGACTGGATAATGGGTTGGAGAGAGATGCTGATTAGGAGTGAGCTACTTGCATCAGGGAAACCGTGGTTGCATAGTGGTTAAGTGCTACAGCTGCTAATCCAAGGGACGGAAGTTCAAATCCCCCAGGCGCTCCTTGGAAACTCTACGGGGCAGTTCTACTCTGTCCTATAGGGTCGCTATGAGTCAGAATCGACTCGACGGCACTGGGTTTGGTTTTTTGATTACTTGCATCAGGTGGACACTTGATGCTATGTTGGCAACTCCTCTCTGGAGGGGAGATGGGAGAGTAGAGGGGGTTAGAAGCTGGCAAAATGGCCATGAAAAGAGATGTTGGAAGGAGGGAGCAGGCTGTCTCATGGGGGGGGGGGGTGAGTAATTGGGAGTATGTAGTGGAGGTGTGTATTTAAGTTTATATGTGAGACACTGACTTGATTTGTAAACTTTCACTTAAAGCACAATAGAAATTATTTTAAAAAATGAAATAAAGAAATCATAGAACTGAATGAGAATGAAAATACTTCCTATCAGAACCTTTGGGACACAGCAAAAGCAGTGCTCAGAGGTCAATTTAGATCAATAAATGCACATATCCAAAAAGAAGAAATGGCCAAAATCAAAGAATTATCCCTAATACTTGAAGAAATAGAAAGAGAGCAAGAAAAGAAACCCTCAGGCATCAGAAGAAAACAAATAATAAAAATTAGAGTGGAACTAAATGAAGTAGAAAACAAAAACAGTTTAAAGAATTAGCGAGACCAAAAGCTGGTTCTTTGAAAAAATTAACAAAATTGATAAACCATTGGCCAAGCTGACAAAAGAAAAATAAGAGAGGAAGCAAATAACCCAAATAAGAAATGAGATGGGCAATATTACAACAGGCCTAACTGAAATTAAAAGAATCATATCAGATAAGTATGCAAAAATATACTCTAGCAAATTTGACAACCTAGAAGAAATGGATGAGTTCCTAGAAACACACTACCTACCTAAACTAACACAAACAGAGGTAGAACAACTAAACAGACCCATAACAAAAGAAGAGATTGAAAAGGTAATCAAAAAACTCCCAACAAAAAGAAGCCCTGGTCTGGAAGGCTTCACTGCAGAGTTCTACCAAACTTTCAGAGAAGAGTTAACACCACTACCACTAAAGGTATTTCAGAGCATAGAAAAGGATGGAATACTACCAAACTCATTCTATGAAGCCAGCATATCCCTGATGCCAAAACCAGGTAAAGACACCACAAAGAAAGAAAATTACATGAACTTAGATACAAAAATCATCAACAAACTTCTAGCCAATAGAATTCAACAACATATCAAGAAAATAATTCCCCGTAACCAAGTGAGATTCATATCAGGTACGCAGGGATGGTTCAACATCAGAAAAACAATTAATGTAATCCATCATATAAATACTTTCCCATTCCAATCGCCAGTAGTTATCAATGCATCTTTATTGCATGTTCAATCAATTTCAGACTGCAGCAGCTGATAAAAATCTTCTATTTCTTCATCTTCGGCCCTAGTGGTTGGTGAGTATATTTGAAAAATCGTAGTATTAACTGGTCTTCATAGAAGGCGTATAGATATTATCCTATCACTGACAGCGAAAGTAGAAGGATCAGTAGTTGGAAAATATGGCCTTGGTGATAGAAACAATGCCTGAGATCGAATGATAGAATTTTGCAAGACCAACGGCTTCATTGCAAATACCTTCTTTCACCAACATAAATGGTGACTGTACACATGGACCTCGCCAGATGGAATGCATAGAAATCAAATTGACTACATCTGTGGAAAGAGACGATGGAAAAGCTCAATATCATCAGTCAGAGCAAGGCCAGGGGCCGACCGTGGAACAGACCATCAACTGCTCATATGCAAGTTCAAGCTGAAACTGAAGAAAATCAGAGCAAGTCCACGAGAGCCAAAATATGACCTTGAGTATATCTCACCTGAATTTAGAGGCCATCTGAAGAATATATTTTACGCATTGAACACTAGTGACCAAAGACCAGATGAGTTGTGGAATGACATCAAGGACATCATCCATGAAGAAAGCAAGAGGTCGCTGAAAAGACAGGAAAGAAAGAAAAGACCAAGATGGATGTCAGAGGAGACTCTGAAACTTGCTCTTGAGTGCCAAGCAGTTAAAGCAAAAGGAAGAATTCACGAAGTAAAAGAAATGAACAGAAGATTTCAAAGGTCCTCTCCAGAAGACAAAATAAAGTATTATAATGACATGTGCAAAGAGCTGGAGATGGAAAACCAAAAGGGAAGAACATGCTCAGAGTTTCTCAAGCTGAAAGAACTGAAGAAAAAATTCAAGCTTCGAGTTGCGATAGTGAAGGATTCCACAGGGAAAATATTAAACGATGCAGGAAGTATCAAAAGAAGATGAAAGGAATACACACAGTCATTATACCAAAAAGAATTAGTCGATATTCAACCATTTCAAGAGGTGGCATATGATCAGGAACTGATGGTACTGAAGGAAGAAGTCCAAGCTGCTCTGAAGGCATTGGTGAAAAACAAGGCTCCAGCAACTGATGGAACATCAATTGAGATGTTTCAACAAACAGATGCAGCGCTGGAGATGCTCACTTGTCTATGCCAAGAAATATGGAAGACAGCTTCCTGGCCAAATGACTGGAAAAGATCCATATTTATGCCTATTCCCAAGAAAGGTGATCCAACAGAATGTGGAAATTATAGAACAATATCATTAATATCACATGCAAACAAAATTTTGCTGAAGATTTTACAAAAATGGCTGTAGCAGTATATCGACAGGGAGCTGCCAGAAATTCAGGCTGGTTTCAGAAGAGGACGTGGAACAAGGGATATCATTGTTGATGTCAGATGGACCCTGGCTGAAAGCAGAGAATGCCAGAAGGCTGTTTACCTGTGTTTTATTTATTATGCAAAGGCATTTGACTGTGTGGATCATAACAAACTATGGATAACACTGTGAAGAATGGGAATGCCAGAACACTTAATTGTCCTCATGAGGAACCTTTACATAGATCAAGAGGCAGTTGTTAGGACAGAACAAAGGGATACTGCTTGGTTTAAAGACAGGAAAGGTGTGGATCAGGGTTGTATTCTTTCACCATACCTATTTAATCTGTATGCTGAACAAATAATACGAGAAGCTGGACTACATGAAGAAGAACAGGGCATCAAGATTGGAGGAAGACTCATTAACAACCTGCATTATGCTGATGACACAACCTTGCTTGCTGAAGGTGAAGAGGACTTGAAGCACTTACTAATGCAGATCAAAGACCACAGCCTTCAGTATGGATTACACCTCAACATAAAGAAAACAAAAATCCTCACAACTGGACCAATGAGCAATATCATGATAAATGGAGAAATGATTGAAGTTGTCAAGGATTTCATTTGACTTGGATCCACAATCAACAGGCATGGAAGCAGCAGTCAAGAAAACAAAAGACTCATTGCATTGGGCAAATCTGCTGCAAAAGACCTCTTGAAAGTGTTGAATATCAAAGATGTCACCCTGAAGACTAAGGTGCACCTGAGCCAAGCCAGGACAATGAATAAGGAAGACCAAAGAAGGGCTGACGCCTTTGAATTGTGGTGTTGGCGAAGAATATTGAATACACCATGGACTGCCAAAAGAACAAAAAAATCTGTCTTGGAAAAAGTGCAGGCAGAACGCTCCTTAGAAGCAAGGATGGCGAGACTGCGTCTTACATACTTTGGACATGTTGTCAGGAAGGATCAGTCCCTGGAGAAGGACATCATTCTTGGCAGAGTACAGGGTCAGTGGAAAAGAGGAAGACCTTCAACGAGGTGGATTGACACAGTGGCTGCAACAATGAGATCAAGCATAACGATTGTAAGGATGGCGCAGGACCGGGCAGTGTTTCGTTCAGTTGTTCATAGGGTCGCTATGAGTCGGAACCGACTTGATGGCATCTAACAACAACAAGAACATCATATAAATTAAACAAAAGGCAAGAATCACATGATTTTATCAATCAATGGAGAAAAGGCATTAGACAAAGTTCAACACCGATTCATAATAAAAACTCTCAGCAAAATAGGAATAGAAGGAAAATCCCTCAGCATACTAAAGGGTATTTATACAAAGCAAACAGCCAACATCATCCTAAATGGAGAGAGCCTGAAATCATTCCCCTTGAGATCGGGAAGCAGAGAAGGATGCCCTTTGTCACTGCTCATACTCAACATTGTGCTGGAAGTCCTAGCCAGAGCAATTAGGCTAGATAAAAAGAAATAAAGGGCATCCAGATTGACAAGGAAGAAGTAAAGTTATCTCTATTTGCAGACAACATGATCTCATACACAGAAAACCCCAAGGAATCCTCAAGGAAACTATTGAAACTAATAGAAACGTTCAGCAGAGTATTAAGTTACAAGGTAAACATACAGAAATCAGTTGGATTCCTCTACACCAACAAAAACAATAGCAAAGAGGAAATCACCAAGTCAATACCATTTACGGTAGTCCCCAAGAAGATAACATACTTAGGAATAAATCTTACCAGAGATGTAAAAGACTTATACAAAGAAAATTACAATACGCTTCTGCAAGAAACCAAAAGAGACCTACGTAAGTAGAAAAACATACCTTGTTCATGGATAGGAAGACTTAACATTATAAAAATGTCTATTCTAGTAAAAGCGATCTATACATTTAATGCAGTTCCAGTCCAAATTCAAACAACATTCTTAACGAGCTGGAGAAACAAATCACCAACTTCATGTGGAAGGGAAAGAGACCTCGGATAAGTAAAACCCAGTGCCGTCGAGTTCATTCCGACTCATAGTGACCCTATAGGACAGAGTAGAATTGCCCCATAGAGTTTCCAAGGAGTGCTTGGTGGATTTGAACTGCCGACCCTTTGGTTAGCAGCTGTAGCACTTACCCACTACACTACCAGGGTTTCCAGATAAGCAAAGCATTACTGAAAAAGAAGAACAAAGTAGAAGGTCTTACTCTACCTGATTTTAGAACCTATTATACCGGCACAGTAGTCAAAACAGCCTGGTACTGGTACGACAACAGATACATAGAACATTGGAACAGAATTGAGAATCCAGACATAAATCCATCCACATATGAGCAGTTGATATTTGACAAAGGCCTCAGAACAGTTAAATGGGGAAAAGACAGTCTTTTCAACAAATGGCGCTGACATAACTGAATAACCATCTTCAAAAAATGAAACAAGACCATACCTCACTCCATGCACAAAAACGAGCTCAAAATGGATCAAAGACCTAAATATAAAATCTAAGAGGATAAAGATCATGGAAGAAAAAATAGGGACAATGTTCACAGCCCTAATACATGCCATAAACAGTATACAAAACATTACTAACAATGCAGAAGAAAAGCTAGAGAACTGGGAGCTCCTAAAAATCAAACACCTATGCTCATTCATAAGACTTCACCAAAAGAGTAAAAAGATTACCTACAGACTGGGAAAAATTTTTTTAGCTATGACATTTCAGATCAGCACCTGATCTCTAAAATCTACATGATACTGCAGAAACTCAACTGCAAAAAGACAAATAACCCAATTAAAAAATGGGCGAAAGATATGAACAGACACTTCACTAAAGAATGCATTCAGGTGGCTAACAGATACAGTAGGAAATGCTCACGATCATTACCCATTAGAGAAATGCAAATCAAAACTGCAATGAAATTTCCTCTCACTCCAACAAGGCTGGCATTAATCCAAAAACACAAAACAATAAAAGTTGGAGAAGTTGTGGAGAGATTGGAACACTCATACACTGCTGGTGGGAATGTAAAATGGTACAACCACTTTGGAAATTGATTTGGCACTTCCTTAAAAAGCTAGACATAGAACTACCATACAACTCAGCAATCCCACTCCTTGGAATATATCCTAGAGAAATAAGAGCCTTTACACAAGCAGATATATGCACACCCACGTTCATTGCAGCACTGTTTACCATAGCAAAAAGATGGAAGCAACTAAGGTGCCCATCAACGGATGAATGGATAAATAAATTATGGTATATTCACACAATGAAATACTACGCATTGGTAAAGAACTGTGATAAATCTGTGAAACATTTCATAACATGGATGAATCTGAAAGGCATTATGCTTAGTGAAATTAGTCAGTTACAAAAGGACAGATATTGTATAAGACCACTATTGCAAGAATTCAAGAAATAGTTTAAACAGAAAAGGAAATATTCTTTGATGGTTATGGGGTGGGAGAAAGGGAGGGTGGGAGAGGGGTGTTCACTAATTAGATAGTAGGTAAGAACTACTTTAGGTGACTAGAGAGATAACACAAGGTCAGCACAATTGGACTAAACCAAAAGCAGTTTCCTGAATAAACTGAATGCTTTGAAGGCCAGCGTAGCAGGGGCGGGGTTTGGGGACTATGGTTTCAGGGGACATCTAAGTCAATTGGCATAATAAAATCTATTAAAAAAACATTCTGCATCCCACCTTGGAGAGAGGCATTTGGGATCTTAAACGCTAGCAAGCGGTCATCTAAGATGCATCAATTGGTCTCAACCCACCTGGATCTAAGAATGAAGAACATCAAGGACACAAGCTAATTATGAGCCCAAGAGACAGAAAGGGCCACATAAACCAGAGACTACATCAGCCTGAGACCAGAAGATCTAGATGGTGCCCGGCCACAACCAATGACTGCCCTGATAGGGAACACAACAGAGAACCCCTGAGGGAGCAGGAGAGCAGTGAGATGCAGACCCCAAATCTCATAAAAAGACCAAACTTAATGGTCTGACTGAGACTAGAAGGACCCCGGTGGTCATGGCCCCCAGACCAAGACAAGAACCATTCCCAAAGCCAACTCTTCAGACAGGGATTGGACAATGGGTTGGAGAGGGATGCTGGTGAGGAGTGAGCTTCTTGGATCGGGTGGACACTTGAGACTATGTTGGCATCTCCTGCCTGGAGGGGAGATGAGAGGGTAGAGGGGGTTAGAAGCTGGCGAAATGGACACAAAAAGAGAGAGTGGAGGGAGAAAGCGGGCTTCCTCATTAGGAGGAGGGCAATTGTGAGTATGTAGGAATGTGTATATAAGTTTTTGTGTGAGAAACTGACTTGATTTGTAAACTTTCACTTAAAGCACAATAAAAATTAAAAAAAAATAAGAAAGAGTAAAACCCTGACAAATACATACCGTTTTCCAACTATAAATGCCACATCTGCTCTCTCCCTGGCACAGATGCTGTCTGCCTCTTTCCGGCTGCCCATGTCACTTCATTCCACACCACTGACTGGAGGAGAAACCAGTCTGGGCACCTTGCCACCCACTGCTGGCAGCTCCCACTGTGGCCGCAGATGCAGCAAATGAAATGAACTGTTTGCTCTCAATTAGAGGTCACTTGGTTTCTCAAGAAGAAAATATTCTCCACAGTTTCATGAGGAGGAAAATTGCCAACTCACAACTGGTTCCTCATTTCCCCCTAAGGACTCTTTTGTTTGGAAAATAACTGTGAACCATAAATTCTGCCAGGGTGCTCCTATTTAAAAGCATCATCTCTGCATCGTCTGAAGATAATTCAAAAACAGTTGCAGCAGTACATGGACAAGGAACTGCCAGAAATTCAAGTCAGATTCAGAACAGGCTGTTGAAGGAGGGATCTCATTGCTGATGTCAGATGGATCTTGACTGAAAGCAGAAAATACCAGAAAGATGTTTACCTGTGTTTTATTGACTATGCAAGGCATTGGACTGTGCAGAACATAGCAAATTATAGATAACATTGCAAAAAACGGGAATTCCAGAACACTTGATTGTGCTCATGAGGAACCAGTACATAGGCTAAGAGGCAGTCATTTGAACAGAACAAGGGGATACTGTAGGGTTTAAAATCAGTAAAGATGTGTATCAGGCTTGTATCCTTTCAGCATACTTGTTAAATATGTCTGCTGAGCAAATAATCGGAGAAGCTGTACTATATATATGAAGAAGCAGAGCGCATCAGGGTTGGAGAAAGACTCATTAACAACCTGTGATATGCAGATGACACAACCTTGCTTGCTGAAAGTAAAGAGGACTTGAAGCACTTACTAATGAAGATCCAAGACTATAGGCTTCAGTATGGATTACATCTTAATGTAAAGAAAGCAAAAACTCACAACTGGACCAATAAGTAACATCATGATAAATGGAGAAAGTATTGACTTTGTCAGGGATTTCATTTTACTTGGATCCACAATCAACATCCATGGAAGCAGCAGTCAAGAAATCTAATGATGTATTGCACTGGGCAAATCTGGTGCAAAATACCTCTTTAAAGTATTCAAAAGCAAAGATGTCACTTTGAGAACTAAGGTGCACCTTAACCAAGCCATCATATTTTCAATCGCCTCAAATGCATGCAAAAGCTGAACAATGAATAAGGAAGACTGAAGAAGAATTGATGCCTTTGAATTATGGTGTCGATGAAGAATATTGAATATACATACCATGGACTGCCAGAAGAACAAACAAATCTATCTTGGAGAAAGTACATCCAGAATACTCCTTAGAAGGGAGGATGGCAAGTCTTCATCTCACATACTTTGACCATGTTGTCAGGAGGGACCAGTCCCTGGAGAAGGACGTCATGCTTGGTAAGGTGGAGGGTCATCGAAAAAGAGGAAGCCCCTCAAGAGATGGATTGACACTGTGGTTGCAACAGTGGGCTCTAACTTAGCCATGATTGTGAGCATGGTGCAGTGTTTTGTTCTGTTGTACCTAGGGTTGTTACGAATTGGAAATGATTTGACAGCACGTAACGACACCATCACCACCCTCCTCTATTTAGTCTTCACAGTTGGCCTGAGAGGCAGTAGGGCAGACATTATTACTTGAGTTGTGTTGTTGGCGTTGTTAGCTGTCACAGAGTCTCCCAGACTCATGGGTGCCCCATGAACAACAGAACTAAACACTGACCAGTCCTTTGCCATACCCGTGCTTGGTTGTGGATCATACCATTGTGATCCATAGGATTTCCACTGGCTGATTTTTGGGAGTTGATCACCAGCCCTTTCTTCCTAGTCTTAGTCTGGAATCTGTGGTGACCCCTGTTCAGCATCATTGCAATATGCAAGCCTCCATTGACAGATGGGTGGTAGCTATGCATGAGGTGCATGGGCAGGGAATTGAGCCCAAGTATTCCCATATGGAAGGCAAGAACTCTACCACTGAACCAAGGGAAGAGACTCACTCAGGGTCTTGCATCAATAAGTAGTAGAACCAGGATCCAGGATAGGACAAACACCTGAGCCCAGTGGTCTTAGTTCTAATTCAGCCCCTCACTTGGTGCTAATATCAGATATGCCTCTAGGTGACTATTTGATTTAGTTCCCTCTAACCACAGGTTAATTCACCAGGCACTCCTTGGAAACCCTACAGGACAGTTCTACTCTGTCTTATAGGGTCACTATGAGTTGGAATCGACTCAAGGGCAATGGGTTTGGTTTTTTAACCACATGTTTGAGTGGCTCCTGTCTCTTATCCCTCCCCATTCTGCTGCCTCTCCTCTATTGGAGAACTTCCTGCCCCATCCCCATTGGTCTCTTCCCAAGTATCAACATGCCTTTTCTTATGCATATCATTTTAGCTTCTCTCATTTTCTCCAAGTCTGCTTGCACACCCATTTCTCTGGTCAGTGCCACCACAACTAAATACAACAATACAGGTCCCCTTGCAGTCCTTCCATGTCTCCTCTTCTTCGTCTGTATTCGGGGATGTTCATGCCCTCACTCTTCAGCCTTAAGTTTCTTGTTCTTTTCATGTTCTCTACAGACTCTCATTTGGAGAACTCATTCTGTGCCACAACTTCAACCAGGAATGCCTTCCAACTCAAGAAACTCAAGTTCCATTTCTCTCAACAGGGTCAACAGGATCTTCCTTCCCTGCTGATTTCACCAAGCCCCATCGCTCGGTTGTGTTTTCTGTGGATACAAGGTAGGGACAGTGGGAATCTCATTGATCCATTTCCTACTAAACCTTTTCACTGGTATCTTTTAAAACTCAACTGGTCTGAAACTATACATGTTGTCTTATAAAAAACAAAAAACACTCTGTCCTCCTCAGCCTATTTCTGCCATTGTCACCAGCATCATTATTTTCTGGCCAGACCTAAAGCCTTGGATCAGTTGTTTTCACATGGAGTCTATGACTAGGTTGCTCCCTGGATGACTTAGAGAGTCAGAAAACTCCTTGAAATTGTATGCAATCACAAAACTGAAAACCAAGTGGTGAGACTGGTAAAATATTTGCAGCACATATATCAAACAATATTTTCAGCACATACATTACCCAGAATACATAAAGAATTCTTGCAATTCAATTTACCCAGTTTTAAAAATGGGCAGAAGATTTAACAAATACTTCACAAAAGAAGATATGTGAATCATCAATAAGCACATGAAAAGATGATCAGCATCATAGGTTATCAGAGAAACTCAAATTAAAACCACAATAAGATACCACTATACATTCATTAGAACAGATAAGAATAATAATAATAAAAAAAACCAGACAATACCAAGTGTTGATAAGGGTATAGAGCAACTGGAATTTTCGTACAAGACTGGTGGAAATGTAAAATGGTACAACCTCTTTAAAAAATAGCTTGATGGTTTCTTAAAAAGTCTAACAAATGTTTAAACGTTTAACATATATCTACCTTATGAGGCAACCATTCCACTTCTAGGAAATTTGAAAGTGTGTATTCATACAAAGTTTGTATTCATTCAATTGCTCATATGCAAGTTCAAGCTGAAGCTGAAGAAAATCAGAGTAAATCCAGGAGGGCCAAAATATGACCTTGAGTATATCCCCTCTGAATTTAGAGACCATCTGAAGAATAGACTTGACACATTGAACGCTAGTGCCCGAAGACCAGACGAGTTGTGGAATGACATCAAGGACATCATCCCTGAATGGGGAGGGATAAGAGACATTGAAAAGACAGGAAAGAAAGAAAAGACCAAGATGGATGTCAGAGGAGATTCTGAAACTTACTCTTGAGCGTCAAGCAGCTACAGCGAAAGGAAGAATTGATGAAGTAAAAGAAATGAACAGAAGATTTCAAAGGGCCTCTCCAGAAGACAAAATAAAGTATTATAATGACATGTGCAAAGAGCTGGAGATGGAAAACCAAAAGGGAAGAACATGCTCAGAGTTTCTCAAGCTGAAAGAACTGAAGAAAAAATTCAAGCTTCGAGTTGCGATAGTGAAGGATTCCACAGGGAAAATATTAAACGACGCAGGAAGCATCAAAAGAAGGTGGAAGAAATACACACAGTTATTATACCAAAAAGAATTAGTCCATGTTCAACCATATCAAGAGGTAGCCTATGACCAGGAACCGATGGTACTGAAGGAAGAAATCCAAGCTGCTCTGAAGGCATTGGCAAAAAACAAGGCTCCAGGAATTGATGGAATATCAACTGAGATGT
Organism: Loxodonta africana; assembly: GCF_030014295.1. Taxonomy (NCBI): domain Eukaryota; kingdom Metazoa; phylum Chordata; class Mammalia; order Proboscidea; family Elephantidae; genus Loxodonta; species Loxodonta africana. The sequence goes on along the minus strand of NC_087360.1, from coordinate 41,596,973 downwards.
TTCAACAAACAGAAGTGCTCACTTGTCTATGCCAAGAAATATGGAAGACAGCTTCCTGGCCAAGTGACTGGAAGAGATCCATATTTATGCCTATTCCCAAGAAAGGTGATCCAACAGAATGTGGAAATTGTAGAACAATATCATTAATATCACATGCAAACAAAAATCTGCTGAAGATCATTCAAAAACGGCTGCAGCAATATATTACAGGGAGCTGCCAGAAATTCAGGCTGGTTTCAGAATAGGACATGGAACCAGGGATATCATTGCTGATGTCAGATGGATCCTGGCTGAAAGCAGAGAATGCCAGAAGGATGTTTACCTGTGTTTTATTGACTGTGCAAAGGCATTTGACTGTGTGGATCATAACAAACTATGGATAACATTGGGAAGAATGGGAATTCCAGGATACTTAATTGTGCTCATGAGGAACCTTTACGTAGATCAAGAGGCAGTTATTCGGACAGAACAAGGGGATACTGATTGGTTTAAAGTCAGGAAAGGTATGCGTCAGGGTTGTATTCTTTCACCATACCTATTTATCTGTATGCTGAGCAAATAATACAAGAAGCTGGACTATATGAAGAAGAGCGGGGCATCAGGACTGGAGGAAGACTCATGGACAACCTGCGTTATGCCGATGACACAATCTTCTTGCTGAAAGTGAAGAGGACTTGAAGCACTTACTAATGCAGATCAAAGACCACAGCCTTCAGTATGGATTACACCTCAACATAAAGAAAACAAAAATCCTCACAACTGGACCAATGAGCAACATCATGATAAACGGAGAAATGATTGAAGTTGTCAAGGATTTCATTTGACTTGGATCCACAATCAACAGGCATGGAAGCAGCAGTCAAGAAATCAAGAGACGTATTGCTTTGGGCAAATCTGCTGCAAAAGACCTCTTCAAAGTGTTGAATATCAAAGATGTCACCCTGAAGACTAAGGTGTGCCTGACCCAAGCCATGGTATCTTCAATTGCATCATGTGCATGTGAAAGCTGGACAATGAATAAGGAAGACCAAAGAAGGGTTGACGCCTTTGAATTGTGGTGTTGGCGAAGAATATTGAATACACCATGGACTGCCAAAAGAACGAACAAATCTGTCTTGGAAGAAGTGCAGCCAGAATGCTCCTTAGAGGCAAGGATGGCGAGACTGCATCTTACATACTTTGGACGTGTTGTCAGGAAGGATCAGTCCCTGGAGAAGAACATTATGCTTGGCAGAGTACACGGTCAGCGGAAAAGAGAAAGACCCTTAACGAGATGGATTGACACAGTGGCTGCAACAATGAGCTGAAGCATAACAACAATTGTAAGGATGGCGCAGGACCAGGCAGTGCTTCATTCTGTTGTGCATAGGGTCGCTATGAGTTGGAACCGACTCGACGGCACCTAACAACAACAACAACATTCATACAAAGACTATATATGAATGTTTATGGTAGTTGTCATAGCCCAAAGTTGGAAACAACCCAAATGTTCATTAAGCATTGAATGGATGAAAAGAGTTGTGGTATATTCAAACAATAGAATGTTATTCAGCAATAAAAAAGGAACAAAGTATTGATACAGACAACACGATGAATCTCAAAATCATTATGTTGAATAAAAAAAAGCCCCCCAAAGACAAAACCAGACCAAAGAAAAAGAGTATCTACTACACAATTCTATTAATATAAAATTCTAGAAATTGCAAAATAATCTGTAGTGACGAAAAGTAGATCAGTGGTTGCCTGGGGGCCAGAGATGGAAGTAGGAATTAATTACCAAGACACAAGAAAACTTTTGGGAGTGATGGAAATGTTTTCTGTTTTGATTGAAATAGTAGCTTCATGGGTGAACGTATATATGTCAAAACTCATTATATTATCACTCACCACACACCACCTGTTGCCATCGAGTATATTCCAATTCATAGCAACCCTGTACACTTCAAATATGTGCAGCTTATTGTATCAAATTAAACCTTAATAAAGTTGCAAAAAAATAGCATTTTTTTTTTTTTGCATTTTGGACAAATATGACTTTTCTTTGCTCTAGATTAAGAAATTGCCTCCAATGTGCTCTGTGAGCTTGTTCATATATCTGCCCTTGATTTTGTTGTTTTAAAATGGGCATCCCAGTGGGTATCAGATCCAGTGTTGCATCATAGAATGAACGATCCCAAACGGCTTGTAGGAACAATCTAGTCCAACACTTTAATTTTACAAATGAGAAATCTTAGCCCTTAAGAAGGAAGAAACTTATCCATGGACACCCGGCTATAGTCAGGGTTTAAACTGAAGTGTCCTGACTCACTCACTAGTCTTCATGTTCCAGGAAGGCAGAGTGGTGCCAGTAAGTTTAGCAGTGGTCACGAGCTAAGAGGCTACACACCTGGAGCTTAGCACAGTATCTGTCACGGAAAGCCTGTAATGAAGGCAGTGAAGTTCCTTCCTCATCCTCCCTTGTGCCGCTCTGCAGTAACTGGACAGTGAGGGTCCAAAAGCTGACCATATGCTCTGTAGATTGACTCAGTAAGCAGGAAGGACCATTGCCTGGACTGGTGCTTCTCAAACCATTTGTAATTTTTTCCCCCAACTTATCACAAGCAAATAATTTCATAAAACTTAGTAAAATAAATTACTAGAAAACAATTCTAAAATGAAGATATAAAATGCAAATACACACTTTTATGATTAGATTCAACCAATATAAACTCACTCTGTCAAGTTGCTGTAAAGATTTCTAAGTGTTTTCTCTCCACTTCTGTACTTATCTCTTCATGGACCATTAACAGGTATCTTGAAGACCGGTAGGGATCCATGTTCCACACTTAGAGAAGTATCTCCCCAGAAGATTCAAACTTGAATCATCAAGAAATAGAGGCCCTTTGCTGGCAAGCCTAGGCTTTATCAAGTATGAAATGATCATGTTAGAAAATGGATTGTATTGGAATGCAGTCTTCAGTGTGACTCATGAGTCACCATTTGAATTGAGACTGTATAGACTTATGTATTATTCATTGTCTTTAGCAATAAAAACTCATAAAAATCCTAACTACCCTGGGCCCCAGAATAGCTTAATTGAGCGTTGTTGCTCGGCAATGGAAAATGCCTGTTTAATTCAGAGTTCTCATTTCTACATCAGAGCGGACCCAATAAGAGGCCTTTTCTATCTTTAGTTCCTGGCTTCTGGCCTATGCTTGCATTTATGAATGGTAGCCCCTTCCTGCAGAGGATCCTGCCAAAGTGCTGTCCCCAGATCACCCAGGGGCTCAGATGATGGAGAGCAGCTGCCCAGCTTAGGCAGGGAGAGGAAAGACAAACTCTTGCTGGAGTTGATGAGCACAGCCAGGCCTCAGTGCCTCCCACACCCAGGGAAGCCAGGAAAGGCCTGGGGTCCTTCTGCTAAGCCAGCCTTGAGAGTAGGGTAGAGCAGTGGTCACAGCTAAAGGATGGGTCCTGAATCAGGTGGGACACGGCTGAAGTCATGAGTATCTCTGTCCCTGGCCTGTAAAATAAAGATAATTGCACGAGCCACATAAGGCTATTGTTAAGAATTGAATTGTGTTCCCAAAAAATGTATGTCAATTTGGCTAAGCTATGATTCCCAGCATTGTGTGATTATCTACCATCTTGTCATTTGATGTGATTTTCCTATGTGTTGTAAATCCTACGTCTATGATATTAATGATGTGAGATTAGCAGCCAATGTGAGATTAGCAGCAGTTATGTTAATGAGGCAAGACTACAAAATTAGGTTGTGGTTTAAGCCAATCTCCTTTGAGATATAAAAGAGAAGAAAGCAGAAAGACAGGAGAAACTCATAATACCAAGAAAGCAGCGCTGGGAGCAGAGAGCATCCTGTAGACCCAGGGTTCCTGTTTGGAGAAGCTCTTAGACCAGGGGAAGACTGATGACAAGGACCTTCCTCAAAAGCCAAAAGAGAGAGAAGGCCTTCCCCTGGAGCTGATGCCCTAAATTCAAACTTTTAGCCTACTAGGCTGTGAGAGAATAAATCTTTGTTAAAGCCATCCACTTGTGGTATTTCTGATATAGCAGTGCTAGGTGACTAAGACAGCTATTGTGAGGGTGTAAAGACACAGACAAAGAGATGATCAAAGCCTGGCACACAGTAAACACTCAGTAGAGCTAAACTACCATCACAGGCAAAACTGAGTGACAAAATCACAGAGGTGGAAAGGATCCTGTTTCCCACCCCATCCCCCATCTCTGGTCTGTGATTGAATACCCTCGAAACACTCTACATCAATCCCTGACAACTAGTTGTCCAACTTGAATGCCACAAATAATAGGGAGATCACCATCATTTTGTCTGTGCACAGCTCTGGCAGAACAAAATCCTTATGCTGAGCTCCATCACACACTCACCGAGGCTGGTCCAGGGCCCATTCAGATGGTGGTGTGCATGTTGGGAGGCCACACCCTGGCTTCCCTAAGCCTTGACTTCTTCAAATTAAACACCCCACCTCCTTTATTCACTCCTCCTATTTGCAGTTTTACAATTTCACCTTGAAACACAGCCCAACATGGAATAGCTGTTAGCAGTGGGATTCTGTGGGGTTAGCATGGTGGTCCTGGCATGCTCTGGCCTGTGGGCTCTGGAGCAGAGCCATCACCACTTACCTAAAGGCTGCGCTTCTGACCCTGCCTCCTAAAATCCCATGTCCTCCCCCCCTCCCCCCCAGATTCTGACCTCTTTGGGCTTCTTGTGAACTAAAAGTTGATATTGTTTTGTACAGGGGCTTCTGGGCTCATCCCCATCTTGCTCTTATAGGCCCCAAAATTGTACCCTACACCTGATCTTTCTGAATGGGCAAAACTTGTCTTCAGTGCCCTCAGCCTCTTGTTTCCTTCCTCTTGACACCACTACCACACCCTTACCCTGATTCCTGGGGCCTCCCATTCCCTCTGTTCCTCCTTATTGATGCCCACTCCGCAGGCATTTCATCCACACTCAGACTGACAGTTTTCAGGAGGACTTGTATTTCCTCAGGGGCCAAAGTTTTAAGCTCAACCTTTCCTGCCTTCTACTCCCCTCCCGTCTCATCCCCTTCCCTCATCTTTCCCCTTTCCCTTCTCTTTCCTTTCCATCTGGAACAATTAAGTCCTAAAGCCATTATGTGGGGTACAGCAAAGTAGGTGGCCTCAGTTGGGGATGGGTGAGCCATGGTGTTCCAGACCTGGGTATCCAAACCTAAGAGAGGTGAGGAGACCTCCACAAGGAAAGGCAGCCTGGCAAGAGGTGTTGGAGCCTGAGGAGTTAAGGAGGGCACCTTCGAGGAGGGTGGCCCAGTGTGAGGTGGCAGAAACAAACAGTGAGGAAGGTGTCACACGGGGGTGGGAGCTCAGAGTGGGAGCTGCAGCCCAGATGGGGCAATAGAGTGTGCAGTAGGATGAGCTGATGTGGGAAGTCAGAGTCCAAGCAAGATGTCCCGGTGTAGGAAGCCTGGCATTGAGGAAAATTCTACAAAAGAATTGACCTATGATCTTCAAAAATATCAAGGTGATGAAAGTCAAGAAAAGATGGAGAAATTGTTCCAGGTTGAAGAAGACTAAAGAGAAATGACAACTCAAAGCAACGGGTGTTATTCTGAATTGGATCCTTTTGCTACAAAAGACTCTAATGAGCCAATTGATGAAACTTGAATTGATGTCAATCCCCTGATTTTGATGATTACCTTGTGGTTGTGTAAAAAATGTCTTTGTTTGTAGAAAATATATCAAGGTATTTGAGGGTGAAGAAGAATCAGGTAGGCAATTTAATCATAAATGATTTGAGAAAGAAAAAGTTTTATCACATAAATGTACTTCCTACTTTTCTGTAAGTTTGGAATTATTTTGAAATTAAAAAAACAAACTGGGGAAACCTTGAGGGTATGGGTCCTGGGCACCTTTTTAACTTAGTACTGAAGTTACTCCTGAGGTTCACCCTTCAGCCAAAGATTGTTGTTAGGTGCTGTTGAGTCAGTTCTGACTCACAGTGACCCTATGTACAACAAAATGAAATGTTGCCCGGTCCTGCACCACCCTCACAATTGTTGTTATGCTTGAGCCCATTGTTGCAGCCACTGTGTCAATCCATCTCTTGAGGGGCTTCCTCTTTTTCACTGACCCTCTACCAAGCATGATGTCCTTCTCCAGGGACTGATTTCTCCTGATAACACATCCAAAGTATGTGAGACAAGGTCTTGCCATTCTTGCTTCTAAAGAGCCTTCTGGCTGTACTTCTTCCAAGACGGATTTGCTCATTCTTCTGGAAATCCATGGTATATTCAATATTCTTCGCCAACACCACAATTCAAAAGCCTCAATTCTTCTTCTGACTTCCTTATTCATCATCCAGCTTTCACATGCATATGAGGTGATTGAAAACACCATGGTTTGGGCCACATGCACCTTAGTCCTCAAAGTAACATTTTTGCTTTTTAACAAGGGGTCTTTTGAAGCAGATTTGCCTAAAGTAATGTGTCATTTGATTTCTTGACTGCTGCTTCCATGGATGTTGATTGTGAATACAAGTAAAATGAAATCCTTGCCTTGAAAAGGATTGTCCTCTTGAAAAGTTGTCTTCAGTATTTTCTCCATTTATAATGATGTTGCTTACAGGTCCAATTGTGAGGATTTTTGTTTTCTTCATATTGAGGTGTAATCCATACTGAAAGCTGTGGCCTTTGATCTTCGTCAGTAAGTGCTTCAAGTCCTCCTCACTTTCATCAGGTAAGATTGTGTCATCTGCATAATGCAGGTTGTTAATGAGTCTTCCTCTAATCCTGATGCCCCGTTCTTCTTCATATAGTCAAGCTTCTCGAACTATTTGCTCAGCATACAGATTCAATAAGTATAGTGAATGGATACAACCCTGATACACACCTTTCCTGACTTTAAACAATGCAGTATTCCCTTGTTCTGTCTGAATGACTGCCTCTTGATCTATGTACAGGTTCCCCATAAGCACAGTCAAGTGTTCTGGAATTCCCATTCTTTGAAATGTTATTCATAATTTGTTATGATCCACACAGTCGAATGCCTTTGCATAGTCAATAAAACACAGGTAAACATCCTTCTGGTATTCTCTGCTTTCAGCCAGGATCTGTCTGACATCAGCAATGATATCCCTGGTTCCATGCCATCTTCTGAATCCAGCTTGAATTTCTGGCAGTTCCCTGTCGATATACTGCTGCAGTCAATTTTGAATGATCTTCAGCAAAATTTTACTTACGTATGATATTATTCAATAATTTCCTCATTCTGTTAGATCACCTTTCTTGGGAATAGGCATAAATATGAATCTCTTTCTATCGGTTGGCCTGGTGTCTGTCTTCCAAATTTCTTGGCATAGAAAAGTGGGCAATTCCAGCACTGCATCTGTTTGTCAAAACACCTCAATTGGTATTCCATCAATTCCGGGAGCCTTGGTTTTCACCAACATCTTCAGGGCAGCTTGGACTTCCTCCTTCAGTACCATTGGTTCCTAATCGTATGCTACCTCCTGAAATTGTTGAATGTTGGCCAATTCTTTTTGGTATAATTACTCTGTGTATTCCTTCCATCTTCTTTTGATGTTTCCTGAGTAGTTAAATATTTTCCCCAATTAATCCTTCAATATTGCAACTTGAGGCTGGAATTTTTTTCTTCAGTTATTTCAGCTTGAGAAATGCTGAGCGTGTCTTCCTTTTTGGTTTTCTATCTCCAGGTCTTTGCACATGTCATTATAATACTTTACTTTGTCTTCTCGGGTTGCCCTTTGAAATCTTCTGTTCAGCTCTTTTACTTCATTTCTTCCTTTCACTTTAGCTACTCGATGTTCAAGAGCAAGTTTCAGAGTCTCTTCTGACCTCTTCTTTCTTTCTTGTCTTTTTAATGACCTCTTGCTTTCTTCATGCATAATGTCCTTGGTGTCATTCCACAACTCACCTGGTCTTCAGTCATTAGCGTCCAATGCATCAAATCTATTCTTGAGATAGCCTCCAAGTTCAGGTGGGATATACTCAAGGTGGTATTTTGGCTCTCGATGACTTGTTCTAATATTCTTCAGTTTCAACTTGAACTGGCATATGAGCAACTGATGGTCTGTTCCACAGTCAGCCCCTGGCCTTCCTCTGACTGATGATAGCCAAAAATTAGACAGGTCTATAGGGTCAAGAACAACACACATGAGGGACATGCTTCATACTTAAATCATGTATATGAGACTAATGGCACACCAGCCCAAAATCAAAGATGAGAAGGCAGAAGGGGACAGGAAAACTGGACAAATGGAAACAGGAAAACTGGAGAAGGGAACAGTGTTGACACAACAAGGGGTTGGCAACCAATGTCACAAAACAATTTGTGTATTAACTGTTTAATAAGACACTAATTTGCTCTGTAAACTTTCACCTAAATCAAGATTAAAAAAAAAATCTACAAGTACAAATAAAAATACAACAACAACAACAAAAAATACACAGAGTCATTATACCAAAAAGAATTGACCAACATTCAACCATTTCAGGAGGTAGCATATGATCAGGAACCAATGGTACTGAAGGAGGAAGTCCAAGCTGCCCTGAAGACATTGGTGAAAACCAAGGCTCCTGGAATTGACGGAATACCAATTGAGGTGTTTCGACAAACAGATGCAGTGCTGGAATTGCCCACTTTTCTATGCCAAGAAATTTGGAAGACAGACACCAGCTGGAGAATTTCAGCTGTCATAGGCAGGCCAATTAGAGATTACCTGATCTGTTTACTTATGAGATGAGGACACTAAATCCTAGAGAGGTTAAGTGACTAGACCAGGTCGCATAACTCTTTGGTGTTAGAGTTGGGCATTTTACAGGTTAAGAAACTGAAATCCGGGCTCAGAAAGAGTCTTGTCCAAAAATGAGCTGAACAAACTTCAGGTTAGTTAGTTGGGACAAATTTGGAGAGCTGCTTAATCCCCTGAAATTGAGCTCCATAAGTGCTCACCTCCTCTTCTCATGCATACAGAAAGGTCTCCAGATGTTGGCCCTAAATCATGCCTTGTACATTCCTTCTGTCGCTTCCTCTGTATTTTAATTTGCTGGCAGCCAAAGGGTCACAGTATACGGTGAGCTGCTCTGCTTGCAGAGACTTCGATGGCTTCTGATATTTTTCACCTTCTTGGTCACTGACAGCCTTGGGCCAGGTTTGCTGGGGCTTTGCCTTTTCATACGCCAGATATTGGCCAACCAGATGGCACTTAGGGCTCATTGAGACTGGTAATTCTGAACAGGCACCAGGGCATCCAAAGGACCTCAAAAGAGGCCATAGACCCATGGAGAAAAAAGGTGATATTTGCCTGACAGAGGGGGAGGCCGATGGGGGGGGGATGGGCTTCTCTTACAAATCACAGTTAAGTGCACAGATCCCCTCTGCGTACCGTGTGAGGTCACCTACCACCAACAACTTCATTCACATCTCTATATCAGGATGATAGTCAAAGAAAACGGTGAACAGAATGCTAGTTTGGAGTCAAAAGTTGCAACACTTCCACTAGGAACTGTGTGATCTTGAACAAGTCACTAAACCTTACTGAGCCCCAGTTTCCTTATACTAAAAATGGAATTACTAAATTCCTGCTTTTAAACATTCACTGAATTGTCAAGACGACCAAAGGTGGAAATTGATAGAAACTATGAAACAATATAAATGTGAGAGTTTATCAGTAATATCAATATATGATATAATTGGAAACCCTGGTAGCGTTGTGGCTAAGTGCTATGGCTGCTAACCAGAGGTTCGGAAGTTCAAATCCCCAGGCGCTCCTTGGAAACTCTATGGGGGCAGTTCTACTCTATCCTGTAGGGTTGCTATGAGTGGGAATCAACTCGACGGCACTGCGTTTTGTTTTGGTTTTGTAGTATAACTAACATAACAATATTTATTTATGGAGCTTCTATTTCAGTGAGAAAATCAAACATAATCATCTTCAGAATTTGCAGTCCAGGCAGGAATAAGAAATTGACACACATAAAGCTATGAACAAGACAGCAGATAATGCCATAGAGTTACACTAAAGAGAAATTAAATGTTTTGGGAAAGCAAAAAACCATCGGAGTAGTGTGTATTTGATGTCATTCTTTCACTCATCAAACATTTATTGAGACCCTCGCATGTGCCAGCACTGTTCTAGGCAGTGAGCAAAACAGTCCTCAGAGAGCTGACATTCTAGTGGGGGAACAGACACGGAAAGCAAACAAATGTTACCAAATACAACAGGTGGTGACAGTACAATGCACAAAAGGAAAGAAGAGTAAGAGAGTGGGAAGGCAGGGCTTGGGAAGGATAGACTACAGAGTGTTATTAGAGAAAACCTCCCTGAGAGCAGACACCTAAAGGAAGTCAGGGTCAGAACCATGCCCCTCCATGGGAAAGGGTATCCCAGATGGTATTGAGGGCCTTTATAAAATGGAGCCTCATGAAGCTTTGCAGAATGAATAGGATTTGATTAGACAGCTGGAGAGGGTTTTTTAGGTGGGGGAATCCAAAAAACTAGCCGCTTATGTGGAATTGGCCAGGGTGGAGGTTCAGTTCCCAGATGTAGCCAGCAGGTGGCAGCGTGCCTGCAAACAGGACAAAGTTCTCTAAGTGGGGAGTGCTTTGAACAAACCCTGGGAAACACACAGGGGACCCAGGGGAACAGCAGACACAGGCTTGAACAGTGAGAGGGAAGAAGAAGTTCCTTGCCTGACTATGGGTTTGAGCAGTCCAGGAGCTAATGAATGCCCCCACCTTCCCAATGGCTGTCATCCCTAGATTCCCTCACAGGTGGGGCTCTGGGCCCCACAGCAGTCACAGCTAAAGGACACTCTTGAGGGAGCCTGGTGCTACAGGCTCTGCTCAGATACCAGGAGCTGGATGGCATTTCCCTTTTCCCAAAGCTAGGATCACGTTGGGGCCTTCCTTTCCCTATACTCTATAGCAAGCCAAGAATCTAGTCCTGTAGCTCACTCCAGTGCATTAGCCTGGAAGCCAGGAAGTTCCCCCTTCTTAGATCAGGTGAAAGTTGCTGTTGAAGGTAGAAGCCCTGGCTTTGGTGGAACAGAGTGGAACTCAGCAGCCTGAGCCCTGCTCACAGTACCAGAGTGCTAGGCTTTGTTCCATAGGAAAAACATATTGTTTCCTACTACCCCATCCAGAGAGCCTCCTGGTCATACATGCATTCAAAAACATTTTATCAATTATCTATTAAGTGCCAATGAAGGAGGCCCGGTGGCACAGTGGTTAAACATTTGGCTGCTAACGAAAAGGCTGGCAGCCACTCCATGGGAGAAAGATGTGGCAATCTGCTTCCGTAAAGCCTTGGAAACTCATGGAGGCAGTTTTACTCTGTCCTATAGAGTCAACATGAGTCAGAATGAACTCAGTGGCAATGGGTTTGATTTGTTTTTTATGTATCAGCACAGTGCTGGGGAACACAGTGGTCAACAAGACAGACCACTCATAGAATTCAGAGTCTAGAGCAATGCTTTGCTAACCATGGCCTGAGGGCTAAATCTAGCCCACCATCTATTTTTATAAGTAATATTAAATTGGAAAACATCCATACCCATTTGATTAAGTATTGTCTAGGGCTGAGCTTCCAGACTAAGACAGACTAGGAAGAAGGACCTGGCAGTCCACTTCTGAAAAACATTAGCCAGTGAAAACCTTATGAATAGCAGCAGAACACTGTCTGATATAGTGCTGGAAGAGGAGCCCCCCAGGTTAGAAGGCACTCAAAAGATGACTGGGGAAGAGCTACCTCCTCAAAGTAGAGTTGACCTTAATGACATGGATGGAGTAAAGCCTTAGGGACCTTCATTTGCTGATTTGGCACAACTCAAAATGAGAAGAAACAGCTGCAAACATCCATTAAAAATCGGAACCTGGAATATACGAAGTATGAATCTATGAAAATTGGAAATCATCAAAAATAAAATGGAACACACAAACATCGATATCCTAGGCATTAGTGAACTGAAATGGACTGGTATTGGCCATTTTGAATTGGACAATCATATAGCCTACTATGCCGGGAATGACGGCTTGAAGAGGAATGGTGTTGCATTCATCGTCAAAAAGAACTTTTCAAGATCTATCCTGAAGAACAATGCTGTCAGCGATAGGGTAATATCCATACGTCTACAAGGAAGACCAATTAATACGACTATTATTCAAATTTACACACCAACCACTAGGGCCAAAGGTGAAGAAATAGAAGATTTTTATCAGCTGCTGCAGTCTGAAATTGATCCAACATGCAATCAATATGCATTGATGATTGCTGGTGATTGGAATGCGTTAAGTTGGAAACAAAGAAGGATCGGTAGTTAGAAAATATGGCCTTGGTGATAGAAACAATGCCAGAGATCAAATGATAGAATTTTGCAAGACCAACAACTTCTTCATTGCAAATACCTTCTTTCACCAACATAAACAGTGACTATTTTTTTATACACATGGACCTCACCAGATGGAACACATAGAAATCAAATTGACTACATCTGTGGAAAGAAATGATGGAAAAGTTCAATATCATCAGTCAGAGCAAAGCCGGGGGCTGACTGTGGAACAGACCATCAATTGCTCATATGTAAGTTCAAGCTGAAACTGAAGAAAATCAGAGCAAGTCCACAAGAGCCAAAATATGACCTTGAGTATATCCCGCCTGAATTTAGAGACCATCTGAAGAATAGATTTGACACATTGAACACTAGTGCCCGAAGACCAGATAAGTTGTGGAATGACATCAAGGACATCATCCATGAAGAAACCAAGAGGTCATTAAAAAGACAGGAAAGAAAGAAAAGACCAAGATGGATGTCAGAAGAGACTCTGAAACTCACTTTTGAGTAGCTAAAGCAAAAGGAAGAATTGATGAAGTAAAAGAACTGAAGATTTCAAAGGGAGGCTCGAGAAGACAAAGCAAAGTATTATAATGGCATGTACAAACAGCTGAAGATGGACAACCAAAAGGGAAGAACACACTCAGAGTTTTTCAAGCTGAAAGAACTGAAGAAAAAATTCAAGCCTTGAGTTGCAACAGTGAAGGATTCTATGGGGAAAATATTAAATGACACAGGAAACGTCAAAAGAAGATGGGGGGGCGGAGCCAAGATGGCGGACTAGGCAGACGCTACCTCGGATCCCTCTTACAACAAAGACACGGAAAAACAAGTGAATCGATCACATACATAACAATCTACGAACCCTGAACAACAAACACAGATTTAGAGACGGAGAACGAACTAATACGGGGAAGCAGCGATTGTTTCCAGAGCCTGGAGCCAGCGTACTAGTCAGGTACGGCACAAGCACAGAGACCTGCTCCACCCCCCTGAACTAACCCCGGGAGGGGGACCAGCCGGTTCCACGGGCGGCGTGGGACGCAGCCGGTAGGAGAAGTCCCCGGGAGGCAGTGACTGATCTTGGAGCAGAAAGAGCAGCATCCGAGCCGGGGAACCATCCTGCAGGGATTTGGACTGGACGCAGGTACGCCATAAACACGGAGAGTTGCTCCACCCCCCTGAACTAACCCCGGGAAGGGGACCAGCCAGGTCGCGTGGGCGGCGTGGGACGCAGCCGGTAGGAGAAGTCCCCGGGAGGCAGCGACTGGTATTGGAGCGGGGAGAACAGCGTCCCAGCCGGGACACTCGGTCACGGCACAAGCACGGGGAGCTACTCCACCCATCTGAACTAACCCCGGGAGGAGGCCCAACTGGTTCTCGGGAGCGGCACGGCCACGCGGCTGGAGGGACGAGAAGTCCCCGGGAGGCAGCGACTGATTTTGGAGTCGAGAGTGCACCGTCCCAGTAGGGGAGCCTTGACGCTGGGCGTGTGGCTGGAAGCGGAGGATCTGACCGTGACTCCACCGGGCCAGACCCCCCGGGGGCAATCTCCACACAGCCAGCACACATAGGCGACGCGCCCTGCGGGAATCTCAGATATAATAGTCATTCCAAGCAAGACAAGCAACTCTGGCTATATTCTGAGGTGCTACTCTCCTATCTCTCTGTTCCCTCCCCCACCCTCCCCAGGCGGCTTCATTAACATCCGAATAGCCTGAGCCAGAGGGAGAACTCTGATAGGGATCTGACTGCAGTTTTTTTTTAGCGGATTTTCTGGAAAAACTAGTTTCCCAGTGATGGCTCCGAGACAACAATCCATATCAAACCACTTAAAGAAGCAGACCGTGACAGCTTCTCCAACCCCCCAAACAAAAGAATCAAAATCTTTCCCAAATGAAGATACAATCTTGGAATTATCAGATACAGAATATAAAAAACTAATTTACAGAATGCTTAATGATATCACAAATGAAATTAGGATATCTGCAGAAAAAGCCAAGGAACACACTGATAAAACTGTTGAAGAACTCAAAAAGATTATTCAAGAACATACTGGAAAAATTAATAAGTTGCAAGAATCCATAGAGAGACAACATGTAGAAATCCAAAAGATTAACAATAAAATAACAGAATTAGACAACACACTAGGAAGTCAGAGGAGCAGACTCGAGCAATTAGAATGCAGACTGGGACCTCTGGAGGACCAGGGAATCAACACCAACATAGCTGAAAAAAAATCAGATAAAAGAATTAAAAAAAATGAAGAAACCCTAAGAATTATGTGGGACTCTATCAAGAAGGATAACCTGCGGGTGATTGGAGTCCCAGAACAGGGAGGGGGGACAGAAAACACAGAGAAAATAGTTGAAGAGCTCCTGACAGAAAACTTCCCTGACATCATGAAAGACGAAAGGATAGCTATCCAAGATGCTCATCGAACCCCATTTAAGATTGATCCAAAAAGAAAAACACCAAGACATATTATCATCAAACTCACCAAAACCAAAGATAAACAGAAAATTTTAAAAGCAGCCAGGGAGAAAAGAAAAGTTTCCTTCAAGGGAGAATCAATAAGAATATGTTCTGACTACTCAGCAGAAACCATGCAGGCAAGCAGGGAATGGGACGACATATACAGAACACTGAACGAGAAAAACTGCCAACCAAGGATCATATATCCAGCAAAACTCTCTCTGAAATATGAAGGTGAAATTAAGATATTTACAGACAAACACAAGTTTAGAGAATTTGCAAAAACAAAACCAAAGCTACAAGAAATACTAAAGGATATTGTTTGGTCAGAGAACCAATAATATCAGATATCAGCACAACACAAGGTCACAAAACAGATCGTCCTGATATCAACTCAAATAGGGAAATCACAAAAACAAACAAATTAAGATTAATTAAAAAAAAATACACATAACAGTCAATAGGTAAAAGATCACAATAATCAAAAAGAGGGACTAAATACAGGAGGCATTGAACTGCCATATGGAGAGTGATACAAGGTGATATAGAACAATACAAGTTAGGTTTTTACTTAGAAAAATAGGGGTAAATAATAAGGTAACCACAAAAAGGTATAACAACTCTATAACTCAAGATAAAAACCAAGAAAAACGTAACGACTCAACTAACATAAAGTCAAGCACTATGAAAATGAGGATCTCACAATTTACTAAGAAAAACGTCTCAGCACAAAAAAGTATGTGGAAAAATGAAATTGTCAACAACACACATAAAAAGGCATCAAAATGACAGCACTGAAAACTTATTTATCTATAATTACCCTGAATGTAAATGGACTAAATGCACCAATAAAGAGACAGAGAGTCACAGAATGGATAAAGAAACACGATCCATCTATATGCTGCCTACAAGAGACACACCTTAGACTCAGAGACACAAACAAACTAAAACTCAAAGGATGGAAAAAAGTATATCAAGCAAACAACAAGCAAAAAAGAAGAGGAGTAGCAATATTAATTTCTGACAAAATAGACTTTAGACTTAAATCCACCACAAAGGATAAAGAAGGACACTATATAATGATAAAAGGGACAATTGATCAGGAAGACATAACCCATATTAAATATTTAAGCACCCAATGACAGGGCTGCAAGATACATAAATCAAATTTTAACAGAATTGAAAAGCGAGATAGATACCTCTACAATTATAGTAGGAGACTTCAACACACCACTTTCGGAGAAGGACAGGACATCCAGTAAGAAGCTCAACAGAGGCACGGAAGATCTAATTACAACAATCAACCAACTTGACCTCATTGACTTATACAGAACTCTCCACCCAACTGCTGCAAAATATACTTTTTTTTCTAGCGCACATGGAACATTCTCTAGAATAGACCACATATTAGGTCATAAAACAAACCTTTGCAGAGTCCAAAACATCGAAATATTACAAAGCATCTTCTCAGACCACAAGGCAATAAAACTAGAGATCAATAACAGAAAAACGAGGGAAAAGAAATCAAATACTTGGAAAATGAACAATACCCTCCTGAAAAAAGACTGGGTTATAGAAGACATCAAGGAGGGAATAAGGAAATTCATAGAAAGCAACGAGAATGAAAATACTTCCTATCAAAACCTCTGGGACACAGCAAAAGCAGTGCTCAGAGGCCAATTTATATTGATAAATGCACACATACAAAAAGAAGAAAGAGCCAAAAGCAGAGAACTGTCCCTACAACTTGAACAAATAGAAAGTGAGCAACAAAAGAATCCATCAGGCACCAGAAGAAAACAAATAATAAAAATTAGAGCTGAACTGAATGAATTAGAGAACAGAAAAACAATCGAAAGAATTAACAAAGCCAAAAGCTGGTTCTTTGAAAAAATTAACAAAATTGATAAACCATTGGCTAGACTGACTAAAGAAATACAGGAAAGGAAACAAATAACCCGAATAAGAAATGAGAAGGACCACATCACAACAGAACCAAATGAAATTAAAAGAATCATTTCAGATTATTATGAAAAATTGTACTCTAACAAATTTGAAAACCTAGAAGAAATGGATGAATGCCTGGAAAAACACTACCTACCTAAACTAACACATTCAGAAGTAGAACAACTAAATAGACCCATAACAAAAAAAGAGATTGAAACGGTAATCAAAAAACTCCCAACAAAAAAAAGCCCTGGCCCGGACGGCTTCACTGCAGAGTTCTACCAAACTTTCAGAGAAGAGTTAACACCACTACTACTAAAGGTATTCCAAAGCATAGAAAATGACGGAATACTACCCAACTCATTCTATGAAGCCACCATCTCCCTGATACCAAAACCAGGTAAAGACATTACAAAAAAAGAAAATTATAGACCTATATCCCTCATGAACATTGATGCAAAAATCCTCAACAAAATTCTAGCCAATAGAATCCAACAACACATCAAAAAAATAATTCACCCTGATCAAGTGGGATTTATACCAGGTATACAAGGCTGGTTTAATATCCGAAAAACCATTAATGTAATCCATCACATAAATAAAACAAAAGACAAAAACCACATGATCTTATCAATTGATGCAGAAAAGGCATTTGACAAAGTCCAACACCCATTCATGATAAAAACTCTTACCAAAATAGGAATTGAAGGAAAATTCCTCAACATACTAAAGGGCATCTATGCAAAGCCAACAGCCAATATCACTCTAAATGGAGAGAACCTGAAAGCATTTCCCTTGAGAACGGGAACCAGACAAGGATGCCCTTTATCACCGCTCTTATTCAACATCGTGCTAGAAGTCCTAGCCAGGGCAATTAGGCTAGACAAAGAAATAAAAGGCATCCGGATTGGCAAGGAGGAAGCAAAATTATCTCTATTTGCAGATGACATGATCTTATACACAGAAAAGCCTAAGGAATCCTCCAGAAAACTACTGAAACTAATAGAAGAGTTTGGCAGAGTCTCAGGTTATAAAATAAACATACAAAAATCACTTGGATTCCTCTACATCAACAAAAAGAACACTGAAGAGGAAATAACCAAATCAATACCATTCACAGTAGCCCCCAAGAAGATAAGATACTTAGGAATAAATCTTACCAAGGATGTAAAAGACCTATACAAAGAAAACTACAAAGCTCTACTACAAGAAATTCAAAAGGACATACTTAAGTGGAAAAACATACCTTGCTCATGGATAGGAAGACTTAACATAGTAAAAATGTCTATTCTACCAAAAGCCATCTATACATTTAACGCACTTCCGATCCAAATTCCAATGTCATATTTTAAGGGGATAGAGAAACAAATCACCAATTTCATATGGAAGGGAAAGAAGCCCCGGATAAGCAAAGCACTACTGAAAAAGAAGAAGAAAGTGGGAGGCCTCACCTTACCTGACTTCAGAACCTATTATACAGCCACAGTAGTCAAAACAGCCTGGTATTGGTACAACAACAGACACATAGACCAATGGAACAGAATTGAGAACCCAGACTTAGATCCATCCACGTATGAGCAGCTGATATTTGACAAAGGACCAGTGTCAATTAACTGGGGAAAAGATAGCCTTTTTAACAAATGGTGCTGGCATAACTGGATATCCATTTGCAAAAAAATGAAACAGGACCCATACCTCACACCATGCACAAAAACTAACTCCAAGTGGATCAAAGACCTAAACATAAAGACTAAAACGATAAAGATCATGGAAGAAAAAATTGGGACAACCCTAGGAGCCCTAATACAAGGTATAAACAGAATACAAAACATTACCAAAAATGATGAAGAGAAACCCGATAACTGGGAGCTCCTAAAAATCAAACACCTATGCTCATCTAAAGACTTCACCAAAAGAGTAAAAAGACCACCTACAGATTGGGAAAGAATTTTCAGCTATGACATCTCCGACCAGTGCCTGATCTCTAAAATCTACATGATTCTGTCAAAACTCAACCACAAAAAGACAAACAACCCAATCAAGAAGTGGGCAAAGGATATGAACACACATTTCTCTAAAGAAGATATTCAGGCAGCCAACAGATACATGAGAAAATGCTCTCGATCATTAGCCATTAGAGAAATGCAAATTAAAACTACGATGAGATTCCATCTCACACCAGCAAGGCTGGCATTAATCCAAAAAACACAAAATAATAAATGTTGGAGAGGCTGCGGAGAGATTGGAACTCTCATACACTGCTGGTGGGAATGTAAAATGGTACAACCACTTTGGAAATCTATCTGGCGTTATCTTAAACAGTTAGAAATAGAACTACCATACAACCCAGAAATCCCACTCCTAGGAATATACCCTAGAGATACAAGAGCCTTCATACAAACAGATATATGCACACCCATGTTTATTGCAGCTCTGTTTACAATAGCAAAAAGTTGGAAGCAACCAAGGTGTCCATCAACGGATGAATGGGTAAATAAATTGTGGTATATTCACACAATGGAATACTACGCATCGATAAAGAACAGTGACGAATCTGTGAAACATTTCATAACATGGAGGAACCTGGAAGGCATTATGCTGAGCGAAATTAGTCAGAGGCAAAAGGACAAATATTGTATAAGACCACTATTATAAGATCTTGAGAAATAGTAAACGTGAGAAGAACACATACTTCTGTGGTTACGAGGGGGGGAGGGAGGGAGGGTGGGAGAGGGTTTTTTATTGATTAATCAGTAGATAAGAACTGCTTTAGGTGAAGGGAAAGACAGCACTCAATACATGGAAGGTGAGCTCAATTGGACTGGACCAAAAGCAAAGAAGTTTCTGGGATAAAATGAATGCTTCAAAGGTCAGCGGAGCAAGCGCGGGGGTCTGGGGAACATGGTTTGCGGGGACTTCTAAGTCAATTGGCAAAATAATTCTATTATGAAATCATTCTGCATCCCACTTTGAAATGTGGCGTCTGGGGTCTTAAATGCTAACAAGCGGCCATCTAAGATGCAGCAATTGGTCTCAACCCACCTGGAGCAAAGGAAAATGAAGAGCACCAAGCCCACACGGCAACTAAGAGCCCAAGAGACAGAAAGGGCCACATGAACCAGAGACCTGCATCATCCTGAGACCAGAAGAACTAGTTGGTGCCCGGCCACAATCGATGACTGCCCGGACAGGGAGCACAGCAGAGGACCCCTGAGGGAGCAGGAGATCAGTGGGATGCAGACCCCAAATTCTCATAAAAAGACCAAACTTAATGGTCTGACTGAGACTGGAGGAATCCCGGCGGCCATGCTCTCCAGACCTTCTGTTGACACAGGACAGGAACCATCCCCGAAGACAACTCATCAGACATGAAAGGGACTGGTCTGCGGGTGGGAGAGAGACGCTGATGAAGAGTGAGCTAATTATATCAGGTGGACACTTGAGATTGTGTTGGCAACTCTTGTCTGGAGGGGGGATGGGAGGATGGAGAGAGAGGAAAGCCGGCAAAATTGTCAAGAAAGGAGAGACTGAAAGGGCTGACTCAAGACGGGGAGAGTAAGTGGGAGTAGGGAGTGAGATGTATGTAAACTTATATGTGACAGACTGATTGGATTTGTAAACGTTCACTTGAAGCTTAATAAAATTTATTAAAAAAAAAAAAAAGAAGATGGAGGGAATACACAGAGTCATTATACCAAAAAAGAATTAGTTGATGTTCAGCCGTTTCAAGAGGTAGCATATGATCAGGAACCGATGGTACTGAAGGAAGAAGTCCAAGCTGCTCTGAAGGCATTGGCAAAAAATAAGGCTCCAGGAATTGATGGACTATCAATTGAGATGTTTCAACAAACATGCAGCGCTGGAGGTGCTCACTTGTCTATGCCAAGAAATATGGAAGAGATCCATATTTATGCCTATTCCCAAGAAAGGTGATCCAACAGAATGTGGAAATTATAGAACAATATCATTAATATCACATGCAAACAAAATTCTGCTGAAGATCATTCAAAAATGGCTGCAGCAATATATCGACAGGGAACTGCCAGAAATTCAGGCTGGTTTCAGAATAGGACATGGAACCAGGGATATCATTGCTGATGTCAGATGGATCCTGGCTGAAAGCAGAGAATACCAGAAGGGTTTGTACCTGTGTTTTATTGACTATGCAAAGGCATTAGAGTATGTGGATCACAACAAATTATGGGTAACATTGTGAAGAATGGGAATTCCAGAACACTTAATTGTCCTCATGAGAAACCTTTACATAGATCAAGAGGCAGTTATTCGGACAGAACAAGGGGATACTGATTGGCTTAAAGTCAGGAAAGGTATGCGTCAGGATTGTATTCTTTCACCATACCTACTCGATCTGTATGTTGAGCAAATAATACAAGAAGCTGGACTATATGAGGAAGAACAGGGCATCAGGTTTGGAGGAAGACTCATTTACAACCTGTGTTATGCAGATGACAGAACCTTGCTTACTGAAAGTGAAAAGGACTTGAAGCACTTACTGATGAAGATCAAAGACCACAGCCTTCAGTATGGATTACACCTCAACATAAAGAAAACAAAAATCCTCACAACTGGACCAATGAGCAACATCATGATAAACGGAGAAATGATTGAAGTTGTCAAGGATTTCATTTGACTTGGATCCACAATCAACAGCCATGGAAGCAGCAGTCAAGAAATCAAGAGACGCATTGCATTGGGTAAATCTGCTGCAAAGGATCTCTTCAAAGTGTTGAAGAGCAAAGATGTCACCTTGAAGGCTAAGGTGTGCCTGACCCAAGCCATGATATTTTCAATCGCATCATATGCATGTGAAAGCTGGACAACGAATAAGGAAGACCGAAGAAGAGTTGACGCCTTTGAATTGTGGTGTTGGGGAAGAATATTGAATATACCATGGACTTCCAAAAGAAAGAACAAATCTGTCTTGGAAGAAGTGCAGCCAGAATGCTCCTTAGAGGCAAGGATGGTGAGACTGTGTCTTATATACTTTGGACATGTTGTCAGGAGGGATCAGTCTGGAGAAGGACATCATGCTTGGCAGAGTACAGGGTCAGTGGAAAAGAGGAAGACCCTCAATGAGGTGGATTAACACAGTGGCTGCAACAATGAGCTCAAGCATAACAACGATTGTAAGGATGGCGCAGTACCGGGCAGTGTTTCGTTCTGTTGTGCATAGGGTAGCTATGAGTCGGAACTGACTTGACAGCACCTAACAACAACAACAACAACATGGCTGCTTTTGTGCTATAAAGGCAGAGTTGAGTTAGTTTTTGAGTAGTTGTGATAGACACCATATTGCCCACAAATCCTAAAGTATTTACTACCTGGCCCTTTACAGAAAACATTAGCTTCCCCAGAGGGGAAGGCAGAGAAGTAAACAGATAATTTTGTCACCATAATAAGTGCTGTGATTGAGGTGGGAGGAGGGTGATGAAGCTGGGTTGGAGGGTGGGGGTGGAAAGTCCATGTGAGTCCTGTCATTTAGGGCCCTAAAAAGCACATAAGGCAGCCATGGGGAGCCCTTGAAGGATTTTGAGCAGGAGTGACATGATCACATCCCACCAATGATTGTATGGGAAGTGAATGGGCAGACGGGGCAATGGCAGAGCCATGGCAACCAGTTAAGAGTCTGTTTACAATAGGCTAGGAGGGAGAAGAGGAGGCTTGTGTTAGGCCAGAGATATGTGGATGGAGGAGGGGCAGATGATGGCAGGATTCAGAGTATGCGAAGATGAGAGTGTCAAGGCTGGGACACAGAGCCCTGGACTTCCTGAGTCCCAACAGATGTGACAGTGGGATGAGACTATGTGGATTATTGAGAGAAGGCACTTGTTTGGAACTGAGTTCCAAAGAGATCACTCACTAGGGCTATCCAGCTGTTTAGTGGCAAAGTTAGGAATGCAAGGTAGGAGACTTCCTGATTTCAGTTTCCATGCTCTATGGCCCTACCTGGCTATTTCTCTCCTCCTGAGTCCTTGGTATCTCCCAGGAGTTGCCTAACCAGAAATAGATGGATGGGCCTCTTAGGATGCTTCTGGTGGAGCATCCACACAGGCAAGAGCTTCTGTGAACTCAGGAATCCTTGAAAACACAGCCCAGCTCAGCCCAAGTTCATTCACCCAATGGAAGGGAAAGAGAATCTGTGGCCACCATGTGCACCAAGTTGCCCCCTGTTAGCACATGGGTAGCTAACAGGTCAGCCCTGGGGTACAGGAGCAACAGCCTCCACAATTGTGAAGTGTCTCTGAAGTCCAGGTTTTCTTTAAAATACGAGTGACTTTTGCATGCTATTCTATAACATATCTTTGGTGTTTTAGTGTGCAAGGAATTTTTAAAATTACTTATCATTGGGTAAATGCTCTAGGAAGATGTTCCATTAAGAATGTTCCATTTATTCTGTAGCTTCTTGTCTTCCTGACCCACCACCAGGTAGGTAGGTGAGTACCATTTTGGAAACCTGCATCTAGGACGTGACTATGGGAATGTGGCCGACGTCCCCAGAGAGACAAGAGCCCCACAGAGAGAGACAGCTGTTTGTGCTGATGAAACAGCAAAAACGTAATGAGGAAGAGAGGACTGATCAGTCTGAAAGCTCCATGAGTGCAGGGACTTGCTTTTTCGTCTCCGGGTCCCTTAAAACCCCTGACACATTTCTCAGACTAGTAGACAGGAGAAAGAATATTGGCGGCAGTGAAACAGCAAAAGCACAGCTGGCCACTCTCCTCTTTGTAATTCCTCTAAGCAAGATGGGAGGTAATGGCCCCTTCCCAGCCTACATTTTCAGTGTTGCTGCAATGAGATGATGCATAAGGAAACACTTGATATAAGGCATTTTAGATATCCAAAGGATCATCACTATCCAACAGAGAAGCACCATAGTAAAACTCTACCATAGTGCAGTGTGTGGGGCTGAAAAATCCAATCTCCTAAAATGCCAGTTTGGTTTATTGCAAAATTAGTGAAAGGAGTGGAGCGATCCTGTGCAGCCAGCAGACAATGAGGTCTCCCCCGACTGCATTATAAGATCTGGCCAGTACTGGCGCTGGTTTGGCGCCACCTGGCGGTAGTTAGTTGCTCTGGTTTAAACATCAAGTATGATTCTGGGTCCTGGAACTTTGGCTGGGACTTCCAAGACAGATGCAAATTCCCGGACTCACCTAATTGGTGCCATTTTGTTACCCTTATTGGAGAAAGTAGGGGCACTGGGGCACAACCTCTACCTCTCCACTTCCAAAGTCAGTCAGGACTACCTGCAGTTTCCCAACTCGGCTTTGCCCTCTTCTCCCTACCTTCTTCCCACAAGAATATTTGATGCCAACTGTGTTATATCCAAACTTCTGTTACCCTGGGGTATGTTATCTTGAGGTTTTCACTGTACTAACCTCTTCTGAAGAAGCAGCTTTCCATTTGACACCTCCACCTACCACATGAACTTCTTCCCAAAGGGCAGAAAGTGTGGAGGTATGTGGTGGGAAAGAAGAGTATTTGGTCATATAGTTGAGGTGGGCCAGCGGAGGGTGTTTGCCCAGTTATCTTGACTTCTTTTGCATTTAGATGACTTTCAATAAACTAATTACTCCCACTGAGACTTTTTCCTGTCCCATTAGCCAAAATGGCCCTAGGCTTCCTCTAGCACTGATTCATAGTGACTTCGTAGGACAGAGAAGAACTGCCCCATGGGATTTCCTAGACTGTAATCTTTACGGGAGAAGCCCTGGTGGTGCAGTGGTTAAGCACTCATCTGCTAACCAAGAGGTTGGCAGTTTGAACCCACCAGCCGCTCCACAGGAGAAAGATCTGTCAGTCTGCTTCTGTAAAGATTTATAGACTTGGAAACCCTATAGTAGAGTTCTACTCTCTCCTATAGGGTCATTATGGGTTACTATGAGTTCAAACCCACTTGATGGCAATGTTTTTTGTTTTGTTTTTAAATCTTTACAGGAGCAGATTGATACGTCTTTTCTTGCACAGAGCTGCTGTTGGGTTCAAACTGCTGACATTTTGGGTAGCAGCAGAGTGCTTAACCATTTTGCCACCAGGGTCCCTTACCCTCCCTTTACTGCCTTGTTATTTCAGAGTAAGCTCAGAAGGTCCTGAAAGTGTTGTGCTTTGAACACCATC
The DNA here is from genome assembly GCF_030014295.1 of Loxodonta africana. Taxonomy (NCBI): domain Eukaryota; kingdom Metazoa; phylum Chordata; class Mammalia; order Proboscidea; family Elephantidae; genus Loxodonta; species Loxodonta africana. The sequence goes on along the minus strand of NC_087360.1, from coordinate 41,572,065 downwards.
CAATCCTCCTTCCTTCTGTGAGGGCAGTGGAAGGATATCCCTCAAAGCAGCCTGTGCTCGATAAGCAGCAGAGGTCATGCTTCATAGTTGAAGGTCAAAAGTCACAGAAAGCAATTCAGCACACAGACTTCTTACTGATCTTTTCTCATTTGCCTTCTTTCCTCACAAGACAGTGACCTTGTGAGGTAGATACACACTTGGCTACGTTCACTTATTCTGTTATGTGTTGAGTGTCTTTCTGTATGCTAGGAAGACAAAGACAAGCAGTAGTCCATGGTTGCTGTCTTGGAGGAGTTCAGAGTCTGATGGGGGAGGAAGAATGGTGACAGCATTTCAGGAAGAGTGTTGTAGCACAGTGATATAAGTGCCACATTGTAGGCAAGAATGTGACGAGAGCTGTGGTAGCTCAGAGGACTGAGAGAAAGCGACACTGTGACTATGTGTTCGCCTGGGTAGTCTTGCTCAAGATAGGGGAGCTTCTTAGAGGAACTTCAGTTCCTAACCCTGGCAGTGCTGATAGACGTACCAGTGAGAGTTACTGAAGGGAATAGCCAAGAGTGATGGAAAAGTGTCCCCTCATTCTGCACTGGCCTGGAGGGCCCTAGGTGACTAGGGAGAAGTCCTCCCAACCCCATCCTTTCAAGGGTTAAACAATTAACCATTGGTTTGTCCTGTGCGAAGTCTCATACTGTCCTCACTCTAAAGTACTTCTTGATTCTCTTTGCTTTCTACCCCTCTATCTGATGCGAGCCAATAAGCCACTTCCAAAATCAGAACTTTTGCAAAATCCCTGCCTTCAAATGTTCCTGCCCAAAGGGGCAATTAAATGACGAAACCATTGCATGTTTGGAGCAACAGAGTGGTTAGAAGCACTGCAGGAAATGGCTGGAGATTACTGTGGGGAGAAAGTCACGTTTTCCTGCCTTGCCTCAGTGAGCATTAGTGTGAATAGTGCCGAAGGGAATATCTTTATACATTAGAAGTCAAGGTATTGGGAGCTACTTGTTATGAGGAAGCTCCTCATCTCCCTCTTGGCATAAAGACTGGATACCATTTGATTTAAGCCAAGGAACCCATCTCTAAGTTACTAGTGCCCTTGAGGTTAGAACTTTTGAGAAATCTCTTTGAGAGTGATCAAGTGGAAGTGTTGATGATGGCAGAACCAGGTGATGGCTGGAGGGGCTACAGAAAACATCTTCTGACTCTAATTTGCTCAGCATTGGGTTGGAAAAGCAAATCCATTTTCCCACTTTACAAGAAATAGTCCCAGAAAATTATTGAACAGGGACCATGTGAATCCCATGCCTTTCATCTATAAAATCTCTGCTTTTCTTTTTCTCCTACATGAGTCATTTTTCAGGCAGAAAATACACTCCTGGGGCATAGTCTTAAGTTCAAAATTTTGGGGGACATTTTCTGCCCAAATGAATGGAAAAAGTCAAGTAAAGCCTCTCCATTTTGATAATGCCCATGCTTTGTGATAGAAGTAGCTTCAAATTACCTCCAAAGGGCTTCTTTTTCCTGCCTAATAATGAAAATTCAGGCCTTTAATGGCAAAGGGAACAAGTTGCCTTGATAAGGAGAATTAGCCCTCTTTGTGATTATGACTGTTGGCTATATTACATGTCAAGAGAGGCCAGGATCCTGCCTCAATGAACACTTGAATAATAATATTTATTGAACACGTGTGCACTGTTTGGAAACCCTGGCGGCGTGGTGGTTAAGTGCTATGGCTGCTAACCAAAAGGCTGGCAGTTCAAATCCACCAGGCACTCCTCAGAAACTCTATGGGGCAGTTCTACTCTGTCCTGTAGAGTCACTATGAATTGGAATCGATTCGATGGCAATGGGTTTGGTTTTTTGGTTTTTGTGCACTGTTAAACACTACATACAAAATCTAATTTAATCCTCACGATAACCCAACAGGAGTCCCTTTGTGGTGCAAAGGTTAAGTGCTGGGTTACCAGCTGAAAGACTGGTAGTTCCAACTCACCCAGAGACACCTCGCAAGAAAGGATTGGCAATTTCCTTCTGAAAGGTCACAGCCATGAAAACCCTATAAAGTGCAGTTCTCTGAAACACATAAGGTTGTCATGAGTTGGAACTGACTCAACAGCAACTGGTTAATGGCTATGACACAATGAGTCCCTGGGTAGTGCAGATGGCTAAAGCACTCAGTTGCTAACCAAAAGGTTGGTGGTTCAACTCCACCCAAAGGTGCCTCAGAAGAAAGGCCTGGAAATCTACTTCTGAAAAATCAGGTATTGAAAACCCTATGGAACGCAGTTCTACTCTGACACACATACGGTTGCCATGAGTTGGAGTGGACTGGGTGGCATTTGGTACTGGTTCCGTATGACCCAATGAAGTAAGTATTACTATTTATTCCCATCTGATAGAGAAACTGAAACATAAAGGAGTTCAAATAACTTACCCAAGGTCATGCAGTGGCAAAAGATGGACTGTCCACCTCCTGGGCTATCTCAAACCCCATAAATTTGCTGAGAACCACCTGGGAAAATATGAGCCTTATGTACTTAGCCAGGTTGGTCCCAAGTTGCATGTGATTACCTACATTAGAGAACAGGGCTCTGAGGACTCCTTTTGCTCTTGCTCCATGGTCTTTTCCCCTGTGGTCCCCTCTAGCCTACAGATACTCCAACTAAGGTGGACAATTTCCTATAATTAATACATATTACTTAGTCTTCCAAGAGAGATAAATTGTAATTATAATCCCTTTGCTCCTTCTCTTAAAATTTTCACCCCTGCCTACACTGCCCAAGTTGTTTTTCCTTAAAGCTTCCATTTGGTCTTTCGTTCTCTTAACAACTGCTTACTGAGAAAACTTCAGTGGACTATGTACTGGGGAATACTGTGGAGGAGACAGACAACTATGAGGTAATCTCACAAAAATCTGTAAAGCTATAGTTGTGATAAATGTGATGCTGGAGGCAAAGTTAGTATGAAAAGAGCATATCAGAGGAGGATCTGACCTGTGTGGAATATCCTGGAAGGCTTCTTGTGACACTTAAACTGAGATATGAAGGAATAAGTAGGAAAGCCTGATAAGGAAAACAATGAAGGAAAGAGCGTTCCATGTACAGGAAACCATATGTACACAGACCTCATAGCAAGGGGGACGATGGCAAGTCCAAGGACTGAAAAGTCAGAGTGGCTGTAGCAGAGAAAAAATGAGGGTGTGCGTGGTGGGTATGAGACTATACAGCTGGGCAGGGGCAGGTCATGCTGGGCCTAGGAGACCATGGTACAGATTTTTGCCTTCCTCTTAAGAGCCACGGGAAGCCACAGAAGAGGTTAAGCAGGGGATCAAATTTACATTTCTAAAGACCCTTCTGTATATATCAGGAAGAAGATTTTAGAGTGGAGTAAGAGTGAATGTATGTGGATCCATCGGGCAGATGTGATGGATTCCAGAAGTGATGACAGCGACTTGGATGGGAAGTGGGGGTAGAATAATCAAGGTGGGTAAGAGGAGTTAATAGGCCCCAAACTGATTTGGAAGTAAAACTGATGGGATTTGGCAATGGACTGAAAAAGGGTTGCCTTAAGGGAGAGGGGAACATCAACGAAGTAATCTCATTTTCTGACTTCTGTGTATGGATGAATGAGAGTGGGACAAGGCAAAAAGAGAGTCAGCTAGGCTGCTTCTGACTTTCCAAGGCAGCTGAGAACAGGCAGAATGCACATTGAAATGTTTATCTGGACAGCCTGTTTCCTCATTCTTGTAAGACAGTGAGTGGTAACAGAGGCCCACCCACAACTTTATATTATGAATAACTTCATCAGTGATTTAAAGAAGCAAAGCTTCTTTCATTGATTGGATTCCATCCATGGCTTTTCAATCTACTTTCTTGACCTCCGAAGTCATCCTCTTGCTCCTAGCCAACCCATCCTCCACCACAACCAACACATTTTTTCAATAGTTAAATGGTGTTCTAATGTATATAAAATAATGTATACAAAATAAAGTCAGACACCATGTCCAGAAAAGCCTCATTTTTTAAATAATTGCTAAACTATTATAAAATTCTACTGAAATCCCAACACTTTAGGCTCTCTTAGGGTTGAAAGGAAAGAAGAAGAATATGCAGAGCCTAAGGTGGATGATTGGTGCCCTGGTGGTTGCTGCGGGTGTTCCTGGCTCTGATTTGAACTTTCAGAATGAAGGCCATCTGTCTTAGCAAACTCAGTGTCCTGGGCTCACTTGTATCCAGGGGCCCTGGCATTTCCCAAGGCCTCCAGAGCTGCAAGCCAGATTCTTGGGTCTCCACCAGGATTAAAGGGTTAGATCTTAGCTAACTTCAAGTTCCAGAACCTCCTTTCTGTTCCACAGAGCCTGCCACAGAGCCAGTATGATTCCCTGATTCATTAAAGTTAAATCTTACTGCCCCCCCACCCCACCCTATTCAAAAGCTATTTTCCATAGGCCAGAGGAATTCAGGTTTATTGCCTCTTAGAACCCATAGAATGTGGTCAAAAAAGACTTTTCCCCTGACCTGGAGAAGTCTCAGCAAGGATCTAAGTTAAGACAACCTGTACCCTCAATGTTCTAAGCTCCCTGCTCACTGACTAGAGCCCCTAAATCCAGGGTCAATGTTTGCGTAGTCAGCACTGCAGGTGGCCAGAGTCCAGAGAGCTACCTCTTCAGGCCTCCTTCAGCCTAGGGGCCCTATCCAACTTGTGGTCAGGCCATACCTGCAGGCTGGCAGAGCACAGCACACCTAAAACTAGACAAACTCAAAGAAGGACCCCCAGGAACGCAAGCAACTGATGCTTACTCCAACTGTAAAAAAAAAAAAAATTTTTTTTTTTTTTAAGAAACAAATGGTGGAACTTCCTTGAGGATGGCTCATTCCACATCCAGCACAGTGAGAGGCCTGGGTAGCCTCTGGAGCAGGTTATCTTGCCTTGTGAGCCACCTCCAGACCCAATATCATCTAGCACAATCCAATTGTTCACACAGAGTTTCAGAACCAACAGCCACTACTCCTTAACCCTTTTTGATTCTGAATCCCCTATGGGAACCCATGTCCATAATGAGTCCCCTAACCCAAAGCAGGGTCCCAGAGGATATAAGATATTTGAAGATACAAGACCTGTCCCCCACATTAACCATGGGACCAGAAACCACCAATAAGGAGCCAACCTTGAACTGGAAGACATGTTCTCCCTAATCCCAGTCCAGCAACCTCACCAGGAATGTGAGGCCAACCTTAATGTGAAGGGCCCTGATGGAAGAACTTGGCCCCACCAGTACCACTGTAAGCAGGCCTGGCTGATCTTATGAGCCCAGCATCTTGGCTGCCAGTGGAGGCCCAGAATGTACAGCTTTGTGAGCCCTCTAGGGTATGATTCAAAGTATTATCTGCACATAGATTTCATCTGAATTCCTGAAAGCTCTGAAATGGTTGTAGTGAGAGGTCATTTGCTTAGCTTAAACCCACATTGGGAAATGAAGTCTGAGGAGCAGACAAGTCCATTATGCTAGGACTTGTAAGTCCTGTGCCTTGTCCTGGGCCTCTGTCTGTTCCCAGCTGGACTGAGCCATTGCACTGGGCCTTCAGCTGTGGGCTCAGTTCCCATAGGCAAGCCTAACCCTAGAACTGGGCTGAATCTTGTCTTCCTTGTTCTGCTTTAAAGGATGGCTCAGGACCTACATCTCCCAACTTGCCTCTTAAACCTAAAAAATAGTTCCTGAGTGCCATCTACGTGCAAGGCATGGCGGAAGGTCTTTAAAGAACATACTGTTGTTAAGTGCCATCAAGTCGGTTCTGACTCGTAGTGACGCTATGTGCAACAAAACAAAATACTGCCCAATCCTGCGCCACCCTCACAATTGCTGTTATGTTTGAGGCCGCTGTTGCAGCCACTGTGTCAATCCATCTCATTGAGGGTCTTCCTCTTTTTTGCTGACCCTCTACTTTACCAAATATCATGTCCTTTTCCAGGAACTGGTCCCTCCTAATAACATGTCCAAATTACATGAGGTGAAGTCTCACCCTCCTCACTTCCAAGGAATACTCTGGCTGTATTTTTTCCAAGACAGATTTGTTCTTTCTTCTGGTAGTCCATGATATAATATATTCAATATTCTTCACCAACACCATAATTCAAAGGCATCGATTCTTCTTCAGTCTTCCTTATTCATTGTCCAGCTTCTGCATGCATATGAGACAGCTGAAAATAACATGACTTGGTTCAGGTGAACCTTAGTCCTCAAAGTGACATCTTTGCTCTTTAGCACTTCGAAGAGGTCTTTTAGAGCAGATTTACCCAATACTTTGTTTGATTTCCTGACTGCTTCTTCCATGGAATTGTGGATCCAAGTAAACTGAAATCCTTGACAATGTCGGTCTTTTCTCTGTTTATCATGATGTTGCTTATTGGTCCAGTTGTGAAGATTTTTGTTTTCTTTATGCTGAGGTGTAATCTACACTGGAGGCCGCAGTCTTGGATCTTCCTCAGTAAATGCTTCAAAACCTCTTTACTTTCAGCAAGCAAGGTTCTGTCATCTGCATATCGCAGGTTGTTAGTGCGTCTTCCTCTAATCCTGATGCCCCATTCTTCTTTGTACAGTCCAGTTTCGTGGATTATTTGCCCAGCATACACATTGAATAAGTATGATGAAAGGATACAAGCCTGATGCACACTTTTCCTGGTTTTAAAACATTCAGTATCCGCTTGTTCCGTTTGAATGATTGCCTCTTGGTTTATGTACAGGTTCCTCATGAGCACAATTAAGTGTTCTGGAATTTCTATTTTTCCCCAATGTTGTCCATAATTTGTTATTATTCACACAGTTGAACGCCTTTGCATTGTCAAAAAACACAGATAAACATCTTTCTGGTATTCTCTGCTTTCAGCTGTGATCCCTCTGACATAAGCAATGATATGTCTCATTCGACTTCCTCTTCTGAATTTGGCTTGGATTTCTAGCAGTTGCTTGTACTGCCGCAACCACTTTTGAATGATCGTCAGCGATTTTTCTTGCATGTGATGTTAATGATATTGTTCAATAATTTCTTCATTCTGCTGAATTATCTGTTTTGTCATCTAGTGCTGCTATAACAGAAATACCACAAGTGGATACCTTTAACAAGGAGAAATTTCTCCTTGTTAAAAAGAAGTAGGTTAGGTTAGAAGTCCAAACTCAGGGAGTCATCTCCAGCGGAAGACTCTCTCTCTTTGTCTACTCTGGAGGAAGGCCTTTGTATTAATGTTCCCTGGGACTAGGAGTTTCTCTGTGCAGGAACCCTAGGTCCAAAGGACACACTTTGCTCCTGGCACTGTTTTCTTGGTGGTATGAGGTCCCCAACTCTTCGCTTGCCTCCCTTTCCTTTTATCTCTTGTAAGATGAAAGGTGGTGCAAGCCATACTCCTGGGAAACTCTCTTTACATTGGATCAGGGATGTTATCTCAGTAAAGGTGTTACAATCACACCCTAATCCTCTTTAACATAAAATTACAATCACAAAATGGAGGACAACCACACAATACTGGGAATCATGGCCTAACCAAGTTGACACATATTTTGGGGGGACACAATTCAATCCATGACATCATCTTTCTTTGGAATAGGCACAAATATGGATCTCTTTCAGTAGGTTGGCCAGGTAACTGTCTTCCAAATTTTTTGGCATAGACAAGTGGGCACCTAAAGCACTGCATCTGTTTGTTGAAACTTCTCAGTTGGTATTCCGCCAATTCCTGGAGCCTTGTTTTCCATCAGTGTCTCCAGTGCAGCTTGGACTTCTTCCCTCAATACCATTGGTTCTTGGTCATATGCTCCTGAAATGGTTGAATGTTGGCCAAATCTTTTTGATATAGTGAATCTGTGTATTCCTTTCATCTGCTTTTGATGCTTCCTGTGTTTTTTAGTATTTTCCCTGCAAAATCCTTCAAAATTGCAACTTGAGGCTGGAATTTTTTCTTCATTTCTTTCAGCTTGAGAAATGGCTTTATAACTCCAGCTGCCCTTTGAAATTTTCCCTTAAGCTCTTTTACTTCTTACTTTCACTTTAGCTACTCTATGTTCAAGAGCAAGTTTCGGAGTCTCTTCTGACATTCATTTTGGTCTTTTCTTTCTTTCCTATCTTTTTAATGACCTTTTGATTCTTCATGTATGATGTCCTTGATGTCTTCCCACAACTCACCTGGTCTTCAGTCATTAGTGTTCAGTGCATCAAATCTATTCTTGAGATGGTCTCCAAATTCAGGTGGAATATATTCAATGTTGTATTAAAGATCATGGCTTTATTTAACTTTCATGCCGACTCTGGGAGACAGGTAGCATTATTACCTCCACTGTGATAGGCAGAAAAATGAGCCACAAAGATATGAGGTCCAGGGAGGTGGGGCTAAGATGGCAAAGTAGTCAGAAGCTTCTGGTGATCCCTCTTACAACAAAGACCAGAAAAAAAACAAGTGAAACAAATATATATATGACAAGCTAGGAGTCCTGAACATCAAAGGCAAAGTTAGAAAATCGACTGAGTGGCAGGGAGAGGGAAAGAGGAGTTGCCAGACCTGACTAGGCAGGAACCCTCAGGCACGATCCCTGGAGTGACTGCGGCAGGGCTGGCAGTAGCGTTCTGGACACACCTCCACCTCTGGAACCAGACAAGAACAGTGCTCTTGGAAAAAGTGAAGTATTTGTGTTGGTTTTATCACTCCCTCTGCTCCCAAGCTGGCTTCAGTGGCTGTCGATTTCTCTGGGCCTGAGAGGTCCTACTCCAGGCCCTGAGACATTATCCCAGCCTTGTAGAAGGAATAAATTAAAAGTTGGAAGAAAAGATACTCTGCCAGCTCCACTAAGCTGGAGAACTCAGGACAGAAGTGGCTCCTGTCCAGGCACAAATGGTCCATGGACACTGAATAACTTTCACACCTGCATGGACTTGTGTGGGCCCATTTCAGGAGCATAGGCCCTTGTAGGCAGACTGCAACTGTTTCAGCTGTGCAGTGGAGAGGTGGATTTTTGATGTTTGACACCGCTTTGCCTATTAAACAGGGTCCTCACCTACCCACATCAGGAGCCTAAATACTGGTGCCTCCACCTACATAACGTAACCACCCGCGATAGGGCTCCAGGGATAAATGGTACCTCCCAGTCCTTACAAAAAAAAGCATTCGGTGCCCATGGACCAGCTGCAGAACCCACCCACCTGTGTGGTCCAGGGAAGAAGGATGTGCTTTCCTCACAGACACTCAGGGAATGTTTGTCAGCCCCCTGCCTTGTTCAGAGTATGACCCCCTCCTTCAACTAGATACTGGTACCTACACCAATCACCCCTGCCCCTCTAAGACCGTAGGACAGAGCCTATACCACACATTTCATTACCAACTACCTGAACACCTGAGCTGAATCCATACAAGAGAAGCAAATGGAATCCTAGGCTCATATAACTGGTAACAGCTCTATCCATTTGGTGACAAGATGTTAGAGCTTCAAAGGCAAAAACAATCCAGCTCACTCAAGCAGCCTATCTGGGCATATCAAAACAAAACAAAGCAAAGATCTAGGATACTGTAAGCAAACATAAAATTAATTAATACAATAACTTATAGATGGCACAGAGAAAACGGTCAATATCAAATCACATAAAGAAGCAGATGATGATGGCTTCAACAAGCTCTCAAAACAAAGAATCCAGGAATTTTCTGGATAAAGGTTTCTTCCTGGAATTACCAGAAATAGAATATAAAAGATTAATATACAGAAATCTCCAAGACAAAAGGAACGAGATCAGGCAAAATGTAGAACAAGCCAAGGAACACATAGATAAAAGAGTTGAAGAAACTAAAAAGGTTATTCAAGAACATAATGAAAAATTTAACAGGCTGGAAGAACCCATAGAGAGACAGCAATCAGAAATTGGGAAGATTAACTATAAAATTACAGGATTAGACATCTCAATAGAAAGTTAAATGAGCAGAATTGAGGAAGTGGAAGGCAGAATTAGTGAGACTGAAGATAAAACACTTAGTATCAATTTATTCAAAGAAAAATCACAGAAAAATTTTTACAAAATGAAGAAACCCTAAAAATCTTGTGGAATTCTATGAAGGGAAATAACCTACAAATGATTGGAGTACCAGAACAGGGAGGGAAAACAAAATACAGAGTGAATTGTTGAAGATTTGTTGGCAGAAAACTTCCCTGATATTGTGAAAGATGAGAAGATATATATCCAAGATGCTCAGCGAATTCCACATAAGATAGATCTCAAAAGAAAGTTACCAACACATATTGTAATCAAACTTACCAAAACCAAGGATAGAGAATTTTAAGAGCAGCTACAGATAAATGAAAAGTCACCTACAAAGGAGACAATAAGAATAAGCTTGGACTACTCAGCAGAAACCATGAAGGCAAGAAAGCAAAGGGATGACCTCTATAAAGCATTGAAGGAAGAAAATTGCCAGCCAAGGATCATGTATCCAGCAAAACTGTCTCTCAAATATGAAAGTGAAATTAGGATATTTCCAGATAAACAGAAGCTTAGGGAATTTGTAAAAGCCAAACCAAAACTACAAGAAATACTAAAGGGAGTTCTCTGGAGAGGAAATCAATAATATCAGATATCAACCCAAGATTAGAACACAGGACAGGGCAACTAGATGTCAACCCAGATAGGGAAATCACAAAAATAAATCAAGGTGAAAAAATGCTCAAAACAGAGAAACAGCGATGTCATTGTGTAAAAGATGACAACATTAAAAAACTAAAGAGGGACTAAAAAATATAATTATAGATCTTTTGAATGGAGAGGAAGTCGAGGTGATATAAAGATATAAAAGGTAGGTTTAAACGTAGAAAAATAGGGGTAAATATTAAGGTAAGCACAAAGGAGGCTAAAAATTTTGCTCATCAAAAAAATACAAGAAAAAAAAGCCTCAGCAAAAACAAAATCAACAACAACGAGTAAGAGGGAAAGACAGTATATAAAAATAAACTACTCAGCACAAAAAATTAAAGTGGGAAAAAGAAACTGTCAACAACACAAAAAAAGACATTAAAATGACAGCACTAAACCCATACCTATCCATAATTACACTGAACCTAAATGGCCTAAATGCACCACTAAAGAGACAGAGACTGGCAGAATGGATTAAAAAATAATAATAATAACCTGACTCTATGCTGCCCACAAGAGACACAGCAGAGACTTAAAGACAAAAACAAACTAAAACTCAAAGGATGGAAAAAAATATATCAAGCAATCAACAATCAAAAAAGAGCTGGAGTGGCAATATTAATTTCTGACAAAATAGATTTTAAAGTTAAAATCACCACAAAGGATAAGGAAGGACATTATGCAATGATTAAAAGGGACAATATACCAGGAGGATATAATCATATTAAATATTTATGCACTAAATGACAGGGCTTCTAGATACATAAAACAAACTCTATCAGCATTGAAAAATGAGATAGACAGCTCCACAATAATAGTAGGAGACGTCAACACATCACTTTCAGTGAAGGACAGAACATCCTGAAGGAAGCTCAATAAAGATATGAAAGATCTAAATGCCATAATCAAACAACTTGACCTCATAGACATATACAGAACACTCCACCCAACAGCGGCCAAGTATACTTTCTTTTCCAGCGCACACAGAACATTCTCTAGATTAGACCACAAACTAGGTCATAAAGCAACCGTTAGCAGAATCCAAAACATCAAAATATTACAAAGCATATTCTCTGACGATAAGGCCATAAAAGTAGAAATCATAACAGTAAAAGCAGGGAAAAGAAATCAAACACTTGGAAGCTGAACAATAACCTGCTTAAGAATGACTGGGTTATAGAAGACATTAAGGATGGAATAAAGAAATTCATGCAATCCAATGAGAATGAAAACACTTCCTGTCAGAACCTTTGGGGCACACAGAAAGCATGCTCAGAGGTCAATTTATATCAATAAATGCACACATCTAAAGAGAAGAAAGGGCCAAAATCAAAGAATTATCCCTACAACTTGAACAAACAGAAAGAGAGCAACAAAAGAAACCATCAGGCACCTGAAGAAAACAAATAATAAAAATTGGAGGAGAATTAAACGAAACAGAGAGCAGAAAAACAATTGAAAGAGTTAACAAGACCAAAAACTGGTTCTTTGAAAAAATTAACCTAATTGGTAAACCATTGGCCAAGCTGACAAAAGAAAAACAAGAGAGGAAGCAAATAACCCATATAAGAAATGAATTGGGTGATATGACAGCAGACCAAAATGAAATTAAAAGAATCATATCAGATTACTACGAAAAATTGTACTCTAGCAAACTTGAAAACCTAGAAGAAATGGATGAATTTCTAGAAACACACTACCTACCTAAACTAACCCAAACAGAGATAAAACAACTAAATAAACCCACACCAAGAGAAGAGATTGAAAAGGTAATTAAAAAAATTCCCAACAACAACAAAAAAGCCCTGGCCCTGATGTCTTCACTCCAGAGTTTTACCAAACATTCAGAGAAGAGTTAACACTACTACTACTAAAGGTATTTCAGAGCATAGAAGAGGATGAAATACTACCAAACTCATTCTATGAAGCCAGCATATGCCTGATACTAAAACCAGGTAAAGACACCTCAAGAAAAGAAAATTATAGACCTGTATCCCTCATGAACTTGGATGCAAAAATCCTCAACAAAATTCTAGCCAATAGAATTCAACAACACATCAAAAAATAGTTCACCATGACCAAGTGGGATTCATACCAGGTATGCAGGGATGGTTCAACATAAGAAAAACAATTAATGTAATCCATCATATAAATAAAATGAAAGACAAGAATCACAAACTCTTATCAACTGTTGCAGAAAAGGCGTTTGACAAAGTCCAATACCCATTCATGATAAAAACTCAGCAAAATAGGAATAGAAGTGAAATATCTCAACATAATAAACGGCATTTATACAAAGCCAACAGCCAACATCTACATAAATGGAGAGAGTCTGAAAGCATTCACCTTGAAAATGGGAACCACACAAGGATTCCTTTTATCACCACTCTTATTCAACATTGTGCTGGAGGTCCTAGCCAGAGCAGTTAAGCTAGAAAAAGAAATAAAGGGCACAGAAATTGGTAAGGAAGAAGTAAAAGTATCTCTATTTGCAGATGATATGATCTTATACAAACAAAACCCTAAAGAATCTACAAGAAAACTACTGGAACTAAGAGTACAGTTCAGCAGAGTATCAGGATACAAGATAAACATACAAAAATCTGTAGGATTCCTCTACACCAACAAAGAGAACTTCAAAAAGGAAATCACCAAATCAATATCATTTACAGTAGCCCCCAAGAAGACAAAGTACTTAGGAATAAATCTAACCGGAGACATAAAAGACCTATACAAAGAAAACTACAAGGCATTACTGAAAGAAACCAAAAAAGACATACATAAGTGGAAAAACATACTTTGCTCATGGATAGGAAGACTTAACATTGTAAAAATGTCTGTTCTACCAAAACCGATCTACAGATACAATGCAATCCCAATCCAAATTCCAAAGACGGGTTTTAATGAGGTGGAGAAACAAATCGCCAACTTCATATGGAAAGGAAAGAGGCCCCAGATAAGTAAAGCATTACTGAAGAAGAAGAACAAAGTGGGAGGCCTCACACTAACTGATTTAAGAACATATTATACTGCCACAGTAGTCAAAACAGCCTGGTACTGGTACAACAACAGATAAATAGACCAATGGAGCAGAATTGAGAATCCAGACATAAACCCATCCACATATGAGCAGCTAATATTTGATAAAGGCCCAAAGTCCATTAATGGGAAAAAGACAGTCTGTTTAACAAATGGTGCTGACATAACTTGATATCCATCTGCCAAAAAAAATGAAACAAGACCCATACCTCACACCATGCACAAAAATTAATTCAAAATGGGTCAAAAATCTAAATACAAAGTCTGAAACAATAAAGATCATGGAAGAAAAAATAGAGACACAACTAGGAGCTCTGATACATGGCATAAACAGTATGCAAAACATTACTAACAATGCATAAACACCAGAAGAGAAAGTAGATAAGTGGGAGATCCTAAAAAGCAAACACCCATACTCATCCAAAGACTTCACCAAAAGAGTGGAAAGATTACCTACAGACTGAGAAAAAGTTTTCAGCTATGACATTTCCGATCAGCATCTGATCTCTAAAATCTATATGATACTGCAAAAACTCAACTGCAAAAAGACCAATAACCTGATTTAAAAATGGGCAAAGGATATGAACAGGCACTTCACCAAAGAAGACATTCGGGTAGCTAACAGATACATGAGGAAACGCTTAGGATCATTAGCCATTAGAGAAGTGCAAATCAAAGCTACAATGAGATTCTATCTCACTCCAACAAGGCTGGCATTAACCCAAAAAACACAAAATAATAAATGTTGGAGAGGCTGTGGAGAGACTGGAACACTTATACACTGCTGGTGGGAATGAAAAATGGTACAACCAGTTTAGAAATCGATTTGGAAAAAAAAAAAGCTAGAAATAGAACTACCATATGATTCGGCAATCCCACTCCTTGCAATATATCCTGGAGAAATAAGAGCCTTTACAACAACAGATATATGCACACCCATGTTCATTACAGCACTGTTTACAGTAGCAAAAAGATAGAAGCAACCAAGGTGCCCATCAGTGGATGAATGGATAAACAAATTATAGTATATTCACACAATGGAATACTAAAAAAAACCAAAAACCAAACCCAGTGCCGTCGAGTTGATTCTGACTCATAGCGACCCTATAGGACAGAGTAGAACTGCCCCATAGAGTTTCCAAGGAACGCCTGGCAGATTTGAACTGCCAATCCTTTGGTACTTAACCGCTACACCACCAGGGTTTCCAATGGAATACTAGGCATCAATAAAGAACAATGATGAGTCCGAGAAACATTTCATAACATGGAGGAATCTTGAAAGCATTATGCTGAGTGAAATTAGTCAGTTGCAAAAGGACAAATATTGCATGAGACTACTATTATAAAAACTCAAGAAACACTTTAAACAGAGAAGAAAATATCCTTTGATGGTTATGAGAGTGGGGAGGGAAGAAGAGAGAGGGGTATTCACTAATTATATACTAGACAAGAACTGCTTTAGGTGAAGAGAAAAACACACAATACAGGAGAGGTTAGCACAACTGGACTAAACTAGAAGGAAAGAAGTTTCCTGAATAAACCAAATGCTTCAAAGGCCAAAGTAGCAGGTTTGGGGGTTTGGGGCCCATGGTTTCAGGGGACATCTAGGTCAATTAGCATAATAAAATCTATTAAGAAAACATTCTGCATTCCACTTTGGAGAGTGGCATCTGAGGTCGTGAACACTAGCAAGCGGCCATCTGTGATGCTTCACTTGGTCTCAACCCAGTTGGAGCAGAGGAGAACGAAGAACACCAAAGACAGAAGGTAATTATGAGCCCAAAAGACAGAAATCACAAAATATGGATCTAGGAAAATTGGAAATCATCAAAAATGAAACGGAACACACAAACATTAATATCCTAAGCATTAGTGAGCTACAATGGACTGGTATTCGCCATTTTGAAACAGATAATCATATGGTCTACTATGCTGGGAATGATAAATTGAAGAGGAATGGCATCACGTTCCTTGTCAAAAAGAACATTTCAAGACCTATCCTGAAGTTCATCACTGTCATTGATAGGATAACATCCACAGGCCGACAAGGAGGACCAGTTAATATGACTATTATTCAAATTTTCACACCAACAACTAAGGCCAAAGATGAAGAAATTTAATTAATCCTTAAATTAATCAAACTTGCAATCAAGATGCAATTACTGGTGATTGGAATGTGAAAGTTGGAAATAAAGACGAAGGATCAGTAGTTGGAAAATATGGCCTTGGTGATAGAAACGAAGCTGAGATTGCATGAAATAATTTTGCAAAACCAATGACTTCTTCATTGCAAATACCTTTTTCAACAACATAAACAGTGGCTATACATGTGAACCTCACCAAATGGAATACTCAGGAATCAAATTGACTACACTTGTGGAAAGAGGGGATGGAAAAACTCAACATCATCAATCAGAAAAAGACCAGGGACTGGTTGTGGAACAGATCATCAACTGCTCATGTACAAGTTCAAGTTGAAGAAAATTAGAATAATTTCCCTGAGAGCCAAAATACAACTTTGAGTGTATCTCACCCAAATTTAGAGCACTAATGACTGAAGACCAGAGGAGTTGTGAAATGATATCAAGGACATCATACATGAAGAAAGCAAGAGCTCATTAAAAAGACAGTAAAGAAAGAAAAGACCAAAATGGATGTCATAAGAGATTCTGAAACTTGTTCTTGAATGTAGAGTAGCTAGAAGGAAAAGAAGAAATGATGAAGTAAAAGAGCTGAACTGAAAATTTCAAAGGGTAGCTTGAGAAGACAAAGCAAAGTATTATAATGACGTGCGCAAAGACCTGGAGTCAGAAAACCGAAAGGGACTAACACACTTGGCATTTCTCAAGCTGAAAGAACTGAAGAAAAATTTCAACCTCTAGTTGCAATTTTGAAGGATTCTACAGGGAAAATACTAAGCGACACAGGAAGCATCAAAAGCAGATGGAAGGAATACACAGAGTCACTATACCAAAAAGAAGTGGCTGACATTCAACGATTTCAGGAGGTAGCATATAACAAAGAACCAATGGTATTGAAGGAAGAGATCCGAGCTGCACTGAAAACATTGGCAGAAAACAAGACTCCCAGAATTGACAGAATACCAGTTGAGAAGTTTCAACAAATGGATGCAGTACTGGAAGTGTTCACTCGTCTATGCCAAGAAATTTGGAAGATAGCTACCTGGCCAACTGACTGAAGAGGTCCATATTTGTACCCATTCCAAAGGAAGGTGATTCAACAAAATGTAGAAATTTTCGAACAATATCATTAATATCACACACAAGTAAAATTTTGCTGAAGATCATTCAAAGGTGGTTGCAGCAGTACATCAACAGGGAACTGCCAGAAATTCAAGCTGGATTCAGAAGAGGACATAGAACAATGGATATCATTGCTGATGTCAGATAGATCATGGCTGAAAGCAGAGACTACCAGAAAGATGTTTACCTGTGTTTTATGAACTATGCAAAGGTAATCGACTGTGTGGATCATAACAAATTATGGATAACATTGTGAAGAATGGGAATTCCAACTTAACTGTGCTCATGAGAACCTGTACATAGACTAAGAGACAGTCATTTGAACAGAACAAGGGGATACGACATGGTTTAAAGTCAAGAAAGGTGTGTGTCAAGGTTGTATCCTTTCACCATACTTATTCAAACTATATCCTAAGTAATTAATCTGGGAAGCTGGATTATATGAAGAAGAATGCAGCATCAAGTTTGAAGGAAGATTCATTAACGACATTTATTATGAAGTTGACACAACCTTGGTTGCTGAAAGTGAAGAAGACTTGAAGCTCTGATAAAGACTGAAGACCACAGCCTTCAGTATGGATTACACCTCAATATAAAGAAAGCAAAAATCCTCACAACTGGACAAATAAACAACATCATGATAAATTGAGAAGCTTGAAGTTGTCAAGGATTTCATTTCACTTGGATTTGCAATCAATGACCATGGAAGTAGCATCAAGAAATCAAACGACACATTGCATTGGGCAAATCTGCTGCAAAATGTCTCTTTAAAGCATTAAAAAGCAAAGATGTCACTTTAAGGACTAAGGTGTGCCTGACCTAAGCCATCCATGGTATTTTCAATCACCTCATATGCAAGTGAAAGCTGGGCAACGAATAAGGAAGACTGAAGAAGAATCAATGCCTTTGAATTATGGATTTGGTGAAGAATATTGAATATTCTGCCAGAAGAACAAGCAAATCTGTCTTGGAAGAAGTATAACCAAAATCCTCTTAGAAGCGAGGATGGTGAGACTTCATCTCACATACTTTGGACATGTTATCAGGAGGGAACAATCCCTGGAGAAAGGCATCATGCTTGGTAGAGTAGAGGGTCAGCAAAAAAGAGGAAGACCCTCAACAAGACAGATTGACATGGTGGCTGCAACAGTTGGCTCAAGCATAATGACAATTGCGAGGATGGACTAGGATTGGGTAGTGTTTCATTCTATGACTCAAAACAAACTGGACAGCACCTGACAACAACATCCCCATTATTATACAACAATTACACCCATTTTACAGGTTAGGAAACTAAGGTCCAAATTATCTCTGGACATTGCCTCTTAGAGCTGTCTTGGTGCTTCACTCCAGCCACTCACCCGTAGAGACTCTTTATCACGTCTTGGCAAACTGCCCTAATGCTCACTGTCCACTTTGTATTCTAGGTATATGTTCCACATTTCTTACTGGCCTTTCTCTAAGCAGCTGGAGCTACCCTACCACCCCATCTCTCCTGATTACCCACAGAAAGTGTATCTGGTTGCAGGAACCCTCTTCCCAGGCTGGCTTGGCCCTTAGCACTGAGCTTCCCTACCAACCGTGGCATGAAGCATGACAAGCCCCCACTGCACCACTCACTAGTCACACACAGAACCGGAGGGCTGGAACCCAAATGGAGGTGGTCATGGAAAAACCAATGGAGCTCCTCTGGGGCACCTCTGTGGTCCCAGAGGACTGCTTAGTGATCCTACCTCCTGGGGGTCTGGTTTCTGCTTCCATGGGTGCCCCTACCTAGCACAGAGTCCCAGTGAACCCATGAGAAGGCCAGGGGCTGGCTCTCTGCACTCCCAGCCGGAGGTAGGATGAGAATAGCA
The DNA here is from genome assembly GCF_030014295.1 of Loxodonta africana. Classification (NCBI taxonomy): domain Eukaryota; kingdom Metazoa; phylum Chordata; class Mammalia; order Proboscidea; family Elephantidae; genus Loxodonta; species Loxodonta africana. The sequence continues at coordinate 41,553,249 of NC_087360.1, read as the reverse complement.
GCCCCTCCGAGTGCAATGTGTGTGTGTCAGGGAGACATCAGCTTCTCAGCTGAGTTCCTGAACAGACAGCCACAATAAAACTGTCATCGCCCCACTCATTACAGAAAGTTTTTGGCAAGGAGATGGATGACAGAGACACTGTGCAGGAAGCAGACCAAGTGTGACAAAGACACCCAGTGTCAGCCCTTCTGCTGTGCTGGCAAAGGGAAGAAAGGAAAGAGTTTTTAGAGGAAAGAGCACATTGATCAAAGGTTGATTCATAATTATAGAATGTTCAGACTGGGAATGTCCTTAAGATTATTTAGTCCAACTTTCATTGATGAGGAAACCAAGGCCCACAGAGGGAAAAAATTCACTGAGTTTTAGGAGAGGAAGCTGATAAGGGAGAGTCAAGATCTCAAGTTCCCAAACCCATACTCTGACCTCACGCATCATACTCCCTTAGGTAGGCACATATTTCTCCAAAGATATTTGTGGCCTGTTCATCCTGAGGGCTGCATGTTTGGTCTATCCATCTAGACTGGATACTAGAGAATCCATCATTCCCTCCCAAATCTCCCATCCATCCTATTTCAAAATCCAGTCTGTCTGGAGAATTCCTAAGTATCCTACCTAGCCCATGTTACTACTGGACCAGAAGATTCTCAGGAGACATATCCAAATTTAAGGCCATCCTAAAGACTTAGGCCCATTCAGGTGGAGTCTCCAAATATCACTCAGACCTATCCCAAGTGTTGCCTACAATTTCAAGAACATAGGACTGCTACTCAGTGCCAGCCTCAGGCTTCTCTGACCTAAGATTTCAAGTCCTCAAGTAACCCATGCTGTCTCTCAATTCTCAGCCATTGTAGGTTCTGCCTGCCTGGAACACTCTTTTCTATCCTTTCCTAGCTCTTTGGCTGCTATGCATTTCTTTTCTTTTTTTTTTTTTAATAATTTTTATTGTGCTTTAAGTGAAAGTTTACAAATCATGTCAGTCTGTCTCATATAAGCTTATATACACTTTTTCCATACTCCCACTTACTCTCCCCCTAATGAGTCAGCCCGCTCCCTCCTTCCAGTCTTTCCTTTCGTGACGATTTTTCCAGTTTCTAATCCTCTCCACCCTCCTATCTCCCCTCCAGACAGGAAATGCCAACACAGTCTCAAGTGTCCACCTGATACAAGTAGCTCACTCTTCATCAGCATCTCTCTCCAACCCATTGTCCAGTCCCTTCCATGTCTGATGAGTTGCCTTCAGGAATGGTTCCTGTCCTGGGCCAATGGAGGGTTTGTGGACCATGACCACCAGGATTCTTCTAGTCTCAGTCAGACCATTAAGTCTGGTCTTTTTATGAGAATTTGGGGTCTGCATCCCACTGATCTCCTGCTCCCTCAGGGGTTCTCTCTTGTGCTCCCTGTCAGGGCAGTCATCAGTTGTGGCCGGGCACCATCTAGTTCTTCTGGTCTCAGGATGATGTAAGTCTCTAGTTCATGTGACCCGTTCTGTCTCTTGGGCTCATAGTTATCATGTGACCTTGGTGTTCTTCATTCTCCTTTGATCCAGGTGGGTTGAGACCAATTGATGCATCTTAGATGGCCACTTGTTAGCATTTAAGACCCCAGACGCCACATTTCAAAGTGGGATGCAGAATGTTTTCATAATAGAATTTATTTTGCCAATTGTCTTAGAAGTCCCCTTAAGCCATAGTCCCCAAACCCCTGCCCTTGCTCCGCTGACCTTCGAAGCATTCAGTTTATCCCGGAAACTTCTTTGCTTTTGGTCCAGTCCAGTTAAGCTGACCTTTCCTGTATTAAGTATTGTTCTTCCTTTCACCTAAAGTAGTTCTTATCTACTAACTAATCAGTAAATACCCCTCTCCCACCCTCCCTCCCTCCCCCCTCTCATAACCACAAAAGAATGTGTTCTTCTGAGTTTATGCTATTTCTCAAGGTCTTATAATAGTGGTCTTATACAATATTTGTCCTTTAGCATCTGACTAATTTCACTCAGCTTAATGCCTTCCAGGTTCCTCCATGTTATGAAATGTTTCACAGATTCGTCACTGTTCTTTATCGATTGCTATGCATTTCTTTAGTGAGAACTGAGATGTCACTTCCTTTGGGAACCTTTTATAGTACTCCAGGACTAGTTAGGTACATTCCCTCTGAACCCCCATAATTATGCATACCTTTAGCATGATACCTAACACACTGGTTGCAATTGCCTGTGAGCTTGTTTGTGTTCACTACCTGATTGTCCTCCTTTAGAAATACTGTCGTATCTCCAGCACCTAACACTGGCTGACCCCTGGTAAACATGCAATAAAAACACTGAATGAATGAATGAATGCTTAAAACACAGGAATGGGACTTGGAGTAGGAGGCAGTTCTCTGAGGCCCAGTGTTATGGATTGAATTGTGTCCCCCAAAGTATGTGTCAACTTGGCTAGGCCGTGATTCCCATTATTATGTGATTATCCACTGTTTTGTCATCTGATGTGATTTTCCTATGTGTTGTAAATCCTACCTCTATGATGTTCATGAGGCAGCATCAGAGGCAGTTATGTTAATGAGGCAGGATTCAATCAATAAGATTAGTTTGTCTCTTGAGTCAAAGTCTTTTGAGATATAAAGGAGAGAAGTGAGCAGAGAGACAGGGGGACCTCATACCACCAAGAAAGCAGTGCCAGGAGCAGAGCATGTACTTTGGACCCAGGTTTCATGCTCTGAGAAGCTCCTAAACTTGGGGAAGATTGATGACAAGGACCTTCCTCCAGAACCAACAGAGAGAAAGGTTTCCCCTAGAGTTGGCACACTGAATTTGAATTTCTATCCTCTTTTTTTTTTAAACTGTGAAAGAATAAGTTTCTCTTTGTTAAAGCCACCCACTTGTGGTATTTCTGTTATAGCAGCACTAGATAACTAAGATACCCAGTAAGGCAGGCTAAGGGGCAAGTTCTCCATCACAGGCTATAGTTTCATATTGCGCCACTTCACCAGGGGCAAAACCAAAGAGAAAGCTATTATCTTTTAGTGGTTAACTACAAACCATGGCTCCCAATATGCTGGCAAAGAACTAAAACTAAAACTGCATACCTTCAAGACTCCTAGCATTCAGTAATAGAGGGAAATATATTTTGATAGTTCCACTGTAATTTGGCAATTTTCAAGGAGATGAGAGGGTCCAGAGCAAAAAAGAGATTTCCCTAACTCAAACATTTTATTGTTGTTGTTATGTGCCTTCGAGTTGATTCCGACTTATAGTGACCCTATAGGTTTTTGGATAGGACGGAGTAGAACTGCCCCATGGGGTTTCCTAGGCTGTAATCTTTGTGGGAGCAGATCACTGGGTCTCTTCTCCCACAGTGCTGATGGGCAGGTTCAAACTGCTGGCCTTTCAGTTAGCAGCCGAGCACTTAACCACTGCATCACCAGAGCTCCTTACATCTGTTTTGTTGTTGTTGTTAGGTGCCGTCAAGTTGGTTCCGACTCATAGCGACCCTATGCACAACAGAACGAAACACTGCCCAGTACTGCGCCATCCTTACAATCATTGTTATGCTTGAGCTCATTGTTGCAGCCACTGTGTCAATCCACCTCATTGAGGGTCTTCCTCTTTTCCGCTGACCCTGTACTCTGCCAAGAATGATGTCCTTCTCCAAGGACTGATCCCTCCTGACAACATTTCCAAAGTGTGTAAGATGCAGTCTCACCATCCTTGCCTCTAAGGAGCATTCTGGCTGCACTTCTTCCAAGACAGATTTGTTCGTTCTTTTGGCAGTCCATGGTATATTCAATATTCTTCCCCAACACCACAATTCAAAGGCGTCAACTCTTCTTCGGTCTTCCTTATTCATTGTCCAGCTCTCACATGCATATGATGTGATTGAAGATACCATGGCTTGGCTCAGGCACACCTTAGTCTTCAGGGTGACATCTTTGATCTTCAACACTTTGAAGAGGTCCTTTGCAGCAGATTTGCCCAATGCAATGTGTCTTTTGATTTCTTGACTGCTGCTTCCATGGCTGTTGATTGTGGATCCAAGTAACATGAAATCCTTGACAACTTCAATCTTTTCTCCATTTATCATGATGTTGCTCATTGGTCCAGTTGTGAGGGTTTTTGTTTTCTTTATGTTGAGGTGTAATCCATACTGAAGGCTGTGGTCTTTGATCTTCATTAGTAAGTGCTTCAAGTCCTCTTCACTTTCAGCAAGCAAGGTTGTGTCATCCGCATAATGCAGATTGTCTTCCTCCAATCTTGATGCCCTGTTCTTCCTCATATAGTCCAGCTTCTCGTATTTTTTTCTCGTATTATTTGTTCAGCATACATATTAAATAGGTATGGTGAAAGAATACAACCCTGACGCACACCTTTCCTGACTTTAAACCAATCAGTATTCCCTTGCTCTGTCAGAACAACTGCCTCTTGATCGATGTAAAGGTTCCTCATAAGCACAATTAAGTGTTCTGGAATCCACATTCTTCACAGTGCTATCCGTAGTTTGTTATGATCCACACAGCCAAATACCTCTGCATAATCAATAAAACACAGGTAAACATCCTTCTGGTACTCTCTGCTTTCAGCCAGGATCCATCTGACATCAGCAATGATATCCCTGGTTCCACATCCTCTTCTGAAACCGGCTTGAATTTCTGCCAGTTCCCTGTCGGTATACTGCTGCAGCCATTTTTGAATGATCTTCAGCAAAATTTTGCTTGCGGGTGATATTAATGATATTGTTAAATAATTTCCACATTCCGTTGCATCACCTTTCTTGGGAATAGGCATAAACAATGGATCTCTTCCAGTCACTTGGCCAGGAAGCTGTCTTCCGTATTTCTTGGCATAGACAAGTGAGCATCTCCAGCGCCGCATCTCTTTGTTGAAACATCTCAATTGATATTCCATCAATTCCTGGAGCCTTGTTTTTTGCCAATGCCTTCAGAGCAGCTTGGACTTCGTCCTTCAGTACCATCAGTTCCTGATCATATGCCACCTCTTGAAATGGTTGAATATCGACTAATTCTTTTTGGTATAATGACTGTGTGTATTCCTTCCATCTTCCTGCGTCGTTTAATATTTTCCCTGTGGAATCCTTCACTATCGCAACTCAAGGCTTGAATTTTTTCTTCAGTTCTTTCAGCTTGAGAAACTCTGAGCATGTTCTTCCCTTCTGGTTTTCCATCTCCAGCTCTTTGCACATGTCATTATAATACTTTATTTTGTCTTCTCGAGAGGCCCTTTGAAATCTTCTGTTCAGTTCTTTTACTTCATGAATTCCTTTTGCTTTAGCTGCTTGACGCTCAAGAGCAAGTTTCAGAGTCTCCTCTGACATCCACCTTGGTCTTTTCTTTCTTTCCTGTCTTTCCAATTACCTCTTGGTTTCTTCATGGATGATGTCCTTGATGTCATTCCACAACTCATCTGATCTTCGGGCACTAGTGTTCAATGTGTCAAATCTATTCTTCAGATGGTCTCTAAATTCAGGCGGGATATACTCAAGGTCATATTTTGGCTCTCGTGGACTTGCTCTGATTTTCTTCAGTTTCAGCTTGAACTTGCATATGAGCAATTGATGGTCTGTTCCACGGTCGGCCCCTGGCCTTGCTCTGACTGATGATATTGAGCTTTTCCATCATCTCTTCCACGGTCGGCCCCTGGCCTTGCTCTGACTGATGATATTGAGCTTTTCCATCGTCTCTTTCCACAGATGTAGTCAATTTGATTTCTGCGTGTTCCATCTGGTGAGTTCCATGTGTGTAAAAAAAAAAAAAAATAGTCACCGTTTATGTTGGTGAAAGAAGGTATTTGCAATGAAGAAGCCATTGGTCTTGCAAAATTCTATCATTCGATCTCTGGCATTGTTTCTATCACCAAGGCCATATTTTCCAACTACTGATCCTTCTTCTTTGTTTCCAACTTTCACTTTCCAATCACCAGTAACTATCAATGCATCTTGATTGCATGTTTGATCAACTTCAGACTGCAGCAGCTGATAAAAATCTTCTATTTCTTCATCTTTGGCCCTAGTGGTTGGTGTGTAAATTTGAATAATAGTCGTATTAACTGGTCTTCCTTGTAGATGTATGGATATTATCCTATCACTGACAGCATTGTACTTCAGGATAGATCTTGAAACATTCTTTTTGATGATGAATGCAACACCATTCCTCTCTGAGTTGTCATTGCCAGCATAGTAGACTATATGATTGTCCAATTCAAAATGGCCAATACCAGTTGCATGTCAGCTCACTAATGCCTAGGATATCGATGTTTATGGGTTCCATGTCATTTTTGACGATTTCCTATTTTCCTAGATTCATACTTCGTATATTCCAGGTTCCGATTATTAATGGATGTTTGCAGCTGTTTTAGGAGCATATATTTATTCACCAGGAGGGCTTTGGATGACAAGAAGCATGGCAGGCCCTTTGGTGAAACCTAGGAATGGGGAGAGGGCTTGAATCCACAAACCCCTGGCCCAGAGCCCAGAGGATTTTTGGAATTCTGGGATTGCAATGGACTAAACAGGTTATGAGTCCTGCAACTGGGGGTGGAACTTTGGAAATAAGCACTGCCATTCCAAAAGTACTGATGTTGTAAGCAGTAACAGGTCAAAAAGCTCGCTCATAATTATGCAGCAAATGCCTCACATTAAATAAGATTAAACTAAACCATATGGAACATGTGAAAATGTTGATTTGCAGTACTCAAATCCATTGTCATACAGCATTTTTCTTTGCCACTAGGTGGCAGATATTCATGGATTATTATGATTACTGAGGTGATTGATGTTTACCATGGGAGGAGGATTCTGGTTCAGACTGGTAAGTCAGGCCTCATCCTGACTGGGTATATATGAATCTAGAAGATTCCTCAGGGGGGGATGCCTCTGCTGTCACCACAAACCTACCCTTTCTCTCACCAGGATCTTTGTCTCCAACAGATGGGACATCTGCACTTTTCATCCAGGTTCCCTGAATTGGCTTCATTCTAAGCCAGACCGTCCCCAAGTCCCCAGGCCCCTGGGAAAAGAATCACCCTCCTCTTCTATGCTAGAGAGAATGTGCCCTGTATCAGCTCTATTTTGGTCCAAAATTCTACAAAATATCCCACTGAATCCCTTTCCTCCTTTACCTGTCCCCTGCCCTTTACCTGGCTGCCTGACCCTCTCTATTCTTGGTATGGGCCTCTTCTGGGGCCCAGAGAAGCCCTCCCTTCTACAACAGATCCTGACATTAGCATCGGGCAACATTTCCTAAAGAGGGTCCCAAGGATCACCTATCCCATGAGATGCTGCAAGCTCAGATATATTTGGGAAACCACTCACACAGCTGCATTTCTGTCTTTAGCACATTAAAGGTCTGTAGAAAATTCTACTGTTCAACTTGGTAGAATCCAACTTTCAAGAAACTTCTATGACCGTGGAAAGTCTCCATTTGTGCAACATTTATCAACATCCCATAGATGGTGTAGGGTGTAGGCAAATACAGCCATTTGGCACAGGTGTGCAGAAAACGGAGTCAATCACAGAGGTTGTGGCTACCGTACATACACTGGCTCTTTCTTTTGTAAATATCACAGGCTCATTTCCCTGCTTCCCTTTAACTAGTCCTGCTTTTGCCCTGGTAATTAATGTTAAACAAATACACGTGCTTTCTGGTGGCCCCTGAGTTCAGGCGTGACCATGCAATTTCTACTGAGACACTGAAAGTTGCTTTAAGCAGTGCCAAATGATTATGAAGCACATCTTAACTGTGGATTCCCCAAATGAGGGATTAAATTAATTAACCGAAAGAATGAATGAGAGAGAGAGAAACCAAATGAGCTAGGATCTGGGACATCATTCTAACTTATTTCCACGTGTAGGTAAAAATCACCTGATATTTTTCCCTTATATCTATGTATGTGCAAAGACTCTCCCAGTCTTGCTCTAGAAATCTCTCTCAGCTGCAGGTGTCTGGTTCTCACCAAAGTGCTCCCTCTTTTTATGCTTTTTCATTTTCCTGCTTACATCCGGGAGAAAGCCTCATAAGGCCCCAAGGCCGCTGAATGTGAATGTGCCTTTCGCATGTCCTGAGCACTTCTGTGTCAATAGGGAGGCTGTACCACAGCTCAGGAAAAGTTTCTGATATAGCAGGTGCTCAGGGAACAAGTCCCAAATCCTAGAACCAGTGGCTTTTCTTTTAAGACTGTCTGTCTTCATCCTTTTACAGGTGAGGAAACTGAGGTCTAACCCATCCAGTTGCCATCGAGCCAATTCCAACTCATGGTGACCCTATGGGTGTCAGCGTAGAGCTGTGCTTCATAAGGTTTTTAATGGCTGGTTTTTAGGAAGTAGATTACCAGGTCTTTCTTCCAAGATTCCCCTGGGTAGACTCAAACTGCCAACTTTTAGGTTAGCAGCTGAATGCGTTAACTGTTTGCCCACCCAAGGAATCTGTAGGTTTCAATTAGTAGTGGAAAATTGGCCTAAATTCAGCTCATTGGGAAGTCTCACTGGGCTTTGCAACCAGGGGCAACTGTCCCTCTGACTCCTGACCTGCTCTCTTGGGGACTGAAGGCTTTTTGTAGAGGATTTAACTCTCTGTTCACATTTAATCCTCCCTGTGCCCTCAGCGCCACCTGGAGCTCTTAGAACTGAGTTCCAAAGTCTTAGAGAACTGAATTCAAGGCAGATTATTTCCCGAGGTGTGTGACTTCTCTAGGCTTTCTTAGTAATTGTGGAAAAAAATCTAACATGTCCTTTCCACTTATCAGAAGCAGACAGTGTAGTGTTTACAGCCAGGAAAATTGGCAGCACTTCCTTGGGCCCATTTCCTGGAATGCAAGCATGAAACCAAGGAATGACTGAGTCGCTTGGGTCTCCAAGCTGCTTCTAGATATCCCTCCAGATAGCACTCTGGCCCGCCACCTCCTTCGCTTGTCCCTTTAGACATGGACCAGACATTTGTCATTTGTGCTGGGCTCACCTAGGTTCTTAGATGTCCGGATGAGAGCATAAGTGTTTCAAAGGCTGGGTCTGCCCCACAGTAAAGCATCTGGTGACAAAACCTCAGCATCTTACTCTCCTTGCCTCCCAAAGCACCAAAAACATTCCTTCACTGAGTTTTCTTTGCACAGAAATTCCACCACTATACACACACACATCCCTGGAAGTTCCAATCCTCTCCTGACTACTTCAGAGAGTTCTCCAGTCTCTCCCTGCTGGCACCACCACCCTCTCCAGTCACCCTGAGCCTGGGGTGAGCTAAAGGCCAAACAAAAAAAAGGGAAACAAAAGCAAACACAAGAATTCCCCTGACCCCCCAATAAACACACACACAAAAGAGCAGGCTTGTGGGAAGAGGAAGCTTCCCCAGCATCTGCCCTGCCGGAGGTGCTCAGAGGCTAGGGGAGCTGGCGGAGGGGGGGTCCCCTCATTGTTCTCCCTTCTCAGGCCTTGTGATGACAATCCCAGCCCTGGGACGGTTGTGGGCCCCCTCCCCCGCAGCCAGTACCCCTCCTCTTTTCCCACCTTGGGTCCCCTGAGAAAGACGCCTTGAAGCAGATGTCGATAGGCCCAGAAGAGGTTCCCACAGGAGGAGGAAGTAAGAGCTCACAAAAGACCGGGCTTTTCCCTGAGGAAGTAGCGGTAGATTTTCAGTGACAGACTACCACAAGGATGAGGGACAGGGGAGGCCAGGGACCCAGGGGACCAGGGCCCAGAGAGAAGCTGACTCTTGGAGGAAAGGAGGGTATTGTGAGCCCTTGTTTACTGCCACTGACTGTGCCAGTGACCTTGCTGCTTGTCAGCATGCTGAATGGCTTCCCTCCCCACCCCCTATACCTTTATGTATTGTTGTGGATGTAGCCCATTCGTAATTTTATTCGGGGTGGTTGTTTTTTGGCCTCCAGCCCCCTCTCCCAACTGGCTCACTTTCAGCATTGTAACCCCCGGATAAAAAGGCAAGACATCCTTCCCCTTTCTCTGGAGCCAGCTTCCTATCCTGGGCTTGTTGGCTCAGGACTCTGTTAACTCTTGAGAACCGCAGTAGGACCATGCGTGCTCTCGTACAACAGGCGTTCAGCCTGCCGGCAAAACTGGCTCCAGAACCAGGCCCATCTTCCTGGTATTTTTCAGGGAGAGAAACTCCTGGTCCAAAGAAGGTTTGGGAAGAAGCAGTTTGGAAGCCCTGATGTAGGCATTGAAATGCGAGATTGCCGGGATGTAGGGAGGAATTGTAGGGGAAAGAGGATGGAATATTAGGGAGTGAGCTGTCCTGAGAAAGGGCTGACATCTCACTAACCACAAACCACTGCTGAGATGAGAGGATGCACATTTTTGAAGGAACACTGGTACACCAGGGTGAGTTCAGAAGGGGGCTACGAGATGATGAGGGACTTAGGAGGTACATAAAAGCAGGGCAGTTAAGTGGACTTTGGAGGTGCCATGGATTGAAATTTGTCCCCCCAAAATATCTGTCAACTTGGCTAGGCCACAATTCCCAGTATTGTGTGATTCTCCACCATTTTCTCATCTGATGTGATTTTCCTATATGTTGTAAATCATATCGATATGATATTAATGAGATGGGATTAGCAGCAGTTAATGAGGCAGGACTCAATCTACAGGATTGGATTTTGTCTTAAGCCAATCTTTTTTGAGATATAAAAGAGAGAATCGAGCAGAGAGACATGGGGACTTCATACCACCAAGAAACAAGAGCTAGGAGAACAGAGTGTTCTTTGGACCCAGGGTCCCTGTGCTGAGAAGCTCTTCCACTGGGGAAGATTGATGACAAGGGCCTTCCCCTAGAGCAGAAAGAGAAAGTCTTCCCCTGGAGGTGGCACACTGAATTTGGACTTCTAGACTGTGAGAGAATAAATTTCTCTTTGTTAAAGCTTTCCACTTGTGTTATTTCTGTTGTAGCAGCATTAGATAACTAAGACAGGAGGTATGGCCTTGAGAAGACCAAGGGGGCCATGATAGGGGTTTCCTGAAATACTGTGGGCTGTCATGGAGCAGAGGGTCATGTTTATTCTGAGTCACTGATAGGGCAGAACTAAGGCCAGGGCGGAAGCTACTGGGAGGCCTATTTTTGGTCAATATAAAGATGTTCCCCAGTGTCAGCAATGGTACGCGCAGTCCCAAGAAAGCAATGAACCCCCATCACTGGAAGCAGAGACTCAGCTTGTGGGGGCCAGAGGGTGCCTGGGCACCATCAAGGCCAGGTGTCGCAGGGCTGGGGAGCTCATCCTGTGGCTAACTCGGGGCCACACAAGGAGTCCACAGCGGAGCCAGGACTAGAACCCAAAGCTCTCCACTCCTGGAGCTGTGGTCTGCCACTTGTGTGCCCAAACAGAGTAGCTGACCATCTGCCAGTGTGCTATGGAAGACATGCCTACAAGGTGGAAGGGGAGTGCAGAGGACCAAAAGTTTCCTTCCAATACTGAAATGCAAGTATTCAAGGGCTCTCAGGTTTCATTCTTATACTCTCCTTATTCTTCCTGTCCTTTTCTCCCTCTTCCTTCCTAATACCCTTGCATATTTTGATCCATTTCTTTCCTAACTTGGTCCTTTCATTCCTTCTCTCCTTGAATCCTTGGCTACAGGCCAGTAAATCCATGGGCTGCCTGAGGCCCCTAGTCAACTTTTTCCCTTCTCTGGAATCATGTACTATTCCTGGAGTTTTCCATTCCCTACCTGCCCTGTCCCACTTCCACATCCCTTGCCACCTGAGTCCACCTGCCTGTTTGCCTGGCCAGACCTACAGCTCACTTCTCCCAAGGAATCTTCTCTAATGAGTCCTAGAGGCACTGAAGAGTTCTTTCCTCTGTTCTCTACCACAACCACAGCAGTGTTTTATTTTTTCCCCACCAATGTCTCATACCCTAGGTGTTTCTGAGCTATTTCTTATATTTAGGTTTCTACTCCATAGTTGGAGTAGAAGCTTTCAGGAGTTAGCACCCCACTTCCACCCCAGTTATTCTGGGGATATGACAGGATAAAAGGTAGATCATGTCCCTGACCTCACAGAGCCCACAGTTCAACAGAATCCTTCATTCTGCCTGCAGCAGCCAGCCCAGTGCTCAGCACATACCTCAACAGCTCCGGTTTCTCATGTATGCCCTGGGTTGTCCATGGATTAGAGGCATTTGGCATGTTCCTTCTCTAAGATCATTTCCAGGAGCTTTCTGATTCTATGAATATTCAAGTGGCCAAGGAACACAGCAACAAATATAAAGGAAGGACAGTGGGCTCTGGAATTGAAGACTAGACTAAGGGCCACAGTCTGAACCTCCAAAGAGAGCCATGGAGCTTTCACTGGAGAAGCATGCCCCACACCATGGTACTTTCTTCAGTGTACCTACTTGTTGGGGTTTGGGTTGCCTAAGCCCATCCATGGACAACCTTGGCTGTCCATGGGCCTTTGGTCAAATATTATTACATTTGTGACACTGACCAAAAAAAAAAAAAAATTAGGAGCTCAGGTGGCACAGTAGCTAAAGCGCTCTACTGCTAACTGAAAGATCAGTGGTTTGAAACCACCAGAGGCTCTGCAGGAGAAAGATGTGGCAGTCTGCTTCCATAAAGATTTACAGCCTTAAAAACCCTATGGGGTCGCTATGAGTCAGAATTGACTCAATAGCAATGGTTTTGGGGTTTGGGGGAAAAAAATAGCTGAATGGAGGTAAGGTCGACTTTGGGGAGAGGGGTGGTGAACTGAGAGAAGGGACCTAGCTGGAGATGAGTGGGTTGTATGGAGTGGGGACATTTAGGGATTAATGATACCCAGAAAGGCTGCTAATCCTGACCCTCAGATGCCACACAGCAGGGTAAAAAAAGTCTTCATATGAATGCTGAGACTCCTGATGGGGAGCACATACACCCTGACTCCTTTGCCCTAGGTGCATATGTGTGTGTGTGCATGTGTGTATGTCTGTGTGTGTAAATCTGTGTGAGTGTGTCTGTGTGTATATGTGTGTCTATGTGGGTGTTTTTGTACGGATGACTGTGTGTTTTTCTGTGTATGCCTGTCTCTGTGTGTGTCTGTATGTATATGTGTATTTGAGTGTGTGTGTATGTCTGTGTGTGTGTCTGTGTATGACTGTATGTATGTCTGTATTTGAGTGTGTGTGTGTCTGTGTGTACCTGTATGTCTGAATATTTGAGTGTGTGTGCCTGTGGCTGTCTGTCTCTGTGTGTGTGCCTGTGTATACCTATATGTATGTCTATGTATATTTGTGTGTGTGTGTCTGTGCATACCTATATGTGTGTCTGTGTGTATTTGAGTGTGTGTGTGTCTGTGTTAGTGTCTATTTCTCTGTGTGTCTGTGTATGAATGTCTGTGTGTGTGTATTTGTGTGTGTCTGTGTGTTTGTGTACTTTCAAGTGACTGAGGTGCCCCAGATGAAGTGAGGAGAGGACTTGCGCCCAGAAGCGGGGAGGCGGCAATTCAGGCTACATGATTCTTTTCCAAAGTGAGTGGCCCCAGCAAGAGCAAGTGCAGCAGCTGTTTCTTCCAAGCCCATCCCTTCTTTAAAGGTTCCCTTTAGGCTTATTTTTGGTCTATTTTGCTTTACAATGATTAGTACTATCAAGATCTGAGAGAGTGGGAGTCTCTCTCAGGAGTGATGTGAATCAGCCTTACACTCAGCACGCTGCTTTCACAGGCACACCTGAGTTACTTCATTTGATTCTCATAGTCGCATCAAAAGCAGAGCACATAGTATTGTCCCCATTTTGCAGCTTGGTGCAGGGGAAAAAATGCTGGTCCTGGGGCCTTGGAGCCAGATGGACAAAGATCAGGATCTTGGTTTAACCACTTAACAATTGTGTTACTTAGGGCAAAGTTAACCTCTCTGAAGCTCAATTTCCTTAGATGTAAAATGGGGCTATTAATACATTGAAGGACTTTAGTGATGGTTGATGAGAAAAAGTAGGTAAAAGAGGCAACGCAGTCCTCAGTAGGTACGTAAGCCCTTCTCCTCCTCTTCCCCTCCTTCAAAGAGGGCACGTGACTGGCCACTGTCACAGAGAGCAAAGCTGGGACTCCTACTTAAGAGCATGCTGTCTCTGCTGTACCCTGCCTGTCTATAAGAAACCTCTTTGCTAAGCTGTCCCACACTGAGGCTGGCTGTAATCAGGCCCACTGGAGGTCTAGGGCTAAGAAAAGACAAAGCCAGAATAAACAGCTTAGTTTCTATTTCACTTTTCATTTTTGGTGACTCCAAGACTAGAAAATGCCAGATTAGAATTAAGAAGGCAGAGACAGGATAACCTGGACCCGTCTCATAAGGATGCTACAACCACATGAAGCCACAGCTTCCCATGGTCTGCTACCCTCCCCCTTTTTCCAGCCCTATGTGCCTGCCCTCCCCTCATGCGTTCACTCAATATTTACTGAGCTTCTACCATGGATAAACAGCAAGGCCCTGGACATTGAGTGGAGAACAAGACCATCACTGTCACTGCCTTCCCAGCATTTACAGCCCATGTGGCCCCTCCCCTTAACTACAAGTGACTGAGTAAGTGAGAAGAAAAAGAGACAGAGAAAAGCAAGAAATACCAAGTTACCATAAGCTGTCCTTGTAAGTTCCCTGCTGACTACCTAGGTTGACGGAGCTGGTTGGTGAACCCAACAGCACTTGGGGACCTCTGCATCTTTCCCAAGGTACTTCTCCAATCATGGACTTAGAATGCAACTGAGTAAAGATCTATACCCAGCTCCCACCCAAGGTAGGCACCGTCTCTCCTTACATGAGAAAATAGGAGAGAATAACTTATTGATTATGAGTCCCAAAAGATCACTGAGGCCCAGAAGAGAAGGCTATGATTTTCCCTTGGCAAGCTCGTTTTTCCACATTTGGGACATGGGCACAATTAAAAACAAACAAACAAGTGGATATCTGCTCTGGTTAGGGTGGCTTTGTTGAATACAGAATTTTGCATAGGGGTTTTATGAACTGCCTTGCTTACAAGCTGATTTCAGGAACAATCATGACCATTATCAGCAATAAAGAGTCGTGGCTTGGTGGAGAACCTGAGGTTGTCAGATTTCCCTTTCAAGGGACAGAAATTCCAGCAGCTCTTAGCGTCAGCTCTGGAACTGACCTCCTGCCAAAGTGGGGGCCTTCAATCTGTTGGTGGTCACCAACACCAGGTATTTCTTCACTGAGGATCTGACTGGGAGATGAAGCTAGAGCCTGAGCTTATGGCCACTCTCACCCTCTGACAACCTCCAACCATCACTGGATCCTGGTCAAGGATCTCTGCCAGAACCTTTGACTCCTGGGGCTCTTGTTGACTACTATGTGGCAGTGAACAAGTGCATCTTCAGGACTGGGATTATACTCTCTACACAGAGTCTCCTTTCCACAGGCCATGTCTGAGAGGAAGATTTGACTCCTCAGGGTATGGTATTTGTGTTTACAGCATTTGGAACTAAAAGAAACTCTAGACATCTGATCTACTACCTCATTTGACAACTGAGGAGAAAGGAAACTGAACAATTTGCTTAAATACCTCACCCCAAACCAACAAGCTAGTGTGTTGGAAAGCCAGGATTAGACTCTAGAACTAGAGCTAATGGGAGCTCCCTTTCCAACTACTGGGAACCCACAGAATGGTAAGAGACACCAAACCCAAAAAAGGATTGGGAAACAGACTTAACAGTTATTTTTCACCCTAGCAGTTGGGAGAAAACTATCCTCTATAGTGTTTTTTGTGGGAGGAAAAAATAAGAACCTGCAATTGAGCAGGGAATACAATTTTAAAAATAAGCCTTGGAGCCAGTATGTTTTAATGCCAACTCCGTTGGAATCCTCAGCCCATAACTCAGAAGCACAATGGCTTTTCTTGTTATGAATGAGTGTGAAGTGCCAGCAAAGGAAATAGGAAGCCCCCAATGTAGTATGAATGGACCTGTGAAAAGGGATAATAAAAGTTGTCCTGGATTTCCGTTACCACCAGGTGTTTCCCCGGGACTTCTATTCATTCAGGCTTAGGGATTGCCAGTGCTGCCAAATCTTCCCCCACTCCCTGACCTCCCACCCCTTCTCTGTTGCCTGGTTTCACCACATCCACTAAGAGGCTACTTTGGACCTGGAGCTTTGAGGACTCTGTGATGGGGATTTTCTGATCCCTGTGACCCAAATTCTGTGAAGTTTGTACCAGAGTAAAGGAGAAAGAGGAGGGGTCATCACATTCCAGCTCCCCCCAGAACATCTGCCTCTCCCCTCAGCTTCCACAGGAGAAGCTCACAAGAAGGAACCAGGTGCATATCAAGACAGGTAGTCATGAGCAATGGCTGAGAAAGACAGAGTGAGGGACTTGGACCAGGAGCCAGGGGGTCTCTAGCTCAGGTGTGCCTAAAGTAGTGAGGATTAGGGCTAGAAGCTGAAAAGGCCTACTCATCTGTAAGGGCTGAGAGAAATCAAAACAAGCTACTGAAGAGAGGCTGGCCTTTCTTGGTGATTCTGGGGAATGAAAATTTGTCACTTTGGATGGTTTAAGTGTGGTGTGTCCTGACACACAAGACAGCTGCAAGAGTCAATTCCCCCTCAGCCCTAAAGGTCTGTAGCTACCAGATTTATGCAATCAACATGATGATTACTACATCGTTATCCCAGGAGAATGCCTCAGGAGTGACGTCTGCACTCCTGGGGAAAACAGATCTTCCCCAAGCATGAGGGTGTGACTTTTGTTGAAAGAATAGCCATCTATATATTCAAACAGCACTTCGTGGTTTATTTAGAAGCCCTTTCACATATAGAATTTCACTAGTTCCTTACAAGAACCCTAGAGGTTGGCATAGCAAAAGTTATCTTGCTTTTTAGATGAGGAAACACTGAAACTCAGAAAGGTTACATGTCTGGCCCAAACTAACATTTACTGTACAACTTCTTTATACCAGGTTCTGCATTAACTGCATTCATGTTAATTTCCACAATAACCTTAACAGATGGGAATTTTAATATCTAATTTTCAGAAGCTGAGGCTCAGAAATGTTAGGTGTTTTGCCCAAGGTGACTCAGCTAATAAGTGATAGAATCATGATTCGCATTGCTGTCTAAGTGAGCAGAGACAAGACCAGTGTGCTGGGCAGGGCGAGCAACACTAGTCACTGCTATAGTCACAAATGTCTTATAAAAATATATATTTCTCACTCACAACATGGTTGAACCAGGTGCTCAATGGGATCCTGCCCCCATCATCATTTGGCACCTCTATTCTCTGCATTCCACTGGCTGATAATCAATAGCTCTAGAGAGCAGAGGCAATCACAAGGGGCATTGAATGCCCGAGCCTAGAAGTGATATTCCCACTTCCACCATATTCTACTGGCCCAAACCCAGCCATGTGGTCCTAACCTAAGTGCAAGGGAGGCTGGAGAATGCAGTCTTCCTGAGGTCCAGAAACGGAAAATGGGATTAGGGAACATCTAGCAGTCTCTGCCATAGCCATCTAGACCCTAGGTCTCCAGACATCATGCCTGGGACTCTGTCCATGTCACCAGACTATCACTCCCATTGTAGCTCTTCGGCTCTCAGAAAGGCCTGCTGGTTCACACATAAAATAAAAGGAAGAAATCCTCAGTCTGAGGGACATCTGGGTCTAAACCCACTTGACTAATCTAGACCTATGCATCTGAAAATAAGCATGAGGATCAGAGTGAAACAGGGCTCTACTGCTCTAAAAAGTGGTCACATTTCCTTTCCCAACCAAAAGCACACCTTTCAGGCCCCTTTGCCAAACTTAGCTATTGATTCTGAGGTCTGATGCTCTGGAAACACTTCATGTCCAATGCTGAATTTATCACCTCCATTCCCATTCCATCCTCCATCAAAGAGCACCAAAGTCTTGACTGATGACATCATGTTACAGCCATCACTCAAGTTGTATGCTCCTTGACTTCTCTGTGTTCCTTATTCTGTCCCCCCTAACAGCTGCTCTAGCTGATTCTATGAAACCAGGAGGCATGGGAATCTCATTGCTGGTATGGCCTTGAAATGCTTCTGATTAAAGGACTTGGGCACACAGACTGCTAATAATAAACAGAGTAACACAACAGGACACAATCCTTGACCTCATAAACATACAAAATAAAGACAGTTGTAAAGCAAGCTGGTTCTCTTTTCACACTTGGCTGTCTAGATTGACCAAATGATTAGCAAGACCCAAAGCTCAAATGAGGGCAGGAAGAAAGGAATCAGCTCTCTGAAAACACTGTGGTTAAGTCTTCATCACACTTCTCTCTTTGATTCCTGGTTGTGAGCAGACTGCTCTTATGATTTTCTTTTGGGCATGTTGTCTGTGACCTAGAAAATCCAACCTTTCTCTCTGAGTCCTCTCTGAAGTCTGCATCGGTGCAGACTGGTTTTCCAGATGTGCTTCTCATAACAGAAGTTAAGGAATGGCAATGACTGCAGAAGATGTTTAGAGTGAAGAAGGAGAATGGTATGGAACAGATTCTTTCTCGTAGCCCTCAGAAGGAATTAATACAGCTGATACTCTGATTTGAACCTAATAGCTTCCAGAACTGAGACAATAAATTTCTGTTTTTATAAGCCTTCCAATTTGTGACATTTTGTTACAGCAGCCCTGAGAATGAATACAAGGAAAGTATTACCTAGAATCTTTCCACTGTTGCAGCATCATGATGGTAGGTGGAAGAATCTCCACCTCTGAACCCTAAATCCTGCGCCTTCTATCCCTAGCCTGTATTGGTTCTCTCTTCAGGAGCGGTCAATGAGTCAAGCAATAACCATTTACTAAGAACCTACTGGGAGCAGCGCAGCCCTCATGTTTAAGTTGTTTGGAGTGCAAGTTCTCACTACAGAAAGTCCAGGTACCTGATTAGTATCTTTATTAATAGCCTAGAGCTTTTGGTAATTAGTACTTAGAATTATGCATAACAACATCCAAGATAATGTGTATCTTCAGTTCCCTTCAGCAATGATGATGATGATGATAACGGTAATGATGATGATACCTAGATAGATAAACAGCTTGAGTTAATACATGGTTATGTACTTTTTTTCATAGCATACATTTTATTTTTGTTTTAAGACCTAAGTGATATAAGAAGGGTACATATAATTGTACAGATAAGAAAACCGAGGCTCATGGAAGGGTTTTCAGAGATCTCATAACTAGAAAGTGGTCGAGACAATCTTTTCCTTTCTCAGCCATGGAAGTCAGGTCTGCAGGCTCATAGATCCAAAGCAGACTGAATATTGTTGTGCACACTGGGGAAGTTGGCTGGGCTCTGAAACACCACCAGCACTGGATGGCCTTTAGCTTCTCTTACAACAAATATGAGAAACCTGCTTCTCCAATCCTCAGAAAAACAAGTCGGTATAAGATCTCTGCTGGACCCTGAAGGATGGGGCTCATGCCCTCCCTTCTCTGTCCTTCAGTCTGCACACATGTGCAGGGCTTGAGACTGCCATGCACAAGTAGAAAAGAGGTGGGATAGGAAAACACTAAGCTGAGTACTGTCACACTGAGTCAAATCACAACTAAGCCACTCACTAGCTGTGTGATCTCAGGTGAGTACCATCACCCCTGGCTCTCAGTTTCCTTATCTGCAAAGTGAAGGAATTAAATTAGATACTCTTTTATATTTCTTCTAGTTCTGTTATTGAGTGATTCCAATTAGGTACAGCCCCTGCTGGCTTAGGTCTTTTGGAGTCCACTTGCTCTCTGCAGAAGCACACCCAGTGGAGGCTGTTATGATGCCATTCCCTTTCCTAGAAGAAAAGAAAACTTGGGAGCAGGTACTGCCTCCAAGCCAAAATGGGTTTTCCTGTCTCCTCTAGCTGTCCAAAGCCCAGCCACCCTTTGGGTCAAGACCTTGCTGTGAAATGGCAAATTCCAGCAGCTGTGGCCTGGCTCTTCCCCTCCCACCTATATCCCTGCTGGCCCGTGCTCCAGCATAGGGGAACACCTCTGTGCTTCCCAGCTTTCCCTCCTACCTCCAGGGCACTATCCTCCCCCACCCTTTCTACTGCCAAACCACATCACTTTGCAGTTTTGCAATTTTCAAACTAGCTCAGACTCTCACTTTCCAGAAAGCCTCCCCAAGCACAAAGCAGGACAATTGCTCCCTCTGCTCCTCCTGTGCTCCTTTTGGCCCAGAATTCACCATATTTGATGCATGGCTGTGTTGACTGCAGATTTTTTTCTGGTCCTCATGCTTTTTTGGAAGAGTGTAGGATGGGGGGGCTGGGAAAACTGGCCAAATTGAGATCACTATGCAATTTTGAACCTGACTCGAGTTGTGGTTGCTGCTAGAGCTGTGAGGTGGGTGAACCAGTGACAAAAAAACCATCCGCAGGGCTGAAAATTATGTTGGTGCGGTAGTCTAATCCTCTTAGAAGAAGGAACAGCCCTGGTGGAAGGAGGACAAGAACAGTTAGACAGCTACTTTTGTGCCTTTGGGGCTGAAGGTGGGGAAAAGGGTAGAGACAGCCAGGAAAAACCACAGGAATGGAAATTTTCATGCCCAGGGTAGAGGATGAGGCAAATAACTCATTAAATATGTACAATTCTGTCCTGGCTGCTGCTAGGTAGGGGTAAGAGGACAGAATCAGTAGGGATAGGCCCACACTATCCCCTCCATCTCTCTTTCTCCTTTCCTTTCCCCACTTCTCTCCACCCTGTTTATGTTTTCCATAATAGTTGTCACTACCTGAGTTTCTTATTTACTCACTGCTTTATTTTCTGGTTCTTCTCACTAGAAAGAAAGCTCATGAAAGCAAGCACTTGTTTGTCTTATCCACCTCTATATTCCCAGAACATAGAGGGAGGCCAGTTGGTGGATGAAGAATTTGACCCTCATTATCATTGTCCCCAATTTATAGTGAAAGAAAATGGAGGCTCGCAGAGGTGAAGTTACTGCCCATGATGCACAGCTCGTAGCAGAGGAAAGATGCTGCCCTTATACATCATAGTGACTTGCCTCATTATCCCTAAAAACAGTGACAAACCCACATCAGATGCCTTCTCCTCCTGGAAGCTTCCTCAGCTCTTCTGAGCCCAAAAAAGCCCAAGGAGGTTGCACTACCTTGTGACTTTGTATAAACCACTGATGCCCTGCATTTTAGTTATGCATGTGCCATGTCGTTTTCCTCTCTACTTTGTAGTTCAGTTCAATAGTATTTGTTGAGGTCAGCACACATGTATGGAATGCCGAAAAGATTTCATTGAACTGAGCTCAGCTGTGGTTGATCCACTGATCATCCCTGACAGTCAGCACCTCAGGTCAAGTCTGAGTTCCAACCAACCCTATCCCTTCACAGGTCCCAGTACAGTGCTCAGTAACTGTGTAGGATTGAACCAGATCTTCTGCTGTCTTTATAAATGCCCCATCTACATAAAAACTCATTGCTGTCAAGTTGCTTCCTACCATAGTGACCCTATAGAACAGAGTAGAACCGCCCCATACGGTTTCCAAGGAGCACCTGATGGACTTGAACTGCCAGCCTTTTGGTTAGCAGCCATAACTCTTAACCACTACACCACCAGGGTTTCCTTCTCCTACATAGCTGGACCGTTATTAGGAGTTCCTCAGCTGATCTCACTCTGGGCCTAGTTCCCTTGACAACAAATTGGCACTTTTCTGCAGGCCCAAGACAGCATTAATGCCTGTTCTAAAGGTAAGTGTGTGTGTGTTGGGGGGGGGGGTGGGGGGGTTGGGGGAGCAGTGGAGTTTCAACGGTAGAATTCTCACTTCCCATGTGGGAGAGTCAGGTTCAATTCCTGGCCAATGAACCTCATGCACAGCCACCACCCATCGGCCAGTGGAGGCTTGTATGTTGCTGTGATGCTAAACAGGTTTCAGTGGGGCTTCCAGAAGAGGGACTGGCAGTCTACCTCCAAGGATCGCAACAGCAGCTAACAAAGAGCAACAGAAGGAAAATGGAGAAAAAAGGCTTCCTTTCTCCAGATTATTTATCGTTCCAGGGAGTGGAAGCAGGCAATAGGAAATTGGTTGCTGGGGTTCAGTCAAGGGTCCCAGACTTTTACATTCCAGGTTTGATAGCACAAATTTGGCAAAGGTTCCTGGCTGAGGGCATGCCATTCTTTCTCTACTAGCTTCTCCCCTCCACCTACCCCCCCCCCCACAGAGCCTAGCACACTACACATAGCTGAATCTCAACAAATGGCTGCTATTGTCATCAACAGACAAAACTACAATGTCTTTATCAAGTGGACTGCATGAACACCTGATGTGTGCATGGCTGTCTTCTAGGTGATACAGAGAAGCACCTGCTTCTTGCCCTCCAGTAGGTGGCAAAAGGAGAACTAATAGAGCTTTAGCACCTAGTATTTGTCAGTATGTTAAATATGTCATCCCGCCCGTTCCTCACAAGGAGATTGGATTAGCAGAAAGAACTTTGATTTTGGAGTCTGACAGGACTGGCTTTAAATCTGTATTTTACCACTTAGTAGCTGTGTAACTCTGGATAAATTATTTAATCCCTCTGATTTTCAGTTTCCTCATCTGTAATGTAGTGTTATAAAGAGAGGCTTCGTTAATGAGATGTCATTTGAACTGGGCAGTTAAGAGCTAAAGAAATGGAGAGGAGGAGAGAGTCCATGGTAGAGGAGAGATGAAGATAGAGGGTGGGGGAGAGTGCAAGGAGGGGAAAATAGTCCTGCTGATCAGAGGGGATTGGAGGATCCAGATCAGGGAGGGCCTTGACTACAAGGCTGGGTAAGAACCCCTCTGAGGGAAGAGGAACCCACTGAAGTTTTAGGGGAAGTAGAAAGCAAACTGCACTGAGACTTTCGGCCTATGTTAGAAGTGATCTCATGATATGGCAGGCCACGTGTGTGGTTTCTGGGCAGCCTGAGCTGACTTTCGCACCAGCAATGGGAATCCATTCCTGGCAGAGTGATAAAAGAGCCTAGGCTTGTCTCATGTTCTTTCAAGCCCCTCCACAAGTATGTGTGGCTTGGACGTGAACTTAGCTGACTCAGATTTTTTTTCCTCATTATTCCTACCACATGTCTATGCCAAAGAAAACAGGAAAAAGCAGACAAATTCACTGAAATTTCTGCCCCGAGAGTGTGAAAAGAATGATTATAAGGAGTGAACAAGTGAGTTCTCCTCAGTCAGGACAGAAATCTAAGATTCAGTGTCATCCTGAAATGTGGATACCAAAGGCCCAGAAGGGCAGGAGGAGATTAGGCCAGAAGTCTAAACCAAAAACCAAACTCATTGCCATTGAGTTGATTTTGGCTCATAGTGACCGTATAGGACAGAGTAGAACTGCCCCATAGGGTTTCCAAGGAGTCTGGCGGAGCTAAAAGAGCTAACAGCTTCCTTGGATCAAGACCAAGAAAAGCCTAAGACAGCGGGAGTGGGTGGCATCATGTGTTAGAAAGAGCATCAAGCCTGGAGTGCCACAACTCAGAGTTCAACTCCTGCTTCTGCCACTTATTAGCTGTGGGACATCTGTGTGAGCTTTAACTTGATGCTATTCATGATAACATTACCCTCTCAAGGATGTTGTAAGGACCATATGAGATAGCATGTGTGAGTATACCTAGGTGCCTGTCAAAAGAAACACTAAGTCAACATGGCCAGGTTGGAAAACCCAAGGCCAGACAAAAAAAGAAGTATCTAAAGTACGCAGTCACCAAAAGCAGAGAGGATGGCACAGGTGTGGAGATTCAGACTGGCTCTTAGGCCAGGAACCCTGTAAAAGAAAAAAGAATAAGAGGATGCCAGTCCCAGGACAGAGGCCGCTGGCTCTCGTCTTCCAAGTGGCAGAGATGATTATGATCAAAAAGAAGCCAGAAGCCAGGGTCCAGCAAACAACCTGCTTCCAGGGGGAGGGTAGCATGGACAGAGGGGCTTCCTTTGCCACTGGCTTCTCAGTTCAGGACCAAAAAAACCAAACCTTTTGCCATCGTGTTGATTCCAACTCACCGCTCAGGACACATCTTTATTATTCTATATAATCGAAGGCAGTTAACTTCTCCACCATGAAGAAATGTGGACTATAGCAGGCCATGCTAAATTCACCTTGGTTGGGAACCTGAATGGTGCAAGCTTTTTTTTTTTTTTTTTTTTTTAACTCATGAATTTCAGATTACTAGATCACAGGTTTCAGTCTGAACCCACGGCAGTTGAGCAACAGTATTTAAAGTAAGTATAAGTTAGCCAGTTGTAATGAATATGTTGTTGTTAGCTGCCATTAACCCCGTGCACAACAGAACAAAGCATTGCCAGGTCCTGTGCCAGCCCCATGATCAGTTGCTGATAGGACCATTGTGATCCATAGGGTTTTCGTTGACTGATTTTCTTACATAGGTAGCAAGGCCTTTCTTCCTAGTCTTTCTTAGCCTGGAAACTCTGCTGAAACCTGTTCAGCAGCATGCAAATCTCCACTTTCAGACAGGTGGTGGCTGTGCATGAGGTGCATTAGCCCGGAATCAAATCCTGGTCTTGTGCCTGGAATAGGCAAACATAATAAACACTACCTCATTCCCTTCTCATCCCTCCTGTCATTGGATGCCACGTGGTGTTTAAACGGGGACTTTCTAGAGTTTAGGTTTGGAGAGATGTTGTGAAACAAGCACTGGACTTGGAGTCAGAGGGCCTGACTGAATTCTGACGACATGATTCACTAAGCACACGGCTTTAGATTTATCCCCACGGGCATTCGTTTTCATCATTTGTGAAATGGGATCATGATACTGTGAACACAAGGAAGCTGTCAAGACTGAATGAGATATGGATGTGAAAGTGCTTTATGTACTGAACCCACCAACTGCTCAAAGGAACAAAGATGTGGCAGTCTGCTTCTGTAAAGATTACAGCCTTGGAAACCCTATGGGGAAGTTCTACTCCGCCACATGGGGCCACCATGAGTCAGCATAGACTTGATGGCTACGAGTTTGGTTTTGGATTGTGGGCAGAGAAGTCAGCGCTGCAGAATGAAGTGTGATAGCAGAGCATTGGTTCCTCGTGGTGTAGGTAAGGCTCGCATTATTGGGCTGGGATCTGCAGGGGGATCAAGAGCTGGACTCCACTTCTTCCTACTTAGAGGCTGAGACTGCTACCTCAAGGGGCCAAGGGAATCTGGCCTTGTGTTATAAGCACTTGAGGAGTCAGGGCGATTTGGAAAATGCTGGATGCAGATATTCCACAAGCAAGGCCTCTCTCTGGGACTGGAAAGTCTCATGGTTCACAGGGCATCTATTATCACTATGGCAGTGGTGGTGGGATAGAAGCAGTGAGGTGTGGTAGGAAGAAATCTAGACTGGGAGTTAGAAGGCTTGGATTGTCACTCCAGCCCTTCTATTAACTTGCTCTGCAGACTTGATCAAGTCCCACTCTCTCTCTCTGAGCCCCAGTTTTTCTTCTAGGCTGATCTCTAAGATCCTTGATAGCTCTGAAAAGTAAATTCATGCCCTTAGAAAACTCAAAATTTATTGCAACCCCTTTGTTCTTAGATCTCAGAATTTAATGCTACAGGCAAACAAAAACTACTGTATTCTTATGCAAATAATTCAAGCCTTGTATGTTTGTTTGCCAACCCTACCCTAAAAAAATTAGCATAACACTCCCATGAAAATACCTCCCTGGGAGAGGGCATAGTTGTCAAACAAATATAGAAAAGAAAAAAAAAGTTTTTTTTTTTTTTTTAGAAGGAGTGCATTATTTGTGTAAAATCGGGTATTTATTACGTGGCTTTTGTCCTCTGTCCCAGTGAATAATTTCAAGAGTTTCCATCATCCCAGCATAGACTTCTCTGTCCCTCCTGACCCTGGAATGTCCTTTCCAGGCCCTGGCAGTACCCCACACCACACTCTGACCGCCCAGGCTTGCCTGACATGCTCTCTCTTCCCAAACAAACTAGTAAATTTAGACCTGGGAGAAAGCCATTATGGCTGCTGGTGTCCTAGATCTCTCTCTGGGTCTTATATTCATTCCATCAGGGGCTCTCCCGACACCATGCCTCCACTCACAGTGGACACCAGCTTTTCGTTTAACCCAGATAGGTAAGTCAAATGATGAGCACATTTTTTCATATAGAGCTTGGCAGATAAGTGAAAGATTTGGTGGTCAGGAAGGTCTTCTATGGCCCTCCAAAAGAGAACGCATGGGTGATAACCCATCCTACCTAGTTAGAGGGTTTGAGTCATCCTCTTGTCAATTCGATGCCCAGAGCAGGTAACATAGGTGGATATGTGTTGAGTAAGAGCTGATGGGGAGCCAGAGTCATCTCAGTGATAAACAGAGTGATTTGGAAGCAGCAAATGGGTCGGCCTCACTCATTACATCAAGTCTTGCAACTAGCAAATGATTGAGCCCAGTGCTCAGATTTATAAAATAAAGATATTTCTGCTACCCCTTCTGTAATCCAAAGGCATAACCATGTGTACAGCCCTAGGAGGAAACAGAAAGCAGAATAATCTGAGCACATTATGAGTATTAGGATGTTCCTTTTCAGGCGAGGAATTGGCTTGGATGCTGAGCTCACCCTCCTAAGCGACAGGGTCTGGAGCTCAACACCAACCTCAGCGCTAACAAAGTTAGAGGATATTTTTCCTGGTACAGTGCCCCAGGTGGGCCTTCAGAAGGTCAGCCAGAGAGCCAGAAACCTGGCTGGTGAAAAACTCTCAGCGAATGGGATTACAAGTAGCACTGGAATCTGTACATGCACACTCCTGGACACAGTGTACAGGGTGGTGTGCACAGGCCCAGGAGCAAGCTGAATGGGGATTGTTAACCAGGAGATGGTTTGTATTCATCTGAATTGCTTGGGTCTTTGCCAGCCCGTTTTCTCCAAGCAATCCCATTTTGGCTATTGTGCTGATTATAAGGCTGATCACTATCTTGGTTGTTTATCCAGATTGACTTTCTGAATGTCAGGGTTTGAGTGTTTCCATAACAGGAAGCCACTCGCTGTCTTACTGTATTAAGAAACTCCAGTCTATACAATAGAATCCCAACAAAACCCTAAACACTCCATTTCGGGGGGAGCCTCATTGAATCCAGTTCTTATTGTTTCTTTTACAGGCGGAATCCTGTATTTACAGCCAGAAGAGGAGTGAGCATGTGTGCGTGTGTGTGTGTGTGTGTGTGCATACCTGTGGATTTAACAGGATATTAATCCTGGCTTTTCACTTTCCAGGCTCTGCACTTGAACCTCAGCATACATTAGGGTGCCAAGATTCCACTGCCATGAACCTACTAAAGTTGGGAGTAGTGGGGGAGGCAGGACCCTGTTTCTAGAGTTTCCTCCTGGTCCTCCTCAGGTTTCCGTGAAGTCAAAAGCAAGTTGCAGTCTTTGTTTTCATACTGAGGCACAGTCAAACAGCAGAAAAAAAAAACACTCCAGGCAATGTTGAACCCAGGTGCCAGGACTTCTACGGAGGAAATAGAAGATCAAAAGGGAACCATTAACCCCAGTTTCTGTCTGTCGCTATTATTTGTTATCTTCTGGGGTGGTTCCCTTGCCTGTGGGAGTTTTCAAGAACCCCTCTAGGCAACTGACTAAAAAAAATACCAAAGATACCTTTTATCGGGCTCTCCCCTCCCATCCTCAGCTGCTGAGGAGCTTAGAGAAGAAATCAGTTGGAGCACAGTTGGATGAGTCTGAGAGTTCTTTGGAGATCTACCTCCCGCAGAATGGAGGCTTGGCATGTCTGAGGGCAGGTGGTTAGAGCTGGGCTGAGAGTTTCTGGGGGGCAGGAGCCTGGAGGCAACTGTCCAATGTGCCTGCAAACTTGAACTCTAAAGGACACTTATGAGCTTGCAGTCCCTTGAGATGTGATTCTAGATGGAAAACGAACCTGGATCCCTTGGGGTAGGGTCTCTCCATTCATTATTTTTAAACCTTGAAAATATTATGAACTCAAATGGGTTTAGACGTTTTGCTTGATGTAACCAGTTAGGCAGTGAGACCACTTGTCAGATCATCCTTGATGATTAAATGGGTGTGCGTATAACATCCCTTGGCTTTCCTTAATATCATGTATTCTCATGCTAGGAAGGGGTAAACACCATATTCAGATGTTAATGCATGGACTGCAGAGAAGATAAGTCAGTGCCCAGAGTCTCAGAGGCTTCTTGTTAACAGTTGCTGTAGAATCCACTCTGACTCATGGCTTTATGTCTAGCAAACCAAAACATTGGCCAGTTCTATGCCATCTTCATGATCATTGGTAGGCTTCAGTCCATTGTTGTGGCCACTGTGTCAATCCATCTCATTGAGAGTTTTCCTAATTTTCACTCACCCTCTACTTTACCAACCATGCTGTCGCTTTATAGTCATTGGTCTTTCCTGATGATGTGTCCAAAGTAAGCTAGCCGAAGTCTTGCCATCCTCACTTCTAAAGAGTATTCTTGTTGTATCTCAGGGTCTACCTGCCTCTAAAACAGCACCACTGGGGTCTCTTCTCCACTGTGCAGTGAAACTGCAATTGGTCTTCCGGAAAGAGCCCAGAGGAAGCTTGAGGGAAAAAGAAGTGAGATTTGTCAGATCTCAGAAGGGTGGACCTGGAAGGTATTTTAGATATCTAGTCTAATCTGCTCCTTCACTTTACAGGAGAGAATGAGGACCAGAAGGTTAAGCATTATGTCTGGGGTCAAACAGATAGTTATTGGCTGAGCATCAGGGGGAGGCTGGCCTGTTCCCCCAACCTACAGTGAGCAGCAAACATGAGAGTGAGTTTTCGCCCCTCAAAATCCCAGATGGGAAGGGAATGGCAGCTATATGCAACCCAGAAATCCAAGCAACTAGGAGGATGTGGACTCAGGACTTTTGTCTCAAACGACTAACCCTGGGTTATTTCAGACCACCAAGTACATGGTAGCCCCAAAATAATACCAGAAGTAAGATTCAGATTTCCTGGGGAAATAGTCCGAGTTACCTAAAGTACTAAAGTCAATGGTCCTGACCTTCTCTTCAATGAAGTAAAGTTGGAGGTGCTAGGAAGATAGAAGTGTTTAACTCTCTATTCTTAGAATAAGCTCTGAATTCACAAAGTCTTCCATCCTGATTGCAAAGAATTTACCTGATGAAATACACAAGCTAATCCACTGGATCCAAACAGGAAAAGTGTTTTAAAAAATTACCCAATCAAATTTGAATATTATTGTATCTTTGTGCCAGTGGAGCCCTGGTGGTTCAGTGGTTAAAATCTCAGCTGCTAACCAGAAGTTCAGCAGTTCAAATCCATCAGCTGCGCCTTGGAAACCCTACGGGGGCAGTTCCACTCTGTCCTATTGGGTGGATATGAGTCAGAATTGACTCAACAGCAATGGGTTGATCTTTCTGATTTGGTGCCAACAGAGCTCTAAGGGCCATGCAGTCCAACCTCAAACTGACATTTGAATCTAAATATATTGTTGAGACAAAAGCCTCTGTTTTGGTTGGAGGGACTTGGTGTCTTATATGGATCAAGCCATCATTTCTGCCTTGTTTCATTCTCCTAGTCCTTGGGTGGAGTCCCTGGGTAGTGAAATGATTAACGTGCTCAGTTGCTAACCGAAAGGTTGGAGGTTTGAGTCCACGCACAGATGCCTCAGAAGACAGGCCTGGTGATCTAAATAGCCTGGTGATCTACTTCTGAAAAATTAACCATTGTCCA
The DNA here is from genome assembly GCF_030014295.1 of Loxodonta africana. Classification (NCBI taxonomy): domain Eukaryota; kingdom Metazoa; phylum Chordata; class Mammalia; order Proboscidea; family Elephantidae; genus Loxodonta; species Loxodonta africana. Next base: position 41,523,661 of record NC_087360.1, on the reverse strand, counting down.
TCCTACGGAGCACAGTTCTACTCTGACACACACAGCGCTGCCATGAGTCAAAGTCCGCTGGACAGGCAACTGTTTTTTTGTTTTTATACTCTCCTTTCGACGGCACTGGGTGTTGGGTTGGGAATTCCTTGCAGAAAGTCCCCATAGGAAAGCTGTCATGTGAACTGGTTGGCAGTAGAGGGCACTGTTTACCTAAAATCCAAGCATGAACACAGGCCAAGAGAACGAATTCTGATGCCCTGAGAGTAGTCCTCTAACTGGTCCTCCTCTCTTCTTAAATTCATGTCCAAACCAGCTGAATAGATGAGAAGGTTGTAAGTTCACAACGAGCTCTACTGCCTTACTCAGGAACTCAGTCCCGTTGTAGCAATCCCCACCTCTACCTCCACCCCCACCCCCCCCCGTCAAGAAATTCTTATACCAACCTGCATCTATTGTGTTATATTTCCTCTCGTTCTGTTCCACTGACTTTGAACCTTGTGTTCATGTTACAGCAGATCAAATTACTTCCCCAAGATACCTTCCCTCTATTATTCTTGTTTACCTGCCATTTACCATCATGTTAACATCTCTGTACTTAGGCATCTCTGGAGAGGGGGACAGAGTAGGGTTGGGACAGTACAAATTCAGCCTAATTTGAACATTGACAGATTAAATTTGGCATTGCCTGAGAGAGTTCAAGATGAAGCTAAATCTTAGAAAGAGTTGATAAAGTGCATTCGATTACTGGGTTTGCAAGTAAGGAGCCTGGTTTCCATAAAACACATGCAGAAACTCAGAATCACGCTTATAGGACTATGCTTCTCAGAAAAAAATGCCCCCAAAATACATAAAACACTGGAAATAACCAGATATCCACAGTGTAATTCTAGAAATTTAGCCAGACTTTGGTTGTTAATGTTAAGATTAATCACGTAGATGACATTTTCTGAGATATGGGCTTGGTCTATATGCAGAGGGAGGTTTATCTTGAAGCTAATGCGAGTTAAGTCTCAGGGTCCTTGATTGCTAGCTAAATGGTCTTAGCAAAGTATCACATAATCATGTTTTTGTGAAATTTGCAAAAGTGAGATATTTTAAGCATAAACTGGTTAAGACTGTTGTTCTTTTTACTCTGATTTCCACTCCATTATACCATGGAGCAAGCCTGGTGGTGCAATGGTTAAGTGCTCAGCTGCTAACTTAAAGGTCAGAGGTTCAAACCCACCAGCCACTCTTCAGGAGAAATATGTGGCACCCTGCTTCCATAAAGATTACACCCTTTGAAACCTTACGGGCAGTTCTGCTCTGTCCTATAGGGTTGCTGTGAGTTGGAATTGACTCTACAGCAATGGGTTATACCTGCCATGGTGTGTCTCTGGGTGTTGTAAATGGATAAACATATGGCTACTAACCAAAATGTTGGTGGTTTGAACACAAAGGCATGTCGAAAGAAGGTCTGATGATCTGCTTCCAAAGGCCACAGCCACAAAAACCCTCTGGACACATTGGGTTTCGATGAGTTGGAATTGACTCGATGGTAACTGGGTTAGTTTTTGTTTGTTTAATACTTGCCTTACTGTCCAGTGGTGCTGGATAGCAAAGGGCATTTTTGGGGTCCGGCTAAAGGAATGTTTAGTTGAACATTTCTTAACCTGGCTTTAGTGGGGGATATCTATGTACTTCAGTCACTTCTGTATAGAGATGGTTTCCAGGCTAACTGTCCTGGTGTAGAAATATTTTCCAGGCACACCCCTGAGGCCCACTGTGCTGACTCACCATGAGATGCAGGTGGAAGGCCAGAAGTCGTACCTCAGTGGGAACAGGTCTTAGCACTCCCAGCAGTGGAAGTATGTACCAAGTAGAGAAGAAACAAGATTTGAAATACATGGAGCCCGAAACTTGGCTGGATTATTTTTTTGTTTTCGTGATACTGGTGGAATTTTTCAGCTTTAAAAAATATGTTATTTATTGTGATTCAGTTTCTCTTTCCAAACAAATATTCACTTTTGTGCCTAACTGTACATTCACAATCTTGCATTCTTTTTCTTTAAGAGGCCCCCAAAATTTGGAGGCCCCCACAAAACCTGGATCTGCCTTGTTCATAGCATTTCCTTGTAGCTATATATATATTAGAATGATGTCACTGTACCATTCAGATTATAAATATCTTGATGGTGAAAAAGTATCTCCTATTTCCTGTATTCAGTACACAGAGTGAAACTATTCATTGACCAGAGTTAATAGACCTCTGTAATCATACTCCATTTACTATAATTTGTAGGGATAGTGCTATTGACCTGTTGAGTATAAAGAACTTTGTCTTGAGGTTATTTGTCATTTGGAGTTCTCTCGGGCTAAAGTAGAAGGAAACCACAGGACACATCTAATTATCCAGGTCAATAGACAAAACAGAAAACAGCGAAATACATAAGGCAGTGACTTTAGAGTTGAGTTCGTGGTACGCAAGCAGAATAATGACACCCTGCCCTGGCGATCTAGGTCAAGAGGAGTTAGTCCCTCCGCTTGGTCATCCTGTCCTGGAGCTCCCACTGCTATTAATGACAATGAGTAACATTACCTCACAGACTGTCATGTGCTTTTTTGTCTCTTGTGTTTAGGTGCAGTCAAGTCGGTTCTGACACACAGCAATATAATTGAACAAAACACTGCCTGGTCCTGTGCCATCCTTACTATGTTTGAACCCATTGTTTCAGTCACTGTGTCAATACATCTTGTTTGGGGTCTTCCTCCTTTTCCTCCTTTCCGATGACCTTCTACTTTACCAAGCATGATGTTCTTCTCCAGAGGAAGGTTCCAAGCTCACTCCTTCTGAGAGACAAAATTAGTGAATTTTCTATTTTGTTTTCTCTGAGCACCTGCTTGGCTAGAGTAAAAGAAATGTTTTTTTTCAGCAACAAGGATTCATTAAGGTGAATTGTGCTTCACAGAAAAGCTGCAGTTCAGGTTCTCCCCACACTGAAGACGAGTTGAATATGTGCCTTAAATTATCTAGTAATTCTTCCAGTGAAGATCACTGAATGAAAAATCCTGTCATACTTGCTTTTGCCAGCAGAGGGCAACACATACCACCTGTAGGAATACAGACGCTCCCAAGATAGCTTTCTTTCCTAGGTATAACCAGTTTACCCGGCCATCCTGCAGACTTCCCCTTAGGCACCAACATCCCCTGAGGAGGTAACCCCACCTAAGGAGGCAGCAAAGACCCCTGGACCCAGAACTTGTGGCCTGGGCTGCTCTGGTTGTCTCAGACTTGGCGCATTCCCTGCACTCTGGAGAACCACCCCAGCCCGTTGGCCTACTCTGGAGGAGTCTGGTCAGGGTGCCCCTGAGAAACCCTAGGGAATGACAGAGATCTGAACATCCTAAAGACCTCCCTGCAGCATTCTGGGCCCCCCAAAAAAGGTCTTACGTAGGGTTGCCAGATGACTCGGATGATGACTGCCGGACACTCGGACAAATTTTAATTTCGGGTAAGCAAAGAATAGTTTTTTAGTGTAAGTATATCCCAAGTGGAGTTCCTGGGTAGCCCACACAGTTAATGTGCTCGACCGCTAGCCTAAAGGTTGGCGGTTTGAGTCCACCTAGAAGTGCCTTGTAAGACAGGCCTAGTGATCTGCTTCCAAAAAATCAGCCACTGAAAATGCAATGGAACGCAGTTCTAGTCTGACACACACAGGATCAGCTATGAGCCCGAATCGACTTGATGGCAACTGGTACTGGTATATCCCAAGTATCATATGGGGCATACGTATTTTTAAATAATTAACTATGTGCCCTATTTTTATTTGCTAAATCTATACAACTTTTTTTTATATACAACTGGCTCTCCTCGAGACTCCTAGAATATTCTAGACAAGTGCAGACCAGAAATAGGGTTTCATTTCCCCTTTTCCCAGCTCCTTCTCCCCAAAATCTTTGGATAGGAGCTGCTTTATTAGGCCTGCTCTAATCTAAACCCCTCATATCGTAAAGGCCCAGGAACCACGGGTTAGGTGTGCCCTTCGCAACCATAAGTGGGCCACTCCCGCCCAGCAGCCTTAATCCTCTTCCACTTGTCTGATACATGACAGTCTACAAAGTACATTCATTTCCTTGGCCTTATTTGGTCCTTTCAATGAAGCAGACAAGCCTATGCTTAACAGATAAGGGCATCAAGACACAGAGATTCTAACTTATGCAGGACATCTCCCTTCATGGAGAGATTGAGTGAGCCTCCCAATATCTTATCACAGACTAGTAAGCAAGGGACCTGGGCCCAGAGCCCAGTCTCCTGCATCCTCCCCGTAAGCACTAAGAACCAGGATACCTCAAAGAGAGCACAGGCCATGTACCAGTGTACTCCATCACATCAGCAGACTGCCAGGCCTGTGGATTCTGGCAGCCCTGCCACTGACCCAATTGTTCAGGCAGTCCCTTCCAGCAGGACACCTGGGCCCCATCAGGCCTCGGCAGCAGCAGCAACACTTTCCTGTGCAGCCGCTGCAGTGTGTAGGATGCTGATAAGGGGAACAATGCAGCAGAGGAAAAGTGGCAAAGAAGTGGGACAATGAGCCGGCTGCAGGAACTCTCCCAGGCCTGGCCAGATCTACAAGGATTTGCAGGTCCCAGGGACCAGGCCAGAGACTGCTCTCTGGCGGGCATTTGGGAGTTTAGGATCCACTCCCTACAGAAGGAACACTGTAAGGGCAAACACCACTCCTCAGGGGCAGCCTCAGCATAGCTCCAGCCTCCAAGAGACACCCCCTGTTCTAGGAGGTGCAGACAGAGATGTGGTCACTGACATTTCATCAGTGCTGCTGCCATTTTGTTTTTGGCTCCTGGCCCACAGTAGGTATTTAATAAGTGTGTATACACTCTGAGAGGTGTAGACAGAGAATTGTTAACAAAGAAGGTCCCTTCCAGCCTTCCATGGCAGGAGGGCAAGAGTCACACATATGGACCAAGGAGAGCTGATTCCAGGATGGCCACAGCTCTGACCCCTGGAGGCCCAGAGACCTCTAACTTAACGCTTCTCCACCTATCTGAAGCGTAGCAGGAGGGGCTCTTAAATACCACCCAAAACACCCAGGTGGCCTGCCAATGATTCAAGAAGAGCAGCCAATCAGGGCAGCAGGGAGACAAAATATCTTGGGGCTTGGCCAGACATTACAGCAGGTTGTTCCAATGGCTGAGTGCCCTGTAGGTGCAAAGTGGCACCCAAAAGAAGCTGCCTTTGCTCTTGGACAGGAACAGCCACTGAGATTTCATCAGTGCTCAGGCCATTTTGTTCATGGCTTATAGCACAGAGTAGATATTTAATAATTGTGTATGTTGCTGTGTATGTGCAGTTAACTCAGTTCCGGCTCATAGCGACCATATGTACAACAGAACAGAATACTTCCCAGTCCTGTGCCATCCTCATAATCCTTGTTATGCTTGTGCCCATTGTTGCAGCCACGGTCTCGATCCATCTCATCGAGGATCAAGGGTCTTCTTCTTTTTCAATGACCCAAGCATGATATCCTTCTCCAGGGACTGGTCCCTCCTGATAACATGTTCAAAGTATGTGAGATGAAGTCTTACCATCCTTGCCTCTAATGAGCGTTCTGGCTGTACTTCTTCCAAGACAGCTTTGTTCATTCTTCTGGTAGTCCATGGCATATTCAGTATTCTTCGCTGACACCGTAATTCGTAGTTGTCAATTCTTCTTCGGAGGCGATTGAAAACACCATGGTTTGGGTCAAGCACACCTTAGTCCTTAAAGTGACATCTTTGCTTTTGAACACTTTTAAAGAGGTCTTGCATCAGATTTGCCTCATGCAATGTGTTGTTTGATTTCTTGACTGCTACTTCCATGGGTCGACGGCAGTGGATTAGTGGGTTACTTCCGTGGGTGTTCATTGTGGATCGGATTAAAATGAAATCCGTGACAACGTCAGTGTTTTTCCCATTTATCGTGATGTTGCTTATTAGTCCAATTGTGAGGATTTTTGTTTTCTTTGTGTTGGGCTGTAATCCATCCTGAAGGCTGTGATCTTTGATCTTCCTCAGTAAATGCTTCAAGCTCTCTTCACTTTCAGCAAGCAAAGTTGTGTCATCTGTATATCACAGGTTGTTAATGAGCCTTCCTCCAATCCTGATTCTTCTTCATATAGTCATATATATTCTTCTTAATATAGTCTTCATATAGTCCAGCTTCTCGGGTTATTTGATCAGTATACAGATTGAATAAGCGTGGTGAACGGATACAACCCGGACACACATATTTCCTAATTTTAAACCACACAGTATCTCCTTGTTCAGTTCAAATGACTGCCTCTAGGTCTAAGTACAAGTCCCTCATGAGCACAATTAAGTGTTCTGGAATTACCATTCTTCGCAATGTTCTCCATAATTTGTTATGATCCACACAATCCAATGCCTTTGCATAGTCAATAAAACACAGGTAAACATCTTTCTGGTATTCTGTGCTTTCAACCATGATCCATCTGACATCGGCAATGAGATCTCTTGTTCCATGTCCTCTCCTGAATCAGGTCTGAATTTCTGGCAGTTCCCTGTCAATGTACTGCTGTAACCGCTTTTTAATGATCTTCAGCAAAATTTTACTTGTGTGTGATATTAATGATATTGTCCAATAATTTCTGCATTCTGTTGGATCACCTTTCTTTGGAATGGATAAAATATAGATCTCTTCCAGTCAGTTTGGCCAGGTAACTGCCTTCCAAATTTCTTGGCATAGACGAGTGAGCACTTCCAGTGCTGCATCCATTTGTTGAAATATCTCAATTGGTATTCCACCAATCCCTGGAGCCTGATTTTTCACCAATGCCTTCAGTGCAGCTTGGACTTCTTCCTTCAGTACCATTGGCTCTTGATCATATGCTGCCTCCTGAAATGTTTGAATGTCGGCCAATTCTTTTTGGTACAGTGACTCTGTGTATTCCTTCCATCTTCTTTTGATGCTTCCTGCATTGTTTAGTATTTTCCACGTAGAATCCGTCAATATTGCAACCTGAGGCAAGAATTTTTTCTTCAGCTCTTTCAGGTCTTTACACATTTCATCATAACACTTTACTTTGTTCTTCTCAAGCTGCATTTTGAGATATTCTTTAACTACTGTGCATTCAAGAGCAACTTTCAGAGTCTCTTCTGACATCCATTTTGGTCTTTTCTTTCTTTCCTGTCTTTTTAATGTCCTCTTGCTTTCTTCATGTATGGTGTCCTTGATGTCATTCCACAACTTGTCTGCTCTTCTTTGGTCATTAGTGTTCAACACATCAAATCTATTCTTGACATGGTCTCTAAATTCAGGTGGGATACACTCGAGGTTGTACTTTGGCTTTCATGGACTTGTTCTAACTTTCTTCAGTTTTGACTTGAACTTGCATATGAGCAATTAATAGCCTGTTCTGCAATCATCCCCTGGCCTTGTTCTGACTGATGATATTGAGCTTTTCCATTGTCTCTTTCCACAGATGTAGCCGATTTGATTCCTTTGTATTCCATCTAGTGAGGTCCACATGTATAGTCACCATTTATGTTGTTGAAAAAATTTTTTGCAGTGAATGAGTCACTGGTCTTGCAAAATTCTATCATGCATTCTACAGCATTGTTTCTATCACCAAGGCCATATTTTCCAACTACCAATCCTTCTTCTTTGTCTCCAACTTTCAAATTACAATGGCCAGTAATTATCAATGCATCTTGATTGCATGTTTGATCAATTTCAGACTGCAGAAGTTGGTAAAATTTTTCAGTTTCTTCATCTTTGGCTCCAGTGGTTGGTGGATAAATTTGAATAATAGTTGCATTAACTGATCTTTCTTGGAGGCGTATGGATATTATCCTATCACTGATAGTGTTGTACTTCAGGATAGACTTTGAAATGTTCTTTTTGATGATGAATGTGACACCATTCCTCTTCAATTTGTCATTCCTGGCATAGTGGACTATATGAGCGTCTGATTCAAAATGGCCAAAGCCAGTCCATTTCAGCTCACTAATGCCTGGGATACTGTTCTGCTTTATTTTTGACAACTTCTAATTTTCCTTGATTCATACTTTGTACATCCCACGTTTCGATTACTAACGGATTCTTACGGTTGTTTCTTCTCATTTTGAGTCATGCCACATCAGCAGATGAAGGTCCCGAAAGCTTGACTCCATCCACATCATTAAGGTTGACTCTACTTTGAGCAGGCAGCTCTTCCTCAGTCATATTTTGAGTGACTTTCAACCTGAGGGGCTCATCTTTTGGCACTATATCAGACAAAGTTCAGCTGCTATTCATAAGGCTTTCACTGGCCAATTTTTTCAGCAGTTGACTGCCAGATCCTTCTTCTTCATCTTTCTTAGTCTGGGAGCTCCCCTGAAACCTGTCCACCAAAGGTCACCCTGCTAGTATTTGAAACATCAGTGGCAAAGATTCCAGTGTCGCAGCAACACTCAAGCCACCACAGTATGACAAACTGACAGACACATGGTAGAAAAATTGTGTGTAAGATATATAATCAAATCCTCCAGGCTAGAATTTGAGACCATAGGAGAGGTGGCCCAAGAAAATAATGATTGAGCCTTAAGGGACCACCTGCTTCTTTCCTGTACAAAACCCAGACCGTTGGTGATTAGCCTGTGTCTATTTATTAATCTTAAACCCTACCTTCTACTGAAAAAGATTTAAAGCCACCCACCTACATGCAAACAATATAACAGGATAAAATAAATTTAAGATAAGGAAGAAAGTTGAGGGGACAAGGAATAAAGGAAAGAAGATAAAATTAAGCCAGGAGGGAGGGCAGTTCACAAAAGTGCATACCATGAAGCCCAATACACTTGTGTAGGGAGTCACAAATTCAGTCGTCACCATGAGAGAGAAACATACTCCGTCACAAGTGGTTGTCTGAGAGGAGAAAACAAAACAAAACAAAAAACTCCACACTTAGTTCTGATATTAAAGCCAAAGAAAAAATTCTTTCCTAAAATTCTCTTGGAGAGAGCTCAACACCGTCCTTGCTTGAACTCAGTCTGCAGCATCCAGGGCTGTTTCTCAGAGCCTCTCTCCATATAGGCAAAGGCCATACATGAGGGCAAGTTAGGAAAGACCTGTCTATGGAGGCCATTGTGATGTGGCCAGGCATACAGGTCTCTTCTCTTTGGGTTCAATGTGGGGACAGATTTTAGCATATCTAGAAAAGTGGATGTTTTACACAGCCCTCAGGTAATCCTCAGTCAATCCTGTTTCTCTGGTTGATATTTCATTAGGTAATGGTTAAGAGTTCAGCCGGTAACCAAAAAGTCGGCAGTTTGAATCCACCAGCTGCTCCTTGGAAACCCTATGAGGCATTTGTACTCTATCCTATAGGGTTGCTATGAGTCAGAATCAACTCAATGGCAACGGGCTTGATTTTTGGTTTTGGGATGGTAGCATAGTTGGAGGAGTTTCTCCTGGTCAAATACAGGCCTCCGTGCCATGTGGAGTACGGGCTGCCATCGTCTTGTGAAAGATGTCTAAGGAGGCCATCACACCTCCCTCAAACTCAGAGGTGAGAAAATGTCAAGGGCCCTCAGCACAGCCAAATTTAGCCTAGCCTAATGGAAACCCTGGTGGCGTAGTGGTTAAGTGCTATGGCTGCTAACCAAAGGGTTGGCAGTTCGGATCTGCCAGGCACTCCTTGGAAACTATGGGGCAGTTCTACTCTTTCCTATAGGGTCGCTATGAGTCGGAATCGACTCGACGGCACTGGGTTTGGTTTTGGTTTAATGCAAGGTATGGAGTCCCTGGGTGGCACAAGCAGTTAAGTTGTTAGCTGCTAACCAAAAAGTTGGAAGTTCAAGTCCACTCAGAGACACCCAGAAGAAAGGAAGGCCTGACAAACTACTGAAAAAGAAGTCATTGAAAATCCTATGGAGCACAGTTCTCCTCTGACACATATGGGGCACCATAAGTCAGAATAGACTTGATGGCAACTGGTTTGGTTCAATTCAAGGTATGCCTCATTATGAAACAGGTGATCTGGCTTTACCCACCTAAGCTCATTCCACCAACATCTCCCCTCACCAACACCTCCATCATATTTGTAGGAAGAAGCTATTTAACCTACTAGGCCTTAGATGCATCATCTATAAAGGGCAATAATAGTAGTTTTGCTAGCAGGAACTGGGAGAAAGATGACCTCTAGAGGACCCCTCCAACTCCAGGGCATATGATTTCCAGGATGTCAAGGAACCAATTGACTGGATTGGCCAGAGGGGCTTTAAAACAAACCTTAGGGGCAAATCAACTATCCCAAATGCTGAGCTGTATGAAGGAGTCTAGCACATTCTCCAGGTTGGGACCAGGATACTTTTGCATTTGCTCCCTGGTCTAACTGCACCGGCTGCCACTCCTTTGGTTATCCTGAGACAGAGGGCTGTGTGCCACACTGGGTCAGTTCCCGGCAGTTCCCTCCCCCACCCAATCAGGGGCAAAACACTGGAGCTCCCTATTATGGACTGTTTTGTCAGCATTTGGCATGTAATCAACAAAGGTGACACCAATTACTTGTGTCACAGCTTCCAAGGAAGACGGAGATGTATGAAATCCAGCTTGGGGGCCATCCGTCAATGTCTGAGAGGGGGCTGAGGGTCTGTCACCATGACACGAAATTGAGGGAAACAAGAGTCTCTCAGGACAGATGGCTAGGAAAGTGCATTCTATCATCAGAATTAATGCCTCAGCAGGGAACGTAGGCCAGTGTGAGGGAAGGGGCCTTTCACAGTAGGCATCCAGGCCAACTTGCCACCTCCTTCCCTCCACATGCCTAGTGCTCTGATCAAGCTGACCTTCTAGGTTCCCTCAACCTCTGTGCTGCTGACTTTCTGGTCCCATCTCCCTGGAGCCTCCCCTACCCCAACTGCCAATTCCTCCTGTCAAAACCCTGCTTTTCTTCAGGGTGCAGACTTTTTCTAATTTATTCCCCTTCAGTTTGAATGTGTTGCCCCCCCACCCTTCCTGCCCTGTTGAACCAGAGGAACTTTTAAGGCAAATAATGTTCAACTTTCACTATAATAACCAATTATTAATTCTTTACTATTTCTTACAACCTTTAGGCAGGTATTGGGCAAATTTTGATAAATGAGTAAGCTAAGGCTTAGAGAAGTTGCTAACTTGCCCCAAATCATGTTGGTAAATGGAATGTGGCAGGTAGGCCCAAGCAGGGTGAAGGAGAGACTGCAAGTTGTAGGTACAAAGGAATGTGTGACCAAGGGGCAAGCACCTGGAAATCTACCAGCTGAGCCTTCAAGATTTACTGAGGTGCTGCTGTGGTCCCTCTACTAGATATAGGTCTTCCTGCAGGAACAGGGTGCCATGGGTGATTTGGTCCTGGGAGTCCTACTAGCCTCAGAAAGATGCTGGAGTTCCAGGAGTACCTGTCAGGGAAGAGAGGCTAAAGCTTGTTTGATGATCCCTGGAGACCAGTCTCCTTACTGACTGTCCAGGACTCTGCTTCATGTCACCCCTTCAGAGTCAACTTGAGATGCAACCCACCAAAACAAAAAAAAACCAAACCCGTTGCCATTGAGTCGATCTGGGGAATTTGAATCTGTCTTATAAAATGTGATTCCCAATTGAAAGCCAGCTCACAGTGTTTGCACCAAACCACAAGGAAAAATAGAGATTTACTGTCCAGAAGGCATCCATCTTCCCGGGCTTTCAGAGCAACCTGCTCTCGGCTGTCTCAATACATGGTTCTCTGTCATCTCTCTACAAAAGGCCCTTTACAGAGAGGGTTTCTCCAATTTGCATGTTTACCCTTCCATGTCAGTTTCCTCATCCATCAAATAGGCATAATAGGCCTTGGCTTACTTCTTCACTAGATTGTTCTGAGGTCCAAAGGAAACCATGGCTGTGCTTTATGAAATGTAAAGAGCCACACACTTGTGAGGCCTGATCTAGGGGAGTCCTATTATCTACTTTGCAAATGGGGAGGATGGCAACAGAACCCCAAGTCCTAGAAAGGAATGCCAAGGTCAAGGAAGACAAACGCTGATGGATTCCAGCTTCGTGGCTCTAAACCAGGACTGCCTGAGAGGTTCTACAGAACCACTAGCACTTAGCTTCTGGCTCAGTTCAAGTCAGTAGGATAGGAGATTTGGGAAGGTGACTGAACCAGTATTTCAGAAGGAAAGGACTTTGACGATCACTCTGTTGTAGATGAGGAAATAGACCCAGAGGAGTGAAGGAGCTTGCCTATGGTCACCCAGCTTATTACAAAAGGGCTGAGGCTAGAACTGACCTCCTCAAGCTGCCAGATGAGTTTCTTTACAGCTGTGGTCCCTTAAGGAGTCTTCCTAGAAGGTTACGCTTGGGTAGTATAGAATTCTCTCTTCAGTGCAGATCCTTTATGCAAGAAACCGCTTTCATTGTGGTAAGTTTAGAAGCTCCTCAATCCTTATGAACGCCAAAGAATTAATTGAATCATGGCATGTGACTGCTGCAGGGACAGCAGGGCTTATCTTTTCTAACTCCTCCATTTTGCAGTTGAGGAAGCTGAGGCCAACATGGGATGTGGTATAGCGGAGGTCTCAAACCCAGTGCTAGAAAGAAGACTCAAATGCAATTCCCTGGTTCTCATCTCATGTTTTCTCATATTCCCATACCAACCCATCGCTAGGGCTAAAAAAAAAACAAAAAACAAAAAACTAAGTCACTTGCAAATCATGTGCTGGCCAGGAGTGAATAGCCTGGGTCAAGGGATTCCTAAATTTCCTCATTCCTTCCTCTAGACTTTCATTTGCTTGATACCACAGCTTCCCCTCTTTTTTTTAATAGATGCCCTGCATGGAGCCTTTTGGAAGAAGATCACCATGCCTTTCTTCCAAGGCACTTCTGGGTGGTTCGAACCACCAGCCTTTACAGTTAGCAGTCAAGCATTTAACTGCTTGCTTTGCCGTGAGTCGGAGTCAAAATCGGAATTGACTCAACAGCAACTAATTGGGTTTTCCAATCCATCCAAACCATAGAACCAGGGGCCCTGAACTCTGCTACCTCCCCTGCTGTCCTCCCACTGAGTGCGTGTGCACCTGGAATTGGAAACCACAGCAATCTACAATTTTCGTACTTAAAGTGACCCTGTTGCATTAATGAATTAAATCTCCTTCCTTGCTGAGAGAGAGGACACAGAATTTTTCCTGCTTAAAGCTGGACAGTAGGAGGGAGGAAGTTGCAAGAACCATTTTATCCATTAGAAGGAAAAGTGGAAGTAGAAATGTGGGGTTCCAAGAAAGGGAAGTCGACAGCCCTTTTGCTCATCTTTCCGCTGCTTCCACTCACCTGACTAAAACCACAATGAGAAATCCAAAAACTTTCCTAAAGAGAAAGCCAAGCAAGCACCCACATGCTTATACCCCAGCAGCATGCTGTGGGGGAGGGGCTTCAAAGTCACAGGCAGAAGAGGCTGGAAAGGAAACAAAAAAGCAGAGAAAATGCGAATCTGCCCAGGGAGCAGCATAATGGGAAGATTTCATTGTGATGTATAGTGCTGGGGACATTATTAATGGTTTGCTGATTTTTACCCTTAAAACCTTTGGACAGATTATTTATTATGTCCTTGGCGTGCATATGATCTATGGAAGGGGCACTAATCTCCGAGCACGGTCTCCCATGTCTCTGCTCCTCTACAGCTTCTAATTAGGCTGGGACGCTGCCCTCCCTGCCAGGCTCACCGCCCACACGCCCAGAGGGCAAGAGAAAGCAACCCAGGCAGTGATGCCTGTGTTCTCCAGCAATGTAGAGTCAACCCAGGCCTCTTAGTCTAGGGACCTGGTTTCTAGGCCTGATTCTTTTTGTGTGACCTTGGGCAGGGGTCTTGATCTCTCTGGTCCTCTGTGTCCTTATCTCTAAAACAAGGCTGCTGTTGGGCTACAAAAGCTCTAATGACACAGATATTCCATTGCAGAGCGAAGACATAGCAGATACGTGGCCCCCTGGTTTAAAAGCCCATTGCTTCAATGATACTGAGCACCGGAAAAAGAGCACTGCTTTTCCAGTGGCTCACTACCACCTGGTCCTAGAAGCCCAATGTTTCTGGGTGAAATGGGAAATTATTATTTCTAATCTTGGCTCCTCTGTTGTGCCTGCTAACCACAGGGCTGGGGCTCACCAGTCCTTGGATCCTGGAGCTGGGGAGGGTTTGCTGAACCCTCCAAGGACATGATGTGTCCCCAGGTCATTCTGCTGGCTAGAGGCAGAGCTGGTATAGCTAGGAAGGCCATCTTCACTGGGAAAGTACCTGGCCTCAAAGGGAAACACCTGCAATAGAGAAGACCACACCCTTCATGGTAGCCAGGACCCCCTGCCCCAGGAACCCTGGATCCTGACAGCTATGGGCTCTCTCTAACTCACACAGGCTGCTTCCCCTATAAAGCAACCCATACCTCCTATAGATTCTTGTCACTTCTTTCTGTGTCTGTGCCTTTGGACCAGGTGTGTGGGTGGGCCTTTGACCCAGGGACCAATATTGAGCTCCAGCTAGGGCATTTGAATCCTGTCCTGCTTAAGGCAGGAAAGAGGCTTCAGCAGTACTCTTTCAGGCCTGCCCTCTCATTGACCAAAGCTTCTGTTGTATGTCTTTTAACATGCCTGTCGTTGGTTCCATATTCCCACTCCCATCCTTCCCCAAAACTCACATGCTTTCCAGAACTGGCATCTCTCAAGTCACTGACCTGTGGGTTATCAGAAACCCCTTCCTCAGCTAGACAGCATTTCCGTGACTTTCAGCTCTCTCTCTGCCCTATGCCCACTCCCCACAGACCCACCTCCATCTTACAAACCCCTCACACTCAGCCTCAGCTTATGACACACTTAATTCCATCCAGTCCTTCCTCCTGGAGAATCCACAGACCACCACTGCCACCACTCAAAATAACTTACACCTCCTGGCCTTTTCTTCTGCCACAATTGCTATTGAGGCCACTTCTACTTCTCCTCCCTGTTTTCTTAGCCACCACCTAGGTTTCTGCTGTCATGGCTGACAATGAGCACATTGACTAGGAACACTGTCTGTCATTCCACTCATCTGACAGGACAGCAGAACCTCTGACCCAGGGAGGGGCCACATGGGCAGGAGGAAGGCCGTATCAGGATAGCAGGGGCAGTGGCCTCATCTCTTTGTCCTCAGTAGCTGGCACATTGCCTGGCACAGAGCAACTGCTCAACAGGTGTTTGATGCAAGAGCTTACAAATGTCAGCATCTTGGTGTCCCTTGCTCCCTGAAAGGCAGGTCCAAGCGATGCAGGGGAAACCCTATCATAATGAGCTTCATAGTGCTGCTGGGGCATCTGATTGCAATGAACCCAATGGCAGAAATCACAATCTCCATTTGCAAGGCCAGGATGAACTTGGTACTACCTAGCTTCATAATGGGGTGAGAGCCTGGGACACAGGAAAGAATAGACACAGTTTATCCTGTAGATGTTTCCTCCCCTCACCCTCATCTCTTTCATCCTCCAATAAGCGAACTGTTTGTACGTTTGATTCTGATATGCGTTTAGGAGGCTTGGGTGTGCTTGGAAGGCTGAGGTCAAAGAGGCGAAGAGAACTAAATGCCACCTGATAGCAAAACAAAAGAGCCATAAGCATTCTCTTTACTCTTGGGTCCCCAACATTTTCAGGAATTGCCTGTCCTGTCAAGGCCTGTCTCTCACAAGCAAAAAACAGCTCATGGTACTGGAGCAGAACAAAGTAGAATGTGGGGCTCAGTCAATTCCAAGAAAATGAGTCTTTTCCTAACCTCTCATCCTTCCCACCTTTCCATCGATTGCACCCAGCTGGTGTCTGTCCCAGGTTTGTCCTTTCCCAGAACAACTGTGATGGATGGGGCTTTGACAGTTTGCCCTGTTCATCTCTTTGCCTGGAGGCATGGTGCTCTCAAACCAGCCTGGATTGTTGAGAAGCAATTCCCTTCTTTCTGGGACACAGTGGGAATAGTCAGAAATAGTCAGAAGGAGCTCAAGGAATGGCTCGTTCACTCACTAGCAATGAGGCTTTGGGGAAGTCACCATTCTCCTTTCACTTCAGTCTCCTCAGCTAGAAATGGGAGCAGTAATGGTACCTGAAGCATTTAGGATGGGACTATTCAACATGAGCAGCTGTCCCACATGTTACAGGATTTTTAGCATCCTGTCCCCTGCACACTACACATCAGAGGTGCTTCTCTCTTCCCCCCCCTAGTCGTTGTGACAATAGAAACACTTATCACTTGGGGCTGCCCACTGTTGTTTATAAGAGACAGGCCAGTGGGGGTATCAGGGACACTGCTGAGCAGAGTGGGGCCTGGGGAAGGAGGCAGACACTAGCTAGAGATAAAATGTGAGAACCCAGGAAGGATCAGCCCAGCAAACTAAGGGCAGGTTGTGAATGTGGCCCACAGGTACAAGCCAGCAGACCACAGTCACACCAGCCACTGGCAATGGGGTTCTCAGGGCCAATAGGGAGTTTGAAATCTGGTGTGGGCAGAGCCCAGCCCTAAGAGTGCAAGGCCAGAAGACTCTCCATATAGGTCAGGATCTGGCTTCAGGACCGTGGGGCTCAGAACCAAACTATGTGCAAGAGGGAGCCCAGGCTTGGGAGATAGTCGGGTTTGGGTTCAAATTCTTGATTCAGCATCTACCAGCTGTACAACCTTTGATGACTCAATTCAGAATCTGTTTCTGTTCGTAGACCATGAGGTGGTGATAAGACAACGTCAGAGGGCTCTGGCAAGGATTACTGGTGACAGTGTTCGTAAGAACCTTTTTCTGATACATATTAGGAGCTAATAAGTGAAAACAAGTTTTATTGGGTGAGGGAGAGTGATACCTTCAGGAGCAAGGTAAACCCTCCATTCAAGGGAGACACAGGCATAGCTGAGTTCCCAAGATAAGGATCTAAGTTAGTGGGAAAGTTACTGGAATGCAGACTTGGATCAAAGCTAAATTAATTCCAGAGCCGTTTCAATAGCTCTGGTCAAAGGTCAGGTTGTCCTGGAGCTGAAGGCTCAAGTGACCTCAGCTATAGGCTGAATGCAAACAGACCCTGCTCATGCCCAGTCCTCTCTCTCTTCACTTGTATACCCTTGGCTCCAGCAACCTAAACTATTTACTGGTCACCATATAGGCCCATGCTTTACCTGTGTTTCTTGCTCCTTTGCTCCTGAACTCACGATCTGGAACACCCTTCCTCTTGTCTCCCCATATCAAAATTCATCTTGCCCGGGTCAAATGTTGACACATTGCTTTCCCAGGTCACTCAGCTGGAAGGGACCCTTCCTATTTCGAGTGTTCCTAGTGTTTTATCCACACGGTACTCTCCTCTGTCTGGACTGTACCAGCCTCTGTTTTAGAGGAAGCTTCTTCACCCCAAAAATAAAAGTGCCCCAGGTTGCTCTTCTTTGAATGACATATCTGACTCCACTAAAAGAACAAAATGACAACAAATGATAATATGTATTGACAACCAGGCACCACACATATTGCTTTCTGTATTATCTCTGAACTATCTCAACAACTCAGTGTGATGGGTACTATTATTTCCCTCGTTTTCCAGAAGAAGGAGTTCCCAGAAGTTAAGTAAATGGTGGCTAATGGAGGAGCTGAAGTTGGAAGCCCTCAGTCCAGCACCAGAATCCACCCTTCTGACCACTATGCTCTGTCAGTTCATAGGCACTACTTCCAGCAAAGAGTCCAGGCAAGGGCGTGCTCACACTACAATCCTGGAAAAAAAAATAATTAGGAAGAAAATGACCTCTTCCCAAAGTTTCAGCAAAATATTTTGGTAAAAATTTCTGATTTTTTCCAAGTCATTGTCAAACAGCCTTTGGTAGATAAATTGGTAACGTGCAGGGGAGATTGTGGGTAGGTTAGAAGCAAGGGTGGCAGTGGGCAACCCTGACCACCAAGATGGTGGTGTTAGCCTGTGAATGTTGGACAGAGTGTTTGCAGAGCAAAGATCCTATAGCTCAGATGTTTCCACCAGAGGGGAGCTTCTTGAGGACAGACAGCTGTATCTCCAGTGCTTGCAGGCTAGAGCATAGGGAAGGAAGGGAGAGAGGGAAGAAGGAAAGAGGAAAAAGAAGGGGGCAGAGAGGAGGGAGAGAAAGATGAGAGGGGAGAAGAAAGGATGGAGGGGAGAGAAGAGGATTGAGGAAAAGAGGGAGGGGAAGGGGCAAAGGGGGGATGAACATAAGGGAAGAGGTAGAGAGAGAAGGAGGGAGGAATGAGACTCAGCAAAATCAAGCAAGGAGCTTGGCCTTGATTCTGGACGTTAAGCAGCTGCTGGCACTTGGGTGGTACAAATAAGACGAAAGGTTGATGGTCTGAACCTACCCAGAGGCACTTTGGAAGACAGTTCTGATGATCTGCTTCAGAAGGTCATAGCCTTGCAAACCCTATGGAGCACAGTCCTACTCTGCACACATGAGGTCACCATGAGTTGGAATCAACTCGATGGCAACTAACAACCACATGGTGAGATTTATCTTTTCTATGGAGTAGTAGGAGCTGTGTGTGGGGTGGGGTGGGGTGGGGTGGGGCTGGTGAGAGACAGTCAGACAGTCACCCTTCCCAAGGAACTTCGGTCCTGGAGGGAGGTCCACTACAGAATGCAGGCAGCTGGAGGTTGTATGCCAGCTTTCCTCTGGGTGCTTGTGAAATACAGATTCCTGGACCCTACCTCAGACACACTGAATCAGAATTTCATATGAATGGAACTCTTCATTTTAATCAAGCTCTCTAAGTGATTTCATGCTTATCAAAGTGAAAAAATAAAATAAAACAGGTCTATGATTTTTTTTGGAAACTTCAGTAAGCCTCCTCTTCCAAGTGTACACTTGCATTGAGGGCTTCGTCTGACTTAGGGTAGGTTACCTTCTCCCCCACACACATTCTGAAGACAAAGCTTGGATCTCAGCAAGAGGCCCAGCACAGAGCTGAGGCCTTTTGGTAAGAGGCAAGGTTGGGGTGGGCATGCAAGTGAGAAGAGCACACGATTAGGTTGCCTCTCTTAGCTCTGGGATGGGGGATGTCATGTGTGATGTGGAAAAATGCCTAGTATTGGGTCTCTGCTTGGCCACTTACACTTGCTGTGGTTTAGACAACTCATTTTTTCAAGCTGGTTCACAGTTTTCTCACCTGGAAAAGAAGGATGTTGCACTAAGTCGATGATCAACCAACTTGACTGAACATTACAATCATCTGGGGAATTTTAAAAAATAGTTGTGCTGGGGCCCTAACCCCAACCAGTAAAACCAGAATCTCTGATTCTAGAAACTGGTGATTCTAATGTGCAGCCATGGATAAGGACATTGAAAGGTGGACCTTTCAAGCTGGGATCTCTGAGCCTCCTCAGCTGGGCAATACAGAGAGGGGAGAATGAATTGTTCCCTCTCCCTACCACTCACTTCCTTCTCCCACTTACTTGAAGAAGAAACCCTACCGGTTAAAGATCTTTTGAGATAGGTTGTTAAGTACTTTAGCAGCACTTTGTGTCAAGGATGACTCCAGTATTGAATAGGCTGAAGCTACAAGAACACTGACATTTTCAAGAGTTTTCAAAGGCCTGTGCCGTGTGGTTGCTACAGAGAAAAAGGGTGGAGGAGGAGACACAAAATCCCCACCTTAGCTGATGACCCTGATATTCTTTATCTCTAAATCAGAAGAAAACAGATTTGTGCATTAACAGAATTTTTTTTTTAATTTTTATTGTGCTTTAAGTGAAAGTTTACAAATCAAGTCAGTATCTCACACAAAAACTTATATACACCTTGCTAATACTCCCAATTGCTCACCCCTTAATGAGACAGCCTGCTCTCTCCCTCCACTCTCTTTTCCTGTCCATTTCGTCAGCTTCTAACCCCCTCTACCCTCTCATCTCCCCTCCAGGCAGGAGATGCCAACATAGTCTCAAGTGTCCACCTGATCCAGGAAGCTCCCTCCTCACAAGCATCCCTCTCCAACCCAACGTCCAGTCCAATCACTATCTGAAGAGTTGGCTTTAGGAATGGTTCCTATCCCGGGCCAACAGAAGGTATGGGGACAATGACCACCAGGGTCCTTCTAGTCTCAGTCAGACCATTAAGTCTGGTCTTTTTATGAGAATTTGGGGTCTGATCCCACTGCTCTCTTGTTCCCTCAGGGGTTCTCTGTTGTGTTCCCTGTCAGGGCAGTCATCGTTTGTAGCCGGGCATTATCTAGCTCTTCTGGTCTCAGGCTGATGTAGTCTCTGCTTTATGTGGCGCTTTCTGTCTCTTGGGCTCATAATTGCCTTCTGTCCTTGGTGTTCTTCATTCTCTTTTGATCCAGGTGGGTTGAGACCAATTGATGCATCTTAGATGGCTGCTTGCTAACATTTAAGACCCCAGACACCACTCTCCAAAGTAGGATGCAAAATGTTTTCTTAATAGATTTTATTACGCCAATTGACTTAGATGTCCCCTGAAACCTTGGTCCCCAAAACCCCGCCCCTCCTATGCTGGCTTTGAAGCATTCAGTTTATTCAGGAAACTTCTTTGCTTTTGGTTCAGTCCAGTCGTGCTGTATTGTGTGTTGTCTTTCCCGTCACCTAAATAGTTCTCATCTACTATCTAATTAGTGAATACCCCTCTCCCTCCCCCCCATAACCATCAAACAATATTTTCTTCTCTGTTTAAAATATTTTTCGAGTTCTTATAACAGTGGTGTTATACAATATTTGTCCTTTTGCAACTAATTTCACTCAGCATAATGCCTTCCAGATTCCTCCCTGTTATGAAATGTTTCACAGATTCATCACTGTTCTTTATCGATGCGTAGTATTCCATTGTGTAAATGTACCCTAATTTATCCATTCATCTGTTGATGGGCGCTTTGGTTGCTTCCATCTTTTTGCTACTGTAAACAGTGCTGCAATGAACATGGGTGTGCATTTATCTGTGTAAAGTCTCTTCTTTCTCTAGGATATATTCCAAGGAGCGGGATTGCTAGATCATATGGTAGTTCTATTTCTAGCTTTTTAAGGAAGTGTCAAATCAATTTCCAAAGTGGTTGTACCATTTTACATTCCCACCAGCAGTATATAAGTCTTCCAGTCTCTCCATAACCTCTCCAACATTGATTATTTCATGTTTTTTGGAAAAATGCCAGCCTTGTTGGAGTGAGATGGAATCTCATTGTAGTTTTGATTTGCATTTCTGGAATGGCTAATAATCATGAGCATTTCCTCATGTATCTGTTAGCTACCTGAATGTCTTCTTTAGTGAAGTGTCTGTTCATGCTCATTTTTTAAATGGGTTATTGATATTTTTGAAGTTCAGTTTTTAGAGATCAGGTGCTGATCGGAAATGTCATAGCTAAGAACTTTTTCCCAGTCTGTAAGTAATCTTTTTACTCTTTTGGTGAAGCCTTTGGATAAGCATAAGTGTTTGATTTTTAGGAGCTCTCAGTTATCTGCTTTTTCTTCTGCATTGTTAGTAATGTTTTGTATACTGTTTATGCCATATATCAGGGCTCCTGACATTGTCCCTATTTTTCTTCCATGAACTTTATCATTTTAGATTTTATATTTAGGTCTTTGATCCATTTTGAGTTATTTTTTGTGCATGGAGTGAGGTATGGGTCTTGTTTCATTTTTTTGCAGATGGATATCCAGTTATCCAACACCGTTTGTTAAACAGACTATCTTTTCCCCATTTAACTGTTTTGGGGCCTTTGTCAAATATCAAC
This sequence comes from Loxodonta africana, assembly GCF_030014295.1. Lineage (NCBI taxonomy): Eukaryota > Metazoa > Chordata > Mammalia > Proboscidea > Elephantidae > Loxodonta > Loxodonta africana. The sequence continues at coordinate 41,501,962 of NC_087360.1, read as the reverse complement.
TGCTCATATGTGGATGGATTTATGTCTGCATTCTCAGTTCTGTTCCATTGGTCTATGTATCTGTTGTTGTACCAGTACCGGGCTGTTTCGACTACTGTGGCGATATATAATAGGTTCTAAAATCACGTAGAGTGAGGCCTCCCACTTTACTCTTCTTTTTCAGTAATGCTTTACGTATCCGGGGCCTCTTTCCCTTCCATATGAAGTTGGTGATTTGTTTCTCTAGCTCATTAAAAATGTCGTTGGAATTTGGATCAGAATTAAATCTGTAGATCACTTTTGGTAGAATAGACATTTTTATAATGTTAAGTCTTCCTATCCATGAGCAAGGTATGTTTTCCCACTTATGCAGGTCTCTTTTGGTTTCTTGCATTAGTGTTTTGTAGTTTTCTTTCAATAAGCCTTTTACATCTCTGGTAAGATTTATTCCTAAGTACTTTATCTTCTTGGGGGCTACTGTAAATGGCATTGATTTGGTGATTTCCTCTTGGATGTTCTTTTTGTTGGTGTGGAGGAATCCAACTGATTTTTGTATGTTTATCTTGTACCCCGATACACTACTGAACTCTTCTATTAGTTTCAGTAGTTTTCTGGAGGATTCCTTAGCGTTTTCTGTATATAAGATCATGTCATCTGCAAATAGAGATACTTTTACTTCTTCCTTGCCAATCTAAATGCCCTTTATTTCTTTATCTAGCGTAATGGCTCTGGCTAGGACCTCCAGCACAATGTTGAATAAGAGCGGTGATAAAAGGCGTCCTTGTCTGGTTCCTAATCTCAAGGCAAATGCTTTCAGGCTCTCTCCATTTAGGATAATGTTGGCTGTTGGCTTTGTATAAATGACCTTTATTATGTTGAGGAATTTTTCTTCTGTTCCTATTTTGCTGAGAGTTTTTATCATGATGCCTTTTCTGCATCAATTCATAAAATCATGTGATTCTTATCTTTTGTTTTATTTATATGATGGATTGCATTAATTGTTTTCCTAATGTTGGACCATCCCTGCATACCTGGTATGAATCCCACTTGGTCATGGTAAATTATTTTTTTGATATCTTGTTGAATTCTATTGGCTAGAATTTTGTTGAGGATTTTTGCATCTAAGTTCATGAGGGATATAGGTCTGTTATTTTCTTTTTTTGTGGTGTCTTTACCTGGTTTTGGTATCAGGGATACGCTGGCTTCATAGAATGAGTTTGGTACTATTCCATCCTATTCTATGCTCTGAAATATCTTTAGTAGTAGTGGTGTTAACTCTTCTCTGAAAGTTTGGTAGAACTCTGCAGTGAAGCCATCCGGAACAGGGCTCTTTTTGGTTGGGAGTTTTTTGATTACCTTTTCAATCTCTTCTTTCATTATAGGTCTATTTAGTTGTTCCACCTCTGTTTGTGTTAGTTTAGGTAGGTAGTTTGTTTCTAGGAATTCATCCATTTTTTCTAGGTTTTCAAATTTGTTAGAGTACAATTTTCATAGTAATCTGATATGATTCTTTTAATTTCATTTGGGTTTGCTGTAATATCGCCCATCTCATTTCTTATTCAGATTATTTGCTTCCTCTTCTGTTTTTCTTTTGTCAGTTTGGCCAGTGGTTTATCAATTTTGTTAATTTTTTCAAAGAACCAGCTTTTGGTCTTGTTAATTCTTTCAATTGTTTTTCTGTTTTCTATTTCATTTAGTTCAGCTCTAATTTTTATTTTTTGTTTTCTTCAGGTGCCTGAGGGTTTCTTTTGTTGCTCTCTATTTGTTCAAGTGGTAGGAGTAATTCTATGATTTTGGCCCTTTCTTCTTTTTAGATGTGTGCATTTATTGATGTAAATTGACCTCTGAGCACTGCTTTCCCTGTGTCCCAAAAGTTCTGATAAGAAGTGTTTTCATTCTCATTGGATTCTATGAATTTCTTTAGTCCATCCTTAATGTCTTCTATAATCCAGTCTTTTTGAGCAGGGTATTGTTCAGTTTCCAAGTGTTTGGTTTCTTTCCCTGCTTTTCCTGTTCTTGATTTCTACTTTTATGGCCTCATGGTTAAAGAGGATGCTTTGTAATATTTCAGTGTTTTGGATTCTGCTAAGGCTTGCCTTATGACGTAGTATGTGCTGTATTCTACAGAATGTTCCATGTGCACTAGAAAAGAAAGTATACTTGGCTGCTGTTGGATGGAGTGTTCTTTGTCTATGAGTATGTCTGTGAGTATGAGTATGTCTGTGAGGTCAAGTTGTTTGATTGTGGCATTTAGATCTTCCATGTCTTTATTGAGCTTCTTTCTGGATGTCCTGTCCTTCACCGAAAGTGGTGTGTTGAAGTCTCCTACTATTGTTGTGGAGCTGTCTATCTCATTTTTCAATGCTGATAGAGTTTGTTTTATGTATCTTGAAGCCCTGTCTTTGGGTTCATAAATATTAAATATGGTTATATCTTCTTGGTATATTGTCCCTTTAATCATTATATTGTGTCCTTCCTTATCCTTTATGATGGATTTAACTTTAAAGTCTATTTTGTCAAAAATTAATATTGCCACTCCTGCTCTTTTTTGATTGTTGTGTGTGCTTGATATATTTTTTTCCATCCTTTAAGTTTTAGTTTGTGTCTCTAAGTCTAAGGTGTGTCTCTTGTAGGCAGCATATAGACGGATCTTGTTTTTTAATCCATTCTGCCACTCTCTGTCTCTTTATTGGTGCATTTAGTCCATTTACATTCAGTGTAATTATGGATAGGTATGAATTTAGTGCTACCATTTTGATGTCTTTTTTTGTGAGTTGTTGACAGTTTCTTTTTCACACTTACTTTTATGTGCTGAGTAGATTATCTTTATATATTGTCCTTTCCTAGTATTCGTTGTTGTTGATTTTGTTTCTGCTGAGTCTTTATTTTTTTCTTGTATTTTATTTTGATACGTAGGATAGTTTGTCTCCTTTGTGGCTATCTTATTATTTACCCTTATTTTTCTAAACTTAAACCTAATTTTATTTCTTTGTATCACCTTGTTTTCCTGTCCATATGAAAGACCTATGACCACATTCCTTAGTCCCTCTTTATTGGTTTAATGTTGTCTTCTCTTACATAATAACATCGCTGTTTCCCTGTTTTGAGCATTTTTTATCTTGATTTATTTTTGTGATTTCCCTGTCTGGGTTGAGTTCTGATTGCTCTGCTCAGTGTTCTAGTCTTGGGTTGATACCTGATATTATTGATTTTCTAACCAAAGAACGCCGTTTATTATTTCTTATAGTTTTGGTTTGGTTTTTACGAATTCCCTAAACTTCTGTTTATCTGGAAATGTCGTGATTTTGCCTTCATATTTAAGAGACAGTTTTCTGGACATATGATTCTTGGCTGGCAATTTTTTCCTTCAATTTTTTATATAAGTCATCCCGCTGCCTTCTTGCCTGCATGGTTTCTGCTGAGTAGTCTGAGCTTATTCTTATTGACTCTCCTTTGTAGGTGACTTTTCATTTATCTCTAGCTGCTCTTAAAATTCTCTCTTTATCTTTGGTTTTGGCAAGTTTCATTATAATTTGTTTTGGTGCGTTTCTCTTAAAATCTACCTTATATGGAGTTCCATGAGCATCTTGGATAGATATTTTCTCCTCTTTCATGATATTAGGGAAGTTTTCTGCCAACAAATCTTCAACAATTCTCTCTGTATTTTCTGTAATGCCTCCCTGTTCTAGTACTCCAATCACTCGTAGGTTATTTCTCTTGATACAGCCCCACATGATTCTTAAGATTTCTTCATTTTTTTAAATTCTTTTATCTGATTTTTCTTCAAATATATTGTTGCCAAGTGCTGTACCTTCAACTTCACAAATTCTGCCTTCCACTTGCTGAATTCTGCTCCTCTAACTTTCTATTGAGTTGTCTACTTCCGTAATTTTATTGTTAATCTTCTGAATTTCTGATCACTCTCTGTCTATGGTTTTTTTCCAGCTTATTAAATTTTTCATTATTTTCCTGACTAATCTTTTTAATTTCTTCAACTGCTTTATCTGTGTGTTCCTTGGCTTGTTCTGTGTATTGCCTGATTTCCTTCCTAATGTCTTGAAGCATTCTGTATGTTAATCTTTTTTATTCTACCTCCAGTAATTCCAGGAAGGCATTTTCATCTAGAAGAGCCCTTGATTTTTTTGTTTGTTTGTTTTGAGAGCTTGTTGAGGCTATCGTGGTCTGTTTCTTTATGTGACTTGATATTGACTGTTGTCTCTGAGCCATCCATAAGTTATTGTATTAGTTCATTTTCTGTTTGCTTACTGTGTTGTAGCTTCTTGCTTTGTTTTGTTTTGATATACCCAAATGGGTTGCTCGAGTGAGCTAGCTTGATTATTTTTGCCTTTGGAGCTCTGATGTCCTGTCCCCAGATGTCTAGAGATGTTATCAGGTATATCAGTCTAGGAGTCCATTCACTTTTGTTGTATGAGTTCAGCTCAGGTGTCCAGGTAGCTGATCATCAAGTGTGTGGTACAGGCTCTGTCCTACAGTCTTACAGGGGCAGGGGTGATTGGCACATATACTGGCATCTGATTGCAGCAGGGGGTCACGCTCTGAACAAGGCAGGGGGCTGAGAGTTGTCCCTCAAGTGTCTCTGAGGAAAGTGTGTCCTTGTTCCCTAGACCGTACATGTGGATGGGTTCTGCAGACGGACCATAGGCACCCAATGTTTTTGGTTGTAAGGACTGGAAGATAGCAGTTATCCTTGGACCTCTGTTGTGGGTGACTGGGTGACCTGAGTGGTGCCACCAGTCCTTAGGCCCTAATGTTGGTAGGTGAGGACTCTGTTTAATAGGCAAAGCAATGTCAAACATCAAACACTCACCTCTCCACTGCACAGTTGAAAGAGTTGTAGTCTTCCAACAAGGGCTTTTCTCTTGAAGTAGGCCCACACATGGCCATGCAGAGGGGAAAGGTACTCAAAGATCACGGACCGTTTATGCCTGAACAGGAGCTGCTTCTGTCCTGAACTCCTCTGGTTAGTGGAACTGGAAAATTATCTTTTCCCCCAATTGCAAATTTATTCCTTCTCCAAGGCCAGGAGGTTGGCTCTAGGTGCTCAACAGGGCCCGTCTCAGGCCCAGGGAAATCAGCCACTGAAGCTGGCCTGGGAGTGGGAGGGTGAGGGGGGCACCGTAAAATATACACAAGTACTTAGCTTTTGCCGAGAGCGCCGTTCTTCTTTGGTTTCAGAGGTGTGAGTAGGCTGTGTGGCTGGCTGCTTCTCACTAATGGAACTGCAGCCAAATGCTATTACCAGCCTGCTGCAGCCACTCCCACTAGGGGTGCCTGAGGGCTCCTGGCAATTCAGGTCCAGTAACTCCTCTCTGCTTCTGAACTGTCTCTTCCTCCCCCTGCCCCTCAGTTCGTTTTCTAATGTTGTGTTTGATGTTGAGGGCTCCTAGCTTGTCATAAATATACTCGTTTCACTTGTTTTTTCGGGTCTTTGTTATAAGAGGGCTTGCAGGAAGTGTATGTCTATTCCACCATCTTGGCTCTGCCTCTCAGAAAATTTTTAATATAAAGGGCAGAAACAGTTGAGGGCTTAAAGTAGGTGAGTTGGTAACTAAAGGGAGAATCCTGGGTACAGATAACTTTTCAGTTTAACCCTCAGCTTTATAAAACCAGGTTATCTCCAGCTCCAGATATCTGTATGTAAGTAGAACATCACTGAAGACATAATGCAATCAGTTGAGCAAAAAAAAAAATCCCATCTAATTTACTTTCCTAAGTCAACTATTTTGCAGTAAATTAAACAAAGTATTGACTTCCTTTATCTAAGTTATTTATTTCTGGGGTCTGAATTGAAATAAAAGAAATATGATACAATGGAAAGGAACATGGATTTTAGAGTCTGAAATACCTAAGTCTAAATCCTGGCTCTGCCCCTAACTAGCTATGTGATCTTGAGAAAGTTTATATAACTCTTCTAAGTCTTGGCTTCTTTGTTTGTGAAATGAGGATGACAATGCCTACTTCACAGATTTGTTGGGCAGATTAAATGGGATCATTTATGTAAAGAGTCTAATATGGTACCTGACACATAGTAGGCACTGAATAAGTAGTAGTTATAATTCATATGAATATTTTAAAATACTGATATTTTCCCAAAATATGTGTAATGCAGTTTCATATGTTATCTCATTTACTTCCCTTAACAATACAGTGAGAAAAGCATTGTTTATCCCAATTCACAGATGTTGAAATGGATGTTTGAGTGATACAATTGGGCTTGAGCCTAGAGACTCTTTTCAGTGCACTCTGTTGATAGAGATGGATGATCCCATTTTAATGAAGGGCCAGGTCAGTATGTGTCAGGGCTGGCTGACTCTGACATTTAGGAGGCAGAAAAGATAGGGAAACAAAGAGGCTGGAACATCTCTTAGGGAATGACTGGGACCTCAAATCATAGAAGAGATGCATGGTGAATGCTCCACGTACACCAACATTGAGTAGTGTTGGACAGTTCTCGAAATCCATAGACTACATCTAAATCAAGCTCACATTACACACTGTTCCATTTGGGGCTTCTGGCTAAGATCCAAGTTCTTCGCTCTGACTTGATAAGTGACTCATGAGTTCAGAGTCTTCATCAGCCCTTCAGCCAATAACCAGCAACACTCTATCCCAAAATATATAAAAGATAAAATATGTATGTACATTATCACTGTGTGCCATCAAGTCGATTCCAACTCATTGTGACCCTATAAGTTAGATTAGAACTGCCCTAGGTTTCCTAGGCTGTATTCTTTACAGGACCAGATCACCAGGTCTCTTCTCCTGAAGAGTGGCTGGTGGGTTCTAACCACCGATCTTTTGGTTATTAGCCAACAACTTAACCACTCCACCACCATGGTATATATATGCAAAAACATCAAATAGTAACTGTCACAGAATTTTTAAAACGTGAAATTTTATTAAGAATTGCTACACGTGTGCAGATACAACTTACACCCAACATTTCCTTTATGTAGATACATTTTAAAAACAAGGGAAAATGCCTTTGCTTGTAGCATAGATTTTCATTTTAATATATCTGCATATCACAGAATAACATGTATGAGCAGGAAGCCAGTAAAAACCAAAGAAATTCTGCCCCATCAAAGAGCTCCCTACCTAGACAGGGCCAAATCTGAGGCCAGCTATAGAAGGATGTAGAAGGAGGGTATTTTTTAATCTCAAAAATAAAAAATAGAAATTTTTTAAGTTATAAAGAGACCATGCAATTAATTTATTAAAAAAAAAAATACTGGATCCCAGTAGATAAATGGGCAAAAGTCAAACCCGTGTAATTCATATGCAAGTAGTTTTTAAAAACCTAGAAAATCTTTCATTTCATTTGCAATCAAATAAATCTAAACAGTACCACATTGAAATGAGGTACTATTTCTTTGTCCGTAAGATTAGCAAAAGATTTCTAGCATTTAATGACAATATCAAACACTGATGAGAGTGTGGTGGGCCAGGCACTCTTGCATGCTGCTGGTGATGGAAATTATACAGATGTTTTGAAAAACAATTTGGCAGCAAGATATGAAAAGCCTTAAAAAGGCTGATAGCCTTTGACTCAGTAATTCTATGCCTGGGAATTTATCCTAAGGAAATAACCCGAAGTTTAGAAAAAAGATTTTAAGAACAAAATCATGGGAACCATCTAAATTGTCAACAATAGGAAAAAGGCAAAGTATTTTATATTCTCATATGGAACATTATTCAGGTATTTTAAATTATTTTTATAAAAATTTTGTGATAAATGGGAGAAATATTTCTATTGTTAAATTAAAAAAGTATACAAATTTGTATACAAAAGATGAGCTCAACTATAAAACGGTTAGAAAAATAATGGAAGGAAATATATCAAACTGCTAACAGAAGTAATGTCTCAGTAAAGGGATTGGGGTGACTTCTTTTCTTCCTTCCTGTTTTTTTTTTTTTTTTTGCATTTTCCAATTTTTCCATCACCAAAATATGAATTAAGGAGATACACTTTGACTTTTAGACTAAGAACAAAATTTACTAACTGACCCTGATTTTCTCCTTATTTCTCAAATATTCACATCTGCAAAATCACCAAATATATTCCAGACTTGAAAAAAGCACCTCAAAGTCAAATGAGGTGAGTGACAAGAGAGGCCAAAGAAAAATAACAGGAGATCAATAGGCAAAAGAACAAGAGAAACACTTACTAGCACAAAAACTCTAATGGAACACTTCCAATCTGGTCCATTGCCCTGGACTCAGGAGGCAAATGGATGAGGGAGAGCTGACCTCCAAGAACAGGTCAGATCTGAGGCTAACCCTCCTTCACACTGTGTAGGGACCAGGATAACAGGGCTCACTGAAACTTCACAATGTAGAAACCAGAGAATGAGTGGTATATACTGTATCTTTGGCAAGTCCTTTGATCTTCTCCCACATTCTTTATACTCTTCCAGGGGACTTAGCTTCACTCAGGTTTATAGACAAAATATTAATAAAAACGGAGTTACAAGATTCATGATTATCCCGAAGCTTGATCTTCTCTAGAAATCTAAATCATCTTGGCCAAATTCATCTGCCCTGTCTACCACCTTGGTAAAAGTGAGGCTTTTAACTATCTTCCTATCTTCTAAGTCAGGGTCGTCATCTGCCCCCTGGTCTGGAGTGCTTGGGCCTGAAGGGGCTCCTTCTCCCTCAGAGGTGGAGCTTTTGAAGTACATCCTGGTGACTTTTCTTTCTTGATGAGTGATTCCCTTGGGCTCATCTGCAATGCTCCTTGTGTCTCCATTGGGATGCTCTTCTTCTGAACCTTTCTGAGAGACCTGAGAGCAGTTTCCTAAAGATGACATGCTAGAGGAGGAGTTGACTGTTTTGGAGGCTGATCTTTGGTAGGGGGTGTCTCCACTTGGGGCAGCAGGAGATGCGAGCTTCCCCTCTTGGTCTGGACAGCTGTTTTCAGAAGCCTTACCCAACTGCACCTCTCCTTGGCTAACTGGTGGGCTACCTTCTTTCTCATCTCTCAACTCTGTCTGTCCCTCTCCTTCAGCTTTCTGGGCCTTAATAGCATCTGTACCATCAACATCTCCTCCTGGACCTCGATTACCTCTTCCTGATGCTTTGTCCTTCAAATTATCCTCATTCCCAGAGTCTTCATTCATGTTTTCTTCCTGCTCACCCACATGCTGCTCCTCCCATTCTTCTTTCTCCAGGTTGTTGCCAACACTGATACCTGTTTTCCTGTCTCTCTTCTGAGTATCTGTGTCTTCCTCTCCCTCCTGATAACTAGCCCCCTCTCCTTCCCCTAGTTCAGGATCTTCATCTCCACTGAGTTTCTGTTTCCCTTCGATCTCATCTCCCTCATCTGCCCCAGAACTAAGGCCTAATCCTGGCTCCAGCTCTCCATAAACTCCCTGGACAGATCTGGTCCTCAAGGAGGCCACCTGAAGCAGCCCCATCCCTCCCTCCTCAGGAGCTTCCTCTACTGCCTCCCCATTATTAGGTCCTCCCTTCCTCTTCTGCAGAATCTGCTGCAGGTCAAAGGCCTTTTTGATGGGTGCGCTGCCTGCTCCCATTGTGTCCCTCGAGGGTATGGGGCTCACTTTCTTCCTCATGCAGGCCTTGCAGGGGCAAAACTCCTCCCCCTTGGCCTTCCCACCCAGCTCATTTCTCTGGGCACCACTAACGGTTGGCTCATCTTCCAGGGTGAGGGAGAAGAGCCCATGGGCTCGGGTCTGCTCCGTGAAGGCAGAGAGGTTGCGCAGGCCCTGGAGGCTGCGTCTCCGCTGTTCTGTCTGCATCGACATCTCCCACCGCAGTGGCCTGGCCGCTTTCCTTCTGGCCCTGATCTGGATCTTCCTGAGCTCCCTCTTAATGCTGTCTTGGAGCCGCCAGCCCACGTTCTGCTCCAGTTCTGCCACCATCTGGTCCAGCAAATCATTGTTCTGCAGACCCCAGTGGGCTCGAACCATGGCTGTGGCACTAACAAAGTGGGTCATGAAGGCCTTCTCCATCTTTTTCAACAACTTGAACACCCAGATGGGGTCAAGATCCAGGAACCCTCTGTGGGCCTTGGAGCTACTTTTCACCCCTGGCCCCTGAGTAGAGTTGACCTGAGTTTGTCCACCTGCCATCTCAGCATTTCCGGGCAGCTTTTTCAAACCATAATCAAACGTGGGGCCACTTTGATGTTCACTGGCATGAGAGTCACACTCACTGGGGTTACTGAAGAGCTCTTTTGGTTTATCACTCATTCCTGGAGGACACAGGCCTACAGAGTCAGGGTCTCTTCCTGTTTCCTCTTTCTGCATTCTTGTATCTTCCTGTGTGCCCTCTCCATCCTCAGTGCTGTCCACTGACAATTCCTGTTTATTGACTCTTTCCGTTTCTGGAAACTCTTCCTCTTTATTATGTTCTTCTTGCATTTCTTCTTTTTCTATTTCTTCTTGTGTTTTCTCTACTTGTATCCCCTCTTCCTGCATTGTGTTTTCAACTAACTGTTCTAGGCTATTGCCCAACATCTGTTCCCTGCTGTTTTCTCCTGCTTCATCCTGGTTTGTGGCACAAGCCCAAGCTTGGGAGTTTGAGGAGACTTTGGAACAGCTCAGGTGTTGGTTTCTCGGATCCTCTGGGTTCTCTGAAGCTCTAGAGTCAGGCCTCTGATCGGAGATGCTGCTTGTCACCATTTTCAAGGGCAGCTCCATCCTCTCAGGGCTCAGGGCACAGTCCACAGGGCAAGGCCCACTGCCCTCCCTTGACCCTCTGGAACCACTGCTGACATCCACTCCTGAGGAGGATGTTGGAGTGAAATCCTCGGTCACAGCATGGGATGTGAAACCTGGCAGACCCTGGCACGATCCAAGTTCCTGAAGGCCCAAGTCCAACTTGTCTTTCCCAAGGTCACACTGTGGCCACAGGGACTGGAGAGTGACCAGGAGCTCTTGGAACTTAGGGGAGTCTATGAACCTCATTTTGCTGGCAGAAGACCCAAGGTGTTCATCAAAGAAGTGAAGCCTGGTGAGACATGTGACAAGAGCACAGGCAGAGTGGCTGAGCCTCCTCCCCACCACACCAGACACTTCAGGCAGGCTGCTGGGCCGGCCCTGCTTTGAGCTGATTAATTCCTTCATGATCTGTATGGAGGCAGGTATCCTGCTAGGCAGGATACCCTCACTTACACCACGGCCCACAGTGGTTCTATCACTGGCTCTGTCCTTCTCACAAGCATCTGAAACACCCCTGGAAGCTCCTCTTTGAGGAAAAGCCTCTTTTGATTTGGGAATAGCATCATCAGTCACTGAGGATCTATCTAGTTCTGGTTTCTCACTGGTCTCCCCTTCCAGGGGCTGCTCTCTGACCCGAGCTAACTCCCCAAGGCCTTCCAGAGAATGTTTGTCAACAGGGTCCTCCTGGGTGCCTTCTGGGCCATCCCCAGCCACATTTGGGCTCTCATCCATCATCTCATATTTCATGAGTATGGGCTCTTCTGGGATGTGGCTCAGCCATTCACGGATGACAGCTTCTGGTGAAATGTGGGGCAGAGCACTAGGCATCATGCCACCATCTTCCTCTTGCTCCTCAAGGCTTTCCCCTTCACCAGCAACCTTCCCCTGTGACATCCCTCTGGGGCTGGGGCTGGGGCTGGGGCTGGGGCTGGGGCTGGGGCAGGGGCTGGGGCTGCTCCTCGTGGTTGCTCTCACTGCTTTCCCTGTGACCCCTGATTTTGAGATCAGGGGCAGTGTTCTCAGTCCACTGAGTTTTTCTTCCCCCTGCTCACGTCCACCTGACCCCCGGTTGGCACTTTGGTTGCTATTGCTATTGCTGCTACTGCTTGAAGAGTGTTTCTTGATGCAAGGTTGTCCCCTTGGGGGTGTGGGGCAGTACCTGCTGCACACTAAGCAGGCCCCAGAGATAGATCGAGGGCCACCCTGTGGCTGGGAAGCCTGCAGGGCCTGCATTTTACCACCATGGGTCCTGCAGACCAGGGATGTATCAATCTGGGAGCAGCAACTGCCTTGGTGGTCTCCTGATTTCACTCCATCAGGCCATTTAACTACCCAAACCAAGGGTGAGGAGAGCTTGGGATTGTTGCCTCCTGCCTTTTCATCCAGGTGATCAACCTTAACATGAGAGCTGAAGGAGTCTGATGTGTTGGAAGGTGTAGGGGGTGAGCTCACCCTGAGTTCAGAATCCCCTTTAGTCTCAGCAGAGGTGAAGTGTGAGTGGTAGAAATGAGAAGCACAGTTTGTTTTTTGTGGATCTGAATTACTAACAAGTATAATGGCAGCACTGCTGACCCCTGGTGTGGACTGGGAACAAAGAGAGCCAGAGGAGGGAGATCCTGGGTCCTTGGAAGCCTGTTTCCTGACACTAGATGAGCTTTCAGGAAAACCTAGTTCTGGGCCACCTGAGCAGGACCCTCCTGTATTAGCAGGACTCAATACTTGTTTGGTTGTGGGCAAGTCCAATGAGTAGGGGACAACCCTTTGGTGGTGGTGCTGCCTGTGGTGGCTTCTCTGAGAAATGCTGCCAAAGTCTGAAGTGTTGGGTGAGGACATCGCACTAGCTTGGCTCTTCTGCTTTCTACTCCTCCTCTGGGCTGAGGTACAGGAGGAAAGTGGGGAAGAGCACCCACCAGCATACCATGAGCTAGAATGGTCCAAAGCCACGGGCAGCCTTGTCACAGACCCATCCCTGGCCTTATGGCCCCCAGTGCCCTGTCCACACTCTTTTGCCTGTAGGTCTCCATTCTTCAAAGATGAGGGACTCAAAGGAGGGCAATTGGTGCTGCCTTCCTGGGTGTGCTCCTGCTGTGAAATCACGGTTCCCTCACTGCTTGCACAGCCCCAGCATGGCTCACCTGTTTCACCAGACCTCTTGAGAAAACTAGCACTTGCTGACAAATCAGGAAGAGTAACCTCCAGGCTGCAGGGCTCAGGTTTCAGGCAGCCCAGTGAAGGCTGTTCTTTACTTCCCTCCTCTTGGGCTTCTTGTTCCCTGCCACCCTCCCCTCCTCCTTTTTGACATAGTTTGGGTCCCAGGTTTGGGTCCCCACCAGCCAGGTGGGTGCAGCCAGCCTCCTGCTCAACTTCTCTCTTGGAGGCAGCCCTGGCAGCCTGATGCCCACTGCAGCTGCCCACGCTGCCTTCCGGGGTCCTGGGGCAGTAAGAGGAGTTTGCCTCAGAGCCTGCTGTGGGTCTGTCATTGGAGGCCAAGCTAACCCTGATCTTACTGGTCCTTTTCCCACTGGCAACTCCTTGGCTCCAGGAAGCTGTGGAGTGGCAGTGCTTAGTGAGCAGGGCCCTCCTCCAAGAATCTGTTTCTTCTCCCTGGGTCCTGTACAGGGGGTTTGTCCAGATCTGATAGCCGGGACCTGCCTGCTGACCTTGGTTAAAAGCCTCCTCACCCCCTGACTCGCAATGCCTCAATCCTGGTGCCCCAGGCTCTGAGAAGCCCCCAGGGCTGCCTTCCAACACGCAATGTAGGGGATCCACCTCCCCCAGGACAGGGCACTCCTCACTGGGTGTTGTGAGGGTGCTGGCCTTCCTGGCGCCCCTGGACCACAGGAGCATGTCCTTGCTGAGCAGGTGGAAACGGACTTTCATCTCCACAGACAGGCTGCCATCTTCATTCATGTGGACCTTCTTCTCAAAGTCATCATCAGCCACCAAGGGGCCAAGGTGGACTGGTGTGTTCTGAGGGTGCCTGTGAAGGGCAGGGCCCATCCAGGTGCAATGTGGGGACACAGGGGGGTCACTGATACCAGACCTCTCTGATAGCAAGGAGAACTGCCGCAACCTGCCATCTGACTTGGACCTTGAGTGGATAACGCTCTGCTTGGCCTTCAGTCCCCAGCTCCCTGGTGTGCAGTGAAGAGTAAGAGGAAAGAGAAAAAGATGGTGAGCAACTGTGGGGAGAACCTGGGTAAAAGCATGAAGGCTGGTCATGAGCCTTTCACCACCTAACACCACCACTATCTCCAAAACAGCATAATGAGGGCAGAGCCCACTCTACAGTGAATATCCATAGAGCTGCCAGTTTGTAAACCAGCATAGATTAGTGAGATGAACATGAAGCCTGAATTCAATTCCAACTCTGCCACTTAGTAGCTGTGTAGCTTTAGACATAGCCTGTTTTCTGAGTTGTAAAATAAGAATAATAATATCTGTTTGGTAGGTTTGATTTGATGATGCAAAGTGATGTATGTAAAATTTTCTGCAGTTTCTAACACACAGTGGGCTCTCAATGGACAGCAGAGATGACAGGCAGAGCAGCAATACCCAGAGCTAATTCTTATTTCTTCTCACACCACCCCAGCGCAAGAGGTGAAATCAATAAGCTGCTGCGTATGAACCTGATTGTAGGCTATAGGATGTTTTGCAATGATTAACACTCATTAAGCTCTTGAGTTGAAAAATGATTGCAAGGAAGGACCTGGATATACAGTATCAGGTCCTGATATCCAAGCCTGCACCCCAACCTATGAAAAACATAAGAGGGTACCTGGGAATAGAAAGAAGTGACCCTAAGAAAGAATGAAGTACTTTGTGCTTTCTCATTTTACCTCTTGAGCTAGCATTTGGCAAAATGGAAAGGTTGAGTCTGTGGCTACCAAAAGAACAGCCCTCCCCACCCCTCACTGAGTACATCTGGGTAGGAGAAGGCTTTTTCAAGCCCTGATCCTCCATAAGAACCAAACGAGATGGGGGGGCCCTCCAGAGAAGGTACTGTGGCTAATGTGTCTTTGTACCTCCAGCAATCACAGAAATTATTGTTGTTATTGTGGTTTGCTTAAGCCCTTTTTACAAAGGATATTACTTTGTTCACTTACCAAAATGCCCATTGCCACTTCAGTAATTCCAGTAATTTTGCTTAAATTTTTATTCTGCATTTTTGGTATTTGTGTGTGTGTCTAGATTTGGTTATAATGTATATTCTATTCTATTCGTTTCTATTAACTATTATTTTATATTATACTATATATATCTAGAGTCTGGCACATAGTGGGTGTTTTGGATGGATGTATGGTTGGATGTATGGATGACCAATGGTTATCATTAGTTTTAGTCCTTTTGATCTGTCTGTAGGCCCTCACTGTTACCTAAGAGAATACTGACTCTTAAAGGACTTAGACACACAATATCAGGTTCTGACATTGAAGTCTGTACCCCAGCCATGCAATGTCATGTACCCATGGTCCATTGCCTACATAATGTTATGTTCACCATGGTTATTAATAAAGGTTATTTTAGAACCTACAAACTTAGAGCTAAAGATATCCTAATTTCCTTTACATACCATACTACACTCTCTCATATCCCAGTCAGATGTCCAACCCAGTTAAGGTTGATGGCAATGAAAAGGAGGATGAACAGACAAGAGAGACCCAAAAGCAACTGGGATAACCAAGAATTGGGGCAAAGTCAGGTTTCCTGAATTATCTGGAAGTATTATCTGCCCAGCCCTACTGGACCACCATCCAGTGCAAATAAGATTGGTGAAAAAACAAAACTAACTCACCATTTTTATTCCTTGAAGTCAGCCCAGGTAAAGTTTCAGTACCATTTCTTCTAGATTCTTCCATTGCAGGTGGTCTGAAGGACTCATGACCAGCACACACCAGCACTAAGGGGCTGTGTAGCAAACTCTGCAGGGAGTCCACCTGATGAGGAGAGTGTGGAGTTAGGAGTTCTGATCTCCAGAACCACCTCCTTCCCAGAAAATACAAGTGGGTGAGGAACCAACTCCCTCCAGCCCCTTCCTGATTTTTGCACATTTCACCCCAGATTCCTGATCCAAGGGAAGAATCCCACTCAATCCCCATGACGCCTCCATCATTAGCTGAGGACTAAGGTCATACGACAATCATCTTTCTCTCTAACTACATCCCTCCCTCCACCAGATATCAGGCCTGTGATTTGGAAGTTACTCTGGGTGCCTCAGGTGGAAAAGACTTTAAGAAGCCCGTTAGCCTGCTTACCTGCCTACACTTACACCCTCCATAATATTGAAGCAACCAGAGAAGGAAGCCTTCCAGCTTCCATATAGAGATCTGATTCGCTATCTCACCCTTTTCCAATGCAGAGAGTCCTCTCTTGTGTCTAATCTATGTTTTCTAGGCTAATCCCAGGCCATTGCCTCTATTTCCGCCCTTATTGAGGCAGGGAGGAGCAGGCACCATTGTCTCTCTAGGTAGTCCTTCCCTCTCTGGCTCCTATAATAGTTCTTTAGGCTCCTGCACAGACCCTTGTGCCATTCCCCACCCACCCACTCACTTCCCCTGCCTTCCCGAACAGGATATCCACGTGCCCGCTCCTGGGATAGGAGTAGAGTAGGCAACACCAGTGCTGGATTCCATGCCAGGGAAAAGGTACCTGCTTTTAGAAAATCTCACCTGGCCCAAGATGCCCCTGCATATTTGAGGGTTTGCACTATTTATAGCATTACACTGTAGTTAACAGTGTTGGGTAAGGGTTATTTCCATCTTTAAAGTACAGAGTATGTTCTTTTTCATTTTCTCAAGTTAAGAGGGTGTGCTCATTAACAAGGACATTAAAAAAAAAAAAAAAAAACCTCTTAACATCCTTTTCCCAAAACATGGTATGTAAGTTTGTTGTACACCAGAAGATCTTTCAACATATTTATTATAAGTTTGTTTTAAGCTGCCAGGTAACTTTTGTTGATTTAGATCTTAATCCATCACAACAACCAAATAGAATCCAAGTATATCAATGTGTAGACACAGCCATGCTTCTAGAGAATCAGACTCTCCAGGAAGAAAAAGAAATTGAGAACTAAGTGATGTTCCCATTTTTTATCGTAAAGTAGTATTTCACTAAAATTGGAAGATGTAGAAGATCCATGATAGAAAGCATTATTGAGGGTGCTCATCCAATAGAGGTCCTGAAAATTGATAATCATTACACAGCCTTTTCTGGAAAGCAATGAGATTATTGTGTTTGCAGAACATCTAATAGTCCTTCAGTAAGTCTATATGAACAATGAGCTGAGAACCTTAATATCTCTTTCTAGAATTCACTGTACCTGCTCTCCCTCTCACCACACTCACTAACCTGTGAGCTAACTGAAAGAAAGAACATAGCCCTATTTGTCTGTATACTGTGTATGTAGTACATGCTTAGTACATGGTGGTTGTGGAATTATTCAGAAGCATTATTGCATATGCCCAAAGTGTGTAAGACAAACTCCCACCATCTTTGCTTCTAAGGAGTATTCTGGCTAGTACCTCTTCCAACACAGATTTGTTCATTCTTCTGGCGGTCCATGGTATATTCAATATTCTTCACCAACACCATAACTCAAATGCATCAATTCCTCCTCAGTCTTCCTTATTCATTGTCCTGCTTTTGCATGCATGTAAACAAAAAAAAGAAAATACCATAGATAGGGTCTGGCACACCTTAGTCCTCAAAATGACATCTCTGCTTTTTAACACTTGAAAGAGGTCTTTTGCAGCAGACTTGCCCAAGGCAGGCTGTCCTTTGATTTCTTGACTGCTACTTCCTTGGGCATTCTTTGTGGGTCTAAATAAAGTGAAATCCTTGACAACCTCAACATTTTCTTCATTTATCATGACGTTGCTTATTGGTCCAGTTGTGAGAATTTTTATTTCTTTTATGTTGAGGTGTGATCCATATTGAAGGCTGTAGTCTTTGATTTTCATCAGTAAGTGCTTCAAGTCCTCTTCACTTTCATCAAGCAAAGGTTGTGTCATCTGCATACCACAATATGTTAACGAGTCTTCCTCCAATCCTGATGTTCCATTTTTCTTTATATAGTCTAGTTTTCAGATGATTTGCTCAGCATACAAATTGAATAAGTATGGTGAAAGGATACAACCCGGACACACACCTTTCCTAAATTTTAAACCACACAGTATCTCCTTGTTCAGTTCAAATGACTGCCTCTTGGTACAGGTTCCACATGAGCACAATTAAGGGTTGTGGAATTTCCATTCTTCACAATGTTGTCTATAATTTGTTATGATCCACACAGTCAAATGTCTTTCCACAGTCAATAAAACACAGGTATATATCTTTCTGGTATTCTCTGCTTGCAGCCAAGATCCATCTGATATTAGCAATAATGCTCCTTGCACATCCTCTTCTGAATCCAGCTATAGTTTCTGGCAGTTCCCTGTTGATGTACCACTACAACAGTTTTTTAATTGTCTTCACCAAAAGTTTACTTGTGTGTGATATTGATGATATTTTTCAATAATTTCTGCATTCTGTTGGATCACCTTTCTTTAAAATGGGCACAAATATAGATCTCTTCCAGTCAGTTTGGCCAGGTAGCTGCCTTCCAAATTTCTTGGCATAGACAAATGAGTACTTCTAGCCTTGCATCGTTTGTTGAAACATCTCAATTGGTATTCAGTTCTGCACAAGATTAAAAAATTAGTCAGTATTTATTCCATGCTCTTTCTGTTGTGTTATCCAGTACTGCAGAGTTCAGAAAGCTATAAACACATTTCCTGAACTCCCTTGCAGCTATGGTTTTAAATGTGAAAAAAGGTTACACCAAGTAGATGCATTGCATGAGATATGGAAAACGATAGTGAAGCAGAGGCTTCTTCCTTTTGCTTTTGACTATTGCCACAAGCAAAAAAGGTCAAAATGTTGAGAGGCATCTGTAGCTGGGATAACAAAGCCACACTCATTGTTCAAGTCACCAGCTCTCTGCATGTCCAAAGACAGTTTTGATGGTGTCAGCTTCCTTATTCTGGAACACAGCAATGATGGGGTGATGCTGAACTCAGTAATTCCAGTGATGACCTGCCAATACCCCACTTTCTTAATTGTGTCAGAGGTGTCTACCCTGACAGATCAATTTTGTGATTCATTTCTTGGAGCCCAGCCTACACTCCTCTAGCCTTTCAATGCATCTTTAAGCATCAAAGTCTCTGTATATAATTCCCTCCTGCTTAAGATTCGTAGAAAGTTTTCTGTTCCTATGCTGAACCTGTACTGATACAGTCTATGGTATCAGAGATGGTTACAGGCAATAGACCTTCAAGGATGGGAATCTGGCATTAGTTATCCTACCTAGTTGGGTTTGAAGGCAGTGATAATCTGGTTACAATGGGATACTGGTATTCCATGACACACAGTGACAAAATAAGTTCTTAAATAATCACCTTTGATAGTAGAACGCAGTGCTCACTCAAAGCAAGACTTTGACCGATCATTGGCTGCCAAGAGAGACTACTATAATGAGAATAAAAAATGCAAGGACTGTGAAGTAAGCTGAATGCCTCTCACTGCTCTAGAGAACTTAAAGGAAATGGCAAGCTCAGGGTTTAAATTCTTGGTCCAAGGATGTCCAGAGGACCTAGGAACTTCTCTGACTTCTGTAAAAGAGTCTTTTATCTCCTGTAGCACATGACTAGTTCTCCTTATATTGTGCTAGTGTGGTCTTGTATTAACTTTTACCCACTGGACATGGCAACACTGGAGGGTACCTCAAAATCTTCCCTGAGCAGTAAATGTTTCCCTCCCTGTCTTCATTGTGTAACAGCAACTCTACTGCTAGTTGCTGAAATACAACTGAACTGGGTATTATATGATCCATCAAGCCACAAAGTAGGTATGCTAAAATAACACTAGGTCCTTTGGTGGAGGTGACATGTACTAGTGATCAGGTGCAAGCAGGTCCTGAAGATACAAGTTATATGAGCAGATGGCTCACACTTCAAGTTTGCCAGCCTTAACGTATTGCTACTTCTGCTTAACACATACATATGACTTCATGGGAAATTCCCATGACCAGTTAACTGAAGAAGAAAATATTTGATTCTGGATTGTAGATAAATTCACAGGCTATGCTGACACTAGCAAAAAGTTGACTGATGCAATATTACAGACTAACTCAGAGGAATCAGGAAAGAAAAATCTAGGGGACAGTTTTGTTTGATTGACTCTTTTTCTTGGAAGGAGCAATGGTAGTGGTTAATGGCTCAATCTGATAATCAGGGATTGGAAAGAACAAGACTAGAGGATTGATGGCAATAAGAAAAATAGTTAACTGATCTCTCAGAATAGGTTCAGAGTGTGATAATATTTCTGTCTCATGTGAATATCCCCAAAGGGCATGCACTACAGAACAGACTCTCAATAATCATGTGGACAGATGAACTGTTCAGTGGGTGTCAGTCATCCTCTTCTTCAATCACCCAGGGTATGCTCAATCAGCTCTTGAACAAAGAGGCAAGGTAGCATTAACTAACAACGTAAACTCTACCTCATTAATGTTGATCTGGATACTGCTGCTTAGGGCCCAAGCTGCCAAAAGCAGAAACCAATGACAAACTTATGCTCTACACCATACCTAGAGGGAATCAGCCACCTGCCAGTGGGAGACTGATTACATTGGATGTCTTCAACATGGAGGGGGGACAGAAATTTGTATTCATTGAAATAGACACTTATTTTGGACATAGACTTCCTTCCTTGGCCATCATCCTTCTGCCAGTATCACCATCCGTGGACTTACTGAATGCCTTATTTATCATTGCCAGAGCATGTGAAGATCACTTCTATCCAAAGAATTTATTTTATAGCAAAAGAAGTGAAACACTAGGATAACGCCCATAGAATTCACTGCGTAACCATATACCCCATCACCCAAAAGCAACCATACTTATAGAACAATAAAATATCCTTTGGAAGACTCAATTTTGGCACCATCTGGAAAGCATCACTTTATGATGTTGAGGTATTGTCTTACACAATGTGTGATATGTGCTCCAAAATAGCAACCAGTACATAGTGCTGTTTCTACATAGGCAAAGGATACTTGGGAATTAAAGAACAAGAATGAGAGTGGCCCCTTTCACTATTACGCCTAAGGACCTAGCTTCAAACATTTTGCCTCCTGTACCAGCAACTTTGGACTCTACTTGCTTAGAGGTCTCGGAGCCCAGGGGAGGATATTTCCTCCAGGAGGCACAACAGTGGTTCAATGGATCTGGAAGTTGAGACAATCTCCTGGCCATATGGAGCCCTTTATGACATTGAACTAATAAGCAAAAGGAGGACTTCTGTGTTGTATGAGATATTTGATTCTGATTATCAAGAGGAATAGAGTTGCAATGAGGAAAGGGAAGAAGAAATTTATTGCCCACAGAAGCTTTTAAGGTGCCCTCTAGTGTCACCATTTCCAGTGGGTAAAAGTTAATACAAGACCACAGTAACACAATATAAGGAGAACCACCAAGGGTTCAGACCTCTCAAGAATGCTGGTTCAGTCACCCCACCAGGAACATGACCACAATTAGCTGGGGTGATGGCTTAGGGCAAAGGGAGTATGGAATAGAGAGCAGAAGGAAAATTTAAGTACCAATAATGGCTTCATGGTAGTCTAATTTTTTTCACAGCTCTGCTGCATATATACATATTAAACAACTTTCTATTTTTTGCTCTTATTCCGTGTATTATTTTATATAATATGTTTTGGCAGTGGTGAACTTGATAATTATACCTTCAGATACAGGATATCAAGATGGAACTGTATACAGCATTGTTCACAATAGCAAAAAGATGGAAACAAATGAATGGATAAACAAACTGTGGTACATACACACAATGGAGCATTATGCAACAATAAAGAACAACGATGAATTTGTGAAGCATCTTATAACATGAATGAACCTGGAGGGCATTATGCTGAGTAAAATAAATCAATCACATATGGACAAATATTGTATGAGACCACTATTGTAAAAACTCATGAAAAGGTTTACACACAAAAAGAAACAATCTTTGATGGTTATGAGGGAGGGGAGGGATGGGGATGGAAAACCAATAAATAGACAATATATAAGTGGTAACTTTAGTGAAGGGTAAGAAGGGGAAAGCCAGCACAACTTGTACAAGGCAAAGTCATGGTAGCTCCATAGACACATCCAAACTCCCAGAGGGACAAAATTGCTAGGCTGTGGGCTGCGGGGACCATGGTCTCCAGGAACATCTAGCTCAATTGGCATAACATACTTTATAAAGAACATGTTCTACATTCTACTTTGGTGAGTAGTGTCTGGGGTCTTAAAAGACTGTGAGCGGCCATCTAGGATACTCCAATGGTCTCACCCCTTTGGGAGCAAGGAAGAATGAAGAAAACTAAAGATACAAGGGAAAGATTAGTCCAAAGAACTAATGGACCACATCTACCACAGCCTCCACCAGACTGAGTCCAGTACAACTAGATGGTGCCCAGCTACCACCACTGACTACTCTGACAGGGATCACAACAGAGGGTCCTGAACAGAGCTGGGGAAAAATGTAGAACAAAATTCTAACTACAAAAGAAAGACCAGACTTGCTGGCCTGACAGAATCTGGAGAAATCCTGAGAGTATGGACTTGGACACGCTTTCAGCTCAGTAATGAGGCCGCTCCTGAGGTTCACCTTTCAGCCAAAGAGTGGACAGGCCCATAAAACAAAATGAGACCAAAGGGGCACACCAGCCCACGGACAAGGACTAGAGGGCAGGAGGGAACAGCAAAGTTGGTAATAGGGAACCCAAGTTCAAGAAGGGAGTGTTGACATGTCGTGGGGTTGTTAACCAATATCATAAAACAATACGTGTACTAATTGTTTAATGAGAAACTAGTTTGTTCTATAAACCTTCATCTAAAGTACATTAAAAAAAAAAAACAGATGGAACTGTGACTGAGCTATAAGGGGGATACAGCAATTGATGAGAACTTGGGGAATGTGATTGTTAAGATTGTGTATCAACTTGCCTGGGCCATGATTCTCAGTGTTTTGGCAGTTGTGTGATGTTGTGGTCACTTCCCTGTTGAGATCTGATATGTGATCACATGATGGGATCTGCTGTGAGTAGCCAATCAAGTGAAGGGAAGTTTCCTTGGGCTTGGCACCTGTATTTAGTGTGGGTGGATATTCTGGCAGGTCTTGGGGACTTTTGATTGTTTTGGATCCTGCAGCTGGCTCCTGTTCATCTGATCTCCAGTTCTTGGGACTTGAGCTATCAGCTTACCTGTGGTCTTGCTTGCCAGTCTTGGGATTCATTGATATTCACAGCCTGTGAGTAAGAACTCTGCTCTCTGACCTGGGACCTTGGCTTCAGCAGACCCTGCAGTTACTTGAGCCAGGAGAAGCCTCCATCCTGACCCATGGACTTGGGACATTATGACCTCTACAACTGCCTGAGCCATTTCCTTGATAGAAATCTCTCTGTATATATGTATTTATATGCTTTACTGGTTTTGCTATCTAGAGGACCCAGCCTAAAACATTTGGTACCAAGAATGGTTCTAGAGAAACAAAATCATAAGGATTAATTTGGTTTTCAAGTCTGGTTACTCTTAAAGATGTTGGTGACTCTGCTTCCAGTAGTAAAGAGGGCACTGCTAATCCATGGCATGAGGTGGCAATTCATATACTCAAAATATCACCACCAATGGATCATGTATTGGTGAAAGACAAGGCTCTGAGTGACTGCATGTATGATACCTTTCTACAATCTTGTCTTGAGAAATATAAGGAAGCTGGCTGGTTGGTCCTACTTTCTTTAGACACACTGGTGAAAGAAAGAGATGAGCTCAGGCTTCAGAGTCAAAGCTGAAGCACCATACAAATGACCTCAAAGTTTCTACTTGTGCCTTGAAAGAAAGCCTTATTTCTTGTAGTAACACCTGATATTGCCAAAAACCTAACTCAGAGTCTTATTATAAGAGTGGCTGAATTACAATGCCAACTCAACTGCCAACCTCGAGAGGTGTCTGAAGTTAAAGTGAGGACATTGATAGGGAATAAGTGGGACCCTGAAACCTGGGATGGGAACATAAGGGCAGGTAATCAGGAAGCTGGTGACACTGAGCCCCTAAATTCCATTGGATCGCTTCTGCTCATTGCCCATTCATTCCCATCTGAAGAGATTACTCCATGTTTGTCTGCTAAACCACCCTGCCTAGTAAAAACACTAGCACCTACACTCCCATCTAATGAGATTAACCCAGCTGTATCCAAAGTGCCTTTATCTGAATCATTGCCTAGGACATTGCTTGAGGCAGATGTTTTACAAGACAATGCTGAATTGTCTCAAAACATTTCCCCATAAATTTTGGCTTCTAGACCTATAACTAGACTTAAGTCCCAGCAAACCCCAAAAGATGAAGTACAAAGTGTAACCCAGGAAGAGGTATGCTATATTCTGAAAGAACTGCTTGACTTTTCTAATAGGTACAAACAGAAACCTGGGGAATATGTGTGGAAATGGCTAATAAGGGTGTGGGATAATGGTGCAAGGAACATAAAGATGGATCAGTCTGAGTTTATTGATATGGGCTAACTAAGCATAGATTCTTCATTCAATGTTTCAGCTCGAGAAGTTAGGAAAGAATCTAATCATTTATTTGGTTGGGTTGCTGAAGCATGTATTATGCAGTGGCCTACACTAAATCAAGTTGAAATATCAGACCTCTCTTGGTATAATATAGAAGGCTTAGGGAAATTGGCATGCTAGAGTGGATTTATCTGGTTAGACCCACAGATCCACACATGGAGTGCCCAGAGGACATACCATTTACCACGACAGTGAGGAACAAATTTATGAAGGGAGCCCCAGCATCCTTGAAGGCTGCTGTGATTGCTATTTTATGTAAATCAGATTTGACAGGGACAAGGACTAGAGGGCAGGAAAGAATTAACTGAATTAAGACACCTAACTGCAATGGGGCTGATTGGAGTCCATGGTGGTAGGGCCAAGTGGCAGCATTCAACCAACAAGACAAGGAGGGTGCCATTTCTGTAATGGACAGCAGAGTTAAAGCAGGAATCAGAATAGTCTGACTCCTATCGACTTATGGCATTGGCTACTTAGTCATGGTGTCCCTAGGAGTGAAATAGATACGAAATTTACTAAATATTTACTTGATCCATACAAATGGATGAATTCTAGTTCAGGTGAACAGCAATCTAACTCTAATCACCAGAATAGAGTCACAGCCCCTCAATAAATTCCCAGACTTGAGCGAGTTTAAAGACGCACAACCCCTTGATTGAAGAGGAGGCCAAATCCCCTTGAGAAAGGACTCCAATACACTGCCATAAACTTAAGCTGTCAGCCTTTCTCCCAGCCTTCCCCAATGAGAGTGACTATTCATTGGGGAAAAGGAAATAATCAGACTTTTGGGGGATTACTGGATACTGGCTCTGAGCTGACACTAATTCCAGGAGACCCAAAATGTCACTGTGTTCCACCAGAGTGGGGGCATATGGACATCAGGTTATTAATAGAGTCTTAGCTCATGTCACTCTTACAGTAGGTCCAGTGAGTCCCTGAACCCATCCTGCAGTGATTTCCCCAGTTCCAGAATGTATAATTGGAAGAGATATACTCAGCAACTGGCAGAATCCCCATATTGGATCTCTGACAAATGGAGTAAGGGCTATTTGGCAGGAAAAGCCAAGTGGAAGCCTTTAGAACCTACCTAACCCAAAAACCCATTGCAGTTGAGTCAATTCCAACTCATAGCAACCCTATAGGACAGAGTAGTACTGCCCCATTGAGTTTCGAGGGAGTGCCTGGTAGATTCGAACTGCTGACCTTTTGGTTAACAGCCATAGCTCTTAACCACTACACCATCAGGGTTTCCGCCCCATGTAGAAAAATAGTAAACCAAAAGCAATACCTCAACCCTGGAGGGATTGCAGAGATTACTACCACCATCAAGGACTTGAATGATATAGGGGTGGTAATTTCCACCACATCCCCATTCAACTTGCCTATTTGGCCTGTGTGAAGACCAGATGGATCTTGGAGAATGACAGTGGATTATTGAAAACTTAAGCAGGTGGTGACTCGAACTGCAGTTGCTGTTCCAGATGTAGTCTCGTTGCTTGAGTAAATTAATACATCTCCTGGTACCTGGTATGCAGCTCTTGATCTGTCTAATGCCTTTTTTTCCATACCTGTCTCTGAGGACCATCAGAAGCAGTTTGCCTTTAGCTGGCAAGGCCAGCAATACACCTTCAGTTGCCTACCTCAGCCCGGCATTAAGCCTCCAACCCCATTTCATAATTTAGTCTACAGGGACCTTGATCACCTTTCTCTTCCACAAGATGTCACACTGGTCCATTACATGGATGACATTATGTTGATTGGACCTAGTAAGGAAGAAGTGTCAATGACTCTGTACTTACTGGTAAAACATTTGCATTCTAGAGGGTGGGAAATTAATCCCACAAAAATCCAGCTGCCTTCCACCTCAGTGAAATTTCTAGGGGTCCAGTGGTGTGGGGCATTTTGAGATACTCCTTCTAAAGTGAAGGAAGTTATTGCATTTGGCTCCTCCCACAGCTAAAAAGGAGGCACAATGCCTGAGGTTCTCTTTGGATTTTAGAGGCAACATATTCCTCCTTTGGGTGTGTGACCTTGGCCTATTTATCAAATGACTCAAAAAGCTGATAGTTTTAAGTGGGGCCCAGAACAAGAGAAGGCCTTGCAGTAGGCTCAGACTGCCTTGCAAGCTGCTCTGCCACTGGGTCTTATGATTCGGCTGATCCAGTGGCACTTAAAGTGTCCGTGGCAGATAGATATGCTGTTTGGAATCTTTGGCAGGCCCCTCTTGGTGAATCACAGTGCAGACTCTTAGGATTTTGGAGAAAAGCCCTGCCATCTTCTGCAGATAACTGCTCTCCTTTTGAAAAACAGCTTTTGGCTTATTACTGGGCCTTAGCAGACTGAGCACTAAACCATGGGACACCAAGTCACCACGTGGCCTGAGCTGTCCATCATGAACTGGGAGTTGTCTGACCCACAGAGTCATAAAGTTGGACATGCATAGCAGCACTCCCTCATTAAATTGTATATATGAGATCGGGCCCAAGCAGGACCTGAAGGCATGAGGAAGTGGTCCAAATGACCATGGTCTCCACTCCTGTCACATTACCTTCCATATCCCAGTCTGCACCTCTGGCCTCATGGCGAGTCCCTTATGATCAGTTGACTGAAGAAGAGAAAACTCGTGCCTGGTTTACAGATGGCTCTGCACGGTATGCAGGCACCACTAGAGAGTGGACTATGGTAGCACTACACCCCTTTCTGGGACCTCCCTGAAGGACAGTGGTGAAGGGAAGTCCACCCAATGGGCAGAATTTTGAGCAATGAACCTGGTAACCCACTTTGGAAGGAGAAATAGCCAGATGTGTGATTGTAAACAGATTCATGGGCTATGGCCAATGGTTTGGCTGGATGGTCAGGGACTTGAAAGGAACACGATTGGAAAATTGGAGACAAGGATTTATGTGGAAGAGGTATGTGGGTAGATATCTCTGAATGGGCCAAAGAAGTAAAGATATTTGTGTCTCATGTGAATGCTCACTGGAGGTGCTCAGCAGAAGAGGGTGTTAACTATCAAGTGGATAGGATGAGCGTTTTGTGGAAACCATTCATTTTCTTTCCCCAGCTACTCCTGTCATTGCTCAATGGGCTCATGAACAAAGTGGCCATGGTGTCAGAGATGGAGGTTATGCATGGGCCCAGCAACATGGACTTCCACTCACTAAGGTCAACTTGGCTACAGCCACTGCTTGAGTGCTCAATCTGCCAGGAACACAGATAAACACTGAGTCCTCAATATGGCACTATTACCCCTAGTGACCCCCTCTCAAGATTTTTGCTTCCTTTCCCTGCAACCTTATGCTCTGCAGGTCTAGAGGTCTTAGTTCGAAAGGGAGGAATGCTCCCTCCTGGAGACACGTCACTGATTCCACTGAACTGGAAGCTAAGAATGCCACCTGGCCACTTTGGGTTCCTTATTCCTCTGGATCAACAGGCAAAAAAGGGAGTCACCATACTGACTGGTGTGATCGATCCTGATTACCAAGAGGAAATCAGATTGATATTACATAATGAAGGTAAGGAAACCCTGGTAGCATAGTGGTTAAGTGCTACAGCTGGTAGCCAAAAAGTTGGCAGTTCAAATCCACCAGGCACTCCTTGGAAACTCTATGGAGCAGTTCCACTCCGTCCTATAGGGTCGCTATGAGTTGAAATTGACTCAATGACAATTTTTTTTTTTTAAATGGGGGTAAAGAAGAGTATGTCTGGAATGCAGGAGAACCGTTAGGGCATCTCTTAGTACTACCATGCCTTGTGACTAAAGTCAATGGAAAACTACAGGAATCCAATTCCGACATGACTACTAATGGCCCAGATCCTTCAGGAATGAAGGTTTGGGCCACTCCACCAGACAAAGAACCATGACCAGCTGAGGGGCTTGCTGAAGCCAAAGGAAATATGGAATGGGTGGTGGAAGAAGGTAGTTCTAAATACCAGTTATGGCCATGTGACCTGTTTCAGAAACAAGGGTTGTAACTGCTATGACTATTTCTGCTTTGTATGTGTGCATCAAATATTTTTGTTTTCTGCTATAAACGGAAATACCATATGATCCACCAATCCCACTCTTAGGAATATATCCTAGAGAAATAATAGTCGTCATATGGACAGACATATGTACACCCATGTTCATTTCAGCATTGTTCCCAATAGCAAAAATGGAAACAACCAAGATGCCCATCAACAGATGAATGGATAAACAAACTGTGGTACATACACACAATGGAGTATTATGCAACAATAAAGAACAACAATGAATCTGTGAAGCATCTCAAAACATGAATGAATCTGGAGGACATTATGCTGAGTGAAATAAGTCAATTACAAAAGGACAAATATTGTGTGAGACCACTACTGTAAATACTCATGAAAAGGTTTACATACAAAAAGAAACAGTCTTTGATGGCTACGAGGGAGGGGAGGGATGGTGATGGAAAAATACTTAATAGACAATAAAAAAAAAAAAGTGGAAACTTTGGTGAAGGGTAAGACGGTACACAATACTGGGGAAGTTGGCACAATCTGTACAAGGCAAGGTCATGGTAGCTCCATAGACACATCCAAACTCCCTGAGGGACCGAATTACTGGGCTGAGGGCTGTGGGGACCATGATCTCAGGGAAAATCTAGTTCAACTGGCATAACATAGTTTATAAAGAATATGTTCTACATTGTACTTTAGTGAGTAGCGTCCAGGTTCTTAAAAGCCTGTGAGTGGCCATCTAAGATATTCCACTGGTTTCACCCCTTCGGGAGCAAGGAAGAATTAGGGAAACTAAAGATACAAGGGAAAGATTAGTCCAAAGGGCTAATGGATCACATCTACCACGGCCTCCACCAGCCTGAGTCCAGTACAACTAGATGATGCCCAGCTACCATCACTGACTGCTCTGACAGGGTTCACAATAGAGGGTCCTGGACAGAGCTGGAGAAAAATGTAGAACAAAATTCTAACTCAGAAAGAAAGACAAGACTTGCTGGCCTGACAGAGACTGGAGAAACCCTAGAGAGTATTGCCCCCAGACACCCTTTTAGCTCAGTAATGAGGTCACTCCTATGGTTCACCCTTCAGCCAAAGATTGAACAGTCCCATGGAACAAAACAAGACGAAAGGGGCGCATCAACCTTGGGGCAGGGACTGGAAGGCAGGAGGGAGCAGGGAAGCTGGTAATAGGGAACCCAGTGTTGAGAAGGGAGAGTGTTGACATGTCATGGGGTTGTCAACCAATGTCATAATGTGTGTACTAACTGTTTGATGAGAAACTAGTTTGTTCTGTAAACCTTCAACTAAAGTACAATAAAAAAAACACAAAAATTTTTTTTGTTTTCTTCACTTGTAAAATATAAGATGTAAAAACAGGGCTAGCGCTTTTTTGGTTGTATGTGTGTTCATTGTAACATGTTAGGTGCAGGTATGACGTTATAATATTCTTTATTCAGAGATCACGCATGGTTTAAGGAGATGTGTACAGGTGCCAAGTTGATAAGGGGTAGACTGTGACGGTTAAGATTGTGTGACAACTTGGCTAGGCCATGATTCTCAGTGTTTCGGCAGTTGTGTGATATTGTGGCCACTTCCTTTTTGAGATTTGACGTGTGATCACCCCCATGATGGGATCTGTTGTGAGTAGCCAATTGGCTGAAGGGCAGTTTCCTTGGGCTTGTGGGCTGCATCGAGTGGGGGTGGATGTTCCGGCAGGGCTTGGGAGTTTTGATCATTCTGGATCCTGCAGCTGGCTCCCGTTCATCTGACCTCTGGTTCTTGGGACTTGAGCTAGCAGCTTACCTGCGCTCTTGCCTGCCCATCTTGGGATTCATCAGTCTTCAGAGCCTGTGAGCAACAGCTCTGCTCTCCTACTGCGGATCTTGTGTTCACCAGCCCCTGGGGCTACGTGAATCAGGAGAAGCCTCTATCCTGACCCATGGACTTGGGATGTTATAGCCTCTGCAACCGCATGAGCCATAGCCTTGATACAAATCTCTCTATATAAATATATATATTTATATGTTTTACTGGCTTTGCTTCTCTAGAGAACCCAGCCTAAGACAGGCAAGAAGGTTAGTATGTTTTTGATCGTGTGAGAGAGAGCTACACTGTTAGGTGGGAACATGTTACTATAGCTACTGTTTGGAAATTAAAGTACTAGTAGAATGGTGTACACAGACGTTAATAACTACAGGATTGGATTGTGGGGAGATCTCTATTCTGCCTGTCCACCTTTGGTGTACATTCATGTTCTGCAGGACCTGGAAAGGCAAAAATTATATTAACTAGCCTTATTTACAGTTAGGGCTGGATGCAGATTAAGTTCTCCATCAACTAGATGTCTGGTCAACACTGGGAAGGTAGAAATGAGGCAGACACTATCTTTTCTTGATACTGGCAGTATTTGCTGCCAAGTAGGAGTGTGAGTGTCAGAAGACGATGGCAGCTAAGGCTGAAGGGACTAAACTCAGTGCTCCAGAGTTCCTGGGTGTCAAGAAGCAGCTGCAGCAGTTTCCCGATCCAAGGTTTATAATTTTCAATGCTTGCAGAGAGGTGTTCTTGAGCTCAGGAATTACAGTAGCATCAAACAGGGGTAGCAGCTTCCTGAAGGATACTGGGAGCCATTCCTGCAGGCCCAGATAGAGTTCCCTTCTCCAGCTTCCCAAGAATTTGGAAGCTTCTAATGCCTTGTATTAAATTGCTTTCTGCTTAAGACATCTTGAGTAGTGTCTGTTTCCCTCACTGAACTTGCACTGAAATAGGTTAAGAGGACTGGATGAAAAAACAATCCAAAGGGTACAAAGCACAGGACCTGGCACGCTCCCTAAATGGTCACTAACTAACTGAATGTCTCTTCTCTAGTTACCTTTAGTTAGTAGCAGGGAAGTCAATTACCTCTTTGAAGGAATAATCTTCCCATTCCATCCGTTATGAGTTGAATTGTGTCCCCTAAAATGATATGCTCAAATACTAATCCCCAGTACCTGTGAATGTGACCTTATTTGGAAATAGTGTCTTTGCAGATGTAATTATTAAACATGAGGTCATACTGGAGGAGTATGACCCTAATCCAATACTCCTGGTGTCCTTATAAAAAGAGAAGAGACAGACAAGCAGACACAAAGCAAGACAGCTATGTGAAGATGGAGGCAGAGATTGGAATTATTCTGCCACAAATCAAGTAAACTCCAAGGATGCCAGCTGTCCTCAGAAATTAGGAGAGAGGCATGGAGCAAATTCTCCTAAAGAGCGCTTAGAAGGAATCAACGTGGCCAACACCCTGATTTCGGACTCCTAGCCTCCAGAACTGTGAGACAATACGTTTCTGCATTTTAAGCAAGCCAGTGTGTTACAGCAGCTCTAGGAAAATAAGATATCACCTAAGTATTTTGACCCAAAGTCCAAAGAATTCTTTTAGGGAAATATACCTCAAGAGCCTACCTTTTTCCCACTGATGGTGAACACCTGTTTCACGGGAAATTGCAGAAGATCTGAGGCTTTGCTGATAAAGGTCTTAAGGCTCCTAGTGTTTCTATGACTGAGAACCACTGTCCGCTGGAATCTAGGGTCCGTGTTCTTAACCAGCATTATCCTCCTTGGGGCTTTAGGGCCCTTCCAGGAAGATGGTGTTCCTGGGACCTCATACCAGCCTTCCAAATCCCCTGACGGCTGAGCAGAGGGGTCTGTCCCTTGTTGCCCGCCAGGCCCACTGCGAGCTTGGGGCGGCTTCTTGTCAGAGCAGAGGTAGCAGCCTCCATCTTCTAGCTGCTCCAGGGTGCTGAGGCAGTGCAGTCCCTGGGGCGTGGTGACAGAGCGCACCCCGAAGGAAAGAGGCATGCGCTGAGAAAGCTCGTCCATCAGGGCGCTGAAATTCTTGAAGACTCGCTGGTGAACTGCTAGCCGGACCCCAGAAAATCGGGGATCCCCTCGCTTGAAGAAGGTTATCTTCTTGGCTGGCGTGACCTGGGTGATAGAGGAGGTCCGAGCCACAGAAGGGAGGAGGAACTCATGGTATCTCGGGGCCTGGGCATCCTGCGGGGTGCTGTTCATGGCTCAGCGGCACAGGTGGCTATAACAAGGAAAGTGAGAGGAGAGTCAGAGAGCAACTCATGGAATTTTGCACTTCCTGCCCTTCCTTTCCTTATAGAGGTGCTTCCTGCCCAACCCAAGTTTGCTGCACACTCAACTAAGCAGAGAAAATTAATATGTTTGGATAGACTAGAAGGAAGGTCAGGGAGTTCAAACCCATCACTTACCAGCTGTGTGACCTAGGTGGTTAATAACATAATCTGTGTTTTGCTGCACCCCATCTGTAAAATGGGGATATATTTACTCTGTATAGTGGTTATAATGATCAGATGAGTTTATGTAAATAAAGCATCTGGCACAGAGCAAGCATCAATAAATCTTTATTCCTTTCCTTCCCCTTGCTGTTTCTCTTACCTTCTTCTACTAACCCCTGAACTCTTTTTAATACTTTAGTAGTTTATCTGCTAAAAAAAAAAACAGAAAGAAAAATCCACTGCTGTTGAGTCGACTCTGACTCATAGCGACCCTGTAGGACAAAGTAGAACTGCCCCATACAGTTTCCAGGAAGCACCTGGTGGAGTGAAACTGCCGACCTTTTGGTTAGCAGCCATAGTTCTTAACCATTACACCACCAGGGTTTCCCTGGTTTATCTCCTAAGTGGTAGGCAAATAAACAGAAGACTATGTAACACAGAAGTAAGAACATAGGCTAGGAGTCAGGATTCCGGATTCTATGCTTCAATCTTAGATTGGCTGCATTATCCCACCTCTCTGGATTCGGTCTCTGTAGCTGTCAGGTGCGAGGGCTGAAGTAGAAGCCATCTGTTCCAGCCCCTCACAAATGAGGGAGCAGAGAAGGAAACTTGGAGCTCTGGGCCTGTAACCCAAGAAGGATGCCACCACTTGATGCCATGTATTTTATCTTCATTACATAGCAGTGTCTGCTTTAATATAAAAAAATTCCCCTCTTACCCCTGCCCCCTCCCTAAATTTTTGGAAGATGTACACTATGGTTTGAGTATCCCCCCGCCAAAATGAAGTCATAATCCCTGTGCCTATAAATGTGACCCTGTTTGGAAATACTTTTCTTTTTATGTTAATTAAGGCATATCGGAGTAGGGTGGGTCCTGAACCTAATCCCTTCTGAGTGGTATCTTATAAAGGGGAGTACAGACACAAAGACATGGGGAAGGATAGATGCCATGTGACTGTGGAGGAAGATGCATCTACAAGCCAGGGTACACCCAGGGATACCAACAAGGAAGGACCTTCCCCTAGAGCTGATGCCCTGATTTTGACTTCTAAACTCTAAAACCATGAGACAATAAATATCTGTTTTTTAAAGCCACCCATTTATGGTATTTTTTGTTATGGCAGCACTAGGTAACTTCATACCAGTCCACTGCTACAGACCTGGGAGTACTCCTGCCTGCCCAAGACTTGGGGCTGAGACTTGCTGTAGGAGGATCAAGACCATTCATTCAACTAGTTGCCTCTATTTCCACTACCCCATTCTTGGTGAAGCTTTATTGCCTCACAGTGACCTCTTGCCACCAGTCGCTGGGTTCCAATCCGTTATACAACCCTGCCAGCTTAGTTGTCCTGAAACCCTGTTTTCACTGGGTTCCTATGTTCCATTCCTATGTTCTAAAACTTTCAGTGGTTCCTCACTGTCTGCAGAAAAAGTCAAGTTCTTTATCCCACCATTCAAGGTCCTCTCCAATTCATTCCCCACCACCCCCTTTAAACTTACCTCCTGCTTCTTCTCACAAGTTCTCTACTTCAATCAGCAGGCCTGACTCTGAGGTCTTCCTGCGTGGCTGGCCCCATCCTTTGCAGCCAGCCTTGGTTTCTCCTCCTTTGTGGAGCCTTCCCTGGCCTGAGATGACCTCCACTTTCAGCACAGCTCACCTGACATCTCCCACATCCTATGCCTGTGTCCTTCCTCAAGTACAGCCCAGCCCTTGGAGACAGAACCTGGTCCACATACCTTTGTATTCCCCCTCGGTGCTCAGCCTTGTGTTTGGCACAGAGTTGTTGTTGTCAGTTGCTGTGGAGTCGGTTTCTGACTCATGGTGAGCCCATGCACAATGGAATGAAACATTGACTAGTCCTGCGGCATCCCCATGAGTTGAGGATTGGACCACTGTGATCCACAAGGTTTTCTTTGGCTTATTTTTGGGAGTAGATCTGTCATATTCCAGAAGCCCTGCTGAAACCTATTCAGCATAATGTTGTTGTTGTTGTTGCTAGGCACCATTGAGTTGGTTCTGAACTCACAGCAATCCTATGTACAACAGAATGAAACATTGCCCAATTCCGTGCCATCCTCACAAACATTGCTATGCTCAAGTCCATTGTTGCAGCCACTGTGTCAATCCATCTCATTGAGGGTCTTCCTCTTTTTCGCTGATGTTCTGCTCTACCAAGCATGATGTCCTCTCTAGGGGATGGTTCCTCCTTATGACATGTCCAAATTATGTGAGACAAAGTTTCACCATCCTCACTTCCAATGAGCATTCTGGTTGTACTTCTTCCAAGACCTATTTGCTCGTCCGTCTGGCAGTCTATGTTATATTCAATATTCTTTGCTAACATCCTAATTCAAAGGCATCTATTCTTCTTTGGTCTTCCTCATTCATTGCCCATCTTTCACATGCATATGAGGCAATTGAAAACACCATGACCTGGGTCAGGCACACTTTAATCCTTAAAGTGACATCTTTGCTTTTTAACACTTAAAATACTTTGCAGCAGATTTGCCCAATGCAATGCATCATTTGATTTCTTGACTGCCGCTTCCATGGTTATGGATCCAAGTAAAATGAAATCCTCCACAACTTCAATCTTTTCTCCATTTATCATGATGTTGTTTATTGGTCCAGTTGTGAGGATTTTTGTTTTCTTTATGTTGAGGGATAATCCATACTGAAGGCTGTGGTCTTTGATCTTCATCAGTAAGTGCTTCAAGTCTTATTCACTTTCAGCAAGCAAGGTTGTGTCATCTGCATATCACAGGTTGTTAATAAGTCTTCCTCCAGCCCTGATGTCCCATTCTTCTTCATATAGCCTAGTTCCCAGATTATTTGTTCAGCATACAGATTGAATAAGTATGGTGAGAGGATACAACCCTGACACACATCTGTCCTGACTTTAAACCACTCAGTATCCCCCCGTTCCGTTTGAACGACTGCCTCTTGGTCTAAGTACAGGTTCTTCATGAGCACAATTAAGAGTTCTGGAATTTCCATTCTTTGCAATGTTACCCATAATTCGTTATGATCCACACAGCCGAATACCTTTGCATAGTCCAGTAAAACACAGATAAACACCTTTCAGCATCATAGCAACATACAAACCTCCACTGACAGACAGGTGGTGACTGTGCTTGAAGTATACTGGCCAGGAATCAAATACAGGTCTCTTGTATGAAAGGTGAGAATTCTACCACTGAACTGCCACTGCCTCTCAGCACAGAGTAAGGCCCAGTAAATACATACCAATTAATAATGCTTATATCTCACACAGCCTCATAACAGAGACCCAGGTCTGTCTACAAGCTCACACTTGAGCAATTACAATCAAGTGAGGAATTGTCCTTCACTTACACGTGACTCAGAACCCTAACAGGGTCCTTGTTAATGTGGCACAATGGTTGAGTGCTTGGCTGCTAACCAAGAGGTTGGAGGTTCAAACTCAGCTAGCAGCTCTATAGGGGGAAAAACTGGCAATCTGCCCTCATAAAGATGTAGCTGATGAAAATTAGTGATTATCTCCCCTGCAAAAATGTACTTGCACTGGTATAATTGACAAGAGTCCATGGATAATTTCAGGTGGTCCACTCATAAAAACACACACACACACAGCCAAGTTTAATAACTTCCTGCAAGGACTTGAAATCTAGGACCCATGAAAACAAGCTGAAGGGGAAAGGATGGTCCAGACCTAGGAAGTGTGAAAGGTGAGGTAATATAAGGCTACAGGCATCACACTGCTTATCGCTGGGAGATAAGGCAACTGTTCCCCAAACTCAACAAGAGCAGAACACCCAGAAATAGGTGAACCTCCCTGTCATGAAGAGTTATCATAAGTAATACCTTCTCTTGCAGCCACAGGCAAGGGAGAAATAAACTAATTTTCTCCTTTGAAGAAGCTTACTAAAGTTTCTATTACTTCACCTTCTAAATAACCTGGCCCCACTAGGGTATTCATTAATCAATAATTTTCTCCTCCACAACTACCACATCCTCCACCAGACTGGGTCCAGCACAACTAGATGGTACCCAGGTACCACCAACAACTGCTCTGGCAGGGATCACAATAGAGAGTCCTGGACAAAGTGGGAGAAAAATGTAGAACAAAAGTCAAATTCACAAAGAAAAACAAAAAACAGGCTTGCTGGCCTGACAGAGATTAGAGAAAACCTGAGAGTATGACGTCTGGATAGCCTTTTAACTGAGTACTTAAGTGGCTCTTGAAGTTCACCCTTCAGGCAAAGATTAGACAGGTCTATAGGGCCTGGTGGTGTAGCGGTTAAGAGCTTGGGCTGCTAACCGAAAGGTCGGCGGTTCAAATCTACCAGCTGCTCCTTTGAAACCCTATGGGGCAGTTCTACTCTGTCCTATAGGGTAGCTATAAGTCAGAATCAACTCAACAGTAATGGTTTTTTGTTTGTTTTTTATAGGGCTAACAATAACACACTTGAGGAACAGGCTTTGTAGTTCAATCCTGTATATGAGACTAATGGGCACACCAGCACAAAAGTAAAGACGAGGAGACAGGAAGGGACAGGAAAACTGGACAAACGGAAACAGGTAACCCAGGGTGGAGAAGTGGAGAGTATTGACACATTGTGGGGCTAGCAGCCAATGCCACAAAACAATCTGTGTATTAACTGTTTAATGAGAAACTAATTTGCTCTGTAAACTTTCACCTAAAGCACAATTAAAAAGTGAAAAATAATAAAAATAACTTCTTCCTTCACTTATGTATCCAACAAAGATTTCTGAACATCTGCGGTGTACCAATAGAGCCAGGGAACTGCCAGAAGTTCAAGCTGGCTTCAGAAAATGACATGGAATGAGGGATATCATTGGTGGTGTCAGATGGATTTTGGCTGAAAGCAGAGAATACCAGAAAGATATATACCTGTGTTTTATTGACTATGCAAAGGCATTCAGCTGTGTGGATCATAACAAATTATGGGTAACATTGTGAAGAATGGGAATTCCACAACCCTTAATTGTGCTCATGAGGAACCTGTGCTTAGACCAAGAGGCAGTCATTTGAACAGAACAGGGGGATACTGAGTGGTTTAAGGTCAGGAAAAGTGTCCATCAGGGTTGTATCCTCTCACCATACCTATTCAAACTGTATGCTGAGCAAATAATCCAAGAAGCTGGACTACATGAAGAAGAACAGAGCATCAGGATTGGAGGAAGATGTATAAACAACCTGCATTATGCAGATGACACAACCTTACTTGCTGAAAGTGAAGAGGACTTGAAGCTCTTACTGATGAAGACCAAAGACTACAGCCTTCAGGATGGATTGCACTTCAACATAAAGAAAACAAAAATCCTCACAACTGGACCAATAAGCAACATCATGATAAATGGAGAAAAGATTGAAATTGCCAAGGATTTCATTTTACTTGGATCCACGATCAAGGCCCACAGAAGCAGCAGTCAAGAAATAAAATGATGAATTGCTTTGGGTAAATCTGCTGCCAAAGACCTCTTTAAAGTGTTCAAAAACAAAGATGTCACCTTGAGGACTAAGGTGCACCTGACCCAAGCCATGGTGTTTTCAATCACTTCATATGCATGCAAAAGCTGGACAGTGAATAAGGAACACTGAGAAGAACTGTTGCCTTTGAATTATCGTGTTGGTAAAGAATATTGACTATACCATGGAATGCCAGAAGAATGAACAAATCTGTCTTGGAGGAAGTACAGCCAGAATACTCCTTAGAAGGGAGGATGGTGAGACTTCGTCTCACATACTTTGGAAATGTTGTCAGAAGGGACCAGTCCCTGGAGGACATCATGCCTGGTAAAGTAGAAGGTCAGCAAAAAAGAGGAAGACCCTCAAGGAGATGGATTGACACAGTGACTGCAACAATGGATTCAAGCATAACAATTGTGTGAATAGTGCAGGACCAGTCACTGTTTTGTTCTGTTGTACATAGGGTGACCATGAGTCAGAAGTGACTTGACAGCAGCTAATAACAACAACTGTGTATCAGGGTCTATGCTGGGTCCTGAGAAGAAAAAGATTAATAAGACATACAACCCACTTTCAAAAACTTCACATTCTAGAGTGACAAGTAGATTATTAAAATAAATGTTAATGATAAGTGTTCTAATGATGATATACACAGGGTGTGATTGAAAGCAGATTAAGAGGAATGGCAAATCAGGGAAGACTTCCTGGAAAAGGTGATGTGGAGTCTCCTGAGCTGAGGGCTAAAGAACAACTTAGGGATTAGCCAGTGAAGGAAAAACTTAGGAAAAACATGGCAAATAGATATTGCCTGTGTCCGTGGGGAAACCCTGGTAGCATAGTTGTTAAGAGCTACAGCTGCTAACCACAAGGTCGGCAGTTCGAATCCACCAGTTGTTCCTTGGAAACCGTACGGGGCAGTTCAACTCGGTCCTATAGGGTCGCTATGACTTGGAATCGACTCCACAGCAATTGGTTTGTTTTTTTTTGTGTGTCCGTGGGGCTATTTGGTTGGAAGGATGTGAGGAACAGGTGCAGAGGCCTTCTGTATGCTGTGATCAGTTAGCAGTGCTGCCATAGAGTCAGGGCAGAGCAGGGCTACACAGCTTCCAGGCACTTGCCAACCCTGCATGGGGTGTTCAGAGAGGGGAGTGTGTGCAAAAGGAGATTGGGCAAAACCACAGGGGAGGAAGAGGGCAAGGACATTCAGGACAACCGTCACACAGCTGTGTGTGGGGAAGGGGCCAGATAGGGAATGAGACAGGTCCAAAGATGCCAGGTCATGAACAGCCTTAGATTTCATCCTGACCATCTTAGAAAGGCCCCTTTGGCAGCCGGATGGGGCCTGGGAGAGCAGGAAAGAGTTATTGCTTGAACGAGGGTGACTGCAGGGGAATGAAGTCCAGGAGCTGACCCAGAAGAGGTTAAGAAGATGGCTCAGCAGGACGTGGTGACTGAGGGGCTGTGGGGTGCTGTGGAAGAGGATGAGGGCCAGGATGGCTCACAGGTCTTGGGCTCAGGGAACCAGGTAGAAGGTGGCCCTGCTTGCCCAGAGGAGGGTGCGGGTGGAGGAGCCAATTTAGAAGAAGGGATGAGGGAGAAGTGAGAAGAGACATCCTTTCTCCAGAAGCAGGCTCAGGGTATATTAGTAAACCTGGAATCACTTTGTTAACAGAGATGATGGATTTCCCTAACAGAATGAAACAGCACAAACTCAATGAGACTAGCTCTGGTGCCAGGTACATCAACAGTGGAACCAGAAACCTTTCTCCACTGAAGTGTGAGTGGCTAAAAGTTTCTGAGCGCAAACTTAGTGGGCTTCTAAATTGGACCCAAGAGTTGGTAACTAAAGAAGAGGTGAAGGGTAATAGAGACTGGCAAAGCAGAGAAGAAATAAATAAGAAGTAGATGTCATACAGGTTAGGGTGACAAATTGTCCAGGTTTACCTGTGACTGCCCCAGTTTTAGCATTGAAAGCCCCATGTCCCAGGAAACCCCTCAGTCTCAGGCTGACAAGACAGTAGATTACCCTATCTGGCTGTCTTCGGAGAGGTTGATCATGGTGTGGGGCTTGGGCAGGTTCTCCAGGATGAATGGTTCTTTCTTCCAGGGGTCTCCATGTGGAGCTGAAGAAAGACACCATTGCAATAGATGGGAAACCAAGTTCTGATGGTATTGTTGAGTCTGAGACCAAAACTACCCCTGGACTTTTCAGTTACATAAGCCTGTAATTCTCATCTTTCTTTAATGGATTTAAGTTGGGGTTTCTGCCACTTAAAACAGAAAGAGTCCTGGTTGAGAGGCAGGCCAGCCAATGAGAGCAATGGAGAGTACCTAATGATTCAGAAGTTGGATGTTTTGTGTTAGGAAGGCACCTGGAGGGGAAGGACCCAAGGCCCCTGCCAGTTCACCCCTCGCCCCCCATTTTGTGTGATGGACAGTAGGGAACACCTATCTTATTCCTACATCCCAGTGACAGCAAAAAGGGAAGAGAGTGTAACACAGGCCTTCAAATGTGGGACAAAGTATTAACAATCAGCTGATGCATAAGGTTCTGTGTACCACTGGTTTTCCTCATTGCTTTCTCCTCCCTTTCGAAAGCAGGAGAGAAAGAGGATTTGACCTCTTCAATAAAACAAGCTAAGAAGGATACCAGGCCTGCCAGAGAGTTGTTGTTGTTGTTAGGTGCTGTCAAGTCTGTTCTGACTCATAGCGTGACCCTATGTACCACAGAATGAAACACTGCCCAGTTTTGCACCATTCTTACAATCGTTGTTACGCTTGAGCCCATTCTTTCAGCCACTGTGTCTATCCATCTCATTGAGGGTCTTCCTCTTTTCCGCTGACCCTGTACTTTAACAAGCATGATGTTCTTCTCCAGGGATTGATCCCTCTTGACAACATGTCCAAAGTATGTAAGACTCAGTCTCACCATCCTTGCTTCTAAGGAGCATCCTGGTTGTACTTCTTCCAAGACAGATTTGTTCATTCTTGGCAGTCCGTGGTGTATTCAATATTCTTCACCAACACCACAATTCAAAGGTGTCAATTCTCCTTTGGTCTTCCTTATTCATTGTCCAGCTTTCACATGCATATGGTGCAATTGACAATACCATGGCTTGGGTCAGGTGCACCTTAGTCTTCAAGGAGACATCTTTGCTTTCCAACACTTTAAAGAGGTCTGTTGCAGCAGATTTGCCCAGTGCAGCACATCTTTTGATTTCTTGACTGCTGCTTCCATGGGTGTTGATTGATTATGGATCCAAGTAAAATGAAATCCTTGACAACTTCAATCTTTTCTCCATTTATCATGATATGGCTTATTGGTCCAGTTGTGAAGATTTTTGTTTTCTTTATGTTGAAGTGTAATCCACACTGAAGGCTGTGATCTTTGATCTTCATCAGTAAGGGCTTCAAGTTCTCTTCACTTTCAGCAAGGAATGTTGTGTCATCTGCATAACACAGGTTGTAAATGAGTCTTCCTCCAATCCTGATGTTCTGTTCTTCTTCATACAGTCCAGCTTCTCAGATTATTTGCTCAGCATACAGATTGAATAGGTATGGTGAAAGGATACAACCCTGACACACATTTCATGACTTTAAACCACACAGTATCCCCTTGCTCTATCTGAACAACTGCCTCTTGATCTACGTACAGGTTTCTCATGAGAGTAATTAAGTGTTTTGGAATTCCCACTGCCAGAGAAAGGGTCCTGTAAACCCACTGAGCTTCTTTTTATTATATCATGAGCCAGGTTGGCCATAAGATCGTAGAACTTCTCTCAGAGTAAAGAGAAGATGGTCTTTCCACTACCAACACTCATTTGGGAAAATGAGGATAGTAAGAGAAAGACATGAAGTACAGAAGGAGCTTGATGCTTCTGGATGCAAGGAATTTTGGGGGAGAAAAGGCAAAGAGAAGAAAGGTGTAGAACTGGAGAAAAACAAGGCAGGGTTATCATTTCCAGCACAACAAAATCCACAGCCAGCGTGAGGTGAAGTGGGGGAGTAATGGGGAGGGGGAGAAGCATCTAGATAAGGTGGGATACACTGCAAGGACAGAAGGCTTTTGCCTAGCAGACCTCCATGACTAAGTTCTAAAGGGAGGCCTCCTTTTGGACTCCCCCTGTGCAGCCTTAACTCCCACACAGGCAAGACCCCAGCAGGTATGCTGGACCCAAATAGATTGGCAGGAAACTGTGCTGTTCAGTTTTCCTGAGAACCTAGGTGCCCTTGGGGTGTGGACAGGACCATGCAGGAGCTAAATCTGGCTGCAAATCAGTGGTGAGTGGTCTCAGTGAGCAAGAGACCATTGAACAGACCCTTTGTGACAGGCAGAATGGATCCCAGCCAGGCCCAGGCCACAGCACCATCAGAGCCAAGAGGAGGCCGAACCCGCAGGGGCAGAGGGGGACTGGGGCCAGCAACTGTGCTATTAGTTTCAGGGCAGCACAGGGGAAAGGAGTGAGAGGGGATTTCAGGAGGAAGCTGGGAAAGAAAACAGAGGAAGCATTCCAGCTGTGTGTGGGTAGTGGGGGAAGGAGACAGAGAAAAACAGATTAAGGGGCAAAGAAAAAAAAATAGAAGTCACAGGAAATGCTCAGAGAGGTGACAGCTTCTGTGGAGGCACTGGACAGGGTAGGCCTGCAGGAAAGGAAGCTGTTGCCGGTGGTCCTGGAAATGGACTCAGCCAAAATGAGGGATGGCCACTGGGCCAACAGCAAGAACGATGGGTTCAGGAAGAGAATAGAGGGAAAGAAGTCTGCAAAGGCAGGGTAAA
Organism: Loxodonta africana; assembly: GCF_030014295.1. Lineage (NCBI taxonomy): Eukaryota > Metazoa > Chordata > Mammalia > Proboscidea > Elephantidae > Loxodonta > Loxodonta africana. Next base: position 41,459,097 of record NC_087360.1, on the reverse strand, counting down.
ATCTGGGCTTTGCAGAAGAAAAAATGCAAGTGAAAATAATATCAAAGTTAGACCTAAGAGGGAGTGAGCAGGAAGGAGGGGTATATAGTCTTTTGATGGAAACCTTGAAGGACTAAGATATTACTCATAAGCAACTGAAAGAAGCGAAAGTTGGTATAAATAGTACAAGTCCACAGAGAAAAGTGCTTACAGCACATAGCCTGCAGAGAGACCAGGACTGCTGCCATTTAGCCTAGCCACGGGAGTCTACATAGCCTGTCATAGGGGTCTAGCTGTCATTTTCAATACAATTGTTCAGTGACTCTGATTTGCCATGGACTATAAGGAAACTGGATTATAAGGAAACAGGAGGCCTGGTGGTGTAGTGGTTAAAAGCTCAGCTGATAACCAAAAGGTTAGCAGTTCAAATCCACCAGCCACTGCTTGGAAACCCTATGGGGCAGTTCTACTCTGTTCTGTACGAGTCAGTATCGACTTGATGGCAACAGGTTTGGTTTTTGGTTTGGTAAGGAAACCAGTTGCCCTCAAGTCGACTCTGACTCATGGTGATCCCATGGGTGTCAGAGTAGAACTGTGCTCCATAGGGTTTTTAGTGGCTGATTTTTTCAGAAGTAGATCACCAGGACTTTCTTCCAAAGAGTCACTGGACAAACTTGAACCTTCAACCTTTTGGTTTGCAGCTGAGCTCATTAACCGTTTACACCACTCAGGGACTCCCAGGTTGTAAGGAGCACCATTATTTTAGGAGCCAATAAGAAAAAAAGACAGAAGGGAGGGAGGGAGGGAGGGAGGGAGGGAGGGAGGGAGGGAGGGAGGAAGGAAGGAAGGAAGGGAAGGAGGGAGGGAGGGAGGGAGGAGGGAGGGAGGGAGGGAGGGAGGGAGGGAGGGAGGAAGGGAGGGAGGGAGGAAGGGAGGGAGGGAGGAGGAAGGGAGGGAGGGAGGAAGGGAGGAAGGGAGGAAGGGAGGAAGGAAGGGAGGAAGGAAGGAAGGAAGGGAGGAAGAAAGGAAGGAAGGAAGGGAGGGAGGGAGGGAGGGAGGGAGGAAGGGAGGAAGGGAGGAAGGAAGGAAGGAAGGAAGGAAGGAAGGAAGGAAGGAAGGAAGGAAGGAAGGAAGGAAGGAAGGAAGGAAGGAAGGAAATTAAGAAAGGAGGCTTGTATTTTGCTATGACGCTAACAGATTTCTGTGGAACTTCTGGACTAAGATGGGCTAGGAAGAAAGCCCTGGGGATCTACTGCTGAAAATCAACCAGTTAAAACCATGTGGATCACAATGGTCCTATCTCATTGTACACGGGGTCACCATGAGTAGGGGGCCTACTTGGCAGCAGCTAACAATAACAACAACGCAGGGTGAACAAGAGGGCCTATATTTATAAACACCTTTTTTTTCCTTCTTTCCAAGTCATGCCGTCAGTATATACTGGTCACCCAGAGTGCCACTGTCCTTCTATCTATTGTCCCTTTCACCCTCTGGGCGTCAGTTTTCCCATCTGCAAGGACAGGAATTAAAATCCTTGGAAACTGTCTTTGAAAAAAAAAAAAAAAAGGATTAGGATATCTTCCTGGCCCCCCACACACTAATATTTTTCAGACAATTTATCAACAAGGGGAGTAGGCCCATGGGATGGCCTGGATTTATAGAGATTAAAATGCAAACTGTGAGAAGCAGCCTTGTCTGAGCTCCTTGAAGGAATGGAGTGCAACTGGTTCATCTTTGTCCCTGGTGTCAAGGGCAGTGCCTGGTACATCATAAGTGCTTGGTACATGTGTGCAGAATAAGTGAAAGAGGATGCTTGGCAAAGAATAAAATAATAATAAAATCAGGGAAAGGTTGCCCAAAGGCAGAAAGTTCTCTTGGCCAATTTATGGGCCAGTGCACAAGGGAACATATGAACAGCCAAGAAAAGCACAAGTCCACCAGCCGCGTGGGTGGAAGGTAGCTGTGAAGGGTCTGCGAAGTGTATAGATAGGGATTGCACCCTCAGGCTGCCTTATTGCCCTGTGCAGCTAGAAAAGCAACTAAGGGGGCCTGTCAAGATGAAAAAGAAAATGGGAAGAAATTGGAAAACAGAAAAGGACTAGATTTCCTTGAGGTGGTCATAGAGGGCAGAACTAGGAGTTAAGAATGGCCAGGAATTTGCTAGAACTCTGAGGCTGATCTCAGCTCAACTTAAAACATGATCTTTAAACAACTGGAGTAGTCCCAAGATGACTTGGGCTGCATGGGATACGAAATGCAGAAATTACATTTGGCCACAATTAACAGAGATCTTCCCACAAAATGACATAAATCAGATAGGAGTTTATTTTTCTCTCACATAAAAGAAGTCTAGAGATAGACATTCCCAGCTGCTCTGGGGACTCCACGATGCCATCGATGTCCCAGGCTCCTTCCATCCCCCTGCCCTGTTATCCTTACTGTGGACTTCTTTCCTCAAGTCTCATGGCTTCACAGTATGAGAAATCCCAGTGAAAGTGGAGATCACTCAAGATTAACCAGCAGTATGGATAGAAGGGCCTGTGAGGAGAATACCCAGGCAGGGTGTGTTGTCACGGCAACAACACACACAGACACACACACATACATCCACACACAATGGGAAAAGAACACTTCTTTAAAACACATGATGAATATGTAACAACAGCACAGCAAGAAGTCACAACCTATTTTTTAAATCTTTCTTTTTAAACCAATGTGTATAAAGCTCTTTTCAGTTTACAAAGTGAGTGTGTGTATACATATATATGCACATATATATATACCTGTGTATACCTAACAACAAAAACAACATATGTATATAAATATATATATTATGTACATGTATGTGCATATATATACACACACATACATATATACATTGTTTTTGTAGTTCGGTGCCATTAAGTTGATTTCAACTGATAGCAAACCCATGTGACAGAGTAGAACTGCCCCAAAGGGTTTTCTAAGCCTTAATCTTTACAGGAGCAAATGGCCAGATCTTTCTCCCACAGAGCCACTGGGTGAGTTTGAACCTTCAACCTTTCAGTTAGCAGCTGAGCACTTAACTGTTGTGCCACCAGGGCATATATATACACACAGACATACACATAGGGCATATACACACACATATATATACATAATATATACATTAACACATACACACATATTGTTCCGCAGTATAAACTACAAAGAAAGAAGTCTGGGAAATCAGAGAAAATGAGGACTCTGAAGCTGGGAAAAGCTCCATGATTTGTCGTGACTGAGACAGCCAAGGATTGAGCCAGGCTTCAGACTGTAAACCCTGTGTTCTCTTTCCCCCAGCACCGCCTCGACCCGTTGATGAGGGATAGTTGGAGGTAGAAGAGAAGCCCATTACTGATAAAATAAAAACCAAGGACAATAGGCCCTTAAAGGTTCTGGACTACAGAGAGTATATTTCAAATGCAAGTATCTGGATTCAAAAACAGGAAGGGGGAAACATGCACAGATTAGATTTGGAATCATTCCATGAAAGTAGTATGAATAAGTCAAAAACCTGCTTTCCCTGACAGAGAAACTAGCAGAGCAGCTATTTTCCTTAAGAATGTTTTTGTCTTTTGGCCATTATGCTTCACACAGCGGGAGACAGTGGGGGAGGGAGCCTGAGAGGTGGCCACCAGAGGACAGGTCCTACTGAGAGGGGAGAATGTGCAAAGATGGAGACACAGATCCTAGACCAAAGAGGAAGCTCAGGAATGAAGGCTGGTGATATTCTCTGTTTTGACGGTCATACTGTTGATTCTAACAAATGATGTAAAACAAACTGGGACAACCATGGGAGCAATAACAGTAGGAAATTCACTTTTCCCTACTTGGGTTTAGTTAGAACTGCATAACACTCTGCTATATAACCCTGAACCTAGTCCCTGGGTGCCCAAATGGTTAAGCTCTTGACTACTAGCCAAAAGTTTGGCAGTTTGAACTCACCCAAGGCACCTCAGAAGAAGGCCTGGTGAATTGCTTCCAAAGGGTCACAGTCTTGAAAATCCTACGGAACCACTCCACTCTGCAATGCATGGGGTCTCCATTAGTCAGAATCAATTCAACAGCAACTTACAAAAACAACAACATATAACATGTAATTGAGATGGAGAAAGATACAACATTCTACTTCAACTTTTTCTTCCCTGGGAAAATGAACAGAAGCAGTTTACCTTGGTTTGACTGGAATTTGCTGGGCAAGCTGTCTAACCTTCAAAGCTCAGTTTTCTTATCAGGAGAGTTTGGATAATTGTGTGGTTACCTGATATGGCTGAGATAATGGATAAGAAGCACCTGGTACATTAAACCAAAAAATCAAACCCATTGCTGTCAAGTTGATTCCGACTCATAACAACCCTATAGGACAGAGTACAATTGCCCCATAGGGTTTTCAGAGAGCAGCTCAGGGATTCAAACTGCTGACTTGTTGGTTAGCAGCTGAGCTCTTAAGCACTGTGCCACCAGGGTTCCACCTGGCACATACAAAGAAACCAAAACCAAACCTGGCACATAGTAGGCACTTATTGGGTCTACCTTTGGGTTTACCTCATTGTTAAACAACAAGTTCCTGGTTATATAATCCAATTTATTAACTCATGCGGTTCCCTTCACCTAGAATTCAGGAGAGAGATGCTCTGTCTCATCTGTGCATATCAGAATTATTCCCATCCCTCCAGACCCAAATAGATACTACGACCTTAAGGTAGCTTCCTTGATTTCCTCTTTCTCCCTGAAATCCTACAGCGCTCTCTCTCTGCCCGTCTCATGACATGCTGACTTGCTGCTTGTATATGTATATGTGTGCATGCCTTATTTATCCTGCTGGGCTAGCAGATAGTAAAGGGCTAGGACTAGGCCATTTATTTTGGAGTATCCAATGCCTAGCACAGTGCCTGCACATTATAGATTCTCAAGATATGTCTGTTGACTGACTGAATAAATAAATGGATGTCATGTGAGTTATATGATTTTCAGTCTGAGGGTGACCTGATACAGGGTCAGTGAGGGTCAATGTAAGGATTTTTAAAGACTTTGAGAACAATTTGATGGCTCTGACACTGTCTACAAAAAAGAATGACCTGCCCTTTTGAGACTGTTGAGCCAGTCAATCATATTCATCAATTTCTACTCACTCTGCCTTGAGGCTGTAATGCTTGGTGTCCCCAGCCACTGCCCTTGCTTATCCATTATGTTTGGCTGGGTACCCCAGAAACTCAATGCATGCAGACGCTTTCATGCATGCCTCAAGTTTCACTCTGAGAGTGTCAGCACACACTCAAGGCTGAAGGTCAAACCTAGCATAGAAGGACTGCCTCGCAGAACAACCAACAATTCCATTAATTGCCAAAGTGATTATTAACAAAGCAGGAGGTACCTGTGATGGGTTTCCAGGCAGAGATGAGACAGGCATTCTTGGCTGAGCCACCATGAGGTGGTTAAAAAAGTATCAGAGTGAAAAAGGGAGGAGAAGCCAAGATGGCGGAATAGACAGACACTTCTGGTGAGCCCTCTTTACAACAAAGACCAGAAAAAATAACTGAAACTAGTATATTTATGACAAGCTTGGAGCCCTGAGCATCAAAGGCAAGCTTAGAAAATGAACTGAGAGGCAGGAGGAGGAAGAGGCGGTTCAGAAGGGGAGAGGAGTTACTGGACCTGAATAACTGGAAGCCCTCATGCATGATTCCTAGGAGCAGTGTCGGTGGGCTGGTACTAGCCTTTGGCCACTGTTTCATCAGGGAAAAGCAGCCAGCCACACAGCCTTCTCACACCTCTGGAGCCAGAGAAGAACGGCACTCTCGGCAAAAGCTAAGTACCTGCGTATATTCTACCATGCCCCCCACCACCCAAGCCGGCTTCAGTGGCTGAATTCCCTGGGCCTGAGATAGGCCCTGTTGAGCACCTAGAGCCATCTTCCTGGCCTTGGAGAAGGAAAAAGTTTGCAATTCGGGAAATAGATAATTTGGCAGTTCCACTAACCGGGGGAGCTCAGGACAGAAGCAACTCCTGTTCAGGCATAAATGGTCCATGAACTTTGAGTACCTTTCACCTCTGCGTGGACATGTGTGGGCCTATTTCAGGAGAATAGGCCTTTGGTGGCAGACACCAACCGTTTCAGCTGTGTGGCGGAGAGTTGGGTGTTTGATGATTGACATTGCTTTGCCTATTAAACAGGGTTTTCACCTACCCACATCAGGAGCCTAAGGACTGGTAGCTCTACTTGGGTCACCCAGCCACCTGTGACAGGGGTCCAAGGAAAACTTGTACCTCCCAGTCCTTACAACCAAAAACATTGGGTGCCTATGGTCCGTCTGCAGAACCCACCCACTTGTATACTTTAGGGAGCAGGGACACACTCTCTTCAGAGACACGTGGGGGACGATTCTTAGCCCCGTGCCTTGTTCAGAGTGTGACCCCCTGCTGCGACCAGATACAGGTACCTACACCAATCAGACCTGCCCCTCTAAGACTGTAGGACAGAGCCTGTACCACACACTTGATGATCACCTACCTGGACACCTGAGCTGAATTCATACAATAAAAGTGAATGGACTCCTAGACTGATACAATTGATAACAGCTCTACCCATCTGGGAACAGAACATCAGAGCTCCAAACATGAAAATAATCAAGCTAGCTCACTCAAGAAACCCATATGGGCATAACAAAACAAAACAAAGCAAGAAGCTATGACACAGTAAGCAAGCATAAAATAAACTAATACAACAACTTATAGATGGCTTATAGACAACAGTCAATATCAAGTCACATAAACAAACACACCATGATCACCTCAACAAGCTCACAAAACAAAGAATCAAGGGATCTTCTAGATGAAAGTGCATTCCTTGAATTGCCAGAGGCAGAATACAAAAGATTAATACACAGAACCCTTCAAGACATCAGGAAGGAAATGAGGCAATACACAGAGCAAGCCAAGGAACACACAGATAAAGCAACTGAAGAAATAAGAAAGATTGTTCAGGAACATAATGAAAAGTTGAATAAGCTGGAAAAATCCATACACAAACAGCAATCAGAACTTCAGATTAACAATAAAATTACAGTAGACAACTCAATAGAAAGTCAGAGGAGCAGAATTGAGCAAGTAGAAGCCAGAATTTCTGAACTTGAAGATAAATCACTTGGCAGTAATATATATGAAGAAAATCAGATAAAAGAATTAAAAAAAAAAAAATGAAGAAACCTTAAGAATCATGTGGGACTCTATCAAAAGAAATAACCTATGAGTGATTGGAGTACCAGAACAGGGAGGAATAACAGAAAATACAGAGAGAATTGTTGAAGATTTGTTGGCGAAAAACTTCTCTGATATCATGAAAGATGAGAAGATATCTATCCAAGTTGCTTATCGAGCTCCACATAGGGTAGATCTTAAAAGAAAGTCACCAAGACATATTATAATGAAACCTGCCAAAACCAAAGATAAAGACAGAATTTTAAAAGATGCTAGGATAAACAAAAAGTCACCTACAAAGGAGAGCCAATAACAATAAGCTCAGACTACTTGGCAGAAACCATGCAGGCAAGAAGGCAATGGGATGACATATTTAAAAAATGGAAGGAAAAAAATTGCCAGCCAAGAATCATATATCCAGCAAAACTGTCTCTCAAATATGAACATGAAATTAGGACATTTCCAGATAAACAGAAGTTTAGGGAATACAAAAAAAACAAACCAAAACTATAAGAAATACTAAAGGGAGATCTTTGGTTAGAAAATCAATAATATCAGGTACCAACCCAAGACTAGAACACTGGGCAGAGCAATCAGAAGTAAACCCAGACAGGGAAATAAAAAATAAAACAAGCAAGATTAAAAAAAAAAAAAAAATGCTCAAAACAGGGAAACAGTGATGTTATTATGTAAAAGAAGACAATATTAAAACAATAAAGAGGGACTAAGAAATGTAGTCACAGACCTTCCATATGGAGAGGAAGATAAAGTGATACAAAGAAATAAAAGTTAGGTTTAAATTTAGAAAAATAGGGGTAAATAATAAGGTAACAACAAAGGAGACAAACTATCCTACACATCAAAATAAAATAAAAGAAAAAAACAGAGACTCAGCAGAAACAAAATCAAAAACAACGAATATGAGGAAAGGATGATATTTAAAGATAATCTACTCAGCACATAAAATTAAGTGGGAAAAAACTGTCAACAGTACACAAAAAAGGACATCAAAATGATAGCACTAAATTCATACTTACCCATAATTACCCTGAACGTAAAGGGACTAAATGCATCAATTAAGAGACAGAGAGTGGAAGAATGGATTAAAAACAGGATTTATCTATATGCTGCCTACAAGAGACACACCTTAGACTTACAGACACAAACATATTAAAACTCGAAGGATGGAAAAAAATATATCCAACAAACAACAATCAAAAAAGAGTAGGAGTGGCAATATTAATGTCAACAAAATAGACTTTAAAGTTAAATCCATCAGAAAGGATCAGGAAGGACACTATACAATGATTAAAGGGACAATATACCAAGAAGATATAACCATATTAAGTATTTATGCACCCAATGACATGGCTGCAAGATACAGAAAACAAACTCTATCAGCATTGAAAAGTGAGACGGGCACCTTCACAATAATAGTAAGAGACTTCAACACACCACTTTCAGTGAAGGACAGGAAATCCAGAAAGAAGCTCAATAAAGACATGGAAGATCTAAATGCCACAATCAACCAACTTGACCTCATAGACATATACAGAACACTCCACCCAACAGCAACCAAGTGTACTTTCTTTTCTAGTGCACATGGAACATTCTCTAGAATAGACCACATATTAGGTCATAAAGCAAGCCTTAGCAGAATCCAAAACATAGAAATATTACAAAGCATCTTCTCTGACCATAAGGCCATAAAACTGGAAATCAACAACAGAAAAAGCACGGAAAAAAATCAAACACGTGGAAACTAAACAATACCCTGCTCAAAAAAAGACTGGATTATAGAAGACATTAAAGATGGAATAAAGAAATTCATAGAATCCAGTGAGAATGAAAACACTTCCTATCAGAAACTTTGGGACAGAGCAAAAGCAGTGCTCAGAGGTAAATTTACAGCAATAAATGCACACATACCAGGAGGAGAAAGAGCCAAAATCAGAGAATTATCCCTATAACTTGAACAAATACAGAGCAACAAAAGAAACCCTCAGGCACCAGAAGAAAACAAATAATGAAAATTAGAGCTGAACTAAATGAAATAGAAAACAGAAAAATAATTGAAAGAATTAACAAGACCAAAAGTTGATTCTTTGAAACAATCAAAAAATTGATAAATTATTGGCCAAACTGACAAACTGGAAAACAGGAGAGGAAGCAAATAACCAAAATAAGAAATGAGATGGGTGATATTACAACAGACCCAACTGAAATTAAAAGAATCATATCAGATTACTATGAAAAACTGTACTCTAACAAATTTGAAAACCTAGAAGAAGTGGATGAATTTCTAAAAACATACTACCTACCTAAAACTAACACAAATGGAGGTAGAACAACTAAATAGACCCATAACAAAAGAAGAGATTGAAAAGGTAATCAAAAAACTCCCAACAAAAAAAAAGCCCAGACCTGGACGGCTTCACTGTAGAGTTCTACCAAACTTTCAGAGAAGAGTTAACACCACCACTACTAAAGGTATTTCAAAGCATAGAAAGGGATGGAATACTCCCAAACTCATTCTATGAAGCCAGCTTATCCCTGATACCAAAACCAGGTAAAGACACCACTGAAAAAGAGAATTACAAACCTATATCCCTCATGAACTTAGATGCAAAAATCCTCAACAAAATTTTACCCAATAGAATTCAACAATATATGAAAAAGTAATTCACCATGACCAAGTGGGATTCACACCAGGTATGCAGGGATGGTTCAACATAAGAAAAACAATTAATGTAATCCATCATATAAATAACACAAAAGACAAGAATCACATGATTTTATCAATTGATGCAGAAAAGGCATTTGACAAAGTTCAACATTCACTCATGACAAAAACTCTCAACAAAATAGAAGGAAAATTCCTCAACATAATAAAGTCCATTTATACAAAGCCAATAGCCAACATCATCCTAAACAGAGAGAGCCTGAAAGCATTTCCCTTGAGATCAGGAACCAAACAAGGATGCTTTTTATCACTGCTCTTATTCAACATTGTGCTGGAGGTCCTAGCCAGAGCAATTAGGCTAGATAAAGAAATAAAGGGCATCCAGATTGGCAAGGAAGGAGTAAAATTATCCCTATGTACAGATGACATGATCTTATACACAGAAAACCCTAAGGAATACTCCAGAAAACTACTGAAACTAATAGAAGAGTTCAGCAGAGTATTGGGATACAAGATAAACATACAAAAATCAGTTGGATTACTCTACTCGAACAAAAAGAACATCCAAGAGGAAATCACCAAATCAATGCCATTTACAGTAGCCCCCAAGAAGATAAAATACTTAGGAATAAATCTTACCAGAGATATAAAAGACTTATACAAAGAAAACTACAAAACGCTTCTGCAAGAAAACAAAAGAGACCTACACAAGTGGAAAAACACATCTTGCTCATGGATAGGAAGACTTCACATTATAAAAGTGTCTATTCTACCAAAAGTAATCTACAGATTTAATGCAATTCTGATTCCAATTCCGACGACATTCTTTAATGAGATGGAGAGACAAATCACCAACTTCATATGGAAGGGAAAGAGGCCCGGGATAAGTAAAGCATTACTGAAAAAGAAGAACAGAGTGGGAGAACTTACTCTACCTAATTTTAGAACCTATTATACCACCACAGTAGTCAAAACAGCCTGGTACTGGTACAACAACAGATACATAGACCAATGGAACAAAACTGAGAATCCAGGCATAAATGCATCCACATATGAGCAGCTGATATTTGACAAAGGCCCCACATCGGTTAAATGGGGAAAAGACAGTCTTTTTAACAAATGGTGCTGGCATAACTGGATATCCATCCGCAAAAAAATGAAACAAGACCCATACCTTACTCCATGTACAAAAACGAGCTCAAAATGGATCAAAGACCTAAATATAACATCTAAAACCATAAAGATCATGGAAGAAAAAAATAGGGACTACATTAGGAGCCCAAATACATGGGATAATCAGTATACAAAACATTACTAACAATGCAGAAGAAAAACTAGATAACTGGGAGCTCCTAAAAATCAAACACCTATGCTCATCTAAAGACTTCACCAAAAGAGTAAAAAGATTACCTACAGACTGGGAAAAAGTATTTAGCTACAACATCTCCGATCAGCACCTGATCTCTAAAATCTACATGATACTGCAAAAACTCGACTACAAAAAGGCAAATAGCCCAATTAAAAAATGGGCAAAAGATATGAACAGACACTTCACTAAAGGAGACATTCAGGTAGCTAACAGATACAGTAGGAGATGCTCACGGTCATTAGCCATTAGAGAAATGCAAATCAAAACTACAATGAGATTTCATCTCACTCCAACAAGGCTAGCATTAATCCAAAAAACACAAAACAATAAATGTTGGAGAGGCTGTGGAGAGAGTGGAACACTTATATACTGCTGGTGGGAATGTAAAGTGGTACCACCACTTTGGAAATTGATTTGGCGTTTTTTTTTAAAAAGCTAGAAATAGAACTACCATATGATCCAGGAATCCCACTCCTTGGAATATATCCTAGAGAAATCAGAGCCTTTACAGGAACAGATATATGCACACCCATGTTCACTGCAGCACTGTTTAAAATAGCAAGAAGATGGAAGCAACCATGGTGCCCATCGATGGATAAATGGATAAATAAATTATGGTATAGTCACATGGTAGAATACTATGCATCAACAAAGAACAGTGAGGAATCTGTGAAACATGTCATAACATGGAGGAATCTGGAAGGCATTATGCTGAGTGAAATTAGTCAGTTGCAAAAGGACAAATATTGTATAAGACTACTACTATAAGAACTCGAGAAATGATTTAAACAGAGAAGAAAATATTCTTTGATGGTTATGAGAATGAGGAGGGAGGGTAGGGGGGAGAGGGGTATTCATTAATTAGATAGTAGATAAGAACTACTTTAGGTGACGCGAAAGACAACACACAATACAGGCGAGGTCAGCACAACAGGACTAAACCAAAAGCAAAGAAGTTTCCTGAATAAACTGAATGCTTCGAAGGCCAGCATAGCAGGGGCGGGGGTTTGGGGACCATGGTTTCAGGGAACATCTAATCAGTTGGCACAATAAAATCTACTAAGAAAACCTTCAGCATCCCACTTTGGAGAGTAGCATCTGGGGTCTTAAACACTAGCAAGTGGCCATCTAAGATGCACCAATTGGTCTCAGCCCACCTGGATCAAAGGAGAATGAAGAACACCAAGGACACAAGGTAATTACGAGCCCAAGAGATAGAAATGGCCACATAAAGCAGAGATTGCATTAGCCTGAGACTAGAAGAGCTAGATGGTGCCCGGCTACAACCTATGACTGCCCTGACAGGGAACACAACAGAGAACCCCTGAGCAATGGGATGCAGACTCCAAATTCTCTAAAAAGACCAGACTTAATGGTCTGCCTGAGACTAGAAGGACCCTGGTGGTCATGCCCCCCAGACCTTCTGTTGGCCCAGGACAGGAATCATTCCCAAAGCCAACTCTTCAGACTGGGATTAGACTGGGCAATAAGTTAGAGAGGGATGATGGTGTGGAGTGAGCTTCTTGGATCAGGTGGACACTTGAGACTATGTTGGCATCTCTTCTCTGGAGGGGAGATAAGAGTGTAGAGAGGGCTAGAAGCTGGCGAAATCGACACAAAAAGAGAGAGTGAAGGGAGGGAGTGGGCTGTCTCATTAGGGGGAGAGCAATTGGGAGTATGTAGCAAGGTGTATATAAGTTTTTGTGTGAGAGACTTACTTGATTTATAAACTTTCACTTAAAACATAATAAAAATTAAAAAAAAAAAAAAGTATCAGAGCATTGAGTTAGCTGATTCCTAGTGAAAACCAGGTCTCAAGGATCCAGAAATTTTAGTATGGAACACTGGAGCTGGTAGAGTAGCAACCGTGACTTTGGGCAAAACAATAGGCTCATCTATGAAATGCACCCTTCGTTGGCATCTTTAAGGCTTTTGACAAGCATATGAACTGACTCTTTGCAATTGTGGTGAGCTCAGAAATATCAAAACAAAGAATGTAAAACAGCCAGAGCATGAAAAATGTGGGCGCTGGTCTGGTGTTGCTGCACGGATACAACTTATTTTCCATTACTGTGGAGGGTCCACCTCCCAAGGTTGCTGGCGTTGCTTGGGTGCTGCTTGCTGGAGCTGCCGAAGGCTCTGGGTTTGGCAGGACAACTTGAAGAAGAGTACCAGTTCCTCTATCCAAGGGGTTGGTGGGACATCCCAACAGGAAACGACTGTACAGGGACGAACCCCTGTGGCAACTGCTACTGCCAGTATTACCAGAGCCCCCACAGAAAAACCCACCAGACCAGGGTACTCCATTCTACCTGTGGACAGACAAAATCCACCTCCAGTTATTATGGCTCCTCTACTTGACATGAGACCATCCATAAGCCCACCAACTGGAATTCCCCCTCCTCAAGAGACACCAGTAGGCATGGCCTCTCTGGTATCCATGAGATATTTTTCACCAGGAATTAGAGGCCCAACTCCTCCAGGAATGCATCCACCAAGTCCCTAGGATAATGTTGTGCCTTCTTAGTCACGTTTTTCTTTCAACACAGCTTGTGGAAAAATGTATAGATTATTTGTGAGCTTCTTGCCTCCTCTTTGCTATATTAATACTGGCTAATAATAACAAATGCATAAGGCAATTAAACTGAGAAAAAAAAAAAGCAAAGGCCTGGAAGTCAGAAGACCCAGGTCTTCACCCTAATTCTGCTTCTGAACCACTTCCTTGAGGAAGTCATTTTTACCTCACTGGGACCTGGTTTTCTCATCTGAAAATGAGGGTGGAGATGGAGGCCCAGGTGCTCTCCAAGTGAGCTTTTAGTCCCAGTAACCCATGATTCTGTTACCTCCTCCAACAAAGACTCTTATGGGCATCCAGCAATGCCCTAAATCACTCCCTGGCTCTTCTTCATCCTTCCATGCCTTATTATTCCCAACCAACCAAAACAGACCCAATGCCTTTTATACTTTTTGTTCTGTCTTGAGCATCCTGAAGGAACATAACTAATAAAACTCATTTTTTTGATACAAGACAAATCATCCCTCCATTTCAGAAACACCTATTGAATATTTACTAAGTACTGAACACTGTCAAGAAAGAAGACTAGGTAACTTTATTAAGACAGAGAAGTTCTTTAATGGTTTACTTTCCAGGAAACTATGAAATTGGGAAAAGGAAAAACCCTTGATCTAAACAACACTAATAGAGCTTCCCATCTTCTCTACTCTTTCCTTCCCTTCCCCCTCCTGACACAGAGCTATTGGTGTCCAAGGAAGCAAGGTGGTAAGGGCAATGGGGAGTGCTTGTGGAGCCAGTGGAAATAGTTGAAACCATGTGGGAATTCTTTGTACTGTTCTTGCAGCTTCCCAGGAGACTAGGAACTGTTTCAAAACAAAAGTTACTTCAAAACCGCAAATAGTGGGGACTCAGGATCAGCTGGCAGTCACTGCAGCAGAATGCCTTAAGGCACTGCATACTAGAAGCCCCTCAGATCAAGTTATGGCATTGACCTATGGATAAGACCATCCTCATCTAAAAGACCAGCGCAGGTCCAAGTGGACTAGACTGGGAGAGATGGCGCTTGTGTTCATGTTCAGCTGTGCCATTAATTCCATCACTTACCAAGCTACTCTGTATTGATGACCTACCTTCTTCAAAGTACCATGTTAAGTGCTGTGTGGGTATGGACAAGTCATTTCACCTCTCTGGGCCGCATTTTCCCCATCTATAAAACAATTTGTTTGGACTCAATGATACTTAAGAGTCTGTCCAATGATCACATTTTCTGAGTGTGTAACAAGGACTCCAGGACACTGAATGTCTTAGCCTTGAAGAAGGGTGCTGGGAGCATTTGGAGTAGGAGCCCTTACTTTGTCCAGCAAGAAGATGGCAATATGAGGCAAACAGAAGACATCAAGGTTTGGAGTCAGTAAGACTTCAAGTCCCAGTGCTATCATTTAGCTGCTGTGAGATACTGGCAAACTAATTAACCTCTCTGAACCTGGTCACTCCTCTTCTGTAAATGGAGACATCCACACCTGCACTGCGAGGTTGTGATGGGGATTAAGTGAGTTCTTCCTGTAGAGTGGATGCCCTTCCTTTTCCCCTTTCCCCTCAAATCACACCTCAGGGCTGCTGCCCCATTCTCCAGGCCTAGGTCAATCCAAGGAGCCCTGCTTTGTAACGGCCTTCTCGGATGAAAGGCACTGGGGCAACAGGAAGTACTGTTGTTTTAACTGCTCTCCATTTCCTCCCTTTGTCTCTGGCATTATAAACAAGCATATTCCCCAAAGCCACATCTGATAATCCAGCTGCAGGAGGTCAGCGGTCAAGCAATCAGAAATGCTTGTAGCTGGGATTAGGTCATTCAGAGCTGGGCCTGATGCCCGCAGCAGGTCAGAACTGGCTCCATCCTCACTACCGCTGAGGCTGCCTGGGCTCAGAGGCACTTGGAAAGCTGCCAAACCACCTGGGTGAAGCAGGAGTTATCAGGGTGAGGGTCAGCCTACTGCAGGGCTCCCTGAGACAGTGCCCAGGCCCTGCCCAGTCTGAGAGCCTTGACTGACCTGAGTCATCAAAAAAAAAAAAAAAAGAGGCCTCTACATGGCTCTTGGCAGTATACAAAACACTTCCACCCACTCTCTCAGTGGATCCACATAGCAACCTTGTGAGGGAGATAGATGGTGTACTTAGAGAAAAAGAAAATGAGGTCCAGAGAGGGGAAAGGCCCACTCAGGGCCTGCAGACCAAGGGAGAGAGCAGAGCCTTCTGAGTCAGGTGTCTGGACCCAAAGTCAATGCTTGAAGCAAGTCTCCCTCCCCTGAGTGGTCAGAAGCATCACCTGCACATTCCCCAACCCTCCAGTCTCAGTCACAGAATCCTCTGCCTGGCAGAGGCCCACTTGCTCCTGAGTAGAACTCACTGTTTATCTAAATCACCAAAACTAGGCAAACTAGCAATAAATTTAGTGAGCACCTTGTTGTTAGTTGGCATCGAGTAGTCTCTGGCTTATGGAGACCTTATGTACAAACATTGCTGGGTCCTTGCCATCTCCTTGATGGTTGGTATGTTTGAGTCCATCGTTGCCTGCCTTCCAACCCGAGGGGCTCATTTTCCAGTACCACATCTGACAACGTTCTGTGGTGGTCCATAAAGTTCTTATTGGCTGATTTTTGGAAGTAAATCACCAGGCTTTTCTTCCTAGTCTGTCTTAGTCTGGAAGCTCCACTGAAACCTGTCCACCATGGGTGATCCTGCTGGTATTTGGGATACCAGTGGCATAGGTTCCAGCATCATAGCAACATGCAAGCCACCACAGCTTAATGAACTGACAGAGGGTGGTGCCAATAAGCACCTACTGTGTGTAAGCTAACCAAATAGGGTCGTTATGGGTCGGAATCAACTTGACGGCAATGAATTTTTTTGTTTTGTTGTGTGATGTCATGCAGAGACACCTCTAACACCTTTTTGGCATTAAATGGAGGAATAAACGTATCAATAAAAATATAGTAAAAAGAACTCTCCATTTATAGTCGGTTGACTTGCTTGACATAAATGCTCTAGTTAATATTGACTGAGCTGAACTTTCCTGCAAAGAGAGAATTAATTTACTGTTATTTGTGGTAACTTTTCTCCCACATAGGAGTTTATTTCCCTAATTTGGTTGAGATGGGGGTAGGGGATAGGAAAGGAGAGAGGAAGAAATGGATTAGTTTCAAGATCAAAAGATGCTCGGAGATCCAAAAGGAAACACACATTGGGGAGGGGGGAAGGGGGGCAATTTTCAGGACTCTGTATCCTCCTGATAAGGAAGAATCCTTGGAGATGGCCCCACCTTCCCGCCTGCAGCCCGAGAGCTGTGTCCTCCGCAGCAAGAGTAGGAGAGAGCTTACAGCCCTGGGGTTGGTTGCCTAAGAGGCCGCAGCAGCTTACAAGGGACAGCCACAGACCAGCACAACAGCCCTGAGTCCACTGCAGGAGATAACAATTGGAAAACACTTGGCTTTGTTTACATTTCCTCAGGCTTATGCTGGTGACATATGTGAACACAACAATACTGGCTAAGCTTGCCCAGGCAAATTAAATACACATGCAAACACATTTTCATTTATTCACAGGCACTTGTGATTCCCACCAACGTCTAACCAAACAGTAAAACAATTTGTTTAGCCTTGACAGTAAAAGTAGAACAGATGCATGAAATAGGAACTCCCCATGGCTGCTGGGACTGAAGCAGGAATTTGAGATTGTTCCACGTTGGAAAAAAAGAAAAAATTGAAGGAAGAATTCCAATAATTCATTCTCCTGATTTTTTTTTTCTCAGAAAACTAGATTAAAATTTCTTCTCTAATTGTTCAAGGGCTGGAATTATTGGGACCAGAGCTAAGGACAAAAAAAGGGGCTCATCAGACATAAGGATGAAGATACCCAGATCCCAGTGCCGAAGGACACAGATAGAACCCATTAACTGCTCAGCAAATTGAGGGGCTACAGCTGGGTGCTGGGGCTGGTGTTCTTGCCCTTGTTCTTTGATAGCACAAATTTGCATTGGCTTCTGCTGAGGTGCTTTGATCACCCTCAATTCTAGTCATGACAACTCCATCATCAGTGGGGAAGGCTGATCCAGCAGAGAGATATAGGACATATGAGCATTGTGTAGCCCAGGATTCAGCTAATGCAGCTCTACCCTAAATGAGTTAATCTGTCCCAACTCTTTCCCTTTGCTTCTTGATGATGTTTAAAATTTATGTAACAAACCATGTTTAAGTATCTTATTTATTACGAAGCTTTCTGTTCCATGACCCTAGGAAAAGCTTGAATGAATTGTAAATAGTTAGAGACCACCATTGCGTATAAGGTAGCCCACACAACAAATCTGAAATGTGAATGGCATTTAACTTGGCAAAAAAAAGAATGAGAAATGTCACCTTATCAGCCAAAACTCTGAGTGGCTCATAAAATAAATAATATCACCTGTGAGTACTGTGCTCCTCTAAACAATCGTCTGAATGAGACCTAACAGTCAACATTTACTCTAGACCAAAGATGAGATGGTAAGGGGGGATGAGGATGGTAAATTAATGGGAACAGAGCAACCAGAGTGGAAACAATGAGAATGCTGACAGGTTGTGTATCTGATGTCACTGAATAACGTGTATAGAAATCGTTAATTTGGTATGCAACTTTTCTCCAAAACAATAAAATGTTTTAAAAAAGAAAGAATTCATCACCTTTCTCCAGGTGAATTGTAAGCAATTTAAAGACAGGGCTGGGTCTTTTAATTCATTTTTGGTCAATGATCCTGTTATGGGTTGAATTGTGTCCACCCAAAATATGTGTCGGGATCCTAACCCCTATACCCTTGGATATAATCTAATTTGGAAATGGGGTTTTCTTTCTTATGTTATTGAGACCTTATAAGAATAAGGTGTGTCCTATACCTAATCACTTCTGAGTTATAAAAAGCTGTATAGACTCAGAGACTAACAAGCACAAATAGGGGGAAGATAGATGCCACGTGAAGATTGCCAAGGAACCAAGGAATACTGGGCCTCAAAAGATGAGACAACAGTCTTCCCCTAACACCAACAGACAGAGAGCCTTCCCGTATAGCCTGTGCCCTAAATTTGAATTTCTAGCCTCCTAAACTATGAGAAAATAAATTTCAGTTCTTTAAAGCCAAGAAAAAAGAATGAGAAGAATTTCAATTAGAAGAAAGCATGGGCAAAGTCACTGTGGCATTTCTCTTCTTTCAGGAGATGGTGTTGGCAGAATGTTGCGTGGGATGTATTTATTCCGTGCTTTGAATGGTCCAAAGAAGTTTTTTTGTTTGCTTGCCTTTTTGTTCTACTCATGTTTGTTTTGTTTTTAGATAAAATTCGTAATTATTAGCTCTCGCTTGCCCAACACTTTGTGTTTTTGCTTTCCTTAATTTCTAGATCTTTTTTAATTTGCTCTTCAATTGTGCCCATTCTATTTGTTTTAGCTAAAAAAAAAAAAAAAGACAAAGCTACTTCAAAATGACACTTGCTGTAAAAAAAGAAGCAAAGCATAGGTACTATTATGGAAGCTGGCTGGAAGATTTTAGAGTGAAACTAACAGGAACCTTACAATGGCCCAAGAGGTAAAGCTGCTGGCCTCAGATTGCTCCTTTTACCTTTCATAAGAGCAATGATACCATTCTCACAGGACTCATATACCTCATGTAGTTGGAGATTGAGCCCTTTTTATATACATGAACTTTCCAAGTAATGGAAATTTTACTTCATAAAATTCCAAGATTTTTTTCTATGCTACAAATCATTTTAAAATTTGTTTTGAAGTCTGTAGGAAGTAGAGAAGAGTTTATGCTATAATGTGGTTGTTGTTGAGTGCCATCAAGTCAATTCTGACTCATAGTGACTCCACATAAAAGAGTAGCACTATCCCATAGGAATTTCTAGGCTATAATCTTTATGGGAGCAGATCATCAGGTCTTTTCACTACTAGAGCCACTGGGTGGGTTTTAACCACCAACCATTCCATTAGCAGCCAAGCAGGTCCCTTTTATGCTATGATATTAAACTATAATAGTAGAATTCAACATTTTTCAAACAGTATGGAGCAGATCTAACGCCATGGCTCACCAAATCCTGTGCCATAGTCCTCCTTCACGGGTACATGAAAGACCACACTTTTGAGTCCCTTGAAGTTAGATGGGGCCAGGTGACCAGGGAATAGGGAGGTTTCAGGTTGGGAGGGCAGAGTCAAGACATTACAGCAGCCTGGATCCCTGTTGTTGTTGGGTACCCTCAAGTCGATTCCAACTCATAATGACCCTATGTCCAAAAGAACAAAAGAGACTGCCCTGTCCTACCCCATCCTAACAATCATTGCTATGTTTGAGCCCATTGTTGCAACCACTGTGTCAATCCATATCGTTGAGGGTCTTCCTCTTTTCGGCTGGCCCTCTACTTTACCAAGGAAGATATCCTTCTCTAGGGACTGGTCCCTCCTGATAATACGTCCAAAGTAAGTGAGATGTAGTCTTGCCACACTTGCTTCTAATGAGCATTCTAGCCATACTTCTTACAAGACAGATGTCTTCATTCTTCTGACAGTCCATGGTATAGTCAATATTCTTTACCAACACCATAATTCAAATGAATCAATTCTTCTTCAGTCTTCCTTATTCATTGTCCAGCTTTCACATGCATATTAGGTGATTAAAAATATCATGGCTAGGGTCAGGCACACCATAATCCTTAAAGTGACATCTTTGCTTTCCAACTTTGCTGCAGATTTGCCAAATGCAACTTGTCATTTGACTTCTTGACTGCTGCTTCCATGGGCATTGATTGTGGATCCAAGTAAAATGAAGTCCTTGACAACTTCAATATTTTCTCCATTTATCATTATGTTGCTTACTGGTCCAGTTGTGAGGATTTTTGTTTTATGTTGAAGTGAAATCCATACTGAAGCATGTAGTCTTGGATCTTAATCAGCATGAGTTTCAAGTCCTCTTCACTTTCAGCAAGCAAGGATGTGTCATCTGCACATCGAAGATTGTTAATGAGTCTTCCACCAATCCTGATGCCACATTCTTCTTCATATAGTCCAGCTTCTTGGATTATTTTTTCAGCATACACACTGAATGAGTATGGTGAAAGGATAAAACCCTGACCCAAACCTTTCCTGATTTTAAACCATGCACCGCCCCTTGTTCTGTTTGAACAACTGCCTCTTGGCCTATGTACAGGTTCCTCATGAACACAATTAAATGTTCTGGAATTCCTATTCTTCACCATGTTACCCATAAATTGTTATGATCCACACAGCTGAGTGCCTTTGCATAGTCAATAAAACACATTTATACCTCTTTCTGGTATTCTCTGCTTTCATCCAAGATCCATTTGACATCAGCAGTAATATCCCTTGTTCCATGTCCTCTTTTGAATCTGGCTTGAATGTCTAGCAGCTCCCTGTTGATGTACTGCTGCATCCATTTTTTAATTATCTTCAGCATATTTTACTTGTGCGTGATTTTAATGATATTGTTCAATAATTTCTGCATTCTATTGGGTCACCTTTCTTTGGAATAGGCATATACATAGATCTCTTCCAGTCAGTTGGCCAGGTAGCTATCTTCCAAATTTCTTGGCATAGACCAGTGAGGGCTTCCAGTGCTGCACAGTTTGTTAAAACATCTCAATTAGTATGCCATAAATTTCTGCAGCCTTCTTTTTCACCAATGCCTTCAGCGCAGCATGAACTTCTTCCTTCAGTACCATTTGTTCTTGAACATACACTACTTCCTGAAACGGCTGAACATCAACCAATTCTTTTTGTGACTGTATATTCCTTCCATCTTTTTCTTTTTGGCGGGGGTAGAGTTTTTGTTTTTTTAGTATTTTGTTGTGCTTTAGTTGAAGGTTTACAGAGCATAATAGTTTCCCTTTCAACAATTTGCACAAAGAAGTTTTCAAGACATTGGTTGCAGTCCTCTTAATGTGTCAATACTCTCCCCATTTCCACTGCGGGTTTCCCATTGCCTTTTGTCCAGTTTTCCCACCCCTTCCTGCTTTATTTTGGTCTCATATAATTAACTGTTCCTCTCAGGTGCTATTGTTTATTTTGCAGGACTGCCTATTGTTTGGCTGAAAGATGGTCTCCAAGAATGGCTTCATTTCCATGTTAGTAGGGTGTCTTAGGGCCATAATCTCAAGGGTTCCTCCAGTCTATATAAGACTAGTAAGTCTGGTCTTTTTTACTTCCATCTTCCTTTATGCTTCCTGCTTTGTACAGTTTTTTGCCCATATAATCCTTCAATATTGTAACTCAAGCCTTAAATTTTTTCTTCAGTTCTTTCAGCTTGAGAAATGCCGAGCGTGTTCTTCCCTTTTGGTTTTCTAACTCCAGGTCTTTGCACATTTCATAATATTTTCCTCTGTATTCTTGAGCCACCCTTTGAAAACTTCTGTTCAGCTTTTTTAGTTCATTATTTCTTCCATTTGCTTTAGCTACTCTACATTCAAGACCAAGTTTCAGAGTCTCTTCTGACATCTATTTTGATTTTTTTTTTCTCTCTTTTTAATGACCTGTTGCTTTCTTCATGTATGATGTCCTGGATGTCATTCTACAACTCATCTGGTCTTTGGTCATTAGTGTTCAATGGTCAGATCTATTCTTGAGATAGTCTCTACATTCAGCTGGTATATACCCAAGGTCATATTTTGGTTCTCATGGACTTATTTTAATTTTCTTCAGCTTCTACTTGAACTTGCATATGAGCATTTGATGGTCTGTTCTGCATGCAGTTGGCCCCTGATCTTGTTCTGACTGGTATATTGAACTTCTCCATCATCTCTTTCCATAGTCAACTGGATTCCTGTGTATTCCAACCTGCGTGCATACTCATGTTTATCTTTTTCATTACCATTGAGTTAATTGTATACTGGCTACTTTTTATGCTTCTGGACCTCACAGATAAGGTGTTATTCCAGTTCTAATGCATTTAGCATCAAGGTGGGTACTTTTCAAAATATGTGAGGCTCAGCAGACTGAAGTTGGAGCCTCACTGTTGTGTAGGTTGAGCATTCTGTTAGGTGATTTCCTGGATGTGTTAGTTTTATAAACTTTTGCCTTTTTTTTCCTTTATTTCTGTGAGGTAAGGCTTGCAAGCATAATTACGGCTTTCCTCCTACCACATAAAAAAAAAAAATTTTTTTTTTTTTTTATGTGGTAGGGAGACTTGATGGGTTTGTTTTGGTTTTTCTGTGTCATATTTAGAAAACCAGAGGTTCCCCATGTAACTTTATATAGCTCTCGTTGGTATATTGTCATACCACAGAAAGGTGGTGCCACAGTGCCACTTGCCTCGTTGGTGACTTGTATTACCAGATCATATTTCTTAAAATCCATGTTATCAACCAAAAATTTAAACACACTCAATTAGCAAGTGTGCATTCCAATCCTGAAAATACATGCCATAAAAAAAAAATTAGGAGAAAAAATGTAGTGATGAAAGTATTATGCTGTCAAAAAAATGTATTTCCAATGAATAAGTCACTGAGCTTGCAAAATTCTATCATGCGATCTCCTATGTTGTTTCTATCACCAAGGCCATTTTTCCAACTACTGATCCTTCGTTGTGTCCAACTTTCACATTCCAATCACCAGTAATTATCAATGCATCTTGATTGCACTTTGATCAACTTCAGACTACAGAAGTTGGTAAAAATCTTTAATTTCTTCATTTTTGGCCTAGTGGCTCATGGGTGAATTTGAATAATAGTCATGTTAACTGGTCTTCCTTATAGGCACATGGATATTATCACTGACAGCGTTGTATTTCGTGATAGATAGATCTTGAAATGTTCTCTTTGATGATAAACATGGCACCATTCTCTTCAATTTATCATTCCAACATAGTAGACCATATGATCGTCCAATTCAATATGGCCAATATCAGCCCATTTGAGCTCAATAATGTCTAGGATACTAATCTTCAAGCATTCCATTTCATTTTTGATAACTTCCAATCATCCTACATCCATACTTCAGACATTCCATGTTCCAATTATTAATGGATATTTGTAGCTGTTTCTTCTCGTTTTGAGTTGTGCCACATCAGCAAATGAAGGTTGCAAAAGCTTGATTCCATCCACTTCATTAAGGTTGACTTTAGTTTGAGGAGGCAGCTCTTCCCTAGTCGTTTTTTGAGTGCCTTCCGATCTGAGAGGCTCATGTTTTGGTACTACATCAGACAATGTTCTATTGCAGTCCATAATGTTTTCACTGGCCAATCTTTTTCTGAAGTAGATTACCAGGTCCTTCCTCCCCGTCTGTCTTAGTCTCGAAGCTCCTCTGAAACCTATCCACCATGGGCGACCCTGCTGGTATTTGAAACATGGGTGGCATAGCTTCCAGCTTCATGGCAATATGCAAGCCACCACAGCATGACAAACTGACAGATGAGTGGTGGTTGGATCCCTGGGTCACCCCTAAATGACTGGAGCCCCCAAAGAGTTGCCTGGACTGACAGCAGACCTTGCGTAAATGAGAAATAAACTTCTGTTGGATTAAGCAACTGAGATTTGTGGGTCATTTGTCACTGCAACATAATCTAGCCTATCAACAAAAATAAAAATGAACATTTTTAAAAGATGCTAGAAGAAAACACTCCAAAATGTTTATAGTGCTGTTTTTAGATGACAGAACCTACAGATTTTTTTTTTCATTTGGCCAGTATCTTATTTAACTTTTAAAATTGTGGCAAATACACATATAACATGCAATATTAGTCACAATAGCAAAAAGATGGAAACAACTAGAATGCCCAAAAACATGACTGGATAAACAAAATGTGGTACATGTATACAATGGAATACTACACAACCATAAAGAGTCATGATGAGTCCTCAAAACATAATGTGGATGAATCTGGAGGACATTATGCTGAGTGAAATAAGTCAATCACAAAAGGGCAATTATGATATGATAACACTTTCATAAGATGACAAAAATAGATAAATACATGCAGAAACCAATGTTCATTGGTGATTGTCAGGGATGTGTGTGTGTGGTAGGGGGAAGAACTCTAAAGATGTGAAATAAAAATGGTCAAAAATTACTCTAAAACAAAGATGAGATGGTAAGGGAAAGGGAAACTAAAGTATTGGAAATGGTAGAACAGTTTGAATGAGAATGATGACACGTTGTGAAAAATGTAACCAATATCACTGAATAATGTGTATAGAAATTATTAAATGGGAACCTAATTTACTGTGTAAACTTTCACCTTAAACACAATAAAATATTATCATATATATACAGCAAAATATTTGCCAATTCAACAATGTATAATTCGTTAACATTGACTACATTAATCATATTGTCCAGCCATTATCACTATCATTTCCCAACTATTCCACCACGCTTAACAGAAATTCAATGCCTCTTAAGCAATAACTCCTCCTTTCCACCTCCCTCTCACGCCTGGTCACCACTAATAAGCTTTGGTTTCTACACATTTGTCTACTTCATATAAGTGAAATCAATATATTTTTTCTTTTGTGACTGACTTACTTCACTCAGCATAGTGTTTTCAGCGTTCATCTATGTAGAGACATGTTTCAGCACTTAGTTTTTCTTTATGGCTGAGTAGTATTCCACTGTGTGTATGTACCACGTTTTGCTTATCCGTTCATCTGTTGGTGGACATTTAGATTGCTTCCACCTTTTGACTATTGCAAATAGTGCTGCAATGAACATGGTGTACAGGTTACAGTTAATTTTTTATTTGTATTATTTTTGCATATTTTAAAAATCCCATAATGTCTATATTACTTTAAATGGAAAATTTTTTTCTTTTAAAAGTCTCAAGAGTTATTGGTGGAGAGATGGAAACATAGATCAGCGGAACAAAATAGAGAAATGAGAAATAGATACATATAATTATGCCTAACCTTTTTTTTTTTAATTGTACTTTAGGTGGAAGTTTACAGCTCAAGTTAGTTTCTCACACAAACATTTATACGCACTTTGCTATGTGACCCTAGTTTCTATCCCTGTAATGTGACAGCACACTACCCCTTTCCACCTCGGATTTCCTGTGTCCATTCAACCAGCTCCTATCCCTTTCTGCCTTCTCATCTCACCTCCGGACAGGAGCTGTCTGTTAAGTCTCGTGTATCTACGTGAACTAAGAAGCACACTCTTCATGAGTACCATTTTATGTCTTATAGTCCAGTCTAATCTTTGTCTGCAGAGTTGACTTCGGGAATGGTTTTAATTCTGGGTTAACAGAGAGACCAGGGGGCATGTCTTCTGGGGTTCCTTAGTCTCAGTCAGACCATTAAGTCTGGTCATTTTATGTGAATTTGGGTTCTGCACTCCACTTTTCTCCTGCTCCATCAGGGACTCACTGTTGTGTTCCCTGTCAGAGTGCTCATTGATGGTAGCTGGGAACTATCTAGTTCTTCTGGTCTCAGGCTGATAGAGTCTGGTTTACGTGACCCCTCTTGTCTCTTGGGCTAATATTTTCCTTGTGTCTTTAATGTTCTTCATTCTCCTTTGCTCCAGGTGGGTTGGGATGAATTGATGCCTCTTAGATGGGCGCTTGCTAGCTTTCAAGCCCCAGATGCCCCTCACCAAAGTGGGATGCAGAACATTTTCTTAATAAATTTTATTATGCCAATTACCCTAGATGTCCCCAAAACCATGGTCCCCAGACCCCCGCCCCTGCTACTCTGTCCCTTGAAGTGTTCAGTTGTGTTCAGGAAATTTCTTATCTTTTTGTTTAGTCCAGTTGTGCTGACTTTCCCCTGTATCATGTGTTGTCCTTCCCCTCACCTAAGATAATTCTTGTCTACTATCTAGTTAGTGAATTCCCCTCTCCCTTCCTCCCCACCCTTATAATCATCAAAGAATGTTTTCTTCTTTGTTTAAACACTTTCTTGATTTCTTATAATAGTGGTCTCATATAATATATGTCATTTTGCAACTAATTTCACTCAGCATAATGCCTTCCAGCTTCTTCCAAGTTATAAGATGTTTCAAGAATTCCTCATCATTCTTTATCATTTAGTATTCCATTGTGTGAATATACCATAATTTACCCATTCGTCTGTTGATGGGCACCTAGGTTGTTTCCTTCTTTTTGCTATTGTGAACAGTGCTGCAATGAACATGGGTGTGCATATATCTATTCATGTGATGGCTCTTATTTCTCTAGGATATATTCCAAGGAGTGGAATTGCTGGATCGTATGTACTATTTCTAGCTTTTTAAGGAAGCACCAAATCAATTTCCAAAGTGTTTGTACCACTTTGCATTCCCACCAGCAATGTGTAAGTGTTCCAGTCTCTCCACAACCTCTCCAACAGTTATTATTTTGTGTTTCTTTGGATTAATGTTAGCCTTGTTGGGGTGAAATGGTATTATTGTAGTTTTGATTTGCATTTCTCTAATGGCTAATGATTGTAAGCATTTTCTCATGTATCTGTTAGCCTCCTGAATATCTTCTTTGGTGAAGTGCCCATTCATATCCTTTGCCCACTTTTTAATTGGGTTATTTGTCTGTTTGTTGTTGAAGTTTTGCAGTATCTTATAGATTTTAGAGATTAGGCCCTGATCGGATATGTCATAGCCAAAATTTTTTCCCCAGCCTGTAGGTTGTCTTTTTAGTCTTTTGGTGAAGTCTTTTGATGAGCGTAAGTGCTTGATTTTTAGGAGCTTCCGGTTATCTAGTTTCTTTTCTGGTGTTTGTGCATTGTTAGTTATGGTTTGTATTCTGTTCATGCCATGTATTAGGGCTCCTAATGTTGTCCCTATTTTTTCTTCCATGATCTTTATCGTTTTAGATTTTATATTTAGGTCTTTGATCCATTTTGAGTTGGTTTTTGTGCATGGTATGAGGTATGGGTTTTGTTTCAGTTTTTTGCAGATGGATATCCAGTTATGCCAGCACCATTTGTTAACCAACCAGTTTTTGACAAAGATGCAAAATGAAAAAGGATAGCTTTTTCAACAAATGGTGCTGGAGCAATTGGACATCCACAAACAAAAAAATTAAACTCTACCTAAACCTCACACCTTATATAAAAAATTAGCTCAGAATGGATCACAGACTTATAGGTAAAATATAGATCTATAAAACTTTTAGGAAAGTGAAAAAGAAACACAAGTGAAAATCTTCAGGATATAGGGTAAGATTTCTTAGATTTGACACTAGAAGCACAATCTATAAAAAGAAAAACTGATTAAATTGGTCCTTATCAAAATATAAACCTTTTACTGTGTGAAAACCACTGTCAAAAAACCAAAGGACAAACTACAGATGGGGAGAAAATATTTGCAAACCACATATCCAACAAAGGATCAGCATCTGGAATATATGAAGAACTCTCAAGATTCAACACTAGAATAAGTAAATAACCCAATTAGAAATGGGCAAAAGACACGTATAGACACTTCACCAAATAGGATATACAGGTGGCAAATAGGCACATAAAAAGATATTCAATATTATTAGCCATTACCCATTGCCGTCAAGTCAATTCCAGCTCATAATGACCCTATAGGAGAGAATAGAACTGCCCCATATGGTTTCCAAAGTTGTAGTCTTTATGGAAACAGACCGGCACATCTTTCTCCTACAGAGCAGCTGGTGCATTGGAACTGCCGAACTTTCGGTTAGCAGCCCAGCATTTAACCCTTGCTAAAAAAAAAAAAAATTTTTTTTTTTTTTAAGCAGAAATCGCTTAGTGAGGCTTCTAAAAGACGTCTTTAAAAGGATTGATCTCAGCTTGCTGGAACCTTTTGCCCTGCTCCTTCCACCTGCCTGGAACATTTCCATGATGGCGGAGCTACAGACACCATTTTATAACTGCGATGGAATCCAATACTAAAGATAAAAGACAGAAGGAGCTTAAATACCCGATGACCATGGAGACACAATTCCAACGACTGCCTCTGAAGTTGTTATTGAAGCACTGATACTTGAGTTTCCATCACATGCCGTCAACCCTAATCCTGATTGGTATGCCACAGAATTTACCATGTTTCTCTCTGCTCTCTCTCTCCCACTAGTAAATTGACTAGTACCCCAAGCATCAGTTTCCTCATCTGAAATAGGGAATAATAACCTCCTCAACAAAAGAGAGCCTGTGTTTGAAAATGCATGGTACATAGTAGGTGCTCAGAATGTTAGTTCTTCTCTTCTGACCACCATGACTCTGACTTCTCTCCTAGGATCTGATTCTTCCAATCTTCTTGAGCTACCTGAAAGACTTGAGGATAAGGGATGAAAGATACATTCTTAGCTTCTTAGAAAAGAGGGGAAAGCATTTGTGTTCATGTCCTAGAAAAAATAAATAGATAAATAAAGCTGTCTTACCATCTGTCTCTTTTGCACGGTAACAAAGAGTCTGGAAAAAGCTGGAATGTGACCTTTCCTGCCTGGGAGATTAAAGCCAGTCCTTGCACCAGGAAAGAGAAGATCCTGGTTCAGCCAACAACCTAATGTAGGCACTGGAAAGAACACTCCTCCCTTGCCAGGGGCCTTGCCGGCTATCTCTCACCTGGGCAGGTGGTGGTGTGTAGTCGAGCATCCAGTTCCAGGAACATGCTGATAGATCCGTGGAAATTCAGAGAATGGAAGCAGCCAGAACACTACATAAATCTGATTTACAAGACCAGAACAATAACACTGGGTGCAGTCTACATCATTCTGGCAAACACTGTGAGGGGTGGGAGAAAGGAGTTTGGGAGGTGGTCAGGGGAAGTAGCAAAATCTTCCAGCTTCTGTCAGCAAGAGACAGGAGTTTATCCACCCCTGTTGTGTCCACATTCCCTTTGAAGGTACACACTAGGCCACACTGGTCTGGTTCCCTCAACTACACAGAAAACTACAGTAGACTGGTCAGTGTAATACTACAACATTGGTTAACAGATACATAGAAACTAGCCCTTTCCTTCTCTCCTAGTGGCAATTGCCGTTGAGTCAATTTGCATCATGTGTGTCAGAATAGAACTGCGCTCCATAGGGTTTTCAATGGCTGATCTTTCAGAAGTAAATCACCAGGCCTTTCTTCCGAGGCACCTCTGAGTGGATCTGAACCTCCGTTCTTTTGGTTAGCAGCTGAGTGCGTTAACGGTTTACATCAGCCACGGTCTCTTTACCTCTCTAGCTTTTGGCTAGTCCATTCACATCTCTGGACATCAGCTTCTTCATCAATAAAATAAGAACAAAAATCCCTGCCTATTTCACAGGGTTACGCTAAGGATGAAATGAAGCTGATGATTGAGGGAGAGCTTTGTACAGACCACAGCCAGAGTTCTCAGCCTAACTGCACTTTACCATTAGCCCAGGACCCACCCCTCAGAGATTCCTACTTAATTGATATTTTTCTAACATTCCCTATGTGGTTCTAAGCTATAGCCAGGAATGACAACCACTTCTCTACAACTCTGCACAAGTAAGGGACTGTTACTGCCAATAATGGTGAAAAAGTTCAGCCAAGCAATTATTTAGTTGCTGTAACACCAACAAGTTTGACTAAATTTCATACTAGTGACCGTTTATCTTGTTTTGACTATGCTTGACCCAAATTGAGCGACCCCATATGCTAAATCTCTTAGATTTCTATAACGCTTCGAAATCTTTTGGGAAAGAGGAACTAAGCAAATAGAAAAAATAAAATTTTCAATCAATTATTATAAAAGCCTGTCTAAACCAGTGGTTCCCAAATTTCTGTCTTCAACACCAAGTGCATCCAAATCACCAGGGATGTTGGTTAAAATTACAGATTTTCCAAACCATAATTTGTATATCTGAATCCAAATCTCTGAGTTGGGCCATTTGTATTAGACATAGGTCCAGGTGATTGTGAAGCACGGTCAGGTTGGAGAATCACTGCTAATGCTTTCCAGGGATGGGACATTCTACCAGGATAGAAGGCCTTTAGGAATGGGACCTTTAGGAATGGGCCTCTTCTTCCTGGGCTTCAGTGACTTCAACTATAAATGATGCCTCTGGTGATGCGCTAAGAGACAAGCCACAGGCTGTTTCCTGGCTTGTGAGTGAGTCCAGCCCCCAAGCCTCAACCAGGCCAGGTGGGAGGACACATTGAGTCCATTCGCAACCAGGAACCAAAAGGGAATAAACTAGTTGCCATGGAGTTGATTCCAACTCATGGTGGCTCCGTGTGTTTCAGATTAGAACTGTGCTCCATAAAGTTTTAATGGACAATTTTTTAGAAGTACTTTGCCAGCCCTTTCTTCTGGGGCACCTGTGGGTGAACTTGAACCTTCGGCCTTTCTGTTAGCAGCCATTTGCATTCCTTAAGTGTTTGCATCACTCAGGGACTCACTCACTATCCCACTCCTGAACATATTTGATATGTGTTTCCAAGCTTAAAAAAAAAAATCACAAGGAATGGTGGGATGGACCTGGGAACATGAAGTCAAAAGACCTGGGTTCTTGGCCTCCTTTGTAATGGTCTCCACATCTTTGCCAGTAAAATGGGTGCTTTGAACCGGGAGAGCAATGAGATCCATTTGGTTTTGTCACTCCTTGACTCTTCTACTGGGTGTAAGACTCACTAGGAGCTCTTTCAGAGAAATCGCTTTTGCTAAGCACTGAAAACCAACACATACCCATGGGAATCAGATGTGGTGCTTCACCTTCTCAGTATTTATCCTCTTCAGCTGAACCACAAGCCTTCCCCAGAGAACCAGGTACAAACGCCTGTGTCTCTCCCCAAGTGTCTCTCCAGCACGGCTTTCCCATGATGCTTCCTAAGACCTAGAAAGGAGGCTTCAGAGCCAAGGACATCCATGCCTGTCACATCTGAGGCATTAGGGGCTTGGGCAGTGATGGCTGCCACCATCCCCTCCCCACCCTGCTCCACTTCCTTTCAGAGCAATACCTGAACCCAGACATGAGGCTGCTCCTTAGAGTAAAATCCTAGCAGTGGCTTTACCTTTCCTTAGAAAACCTCTGGATCTATCACTGCAGTAGATTCACAAAGTTCTTGCAGAGGAAGAAGAATGGGATTCCAATCATCAACAGATGTCTTAGAACACCAGCAAAATCTACTCTACCATAAAAGCCTTCTTTGCTCTTCTTGCCCCCACTTGCTGACCAAACTATTTTACTTATGGCAATTAGAACTTCTTTCTTAAGCATTTACGTATTTGTCAAGAGCCCACTGTATATATTAGGGCTATCTTAGATTTAGGAGGAAACACCATACAAATTAATCACACTGTGGCATTCATTTCTGAATCATCAGGGTCCAACATTTGCCTGAGACATACCCTGTGGCCAGCTGCATACACTATGGCCTTTGACCCACTAGCCTGGTGACCTGCCCCAGTCAGAGCACAGGTCTCATTTACGGTGAATTGTTGTCCCTGGCTCTCAGAGAGCTCAGCTTTCTCTGGTGAAGGCTCACAGATACCTATTTAAACAGTGTTGCAAGACCTTGTTAGGGATGTTGAGGTGGAGCCAAGATGGCAGAATAGACAGATGCTTCTGGCAAGCCCTCTTTACAAAAAAGACCAAAAAAAAAAAAAAAAAAAAAACAAGTGAAACAAGTATATTTGTGACAAGCTGGTAGCCCTGAGCTTCAAAGGCAAGCTTAGAAAATGAACTGAGGGGTAGGGGGAGAAAGAGAGGGTTCAGAAGCAGAGAGGAGTTACTGAACCTGAATCACTGAGAGCCCTCGGACACCATTCCCAGAGCCATGGCAGTGTGCTGGTACTAGCATTTGGCTGCAGTTTCCTCAGGGAGAAGCAGCCAGCCATACACCCTACTCAAAAGCTAAGTACTTGCATATATTTTAACATGCTCCCCCATCCCCAAGCCAGCTTCAGCAGCTGAATTCCCTGGGCCTGAGATAGGCACTAATGAGCACCTAGAGCCATCCTTCCGGCCTTGGGGAAGGACAAAAATTGCAACTGGGGGAAAAGATAATTTGCCAGTTCCACGAACCAGGGAAGCTCAGGACAGAAGCGGCTCCTGTCCAGGCATAAATGGTCCATGGACTTTGAGCACCTTTCCCCTCTGCATGGACCTGTGTGGGCCTATTTCAGTAGGATAGGCCCTTGTTGGCAAACTCCAACCATTTCAGCTGTGTGGTGGAGAGGTGGGTGTTTGATGCTTGACATTGCTTTGCCTATTAAACAAGGTCCTCACCTACCCACATCAGGGACCTAAGGACTGGTAGCTTCACTCAGGTCACCCAGTCACCCACGACAGGAGTCCAAGGATAACTGGTACCTCCCAGTCCTTACAACCAAAAATGTTGGGGGCCCATGGTCCGTCTGCAGAACCCACCCACCTGCATGCTCTAGGGAACAGGGACACACTTTCCTCAGAACAGAGTGTGACCTCCTGCTGCAATCAGATATCGGTATACATGCCAATCAGCCATGACCTTCTAAGACTGTAAGAAAGAGCCTGTACCACACACTTGATGATCAGCTACCTGGAAAATGGAGCTGAATTCATACAAGAAAAAGTGAATGGACTCCAAGACTGATATACCTGAAAACAGCTCTAGCCATCTGGGGACAGGACGTCAGAGCTCCAAAGGCAAAAATAGTCAAGCTAGCTCACTCAAGCAACCCATCTGGGTATATCAAAACAAAACAAAGCAAGAAGCTATGACACAGTAAGCAAGCATAGACTAATACAATAACTTATAAATGGCTCCGAGACAACAGTCAATTATCAGTCACATAAAGAAACAGACCATGACCACCTCAACAAACTATCAAAACAAAGAATCCAGGAATCTTCTAGATGAAAGTGCCTTCCTGGAATTGCCAGAGCCAGAATACAAAAGTTTAATATACAGAACCCTTCAAGACATTAGGAAGGAAATGAGGCAATATGCAGAACAAGCCAAGGAACACACAGATAAAGCAACTGAAGAAATTAGAAAGATTATTCAGGAACATAATGAAAAGTTTAGTAAGCTGGAAAAATCCATAGACAGCAATCAGGAGTTCAGAAGATTAACAATAAAATTACAGAAGTAGACAACTCAATATAAAGTCAGAGGAGCAGAATTGAGCAAGTAGAAACCAGAATTTCTGAACTCAAAG
This sequence comes from Loxodonta africana, assembly GCF_030014295.1. NCBI lineage: Eukaryota > Metazoa > Chordata > Mammalia > Proboscidea > Elephantidae > Loxodonta > Loxodonta africana. The sequence continues at coordinate 41,425,257 of NC_087360.1, read as the reverse complement.
ATAAATCACTTGGCACTAATATATTTGAAGAAAAATCAGATAAAAAAATTTTTTAAAAATGAAGAAATCTTAAAAATCATGTGGCACTCTATCAAGAGAAATAACCTACGAGTGTTTGGAGTACCAGAACAGGGAGGGATAACAGAAAATACAGAGAGAATTGTTGAAGATTTGTTGGCAGAAAACTTCCATGATATTGTGAAAGATGAGAAGATATCTATCCAAGATGCTCATCGAAGTCCACATAAGGTAGATCTTAAAAGAAAGTCACCAAAACATATTATAATCAAACTTGCCAAAACCAAAGATAAAGGGAGAATTATAAGAGCAGCGAGGAATAAACAAATAGTCACCTACAAGGAAAGCGAATAAGAATAAGCTCGGACTACTCGCCAGAAACCATGCAGGCAAGAAGGCAATGGGATGACATATTTAAAAAACGGAAGGAAAAAAATTGCCTGCCAAGAATCATATATCCATCAAAACTGTCTCTTAAATGTGAAGGTGAAATTAAGACATTTCCAGATCAACACAAGTTGAGGGAATTCGTAAAAACCAAATCAAAACTGCAAGAAATACTAAAGGGAGTTCTTTGGTTAGAAAATCAATAATATCAGGTATCAACCCAAGAACACTGGTCAAAGCAACCAGAAGTCAACCCAGAAAGGGAAATCCAAAAAAAACAAAGCAAGATTATGAAGAAAAAAAAAATGCTCAAAACAGGGTAACAGTGATGTTATTATATAAAAGAAGACAACATTAAAATAATAAAGAGGGACTAAGAACTGTAATCGTAGACCTTCCAAATGGAGAGGAAGATACGGCGATACAAAGAGATAGAAGTTAGTTTTAAATTTAGAAAAATAGGGGTAAATCACAAGGTAACCACAAAGGACACAAACTATCCTACTCATCAAAATAAAGTACAAGAAAAAAATAGAGACTCAGCAGAAACAAAATCAACAACAAATATGAGGAAAGGGCAATATATAAAGATAATCTACTGAGCACATAAAATTAAGTATGAAAAAGAAACTGTCAACAACACACACAAAAAGACATCCAAATGACAGCACTAAATTCATACCTATCCATAATTACCCTGAATGTAAATGGACTAAATGCACCAATAAAGAGACAGAGAGTAGCACAATGGATTAAAAAACAATATCAGTCTATATGCTGCCTATAAGAGACACACCTTAGACTTAGAGACACAAACAAACTTAAACTCAAAGGATGGAAAAAAAATATATCAAGCAAACAACAATCAAAAAAGAGCAGGAGTGGCAATGTTAATTTCTGACAAAATAAAGTTTAAAGTTAAATCTATCATAAAGGATAAGGAAGGACCCAATATAATGATTAAAGGGACAATACACCAAGAAGATATAACCATATTGAATATTTATGCACCCAATGACAGGGCTGCAAGATACATAAAACAAACTCTATTGAAAAATGAGATAGACAGCTCCACAATAATAGTAGGAGACTTCAACACACCACTTTCGGTGAAGGACAGGACATCCAGAAAGAAGCTCAGTGAAGACAGGGAAGAACTAAATGCCACAATCAACCAACTTGGCCTCATAGACATATATAGAACACTCCACCCAACAGCAGCCAATTATACTTTCTTTTCTAGTGCACATGGAACATTCTCTAGAATAGACCACATATTAGGTCATAAAGCAAGCCTTAGCAGAATCCAAAACACTGAAATATTACAAAGCATCTTCTCTGACCATAAGGCCATAAAAGTAGAAGTCAATAACAGAAAAAGCAGGGAAAAGAAATCAAACACTTGGACACTGAACAATACCCTGATCAAAAAAAGACAGGATTATAGAAGACATTATGGATGCAATAAAGAAATTCATACAATCCAATGAGAATGAAAACACTTCCTATTAGAACCTTTGGGACACAGCAAAAGCAGTGCTCAGAGGCCAATTTATATCAATAAACGCATACATCCAAAAAGAAGAAAGGGCTAAAATCAAAGAATTATCCCTACAACTTGAACAAATAGAAAGAGAGAACAAAAGAAACCCACAGGCACCAGAGGAAAACAAATAATAAAAATTAGGGCTGAACTAAATGAAATAGAAAACAGAAAAACAATTGAAAGAATTAACAAGACCAAAAGCTGGTTTTTTGAAAAAATCAACAAAATTGATAAACCACTGGCCAAACTGACAAGAGAAAAACAGGAGAAGAAGCAAATAACCTGTATAAGAAATGAGATGGGCGATATTACAACAGACCTAAGTGAAATTAAAAGAATCATATCAGATTACTATCAAAAACTATACTCAAATTTGAAAACCTGGAAGAAATGGATGAATTCCTAGAAACACACTACCTACCTAAACTAACACAAACAGAGGTAGAACAACTAAATAGACCCATAACAAAAGAAGAGATTGAAAAGGTAATCATAAATTCCCAACAACAACAACAAAAAAGCCCTGTTCCGGATGGCTTCACTGCAGAGTTTTACCAAACTTTCAGAGAAGAGTTAACACCACTACTACTAAAGGTATTTCAGAGCATAGACAAGGACAGAAATCTACCAAACTCATTCTATGAAGCCACCATATCCCTGATACCAAAACCTGGTAGACACCAGAAAAAAAGAAAATTATAGACCTATATCCCTCATGAATGTAGATGCAAAAATCCTCAACAAAATTCTAGCCCATAGAATTCAACAACATATCAAAAAAATAATTCACCATGACTAAGTGGGATTCATACCAGGTATGCAGGGAAGGTTCAACATTAGAAAAACAATTAATGTAATCCACCACATAAATAAAACAAAAGACAAGGATCACATGATTTTATCAATAGATGCAGAAAAGGCATTTGACAATGTTTGACACCCATTCATGATAAAAACTCTCAGCAAATACGAATAGAAGGAAAATTCCTCAACATAATAAATATTTTATCTTCTATTATATGTATATATGCACCACTGTATATACGTACTACTTTTTTAATCCATTCTTCTGTTGACTGGCATTTGGGTTGTTTCCATCTTTTGGCTGCTGTGAATAGTGCTGCAATGAAGATTGGTGTACAGGTCTCTTTTTGAATCTCTGCTTTCAAGGCTTTTGGATATATACCTAGGAGTGGAACTGTTGGGTCATATGGTAGTTCTATTTTTAGTTTTTTGAGGAACTGCCACACTGTTTTCCATAACAGCTATACCATTTTGCATTCCCACCAACAATGGATAAGGGTTCTGTCTTAGTTATTTAGTGCTGCTATAACGTTACAGGTTTTATAACAGAAATACCACGAGTGGATGGCTTCAACAAAGGGAAGTTTATTCTCTCACAGTCTAGTAGGCTAGAAGCCCAAATTCGGGCATCAGGTCCAAGGGAAGGCTTTCTTTCTCTGTTGGCTCTGGAGGAAGGTCCTTGTCCTCAATCTTCCCCTGGACTAGGAGCTTCTCACCACAGGAACCCCAGGTCCAAAGGACATGTTTTCTCCTGGCTCTCGTTTTTTGGTAGTATGAGGTCCCCAAATCTCTTCTTGCTTCCCTTTCCTTTTATCTTTTGTAAGATAAAAGGTGATATAGGCCACACCCCAGGGAAACTCCCTTTACATTGGATCAGTGATGTGATCTTAGTAAGGGTGTTATATCCTACCCTAACCCTCTACAACTAGCCCAATCCTGCCTCATTAACCACAGGCAGAGATTAGGATTTACAACGCATAGGAAAATTACATTAATCACTAAATTGGAGGACAATAACACAATACTGGGAATCACGGCCTAACCAAGTTGGCACATATTTTTGGGAGACACAATTCAATCCATAACAGGTTCCATTTTCCCTACATGCTCACCAACATTTTTTATTTTCTTTTTCTTTTTTGTACTTCAGATGAAGGTTTACAGAGCAAATTAGTTTCTCATTCAACAATTAATACACATATTGTTTTGTGACATTGGTTACCAACCCTATGACTGACATGTCAACACTCTCCTCTTCTCAACATTGGGTTCCCCATTACCAGCTTTCCTGTCCCCTCCTGCCATCTTGCCCTTGTCCCTGGGCTAGCATGCCCACTTAGTCTCGTTTTGTTTTATGTGCCTGTTTAATCTTTGGCTGAAGGGTGAACTTCAGGAATGATTTCAGTCCTGAATTAAAAGGATGTCTGAGGATCATACTCTTTGGGTTTCTCCAGTCTTTGTCCGACCAGTAAGTCTGGTCTTTTTTTGTGAATTAGAATTTTTTTCTACATTTTTCTCCAGCTCTGTCCAGGATCCTCTATTGTGATACCTGTCAGAGCAGTTGGTGGTGGTCCTGGGCACCATCTAATTCTGCTGAACTCAATCTGGTAGAGGCTGTGGTCGTTCTTTGGACTAATCTTTCCTTTGCATTGTTGGTTTTCTTCATTCTCCCTTGCTCCAGATGGGGTGGGATTAGTGGAGTATCTTAGATGGCCACTCACAAGCTTTTAAGACCCCAGACACTACTCACCAAAGTAGGATGTAGAACATTTTCTTTATAAACTATGTTATGCCAGTTGGCCTAGATGTCCCCTGAGACCATGGCCCTCAGCCCTCACCCCAATAATTTGGTCTTCAGGGAGCCTGAATGTGTCTATGAAGTTTCCATGACCTTGCCTTAGTCAAATTGTGCTGACTTCCCCCATACAGTGTGCTGTCTTACCCTTCACCAAAGTTACCACTTGTCTGTTTTCTAGTTAGTGTTTTTCCCTCCTCACCCCTTCCCTCCCTAGTAACCATCAAAATTGTTTCCTTCTCGTTGTAAACCTTTTCATGAATTTTTATAACAATGGTCTCATATAGTATTTGTCCTTTTGTGATTGACTTATTTCATTCAGCATAATGTCCTCCAGACTCACCCATGTTGTGAGATGCTTCTCAGATTCATCATTTTTCTTTATTGTGTAATAGTCCATTGTGTGTATGTACAGTAGTTTGTTTATCCATTCATCTGTTGTTGGACACTTAGGTTATTTCCATCTTTTTGCTATCATGAATACCTCTACAATGAACATGAGTGTGCATATGTCTATTTGTGTGACAGCTCTTAATTCTCTAGGATATATTCCTTGGAGGGGGATTGCTGGATCCTATGCTATTTCTATGTCTAGCTTTTTAAGGAAGCTCCATATCATTTTCCAAAAAGGTTGTACCAATTTACATTCCTACCAACAGTGCACAAGAGTTCTAGTCTCCCCACAGCCTCTCCAACATTTGTTATTTTCTGTTTATTTTTGATTTGTGCCAGTAATGTTGGGGTGAGATTGTAACTCATTGCAGTTTTGATTTGCATTTCTCTAATGGCTAGTGATCATGAGTATTTCCTGGTGTATCCGTTAGCTGCCTGAATATCTTCTTGGGTGAAGTGTCTGCTCATATCCTTTGCCCATTTTTAAATTGGATTATTTGTCTTTTTGTTGATTTTAGAGATTAACCTTGGTCAGATTTGACATAGCCATTTTTTTTTTCCCAGTCTGTAGGCTCTCTTTTTACTCTTTTGGTGAAGTCTTTTGATGTGTCTAAGTGTTTAATTTTTAGAAGATCCCAATTATCTAGCTTATCTTCTGCAGTTTGTATATTGTCAGTTATGGTTTGTATCCTATTTATGCTGTGTATTAGGGACTCTAGCATTGTCCGTATGTTTTCTTCTATGATCTTTTAAGTTTTGGTTTTATATTTAGGTATTTGATCATTTTTATATGTTTATCTTGTGTCCTGCTACTCTTTGATCCATTTTTGTGTATAGTGTGAGATATGGGTCCTGTTTCAAAACTGGGCATACAGTTTTGCCAGCATCATTTGTTAAAAAGAATATCTTTTCCCCACTTAATGGACTTTAGGTATTTGTCAAATATCTGGTGTCTGGAGGTGAATGGATTTACATCTGGGTTCTTGATTCTATTCCATTGGTCAATCTGTCTGTCTTTGTACCAGTACCAAGCTGTTTTGACTACTGTACCTGTAAAGTAGGTTCTGAGGTCAGGTAGTACGAGACTCCCCTACTTTATTCTTCTTCAATAGTGCTTACTTATCCGGAGACTCCTTCCTTTCCATGTAAAGTTAATGATTAGGTTTTCCTTCTCATTAAAGAATGCTGTCAGTATTTGGATCAGGACTGCATTGTATTTGTAGATTGCTTTGGGTAGACTTAAAGTTTTCACAGTGTTGAGTTTACCTATCTGTGAGCATCGTGTGTTTTTCCATTTATGTAGATCCCTTTTGGTTTCCTGCCATGGTGTTTTGAAGCTTTCTTTGTATAAGACTTTTACATTCCTGGTTAGATATATTCCTAAGTATTTTTTTCTTTAGGGGCTATTATAAATGGTCTTGCTTTCCTGATTTCCTTTTTGTAATTCTCTTTATTGGTGTATAGGAATCCAGCTGATTTTTTTTTTTAATTTTTATTGTGCTTTGAGTGAAAGTTTACAAATCAAGTCAGTCAGTCATACAAAAAATTATATACACCTTCCTATATATTCCTAGTTTCTCTCACCCTAATGAGACAGCACACTCCTTCCCTCCACTCTCTATTTTCGTGTCCGTTGAGCCAGCTTCTGTCCCCCTCTGCCTTCTCATCTCCCCTCCAGACAGGAGCTGCACACACAGTCTCATGTGCCTACGTGATCCAAGAAGCTCACTCCTCACAAAAATTATTTTCTATACCATAGTCCAGTCCAATACCTGTCTGAAGAGTTGGCTTTGGGAATGGTTCCTGTCTTGGGCTAACAAAAGGTCTGGGGAACATGACCTCCGGGGTCCTTCTAGTCTCAGTCAGACCATTAAGTCTGATCTTTTTACGACAATTTGATGTCTACATCCCACTGCTCTCCTGCACCTTCAGGGGTTCTGTGTTGTGTTCCCTGTCAGGGCAGTCATCAGTTGTAGCCAGGCACCATCTAGTCCCTCTGGTCTCAGGCTGATGTAGTCTCTGGTTTATGTGGCCCTTTCTGTCTCTTGGGCTCATAATTACCTTGTGTCTTTCATGTTCTTCATTTTCCTTTGCTCCAGGTGGGTTGAGACCAACTGATGCATCTTAGATGGACACCTGCTTGCATTTAAGGCTCCAAATGCCACTCTCCAAAGTGGGATGCAGAATGCTTTCTTAATAGATTTTATTATGCCAATTGACCTGGGTATCCCCTGAAACCATGGCCCCCAAACCACCCACCACCCTGCTACACTGGCCTTTGAAGCGTTCAGTTTATTCAGGAAACTTCTTTGCTTTTGGTTTAGTCCCGTTGTGCTGACCTCTCCTGTATTGTGTGTTGTCTTTCCTGTCACCTAAATAGTTCTTGTCTAATATCTAATTAGTGAATACCCCTCTCCCTTCCTCCCTCCCCACTCTCGTAACCATCAAAGGATATTTTCTTCTCTGTTTAAACTATATTTTGAGTTCTTATAATAGTGGTTTCATACAATATTTGTCCTTTTGCAACTGACTTATTTCCCATCTTATGAAATGTTTCATGGGTTCATCACTGTTCTTTATTAATGCATAGTATTCCATTGTGTGAATATACCATGATTTATTTATCCATTCATCCACTGATGGGCACCTTGGTTCCTTCCATTTTCTTGCTATTGTAAACAGTGCTGCAGTGAACATGGGTGAGCATATATCTCTTCGTGTAAAGGCTCTTATTTCTCTAGGATATTTATTCCAAGGAGTGGGATTGCTGGGTCATATGGTAGTTCTATTTCTAGCTTTTTAAGGAAGCACCAAATCGATTTCCAAAGTAGTTGTACCGTTTTACATTTCCATCATCAGTGTATAAGTGTTCCAGTCACTCCACAACCTCTCCAACATTTATTATTTTGTGTTTTTTGGATCAATGCCAGCCTTGTCGGAGTGAGATGGAATCTCATTGTAGTTTTGATTTGCATTTTTCTAATAGCTAATGATTGTGAGCATTTCCTCATGTATCTGTTAGCTACCTGAATGTCTTCTTTAGTTAAGTGCCTGTTCATATCCTTTGCCCATGTTTTAATTAGGTAATTTGTCTTTTTTTTTGTTGAGTTTTTGCAGTATCATGTAAGTTTTAGAGATCAGATGCTGATCGGAAATGTCATACCTTAAAACTTTTTCCCAGTCTGTAGGTAATCTTTTTTACTCTTTTGGTGAAGTCTTTGGATGAGCATAGGTGTTTGATTTTTTAGGAGTTCCCAGTTATGTAGTTTCTCTTCTGGTGTTTGTGCATTGTTAAGAATGTTTTATGTACTGTTTATGCCATGTACTAGGGCTCCTAGCATTGTTCCTATTTTTTCTTCCATGATCTTTATTATTTTAGATTTTATATCTAGGTCTTTGATTCCTTTTGAGTTAGTTTCCATGCATGGTGAGAGGTATGGGTCTTGTCTCATTTTTTTTGCAGATGGATATCCACTTATGCCAGCACCATTTGTTAAAGAGACTGTCTTTTCCCCATTTAACTGACTTTGGGCCTTTGTCAGCTGCTCATATGTGGATGGATTTATGTCTGCATTCTCAATTCTGTTCCATTGGTCTATGTATCTGTTGTTGTACCAATACCAGGCTGTTCAGACTACTGTGGCAGTACAATAGGTTGTAAAATCAGGTAGAGTGAGGCCTCCCACTTTGTTCTTCTTTTTCAGTGATGCTTTACTTATCCGGAGCCTCTTTTCCTTCCATGTGAAGTTGGTGATTTGTTTCTCTACATCATTAAAAAATGCCATTGGGAATTTGGATCACAATTGCATTGTATCTATAGATGGCTTTTAGTAGAATAGACATTTTTATAATGTTAAGTCTTCCTATCCATGAGCAAGATATGCTTTTCCACTTATGTAGGTCTCTTTTGGTTTCTTGCAGTAGTGTTTTGTAGTTTTCTTTGTACAGGTCTTTTACATCTCTGGTAAGATTTATTCCTAAGTATTTTATCTTCTTGGGGGCTACAGTAAATGGTATTGATCTGGTGATTTTCTCTTCGATGAACTTTTTGTTGGTATAAAGAAATCCAACTAATTTTTGTATGTTTATCTTGTATCCTGAAACTCTCCTGAACTCTGCTGTTAGTTTCAGTAGTTTTCTTGAGGATTCTTTAGGGTTCTCTATGTAAAATATCATGTCATCTGCAAATAGAGATACTTTTACTTCTTCCTTACCAATCTGGATTCCCGTTATTTCTTTATCTCGCCTAATTGCTCTGAGTAGGACCTCCAGCACGATGTTGAATAAGAGTGGTGATAAAGGGCATTCTTGTCTGGTTCCCAGTCTCAAGGGGAATGCTTTCAGACTCTCTCCATTTAGGATCATGTTGGCTGTTGGCTTTGTATAAATGCCTTTTATTATGTTGAGGAATTTTCTTTCTATTCCTATTTTGCTGAGAGTTTTTATCATGAATTGGTGTTGGACTTTGTCAAATGCCTTTTCTGCATCAATTGTAAAATCATGTGATTCTTGTCTTTTGTTTTATTTATATGATGGATTACATTAATTGTTTTTCTAACATTGAACCATCCCTGCATACCTGCTATGAATCCCACTTGGTCATGGTGAATTACTTTTCTAATATGTTGAATTCTTTTGGCTAGAATTTTGTTGAGGATTTTTGCATCTAAGTTCATGAGGGATATAGGTCTGTAATTTATTATTTATTTATTTATTGTGGTGTCTTTACCTGATTTTTGCATCAGGGACATGCTAGCTTCATAGAATGAGTTTGGGAGTATTCCATCCTTTTCCATGCTCTGACATACCTTTAGTAGTAGTGGTGTTAACTCTTCTACGAATGTTTGGCAGAACTCTCCAGTGAAGCTGTCCATGCCAGGGCTTTTTTTTTGTTGGGAGCTTTTTAATTACCTTTTCAATCTCTTCTTTTGTTATCGGTTTATTTAGTTATTCTACCTCTGTTTGTGTTAGTTTAGGTAGGTAGTGTGTTTCTAGGGATTCATCCATTTCTTCTAGGTTTTCAAATTTGTTAGAGTACAATTTTTCATAGTAATCTGATATGTTTCTTTGTGATATTGGCCCATCTCATTTCTTATTCAGGTTATTTGCTTCCTCTCCTGTTTTTCTTTTGTCAGTTTGGCCAATGGTTTATCAATTTTGTTAGTTTTGTCAAAGAACATGCTTTTGGTCTTGTTAACTCTTTCAATTGCTTTTCTGTTCTCTATTTCATTTAATTCAGCTCTAATTCTTATTATTTTCTTTCTTCTCATGAATGACGGTGTCTTTTGTTGCTCTCTTTTTATTTGTTCAAGTTGCAGGGATAATTCTTTGATTTGGGCCCTTTCTTCTTTTCGGATGAGTGCATTTATTGCTATAAACTGACATCTGAGCTAATAGCTGTGTCCCAAAGGTTCTGATAGAAAGTGTTTTCATTCTCACTGGATTCTATGAATTTCTTCCAACCTTAATGTCTTCTACTAAAAAAAAAGAAAAAAATTTTTTTCTTTTTTTAATGTCTTCTATAATCCAGTCGTTTTTGATCAGGGTGTTGTTTAGTTTCCAAGTGTTTGACTTCTTTTCCCTGCTTTTTCTGTTATTGATTTTTACTTTCATGACCTTATGGTCAGCAAAGGTGCTTTGTAATATTTCAATATTTTGGATTCTGCTAAGGCTTGTTTTATGACCTAATATGTGGTCTATTCTAGAGAATGTCCCATGTGGGCTAGAAAAGAAAGTATACTTGGCTGCTGTTGGGTGAAGTGTTCTGTCTTTGTCTATAAGGTCAAGTTGGTTGATTGTGGCACTTAGATCTTGCGTGTCTTCATTGAGCTTCTTTCTGGTTGTTCTGTCCTTCAACAAAAATGGTATGTCGAAGCCTCCTACTATAACTGTGGAGCTGTCTATCTCCCTTTTCAATGCTGTTAGAGTTTGTTTTATGTATCTTTTAGCCCTGTCATTGGGTGCATAAATATTTAATATGGTTATATCCTCCTGGCATATTGTCCCTTTAACCATTATATAGTATCCTTCCTTATCCTTTGCAATGGATTTAACTTTAAAGTCTATTTTGTCAGAAATTAATGTTGGCACTCCTGCTCTTTTTTGATTGTTGTTTGCTTGGTGTATTTTTTTCAATCCTTCGAGTTTTAGTTTGTTTGTGTCTCTAAGTCTAATGTGTGTCTCTTGTAGGCAGCATATAGACGGTTCTTGTTTTTTAATCCATTCTGTACTCTCTGCCTCATTATTGGTGCATTTAGTCCATTTACATTCAGCATTACTACGGATAGGTATGAGTTTAGCACTGTCATTTTGATGTTGTGTGTGTGTGTGTTTTTGACAGTTTTTTTCCCACTTAATTTTTTGTACTGAGTAGTTTGTCTTTGTATATTTGCCTTTTCCTCTTATTCATTGTTGTTGATTTTGTTTCTGCTGAGTCTTTATTTTTTTCTTTTATTTTATTTTCATGAGTAGGATTGCTAGTCTCCTTTGTGGTTACTTTAATATTTACCCTATTTTTCTAAGTTTAAACCTAGCTTTTATTTCTTTATATCATCTTGTCTTCCTCTCCATATGAAAGATCTATGACTGCATTTCTTAGTCCCTCTTTATTGTTTTAATTTTGTCTTCTTTTACATAATGGCACCACTGTTTCCCTGTTTTGAGCATTATTTATCTTGATTTATTTTTGTGATTTCCCTGCCTGGGTTGACATCTGGATGCTCTGTCCTGCACTCTAGTCTTGTATTGATATCTGATATTATGGATTTTCTAACCAGAGAACTTCCTTTGGTATTTCTTGTAGTTTTGGTTTGGTTTTTATGAATTCCCTAAACTTCTGTTTATCTGGAAATGTCCTAATTTCACCTATTTAAGAGATGGTTTTGCTGGATGTATGATTCTTAGCTGGCAATTTTTTTTCCTACAATGCTTTATATAAGTCTTTCCATTGCCTTCTTGCCTGCATGGTTTCTGCCAAGTAGTCTGAGTTTATTCTTATTGACTCTCCTTTGTAGGTGACTTTCTGTTTATCCCTCGCTGCTCTTAAAATTCTTTCTTTATCTTATTTTGGCAAGTTTGATTATAATATGTCTCGGTGACTTTCTTTTGAGATCTACTTATGCGGAGTTCAATGAGCATCTTGGATAGATACCTTCTCATCTTTCATGATATCAGGGAAGTTTTCTGCCAACAAATCTTCAGCAATTCTCTCTGTAGTTTCTGTTATCCCTCCTTGTTCCGGTACTCCAATCACTTGTAGGTTATTTCTCTTGATAGAATCCCACATGATTCTTAAGGTTTCTTCATTTTTTTTTTAATTCTTTTGTCTGATTTTTCTTCAAATATATTGGTGCCAAGTGTTTTATCTTCAATCTCACTAATTCTGCCTTCTACTTGCTCAAATTCTGCTCCTCTGACTTTCTACTGAGTTATGGTATTCTGTAATTTTATTATTAATCATCTGAATTCCTGTCTCTTTATGGATTCTTGCAGTTTATTAAATTTTTCATTACGTTCTTGAATAGCCTTTTTAATTTCCTCAACTGCTTTATCTGTGTGTTCCTTGTCTTGTTCTGCATTTTGCAGATCTCATTCCTGACGTCTTGAAGAGCTCTGTAAGTTAATCTTTTGTTTTCTGCATCTGGTAATTACAGGAAGGCACCTTCATCCAGAAGATCCCTTGATTCTTTATTTTGAGAGCTTGTTGAAGTGATCATGGTTGATTCTTTATGTGATTTGATATTGACTATTGTCTCTCAGCCATCTATAAGTTCTTTATTGGTTTATTTTATGTTTGCTTACAGTATCCTAGCTTCTCGCTTTGTTTTGTTTTGATATGCCCGAATAGCCTGCTTGAGTGTGTTGGCTTGATTATTTTCACCCTTGAAGCTCTAACGTCCTGTCACCAGATGGCTAGAGATGTTATCAAGTATATCAGTCTAGGAGTCCATTCACTTTTCTTGTATGGATTTAGATCAGGTGTCCAGGTAGCTGGTCATCAAGTGTGTGGTACAGGCTCTGTCCTACTGTCTTAAAGGGGCCAGGGTGATTGGTGTAGGTACAGGTATCTGGTTGCAGCAGGCAGTCTTGCTTTAAACAAGATGGGGGACTGACAACCATCCCTCGAGTGTCTGTGAGTAAAGCACATCCCTGTTCCTTAGAGCACACAGGTGGATGGGTTCTGCAGATGGGCCATGGCACCCAATGCTTTTGGTTTTAACGACTGGGAGGTACCACTTATCCTTGGATCTCTGTGGGTGGCTAGGTGACATGGGTGGAGACACCAGTCCTTAGGCCCCTGATGTGGGTAGGTGAGAACCCTGTTTAATATGCAAATTGGTGTCAAACATCGAATACCCACCTCTCCACCACACAGCTGAAACAGTTGCAGTCTGCCAACAAGGGCTTATTTTCCTGAAATATGCCCACACAGGTCCACGAAGGGGGGAAAGGTATTCAAAGTCCACAGACCTGGACAGGAGCCACTTCTGTCCTGAGCTCCCCAGCTTAGTGGAGCTGGCAGATTATCTTTTCCCCCAGTTGTGAATTTATTTCTTATCCAAGGCCAGGAGAATGGCTCCGGACACTCAGCCGAGCCTATCTCAGGCCTAGGGGAATTGACAGCCACTGAAGTGGGCTTGGGGGCTGGGACGAAGTAAAATATACGCAAGTACTTAGATTTGCCAAGAGCTCCATTCCTCTCTGCTTCCAGAGATGTGAGTAGGCTGTGTGGCTGGCTCTCTCTCCCTGAGGAAATCACGTCCAGAACACTACCACCAGCCCTGCTGTGGCCACTCCAGGGAATGGTGCCTGAGGGTTCCCAGCGATTCAAGTCCAGCAACTCCTCTCAGCTTCTGAACCATTTCTCCTTGCCATGTTGCTCAGTTCATTTTCTGACTTTGCCTTTGATTTGAAGAGGTGGCATATGATCTGGTGTTTTATTTTGGTTGTTTTCTAAAGCCATTCTTTCCTGTTTTTTAATATGTTTTGATATTGTCTGATATCTTTGAGACATTCAGGAATTATATTGTTCCTTTATTGACTGTAGATTTGCTAGTTTTGTCCTGCCTTTTTATTTTATTTGGTTATATCTGCACAGGGGGGCTTGGCATGTTTTGTTGCTTGCTCTCCTGTGGGCACAATACTTCTCACCACCTTGTACAAGTTGGCAAGGCCAGTTACTCAGCTATGGTGCTGCAGGTGGGAGGGGCAGGGTTGGGTAGTTTGTGGAACCGACTAGGGCCAAAGGGGTGGGGATGGGGAGAGGTGCAGGGCAAAGTATGTGTGAGCATGTTGGTGTGGCTTGGGGGTGCAGCACTCAGCACATGGTACAGATAGGCAGGAGGAAATGAAGAGAATGTGATGTGTGGGGCTAAGTAGGTGAGTGAAAGAAGAGAAAGAAACAAAAACAAAATAAAGCAAAAAAAAGAAGAAAAAAATGAGAAAAAAAAGTAAATAAAGTGGCAGTGTGGTAGGATGTGGGGGTGGGGTGGAGAAAACCTTGTGAGGCTGTGTGCCAGTGCACTCTAGCCAAGTGGTGTGGCTCAGCCTGTCAAGAGGTGAAGTGGATGGTGCACAGAACTAGGTGGGCAAGAGAAAGCAAAGGAAAGAGGAGAAAGAGAGAGGAAACAAACCAACAAACAAAAATAAAATAAAAACAACAATAAAAGTAAATAAATATCATGGTGGAGGAGCTGGCTGCTGGGATGGGGCAGAACTGGGGTGGTGGTGAGTTGATGTCTCTTTCACTGAGAGGCATTGCACGACCTGTCAGGAAGGGGCAGAGGCAGTGCAGGGCCTAGCTGGGAGGGAGAAGGGGAAAATAAAGAAAAATAAAAAATATGGCACTGAGGGAACCAGCCTGTAGGGGTGGCATAGACCCAGGGAGGCTGGATGCTAGAGGCTGTCCAGCCAAGTGGTACAGCACAGCCCACCAAGAAGGAGAGGAGTGACACACAGGGCTAGGTGGGTGAGAGAAAGGAAAAGAAGGGAGAGAAGGAACAACAATAAAAAAAGAAAACAAACGAAAAATAAATAGATAAAATGGCACTGAAGGAGCCATTTGGTGACAGCGGTACAGACCTGGGGAGGCTGTATGCCAGTGGCTTTCCAGTTAAGTGGTGCAGCACCACCTGCTGAGTAGGGGCTGGGGTGGTGCGCAGGGCTGGGTGGGTGGGGGAACAGAAAGGAGAGAGAGAGAAGGAACAGAAAAAAAAGATAAAAGCAAACAAACCAAAAAATATGGCATTGAGCAAGCCAGTTGGTGGGCATAGCGCAGGCCCAGGGAGGCTGTGTGCCGGTGGTCCCCCCAGCCAAGCAGTGAAACAAAGCCCACTGAGAAGGGCAGGGATGGCAATGGGGACACGTGGATGGGAGAAAGGAAAGGGAAGAAGGGATAGGTAGAGAAGAAAGAAACGAAAAACTAAAAGAAAAAGAAAAAAAATATGGTGCCAAAGGAGCCCACAGTTAGGGGTGGTATGGGCCTGGGGAAGCTGTGCTCCAATGGCTTTCTAGCTGAGCAGTGCAACACTGCCCTTTGAGAAGGGGCAGGAAGGAAGGGAGGGAGAGAGAAGAAATCAGAAAAAAAATAATAATAAAATAAAAAATGGCCCTGAGGGAGCCTGCTGTCAGGGGCAGTGCAGATCTGAGGCAACTGTGTGCCAGTGGCTCTCTAGCTCAGTGGTGTGACACAGTCCATCAAGAATGGGAGGGGACAGCACCTGGGGCTAGCTGGGCAGGAGAAAGTAAAGGAAGGAAGAGAGGGAGAAGCAACAAAAAAGGCCAAACAAATAACAGAAAACAAACCAAAATGGAGCTGAAGGGGCCAGCCATTGGGACAGGGTGGACCCAGTAGCAGTGAGCTGCTGTCCCTCTGGCCAAGCAACCACGGACCATT
Source organism: Loxodonta africana (assembly GCF_030014295.1). Lineage (NCBI taxonomy): Eukaryota > Metazoa > Chordata > Mammalia > Proboscidea > Elephantidae > Loxodonta > Loxodonta africana. The sequence continues at coordinate 41,409,420 of NC_087360.1, read as the reverse complement.
GGAAAGCAGCAGAACCCTCCTAAAGGGAAGAAGGGTTGGGGATGGGAAGGCGTGTATCCCTGGTTACCGGGTGTTCCGTCTTCTGCTGGGAGCTCCACAAAATTGCCTTCCCGTACTCCCTGTGTGCATTACTTGGTGGCTGTAGTCCGAGATGGTGAATTCATGCTACATTAGTTGGTAGGGGACCTCCAACCCATAACTGTCCTTGTTCTCTGTTCTCTGACAGTTTCTTAATCTATTTGGTGATTGATCAAGTTCTTTATTCCTTCATTTGATGCTTAGGGTTCCAGGTTTGAGGTTGTATCTGTTTTATGAGTCTTTCCTGCAGAGGGACAGCATGGTGCTTCTGTCTATAGCACCATGTTGGCTCTGCCTGTGTCTCCCTCCTTTTTTTTTTTTTTGTTTTCTTTTAACAACCTTAGAAGGAGTGAATTAGTATTTCATTGTGAATTTGATTTGCCACTGTCTGATGGCTAATGATCTCGAGCATCTTTTCATGTGTTTGGTGGCCATTTGAATGTTCTCTTTGGTGAAATGTCTATTTAAGTCCTTTGCCATTTTATGATTGAGTTGTCTTTTTGTTGTTACGTTTTCTTAGACCTATATGTGTTTTGGTTATTAGATTCTTGTCAGACACGTGGTTTCTGAAGATGTTCTCCCAGGTGGTAGTTTGTCTTTTCCCATTTTTTTTTGGAAAGCCTTTTGATGAACACAAGTTTTAATTTTTATGAGGTCCCATTTATTTATTTTGTCTTTTTCTCTTTGTGCTTTTGTTGTTATATTAGATAATCCTTTATTGACAGCATTGCCCCTGCTTTTTCTTCAAAGAAGTCTATGGTTTTAGTTTGCATATTTATGCCATTAATCCATTTCAAATTAGTTTTTGTGTATGTTGTAAAGCACAGATTCTGTTTCATTTTTCTGCATGTGGAAATCCAATGTTCCAGTACCATACATTAATGAGACTCTTCTTTCCACATCAAATGAACTTAGCACCCTTGTCAAAAATTAGTTGACCAACCTGTACTATTAAAGGTATTTAAGAGCATACAAAAAAGATGGAATACTCCCAAACTCATTCTATGAAGCCACCACAACCCTGATACCAAAGCCAGGTGAAGACATCACAAAAAAATAAAATTACAGACGAACATCCCTCATGAACAGAGACATAAAAATCCTCAACAAAATTCTACCTAATAGAATTCAACAACATATCAAAAAAAAAAAAAAGTTCACCATGACCAAGTGGGATTCATACCAGATATGCAGGGATGGTTCAGCATCAGAAAAACAATGTAATCCATCACATAAATAAAACAAAAGATAAAAACCACAGGATCCTATCAATCGATGCAGAAAGGGCATTTGACAAAGTCCAATGCCCATTAATGGTAAAATAAATAAATACTCTCAGCAAAATAAGAATAGGAGGGGAATTTCTCAACATAATGAAGGCCATTTATACAAAGCCAACAGTGAACATCATCCTAAATGGAGAGAGTCTGAAAGCATTCCCCTTGAGAATGTGAACCAGACAAGGATGCTCCTTATCACCACTCTTATCGACATTGTGCTGGAGATCTTAGCCGGAGAAATAAGGCAAGAAAAAGAAATAAAAGGCATCCCAATTGGTAAGAAAGAAGTAAAAGTATCCCTATTCACAGATGATATGCTCTTATACATAGAAAACCCCAAACAGTCCACCAGAAAACTACTGGAATTAATAGAAGATTTCAGCAAAGTAGCCAGATACAAAATAAACATACAAAAATCAGTTGGTTTCCTCTGTACCAACAAAGAGAATTTGAAAAGAAAATCATCAAATCAATACCACTTACAATAGCCACCAAGAAGATAAAGTACTTAGGAATAAACTTAACCAGAGATATAAACTACCTCTTGAATGTCGACTAATTCTGTGTATTCCTTGCATCTTCTTTTGATGCTTCCTGCATCGTTTAATATTTTCCCCATAGAATCCTTCACTATTGCAACTTGAGGCTTGAATTTTTTCTTCAGCTCTTTCAGCTTGAGAAATGCCGAGCGTGTTCTTCTCTTTTGGTTTTCTATCTCCAGCTCTTTGCACATGTCATTGAAATGCTTTACTTTGCCTTCTCAAGCTGCCCTTTGAAATCCTCTGTTCAGTTATTTTACTTCATCATTTCTTCCTTTTGCTTTAGCTGCTTGATGTTCGAGAGCAAATTTCAGAGTCTCCTCTGATATCCATCTTGGTCTTTTCTTTCTTTCCTGTCTTTTCAATGACCTCTTGCTTTCTTCACATATGATGTCCTTGATGTCATTCCACAGCTTCTCTGGTCATTAGTGTCCAACACATCAAATCTATTCTTGAGATGTCTCTAAATTCAGGTAGAACATACTCAAGGTCATACTTCAGCTTTCATGGACTTGCTCTCATTTTCTTGAACTTGAACTTGCACATAAGCAATTGATGATCTGTTCTACAGTCAGCCCCTGGCCTTGGTCTGACTGATGATATTGAGCTTTTCCATCTTCTCTTTCTCATGCATTCCTGTGTATTCCATCCGTGCCTAACCCAAACCATGGTCACATCACATGCATATGAAAGCTGGACAATGAATGAGGAAGACCAAGGAAGAATTGATGCCTTTGAATTGTGGTGTTGGTGAAGAATATTGAATATACCATGAACTGCCAAATCAACGAATCTGTCTTAGAAGAAGTAAAAACAGAATGCTCCTTAGAAGCAAGGATGGCGAGACTGCATCTTACATACTTTGGACATGTTGTCAGGAGGAATCAGTCCCTGGAGAAGGACATCATGTTTGGCAAAGTACAGGGTCAGCGTACTCAACAAGATGGACTGACACAGTGGCAGCAACAATGGGCTCAAGCATAACAATGATTATAAGGATGGCACAGGACTGGGCAGTGTTTCGTTCTGTGGTACATAGGGTTGTTGTGAGTCAGAACTGACTCAACGGCACCTAACAACAATAACAGAGATGTAAAAGACCTATATAAAGAAAACTACAAGACACTACTGCAAGAAGCCAAGAGACTTACATAAGTAGAAAAACATACACTAGTCAAAACAGCCTGGTACTGGTGCAATGACAGATACATAGACCAATGGAGCAGAATTGAGAATCCAGACATAAATTCATCTTCCAATGAGCAGCTGATGTTTGAAAAAGGCCCAAAATCCATTAAATGGGGAAAAGACAGTCTCTTTAACAAATGGTGCTGGCATAACTGGATATTCATCTGCAAAAAAATGAAACAAGCCCCATACATCATACCATGTAACAAAAAAACTAACTCAAAATGGATCACATACTTAAATATAAAATCTGAAACAATAAAGATCATGGAAGAAAAAATAGGGACAATGCTAGGAACCCTAATACATGGCATAAACAGAATACAAACCATAACTAACAATGCACAAACACCAGAAAAGAAACTAGATAACTGGGAGCTCCTAAAAATCAAACACCTATGCTCATCAAAAGACTAAAAAGAGAACCTACAGACTGGAAAAAAAATTTTGGCTGCAACATATCCAACAAGGGGTTAATCTCTCAAATCTACAAGATACTGCAACACCTCAACAACAAAAAGACAAGTAATCCAATTAAAAAATGGGCAAAGGGTATGAACAAACACTTCACCAAAGAAGACATTCAGGTAGCTAAGAGATACATGAGGAACTGCTCACGATCATTAGCCATTAGAGGAAAGCAAATCGAAACTACAATGACATACCATCTCACCCCAAAAAGGCTGGCACTAATCCAAAAAACACAAAATAATAAATGTTGGAGAGTTTGTGGAGAGACTAGAACACTTATACACTGCTGGTGGGAACGTAAAATGGTACAACCACTTTGGAAATTGATTTGGCGCTTCCTTAAAAAGCTAGAAATAGACTTTCCATAAGATCCAGCAACCCCACCTCTTATAATATATCCTAGAGAAATAAGAACCATCACACAAATAGATACACGCACACCCATGTTCATTGCAGCACTGGTCACAATAGCAAAAAAGATGGAAACAACCAAGGTGCCTGTCAACAGACAAATGAATAAACAAATTATGGTACATACACACAATGGAATACAACAGCACGATAAAGAACAATGATGAATCCTCAAAACATCTCACAACATGGATGAATCTGGAGGGAATTATGCTGAGTGAAATTAGTCACAAAAGGACAAATATTGTATGAGACCATTATTATAAGAACACAAGAAAAGGTTTAAAATGGAAGAAAACATCCTTTGATGATTATTAGGGTGGGGAGGGAGGGAGAGGCAAATTCACTAACTAGATAGTAGACAAGAATTATCTTAGGTGAAGGGAAGGATAGCACACAATACAGGGGAAGTCAGCACCACTGGACTAAACCAAAAGCTAAGAAGTTTCCTGAACACAACCAAACACTTTGAGGGACAGAGTAGCTGGGGCTGGGGTCTGAGGGCCATGGTTTCAGGGGACATCTAGGTCAATCAGCATAACAAAGTTTATTAAGAAAAAGTTCTGCATTCCACTTTGGTGAGTGGCATCTGGGGTCTTAAAAGCTTACAAGCAGCCATCTAAGATGCATCAATTGATCCCAACCCACTTGAAGCAAAGGAGAATGAACAGCAAAGACACAAGGAAAATATTAGCCCAAGAGACAAAAGGGCCACATAAACCAGAGATTCCATCAGCCTGAGACCAGAAGAATTAGATGGTACCTAACTACCATCAATAACCACCCTGACAGGGAACATAACAGACAGTCCCTGAAAGAGTGGGAAAAAAGTGTGCAGCAGAACTCAAATTCACGTAAAAAGACCAGACTTAATGATCTGACTGAGACTGGAGGAACCCACGAAGCCACGATCCCTGGCTAAGACCGTTCCCAAAGCTCACTCTTCAGACAAAGATTAGGCTGGACTACAAAACATAAAATAATATTCATGAGAGTGTTCCTCTTAGCTGAAGCAGATACACAAGACCAAATGGGTGGCTCCTGTCCAGAGGCAGGATGAGAAGGCAGGAAGGGACAGGAACTGGATGAATGGACACAAGAAACTCAGGGTGTAAAGGGGGAGTGTACTGTCATATTATAGGGATTGCAACTAATGTCACATAACATGTGTTTAAATTTTTGTATGAGAAATTAACTTGAGCTGTAAACTTTCACCTAAAGCAAAAATTAAGAAAAAAAAAAAAATCAGTTGACCACAGGTAAAAAAAAGTGGGTTTATTTCTGGATTCTCAGTTCTATCCCATTGCTCTGTGTGTTTGTTGTTATACCAGCACCAGGCTGTTTTGATTACTGTAGCTCTATATTATGTTTTAAAATCACGAATATGGAACATCTTTTCATTTATTTAAATCTTCTTTAATCTCCTTCAGCAGTGTTTTATAGTTTTCATGAGATAAGTTCTTCACATCCCTGTTGTTGTTGTTCAGTGCCGTCGAGTCAGTTCTCATAGAGGCCCTATGTACCGCAGAATGAAACACTGCCTGGTCCTGCACCATCCTTACACTCGTTTTGTTATGCTTGAGCCCACTGTTGCAACCACTGTGTCTATCCATCTCATTGAGGGTCTTCCTCTTTTCCACAGACCCTGTACTTTACCAAGCATGATATCCTTCTCCAGGGACTGATCCCTCCTGACAACATGTCCAAAGTATGTCAGACGCAGTCTCACCATTCTTGCTTCTGGTTGTACTTCTTCCAAGACAGATTTGTTTGTTCTTTGGCAATCCATGGTATACTCAATATTCTTCACCAACACCACAGTTCAAAGGCATCAATTCTTCTTTGGTCTTCTTTATTCATTGTCCAGCTTTCACATGCATATCATGCAACTGAAAATATCATGGCTTGGGTCAGGTGCACCTTAGTCTTCGAGGTGACTTCTTTGCTTTTCAACACTTTGAAGAGGTCCTTTGCAGCAGATTTGCCCAATGCAATGCATCTTTTGATTTCTTGACTGCTGCTTCTGTGGGTGTTGATTGTGGATCCAAGTAAAATGAAATCCTTGACAACTTCAATCTTTTCTCCGTTTATCATGATGTGGCTTATTGGTCCAGTTATGAGGATTTTTGTTTTCTTGATGTTGAGGTGTAATCCATACTGATGGCTGTGGTTTTTGATCTTCCTTAGTAAAGTTCTCTAAGTCCTCTTCACTTTCAGCAGGCAAGTTTGTGTCATCTGCATAACACAAGTTGTTAATGGGTCTTCCTCCAAACCTGATGCTCCATTCTTCATATAGTCCAGATTCTCAGATTATTTGCTCAGCATACAGATTGGATAGGTATGGTGGAAGGATACAACCCCGAGGCACACTTTCCTGACTTTAAACCATGCAGTATCCCCTTGTTCTGTCTGAACAACTGCCTCTTGATCTATGTGCTGGTTCCTCAGGAGCACAATTAAATGTTCTGGAATTCCCATTCTTCACAATGTTACCCATAATTTGTTATGATCCACACAGTCGAATGCCTTTGCATAGTCAATAAAACACAGGTAAACATCCTTCTGGTATTCTCTGCTTTCAGCCAGGATCCATCTGACATCAGCAATGATAACCCTGGTTCCGTGTCTTCTTCTGAATCTGGCCTGAATTTCCGGCAGTTCCCTGCCAATATACTACTGCAGCCACTTTTGAAAGATCTTCAGCAAAATTTTGCTTGTGTGTGATATTCATGATATTGTTCAATAATTTCTGCATTTGGTTGGATCACCTTTCTTGGGAATAGGCATAAATATAGATCTCTTCCACTTGGTTGGCCAAGTAGCTGTCTTCCAAATTTCTTGGCATAGACAAGTGAGCACATCTAGCACTGCATTCATTTGTTGAAATATCGTAATTGATATTCCATCAATTCCTGGAGCCTTGTTTTTTGCCAATGCCCTCAGTGCAGCTTGGACTTCTTCCTTCAGTACCATCGGTTCCTGATCATATGCTACCTCTTGAAATGGTTGAGAGTCAACTAATTCTTTTTGGTATAACGACTCTGTGTATTCCTTCCATCTTCTTTTGATGTTTCCTGCGTTGTTTAATATTTTCTCCATAGAATCCTTCACTATTGCAACTTGAGGCTTGAATTTTGCAAGACGAATGACATCTTCATTGCAAATACCTTTTTTACCAACATAAACGGTAACTATACATGTGGACCTCACAAGATGGAACACACGGGAATCAAATCGACTACACCTGTAGAAACGGATGATGGAAAAGCTCAATATCAGTCAGAACAAGGCCAGAGGCCCACTGTGGGATAAACCATCAACTGCTCGTATGCAAGTTCAAGGTGAAACTGAAGAAAATCAGAGGAAGTCCACAAGAGCCAAAGTACTTATCCCAACTGAATTTAGAGACCATCTCAAGAATAGGTTTGATGTGTTGAATACTAATGACCGAAGACCAGGAGAGTTGTGAAATGGCATCAAAGACATCATACATGAAGAAAGCAAAAGGTCATTGAAAAGACAGGAAAGAAAGAAAAGACCAAGATGGATGTCAGAGGAGACTGAAACTTGCTCTCAAACATCGAGCAGCTAAAGCAAAAGGAAGAAATGATGGAGTAAAAAAACTGAACAGAAGATTTCAAAGGGTGGCTCACATCCTTAGTTAGATTTATTCCCAGGTATTTTATTCACTTAGATGCTATTGTAAATGGAATTGTTTCCCTAATTTCCCTTTCAGATTTCTCATTGACAGTATATAGAAACCCAGATGATTTTTTTTTATTGACCTTGTACCCTGCAACTTTACCAAATTCCTCTATTAACTCTAGAAGTTTTCTTGTGGACTCTTTAGGATTTTTTATATGTAGAATCATATCACCCACAAATAGAGATAATTTTACTTCTTGTTTTCCAATATGAATACCTTTTCTCTCTTTTTTATTTTTTATCTTATTGCTCTGGCTAGGACTTCTAACACAGTTATTGAATAGAAGTGGTAAGAGCAGACACTCTCGTCTTATTCCCAATTTCAAGGGGAAAGCTCTCAGCCTTTCTCCATTCAGTATAATGCTGGCTGTTGGCTTTTCATATATACCCTGAATCATATTGAGGAATTTCTCTTCTATTTCAATCTTCTTTAGAGTTTTGATCAAGAAAAGGTGTTGGACTTTATCAAATGCTTTTTCTGCATCCATAGAGATGATCACATAGTTCTTTTCCTTTGTTCTATTGATATGGTAGATTATGTTGATTTTCTAATGTTGAACCACCCCTGCATTCCTGGAATAAATCCTGCTTGGTCATGGTGTATGACTCTTTTAATATCCTATTGGATTCTGTTCACTAGTCTTCATAAGAGATATTAGGCTGTATTTTTCTTGTGTGTGTGTGGTGTTTTTGGTTTGTGTATCAGGGTTATGCTTGCTTCATAGAATGAATTAGGGAGTATTCCTTCCTTCTCTATCTTTTGGAAGAGCTTAAACAGTACTGGTATCAACTCTTATGTAAATGTTTGGTAGAATTACCAAGCGAAGCCCTTTGGTCCAGGACTTTTTTTGTTGTTGTTTTTGGGAGGTTTTTGATCATTGATTTGATCTCTTCACTTGTTATGGGTCTGTTGAGACTTTCTATTTCCTCTTGAGTCAGTTTGGGTAGGTTGTGTGCGTCTAAGAATCTGTCCATTTCATCTAGTTATCCAAGTTCTATTTCTTGTAGCTAAAAATATCGTAACTTGGAAAAGTGGCCCAAAATGCAGCTTTGACCAAAAGGGGTCAACAGGACACAGAACAGCAGCATCCAAGGGTATTAAATACAAAACAATATGCATATCTATAATAATGAACTTCACTGAGACTGAAAGAAAACATAATTCATCTTCAGAAGTTCCAAGGAAGTGTGATTAAATAAAACAGAGATTTCATAGAGTTAGTCAACATTAAACTGGACCTAAGAGATTTTTTTTTTTAAGAGATTATCTAGTTCAGGCAAGGCAAAAAAAAAAAAAAAAAGGAAAGGAAAAAAAAGTTGTCATCCACTTGATTCCAGCTCATGGTGACCCTGTGTGTGTCAGAGTAGAATCATGCTCCATAGGGTTTTATTTTTTTTAATTTTACTGTATTTTAGGTGAAAGTTTATGGTGCAAATTAGTTTCTCATTCAAAAATTTATACACAAATTGTTTTGTGACATTGGTTGCTATCCCTGCAATGTGTCAGCACTCTCCCCCTTTCCCTTTACTCCTTGGGTTCCCCGTGTCCATTTGTCCAGGTTTCCCTTCCTTTCCTGCCTTCTAATCTTTGCTTTTGAGCAGGTCTGGTATACTTGATTGAACTACAAAGCACATTTTTTTTATATGTTATTGTTTGTCTTATAGGCCTGTCTAATCTTTGGGTGAAAGGTGGACTTCTGGAGTGGCTTCAGTTCCAAGTTAGCAGGGTGTCTGGGTACCATAGTCTCAGGGGTTACTCCAGTCTCTGTCAGAACAATAAGTCTGATCTTTTTTTGTAAATTTGAATTTTGTTCTACATTTTTCTCCCACTCTAAAACCCTCTGTTGTGATCCCTGCCAGAGTGTCCATAGGGTTTTCAATGACTGGTTTTTCTGAAGTAGATCACCAAGCCTTTCTTCTAAGGTGCTTTTGGGTGAACTTGAGCCCTTGTCCCTTTGGTTAGCAGACAATTGCTTAACCAATTTCACCACCCAGTGACTCCTCAGGTAAGAAAAACACTTGGAATTACTGCCACTTTTCCTTCTGGTCCCCCTGACTGACACTGATAATCATTCACATCACTCTTTCCTACTGATCTTAGAGTTGTATTTAGAACCTTTCTCAAAACAAGTATGTAGACCAAGGTTTCTCAAACTTTAATGTGCACTGGAATTATCTGGAGATCTTGTTAAAAATTATTCTAATTCTGTGGGTTGCACTAAATCCTAGCTCCCCCGCTGCAACATGACCAGAGTTGGCACCCAAGATAAACCCATTTGCCATCCTAGAAGGGAGGGGTTCAGCCCTCTCATATTATGGATAAGGAAGTTGTGGCTTAGGGAATTATAGTAATGAGGTTCCATAGTTCTCTATATTTTGCAAACTGCATTTATGTAAATTGTCTCACTTAAACCTCATAAAAATTACTGTTATTATCCTCATTTAATAAGTGAGAAAATTAAAGCTGAATGGGAATATTAAATTATTAATAGTTATACTGCCTTTTATAGTTTACACAGTGTTTTGCACATCATTATTTGTCTAATTATTACCTCTTAATCTAGTCTATCACGTAAAAATTTATAAATAATGGAGGCTCAGAAGAGTCAACTTGACCAAGCTCCATCAAGCACCAATGCTGTTCTTTGTCTATCAGTTGATTTTCAGTTTAGTCCCTGGACTGGCAGTCTCAGCATCACCTGGGAATTTCTTAGGAATGCAAATTACAAGCCTCCACCCAGATTTACTAAATCAGAAGCTGTTGGGGTGGAGCCCGGCCATCTGTGCTTTAACAAAACCTCCAGGTGATCCTGATGCACACTAAAAGTTTGAGAACAACTGCTTTGTGCCATAGCTGTGACTTGTCCAAAGTGACCCAGCCAGTTTCACTGCAGGCTTAGATCAAGGGCCAAGTGTTCCTTCTAACACAGCAAACTGAGGCTAAGCTAAAAATGAACCTCCACCTATAAAGATAAAAGCTATAACCACAGCAGTTGATCTAAGACTATGAAATTGTGAAGCATATGAGATACTATAAATAAAAGACTGTCCTTCAAGCTTGAAAGAAATGTTTTTGGATCACCAAACACGGACACTGCTGTTATGCACAACACATAGTAGACGGATGGAACTTACAACCCAACTATTGGTATGGCTGGCAATATAGATCCGTCCAGAAGAGTGGAGAACCTACTCAAAAATGGATCCATAATGAGTTACTGAGAGGAAAGGAAATGATGCCTGCTGTTCCCTTAGTATGCACGAGACACTGTACAAATTAGATCTCGTATAACTTAAGCAATCCTTCCTGGTATAATCACCCCCATGTTATCCTTAAAGAATCTAAGACTCAGAAAGATTAAATAATTTGCCCAGGTTCACTCAGCTGATAAGTAGTAAAATCACTATTCAAATAAAAGTCTGTTTTTCTCCAAATTCTGAATTCTTTCAGCTGCTTCATATTATTACTGATCATTCTGCATCTGGGAAAAAAAACTTTTCAAAGCAGCCCACGTCTTAACACCAGTGTCCCATCTGCAGCCTTGAGTTTGGCTAGTTACCACGTAAACCAGTTGCCCTCAAGTTGACTCCAATTCATGGCGACCCCATGTGTGTCAGAGTAGGACTGGGCTCTGTAGGATTTTCAATGGCTGATTTTTCAGAAGTAGATCACCAGGTCTTTCTTTGGGTGACTCAAACCTCCACTCTTTCTATTAGCAGCCAAACGTGCTAACCATTTACACCATTCAGGGGCTCCCAATTAGGGTGCACTTAACTCTCCTTAGTTTCATATCTGCCTTACCACCTTGTGCATCTGCCTCTTGTCCTTGTGCTACAGGACTGCATCACATCCTTCCTGGTAACTCTCACAGTGCTTTGCACAGGGCTATGAGCTGAGCAGGTACCCAACCAATGTTTACTTAAAACACCTTTTCACATTAATGTTTGGAGGAAGACCCTGGTGTTTTGGGGATGATGGCATTAAAGGAAACTCTGTCTTCCCATAGCATGTCCTCAGTGTCCAAGGCCACTGCTGGATAAATGAACCCTTTTTTTTTTTTTGGTCTGAGCCAAAGTAAAAACTCTTTTTGTTTCTGTGTGGTTGGATTGTAACACCACAGCACCTACTGTGGTTGCTCAAGAGACATTGCTGACAGATTGATTTACTGACTAATTTATATGACATGCTTACCCAGTGACAACGGTATCTTGGAGGGAGTTCAGAGGAAAATAACCAGGGTGATTAAAGGACTGGAAAATGTGCATTACAGGAAAAGTTATAGGGACTGCGGTTGAGAAAGCTGGCATATGTTGCATTCATAGGATATAGAGCTGGAAAGAACAGTGGGGCTCACTTAGTCCAAGCCCGTCGCTTTACACCTGGGGAAACCAAGGCCACAGAGGGTAACACACAGCCAGTCAGAGGCCAATCAATAGTTTGTCAATCTAATGGTGTCTCTGCAACACCAGGTCCCTACCCAAATATACACCCATACACATATACATTTAATCACATGATGGGCCAACATAATGAAAACGAAGACCAGCTCATGTCTTTCCCAGATGAGAAGACAAAGAGCATTACTGTCTTAGGCCCCAATAATTTGTCAAAAAATTTCTAGATGATGTTTATACATCTATGGAGCCCTGGTGGCACAGTGGTGAAGAGCTCAGCTGCTAACCAAAACATCAGCAGTTCAAATCCTTGGAAAACTGACGGGGCAGTTCTTCTCTGTCCTATAGGGTTGCTATGAGTTGGAATCAATTCAACAGCAAAGGGCTTGGCTTTTGTTTCTTTGTTTATGTATCCAAACCAATTAACCAGTTGCCATTGAGTGGATTCCAACTCATGGTGACCCGTGTGTGTCAGAGAAGAACTGTGCTGCATAGGATTTTTAATGGCTGATTTTTTGGAAGTAGATTGCCAGGCATTTCTTCCAAGGTGCCTCTGAGTGGACTCGAGCCTTCAACGTTTCAGTTAGCAGCCAAGCATAGTAAACTTCTGCACCACCCAGCAATGCCTATATAGTCCAAGAGGGGAAATAAGGAATGGTGTGGATTACATGTCTTTGAAGGCTGCCCCAGGCAGGGGATGTTACACTGTCTCACTTTCATTGCTGGACTGTGGCTCTCTCTGTGCCCTCCCAGGGCATCCTCTGGGTTACACCACTGGCAGGCAGTGGCTTTGTGCCTCCTTGCCTACAACTATGCAGCAATTGAGAGGAGAGAAGGGAAGACTTTCTTCTTTGTGGGAGGTAGTCGTCTATGGGGAAAGAGTTGGCAGAGGGGTGTGGTTTGGTAAGAAATCGCAGAGGTGGAGGCACATGACCAATTAGTGGCAATCACACTGGCCTTGGTCCCAGAAACCTTGATTGAGCCATGGAGCTGTGCCACTCACTGTGTGACATTATGCAAATCACTCAACATACCTAAGCCTCAGTTTCTTCATCAGTAAGCCTGGGATAGGCCAATGACACTTGCCTCGCCCAGGGATATTATGACAATAAAAAGAGCAATGAGGAGGTTTTGGAAAGATCTTGGCTTGACAATACGGGTCTTCCATAACTTAATTTATTTATGTCTCAGTTTCTTCTTATAGCACAGTGATGATGCTAACGTTGAAGCTGGATAGAGAAAATCCAGTGGGTTAGGGACCCCCTAACACAAATCTTTCTTTCTTTAAATTTATCCTGGTTCTTTATATTCTTCTGCTTGAGGTCTGATCCTCTGAGAAGCCAATGTGACCCCCCTCAGCCTCCCCGCCAGGAGTGGAGCAGACAGCCTGCCACCCCCTCCTTCTATTCCAATAATCCGGAAAAGGTCATCAGGAAGGATTTCTCCTTCCCTGGCTCAGGAGCTGCATTGTTCGCCCTCCAGCTCCAGGTAGGGAGAGCCAGACAGGTTATAACACTCACGTCCCGTAAATCAACTAGCAGCAACCTGAAGCTCAGCGACACCGTGTTTAAACATGATCCACTATCAAATAGCCCAACAGGCTCTGGAATAAGAGACCCCATCTTGAACATGTATCCTCCTCAAGACATCCCTCCCAGAGTCCCAGGCTGAAATGCCTTCCCATTTGATGTTATTTCCCAGCACCAAGACACTCTGCCCCTCAGGTAACTGGCCTGGTGTGACACACATATCTAAGGACTTACCTTCCTCCCAGAAGCACAGGACCATGGCTGGGCTCCCCTGAGCCCCCTTCTCCACAAGGGAAAGGCCAGCAGAGAAAGGTCAGGCTGATCCAAATGCTGCAGCTGTCTTAGACTCCCAGGCACAGTGTTGTCGGCCCTCCTCTGAGCTGTTTTCACAGCAGCTCTTCTTGGCTGAAGACCCCAGGGCCTCAGCCCCACAAAGCAGGTGCCAACATGCACTGAGACCCACTGCCCAGGCAGCTTTCCCCAGGACAGGCAATTTTAGCTCAGAGCTGGATTATGATAAACCCAAAGAGGATTAGTGGGGGACACCATCTGCAGAAAGAATAATTATCTTAATGGGGTTACACAGACTGCTCCTGGTCCTTTCCTCAAGGGTACATTCATCAAAGCTGTTAACACAGGCCTGTGGGCTTGCAAAAGAGCCCTCCAAGAACCAGGTTCTCCACAGCATTCCTGCAGCCCATGTGGGCCACCACCAACCTTCACCAGGAGGAGAGCACCCAGCCTACCCTTTGTGGCAGGCAGGAACACCAAGTCCCCCGTGGGGGCCACCAGGGAAAAGGTGGCTGGCTGTTTGCCCCTGCATAACACAGAAGAGGAAATAAGATTAAATTGCATCAAACAGGAATTAGGTATATGGAGGCCTGAGATAATCAGCTGACATATAAATCCATCTCAGGGCTGTTTTCTCCACCAATGCTGAATAACCAGTTTCCCCCTCTAAGAACTCTTGTTACTCATTTTACACTAAATTGATCACTTGGCTTTATGTTGGCAACAGTAATGGGTAATTATCAGACCCTGGAATTATCAAATTCACTCTCTCTGAGGGCAGAAAACTATTTTTTTAGAATATCTCTATTCAGGTGCAGAGTTAGGTCCCTGGGCTCTCACTCCTCTACTAACCTAAAGGTTCACAATTCTAACCCACCCAACGGTACCACGGAAGAAAAAGACCAGACTACCTGCTTCCATAAAGATTACAGCCAAAAAAAAAACCCTATGGAGCACTTCTACTCCATAACACATGGGGTCATCATGAGTCTGAATGGACTCGGCTGCACGCAGGGTTTCCTTGAGGCAGGGGATGAAATACACAACCTCTAGTCTGGTGGTTTCCTCACTGAAAATTAATTAGGTTTAAGAAGCATCTGTTCAAACTATTGTGGCTGAGAGTGTGTTGCCATCAATATGCAAGTACTGAGCCTATGTTTGTTCAACACCAATGTGTCTGATCGACACCATAAGCAAAATCACTTAAGCCTTGATTCTGACTGGCACTTAAAGTAATTCAATCAAAATGATCAAACTGTGTGTAGATGAGAGTGTGGAAGCTAGAAACTACACTGTATGAAAAGTGGATGCTTGACCATATGATTTTAACGAATTAGACCAAGCATTGGTCTAACACGATAGTCATGAGCTGAAATTCAGACTCTTCATGCAAAGAGCAAAGAAATTTCACATAGCATGTGTTGGATTCACATTTATTGAGAACATACAAAATGTACAACACTTGTTGGTATTCAATAAATGTCGATTCATTTGAATATACAAATAAGCACAAAAAAGGAAACTTTCCACCAGCTATATTTCAGGGGAATGTGGGAAAACATTGCAAATGAAAAGAAAATATAATTTGCTCAATGTCCACATTTGGGAAATGAGGGGTGTGGAGTAAGTGACCTCTAAGTGGGATGGTCATATATCTTGTCAGCCAAACTGAGACATTCTTGGGAGTAAAAGAAGACACCATTAATTACATCAGGTGAATAAGAGTAAAACCAGGACTGACCCAGGAAGTCTGGACATAGGGTTACCTTACCTCTAAGATTGTTGTTGTTAGTTGCCAACGAGTTGGTTCTGATGCACAGTGACCTCATGTGTGCAGAGTAGAACTGCTGCATAGGGTTTTCAAGGCTGTAACCTTTTGGAAGCAGATCACCAAGCTTGTCTTCCAAAGCACCTTTTGGTGGGTTTGAACAGCCAACCTTTCAGCTAGTTGTCCAACACTTAACTGTTTGCAATACCTAGGGACTCCACCTCTAAGATTAACATGGATAAATATCTAGATTCCATGAATTGCATGGCCAAATAGTCTTTGTTCTACAGAGAACTTACTTAAATTACTCAAAGCTCTAGAACTTTTGAACCCGACCCTCAGATGCCTTTATACCAATCACCTAAGAATTAAGGACTCGATTTTTCTAATATACCTTCTATATTCAAGTTGTCCCATTAGCACTATTGATGATGCAAAGAAATCTCAAGCTAACAGCAAATTGTAGATCCAAGAGATAAGCAAGTAAAATATCAGTCCCAGAGTTTGACAACCATTTGAGTGAACTAAAAGTAGAACACGCCAAGTGAGTGGAATGGGTAGTAAGTGCTATAAAGGTTCAAAACTAGAAAGAAGATCAGGACTGTAAAGGCCTTCACAAAGGAGGAAGCAGTTCTCGAAGGATAGAAAGAAAATGAAATTCCAAGCAAAATGAAGCAATATATTTGTGCATTAATTCATACCCTCTGCTCCAACTTCATACTCATGAGAGATGAATTGTAAAAAAGGAGAACCAAAAATATATAGCTGGGCTTACAAAAAAATAAAAAAGACAAACATCTCTATTGCCCAAAACTAGAAGAAAAACAAGCAGTAAGTAGGTCTGAAGCCATTGGCTTCCACACCCTGGAAATACCAAAAAAAAAAAAAAAAACCCACAGTGATGCTACAGGACAGAGTTGAACTGCTCCATAGGGTTTTCAAGGAGCACCTGGTGGATTCGAACTGCCTACTTTTTGGTTAGCAGCCATAGCTCTTAACCACTACACCACCAGGGTTTCCACTCTGGAAATATATGTTATAAAAGGTAGTGATGACCCACTGAGGCTATAGCTTTATGACAGTGGTTCTCAAGTAAGTGGGCAGTTGTTTCCCCCAGGGGACATTTGGCAATCACAACTGGTAGAGGGGAGATAGGGCAGGGGTGGTGCTATTGGCATCTAGTGGGTAGAAGGGGCCAGGGATGCTGTTAAACATTCTAAATGCACAACAAAAAATTATCTGGCCCAAAATGTCAATAGTGCTGAGGTTGAGAAACCTTGCTTTGTCAGAAGCCATTGGCCTAGTAAGTGGAGAAGTAGAGGCCACAAAGGTTCAGTCTCTTGACTGGTGACTGAGTGTCTTAGGCTGGGTTCTCTAGAGAAACAAAACCAGTAAAGCGTGTAAATATATACGGAGAGATTTACATCAAGGAAATGGCTCACGTGGTTGTAGAAGTTATAATGTCTCAAGTCCGTGAGTGAGGGTAGAGGTTTCTCCTGATTCAAGTAGCTTCAGAGGCTAGCAAACCCAAGATTGGAAGATTGGAGAACAGGGCTGTTGCTCACAGGCTATAAAGATCAAGGAATCCCAAGATTGGCAGGCAAGACTACACGTAGGCTGCTAGCTCGAGTCCCAAGAGCCAAAGGTCAGATGAACAGGAGCCAGCTGCAGGACCGAGAATGAACAAAAGCCTCTGAGCCCTGCCTAAATGTCTGCCCACACTCGATGAAGGCCACAAGCCCAAGACAACTGCCTTTCAACCAATTAGCTACTCACAGCAGATCCCATCATGGGGGTGATCATGTATCAAATCTCAACAGGGACATGACCACAACATCATATGACTGCTAAAACACTGGGAATCATGGCCAGGTTGACACACAATCTTAGCTATCATAGTCCACCCCTTGTCAACTTAGCACCTGTGCACATATCCTTAAACCATACATAGTCTCTGAACAAAGACAATTATAAAGGCATACTTGCACCTAACATGACATAATGAACAGACATACAACTGAAAAAGCACTAGCCCTTTTTACATCTTATATGTCATAAGTGACAAAAACAAAAATATTTGAGGCACACATACAAAGCAGAAATCTCATAACAATTAGAGTCCTCATTTCTGCAACTGGTCATGTGGCCATAACTGGTATTTAGAACTGCCTTCTTCCACCACCCATCCCTATGTCTTCGCAAGGACCTCAGCTGGTCATGGTTCTTTGCCTGGTGGGGTGAACCAAACCTTCATTCCTTAAGGGTCTGGGTTTTTAGTAGCCATATCAGAATTGGGTAGTTCCCCATTGGCTTTAATCACAGGGCATAGTAGTACTAAGAGACGCCGTAAGGGAATCTCCTGCATTCCAGACATACTCTTTTTCACCTCCATTGTGTAATATCAATCTGATTTCCTCCTGATAATCAGGATCAGTTATACCAGTCAGTACGGTAACTCCCTTCTTTGCGTGTTGATCCAGAGTAATAAGGAGCCCAAAGTGGCCAGGTGGCATTCTTAGCTTCCAGTTCAGTGGAATCAGTGATCTGTCTCCAGGAGGGAGAATTCCTCCCTTTGGAACTAAGACCTCTAGGCCTGCAGAGCATAAGGTCACAGGGACAGGAAGCAAAAACCTTGAGAGTGGGCCACTAGTGGTAATAGTGAGTGGTGCCAATCCCATTTCCACCCCTTTATTCCTGGACCCATGAATCCTGGCTATGGAAGATACAGCACAATATATTGGACACTGATTTAGAGCATATACAGCCTCCTGGAGAACACCACTCCAGTCCTGCCAGATATTACCACCTAGCTGGTGCCATGATGGTGTCTTTAGGAGGCCATTCCATCCTTCTATCAAGCCAGCTGCTTCAGGATTATGGGGAACATGGTAGACCAGTGAATTCCATGAGAATGGGCCCACTGCCACACTTCATTTGCTGTAAAATGAGTCCCTTGATCTGAGGCAGTGTTGTGTGGGATACCATGACGATGGATAAGGCATTCTGTAAGTTCACAGTTGACAGCTTTGGCAGAAGCACTGTGTGCAGGGAGGGCAAATCCTTATCCAGAGTAAGAGTCTATTCCAGTAAGAACAAAATGCTGCCCTTTCCATGACGGAAGTGGTCCAGTATAATCAACTTGCCACCAGGTTGCTGGCTGATCCCCTCGAGGTGCCATATCAGAGACTCAGTGTTGGTCTCTGCTGCTGGCAGGTTGGGCACTCAGCAGCTGCTGTAGCCAAGTCTGCCTTGCTGAGTGGAAGCCCGTGTTGCTGAGCCCATGCACAACCTCCATCCCTGCCATCATGGCCATGTTGTTCTTGAGCCCACTGAGCAATGACAGGAGTAGCTGGGAAAAGAGGATGAGAGGTTTCCACAGAAAGCATCATCCTATCCACTTGATTGTTAAAATCCTCGTCTGCTGAGCATCCGTTGGTGAGCATTCATGTGAGACACAAATATCTTCACTTCTTTGGCCCATTCAGAGAGGTCTATCCACATACCTCTTCCCCATAAATCCTTGTCTCCAATTTTCCAGTCATGTTCCTTCCAAGTCCCTGACCATTCAGCCAAACCATTGACCACAGCCCATGAATCAGTACACAATAGCGTATCTGGTCATTTCTCCTTCCAAACAAAGTGAACAACCAGGTGCACTGCTCAAAGCTCTGCCCACTGGGAGGACGTCCCTTCACCACTGTCGTTCAGGGAGGTCCGAGAAAGGGATGTAGTGCTGCCGCTGTCCACTCTCCAGTGGTGCCTGCATGTCGTGCAGAACCATCTGTAAACCAGGCACAAGTTTTTTCTTCTTCAGAAAACTGATCATAAGGAACTCCCCATAAGGACATAGGTGCCGGCTAGGAGATGGAAGGTAATGTGACAGGAGTGGAAACCATGGGCATTTAGGCTACTTCCTCATGCAACTTATTTGTGCCTCAAGTCCTTCTCAGGCCCAGTCTCATATATACCGCTTCCATTTAATGATGGAGTGCTGCTGTGCACATCCAACCTTATGACTCTGTGGGTCAGACAACACCCAGTTCATGATGGGCAGCTCAGGCCACATGGTGAATTGGTGTCCTATGGTTAGGCGTTCAGTCTCTACTAAGGCCCAGTAACAAACGAAAAGCTGTTTCTCTAAAGGAGAGTAGTTATCTGCAGGATGGCAGGGCTTTTCTCCAAAGTGCTAAGGGTCTGCACTGTGATTCACAAATAAAGGCCTGCCAAAGATTCCAAACAGCATCTCTATCTGCCATGGATGCTTCAAGCACCATTGGATCAGCAACATTATATGGCCCAAGTGGCAAAGATGCTTGCACAGCAGCCTGAACATGTTGCAGAGCCTTCTCTTGTTCTGGACACCACTCAAACCTAGCAGCTTTTCAAATCACTTGACAAATAGGCTGGAGTAGCACACCCAATTGAGGAATATGCTGCCTCTAAAATCCAAACACACCCCTAGGTGTTGGGCCTCCTTTTTAGTTGTGGAAGAAGCCAGATGCAATAACTTTTTCTTCACTTTAGAAGGAATATCTCAACATGCCCCCGCACCACTGGAGCCCTAGAAATTTCACTGAGGTGGAAGGTGCCCAAATTTTTGTGGGATTAATTTCTCACCCTCTAGCACACAAATTTTTTACCAATAAGTCCCAAGTCATTGACACTTCTTCCTTACTAGGTCCAATCAGCATAATGTCATCAATGAAATGGACCAGTGTGACGTCTTGAGGAAGAGAAAGGTGATCAAGGTCCCTGTGGACTAAATTATGACATATGGCTAGAGAGTTGATGTAGCTGTGGAGTAGGCAACTGAAGGTGTATTTCTGGCCTTGTCAGCTAAAGGCAAACTGCTTCTGACAGTCCTTTGAGACAGGTATGGAGAAAAAGGCAGCCAGATCAATAGCTACTCCAGGTACCAGGAGATGTTTTAATTTTCTCGAGCAATGAGACTACATCTGGAACAGCAGCTGCAATTGGAGTCACCACCTGGTTAAGTTTTCGATGATCCACTCTCATTCTCCAAGATGCATCTGGTTTTTGTGCAGGCCAAATAAGTGAGTTGAATGGGGATGTGTTGGGAATCACCACCCAGGTATCCTTCAAGTCCTTGATGGTGGCAGTAATCTCTGCAATCCCTCCAGAATCGAGGTATTGCTTTTGGTTTACTATTTTCCTAGATAGAGGCAGTTCTAATGGCTTCCATTTGGCTTTTCCTACTATAATAGACCTTATTCCATCTGTCAGTTGCTGAGTGTATCCATCCCAATTATGCATTCTGCAACTGGGGAAATCACTAAGGGATAGATAGGTTTGGGGACCCACTGGACCTACTGTGAGACTGACATGAGCTGACTCCATTAATAGTGTGACCTCCATATGCCCCTGCTCTGACTAGTAGACCACAGTGACATTTTGGGTCCCATGGAATTAGTGTCATTTTAGAGCCAGGATCCAGTAATTCCCAAAAAGCCTGATAATTTCCTTTCCCCAGTGAACGGTCACTCTTGTAAAAGGCCTTAGATCTCTTTGGGGAAGGCTGGGAGAAAGAGTAACAGAATAAGTTTTGGGCAGTGTTTTGAAGTCCTTCCTTAAGGCGATCCAGCCTCCCCTTCAATCAAGAGGTTGTGAGTTTTTAAACTCACTCAAGTCTGAAAATTGCTTAAGGGGCCATGACCTATGTTCTGACGATTAGAGTTAGACTGTTGTTCACTTAACCTAGAATTCATCCGTTTGTACAGATCAAGTAAATATTTAGTAGATTTCCAATCTATTTCACCTCTAGGGACACCATGACAAAATCCATACGAGTCAGACTATTCTGATTACTGCTTTGACTCTGCTGTTCATTACAGTAACCATGCCCACCTTGTCTTTTTCATTTGAGTGCTGCCACTTGGCCCCTACCACCATGGGCTCTGACCAGCCCCATTGTAGTTAGGTGTCTTAATTCAGCTAGGGCAATTCCCACTGTCAAATCTGACTTACATAAAATAACAATCACAGCAGTCTTCGAAGACGCTGGGGCTCCCTTCACAAATTAGTTCCTCACTGTTGTGGTAAACAGTGTGTCCTCTGGGCACTCCATGTGTGGGTCTGTGAGTCTAACCTGATAAATGCACTGTAGCATGCCAATTTCCCTAAGCCTTTGGATTCCTTCTTCTACAGAATACCAAGGCAGATCTGGCACTTCAACTTGATTTAGTGTGTAGGCCACCACATAATCCATGCTTCAGCAACTCAACCAAATAAACTATTAGATTCTTTCCTAACTTCTGGAGCTGAAACATTGAATGAAGAATCTGTGCTTAGTGAGCCCATACCAGTAAACTCAGATTGATCCATCTTTACATTCCTTGCACCATTATTCCACACCCTTAATAGCCATTCGCACACATATTCCCCAGGTTTCTGTTTGTTCATATTAGAAAAATCAAGCAGTTCTTTTGGAGTGTAACACACCTCCTTCTGGGTTATACTTTGTACTTTACCTTTGGGGGCTTGCTGGGACATAAGTCTAGTTATAGGCCTAGAAGCCAAAATCAGTGGGGAAATGTTTTGAGAACATTCAGTGTTGTCTTGTAAGGCATCTGCCTCAGGCAATGTCCCAGGCAATGACTCAAAGACTTTTTAAACGTTGCTGGGTTGATCTCATTAGCTGGAAGTGGAGGGGCTAATGGTTCTGTTGGCAGGAGTGATTCGACAGAATTTAGGGGCTGAATGTCTCCAGCTTCCTGATTATCTGTCCATATGTCCCCATTCCAGGTCTCAGGATCCCATTTCTTCCCAATGAATACACTCACTTTAATTCAGACACCTCTCAAGTTTGGCAGCTGAGTTGTTGTTATAATTCCACCACTCCTACAATAAGACTGAGTTTGGTTTTTGGCAATATCAGCTCTGTTACTACAATAAATAAGGCTTTCTTTCAAGGCTCAAGTGAAGTTTTGTGGTCTTTTATATGGCACTTGAGCTTTGACTCTGAAGCCTCGAGTGCATCTCTTTCTTTCCCAGTGTGTCTAGTGAAAGTTGTTGTTGTTAAGTGCCATCAAGTCGGTTCTGACTCATAGTGACCCTATGTACTACAGAACGAAACACTGCCTGGTCCTGTGCCATCCTTACAATCATTGTTATGCTTGAGCTCATTGTTCTAGCCACTGTGTCAATCCATCTTGTTGAGGGTCTTCCTCTTTTCTGCTGACCCTGTACTTTGCCAAACACAATGTCCTTCTCCAGGGACTGATCCCTCCTAATAACATGTCCAAAGTATGTCAGACGCAGTCTCACCATTCTTGCTTCTAAGGAGCATTCTGGTTGTACTTCTTCCAAGACAGATTTGTTCGTTGTTTGGCAATCCATGGTATACTCAATATTCTTCACCAACACCACAATTCAAAGGCATTAATTCTTCTTTGGTCTTCTTTATTCTTTGTCCAGCTTTCACATGCGTATCATGCAACTGAAAATATCATGGCTTGGGTCAGGTGCACCTTAGTCTTCGAGGTGACTTCTTTGCTTTTCAACACTTTGAAGAGGTCCTTTGCAGCAGATTTGCCCAATGCAATGCATCTTTTGATTTCTTGACTGCTGCTTCTGTGGGTGTTGATTGTGGATCCAAGTAAAATGAAATCCTCCACAACTTCAATCTTTTCTCCATTTATCATGATGTAGCTTATTGGTCCAGTTTTGAGGATTTTTGTTTTCTTGATGTTGAGGTGTAATCCATATTGAAGGCTGTGGTGTTTGATCCCCATCCGTAAGTGCTTCAAGTCTTCTTCACTTTCAGCAAGGAAGGTTGTGTCATCTGCATAATGCAGTTTGTTAATGAGTCTTCCTCCAATCCTGATGCCCCGTTCTTCTTCATGTAGTCCAGCTTCTTGGATTATTTGCTCAGCATACATAACTGGTCTCGCTTGTAGGTGTATCGATATTATCCTATCACGGACAGCTTTGTACTTCAGGATAGATCTTGAAATGTTCTTTTTGACTATGAATGCAACACCATTCCTCTTCAAGTTGTCATTCCCAGCATAGTAGACTATATGATTGTCCAGTTCAAAATGGCCAATACCAGTCCATTTCAGCTCTCTAATGCCTAGGATATCAATGTTTATGCATTCCATTTCATTTTTGATGGTTTCCAATTTTCCTAGATTCATATTTTATATATTCCAGGTTCTAATTATTAATGAATGTTTGCAGCTGTTTATTCTCATTTTGAGTCGTGCCACATCAGCAGATGAAGGTCCCGAAAGCTTTACTCCATCCACGTCATTAAGGTCGACTTTAGTTTGAGGAGGTAGCTCTTCCCCAGTTGTCTTTTGGGTGCCTTCCAACCTAAGGGGCTCATCTTCCAGCATTATATCAGACTATGTTCTGCTGCTATTCATAAGGTTTTCACTGTCTAATTCTTTCCTGAAGTATACTGCCAGGTCCTTCTTCCTAGTCTGTCTTAGTCTGGAAGCTCAGCTGAAACCTGCCCTCCATGGGTGTCCCTGCTGGTATCTGAATAACGGTGGCATAGCTTCCAGCATCACAACAACACTCAAGAAGCCCCCACAGTGTGACAAACTGAGAGACACATGGGTGTCTAGCAAAAGTAGGACCAACCAAAAAGCTTCCTTATACTTTTCATTATGAACAAGTTATAGAAAGATATCATACATGCAGTGACTCAGAGCCTCATCTTTCCCCAATACCTGATCTATTGGCAGTGATATTTTGAGTATTTGAATTGCCACCTCATGCATATGGATTTGTAGTGCCCTCTTTACTAATGGAAGCAGAGTCATCAACATCTTTAAGACTAACCAGGCTTAAGAACTAATTTAGAAAATTCATCCTCACAATTTGTTTCCCTACAACCACTCTCGGCTCCAAAAGTCTTAGACTGGATTCTCTAGACAAGCAAAGCCAGTAAAGCACATACATATATAGAGAGATTCATATCAAGGAAATGGCTCATGTAGTTGTAAAGGCTGTAATGCCCCAAGTCTGTGGGTCAGAAAAGGGGCTTCTCTGGATTCATGTAGCTGCAGAAGTTGGTAAACCCAAGATCAGCAGGTTAATGAGCAGGGTCATTGCTCACAGGGCATGAAAATCGACGAACCCAAGATCAGCAGGCAAGACCACAGGTAAGCTGCTAGTTCAAGTCCCAAGAACCAGAGGTCAGACAAACAGGAGCCAGCTGCAGGATCCAGAATGATGAAAAGCCCCCATGCCCTGCCTAAACGTCTGCCCACACTTGATGTAGGCCACACGCCCAAGGAAACTCCCTTTCAACCAATTGGCTACTCACAGTAGATCCCATCATGGGGGCGATCACGTATCAATCTCAACAGAGAAGTGATCACAATAGCACAGAACTGCCAAAACACTGAGAATCATGGCAGCCAAGTTAACACTCAGTCTCAACCACCACATTGGGTCTGTGGTATCCCCAATAACATTGTAGAAGAAGAACTCTAAAAATGCCATTTTGAGGCCTAGTTTTGACTGGATATCTAGAGAACCAGATGTGAGCAACTACAAAATTACTACACAGGGAAGAGTAACGGAGAAAAAAAGAGAAACAAAACAAAAATAAACCTCCCACTCAACATGAGCCTATACACCAAAATTTAAAAGGATGTTACATTTTGGTGTGATGAAAATATTCTAGAACTAGATAGTGGTGATGGTTGCATGAAGTGTGAACTTAATAAATGCCACTGAGTTGTACACTTTGAAATGATGAATTTTGTGTTATGTGCATTTTACCACAATAAAAAAAAAGAGCACCTGACATATATAGTGCTAAGACAGCCAGTAAAATCAGCAATTAGAACATTAATTCACTCCAGATGAAACTAATTTCATGGAACAGCCTGACAAAGACTTCGACATAAGCACTTAAAAAAAGAAAAAACCTCATTGCCGTCAATTAGATTCCAACACGTAGTGAAACTATAGGACAGAGTATGACTGCCCCGTAGGGTTTCCAAGTCTGTAAATCTTTATGGAAGCAGACTATCACATCTTTCTTCCATTGAGCATTTGGTGGATTCTAACCACTGATCTTTTGATTAGCAGCTGAGCACTTAACCTCTGCACCACCAGGGCTTGGGAGCTAAAGCAGTAGAAGAGAGATCACCAAAGGAGAGAGGACTTATAGTTATTATGTAGCAGGCACTGTTCTAGAGTTTCACAATTAACTCATTAAATTTGCAAAAACCTCATGAGTTAAGTATTATCATACCACTTTACAAGTGGGGAACTGAGTCACAGAGAAATTAACTAATTTTCCAAGGTCATTCAGCTGGTATGTAGTAGAGTCAAGATTTGAGTACAGGCAGTTTGACATCAGCCTCCATGTGTACAACTAGTACACACTCTGCTTTTTGAAGATAGAATGGCATAGACCCAAGAAGGGAAGCTTGAGGATGATCTTATTAATGGAGTAAGAAAGAGAATGAAGAAAAAGAATTAACTCTGTTAATGGTGGTTGTCTCAGTCATCTAGTGCTGGTATAACAGAAATACCACAAGTGGATGGCATTAACAAAGGGAAGCTTATTCTCTTACAGTCCAGTAGGCTAGAAGTCCAAATTCAGGGCACCAGCTCCAGGGGAAGGCTTTCTCTCTCAGTCGGCTTTGAGGAATGACTTTGTCATCAGTCTTCCCTTAGTCTGGGAGAATCTCAGGGCAGGAACCTCAGGTCCAATGGAGGTGCTCTGCTCTCGGCGCTGCTTTCTTGGTGGTATGAGATTCCCCTGTCTCTCTGCTCATTTCTCTCTTTTATATCTCAAAAGAGATTGGCTTAAGACACTCTCTAATCTTGTAGACCTTTTCAATATAACTGCTGCTAATTCATCTTATTACATCGTAGTGATAGGATTTACAACGCATAGGAAAATCACATCAGAAGGTAAAATGGTAGACAGTCATACAATACTGGTAATCATGACCTAGGCAAGTTGACAGATATTTTGAGGAAAACAATCCAATCCATGACAGTGGTAGAATAATTTAGAAAAAGATATTGGTGGTGGCTGCACAACATGATGAATGTAATCAATGTCACTGACTTGTACATACAAAAACTATTGAATGGGCAAATGTTTTGTTATATACTTTTTTATCACAATAAAAATAAGCAAAATAAGACAACAAAAAGAATGGAGAGAGAAGAGTCAAGAAACAGCATGGTGAAAATCTAGAAGAGAATGTTTCAAGTGTGAGGGAATGATAGACCAATCAAAGGCTGTGGAGTCATCAAGGAGAATAAAGATGGTTGTTGTCAGTGAGGAGAGCCTTGGTGACTTTCAAGAAAGCTATTTCAGTAAGGAGGTGAGGGCAAAAGACAGACTGTGGGTGATAGAATGGCAAGAAAATAGAGGCAGCAGGTACAACACATTTGTTTGGGAAGTTTGCCAGTGTAAGGTAGCAAAGAAATAAGATGATAACCAGAGAGGGAAGCCCTAAGGGACAGGCCAGTGAAGGAAAAAGCCCGAGGATGCTGGAGAGAGGGGATGATGAGAGGTCAAAACCCTAAGGAGGTAAGAGGAGAGGCAACAGCTAGTTTACTGGGAACCAGCATGTAAATTCAGCAACAGACCATTTATCTACACACTCAGTAAAACTTCCATCTGTTTACCTCAGCAAGTTTCTGCATCACCTGGGACCACAGACTTGTCATGTGCCTACCTACCATGTGCCTTGTCTCTGTCATTACCAGCTACCAGACTCTCTGGACAACCATTCCTTCACTTATTGACATTGCTTGTGTTACTTTGTTTCCTTTGCACTCATTCTTTCTTTCCCTGCTAACACCTGCCCGGATCCTTTCCTCTGCATCCTCTGAAATCCTACCTGATTATAAATAAACTCCTCTAATTTTAAAATGCTTTATTTTTATCTTATGTGCATTTCATGTCAATAGAAAAAAAATGAATGAATTAATAAACTTCTCTATGTCATCAGCCTTTTCATAGAATATACCCTCTACTTCCTTGTCACAACTGAAACCTGGTTCTATAATATAGTTTCTCTTGCAACCCTTGAGTGAAGGCTGCATCACCCTCCACTCCCTTCCCAGGGAGCCCAGAGACTGTGCTGGTACAGTTCTAGGCACCGGAGATACCAAATCAACAAAACCAAATGTCTGCTCTCCTGGGGTCTCTGGCCTCTCCTTTTACCGCTCAGGCTCTCTCTGGATATATTTGGCTGGCAGGGGGGAGCTCTAAAGCTTTCATATAGTTACCCCTGAGTCTAAATACCTGCTTCTGCCAAATTTCCCATGTATCAGATATTGGTTTTTGTGTAGTGCTACCTTTTCTTTACCCCGAGGTGACCCAAATATGGAGCATAGCTCTCCCTTACCTTGATTTTTCCTTAAAGCCACTCCTCACACAAGACCATTGTGTATAACAAATTTTTGTGACTTTGGGGGTAAAGAAAGGCAACTGGGATTACCTACAGTCCAGCACAGCAGAAAATTTTAAAGTGAATATTATACGCACCTGTATACCAAAGCCCTTACCCTCCCTGCCGGTGAGAAATTTTCATGGTGACATCTCTCCACTACACACCCAAGCTCCCCCAATTTTGCTCTCTTCTCCAACCTCCTCTATAGAGCTTCCCAGATCCCTTACCCTCTCCTGCCCCAAATGTCCAGCCCCTCTCTTATGCAGGAACATTGCCCAGCCTGCTCCAGTATACCCCCAGAGCCATCTTTCTACAACCAAAGAGGCCTATTACGCTAATTAAAAAGTAAAATTTTTCTCCTGAGGGAATTCTATCCCTGGATCTGAAGGTGATTTCTACATTTTCTCTTTTCTACACTGAAGTCAAAGTCATGGATGAAGGCCTTTCTCAACTTTTCACCACCATCTTCTGTTTCTTGGCCCCTTATTCATCAACCTACTTTTCCTTTATCCTGACTTAAGGAAAGAAGTGGTCCTCAACCTGTTCTATGTAGCTAATCTACCAGATCCCATCATCTCTCACTCCCCCAGACCTTCAGTCCCTCAGGTAGTCTGCCCTGTCTCCAGCGTAGTGTCATCATCTTGTCCAGGAAGCAGTCCCAGTCTGGATCAAGGGCCCCATCTTTCCTCCTTCATAGCACCCAGAGCGCTCCATAATTACAGTTAAACTGCAGTGTTTGTGAATTGGTTTGCTCCTTTCCTAACCTGTAAGCATATCGTCCATTCAACAAATATGTATGAAGTGTCTACTCCATGCCAGACACTGTTCTAGGCACCGGGTCACAACTGTGAGCAAAGCAAAGACCCTACTCTCATGGATATTATGTTCTAGTGGAGGCAGACAAAAAATACCCATTATATACCCAATTCCAACTCATGGCAACCATATAGGACAGAGTAGAACTGCCCTCATGGGGCTTCCAAGGTTATAATTTTTACTGAAGCAGACTGCCATACCTTTCTTCCACAGAGTGGCTGGTGAGATTGAACCTCTGACCTTTTGGTTAGCAGCTGAGCACTTAATCACTGCACACCACCAGGGCTCCTTAGACAAACGATAGTAAATAAACATATGTTAGCTGGTAATAAGTGCTATGAAGAAAAATAAAACAGGCTAAGGGTATAGAAGGTCCCTGAGTGGTGCGAACAGTTTGCACTCAACTACTAACTTAAAGGTTGGTGTTTCAAACCCACTTAGCAGCTCCTCAGAAGAAATGACTGGTAACCTGCTTCCGTAAAGATTACAGCCAAGAAAGCCATACGAACTAGGTCTGCTCTGCAACACATGGAGTTGCCATGAATTGGAATTGACTCGACAGCAATGGGTTTGATTTGCTTTTAAGGGGATAGAGAGAGATAGGAAGGGGTTGTTAACTTTGAGGGGTGGTCTGGAGAAGCATTTCTGAGGACATGACATTTAGTCGAAGACCTGATTAAAGTGAGCTAGCCAGTCAAGTAACTGTGAGAAGAATTTTCTATACAGAAGCAACAAAAGGTATAAAAATCCTGAGAAGGAACTTGCTTTGAGTGATAGAAAATCCAGCTGTGCAGAAAAAGCAAAGCAGAATGAGTGACGAAATCAGGTCAGAGTGGTAGTTACCTTATAGTCCATCTCTGTAGCTCACACTCTTAGCATAATGGCCACACTTATGTGCTCAATAAACATTTTTGAATAAATGAGTAAATGAATGTATACTTAGAAACATGCTTAGGTTTAAAAAAACAAAAAAAATTTTTTTTTTTTTTTTTTTGCTTAGGTTTACTGTGTCCTAAATGACATTTCTAAGGAGCCCTGGTGGTGCAACAGTTAAGAGCTTGCTGCTAACCAGAAGGTCAGTGGTTCAAACCTACCAGCCTCTCTGAGGTAGGAAAGACTTGATGATCTGCTCCAGCAAAGATTACAGCCTAGTAAACCCTATGGAGCAGTTCTACTCTGTCCTACAGGGTCGTTACTGTGTCAGAATAGACTCTACGGTACACAACAACAAATGACTTTTCTGGACTGTTTATTTTTCCCCTCCCATCTCCAGGGGCTGTGACACCATTATCATAACCTTGAAGCAAGGCATGTGTTATGGCTGGTTCTCCCTTAGGGAAACTAGGTTTCCAACCTGTTTAATAGGCTACAAGCTCAGAAAGCCGAAATGTAAGTTCTGAAAATTGTCCAAAATAGTGCAGACTCCTGTCTTGATTGGGCTTCTTTTATGTTATCAAGCAGACTTCCAGGCCTCATTCTCTCTTCCACCCCTTAGCCCTGGAAATGTCTTCCAAGATGACTGGCTGACTGTCCTTTTCTCAGGGCCTTGACAGGAAGTAGGACGTGCTGCTTACATTTGTGACCAGGGGAGATATCCTGATGCCTAAACGCCCCCACTTCCTGGTTCTGGAAAATCGCTTTACTTTTGTGAACAAGAGCCCCTCAGACCTGGCCCATGGCCTGTCCTACCTCATGACCTGATTTGACCTTGTAAATTAAAGCCTTGAGTATAGCTACTTGTAGCTGTAATACAAATAACAGTGGCTTCAACAAAATATGGGTATTTTTTTTCTCTCACATCACAAGAAGCCCTGAGGTATGTAGTCTGTGACTGATGCGGCAAGCCTTGGCTATCATCAGTGACTCTAGGGTGGGATTCTCAGTAATATGCTTGCAATATACTGATGGTGCTGCAGCAATTATGTTCGTATTTCTGATTGGAAGAAAGAAAGAGATAAAGGGAAAAATAGGCTTTCCAAAGCCCAGAAAACTTATCTAGGGACTATGTTACATGACCGCTTCAATCTGCAAGGTATGTTGGGAAATATAGTTTTATAGCTGTGTACATTACTGCCACCACAAAACTGAGGTTCTACTGGTAAGGACTAAGGGAGAATAAATATTGGCCAGATCACAAACAAAATCTGCTACCATCCACCCATTTGAGCTATTCATCCCTCATAAATACCTTTCTTCATGTTCATGTTCACATACACTCACCCTTTCACTAAGGAATGCAAAGGGCTTCTGGGTGATGCACTCTTCTCTCTCAAGTCTAGAAATAGTCCTTGTGGTCCAGAATTCTAAAAACCAAAAGTTAAGAGGGCAGTCCATATACAATGGCAGAAGAGGAAGGTAATTGTAATAAAAACTCCCATTGAGAAAAGAGAATAATGAAAAACACACAGAAGTCATTGGCCCATAACCCAACGCATTACCGTCGAGTCTATTTGGACTCATAGCCACCCTACAGGACAGAGTAGAACTGTCCCATAGAGTTTCCAAGGAGCGCCTGGTGGGTTAGCAGCCATTGCTCTTAACCATTAGGCCACCAGGGTTTCCCATTGGCCCATAGCAATGATCAAATACTCCTGAACAGACATTGTGAGAACTCTTGGTCTTGACCATGAATTAAATTAAGTTAAATTCTTTGAGTAACCAATGTGGTCAATTTTGCTTCACCTTCTGGAAAAATTTCTCTTACCATTGTCCTCCATTGCTCTTCCCTTGTCCATCATCTTCCCAGGTTTCATCTCAAAAGAATATTTGGGAGAATAATCTTCCTCAGAAATTTTCAGCTTTGGAAGACCATCTCTTGTTAATTTGGGTTTGAAGGGTCAGGAATATTTTTAGTAATTTAAGAGACACAGGATGTCGCAGGCCGGGTTGGGCTTTCTACGACAACATGCATCTCTCAAAACTTAGTTGACTTTGGCTCTTACGGCTTCCAGTCAATTCCATGCCCAAGTAACCACAACCAAAGAGCATACGTAGAGGTGATTTTTAGGGCCAAAACTGCTTGTCTTTTTTTGGCCATTGTGCAACGCCAAGGTCCAGCACTTAAGTTGTGGCTACTGACTTGAGATACTTTCTAACAATAGACTCCAACTGGAAAATAATACCTTTAATACAATCTTTGCCAAGAGTTCACTGCCTTTGTCTAATGGGATAGCGGTCTTAACCCAGTATGGTTGCCATTTTGAAGCCACCACTTATAAATTATTCAGCTTTGGGTATAGAAGTAGTTGGGATACTTTTGATCCCTAAAGGCTCCAAATTGTGAAGTCTACCAACATAGATTGAAAATCACAGGGAGAGGGTACTTGTCTTAAGAAAGCGATATTTTTATCCATCTCCATTTGCAGACTCTCTCCCTCTAGTCTGAATTCATCTCTCTCCTAGAACTTGACTGACAACAGTATGGATTCTTTGTACATGTTCTCTTATGCCACAGCCTTGCTTGGCATGTGGTATGTACATTCAAAGATATAGCAAATAACAGTTCTAACAAATGTTTTTTAAATGCATTGCAAGGTAACTAATTTTAAGTCTATAATATCTGACATATTACTATCTGCCTACCTTCTTTATTCAGTCACTTTCAAATATTAGGTTCTGTTACTTACGGGGAGCGCTGGAGGTGCAGTGGTTAAAGTACTAGGCTGCTAACCTAAAGGTCGGCAGTTCAAACCCATCAGCTGCTCCACAGGAGAAAGATACAGCAGTCTGCTCCCATAAATATTACAGCCTTGAAAACCCTGTGGGGGTAGCTTTACCCTGGTGCCATAGTCTACATCAGTTAGAAATTGTTAAAACTGAATACCTGAGACTCCATTATAGTGCCTTATACCCAAAAGGGTTTGTTTTTGTAATGTAATGAAAAGTCCAAAAGTAGGTAACAGCTGGTACTAGTTCAGTGTCTCAGGGTGTCAAGGTCAAAACGACTCAGATTTGAGTGGCCATTTCCTTATGTTCCTATGAGTTGGAATCGACTCGACGGCACTGGGTACTGGGTTCCTTATGTTCCAAGATGCTTGCTGAGGTTTCAGCCATGGTATCCATTGTTCTGGGAAGGAAGAGTGAAGGAAAAGAAAAGTAAAAAAAATGTGTGTTCCAGCTGGATATGCTCCTCCTAAAACCCTCCCCTGATCCTACACCTAAAAACTTCTGCTTATATCTTATTGGGGTAAGAAAGGTCACCCCATCTGAAAGACAGCCTGAGAAATGTAGCTTTTTAGCTGAGCACATTGCTACCCTCCAAACATCAGGATTCTGTTAATAAGGCAAAAAGGGGAGAATAAATATTGGATAGCAATCATCATTCTCTGTGTCTCCACTGAAGAGACTCAAGTTCTCTTGATAACATAAGCCAGTATTTCCCAGCCAACTTGTTACTGTCTCCTTGGACGTTCTTAATAGGTAGAAACAGTAATTAACTTCATAATTTTATGTATTTTCTTTAAATTTACATATGTTGTACATATGTGAGCAAAACGTTGTATTTGCCATGAAAGTTTCTTTAGGGCAGGTAACACGATGTAGATGAAATAGTACTATTATGGGAACAGTCAAGAAATCAAAAGATGCATTGCATTGGGCAAATCTGCTGCAAAAGACCCCTTTAAAGTGTTGAAAAGCAAGGAGGTCACCTTGAGGACTAAAGTGCGCTTCACCCAAACCATGGTGTTTTCAGTTGCCTCATATGTATGCAAAAGCCAGACAATGAATAAGGAAGACCAAAGAAGAATTGATGCCTTTGAATTGTGGCATTGTAGAAGAATATTGAATATACCATGGACTGCCAAAAGAACAAACAAATCGGTCTTGGAAGAAGTACAACCAGAATATTCCTTAGAAGCAAGGATGGGGAGACTACATCTCACATGCTTTGGACATGTTATCAGGAGGGATCAGACCCTGGCGAAGGACGTTATGACTGGTAAAGTAGAGGGTCAGCGAAAAAGAGGAAAACCCTCAGCGAGATGAATTGACACAGTGGCTGCAACGGGCTCAAGCATAGCAACAATTGTAAGGATGGTGCAGGACTAGGCAGTGTTTCATTCTGTTGTACATAGGGTCGCTATGAGTTGGAACCAACTCAACAGCACCTAACAACAACATGGGAGTCAGAGGGCTGGAGTTCTAATCCTGACTCTAATATTTGACTGGCAATGTCCTTTTTGCTTCTCTAAGCCTCATGTCATTATCTGGGAAATTAAGCACTTAGAGTAGAGAATCTCTATAGTCCCTTGCAGATGAAATATTTTTATATAATGTGACTTTACTTATACATTTGTGTATCTCTATCATCCATGCTCATGTCTTAGTCTTAGCTCAATGATGATGACAATAATGAAGCTGATAAAAACAAAGTTGTTGATGATAATGATGAATAAAGAGAAAAAAGTAATGGTCAAATCTGCCTTCAACCATTCTAGGATAGTCAAGATCTCTAGGCTACAGTATGTATTGTAGCCTGAAGTAAACAGCTAAGTAAACCCTTGCTGGGTGCTATGGAGGCAGTAATGGTTCAGTGGTAGAATTCTCACCTTCAGTGTGGGAGAGCCACGTTCAGTTCAGGCCAATGAACCTCATGTGTAGCCACCACTTGTCCATCGGTAGGGGCTTGCATGGTGCTATGATGCTGAACAGGTTTCAGTGGAGCTTCCAGGCTAAGATGGAGTAGGAAGAAAAGGCCAGCGATCTGCTTCCAAAAATCAGCCAATGAAAATAAGACAGGGAGCAAAGGCCCTGAGATCGGAGGGTGCCTGTTTGAAAAACAGTGGAGACTGGTGTGGTTAGGGAAGAAGCAAGTAAAAGAGAAACAGACTCTACTATAAGGGAGGTAACAGGGAGTTGAGTGTGGAACCTAGAGACTTAGTAAGACAAGGAACAGAGGGGCCCCCAAATCTGCAAACAAAGTAACAAGAAATGGGCCAGGGCACAGAAACAAAGCCATTCCCCAGAACAATGGGGCAGGGTATCTAAAAATAGCCCACATCTTCTTTAAAGTTGCCTTTCAGAAGCAGCTGGAGAAAACCAGGCCCAGGGACATGCACAGAACATGCACCTGTGACCGTTGTGTGACCTCCCACCAGGGGCAGTGAGGGGCTACAGCCCCAGCCAGGGAATCGAACCCAGAGAACGGGAGACTGCGCAGGCATGACACCCCATAATAAGTCCTGCTACAAATCCCAGAGGCCTCCAGGACAGGAGCCATATTGGAAAGCTGCTATGCACACACCTTAGTTAACATATCCCCCGCCTGTTGTCCCTATGAATAAACACGAATCTTTTCCCACCCAAAAACTTTTAAAAACTCGGGCCTGTCTTTTGTCCTGTGAGATGAGGGTAAGCATTGCTCTATGCCCTCCTGTCTCCGCTTGCAAGCCTCTTCAATAAAGCTTTGCTCCTGTGGAAAACTACGTGCCTTACCTGCTCATTCTTGACCAGTGAGAGGCAAGAACCTTATTCTGGTAACAAAAAGGCTGTGAATCACAGGAGTCCAATCTGCAACCAATCATGGAAATAGTGCAGGACCCTGCAGCATTTCGTTTCACTGTGCACGGGGACGCCGTGAGTTGGGGCTACTTGAGCATAGCTGACAACAACAATAATTTGGGTGCTAACTACAGTCTGTAAATCTGAATGTCCAGGCCCCATTTTGAAAACTCCTGAATCTTGCAATAGTAGTATGGCTAGTCATTAAGATCAAGGCTCCATAATAGAGTTGTGATCTTGTATAAGACATCTAGTCTCTCTAAGCCTCAATTTCCTCAAATGTCAAATGGAAATGATAACAATTATACCCGTCTTACAGAATTGTTGCAAGGATTAAAAAAGAGAATGCACTTAAAGCTCCTGGAATGTAACTACCATTATTTACTAAAACACTCTTTAGTGCTGTTTGATAATTCTTTGAGGTTTTGTGGGTTTTTTTCTACCAAACAGAACTTTAGAATAGATAAACTGAGATGAGATATGCATATTTACTCTACAAACAGTAAATAGAGAAAAGACACCCAGAAATTCAAGACTGCCTGACCATATTGCTTTTTATAAATTTCAAGGGAAACTTGACAATGTCCATGTTTAGCAAAAGAACATTGGGTGTAGCCAGAAATAAGTCAAGCGCATATGCAGGACCTGTCCATAATCTGCTTTCCTCCTATCAAAATCACTTCATGAATGCTTCAGATTATTCAGCTAACACAGTTATGGAGTCCCAGACACCTGCCAGGTCCTGCATTGGGCACCAGGCCTACAGAGATGAGTAAGACATTGTCCATGTTCTCAGAGGACAGTCAGGCTAGAGGGGAGGCAATCATTAAACAGATAAGTAAATTCAACATTGTAAGAGCTATAATAAAGACAATCACAGGCAGCCAACAAATAGTTGTGCCTACTATGTGCCAGGCATGTACAATGGTAAATAAAAGATACTATCCCTGACCTTATGGCATTACAATCTGGGAAAATAGGTATAAAATAAATAATGAAAACTAAGTGATAAAGTTATAAAATGCAAAGAGCTACTGGTGATACATTTAGTGGTACAATAACATGTAACAGGGACTCTGGAAAGGTTTCCCTGAGACAGAAATGATTAAGCTGAGACACGAAGCACCAGGAAGAGTTACTTATGCAGAGAGAGGGAGGAAAGAGCATTCCGGGAGTGAAGACGATGTGCTCAAAGCCCCGGAGGCAGCAGAGAGGAAGAACCAAAGAAGTACGGCATGGATGGAGCCAGGAGAGCAAGGGGCAGAACTGCAGGAGATGGGGCTGACTAAGTAAGCAGGATCCAGATTTCATGGGGCCCTGAAGGTCAAGACAAGTCTTTAGATCTTGCTCTATGAGCAATCATGGAAGGTTTTGAAGCAAGAAATTGACATAGTAAGATTTTACATGTATGTTTTTGTGTGTATACAGAGCGATGAAGGTAGATATATGGATTGAATTGTGTCCCCCCATAACATGTGTTGGAATTCTAATCCCAATACCTGTAGATACAATCTAATTTAATGTTATGTAATCACTTTCCATAATGCAATCTAATGTTATGCAATCAATTAATCAGTTGAGGTCATACCAGTATAGTGTGGATCCTAAACATAAATACAAAAAGCAGCATGACACACAGAAGTAAGTACATACTAGGGAAGACAGGCGTCATGTGAGGATCTCCAAGGAACCAAGAAATGCACCTGAAGGAATTAACACAGCCAAAATGCAGATTTGGGCTTTTAACACCCAGAACTGTGAAGAAAACAAATTTATGTTCTTTAATGCCTAAAGCCACCTACTCGTGGAATTTCTATTACAGCAGCATTAGGTAACTAAGGAGCTCTGGTACCGAAGTGGTTAAAGCTAGTGACTGCTAACCAAAAGGCCAGTGATTCAAAACCACCAGCAGTTCCTTGGGAGAAAGATGTGGTAATCTGCTTCCGTGGAGGTTTACAGCCTCAGAAACCCTGTGGGGTCTCTATGAGTCAGAACCCACTCAAAGGTTTGGGTTTAGGTAACTAAGAGAATTATTTACATAAAATAAAATTCAGAGAACTTTTTTTTAATTCTACTTTAAATGAAGGTTTACAGAACAAACCAGCTTGTCATTAAACAGTACACATGTTGTTTTATGACATTGGTTAACAATCCTTCTCAACCTTGAATTCACTATTACCAGCTTTCCCATCCCTTCCTGCCTTCTGGTTCTTGCCCCTGGGCTGGTGTGCCTCTTTAGTCTTGTATTGCTCTATGGACCTGTCTAATCTTTGGCTAAAGGGTGAACCTCAGGAGTGACTTCATTACTGAGCTAAAAGGGTGTCTGGAAGCCATACTCTCAGGGTTTCTTCAGTATCTGTCAGGTCAGTAAATCTGGTCTTTTTTTGTGAGTTGGAACTTTGTCCAGGTCTTTTTCTCCAGGTCTGTCTGGGACCTTCTATTGTGATCCCTGTCAGAGAAGTCAGTGGTGGTGGCCGGGCATCATCTAGTTGTACTGCACTAGGTCTGGTGGAGACCATGATAGTTGTGGTCCATTAGTCTTTTGGACTAATTTTCCCCTTGTATCTTTAGTTTTCTCCCTTGCTCAAGAAGGGGTGAGACCAGCAGAGTATTCTAGGTGGCTACTCACAGGCTTTTAAGGCTCCAGACGCTACTTACCAAAGTAGAATGTAGAACATTTTCTTTATAAACTATGCCATGCCAACTTGAGTTAGATGTTCCCTGAGAACATGGTCCCCACAATTCAGAACAGCAATTCAGTCCCTCAGGGAATTTGGATGTATTTATGGAGCTTCCATGACCTTCCCTTGTACAAGTTGCGCTGGCTTCCCCAGTTTTGTGTACTGTCTTACCCTTCACCAAAGTTACCACTTATCTAATCGTCTATGTATTGTTTTTCCATTCCCACCCCTCCCCTCCCTCAACACCATCAAAGATTATTTTTTTTGTGTGTGTAAACCTTTTCATGAATTTTTATAGTAGTGGTCTCATACAATATTTGTCCTTTTGTGACTGACTTATGGCATGGATTGAATTACATCCCCCAAAGAATGTGTGTATCAACTTGGTTAGGCAATGATTCCCAGTATTCTGTGGTAGTCCTCCATTGTAACTTTATGATAAAGAGGATTAGGGTGGGATTGTAACATCACCCTTACCCAGGTCTCATCCCAGATCCAATGTAAAGGGAGTTTCCCCGAGGTGTGGCCTGTACCACCTTTTATCTCTCAAGAGATAAAAAGGAAAGGGAAGCAAGCAGAGAGTTGGGGGCCTCATACTACTGAGAAAGCAGTGCCAGGAGCAGAGCGCGTCCTTTGGACCTGGGATCCCTGTGTGAAGAAGCTCCTAGTCTGGGGGGACATTGAAGGGAAGGTTGACAGAGAGAGCATGTCTTCCCCTGGAACTGATGCCCTGAGTTTGGACTTTTAGCCTACTTTACTGTGAGGAAATAAATTTTCTTTGTTAAAGCATCTGCTTATGGTATTTCTGTTAGAGCAGCACTAGATGACTAAGACAACTTATTTCATTCAGCATAATACCCTCCAAATTCGTCCATATTGTGAGATGCTTTGCAGATCCTTTGTCATTCTTTATCTTTGCGTAGTACTCCATCAAGTGTCTATACCGTAGTTTGTTTATCCATTCATCTGATGAAGGGCATTTGTTTCCATCTTTTTGCTATCGTGAACAATGCTGCAATGAACATGGGTGTGTCTATGTCTATTCGTGTGACAACTCTTATTTCTCTAGGATATAGTCCTAGGTGTGGAATTGCTGAATCTTATGGTATTTCTATTTCTAGCTTTCTAAGAAAGCCTCATATCATTTTCCATTATGGTATCATTTTGCATTCCCACTAGAAGAGTATAAGAGTTCTGATCTCCCTGCAGCCTTTCCAACATTTGTTATTTCCTGTTTTTTTGATTTGTGCCAGTAATGCCAGGATGAGGTGGTATCTCATTGTGGTTTTCATTTGCACTTCTCTAACAACTAGTGATCTCAAGCATTTCGTCATGTGTCTGTTAGCCACTTGAATGTCTTCTTTGGCGAAGTGTCAGTTCATTTTCTTTGCTCGTTTTCGAATTGGATTATTTGTGTTTTCATTGGATTTTCCTTTAGATTTTAAAGATTAGATCTTTGTCGGATTTGCCATTGCCAATTTTTTTCCCCCAGTCTGGAGCTTCTCTTTTTAGTCTTTTGGTGAAGTCTTTTGATGAGCATAAGTGTTTAATTTTTAGAAGATCTCAGTTACCTAGCTTATCTTCTGGAGTTTGTGTGTTGTTAGCTGTGGTTTGTATCCTGGTAATGCCATGCATTAGAACCTCTAACTTTGATCCTATTTTTTCTCCTATGACCTTTATTGTTTTGGCTTTATATTTAGGTCTTTGATCTATTTCAAATTAGTTTTTCTTTATGGTGTGAGGTAGGGGTCCTGTTTCGCCAGCACCATTTGCTAAAAAGACTGTCTTTTCCCCATTCGATGGACATTGGGCCCTTGTTGAAGATCAGGTGACCACACCCAAAAACCCACTGCTGTCGAGTCAATTCTGACTCACAGCGACACCATACGACAGAGTAGAACTGCCCTGTAGAGTTTCCAGGGAGCACCTTGCGGATTCGAGCTGCCAACCTTTTGGTTAGTAGCTGTAGCACTTAACCACTATGCCACCAGTGTTTCCCAGGTGACCATAGGTGGTTGGATTTACAGCTGGGTTCTCAATTCTGTTTCATTGGTCATTATATCTGTCTTTGTATAAGTTCCAGGGTGTTTTGACTACCATAGCTAGATAGTAGGTTCTGAGGTCAGGTAATGTGAATCCTCCTACTTTACTCTTCTTCTTCACTAGTGCTTTAGTTATCAAGAGCTTCTCCTCTTTCCATATAAAGTTAATGATTAGTTTTTCCACCTCTTTTAAGAATGTTGTTGGTATTTGGATTAGGACTGCATTGTATTTGTAAATCGCTTTGGGTACTATTGTCATTTTCACAACATTGAGTCTACCTATCCATAAGAATGGTATGTTTTTCCATTTATGTAGGTCTCTTTTGGTTTCTTGCAGTAGTGTTTTGTAGTTTTCTTTGTATAGGTCTTTCACACGCCTGGTTAGACTTATTCCTAAGTATTTTATTTTTTTAGGGGCTATTATAAATGGTATTGTTTTCCAGATTTTCTTTTCATTATTCTCTTTATTGGTATATAGGAATCCAACTGATTTTTGTATGTTTATCATGTATCCTGCTACTCTGCTGAATCTTTCTATTAGTTCCAGTAGTTTTCTCCTGGAGTCTTTTGGAGTCTTGGAGTCATCTACAAATAGGGACACTTTTACTTCTTCCTCATTAATGTAAACCCAGCTAATGTGGCAGCCCTTTATTTCTTTTTCTTGCCTTATTGCTCTAGTTAGGAATTCTAACACAATGGTAAATAGTGATGGTGATAAAGGGCATCCTTGTCTTTTCCCTGTTCTCAAGGGGAATGTTTTCAGCCCCTCTCCACTAAGAATGCTCTTGGTATTATACCACCATGGTAGTTAAAACAGCCTGGTACTGGTACAACAACAGATATATAGACCAGTGGAACAGAACTGAGAATCCAGACTTAAATCCATCCACATATGAGCAACTGATATTTGACAAAGGCCCAAAGTCTGTTAAATGGGGAAAAGACAGTCTCTTTAACAAATGGTGGTGGCATAACCGGATATCCATTTGCAAAAAAATGAAACAAGACCCATACCTCATACCATGCACAAAAACTAACTCAAAATGGATCAAAGACCTAAATCTAAAGAGATAAAATTCATGGAAGGAAAAATAGAAACAATGCTAGGAGCCCTAATACATGGCATAAACAACATAAAAAACGTTACTAGAACTGCAAAACAGCAAAAAAGAAATTAGATAACCAGGAGCTCCTAAAAGTCAAACACCTACACTCATCCAAAGGCTTCACCAAAAGAGTAAAAAGATTACCTACAGATTGGGAAAAAGTTTTTAGCTATGACATCTCCGATCAGCAGGTGATCTCTAAAATCTACATTTTACTGTAAATACTCATCTACAAAAAGACAAATAACCCAATTAAAAATGGGCAAAGGATACAAACAGACACTTCACTAAAGAAGACATTCAGGTAGCTAACAGATACATGAGGAAATGCTCACGATCATTAGCCATTAGACAAATGCAAATCAAAACTACAATGAGATTCCATCTCACTCCAACAAGGCTGGCATTAATCCAAAAAACAGAGAATAATAAATGTTGGAGAGGCTGTGGAGAGATTGGAACACTTATACACTGCTGGTAGGAATGTAAAATGGCACAATCACTGTGGAAATTGATTTGGCGCTTCCTTAAAAAACTAGGAATAGAACTACCATACGATCCAGCAATCCCATTCCTTGGACCATATGCTAGAGAAATAAGAGCCTTTACATGAACAGATATATGCACACCCATGTTTATTGCAGCACTGTTTACAATAGCAAAAAGATGGAGTCAACTGAGGTGCCCATCAATGGATGAATGGATAAATAAATTATGATATATTCACACGATGGAATACTATGCATTGATAAAGAACAATGACGAATCCATGAAACATTTCATGACATGGAGGAACCTGGAAGGCATTATGCTGAGTGAAATTAGTCAGTTGCAAAACGACAAATATTGTATGAGACCACTATTATAAGAACTCAAGAAATATTTTAAACAGGTAAGAAAATAGTCTTTGATGGTTACAAAAGGGGGGGAGGGAGAGAGGAATGGAAAAGGAGACTCACTAATCAGATAGTAGACAAGAACAAATTTAGGTGAAGGGAAAGACAACACACAATACAGGAGAGGTCAATACTGGACTATACAAAAAGCAAAGAAGTTTCCTGAATAAACTGAGCGCTTCGAAGGCCAGGGTAGCGGGGGGACCATGGTTTCAGGGGATATCTAGGTCA
The DNA here is from genome assembly GCF_030014295.1 of Loxodonta africana. Classification (NCBI taxonomy): domain Eukaryota; kingdom Metazoa; phylum Chordata; class Mammalia; order Proboscidea; family Elephantidae; genus Loxodonta; species Loxodonta africana. The sequence goes on along the minus strand of NC_087360.1, from coordinate 41,367,091 downwards.
TTTGGCAAAATAAAAGCTATTAACTGCATCCCATTTTGGAGAGTGCTGTCTGGGGTCTTAAACACTAGCAAGCACCCATCTAAGATGTAACAATTGGTCTCAACCCACCTGGAGTAAAGGCAAATGAAAAACACCAAAGACACAAGGTAAGTATGAGCCCAAGAGTCAGAATGGGCCACATAAATCAAAGACTACATCAGCCTGAGACCAGGAGAACTAGATTGTGTCCAGCTACAACCGATGACTGCCCTGACAGGGAGCACAACAGAGAATCCCTGAAGGAGTAGGAGAGCAATGGGATGCAGACCCCAAATTCTAGAAAAAGGCCAGACTTAATGGTCTGAATGAGACCAGAGGGATCCCAGAGGTCATGGTCCCCAGACCTTCTGTTAGCCCAAGACAGGAATGGGTGCAGGATATATTATTCTCAGTTGGTGATTTTTTTTTTTTCTTTCAAGGTTTTATATATGTCATCTTATTGCCTTCTTGCCTGCATGGTTTCTGCCAAGTAATCAGAGCTTAGTCTTGTTGTTTCTTCTCTATTTTTGACTTTTGGTTTTTCTCAAGCTACTCTCAAGGCTCTTTCTTTGTCTTTGGTTTTAGTGAGTATGATTATGACATGCTTTGGTGATTTTCTTTTGGGGTCTATCCTCTATGGGGTTCATTGAGTTTCTTGGATGGTCAGTTTTTTGTCATTGATGATATTAGGGAAGTTTTCTGTCAGCAATTCTTTGATGATCCTCTCTGTGTTTTCTATTTACTCCCCGTGTTCTGGAACTCTGATCACGTGCAAATTTTTGCTTTTGATTGTATCCTACACAATTCTCAGAGTTTCTTCATTTTTCTTTGTTCTTTATTTCTGATTTTTCCTCAAACAGTGTGGTATCCAAGTATTTGTCTTCAATTTTCCTGATCCTCTCTTCAATTGTTTCAAGTCTGCTCCTCAGACTTTGTACGACACTGTCCATTTCTGAAATCTTGTTGTTTTCTTTTGGATTTCTAATTGTTGTTTTTCGTGATTTCCATTTGTGAATTTACTTTGACATTTTGTTCCTGTATCACTTTCCTGAATTCTTCCATTTTTTGGTCTGTATTTTCCATGAATTTGTCTGCCTTTTCCATAAATTTGTCTATTTTTCCTCATTTTTGACTGCTTTTTGCTTCAACTCTTGGAGAACTCTGAATATTAGAGATTTGAATTCCCTATCAGATAACTCTAGTGCCTTTTCTTCTACTGGAATGTCATCTGGTGTTTTATTATGAATACCAACAGGAACCATCCTGTCCTATATATATATATATATATATATATATATATATATATATATATATATATATATGTTTTGATATTGTCTGCTGTCTTCGGAACATTCAGCTGTTATTTTCTTCATTTATTGATTGTAGATTTGTTTGTTTAATCCTGCTGTTTTGTTTTATTTGGTTATGTCTAAGCAGATGAGCTGTGCATTCTTTGTTGTTTGGTCATCTGTGAGCATGATACTTATCACCTTATCCAATGGGCAGGGCCACTAGCTCAGCTGTGGTGCAGCAGGGCAGGTCCAGCTGAAGGGGAGAGCTGGGATGGGTTGTTTTGTGGTACTTACTGGCACCAACAGGGCAGGCCAGGGGTCAGTGCAGGGCAGGTTCCAGTAGGCTGTGCCTGTGCTGCTGGTGGGGGGAGGGGTGTTGTGATATTCAGCTCATGGTGCAGGTAGGACCAAGGAATGAGGGAGGTTGTGATGTATGGAGCTAAGATGGATATGTGAAAGAAGAGAGAGAGGAGAGACAAACAGAAGCTAAATAAACACCAAACAAAAAAAGCTTTGAGGGAGCTTGCCATTGGAGTGGAGAGGCGAGAAACTGAGAAATGAAGAAAAACAAAAATAAAAAAATAAGTAAATAAAAACTTAAAAATAAAAAAAAAGAAATGCCCCCAGGGATCCTACTGGTGACTGGGGAAGTGGCTCCCAGGTCTCAGGGCACAGCCCTTCTGGAAGGGACAGCAATGGCACACAGTGCCAAGTATTCAGGACACAGGGAAAGAAGGAAAGCAGAGAGAGATGAGAAACTGAGAAATGAAGAAAAAGAGAAAAGAAATAAAAAAAAAAAAAGAGGCTCTCAGGGATCCCACTGACACAGCTGCGCATTCCAGGGAAGTGGCTCCCAAGCCGTGCAGCATAGCCTGGCTAGAAGGACAAAGGTGGCACACAAAAGCACATATTCAGGAGACAGAAAAGAAGGTAAGTAGAGAGATGAGAAACTGAGAAATGAAGAAACACAAAAATGAAAATAGAAATAAATGCCCCCAGGGATACCACCGATGCTGCTGGGGAAGTGGCTCCCAAGCCGTGCAGTACATCCCAGCTAGAAGGGGCTCCCAAGCCATGAAAAGAAAAAGAAAACAAACAAACAAAACAAAAAAGGCACTGGGGATTCCACCAACCTGGTGGCGAGGACTGGGGCAGCAGTTCCCCAGTCAAGCGGAACTTCACAATCTGTCAAGAAGAAGCAAAGACGGCACATGGAGCCAAGGTTTGAAAGAAAGGAAGCAGAGGAGGTGAGAGGCAAGGAAGAAGCCAAGAAAAGCAACACCAGGGACAAAGAAATAACACTGAAGGACCTGACCAGTGTGCGTGGGGCAAATCCAAACTACATGGGACTGGCACCTCCCAGCCAGCTGAGCAACCTCTGCCCACTGGGAAGAGGCGGTAGCCAAGCAGAGGGAAGAAGGGTGGGGGGTGGGAAAGCATATATTCCTGGCTACTGGGTGCTATGTCTCCTGCTGGGGGCTCTGTGAAGCTATTTTCCCGTACTGCCTGCCAGCTGATCTCCAACAGGAGTACAAAATGCGGAATTCATGCTGTGTTAGCTGATAGGGGACCTCCGCTCATCTCTTTCCTCACCCTCTGTTCTCTGTCAGTTTCTTATTCCATTTGGCAAGTTCTTTATCTCTTCCTCTGACACTTAGGGTTCCAGGACTGACATTTGTCTCTGCTTTATTTGGTTTTTAGGTTCTTTGCTATGGAGGGACAGCATGGTGCATCTATCTATAGTGCCACTTTGGCTCAGCCTAAAATTCAGAGATCTTAAGTGACAAGTATATAAACCAGTGTAACCACCACCCAAAACAAGATGCAGAACATTATCACTCTAAAAATTCCCCTTGCCACTTTCCAGTCCGTAATCCGATTACATTTTTTGTTTAGTTTACTCTGGCTGCAGTATGGAGAATGGGTAATTGGGATGGAGGTACAGCAACATCTAGGCAAAATGATGGTGGACTATACATGGATAGTAGCAATGGGGATGGAGAGAGGAGGATGAACTCAAGAAATATTTAGAAGGTAAATTTGTAGAACTTGGAGATGGCTAGGAAGAAGCAGTGAGGGAGAGGAGTAGTTGAGAATGACTTCAAGGTTTCTGACCTGAGGAAATGGAGAGATAGCTAATCAGCTTGAGGGAGAAAAGGAACCTGGAAGGCTTTCCAGAACAGATAACATGGATGCTGAGTTTTGTAGAAAAAATAAGAGTCACCCAGATAAGAGGAGTTAAATCCAGTGCCGTGGAGTCTATTCCGACTCATAGTGAGAGGAGTTAGAAGAACATTTTAGGAAGGAGTGTGGTAAAAGGAAATGCAAGGTCTAAAAAGAGGTTCTTTCAGGAAACCACAAGTCATTCATCATGCCTGGAGCACAGAGAGCCACGAGAAGGGGGAAAAAAGAGACAGGGCTTGAGGCAAGAGTCCAATCACAGAGAGCTGGGTAAGTCACTAAGAGGTTTTTAGCTTTTTCCTGCAGGTAATGGAAACCCTTAAAGATTTGGACAGGAGAGTGCGTGATCAGATTTGCATTTTAGGAAGATCTGTCTGGTGGGAGCAGTAAGAATGGAAAAGAGGCGGAGAAATAAACTGAAATGCTGTTAAAGTAGTTTAGGTGAGAAATGATAAGGGCTTGAGCTAAAAGCATGGTTATGGGGAAAAAAAGAAAATAGTTGTTTGAGAGCTATTTATGAGGCTTACTCAGTAGAATTGAGTGAATAATGAAGTAAGAAAAAGGAAAAATCAAGAATTAGTCCTGAGTTTCTGGCCCAGAGAACTAATGCAGTACCATTTACTAGATAGAGTCCTTAAGTGGTATAAATGGTTAGCACACTCAGCTGCTAACTGAACAGTTAGAGGTTTGAGTCAACCTACAGGCTCCTTGGAAGAAATGCCTGGCAATCTACTTCCAGGAAAAAAAAAGAGTCATTAAAAACCATATGGAGCACAGTTCTACTCTAACACACATGAGGTTGCCATGAGTTGGAATGGATTCAACAGGGGCTATAGAAGAAAGAGGAGGTAATAATTTCCATTTTTAGTGACTTGAGTTTCAGTGCCCAAGATGAAGATGTTGTTGTTAGGTGCCCTCAAGTCAGTTCCAACTCACAGCAACCCTAAGTACAACAGAACGAAACACTGCCAAGTCCTGCACCATCCTCACAATACTTTGGTATGTGTGAGCCCATTGTTGTAGCCACTGTGTCAATTCATCTCATTGAGGGACTTCCTCTTTTTTGCTGGCCCTCTGCTTTACTAACCATGATGTCGTTTTTTCAGGGACTGGTCCCTCTTGATAACATGTCCAAAGTATGTAAGAGGAAGTCTTGCCATCCTTGCTTCTTTTAAGCATTCTGGTTGTACTTCTTCCAAGACAGATTTGTTCTTTCTTCTGGCAGTCCATGGTATATTAAGTATTCTTCACCAATACCATAATTCAAAGGTATCAGATCTTCCTCAGTCTTCCTTATTCATTGACCAGCTTTCACCGGTGTATGAGGAGATTTGAAAACACCATGGCTTGGGTCAAGCACACCTTAATCCTTAAAGTGACATCTCTGCTTTTTAACACTTTAAAGAAATCTTTTGCAGCAGATTTGCCCAATGTGATGTGTCTTTTGATTTCTTGACTGCTGCTTCCATGGGTGTGGATTCTGGATCCAAGTAAAATGAAATCCTTGACAACTTTAATCTTTTCTCCATTTTTTGTGATGTTGCTTATTGGTCCAGTTGTGAGGATTTTTGTTCTCTTTATGTTGAGGTCTAATCCATACTGAAGTTTGTGTTTTTTTATTTTCCTCAATAAGTGCTTGATGTCCTCTTCACTTTCAGCAAACAAGGTTGTGCCATCTGCATAATGCAGGTTGTTAATGAGTCTTCCTCCAATCCTGATGCCCCATTCTTCTTCATATAGTCCAGCTTCTCAGCTTATTTGCTCACCATACAAATTGAATAAGTATGGTAAAAGGATACAACCCTGACACACAGCTTTCCTTATTTTAAACCACATAGTATCCTCTTGTTCTTTTCAAATGATTGCCTCTTGGTCTAAGTACAGGTTCCTCATGAGCACAATTAAGTGTTTTGGAATTTCCATTTTTCACAATGTTATCCATAATTGGTTATGACCCTCACAGTTGAACACCTTTGCACAGTCAATAAAACACAGGTATACATCTTTCTGGTATTCTTTTTTTTCAGCCATGATCCATCTGACATCAGCAATGATATCCCTTGTTCCATGTCCTCTTCTGAATCTGGCTTGAATTTCTGGTAGTTCCCTACCAATGTACTGCTATAACCACTTTTGAATGACATTCAGTAAAAATTTTCCTTGTGTATGATATTAGTGATATTGTTCAATAATTTCTGCATTCTGTTGAATCTCCTTTCTTCAGAATGGGTGCAAATATGTATCTCTTCCTGTCAGTTGGCCAGGTAGCTGTCTTCCAAATTTATTGGTATAGACAAGTAGCGCTTCCAGCGCTGCATCCATTTGTGAAAACATCTCAGTTGGTATTCTGTCAATTCCTGGAGTCTTGTTTTTCACCAGTGCCTTCAGTGCCACCGGTTCTTAATCATATGCTGCCTCCTGAAATGGTTGAACATTAGCCAATTCCTTTTGGTGCAGTGACTCTGTATATTCCTTCAATCTTCTTTTGATGCTTCCTGTATTGTTTAATATTTTCCCTGTAGAATCCTTCAATATTGCAACTCGAGGCTTGAAATTTTTTTTCAGTTCTTTCAGCTTGAGAAATGCTAAGCGTGTTCTTCCATTTTGGTTTTCTATCTTCAGGTCTTTGGACATTTCATTATAATATTTTACCTTGTGTTACCAAGCTGCCCTTTGAAATCTATTTAGCTCTTTTACTTCGTCATTTCTTTCCTTCACTTTAGCTACTCTACGTTCAAGAACAACTTTCAGAGTCTCTTCTGACATCATTTTTGGCCTTTTTCCTTCTCTCCTGTCTTTAATGACATCTTGCTTTCTTCACGTGTAATATCCCTGATGTAGTTCCACATCTCATCTGGTTGTCGGCCCTCAGTGTTCAATGCATCAAATCTACTCTTCAGATGGTCTCTAAATTCAGGTGGGTTATACTCAAGTTAGTACTTTGGCTCTCCTGGAACTGTTCTAATTTTCTTCAACTTCAACTTGAACTTGCGTATGAGCAATTGATGGTCTGTTCCACAGTTGGCCCCTGGCTTTGTTCTGACTGATGATATTGAGCTTTTCCATCGTCTCTTTCCACACAGTAGTTGATTTGATTCCTGTGTATTCTGTCTGGTGAGTTCCAGCATATTTGTTGTTGATGAGGAGTAGGAAATTGGATGAAGATAAGCAGCAGGAATTGCATACATGGTCTTAGACCTCTGAAAAGACAAATGGACTAGAAATGTATACAAAGCAAATCATCACACCAAAGACTTAAGCAGTAGAATGACCTACTGGTAACTTTACATGTGTGTTTTCCTCTGACAAGAAATTACCTTGTCAGTCCTTTGAGAGTATGAAAAGGGAGGGGAATTACTCTTCAAGAAAGAATAGAAGGCATCATCTTTCCTAGGAAAAGTAAACAGGCTCTTTTATGGTTTCCGGGGTCTAGATCTTTCTTAATGAACCATTGAGAACTTCCTCACGGATTGTTAAGCTCTTTTGTGGGAGAAAATAGCAGAGTGAACTCTCTTGAGTTTGGGAGTGCAATATGGGGCTGTGGAGTCCCTGGGACAACACGGACATCTGTTGCCTTGGACTGCCTAGTGTCATTCCCCCTTTTTCTGGCAACAGCATATTGACTTCCCTTTAGCGAACCACCGCGTATCCCCTCTCAGTCCACATGTTTTTGGTGGGGCTGCCACTACCTCTCTCCTGGCTCTGGAGATGAACATGTAACCTTGACCTTGCAAAGTACTTATCCATTCCCCTGGACATGTGCCTGATTTAGGAATAATATGTGGTTCAGGTGGCTCGGTGAGACTCAATCCACGATCTATGATAGAACTACTGGGAAACAGAAATATGATAGCCAACTTGCCACCCCAAGGGAAGAGCCTGAGGATGAATACAGACCATGGAAGCAGAGCTGAGAGATGTAAAAGAAGTCCTGACAACAGTTTGAGCATCTGAACCTAGCCTCTCCTTCAGCGTATCCTTAGACATTTTAGATATGTGAGAAAGCAAATTCTCATTTGTCTTAAGCCAGTTTCAGACACTTGCAACAAAAAGAGTTGTTACTAATACTGACCCTGGGAGAAAATTCAAAGGAATGGGAAAGGAGATGAAAAGGGGATCTAGGTCTGGGTTATTGAGCCCCATCACAATTCTGGTTCTAGAATCCATTTGTGTCCTGGTGTTACTAGAATAAGGTTCTTGCCTCTCACTGGTCAAGAATGAGCAGGTAAGGCATGTAGAGTTTTCCACACGAGTAGGGCCTAAAGCAACGCTTACCCCTGTCTCACAGAACAAAAGACGGGACTGGACTTTTAAAAGTTCTTGAGAGGGAAAAGATCCATGTTTATTCATAGGCACAGACGAGGATATGTTAACTAAGGTGCACACGCAGCAGCTTTCTAAGATGGCTCCTGTCCCAGCGGCCTCTGAGATCCGTAGCAGGGCTTATTATGGGGTGTCATGCCTGTGCAGTGTCTCGCTCCCCAGGTTTTGATTCCCTGGCTGCTGCAGCCCCTCACTTACCCTGGTGGAAGGTCACATAGCAGTCACAGGTGGATGTTCTGCGCATGTCCTTGGGGCTGGTTTTCTCCAGCTGCTTCTGAAGGACAACTTTAAAGAAGTTTGCGAGCTGTATTCTGATACCCTGCCCCATTGTTCTGGGGAATGTCTTTGTTTCTGTGCCCTGGCCCATTTTGTTACAGGACAAGGCTTCCCAGCTTGGGACTAAGCCCTGCCTAGGTTCTTACCTTCTTCTGACCAAGAATGACCAGGAGGTCAGAGGCTCCACACGAACACAGGTTTATTAGGGACAGAAAAAAAGTAAAAGGCTTCCGAGGGAAAGAGGGAGAAGGGTTTCCTCCTACACTAGCCTCCAGTCTCTCACTGAACAAAGGATTCCCTAGGCCTTATGAAAGTTTTAGGTGGCGGGGGGGAAAGGCATTATCTTTATTCGTTAGATGGGTGGAGATATCCAGGAGAAGGGGAGGGATTATGAAAATCAAATGCACGTGCAGTTGGAATTCAGGATGGACGTCCTCGCAGAGGTTGCTGGAACCAAGATGGAGTCTGTCACAAATGCTGCCAGGATGTCAAACGGGACTTATTCTGGAATGTTGTACATGCGTGATGCATCTGGATCTTGGTTCGAGCCCCGGCGAGGGGTCCCAGTTCATGTTTGTCTCACGTGGAAGGTCATTCATAGTGCACGTTGATCTTTACTGCGCATGCTCTGCGCCTGGTGAGACCTTGAAAAACAACTCAGGAGGATTATCAGTAATTTATAGCTGGTCATGCACACAGAGCTTTGAAATGTAGCCCCTTATCTTGTCTAAGCACCTAGTTTGTTAACCACAAGTAGTTTTTAGGTGCCAGCAGTAAAAGTTATGGGGGTCTGCACTTAGGTTTAGGTTTAATTGTAGCTGGTTGAACACACAGGGCCTTGAAATGTAGCCCTTATTTAATTCAGCCAGCCCGATCACTTCCCTGTCTCAGTTTCTCATTACTTTGCAGATTTGGGGGTTCCCTATCTTACTGGAAGTGCTTGGTACAGCAGAGTTGGGAAAGTGATTGAGTAAGGGGTATCATTTGAGCGTCCAGGCACAGTGGCTGGACTGCAGAACCTGCTCCCATAGTGCAGTCAGGGACCTCTCCCTGCTGTGTGAGCCTACTATACATTAAGACACTCTCCTGACCAAGGCTTGAGGACTCCTGACAGCAACACACCCCCAAAACTCATAAGCTCCAGGGATCCCTGGAAACTTGCCAGGTAGGATAGTTCCTCAACCATCCTTTCTTTGAGTGGGGGAGGCTGGCCATATCAGTACACCCCAACCTAGGGACAGCAGAGAGTGGCAACCTCCATTACATGAATTTGAGAGTCATTTGCTCTCAGTAGACATTGAAGTCATGTGAGTGGATGAAGTCATTCAAGAATATGTTGCTTATGAAGAGAATAGGGTAAGGACAGAAACCTGGAGCCCACTAACATTTAAGGGACAGGCAGAGAAGGAATGGTTAGGAAGACAGAAAATCATTCAGGAGAGTGTGGCTTATGAGAAGCCAAGAATTAAACAAATGCTCAACTGTGCCATCAGTTAAGTATCACAAGGATTGAAAGGAATCCATGACTTAGAAATTGAATGTTGCAAAGAGGCAACACCGTATGTTCCCCCAAGGAAATACATAAGAGTTTGAAGGGTACTGAAGGGGTAATAGGGAAGTTTGCAAGAGAAGCCCAAAGGCCTCATGGGAGGGAAGGGACTCAGATACCCCCTCTCTATCCCCTTCTCCCCAGTAATCTGCTGAGGTGAATAAAGTGGCCCTAACAAAAGCCTTCCCTAGAGGCAGGAAAGGTCAGCAAGGGCCCTGAAATAATATCACCATGAGCATAAGAAAGTAGACCATGGACTAGCCTGTGACAGAGTCAGCGGTGGTTGAGGAGGAATGGTGGTACTGGGTTGTTGAGAAGGCAGACACTGGGACTTTCCCAACCCAACCCTGCTTGGGGAAGAGTTGTAAATAACCTGTGCTCTCCCACTCCCGGCCGGTTTTGGTGTGAAACTTCCCTGGCCAAACCTAAATTGAAGGAACCGAGGTGGCCTTAGGCAGCACCAGGACCACAAGGCTCAGCCTACCAACCCCAGTCAGTGTCTCTGAGCATCTGAGTTGGAATTTACAAGTGCTCAGGCAGGAGCAAGCAGGACTTGCCCCTCAGATAATCAATGGGCACCAGTGGCTTCCAGGACTCATGAGGAAAAGGGACCAGGAGGGAGCTACGAGACTCCTATAAATCTCAGCATATGGCTGACTGGGCACTGAACTTAGGCACCTCCGCACACTATTTTCTGCACCCCAAAACAAAGCCATGATGCTGGAAACAGGGTGTCCATGGATGCCATTGACCAGTGTCATTTCAGTGAAGAAATGGGGTGGAAACCATCCTAATGAGGTACGGATGCAGGGAGGAAGTTGAGACAGTAAATGTAGGAAATCTTTCAATGGAGATAAAACCTTGCCTGTGGAAGGAGAGAAATGGGGCTTGAGTTAGAAGAATGTGTAGGAAGAAAAACTCTGAGAACAGTCATTTCCTGAAGGAAAACAGGTTGTGAGGGAGAGGTTGGAGATAAGAGGAAAAGAATTAAAGCCCCTGAAGAGATGCAAGAGAAGGAAATCCAGAGCCCACCCTTAGAAGAGGGGGCTCTTTCCTTCTGTGAGACAGGAAGGAGCGAGCTGAGGAACAGAGCTCAGAAAGTGCCATGCCATCAAGAAGCAGGCTTTCGTGACCTAATAAAGCCTGCCCAAGGATTCCAGAAACCCTGAATCTGTCCCGACCAGGTCTCCTAGCAACCAGATGGTGGGGCCATGGCACTCTTAACACCCCAGGGAGTGAAAGAAGTCTTCCAACTTCAGGTGAAGAGAAAAAGAAGCTTCTAAAAGAAACTTTGTTCAGATTGGTCTAATAGTGATATGTGTGTGTGATAGAAGCAGCTCCATGACAGTGCCTCTTTAGAGGACACCTTGGATACCCACCCAGTTCATAACCATGTGTTTACTAGCTAGGACTGGAGGCCCATGGCTCACCAGCCCCGACAGCTTACAGTTACTTTGGGGGCCTACAATGACAGCCCCAAGGTGGCAGAGCCTGTCTGGGAAGGAGCAGCCTTACTGGAGGCATTCTGCCTGCCTGAGGAAGGGCTAGAGAAAATCCCTGGGACAATTTTATAATCTTCTTTCTAAAGACAGGATTTTCACCAGGGAGCCGCCAGGCCCTATGAATCCTCTGGAATTGTATGCTAATAAGTATAGAGGGTGTGTGTGTGTGTTGAGGGAGAGGAGGGCTTCTGTTGCTTTGGGGTAGATTTATTGTTAGTTGTTAGTTGTAGTCCAGTCTTGGCAACCCCAAGTACAGCAGAAAGAAATGTTGCCCAATCCCAAACCATCCTCAAGACTGTTGGTATGCTCCTATGCATTTTTGCAGCCACAGTGAATTTTGAGTGCCTTCCAACCTAGGCGGGTCATCTTCCAGCACTATATCAGACAGTGTTCTGTTGTGATCCATAGGGTTTCTATTGGCTGATTTTCAGAAATACATAGACCTTTATTCCTACTGGAAACCCTGGTGGCGTAGTGGTTAAGTGCTACGGCTGCTAACCAAAGGGTTGGCAGTTCAAATCCACCAGGCGCTCCTTGGAAACTCTATGGGACAGTTCTACTCTGTCTTATAGGGTTGCTATGAGTTGGAATTGACTCAACAGCCCTGGGTTTGGCTTTTCTTTCTTCTTCTTCTTTTTTTTTTTTTTTCGGTTCTTCCTACTGCAACTTAACCTGGAAGCTTTGCTGCAACTTGTCCACCATGGGTGACCCTGCTGGTATTTGAAATACCGGTAGCATAGCTTCCAGCATCATAGCAACATGCAAGCCACCACAAGGGTAGAGAGGAGGGCAAATTTCATCAGTTTCTCAGAACCAATTCTCAACCCAAAAGGGTGAGCAAGGAGGGCATGTGGAGTCATGGAGGCCCGGAAGGCACACGAGGACCTAACCTGTGGGGCCCCTAAGGCTTCTCTGCAAGCTCCTTCCAAAGATAGGTCTGTCCAAGAAGGGTTTCAGGGCACAGCTCCCAACTTCAAGTAAGAGGACCATGTGTGAACTGTGTGTACAGTTGGGCATCATCTGATCCACAGTCACATGCTGCCCCCTTGGCTGGGTTCTTCCTCCCCATCCTGGGACATATATGTGCTTTCATGAATCTTCTCTAGACCTTGCAATCATCTGTCCCATCCCCTCCAACCTGAGGCCCCAAGTGGGGATCTATGAGGACAGGAAGGAAGGGTTACCTGAGCTGGGCACAAGTAGTGGTGGAAGGGGAATCCCTGGGGGCTGAGGACAGGACTGTGGACCTCCCCCTATCGCCAAGCCTGCCATAAGTCCCCTCAGGGTCCTCTCAGCCAGAGCAATCCTTGCTCTAAGGAGAAAACATTCTTGTGTGTGGTGAGTCTCTGCTACACAAGAAAACATTCTTGTGTGTGGTGAGTCTCTGCTACCTTTTATTACCTCTCCTTTAAGTGGGTCTTGATTCTCCTCTATCTGGTAGTGACCTATAAGAACACTTCTGGAAGGACCAGTCAAACCCTCAAGTAAAATAGGTTTTTACATAGGATAAAAGATACCTCAATCAGTCTTTTCCTCCTGGCCTGCCAGAGTGCCTGAATTTTCACCAAGCAAAACACATTTCTTCTGCCAAAGTATTGCCTCACCAAGTCTCTTCTCAGTCAGTCATTTACACTTTAACATGAATTTCATTATCAGATCACTACTTTCTGGGGCAGCTAGCTGAGAGTAGGCTCTGAGGGAAACTAAATTGCACTGGGGAAGAGGGAAGAGGGACTATAATTTAGAGCTTGATGCCTCAAGTATATAAACGTGGGGCTGCAGTTCCTAGTATGATAACTGTCAGTAGAAAAGGCAGTGCTAGAAAGAAGAGCACATCATCCCTACAAAGGGGAGGGAAAACTGCCCAGAAGCCAAATCACAATTCTGCTTGGTGTATCCACATTTCTGCTCACTCTTCAGGGCTCTGGGAAGCTGCTGTGGAGTCCTCAACAGTGTTTTCCCAGTAAGGATGGCATCTTGACTCCCCAAACCCACCACCTCCTTATCTCATGCCCTGCAGAAACCAGAGGGTCGTAAACATCTGTGGGCATTGCTGAACTGGGAAGAGTTTGATGAAGTGAGAGACTTCCGCAGAAGCATCCTGCTGGACACTCTTTATGAAAGCATTGTCTTTGCAGTGGGCAAAGGCTTCCCATGGGTCAAGGTGGCCCAGGTGGCCAAGTTCACAGAGGAACTGCTCCAGGAAGCCAAAGGTAAGGAGTATCCACAACCCCACGAGGCCTCTGAGCAGCTGGGGCCCTTCCTTTCCCTGACATTTAGTCTCCTTATGAGCTTGTAAACCATGTCCCCGTCAAGGTTTTCTGAAGAGTGGAGCAAACCTTGCTCGCTCCTTACTAGTCTCCCTGGCTGCAAATCTCACACCACTCCAAGCTGTTCACACAGCAGCCAGGGTGTTTGTGTTTTGTTTTTTGCTTGGCTTAAGTCAAACACGTCATTCTCCTGCTTAAAACCTTTAATTGACTTCCAGTTACACTCCTGAAAGATGGTATATTTTCCTTCAGGTTTTGCTCTGCCAAATGTCTCAGGGGAAGTTGGACATGTACCAGTTTGCTGACACATAAATGAGGGAGTTGCAGGCAGAGGAGTTTTTAGAGCATCTCTACCGCCCTCTGCCTTGTGGTGGGCTTTCATGGGAAAGGTCACGAATGCCTCTCCCCTGCAGCCCCATGACACGAAGTTGGTCACCTCTTGGGCTGTGAAATGTAGATTCATTCATCGAGCAGCCTTTCTGTGGTGACCATCCTAGTAATAATTAACTCAGCCAAGAAACATCAATAGGTTCTCAGACTAGTGAGCGAATTCTTGATAAGGGACAGGATGCTCAAATACAAAGAGCTTCCCCACAACACACTTACTGATTCCAAAAAGGAAAAGAATAACCTCACAGTGAAGAAGCCTGCAGATACCACCTTAATCAAATGATCCAAATGAACATCATCAAGAATAGGACAAACTGGTAATGATCATGTATCACCTGGGAGGATACAATGAGAAGAACAGAGCATCACTTCAAGGATGCTTCTAACAAAGACACATGACCTGAATCTAATCATGAAGAAACATCAAATTGAGGAACTTCGTGCAAAGTCACTCGCTTGTAGTCTTCAAAAATATTAAGGTTATAGGAAGCAAGGAAAAACTGAGGAATTGTCCCAAACTGAAAGAGACTAAAGAAGCATGGCAACTAAAAATTAAATGTGATGTGTGATCCCCAGCTTGGATCCTTTTGTTGTGAAGGACATTACTGAAACAATTAGTGAAACTTGAATAAGATATGAGAATTAGACAATAGTAACATATCAAGGCAGCCCTGGGTGGCAGTTTCCAGTCAATTACTAACCTAAAGTTTGACAGTCCAAACCTACCTAAAGGCACCATGGAAGAAAGGCCTGGATATCTGCTTCTGTAGAGATGACAGCCAAGAAAATCCTTTGTAGCACAGTTATATTCTGTAACACATGGGGTCACCATGAGTTGGAATTGACTTGATAGTAACAGATTTAGTTTCGGTTTTTAACATACCAAGGTTAATTTCCTTATTTTGATGGTAGTATCTATGTCTTTGCGGTTATGAATGTCTTTGTTTTAGGAAATTAAACGCTAAAGTATCCCAGGGCTATTGGGGCATCATGTTGGCAACTTTTTTGTAAGTAGATTGGGAATGAATTTCTTTATACTATTTTTGCAACTTTTCTGTACTTAATTTCTTTTATTTTAAAATTGTTTTAAGATAATAAGATTTTTAAAAATGTGTGGCACATTTCAGGTCTTCCTCTGGCCCTCTGCCATGATCTCCAAGCCCACAGGCTACATGATGCCCCTAGAGCTGATTTGCCAAGAGCTCATCAGCTAGTCCTGCCAGCAAAATCTCCAAAGTCCTCCCCTAATCTTGACAATTCTCACCACCTCCACAGCCACCGCACTTTCTAACTCACCTCCATCTCTTGACTGGCCCATTGCTTTCAAATCTTGTTCTTCCGCAGACCGTCCACCAAATTGCAGAGTGATTTTCCAAAAACACAAATAAAATTGCATCACTCCTCTACTTAGAACCATGCAGTGCTCCCAACACGTGTTCTATGCGTGCTTGGATTCAAACTTATTTTTATTTCTTGAGCTCCATTTGTCCCCTCCAACTTCTCTCGTCCAGGCCAGCATGTCTAACCAAGTGGTCTCAGCCTGAAGACTCTCATGAGTCGATCTCAGAGATCCTCGGGGAATTTCATTCCACCTCAGGCACCCTCTCAGCCCCACCCGGGGCCTTCCTGGCATCCCTCTGTGTCACTCCTTTCCGCTGCTCACAGCAATATCCGGGTACCAGAGTTAAACCCTGTAGTTTGAGCTCTAAAGTGGCTTGTGGCCAGAACAAACACTAATGAGCGGGAATAAGAATGACGACGCCAAACAGGTGGGAACTCAGACTCTTTTAAGTTTCCATCAGAGCCTTCCACAAGCCAAGCCCTTGACAAACAGTCAAGATGGTGCAAACCCAACCTAAAACAGAGGCAATTAGATCACACCTGAGCTTTCAGCCTTGCTGATTATAAGCGTACCTTGCCAACACATCTATGTCTCGTAGACTTCTAAAACCTTAGAGTTGGAAAGAGACTTAGTGGTCAGAAAATTTTAATTCCCCCTGTTTCAAGGAGAAAAGGAGCCCTGGTGGTGAAGTGGTTAAACACTCGGTTGTTACCTGAAAAGATGGTGGTTTGAACCCACCAGCTGCTCCGCTGGAGAAAGATGTGGAAGCCTGCTTCCATAAAGATTACACCCTTGGAAACCCTATACGGCAGTTTTACTCTGCCCTGAAGAATCACTGAGTTAGAATCAACTCCCTGGCAAAGAGCTGGGTTTTTTAATTTTGTTTTGTTTATTTCAGGGAGCCCTTTAACATGCCAATGAGCGTTCATACAACCTCTGTTTGTACCCTTCAAGTGTCAGGGAGCTCACTAGTTTATTAAGAACAAGTTATTAGAAAGTTCTTACTTATACCTAGCTTGTCTCTGCCTTCTTCACCTTCTACTCATATGTCCAAAGTTTGTCCTCTAGGAACAGAGCTCTAGCCCTGAAGATATTTAATGTCTGTGACTATTATGTCTTCATGTTTAGGCTAGACATCTCCTCTGCCTTTTATCATTCTTAATATGGCATAGTTTACATAGAATCTTCCACCTCCTCTCCCCCCCCCCACTGCCCCCTCATCTGGGCATTCTTAACGTTTGTCAATATCTATGGCATCCAGACTCAAATACAATATAACCTGCAGCTTGATTAGTGAAGTGATCAGTGGCTTTATCACATCCCTTGTCTTGGTTCTGATGCTCCTCTTTATATAGGCTATGGGTATATTTACTTTATTGGCACCAAGGTCACATTGACTTATACTTAGTTGGCAAGCCGCTAAAATCCCTAACCATTTTTCTCATCCTACCCTTGCACAATGGCGATACTGAATGTACATGCAGGACTTTACAATCATCCCCATTAATTCCATCTTGTTAATATTGGCCCATCTTCCTTTCCTCCTGAAATCTTTTAACCTTGATCCTGGGCCACCCAGTTTACAAGTCCTTCCTCTCACCTTTATAGAAAACAAAATTTTTTTTCTTTATAGTACCTGAAAATTTGTGAAGTTAATTGATATAAAAATTGAGTAAGAATGAGCTCTTAGATGGGTTCCCAACGCCTGAAATTTGACTCTCTGGAAACAGCATCCATCAGGAGGCCAGGGCAGAGAGGGAAGACTCAAATCCTTACTCTTCCTCTTACTGTCCTGTGTGGTCTTCGGCAAGTCACATAACCTCTGATCCTCTGATCACACATTTAAGCAAGCTTCCATTGAGTCAATTCTGACTCACGGCAAGCCCATCTGTTTCAGAGTAGAACTGTGCGCCACAGTGTTTTCAAAGGCTGATTTTTTTTTTTAATTGTGCTTTAGGTGTAAGTTTACTGCTCATGTTAATTTTTCATTCAAATATTTATACACGTATTGTTTTATAACATTGTTTGCAATCCCTACAATGTGACAGCATGCTCCCCCTTCCCACCCCAGGTTCCCTGTGTCCATTTGTCCGGTTTCTGCCTTCTTGCCGTCTCCTCCAACTTTTGGAAAGAAGCCGCCCATTTGGCCTCATATATCTGATTGAACTAAGAAGCATGTTCCTCACGTGTGTTATTTTTTGTTTTGTAGGTCTGTCCAATCTTTGAAAAGTGGGCTTTGGGTGTGGTTTCAGTTCTGGGTTAGCAGAGTTTCTAGGGGGCATACTTTCAGGGGCTCCTCCAGTTTCTGTCAGACAATAAAGTCTGGCCTTTTTTCATGAATTTGAATTCTGTTCTACATTTTTCTCCTGCTCTGCCTGGAACTCCTTGTTGTGATCTCTGTCAGAGCGGTCATTGTTGGTTGCTGGACACCATCCAGTTCTTCTGGTCTCAAGCTGGTGGAGCCTCTGGTTCATGTGATCCTTCAGTCCTTTGGGCTAATATTTTCCTTGTGTCTTTGGTTTTCTTCATTCTCCTTTACTCTGGGTGGGATGGGACCAATAGATGTATTTTAGACGACCACTTGAAAGCTTTTAAGGCTCCAGATGTTACAAAAATGGGATGTAGAACATTTTCTTTATGAGCTATGCTATGCCAATTGACCTAGATGTGCCCCAAGACTATGGTTCCCAGGCCCCAGCCTCAGGTACTCTGCCCCTTTAAGTTTTGGGATGTGTATAGGAAACTCCTGTGCTTTTGCTTTGGTCCAGTTGTGCTGACTTCCCCTGTATTGTGTGTTGTCCTTCCCTTCACCGAAGTTGACACTGGTCTGCTATCCAGTTAGTGATTTCCCCACCCTCCTAACCATGAAAGAAAGCTTTTTTTCTGTGTGCAAACCTTTTCTTCAGTCCTTATAATATTGGTCTCACACAATATTTGTCCTTTTGTGACTGACTTATTTCACTCAGCATAATGCCCTCCAGATTCATTCATGGTGTGAGATGTTTTGAAGATTCATCATTGTTCTCTATCGTTACATAGTATTCCATTGTGTGTATGTACCGTAATTTGTCCAGTCATCTGTTTGATGGGCATTTGTTTCCATCTTTTTGTTATTCTGAATAGTGAATAGTGCTTCAATGAACATGGGTGTGTATATGTCCATTCGTGTGACGGCTCTTATTTCTCTATGGTATATTCCTAGGAATGGGATTGCTGAATCTTATGGTGTTTCTATTTCCAGATTTTTAAGGAAGCGCCATATTGTCTTCCATAGTGATTGTACCATTTTACATTCCCACCAGCAGGGCGTAAGAGTTCCAATCTCCCCACAGCCTCTCCAACATTTATTATTTTCTGTTTTTTTGATTAGTGCCAGTATGGTCAGAGTAAGATGGTATCTCATTGTGGTTTCAGTTTGCATTTCTCTGATGGCTAATGATAGTGAGCATTTCCTCATGTGTCTGTTAGCCACCTGAATGTCTTCGTTGGTGAAGTGCTTGTTCATATCCTGTGCGCATTTTTTAATTGGATTGTCTTTTTGTTGTTGAGGTGTTGCAGTATCTTATATACTTTCGAGATTAGCCCCTAACTGGGTGTATCATAACCAAAATTTTTTTTCCAGTCTGTGGGTTTTCTTTTTATTCTTCTGGTGAAGCCTTTCAAAGAGCATTAAGTGTTTAATTTTTAGGAACTCTTTTATCTAGTTTTTCTTCTGGTGTTTCTGTATTGTTAGCTATGGTTTGTGTCCTATTTATACCATGTATTAGGGTTCCTAGAATTGTCTCTATTTTTTCTTCCATGATCTTAATCATTTTAGATTTTATATTTAGGTCTTTGGTCCATTTTGAGTTAGTTTTTATGTATGGTGTGAGGTATGAGTCCTATTTCATTTTTTTACAGGAAGACATCCAGGTATGCCAGAACTATTTGTTAAAGAGACTGTCATTTCCTGATTTAATGGACCTTGCCCCTTTGTCAAATATGAGCTGCTTATGGATGGATTTACGTCAGGGTTCTCAATCCTGTTCTATTTGTCTAGGTGTCTGTTGTTATACCAGTTCCAGGCTGTTTCTACTACTGTGGCTCTATAATAGGTTCTAAAATCAGGTAGTGTGAGACCTCCCGCTTTTTTCTTCTTCAGTAATGCTTTACATATCCGAGGCCTGTTCCCTTTCCGTTTAAAGTTGATGATTTGTTTCTCCATTCTTGTTAAAGGATGCTGTTGGAATTTGAATTGGGATTGCATTGTATCTGTAGATCACTTTGGATAGAACTGACCTTTTCACAATGTTGAGTCTTCCTATCCATGAGCATGGTATGTTTTTCCACTTAGGTAAGTCTCTCTTGATTTCTTGCAGTAGTGTTCTGTAGTTTTCTTTGTATAGGTCTTTCATGTCCCTGGCTAGATTTATTCCTAAGTACTTTATCTTCTTGGGGGCTATTGTAAATGGTATCGATTTGGAGATTTCCTTTTTGAAGTTCTCTTTGTTGGTGTAGAGGAATTCTACTGATTTTTGTATGTTAATCTTGTATCCTGCCACTTCACTGAAATCTTCTGTTAGTTCCAGTAGTTTTCCTGTGAATTCTTTGGTGTTTTCTGTGTATAAGATCAGACCATCTGCAAATAGTGATAGTTTTGCCTCTTCCTTACCAATTTGGATGCACTTTTTTTTTTTTTTTCCTTGCCTTATTGCTGTAGCTAGGACTTCCAGCACCATGTTGAATAAAAGTGGTGATAAAGGGCATCCTTGTCTGGTTCACATTCTCAAGGGGAGTACTTTCAGTCTCTGTTTAGAATGATGTTGGCTGTTGGCTTTGTACAAATGCCCTTATTATGTTGAGGAATTTTCCTTCTATTCCTATTTTGCTGAGAGTTTTTGTGAGGAATGGGGTTTTGGACTTTGTCAAATGCCTTTTCTGCATTGATTAGATAATGTGGTTCTTTTATTTATGGGGTGGACTATGTTGATTGATTTTTTAATGTTGAACCATCCCTGCATATCTGGTATGAATCCCACTTTGTCAAGATTTTTTTTTTTTATATGTTGTTCAATTAATTATATTGGTTAAAATTTTGTTAATAATTTTTGTGTCTATGTTCATGAGGGATATTGTTCTGTAGTTTTCTTTCTTTGTAGTGTCTTTGCCTGGCTTTGGTATCAGGGTTATGCTGGGTTCATAGAATGAGTTTGGGAATATTCTTTCCTTTTCTATGCTCTGAAATACCATCATTAGTACTGGTATTAACCCTTCTCTGAAAATTTGGTAGAATTCTTTAGTAAAATGCCTGGTCCAGGGCTTTTTTTTTTTTACTGTTTCAATCTTTTGTTATGGTCTGTTTAGTTTTCCTACCTCAGTTTGTGTTGGTTTAGGCTTCTAGAAATTTGTCCGTTTCCTCTAGGTTTTCAAATTTTTCACAGTATTCTGCTATGATCCTTTTTATTCCAGTTGGGTCTGTTGTGATATCACCCATCTTATTTCTTATTTGGGCTATTTGCTTCCCCTCTGTCAATTTTGTTGATCTTTTCGAAGAACCAACTTTTGGTCTTGTTGATTCTTTCAATGGTTTTTCTATTCTCTCATTTATTTCTGCTCTAATCTTTATTATTTCCTGTCTTCTTGTGCCTGAGGGCTTCATTTGTTGCTCTCTTTCAATTTCTTCAAGTTGTAGTGTTCATGCTTTGATTCTGGCCCTTCTTTTTTGATGTGTGCATTTATTGCTATAAATTGACTTCTAAGCACTGCTTTTGCTGTATCCCAAAGGTTTTGGTAAGATGTGTTTTCATGCTCATTTGATTCTATGAAATTTTTTTAAATTTCATCCTTGATTTCTTCTATTATCCAGTAGTTTTAAGCAAGATATTGTTCAATTTCCATGTATTTGATTTTTTTTCCTTGTGTTTCTGTTATTGATTTCTACTTTTATGGCATTATGATCAGAGAAGATACTTTGTATTATTTTGGTGTTTGTTAAGGCTTGCTTTGTGGACTAAAATGTGGTCTATTCTGCAGAATATTCCATGTGCTTTGGAAATGAATGTATACTTTGTTGTTGTTGGGTGGAGTGTTCTGTATAAGTCTTTAAGCTTGAGTTGGTTGATTGTGGCATTTAGATCTTCTGTATCTTTACTAAGTTTCTTTCTAGATGTTCTGTCCTTCACCAAAAGTGGCAAGTTGATGTCTCCTACTATTATCGTGGAACCATCTAATTCTTTTTCAGTGCTGTTAGAGTTTGTTTTATGTATTTTGAAGCCCTGTCATTGGATGTGTAGATATTTATTATGGTTATGTCCTCCTGGGGTAAAAAAACAAAAATGTCCCCCTGGTGTACTGACCCTTTAATCATTATATAGTGTCCTTCCTTATCCTTTATGATAGATTTTGCTTTAAAGTCTATTTTACTGGATATTAATATCGCCACCTGTGCTCTTTTTTGGTTATCATGTGTTTGATATATTTTTTTCTACCCTTTGAGTTTTAGTTTATGTCTTTGTGTCTAAGGTGTGTTTCTTGTAGACAGCATATAGATCATGTATTTATTTTTTTTTTTTTTTCTAATCCATTCTGCCACTCTCTCTTTACTGGTGCATTTAGGCTATTTACATTCAGTGTAATTTTTGATGGGTATGAGTTTACTGCTCTCTTTTTTTGTGTATGTGTGGTGTTGACAGTTTCCTTGCTCCACTTAATTTTCTGTGCCATGTTCTTTTGGTTTATGTATTTTCTTTTCATCTCTTTCATTATTATTGATTTTGTGTTTGCCAAGTCTTTATGTTTTTCTTCTTTTTTATTTTGATGGACAGGTTTGTTAACTTACTTTAGCAACCTTGAAATTTACCTTTATTTTTCTAAGTTTAAAACAGCCTTTTATTTCTTGATATCTCCTTCCTCTCCATATGGAAGTTCTATGACTACACCATTTATTCTCTCTTTTTTGTTTTGACATTGTCATTGATTACATAATGACATCTCTGAGTCCCTGTTTTAGCTTTGATTTGTTTTTGTGAATTCCCTATCTGGGTTGATATCTGGTTGATCTATTCTGTGTCCTACTCTTGGATTGTTGTCTGATGTTGTTGGTTCTCTAACTGGAGGACTCCCTCTAATATTTCTTGTAATTTTGGTGTGGTTTTTACAAATTTCCTTGATTTCTATTTTTCTGGAAATGACCTAATTTTGCCTTTGTATTTGAGAGACAGTCTTGCTGGATATGTGATTCTTGGCTGGCAATTTTTTTTCTTCAAGGCTTTGTATATATCATTCCATTGTCTTCTTCCCTGCATCGTTTTTGCTGAGTAATCTGAACTTGGTCTTATTGGTTCTCCTTTGTAGGTGACTTTTCATTTCTCTGTAGCCACTCTCAGGATTCTTTCTTTGTCTTTGGTTTTGGCAAATTTGGTTATGACATGTCTTGGTGACTTTCTTTCAGGGCCTACCTGTTATCAGGTTCATTGAGCTTCTTGGATAGATATCTTCTCATCTTTCCTAATACTAGGGAAGTTTTCTGCCAGCAAATCTTCAACAATTCTCTGTGTGTTTTCTCTTGTCCCTGCCCTCTTCTGGTACTCTGATCACTGGAAGGTTTTCCCTTTTGATAGTATTCCAACTAATTCTTCAGCTTTTTTCTTTTTTTCATTCTTTTTTCTGATTTTTCCTCAAAAGATTTATTTTCAGTCTCACTAATTATGACTTCCATTGTCTCAATTTTACTTCTATGACTTTCTTTCTAGTTGTCTAATTCTGAAATTTTATTGTTAATCTTTTGGATTTCTAGTTGCTGTCTCTTTATGGTTTCTAGCAGATTATTCTGTTGTTTTGTTCTTGTACTGTTTTCCTGAAATCTTCTATTGCTTTGTCTGTGTGCTCCTTGGTTTGGTCTGGGTTTTGCCTGATCTCCTTCCTGATCTCTGGGAGAGCTCTGTATATTGGTCATTTTAACTCTTTATCAGGTAGTTTCATTGCCTTATCTTCCTCCAGAAGGTTTTCTGCCTCTTTATTTTGATCAGTGGCTGGAACCATCTCATCCTGCTTCCTTATGTGATCTGACATTGACTGCTGTCTCTGAGGCATCAATAAATTATTGTATTTATTTATTATATTTTTCTTTTCTGCATTCTGTTTTGTTTTGATATGTCCAGGTAGGCTGGGCTTGTGTGCTACTTTGGTTGTTGGTGTTACTGAAGCTCTCACCTCCTGCCTTCAGGTGGTCAGAGCAACTTCTAGATGTGTGAGCCCAGGAGTCTGTTCACTGTTCTTGGGGAGGGGGGATACAGTTGTTCAGCACACGGGTGTTCAGATTGATCACCAAGTGTGTGATGCAGAGGCTCACCTACAGTCCTAGGCAGGCAGGGCTGCATGGGGGTGTTCAGAGCAGCCACAGGTCTTTAGCTGCACTGGAGGTGATGTGTGGTGCATGGTAGGGGGGAAGGCATCGGGCTGCCCTGCCCAGATCCCTATTCACTAAAAGCACATTGTGTGTGTGTGGGGGGGGGGGTGTGAGTAGTGAAACTTGTTCTTGGGCACCCAGTGCCATTGGCTGGAGGGAGTGGGAGGCACCATTAACTCTCATGCCCCTGTCATGCATCGCTAGATGGAGTGGGTGGTACCAGAAGTCCTCAGGCACCTGGTGTGGGTGGGTGACACCCCTTCTTAAGGGGTAGGATGGTGTCAAATGTCACAAATCTGTAGCTCCCACTTGGGTACTGCAGGTGAAAATGGGCTTCAGGTAGATGCCCTGCCTGTTTATGCTAATGAGGTTGTGAGTTGTTGAATCTGCCCTCAAGGCACTAGGGCAGGAATGAAGGGTGCTGCAACTCTATGGACCCCCTACACCAGTGGCTGGGTGAAGGGACATGGCCACTAAGCTGGGGTTTTGGTGCCAAAGCACAGTGGGATGGGGCCTTGCACTTAACTTTCATAGGTCTGGTGTCACTCCTGTTTGGTTCTGGAGGTACATGCAGGTTTGCTGCTGCTTGGCTGCACCAGATGGTGTGGGTTTCATATTGGGACGTTGCTGCTTGCCTGAATCTGTGTACACTGTGCTGATTCAGCTAGCAGGACGCCAGCGATTCTGTGATCCGTAAGTCCCAATTTCCCCTGTTTTTGAATTGTCTCTCCTTCCACCTGCTTCTGAGTCCAATTCTTCAGCTATGTCTTTGATGATTAGGGTTCCTAGATTGTCACATATGTTCACTTGTTTTTTTAGGTCTTTGTTGTAAGAGGTACGGTACAAAACACCTAACTATCCCACCATCTTGGCCTCACCTCTCAAAGGCTAATTTTTCTGAAGTAGGTTGCCAGGCTTTCCTCCCAAGACATTTCTGGGTGGACTTGAACCAACAACCTTTCAGGTAGCAGTTGAGTGCATTAACCATTTGTACCACCAAATGGGAAAAACAAGAGTATGTTCTCCCTAGGGTTGTTATCAGGATTAAATAAGGTTCTGTATGTAAAGCACAGAACTTGGTACATAGCAAGTGCTCAGTAAGTGGTAGCTATTACTTTTATGAGCACAGGAGCAAAGACATAGAGACTAGGGAAAGCCTTATGTGAGTCAGAATACTGGTGTAATCAGTTGTGGCTGGGGCGGTTCATGCAGCACCTTCCTCAGATCAGTCCTCTAAAAGTAACAAGCCGCATCAGCCCCTTCTGTGAGGACATGGCACTCAAGCAGTGGAGACCATCTCTAGGTTCTTTCTCCTCAAATGCAAACAGTGCCCCTACACTGCAGGAGCAGGACAGGTCAGGAGAAGGGACCTGGTGCTTCAAGCAGAGGCAGGCCAAGAAGGCAAAAGCAAACTGCATATTTGTCCTGGTAGTGGGGATATGAGAAAGAAGGCAGACAAAACTGCCCAGGCTCTGCTCCTGGGTACTGACCCATTGTAAAAGGTGACTTTCGAGAGCAATGCCCAGACCACAGGGGTTGAAGACAGTGGGTGTGTGGAAAATAGATGATAGATAGATAGACAGACAGGCAGATGACAGATAGATAAATAGATAAGATAGACTGACAGATTTTAATGAATTAGCTCATATGATTGGGGAGGCTGACAAGTCTTTCAAAATCCGTAGCACAGACCAGCAGGCTGGAAACTCAGGAAAGAGTTGACGCTGTAGTCTTGAGTTCGAAATTCATACAACAGGCAGCAGGCTGCAGGCTGGAAACTCAGGCAGGATTCCTATGTTATAGTCTTGAGGCAGAATTTCTTCTTAAGCTTTTTGCTCTCAAGGCCTTCAGCTGGCCTTATTATCAATAGTAATCTCCTTTACTTAAAATCTGCTGATTATAAATATTAATGACATCTACAAAATACCTTTACAACAACATCTCTTAGTGATTTTTTTTAAACTGATAATTTTGTTTATCTTTTTATTGTGGTAAATATATATGTAACACATTGTTTGCCTTTTCAACATTCTCCAGCGACATTTGTTATGTTTATCATATTGTGCAACCATTAACATTATCTGTATTTGACCAAACAACTGGGCACCACAGCCTAGCCAAGCTGACACATAGTTAACCATGGCAGTGGCAAGGCCATATGTGAGCCCAGGCCCCTGAAGCTGAGTCCCGAGCACCTTGGGCCCCACCATGGAGTCTTTCAGAATGGTGGCTGCTGCTTCTGAAGACTGCGAGCCTAGCCTATGTGGCAGTCCTTGTTAGCAGCCATTTCTACACTGCCTCCCAGAAGCCTGGCACAGGACAGGCTTAAGAGTAAGCACAAGCTCAGCAACTCCCAGAGGCAGAGGGTAGAATTTCAGCTGATGCTGCCTTCCTCTCAGGTGATTCTCCTCTTCACTCTGCCAACTCTTTCTCTATAGCCTACTTCAGTCTCAGGTTGGGCATCAACATTCTAGAGCCAGATTGGGTTTGAATCCTGGTCCTAGCTGTGTGACTTTGAGCAACTCCCTTAACCTTTCTGTGCTTCAGATCACTCATCTGCAAAATGAGGACATTTATGCACCTACCTCATTGGGTGGTTGCAGGGACCGAATGAGTTCATTTACCTAAAGCACTTAGTACAGTGCTGGTATATAGTAAGCCCTGTAAACATGCAATGGAGCTGGCCATTATTATTATTCCCACTCTGCAGGGGTTTCAGGCACTCATGTGGGTTCAGCTGTCCACCCAGGCCAGCTATCCAGTCAGAACTTCAGGTCATCTGTCTGAGCAACGCATATACCTGCAACAGGAGGCAGCCACCCAGCACTGGTCATAGATATTCCCTGGCTTTGTTCCGTAGGGCCCCCTGGTTTGCTCAACTCCAGCCCTAGTCTTGGTCTTCTCTTTCTCTTCCCTTCTGGTGATCCCTGAACTGCACTACCCAAGGAATGGCTAGTACCTACCCTCTGTCCCTTCTGCTCTCACCAGCTCTGGATAAACTCCCCTCCTGATCAGGCCCCAGGACCTGGGACCCAAATGCCAGAGTGGGCCAGTCGAGCCAGTGTCCAGCTAAGCAAAGGGGTGTCTGATATAAGCTCCCATCTGTTGGCAGATGTCTCCAAATCTACCCCTAAGTGCAACTGTAAACCTTCCAAGAAGAGTTCCCTTGTTAGAGAACCCAGGTATAAGGGCTATGAAGAGCTGGGGAAGGTGAATTCTAGCCCTTCCTGTCTCGTGCCTGCCCTATTCCTCCTCTGGGCATATGACCTACCTATCAACAGGTTGTGCAGTGCAGGATGCAGACAGTGGGGGTCCCACTGGCCAGCCAATTCATATTCAATGTTTGAGTTTCTGTTTCAGCTAAAATCCATCCTGGCCTGTCACTCTTCTTGGAAGGTAGCTTTTCTCCTGGAATTTTTCTTTTCTTTTTTTTTTTTTTTTAAATCTGGGGCTGACAATGTTTGACTGCTGTTTTGTATACTAGATAACAAAATTGGCAGACAGAAATTAAGGAGGGTTATGTTTGCACAACAATGATTCAATGTTCAGCCAGGACAGTTGCCAGCTCAGCTTATCTCCTGGCCCAATCAGGTCTCAGTGGAGGGAGGGGAAAAAAACAAAACAAATCCACTACTGTTGCTCTATTCTGATGGTGAGGGAAAGGGTATAGGCCTTTATTCAAGACCATAAGCTGATTCTGTTCTGGCAAATGGCTCACCTGGACTCTCATCTCCACTGTAGTCCAGAGAGAGGTACTGCTTTTGTTGGTACCTCATCAGCCAGCCTTGGGAAAGCCCTGGGCAAGATCACACCACTGTCTCCTTGGGCCAAGGTGGAGTCACGAGCTGTGACACAGAGGAGAGAAATATTCCAGCTCTGGTCACCTTGGTGGAAGAAATCACAGGAAAAGGCAGATTTTGCAAACCTTATCTAGGCATTCCTGGGTGGTGCAGTTAACATGTTGGGCTGCCAACCGAAAGGTCGGAGGTTCGAATCTACTCAGAGGGGCCTCAAAAGAAAGGACTGGAGATCTACTTCCAAAAAATTAGCCATTGAAAACTCTATGGAGCACAGTTCTACTCTGACTCACTTGGGGCCGCCATGAGTCAGCATCGACTCAATGGCAACTGGTACCTAGGCCCTGGGAGACTCAGGAGAGGTGACGGATGTTAGGGAACTTGGGGACCCTGATGTCTCCTCTCCCTTCTTGGGGAGCTGCAGAGATTTAGGTTGCCCAGGAGGCCCCACACTTCCTAACACTGACTCACAAACACCCACAGCTGGGGAATTGGGGCAGGGGACCTGTGGGAATCAGTGTCCTCCCCTGAGTCAGGCTCAGGACTTTGAACTGGTTTGAACCCCTGCTGAGAATTTGCATTTCTAGCAAGTTCCCAGGTGATGCTAATTCTGCTGGTTAGGGATCAATTCTGAGAACCACTAGTAGAGCAGTGGGTTTCAAAATTTATTATACATAGGAATCACCTGGGGATCTTGTTAAACTGTAGGTTCTGACTCAGTATATCCCAAAACCAAAAAAAACCCAAACCCGCTGCTGTCAAGTGGATTCTGACTCATAGCGACCCTATAGGACAGAGTAGAACTGCCCCATAGAGTTTCCAAGGAGTGCCTGGTGGATGTGTACTGCTGACTTTTTGGTTAGCAGCCGTAGCACTTAACTAGTACGCCAACAGGGTTTCCAGTATATCCCAGGAGAAATGCAAATTCTCAGCAGAGGTTTGAACCAGAATGACCCACCAGAGTACTGAGGGCCAGAGAGAGGGTGGGAGCACTAGCAAATGCTCATCTGGGGCCCATGATCACCTGCTCACCTGCCGAGCCTTCAATGCCCACATCATCATTTCAACCGTTTTCTGCCTTCTACCTCATCTCATCACCAACGTTTGGTGTGCCCCCAGCCTCTCTCTGATGCTTCACCTAGATATTTGGGGTAGAACCCACTTCCTGCTGACCTGGCCCCCAAATCCTGATCCTGGGAGGAAATGGACCTTGATGACCAGTAGGTGGAGGCACGAGAAGGCCAGGTGAGTGCCTGAGTGAACAGTGTCACAGCACTGGTATCTGCAGCTCCATCCACAGCCACTCCCAATTCTCCAGGAAATGTCACCCAGGAGGCTGTAGGATGGAAAGGCAGCCACCCCACCCACCATGACAGTCTGGGGCTGACAGAGGCAATTACTCTCCAAAGCTCCCATGCATGAACTGTTCTTCCCAGGACACAGTCATGGCCATGCCTAGAGTCTACCCTGTTGATCCCCAAGCAACCAACACCATTTGGGGATCCTCCAGCATTTTAGAACCAGCTGGAGCAGAGAGCAGGTGCCAGCCTCCAGCAGCCTGGGAGAGGCCTCCAATGACTCTCATTCTCAGCCTGAACCCAACACCCTGTAGACCCAGAGGAGGCGCCTTTGAGTACAACTTCTTTGCTGAGGATGATGGGAGTTTCCACAGAAGCTGTTGGCAACAGTCCCACAGAGATCTTGGGAGAGAATTTCTCAGGGCAAAGGGTTAACTATCATTTCAGAGATACCTCCCTGAGTGAGGTCATAGCTCAACAGGTAAGACTGTGCCAGTAAGTAGGCCAGAAATCAAGATTATGCCATAGATGCCTTCCCTCACCTTCCCTGAGAGGCCTTTCATCCTGCAGAGGGAGGCTCAGGCAAGGGCTTGCATGAGCCTGGCACTTTCACATATTTTATCTGTAATCCTCACTGTAGCCATGCATCGTAGGCATTATTTTAAAGATGAAGGAAGAATTGAGGTCCAGAAAGGTTGAGTAACTTGCCCAAGGTCACACCTCTGGAGTCAGGATTTGAACCCAGCTGTCTTATGACAGAGCACAAGCCCTGCCACACAGCCTTCCGTCTTGACCAGGGAGATCTGTGCATAGGGGTAGATGAAGACCTGAAGAGCACACTAGGTGAATGGAAGTAGGCTGCTGATGTACAGGAAGAGCCACACACTTGGGAGAACCATACAAAACACCCGGATGGTGTGTTCCTTACTGGGTCACCTGAAGTTACAAGGAAGAGGCTGGCATCCTGGCCCCTGCAGGACATCTCCAAGGAGGTAGATGGCACAGGCCCAGCTGAGAGCATGAGCTCTGCCCATCCTAGTGTGTTCTGGCCTGGATGTGGCACCTCTGTGTGGGTAGACCAGATCCCTGATCCCTACATTCTAACCTCCTATGTCCTTCCTCTGTCAGCTGGACATGCTGGTTGGCCTCAAGGTGTGAGTATGAAGTAGCTGATTCTCGGGCTCTGGACAATGCCTTTTTCCTGAGATGATGGACAATGCCTTTTTCCTGAGATGATGGAGTTAGTTGGTCATTTCATCTCAAGGAGATGATGACAAGGGCTCCCCTCACCAAATCTGGGTCAGCTGCAGAGCTTAGCAAGGAGGCACCCACAGCATGTCAGAGGTGTATACCACTGAGGAGCTTACAATAGCTGGGAAAGAAGGGTACACCAGAGATCTTAGAGGAAGTCATGCATTGTTAAGGTACTCAGTAAATGGTCTCCCTGAAAGTCTTACTCCCTTCCCCTACCCTCCACAACCCGATAACCAGGGGCCCACCTGCTCACAGTTAGTGTTGGTACGGTTAGGGGAAGAAAGAGCCTCTACTCACTCCTCATTCAGAATCACATGCTCCATCCTCCCACTACATTAAATACAGCTAACTAACTAACCACTGCCCTTGAGAGAACCCTGATTCATGATGACCCCATGTGTGTCAGGGTACAGTTGTGCCCCACAGGGTTTTCAATGTCTGATTTTTCAGAAGTAGATTGTCAGGCCTTTCTTCCGAGGTACCTCTGGGTGGGCTCGAACCTCCAGCCTTTCAATTAGCAGCCAATCTCATTAACTGTTTGTACCACCCAGGGACTTCAAAGTTAAATATCACTATCAGGTAATGACCAAGAAGGAACTGGATTGAGGAAACCCAGTCTCTAGGATGCATTACCTTAGGGTCATGCTTCACCCTCTGGAAAGCCAAGTTGATTACAGGATACCACTCAGTTCCCATGGGCGTTAGAATGCCAACAGAGGCATGGCAATGATGATCATGACAATGATAACCACATGACTTACTAAGGGCTCACCATGTACCAGGCACTGTATACACATTACCTTCTATGGATTAGGTATTTTCATTGTCTCCATTTTACAGATAATAACATTGATGCCCAGAGAGGCAAGATAACTCGCACAAGTGATTAAGTAGCAGAAGCAAGATTTGAGCCCAAGTCTGTCTGAATTCCTAGTCTGTTCTCTTAACCAACACACCATACTGTCCCCCTGTAGAGGAACCAAACTCTGAGGAACAGGGTCCCCAGCATCAATGCCCTTGTCAGTCCAGCAGATGCCCTAGGCTCTGTGTTGACAGTGGTGGCCTCCCAAGTTACTGCGAACTGGGGCTGAGATCCAAGCATATGGCAGACAAGGATGTTGCCATGGAAGTCCTTGGCACTGCAGTCATAGGGCAGTAGGTGGTTTTATCTACAGCCAGTTTGGTCCTCCTCTGTCCAAGCACAGGCAGCCCTGATGTCAGGATGCTGCTGGTCATCCTCCTATCCTTACCTTCCCAGGTGGAAGGTGTCTTCATTCAGGCTGAACCAGATCACCCACTTTTCTCTTCATGCAGCTCACCAGGCAGTTACACCACTGGACACTCCAGGTGTGTTTTCAAAGAAGTGTTTGCCCTGCAGTAGAAAAGAGGGGAGGCCAGTTTCCCAGAGATGCAGGACCAGGCGGAAGCCATGGAAAGAGGTCTCAAGCAAAGGTGGAGAGCTCTCAGGGATCTCACCTCAGATTCCTGCCTGTCCCTAGGCCAATGATCAGCAGGGTAGCCCCAAAGCAAACACCCAAGAGCAGAACTAGATCCGTGGTATCCAGGGCCATGTCTCCTGCCCTGGCTCATCCCTTCCTCGGGCAGGCAGCACCCCAGCCCATTCCTTATAAGACATTTCAGACCTACCATTTTAGCACCAAGAAGTAAGGGGGCCAGGAGGGTGATGGTAAGAAACAGAAACCAGTCTCTTCTCCACACCTGCAAATAGGTGAGGGAAACTCCATGCCCAGGTTCCTGACTTGATCCAGAAGGATGGTAGTAGGACTGCTGCACTGGAGTTCAGAAGACAGTCCAGGTCCTGACTTTGCCACACGTGCCCCTTAAACAAGTCCCTTCCTTTCCCTGAGCCTCAGTTTCCCCATGTGTAAAATGTGTAGAAGATGGAAGTAATTTTCAGAGTCACTGTACCAAAAAGAATTGGTCAACATTCAACCATTTCAGGAGGTAGCATATGATCAAGAACCCAAGGTATTGAAGGAAGAAGTCCAAGCTGCACTGAAGGCACTGGCAAAAAACAAGCCTCCAGGAATTGACAGAATACCAATTGAAATGTTTCAACAAACAGATGCAATGCTGGAAGTGCTCACTTATCTATGCAAAGAAATTTGGAAAACAGCTACCTGGCCAACCAACTGGAAGAGATCCATATTTGTGCTATTCCAAAGAAAGGTGATCCAACAGAATGCAGAAATTATCAAACAATATTGTTAATGTCACACACAAATAATAGTTTGCTGAAGATAATTAAAAAACAATTGTAGCAGTACATCAAAGGGGAACTGCCAGAAACTCAAGCCAGATTGAGAAAAGGACATGGAATGAAGGATATCATTGCTGATGGCAGATGGATCTTGGCTGAAAGCAGAGAATACCAGAAAGATGTTTCCTGTTTTATTGTCTGTGCAAAGGCATTTGACTGTGTGGATCATAACAAATTATGAATAACATTGTGAAGAATGGGAATTACAGAACACTTAACTGTGTTCATGAGAAACTTGTACATAGACTAAGAGGCAGTCGTTTGAACAGAGGAAGAGGATACTGCATGGTTTAAAATCAGAAAAGGTGTATGTCAAGGTTGTATTCTTTCATCATACTTATCCAGTCTGTATGCTGAGCAAATAATCTGAGAAGCGGGACTATGTAAAGAATGTGGCATCAGGATTGGAGAAAGACTCATTAACAACCTGTGATATGCAGATGACACAACCTTGCTTGCTGAAAATGAAGAGAACTTGAAGCACTTACTGATGAAGATTCAAGACTATAGCATTCAGTATGGATTACACCTCAACATAAAGAAAACAAAAACTCTCACTACTGGAGTAATACGCAACTCCATGATAAACAGAAAATACTGAAGTTGTCAAGGATTTTGTTTTACTTGGATCCACAATCCACACCCATGGAAGAAGCAGTCAAGAAATCAAATGATGCATTGCTTTGGGCAAATCTGCTGCAAAAGACCTCTTTTAAAAAAGTGTTAAAAAGCAAAAATGTCACTTTGAGGACTAAATTGCACCTGACTCAAGCCATGATATTTTCAATCGCCTCATATGCATGTGAAAGCTGGATAATGAATAAGGAAGACCAAAGAAGAGTTGATGTCTTTGAATTATGGTGTTGGCGAAGAGTATTGAATACATCATGGACTGCCAGAAGAATGAACAGATCTGTCTTAAAAGAATACAGCCAGAATGCTCCTTAGAAGTGAGGATGGCAAGACTTTGTCTCCCAGACTTTGGACATGTTATCAGGTCGGACCAGTCCATGAAGAAGGCAGTAAAGCAGAGGGTCAGTGAAAAAGAGAAAGCCCATCGAAGAGATGGGTTGACACAGTGCCTGCAACAATGGGCTCAAACATAGCAATGATTGTAAGGATGGTACGGGACCAGGCAGTGTTTCATTCTGTTGTACATAGGGTCACTATGGGTCAGAACCAACACAACAGCACCTAACAACTACAGAATAAAAGAATTGGACTAGATCAGTATTCCCCAAAATATGTTCCTTGGTCCTGAGAGACTGTTTGCCCCGAACAAATTTGAGAATGATTGCATATGCTAAACCTTTTTGGTGACTTTCTGAGCATTTTCTCATATTAAGGGTTTTGCTTAATTTCAAACATCTCTGACCATGGAACACTTGTCTATGTAATATCTACTGCATCCTTTGAAAAACTGACTGAGAGTTGGATGCACCTTCCTGCATCCACCACTAAGGATCTACAAATAGCTTCCAAGTTGCTTGGAGCTGGAAGACTGAAAGATGCCTTCTCACAGTCAGGCCAGGCTTTGAATTCCGGCTCTGCCATATACCAGCTCTGTGACCCGAACAAGCTGGTGCCTTGATCTCTTTGAGCCTCAGTTTCTCTCACGGGTCAAGTGGGGATAGTGGCTGCACCTGCCTCACTATCCAGAGTGGTGGGCGGAGTCTGAGATTACGCAGGGCATGGCAAGTGCAGTGGGGGTCTCCCTCCGAGAGTTCTCTGCTTCCCCGAGGAAGCACCTGTTGTTCTGAGAGGTCAGTCACTCAAGAAGACACTTTAGTCACTGGTCCCTCAGGGTGAATGAGTTTAACAGAGCCTTCTCCAGTGCAGAAAGGTAGGCCAGGGTCAGCATTCAGGAACACAGGAGCAGGGATGGGGTGGCTGGGCCCTGTGCTTTCATCTGCTTCCCGTGGCCTGGCCACCCCAGTAAGTGCTCAGGTATTCAGAAAGGTAAATCCGGCCAGGCTGCAACTTGACTTAGTTCCTCCCCCTCAGAGCCAAGGCAGGGACAAGCAAACCGGTTCATTATGGGGCACCAGTGGCATCTGGGTCCTCCCCATCGCCCGCCTCTGGAAGGAGTAGTCCCCCTTCACCACCCCCAGCTCCTCCAGGACATGGCTTAACTCCTTTTCTCTCCCCATGGGGGAGAGTGGAAGAGTGCTCTCTGGTCCAAGTCAAATGCCATTTTGCCCTGATTCTGGAACTGCCTGATGTTGACATCACAATCTCCTTCGCCTCTTCTCATTCCTCTCTTCCTCCATTCCCCGTGCCCACGGTCTCCCGCGCAGGTGTCAGCCTCCAGGGAGTTGGGGACTGTCTTCAGGAAGTTCCCAGCAGCCAATGCAAATGAAGGCAACTCCCTGTTATTGAACAGCAACTTGCAGGCACAGATCTGTCTGCCCCAGCTGCCCGAGGCTTCTCATTGATACTTTCTGAGTCATCCAGGAACTTCTCAACCTGGGACTCATGAAGAGTAGTCTGGGGGCCAACAAATTGTGCCCCATGAGCCAGCTTTGCACCATCATTGCTGACAATCAGAACAGGCACCATCATGGGGCTGAAATTTATAATTCAGCCCTGGTGCTCCTTCCCTGGAGTCCCTGGGTGGCACTTGATTACTAACCAAAAGCTTGGTGGTTTGAGCCCACCCAGAGGTGCCTAGGAAAAAGGGCCTAGTGATCGGCTTCCAAAAAGTCACAACCTTGAAAACTCTATGCTCAGTTCTACTGTGAAACACACAGAGTCACCATCAGTCAGAATCCACTTGGTGACAACTGGTTTGGTTTTTGTGTGTTTGCCCCTATTAACCTGGGACAAGGTCTACACTTGCATTTTATCACCACGTGTGGCTGAGACCATAACCCATGCCCACACTAGAGTGTCCATCAGAATGCTAAAGCAGCTGAAAATGTGCTTACTGATGGCAGTGGATGTGGCTGTGCCTCAGACCACCTTGATTCAAGGCTGGGTTCAATACATGGCTTTTGGGGGCTCCATTAGAGAAGACCAGGTGGTGGCCTTGATAAATGTGGCAAATATGGCCACCACTTCTGCAGGATGTAGATGGCCCTGCCTCAAGCACCAAAAGGTCACACTGCCAACCAGGATGGAGAAGGAACAGAGCACCTTCCAGCAAGTTCAGCTGCGTGGAGCGCCAGAGAAGGTGCAATGAGTCCTGTCATGAAGAACACACAGTCGCCTCCATGCAGGCCTTCATGGGGCCACCACCCCTGAATTCCTTTATTGGATGTCCCTGCTGCCCCCTGTTTGACCACCACCATGCCTCTGGAGGTGGAGCACTGGTGGTGCAGTGGTTAAGAGCTTAGTCTGCTAACCAAAAGGTTAACAGTACGAATCTACCAGCTGCTCCTTGGAAACACTATGGGGTAGTGGTACTTCATCCTATAGGGTTGCTATGAGTCGGAATTGACTGGATGGCAACGGGTTTGGTTTGTATCCCTTTGGAACACTCATCTGATCTCCCACTTTTCATCTTAACACCTCTAAGTAGCTCCACAGTTGTCTGCTGTGGTTCTTAACATTCCTTTTAGGAATTTGATGATTCTCTCTATGCACATTCTCCCCAGAAAAATGTGCACACAAAATCCTGGATACAGTTCCAGGAGGAGGGAGGTGGGAAACTGTCAGTCCTGAGGCCCATCTTTGGATACCCTAGGGTTCCATGAATTCCAGTTAAAAACCTCCAGTTACTATGATAAAGTCCAGCTCTTTCACATGTCATAAAATTTTTGAAAGACAAAAACAATTGCTGTCAAGAAGACTCTGACTCATGGCGACCCCATGTGTTTCAGAGTAGATTCGCTCCATAGGGTTTTCAATAGCTGTGATCGTTTGGAAGTAGATCACCAGGTCTTTCTTCTGAGGTGCCTCTGGATGTATTTGAAACACCAAATTTTAGGTTAGTAGCCATCCCAATAAAGGAAACCCAGATGTCAGGGAGCAGGGGGAGGCAATGTGTTTCTGCTAATCAGAGCTAAACTCTAGTATTGCAACACCCAGGGACTCCACATAGCATACAAGGCCCTTTATGATTGTCCCTTCCTAAACTCATAGACCTCAAGCCCTCCTCTTCCCCATAGCTTGGCCCCCCAAACTCCACCTTTGCATCCTAGAAACACTGAACTCTCTGTGGCTCCATGAGCATACCCAGACTGTGCTCTCTTGCCTCTGGGCCTTTTTCCCTGCAGTTCCCTCTGCCTGGAGTGACCTTTCCAAACTCTTCTACCAAACTTCTCCTCATTCGTCGACATTTGGCTCCAGCGTCCTCTCAGGCAGAAAGTCTTCCCTGCCTCAGGGCCCCTTCAGCATCTGGGGTTGGGGCACCTACTCCGTGTGAGTGCTTACCCAACCTCATTGTGCTTCACACTTCATCCCCTGACCTTCTGGGCATTCTTCCCCCCATGCCTGGACCCTCGTTTGCATATTGCATTGTAGAAGTTTTCAACTGTTTATGTTATCACATAATGATCATGAGCCTCATAAAATGAGCAGAGGCCACATTTTCTGCATGATTTTTAATCATTCCTCTCCAAAAGAAAACAGGGCTAGGACAAAATGCCCACAAATTCTAGCAGCATGAAGCTTACACCTGTGCGGGAGGACACCTAGCAGCCATGTTGCAGAGGAGGGCACCAAGGTCCTGAGAGCAAGTGTGATGAGCTCAAGGTTGTTCTACAGAGCAGAGTGTTTGAGGGCTCCCTGCTCTGTCCTTCTACCAATTGGTCATTTCGTTATTCGGTGGCCCTTGTGTCAGTGCCTGAGCTCTTTTTGTTCATTCTACTGCCTCTGATCAAAGTGATGAGCCAGCAATTCCCAAAATAGACCCTAAACTGGGAATCAGAAGTTCCCTTTTTGAGATGGTTGGGTGTGTGTATGGGGGGTGCAGGGTGTGGTATGTACATTTAGAAAACTCCTGGTGATTCTAGAACACAGCAAGGGCTGAGAACCACAGGTCTGGTGCTTCTAAGTCCCACAGCTGAGTTGGAACACAGGTTCAGCAGCAAAAGAGCCCTGTAATCAGTGGGTCTGGGCTGCCCGTTTCACAGCAAGGAGGTAGGCAAGAAGTGGAAGGAGGAGGGGTAGCAGAGTCCTGGTGCTGCTGGGTCTTCCAGAAGCAGGTGTGGTGTTGTGAGAATCAGATGAGAAAATGGATGGGAAAAGCTATTGCACACTGTAACATGCTAATGCAGCATTTCTCAACCGTTTTTTCATTATTGCCTCCCTGAGTAGCTGTTTTAGATCTTTTTTCCTAATTGCACACCTCCATCATATTTCAGGAGTCCCTGAGTGGTGCAAATACTTAACACGCTCATCTGCTAACTGAAAGGTTGGAGGTTCAGGTCCACTCACAGCTGTCTCAGAAGAAAGGCCTGGTAATCTACTCCTGAAAAAATCAGCCATTGAAATCCCTATGAAGCACAGTTCTACTCTGACACACATGGGGTCGCCATGAGTCAGAACTGACTCACAGCAATTAGTTTCTCAAATTTTAATACCATGGGTATATTGTATATCTGATTGTGCACCATATGTATTTCTGCTTTATGCACAAGAGGAATACATATAAAACTTAGTCTTTATACTCATTGCAGGGTGATGTTGTTGTTGGATACCACTGAGTTGATTCTGACTCATAACAATCCCAAATGATAGAGTAGAACTGCTCCATAAGGTTCCCCAGGCTATAATCTTTATGGGAGCAGATCAATAGGTCTTTCCCCCCCAGAGCTGATGGGTGGGTGTCATGGATTGAATTGTGTCCCCCCAAAGTATCTGTCAACTTGGTTAGGCCATGATCCTCAGTATTGTGTGGTTGTCCTCTATTTTGTGACCTGATGTGATTGTCCTATTTGTTGTAAAACCTAACCTCTATGATATTAATGAGGCAGGATTAGAGGCAGTTATGTTAATAAGGCAGGACACAATCTAAGGATTAGGTTGTATCTTGAGTCAATCTCTCTTGAGATATAAACGTGAGAATAAAAGGGAGACTTCATGCCACCAAGCAAGAAGAGCCAGAACAGGAGTATGTTCTTTGGATCCCAGATCCCCTCATTAAGAAGCTCCTAGACCAGGGGAAGATTAATGACAAGGATCTTTATCCAGAGCTGGCAAGAAAGAGAAAGGCTTCCCCTGAAGCTGGCACCCCAAATTCAGACTTCTAGCCTCCTAGACTGTGAGAGAAAAAAATTGTTTGTTAAAGCTATCCACTTGAGGTATTTCTGTTATAGCAGCACTAGATGACTAAGGTAGTGGATTTGAATTGCCAGCCTTTCAGTTAGCAGCCAGGTTCTAAACCATTGTGCTACCAGGGATCAAAATAACTAAATTTTTAAGTTTAAATTTTTTAAGTTATCAATATTTAAACTTTATAACTGCATTTTCTGAGTAACTCTTAATGTTATTTCTTTAGTTATTGTAAATTACAATGTATCTAATTATATACGCGAAGAAGCCAATTCTTCCTACTGTATATCCTCCTAGCCCCATGTAGCACTTAGTGGAGTTATAATATCTGTGTATTTTCTCCCTACCCCTCCACTGAATTCCTGGAACCTCGAAGAGCTCTTGGCACATGAAAGGGCCTTAATAAATATTTGTTGAAATAATATTAAACAGCTCTATCACTGCACTTAATATATTAGTTTGTTCATTTGCTCTCTAGACATTTTACTGGGGACCTACTGTACACGGAGCTCTGTGTTGGGTGCTGAGAATATGAAAATGACCACCATTCATTCAACTGTCTCCTCTTCCAGACTGAAAGCTCTCTGAGGGCAGGAATCATGTTAGAAATAAATATCCCACTAGTATCTCAACTCAAATCCTGCCTGCCCCTCCTGCATTCTCTCTCTCTGTTGGTGGCACCACCCTCCCCAAAGTGCCCCAATAAGAACTTAGGGGTTGTGCAGGAAGGGGGAAGAGAGTGCCAGGAGAGACTTTTTCTCACAAGGGTAGAAACAAACTCTTCCTGCAGCATTTCTTGATGACTATCTTGTAGCAGGCTCTATACAAGGCAGGTGGACATGTTACCTTATTTGATCCTCCCAATAATCCCATGAAGGAAAATAATCATCCTCCATTTTACATTTGAGGAAATGAAGGCCCAAGGTGTCACAACTAGGAAGGGACAGAGCTGTCTCAGGCCTCCAACGAGGCTGCTGGTTTGCTCTGAAGGAAGGGGAAGAATACAGCCCACCAGCCTTTAATTTTATAAGTTCGAGAGGCCTCCCTTTTTCTCTCTCTAAGGAGGCTGAAGCCTGCCTGAACTGAAGTGACACTTCTGGCCCAGCTTCCTGGATCAGAGCCCACTCCTGACACATCCCAAAAAGGCTCGTGGTGGAACCATGCCCCTTGTACTAATATTTTTCAAGACAGTGGTACCTCCACTCTCTTGGTGCTCTAGGGAGATTTTTTTTTTTTTTATCCCACGTATGGCTAAAACAGCCACAGGGAAGAGAGGAGAAGTGAACACAGAAAATGAGAGGGGTGGATTTTAAAAAAGAACCCAGCGGGCAAGACTGAGACGGCGCCTTCTGAAGAAGCAGGGAGCACCTGTCTCAGGGAGGTGGGGAGGCTCACCAGGGCTTCATGGATGGGCTCAAACCAAGAAAACAGGGAGAGGTGGTCTGCAGACAGGTTGGACCCCCACTTCCAGAGGAAAGCCAGGCTCCCTGCAGTCAACACTTGGTTTCCATCTTCAGTAGATAGAACTGTGGAACTCCCCAAAAGCATGTGACTCAGAGGTCACCTGGCCCTACTTTCATCTGCAGAGGCAGACACTGAGTCCAGGGTGCAGGGGAGACTTGTCCAAGTGTACCTGCACTGCAGGGATGACATGGGTATTAGAACCCTGTTCTCCTGACTTCAGGAGCAGTGTTCTTTCCCTGCTCCTCAGTCCTGCAGTCTCTCTGCTCTGATGTCTGATCACCATGACATGCACATAATCCCACCATGACCCTTTACTGACCCATCCTGTAGGCCAGGCCCCAGGGCACATGTTGGGGGGGTGGATTTTACCTCCCCAACCCCACCATACCACTACCCCAAACCCCTGAAGGAGCAGTAACCAGGGAAAATGGACAAGAAAGGATGGAAGCAAAGAGGATGATGCTACCCTCAGACCCCTGGTCCTTTGCATGGTATAAAATATATTTTTCTAATTCTGTGACACAAGTCACCAGTATAAAGGTTGCCTGGGCATCTTTCCAATCACCTCATGCTCTGCTCTCACTAGAATTCCTTTTTTATACCCTCATCTCATTTTCCAAAGAGTTTGAAGTGGAAATAACATAAAGCAGAACTATAGTAAATTTGGGTAAGGTAGATTCTTAAAACAGAAGTAAAAAGACAAGACATGGGTGAAAAGTGGAATAATCATATGAGAAAAAAATGCATAAATTAATGCATAAAATCAGTTCTGAGCTTCCTGGAAGCCAAAGTAAAAAGGGAAATTTAATACACTACATAGCTTTCAAGAGCTAATAAAAGGTAGTATAGTATAAAATTCTGGGTGGTGCAAGTAGTTAACAACCTCAGCTACTAACCAAAGATTGGTGGTTGGAATCCACCCAGAGGCACCTTAGAAGACAGACTGGAGATCTACTTCCAGAACACTAGCCATTGAAAACCCTGTGGAGCACAGTTTTACTCTGACACACATGGGGGTCACTATGAGTCGAAAACTGACTCAGTGGCAACTGTTTTGTTGTAGTTCTTTAATAGTATAGCAGGTAGGAACGTGGGCTCTGGGGTCAGAGTGCCTAGGCTCAGTGTCTTTGTTGAGTAGCTATCGATGCAACTTTGCCCTGTTCACACTCTGTGCCTGGCCCCTCTGTGCTCCCAGGTTGCTCCATCACTGAGGCTGTGATGATCCTAGGCAACAAGCTCAGAGATTACCAGGAGCAGTTCAACACTACCCACCTACTGGCCCTCTGCGACTACTTCCACAACACCTTCATCTGCCATTACAAACTCTACCAGTTTGTCCTGTGCCAGGACCAGGAAGTCAACCTGATTCTCACCCCCCTGGAGGTGTGCACACCACCCCAGCCCCTCCCATTGACCAAGGGCATGGACAAGGACACCTGGCAGCATGAGCAGCAGGTGGCTGAGCTCACGACGGCCGAGATGCAAAAGCGCACCAATGTGCTACTCCTGAAGGAGGCACTGTACTTGGAACAGGAGCACATGCTGCAGACGACTTTCCAGGACTTATCCGTGCAGCAGAGACGGGTGCTAAAGAGAGAGGTAAGGTTCTGCTACCCGGTGAGGGTTCTAAACCCTGCTAAGTGCAAACGTACATTGCTAACAGGAATTTCTTAACCAAGAGAACTTCCTAGGCTAAAGTTAGATGTACAGACTGGACCTTGTCATCTGCTGATATGGGAGGGGGTGGAAGGTATCTAGCTTCTACCACAGGCTGTACATGCAAAACAACTCTGTGAGGTAAAAAAATATGTTCCCATTTTAAGGATGAGACAACTAAGGCTCAGAGAATTGAATCAAGTCAGCCAAGGTCACAAAGCTAGCGTGTGGTAGAGTTTACCTTTGGACTGTGATCTGGTTGGCCCCAAAGTCCTTGTTCTTTCTATTGCATCATCACTGGGGAAAGATTCCACCAAGAGAGGAAGCAGCAGGAGCAGGAAAAAAGAACCCAGGCCCTGAGCCACCAGAAATGATCCCCGTGCCCTTCATCTGCCTGCAGAGCAAGCATCCATCAGGCCAGGGGAAGATGATGGAGGATGCAAGGACATGGGGCACTGCTTAGGGGGGTGATGTGGAGAGGTGGGCGAAAGGGTAGAGCTGGTGGCCCAGGAGGACCTAAAGGAGACTGGTGTGTGGATCCAGGAAATTGGGCTGATCTTTAGACAACCAGAGTCTCCAGCTACCAGCTCTTCAGTAAATGGTGACTACCCGGATGCCGGAGCAGCCAACTTCTTGAGGGCCTGGCAAATTCTAAATTCTTTTTTTATCTATACACAAGCACTGATATCAATGCCGCATGATCTTTGAACACAAGGGCATGTACGTGCATGTGTATGTATGTATGTGTGTACGTGTTACGGGAGCTGGGGATGATGGGAGTGGTGGGGTGGCGGGGAGGAGTTGCAGGGGCTGTGTATTTCAAAAGGGTTTTGGTTTCTGAATTGTCAGCCTAAGAGTAACTGGCCCTGGGAAGTGTTAGATTTTTTCTCAACATTGGAAAATCTCTGAAGAGCAATTAACACAACAGAATGGATGATATTTACTTAAGGTCAGATCTCCTGAACAAATAGCTCATCAGGTTGCATGTAATCTTAGTGCCTTGAGACATTCTACAGGGCAGTGGTATCACTAGGATTGGTGTCACCAGTGCAGTAGCTCATGGTGCCACTCCCTACCCCCATGGACCTCCTCCTGTACCAGACCATACAGAATCCCTAGTAATGTTTTTTGTACTAATGTTACTTGTAAAATGTAATTCCCATACATCACTCCTTCTTTTCCTTTAATCACTATTTCATTCTCAAAAAAGTTATTGATATAGAGTCACAAATACTGATTACCACAATATTGTAGCTAAAACACCAGAAAATTTGACAAAATCAGAGGCTATAAAAGCACCTGCAGCAACAAAAACAACAGTGCCTGCTTGTACTGTGCGCAGATGAAACCACCTGATTCGAAGTATCATTGTATTTGGGTAATAACGACAGCTCTGACCAGAGCGCATTAGAAAGTTCAAAAAGTAAATTAGCATAAAGTTTCAGTCTTGAGGTATATATGTATACACGTAAGCTGGGCTTACAAAAAAATTTTTTGTTATTTACTAGCCCAGCAGACAACACTGATCAAACGTTAGACAACCCCATTCTTAAAAGTTGTTTGTTCTCTTGCTTCTGGGGCTTTCCAGTGGCCATCTTTCTACTTGGGGCCATAGCCTTCCTTCCTACCACTCTGTCCTTTCAGTCTTTTCTCCAATCATTTCCCCCCCCTGCTCTCTTGGCCCCAACTCACATGTGTGATCATTCAGCTCCTTTTGTGTTCCCCTAACTCCTTCCAGTCCAGGCCAAGAGACTTCACCTTCCATATCCAAAGCTTATTATCAATATATTTTCCAAAGAGAATTCTCTCCCCAAAAGGAACATAGGTACCGACTCTTTTATCCAGACTTTTTTAAATCCCTTTACTCTTTAAGTACATACTTTGGACATGTTGTCAGGAAGGATCAGTCCCTGAAGAAGGGCACCATGCTTAGTGAAATAGAGGGTGAGCGAAAAAGAGGAAGACCTTCAATGAGATGGATTGACACAGTGGCTGCAACAATGGTCTCAAGCATAACAATTGTGAGCATGGCGCAGGACCGGGCAGCATTTCGTAGTGTGGTACATAGGCTCGCTATGAGTCAGAACCGACTCTATGGCACCTAACAACAACAACTCTTTAAGTAGCTAACTCTCCTCTCCCTCAGGCTTTTGTTGCTCCATCTTCTACCCCAGCTCTCCTACTCCTTTCCTCACCTCCCCACTCTCCTCTTTCCTATGCAATATAGTTGCTCTCCCCTTCCCTTTGTTTAGCGTGCTTCCCTTCCCTTCCCCTACCATCATCCCAAAGGCAGTGTGTGTATATATGTGTGTGTGTTAGGGTGGGGAGGGAATCATAGCAAATTCACAATTCATAGCTTTCTGTCTTCTGAAATAAAATAGTTTAAAAGCAGAAGCCAAAAGACATCTTGGGGTCAATGCTTCTCAAACTAGGGCATGTGTGCCCAGCACCATAGGATAAACATGGCCACTTCTCTTGGAGGAGTCCCTGAATGGTGCAAGAGGCTAATGTGCTCAGCTGCTAACCGAATGGTTGGAGGTTTGAGGTCACCCAGAGGCACCTCAGAAGAAAGGCCTGGTGATCTACTTCTGAAAAATCAGCTGTTGAAAATCCTATGGAGCATGGTTCTAAGCTGACACACCTGGTATCGCCATGAGTCAGAGCCAACTGCATGGCAACTGATACTGGTATCCTGTTGGAATACAATTTTCCCCAAGGATTTAGGGGGAAAAA
Organism: Loxodonta africana; assembly: GCF_030014295.1. NCBI lineage: Eukaryota > Metazoa > Chordata > Mammalia > Proboscidea > Elephantidae > Loxodonta > Loxodonta africana. Next base: position 41,322,863 of record NC_087360.1, on the reverse strand, counting down.
CCCATTGCAGTCGAGTCAATTCCAACTCATAGAGACCCCATAGAGTAGAACTGCTCCATAGGGTTTCTAAGGAGTAGCTGGTGGATTTGAACTGCTGACCTTTTGCCACCAGGGCTCCAAGGATTTGGGAAAGAAGGTTCTTTTTATATAAAAACCAAAGAGATAATCTGGAGCAAACATAAAAATTTTCATGAGGTTTTAAGTTAAAATAAGAAATCTCAAGGAAATGTATTACAGGCAATTGGATACTCCAAGCTATGTTCCCAGACGCCCCAGGATGTATATAAATTCACCTCTGCTGTTTGAATGCCTAGGCAGGGAACTTTGAGAAACACAGTTACGTAGTCCATGTTTCCATGATGCTATGATGCCATGACCTTAATTGAGGTTTGAAAGGTTCTCCTGTTTAATAGTAGATGGTGGCTGAGTTTCTTTCCATGGCTGGCTGGTTGGGGGACATGCCCACTCTCAGAAGCAATTTCTTCTGTCCTGTCCAATGAATCTGCTAGTAGAACTTTGAGATGTGAGAAGGAGACAGAGGAAGGGGCAGTGATATCCAGATGTAGTTTGCAATTGACCAGAAAGTAGAGCCTATAGGGGAGATAGGGCTGGCTTATGGGCCCAGAACAATCAGGAACAAATGACACACGTTAACAGGATAATTGCCATTTTAGGCCTGAAGAGGGAGGGGGAGGAAGCAATTACTAGAACCTGAAAAGAAAGAGATAACTACAGCCAAGGGCCACTGACAGGAACTATGGCTTTGGCAGAGGAACCATGGCCAACCCACAGTCTACTCCAGAGAGTGGGTGAGGGAATAAATACCCCAACCTCTCTCTCAATCTCAGGTCTCCTGTCAATACGTCCCATTGGCTGAACTCAACCAGAAGCCAGAGGTCAAAGTAGTTGTCAATTCAGCCCTTATAAGTCAGCCTCCCAAGGCAGAGAGTAGGGTGGAGAAGGTGGAGAGTAGATCTGAAGGAAGAACGTGGCTGAGTTGAGAACAGGATGCAGGTTGAAGTACTCTATCTGAGATGATCCCAGCCTTCCCCAAAGCCTGCTCACCAGCAATGTTCCATTTCTTCCAGGAGTTAGAAAACCTCATCAGTAAGGCCATTCACATCCAGATCGAATGCCTGAAGGAGCTGTTGCAGTATGAGATACAGATAATGTTTGATATTTTGGACCTAAAACTTCAGAAGAAGACTTTAAATCTCAATGCTCCCATTCCTTTCCCTCCCTCAGTCACTGACCAGTCAGGCCAGGTTGAATCTGTAAAGTCCTACAAGGCAAGCAAAGGAAAGAAAGTGAAAGCAAAGAAGTAGAAGACCCCTGTAGTCCCTTTTTAAAAAATGGACTCTGATTGAAGAAGAGCCATCAACAATTGTGATGGTATTATGTGGTGTGTTCAGCATCCAGTAGATCAGAGACCTCTAGAAATTAAAGAAACAAAGCAATACTCATCACTTTGTCTCTATCTCAAAACCATCTTCTGCCACCTGAAAATCCAACCCAAATGGATTTTTCCCCAAGTGTTGGAGGAATGCTGTCCATCTCTGCTAAGTGCAGAGCTTTGTGTTTGATGGGTATTCAAAAACCACTTGACCAAGCCTGAGCTCCACTGAATAAAGAACCATCACAAGTGGGTTTAAACAGGTAAGAGGGAGGGGGGACATTAGGAAAGATTTCCAGATGACACAGTGATTCTATTACTAGATGGGTCCTGGGGTTCTATTTCCTTCCTGAGATATTTGGAACAGGATTTAATTGCATAAAGCCTGCTATGCAGGCATGGTTGCCCCACTAGAGGACACAGAATCTCATGCTCCCTGGAAAAGATTTCCTTCTGTGAGAATCTATAAGCATTGTCCTACAGTTGAAAGACCTGGATTTGAACCCTGGCTGATTCTATAACCCACCTACTGTGTGACTTTGCCTGGGTCCCTTCTGTTTCTGGGCCCTAGCTTCACCTTCTATCAAATAGAAGAGTTGGCTGGATTGTGTCTAAGGCCCTGTCTCACAATCACATTCTAGGAAAGATACAAGGCAAGGTTTACTATTCCCATTTTCCAGAGGAGGGTCTCAAGGTTCAAGAAGTCAATTCATTACCCACGCAAAGTCACACAGCCAGACAGTGAAAGATCTGGGCTTAGAATTCAGGCCTCCAGACTCTTATTTCTGTGCTCTTTCTCCTGTAACACTGTGTTTCTTGTGCAAACAGCTACACAAGTCCTGTAGCTGTTGGTTTATCACAACCCATGTTATTAACATGTGACTGTGGCCTTAGAGAAATACAGGCAGTATGCATGTTACCACATGTTGCCTCTTTCTATGCCTCCATCAGAGGCATATCTAAGGTATGGCAGGTGTGGCACGTGCCCTGGGTGCCACTTGAAGGGGGGGCACCACCAAACAGTTTCTATTAACCTGGTGTAGCCCAACTTCTTCCTCAACCATGGTAGACACAGAGGCATAGTGAGGGAGGGCAGAGGGGGACAATTGCCCCTGGGTGCAAGTCCAAAGGGGTGCCAGATGAGGCACAGAATGACATTCCAAGGCACCACAAATATGAAAGGCACTGACTGAGGCAGCTGAACAAGATGGCAGAAGGTGTTTCTGCTGCCGTTCTCAATGTCTATTCATCTAGAAACGGGGGTGGGGGGTGCAACTTAGAGATTGCCCCTGGGGGCTCACTATCCTTGCTATGCCCCTGCACGGGGGCACAATTTCAGTGCTCGCCATAGGGGCTATTTTCTATTGCTATGCCTCTGCCAACAATCTGCTGTGCTACCTCTGCCATTGCTCATGATCCTTGCTCGTGATGATGTAGGCCACTGTGCAACATTCCGTGTCATCATCTTATCAGGCCCATCTCTCCTTTGCCACAGCGGCTTTCTAGGTCTTGCCATGTAGGCTATGCCTGGGTACATGCATTTCCAGACAAACTCTCCTACATTTGAATGCAAGGCTGAATTTAGGTAGAGTGGGAGCTCTGGAAAGGGTATCACCAGCTCTCTGGACACCTCTTAGAGAAGTCTCAGAAGCTCCCAGCTGGGAAGGACGCCTTACCAGGGACTATAATCCAGACTCTTTCTCCCCATCTGAGGCCCGGGTGTGTGAGGGCTGCCATCCTACGCTGTCCAGGTCTGACCAGGATCGCAGCCACCGTGAACACCCATACAGCCTGCGTAGAAGGTGGTGGTAGTGATGGTGGAGGGGTGTCTGTGTGTGTGTTCAGGGAGTTGGAGAAGGCAAATGGGGACTGCTTCTGCCCGGGGTTATGCTGGAGCCCCAGTATGCCAGAGCAGGAAGAATTAGAGAACCCGGGCAGCCTAGGAATAACCTGAACCAGGCCCGCAACCTGAACATGGCCCACAAAGCAGTGGAAGCAGGGACTAATTACCCAATTATCAAGGTAAGCATGTGGTTCGGACAGCCAGGAGCACTGGTTGTGCAAAGAAAGATCCATAGATGCCAAGCAGACAGGACACAAAGAAAAGCGAGTGCAGAAGTAGGAGGGAACTGGCAGGGCACGAAATGAACCTGAGACCAGCTCCAGTGTATGAGAACGTGCTGCATGGAAATAAAGTTCAGGCAGGGTCACAAGGGCACCCACGCACAAGGTTGTTTAAGCTATGAGTTCCCCTACAACTTCAACACCTTCGTTGACATCTGTGTCCTACGGTCCTCTCTCATGTGACTGAAATTTCCTTATCTCAGTGGGTCTTTTGGGAGTACACTATTTCTTTCTAAGAAACAAGAGATAGGGATGGGCTCTCAGGTCTAACTCTTGCTACGCTCACCCAATACGCAACTGGATCCAACATGTGCAGTTACTGGGCAAGGACAGATTATATTAATTGATAACCGTTCTCTGATCCATTTTGATAGAACTGTCTTGTACATCCACGTCTGCTGATACAGCAACTCCAGCCAGGAGGGTCAGCAATGCTCTCTGCCATGATACAAACACAAGAGTATGCTCTTGCACATGTCCTAGTAAACAACCAATGGGAACTCCAGTCCCAGATAATGTGCAAAAACAAGGGAACTTGAATAAGTCGACCATTGCAATGAATTTAATCTAGTTACTTTTTAAATGTATAGCATTTACATAGTTATGTCCTAAGTTTTATAAACTATAATATTTATAACTTTAACTTTAAAATATCTTTGGTACACACGCAGCTACAATCTAGCATACATTTAATATAATACTAACATAGGTAAAAATTTAATATAATGCTAACATAGCAAATGTCCAAAAATTCTAGAAATATTAATATTTACCTAACATGGAACATTTTCTTTTATGTATCCAGTGAATTTCATTTTTTTTTTTTTATTGTCTGCTGCATGGGACACAGTGCTTGATATTACTCTATGTATGGTAAGAAATTATATATATAATATATATATAAATGTATATATAAAATTCATACATCTTACTGGAATGCATGAGTAAGCAGAGGAGGGGGAACCACATCCGGCCCTGTTTGGAAGTATCGGGTGAATACTGGGCTCGGTCAGTTAAGTCCAAAGAGATTAATAGCTTCTTTTTTCCTTTCCTTTCTCCCAGGATGAGGGAGTTTTGACCATCCCATCCACACCACTATCCCATGTCCCACCTTTGCCTTCCAGTGCCCAGAGAAATCCGTGAATGCCCAGAGGCTTTGAACCCTTTCAAACTCAGGCCATTCAGACCTTAGCTATGGCACTGGCCTCCCCAGTGGGCCTGGGATTTCCCCAAAAAGGCCCCTGCCATGGGAGCCAGTCACTTACCTGCTTCAGTGCACCCCCAGCTTGGCCAGGCTCATCCCCCTAGCACCAGCCAAGCTGCCACCAAGGGGGTGGGTGTTGCAGGGGCTCTGAGGGCAGAAGGTAGCTCCTGCAGCCTTGTGTGCATGCAGTTAGCCCTCAGGGGCCCCACCTTCATCCTCAGGGCTCCTCTTCTGCCTAACCTGGGGGGTTAGGGTTGGGGCTAAGGGCTTTGGCCGTGAAGTAAATGTGAATATTAAAAAATATTTGTGAAGTGAAGGAAGAATGAAGGAGTGAATGAATAAAGGGATGGAGAATTTAAGAAAAAACTGGAAATCCCTTCTCCTATGCAAAGAGGTATTGTGAAGCATATCAAACTTCTCACATATAAAATACCTCACTATTGCATTTAACCTGCCAATGGAGAAAAAAATGTTGTAGGTTCTACCATGCTTCTGGAAGTCTGAGTCTGTCCCAACCTGTCCCCTCTCTGTGGAACATTTATCCTAGCACCTCTGCTGGGCTCAGCACCATGCTAGAGCGTTCTGCTCTCAAAAGTTCCCAATTTAGCAAAAGAGACAAACACCATACCCATGACTTCCTCCCACAATTATTTGGTGTCATCTGCTCAAGGGGCTTCCTATCACTGACAAGCAGAGGAGGCCTGGGGCTTAGTGTCTGAGAGGCAAACCAAAAGGGGAGGAGGGACACCCTGCAGAATTCTGAGGCCCAGACTCACATGGGACCTTCCAAACTCAAGAGCAAACTAAGCGTCCTTTGAAGTGTTGAATTGCAGGCAATGTGCCCTGAGCCAGCTTGGGAAGCCACCTTCTTCCCTCAAAACCAAAAACTAGTTGTCATGGAGTCAATTCTGACTCGTGGCAAACCCGTGTGTGTCAGAGGAGAACTGTGCTCCATAGGGTTTTCAATGGCTGATTTTTCAGAAGTAGATCACCAGGCCTTTCTTCTGAGGCACCTCTGGATGGACTCAAACCTCCAACCTCTCAGCAGCTGAATACGTTAACCTTTTGCCACCCAGGGTTTCCCTTAGCCCCTACTCTAAACATGTAGAAATACTGGATACAATTATTTTTAATATATATATTTTATATGTAGCTGAATTGTACCTATAAAGAAAGTGAAGTGGGGAACCACAAGAGGCCAGTAATGAAGTGGGAACCACAGCAATGAGTGCCAGCGGAAAGGAGTGGCCCAATTAGGAAAACTGGACTAATGCTATGCTGTAGGTGCTGGAGTTTCAAGGCATCCTTAAGGACAGGACTTGAGGCTTCAGACCCCATATACCATGGGAGCTAAAACTGAGCTTTCTACATCAAGAATGGAGCACAGAATGGATGGTCACATTGTGAAAACCCCTCCCACCAGGCTGAGGAAGCAGCACTGAGGCAGCCTTTGTCTCTAGATTATGGGTGGAAACCACATACACTGATGGCAGAATCCTCGTTTGTGCCCCACACTGGTGCCAGGCCTGAACTCTTGCACTCCCCAGATGGCAGAAATCCCAAACTGAGAAATTGTCCTAAAACTGGTCTGAGATTGGAAAACCACCCATCAGCCCAAGGGTAAAGTGTCCCTAGGTGAGGCAACCGTACATTCTGGTTTGCCCAAGATGGTCACGGTTTTTCCTGATGTCTGAATCTCTCATTGTGTTTGTCTGCAATCTCTCATTGTTTAGTGGAGTACCGTTGATAGTTGCTTTAAAAGGAGCCAAAATAGGGTTGGTAGTCTTCCACTTCATACTTCCAGCTTCTGCCATGATTGTGTTTCTTAGTGTGTAAGTCACATGTGCAGTGAACTGAATTCTCACATAAATGTGTGGTTAAATTTGAAAGACGAGGAGGGACGTCCTGTCCCTCCTTCCCAACAGTCTTAGTTACCTAGTGCTGCTATAACAGAAATACCACAAGTGGGTGGCTTTAATGAATAGAAATTTACTTCCTCACAGGGGTTTAGGATTTATAATACATATTTTAGGGTGACACAATTCAATCCAAATATCAGCCCTTTCCCTGCTCAGTGTAGCCCTCTCAAGGACAGTGTGTGGGGCCCTGACTTGTTCAATGAAGTACACCCAGACACAACTAAGGAGAGCAAACTCCTTCCATCTGGAGTGCTGATAAGAGAAGGCCACTCAGTACACCAGCCAGCTATGCCACCCCCAGAGGTGCCGCCTGGGAGATGTGTGAAGCCATCAAGCCACCAGGTTGTGGGGTTAGTGGGATAAGTGGGAAGTGACAGGCTAGGTACATATGCAACATGTGCAGGAAATAGGAGGCTGGCAGTCCTACTGAAGAGCTTATGGACAGTAGTCAAAACATTCTCTCTGCAGTGACTTGTCAGTTACCGTAAGGTATAAATCTACAACTTTTTTTTAAATCTTATTGTTTACTATTGCATTTTCACTTTTAGCAGCAATGAGTTCAACAAAAAAGGAAAGTACACAAGTAATCAAAATTTAAGTATCTTGAAATTCTTTTTCAAGAAAGTTAATGATGAACCTAATGTGCACAATGTTTTTACTTGCATTTATCACCCACCGTGAGGCCATAGTGATATTAAAGCAGTTTCTGTGGAGTCATTTCTGACTCATGATGACCCATGTGTGTCAGAGCAGAGCTGAGCTTCATAGGGTTTTCAATGGCTGACTCTTTGGAAATAGATTACCAGGCCTTTCTTCTGAGGTACTTCTAGATGGACATGAACCACCAGCCTTTTGGTTAGCAGCCAAGCACTTAACCATTTGCACCTTACTACCTAAAAAGCAAGATCCAGGTCTGATCAAGAAGCAACATCTACTTTAAAACTTCGTAGTAACATTAAGAAGACTGTCTAAAAGCTATTTACACATGCAGGTGCAGATGGTCAAGTGACAGTTCTAAATTAATTTTGTTCTTTGTCAAGTCTAAGTTTGCATGTCCACATTTTAAAAATGAAATGATAGCTGTTAGTTTGATAGTACCACTAGTAGAGTAACTTCAACATGGTTAAATGCTGCCAGTTTCTTATTAGTAATCAGGAGCATGAACAGAAATATCAAAGGAAAAATATGTATGAGACCATTACTGTAAAAACTCATGAAAGGGTTTACATACAGAAAGAAATAATCTTCGATGGTTACGAGGGTGGGGATGGAAAAACACTTAATAGACAATAGATAAGTGGTAACTTTGGTGAAGGGTAAGACAGTACACGATACTGGGAAGGCCAGCACAACCTGTACAAGGCAAGGTCATGGTAGCTCCATAGACACATCCAAACTCCCTGAGGGACCAAACTGCTGAGCTGAGGGCTGTGGGGACCATGATCTCGGGGAACATCTAGCTCAACTGGCATAATGTAGGTTGTAAAGAATATGTTCTACATTCTACTTTGGTGAGCAGCGCCTGGGGTCTTAAAAGCCTGTGAGCAGCTGTCTAGGATACTTCACTGCTCTCACCCCTTCCGGAGCAAGGAATAATGAAGAAAACTAAAGATACAAGCGAAAGATTAGTCCAGAGGACTAATGGACCACATCTACCATGGCCTCCACCAGACTGAGTCCGGTACAACTAGATGGTGCCTGGCTACCACCACTGACTGCTCTGACAGGGATCACAATAGAGGGTCCCAGACAGAGCTGGAGAAAAATGTAGAACAAAATTCTAACTCAAAAAGAAAGACCAGACTTGCTGGCCTGACAGAGACTGGAGAAACCCAGAGAGTGTGGCGCCTGGACACTCTTTCAGCTCAGTAATGAGGTCACTCCTGAGGCTCACCGTTCAGCGAAAGATTGAACAGGCACATGGAACAAAACAAGACTAAAGGAGCACACCAGCCCTGGGGCAGAGACTGGAAGGCAGGAGGCAACAGGAAGGCTTGGTAATAGGGAACCCAAGGTTGAGAAGGGAGAGTGTTGACATGTCGTGGGGTTGTTAACCAATGTCACAAAACAATGTGTGTACTGTTTGATGAGAAACTAGTTTGTTCCGTAAACCTTTATCTAAAGTACAATTAAAAAAAAAAAAAACAGAAATATCTGTTAATTCTGACAATGGTTCAATTTTTTCATCCAATTCTGGTAATCAAAGTAAAGTTTTGGAAATTCACCCTCTCCAAGGTGAAATATCTTGCAATACTGCAAATACTATTGGAAATTTACTTAAAAAGTTCAACATTAAAGATAAAACTACTTGTTTTCAAGGTGATAATGCAAATATAAATTTTGGTAAATCTCAGCACCTTGGTAAAAAAGAAAAAAAACTGTTCTCACTAAACCTATAGAGCAGAAATATACTTAGGAATGCTTACATAAGTCATATATAAGTCATAACTGCATCTAGAGGGACAGAAATAGTCCACCAACTAAAATGCTAGGTTGAACCATATGGTCATATGAATTTTTACCTATAAGAGTGATAATTTCAGATAACTCAACCTAATAGAAGTCATAGTTGTCAAAATTTGCCAAATAAAAAAATTACATACATAGTTGAAGTAACTGAACTGCAAATTATTTTAATGAAGCTGATGCTGGGAAGAAACTTTAAAAATAATTCAGCATAGCAATACCTGCTTTATATTTTTGTTTCCAGCCGTTAATTGAATTTTAGAAGTGTTTGAATCTTTGAAGAACAATTTTGCAAATAGACCTAAGAGGCTCTAAAACATCTCTAATAGGAGTTTCCAAGAACATAATACAAGTTGTTGTTGTTAGTTGCCATTGAGATTCTTCTATCTCATCTCTACCTTACATATACAAAAAGAAATGTTCCAGGTCCTGTGCCATTCTTGTGATCACTGGTATATTTGAACCCATTGTTGTAGCCATTACAGTGCAAGAGAGAGGTACAATTAGAAGAGAACAAGGCTTAGAAATTTCCAGAATTGAGTATTCAGGTAGAAAATTCACTCAAGTATAGAGTAGAATAAATAAAAATAAGTCCACATTGAAACACTTCTAGTGAAACTTCAGACAATCAAGGAAAACGACAAAAGATGCCAGGGAGAAAAAATAAAGTATCTATTCTGTTTTTTATATGTATCAATATTAGATTGATGGCTTAAATATGTGAGAAAACAATGGAATACAATCTTTAAAGCATCAAAGGAAAACAACTTAAAATTCTATTCCCATTCAAATTATCATTCAGTTATAAAGATCAAAGAAAGATATGTTCAGATATAAATTAAAAAAAGAAAACTAATATAGTTGTCTACTTGGGATCCTCACTAAAGGAACCACTTAAAGAGATCCTTCAGCAAGACAGAGCATAAACTCAAAGGAAGTGAGATGCAAGAAGTAATAGTAAATAAATTGATTTTCTAAAATGTGTGTAAATACAAGTAAATATTACCTGCAAATAATAACTAACACTGAAGGAAATGATAGTTAGAAACAATAGGACTGCCAGAAGAATGAATAAATTCGTCTTTGAAGAAGGAGAGACAGAATGCTCCTTAGAAGCGAGGATGGTGAGACTTTGGCTTACTTTGGACTTGTTACATGGAGGGATCAATCCCTAGAGAAGGGCATCATGTTTGGTAATGTAGAGTGTCAGCGAAAAAGAGGAAGGCCCACAACAAGATGAATTGAGACAGCAGCTGCAACAGTGGGCTCAAACATAGCAACCACTGTGAGGATGGCACAGGACTGGACAACATTTCGTTCTGTTGTACTTAAGGTCGCTATGAGTCAGAACTGACCCTATACCTAACAACAGTGAAGAGCAGGATACGAAAGAGAAGAGTTCAAAGGAAAGTTAAACTGTTACAAGTCCTTATTTAATTTTGCATAAAAATAAAAATATTAACTGGAAACTTTGATAAAAATAATCTTAACTGGCATGCTAAAAATTCTTGAGCAAACTCTAAAAGAATACACATAAAATGAATAACGTGAATTAGTAGAGAAACAAAGATGGATTAAAGGAATCTCAATATGATAGAAGTTAGGAAAAGGGGGAAAAATAAGCAAAGAAAAATGCTTAATGAAAACACAAAATAAGTTGGTAGAAATAAGTCCAAATATATCATAATAAATGTAAAAGAATTAAACACACCTATAAAAATTTTTTTATTTTATTTTTTATAGGGTCGTTATGAGTTGGAATCAACGGGTTTTGGTTTTTGGTATTAAAAGGCAGAGGCAACTACAGCCTCACCTACCTTGAGACCAGAAGAACGGTAGTTCCTGGCTACCACTACTGACTGTTCTGACCAAGGAACTAATAGATGGTTCTGGATAGGATGGGAGAAAAATAGAGAACAAAACTCCGATTCCTAAAAAAGGCTAGACTTACTGGACTGATTAGAGACTACAGGAACCCTCAAGACTATTGCCCTGGGATACCCTTTAAACTTGGACCTCTAACCACTCCCAATGGTCACCTATTAACCAAAAGAGAGAGTACTGTGCTCCTCTAAACAATCATTTAAATGAGACCTAACAGTCAATGTTTGAAAACCCTGGTGGCATAGTGGTTAAGCGTTATGGCTGCTAACCAAAAGGTGGCAGTTCAAATCCACCAGGCACTCTTTGGGGCAGTTCTGCTCTGTCCTAAAGGGTCTCTGTGAGTCAGAATCAACTCAACAGCAATGGGTTTTTTGGTCAACGTTTACCCTAGACCAAAGATAAGAAGGTAAGGGGGGGACAAGGAAGTTTGATTAATGGAAACAGAACAACCAGAATGGAAATAATGAGAATGCAGACACATTGTGAAAAGTGTAGCCAATGTCACTGAATAATATGTATAGAAATGGTTAAATGAGAACCTAATTTGCTGTGCAAACTGTCACCAAAAGCACAATAAAATATTTTTTTAAATATTTATCAGAGGTAAAGATTGAAATATTATCAGAGGTAAAGATTGAATTGAAAAAATTATCTGTAACTGTAAAGAAAGAAATAGAAAATGGCATGTTAGGCAAAAAGTCATTTTGAGGCAAAATGCATTAATTAGTATAAAAAGGGTCATTACTTAATGATAAAGGAAAATCCACAAAGAAAATATAATCTCAAAATATATAAAGCAAAAACTAATATACTGCATATGTAGGTACTCATAGAATTCTGCATACTTTAAATAGAGAAGACATTCTCTTCAAGCTCATGTGGAATATTTATAAAAACTCATGTTTGTGGGTCACAAAGGAAATCTCAGTTCCGACAATTAACATCAAAGGCCATGTTCCCCAGTCCCATACTATAGAATTAAAAATCAATAAGAAAATGTAGCCAACTCCCAACTGTACACAAACACACCTCAAACTAAAACACTTCTAAATAATTAACGGTTAAAGAAAAAATTCAACACAAATTACAAAATCATTAGTACTTTGACAAGGAAAGTACTAATAAAATTTGCATTGCAACTAAAGTAGTACTTAGGGATATTTTATAATTTCAAATGCATATATCAGAAAAGAAAAAAAGATGAAAATTTATAAGCTGATGAAGCCAAGAAGCCTGTCTGCTTTCCCAGTAGGCTGTGTGCTCTTAGAAGGTAGAAACCAGGTGTGTAATTTATCTTATTACCTCAAGGCCTAGTGCGTAAGTACTCGAGATACACACACGTATACGTCAGTATGTATAGCTATAAGTTTTTGGAATACATTAGTGAATTAATTATTTTCATGTAGCTGCTGCCTTAACCCAGCTGTCTGTCAAGGATGGCCCCAAGAGGACCACAAAGTAAAAATAAGGGGAATGGGAGAAGGTGATAAGCAAATTGGAATAACAAACCAGACTCCTTCGATGAAGACACTGTGATTTGGAAACATTCGGCATACATTCTTTTCATTTAACAGATATTAATTGACTAATTTTTTTTTTTAAATCAGACACTGTGTTAGCACTGGGGATTCAACAATAAACGAGACAGTTAAGGTCCCGCCTTTAGAAGCTTACATTCTAATGGGGAAGCTGACAAGCAATTAAACAAATAACAAATGAACTGATCAGGACAAGCTATTGGAAGGGCTAAACAGTGTTACATAACTTAAGTAACTATGGGGTATCATAAATTCATCACCAAGGCTATTCAACAGGCATATAATAAGTGCCCGTCATATGATAGACACTAGAATAGGTTCTGTATGTAAAGATAAAAAGACACATCTAGCACCCTAAATGAACTTACAGTCTAAAGCAAGACAGCTATGTGTACAGCTAATGTTAATAATACATCAATGAAGGAGACAAATGCTAACAGACAAATAAAAAAAAACAAAAAACAAATCCGTTGCCGTTGAGTTGATTCCAACTCAGAGGCACAGAAGGGACAAATTTAGTATTACAGGAGGGATCTGGGAAAGATGCTTGAATGAAAACTCATGTGAAGTGAACTTTGAAAGAGAATTAGGATTCTAATAGATGAGGATGTAAGGGAAAGGACATTAAACAGAAAAATAAAATAAAATAAAGGCATAAGCAAAGATCTGGAGATGGAGCAGAGAAAAGCAGACTCCAGGAGCCATGGGCACTAGCGGGCTGTGGAGGCTAGGGCAGAGCAAGAATGGCAGACGACAAGGCTATCCACACAGAGTGGGGTTGATCATAGAGGGTCTAACGCGCTGAGCTGTTTTCACCCTTGTGGAAAAGAGAACCATTAAAAGGTTTTAGAGAGCAGAGCAAAATGATTGAAATAGAAGCTGCAAGAAGGGAGACCAGGAAGGAGTCTATTAAAATTGTTCAAATCAAGAAATCAAGTAAACTAATACAAAAAAAACAAAACAAAACCCAAACCCATTGTGGTTGTGTCGAATCTGACTCATAGCGACCCTATAGCTAACATTTATTCAATATGCGGATATTTAGTAAGTGCCTAGTGTGTGCTAGAAACTATTCTAAGCCTTGAGGATACTGTCAAAAAAAAAAAAAAAAAAGGTCCACGCATGAACTTTATTTTTCTAGTGGGGAGAGAGTTACAGATGAAAAAGTGATTATTTGGTGTAACCCAACCAAAAACCAAACCCACTGCCGTCAAGTCAATTCCGACTCATAACTACGCCATAAGATCTCCAAGGCTGTAAGTCTCCACAGAAGCAGACTGCCATGTCTTTTTCCCACAATATTGCTGGTGGTTCTGAACCGTTGACCTTTTGGTTAGCAGTGATCTCTTTAATTTGGTGTAACAGGTGGTGACAAGTTGTATGGGCTGAGCACTTACCATGTATTAGGCACTCTTTAAGCACATTATATGTACTAAAGATATTTAATCTTCATGACAATTCTATGAAGTCAGTACCATTATTGTCATCCCCTTTTATGAGAAAACTGATGGATGGGGGTTAAATAACACCAGACTTTATAGCACTCCCACTCTTAGCCCCACAATTTTCTGCCTTTCAAGGGCAAGTGATCTGGCAGTGGCAGGGCTGGGGAGGAAAAGCCCACCAGAGCAGGAGTCTTCCTCTCCCCAGGCCAGGCATACTGAGCCCCCAGCCTCTCTATTCTCTCCTGTCTCCTGCCAGCTCCACACATATCCCTTCACACTGCTGTCGCTTGTTTGCCAGCTGCCCTAGCCCCCAAGTTCCTTGAAAGCCAGGAGCCAGTCTCTAACCTCTGCTGTATCTTTAGAGCCACACACAGGGCTGGACACATCAGACATACCAAAACCTGAGCTCATTGCCAAAGCCCTTCTGTGCAGCAAAGAGTGGAGTAGAAAAGGGGAACCATGATGGGGGAAAACACTTCAAGTGCATCCATCCCAGGTTCCCTGTTTTAAGAAGATGGAATTTTCACTGGTGGGTAAGAAATCACACCCCCACCCTCCTTGGCCAGGATGCTCAAGCTGAGGGAGGGTCCCAGTCCCTGGTACCTCCCACAGAAACTCAGGTATAGGGCTAACAACAGAAATATTGATGGCATCTTACAGAAGCCTGGCACCTACAGGCTTACAAAGAAGCCCTACCCCTCAGTGGATATTTATAGTTTTGACTGCTCAGATCAACAGCCCCTTCTTTTAAAGATCTGTTCTCCACCTCCTGCCTCAGCCTGGTGGTTCTGATGGGGACTCCAAACACAGTGCCTACCTCCTGGGCCAAAGGGTGAACTCATTCCCAAAGTGAACCAAACATAGTACTTCATTGACCTTGGCCACAGTGATTGAACCAGGCATGGGCACATAACCCAGACTAGACCAATCAAAATACCCCGTCCTCACCCCACTCCCATCCCCCATCAATGGCGATTGATTCAGGGATTTTTCTACCTAAAGCTTGCAGAGTTCTCTTCCTCTTCGCTTTGAGGCTGTAAGGATCCTAAGAAGCCAGAGCAGCCTGAAGCTGTGGTTCCAGCAGGAGAGATGAAGAGAACACGAAGAGAAATGGAGGCTGGTCCCTTAATTCGATCACCCTGGAGGCAGCTCCACCTCTGTCATCAAGTGATTTGACTATATGAGTCAATGTACACACACCCATGATCTGACTGAGGTCAGTGTGATAGCAGGGCAGGGAATACTTCACCTATGACAGACGAGGACACTGAGGCTCAGACAGGTGAAATGATTGCTCAAGTTCACTTGACTAATGGGGGTGAAGCTATGACAAAAGAAACCAGATCTTCTAACCCCTAAATGAAAGCTCTTGTGTCACTTACTACCTCAAATGGCACGGCCTCTGTAGTCAAGACATCCCTCTGACCACATGTGTAATGGCTCCTGGATACCCACCACTACCTTTCTGCTCTGGACCCTGAAACCACAGTGTCTGCTCAGATAGAAAACAATACAGGCCATGGGAGGGAGAGCCTCTTCTCTGGGAACTTGGACACACAAAGTCAAATGGGGGCTTTACTATTTACCAACAATCATCATTACTCCTTCTTCAGATGTCTACCCCAACAACAAGGTTATCATAACACATTTGTTCAATAGGGTATTTACCATAAAATGCATTGAGTCCAAACTTGTAGCAACCATTAATGTTTTCTTATAGGTCCTCACTATACTACTTGTAAAATGTCCTTAAAGAACCCAGCATTTTCTGGGTTCTGAGAAAACAGGCCATTCTCACTTTTTAACAGATCAACACTTTAAAAGAGGAGCTAGGTGACCCTTGTTTACTTTTTTTTATATATATAATTTTTATTGTGCTTTAAGAGAAAGTTTAAAAATCAAGTCAGTCTTTCACACAAAAACCCGTATACACCTTGCTACGCACTCCCAATTACTCTCCCCCTAATGAGACAGCCCGCTCTCTCCCTCCACTCGCTCTTTTCATGTCCATTTCATCAGCCTCTAAACCCCTCCACCCTCTTATCTCCCCTCCGGGCAGGAGATGCCAACATAGTCTCGAGTGTACCCCTGATCCAAGAAGCTCACTCCTCACCAGCATCCCTCTCCAACCCATTGTCCAGTCCAATCCATGTCTGAAGAGTTGGCTTTGGGAATGGTTCCTGTCCTGGGCCAACAGAAGGTCTGGGGGCATTGACCACCGGGGTCCTTCTAGTCTCAGGCAGACCATTAACTCTGGTCTTATGAGAATTTGGGGTCTGCATCGCACTGCTCTCCTACTCCCTCAGGGGTTCTCTGTTGTGTTCCCTGTCAGGGCAGTCATCGGTTGTAGCCAGGTACCATCTAGCTCTTCTGGTCTCAGGATGTTGTAGTCCTTGGTTCATGTGGCCCTTTCTGTCTCTTGGGTTCATAATCGCCTTGTGTCCTTGGTGTTCTTCATTCTCCTTTGATCCAGGTGAGTTGAGACCAACTGATGCATCTTACATGGCTGCTTGCTACCGTTAAAGACCACAGATGCCACTCTTCAAAGTGGGATGCAGAATGTTTTCTTAATAGATTTTATTATGCCAATTGACTTAGATGTCCCCTGAAACCATGGTCCCCAGACCCCTGCCCCTGCTACGCTGGCCTTCAAAGCATTCAGCTTATTCAGGAAACTTCTTTGCTTTTGGTTTATTCCAATTGTGCTGACCTCCCCTGTATGTGTGCTGTCTTTCCCTTCACCTAAAGTAGTTCTTATCTACTATCTAATTAGTGAATGTCCCTCTCCCACCCTCCCTCCATCCCCCCTCTCGTAACCACGAAAAAATGTTTTCTTCTCAGTTTAAACTATTTCTCAAGTTCTTCTAATAGTGGTCTTATGCAATATTTGTCCTTTTGCAACTGACTAATTTCACTCAGCATAATGCCTTCCAGTTTCCTCCATATTATGAAATGTTTCACAGATTTCTCACTGTTCCTTATCGATGTGTTCTATTCCATTGTGTGAATATACCATAATTTATTTACCCATTCATCCGTTGATGGGCACCTTGGTTGCTTCCATCTTTTTGCTATTGTAAACAGTGCTGCAATAAACATGGGTGTGCATATATCTGTTCCTGTAAAGGCTCTTATTTCTCTAGCATATATTCCAAGGAGTGGGGTTGCTGAATCATATGGTAGTTCTATTTCTAACTTTTTAAGGAAGTGCGAAATCGATTTCCAAAGTGGTTGTACCATTTGACATTCCCACCAGCAGTGTAGAAGTGTTCCAATCTCTCCACAGCCACTCCAACATTTATTATTTTGTGTTTTTTGGATTAATGCCAGCCTTGTTGGAGTGAGATGAAATCTCATTGTAGTTTTGATCTGCATTTCTCTAATGGCTAATGACCATGAGCATTTCCTCATGTATCTGTTAGCTACCTGAATATCTTCTTTACTGAAGTGTCTATTCGTATCTCTTGCCCATTTTTTAATTGGGTTATTTGTCTTTTTGCAGTTGAGTTTTTGCAGTATCATGTGGATTTTAGAGATCAGGTGCTGATCAGAAATGTCATAGCTAAAAACTTTTTCCCAGTCTGTAGATAGTCTTTTTACTCTTTTGGTGAAGTCTTTGGATGAGCATAAACCAAAAAAACAAACCCACTGCCGTCGAGTTGATTCCGACTCAGAGAGACCCTATAGAACAGAGTAGAACTGCCCCATAGAGTTTCCAAGAAGCATCTGGTGGATTCGAACTGCTGACCATTTGGTTAGCAGCCGTAGCACTTAACCACTACGCCACCAGGGTTTCCATGGATGAGCATAAGTGTTTGATTTTTAGGAGCTCCCAGTTATCTAGTTTTTCTTCTACGTTCTCTACAACATTGTCCCTATTTTTTCTTCCATGATCTTTATCGCTTCAGATTTTATATTTAGATCTTTGATCCATTTTGAGTTCGTTTTTGTGCATGGAGTGAGGTATGGGTCTTGTTTCATTTTTTTGCAGGTGGATATCCAGTTATGCCAGCACCATTTTTTAAAAAAGACTGTCTCTTCCCCATTTAACTGTTTTGGGGCCTTTGTCAAATATCAACTGCTCATATGTGGATGAATTTATGTCTGGATTCTCAATTCGGTTCCTTTGGTCCATGTATCTGTTATTGTACCAGTACCAGGCTGTTTTGACCGCTGTGGTGGTATAATAGGTTCTAAAATCAGGTAAAGTAAGGCCTCCCACTTTGTTCTTCTTCTTCAGTAATGTCTCATTTATCTGGGGCCTCTTTCCCTTCCATATGAAAATGGTGATTTCTTTCTCCATCTTATTGAAGAATGTCCTTGGGATTTGGATCAGAATTGCATTAAATGTATAGATCGCTTTTGGTAGAATAGGCATTTTTATAATGTTAAGTCTTCCTATCCATGAGCAAGGCATATTCTTCCACTTATGTAAGTCTCTTTTGGTTTTTTGCAGAAGTGTACTGTAGTTGTCTTTATATAAGTCTTTTACATCTCTGGTAAGTTTTATTCCTAAGTATTTTATCTTCTTGGGGGCTACCGTAAGTGGCATTGAATTGGTGATTTCCTCTTGGATGTTCTTTTTGTTGGTGTAGAGGAATCCAACTGATTTTTGTATGTTTATCTTGTATTCCAATACTCTGCTGAACTATTAGTTTCAGTAGTTTTCTGGAGGGTTCCTTAGAGTTTTCTGTGTATAAGATCATGTTATCTGCAAATAGAGGTACTTTTACTTCTTCCTTGCCAATCTGGATGCCCTTCATTTCTTTATCTAGCCTAATTGCTCTGGCTAGGACTTCCAGCACAATGTTGAATAAGAGTGGTGATAAAGGGCATCCTTGTCTGGTTCCCAGTCTCAGTGGGAATGTTTTCAGGCTCTCTCCATTTAGGGTGATGTTGGCTGTTGGCTCTGTATAAATACCCTTCATTATGTTGAGAAATTTTCCTTCTATTCCTATTTTGCTGAGAGATTTTATCATGAATGAGTGTTGAACTTTGTCAAATGCCTTTTCTACATCAATTGATAAAATCATGTGATTTTTGTCTTTTGTTTTATTTATGTGGCAGATTACATCAATTGTTTTTCTAATGTTGAACCATCCCTGCATACCTGGTATGAACCCCATTTGGTCATGGTGAGTTTTTTTTTTTTTTTTTTTTTTGATGTGTTGTTGAATTCTATTGGCTAGAATTTTGTTGAGGATTTTTGCATCTGCATTCATGAGGGATATAGGTCTATAATTTTCTTTTCTTATGGTGTCTTTACCTGGTTTCGGTAACAGGGATATGGTGGCTTCATAGAATGAGTTTGGGAGTATTCCATCCTTTTCTGTGCTCTGAAATACCTTTAGTAGTAGTGGTGTTAACTCTTCTCTGAAAGTTTGGTAAAACTCTGCAGCGAAGCCATCCAGACCAGGGCTTTTTTTTGTTGGGAGTTTTTTGATTACCTTTTCAATCTCTTCTTTTGTTATGGGTCTATTTACTTGTTCTACCTCTGTTTGTGTTAGTTTAGGTAGGTAGTGCATTTCTAGGAATTCATCCATTTCTTCTAGGTTTTCAAATTTGTTTGAGTATAGTTTTTGATAGTAATCTGATATGATTCTTTTAATTTCGGTTGGGTCTGTTGTAATATCACCCATCTCATTTCTTATTTGGGTTATTTGCTTCCTCTCCTGTGTTTCTTTTGTCAGCTTGGCCAATGGTTTATAAATTTTGTTGATTTTTTCAAAAAACAGCTTTTGGTCTTGTTAATTCTTATCAGTTGTTTTTCTGTTTTCTATTTCATTTAGTTCAGCTCTAATTTTTATTATTTGTTTTCTTCTGGTGCCTGTGGGTTTCTTTTGTTTGAGCTTATTCTTATTGGCTCTCCTTTGTAGGTGACTTTTCTTTTATCCCTCACTGCTCTTATAGTTGTCTCTTTATCTTTGGTTTTGGCAAGCTTGATTATAATATGTGTTGGTACCTTTCTTTTCAGATCTACCTTATGTGGAGTTTGATGAGCATCTTGGATAGATATCTTCTCATTTTTCACAATATCAGGGAAGTTTTCTGCCAACAAATCTTCAAGAATTTTCTCTGTATTTTCTGTTATCCCTCCCTGTTCTGGTACTCCAATCACTCGTAGGTTATTTCTCTTGACAGGGTCCCACATGATAAGGTTTCTTCTTTTTTTTTTTAATTCTTTTATCTGATTTTTCTTCAAATATATTAGTGCCAAGTGATTTATCTTCGAGTTCAGAAATTCTAGCTTCTGCTTGCTCAATTCTGCTCCTCTGACTTTCTATTGAGTTATGTAATTCTGTAATTTTATTGTTAATCTTCTGAATTTCTGATTGCTATCTGTCTATGGATTTTTCCAGCTTATTAAACTTTTCATTGTGTTCGTGAATAATCTTTCTAATTTATTCAGTTGCTTTATCTGTGTGTTCCTTGGCTTGTTCTACATATTGCCTCATTTCCTTCCTGATGTCTTGAAGGGTTCTGTATATTAAACTTTTGTATTCTGCATCTGGTAATTCCAGGAATGCACTTTCATCTAGAAGATCCCTGGATTCTTTGTTTTGAGAGCCTGTTGGGGTGATCATGGTCTGTTTCTTTATGTGACTTGATATTGACTGTTGTCTCCGAGCCATCTATAAGTTATTGTATTAGTTTATGCTTCCTTACTGTGTCATAGCTACTTTGTTTTGTTTTGGTATACCCCTATGGGTTGCTTGAGTGAGATGGCTTGATTATTTTCACCTTTGGAGCTCTGGTGTCCTGTTCCCAGCTGGCTAGAGCTGTTATCAGGTATATTAGTCTATGAGTCCATTCAGTTTTCTTGTATGAATTCAGCTCACATTTCCAGGTAGCTGATATCAAGTGTGTGGTACAGGCTCTGTCCTACAGTCTTAGAGGGGCAGGGGTGATTGGCGTATATACTGGTATCAGATTGCAGCAGGGGGTCACGCTCTGAACAAGGCAGGGGGCTGAGAACCGACCCCCAGGTGTCTCTGATGAAAGTGCATTCCTGTTCCCTACAGCGTGCCGATGGGTGGGTTCTGCAGAGGGACCATGGGCACCCAAAATTTTTGGTTGTAAGGACTGGGAGGTACCAGTTATCTTTGGACCCCTGTCACGGGTGGCTGGGTGACCTGAGTGGAGCTACCAGTCCTTAGGTCCCTGTTGTGGGTAGGTGAGGACCTTGTTCAATAGGCAAAGCAGTGTCAAACATCAAACTCCCACCTCTCCACCACACAGCTGAAATGGTTGGAGTTTGCCAGCAGGGCCTATTCTCCCAAAATAGGCCCACACAGGTCCATGCAGAAAGGAAAGGTGCTCAAGGTCCACGGATGGTTTATGCCTCGACAGGAGCCGCTTCTGTCCTGAGCTCCCCTGGTTAATGGAGCTAGCAAATTATCTTTTCCCCCCAGTTGCAAATTTTTCCTTCCCCAAGGCCGGGAGGATGGCTCTAGGTGCTCACCAGGGTCTATCTCAGGCCCAGAGATTCAGCCGCTGAAGCCGGCTTGGGGAGGGGGTGCGGTAAAATTTACGCAAGTACTTAGCTTTCTCCGAGAGCACGCTTCTCCTCAGGTTCCAGAGGTGTGAGTGGGCTGTGTGGCTGGCTGCTTCTGCCTGAGAAAACTGCGGCCAAAGGCTAGTACCAGCCCTCCACCACTGCCACCACTCCAGGAATGGTGCCTGAGGGCTCCCTGCGATTCAGGTCCGGTAACTCCTCTCCACTTCTGAACGGCCTCTTCCTTCCCCCGCCCGTCAGTTCGTTGTCTAAGCTTGCCTTTGATGCTCAGGGCTCCCAGCTTGTCACAAATATACTCATTTCACTTTTTTTTTTTTTTGGTCTTTGTTGTAAAGAGGGCTTGACGAAAGCATCTGTCTATTCCCCCATCTTGGCTCCGCCTCCCCTTGCTTACTTTCTAAGGCTCTTCCCAATCCAAATTCTAAGAACATAGATCTCAGCAAAAGTTCCAAGACACCTGGGCCAGAGTGAGAACTGGAACATAGGTTTACTGAATCTGATCCAGGCTTCTGATGCAATAAGACTAATGTCATCTAAGCTCCATTACTCCAGAATGGCTTCTCAGGAGGCTGTTCTTCCTATGGGTGTCAGATTTCCAGAGGAACCTGAAAATGCTGCCTTCATGGACCCCAGCAGCTGAGAAAGAGGCGTAGAGTGAAGTTGCTCAGACTCTGTCATGTAAACAGGCCTCAAGGGTTGTCTTTCTAACGTACAATAAGGGGATGTCAACACAATTGGACTAAACCAAAAGCAAAGAAGTTTCCTGAGTACAACCAAACACTTTGAAGAACAGAGTATCAGGGACAGGGGTCTGGGGACCATGCTTTCAGGGAACACCTAGGTCAATTGGCATCACAAAATGTACTAAGAAAACATTCTGCATCCCACTTTGGTGAGTGGTGTCTAGGGTCTTAAATGCTAGCAATCAGCCATCTAAGATGCACCAATTAGTCTCAACCCAGCTGGAGCAAGGAAGAATGAAGAACACCAAAGACACAAGGTAAATATGAACTCAAGATACAGAAAGGGCCACATAAACCAGAGACTACATCGGCCTGCGACCAGAAGAACTAGATGGGGCCCAGCTACCACCAATGTGTTTCCCTGACAGGAAACACAACAGAGAATCCCTGATGGAGCAGAAGAAAAGTGGGATGCAAACCTCAAATTCTTGTAAAAAGACCAGACTTAATGGTCTGACTGAGACTGGAGGGACCCCAGAGGTCATGGCCCCTAACCCTCTGTTAGCCTAAGGACTGGAACCATTCCCGAAGCCAACTCTTCAGACAGAGATTGGACTGGACTAAAGACAGAAAATGATACCGATGAGGAGTGAGCTTCTTGGCTCAAGTAGGCACATGAGGCTATGTAGGCAGCTTCAGTCTGGAGGTGAGATGAGAAGGCAGAGGGGGCAGGAGCTGGTTGAATGGACGTGGGAAATACAGGGTAGAGAGGAGGAGAGTGCTGTCACATTAGGGGGAGAGCAGCTAGGGTTACATAGCAAGGTGTGTTTAAGTTTTCGTATGAGAGACTGACTTGATTTGTAAACTTTCACTTAAATAAATAAAGAGTTGTCTTCTTGAGGACCCCAAATACCCCTGGTGTTTTTGCAAATGTGTCTAGGCCAAACAGATGGACAAAGACATTGTAACTTTTTTAGTAAAAAGATAAAGCTGTTGGTTGAAGCTGGCTGTGCTGCTCAAGTGTCTTTTCAAAAAATACTAATTTAGGCCAGCAAGTACTGTTTTGAGGACATTACCAGTTGGACATTTTTGGTGTCCTGAGAAGACTCACTCTCAAACTCTGAACCAGAAGGTTGCTGGTGTCCAAATTGACTGGGTGGTACGGAGTCACAACTCAGAATGAAGCCCAGCCTTTAGGCGCAGCCAGAGACAGCCCAACAGTTTCATGGAGTAGCCACAGTCCACATGCTGAGAAGGGGCACTAGACTGCAAGCTGCTCAAAGATTGACGGCATACTGGACAGCCCTTGTGCACCACCTCCCATTATCTTGGCCTCTCCTTGCATTCCAGCCATGATTACAGAAAACTCTTTCACATAGGTTTTATCCCACTTCACACTGACAGCACCTCATCTCAAGCAAATGCTAAATGTCTCCCTTTTCCTGCCCTGGGACTTCTCTAACATCGTGTCATGGGACAGACACCTTCAGAAGCCCACATGGCACTAGCACATACACATCCTAGAAGCACATCCATGGAGCAACCCAATCCATGGGGGATGAGAACCAATGGCTGAATGCTTCTCCCTTTCATCCTTCATGTGGACAATTCTAAGACACACTCTATATGGCTCCTCCAAAGATCCCAGTGGGATTAAGCACCAGTCACTCACAGTGATGGACAAACCTTATGTTGGCTTTTCCTCCTTCCCATCTTTCTCTCCCTGGTACTCACTCATTCCTGCTCTCTAGGATCACTTTCTTACTTTCCGAGGGCTGCTAAAACAAAGTACCACAAACTGGTTGGCTTAAAAAAATAGAAATTTATTCTCTCATAGTTCTGCAGGCTAGGAGTCCAAATTCAGGGTGTCAGTAAGGTCATGCTCTCTCCAAAGGCTCGAGGATAAGCCCCTGTCTTGTCTCTTCCAGCTTTTGGTAGCTCTGGGGGTTCCTTGGCTTGTAACAGTGTAACTCCAATCTCTGCCTCCATCTTCACATGGGTATCTCCCACTAAGCCTATCTGTCTTTTTTCTTTTTATAAAGACACCAGTCATATTAGATTAGGGCCCACCCTCCTTCAGTATGACCTCCTGTTAACTATTTACATCTGCAAAGATGCTGCTTCCAAATAACCTCACATTCACAGGTGCCAAGATTAGTACTTGGACATATCATTTGGGAGGACACAATTTAACCCATACAAATGGAATGGGGGATTATTCGTTAAAAAGAGATAATTGATTACCTTGTTATGAATTAAAGTTGACTACAGTGGCAACAAGGAGCCCTGGTGGTGCAGTGGTTAAGTGCTTGGCTGCTAACTGAAAGGTTGGTGGTTTGAACCCACCAGTCACTCCACAAGAGAAAGATGTGGCAGCCTGCTTTTGTAAAGATTACAACCTTGGAAACCCTGTGAGTTGGAATTGACTGGATGGCAATGGGTTTGGTTTTTGGAGAGTGGTAACATTAAATTAGTTAATCAAACAAGCGATTTTTACTCAAACTTTTAGTGACCATTTAGGGAACACTAAGTGCCAGGTGCTGTGTTTTGCACCCTTTGCATTGTTTTCTTATCCAGTCCTCTTAACAACCTATTTCAGTGAGAGTTCAGTGAGGGAAACAGACATTACTTGAGGTACCTTAAGCAGAAAGCAATTTAATACAGGGCATTAAATCAAAACAACCAAAACCATCGCTGTCCAGTCAAGTCCAATTCACAGCGACCAAATCCTTGGAAAGCTGGAGAAGGTAACTCTAGCTGGGCCTGCAGAAATGTTTTCCAGTATCCTGCAATAAGCTGCTACCTCTGCTTGATACTACTGTAATTCCAGAGTTCAAGAACACTTCCTTTGAGCTGGCATCCAAGATTATGAAGCTGGGATGGGGAAACTGGCATAGCTGACTCTTGATACCCTGCAACTCTGGAACCCTGTATCTAGCCCCTCTTTGCTTTGGCTACCATTATCTCCTGACGCCTACACACTTCCCAAAGAAACTATCTGCTACAAGCAAGCCCTTGCTTTGGGTTCTGTTTTTGAGAGGAGCCTAGGCTAAAAGACGTCTCTATCTTTATGTCCCCACATACTGCCAGATACCCTATCTGTTTCAGTTACCTATTGCTGCATAACTATGACAAAACTTAGTAAAGTAAAGCAACGACAAACATGATTTTTCAATTTAGACAGGCTCAGGTAGACACCTTATCTCTGCTCCACATGGCATCAACTGGGGCAGCTCAACAGGGGCTAGAGGATTCACTTCCAAGATGGTTGACCTACATGACTGGCAAGTTAGTATTGGTTGTTGGTAGAGAGCCCAGCTGGTACTGTTGCCTAGGGTCTTCAATTCTCCTCCAAACGGGCCTCTCCAAACAGTTGTTTGGGCTTCCTCACAACATGGCGGCTGCATTCCAAGCAGGAGGGAGGAGAAGCTAACAGTCCTCTTTAAAGGATAGGGATACGCAGAGCATCACCTTCACTATATTCTGTTCAAAACAGTCTTAAGCCCAGCCCAGGTTCAAGGGGTTGGGGAAATATACATACCTCTCAGTGAGTGGAGTGACAAAACATTTTCAATCATTTTGACCTGGCACACTGGCACAGAACACTATATAAATGAAGAGTTAAAAATGGTTAGCTAAGTAAGCACAGTAATGAATTAATCCTACCAGTCAGGGTGCCTGCCGTTACTCAGCAGTAACCTGTTCCCCTCAGCCACTATCGCTCTATCTGGAATTTCAGAATAAGCTATTAATTTGGTGTTAACTTCCATAGGACTTGAAGGCTTTTTGTCCTCAGAGTCATAGAAAATTAGAGCTGAAGGGATCCTGGAGGTAACCCACTTCAACCACCTCATAGTCCAGTATAGAAAATGAGTCCAGGAAAGTGAAGAGATGTGCCCAAGGCCACAGTCATGCTCATTGCCAGAGCAGCACCAATGCCAGGCTCCAGATTCTCACCTCAGGCTCTTTCCACTACCCCATGATGCTGGCTAAGGACTGTAATGGCTGCCTACCCCACATGAAACTCTCCCTTCCAGACCCCTTTTGAAATTTTTATCCCCTGAAAATGTCACACTCCAAACTGTTGCAAGCAGTTATTGAAAACTCTTAAAACCTGGTCAGGGAGGAACCCTATGAGAGGGCTGAGGGTATCAAATGCGGAAGGAGCTCAGGACTGGGAACTAACGAGGTCTCTTTGTGCGATTTGCCTGCCTCACGTTTGTGACAAAGACAAGCCGTGCCCTGACCGCCAGTCATGTCCACTCAGCCAGTCAGCTGACACTGACCACGGCCCCATGGACAGCATGCTGCTCTCCCACTCCTCGAGCATTTGTGGGACCCCTCGTACATGGTAAGCATAATCTAAAGATAATATGATAAAAATAATCTCTAACAATATTTTTGTTTTCAATCATCTCCTATGCATGCAAAAGCTGGATGATAAATAAGGAAGACAGAAGAAGAATTCATGCCTTTGAATAGTGGTGTCGGAGAAGAATAGTAAATATGCCATGGGCTGCCAAAAGAATGAACAAATCTGTCTTGGAAGAAGTACAGCCAGAATGCTCCTTAGAAGCAAGGATGACGAGACTACATCTCACATACTTTGGACTTGTTGTCAGGAGGGATCAGTCCCTGGAGAAGGACATCATGTTTGGCAGAGTAGAGGGTCAGCAAAAAAGAAGAAGACCCTCAAAGAGATGGACTGACACAGTGGCCGCAACAGTGGGCTTAAGCATAACAATGATTGTGACAACGGCGCAGGACTGGGCAGTGTTTCGTACTGTTGTATATAAGGTCGCTATGAATTGGAACCGACTCAATTGCACCTAACAACAACAATATTGAGAACCTGCCAAGTGCCAAGCACTTTAATTAATTATCCTCATTTGTAGATAAGGAAATTGAGGTTCAGACAAGTTCGGTAACTTACCTGCTGTTCCGTGGCTAATCAATAACCTGTTGGTCTGTCTGACTCCACCTATTCACTCCTTTAACTAAATCAGCCATCACACTGATGTGATCCCTCTCTATAGGCGATTCCAATACAGATGAAAGACCAAAAAACAGCCCATCCCTCCACAGGCCAGCATGTGTCCAAGCGTGGTAAAGGAACCCACACAGACCGAGTAGATTTGGGCTAGGCCTCCAGAATAGAGATAGACAGACAGCAGGGAAAGGCATTGGAGCCAGGAGAGCAGGATCCTGAGCAAAAGTTTGTTGTTGGGAATAAATATGGGATGGTTCGAGTTGGCAGGAAGGAGCCTGGATGGTGCAAGTGGTTTGCGATCAGCTGCTAACCTAAAGGTTGGCAGTTCAGAACCCACCCAGGACTCCATGGAGGAAAGGCTTGGCAATCTTCTGTGAAGATTACAGCTAAGAAAACCCTATGGAGCAATTCTACTCTGTAACATATCAGGTCACCATGAGTCAGGGGCCTACTTGATGGCAGCTCACAATAACAACAGAATTGGGAAAGGCAGTGGTGGTTCAGTGGTGAAATTCTCACCTTCCATGCAGGAGACTCAAGTTTGATTCGGGGCCAAGGCACCTCATGCACAGTAACCATCCCTCTGTCAGTGGAGGCTTGCATGTTGCTATGCTCTTTCAGCAGAGCTTCCAGACTAAGACAGACTAGGAAGAAAGGCTTGGCAATCTACTTCTAAAAATCAGCTGATCTTCAACCAATCATGGTGATGGCACAGAACCAGGCAGCATTTCATTTTGTTGTGCATGGGATTGCCATGAGTTGGGGGCTCAATGGCAAATAGAACAAGAGTTAGGGGAAGTGGTTGGAGTGAAGACTGGCTGGTGTGTCCAGTGGCTCTAGAATCTTACTTGAGAAGCTAAGGGGCTCCTGTACTCGAAATCTAAAGGGGCACTAGGGGATCTGTCTTGATGCTGCATTTGCATTGCTTTTTAAGTTGTTTACCAAGCAGCCACATCCCCTCCACCAAGTCTGCCTTGGTGCAGACTCCAGGTGGGAAAGGAATATGGAAAAGGGCTCTAAATGTGAGGCTGAAATTTTTGAGCTGTGTTCAAGGTGGTAGGAAGCCACTGTAATTCCTGAGATGGACAGTGACAGGCTGGGGCCAAAGGAAAGCTCTTTTTCACTGAGAGCCTGCTTTGAGTCATTTGGTGACAGCACATACTACAGCACCTCTTAGAAGGTCTCGTTACCCCCATTCTTACTGAGAAAGCTGAGGCTTAGGGAAATGAAGTTAGTCCCATAGGTCTCACAGACAGTAAGTGAAGGAGTGGAGGGCCAGGCTCACATCTGTCTGCAGCAGAACTTGTGCTCCTTTCCCTCCATGCCACACTTGCCCCTTCAGCAGGGAGTTGGAAAGGATTCCATTTAGGGAGGCACAGGAGGCAGGAAGACTACATCCTGCTCAGTCACCGTCTGGTAGGAGATAGAAGGTGTACACTCAGCAACAAACCCACCCTGAAGCCCCTCTGCAGTTTCTAGAAAAAGGACACATCCCCAGGCCCAGGGGCACCCCAGGGCCTTTGCCCCTCCTTCATAGGAAGAGTGGTTTCCGCCCTGAGCAAGACAGTGCACGTCAGCATGGAAGCCTGGAAGCCCTGGGCTCAGGGCCTATTCCCAGCACTCTCATGGTAGCTGGGCCAAGGTGCTGACTCACCATGTAGCCCTCAGACAAATCACTTCCCTCTTGGGCACTTGATGTGGAACTGAAAGTGGGCATTCCTGTGTCCCTTGCCACCCGTGGTCGAAGCCTGGCTCCCTGTGCCAGAGAGACCTTTCCAACCAAAGCCGACTGTGAGCTGGTTAGGTGGAGGTGGAGGTCCAATGACCATGGAAACAGTGGGGAGCATGTCATTTGAAAACTAATATTCAATGGAATAATACAACAAATTTAGAAAATGGAAAAAAATGCCTATTTATTTTTCTAACACATGCCACTGAAAACAATTTTCTTGGGTTGTAGGAACATGCACAGGAGAGAATCTTTGGCATGGAGCAGAAGTCCTGGTAGGGGGTTGTGTTTCTTAAAAGGTGGAACAGCTTGAGGTTGAGAAACCCTGAGAGGGCTAGGATTCTCTACTTTGCACAGCAGGTTTGGCTCACAGGTAAATTGTTCTGTAGCAGAAGGGTAGGTCCTCATTTAGGGCAACTGAGGCTCTTCAGCTAGGTGGATGGCACTCATAGGGTCTAGTAACATGGAGGGCAGAGAAGTAGCTGATAGACAATACCATGATAGAACACAATAGAACAATCAGCAACATTAAAATGCATGTGATGATGCAGAAAGATGTTCACTGTCATTTTCTAACAAGCTGAATGTACAAAACTGCCATCCTAGTACTCTAAAATAAATTAAAAATATTTAGGTGAGAACACACATCAAAAAAAAATTCTGGAAGGAGATATAATAAAGTATTAACAGAAGGTATCCCTGAAGGTGAATTTATAGGTGATCCTTTCTCTCTCTCACTCTCTCTCTTTCTCCCTTGCCCACTCTCGCTCTCCATTGTTTTCGGTATTTTCCAAGTTTTCTACATGTATCTAAATATGTCTATATAATCCTGTCTGTTATTGTGTCATACTGTGGTGGCTTGCATGTTACTGTGATGCTGTAAGCTATGCCACTGGTATTTCAAATACCAGCAGGGTCATCCATGGCAGACTGGTTTCAGCAGAGCTTACATACTAAGAAAGACTAGGAAGAAAGGCCTGGCAATCTACTTCCAAAAATTAGCCAATGAAACACTATGGATCACAACAGAATATTGTTCAATATAGTCCTGGAAGATGAGCCACTTATGTTGGAAGGCACTCAAAATCCACTGTGGTCACAACAATGGGTTTGAGCACGCCAATGATCATGAGATAGAACAGGACCAGGCAACGTTTCATTCTGTTGTATATGGGGTCGCCATGAGTCAGCACCAATTCAATGACTACTAACAACAACAACATCTGTATAACCTGTCTGATAAAGTAAACAATAAAAGATTTTTTAATTGAACCTGGAAAAGATAACTTACCAAAGGGCTATATGTACTTCTAAACGAAATTTACCATTCTTATTACTATGTAACTAGCAGTTAACTCCTTACTATGATCAAGTCTGATATTGGTTATCAGTATCAGTCTCCCAGTATCCATCCCAATGGGGTCAGCAGGAGAGTAAGCTATCCCGATCCCTTTTATAACAGGCCTTGGAAAACTATGCCATATATATATATATATACGTATACATATACTTCCACACGTACAGCACAATTTTTCTTCCTAATCATGCATGAGTGAAGACAATATTACAAATAGTTTTCACTCCTGACTGATGGCCAAGGGTGGGGTGCGGATATAGGCTAGGGACGGCAGAGACCCAGTATGAAATTACATTGTTTCAGGGATCATCAAAAAGTGATTGTACGAGGAATTAGTGTCTCACCATTGATGATCTACTGAGCTAATCCCATTGCTTCTATTTATTACTATAATCTGAAACCTCTTGACATAAGCCAGGACCAATTCAGAGATAGAAAAACCGAGTCACACAGAAATACAGCAACTGGTCTAAAATCAAACACTGAGCAGAAGGCAGACCAGTAAGTGTGTGAGCCCCAAGTAGCTATTCAATCATCCAACAAACATTCACTAGACACCTACTGTGTGCCTGGTGTGGAATAGGCCCCATGGAGTCAAAGATAAATAAGATGGCTTTCCCAGATAAACACATACCCCGACTAGTGGGAGGAGAGAGGCTTACAAACAGGTTGCATCATAACACGTAAGTGCTGTGTGAGAGGACTGTGGGAATATGTAGAAAATGGGGCCACTAACTGCTTGGGCTGGGGACTGGGGAGGGGAGGCTAAGGTGGGTAGAGGGTGTGTCAGAAAGGCTTTCTGAAAGGGGAACATTTGATCTGGTTCCCAAGAGATGAGTAGGAATCCACCGAGTGAAGATGTGAGGAAGAGTGTTCCAGAGAAGGGAACAGCCTGTGCAAAGGCACTGGGATATGAGGAAAAGTGTCCTATTTGGAAATGTGATGTGCCCAGGACACAGGGCACAGAACGTGCAGTAGGGAGTAAGTCAGGTGAAAAGAGGCTGGCCAAGTAAGTTGTGATCAGAGTGTCAAGGGCCCTGAATGTCCCTCTGAAAAGTTTGAGATTCATCTTTTTGGCAATCTTGGGTAGGCAAACTTTTTTCAGCAAAAGGGTGACTTTTTGCTGAAAAAAGTCACCCTTTTGCTTTTGGTGACATTGGTGTAACTGGATTAGAAGGGGAGAGGCTCAGGGCAATAGCCAGTGAGCAATGTGGTGAGGGCCTAGAGTGGGTA
This sequence comes from Loxodonta africana, assembly GCF_030014295.1. NCBI lineage: Eukaryota > Metazoa > Chordata > Mammalia > Proboscidea > Elephantidae > Loxodonta > Loxodonta africana. Next base: position 41,291,382 of record NC_087360.1, on the reverse strand, counting down.
GTCGTCACAGGGATGGGGAGGAGGAGTCCTCCACTTGGTGCAGAGGCCTGGCTATGCTCAGAAGACCAGCTTGCAGTCAGGTAGGTCTTGCCTGGCAAGGAGAGTGTCCCTGGGTGCCAGAGTTACATGAGGATCGACAAGGTTAAGCTCAGACAACAGAGGCCTCTTGCCCCATCCTTGCAACACCCCATTTGGAAAGGTGGAGAAATCGGGTGACGTGGGCAAGGTAGGGCAGAGTTCCAGGGAAGTGGGTTGGGGCCACATGGGAATGATGACAGAAGGTTGGGCAGAAGCCCAGGGCAGCCAGGGCAGGAGGGTAAGATGGGGTGGGAGGTGTTCGCAGCCTGGCCGCAGGTGCCACCCACAGCTTCAGGCACAGATGTGTGCAGCTCCTGGGACTCACCCTGGCCAGGGGTCTGTTCAGTGGGACTCCTACCTGGGGTTGCCCCACCACTGCCAACCCCCTAGAGACCATGCCTGTGCTGAGGTCAGGAGTAGAGAGGAAGTGAATTCTCCTCTTTCCCTTGCTCTCTGATCCCAGTTGCAGGCTCAGAAAATCAGGGTATTGATTCCCCTTGGAAACAATCAAGTCTGCCTTCTTAATTTACTGAGGCCCAGAAAGGGGAAGTGACTTGGCCAAGGTCACACAGAGGGTGAATGGCTAGGCCAGACCTGCAGGTTTTAGATGAAAAGCTCCAGACCCTGGTCTTTCTTCTTCACCTACCTCTCCCATGCTCCTACCCTCTCGCTTCTCTACAACCCTTCCCCCAAGGGCCAGAGACACTGGGGTCAGGGACTACTGCCAGGCCCAGGTACCCTGAGCAGTCAGCCCAGGCCCAGGGAATTCCCCACCTTCCTCTCAGCCTCCCACCAGTTGTTTCAGAGCCCAAGGTTTGGCTGTCACTTGTGTGGATGCCCACCCCCAGGAGCAGGCCGACAGAAAGACAGACAGATGGTCCTCCTGGGCAGAAATCTGGGAAGGGAAGCAAGGGTCACTTTTCTCACCACCCAGCTGTGAAGTCCCCCAAGAGTATGGAGACAACTCTCTACCTTCCTGCTCCCCCGGAAGGACAAGTCTGCCTGCTGCTCAGTGGACATAGCCTCTAGAAGTGGAAAACATGGGCCCAGTCTGGCTCTCCACACACTTTCCACTTGGCTGGGGTCATCCCCATTTCCCTCCCTGAGCATCAGTTTCATCATCTGCAAAAGGGCATAATCACGTCTATGCCAGGATTGCTGTGATGATCACATTAAATTCTCAGTGTGAGAGAGCTTTGAAAATGACAATCCACCTCACAAATAGGAAGGGTAGAGTCAGTTCCTGCTCATCTAAGTGACTGTGTGTGCTCAGGTACCTGTCAACACACAGGCAAACGTTTTCTCTAAGACAAGTATGCGTCCCTCTGTCCTGGGCATTACACGTTCTCTCTGCACACCTTTGATTACCAAGAGTGGGTTCCTGCAGTGGGAAAGAGAGAGATGAGAGTGAGGAGGCAGGAAAGGAGGTGGTACCAATAGTCTACGGGTGGTCTGTCAGCGATGGGGCCTGCAGGAGAGTGGTGCTGTGGCAGGAGACTTGTCTGGGTGGCCCCACAGCCCTGGTGAGCTACTGACGTGCCTGTGAACAGTCCACCTTCCCTCTCTGGCCTCTGCCCTTCCTTTCACAAGGAGGATGCTCAGTGGTGCTACCCAGGATACTCCGTTGCAGACCCATGCTGACCATCCTCTCCTTCCTATGCACACCCCCTACTTGGAGTCACCAGGGGGAGGGGCAATGGGTGGAAAACTCAGAGAAGAACTTTCTCTATGGGAAGAGGAGAGGGGAGAGAGGGAGCTGGGGTCAGCCCAGATGACACTGAGAAGTAGGAGGCTTCCTTCTGGCACCATGACTTCTTCCCTGCTGATCAGGACATTGCACCTCCACAAGTGAGGCTCAGAGAAGGGTGGGAAGTTGCCTAGGTCACACAACCTGCCAGAGCAAAGCTGAAGTTGCCCCGCTGACACACCTTGCCTCCAAAGCCCAGGCCATCCCCCTCCATGCCTGTGGGTGCTCTACAGTACCTCTAAGGCTGCCACAGAAAGGGCCATGGACCTGGTGGGAGAGGGCTGGCACAGAGACTGACCATGAATCAAGTGATCAATTTTCTAGCCCCAAAATCTAGACATGAGATTGGACAAATATGTAGAAGGCATGCAGTCAATGCCATCCTGGAAAATCATTGACTTTGGAGCCAGAAGTCTTCCACTGCAGGGACTTGCATGGTGGGAACTTGAGACAGACTGGAGTCTGTGGGCCTGGAGCTGGAGAGTTTGAAGGTGGGGCCTCTGGCCACACTGGGCCCCAACCCCATTTCCTGTGGCTGCTGTGGAGGACAGTGGCAGGGGGAGGAATGCTCAGCCTCTGAGAGCTAATCTGGAGAAGTGATTTTCCTCCTCTGCCAGCCCTTCCCTGGGCAGGGCTCTCCAGAGAAGGTAGCCCAGCCAGGGCTCCACAGGGAGGGGTCAGCTTATCAGGCAGGAAACACTGGGCTCCGGCCACATCCTCCTCCTCCTGCTCACAGCAGCTTCCAGGGCAGGAAAACACTCAGCAGCCCAACTGCCTCCACCCTCTCAAGGCCCCCACTGCAACTTCTCCCTCCTCTAAATCTCCCAGGGCACTGGGGAGGCAGCTGAAGGCTGAGGGCCAGCTCCTGAGTGTTGTTCTATTCTGCTGCCCTCCAGAAGCTCTGCCCAGGTGCCCCAGCCTCCCCAGCCCCTCTGCTGCCCCTGGACTGGAGGCTTCCTTTCTGTGCTCCTTCAGCCTGGTCACAGGGCACCCCAAGGTAGGGCAGGGCAAGCAAGGACAGCAGCAACATGACAAAGGAGCACTGGTTGCCAGGTATGCTCAGGGCGGGAAACTTGGGCGGTTCTGTGCCAGCCACTGACCCTCAGGAGCCACCAGCCATTCCCAGGACTGTGTGTCTGCCTCACATCAGTGAGCACGGGGGTGCACACTCAGACCCACCCTCCTCAAGGGAGCTCGCTCCCACCTGGCTCTCCTGCGCCACCACCCACCAAGACAAGCTGGGTTTCAAGAGGCACAAGAAGACACCACTTGGGAGGTAATTGAGAAGACATTCTAACTCACTGGGCCCTTGTCTTCCCTCTCATCTGCACTCCAATCCCAGGGCCCTGTCGCCATCACCCAACTTCCCTAGACATGAGCTCCCAGCCCCTGTGCATTGCTGAGGCCTCACAGTCCTGGGATCTCAGGTGAACCCAAGCAAAGAGAGCCAGCTGGTATGCGGCTTCTGTCAGCAGTCCTACTCCCAATTCCCCAACTTTGCTGACTCTGCAAAGACCTCCATAGCCCAGAGAGGTGAGGTAGCCCTACCCCTACCTCTCCCTAGAAGCTCTTCACGCACTTAGGAACCCCTCACCAGGTTCTGTTCTCAGCTGCCTGTCTGTGGGCGAATCACTCTACCTCTCTGGGCCTCCATTTCCTTTGTCATCAAACCTGGGGGCTGACAGAATGATAATGAGACTCCTTCCAGCTCTTTCAGTCAGTAATATTCTCAAGGTCACACAGCTAGAAAGGGAAGGCTGTTCTCCAAATTTCCAGTTCCATGTTCTTTTCAGTAAAAATGTAGCCCCTTTATTTACACTACCTGATGGGCTGGTGAGGTCATCAAACCAACCACCTTATCTCATGCTCTCCTTTAGAGATTTTACAAATGTGGCAAACACACTTCCCCTGACCTTTTCAGCACTCGGAGATGTGGGAGCTGGTGCTCCTCTTCTTCAGGGAAGGGAATAAAGGAAAAGAAGCTACATGATTCCTTGGGACCGGAACTGAGGAGCTACCAAGCTCTCTCAGTGTCTCTGATAGGATAAGAACAAAGCAATGTGAAGACACACAGACAGAGCAAGCAGACACCTATGGCCACCAACCCTCCCTGCACAACCTCTCACTGGTGGAAATCACAGCCTTTACCTTCCAGGTCTCATTGTCACAACTGCTAAGACATAATAGCCAGCCTCCCTGATGCCCCTGGAGACTGCGAAGACCTTTTATTAATCAGAGTCCAGCAGCCCTTCTAGGTTGAATAATTTTCTTTTTTGAAGTCCTTCCACTTGTTCCAGAACTGCACCACCCCACAACCCCTCTGATGGACGATGATTGACCATACAAAACACAGTGAGCAGGGCTAAGGTGCCCATCATCTGACCCAACAATGTGAACCTCTGCACAAACCTCTAGGAAATGACTACACCCTATGCCAATGGCACAGAACATTACAAAAGTATTTATGGAATACATGCTTCTACTCCCTGGTAACATCCCCTGCCTTCCTCTCCCACTATTTTCATAATGAGGCTCCCCCACCCTCCCCTCCATGCCCATACAACATTCATTCTCTAATTAAGGGGGAAATACAGACCTAAGAAGTCTGAAGGAAAGCCACAACCCCTACCCAAGCCTCAGACACGGCTACTGTCGTGCCGTCCAGTCGATTTTGATTCATAGTAACCCTATGTGACAGATTAGAACTGCCCTATAGAGTTTTCTAGGCTGTAATCTTTATGGGAGTGGATCTCCAGCTTTTTTCTCCCTTGGAGCCACTGGGTGGCTTTGAACCACCAACATTTTGGTTAGCACAAAAGCATTTAACCATTGCACCACCAGAGCTCCTTTCAAACACGGTACCCATAACAAAAAGGAAAAAGGCATGACCATCAGCCTTCGGGGATGAGGATCACCTGATCAAGATTGGAACAAATTTTTCTACATCTCCATGGATGACATCAAGAGGAAATAGATTTAGACTGAAGCAGAAAGAAAGTAGGTGAAGTATAAGGAAGAACTTTTTGATGATGGAATTTGTTAAGCTTAGACTAGTTTCCTCAAATCAAATGGAAACTCATCTGCCTAAGAAGCCATCCTCAGTAGAGGCAGAAGAATGGGTTGAATGACCTAAGCAGTCTCTTTCAACTTAGTTTATTGCCCAAAGAAGAAAACTGATAGAGTACCTCTATAATCCCTTTTTGTCATCTTTTAGGTGTCCTTTTCTCTTATTTCTCCCACACAATAAACCAGTCATTGAACACATGGCTCCAGATTTTTCTAACTAGTTCCATCCTTAAGGCCTAAAAGAAATCTACATTGGATCATAAAACATACAATATTTACTCTTTAGTTTCATATAAAGCTTTATAATTCCTAAAATATTTACAAATTACTACCTCCTTAGATGAAAGAGGAGTCCCTGGGTAGGGAGTAAACAGTTAACACTTTTGGCTGCACCCAGAGGTGCCTCAGAAAAAAAGTTTTGGTGATCTACTTCTGAAAAGTCAGCCATTGAAAACCCTATGAAGCACAGTTCTACTCTGACGCACACGAGGTCACAAAGAGCTGGAGTTGGCTTGATAGCAACTAGTTACTGGTTAGATGCGAGAACAGGTTCAGGGATGTAGCCAAAACCCAATCAAAACCTGGTGATGGAGCAAGGTCAGACTCCCACCCCTAGGCCCCAACTCTTCTCGATAGTCTCCCACTGTCTCTAGAGTTGACAGCACGCTGTAAATGTGGCCAGCAGCACTAATGGTATGCTCCTGGGGCATTAAGGATTCTGTCTGACTGCCTTGGCAACCAATAGAAGAATGCTGTCCTTTATATAGTACCTCTCCCAAACTAAGTTGATGCTAAACCATAAAGTAAAAACTATCTTCACACATCTCAGGCTAAGGGTAGCAGCAGCAGGCTAGAGGCCAAGGAATAGTGTGTATCCACTCTTGTATTATTCACCCACTGAGGAAAGGAACACTCCTCATTTACTGATGGAAGCCAGCAGCAAGCTTTAACAATTCTTAGGAAGACAAAGGCACCATGACAAGTAAAGCACAGCCAGCCGAGCCTACTTAGATTCAAAATGAAAAAAACCTAACCTGTTGCCATCGAGTCAATTCCAACTCATAGTAGACAAAGTAGAAATGCCCCATAGAGTTTCCAGGGAGTGCCTGGTGGATTCCAACTGCCAGCCTTTTGGTTAGCAGACAAACTCTTAACTGCTACGCTACCAGGGTTTCCACTCAGAGTCAAGTCACTTTAAATAGTCTTCAGTGGCTTTAATTCTTCTTGTTAAGAAAGGAATCATTACATCGGCCTGATACTGGAAGAACTAGATGGTACCTGGCTACCACCGATCACTGCCCTGACAGGGAACACAACAGAGAATCCCTGATGGAGCAGGAGAAGAGTGGGATGCAGATCTCAAATTCTTGTAAAAAGACCAGACTTAATGGTCTGACAGAGACAAGAGGGACCCTGGAGGTCTTGGTCCCCGGACCCATTGTTAGCCCAGGCTTGGAATCATTCCGGAAGCCAACTCTTCAGACAGGGATTGGACTGGGCTATAAGACAGAAAATGATACCAGTGAGGAGTAAGCTTCCTGGCTCAAGGAGACACATGAGACTGCCTTGGCAACCAAGCTCCTATCTGGAGGTGAGATGAGAAGGTGCGGGGGGACAGGAGTTGGTTGAATAGACATGGGAAATACAGGGAGGAGAGGAGGATGTGCCGTCTCATTAGGGGGAGAGCAGCTAGGAGTACATACAAAAAAAAAAATTTTTTTTTTTTTTAGCAAGGTGTATATCAGTTTTGTATGAGAGACTGACTTGATTTGTAAACTTTCACTTAAAACACAATAAATAAATAAAGCACTGCACTCAGAGTGACGTCGTTTTAAACCAAATATAAAACTTTCATCATTTGCTTAAGTTTTTGTTTTAAACCAAAGATAAAACATTTATCATTTGCTTAAGTTTTTGTAGACATATTTCTAAGTCAAAGAGAATGAAACCAAAAGATGTGAAAAGAGGAAGGGAATAAGGAAAGAAACAGAAAGAGAGAGCGAGAGAGAGGGAACGAGCGGTTGAGGAAAAGAGGTGGTGGAGAGAGAAAGACAGAAGGAGAAAGGGAGAGACATAGAGACAGATGGACATGTACAAAGATTTCCCTCACTCGCTTCCTGTTTGACTTCAATAATTCATCTTTCTATCAAAAGAAAGGAAAACAAAAGCCCAAATTCATGGAAACTGGAAAAAAATTGGCATTTAAACATGCTTCCTTTTTCATAACTAGGTCTATCTTTAAGTATAAAAATTCTTAACTAACAGTAGAAAAGCACCCATAAAACCAACCCACTCCAGTCTCCAAAATAAACTAACTTTTATTTTACAGACACAGAGAAGGATCATCCAATAAGCAAGGTAAGCATGTGCTTAGGGCATCAACAAAACAGGGGCACCAGTTGTCCAAAGCAATGACCCATAGATGCCAAGCAGACAGGACAGAAGGAAAAGGGAGCACTGCAGTGGAAGGGAACGGGCAGGGCACTAAATGAAATTGATACCACCTCCAGTATGGGTGGAAACCCTGGTGGCATAGTGGCTAAGTGCTACAGCTGCTAATCAAGAGGTCAGCAATTCGAATCCGGCAGATGCTCCTTGGAAACTCTATGGGGCATTTCTACTCTGTCCTATAGGGTCGCTATGAGTCAGAATTGACTCAATGGCAGTGGGTTTGGTTTTTTTTTTTTTTTTGAGTTTCCAGTGTGGGTGAATGTGCTGGCCAGAAATAAAGATACGAGGGTGCCCACATGCAAAGTTGTTTAAACTATGAGGGCCTACCACTTCAACACCTTCATTGACATTTATCTCCTAAGGTCCCCTCCTGAGTAATTGAAACTCCTTATCTCAGGGGGTCTCAGGAGTATACTATTTCTTTCTAATAAACAAGAGGTGGGAGTGGGCTGTGGAGCCTAATTCTTGCTACATTCACCCAATATGCAACTGGATCCAACATGAGCGGTTACTCTGCAAGAACAGATTATGTTAATAGATAACAGGGCTTGATCCATTTTGAGAGAACCATCTTTGTATATCCATGTCTGCAGATCCAGGAACTCCAGCCTACTCATGTAGGCATGCATGATTCCATAACAGAAGATAAAATACAATGCGTATTTCTCCATGCTGAAATTGCTTTAAGTGTATTCCTAACTTTAATGATCACAAACTGCAAAATAGAACACTCATCTTCATCCCTAAAGAGGACTAAAAAAATCCTCAGCATACAACAATGATTCAAGAAAGACTCAATTCATTATCTTTATTATGAATGGAAATAGATATTGTTCGGCAGCTTAATTATAATGAAATAATTGAAGAATGTGTATGAGTAAAGAATGGAAATGTTTTTTAATTACAACACCTTAGATATGAAAGATCTACCTAAAGATAAGATACAGTAGTTTGCTGCAAAACAAAAGAAAAGGAGTCATTTTGTGTCTCAACTATTAATTGAGATCCTGTGGGAAAGCAAACAAGCAATTTGAAGCAGAAGCTCTAAACATGTTCATACGCTTCGACTCAGCAATACCCTGTGTGGTAGTTAAGATTATGTGTCAATTTGGCTGGGCCATGATTCTTAGTTGTTTGGCAGTTATGATGTAGTTTGGCAGTCATATGATGATGTGATCACCTCCATGATGAGATTTGGTATAATGTGATCACCTCCATGATGGGGTCTGTTGTGAGTAGCCAATAAGTTGGAAGGGAGTTTCCTTGGGGGTGTGGCCAGCATCCAGTACAGGTGGACTCTCTGGCAAGGCTCTCGAGCTTTTGCTGGTTCTGGATCCTGCAGCTGGTTCCTGTTCATCTGACCTCCGGTTCCTGGGACTTCAGGTAGTAGCTTACCTGCCATCTTGCCCACTGATTTTGGGATTCATTGGTCTTCAAAGCCTGTGAGCTAGAGCCCTGTTGTCTGACTTGCTGATGGTTTGTCAGCCCCTGTGCCTGCATGAACCTGGAGAAATTTCCAGGCTGACCAACCGACTTGGGATGTTCCAGCCATTTCCTTAATACAAATCTCTCTGTATACATATTTATATGCTTTACTGGTTTTGCTTCTCTGGAGAACCCAGCCTAAGATATCCTGATTGAAATTTATCTCAGGACATAAACAAGTAAATGTTCATTGCAGTGTTATTTACAGTGGCAAAAAGAGAGAGAGAAACAATTACAATTTAGTTATCCAGTTGCAAGGGAATGGCCAGATAAATTAAGGTACATTAATTTACAGAAGTACTGTGCAGTCATCAAAAATGATAAATATGAAAATAGCTTACCAACCTGGTAAAACTTCTGTAATATGATGTTGAAAGGATAAAGCCAAATACCAAATGGTATCTGTAGCTATACTATGATTACACCACATACAATGTTGCCTACATGGACTAGGGAGTTCAGTATACAAAAATTAAGATATTGAAAATACTAGTGTTGAGGCTGTACGGTAAGTAATTTTTCTTTTACTCCAAAATCTTTTTCACATTGATTTTCAAACTAGAAGGAAAACACCTTTTGCAGAAAAAAAGTTTAATGACTTAGGAAAATATTTAATATTAATAAATAAAACATCTGTATGGTATTATCCTTTTATAAAAGATATGTATATTTATATGTATATTTACGTATATTCAGACAAGAAAAAGGATGGATGTATGGCAAAATGTCTGTAAGTGGTAGGACAATAGAGAACTTCTTTCTTTACAATCTGCTATTTTTTTCCCCCTAAACTTTCTACAACTATGTCTCATTTGAAATTTAAAATATCTATCATCTAGAGGCCTTGGTGGTGCAACAGTTAAGTGCTCATCTGCTAGGTTGAACCTACCCAGCAGCTGTATGGGAAAAAGAGCTGGTGATCTGCTTCTGTAAAAATTATAGCCTAGAAAACCCTATGGGGCAGTTCTGCTCTGTCACGTGGGGTTGTTATGGCACCTAACAACAACAACAGCCTGTCATCCATCTATCTATCTGTCTGTCTGTCTGTCTGTCTGTCTATCTATCTAGCTATAAAGAAACCAACCCAGTGCCATCAGAAGATAAATACATCTCTTTTAAAATTCTCTCTCTCTCTATTTCCCCTTCTTTCACTGGGATAAAACCAAGAGCACAGCCTTCCCAGAAGGAAAGCACTTCACAACCACTGCAGATGGACAGGGAGTATGTTATAAGCTGTCTGCCCTCATCTTTGTTCTGCTGCCACAGGACAGGACAGGAGAGGTTTTCCTCCCCATCCTCATGCTCATCTCCTGACCTTCTTACTCCAGGCAGCTATAGTCTAGGAAAAAAAAAAAGGAGCAGACAAATAGCCATTGCCCTGTCGGACCCAGCCTCAGGGCTGTGAAAACTATACACACAAATGCCCCCATAGCCTTTGCTTTCAGAGAAATGGGCCAGAAAATTAAGGACCAAGAAGTGTCCAATTCTTTAACCACCAGCGTCCCTAATGCCACCAAGATTAACTAGAAAACATCTCAGGACATCTCAGATTTTTATTCATTTGTTTATTTATTTATTTGTTGAATAGCTACTATGTGTCTGCCCTGTTGGGGAGGATGCACATTGGTGGATAAGTCCCACGCTGGATGATGATGTAAGGAGATCCACCTTAGCTCTGTGGTAGGAGAGTTACAGTCCCTCTGTCGAGCGGGGGTGGGGATGTCTGAGCTGGACTTCAACAATGGGTGGGTTGTCCCCACACAGGGACTAAGCACTGGTAAAAACTCTGAAGCATGGGAAAGAAGACTACTTTCAGAGAAAAATGAGGCTTTCCAAGAGTGGCAAGGTACACCATAGGGAGCCCTGAGAGAGGGCACTGTAAAGAGGGCACCCACACAGGGCTAGCTGAGTGTTAGGGGACCTGAAGATTATATAATTTGGGGGCTCTCCTAAAGAAAATAATACAAAAATAACTTCCCTATTGCAAAATTTCTAAAAATGAGTGGCACGTGAACACATGGGTAGGTTCCCTCTTGGGACATCGGAAACAGCCTGCGCAAGTGAGAGGCCAGAAGCGTGATCCTCATTAGCGTCAAGGTGAACCCACCTCTGCAGTATACTGCCAGTGCCGGTGAGGAATAGGCGCTGGGGGAGAGGGTAAAAAAAGCATGAAATAGTAATATCTATGTGTGTTTTTTTTTTATGTGTTAGAAAAAGTAACATCACTGTGCATACTCATAAATTCTCATCAGCGAAAGGAAAAAGCATTCTCGTCACTGGAGGCAGTTGTGTGCCCAGAACGAGCAGCTGAAACTCTAAAATATGCCTGATTTTCTGGGAAGTACTGTTTTACTCATAGTCGAACAAAAGTGAAAGAGCTGTCCTGTTGCCTGCCTGTTTCCTGCCTTCCCAGGGGTAGGGACAATGCCTCCACCCCCCACGGTATGTCCTGGAATGGAATACACCCCTTTTGGCAGTGTCAGGATGATGTTACGGGCAGACACTGCCAGACAAGGGCTGCCCATATCCTCTGCCAGCCGATGACACTGCAGGCAGCCACTGTTAGCGACCCACAGGGATGGGGCATGAGTGGCAATGTCTTCAGGTATCATCTAGCTCTGGCCCTATAATTTCCTTTTGCTCTTTCTTTCTTTTCCTGGGCTGTGATAAGTATGAAGTGCACGGCATGTAATTCCACACCATGGTAAAGTATTAAAAAAAAGGATCAAGCCTCTAGCTGTGAAACTGTTTGGCTGAGGCGGCCAACAAACAAGTCTGGCTATGCACTGAAATACCAACCTCCCCTGACTAAGTAATGTGAGCCATACATCACTAGCTCCCACCTGGGCCTCAGTGTCCCTGGCTGTGCAATGGCGTGGATGAATGACAGAGCCCCACCTGACACCATGGGTGAGAAATAGCCCATAAAACTTTCCGTAAAACTCCATACACCTGTAAAGGGCTATTAAAGTAATGAATACAGATTAGGGTCCTAATTGAAGGATGAATGTATGACCAGTTTAGCCCTCCCAAAACCTACTCCTTGGTCCAGAGGGCCTGGGAAAACACAAGGTTGTCCTTGATTTGAACATGTTACAACTGCTGCACCACAGGGAAAAGCCAGACACAGGTGACTTGCACAGGCACTGAGTAATCACCAATTTTTTCCAGGTACTTTTTGGCTGGCATTATAATCCTAAGCCTTGCAAGATGTTTCATTCTTTAACTGCCAATTCATGCGTTCTCCTGCTTCTTCCACAGCATTCTATAGAGCTTTGAGAGTTTGCTATTTGTTATTATACCACATCCATGGAGACATGCGGAAGAAAGATGGGGCAGTCTGTTCAGTAAAGTTTTACAGCCTTGGAAACTCTATGGGGCAGTTCTACTCTGTCCTATAAGGTCGCTGAGTTGGAATTGACTCAACGACAATGGGTCGGGTATAGATACATAGCAAAGTAGGCAATTTAGGTATTTCTCAAGATTATTTCAAAAAAGAAAGGAAAAAATGTGGTAGCCTTAAGGAAGCAAGTCGTGGGGGAAAACTTACTTTCTATCTTGAAATAGCATGATAATTACCTCATCTCACTTTCCAAATGTAAACTCATCTTGAGAAGAAAACTGTTCTTTATGTAGGTTATGAGTCAGTCTTTTCTTCCCATGTCATTGGTAACAACACTGTTTCCAATGTGTAGAATTGTGATTTATCTCTTTATCATAACTCATAAAATAAAATACACTACCCCTACAAGATATCAACTTTTTAAAGTAAAAAAAGTTGATGTAGAAAATAATTTGACCAATAATACAAGCAGCACTGGACATAATATCTGTTTCTCTTGAAATCTTTTTGTAAAACTGTATTTTAAATGATAGAACGATCACGGTACAAAAATGTTTATTTAAATTAAATATTTTAGACAAATCAATATCCACAACTGTTCCAAGGCATGTGTAGTTGTTACAAGAAAAAAAATGGAACAGTTTAGCTTAATGTCTGTGATAATGTTTTACAAGATTATTAATATACATTCTGGAATGTGCACCAGTCAATCACAACCTCAAGGATTTACTATTTATTACCAAATGTCATATACAACAATAGCATAAAGATTAATCATATCTTGCAAGCAATTTTACAATGAGACTTCTTGGAAGGAAAAAAAGGATTGTTTAACAATACAAAACATAAGGGGGAAATAACAGGAGAATATATAAAACACTTACATTGTTCATACAAGCAATAATAGGCTGAAATCAGAAGACAAACTGTTTTCTTTTACTCACTTTTGGTATGTTCCTTCAAATGAGGCTTGGGGGAAGAATGGAAATATTTTCGGGCCAGGGTCAGGGCTCAGAAACATTTTCTGAATCACAGTGCATTTTTGCTCTTTAGAAATGAAGTAAAATCAAAGTGGGGGCAGGAAAGGTGTTCTAAAACGTTGGCTGCGAAATGGCCTTAAGAACCAGCTGGCTTGTAAGGAAAAAAATTCCCATCAAATTCATGGGAATTATCTTTGGGATTGTAAATCAGGTACTCTATGAATTAGTATCTAATTCAAGAGTGGGAGAAGAGAAAGGAAGAAAAACAGAAAACCCAGGAAAGGGAGATGGAGAAAGCCAGGAAGGAAGCTCCTTTTGCATCCACTGAGGGGATGTGTGGCTGAAGTTTTGCTCAAGAAATAACACATCAAGATTTGAAGAAAGTAATGCTTTGTTCCAAGTTCCTTTTAGGTATTATGGCTTGTTTGGCCATTAGTAACAGGGAGTTGATGTGAAGTTACCATCGTTAACAAGAACATCTTATTTCTTATGCACAGACACATATTCAAGAGTGTGCATGAAGGCTTGTGTGTCTCACATTCACTGTATATATTCAGACTGTGTATATTCTCGTGAGGTTTATCTGTAATAAAAGAGAACTTATCTTAAAAAAAAAAACTTCAACCACAGCAGTTAATTTCCCAAATCAAGATGAGTGTTTTCTTTCAAATTAAAAAATAGCCCTTTTGGAAGACTGTAATAATTGTGGAAGGGAGTGGAAGTGCAGAAAGTTTCACGTCCTTGGATTACAAACACCGAATTATCATCAAGTTGCACATTAATGAGCTTATTAAGGAGTCAAATTTCCCATTTTCCTTTCAGTAAGCCTTGAGAGAATGTTAAATCAGAAAAGCATGGAGCAAAGAGGACCTTAGACACCAAGTCTGCCCCTCTTTTTACTGATGGGAAAACAGGCTTGGTGGGGGGGCAGGTGCAAGCACATCAGGGTGTCATTCCAATCGTCTGTGGCAGATCTGGGACTAGCTCCCAGGTCCCAACTTCTCATCCAGTGCTCTTCTCAGGTGAAGGACCTAATAGACCAAGTCTGCTGTGCTCAGAGTGGCTCTGTTGGAAGCAGGAGAGATGCAAATGCTGGGCTTTGCACACATTTGTCTCAACAAGTGGTACTGGGAAGAGATCAGTAAAAATTCTACTGTTAAACAGCATCTTTCAGCAGCTACAACGCCTTATTCCCAGGGTGTAAAAACCAGTGAAAATTCGTTTAAAGGAATATACTCAAAATGCAGGCTGAAGGGTGTGGAACTGGCAGGCAAGGGGGCAGAGGGGCACTTAGATCAGCAAGACCCCCTTCAGCTTTAGGACAAAGGCTTTGGGGCCTGGAGTTCATGCCTCTCCATGCCCTGAGGGTGGTTCAAGGAAAGTTGGTAATACTGCATCTTCTCTCAGCTCCCTGTGGTGCTCAGGAAGGAGAGGGCAGCATGGGCAGGGCGGCACATGGTGCCCTGGGGCTCTATGACACACTGTAGCTGTTGTAATACGTTGCTGTGGCGTCAGCCAAGACTGAGATGAGGCTGGTCTCTGTGGGGCCAGCTGCTGTCACCTGGGATACCGGGGCATGTCCACTGAGGGCCACGGCCCCTGCGGAAGAGTCTGGGCGGCCAGGAGTGTTCAAATACTGGTCAAACTCATTGCGATCCATGTCCCCCAGGAGTTCCACCTGGCTCAGCTGATCCAGGGCATCAAAGCCGGGGTGCTCAGGAGGAGGGGAGAGCTGGCCCAGCTGGGCATGGAGGTTGGAGTGGAGAGGGTGGTAGGTGGCAGGGGAGTAATAGGCAGGAGATGGGGGACAGCCAGATACAGTGGACATCATAGAGACACCTGGGGACTGGCCGAGGGCCAGGGAGCCCAGGGGGTGACTGCAGTGGAGGGGGCTGGGGGCATACTCAGGGGAGTATGGGGGCCCAGGCAGGTGTGGGATGCAGTGGGAGTGAGCATGCTCCTCCTGGCAGGGCGGGGAGAAGAAGGTCTGCTCCGGCTCCAGTACATCCAGGGGAGACATTTCTGGGGGTGTGGGCAGCCCGTAGGGATAGGTGTCCACACCGCCTGCGGTGCTGCCACTGCCGCCAGCTGACCCCTCGCGGTAGCAGCCCCTGAGGCTGGGCACGGTGGCACCTGGGGAGTACTCACCCCTCTCCTTCTCACCCAGAGCCCCCCGGCTCCCACTCCTCTTCTCAGGCAGGGCATTCTGGTCACGGGAGAGAGGGCTCAGCAAGAAGCCAGGGTCCATTCGCTTGCAGAGGCGTTTGACCTGCTTCTTCCTTCGGGGGCGGTACTTGTAGTTGGGATAGTCCTGCATGTGCTGAACTCGCAGCCGCTCAGCCTCGTCCACGTAGGGCCTCTTCTGGGACAGCGTCAGAGCCTTCCACGACTTTCCTGCTCACACAAGCCAGAGAAGGCCACCTTCAGTATCTAGGCTACTTTGAGCCGCTGGCTCACCTGTCTATGAGACTCATGCCTCTGACCATCTTACACACAGGGCTGCCCCTCCATGCCTCACTCCCACCTCCATCTCATAGCCACAGACAGATGACAGCCTTGCATTCTCTTCCCACCATAGATCCTGCACACCACCTTTTCCTGCTTGCATCCCACAAACTGTACATAAAGACACATCACCTCTCATATAAAAGCCACCAGATAAAGTGAACACTATAAAAAAGGAAAGATCAGCAGCCAATGGTCTGCCTGACCCAGTGTCAGTGAAGGGAAAAATATATAACCACCAAACATTGATTGAGGCTCTTCTTATCCTTTGACTGTCAATTCAAATCATTTGTGAGTTTTAATTAAAATGTGTGCCTTTGTTGATTATTGGTGGCTCTCAGGAAGTGATACTGTAACTCACAGGCCTTCCTGTGGGGGAACTCAGGCTCAGTAAATAGTTGCACAGATGTAAGTAAATTATAAAATCTCACAAATGATTACCCCTTACATCTGAAGGTCGAACAGGACCCTGCTGTAGAAGACTTGGGCAGGATGTAAGCATCTGCCTGCAACATACACACATGCACACACACATATGCATGCATACACACCTTTACACTAAGGTGCACACACACATACGCACACATGTACACACACAAACACATGTGTACAACACACACACAGGCTACTGCTTATAGCCCATGTACCTTCGACCCTTCAATTGTGGCAGGGGGCACCTGCTCAGCCACTGACTCTCCATGCAGAAGCCAATTCTTTAACTTGCCCGTGCCTCTATTTTCCTCGCTATAAAATAAAGACACTGTGATACCATTCATCTCAGAACTCTCCTCTTTAAAAGCATTCCATGCCCCTACCCCATTGATGCTAAAAGGCTAGGTCCACGTGTAAGTTACTTTCATTGTTATCACTAGTCTGTTGTTTTATAAATTACTTTCATGTTTGTCTTTCCTTTGTGCATGTACATTGTGCATCCCTCTAGCTGCAGTGTTTTCTGAAGGTAGCTTCCAGACACTTGAATTATCTCCTCAAGTGAGCCCAGGATTCTACAATTTTAATAAGTTCCCCAATAATGCTAATGTATCCTGAAGTTTGAGAACCACTAAACCGGAGCTTAATGCCCCTGGCTAAGCCCTGTAAGAAAAGCGGCCACATACCCAGCAGCACTCCCCACAGTGCTAAGGACAGAGTACAGAGCTGTATGCTCAGGGTCAGGCACTGGCTGGCTCCATGAGCCAAGGCCCTCAAAGGGGTCAAGGGGTGGCATTATTATTCTACCATTTGGGTGAAAGTTTATAACTATTTTGATGGAGTCACTAATATAACTAGCTGTCACTTAAAATGATAATTTGAAAAGTGCTAGGAACTCCAGATTTGGGGCCGGAAGGGATTCTGAAGGTCAGTGATGCCCAGCCTGTGGCGCTGCAAAAGGCCCAAGATCCAGGTGCACACTCCACACTGTCTATGGACTGAATACATAATGTGAAACTAGTTTCTAAATGTATCTAGTATTGATAAAGCACAGGTTCATTTTCACATGTTACTAAATGTATAATTGTCTTTACATTTTCTCATTCATAATATACTAAAAATACTGGGGGAAGATGCTGGGAGAAGAAGACAATTAGTTGTCTTTAAAGTTTGGAAAGCTCATAGTCAAGCTGGGACTCTCACATGGAGCCTTCCCTTTCATAGGTCAGAAAGAGAAGGGCTGGATGAGATTATGGAGTTGGAAGCAGGTCATCCTACTGCCTCCCTATTAACAAGGATACAGATACCATCTTTTAAAAAGTAACACCACGTTTGTTTCCCTAGCCCAGTGCCAGGTGTTGTTAACTGGGAAGGAATCAGGGTCTCTCCTGCAAAATGAGCTGTAACTCTGGAAGCCTGTGCAAAAGTGCCTAACAGGCGTGCACTCACACGGAGGTATTTGTCTCCTAAGTTCCTTTCCCTGGGAGCAGGCAGCCTCACTGGCAGAGGCAGGCTCCCCAATCTGCCCTCCTCTCTGATTCTGGTCTGAATCCTGGTGCTTTCTTTCCTGACCTGGGCCTGGGCAATAAGGCACAATGTCTAGGACCCACAAAACATTTAGGGTTCCCTGAATATGCTTTTAATTTCTTTTAAGTTTGTTTCCCTAGCCCAGTGCCAGGTGTTGTTAACTGGGAAGGAATCAGGGTCTCTCCTGCAAAATGAGCTGTAACTCTGGAAGCCTGTGCAAAAGTGCCTAACAGGCGTGCACTCACACGGAGGTATTTGTCTCCTAAGTTCCTTTCCCTGGGAGCAGGCAGCCTCACTGGCAGAGGCAGGCTCCCCAATCTGCCCTCCTCTCTGATTCTGGTCTGAATCCTGGTGCTTTCTTTCCTGACCTGGGCCTGGGCAATAAGGCACAATGTCTAGGACCCACAAAACATTTAGGGTTCCCTGAATATGCTTTTAATTTCTTTTAAAATCGTGAGAAAAATATAAGCTTTTAGATAGAAGAAAATGCTTTAACATATAATATTCATATATTTATTTTTTATCAGCACAATATAGAATATAATTTTAAATATTTTTCATTGAGGATTGGGTCCACTTTGCAAAAGTGCTTAGGATCCAAGAAAGTCATAATGCTGCCTCGGGTACAGCTAGCCAGCAGGCTGTGTCATGGGCAATAGGCCCTTTGAGATAAATGGGCATCTAAACTGCAGAAGGGCTCTGGGGACCCCCTCTGTGGTCCTGTGACTTTAGGCAGCAGCTGGGTGGGTATCAAGTCCTCATCCCATGGTTCCATGCAGGGAAAGAGCCCTCAGCTCCTACGGGAAAAGGAAGGGCTCCGTTCCAGACCCGGGTGGGGTTAGGGAGGACAGGGCCAGTCTCAGATTAGGAAGCACGTCCTTTCTCACAGGGCCTGGAGCCCGCTGGGTACACAAAATGATTTAAAAGTTTCCTGCAGTTAAAACTAATAAAAACCACGTCGGAGGGTAAAAAAAAAGGGGTTGGGAAGGTGCTCAGCTCCAGACATTGGAGAAAGAAGAGAATCCATAGGAACATCGGTTTTTTCGGACGCGACCAAACTTTATCCGCGCCCTAGCAGACAGCCCTGGGGTCTTTGGGCCTGGCTCCTCCCCAGCCCTACCGCCTCTGCCACCCCAGCCCAAGTCCGCGGAGAAAGCCAGAAGCGGCCTGGTTCCAGAACAGACCCTCGATAACAATCCGAATTAAATTACCCACACCCCTATGACTGAGAAATCTAAGGAATGGAGTCTATCTCCGTAGACTTTTTTTGGTGTTGTTTTAATAATTAAAGCAGGGGTACGTTTCTGCAGTGTTTTTCTTCACGAATATTCGTTAATTTTTTTTTTTTTTTTATCTGCGACAAACAACTTCTGTGGTTGTGCCAATCGTAAAGTACAGGGAACAATAGGTTTTACCTCTTCAATATTCCTAGCAAACGTCGGTTTTGTGCTCGGCCTTTGCAATCCCATTACCCGCCGCTTCTTTGCGCGCGGGTTTGCGCGGACCCGGGAATGAAGCGGGCGCTCCACACTCTGCTAGACTATTCCAGTAGCCGCGAACTCCGCTTCGAAGGGCTGCCACTGCTCTGCTCCTGTTCCCGCCAAGGGAACCTTCCTGCAACCCAAAACCTCTGCGCGGATTCATTTTCGGCCTCGCTGATTGCTTCCGACTCTGAAACTCCGACATCCAGCACACAAATCCATATTCAATTTATGCGCAATCTCGCCAACAAAGTGAGCGCCCAGGGCGCTAAGGCGCGCGCACATGCACTCCCGGCATACTCAGAGCTTCCAAAGATTCTCGCTCTCCCCTGACTCGCGCGCCCGAATGGCCCCCTTCTCGACGTTCCCAAGCCTGAGCACCACACCCAGTCTCTGCCCGCACCCACGCCTCGAGCCCTGCGGAGCCCTGCCCGCCAACCCTCAGTTAGTCACTCACCCAGCATCTTGCTGAGTTCGGCATTGTGCAGGTCTGGGTTCTGCACCGCCAGCCGTTTCCTCTCGTCCTTGGCCCACACCATGAAGGCGTTCATGGGCCGCCGGATACGGCTCTCGGAGCCCTTGTCCCCCGGGGGGCGCGGGGCGGCCGGCGGGGACAGCCCATCCGACAGCTCGGCTTCCAGGGCCGGGCACTCGAGCCCCTCAGGCCACGGGTAGGCTCCCAGCAGCGAGGCCATGGCCGTAGGGGTGTCGCCTCGCTTGGCTTCGCTGAGCCGGGGGTGACCTGGCCTTCACACGGGTCGGGGGCGTCCGACTTGGCCAGCAGCTGCGGTCCTTTATTTATCAGCTTCGGTCCGCCGCGTCCTCCAATGACTCTCGAAGGTAGCGCGGCTCCTCCTTCGGTCTCGGCGCGCCTGCACTCGGCCCGCCCCTCCGCCACCCTGAGTCCCGACTGGGGATCCGCGCTGAGGAGGCACTTAGGGCCGCCTCCCGCTCGCTCCCAGGCCGCAGGTGCAGCTCGCGCTTCCGGGACAAACGCGCGGCCTCGTTGGGTGCCAAGAGCCTAGAGCCGGCAGGTAGGGCGCGGCCCCTCGCAGTTCCCTTGCATGGACGCGGGGAGCAAGCCCCTGCCCAACCTGCTGAGGCCTCCGCCGGGCCAGACTCCAACTTCTTTGAGCTCGGAATCCTACGGAGAACCGACCCCAAACAGGTTTCTCTGGGAGTGCCCGGGCGCACAAGAGAAACATTTACCATGAGTTTCCCCAAGCGTCCAGTGAACCGTTCGTAAGAGAACACACCTGCTGCTTTTCTAAAATGACTGACGCTTTGACAGCCTCGCCCCAGCCAATTTGGGCAGCCAAGGAGGCTGGCAAGGGGTGGGGCTGGTTTCTAGGGCCTGCGTCCGGCTTTAGTGTTTCGCCGAGCAGCGTGCAACAGAAGACCTCTAGGCGCCCATCCCCCTCCCTGCCCCGCGGGAGGGGGAATCCTGTCTTTCTCATTTACCTTTTATTCACTCTGGCAGTCTGATTTCTTTCTTGTTACCCTCACTCTCTCCCCTACCCCAGTTTTATTGTCCAGGTCTCAGATTCTCTCGCCTCTAGCTCTTTTCCCGCGGAATTCTCTTCTCGTAATATTTTCTTTTCTCAGTCTCCCCCTTCCTTAGACTGGAGTCGCTTCCACCAGGCCTCCCGCGTCCCCAACGGCTTCAGCACGAGTGGGAGCTCCCCCAGATGCCCTTGTTCCGACACTCGGGACAGAAGCCGCTCCTCGGGGGCTATGGGCTGGGAGCTCACGACCGTCCCTCACTGTCACTAATACTCTCACTCCCGAGGCTCTAACATTAGCGCGTACACACAGTAGGCACTCAGGAACTGTCGAATAAGTGAATGAACAAATATGGCTTAGACACACCCTACTGTATAAAACACAGCAGCCATAAGGTTTTTTTTTTTTTTTTAAATCAGATCCTGGAATTCAATCCACGAATATTTACTGAGTGCCACCCCTGTGCTGGCCTCTATACAAGGTCTTGGAAACAGAACGCGCGGAGGTGACCCTGAAAGGAGGTAGTATTTTTGTGGGAGGGTCGTGGGGCCTGGAGACAGGACCTGTCTTCTGTGTTTGGGTTACTCTTGCGTAACTCTGAGCAAGTCAGAAAACTCTCTAGACCTCCTTTCTTAACACCAAATGGGGACGATGATAAGACTGACCTCACAGGGCTGCTGTAAAGATACTGTGAAGTAATATATGTGAGAGCTGAATCTCTCTAACATGATGGTTAGCTAATATACTCTCTAGACATAACCCCTGTAAGTCATAAGTCCGGATTTCAGTGCCCCAACGGGCAGTGACTGAGTTCAGAGATGCCTTGTGCGAAACATACACTCCCCCACCAGCCCCGATTTAAGACTGGTCAAGCAGGTGGAGAAATGCAACTTTCCCGTTTTAATGTTCTGATTTTAACCTCTTTTTTATAGAATACATAGCTGGATTTCCCCCTCCCCTGCAGCCAGGATCCAGTAGCAGCACCCTAGGCCCGTGCGCCCCATCTGATGCTTTTGCCGGCCAGGGCCTGACCCGCAAAGAGTGCGGGACGCGGTGCAGCGCTGGCCGGGAAGGGGGTGTCCCGCAGCGGGGCCTGGCATCTAGGAACCCGAGGCGGAGCAGCGGGGCCGACTGGCGCCGGGAGCCCGGCCCGGGAGTGGGGGAGGGCGGGGGTGGGGAAGGTGGGGAGGGGAGCGGGAGGGCAGGAGGGGTGTTGCGGAGAGATTGTGTCCGCAGTCTGGGTGGACTTCCCCACCCCGGAAAGCTGAGGCCATTTCCCGTGTCGGGCCCCTTTTCCAGAAATTCCTCCAGAAAAAGCTCCAGGCCAGAGTGCTCCAGGAACCCAGGGAGCAAATGCCGTGCCCTGCCGGGGGAGGGCAGCTCCGGTGGGTGCCGCAGACAGACTTGCACAGTGGCCGCAGACCGAAGAAGGAATTCGATCCCCACCTTTTCTGACCCCGCAGTCTCTCCAGGCCCTGCACCATGCTCTGCGGGTTTAGAGGCCTCCCTAGCACCCGGCGTTCCCACTCGCGTCCCCAGCCGCTGGCACCCTCCTTGCGTGGCCCCTGAGCTGAAAGCGTACACGCCGAAGGGTCCTGCCTGGGGCACCGGTTTAGAGAGACGCACTCACTCAGGGAAGCGGAAGGGGTCAAGGAGCACGCCCTGTAAGGGAATAGGGAGGAGGCGAAAAAAGAATGGGCAGTAGAGAAAGATCCGATAAAGATTCCAGAGCTCGCTGGGGCGGGGGGTGAGGGCGATGGTGGAGAAAAGACTGCTAAAACGGAGAAAACAGCGGGGGTGGCAGAATACGCGCCGTTGTTTCGAATGGTTTGATTGCTTGCATTTGGTGAGATGTGAGAGGAAGCGTGCGCCTGGGCTGTTCAGGAGATGAGCCTGCTTGGTCGCCAGCTCAGGCGCGGCCCAGGGCGGGAAAGCTGTCTGCATTTGGATACTGGGGCTCGCTCACTCGCTCCATTCAATCATTCCTTTGTTCACTGGCATCCATATATTTATTCTTCTGGACAATCTTGGGCTAACGCGTCCTAGTGCCGGCGGCTCTAAGGGATGCGGGGTTTCATCGCGAGCCTCAGTCCACGCTGAGCTTTGCACAGACTCCAAGCGCTCCCAAAGTCCCCGGCTCCAAGGGCTAAGACCCAAAGCTAGAGCTGGGAGCCTCGGAGACCCCCACCGCACTGCTCTCGCCAGCGCTGGGCCCGGGACCTCGTCCAGTTGTTGACCCAGCTGCTCATTTCGTCGACGCTCCGCGCGGCGAATCTTCAGTCGTGCGCCCTGGTAAACAGAACAGATAAGGGCCGAGACTCAAGACCAGTTGAGCGAGTTCGGGCTCAGGCTCCGACCTGCGGCGGGGTTAGACAGGGTCTCCCAGACACGTGGGTGAGCAGAATCGGGGTGGAGGGTGTGCGTGTGACGCCGGGGGCACACTGAACACCGCGTGTGCACTACGCTGCGGATCAGTCTGTGCACACACTTGCGCCTTCTTCATTCGGTGTATATTGCGCTCTCTGCTAGTCTCTTAAATGACCTTCCTTCTTTCCTCCCTCCCTCCCGCCTTTATCTGTCCCCCTTCTCACTCCCGCTAACTTCCTCTCCAGTTCCCTTTCTCTTACCTTTTTTAGTTTACTATTTGAAGGCCAATTTCCAAAAACACAGGACTTGGAGCCAAAAAGCCCACTTACTAGCGGTGTGACCATACTTTACCTACCTGATCTCTGCCTCGGTTTCTTCACCTTTTACAATAGGAATAATGCAGGCCTACTATGTTAAACTATGTTAGTGGAAAGAAAAAAAT
The DNA here is from genome assembly GCF_030014295.1 of Loxodonta africana. Taxonomy (NCBI): domain Eukaryota; kingdom Metazoa; phylum Chordata; class Mammalia; order Proboscidea; family Elephantidae; genus Loxodonta; species Loxodonta africana. The sequence goes on along the minus strand of NC_087360.1, from coordinate 41,267,978 downwards.
TTTTTTTTTCTTTCCACTAACATAGTGTTTGTGAAAGCCCCTGGTATCCTTTCATGAACTGTGCAAATGTCAATTAATGTTATAAAATAATGAGTGGATAAAAAAATTTTACAAAACTTTAAAAGGTTAGACTTCCGAAACTTCCCCCTGGCGGGGCTTTCCTTATTCTAGTCCAGTTGAATTTCGGCATATATGTTTGTGGGGGCGGGAGGGGTGGGTAGAGGAACGACTGGGAGAATGAGGGACTCAGGCGCCGGTTTCCCACTCCACCCCCTGGACCCCACAGTCTTGGCACTGGTTGAAAACCTGCTGCAGACCTGGACACCAGCTGTCTGAGCGGGGGACAAAGCACTGCCGGGCTCCTTACCGCTGGCACCGCCGGGGCTGCGGCTGTGCAGGGCCAGGCCGTGGCAGCCTGTTCTGGGAGGCAGAGGAAATGCCCTCTTTCAGGGCTGGGGCCACGGGCGCCTGCTCCGGAGGCCTGGAGCAGCGCCTGCCTCTCTTCTCTGCAATGGTTTTGGGCAAGTTCCCACGCCCCCGCCCCCCTTCGCACCGGGCTGTAGATAGAAATTATCATCATCACCATCATCTTTCCTCATACTGATTTGTCTCTACTCGATTTCCAGTCTTTGCAAAACATGTATTTTCTCATCTGTGCCTCCACACAACTCTCTACAAAGTAGGCGGCTCTAAGTTTTCCTATTCTGCTGTTTCCTGATGAAGAAGGTGAGGCTTAAAGTACAAGTTGAAGAGCAGAGGCCTAAATACTTGTCTCTTGCCCCTCAGGCCTTTGCTCTTAAATTCCTTCTTTGCCCCAAGGTCGGCTTCCAGCTTCTCCCCTCGCCAGAGCCCCAGTCGGGAGGGAAGAACACCCAAGCAGCCACTAGGTCTCTTTCCCTTTCCAGCCAGACCCACCACTGGGCCTTCCTTCATCCGGTGTGCTGGTTCAGCAATCAGTAGCCGGGATTTCCTGGCAATACTCTTGAGTTCCCCGCCCCCCCCCCCCTTTTTTTTAACCCACAGATACCTCTTCATAGTCATTTAGGAGTAAATTCATCAAGGTTCTTGACTGAGGGTAGTTTTGCAGCATTAAACCTAAAAAAAACAAAACCAAACCCACTGCCGTCGAGTTGATTCCGACTCATAGCGACCCTATAGGACAGAGTAGAACGGCCCCATAGAGTTTCCAAGGAGTGCCTGGCGGATTCAAACTGCTGACCCTTTGCTTAGCAGCCGTAGCACTTAACCACTACGCCACCAGGGTTTCCCCATTAAACTTAGGTATATATGGAAATCAGGAGCCCTGGTGGCACTGTGGTTAATATAGCTCAGCTGCTAACCAAAAGGCTGACAGTTTGAATCCACCAGCCGCTCCTTGGAAACCGTATGTGGCGGTTCTACTCTGTCCTACAGGGTCGCTATCAGTTGGAATCGACCCTATGGCAATTTTTTTTTTTTAATATGGAAGTCAAATAGCAGCAGCTAGAGGGGCTAAAGGGGTCCTTGTGAGTAGCATGTTGTTGTCAGGTGCAGGGAGTTGGTTCCAGCTCATAGCGACCCTGTGCAGAACGGAAAGAAACACTGCCCAGTCCTGCACAATCGTAGTCCTCACAATCCCATCCTCACAATCACAGTCCCCCTTATAACATCAAAACTCTTTTAAGGAGTGGTTTAATAGTAATAAAATATTGGGGTACAGAAACCCAAGTGTTCTTGGTGCTCCCCAGATCAGACATCCCTAGTTACTAAAGAATCCCCTCTCGCTCTCTCTACACACACACACACACACACACACACACACACACTCCTGACACATTTTTCTGACTAATCCTGTTTTCCAATGAATGCCTGGAGATTCCACAGCAGGAAAAGCTGATTTGGAATAAGAAGACATGAAGTCCAGCCCTATCTACCACTGCTACCTGTGCACATTTGAGCAAGTCACTTAACCAAGTCACAGGATCTAGAGCCTTACAGAGGCTCAAATGAGACCAGGGACTTGACAGGCTTTGTGCACTCTCAAGGGCAGTGCTACATAAGTGATGCTCCACCTGTCCTGCTTGCTTCTCCCTAGCACTGTGGGACAGGAGAGTTTCAAGTCAAGAACAAAACCTTCTCTACATAAATTTTATTACACTCTGCTCTAAGTAAATATCAGGTTTCTTTTTTTAAAGGGAGCACACGTGGGATTACTGCACAGAAATGATCTTTATTTATTTGGTCAGAAGCTAAACTTTAAGACAAATTAGGTGGAAAAAATTGACATATTTTTTAAAAAAGTGTTGGGTCCAGGCAGTATGGTTCTACCTCTTTATCCTGTTGCCTCTTCTTTCCAAGTGCCTAAGAGGAAAACGTGAAACTGACTGAAATCACCTATAAATAACACAAAATGGAAAATAAGTCTTTTAGCTTACATATACATACATGTATAATTTCTGGATAAACAGTGTCAGGCTAATGTCATGAGACAGCAGTGATAGAGATCTCATCGTGGAGAATTGTGTCATCAGCTAACAATTTTGATCTGAGAAGCTGAGCATACTTTTGTTTCACTTATGAAACTAATGAATGGATTTCTTTGATTCATACTACTATTTTGTTTTGTAAATAACATTGGTTATTGAAGTATAGCACACCTACAGAAAAGTTCACAAATTATGAGTTCTTGGTTGAATTTGCACACAGTGAACACATCTATATAAGTTGCACTGAGATCTTGAAATACAGTTTACCAGCCCTGTTATTTTAAGGTCCCCCGCGCCCACCACCACCACTGCCACTATATTGTAACTTCCTTGAGACCAGTGACTGAGTCTCATTCACCTTTGACACCCAGAACCTAAAATACTATTTTGCACATAGTGGGCAATCAATAGAAGGGGAAGAAAGCTGGAAGGAAGGGAGGAGAGAAGGGAACACTGTACAATGGGCTAGCTTGTTGAATTATATGAGGGGCTGCATTCAATATCCTCACTTCACAGAAGCTGTGAAGTGAGTTGCCCATAGGAGAGAAAGGAGTCAAATCAACATGGCTTCTTATTTCTGCCCTACTCGCTCATGTGAAGAGTCCATTTGGTATCTCTTCAATTTATATTCAGAAAGTTGCCCTTCTTTTCCAGATTTCACTGGGAAATATGCCTCTCCTTCAACATATCCATTTATACGACCTGGCTAAATTAGCTCTTGAACCATTTAACCCACAATCCTGCTAGCACCTGGCAGTGATTTGGAAAGGGGTGTGCTGTAGTTATAGGGTCGCTATGAGTCAGAATCGACTTGACGGCAACAGGTTTGGTTTTGTTTTTTGGTGCTCCAGTTATCTACTGCTGTGTAATAAACCACCCCAGATTTAGTGGTACAAATGAACGATTATTATTATGCTCATTGATTCCATGGTTCAGAAATTTGGATGGTGCATAGAAAGATGGTTTGTGTCTGCTTCGTGATGTCTGAGGCCTCGCTGAAAAGACATTAATGACTGGAAGTAACTTGAATGGCTGGGAGCTGGAATCATCTGGTGGCTTCTTTACCCACATGTCTGGCACTAGGGCTCGGATGACTCAAAGGCTGGGCTATGCTGGGACAAGTGCAGGGATCACTGCTGTTAAAAAGCCAGTCAGGAAAGGTCTTAGAAATCATTTTTTCTTACCTGGCTGACATTATTGTCAAAATATCCTCAACAACACCCTCTAATAAAACCTTACAAACTCCAGTTCCAAATGTGGACCCATAACCCATTAAGCATTCTTTTTAAATGAACTTCAAAGTCCAGCCCCAGCTCCATCCTTTAAATTGCCTTATAGCCCTAAACACAGCTTGTACCTCAGCATTCCCCATCTTAAAAATGAAATTACTATTACTCTAGCTCCATTAATTCCTTTGGGGGAACATTGAAAAACCTCTTAAAGGTGTGTAGAAGGATGGTATGAAGAAGAAGCCGAAATGCTCTTTGCCTCGACGTTGGCCTTGGGGTGGGTAGGAGTATTGTTTATGAGTTACTTACTTTTCTTACCACCACCACCATCTCACACATACACACACCTTGTGGTGGTTTTAAAACATGGCCACAATTGTTCGATACTCACTAAATTGAGAGTTGGAAATCTATGTTCATCATCCTTAAATCTGGCCAGGCTTGTGACTGCTTTAACAAACAGAATATAGGTGAGAGGTGATGCTATATGACCTCTGAGTTTAAATCATAAAAGGCCATGCAGCTTTCCCCTTGTTTGTGGGAACACTCATTCTTGCAGCTCTGAGTTGCCATATAAGAAGTCCATCTACTTTGAGATCACTATGCTAAAAGTAAGCCAAAAATACATGGAGCATGTATAGATACTCCATTCAATACTGAATCTAGTCAAAGTAATGTTTGCAGCAGTACTAATCAGAGTCAAGCTAAATACAATTTTCAGAGTGCTCTTATATACCTCATTTCATTTTCAAACACCCTATAAGGTAAGCAGGGAAGATTTTATTATTATTCTAATTTTATAGATGAGGACCTGTGGGTCATAGAAATTAAATGACACCTATTGAGTGGCAGAATTGGTAAAATGACTTAGTCTAGGGTTTTCTCCAGGAGACCTGTTCATTTTTTAATTCTACACAAGATGTAGGCTTGAATAAAATGAGGTCAGATCCCAACAAACAATATTACATGTAAGAAAGTAACCTTTAAATTACAGAAATTTCCACTTTTGCCCATGATGGAGTAACAGGGACCAGATTTACCCTCTCACTTTAAACAACTACAAAACTGGGCAAAAAACATGAAGTAGGAGTTTTCAGACATTGTACAACAGCACAGGACAGTAACCCTAGAAAGAGAGAAACAATGAGGTAAACTCTGCTCACTGTCTGGAGAAGATTTCCGGACCATAAATCGCATAGGGAACCAAACCAGAGCCCGATGGCGTCGGTGAGTTGAGGATATAAGGTTCTGAGTTCAGAGAGGAACTCAGAGAATAGGTGACTATACAGAGGGAGAGCTTGAGAGATTTGCAGAGGGGTCTCCTAAAATTTTTGGCTGAGTACTTATCTGCAAATGAGTTCTTACTTGTGTAAATGAGGTATATAAGAGAACTTTGAAAATTGTATGTACATGAGAAAACTACTAAGGCTGTGTAAAAAGAACCATTGAAAAAAAAATAAGTAAATCAACCTCCTGAGCTCACAAAGGGCCAAAGAGAGTTTCTGTTCCATCAGCAAGAGTGGAAAGATCTCCTAATACATGCAGCATCAGGTAGTGTTCTCAGAAGAGTATTGCCTCATGGAAAGAAACAGAAAAACACAATACACAACCAGGATAAAAATCAATCAATGGAACAGAACCATAAATAATAGGGATGATGGCACTAGCAGAAAAGGATGTTAAAAGAGCTATTTTAAATATGTGCCACATGTTCAAGAAGGTAAAAGGAAAAAGAACATCATGAGGACAGACATAGATGATAATAATAATAATAAAAGACCCAAATCAAACTTCTAAAGATGAAAAATACAATATTTGAAATACAAAATGTAGTAGATGGAATTAACAGCAGATGAGATATTACAGAAAAAATATTAATGAACATAACAGATGCCAATACGAAGTATTCAAAATGAAAAACAAACAAAAAAAAGTGAAGTAAAAAGCTGTAACAGTATTAAATGGCCTAACATAAAAATAATCAAAGTACTAGACAGAAAGAGAGGGAATAGAAAACATATTTGAAAAACTAATGGCTGAAAAATTTCCAAATTTAATGGAAACATAAACCCATAGATTCAAAAATCTCCACAATTCACAAGTAGAAGAAACATCATGAAAGCACACTAAGGCACATCATAATCAAACTGCTGAAAATCTTAAAGCAACCAGAGAAAAAAAAGACACAGAAGAATAAAGATGAGAATTAAAGTAGACTTCATGCACAAAACTGTCCAATCCAGAAGATAATGGAGCAGTATCTTTAAAATACAGAAAGGAAAAAACAAAAACACAAAATAAAACCCTGTCAACCCAGAATTCTATGCCCAGCAAAAATATTTTTAAAAATGAAGGCAAAATAAAAAAATTTCAAACATACAGAAGCTGAGCAAATTATCATCAGCAGACCAACACTATAAAAAATGTTGAGGAGCCGGGGTCAAGATGGTAGAGTAGTCAGACTCTCCCAGTGGTCCCTCTTACAACAGACCCGAAAAATACAAGTGAATCAATAATATAGGACAAGCTAGGAGCCCTGAACATCAAAGGCAAAGTTAAGAAATCGGACTGAGCTGCAGGGAGAGAGAAAGACAGTTCAGAAGCGGCAAGGAGTTGCCAGACTTGACTCAGTAGGAACCAGCGCCCCTCAGGCCCTAACCCCTGGTGTGACAGACCCCAGCAGAGCTGGCGGTAGCATTTGGGACACGTTTTCCACAGTGAGAGAGAGCAAGTGGCACAGAGTCTACTCACGCCTCCGGGATCAGTGAAGAGCAGGGCAAAAGTTAAGTACTTGCACCTAATTTACTATGCAGATCAAAAAGCACCCCCTGTGAAAGAACTCTTTCCCATTTATCTGATCCCTCCTCCCTCTGCCCCAGCCCCCAAGCCAGCTTCAGTGGCAGTCAATTTCCCTGGGCCTGAGATAGGTCTTGATGCATGCCCTGAGCCATTCTTCCAGCCTTGGAGAGGGAATATATTAACAAATGGGGAAAAAATAATCTGCTGGCTCTCCTAAACTGGAAACTCAGGGCAAAAGTGGCTTTTGTCCAGGCACAAATGGTCCACGGACTCTGAATGCCTTTCATTCCTGCATGGATCTGTGTGGGCCCATTTCAACAGCTTAGGCTCTTGTTGGCACAGTGCAATGGTGTATGTAACTGAGGTCTGACTTGGACTGTTTCAGCTGTGCGGTGGAGAAGCGGGTTTTTGACATTTGACACTGCTCTGCCTATTATGAAGGGTCTTCGCTTACCCATATCAAGGACCTGAGGACTGGTGGCTCCATCCATGCCACCTAGCCACCCGTGACAGGGATCCAAGGATAACTCCTAGCTGCTCTCCCTCTAATGAGACAGCACACTCCTCTCACCCCTGTGTTCCCCTTGTCCATTCATCCAGCCCCTGTCCCTCTCTGCCTTCTCGTCTTGCCTCCAGACAGGAGCTGCCCACAAAGTCTCATGTGTCCACTTGAGCCAAGAAGCTCACTCCTCACCAGCATCATTTTCTGTCTTATAGTCCAGTCCAATCCCTGTCTGAAGAGTTGGCTTTGGGAATGGCTCCAGTCTTGGGCTAACAGAGGGTCTGGGGACCATGGCCTCTGGGGTCCCTCTAGTCTCTGTCAGACAATTAAGTCTGGTCTTTTGAAGAGAATTTGAGGCCTGCATCCCACTTTTCTCCTACTCCATTAGGGATTCTCTGTTGTGTTCCTGTCAGGGCAGTCATCAGTGGTAGCCAGGCACCATCTAGTTCTGGTATCAGGCTGATGTAGTCTCTGGTTTATGTGGCCCTTTCTGTGTCTTGGGCTCATATTTACCTTGTGTCTTTGGTGTTCTTCACTCTCCTTTGCTCCAGGTGGATTGAGACCAACTGGTACATCTTAGATGGCTGCTTGTTAACATTTAAGACCCCAGATACCACTCACAAAAGTGGGATGAAGAACATTTTCTTAATACAGTTTGTTATGCCAATTGACCTAGATGTTCCCTGAAACCGTGGTCTCCAGATCCCCGCCCCCGCTACTCTGTCCCTTGAAGTATTCGGTTGTGTTCAGGAAATTTCTTAGCTTTTGGTTTAGTCCAGTTGTGCTGACTTCCCCCGTATTGTGTATTGTCCTTCCCTTCACCTAAGATAATTCTTGTCTACTATTTTTTTTTTTTATCTAGTTAGTGAATTCCTCTCTCCCTCCCTCCCTACCCTCGTAATCATCAAAGAACGTTTTCTTCATTTAAACCTTTTGTTGAGTTCTTATAATAGTGATCTCATACGGTATTTGTCCTTTTGCAACTGACTAATTTCACTCAGCATAATGCCTTCCAGCTTCATCCGTGTTATGAGTTGTTTCAAGAATTCATCATTGTTCTTTATCATTGTATAGTATTCAATTCTGTGAATATACCATAATTGTTTACCCATTCATCCATTGATGGGCACCCAGGCTGTTTTCATCTTTTTGCTATTGTGAACAGTGCTGCAATGAACATGGGTATGCATATATCTATTTGTGTGATGGCTCTTATTTCTCCAGGATATATTCCAAGGAGTGAAATTACTGGATCGTATGGTAGTTCTATTTCTAGCTTTTAAAGGATGCACCAAATCAATTTCCAAAGTGGTTGTACCATTTTACATTCCCACCAGCATTGTATAAGTGTTCCAGTCTCTCCACAACCTCTCCAACATTTATTATTTTGTGTATTTTGGATTAATGCCAGCCTTGTTGGGGTGAGATGGTATATCATTTTAGTTTTTATCCACATTTCTCTAATGGTTAAAGATAGTGAGCATTTCCTCTGTCTTTTTTGGTGAAGTGCCTGTTCATATCCTTTGTCCATTTTTTAAATTGGGTTATTTGTCTTTTTGTTGTTGAGTTTTTGCAGTATCATGTAGAATTTAGAGATCACATACTGATCGGATTTGTCACAGCCAAAAACTTTTTCTCAGTCTGTAGGTAATCTTTTTACTGTTTCGGTGAAGTCTCTGAATGAGCATAAGTGTTTGATTTTTAGGAGCTCCCAGTTATCTATTTTTTCTTCTGGTGTTTGTGCATTGTTAATAATGTTTTGTATACTGTTTATGCCATGTATTAGTGCTCCTAGTGTGAACAACCACTTTTTTAAAAAAGGAGGTAATAAGTCATTAATGGAGATAAAACTGAATCATTAAAAATTCAATTAACCCAACAAAAGTCAGGAAAAGAAAATAGACAGAACAAATATAAAACAAATAGTAAGAAGTGTAGATAATTCAACCATATTGATGGTCACATTAAATATTAATGGTCTAAATACTCCATTTATGAGGCAGAGATTGTCAGACTGGATAAAAAAGCAAGACTCAACTACATGGTGCTTATAAGAAAACCACTTTAAGTTAAGCACAAAGACACTGATAGGTTAAGAGTGAAAGGATGGAAAATGATATGCCATGAGAACATTAATCAAAACAAAAGTTGGAGTGGCTATTTTAATATTAGGCAAAGTAGGTTTGAGAGCATGTATATTACCAAGAATAAAATAAGGGCATTTCATAATGATAAGTGGGTCAATTCATCAAGATTTGTGCAAACACCTAAATGTGCATACACCAGTAGAAAGAAAATCAGTAAGTATATAAGAGATACAGACAACACTATCAGCCAACTTGTTCATGATTTGGAAGACTCAATGTTGTTAAGATACTGCCACAATTGATCCACAAATTAAATGCAACCCCAATCAAAATCCCAACAGGCATTTTTTCTTAAAATAGAAATTTGACAAGCTGATTCTAAAGTGTATCTGGAAAACAAAGGACCTAGAATAGTCAAAACAATTTTGAAAAAGAACAAAGTTAGTATTTCAAGACTTACTATAAGTTATAATAAAAGGCTATAGTAATCAGGACAGTGTACTATCGGCTAAGATAAACACATAGACCAATGGAACGGAATAGTCTAGAAGTAGAAATATGTATACGGTTAATTGATTTTCAACAACAGTAACTCAATAAGGAGAGTCTTTTTAACAAATGGTGCTAGAACAACTGGATAGCCACACAAGAAAAAATGAACATTGTCCCATTATCTCATGATGTATGCAAACATTAATTCGAAATGGATCATTGATCTAAACATAAAGGTTAAAACGATAAAATTTCTAGAAGAAAATATAGGAGGAAATCTTTGTGACCTGGGTATCACAAATGATAAATTGGTCTTCATCAAAAATAAAACACATTGCTTTTTTAAAAGGAAAAGATAAGCTACTGACTGGGAGAAAATATTTGCAATATGTATATCTGATAAATGACTTATATTTAACCAATATTCATTTTTAAGTTTCACAACTCAATATCTATTTTTAACTTTAAAATCATTAACAAGAAGTGTAAAAATAGAGTTTTCATGTATTCATCATGCAGCTTCCCCCAATGGTAACATCTTACATAACTATAGGACATTATTAAAACTAGGAGATTGACATTGGCACGATACAATTAACTAAAGTAAGATTTTACAGATTTCATCAGTTTTTGATATACTCTTTTTTATATATACCTTTGTGTATAGTTCTATAACACGCATGCATTGTTGTTTTTAGCTGCTGTCAAGTCAGTTCCCAATTCACAGGTTTATATAAACACCAGAACAGTCACCACACAGGATTGTTCTATCACTACGAAGAACACCTGGCAATCACTGATCTGATCTCCATCTCTATAATTTTGTCATTAAAAAATGTTATATAACTGGAATCACACAGTATGTCATTTTTTGAGATTAGCTTTTTTTTTTTTCTCTCAGTATAATGCCTTAAGATTCATCCAAGTTGCTGTGTTTATCAATTGTTTCTTCCTTGTTGTTGCTGTGTAGTATTTCATTGAATGGGTGTACCACATTGTATTTAACCATTGACCCATTAAAGGCCATTTGGATTTTTTCTAGCTTTTGGCTATTGCAAATAAAGCTGCTATGAACATTTGTATAAAGGTTTTTGTGTAAACATAAGCTTTCATTTCTCTCAGGTAAATGCTCAGGAGTATGACTACTGGGTGGTATGGTATGAGCATGTCATGTTTCATTTTTTTTTTTTAAATTTTTATTGTGCTTTAAGTGAAAGTTTATGAATCAAGTCAGTCTCTCACACAAAAACTTATATACACCTTGCTACATACTCCCAATTGCTCTCCCCCTAATGAGAGAGCCCGCTCCCTCCCTCCACTATCTCTTTTCGTGTATGTCCCATTTTTTAAGAAATTGCCGAACTGATTTCCCGAGTGGCTGAACCATTCTGAACTACCCTCAGTAAAGTATGAGAGATCCTTGCCAGCATTTGGTGCTGTGGGTAATTTTCATTTTAGCCATTCTAATAGGTATGCCCACCACTTGTCTTTGTTTTATTGACTATGCAAAGGCATTCAATTGTGTGTATCATAACAAATTATGGATAACATTACAAAGAATGGGAATTCCAGAGCACTTAATTTTGCTCATAGACCAAGAGGCATACATAAACCAAGAGGCAGTCATTCAAACATAACAAGGGGATACTGTGTGGTTTAAAATCAGGAAAGGTGTGTGTTAGGGTTGTATCCTTTTACCATACTTATACAATCAGTATGCTGAACAAATAATCCAAGAAACTGGACTATATGAAGAACACAGCATCAGGACTGGAGGAAGATTCATTATCAACCTGCCATATGCAAATGACACAATCTTAGCTGCTGAAAGTGAAGAGGACTTGAAGCACTTACTGATGAAGATCCAAGACTACAGCCTTACATATGGATTACACATCAACATAAAGGAAACAAAAATGCTCACAGCTGGACCAACAAACAACATCATGGAGAAAATATTGAAGTTGTCAAGGATTTCATTTTACCTGGATCCACAATCAATGCCCATGGAAGCAGCAGTCAAGAAATCAAATGATGTATTGCATTGGGCAAATCTGCTGCAAAACAGCTCCTTAAAGTGTTACAAGCAAAGATGTCACCTTGAGGACTAAGGTGTACCTGACCCAAGCCATTGTATTTTTCATTCGTCTCATATGCATGCAAAAGCTGGACAATGAATAAGGGAGACCAAAGAAGAATCGAGGCATTTGAATTATGGTGTTGGCAAAGAATATTGAATATAACATGGGCTGCCAGAAGAATGAACAAATCTGTCTTGGAAGAAGTACTGTCAGAATGCTCCTTAGAGATGAGAATTGTGAGGCTTCATCTCACTTACTTTGGACATGAAGAAGGACATCATGCTTGGTAAAGTGGAGAGTGAGTGAAAAAGAGGAAGACCCTCAACAAGATGGTCTGACACAGTAGCTACAACAATGGGCTTAAACATGGCAATGATTGTGAGCATGGTGCAAGACCCGGCAGCACTTCATTCTGTTGTACATGGATGGGGTTGCTATGAGTTGGAATTGACTCAACTGCACCTAACAACAATAGATATGTGGTGGTATCTCATCATGGTTTTAGTTTGTATTCCTCTGATGGCTAGTGATGTTGCGTATGTTTTTATGTGGTTATTTGCCATCCATGTATCTTCTTTAGTGAAGTATCTGTTCAAATCTTTTGCCAATTTTATAATTGGATTTTTTTTTTTTGCTGTTGAATTTAGAGAGTTCTTTATATATTCTGGACATAAGTGCTTAGTCAGTCAGTGGCTTATCTTTTTATTCTCATAACAGGGTCTTTAATTTTGATGAAGTTCAATTTGTTCAATTATCTCTTAAGGATTGTGCTTTTGGCGTCATGTCTAAGTATGCTTCGCTAACCTTAGGTCATGAAGATTTTCTTCTGTTCTCTTCTAAAATTTTATAGTTGTACATTTTACTTTTGGATTTTTGACCCATTTTGTGTTAAATTTTCCATAAGGAGTAAGGTTTAGATTTTTTTTTATCTACTGATGTGCAATTGTTTCAGCACCATTTGTTGAAAAAAACTATCTTTCCTCCATTAAATGCTTTTGCTCCTTTAAAAAAAATTAGTTGGGCATATTCGTGTTGGTCTGTTTCTGAGCTCTCTGTTATGTTCCATTGATCTAGTATCTCTCTTTCTACCATAATGGTCAAACTAAATTAGGAATGAGGAAGGAAGGGACTAACCTGTTGTCATCGATTGGACTCTGACTTATAGCGACTCTGTAGGTCAGAGTAGAACTGCCCCACAGAATTTCCAAGGAGTTGACCTTTTGGTTAGCAGCCATAGCACTATACCACCAGGGTTTCAAGGAAGGGACTAAAACCCCAGAAATTCAAGGCTCACATAAGTTCACAATGACAGTGGAGTTCGGCTGTAGTGGATTTGGACTATAGTAGTCTTCACAGCCTGAGCCTCTCTCAGGAGCCAGCCAGGAGAAAGCCCAGCCCAGGGGGCTGGGAGAGGTCATAGGAAAACATCCAGTCCTTTTCCTTCTGCTGCAGGTCATTTTGCACCAAGTCACTGCCCTGAGTTGCACCTTTTTGGTGAAATTCCTAAGATTCTTTCCAGTTCTAAAACTCCAAGGTCCACAAAGCAAAACTCATTAATGCACAAGCCTAGCTCTAATAAAGGGATTTCAGACAAAATGATCCTTAGATTATCACTCTTTACCTTTCTCTGGGAAACCCTGGTGGCATAGTGGTTAAGAGCTGCTAACTAAAAGTCAGCAGTTTGAATCCACCAGGCACTCGTTGGAAGCCCTATGGGGCAGTTCTAATCTGTCCTTTAGGCTCGCTATGAGATGGAATCGACTTGATGGCAACAGGTTTCAAGGGGTAACCTTCCCCGGAGAAGCATAAATTAGGTCTCGCACTACTTCCTGCTAACTAGAGACAAAACTTGCATAACGATTCCACCATGCACAGGAATTTTGCTGCTCAAATGAGCATTCCTTGGCTTGCAAAATCGTTTAAGGTTGACAACTTCCTTTTTAATTTGGAAACACAAAATTGTGAATACCCAAATGAAGCATAATGGCTTCAGTTCTTCCAAATTTCATGACCCAGCTAATTAAATGGTGTGTCTCTCAAGGGCTGGGGCCAAGTCTTTGTCATATCTGTATTCCTAGCCCCAAGCATACAGCCTGCTACACATTAGCCACTTAATGTTGTAGAATGAATGACCAAATGAACGTAAGTGCTGTCCATCTGATGATAATTTTCCACACCATTTTGTATACCTCTCCTTTTGCTTATGAATTATATTGTGGTTGGTATGAAGGCACCTGACATCTAAAAATGGACTACTAAATAACACTGTGAGTAGAATGAATTCAATTATTAAATATATATATATATAGTATCCATAACTTTTCTATGATCAAAAGAGGTTGGAGCTTGGGGAGACATCCTGGGTGGTAAACATTCCATCTATCACTTTATTAATCAGTGACCTTGGTCAAGGTGCTAACAACTCTGAGCTTATTTCTTCATCTACCAAATGAGGAATATAATAATTCGGCTGTCACAGGGTTGAGGCGAGCATGATTTCTTGTCTCATGGACAAACATTTGGAAGACCCTCTGACTGGGAAGACTAGCTGGCTTAATTGTCCAGCGTACACCCATTCTCTTTCTTTCAGCTCAGTTAACGTCACTCGTGCATCTCAGATTGACAGTGCCCTTGCCCCATCACAGCAGGATTTTGTAATCCCTCCAGGCTAAATTGCAACAACTGGCCCAAATTGGGGCTGCCTAGGAGTTCCAGGCAAGGGCAGGATCCTGAAGCCTGTCACCTGAGAAGTCTGAGTCAATGTAACCACACCCCGCCTCTGCCCCAGGGTCTGCTCACAGGTTACCACCTCCAGGGTTGAGGCCTAAACCTTCCTGGGACTCCGATGTCTTCAGGATGACCTGACCCCACCTTCATGTGTCTCATCCTACAGCCTGTCAGTCATGAGTGATAGTCGCAAACATGAAAAAGCAGTTAAGGAGCCCTGGCGATAGCTCTTTAGAGCACTAGGACTGCTGGTGCCATTACTTCCTCATCTGAGAGAGAATGTGCAGCCACCTTCCTGTGACAGGGTCCCCAGGTTTATGTAAGCACTGACTGCATTTTCTCCTCTTGTGGGTATGGAGGCAAAAACGAAAATATATTGAGTCCTTTTCTCACTTGACCTGTAAAACCAGAGGAAGGTAGACTTTAAAATAAAGCCCTGGGTGGTTGTATCATTTGAGATTCCCATAGCAAGGTGATGGTTATTAGGAAGGCCCTAAGGGAGGAATGGGGATTCATAGTCAGTCCTTAAACAAGTTGGGTGAGAAGGTACATACATGGGTTACAGTGTGGGAATTTGAGGGAACCCCAGAGAGGGAGCTGTGTATCCCTGGTCAGACACCTTCCTCCTGGGATATACTTCTTGCCTTCAGAGCACTGTTTTTGCCTAGGTGTGGTCCATTCCTTTGTTTATTCATTTAAGAGAGTCCTCTGTACCTACTATGTACAAGGCATTGTCCTGGAGGCTGTAGGGATACAAAGATTAACTTCATCTTCAGAGGTTCTAGAGTTAAACAGGAAATGATATAACCAAAAAATAATATAAGAGCAGAAAGCACTATGAAGATGAGAGCAGAAAGCACTATGAAGATTCAGAAGAGAGAGAGATTGTTTCTCGGGACCCAGATTAGGAAAGGCTAGGGAAGGAGTTGATGGCATCTGAGGCAGTCATTGAAGGCCAGTAGGTAGAGACGGGAAGTCCAGCATGAGGGAGAGAGGGGGTTATACAGAAGAGCCACAGTAATGGTCTAGAGGGAAGAAGGCTGAAGACAGGAAGACTAGCTAAGCAGAGGGTGCAATGGTCCAGGGAAAAAGTATTAAGGAGTGAATTAGGTGGGTGGCAATGAGAATGGATAGATTTGTGAGATGATGGGGGCAGGACTAACCAGGCAGAGAGGCCAAGAGGGAGGGAGTGCTAAGTTGTGAGTTTCAAGAAGGCAAGGATTTGCCTAGTACACTGATGACAGTGGGATGAACTGTTGTAAACAACTCTAGATGTTAAAGCCAGAGTGACTGGGAGCATAGGCATACCCATAACAGTAACAGCGCACACAAGGTGGTCTGCAAAGAACGAACAAGAGTTTCAGACACACTGAATTTGAGGGGCCATTTTTTTAGGGTCACTATGGTGGTGTAGTGGTTAAGATCTCTGCTGCTAACCTGATGTTGGCAGTTCGAATCTACCAGCTGCTCCTTGGAAACCCTATGGGGCAGTTCCATTCTGTCCTATGGAGTCGCTGTGAGTCGGAATTGACTGGATGGCAATTGGTTTGTTTTTGTTTTTAGGGTCACTATATATATATTTTTTTATAAGGAGCCCTGGTGGTGCAGTGGTTAGGCTGCTAACCGAAGTCAGTGGTTGGAACCCACCAGCTGGTCTGACGGCAACGGGCTTGGCTTTTTTTTTTGGAGGGTCGCTATGAGTTGTATTCCACTCGACAGCAATGGGTTTGGTTTTGGTTTGGGATGCTGAACTGAAAATGCAGGAAGAAAACTTAACGCTAGTAAAAACAGAATCTGGGAATTGTCCACAGAGAAAGCAGAAACATAAACCATGAGCATACATAACCCATTGCCGTCAGTTGATTCCGACTCATAGTGACTCTATAGGACAGACTATGACTGCCCCATACGGTTTCCAAGGCTGTAAATCTTTACGGAAGCAGATTGCCACATCTTTCTCCCATGGATTGCTGGTGGGTTCAAACCCTGGATCTTTTGGTTAGCAGCCGAGGGCTTAATCACTGTGTCACCAGGGCTCCTATGAACATATATAGTGAGAGAATGAAGAGAAGCAGAGACTCAAAAATATTCAAGAACTTCCTATTTCCTTCTCACACTTAGGAGACGCCGGGAGAAGAAAAGCTCAGGGAGTATCCAGAGAAGGGAGATTCAGAAAAGGAATTTTTATGTATGGGGTCTCAGATAGTTTAAGGAGAAAGACTAAAACAACTTGGAATGAAGTCTCTCATCTGGGGAACCCACGCAACTCATGAAGATGGAAGAGACAATGAAGATGCTTCTGTCAGGCAAGGCAGGATGCCACTAAGCCCCGGACTTCTCACAACCTCATTTTCCAAGTTTTGAAGGCTGGAGTTGGAGTTTGCCTTGGGCAGTTTTGCATTTACTTAACAAAAAGAAAAAAAAAATTTTAAATTGTGCTTTAGGTGAAAGTTTAAAGAGCAATTAGTTTCTCATTAAACAATTAATATACAAATTGTTTTGTGACATTGGTTGCCAACCCCGTGATGTGTCAACATTCTCCACTTCTCGACCTTGGGTTCCCCATTTCCATTCGTCCAGTTCTCCTGTCCCCTCCTGCCTTCTTGTCTTTGCTTTTGGGCTGGTGTGCCCACTTAGTCTCATATACATAGTTGAGCTATGTGTATTATTGCTTGCTTTATGGGCCTGTCTAATCTTTGGCTGAAAGGTGAACCTCAGGAGTGACTTCAATACTGAGTTAAAAGGGTATCCAGGGGCCACACTCTCGGGGTTTCTCCAGTCTCTGTCAGACCAGTAAGTCTGGTCTTTCTTTGTGAGTTTGAATTTTGTTCTACATTTTTCTCCCGTTCTGTCTGGGACCCTGTATTGTGATCCCTGTCAGAGCAGTCCGAGGTGGTAGCCAAGCACCATTTAGTTGTGCTGGACTCAGTCTGGTGGAAGCTGTGGTAGCTGCAGTCCATTAGTCCTTTGGACTTTCATTTTCTTCATTCTCCTTTGCTCCAGAAAGAGTGGGACCAGTACATGTATCTTAGATGGCTGCTCAAAAGCTTCTAAGACCCCAGACACTACTCACCAAAGTAGGATATAGAACATTTTCTTTATAAACTGTTATTCCAATTGAGCTAGACACCCCCTCCCCTCCCCCAAACTATGGTCCCCAGCCCTCAGCCCAGTAACTTGATCACTCAGGGAGTTTGGATGTGTCTATGAAGCTTCTATGCCTTTGCCTTGGTCAAGTTGTGCTGACTTCCCCAGTATTATATGTATTGTCTTACCCTTCACCAGAGAACAATTTTTTTTTATACCTTTTTTTATCCCACCCCCACCCAAGTTCAAGGGGTGTCTCTGGTTGCTCAGTGAAGTAAGGCTACCTGAAGGTTATCTCACATTTCTTCCATACTGTTCCTAGGATAATGCATCCCCACCCCAGCCCTTAGCAGATATGCTGGTGACAGGATGGGGAGGGAAGGGGGCTGGATTCTATCTTTCTGGCAGATCTTTTCAGCTTAGAACCTCCCCACTTTGGCAAAATATTTTTAATGCACTCTAAGTTGA
Source organism: Loxodonta africana (assembly GCF_030014295.1). NCBI lineage: Eukaryota > Metazoa > Chordata > Mammalia > Proboscidea > Elephantidae > Loxodonta > Loxodonta africana. The sequence continues at coordinate 41,250,041 of NC_087360.1, read as the reverse complement.
GGAATGGGCATATAAATTTACTTATTTGTCACAGAGATAAAGATGTTAATAAAGGAGATTTTAGTAGAAAGTCACTACTCAGGCCAAAGTCAAATAATGAGTTAGTCAAGAGTTTCTCACTGCTTATTATCCAACTTAACTAACATTCACATGAATGATAAAGGGGATGAAACATCATCTAGCCAGTGTAGAGGAAGCTAGGTCCTGGGTACACCTTACAGAGATTATTCCAGGATATGGTGGCCCATTCTAAATGATACCAACGTTCAGATACAAAGGTAAGATCTTTAGATCCTGAGTATGGCTATATCTGTGATGGATTACTCACTCAATCCTGAACTGGCCTGCATCTAGCTGGAAGTTGACTCTCAGTAAATGCTTTTAGAATTAACTGCTTTTCAGCGTTCATGTCCCTTTATCTAGGGAAACCCAATATGGAAAATACCAAAAGAAAACTTAAGATGTGACTGATAGAATCACAAAATTCTTCTGTTAAAAAACTCATTTCTGCTTTCCTTAAAAGTTCACTGCTAATACTTGCAACAAAATTTAACTTGCTTGCAGCTAAGCAAGCACATCTATGGACCTTCACTGATGGCTGTGCAGTCTTAGGTGGGAGGAAATAGCTTGTGGAGCATGCCTGCATTAGCCCCCGTACTGCAGCCATTCATAATACTCTGGCAACCCAAATGCAACCCTCTTCCCACCCACCCTTTTTTCACATGTTATCTTTCTCTCACCTTTTTTTTTTTTCCTTTTCCCTTCTCTTAATGGTGCCATAAAAACTTTGTGCATGCAATTGTAGTATATTCAGTATTTCCTAAAGAGTTTGTGTACTTTTTGCAAGGAGTTTAATCTTCATCTTTATTAGGACATGATGCTAATTTGCTCATTAATAATGTAGTATATAAAATCACAAATCAGAGCACCCAGTCTGACCTCCCCAGCACCATATGACAGCACAACAGGCTCTAAATTGCAGTGGCTGCAGAATCCCACAAGATAAACAGGGTGGTGATAGGAAAGTTCTTACTAAAATCTAAGTACAGCGGCTGCTTTCCAATCCAGAGGCTGAGATCACTCGGAGAGATTGTGCTGAGGCGTTTCTCTGATGTGATTTAAAAAAACAAAAACAGATCTCAGCTTGCTCCTGCTGGAGTCTGTGAACAGGTGAAGTAGAGAAAGCTCATTTTCATTTCACCTTTCAGAAGCGTCAATAATTTCTTTAAATTAGAAGAAACTCTGTCCTTTTTTATAGGCTTGAGAACAGGTTCTAAGAAATTGAGTTACTTATCCAATTTTCTGCCAACCTCTTGACCAAGTTGCAAAGACAAATCCATTTCTATGTGGAATGCACCTGGAAATATTTTCTGTAGCTCATATAAGCAATACTAATTTGAATTAGTTATAAAATCCTTTGCAGTTTATCAGCTGCTTTCAAATACAATCTCATTTAAAAATAATGACTTGGGAAGTGAGAGCTTCAGTGCCAAAAAATATTGCTAAAGACAAGTGAGATTGGATGTGCCAGGGCTAGGATTAAGAAAGAGCGAGCATGTTTTGTAGTTATGGTAGAAAAAAAAAAAAAGACAAGTGAGATTGGATGTGCCAGGGCTAGGATTAAGAAAGAGCGAGCATGTTTTGTAGTTATGGTAGAGAGGGGGCTAAAGCATTGCTGGATCTCTCGGAGGCCCTTTTATCTGTAAAATGGGTTAATGATAATAGCGATCTCATTGGTTTGTCTGAGGACTAAACGAATTGAATTATTTATTTAAAGCACTTGAAATAGGGTCAGGTACATAAGACCTCATATTAATTATCTAATTATCATCTAGTAAAGTTAGTATCAGAGAAAAGGTTGATAAGAGGACAATATTTAAGAATCTTCATTGGACAGTTTTTTTCCTTGAAATCTACTTTCCATCTTAAACTGAAGGACGCCAAGGAAAGCACTGAAGAATATAAAATTAATGTATTTTTACCCAGTGAATTAAGAAAAAACATGTACTCTATATATAAACAATTTAAAAAATATCAAGCCTACAATATGCAATTCTCAACATATTTGTTGGAATTTCTACTTAGATCTAGAAAACTAAGTAAATGAAAAGTAAGTGAAAAAGAGACATTGGAGAAGAACAAAAGCTGAGAATTTCTAGAAAAAAATAAAAAGCCTCCATCCTCTTCAAAGCAAATGGGCACACAGCCAGTTCTTATTGAGCATGTACCTCATTCTTAGGTTACCCACTCAATGATTAAAATCATTCAGGAGTCCTTTCTCCAGCCCATTAAAATAATATTAATAATCATATTCCATAGGATCTCTCTATATAAGTTACAGCTAAGCAATCTTGCAGTATAACTCTCTTGGAATTCCTAACCCCAAGAATTAGCAACTTCAGAAACGCCCTCCTCTGGTCTTCCAACCCAGCCCCTTCAGCCCCGTGTCTGACCCAGATATATTTTTTCTGCTTCCAAAATAACCATTTGCTTCTTTCCGCCTGCACATAATTCTGTGTATTCTCCTGACTTTCATTTTTATTGGTAAAGGAAATTAAAGTTAATAAAAAAAAGAAAAACAAAAAATAAAAAAAGTACAGCCAACATATTTTTTTAAAAACAAACAGTTCCCTTTAGTTTTCACACATGCCCACTCCTTTGTGGAACTCTAGTTTCATATACAAGACAGGACAAGCAGATAACTTGGGCATGTGCCCTCTGTGAGGAAAAGTGACTTTATAAACCGTTGGTACTTTATTAGACTGGAACACAGGCTGGGATTTGAAACTCAGGGGGATATGACAAAGCTCAGAGACTAGTCCTTGGGCTCTGAATTCATTAGAATCTTCGCTCTCTGTGTGTGTCTTTTTAAACAATCAGCACCATTCGTTATTCTTAGAGGCTAAAACCAAACATTCTTCATTTATTTTTACACATGGCTCAATTTTAGAATCTCGGGGACCATGTTTCATATCTAACATACGACCCCAAGAGTTAAAATCAAGAGCAAAAGTTCATCTGATCGTGTGTGTTTTAGTTCCTGTTAGCCAGTAACAATCTATTAATCAAGTGGAGAACACCCACCTGCACCCTGCCACACCCCCACAGCTACTCTGACATGTCTGTCAGAAGCAGGACCAATCAGTAGCAAGGCTGCAACAGAAGGATGGGTAAGTCAGTAACTAGAAAGGGGAGAGGGGAGGGACAGACTGGGAACTAAACAATAAATGGAGAATGAAAAAGGAATAAAATCATAAGCGAATAGAAGAAAAGAAGGAAGTGATAAAGAGAACAAAGAAACAGGAGGGGAATCAAGGATGAGGAAACAGTAGGGCTAGACTTCTAAATCTTAAGCATGCATTTTCTTTTTCATTCTGTGTCCCACAGAGGGTGTGAACGTCTCTGAAGTTATCTGGAAAACCCACAGAGGAGAAAGCTGAACCACACACAGGGAGGCATACTAAGGTGTGACAGGAGAAGGCAGTGTAAATACAGCGAGGCCACATCATGTGCAGTGAACAAGGCTGAAAAGTATCTTAATATTTATATAATATTTGTTTTTTTAAATAATTTTCATAAAGCAGCCCAAATCTAGAGACTGACTGAAGATGAAATTAATGTCATGATCTTAGACTCTCAATTTTTTTAATCTTCTGAGGACCTCTTTCCTGATCATTACAAATAAGGCAGAGCCCACTATAGGTGATTTGTCCTCAGGCACCACCAAATGGAAATGCTTCCGACTACTGACACTCAGTGTAGGAACCACAAAAGGTCTCTTATGAAAGCTGAAAGATCAAACTGTCCCCAAGAATTCCTTCATGATGCTTTATAGTCTTCGGGAGACCTTAGAACACATGGCTGCTATTGTTTAGTGGAAGTTGATGCTGTTAGCTGCAGTTGAGTCAATGCCAACTCATGGTAACCCCATGTGCAAGGAGTAGAACTTCTCCACAGGGTTTTCAAGGCTGTGATCTTTCAGAAGCAGACTGCCAGCCTTGTCTTCTGAGGTGCCTCTGCGTGGGTTTCAACCACCAACCTTTCGGCTAGTAGTCCAGTGCTTAACAGCCATGCCACTCAGGGACTTACTTAGGGGAAGGGAGGGTATTAAAACAATTTCCCCATCAAAACCAAAACAAAACAAACAAAAAAACCCTCTTATTTGGGAATGTAATCATATAATTCCTACTTGGCAAAAATGCACCAGTTGGCTACAGAACAAAAGGAACTATCTGAATCCAAACTATTGACTCTTAATCCTTTAATTAGACTAAGTCCTTCAGAAGTTACTAAAGGAAATCAATAGAAAATACAGACTGTGATATATATTCACACACATGTGCATACATACATGACTCAGTGTATTCGTATGAATACAAATAAACACTCATGGTGAAGGGCTCAGAGTCTAAACAGAAATTTATTTGCTGACGAGAACCGTGAACATTTAATGGAACATTAAAAAAATTATTCTGGGAATATGATTTGGGAAGTATGTGGTGAGAGGGCAAGACTCAGCAATAGACGGGCATGTTAAAAGATGTGAACAAACCATCGCAGGTTAACTATGCCCTGACTTCAGGCCAAAGGTTTTTGCCCTGGCGCGTACCAACATCAGAGTGGTCGGAAGGCCCTGGCTGGAGATAATTTATTTGGAACTTTTCTTTGTTTTCTTCTTCTTTTTCACTGGCATTTCATCTAGCATAGGGTCCACTGATGCCTCTACTTGCTTTTTCAACTTTTTCTTTTCTTTCATTTTTTTTGACTTTGGGGTAAAGTCCTTGTCATCAGGTGGCCACACACAATCCTTTCCATTTTCGGCAGAATATTCAGAATTCTCGTCACAACAAGGGTCTCTGTGCTGTTGTTCAACTTGGTCTCTTTTCTTCTTGGCCGCATACCTGGGGCTCTCTTCTTGTTCCTGAGGCTTTTCCTTTTTAGGCTGGGTGTTATTCTCCAAATTTTTATCTTTTGCTTCCTTATTTCTTTTCTTTCCCATTTTCCATTCAATTCGGGCCTCTGAAAGGTCAGGATCTGTAGCTGTAATTTGTGGCTTGTTCTTTAGCTCTGCCAACCGCTTGGCAAAATATTCCTGGATGCTTAAGGCACTGGTTGTTGTAGTAGAAGTTTCATTCTCCTCTGGAGTGGTAGGGCTGGAATTATCCTAAAGAGTGGGGAAAAAAGTTTAAAGCCAGTTAAACATCAACTGTTTATTCCTCAAAGTATTCCAAGAAGCCTACATGTAAACTAAAAAAACATGTAAACTAGCCACTCAAAATTAGCTGTTAGGAAAAAGGCTGATAGCTCGACTTTCCCCTTTTCTCTCTCCCCTCTGGCATACCTGAACTGCAAAGTATTCAACAAGGTGACCATATATTTTGGTTGAGTACTATATGAGGTTATAGGTTGAACATACAGAATCTAACTTCAGAAGTTAGCTGGCATATTACCTTGATGGAATTCTGAATAAACACCTCCTTAGAAACAAAAAAAAAAAAAAAAAAAAATTTCTTAGAAACAACGCTATTTTATATAATGAAAAACAGAGACATTGAAATTCTATAGTTGTGATTTGTCTTGACACGTGCAAGAATAAAAGCTTTTTACTTGGATATAGTGACAGGTAAAAGAGGGAGAGTCCTTATGTGTGTAAGCAAGTGGCTGCCCCGTGAGAATCCCACAGCTTTCTGTGGACCATGGTGCACGGTAGTGTGAATTCATAGGTCTTTTTCTCATGCAGCTGAGCTAAGTGGAGTAGGTAGGCACTGTGTCATATGTAACTTTGTACGTCTAGGAGTGAGTAGTATAGTCAAAATGGAGAAGCTTTTCAAAGAAATAATTCAATGAGTGAAGAGAAGAAATGGTAAGGAAATCAATGAAACAGCTTAAAAATCTCTCCCTAAATAAGTCTTAAAAATTACTGAATACAAAATAGAATTTGACTGTTCGGCTCTCTTGAGTGGTATTATTGAGTCTGATCTTTGGCTGTATGCTTTCTTAAAGGTAGTATATAAAAAGTTTCTTGTTTTTTGTTTTTTTTCAGGGGTAGACTATGAGTGCATTGTTTTTACCTCTGCATTTTTGCTTGACAGTCAGGGTGATATTTTTCTATAAACTGAGATAACCTCTGTTGCCTACTTAAACTGCCTCACTATTCCTTCTCTGCTCTCTTACATCATAAGATAATGGCCAGCCCAAATACCTTTTCAAAGATCAATAAATCTTACCCCTGTTAGGGACCTTAGAATGAGTCTAATTTTACCTATTTATTTTATTTGGTTAGGTAACTGAGGCCCAGAGAGGTTATGAGATTTATCTAAGGACCTCCATTAATTAACAGCAGGAATTGGAATTTAAAAAAAAAAAAAAAGCTTTCCTGAATCTTTGAGTTTAATCAAATGTTTGGCAAAATGATTAGCAAACCACACCTCCCTTGGTAGTATTCTGTATGGAACAGGAAGTTTTCAAGTTATTTGTAAATTTATTTTACTAGTTTTTAGAACACCACTAAGCAAATTGGGATATTCTAGAAGTTTATGTAATAGCAAAAGTCACATTTGAATAGTACTGATTTTTATTTGAGGTTGTATTGTGCATTTAATGGAAATGTAGAAAAACTCAAATTATCTGTATTTCGAAACATTAAAAAGTATATGACGCCTTTTTCAGTACTTGTTCACTTTGAAATAAAGACCAAACATGAAAAGTATTGGTTTTCTTGAAAAGGTATATATTTTTCACATGATTTTATGGCCAAGACTACAGAAATAGGGATTGTTATCTCTATAGTAAAACTGGGTTTATGGATTTTAAGTGTATAAAATATTTATCCTAGGCTTTGATCCTGCAGAAATCAGATTTGCAGCATTCTCCTCTGTGGATCCTTTTTTTTTTTTTTTTAAATAGATACAATTCCTGTAATTTTGGAGGGTGGCTGCCCCTGGCATCAAATAGCCCTTCCCCAGCTATTCTTTTGCCTACACTTTTCTTGGGATAAATAGGATTTGGGGCTGGCATGTCTCCATGTCCAGCTAAGCTTGGCATACAGTGGCCCGTGGTTAAGATCCTTACCACCATAGGAGTCGATTATGAGCATAGTTACGTTCTAGGATTAGCAAACCCACTAAATTCAACAAGTTACTCGAAAATGGTCTGGTATTTCCTAGTAGTTAAGATTTTATTTAAAATTAGCAATTCCTGTGAAAACTGTTAAAAGGACAAATGTAGAAGATAATAAATAGGTGACTAAGGTAAAGAGCCATAAGATATGACTTGAATTTGAGTTCTTAACACAAATACACTCCAAAAGAGTTTGCCCACATAAGACAAGCTCCTTTTAATGCTGTGAAACTATGAATGAGTCCTGTTTTACTAAGTGGCCCACCTTCACACAGAGGGTGCTTGAGTGTATGGCTGTGGGTGGGAACACTTGAAGGGTGTATGGAAAGCAAGACCTCTCCTATCCATTCAACAAGAATTGGCTAGTACTAAGAAAGCCTTAAGAAGATTTTTTATTCTGCTACGCAAAGTTTAAGCCCTTTTTCTTTTCAACATTTAAGAAACAAAAAGACAAAGTGATCTGGTTTTTGGCTCCTGGAGTGGCTGTTTTTCTTTTTCTCATAATTACCTGATGGACACCAGCAAAAATTGAATGCTGATAGATAAAATTTGAACTCCCTCCCAGAACTCAGTTAATTTATTCCACATGCACTACATTTTGCATTTTTGAAATTTCAAAATTAACTACATGATTTGGTTTTTTTAGCCTAGTATAAAACTTCGTGTTGATTTGATAAGTACTGATGTTGTTAATAAGGCACCCTTAGGTGGCAGTTGCCACTCAAGGCCCAACTGTCTACTGCTGTAATATTGATTCTGTTGAAATTTCAAATGTGATGTTACTTTTCATTCCACCAAGCTGGTTTTTGAGTGCCACCGTGTCAAGAGTATACAGGGTCCATTTATAGGTAATGATTTGTAATTAAATTGTCTACACAAGCAGAGCCTTTGCCAGCCAAGTTCAAAATAGTTTGTAGAATCCTGATTTGGCAATTGACTTATTCAGAAACGCACTTTTCCATGCTCCCAACATAAAAGGATAAAACCAACTATCTCCTCCTGTGAGAATAAGTATATATGAAAGAACCTGTGAAGTTATAAAAACTTAGGTTTAGCATTATTGTATTGTTTATTGACTTGATTATTTAAAAAGTTTCTGCGACCTAGCAGCATCACAGAAGAAAGGGCTGGTGAACTGCTTCCATAAAGTTCACAGCCAAGAAGACCCTATGGAGCAGTTTGACTCTGTAACACATGGGGTCACCATAATTGGAATCGACTAGATGACAATGGGTTTGGGTTTTTTTCTGTTGTTTTTTTTTCTTTTTCACACATGTTTTCATCACTGTACTGCCAGCCAACTAAAGTCTATATGTTGATACCAGCATTCATTATTTATTTCAACCTTTTATGTTAGGGATTTTCTCTGTCTTTATGAGCCTTGCAGCTAAACGTATTTATTTAAAATTAAAATGTAAACCTCACATTTGAAGACTAAGCTGTGATTACTCGGCAGAAACCATGAATGCAGGAAGGCAATGGGATGACATATATAAAAACCTTGAAAGAAAAAAAAAACTGCCAAACAAGAATAAAAAAAAAAAAAAAAAAAACCAAACCTGCTGCCGTCGAGTCGATTTCGACTCATAGCGGCTCTATAGGGCAGAGTAGAACTGCCCTATAGAGTTTCCAAGGAGCACCTGGCAGATTTGAACTGCTGACCTTTTGGTTAGCAGCCGTAGCACTTAACTACTATGCCACCAGGGTTTCCAATAAGAATAATATAGCCTATAAAACTCTCTCAAATATGATGGTGAAATTAGGGCATTTCCAGATAAACAGAAATTAAGGTAATTTGTAAAAACCAAACCAAACTTATAAGAATTATTAAAGGGAGTACTTTGGTTAGAGAACCAACATCAGACAATAACCTGAATCTAGGACACAGGCCAGTATCAGCCAGATACCAACCTAGGTAATGAACTCTGAAGGATAAAACAAAACTAAAAGACTTGAAACAGGGAACTAGAGACATCAATCTGCAAATGACAACAACGGTGACAGAACAATAAAAGGGGGATACACAGTGTAGGCATAGAACTTTCAACCGGAGAGGAAATCAAGGCAATACCATGTAATAAAAGACTGATTTAAACTTAGGATGATAAGGGAAAATTTCAAGGTAACCACAAAGAAAGTTAACAAACCTACTTATCAAAATAAGAGTGAAAAACAAAGTCTCAGTAAACACAAAATCTACAATAACGAAAGAAATGAAAAGAAATTCCACAAGCAAGAGAAATTCAGCACAGGAGAGTAAGAGGAACAAAGAAAACCTCAGCACCACTGTCGTGGATTGAATTGTGTTCCCCACAAAATATAGTCTACTTGGTAAGGCCATGCTTCCCAGTATCATATAATTGTCCACCATTTTGTCATTTGATGAGATTTTCCTGTATGTTATAAATCCTATCACTATGATGTTAATAAGATGGATTAATAGCAGTTATACTGATGAAATCTACAAGATTAAACAGTGTCTTCAGCCAATCTCTTCTGAGATATAAAAGACAGATGTGAGCAGAGAGACATGGGGACCTCATACCACCAAGAAAGCAGTGTGGGGAGCAGAGCACATCCTTTGGACCTGAGGTTCCTATGCTGAGATGCTCCCACACCAAGGGAAGACTGATGACAAGGACCTTCCTCCAGAGCCAACAGAGAGAGAAAGCCTTCCCCTAGAGCTGGCACCCTGAATTCGGACTTCTAGCCTACTAGACTGTGAGAGAATAAAATTCTCTTCGTTAAAGCCACCCACTTGTGGTATTTCTGTTATAGCAGCACTAGATGACTAAGATACAACCAAAAAAAAAAAAAAAAAAAAAAGCACTACAAAATGACAGCAGTAAACTCACACCCATCTATAATCACACTGAATGTAAATGGCTTAAATACACCTGTAAAGAGACAGAGAGTGACAAGATGGATTAAAAAAAAAAGAAAAAACAAACCATGATCCATCAATATGCTGTCTACAACAGACACATCTTAGGTACAAATACATAAATACATTAAAAATCAAAGAATGGAAAAAAATATCACACAAAGAGCAACCAAAACAGAGCAGGAGCAGCAATACTAATCTCAGATAAAATAGTCTTTAAGGCCAAATGCACCACAAAAGACAAGGAAGGGCATTATGATTAAAGAGACAATCCAGCATAATGACATAACCATAATATATATCTGTGCACCCAACGACAGGGGTCCAAAATATATAAACTCTAACAGCACTGAAAAGAGAAAATGACAGTTGCACCATAATAGGAGACTTCAACACACCACTCCCAGTAAAGGACAGAACATTTAGAAAGAAACTCAGCAAAGATACAGAAGAGCTAAAGGCCACAATGAACCATCTTGACCTTACAGACATATATTGAACATTCTACCCAACAGCTGCAAAGTACACATTCTTTTCCAATGCACATGGAACATTCTCCAGAACAGACCACATCTTAGGCCACAAAACCACCCTCAACAAAATTCAAAACACTGAGATAATACAAAACATCTTCTCTAATCACAACTCCATGAAAGTAGAAATTAATAACAGGAAGAGAAAGGGAAAAAAAAAAAATTGAAAACAGGGAAACTGAATAACACCTTGCTTAAAAACCACTGACTAACAGAAGAAATCAGAGATGGAATCAAAAAATTTCTAGAATCAAATAAGAATGAAAACACATCATACCAAAACCTTTGGGACACAGCAAAGGCAGTGCTCAGAGGTCAATTTAAAGCAATGGACGCACACATTAAAAAAAAAAAAAAAAAAAAAGGGACAAAGTCAAAACATTGGCCATACAACTTGAACAAATAGAATAAGACACCAAAAGAAGCCTACAGCCACCAGAAGAAAGTAAGTGGTGAAAATCAGAGCAGAAATAAATAGAGAACAGAAAAATAGAAAGAATCAACAAAACCAAAGTTGGTTCTTTCAAAGTATCAACAAAGTTGACAAACGACTGGCCAAATGACAAAAGAACAACAGAAGAGGAAGCAAATAACCCAAATAAGAAATGAAATGTGGGACATTACAACAGACCCAACTGAAATAAAAAGGATCATAACAGACTACTAAGAGTGCCACTCAAAACTATTTCAGAATACAGAAAAGGAAGGGATACTTCTGAATTCATTCTATGAAATCTTCATAACCCTGATACCAAAACCAGGCAAAAACACTACAAAGAAAGAAAATTACAGACCAAAATTGCTCATGAATATAGATGTAAAAATTCTCAACAAAATTCTAGCCAATAGAATTCAGCATCATATCAAAAAATAATATACCACGACCACGTGGAATTCATAAGAGGTATGCAAGGATGGTTCAACATTAGAAAATCAATCAGTGTAATCCACCACATAAATAAAACAAAAGAAAAAATCACATGATCACCTCGATCAACACAGAAAAGGCATTTGATGAAGTCCAATACTCATTCCTGATAAAAACTCTCAATAAAATAGGAATAGTAGGGAAATTCCTTCAACATAATAAAGGGCATCTATACAAAACCAACAGCCAACATCATTCTCTACAGAGAGAGGCTGAAAATGTTCCATCTGAGAACAGGAACAAGACAAGGATGACCTTTATGACTACTTCTATTTGATATTGTGCTAGAAGTCCTAGCTAGAGTAATAAGGCAAGAAAAAGAAATAAAAGGCATCCAAATTGGTAAGAAAGAACTAAATCTATCCCTATTCCTGGATGATATGCTACTAGACACAGAAAACCCTAAAGACTCCACAAGAAAACTACTGGAACTAATAGATTCAGCACAGTAGCAGGATACAAGGTAAACATACAAAAATCAGTTGGATTCCTACACACCAATAAAGGGAACAAAAAGGAAATGAGGAAAAAAATACCACTTATAATAGCCCCTTTTATAAAAACAAAATACTTGGGAATATATCTAACCAGGGATGCAAAAGACCTCTACAAAGATAACTACAAAACACTACTGCAAGAAACCAAAAAAGACCTACTATCTTAGTTATCCAGTGCTGCTATAACAGAAATACCACAAGTGGATGGCTTTAACAAAGAGAAGTTTATTTTCTCACAGTAAAGAAGGTTAAAAGTCCAAATTCAGGCTGTCAGCTTCAGGGGAAGGCTTTTCTCTCTGTCGGCCTTATCATCAATCTTCCCCTGGACTAGGAGCTTCTCTGTGCAGGAACCCCACTTCCAAAGAACACGCTCGGCTCCTGGCACGGCTTTCTTGGTGGTATGAGGTCCCCAACTCTCTGCTTCCTTCCCTTTTCTTTTATGTCTTGTAAGACGAAAGGTGGTGCAGGCCATAAAAAAAAAAATACCCCAGGCAAACTCCCTTTACATTGGATCAGGGATTCGACCTGGTAAGGGTGTTATAATCCCACCCTAATCCTCTTTAACATAAAATTACAATCACAAAATGGAGGACAACCACAGAACACTGGGAGTCATGGCCTAATCAAGTTGATACACACATTTTCGGGGGGACATAATTCAATCCATGACACCTACATAGATGGAAAAACATACCATGCTCATGGATAGGTAGATTCAACATTGTGAAAATGTCAATTCTACCCAAAACAATCTACAAATACAATGCAATCCTGATACAAATACCAACAGCATTATTTAATGAGATGGAAAAATAATCACAAACTTTATATGGAAAGGAGAGAGGCCAAGATAAGTAAAGCATTACTTAAGAATAAGAACAACGTAGGAGGCCTTGCACTACCTGACCTCATAACCTATTATACAGCTATGGTAGTCAAAACAGCCTGGTACTGACACAATGACAGACACATTGACCGGTGGAACAGAATGGAGACCCCAGAAGTAAATCCAGCTAGCTACAGTCACCTGATCTATCACAAACGCTCCAAATACATTAAATGGGGAAAAGATTGTTTTTAAACAAATGGTTTTGGCAAAACTGGATGTCCATCTGCAAAAAAAATTGAAACAGGACCCATACCTCACACCATTCACAAAAACTAAGTCAAAATAGATCATGACACTGCTGGTGGGAATGTAAAATGGTACAACCACTTTGGAAATCTATCTGGCGTTATCTTAAACAGTTAGAAATAGAACTACCATACAACCCAGAAATCCCACTCCTGGGAATATACCCTAGAGATACAAGAGCCTTCATACAAACAGATATATGCACACCCATGTTTATTGCAGCTCTGTTTACAATAGCAAAAAGTTGGAAGCAACCAAGGTGTCCATCAACAGATGAATGGGTAAATAAATTGTGGTATATTCACACAATGGAATACTACGCATCAATAAAGAACAGTGACGAATCTCTGAAACATTTCATAACATGGAGGAACCTGGAAGGCATTATGCTGAGCGAAATTAGTCAGAGGCAAAAGGACAAATATTGTATAAGACCACTATCATAAGATCTTGAGTAATAGTAAACCTGAGAAGAACACATACTTTTGTGGTTACGAGGGGGGAAGGGAGGGAGGGTGGGAGAGGGTTTTTTATTGATTAATCATTAGATAAGAACTGCTTTAGGTGAAGGGAAAGACAACACTCAATACATGGAAGGTCAGCTCAATTGGACTGGACCAAAAGCAAAGAAGTTTCCGGGATAAAATGAAGGCTTCAAAGGTCAGCAGAGCAAGCGCGGGGGTCTGGGGAACATGGTTTGCGGGGACTTCTAAGTCAATTGGCAAAATAATTCTATTATGAAATCATTCTGCATCCCACTTTGAAATGTGGCGTCTGGGGTCTTAAATGCTAACAAGCGGCCATCTAAGATGCATCAATTGGTCTCAACCCACCTGGAGCAAAGGAGAATGAAGAACACCAAGGTCACACGACAACTAAGAGCCCAAGAGACAGAAAGGGCCACATGAACCAGAGACCTACATCATCCTGAGACCAGAAGAACTAGTTGGTGCCCGGCCACAATCGATGACTGCCCTGACAGGGAGCACAACAGAGGACCCCTGAGGGAGCAGGAGATCAGTGGGATACAGACCCCAAATTCTCATAAAAGGACCAAACTTAATGGTCTGACTGAGACTAGAGGAATCCCAGCGGCCATGGTCCCCAGACCTTCTGTTGACACAGGACAGGAACCATCCCCGAAGACAACTCATCAGACATGAAAGGGACTGGTCAACAGGTGGGAGAGAGACGCTGATGAAGAGTGAGCTAATTATATCAGGTGGACACTTGAGATTGTGTTGGCAACTCTTGTCTGGAGGGGGGATGGGAGGATAGAAAGAGAGGGAAGCTGGTAAAATTGTCACGAAAGGAGAGACTGAAAGGGCTGACTCAAGAGGGGGAGAGCAAGTGGGAGTAGGGAGTGAGATGTATGTAAACTTATACGTGACAGACTGATAGGATTTGTAAACGTTCACTTGAAGCTTAATAAAAGTTAATAAAAAAAAAAAACAGATCATGACCTAACTATAAAACCAAAACCTATAAAGATCATGGGGGAGAAAAAAAAGGGTCAATCCTAGGGGCTGCAATATATGGCATAAATAGGATATATCTAAAAACCAAACCCACTGCCATCGAGTCGATTCCAACTAATTAACAATACACAAATGCCAGAAGATAAGCTAGATAACTATGATCTTCTAAAAATTAAACATTTATGCTCAACAAAAGACTTCACCAAAAGAGTAAAAAGAGAACCTACAGACTGGGAAAAATTTTTTGGCTACTGACAAAGGCCCAATCTCTAAAATCTATTGGAAAATCCAAAACCTCTACAACAAAACCCCCACGTGTCTGTCAGTGTGTAGTACTGTGGGGGCTTGCGTGTTGCTGTGATGCTGGAAGCGATGCCACCAGTATTCAGAAACCAGCAGGGCCACCCATGGAGGACAAGTTTCAGCTGAGCTTCCAAACTAAGACCAGGAAGAAGGACCCGGCAGTCTACTTCTGAAAAGCATTAGCCAGGGAAAACCTTATGAATAGCAGCAGAACACTGTCTGATATAGTGCTGGAAGATGAGCCCCCCAGGTTGGAAGGCACTCAAAAAATCACTGGGGAAGAGCTGCCTCCTCAGCGTAGAGTCGACCTTAATGATGTGGATGGAGTAAAGCTTTCAGGACCTTTATTTGCTGATGTGGCATGACTCAAAATGAGTAGAAACAGTTACAAACACCCATTAATAATTGGAACCTGGACTGTATGAAGTATGAATCTAGGAAAATTGGAAATCGCCAAAAATGAAATGGAATGCATAAACATCGATATCCTAGGCATTAGTGAGCTGAAATGGACTGGTATTGGTCATTTTCTGAATTGGACAATCATATAGTCTACTATGCTGGGAATGACAACTTGAAGAGGAATGGTGTTGCATTCATTGTCAAAAAGAACATTTCAAGATCTATCCTGAAGTACAATGCTGTCCGTGATGGGATAATATCCATACGTCTACAAGGAAGACCTGTTAATACAACTATTATTCAAATTTACACACCAACCACTAGGGCCAAAGATGAAGAAATAGAAGATTTTTATCAGCTGCTGCAGTCTGAAATTGATCTAACATGCAAACAAGATGCATTGATAATTACTGGTGATTGGAATGCAAAAGTTGGAAACAAAGAAGAAGGATCAGTAGTTGGAAAATATGGCCTTGGTGACAGAAACAGTGCCAGAGATCAAATGACAGAATTTTGCAAGACCAGTGACCTCTTCATTGCAAATACCTTCTTTCACCAACATAAACGGCGACTATATAAAAAAAAAAAAAACAATAAATAATTTTTTTTTTATTATTATACACACGGACCTTGCCAGACGGAACACAAACAAATCAAATTGACTACATCTGTAGAAAGAGACAATGGAAAAGCTCAATATCAGTCAGAAGGCGGCCAGGGCCTGACTGACTGTGGAACAGACCATCAATTGCTCATACACAAGTCCAAGCTGAAACTGAAGAAGATCAGAGCAAGTCCACGAGAGCCAAAATATGACCTTGAGTATATCCCACCCGAATTCAGGGACCATCTGAAGAATAGATTTGAACACTAGTGACCGAAGACCAGAAGAGTTGTGGAATGACATCAACGACATCACACATTAAGAAAGCAAGAGGTCACTGAAAAGGCAGGAAAGAAAGCAAAGACCAAGATGGATGTTAGAGGAGACTCTGAAACTTGCTCTCCAGTGTCGAGCAGCTAAAGCAAAAGGAAGAACTGATGAAGTAAAAGAATCGAACAGAAGATTTCAAAGGGCGGCTCGAAAAGACAAAGTAAAGTATTATAATGACATGTGCAAAGAGCTGGAGATGGAAAACCCAAAGGAAAGAACATGCTTGGCATTTCTCAAGCTGAAAGAACTGAAGAAAAATTTCAAGCCTCAAGTTGCAATAGTGAAGGATTCTACGGGGAAAATATTAAATGACACAGGAAGTATCAAAAGAAGATGGAAGGAACACACAGAGTCATTATACCAAAAAGAAGTAGTCCGTGTTCAACCATTTTAAGAGGTAGCATATGATCAGGAACCGATGGTACTGAAGGAAGAAGTCCAAGCTGTTCTGAAGGCACTGGTGAAAAACAAAGCTCCAGGAAGTGATGGGATATCAACTGAGATGTTTCAACAAACAGATGCAGCGCTGGAGATGCTCACTCATCCATGTCAAGAAATATGGAAGACAGCTTCCTGGCAAACTGACTGGAAGAGATCCATATTTATGCCTATTCCCAAGAAAAGTGATCCAACCAAATATGGAAATTATAGAACAAAATCATTAATGTCACATGCAAGCAAAATTTTGCTGAAGATCATTCAAAAATGGCTGCAGCAGTACATTGACAGAGAACTGCCAGAAATTCAGTCTGGCTTCAGAAGAGGACATGGAACCAGGGATATCACTGCTGATGTCAGATGGATCCTGGCTGAAAGCAGAGAATACCAGAAGGATGTTTACCTGTGTTTTATTGACTATGCAAAGGCATTCGACTGTGTGGATCATAACAAATTATGGATAACATTGCGAAGAATGGGAATTCCAGAACACTTAACTGTGCTCATGAGGAACCTTTACATAGATCAAGAGGCAGTTTTTTGGACAGAACAAGGGAATGCTGATTGGTTTAAAGTCAGGAAAGGTGTGCGTCAGGGTTGTATCCTTTCACCACACTTATTCAATCTGTATGCTGAGCAAATAATAAGAGAAGCTGGACTAAATGAGGAAGAACAGGGCATCTGGATTGGAGGAAGACTCATTAACAACCTGCATTATGCCGATGACACAACCTTGCTTGCTGAAAGGGAGAAGGACTTGAAGCACTTACTGATGAAGATCAAAGACCACAGCCTTCAGTATGGATTGCACCTCAACATAAAGAAAACAAAAAATCCTCACAACTGGACCAATGAGCAACGTCATGATAAACGGAGAAATGATTGAAGTTGTCAAGGATTTCATTTGACTCGGATCCACAATCAACAGCCATGGAAGCAGCAGTCAAGAAATCCAAAGACGCACTGCACTGGGTAAATCTGCTGCAAAGGACCTTTTTAAAGTGTTGAAGAGCAAAGATGTCACCTTGAAGACTAAGGTGTGCCTGACCCAGGCCATGGTATTTTCAATTGCATCATATGCATGTGAAACCTGGACGATGAATAAGGAAGACCGAAGAAGAACTGACGCCCTTGAATTGTGGTGTTGGCAAAGAATACTGAATATACCATGGACTGCCAAAAGAATGCACCAATCTGTCTTGGAAGAAGTACAACCAGAATGCTCCTTAGAAGCAAGAATGGCGAGACTGCGTCTTACATACTTTGGACGTGTTGTCAGGAGGGATCAGTCCCTGGAGATTGGCAAAGTACTGGGTCAGCAAAAAAGAGAAAGATCCTCAACGAGGTGGACTGACAGTGGCTGCAACAATGAGCTCAAGCATAACAACGATTGTAAGGATGGCGCAGGACCGGGCGGTGTTTCATTCTGTTGTGCACAGAGTCACTATGAGTCGGAACCGACTCGATGGTACTTAACAGCAACAATAACTACAACAAAAAGACAAATAATCCAATTTACAAATGAGCAAAGCATATGAACAGAGAACAGGCACTTCACCAAAGATGACACTCAGGTGGCTAACAGACACATGAGGAAATGCTTGCAATCACTAGCCATTAAAAATTAGAGAAATACAAATCAAAACACAATGAGATATCATCTCACCCCGACATTACTGACACTGATCCAAAATACAGAGGTTGCAGGGAGATGAGAATTCTTATGCATTGCTGGTGGGAATGCATAATGGTATAATCACTTTGGAAAATGATATGATGCTTCCTTAAAAAGCTAGAAGAAGAAATACTATATAAAAAAAAAAAAGATCCAGCAATTCCACTTCTAGGAATACACCCTAGAGATATAAGAGCCATCATACGAATAGACACATGCATACCCATGTTCATTGCAGAATTATTCACAATAGCAAAAAGACGGAAACAACCTAATTGCCCATCAATAGATGAATGAATAAACAAACTATGGTACATACATACAATGGAATACTACAAAACAATAAAGAACAATGATGATCTGCAAAACATCTCACAACATGGATGAATCTGGATGGCATTATGGTGAGTAAAATAAGTCAATCACGAAAGGACAGATAGTGTATGAGATCACTATTATAAAAACTCATGAAAAGGTTTAGACACAGAAAGAAACAATCTTTGATGGTTATGAGGGAGGGGAGGGGTAGGGAGGAAAAAACACTAACTAGAGATTAGATAAGCGGTAACTTTGGTGAAGAGTAACACAGTACACAATGCTGGGGAAGCCAGCACAACTGGTCCAAGGCAAAGTCATAGAAGCTTCACAGACACATCCAAACTCCCTGAGGGACTGAGAGCTGGGGATCACGGTCTCAGGGGACATCTAGCTTAATTGGCATAACGTAGTGTATAAAAAAAAGTACTTTACATCTGACTGTGGTGAATAGCATCTGGGGTCTTAAAAGCCTGTGAGGGGCCATCTAAGATACATCTACTGGTCCCATCTCAGTTGCAGGATGAAGAAAACCAAAGAAGCCAAAGAAGCCAGGGAAAGATTAGTCCAGAGGACTAATGAACCACAACTACCACAACCTCCACCGGGACTGAGCCCAGAACAACTAGATGATGTCCAGCTGTCACCACCGACTGCTTTGACAGGGATCATAATAGAGGGTCCCGGACAGAGCTGGAGAAAAATATAGAACAAAATTCAAATTCACAGAAAAAAAAAAAAAAAAGACCAGACTTGCTGGTCTGACAGAAACTAGAGAAACCCTACGAGTATGGCCCCTGAACCCCTTTTTAACTCAGTACTGAAGTCACTCCCAAGGTGCACTCTTCACCCAAAGATTAGACAGGTCTACAGGGCATACAATAACACGTGAGAGAAGTGCTTCATAGTTCAATCATGTATAAAAGACTAATGTGCACACTAGCCCAAAAGCAAAGTTGAGAAGGCAGGAACGGAAAGGAAAACTGGACAAAAGGAAACAGGGAACCTGGGGTGGAAAACGGGAGAGTGTTGACACATCGCATGGTTGACAACCAATGTCACAAAATGATTTGTGTATCAATCAGAAACTTCAATGAGAAACTAATTTGCTCTGGAAACTTTCACCTAAAACACAATAAAGAGAAAAAAAAAAAAAATTGCAGAAGATCTCATGGCTGGTAAATGGTTTGGTTCCAAGGCAGCCAGGCTCCAAAGCCCTTACTCCCTCCACTATGCATTCTGACTTCTAGTCTGGTACTTTTCTCGACATCACATAGGCTCAATTAACACCTTTTTTTCTTTCTCCCAAAGTCATCTTAACACTAAGTATGTATCAGTAGATCATATATTACAAAAAACAAAAAACCAAACCCATTGCCATTGAGTTGACTCTGACTCATGGTGACCCTATAGGACAGAGGAGAACTTGCCCATACGGTTTCCAAGGAGCGGCTGGTGGATTTGAACTGCTGACCTTTTGGTTAGCAGCTGTAGCTCTTAACCACTGCACCACCAGGGATCCCTATATTACAAGTACTAAGTAAGGTCCATGCTCAACTTTAATGAAGGCAGAAGTTAACTGATGCTCATAAAGAATAAAGATTCCACACAGAACTTTTTATTTTAGGTGTAATCAAGTATGTACATGTAGTTACATAATTCACGTCTGTGACGAAGTTTCCTGATTAAACAGCATTTACTAAGGAAAGTACTAGAGTTTTATAGAAAAGAGTTTAAATTGGATTCACATTAGAATAAGCAGAAATAGGCAGATCTGGAGACATTTCAACATCCAAATATAAGACCGTAGAGTTCAGATAAAGGAACAGAAAAGAAATAGGGAAAATATGTCTTAATATGTAATCTAGAAAATCAATGACTGAAAACTTAGTAAATAAAAAGACTCCCCAAAAGTTTCATTTAGAAGAAATGTCAACAGAAATAGAAATTACTTTTTAAACAGGAAAAAATGCATTGTCTAGTGTGCAATTCACATAAATAAAAAGTAGCCTGAAACTAGGCATAAAAATTTTATATTCCCGCTGCAAATTAGCCTAAAAATTCACTTCACAAAGTGTGACTATTTTAAAGCATGAAGTAAAAACCCACTCCAACCTTCCACCTAACGCAAGAATCCCTCTTAGACAGATATTTGAACTACTTCCACTCAGACACTTTCAGTACAGAGTTGATTACTTTGTGTGGCAGTCCACTTCACTGTCAACTCCCTTTATCTTAATTTTCTCATCAGCAAAAGGTAGATTCAGTGGTTCATGGATATATACTGTGTACCATGATTTTTTTTTTTTTTTTTTTTTACCATGATTAGAGCTAGAGCATCTTAAAGCCTAAACCTATCTCTGGCAATTCTAAATTACCATAAGTAACAAAACCAGTTGAATGCAAAAGGAAAGAAGGCCTTGCAGAGACCCTTAAGATATCAACTGATATACCACAGCCCTCTCAGGTGCCTGAAAGATACCCAAAACTACGCTTGTCAACTATTCCCAAATGTCTACAGAATTATGAATTTGTTCTTTCTCTTAGATATTCCATTTAGAGGTTTTGCAGCTCAATGAACTATCTGTGCAAGCTCTTCTGGGTTCACAGAGGACTTCATTCTTGTTTCATTTAAATATGTACACTGAGATGGATTAACAGTAAAATGCCCCAAGTAAGGAGCATTCTTTTTATTAGTCTCAGAAGAATGTTGTTAGCATCTTTTGGGGACAGGGAAATGAAGTCATTTGGACAGAGAGTTTAGTGAGGTGTTCAGGGCAGATGCACCATAACTATGAAATCTTACTACTTATGATAAACATACCAGTCAAGGTGTGGGGTTTCAAAGACAAAGCTCTTCAGCTCACTAGCCTTCATCACACATTACTGCCTATCGTAAGTGCCAAGTTGATAGAAGCTTTTTTGACTTTTATGTTAAGACACAGAGACCATGTTGCAACAGTAATCCTTCAATGAACTTTTCTCACTGAAAGAAAATAGACACACAGAGCTCAAGGTAATGGATGCAGCAATTAGAGTTATTAGTTGTAATGGCTATTGCTTGTAATGGACAAATGTTCACTTCTACTACAGACTGTCTGTCATTAGCTTGTGTTGGATTAGCCTGAGAAAAGTTAAAGAGGGCAGAGTGCACTTACTTCAGTCACTCAATACTCTGGCCTAGAATTTTCTTCCACATCCCTTATACCTAGTCATGTGAATCACTTTCTTAAATATCATGTGCAAGATTGCTTCCTTCAACAAGCTTGGTCCCTTGTAGAACATTCCTTCTAGTTTATTATCTATAACTAGCAATTAACTGCTTCTACTTTTTTGTGTAGAATTTGTTTTGCAGAATTTTCCCAAGGAAATTTTAAGTTCCTTGAGGACAGGGATCATCTCTCTTTCATTTATATTCAGCACAACATCTATAATGAGGAACAAACATATGACAAGTACTCAATGAAAGCACAAAGGACAACAAATACAACTGGATAAAGGTTGTTAAGCACTGCCACTATCACCAACTGAATCATATTTCTTTGTATTTGTCACCATGTATTTGTCTGCACTTCAGGCAACTCTACCCAGAAAACCCAGTGCTGTCGACTAGCAAATGCTTGTAAAGGCAGGAAGGAAAGAGAGAATCAGTATTTTGTATTATATCTTCTTCCTATCCACAGATGAAATCATTCCCTTCTACACAGAACACCTTGCCTCATTATGCAAATTGTTAACTATCATGAGGTACATGTCAGTGCCTTTTGGTGCCATCAGCCAGCCCTATAACCCTTAGTGATGCACAGGAACTCAAATGGTCCATTAATTTCTCCTTCTGGTCTATTATTTCACATGTTACCATATTCACCTCTCAGGAGACAAATAAATCAGGAAAAAAAAATGCATTGTTTTGTATGGGAACTGTCACATCCTTTCTGTGTGACTTAGCTAAACACCAAAACACTAAAATAGTCTGCATAGGTTGAAACGTTCTTGCCACCAATAGAAAAAGTTGGAAAGTAAGTGAAGTTAGTTGTAGGGTGTATTAGAGGTAACAGCTATCTTATTCAGCCATCTGATAAGACAAACAGCTGGTTAAAAGCTCCACCTGAAGCCCCTGATGGCAAGCTGTTAAGGTGCAGCCTACATTGTATCTTGAGCTGCAAACACAACCTGGGAAAGCTTCGGATCTCGGGAGTAATCAAAACGGGTTTGCCATCGAAGGTGAACTAAGCAGTGATTATAAGAACCGTTAGAAAGCATACACTTGTGCCACAATGTTGACATTTCTTTTCTTGTTTTCTACGGCACCTCCATGGTCATATACATTTCTTTGTAAGTAGTTAAAAACATTCAATGTTTTGCTGCAAAACAGGTATTTTTGCACTTGCAATAAAGTTTATTCAAGTGTGAAACCCTGTACCTTATTCAGGATATCCATCACTCACATCTGCAGTTAGGCTAAACACTCAATAATACCAATCTTAGGGAATTTGCCTTATAGATGCAATCATTTTCAGTATTAGTATCAGAAGAGTTAAAAACTCCCCTGATTGAAAAGGAATTTTGATTTGCAGTAGTATTAATAATCAAAGATATAATAATAGAACTAGAATTACATAGCAACTCAATTGGAAAATACTTATACAAATTATATACGTGTGTGTGTGTGCACACAAACAGGTTATAGGAACTCATAGGATGTATTAGAAGCCCACTCTGCACGGGTTTCAGGAGGGTTTTCTCCAGAACAGGAGACGGCAAGCGGCCTGCTGCTTCTTTTTGCACAGGCTGCAAGCCAAGAATGTTTTTTAAATGACTGAAAAAAAAAAATCAGAAGAATATCTCATGACATATGAAAATGATATGAAATTCGAATATAAGTGTTCACAAATACGGTTTTGAATTTCATCAGTAAAAAAATTGTGGAAATTTATTTTCTCTTTATGTGAGTACACGTAATATCCTCAATTTTGCCTCTTGGCCTGCAAAGCCTAAGATATTTACTATCTGACTGTTTGCCAACCTCTTATCTAGAATGTGTTTGCAAAGATTCGAGAATGTCTTTCCTTTACCTACCTAAGGGATAGCTATATTCAGCTAATAAGCCTGTTGCTGTTGAGTAGATTTCACCTCATAGCGACCCTAAAAGAGTAGAACTGCCTCATAGGGTTTCCAAGGAACCGCTGGTGGATTCAAACTGCCAACATTTTGGTTAGCAGCCAAGCTCTTAACCACTGTACCACCAGGGCTCATTCAGCTAATAAAACCAAAAAATCAAACCCAGTGCTGTCGAGCGAGTCTGACTCATAGCAATCATATAGGACAGAGTAGAACTGCCCCACAGAGTTTCCAAGGAGCCCCTGGCGGATTTGAGCTGCTGACCCTTTGGTTAGTGGTCGTAGCACTTAACCACTACGCCAGGGTTTTTTAATAGAACCTTACTATTCTAGGTGAGGGCCTGAGAAACAGCACTGGCAGTACAAACATCATCACCTGGCGGCTTGTAAGAAATGCAGGTTCTCAGGCCCCACCCCAGACCTACAAATCAGAATCTGCCCTTTAACAAGATCCCCAAGTGATTTGCATGCAAATGAAAATTGAAAATCACTAGTCTAGGAGATATTATTAATTAGTCAACATGTATTTATTTAGTACCTGGGCAGTGCAAACGATTAACCCACTCAGCTGCTAACCAAAAGGCTGGAGGTTCAACTCCACCCAGAGATGCCTCAAAGAAAGGCTTGGTAATCTACTTCTGAAAAATCAGCCATTGAATTCCTATGGAGTACAGCTCTACTCTGGCACACATGGAGTCACCATAAGTTGAAGCTGACTCGATAGCAACTGGTAACTGGTATGTTTATACTAAGAGATATTTGGTCTATCCTCAAACTAGATTTGAACTTTTGTTAGATAAAACAGGCCATCGGCTTGGGTTTTTGTTGGTTTCAAATCTCCTCACTCAGAATTAAACTACTCCCATAGATGGTTCACCTTCCACTGACTTTGCAAATATCTGCTAGTCAGTGTTGGCAAATAAAACCACCAAATCAGCATGCTACTATCTTTAAAATACACAGTATTTGGTGAAGCAGGAACTACAACACTGACTCCAGTCCAATGTTAGCTCACAGTTCTTATTTTCAACTTCTTCAGACATACTTGTGATCTCCCGTGAGCCACATGACCTATTTTTACCAATCCACGGAAAACAGAAATAATCGGTTTCTTCAACCATGAGGAAAAAAAGAAAGTTGGCCTAAAACCTTTCTACTTTAAAATTGCATAATCTATTCCTAAATTGTCAATGTATGCATTAAGATTCCATCAAATAATTAAAGTAAATGTTTTGTAGAAAACAGTAACTAAATCAATTTTTTATGACACAACCTTGCTTGCAGAAAGTGAAGAGAACTTGAAGCACTTACTGATGAAGATCAAAGACCCCAGCCTTCAGTATGAATTACACCTCAACATAAAGAAAACAAAAATCCTCACAACTGGACCAATAAGAAACATCATGATAAGCAGGGAAAAGACTGAGGTTGTCAAGGATTTCATTATACTTGAATCCACAACCAACACCCATGGAAACAGCAGTCGAGAAATCAAAAGACGCACTCCATTGGGCAAATCTGCTGCAAAAGACCTCTTTAAAGTACTGAAAAGCAAAGACATCACCTTGAGGACTAAGGTGTGCCTGACCCAACTCATGGTGTTTTCAATTGCCTTATATGCATGCGAAAGCGGGACAATGAAAACTGGAAGAAGAAGAATCGACGTATTTGAATTGAGGTGTTGGCAAAGAACATTGAATCTATCATGGACTGCCGAAAAGAACGAACAAATGTGTCTTGGAAGAAGTACAACCAGAATGCTCCTTAGAAGCAAGGATGGTGAGACTACGTCTCACATACCTGGGACATGTTATCAGGAGGGATCATCCTTGGAGAAGGACATCATGCTTGGTAAAGTAGAGGGTCAGCAAAAAAGAGGAGGATCCTCAACGAGATGGACTGACACAGTGGCTACAGCAATGGGCTCAAGCATAGCAACAATTTTGAGGATGGCACAGGACTGGGCAGTGTTTCGTTCTGTTGTGCATGGGGTTGCTATGAGCTGAAACCAACTAGATGGCACCTAACAACAACAACAATTTAAAATAAACTTCCCTTATATGGAAGTTTGAGCTCACTGATTTCTTATAACTGGGACATGACATGGCATCTCGAGCACAATTAAGACTGATTCACTGGAAAAAACATATTTGTAAAGTCTGATTTTGACAAATATCACACTGACACTCAATTGAACGTAAGGTTGTTTTCATGTCCCAACTAATAAAGACTACTAATAAATGCTACTGTGGCTATGAGGAGTCCCTGGGTGGTGCAAATTGTGAAGTACTTTACTACTAGTTGAAAGGTTGGTGGTTCAAGCCCACCCAGAGGTGCCTGGAAGATAGGCCTGGTGATCTGCTTCCAAAAGGTCATAGCATTGAAAATCCTATGGAGCAGTTCTACTCTGCACCATGAGTTGGAATTGACTCAATGGCAACTAACAACAACGACATCGTGGCTGTAATAAATATTATTCAAAATATATTGTGAACTACATAGCTATTGCTCCTACAAACCCTGTACACTGAGCAGTGGTTGTCCAGATGGAGTCACCAGACCCATACTTTTGTTGGAGACAAGACCATACAGGCTAATTAAAATGCTCACCACAATCCTAATCTCTCAACTGAACTATTTCAAAAGCCTCCTAACTGTTCCCTTTGCTTCCATCCTTGTCCCTCTACAGTCTAATCTACACAGCATCCAGGGAGATCATTTTAAACTACGTGGGATCATGTTACCCTTCTGCTCAAAATCTTCCAGTGCTTTCCTTTTTTACTAGAAGTTCTTACAATGGCCTTCAAAGCCCTAGATGTTTTGACTTCCTGATGCCTCCCTGAATCATTTTCTCTCCTTTGCACTCAGCAACAGCCAAGCTGGCCTCCCTACTATTCTTTGAACATGCCAAGAATCTTCATGGCTCAGGACCTTTGCTCATTACTTTGTCCTCTGCCTAAAATGCTCTGCCGCCAGATATCAATGTGGCCCACTCCCTTACTTTGTTTTAGGCCTTTGCTCAAAGGCTGCTTTATCGGAAAGGCCTTTCCTGACCATTCTATATAATGCAGCTTCCTCCTCCCATCATGTTCAATTCCACTACTTTGATTTATTTTTATACATAGCACATATTACCACTTGACATTTTTTTTATCTGCTTCCCTCAACTACTCAAATGAAAGCTCCAGTTAAGTAGAATTTTGTTCTAAATATCACTATACTTTAATATTAGAACAATGCCTGGTACATAGTAGGTACTCAGTAAACATTTTCTGAACGAATGGATGAATGAAAAAATTTATTATAAAATGTGACCTGCTTTTGTATTATACTACGGAACTTTGGAAGTGTTAGGGACTTTTGAGGAAAAAAAAAGTTTTGTTTTTTTTTGGATTTAGAGGGCTTTGAGCACTGCTATCTTTGGGAAATGTTTGAGATTTTTGAGGAAAAAGAAATTGTTTCTTGGATTTGGAGGGTCCTGGGCCTAGATGAAGTCCTTAGTGTTAGCCTCCTGACAGAGATAGAAAGTCTACCTTACTAAATAATGCTAGTAAGTAGTAGAAAAAAACCAGTTGTCATCGAGCTGATTGTGATTTATGGAGACCCCATGTGTCAGAGTAGAACCCTGCTCAGTCAAGTTTTCAATCACTGGTTTTGCAGAAGTAGATTGCTAGGCCTTCTTCCGAGTCCTCTCTGGGTAGACTGGAACTTCCAACCTCTCAGTTAGCAGCTGCGTATGTTAATCATTTGTACCATCTATGGGGTCCAGTAAATAGTAGAGAGGCTGCTAACTGCTGTCTATTTTTGAACAGCAAAGGAGGGTAAACATGGAAAAAGTTTGGTTATGAAGTGACTTGACAACAGAGAGAACTCTCAACAACACTACAAGTATGCAGAGATAACCATTCTAGTAATTAGGCATTAGAACTTTGCTTGAAATTTAAACTCAGACAACTGAACTAGACATCTTTAGAGAAGGTAATGGGGAGCTGAGAGGTGGGGTGGGGGTGTGGTAGAGCATATTTTGCTTTTCACCCGACTATAGTAGAGAAATAAAAATAATGCCAAATTCTTCACATGAAGGCCAATGCTAACAAAGCTGTTCACTTTATTTATTTATTTTCTATTTGCATAGTCAGCTGCTCAAGTTGCCACTCATTAAGAAAAGCCAACGTAAACATGTTTTAAAAGGATGGTTCTCTAGGGCAAAAATTTCTGAAGTAACTGACATCAGAATTACTGACCAAGAGTCATACAGCCTCTAGGGTAAAAGAGGGGAAAGAAAAAGAACAGCAGGCTTCCTGCCTCCCTGAAAGGTCCTAAGGCTTGGAAAGCTGCAGTGACTTATTTGACATTTTATAACACACTGGCCATTATAAGATAAACGAGGCTCCTCCAAAGCCAAAAATGATCAATGTGACATAGGCACCAACTTCTCTGAATGAAGTCTAAAAATAATCCAAATTGACTGTATTTTATAATTCTAGGAGAGCTGGTTCTCTTCCTTGCTCTCTAGAGGCAGGATGAACAGCCTTTTTAAGTAGTTTAAAGGCTAGTACTTGAAACTCAAAGAGCAGAAGCAGAGATCTGGAAAGGGTTGTGTGTTCCATCTTTACTCCACAGGACGATTTGAAAATTACTTAAGAATCATGGCAATCCAAATTTCTGTTCCTTATTATAGAACACGTAACACTTTTGGAAGATTTTAGAGTATCTTGTATTTTAAAAATAGGAATAAAAGATCAAGATTATTTTTAAGAGAAAGGTAAGTTAATTTATATTAATAAAGTTCATTAAGAAAAAAACATGTCCCCTATCTAAGTTCTTATATACTATTATAAGACTGCTTTCATCCACCAAACCAGATACCGTCGGGTCAACGATGATTCATGGTCCCATGTGAGCCCCAAAAATCAATGTCGTGGTGGTGTTATATGCTGTTGAGTTGATTCCGACTCACAGTGGCCCTATGGGACAGAGTAGAACTAACCCATAGGGTTTCCAAGGCTGTAATCTTTACAGAAGCAAAAAAAAAAACAGACTGTCAATATTTTAAAAATGCTTTTAGAAGTAAATTTGGCAAAATAATTCTGTTTAAAGGATACTGAAATAAGTAAATTAAATAAAATTCTGAACTCAATGAGTCATGTAATAATGGTAAATGATCCAAAAATAATACACTAGGAGAATTTATTTTAGAATAGACAAAAGCTAAATAAACAACAACTATGAAGCAACTCCATTCAAGAAAAACCCTAACGAATTAAACTGAGATTACAATTTCAAAGAGCTCACAAAGAATAAACATTGTTTTTGCTAAACATAATCCTATATTTTACGCAAGCTATAATAATTTATTTTGTAAACAAGAAAGATAAAATAATAAGAGTTTAAGGGCAAAAGAACAAAAATTCTATTTCCCTACCTGCTCAGAATCCAAAAACGTTACTTAAAGTAAGACCTGCCTATTTGTAGCAAAGCAAGACTGGTGCTCCACGCCATACAAGGGCCAGTTGCATGTATGTGGTCGCTAACGGGCTGACCTCTGTGAAAATTCAATGCCCTATGAACAGTGCTTCTCAAACTATCAGAGGTAAAGGACCAGTTTTTTTTTTTTTTAAATCTGCAATCTATCTTGGGCTAAAAAAAACAAAACAAAACAAAAAAACCCGTTGCCCTCGAGCTGATTCTGACTCAAAGTGACCCTATAGGGCAGAGTAGAACTGCTCCACAGGGTTTCCAAGGAGTGGCTGGTGGATTCAAACTGCTGACCTTTTGGTTACCAGCCATAGCTCTTAACCACGGTACCACCAGGGCTCTTCTTGAGCCAATATGTTTGTAAAACTAAATAAATAAATTTCTTGGAAAACAAAATCTAGAAAAGACATATAAAATAAAAGCCCAAATTTAGAAAATTATTATCAAATTACTATAAAAGTTTCTATATGCTTATTCTCAATTTCTGTCTTTATCTTATCATGGGCTGGACTGTGGACCATACTTTTGAGTAGCACTGCTATAAAATATTAGCTACTGAAGGAAACAAAAAAAAAAAGGTGAATTCAGTGCAGTTTTAGTAAGAAGTGGTATTAATCTACGTGTCTGATTCACTCAATGACAGAACATGTGATCACTGGCCTCTGTGGACCTTAAACAGGATCATACGCAAAATAAGGAAGTAGGGCTATTCAGTGATTTTTTTCAACATAGTTTTAGGATTGTGTGCCTTTCCTTCAAATGAAATCTTAAACATAAGAACAATATGTGTAATGCCATCAGGGGAGTTTTGGCTGAAGTGAGGTTGGGCAGAGCTCATGTTCTTACCCTCCTCTGCCCTAGCCAAAGCCATAGCCATCTTTGAGGAACTTAGAACTCTATGGAATACAGTTTGAAAAACAGTGCAATGATTTTTAAGGTCTAATACGTTTCTAACATTCATTATAGCCTGGATAATTTCATAGCACTCAGCAACAGGAGGCTAACAAGTTTTCAAGAATAAAATTGTCCTTTTGATATTATATAATATACGCAATTCTTAAAGTCGTTCTTGGTGGTGGTGGTGGGTGCAATTGAGTTGATTCCAACTTACAGTGGCCTCATGTGACGGAGTAGAACTGCCCCATAGGGCTTTCTTGGCTGTAATCGTCATGAAAGCAGGTCTCTAGGTCTTTCTGCCATGGAGCTGCTGGGTGGGTTTGAACCGCCAAACTTGTTAGCAGCTGAGTGCTTAACAATTGTGCCACCAGAGCTCCTTAGCTTTTGCTATTTCAACTGGTAATTCAATTTCAGCAATTTACTGTCTTACCAAATTGCCCAGCAAACCATTTTCTTCCAAAAAGGGTAAGAAAGTTTCAAGCCTGGTCTCTCCCAAACTGTAAAGTTTCTAGTTGCAAATTTATCCCTTCAAGGGCAAAGATGACAGATGATTTCAAGATTATCTGACTCTTCAGGCTTTGCTTGGTTGGGCCAGGAGGAGGACTAAGAGGAGAAATGGTAATACACAGTGTTCCCACTATATTCCCTTCAGAATATAAAATCAGAAGCAAAGCCGTCATCTTTTCAGTTAGCCGTTCCCCATGTTCTAACGCAAAGGAATATTCCCCTTAATCCTATTTTCAACATTACACAGGATGAAAAATCTGGGAGAGAATATTACTTCTGTTTTCCTGGCAGAATATAAGGATAGAGGAAAAAATGACCCAATATTTCATTCTTCTCCTCTAACGCTAGGCCATCCGTGTGTCAATTTATTCTCCCAAAATCTCTTCAATATGTCAACAAATGAATAACCAAATCTAATCCTTACAGGCCAAGCCTGTGTCCTGGCAATATTCTAACCAAACAAAACAGCCCAGTGACTTACAACCATTGAGTCGTTTTGGTCGTGTCTCAATGTCTCCCCATCTCTCCTTTTTCTTTTTCCTTCTCCTTTCCTTCCCCTTCTTTTTCCTTTCCTTCTCCTTTCCTTCCCCTTCTCTTTCCTTCGTCTTCTCTTTTTAAGTAGTGTCTTATCATGAAGTTATGTTTGCCAATCCAGCAGACAATGTAATTTTTTACTGGTACTAAAACAACTTTCAAAAAAAGCAATGACCCACTTTCTCCTTTCTGGCTCTCACAGAAGGTAGAAGCACGCCCCCAAACCCTGTTTGAAGTCCTTGCTTCCAGGAGATGGTCAGTTTATGCCTCTTGTTCTAAGACAGGAAAAGGATGCACTCTCAGCAGCACCATGTGCTATGAAGCGATAAGGCCAGAGATTTCTGTCCTCAACATCTTATCAGCTTTTCCTGCTACTTTCCAGAGCCGACAGCACCATGATTGGCAATAAACTAAACTAGCTTAAGGGGGGGCTGGCTGTGTGAGTGGCTTGGGGTTGGGGAGAGTGCGGTAGGGAGTGGTGTAGAATGAGGAAAATAGGTTTTAAATATATCTTAAAATAGTTTGGCCTGAATAAAACTGCTTTACACACGCACACACGCACGCACACACACATTTTTTGCATCTGTTTGTTAAAACTGCAGCAACAGGGATAGAAGTTTTTATAAGAGCTTCCTTTCTGGTTGGAATGTATCACCTTTTTCTTGCTTTGAGCCCTGCTTCTAAAGGCCTTGTGCACGTAGCATAAGACCTACCTGGTGTCCAGTGCTTCAACAGGGTGCCTACGAACAACAAGCTGCAGAGCAAATGCTTTCCATGGGCATACAATCCCCCATTTAGACAACCGATGTTTTCTGGGGGCCAGGGCACGCTTGTTCACAGAGCATAATTTCATTTCCATATTGCAAAGGAACAAGGAAGGCTATAGGATGCTCCTCCAAATGTAGAGGGATGTCCTTAATGACCTACCTACTTTGTTCTGCAACAAATCAAACCTGCAAATCTAAGAAGGATTATACTTTAGAAATCCTGGCCTTTTTTTGGGGGGGGGGGTACAAATATAGCTGCTGGAGAAGAACCCAGAGTGGGAAAAAAATATTTAAAATCAGTAATGGACTCAGTTATCTCTAATAAGCTCATGTGAAAGTAATACAAATTTGGCATCTTAAAAAAAATTTTTTCTAATATGGAAAATTTCAAACGTAGAGAAAATAGTATAATGAAGTCAATGCACCCACGACCCAGTTTCAACAATTATCAACAGATAGACAACCATATTATCTTATTGTCCCCCATTAATTCAAAGTAAATCATATACACCCTATCTCTTCATTTATAAATTTTTCAGTATGCATCTCTAAAAGAAAACAGTTCTAAGAAAAATATATAACTATAATACTACTATCACATAAAAAGATGAACAAAAATTCCTTAGTATCACTAAATATCTATTTCCTTCATTTTTCTTAGAATTTATTACAATTTGTTTGAATCAGTTTTCAAAAAATGTCCATATATTGTGATTAGTCGATATGTCTCTTAAGTATCTCTTTAGCTCTTGGTTTGCATCTCTTCTCTTTTGTTTTTGCAATTTTGTGTTGAGAAAACCAAGCCATTTGTCCTATAGGGTTCTCCCATAATCTCAAATTTGCTGACTGTATTCTTATGGTATACAGGTAAACATTTTTGTCTGTTCCATGTATTTTCTGTAAAGTTAAATCTGCTTGATTAGATTCAGGTTTATTATTTTGGGGGTGGGGTGGTGACTTCATAGGTGGTAATGTGCACTTCCATAAAAAGGTACATAGTATCTGGTGTTTCTCATTTTGTGACATTAGCAGCCATTGAGATCATTGTCCAGATCCATTGTTTCTTCTCATCTACTACTTGGTACAGGAAAAGCAGGATAAAGGCTTGATTTTTTTCCCTCTATTTACTAGTGTCCAAAGTAATGACATGACTTACTAGTATCTCAGAAGGGTTACAAATGACCAATTATAGTTTTACTTCATTGTTTCCTTATTCTCTTTCCCCTTTCCTTTCTTCTTTCCTCCCTCCCTGTTTTCTTTTGATGATTAGGAACTCATAGATTGAAATACATTTGATATGTTTTAATTTATTGCAGTTACTGGCCTTATTGATGATTAAATTTTCCATCCTTGGCCAGTGT
Source organism: Loxodonta africana (assembly GCF_030014295.1). Taxonomy (NCBI): domain Eukaryota; kingdom Metazoa; phylum Chordata; class Mammalia; order Proboscidea; family Elephantidae; genus Loxodonta; species Loxodonta africana. Next base: position 41,216,736 of record NC_087360.1, on the reverse strand, counting down.
GAGCTCTTCAGTTTGGCTCTGGAAATCTTTTGACATTGGCCTAATTAATATTTGATAGCTTCCTCTCTATCTGGTGTGACAAGATAGTCCAGGCTTAGTCTGTACATTTCATACTCCAGGCCCAGAATCACCACTATCTGAGTAGAAGGTATGCTCATTGCTACTGGGTTGGTCTTTGTTTCTAGGTCTTTTGAATGGGTAAAGCTGGTAAGAAAACACACTTCCGATTCAAATTCAAGACTACAGGGTTATTACTTAGCCTCATCAATCTTAAATCTATTTCCTTTTATTCATGCTGAAAAATTTCCATTTTTCAATGATATCAACACAATTACTTATTTACTTTTCTCATAATATACACACAACAGTCTCAGAATAGTTGTATCGATACCACAGCAAATATTTTTTGGAGTTCTTTTTATTCTTGGCTTTCTAGTAAAATTATTTGTTTTAAAGTCACATACAATAATGTGCTTGTTGTAATAACTGAACATGAAGGTTCAATGTGTTTCACTTTCAATTTTTCAAACTGTTTTTAAGTTTTATTTTATTTTCTAATTATGGAATAATCTCTATAATTTCCAATATTTAGAATTCCAAAGTCAAATGATAAGTCACATATATCCTATCTCCTCCACTTCAATCCTTCCCTCTATCATAACCATTAAACTTTGTTTCATCCTTCCATTAAAAAAAAAGCAATTGTATACTTTTCCTTTCTTAGATAAATAATGCCAAGCTAGTCACATATTTTTTCACTTTGATTTTTTTCATTTAAAAATATATCCTGCAGATCAGTCTATAGCAGTATGTAGACATTATCATTCTTTTTATAGCTGTGTAAGACTCTACTGCATGAATGAGCCACAATTTATTAAACCTGTCCCCACTGAGACACTTAGGTTGTTTCTAATATTTTCCTGTTACGAATAGTACGCAGCCTTATTTTCTAATGTAGCACTTTTCCAATGCAGCGTGTTGCTTTATGAAAAAGTGGAAAGGATTCTGTGATGGTTAATTTTATGTGTCAACTTAGCTAGGCTATCATTCCCAGTGGCTTGGCCAAATGCTGGTCTAGTTGCTGTCATGGAGTAGTTACATGTGATTAAATCAGTTGGCCTTGGGTAGAGCATATTAACTTATGTAATGTAATGTAACACTATTACCTTCTGTAATGCAATCTAATGTAATGTTATCAGTTAGTTAAGATCATACCAGTGTAGGGTGGATCCTAAACCTAATTACTTCTGAGTTATAAAAAGACCAAAATGGATACAGACATGTACACACACACAAATACACATATAAGGGAAGAAAGACAACATGTGAGGATTGTTTACAAGCAAGGGAACAACCAAGGGTCATCAGCAGACACCAGAAGCTAGGAAATAGGTTCACAGAAGGAATTGACATGGCTGGGGCCCTGATTTAGACCTCTGGCCTCCCGAGTTGTGAGAAAATAAATTGGGGGGTCTTAAAGCCACCTACTTGTGGTATTTTTGTTAAAACAGCACTAGGGAACTAAGACTGATTGCTAAATAAGTTTGGGAAGCAACCTATGATATTCCTCCCTTTGGTTCATAATACACATTATCATCTGAGAAGTCCAGCAGTTGTTTAACTTCAAAATTTCCCAAACTTATTTCATCCTGGAATTCATTTTGTTATACACCCACTGAAGTCCTATGGAATTAGCATTCTGCTGAACCTACTTTAAGAAAGCTGTCAAAGAGATATTGCCATCTGGATAAAATGAGTAGTCCTCCTGATTAAAACTTGTAGATAAATCATTGATTTACCTTGGTCTGTCTAAGGAGGCTTTTACCAATGGACAATATATTTCATGCAAAAATGGGAGAAACACCCTTTCATTTTGGAATGAAAGAAGATAGAGAAATAATATGTCCTAAATCATGATCAAGAACAGATGGTATTGAAGGAAGAAGTCCAAGTTGCATGGAAGGTATTGGTGAAAAACAAGCCTCCAGGAGTTGAAACAACTCAGATGTTTCAACAAATGGATGCAGTGCTGGAGGTGCTCACTGGTCAATGCCAAGAAATTTGCAAGACAGCTACCTGGCTAACTGACCAGAAGAGATCGTTGCCCATGTCAAAGAAATGTGATCCAACAGAATGCAGAAATTATTGAATGATATCATTAATATCACATGCAAGTAACATTCTGTTGAAGATAATTCAAAATGGCTGCAGCAGTGCATCAACAGGGAACTGTCAGAAATTCAAGCCAGATTCAGAAGAGTACATAGATTGAGGGGTATAATTTTTTTTGTCATATGGATCTTGGCTGAAAGCAGAGAATATCAGAGAGATGTTTACCTGTGTTTTATTGACTATGCAAAGGCATTCAACTGTGTGGATCATAACAAACTATGGATAACATTGTGAAAAATGGGAAATTCCACAATACTTCATTGTGTTCATGAGGTATCTGCACATAGACCAAGAGGCAGTCATTCAAACAGAACAAGGGGATACTTCATGGTTTAAAATTAGGAAATCTGTGTGCTGACCAAATAATTCGAGACGCTGGACTATACAAAGAAGAACATGGCATCAGGATTGGAGGAAGACTTATTAACAACCTGCAATGTGCAGGTAACACAACACTGCTTGCCAAAAGCGAAGAGGACTTGAAGTACTTACTGATAAAAATCAAAGACTGCGGCCTTCAGTATGGATTACACCTCAACACAAAGAAAACAAAAATCCCCACAAATGGACCAATAAGCAACATCGTGATAAACAGAGAAAACATTGAAATTGTCAAGGATCTTGTTTTACTTGGATCTACAATCAATGCCCATGGGAGCAACAATCAAGAAATCAAGATTTACATTGGGCAATTCCGCTGTCAAAGACCTCTTTAAAGTGTTAAAAAGCAAAATTGTCACTTTGAGGACTAAGGTGCACCTGACTCAAGCCATAGCATTTTCAATCATCTCGTTTGCTTGTGGAAGCTAGATAATGAATGAGGAAGACTGAAGAAGAATTGATGCCTCTGAATTATGGTGTTGGCAAAGAATACTGAACATACCATGAACTGCCAGAAGAACAAACAAGTTTGTCTTGGAAGGAAAACAGCTAGACTGTTGCTGCGTAGCGAGGATAGCGAGACTTCATCTCACATACTTTGGACATGTTATCAGTAGGGACCACTGCCTGGAAAGGACATCATGTTTGCTAAGGAAAAGGGTCAGTGAAAAAGAGGAAGATCCTTGATGAAATGGAATGAAATGGAGGCGCAACAATGGGCTCAAACATAGCAACGGTTGCGAGAGTGGCGCAGGACTGGGCAGTGTTTTGTTCTATTGCACATAGAGTTGCTATGAGTTAGAGTTGACTTGATGGCACCTAATAACAAAAAATCATGTCAAGTATTTTTAAGACTGTCTATAATCTAACCAAGGGGTTCATTTTGGAATACGTATTTTCTTTTTAAGATCATGCATAAGCAGTAATTGCTACACAGTCTGACCAGTGGGATAACCAGAATGAAGAAGAAAAGATCTTGAAGTTGGATTCCACTTAAAGTAAAAGTTCAAACTACAGAATAATGAATATATTTATATTGTAATCAAGAGAATAAAAACGGAGAGCATAAACAGGAGTCAATGGATATATGACAAAATTAAATTTTAAAAAAGCAAATCCAAAAAATAAATGAAACAAACCTAATTTTACAAGCAGTTGGTCAAATAATCATACAGAAAGGAGTATTTCAAATTACTTTAAAACACAGTAATTTGACTGTGCAGTCCAAGGACAAACAAACAAACCTTCTGAATCTATTTTTTTTTTGATAAATCATTTTATTGGTGGTGACTGTTGTATGTATAATGGGAAATAAATAAGTAATATGATATTTTAATGCTTTTATTTCAGGAATATATTAATTCCAAGAATTCTTGTTATGGGTGGATAAACATATAAGATTAATGAGGTTAAGTCCGTGTTCTGAATTTGACCACTGATAACTGGCAATATCAGAATAAACATGATATATTTTATCTCACACACACACACACAAAATCATAGGCCTGTCTATTGTAAAGGCCTAGAAACGAAGACCATCTTAGTGGCAATAAGTACCCCTAGTGCCTCTACGGCACTGGGAGTGCCCATATTGTGGTCTCTAAATATCTTTTACCACCAAAAGGAGCCAGGGAGAAATGGATGATTCCAAGCCTGGGGCAGCAAACATACAAGGTAAGCCTAGAAAATCTTATCATACCAGGTAGGAAGGAAGCTACCCAATATCATTTAGGGTTGTGTCAAAAGAACTCAGGAACCAACTTGAAGAGGCTCCTACTAGCCAAAGATGGAAAATATGATCATCAACAAAGACAAAAACTGCACAGAGTAAAACATAAAATATATTTCAATCTAGGAGTGATAAAATGAAAAAATAAAACAACTCATTGGTTACCTTTAGAGAATGCTAGAGAACCTCCTCAGTATTTTGAAAACTGGGAAACAAACAAACAAAAAAAACTAATAAAATATGTTTTCTGCCTTTCCAACTCTACCCAGGGCAATCAAGTAGTAGATAAAGATAAGCCTCTATTTATAGAACTATTCTAGCTATAATCTAAGAAGAAATGAGAGAATTAGAATTTATCATCATTACTCAGCCCAGTGGATCTAGGAATTGAGGCAACCAGACGTTATATATCTGCTGATGGAAGCAGTCTGCCCCCTCTCAAACCTGAGTATGATCAAGTCTTTATATTCAATTACCAATTTATAGAAAACAGAAAGGACAAAGGAACATACTAAACTATACCATAGGGAAGCAATCAGTAAAATCTAAACTGTGGAAAAACTTTATAGTACAAACCACTCATTTTCCTCAACAAATACACTGTAAAGAGAAAACAGAGAGGGAAGGAGGGAGACAGAGAGGAAGAGAGGGATAGAAGGAAGGATGACAGAAGAAGGGCTAGAGATGTTTGCTGCTCCCAAAAGACTATTCACTTTTTCAAAGATCTGGTTTTCTTTTCTCCCCAGAAGGCCTTTCAATCTAGTAAATTGCTACTCCTTTAAGATACCACACGAATGCTAACTTCTTCGATATCTACGAGCTGAATTTGCCACTACATCGTATACGTTCCCATACCTCTGCCATAGCTCTTGAGGCCTTTGCTACAGTTGATGGTATATGTCTCTGACTCCCAAACTAGAATGTAAATAGGGCTTGTGTCTCATTCATTTAATCATTGCATCACACAACAATACTATTGGATGATAAAGAAAAACATCAAGTTAAGTAGAAAAGGGAATTATAGAAGGGTCTTGGGAGGTGGGAGAAGGAGTCCCTGGGTGGTAAAAATCATTAAGTGCCCAGCTACTAACCAAGAGATTGGCAGTTCAAATCTACCCAGAGGCACCTCAGAAGAAAGGACTGGAGAGCTATTTCTGAAAGATTGTAGCCATTGAAAACCCCATGGTGGGCAGCTCTACTCTGAAACACATGAAGTTGTCTTGCGTTGGAATCGACTTGACAGTAACTGGTGGGCTTTTTTTTTGGGGGGAGGGGACTGGATAGGAAGAAAATGATTAGAATACTTGGAAGGAAGAGTGATGAAATAATGAGGGTTTAAACTGAACGAAGTCACTACTAAGAATAAAGCTTTGTCTAAAGATACTGAGTCAGCTTAAGCCTGGTTCTATAGTTTTAAAGCACAAATAACTAGACAGGCTCTGTTTATGGCTCACTTGTAATCCATTAACTTTAAGAACATTTCCCCAAAGTAGTCAACCTAATATTTCTAGATCCTATTTATAAGGATCCCTAAAAAGAAATCTAAAATAAACTGTGACCAATGATGATAGTGACTCATGTATCGTGATAATCCAAGTTTGAGTTACTAAAATCCATTAAAAAAAAAAAAAAAGAACATTATGCTTTTGTCTCCCTAATAATGTATTTATCTCCTTAACAGGGAAGGGGAGATGGGATGAGAGTGATGATACCCTAAAATTAAATAACTGCTTATAATGTTACTATTTAACTTAACATTTTTTAAAAAGATTTACAGGTGGACTGCCTTAGGGTCACAAAATAAGCAGGCAATCAAAAATTCCAACTTGAAATTTTAATAGTTTTGGAATGAGAATTAGGTAAATAAAACTGATATGCCATTTACAAGTTTCAATGATACATATAAATGAAAGTAGCTTCCCTCGGTCAGATTTTCTACTTCAAAAAATAGGAAGTCCACCAAATCTAATTTATTGAAGTCAAGACAAATTAAGTTTAAGCACTTGTTAAAAAGCTTTCTGGAGTTTAGGCTCACGAAAAGCTTCAAAACCAGTCAAGTAAAACTTAGAAACTCCATATGATTTTATGAGTCAAAATGAGAATGAATTGCAAAAGGAGCCCTGGACAAATGTCAGGGGGTAGAAGTAACTGGAGGCTGGATGTCATCACTACCACTACTTTGCTCAAAACAACTCTTTTTGATGCAGAAAAGATAAACTTGTCAAAAAACAACAGAACACAAATCAAAGACCAAACCATTTCAGCCTTGTGCTCTTTGGCAGACACTGACAACTGCTGTTGGAAGGAAGAAAAACTGAGTGAACTTCCTAGAGAACCAGTCTGCTTCAGATAAGAATTAACAGAACCCTGGCAGACAGAAAGATCTACCAGCACTCTGATTTCTGATGAGCATAAAGAACTTGTAATTTAAATCTTATAGGGAACAAAAATAATTATTTGGAAAACTTCCATAAAGTTTCAGGTTAAAGATTGAGTTCTTAGCAGAAATTTTTGGTTGCTATTTTTTTTTTTTTTTATAAACTAATTCCAGTGGAATTACGTAAGATTACAATTTAATGACTGATAAAAAGCCCATTGCCGTCAAGTTGTTTCCGACTCATAGCAACCCTACAGGACACAGCAGAACTGCCCCATAGAGTTTCCAAGGAGTGCCTGGTGGATTCAAACCACAAACCTTTCGTTAGCAGCAGTAGCACTTAACCATTACACCACGAGGGTTTCCATTAATGACTGATACCCATCAAGAAATATCCCAAGCTACAAGCCACACTTAGTTATTAGTGAAATCCTACTTCTTTAGGGCTGGGTTTAAGTTCCTTCTTGCATTATCTCTATAGAAGAAATAGCCTAGCAAATTAACAAGTCAGAATTTTCCTTTAGTACTTTAAAGGCAAAGTCTACAAAAGACATGATTATCAGGCCCCATTAAATGGTGTTTAGGTGATAAATTATCCAAATGATTTTATTACACAATAGTTTGAATTACAAAGAACTCCTAAGGCTAAGGGAAATGTTTAAATAACTTAAGTGAGCTGCTTTCAGATAACTCCAAGCACTTTAGTAATACTCATTTATATACAAACATTCGTTGTACTAATTACAATTAATTCTTATCAAAGTAGTTCCATTGGAATAGTTTAAACAATAAGCTGGGGTTGAAGCTGTTTTTCCCTCTGGATTAAAAGTTCTTAAACCCCAAACTCAAGAAAAGGTTTAAACACAGAAGAAAACATTCTTTGATGGCTATGAGAGGGAGGAAGAGGGGAATTCACTAACAAGATTTAAAAAAAAAAAAAACCAACCAACCAAACCCATTGCCATTGAGTCATTTCTGACTCACAGTGACCCTATATGGAAACCCTGGTGGCGTAGTGGTTAAGTGCTACGGCTGCTAACCAAGAGGTCGGCAGTTTGAATTCGCCAGGCGCTCCTTGGAAACTCTATGGGGCAGTCCTACTCTGTCCTATAGGATCGCTATGAATCAGAATCGACTCGACAGCACTGGGTTTGTTTTTTTTTTTTGAACAGGACAGAACAGAACTGCCCCATAGAGTTTCCAAGGAGCACCTGGCAAACTCGAACTGCCCATCCTTTGGTTAGCAGCCGTACCCACTTAGCCACTACGCCACCAGGGTTTCCACTAACTAGACAGTAGACAAAAATTATCCTAGGTGAAGGGAAGGACAAAACACAGTACAGGGGAAGTCAGTACCACTAGACTAAAGCAAAAGCTAAGAAGTTTCGTGAACACAACCAAACACATTTAGGGACGCAGGGGCGGGGGTCTGGAGATCGTGGTTTCAGGGGACATCTAGGTCAACTGGCACAACAAAGCTTATTAAGAAAATGTTCTGCATCCCACTTTGTTGAGTGGTGTCTGGGGTCTTAAAAGCTAGCAAGCAGCCATCTAAGATGCATCAATTGGTCCCAACCCACCTGGAGCAAAGGAGAATGAAGAACACCAAACATACGAGGCAAATATTAGCCCAAGAGACAAAAGAGCCACATAAACCAGAGACTCCATCAGCCTGAGACCAGAAGAACCATATGGTGCCCAGCTACCATCAATGACCACCCTGACAGGGAACATAACAGACAGTCCCAGACAGAATGGGAGAAAAGTGTGGAGCAGAACTCAAATTCTAGTAAAAAGACCAGACTTAATGGTCTGAGACTGGAGGAACCCCAGAAGACATGGCCCCTTGACTCTCTGTTAACCCAGAACTAAAACCATTCCCAAAGCCAACTCTTCAGACAAAGAATAGATTGGGCCGTAAGACATAAAATGATACTTGTGACGAGTGTGCTTGTTAGTTCAAGTAGACACATTACACTGAACGGGCAGCTCCTATCCGGAGGCGAGGTGAGAAGGCAGAAAGGGATAGGAGCTTGTTGAATGGCTAGGGAAAATCCGGGGTGAAAAGGAGGAATGTGCGGTTACTTTAGAGGGATGGCAACTAGGGTCACTTAACAATGTGCATATAAATTTTTGTATGAGAAATTGACTTGAGCTGTAAACTTTCACCTAAAGCACAATTAAAAAATTCTTAAACCCCAAATTAAAATGAAAGAAAATCTTCAATGCACATACTTTTCCCAATACTGAACTATTGTTAGTACTCAATTTTTAAGTACCCAATTTGTAATGTATATTGTTTATGTATGTATATCTATATGTACGTGTACACACACATCTACGTAAGGATGAAGCGATACCTGCTATACGGGAACAAAAATAATATACTGTGACAAACTGCCATGCAATTAAAAATGGCAGGATTAGCTACCTAAGTAGATTCTGGGAAGAATGTATCACTATCACGTTAGGAAATTTTATTTTGGGTGATGGGTAACGTGGCAGAACTACGATGTGGCCAGTAGCAAGGACAGGCAGTCCATTTTATCTTTGAAAGTGTAAGATTGTATGTGGTTCCATTAGTGTCTTCAGCTCATAATCCTCATAATTTTTTTCACAGATTGAAAATTCTTTTAATCCTACAGAATTATCCTTAACCATTGTTTATTGCGTTATCAGTATATTTAAAGCCATTAAAAATAATTTAGCCAGCTGCAATTTTTGATGCCCAGAAACTTATTATAGTATCAGTTTCTATGTTATTTTGTAGTAACTAACCACTTAAGTTGGTGTGAGATAGGATGAATAAATTAGGTACAATCTACCATATGCCACCAGGGGAAGAGCCTTCAGTTTTAGGTACATTTCTTGGGGCAATTAAACCTAAAAAGTAAATGCCAAGGCTAAGTCTGTGATGACATCAATACCTTCTGAAGTCAATGAAAAAGTGAAGAGACCATGATGTTATGCCTTACTCTTCTCTTGCAGCGTGTTCTGTGACAACAGTAGCTCATCCACCTTTGGTAAATAGGGGGACGGTGTCAGTACAATGTGGAAGTTGCAGGGTTCACATGAGATTTTGTCCTAGGCCACAGGAGCCAGGACAGTGTGAGCAGAATTCTAGCCAGCAGAGGGAAAGAAAACACCAACCAAAACCAAACCAACCAACCAACAAGCCTTCAGTTTGACTGCTATACAGCCAGGACCCCTTCAGCTCTATTTTAAGAAAAAACAAAAATGAGCACCTGCAGTGAATGCTCCACTGCACCACCAGATCCACCCTCAGAACTGAAGGACTGATTCTCTCAGCAGCTGACAACTCTCAGCTGACAGTTCTCCTGGGAATAGGTAGCAGCCTGGGGGTAAAGAAGAGGCTGAACCCAGTGACTGGTCAATGCAGGAGTATAAAGGTCCAGCCTGTTCAAAAGATCTGTAGACAGCTGCAGATCTGGTCTACTTCAGAACTCCCTGTGGAGTCAGCTTAAGACCTGTGATTACACTGCAGCCCAACTTCTCTCCCTGCCTAATCATGTCCCCACCTCCAACTGTTAATCCTGAAACACCCCCCAACAAACTTTGTGCACACTAATTAATCTGTCTCAGAGTCCGCTTCTGGGAACTCAACCTGAAACAGTACTTGCACCCAAAGTTTCTTCCCCAAAGAGGCACATCATATGCCCAGCTTCACACAGTTCTTAGCTAGTGAAAGATTGCGCTTTCACCTGTATCTACCTTCATGGCAAGCCCACTGGCTCAGAGCTCCATTTCCATCTGCATTATCTCAGCACTTCCACGCCAACATTTCCATTCTATTGATTTTGAACGTTTTTAAGAAGTGTGAATTATCTCCTGAGGAAAACAGTCAGTGTTTGTATGTGTGTGTGTTCAATCTAGTTACAAATCTGCATAGATTTTCGCAGTCTGTTTCTTTACCCAATTTTTCCCATAAGCTTTTTTGTTTTTAATGAGCAATTTTGCAAAATTTCACATTCTTCATGAGCATGTATCTTGTGTTATAGCAGAAACACCTATATTTGACATTTTATTATATTTATATATTTGACAGAAAAACCCCAGAGTGTTGGACGTTCTCTCAGAGAGGGTGCACAAAGTTTCTTAATACATTGCAAGGAATGAAGAGAGAAAATGGGAGCATATAAGTTAAAAGACTTAAGAGACATTATCTAGTAATTGCAATATACAGACCTGATTAGGATCCCGATTCAAAACATGGAAAAAAATTAAGAGTCAACTGGGGAAGTGTGAATACTGACTGGATTTGATGATAATTAAGGAACCGTGGTTAATTTTTTTAGGTGTGATAACGGTACTGTGATTGTGTGTTTAAGAGTCCTTATCTTTTAGAGGTATGTTATCAAATACTTACAGACATGATGTCTATGACTTGCTTCAATAATGGGGGGAAGAGTGGACTAGAGTATAGTTGAAGCAAGACTGACCAAAAATTGATAACTGTTAAGTTGGGGGATGGATAAATAGGGGTTATTTTATTATTCTGTTTACTTTTATATACATTTAATGCTATCCATAATAAAAAATGAATGTACATATGCTAATATGATATTCTAAGAACTTTTCCTGGAGTGTAATAAGTAACCCTAGGAATCAGTGTATAAGTGAAAGCTATTGCTAAATTATTGGTCTAACTGAAGACTGACACTTCTATCATCACAAGAAAAATAATCTTGGACTCACATAGAAGACACAAGACTGAGAAGATCTCAACCAAGGCAGAGGGTAGTCCCATCTGTGAGTGGGCTCAGGCAGGAACAGAGAAGCCAGCAAGAAGTGGTGTGTTTCCCATATGAGATCATGTATTTGATGCCAGCAACCACTACTAATGTTAGAACAGGGTTTTCCCCTGAAAGAGTCACAATTCCTCTCCATGGCAAAACAGGAACTGATCAAAACAGGAATATTATGTAATACCAGGGAACTGAGGAGATCAGGAAAAGCAGGATGAGGAGCAGAGAAAAGCGACAGGATGAAGGTGGAGGCGGGGAATGGAAAAGCAGAGCCATTAGTGGGACCATTAAAGGGACAAAGCCTAGGACCAGTTTCCTACTTGTCTCATTCCCTCCGGCCTGTTCATTCTTCTTGCCCTTGATTACCCTGCAACTTTAGGCACTCAGAGCATAAAGAGGGAATGAAAAATCTTACCTTCAGGAGCATAATTACAACTTCTACATAGCTAACAAGTGTATCAGAAGGGGATCCTAGGTAAAGAGAAGAAACGGGGCAACAAGAGGGGGAAAGTAGGATGGAAGAGCTCTCCTTCATCCTAGAGACAGCAGGGGTCAAACGTGTGGCATTTCAGGAATACTTTCAGTAAGCACAAGGCCCATAAGCAACAAACTTCACAGGCTAAGTGGCAGATCTAAAAATGTAAGCTCCCAAAGAAGCACAAAAACTGTTAATTTTTAAAAAATTACAATACAGTACGTACATTAAGCTCTTGCTTTTGAGAGAGACAGGAAAAGGAATATACACTCACCCTACACATATCTCCACACGTCAAAGTTTTAATTATGGTTATCTCTGGGTGTTTTTATCATGGATTTTTCTTTTTATTAATGCATATCTACAGGTAATAATTCTTCTACAGTGAACATTTACTACTTTCATAATAAAAGTAATTTCAAATTAAAACAAACGCACACGTGTGTATACGTGCGCACATACACATACTGTATATATATACAAAAAAAAAGTTAACAATAAATGCAATGAATGAGTGGTAGACAAGTGAGAATGCATGGAAGACCCATGATGACAAATATTTTGCTAGCTAATATCTCATTATTAAACAGTATTCACAAATTTGCTACTTCCCTCGCATTCCTCATACCAATGAATAGGTGCCACTACCCACTCCCACAGCTTCATAAGCTGAGCCAGAGCCTCAACTCTTCCATGTTCAGTCAGGCCCAAGGCCTACGGCATTTACCTCTGTAGTATCACTTGAATCTGTTTCTTTCCCTCCAGCTTTCTGCCACAACCCTGGCTCGGGCATTTTAATGCCTTTCTGGACTAACAGCCTCTTAACTGGACTGCCTACCTTTAAGTCTTTCCTGCCTCTTTCCCTCATTCATATTTTAATCTCCTGCTGCCAAAATGACCTTTCTAAGATGCAAAAATAATCATGTCCCTTCTCTGCTGAAAATCCCTCAGTAACTCCCAAGTGTACGTACAGAATATAAGCTCCTAGAACTTGTCCTAATAGGGCTTTCTGGGAAAATCTGCCCTTCTTTGGAGTCTAGGCTCACCTGTTGTCATTAAGTCTATTCCAACTCATAGCTCCCCTACAGGACAGAGTAGAACTGACGCATAGGGTTTCCAAAGCTGTAACCTATACAGAAGCAGACTGCCACATCTTTATCCTGCAGAGTGGCTGGTGCGCTCAAACCTCTGACCTTTCAGTTAGCAACTGAAGGGTTAACCACAGTCTCACTACTCATTCCAAAAGCCAAAACTAATTTGTAACAAGACTTTTTTCTTTCAACACTAAACTGCCCCTAAAGTATCTGAAGCTTTCTGCCAACCCTTTTCAGTTGAGGCACACAAAGTAACTAATACTTATACAGCATTCTGGGGCAAATGATTATGGTTTCTTGCTGGTGGTAGCTGGAGGTGACCAGCCTAGGGACTTCAGTTGCTCCAGGCCTCACCCAGCCACTCTAAGGGCTAAAGGGATCAATACCTTGGCATACCTACAGTCCATTCATGGCACACCAGCTGGTAAACTGCCTTACAAATAAAGTTGGCTGATGAAACTTAAACTATAATCAGAATTTAGGTTTCAGTACAAAGTGTGAAACACATTTGTTGATTTAAAAGAACTGGCAGATTTTTATTGTTGTTGTTTGGGGAGCCCCAAGCCCCTGTCTTTGTGGCTACCGGATGTGTTTAGGGAACCTCCTGGCCCCCATATACCTTTGTAGTAAGCATTTGACTACACATTGTAAGTGCTGGAAGAAAGATACAGGTCCTCCAAAAGCTAGATTTCTTCTGACCAAGCTAGAAGAGGGGCAAGACTTCCATCATGGGTATCAGGCAGTACAGTCGCAGCACCATAGATCAAGTATAAGTCCTTTTGTCTTAGGCAGTACTACACAGGGCCTTCACCACTGATGTGCCCTTTATACCCTGCCTGGTATGATGTGAAACTCCCTTTTCTGCCCTCACTTTTCCTCTTTCTTTCTCTCTCTCTCTCTCTTTTTTTTTAGCACTCAGGAGGAATAAGAGGTAACATATTTTTATCATACTCTTTTGAGTCTGAGTCTTTGGAGAAAGGTTCAGTTATTTAAAGAATCTGCTAGTCCTAGAAAATCAGTCTCTAATCAGGCTTGTTTAGGTCCTTCACAACCTGGCTCCCACTCATCTCCTAAGACTCCTTTCCTGGTACTCCGTACTTAACTTTAGCTATACCAACCTAAGTACTTGCAGTTTCTTCTCCATGCTCTCTTCTGACTTCATGTTTGCACACACTGTTACTTCTGCTTGAAAAACCCTCCCCTGCTTCTTTACTTACTAACCCTTTCTCTTTACAGATTACCTAGGACATGGCTTCTTTCAGGGAGGCAGGAGCACATATCAGGGCCAGGTGCCCTCATCTGGGGCATTGAACTGGAATAAAAGCCATCAAACTGTACTGAAATTACTGATCATTTCTCCCTGCCATTGCATTGTAAGCTCCCTGGGAGCCTTGTCTTTGTAGCCCACGGCTTTGAAGACTGTAGATTTATAATAAATGGAAGTATGCTTCATTCCATTCCATTCATGAGAGATTTGCAAATGGCATGCCATACGTAGAGACCGTAGGGACTCACGTGAAGTTTAATAATATTTTTAGGATGCTCAGACTAAAGGTTGTATAGGTGATGTAACAGAAAAAAAAAAAAAAAGAGAACTAATGATGCTATTAAGGGACAGTACAGTTTTAACGTGATGCTTTATGGCCTGTACTGTGCATGACTCTGTATTACTAACAAATGACATTCTAAGTTGTATTGCACATAATATAGCTACAACCTGGGTTAATTACTTATATCATACTATTATATGTAATTGTAATTATAATATGTACAATTATAAAAAACAAATCATGTTATTACTTGAGATTCCCATCTTACAGTCTATTCTAGTTTATTGTGCAACCTTTTCCTCAATTAAGTATCCCTCACTCACATGCAAAAGGGAACTTTCCATGCCACAACTCCCAGCCCTGTTCCACATTGTCTTATTCCCACTTCTATGTATTTCTACCATGCTCCCTTCTAGATGATCTTTTCAGTGCATTACTCCAACCCTTGTTAACACTTGAGTTCCTACTATGAGCCAGGCATTTTGCTAGGGGTGGGGATACAAACAATGATAACTAAAGCATGGTCCTCACCTTGAGGAGCTTCTAAAAGTATAAGCTTGTGCAGCTCCTGCCATCAAATCTGTATCTCCTAGCATCTGAATTTCCAAAACTATTTTAATGAGCATATTATCTACATAATCCTACCTTGGTCTACAAAAAAACTTCAAATCAAAATTATTATTTATGGCAGGAGAGTTTTCAGAGTCAAGAGTTGTGTTCCTAAGCTCAGTTTGTTCAAAGGTTTTGACCTAGACGATTAGGTCAAAACATTTCTGTCCCACCAAAAACCTTTGCAAATGAGGATAAATATTGTGTGAGACCACTATTATAAGGACTGAAGAAAAGGTTAAACATAGAAGAAAACATTTTTTGATGGTTACCAAAGTGGGGAGGGAAGGAGAGGGGGATTCACTAAGTAGATACTAGACAAGAATTGTCTTGGGTGAAGGGAAGGACAACACACGATATGGGGTAAGTCAGCAAAACTGGACTAAAGCAAAAGCTAAGAAGTTTCCTGAACACAGCCAAATACTTTGAGAGACAGAGTAGCTAGGGCTGGGGTCTGGGAACCATGGTTTTGGAGAACATCTAGGTCAATTGGCATAACAAAGCTTATTAAGAAAATGTTCTGCATCCCACTTTGATGAGTGGCGTCTGGGGTCCTAAAAGCCTTTGAGCAGGCATCTAAGATGCATCAGCTGGAGGTGGTGCCAAGATGGCAGAGTAGTCAGACTCTTCCTGTGGTACCTCTTACAACAAAGACCCTAAAAAACAAGTGAACTGATTATATATGACAATGTAGGAGCCCCGAACATCAAAGGTAAAGTGGAGGGATTGGAACGAGTGGAAAGTGGAGGGAGAGTCAGTTCAGAAGCAGCAAGGAGTTGCCAGACCTGACCCGATGGGAACTGTCACCCTGCAGGCCAGGATCAGCTGGAGCCATAAGTGACGCAAGCAGTGGCGTTCAGGACGTGTTTTTTACATCAGTACAGACTGAGTGGCGGAGATTCCACTCATGCCTCCAGAATCAGTGAAAAGTGGCACTCAATCAGCAAAAGTACATGCGTCTAACCTACCACGAGGATCAAAAAAACACCCTTTTGGGAAAAAACTCTCTCATTTGGCTGACCCCTCCCCACTCTGCACCAGGTCCCCAGCTGGTTTCAGTGATAGCTTTGTTCCCTGGGCCAGAAGTAGGACCCGTTGTGTGCCCTGAGTCATTCTCCCAGCATAGGAGAGGGAACAAATTAACAACCAGGGAAGAAAATAATCTGCCGGCTCCCCTAAGCCAGGAACTCAGGACAAAAACAGCTCCTTTGCCTAGGCACAGGCACAAGGGGTCCAAGGACTTTGAATGCCTTTCACCCCTGGACAGACCTGTGTGGGCCCATTTCAACAGTGTACACCTGCATTAGCACAGTACAAAAGGGTATATACCTGAAGTCTAACTTCAGTGGTTTCAGCTATATGGTGGAGAGGCAGGTTCATGATGTTTGACACCTCTCTATTAAGCGGCGTCCTTAAAAAAAAAAAAAAATTTTTTTTTTTTTTACCTATACATATCAGGGGCCTGAGGACTGATGGCTCCACCTATGCCACCTAGCCACCCATGACAGGGGTCCAAGAATAAGTGATGCCTTCCAGTCCTTACACCCAACAGCACTGGATCCCCATAGTCCAGTTGCAAAAACTACCCACCTATGCATTCTAGGGAACAGGGACACACTTTCCTCATAAACACTCGGGGCAGTTGTCAGCCCCATCCCTTGCTCAGCACGTGACCCCCTACTGCAGCCAGATACCTGTACCTACACCAATCACCCCAGCTCACCTAAGACTGTAGGTGAGAGCCTGTACCACACACTTGGTAACCGAACACCTGGACACCTGAGCTGAATCCATACAAGAAAAGTAAACAGACTCCTGGGCTCAAATACCGAACAACATCTCTAATCGCCTGGTGACAGGACGTTAGAGCTTCAAAGGCACCAATAATCAAACTAGCTTACTCAAGCAGCCTATTTGGGTATATCAAAACAAAACAAGCAGCTAGGACACAGTAAGCAAACATAAAAGTAAATAAATCAATAACTTACTGATGGCTCAGAGACAATAAAAAATAGCCAATATCAAATCACATAAAGAGGCAGACCATGATGGGTTCAGCAAGCTCACAAAATAAAGAATGAAGAAATCTCCCAGATGAAGAGAACTTCCTGGAATTACCGCAGGTAGAAAACAAAAGATTAATATACAGAATTCCTCAAGAGATCAGGCAAAATGCAGAACAGGAACCACACAGACACAGCAATAGCGGAACTTAAGAAGATTAGAGAAGAGCATAATGGCTGCAAGAATCCATGGACAGACAGCAAACAGAAATCCAGAAGATTAACAATAAAATTTCAGAATTAGACAACTCAATAGAAAGTCATAGAAGCAGAACTGAGGAAATGGAAGTCAGGATTAGTGAGATTGAAGATACAGCACTTGAGACCAACATGTTAGAGGAAAAATCAGATAAAAGCATTTAAAAAAATGAAGAAACCCTAAGAATTATGCGGGACTCTATCAAGAGGAATAACCTATGAGTAACTGGAGTGGCACAACTCGGGGGGGAATGGGGAATAATAGAAAACACAGAGGTAATAGTTGAAGATTTGTTGGCAGAAAACTTCCATGATATTGTGAAAGATGAAAAGATATCTATCCAAGAAGCTCACTGAACCCCACAAAAGGTAGATCCCAGAAGAAAATCACCCAAGACATATTAAAATCAAACTTGCCAAAACCAACATAAAGGGAGAATTTTAAGAACAGCTAGGGATAAACGAAAAGTCAAATACAAAATCTACAAAAATGAAAAAGGGGAAAAGAAAATATATAAAGAAAAACGGCTTGGCATAGAACAAAGAAACTGTTAACAACACACACACAAAAAGGCATCAAAATGGGATCACTAAACTCGTATCTACCAACAATTATGCTGAATGTTAATAGACAAAATGCACCAGTAAAGACAGAGAGAGTGGCTGAATGGATAAAAAACCCGATCTGTCTATATGCTGCCTATAAGAGACATATCTTAGACTTAAAGACACAAACAAACTAAAACTCAAAGGATAGAAAAAAATATATCAAGTACACAATGATCAAAAAACAGCAGGAGTGGCAATATTAATTTCCGACATAACAGACTTTAAAGTTAAATCCACCATGAAGGATAAGGAAGGACACTATATAATGATTAAAAGGTCAATATACCAAGAGGATATAACCATAATAAATACTTATGCACCCAATGATGGGGCTCCAAAATACATAAAACAAACTGTAACAGCACTGAAAAGAGAGATAGACAGCTCCACAATAACAGTAGGAGACTTCAACACACCACTTTTGGTGAAGGACAGAACATCCAGAGAGAAGCTCAAAAAAGACACGGAAGATCTAAATGTGACAATCAACCAATTTGACCTCGCAGGCATATACAAGACATTCCACCCAACAGCTGCCAAGTATGCTTTCTTTTCCAACACACATGGAACGTTTTCCAGAACAGACCACATATTAAGCCTATAAAGCAAGCCGTCACAAAATCCAAAACATCAAAATATTACAAAGCATCTGTTCTAACCATAAAGCCATAGAAGTAGAAAGCAATAACAGAAAAAGCAAGGGGAAAAAAAAAAAAATCAAACACATGGAAAATGAACAACAGCTTGCTCAAAAAGTACTGGCTACAGAAGGAATTTAGGGACGGAATAAAGAAATTCAGAGAATCAAACGAGAATGAAAACACTTCCTGCCAGAACCTTTGGGACATAGCAAAAGCAGCGCTCAGAGGTCAATTTATAACAATAAATGCACACAACCAAAAAGAAGAAAGGGCCCAAATCAAAGTATTACCCTACAACTTGAACAAATAGAGAGCAGCAAAAGAAGCCCTCAGGCACCAGAAGAAAGCAAATAATAAAAATTAGAGCAGAAATTAAATGAAATAGAGAACAGAGAAACAATTGAAAGAGTTAACAAGACCAAAAGCTGGTTCTTTGAAAAGATCAACAAAATTGATAAACCATTGGCCAAACTGACAAAACAAAAACAGAACAGGAAACAAATAACCCAAATAAGAACCGACAGGGGTGATAGCACAACAGACCCACTGAAATTAAAAGAAGCATAACAGAATATGATGAAAAATTATATTCTAACAAATTTGAAAACCTAGAAGAAATGGACAAAATTCTAGAAACACACTACGTACCAAAACTAACACAAACAGAAGTAAAACAGCTAAAAGAAAGCTGTAAGAAAAGAAGAGACTGAAAAGGTAATTTAACCCCCCTACCCCCAAAAAAAGCCCTGGCCCTGATGGCGTTACCGGAGAATCCTACCAAATGTTCAGAGGAGAGTTAACATCACTACTCCTAAAGGTATTTCAGAGCATAGAAAAGGACAGAATACTCCCAAACTCACTCTATGAAGCCAGCATAACCCTGATACCCAAACCAGGTAAAGATACCACAAAAAGAGAAAATTACAGACCAATATCCCTCATGAACTTAGACACAACCTCAACAAAATTCTAGCCAATAGAATTCAACAACATATCAAAAAATTAATTCACCATGACCAAGCGGGATTCATACCAGGTATGCACGGATGGTTCAACACTAGAAAAACAATTAATGTAATCTACCACATAAATAAAACAAAAGACAAGAATCACACGATTTTATCAATTGATGCAGAAAAGGCATTTGACAATGTTCAACACCCATTCATGATAAAAACTCTCAGCAAAATAGGAATAGAAAGGAAGTTTTTTAACATAACAAAGGGCATTTATACAAAGCCAACAGCCAACATCATCCTAAATGCAGAGAGTTCGAAAGCATTCCCCTTGAGATCGGGAACCAGACAAGAATGCCTGTTATCATCACTGTTATTCCACATTATGCTGGAGGTCTCAACTGGACCATTTAGGTTAGAAAAAGAAATAAAGGGCATCCAAATTGGTAAGGAAGAAGTAAAAGTATCTCTATTTGCAGATGACATGATCTTATACACAGAAAACATTAAAGAATCCTCAAGGAAACTACTGGAACTAATAGAAGAGTTCAGCAAACTATCAGGATACAAGATAAACATACAAAAATCAGTTAGATTCGTCTACACCAACAAAAAGAACGTTGAAGAGGATATCACCAAATCAATATCCTTTATGATAGCCCCCAGAAAGATAAAATACTTAGGAATAAATCTAACCAGACACGTAAAAGACCTATACACAAAAAAACTACAATACCCTACTGCAAGAAACCAAAAGAGACCTATATAAGTGTAAAAACATACCTTGCTCATGGATAGGAAGACTCAACATTTTGAAAATGTCTATTCTACCCAAAGCAATCTACAGATACAATGCAATCCTGATCCAAATTCCAATGGCATTTTTTAATGTGAGATGGAGAAACAAATCACCAACTTCATATGGAAAGGGAAGAGGCCTCGGATAAGTAAAACACTACTGAAGGAGAACAAAGTGGGAGGCCTCACACTACCTGATTTTAGAACCTATTATACTGCCATGGTGGTCAAAGCAGCCTGGTACTGGTACAACATAGACCAATTGAACAGAATTGAGAAACCAGATGTAAATTCATATACTTATGAGCAACTGATATTTGACAAAGGCCCAAAGTCTGTTAAATGAGGAAAAGACAGTCTCTTTAACAAATGGTGCTGGCATAACTGGATATCCATCTGCAAAAAAATGAAACCATGCACAAAAACTAAACTAACAAAATGGATCGAAGACCTAAATATAAAATCTAAAATGATAAAGATCATGGAAGAAAAAATAGGGACAATGCTAGGAGCCCTAATACATGGCATAAATGGTATACAAAACATTACTAAAAATGCACAAACACCAGAACAGAAACTAGATAACTGGGAGCTCCTAAAAGTCAAACACTTATGCTCATCCCGAGACTTTGCCAAAAGAGTAAAAGGAAAACCTACAGACTGGGAAAAAAATTTTGGCTATGACGGATCCAACTGGCATCTAATCTCTAAAATCTACAAGATACTGAAAAACCTCAACAACAAAAAGACAAATAATGTAATCAAAAAATGAGCAAAGGATATGAACAGGCACTTTACCAAAGAAGACATTTAGGTGGCTAACAGATACATGAGGAAATGCTCAGAATCATTAGCCACTAGAGAAATGCAAATCAAAACTATAATGAAATACCATCTCACCCCAACAAGGCTGGCATTAATACAAAAAAATACAGAATAATAAATGTTGGAGAGGTTGTGGAGAGATTGGAACACTTATACAGTGCTGGTGGGAATGCAGAATGGTACAACCACTTTGGAAATCGATTTGGTGCTCTCTTAAAAAGCTAGAAATAGAACTACAATATGATCCAGCAATCCCACTCCTTGGAGTATATCCTAGAAAAATAAGAGTCCTCACAGGAATAGATATAAAAACCAGACTTTCTAATTGCTTATTCCATGTTCACTGCAGTGGTATTTACAATAGCAAAAAGATGGAGACAACCTACATGCCCATCAACGGATGAATGGATAAACAAATTATGGTACATTCACACAATGGAATACTATGCAACAATAAAGAACAATGATTAATCAATGAAACATCTCATAACATGGAGAAATCTGGAAGGCATTATGCTGAGTGAAATTAGTCACAAAAGGACAAATATTGTATGAGGCCACTATTACAAGAACTCAAGAAAAGATTTAAACACAGAAGAAAATATTCTTTCATGGTTACAAGGGTGGGGAGGGAGGGAGAGGGGTATTTGCTAACTAGATAGTAAAAAAAAAAAAAAAATTTTTTTTTTTTTTACTATCTACAAGAACTATTTTAGGTGAAGGGAAGGACAACACACAATACAGAAGAGGTCAGTATAACTGGACTAAACCAAAAGCTAAGAAGTTTCCTGAACCCAACCAAATACTTTGAGGGACAGAGTAGCAGGGGTGGCAGTCTAGGTACCATGGTTTCAGGAAACATCTAGGTCAACTGGTATAACAAAGCTTATTAAGAAGATGTTCTGCATCCCACTGTGCTGAGTGGCATCTGGCATCTTAAAAGCTAGCAAGCAGCCATCTAAGATGCATCAATTGGTCCCAACCCACCTGGAGCAAAGGAGAATGAAGAACACCAAAGGCACAAGATAAATATGAGCCCAAGAGACAGAAAGGGCCACATAAGCCAGAGACTCCATCAGACTGAGAGCAGAAGAACCAGACGGTGCCCAGCTACCACCAATGGCTGCCCTAACAAGGAACACAAAAGGGAGTCCCTGATGGAGTAGGAGACAAGTGGGGTGCAAAGCCCAAATTCTAGTAAAAAGACCAAACTTAAATATCTGACTGAGACTGGAGGGACCCCAGAGGACATGGCCCCTGGACTCTCTGTTAGTCCAAAACCAAAACCATTCCCGAAGCCAAGCCTTCAAAGATTAGACTGGAGTATAAGACATAAAATGATAATGGTGAGGAGTGCGCTTGTTAGCTCAAGTACACACATGAGCCTAAGTGGGCAGCTCCCGTCCAGAGGCAAGATGAGAAGGCAGAGCGGGACAGGAACTGGTTGAATGGACTCAGAAAATACAACGTGGAGAGGAGACTGTGATGTCACATTACAGGGACAGTAACTAGGGTCACATAACAATGTACGTATAAGTTTTTTTTTTTTTAATGAGAAACTGACTTGAATTATAAACTTTCAGTTAAAGTAGAATCAAAAAAAAAAAGAAAGAAAGATGCATCAGTTGGTCCCACAACTCACTTGGAATAATGGAGAATGAAGAACACCAAAGACTTAAGGAAAATATTAGCCCAAGGGATAAAAGGACCACATAAACCAGAGACTTCATCAGCCTGAGACTATAGGAAGTAGATGGTTCCTGGTTACCATCAATGATTGCCCTGACAGGGAACACAACACAGAGTCCCTGATGAAGCAGGAGAAAAGTACGGAGCAGAACTCAAATTCACGTAAAAAGACCAGACGTAATGGTCTGAGACAGGAGGAACCCCCGAAGCCAGGGCCCGTGGATGCTCTGTTAACCCAGAACTAAAACCGTTCTCAAAAGCCCACCTTTGAGACAAAGATTAGACTGGACTATAAAACATGAAATAATACTTGTGAAGAGTGTGCTTCTTAGTTCAAGCAGGTATACAAGACCAAATGGTGGCTCCTGTCTGGTGGCAGGATGAGAAGGCAGCAAGGGACAGGAACTGGTTGAGTGGACACAAGAAACCCAGGGTAGAAGGGGAGTGTGCTGTCACATTGTGGGGGCTGCATCTAATGTTACATAACAATACTTGTATAAATTTTTGTATGAGAAATTGACTTGAGCTGTAAACTTTCACCTAAAGCGCACGCACACACACAAAAAGCAAAAAAGCTTTGTAAACGAACTAAAGGAAGAACACACATGTCTACTGAATTGTAGGTACTTGTTTTTAATTTTAAATACGAAAGGACATTAATTTCAATAGTCAAGGAAAAAAAAGACCTATCTTCCTACTTTTAAAAATAAAGGATAGTGAGTTTACGAGTCATTTAGCTTCAGGGATCTCTGTCAAAGCAGCGAAATGAATAGTTAATGCATTATGATTAACAAATCATAATGAGTATCTTATGAGCATTTTAGTGGACTCCTTATTACCTGTACAGATTTAACATAATATAAGCTTAAAACAAACATTATTGCAAAGAATATCTATTAACAGATTCAAACAGGAGGCAAAATAATTCAACTGGGGTATGTGAAAACTATGCTGCTCAGCACAGCATTTATTAAGATAATTATTCAAAGATTTAGGAATAGTGTTAAATTCGAGCGAATACAAACTGTTCAAAAAATACTTGCTAATTGCTTATTAGTTGTTTTTATTAGCACAATAGCTCTCTTCCTTGCTTTTTCTCTTTAAAAACTGAGAATGCTATGGGAAAGCAACGAAAGGGTATTTCTAGAAATGAGCTCATAAGAACCAAAGTATTAATCCTACCGATTGGTAATTTATCACCAATTAAAATTTTCAGTTATAAATATACATTAAAATATATAGATCCGATAAGTATCATTCACACAAATACATCCTTTAAAATAGAAAAACAACTTTTGTTTTCTCACAAAAAGTAGTTTTATTATATATTTACTTAAGGATAAAACAGTATTACGAAGTAAAAAGAACCAAACTCTTTGCCTGTTACTAATTTTAGGTGAATGGGAAGATAATCTATGACTTCAAATTAGAGTTTTAGAATTTTAAACTAAAATTTGAGGGCATAAACGGTTCTAATGTGGCATTTTGTTTTTAGTGACATCAAATATAAAAAGTGCTCTAAATTCTTCTCAGGAACAGAAAGACCATTTATCTACTGCATTTATTAAGGGCAAGCTTCCTTGTTCATGTCAGATTGGAAAATGTAACATCACTGAAGATGCTGATAAAGGAGATATAAGAAGTTAGAAATAAATACATCACGAGTTTCCAAATATTTAAGGAAGGTGAATTTTATGCCCATTTAGAAAAGGAGCATTTATTCTGAGAATAAGAAAATAAAATCCAAAAGCTTCTCAACATTATAAACTGAAAATTCTAAGACTAACTCACTCAACATAGAATCACTTGCTAGGTGAAAATGCAAATATCAAAGCAAGAAAATTCATCGAGCCCACATAACTAAAGGTTATCATGCCTCCACCTCAGTCAAATAATTCCACACAAGTTTCTCTGACCTGGCCAAAAATAGAGGGCTTGACTCATTTCCATGCTGTCTTTCTTAGATGCCATAATCAGTGAGGCATGGAGTCCTTTCTAAAGCTGCCAACAAAAAGTTTCAACAATCAATGTCATTACTTCATATTCACTGTTTGTAAGAAAAACCAAGATTCTCAAAGTATACTGGATTATCTAAAGAGGTAAAGTGAGAATTAAAAAGATCTCATTTTTTATCTTATTAAAATCTACTCTATATTGTTGTTAAGTGCTGTCAAGTTGGTTCTGACTCACAGTGACCCAATGCATAACAAAACGAAACACTCCCCAGTCCCGTGACATCCTCATAGTTTTTGCTATGCTTAAGCCCATCGCTGCAGCCACTGTGTCAATCCATCTTGTTGAAGGTCTTCCTCTCTTTCGCTGACCTACCTTACCAAGCATGATGCCCTTTTCCAGGGACTGGTCCCTCCTGGTAATAAGTCCAAATTATATGAGACAAAGTCTAGGCATCCTCGCTTCCAAGGGAGTATTCTGGCTGTCCTTCTTCCAAGGCAGATTTGATCGTTCTTTTGGCAGTCCATGGTATATTCAATATTCTTCACCAACAACATAATTCAAAGGCATCAATTCTTTAGTCTTCCTTATTCATTCTCCAACTTTCCCATACGTATGAAAAAAAAAAAACATATGAAGCTACTGAAAAATACCATAGCTTCGGTCAGGCACACCTTAGTCCTCAAAGTGACATCTTCACTTTTTAACAGTTGAAAGAGGTCTTTTGCAGCAGATTTGCCTAATACAATACATCATTTGATTTCTTGACTGCTGCTCCCATGGGCATTGATTGTGGATCCAAGCAAAATGAAACCCTTGATAATTTCAGTATTTTCTCCATTTATCATAATGTTGCTTATTGATCCAGTTGTGAGGTTTTGTAATCCATACTGGAGGCTGTAGTCTTTGATCTTCATCAGTAAATGCTTCAAGCCCTCTTTGATTTCAGCAAGCAATGTTGTGTCACCCGCATATTGCAGACTGTTAATGAGTCCTCTTCCAATCTTGATGCCCAAATATTATGACAGTCTCCAAGAAAAAACAAAAAGATACTTTTTCACAAATATCACTTGACCCTTTTTCATGCAGCCCAAGCTTCCTTCCCTTTCAATATAGAATTTGTATGGATGAATAAAATGGAACTATTGCTTTTAACTTCCTAAGGCAGTTTGAGAAAAACTATTATCCTCAAAGAAGGGTAAAGGTATTTAATAAAGGGTGTTTGGTTGATGACTTTGGGATGCCAGGTAGTCAAACAGCTTAGAGATTTGGAGAACCAGTGGACTCAAATGAGAATGAGATAGAAAGATTTCTGTGGTGATTAGAAATGAACATCCAATAACTGCTGAATGCATGGAAGTAGCTTGTTTGCTCAAATAACAGAGGCTATTCTAAGGAATTGTGGACAAAAAGCAGGTGGCAGGGCAGGCTGGAAAGACTATCTTCAATCTGAAATTAAAGATCTCTGACACACAAAAGACAGTTCCTTTGGGCGAAATGGATCGTAAAGATATTTCAGTTTGGTTAATCTCAATCAGATAACCTGCAAGAACCTAATGAGTTATATATTTTCTACCTTGTATTAAAGCCTCATAATATTCACTTGGCCATCAGATCACCTTCTGGAGGGTAGACTGGGAAAAGGAATGATAATAATTCTCTATTATGTTGAGGACCCAGCTAGCGTGGCATGCCTTCCAGGATGCTAGTTGCTTCCTGGTTGCCACTGTATTTATTTCTATTTTGGTAATATACTTTCCTTAAAACATACAATGTTTAGGACATAGAGAGTCCCACAAACCAACTTGTTGACTTCACATAGGTGATAAAAATCCATTACTCTGCCTACATTTTTAATCAATGATTTCTTCACTAAGCAGTGACTTAGAGCAACTTTCCTCAATTTGTTCTAAGAGATGTAAATATGCGTTTTTAAAGACGGTCCCACAGTCAAATAATAGAAGCTCTGTAGATTACCATGTTCATTACCACAAAAAGGCTCTAAGAAGCATGCGGTAAAAAAAAAAAAAAAAAAAAAACCTATTATATAATATGTTTAATCTAGTGTTTCTGAAATGTATTTGAACACTTGACATGACAGCCATCAGCCTCTCCCCTCTCCCCTCTCCCCCAATATCTATTAACAACATCTGTTGTTCCAGGGAACACATTTTGGGAAACCCTGCTCTATAGCAAACCAGTTCCAACAGTAAGAACCAACCTGAGGAAACAGAGAACCACAGTTTGAGCTGAAGCTCTTCTCCAAGTCCTTGACTCCCCCTACCTTGATACAGCACTGTATTGATCTGCGGTATTGTACAGTAGAATGACAGAAAGAATGCTTTATAGCTGGAGTAAAAGGTCTGCTTTTCAAGCACAGGTCTTGACACTTACTTGAGTCTTCAGCCAAGTTACTTTAACCTCTGAGATTGTTTCCTCGTATTTAATACATGCCTTGCCTACTTCTCAGAGCCCTGGTGGCTCAGTAGTTAACAGCTATGGCTGCTAATCAAAGGGCTGGCAGTTCGAATCCACCAGCCATTCCTTGGAAACCCTATGGCGCAGTTCTACTCTGTCCTATAGGGTCACTATAAGTCAGGATCAAGTCGGTTGGGTTATTAAGAGGAGTAACCCACGGGTGATTGGAGTGCCAGAACAGGGTTGGGGGGGGCGGAAATCACAGAAAATACAGAGAGAATTGTTGAAGATTTGTTGGCAGAAAACTTCCCTGATACTGTGAAAGACAAGAAGATATCTATCTATCCATCGAACCCCAGTCCTATATGGGTTTGCACACCTCTCAGGGCTGGAGTATCTAATGGATCTAGAATGAAATAATGTTGGGACTATACTCTGTAAACCAAAGGGACCACAAAAAATAAGGTATTATTATGGTTGAGCCACTGTCTGTTAAAAAGGTTCAGGTTTAACACAATGGATCGTCCCTAAGAAGCCTGCCACATTTAGTGCAAACCTATTAAGTAGAACTTGAACCAGTCAATAGCAGTGCTATTGATCTCAATTAAAGTTTTGAACATATGGCTAAAGGAGGCAATGTAGTTGTAGAAAAAAAATATTTCTCAACAAAAAAAGGGTCTAAGTCATGTAGAATACTGCAGTTTGGGAAATATTAGTAGACCATTATTTTATTCAAAATAAAAACAGAGCCCTTGAATCAGAGATTTAGAAGAAACCTAAGTGATCATACTGATGTGGGGAGAGGGGAGGTGGGAGAACAGCAGGGGTACCTGAAATTCACTTTTAATTCTAGTGTTTCATCATCATGAAAAAGACAGCTCTCTAAACATGACAGTGACTTAACAACAATAATAATAATGCCTTGTTACTTTCAAAAAATTTGAAGAAAAAGAAAAGAGCATACTTTCAGTCACAGAAAGAAATTCATAATAATTTCTTTAAACATTTGGTAATTAGGAAATAGTACAATAGGATACCTTTTCATTTTCTGATGGGGAGAAGAAATCTGCATTAACATAGCAATGTCAGAAATATCTGTTATCCTACTAATGTGTTAAAAGTATAAAGTTTTAAATAATGAATTAAGTCAAAACAACAACCGTTATCTTACTTAATCAGAAATAAAATCAAACGTTCTACAGTAGAGAAAATGTAAAGTTATTTAATTGTATTTTTCAGAAGTTAGAGCTACGCCTAGAAATGAAGAGCAGACGACAACACAGATTCCATGCGGGATGTGCCCTATCACAGGTGTGCTTCTGAGATGTGTTTTAAGACAGGCGTATCTTCTTTAAATAAATTGATCAGCCAAAACTTGGTAAAATCTAACCAAACATCTCCTCGAGTACATCTGACCTGTGTAAAGCTTGTTAAAAGCACATTAACATGTTTATATGCATGTGCATATGAGTGCATGCACACATGGGTATGCCAGTGAAATACTAAGAAAAGCACAAACCTCAGGCTCAAGAAATTGTCACTTAAAGTTGACTTCCACCCACTTTTATGAGTTTATTTTTTTCTGCTTTTGGTGAAAGTTTATAGATCATATTAATTTCTCATACAAAAACTTATGCACATATCTGACCCTAGCTGCAATCCCTATAATGTAACAGCACATGTCCCCTTTCTACCCCTCGTTTCCCATGTCCATTCAACCGGCTCCTATTCCTTTCTGCCATCTCATCCTGCCTCAAGAAAGGAGCTGCCCATTTAGTTTCTTGTATCTACTTGAACTAAGAAGCACACTCTTCACGGGTATTATTTTATGTTTTATATATAGTCCAGTCTAATCTTTGAAGAACTGGCTTCAGGAATGGTTTTAGTTCTGGGTTAACAGAGAGTCTGGGGGCCATGTCTTCTGAGGTTCCTCTAGCCTCAGTCAGGCCATTAAGTCTGGTCTTTTTACTAGAATTTGGTGTCTGCACCACACTTTTCTCCTGCTCCATTAGGGACTCTCTGTTGTGATCCCTGTCAGGGCAGTTGTTGGTGGTAGCCAGGCAGCATTTGAATTCTTCTGGTCTCAGGCTGATGAGGTCTCTGGTTTATGTGGCCCTTTTGTCTCTTGGGCTTATATTTTCCTTGTGTCTTTGGTGTTCATTCTCCTTTGCTCCAGGTGGGTTGGGACAAATTGATGCATCTTAGATGGCCGCTTGCTAGCTTTTAAGGCCCCAGACGGCACTCCCAAAGTGGGATGCAAGGCATTTTCTTAAACTTTGTTATGCCAGTTGATCTAGATGTTCCCTGAAACCATGGTCCACAGACCCCTGTCCCTGCTATTCTGTCCCCTGAAGTGTTTACTTGTGTTCAGGAAACTTCTTAGCTTTTGCTTTAGTCTAGTGGTGCTGACTTCCCCTGTATCGAATGTTGTCCTTCTCTTCACCTAAGGTAATTCTTGTCTACTAGTTAGTGAATTTCCCTCACGCTCCCTCCCAACCCTCATAACCATCAAAGAATGTTTTCTTCTGTGTCTAAACATTTTCTTGAGTTGTTATAATAGTGGTCTCATACAATATTTGTCTTTTTGCAGCTGGCTAATTTCACTGAGAATCTGCCTTCCAGATTCATCCATGCTGTGAGATGTTTCTTTTGATGAGCTTAAGTGTTTGATTTTTAGGAGCTCGCAGTTACCTAGTTTCTCTTCTGGTGTTTGTACATTGTTAGTAATGTTTTGCATACTGTTTATGTCATGTAGAAGGGCTCCTAGCATTATCCCTATTTTTTCTTCCATGATATTTACCATTTTAGATTTTATATTTAGGTCTTTGATCCATTTTGAGTTTGTTTTTGTGCATGGTGTGAGGTCTTGTTTCATTTTTTTGCAGATGGATATCCAGTTATGCCAGTACCATTTGTTAAAGAGACTGTCTTTTCCCCATTTAACAGACTTTGGGCCTTTGTCAAATATAAGCTCCTCACAGGTGGATAAATTTATGTCTGGATTTTCAATTCTGTTCCATTGTTCTACTGTTGTACCAGTACCAGGTGTTTTGACTACTGTGGCAGTATAATAGGTTCTAAAATCAGATAGTACGAGGCCTCTCATTTTGTTCTTTTTTAGTAATGCTTTACTTACGCCGGACCGCTTCCCTTTCCATATGAAGTTAGTGATTTGTTTCTCTATCTCGCTAAAAACTGTCATTGGAATTTGGATCGGGATTGCGCTGTATCTGTAGATCGCTTTGGGTATAATAGACATCTTCACAATGTTTAGTCTTCCTATTCACGAGCAAGGTACATTTTTCCACTTACGTAGGTCTCTTTGATTTCTTGCAGTGGTGTCCTGTAGTTTTCTTTGTAAAGGTCTTTTACACCTCTGGTTAGATTTATTCCTAAGTATTTTATCTTCTTGGGGGCTATTGTAAATGGCATTGATTTGGTGGTCTCCTCTCTGATGTTCTCTTTGTTGGTGTAGAGGAATCCAACTGATTTTCATACGTTTATCTTATAACTTGATACTTTGCTGAACTCCTCTATTAGTTCCATTAGTTTTCTTGTGGATTCTTTGGGGTTTTCTGTGTATAAGATCGTATCATCTGCAAATCGGGATATATTTACTTCTTCCTTAGCCAATTTGGATGCCCTCTATTTCTTTTTCTCGCCTAATTTTTCTGGCTAAGTCCTCCAGCACAATGTTGAATAAGAGTGGTGATAAAGGGCATTCTTGTTTGGTTACCTTTGTCAAGAGGAATGCTTTCAGACTCCATTTAAGATGATGTTGGCTCTTGGCTTTGTATAAATGCCCTTTATTATGCTGAGGAGTTTCCCTTTTCTTCCTATTTTGCTGTTTTTTTTTTTTTTTTTTAATCACGAATGGGTGTTGGTCTTTGTCAAACGCCTTTTCTGCATCAGTTGATGAGATCAAGTGGTTCTTATCTTTTGTTTTATTTATGTGATGGATTACATTGATTGTTTTCCTAATGTTAAACCATACCTGCATAACTGGTATGAATCCCACTTGGTCATGGTGAATTATTTTTTTGATATGTTGTTGAATTCGACTGGTTAGAATTTTGTTGAGGATTTTTGAATCTATGTTCATGAGGGATATTGGTGTCTTTACCTGGTTTTGGTATCAGGGTTATGCTGGCTTCATAGAATTAAGTTCGGGAGTATTCCATCCTTCTCTATCCCCTGAAATACGTTTAGTAGTTGTGGTGTTAACTCTTCTCTGAAAGTTTGGTAGAATTCTCCAGTGAAGCTGTCAGGGCTGGGGCTTTTTTTGTGTGGGGAGTTTTTAAATGACCTCTTCAATATCTTCTTTTGTTATAGGTTTATTTAGCCGTTCTGTCTCTGTTTGTGTTAGTTTAGGTAGGTAGTGTGTTCCTAGAAATTTGTCCGTTTCCTCTAGGTTTTCAAATTTGTTGGAGTACAGTTTTTCATAGTGTGCTGTTATGATTCTTTTAATTTCAGTTGGGTCTGTTGTGATACCAGCCATCTCATTTCTTATTCGGGTTATTTGCTTCCTCTTCTGCTTTTCTTCTGTAAGTTTGGCCAATGGTTTATCAATTTTCTTGATCTTTTCAAAGAACCAGGTTTTGGTCTTGTTAACTCAATTGTTTTCCTATTCTGTGTTTCATTTATTTCTGCTCTAATTTTTATTATTTCCTTTCTTCTGGTGCCTGTGGGATTCTTTTGCTGCTCTCTGTTTGAATTGTAGGGTTAATGTTTTAATTTTAGCCCTTTCTTCTTTTTGGATGTGTGCATTTATTGCTATAAGTTGACCTCTGAGCACTGCTTTTGCTGTGTCCCAAAAGTCCCAGTAGGATGTGTTTTCATTCTCATTTGATTCTGTGAATTTCTTTATTCCGTCCTTGATTTCTTCTATAACCCAGTAGTTTTTGAGCAAGGTGTAGTTCAGTTTCCACGTATTTGATTGTTTTTCCTTACTTCTTCTGTTATTGATTTCTACTTTTATGACTTTATGATCAGAAAAGATGCTGTGTAACATTTTGATGTTCTGGATTTTGATAAGGCTTACTTTATGGCCTACTACGTGGTCTATTCTGGAGAATGTTCCATGTGTGTTGGAAAAGAAAGTATACTTGGTTGCTGTTGGGTGCAGTGTTCTATATATGTCTATGAGATCAAGTTGGTTGACTGTGGAATTTAGATCTTCCGTGTCTTTATTGAGCTTCTTTCTGGATGTTCTGTCCTTTACCGAAAGTGGTGTGTTGAAGTCTCCTACTATTATTGTGGAGCTGTCTATTTCTCTTTTCAATGCTGTTAGAGTTTGTTTTATATATTTTGGAGCCCTGTCACTGGGTGCATAAATATGTATTATGATTATGTCCTCCCAGCGTATTGACCCTTTAATCACTATATAGTGTCCTTCCTTATCCTTTGTGGTGGATTTTATTTTAAACTGTATTTTGTCAGAGACTAATATTAAAAAAAAAAAAAAAATTTTTTTTTTTTAATATTGCCACACCTGCTCTTTTCTGATTGTTGTTTGCGTGATATATTTTTTTCCATCCTTTGAGTTTTAGTTTGTCTTTGAGTCTAAAGTGTGTCTCTTGTAGGCAGCATATAGATGGATCCTGTCTTTTTATTCATTCAGCCACCTTCTCTTTATTGGTGCATTTAGTCCGTTTACATTCAGTGTAATTACGTCGTCATTTTGATGTATTTTTTTGTGTTGTTGACAGTTTCTTTGTTCCACTTATTTTTCTGTGCTCAGTCATTTTTCTTTATGTATTTTTGTTTCATGCTTTTCACTGTTGTTGATTTTGTATTTGCTGAGTCTTTATGTTTTTCTTGCTCTTTATTTTGATGTGTAGGATTGTTAGTTTCCTTTGTGGTTACGTTAATATTTACCTCTATTTTTCTAAGTTTAAACCAATCTTTTATTTCTTGATATCACCTTGACTTCCTCTGCATATGAAATATCTATGACTACATTTTGTAGTCCCTCTTTTTTGTTTTAATGTTATCTTTTACATATTGACATCTCTGTTTTCCTATTTTCAGTGTTTTAGCTTTGATTTATTTTTGTGACTTCCCTATCTGGGTTGGTATCTGCTTGTTCTGTCTTGTGTTATGGTCTTGGGTTGTTGCCTGATGTTATTGATTTTCTAACTGGAAGACTCCCTTTAGTATTTGTTGTAATTTTGGTTTGGATTTTGCCTTCATATTTGAGACAGTTTTGCTGGCTACATAATTTTGGCTGGCAGTTTTTTTTCCTTCAAAGCTTCATATAGGTCTTCCTATTGCCTTCTTTCCTGCATAGTTTCTGTTGAGTAGTCCGAGCTTAGTCTTATTGACTCTCCTTTGTAGATGACTCCCTAGCCACTCTTAAAATTCTCTCTTCAGTGTCTTTGGTTTTGGAAAGTTTGATTATAATATGTCTTGGTAACTTTCTTTTGGGATCTACCCTGTGTGGGTTCAATGAGCTTCTTGGGTAGATACTTCTCATCTTTCATAATATCAGGGAAGTTTTCTGCCTACAAATCTTCAACAATTCTCTCTGTATTTTCTATTATCCCTCCCCCTTCTGGTACTCCAATCACTCATAGGTTATTCCTCTTAATAGAGTCCCATATAATTCTTAGGGTTTCTTTATTGTTTTTAATTCTTTTATCTGATTTTTCCTAAAATATGGTGGTATTAAGTGCTTTATCTTCAATCTCAGTAATTCTGACTTCCATTGCTTCAATTCTGCTCCTATGACTTTCTATTGAGTTGTTTAATTCTGAAAGTTCATTTGAAATAATCTTTTGGATTTCTGTTTGCTGTCTCTCTATGGATTCTTGCAGCCTGTTAAATTTGTCATTATGCTCTTGATAACCTTCTTAAGTCTCCCTGTTGCTTTGTCTGTGTGTTTCTTGGCTTGGTCTGCATATTGCCTGATCTCCTCCCTGATGTCTTGAAGAGCTCTAAATATTAAATTTTTGAATTCTACTTTCTGTAATTCCAAGACCTTCTCTTCTTCTGGGAGGTTTGTTGATTCTTTGTTTTGGTCACTTGCAGAAGCCATCACTGTCTGCCTCTTCATGTGATTTGATAACGACTTTTGTCTCCGAGCCATCAATAAGTTATTACATTTATTTATGTTTACTTACTGCATCCTAACTTCTCGTTTTGCTTTGTTTCGATATGCCCAAATAGGCTAGTCGTGTGAGTTGCTTTGATTACTGGGGTCTTTGAAGCTCTCACATCCTGTCACCAGGTGGTTAGAGCTGATACTAGGTATGTGAGTCCAGGAGTCCACTTACTTTTCTTGTTTGGATTAAGCTCAGGTGTCCAGGTCATCAGTTACTGAGGGTATAGTGTAGGCTCTCACCTACAGCCCTAGATGAGCAGGGCTACACAGGGGTGATTGGAGTAAGCACCGATATCTGGCTGCAGTAGGGGGTTATGTGCTGAGCCAGGTAGGGGGCTGATGGCTACCTGAGTGCCTGGGTAGAAGGTGTTTCCCTGTTTCCCAGAGCGAGTAGGTGGGCGGGTTTTGCAGCCAGGCTTTGGGCGCCCAATGCTGTTGGCTGTAAGGACTGGGTGGCACCACTTACTCTCAGGCTAGGTGGAGTGGGTGTAGCCACCAGTCCTCAGGCCCCTGATGTGGGTGGGTAAGGACCTTGTTTAATGGGCATGGCAGTGTCAGATGTCAAGAATCTGCCACTCCTCCTTAGCTGGTGCAGCTGAAAACAGGCTTCAAATATATGCCCTGTTGTACTGTGCTAATGAGGGTTATGGTGTTGAAATGGGCTCACAAAGGTCTTGGCAGGGGTGAAAGGCATTCAAAGTCCATGGACCCTTTATACCTCTGCCTAGGCAAAGGGCTGTGTCTGCCCTGAGTTTCCAGCTTAGGGGAGCTGGTAGACTGTTTGTTAATTTGTTCCGTCTTCAAAGGTGGGAGAACAGTGCGATGGATCCTACTTCTGGCGCAGGGGGTGTGCCCGGAGCAGGGCGGGGAGAGGCAGGTAAATGGGAATGAGGTACTTCCCAGAGGGGAAGGGTTTTTTTGATCCCACGCAGTAGGTTAGACGCTTGCCCCTGAGTTTCACAGATTCAGCGCCACTTTCCCCTGGTTCTGCAGGCTTGTGCAGACTCTCTGCCACTCGGTTTCTCCCAGTGTGGAAAATGCATCCTGAGCAAGATGGGTTGCCTCAGCCCCTGTGCACCAGCCAATCCATCCTGCAGCGTGCCAGCCAGGTGAGGTCTGGCAAATCCTTGCTGCTTCTGAACTGTCTCTCCCTCCCCCGGCCACTCAGTCTGATTCCTCAACTTTGTCTTTGATGTTCTGGGCTCCTAGATTGTCATATATAATCAATTCACTTGTTTTTTGGGGTCTTTGTTTTTAGAGGGACCACAGGAAGCATCTGACTACTCTGCCATCTTGGCCCCGCCTCCCACTTCTACCAGTTTTTAACAAGCACGGAAATTGAAGAGAATATTAAAGTATACTTTTACTTGATCCATAGAAATAAAAATGTAACAATAGAAATTATTAAAGAATGGAGAAAATGTATTATTTTGTTATCAATCAAGTTTGCAGCTAGGACTCCTATTAATAAAATTTAACAAGGTAATTCAAAAGCCTTGGCAGTAAGCTGGGTTTGAAACTAAAATCTTTCCATATCTCATCAATTGCTTTTGCAATTCTCTTAAAAGGGAAAAGCCACCCTTTCTAACTTGAGGAGAGGTGAATACTTTTGAGTCTAATGGCTTAGTCAGTGTGTCTTGGTTATCATGCTGCTATAACAGAAAAAACACAAGTGGATGCCTTCAACAGAGAGAAATTAATTTTCTTACAGTCCAGTAAGCCAGAAGTCCAAATTCAGGGCACTGGCTCCAAGGAAAGGCTTTCTCTCTCTGTTGGCTCTGAAGGAAGGTCCTTGTGATGCATCAGTCTTCCCTTGGTCTGGGAGCATCTCAGTGCAGGGACCTCTGGTCCAAAGGATGCACTCCCGGCACTGCCTTCTTGGTGGTATGAGGTCCCCAACTCTTTGTTTGCTTCCCTTTCATCTCTTGTAAGGCCACACCCCAGGGAAACTACCTTTACATTGGATCAGGGATGTGACCTTAGTAAGGGTGTTAACAATCCCACTCTAATCCTCTTTAACATAAAATTACAATCACAAAATGGAGGACAACCACACCATACTGGGAATCATGGTCCAGCCAAATTGATATTTTTGTGTGACATAATTCAATCCATGACACAGTGTTTCCAAAATTACACAACAGAATTACCTAGGGGCTTTTGAAAAATGACAATTTCTGGAGTCCAGCCAGAGTCTACAATACACATTTTTAAAATAAACTCAGCAAGTGATTCTTCTGCCTGTTAAAGGTTCTGGAGACAGTGAATAATTACATTGCTCTCTAGCTCCTACTAGCGTCAGCTTTTCAGAAATAGTCAATTTTCCCAAGTGTGCTTAAGAAGCAATTATTTAATATTAGAACAACAATCGCCCAAATTTTCAGTAACAGTGGTCAGGGAAAGCCTATCAGCTTGCCCTACAAGGGAAAACATCCCCCACCCTGTTCTTAGCTATATGGTTGGGAATTATTTATGACACAAAGGTAAACATATTTTGCCTGCATGTCTGCACGTGCACGCTCTTTCTCTGTCTGTGTAAGAAAGGCTGTCCCCTTTCATCACATACATTGTAATAAAGTGAGAGCTTGTAGCCAAACATACTTTTTCAGAAAGGAAATTAGAGATGAAGATCCTTCCTAATTTCTTAGAAAGTGGGCTCTAGTAGCATTGCATTTAGAAAACTGATAAGCTGCTTCATGATACTTAAATTTCATACTTAGAAAGAGGTTTTCTGTTTTTTTTTTAATTTCACCCAGTGCATTTGGAATCCATTCCACTACACTGGGACAGAAGAAATAACAACAAAAAATGTTCTATTAGAAGCCTGCACTAATGTCTTATGCTATTACTAACTACATTTGAATATGATATTGATATAACATGGTCTTAAAAAAACTGACAAGATTTTAAAAGATGTTTTCATGCTTGAAGTGTTTTGTTGCTGTTGCTTTTACATTTGAAGGGGAAGAGGTCCCCCTTAAGGCCCCAGAGGCCTAACAATTGCTGAGTAGATGCCCGAACAGACATGTTTGCTCCTGTTTTCATCTTTCTTCTGCCTGGTCCTGCTGTTCACCTTGCTCTACATTCTACATCTGCCATAAAAAATTCCACTTCACTCTGCACCACCACCTGCTTGGCTTATGGAAGTCCATCTTTGATAGGGTCTGAAATGTACAGGAGAGCGGCCTATCCAGGAGAAGGCATCTAGGGAACCACACAGGCACTCAGACCCACAGTTGTTTAATACCACTTATTTTCTCCCTCCCTCTCAGCTGGGATACAGTGGACAAGGACATGATCTCTGCCTGGGTCCTTAGATGAAAAGGGTCAGCTGGCAGAGGATAAAGGAAAGCGATATTCAATGACAGTGGATTTGAACATAGATCTTAAGAATTTTACTGGGCAAAGCAGCTTTTTTGCAAGTTAGGGTGACTTCTTATGAAGCTGAACAGGGAACTTGTTCCGAACTAGGGTCTGGGTTAGTCTTTGATGGACTATTTGTCACTAGCTGATTACTGAGGCTCAGAAAGGTTCAATTCTTGCTTGCGGTCAAATGACTCATGAGGGCACAGTCAAGATCAAGCACCAGGTCTGCATGATTACAAAGCCTGTACTCTTTCCACTATAAGTCATTATGAGTTGGAACTGACACCAAGGCAATGGGTTTGGTATTTTGATTTTATGCTGTTTTTACATTTTTCACTACTGTTCCTTAAGATTTTTTCCTTCTCAGTTTTGATTTAAATTACATTTTTGTATGTACCTTGTCACTTCCACAGACTGAGACCTTGGATATAGGTATGTTACCTAATAAGAGTCTGATATATAGAATTTGTTATACTACTTAGGGTTTAGTGAAAGCTTTAATACTACATATGTATAAATGAGTCTGTCCAAAACAGTGACCCTGCTGCTAAACTGCACTAACTCAGATGTTACCTCAGGGTTTTATACAATGTCCGCAATATTTATTTTATAATTCTTTTACTGAAGGTGCTGTTATGAGTGAATTGGTTTTCTCTTGGTCATGGTTAATTAAAAAAATAGAATGGAGTTTATCTACATGATCTGATTAAGAATAAAATACAAATTCTTAATGTTATTATACCACTCTCTTCTCTTTGGTTTCCCGTAGCCTCAAGCCATAGCACTTGGTCAAGGCTGGACCCACTTAATTATATGGACTACAAATCTGGCTCAACCCTCCTTCCTGCATAGGTGGACTTTTTAAGTTAGTATAATCACTTTGCTGTGTCTTTGGCATAGGTCTCCTCAGTCCTCTTCAGCTCTATATTTTTTTATCACAACTTTAGTAAGATATTATTTCTGTATATTGGTATTAGGAGTCCTGATGGTACAGTGGTCAAGTGCTCAGCTGCTAACCAGAAGGTCAGTGGTTCAAACCCACCAGCTGCTCCACGGGAGATGGATGTGACAGTCTACTTCCATAAAGATTTACAGCCTTGGGAACCCTATGGGACGGTTCTACTTTTTCCTGTAGGGTCACTGTGAGTCAGAATCAACTCGACAACAATGGGTTTTGTTTTGTTTTTTAATTAAAAAAAAATCCTAGAACACATAAAAAGTTAAGTGAATTCTTCCTAGTATCACAGATTACTCATGATTGCAGAGAGGAAAGTAAGGTGAGAGTAAATAGTGGAATAAGATGGGTTTCCACTCATGTCTTACAAAATTACACCTCAAACTATTTCTCATATACTTAAGTAGGAGAAAATGAATATGATCTAGGTATTTGTTTAGACTTACTTCTTCAAAGATAATGACAACTATGTTCATACCTTAAAGACTCTCAAAGTGCCTTTACATACATTATGGCCTCAATTTGTGAGGTAAGCATAGGTTGTAATCCATATTTTCCAGGTGAGGAAACAGAACCTCGGAGCAAGTAAATGGCCAGAGAACTGGCATAGTGCCCTCATCCAGAAGTTAAAAGACTGGAATTCTCTTGGCTTAGCTCTGTGGTGGACAAGCTTAACCTTTATGGATCTCAGTTTCCTTTTCTGAAAGTAAAGAACTAGATGGTCTTTTACAAATCTAAAATACTATGATGTGCCCAAAGTCACAGTGATAGTTAAGTGACAGAACTGGGAATCTCAATTTTCTGACTTGTAGAATAATCAATATTGCACCACAGCAAATGACCTCTAATAGAACAGAACATCTACCACTCTAACCGACTCCTGGTGCTTTGAGCCTGGGATCAGTATTTCAAGAATCTTAATTACCAGAAGAACAAGTTTGCCTAGAAAGATAAAAGCATTTATAGCATTAATCATGAATATCATAACATCATGAGAGACTCTACTCGTCATAGAAAGAAAGCAGTAAACACCAATCATGCAAACAAGCCACTGAAATGTGGCACAGTATTATTGCTCCTTCAATGTAAAAGGCAAGTAAAAGATGTACTATACCTTATGAGTCACACCTGTGTCCTTTTGATAAACTGAAAAAAGTACAGTGAAGAAAAAGAAAAGAACTCAAAGATTTCAAAGAAATTAACAAATAAAAAAGGCAGCTTGGAGGATGGAGAAAAAGAGGGACAAAATTTAGAATAATCAAGAAACTCCTTAGAACAAGTCATAAATCCCTCAATATACATTTCCATGGAACTCCCTTCTCTGAAACATACAGAATAACTTCAGGAGTAATCTCACAGGTTTAAAAACATCTGGTTTTGGCCCTTGTGAATTACACACAGTGAGTTTTTTCATGCATTAAAGACAATTCCTTCAGAACAATCCACATACAAGGGTAAGCTTTACCTTTATGAAAACAACTTTTATTCCTTGAACACTACTCAAACTTGGGTATTCCAGACCTGGAAAAGCTTTGCATTTCATTCCTTCCCCTGATAAAACAACCAGTTTCTCAACTTGCTTCCATTCTGGGTCTTTGACAGCCCCAAATGATGACAAAAACCTATTACAGGTAGTCCGTGACTTATGACCGGGTTCCGTTCCGATGGCTCTGTGCTAAGTCAGTTTTGACGTAAGTTGAATACTTTTTTTCAGTTTTTACTATTATTGCCTTTTATTATCGGTATCTTTATAAATCCAATCTTTTATTTGTCTTTGGGGATTGGCATGAGAATGATAACATCAGCAAATTATGCACTGTAACACTGTATGTAGTATATATTACTTACAATAAGATGTAAAAAAAAAAAAAAAAAACGAAGTTGGTGCTAAATGCGGTTGTTCCTCGTAACTTGAATACATCGTAAATCAGGGCTACCTGTAGTTACTTTGCACTCCTAAATCTTTCTAACTGCATGCTATTCCCAAGGCCTCGACTTCTCAGTCATAGTAGACAGGGAACAAGCCAGGAGAATAAAGTACTCTACTATTTCTACACCTCATTTCTGTCTCATGTGATCAGAGTGATCAATTTTAAGTAAGGAATGTGGCAGATCTTTATATATGGGGGGATGGAATTGCTCAAAAAACAGAGGGATTATATTCAATGAAAAGAACCAAGTATTTTTTTCTTATGACAATTATCTTCCACGTTTATTTTCTCTACTTGCTTCCATCCCTGATTTCTATTAATATTAATATTCATGACAAGATGACTTATTGAAAGGATTTCAGGAACGACTAAACTAGGACATATCAGGACAAAAATAAACTGGGCACTAACAACTTCGCACTTGAAGGATGACCATGATGTTATGTATTTACCACACAAAATAATTAAACCATTGTTGGAGCACAACTAAATAAATGTTTAAGAACATATAATTAGCAGATTCTTAAAAAAATTTTTTATTATGAAAAATTTCAAATTATTCACAAAATTAGTGAATTCCCAAGATTCCTATCAATAATAAACAGGGTTTTGCCACGTTGTTACCTCATTCCTTTCTTCTTTGCTAAAGTATTTAAAGCAAATTCCAGACAGTAAGTCATTTTACCCCTACATCCTTCAATAAAGATCTCTAAAAAATGTGGAAATTGTCTCACGCAATCACAACACTATTAGCACACCTAATTAACAATCATTCCTTCTCACCATCTAATATACAATCCATAATCAAATTTTCTCAGCTGCCTCATACATGTCTTTTTATGGTTCAAACCAGGTTCGAAACGAAGCCCACATTATAACACCTGGTTATTTATATCTCTTATGATCTTTCTAGCTATTAAAAAAAAAGTCGATTCTGACTCATAGCAACCCTACAGGACAGAGTAGAATTGTCCCGTAGGATTTCCAAGGAGCAGTTGCTGGATTCTAACTGCTGACCTTTTGGTTAGCAGCCGAGGTCTTAACCACTGAGCCACCAGGGCTCTGTATCTATATGGAGCCTCTATCTATCTATCTACCTAATCTACCTACCTACCTACTCTAATCTACCTACCTAATCTACTATCTATCTATCTATACACACATACACATATATACATAGCTACTCCTTAGCCTCACATTTTTTTTTTCATGCCACTGACTTATTTCAAAAGCTGGGTCAGTTGTCTTGAAACAATGTCCCACATTTTGGATTTTAGTTGGCTTGTCCTTGTGAGTTCATTTAAGCTTGTATCTCCATACTCTGCATTTTCTGTGAATGAAGTTACTTCTAGAGACCTGATTAGATTTAGGTTCAACTTTTACTTCACAGGCGGTGGTGTGCACTTTATATTGCACGATGTCAGATGCACACCAGGTCTGATTGTTCCACTTTTAGTGTTACTAAGATTGATTGGTGCCACACAAACTCAAAATGGATCAAAGACCTAAATATAAAATCTAAAGTGACAAAGATCATAGAAAAAAAATTGGACAATGCTAGGGGCCCTAATACATGGTATAAATAGTATACAAACCGTAACTAACAATGCAAACACCAGAAAGGAAACTAGATAACTGGGAGCGCCTAAAAATCAAACACTTACGCTCATCAAAAGATTTTACCAAAAGAGTAAAAAGACAACCTATAGACTGGGGAAAAATTTCTGGCTACCACAAATCCAATAAGGGTCTAATCTCTAAAATATATAAGATTCTGCAACTCCTTACCAACAAAAAAACAAACAAATAATCCAATTAAAAAATGGGCAAAGGATATGACCAACACCTCACCAAAGAAGACATTCAGGCAGCTAACAGGCACATGAGGAAATGCTCACAATCATTAGCCATTAGAGAAATGCAAATCAAAACTATAATGAGATACCATCTCACTCCAACAAGGCTGGTACTAATCCAAAAAAACACAAAATAACAAATGATGGAGAATTTATGGAGAGATTGCAACTCTTATGCACTGCTGGTGGGAATGTAAAATGGTATGATCACTTTGGAAAATGACACCGTGCTTCCTTAAAAATTTAGAAATAGAAATACCATACGATCCAGCATTCCCACTCCTAGGAACACACCCGAGAGAAATAAGAGCCTTTACATGAATAGATATATGCACATCCATGTTTACTGCAGCACTGTTCACAGTAGCAAAAAGATGGAAACAACCTAAATACTCATCAACAGTCAAATGGATAAACAAATTATGGCACATAACACACACTGGAATACTACACGACAACAAAGAACGACGAATCCGAGGAACATCTCACAACATGGATGAATCTGGAGGGCATTATGCTGAATGAAATTACTCAGTCACAAAAGGACAAATATCCCATGAGACCACTATTATAAGAACTCAAGAAAAGGTTTAAACACAGAAAAAAACATTCTTT
The DNA here is from genome assembly GCF_030014295.1 of Loxodonta africana. NCBI lineage: Eukaryota > Metazoa > Chordata > Mammalia > Proboscidea > Elephantidae > Loxodonta > Loxodonta africana. Next base: position 41,173,608 of record NC_087360.1, on the reverse strand, counting down.
GATGGTTACAAGGGTGGGGAGGGAGGGTGGGGGGAAATCACTAATTGGATAGTAGATAAGGATCAACTCTGGTGAAAAGGAAGGACTACACACTATACTGGGGAAATCAGCACAACTGGACCAAAACAAAAACAAAGAAGTTTCCTGGACACTTCCAATCATTTTGAGGAACGGAGTAGCTGGGGCTGGGGCCTGGGGACTATAGTTTCCAGGAATATCTAGGTTAACTGGCATGACATAGTTTATTAAGAAAATATTCTACATCCCCCTTTGGTGAGTGGCATCTGGTGTCTTAAAAGCTTGTAAGCGGCCATCTAAAATACATCAATTGGTCCCATCTTACTCGGAGCAAAGAAAACAAGGAAAAATACTAACCCAAAGGACTAAAGGACCAAATGAACTAGAGACCCCACCAACCTGAGACCAGAAGAACTAGATGGTACCCAGCTACCACCAATGACCACCCTGACAAGGAACACAACAGAGAGTCGCAGACAGAGCAGGAGGAAAATGTAGAACAGAATCCAAATTCACGTAAAAACGCCAGACTTAATAGTGTGATTGAGACTGAAGGAACCCCCGAAACTATGCCCCCCAGATGGACTGTTAATCCAGAACTGAAACTATTCCTGAAGCCCACTCTTCAGACAAAGATTAGACAGAACTACAAAACAAAAAGAGTACATGTGAGGAACGTGCTTCTTAGTTCAATCAGATACATGGGACCAAATGGGCAGCTCCTGTCCAAAAGCAGGATAAGAAGCCAGAAAGGGACAGGAACTGGTTGAATGGGAACATGCTGTCACATTGTGGGGATTGCAACTAATGTCGCAAAACAATATGTGTATAAATTTTTGAGTGAGAAATTAACTTGAGCTGTAAACTTTCACGTAAAGCACAATTAAAAAAAAAGATTGATCACTGAGATTATAGGTTCTTTATTAGCACTGAAATATACTTTTCTCCTTCTTGTTGAAAACAGATTTACTATGAAAGTGAATTTTTGAGTAATTCTTAATAAAGTAGATAATATACCTATGGTTTTTAGTAGTAACCACAAACTTAACAATTCTCATACATGGTTATCAATGTTTTTGAAACAGGGAAATTAACCAGCAATTAAAACAATATATTTGATTCTCATGAATTTTTTATAAAAGCTCAATCTATCAATTTCTAATTATATCAACTAACTCACAGTTACTTAGTCACCTAGAGAGTAACTCCTAAAGACACTGAGCCAGGGCCTGGGAAGGGATACAAAGACATGACCTCTGTCCTAAGGGAACCTAAAGTATGGGTGGGATGGTAAGACATGCACCATTTAAAAGGATAATAAAAGAGGTGAAAACCTAAAGCAGCAGAGAGTGATCTGCAAATTCAGACAAATGCAGAGTTCAGTGAAAGGAAAGATGGAGGTTAAGAAACCTTTCATGAAGATGTTACTACAATGTAAGTTTCCTGAAGGCAGAGATTCTTTTCTGTTTTGTTCACTGCTGCATCACTAGTGCCTAGAACAGTGTCTAGCATAGGGTACTTCGTAAAAATCTGCTGAATAAATTAATGAACCAGGACATTAATTACTAATGTTTATTTGACCGAATAATTGTGCATTCCTTTTTCTTCATTCCTCAGTGGCAGGAAGCAGGACCTGAGCTGCATATAAAGGACTTGGGATAGGCGAGGCAAGGCAAGGACATTTAAAGTGAAGGCAATGGTGTGGGTAAAAGAACAAAGAAAAGAAAGGACAATGTATATCTGGAGACGGTTGAGAGTAGTGCCGAGTAGAAATGATTTGTATTATGGATCAGTGGGCATTAGCATTTGAAACATAGATTAGAGTGAGTTGGTAAAGGGTCTACCTAGTCTATGGGGTTAAATAAGTTTGTATTTTACTTAGGAGACTACTGACGCAAGAAAGTAACACTAGAAAAGAGATATTTTGAGAAAATAGGTGATAACAGGGTGCCCTGAAAAAGGAAAAAATTGGGGTTAGAGGGGTCAGTTAGGAGTGTAATTCAGGGGTAATAATGACTAGGAATGGCTTTATCGGTAGGAATGGAGAAGTAGGATGAATGCCAAAGTATTAAAAAGAAAAAATCAACAGGAGTTGTTGATGGTCTGATTGAATATGAAGGTCAAAAGAAAGAAATCAAAGTTCACATACTCAAGTTCATTATCCAACAACAGTGGATAAATAAAATATGATTTTAAAAAGTGCTTAGTGCTTTTACTTCTTTTCCCCACAACCCTGGGTATGTGTTTAATCTACTCATCATTCTCACATGAAATTACCCTACCAGTGCTTTAATCTACAACTGAGGACCAGAGAAGTTAAAAGACTTGGCTCAAGGTCACCAAGGTAGTTACCCATACATCTAAGACCGAAAGTTAGATACTCCTGTCACTCAGTTCATTGCTCTTCCCACTTCAACACTATAACTGTGTTTTCCATCAATCTTTTCCAACAGTGCGATTACAGTTTCTTAGAAAGGCAAAACTGCACTAGGTGAGGCCTCTCTCTCCTGGCAGAACACCTTGCATTCTTCCTGTGGGAGAGGAAAATGGGAGCCAGGGGCAAAATATATGAAGAAAAGAAACACTCCCTATAGCCTCCTGCAGTATGTGTCTGAAAAAAATACATCACAGATACAACTTGTGGGCTCTAGGTATCACCAACAAAAGACTTTGAAGTGAGGTTAACAACAGTAGCAATGTATTTCTGCTGCAAAAGACCTCTTTAAAGTGTTGGAAAGCAAAGATGTCACCTTGAAGACCAAGGTGCATCTGACCCAAACTATGGTGTTTTCAATCGTCTCATATGTATGTGAATGCTGGAAAATAAATAAGACCAAAGAATAATTGACGCCTTTGAATTGTGGTGTTGGAGAAGAACATTGACTATACCACAGACTGCCAAAAAAATGAACATATCTGTCTTGGAAGAAGTACAACCAAAATGCTCCTTAGAAGCAAGGACAGTGAAACTACATTGTCAGGAGGGATCAGTCCCTGGAGAAAGACATCATGCTTGGTAAAGCAGACAGTCAGTGAAGAAGAGGAAGACCCAATGAGATGGACTGACACAGTGGCTGCAACAATGGGCTCAAATAACAACGACTGTGAGGATGGTGCAGGACTGGGCAGTGTTTTGTTCTGTTGTACACAGGGTCACTATGAGTCGGAACCAACTTGATGGCATCTAAAAACAACAACAGAGAGCTTTCTGCAATCCATTCACACACTTCTATAAAATAAATTAGGAATTGCATATTTTCATGCTATATTTGAGACAACTGAGGCACACAGCCAATTACTTGTGCTTAACTCATGGGAAGAATCAATACTGGTACTGATGGAAATACAGTAATAGCAGCAGCACCATTTTCTTCACTTCAAAAAGGGCCTTTGAGTCTTTTCTAGGCTGGGTAGGAGACAGTCATGAGGAGAAAAGGGGGAGGCGGAAAAGAAGGAGGTAGGTGGAGGAGGGAAAGGAGATGGAATTATGTATGTGTAGAGGAGGAGTTGGCAAAGAATACTGAATATACCCTGGATTGCCAAAAGAATGAACAAATCAATCTTAGAAGAAAAACAGCCAGAATGTTCCTTAGAAGAGAGGGTGGTGAACCTTTGACTCACTTACTTTGGATACATCATCAAGAAAGACCAGTTACTAGAAAAGGACATCATGTTTGGTAAAGTAAGACCATTGAAAATGAGGGAAACTGTCTTTTAGTTATCTAGTGCTGCTCTAACAGAAATACCAAAAGTGGGTGGCTTTAAGGAAATAAATTTATTTTCTCACAGTTCAGGAGGATAGAAGTCTGGATTCAGGGCGCCGGCTCTAGGAGAAGTCTTTCTCTCTGTTGGCTCTGGGAGAAGGTCTTTGTTCCTTAGCTCCTTGGTGATCTTTATCGTGTTTGTCGTCTATCTTCTCCCATCTATGCTTCCTTGCTTCTGTTCCTAATCTGCTCTTTTTATATCTCAAAAGTGATTGGGTCGAAGACACACCCTATGCTGATATAGCCTCATCAACATAACAAAGAAAACTTTATCCCCAGATGTGATTATATTCACAGGTATAGGGGTTAGTATTGAAACACGTATTTCGGGGGGACACAATTCAATCCATAACACCCTCAATGAGATGAATTGACACCGTAGCCACAACAATGGATTCAACCATACCAACAATCATGAAGATGGCCCGGCATTGGGCAATGTTTCATTCTGTTATACACAAGGTTGCCATGAGTATGAGCTGACTCGAGGGCAACTAACAACAACAACAGGCAACTAACAACAACAACAGAAGAAGAAGTCTTTGAGAGAGACCATGAATAAGTTTCATTTTAGATTATTTCTAGGCAAATCCTGCTTATACACACCTTATATGGAAGTAAATCTGAGTAGGAAACAGAGCAAGTTTTTTTTTTGTTTTAAAATGGGAATAACGTCAGGGCCAGGATTTGAAAAAAGTACCCCCAAGTCTTTTGAGATAAAATAGTTTACCTTTTGGAACTGATGGATGAGACATTAATTTTTTTTAAATAAACTGAGTAGTTAATTTTTTTAAATAAAATTTTCTTTTGATTTGAAGGGGTTTTCTCTTAGTATTTCTAACCTCTTTTCCTTTAACAACTGTTTAGTGAATATCCCTCTGCATTAGGTCCTATCCAATTAGAGAATGAGGGAACAACAGCCACTTTTAAATAAAATAAAAATGTATGAGGAAACAAAAGGTTTAATCTCCGGAAAAACTGAAATTGAGAGGGATCCAAATTGCAGCAGGACAGCAGGGTTAGACACCAGAGTGACAAGAGGGAGATCAGAGTATCTATGTAATGACCTTCCCACTCCCTCCCCCTACCAGAACCCAGGCCAATGCTCCCCAAGCAAAAGCGCTTTCCTAGAGAAACTGAACTCCACTAAAAAAAAAAAAAGACTTGCAAACTCTTAACATATGAGGGTTACCTAAAGAGAAAGTCAATTCATCATTATCACTCTATAACAAAACTTGTCAGCTGAGAAATGCTGCTATACAGAGTTTCTCGTCAACTGTTCATTAATTGACTCTTAAATAAGAGCAGAAAGCAAAGGATCACCAGACTATGTGGGGAAATCCTCCAACATGAACGAAACAAACCAAAACAAAAGAAAAAAGCATCTTAGAGGAAAAAAGACATGATACGTTCAAAAGAAAAAAATAAAAACCTTGTAAATTTCATAACCCAATGCATTCAGAGGCAAGGGTGCATGTTGTAGCCATGAAAAATAAACAGGCTGTCATGGATTGAATTATTACCCCCACAAATATGTGTCAACTTGGTTAGGTCATGATTTCCAGTACTGTGTGATTGTCTTTTATTTTGTGATTGTAATTTTATGTTAAAGACGATTAGGGTGGGATTGTCACACTCTTACTAAGGTTATAGCCCTGATCCAATGTAAAGGGAGTACCCCTGGAGTGTGGCCTGCACCACCTTTTATCTTATAAGATAAGGGATATCTTATAAAAAAGGGAAGCAAGCAGAGACTGGGGACCTCATATCACCAAGAAAGCAGCACCAGGAGCAGAGTGCATCTGTTGGACCCAGGGTCCCTGTGCCTGAGAAGCTCCTTGACCAGGGAAAGACTGATGACAAACACCTTCTTCCAGAACTCACAGAGAAAGACAGTGTTCCCCTGGAGCTAATGCCCCGAATTTGGACTTGTACCCTACTAGACTGTCAGAGAATAAATTTCTTTTTGTTGAAGCCATCCACTTATGGCATTTCTGTTACAGCAGCACTAGATGACTAAGATAATGTTATTCGAAAATAAGTAAATATAAAGAAACAATAAGATAATGAGAAATGGCTGGTAAAAACTAAAAATATGAGAGCAAAGTTAAAATTTTAATAGAAAGTTTGGAAAATAAAAATCAAGGAAATCTCCCAAAAAGTAGAAGATACAGAAAAATAGGAGGCAAAAGATAAGAAATATCAAATAATCCAAGATGTCCACCACACAATTAATATGACTTCCAGAGAAAACAGAGAAGAAAAGAAATTATCAATGGATGAATAAAAGGGACTTTTTCCAGAACTGATGGAAGGACACGAGTCTTCACACTGAAAGGCTCATTAAGAGTCTGGTACCATGAGTAGAAACAGCCAACTGAATTATAATCCCATGAGATTTTTAAAAGCCCAGGATAAGAAGATTCTAATACTTCTAAAGATGAAACAAAGAAACCAGGTCAAGTACAAAGGACTGAAATAAGAACAGCAAAAATGGACAAAAGACACTGGAGTAATACCTTTAAATTATGAAAGAAAATGATTTTCAATCTAGAATTCTATATCCAGACAATGTGACATATTAGAACAGAGATGTTCAGTCATGAAAATCTTGAAAAAATTCTGGAAGACAAGTGAGTGGACACAGAATTCAGGATAGAAGTGTTAATAAGAGCAAGGTAAAGGGAAATTTCAGAATGACAGGAGTGTAGCAAACCTAGCAATCAGTTCAGAGTAGTGCAAGAAGAAGAAGGTCCTAGGTGGGACCTGTCTTGGAAAGAAAAACTGAGTTGACAGATCATCTGATTTTTTTTTAATTATAGAAAGTCTCATATTGAGAGCGTATTAGAGGGCATGGGAAAAATTAGAGATGGATACAGAGAAACCTTCTCACCCACTAGAAAACAATATAAAATTTGTGAAAGGAAGTGCAATTATACTGCACTATTTGGCTTAGCAGGAACCAGGGCTCCTAATATTTACATAGTCATTAAGATATAAAAACTGAGTAACAAATTAACTAATAATTACAATACAGTAGTAGTTTGGTAAAAAAGACTTACATCCTAGTCTATAAAATCAGAAGTCCAGGTAATATTAAAAACTAATATATTAAGTAATGTCAATGCAAGCATATTATTTAAAAGCAGGAAAGCAAATACCACATAACTTGAAAAGAATTGTAAGTGCTGTAGGGAGCAGGCTTGGGAGGAGGAGAGAGGAGGAATGTGATTAGAACTGCTGTTTTTCATTATAAGCTGTTTAAAAACCAAAAGAATCTGCTGTCATCCAGTTGACTCCCACTCAATGCAACCCCACAGGACAGAGCAAAACTACCTCACAGGGATTCCGTGGATTTGAACTGCCAACCTTTTTGTTAGCAGCTAAGCTGTTAACCTCTATGTCATCAGAGCTCCCAGATAAGCTGTTTAGTGCTGCTTGATTTTTTTTAAAATATATTATTTTGATTAAAAAATAACTGGTAGAACAACTAAATAAACCTATAACAAAAGAAGATATCGAAAAGGTAACTTAAAAACTATCCCCCCCGCCAAAAAAAAGCCCTGGCCCTGACGGCTTCTCTGGAGAATTCTACCAAACCTTCAGAGAAGAGTTAACACCACTACTACTAAAGGTATTTCAGAACACAGAAAAGGATGGAATACTCCCAAACTCATTCTATGAAGCCAGCATAACCCTGATACCTAAACCAGGAAAAGATACGAAAGGGAAAATTACAGACCAATATCCCTCATGAACATAGACACGAAAATCCTCAACAAAATTCTAGCCAATAGAATTCAACGACATGTCAAAAAAATAATTCAACAATTACCAGGTGGGATTCATACCAGGTATCCAGGGATGGTTCAACATTAGAAAAACAAGCAATTTAATCCATCATATAAATAAAATAAAAGACAAGAACCACACGATCTTATGAATTGATGCAGAAAATGCATTTGATGAAGTCCAACACCCATTCATCATAAAAACTCAGCAAAATAGGAATAGAAGGGAAATTCCTCAACATAAAAAAGCACATTTATACAAAACCAACAGCCAACATTATCCTAAATGCAGAGAGCATGAAAGCATTACCCTTGAGATCAAGAACCAGACAAGAATGCCCTTTATTACCACTCTTATTCAAAATTGTGCTGGAGGTCCTAGCCAGAGCAATTAGGCTAGAAAAAAGAAATAAAGGGCATCCAGATTGGCAAGGAGGAGTAAAAGTATCTCTATTTGCAGATGACATGATCTTATACCCAGAAAACCCTAAGGAATCCTCAAGAAAACTACTGAAACTAATAGAAGAGTTCAGCAAAGTATCAGGATACAACATACAAAAATCAGTTGGATTCCTCTACACCAACAAAGAGAACATTGAAGAGGAAATCACTGAATCAATACCATTCATAATAGCCCCCAAGAAGATAAAATACTTAGGAATAAATCTAACCAGAGACGTAAAAGACCTATATAGGAGGCGGGGCCAAGTTGGTGGGAAAGACAGACGCTTCCGGCAAGCCCTCTTACAACAAAGACCCGAAAAAACAAGTGAAATGAGTATATTTATGACAAGCTAGGCACCCTGAACATCAAAGGCAAAGTTAGAAAATGAACTGAGCAGTGTGGCGGGGTTGAGGGGAAAGAGACTGTTCAGAAGCGGGGTGGAGTTAACAGATCTGAATTGCCAGGAGCTCTCAGGCACCATTCCTGGGAGCCTTCAGCCACAGTTTCCTCAGGGAGAAACAGCCAGCCACACAGCCTACACACACCTCCCGAAGGAGAGAGGAATGGCACTTCTGGCAAAAGCTAAGTACTTGCATATATTTTACAGCTCCCCCTGCCCCCAAGACGGCTTCAGCGGCTGTTGATTTCCCTGGATCTGAGATAGGCCCTGTTGAGGCCTAGAGCCATCCTCAAGGCCTTGGAGAAGGAATAAATTCGCAGTTGGGAGAAGAGAAAATTTGCCAGCTCCAGTAACCTCAGGAGCTCAGGGCAGAAGCGGTTCCTGTACAGGCATAAACAGTCTGTGGACTTTGAGTACCTTTCCCCCCTGCATGGACCTGTGTGGGCCTATTTCAGAAGAATATGCCTTCGTTGGCAGACTACAACTGTTCCAGCTGTGTGGTGGAGAGCCAGGTGTTTGATGTTTGACACTACTTTGCCTATTGAACAGGGTCCTTAATTACCCATATCAGGGGCCTAAGGACTGGTGGCTCCACTCAGGTCAACAGCAACCTGAGACAGGGATCCAAGGATAACTTATACCACCCGGTCCTTATAAACAAAACTTTTGGGTGCCCATGGTCCATCTACACAACCTACCCAACTGTATGCTCTAGGAAGACGGGCGTGCTTTCCTCAGAGACACTTGGGGGACGATTCTCAGCCCCCTGCTTGTTCAGAGCGTGAACCCCTGCTGCAACCAGATACTGGTACCTAGACCAATCACATCTGCCTCTCTAAGACTGTAGGACAGAGCCTGTACCACACACTTGATGATCAGCTACCTGGACACCTGAGCTGAATCCATACAAGAAAAGTGAATGGACTCCTAGATTGATATACCTGATAACAGCTCTAGCCATCTGATAACAGGAGGTCAGAGCTCCAAAGGTGAAAATAATCAAGCTAGCTCACTCAAGCAACCCATCTGGGCATATCAAAACAAAACAAAGCAAGAAGCTACAATACAGTAAGCAAACATAAACTAATACAGTAACTTATACATGGCTCAGAGACAACAGTCAATATCAAGTTACATAGAGAAACAGATCATGACCATCTCAACAAGCTCTCAAAACTAAGGATAAAGGGATCTGCTAGATGAAAGTGCCTTCCTGGAACGACCAGATGCAGAATAAAAAAGATTAATATACAGAACCCTTCAAGATATCAGGAAGGAAATCAGGCAACATGCAGAACAAGCCAAGGAACACACAGACAAACCAGCTGAAGAAATTAAAAAGGTTATTCAGGAACATAATGAAAAATATAATAAGCTGGAAAAATCCATAGACAGTAATCAAAAATTCAGAAGATTAACAATAAAATTACAGAATTAGACAACTCAGTAGAAAGTCAGAGGAGCAAGAATGAGCAAGTCAAAGGCAGAATTTGTGAACTTGAAGATAAAGCACTTGGCACCAATACATTCAAAGAAAAATAAGAAAAAAATTTTTTTTTTTAGTGAAGAAATCTTAAGAATCATGTGGGACTTTATCAAGAGAAATAACCTGTGGGTGATTGGAGTACCAGAACAGGGAGGGATAACAGAAAATAAAGAGAGAATTGTTGAAGATTTGTTGGTAGCAAACTTCCCTGATATCATGAAAGATGAGAAGATGTGTATTCACGATGCTCAACAAACTCCACGTAAGGTAGATTTTAAAAGAAAGTCACCAAGACATATTATAATCAAATTTGCCAAAACCAAAGATAGAGAGAGAATTTTAAGGGCAGCTAGGGATAAATGAAAAGCCACCTACAAAGGAGAATCAATAAGAATAAGCTCGGACTACTCAACAGAAACCATGTAGGAAAGAACAACTAAATAGACCTGCAACAAAAGAAGAGACTGAAAAGGTAATCAAAAAACTCCCAACAAAAAAAAGCTCTGGCCCAGATGGCTTCACTGCAGAGTTCTACCAAACGTTCAGAGAAGAGTTAACACCACTACTACTAAAGGTATTTCAGAGCAGAGCAAAGGATGGAATACTCCCCAACTTATTCTATGAAGCCAGCAGATCCCTAATACCAAAACCAGGTAAAGGCACCACAAAAAAAGAAAATTACAGACCTATATCCCTCATGAACTTAGATGCAAAAATCCTCAACAAATTTCTAGCCAATAGAATTCAACAACATATCAAAAAAATGATCCACCATGACCAAGTGGGATTCATACTGGGTATGCAGGGATGGTTCAACATTAGGAAAACTATTAATATAATCCATCATGTAAATAAAATAAAAGACAAGAATCACATGATTTTATCAATTGATGCAGAAAAGGCATTTGACAAAGCTCAACACCCATTCATGATAAAAACTCTCAGCGAAAATTCCTCAACATAATAAAGGGCACTTACACAAACCCAACAGCCAACATCACCCTAAATGGAGAGAGTCTGAAAACATTCCCTGTAATATAAGGAACCAGACAAGGATGCCCTTTATCACCACTCTTATTCAACATTGTGCTGGAGGTCCTAGCCAGAGCAATTCGGCTAGATAAAAATAAAGGGCATCCAGATTGGTAAGGAAGAAGTATCTCTACTTGCAGATGACATGATCTTATACTCAGAAAACCCTAAGGAATCCTCCAGAAAACTACTGAAACTAACAAAAGAGTTCAGCAGAGTATCAGGATACAAGATAAACATACAAAAATCAGTTGGATTCCTCTACACCAACAAAAAGAACATCAAAGAGGAAATCAACAAACCAATACCATTTACAGTAGCCCCCGAGAAGAAAAAATACTTAAGAATAAATCTTACCAGAGATGTAAAAGACTTACACAAAAAAAAAACCTACAAAACACTACTGCAAAAAACCAAAAGAGACCTACCTAAGTGGAAAAACATACCTTGCCCATGGAGAGGAAGACTTAACATTGTAAAAATGTCTATTCTACCAAAAGCAATCTATAGATAGAATGCAATTCCGATCCAAATTCCAATAGCACTTTTTAATGAGATGGAGAAACAAATAACCAACTTCATATGGAAGGGAAAGAGGCCCCGGATAAATAAAGCTTTACTGAAAAAGAAGAACAAAGCGGGAGGCCTCACTCTACCTGATTTTACAACCTATTTATACAGCCACAGTAGTCAAAACAGCCTGGTACTGGTACAACAACGGGCACATAGACCAATGGAACAGAATTGAGAATCCAGACATAAATTCATGCACATATGAGCAGTTGATATTTGACAAAGGTTCAAAGTCAGTTAAATGGGGAAAAGATAGTCTTTTTAACAAATGGTTCTGGTATAACTGGATATCCATCTGCAAAAAAATGAAACAAGACCCATACCTCACTCCATGCACAAAAACGAACTCAAAATGGATCAAAGACCTAAATATAAAATCTAAAATGATAAAGACCATGGAAGAAAAAATAGGGACAATGTTAGGAGCCCTAATACACAGTATAAACAGTATATAAAATATTACTAACAATGCAGAAGAAAAACTAGATAACTGGGAGCTCCTAAAAACAAAACACCTATGCTCATCCAAAGATTTCACCAAAAGAGTAAAAAAGATTACCTACAGATTGGGAAAAAGTTTTTAGCTATGACATTTCCAATCAGTGCCTGATCTCTAAAATCTATGATACTGCAAAAACTCAACTATAAAAAAGACAAATAGCCCAATTAAAAAATGGGCAAAAGATATGAACAGACACTTCACTAAAGAAGACATTCAGGTAGCTAACAGATACATGAGGAAATGGTCACGATCATTAGCCATTCGAGAAATGCAAATCAAAACTACAATGAAATTCTATCTCAATCCAACAAGGCTGGCATTAATCCAAAAATCACACACCAAAAAAATGTTGGAGAGGTTGTGGAGAGACTGGAACACTTATACACTGCTGGTGGGAATATCAAATGGTATAACCACTTTGGAAATCAATTTGGTGCTTCCTTTTAAAAAGCTAGAGATAGGACTACCATAGGATCCAGCAATCCCACTCCTTGGAATATATTCTAGAGAAATAAGAGCATTTATATAGACAGATATATGCACAGCCACGTTCACTGCAGCACTGTTTACAACAGAAAAAGACGGAAGCAACCAAGGTGCCCAACAACGGATGAATGGATAAATAAATTATGGTATATTCGCACAACAGAATACTACGCATCGATAAAGAACAGTGAGGAATCTGTGAAACATTTCATAACGTGGAGGAATCTGGAAGGTATTATATGCTTAGTCAAATTAGTCAGCTGCAAAAGAACAAATATCATATAAGACCACTATTATAAGAACTTGAGAAACAGTTTAAACAGAGAAGAAACTCTTCTTTGATGGTTATGAGAGGGGCGACGGAGGGAAGGAGGGAGAGGGATATTCACTAATTAGATAGTAGATAAGAACTATTTTAGGAGAAGGGAAAGACAACACACAGTACAGGAGAGGTCAGCACAACTGGACTAAACCAATAGCAAATAAGTTTCCCAAATAAACTGAACGCTTCAATGGCCAGTGTAGCAGGGGCAGGGCTTTGGGGACCATGGTTTTGGGGGACATCTAAGTCAACTGGCATAATAAAATCTATTAAGAAATCATTCTGCATCCCATTTTGGGGAGTGGCATCTGGGGTCTTAAATGCTAGCAAGTGGCCATGTAACATGCATCAATTGGTCTCAACCCACCTGGAGCAAAGGAGAATGAAGAACACCAAAGACACAAGGTAATTATGAGCCCGAGAGACAGAAAGGGCCACATAAACCAGAGACTACATCAGCCTGAGACCAGAAGAACAAGATGGTGCCCAGGTACAACAGATGACTGCCCTGACAGGGAACACAACAGAGAACCCCTGAAGGAGCAGGAGAGCCGCAGGATACAGACCCCAAATTCTTGTAAGACCCCAAATTCAGACTTAATGGTCTGACTGAGACTAGAAGGTCCCCAGACCTTCTCTTAGCCCAAGACAGGAACCATTCCCAAAGCCAGCTCTTCAGACAGGATTGAACTGTACAATGGGATAGAAAAAGATGCTGGTGAACAATGAGCTTCTTGGATCAAGTAGACACTTGAGACTATGCTGGCATCTCCTGTCTGTAGGGGAGATGAGAGGGCAGAGGGGGTCAGAAGCTGGCCGAATGGACACGAAGAGAGAGTTCAGGGAAGGAGTGTGCTGGTTTATTACAGGGAGAGCATTTAGGAGTATATAGCAAGGTGTATATAAATTTTTGTATGAGAAACTGACTTGATTTGTAAACTTTCACTTAAAGCACAATAAAAATTAAAAAAGAAAAACGAAAAGACGAAAAAAGATACTGAATTACATCCACAAGAAAAAAAAAAAGACCTATACAAAGAAAACTGTAAGACACTACTGCAAGAAACCAAAAGAGACCTACGTAAGTGGAAAAACATACCTTGCTCATGGATAGGAAGACTCAACATTGTAAAAATGTCTATTCTACCCGAAGCCACCTATAGATACAATGCAATCCCTATCCAAATTCCAATGGAATTTTTTAATGACATGGGGAGAAACAAATCACCAACTTCATGTGGAACGGGAAGAGGCCCTGAGTAAGTAAAGCATTACTGAAGAAGAACAACATGAGAGGCCTCATACTACCTGATTTTAGAACCTATTATACGGCCACGGTAGTCAAAACAGCCTGGTACTGGTAAAACAAAAGATGTATAGACCAGTGGAAAAGAACTGAGAATTCAGAAGTAAATTCATCCAGTTATAAATGGCTGATATTTGACAAAGGCTCAAAAGTCTGTCAAATGAGGAAGACAGTCTCTTTCTGGATATCCATCTGCGAAAAAAAAAAAAGACCCATAGCTCACACCATGCACAAAAACTAACTCAAAATGGATCAAAGACCTAAACATAAAATCTAAAATGATAAAGATCATGGAAGAAAAAACAGGGACAATGCTAGGAGCCCTAATAGATGGCAAAAACAGTATATAAAACATTAGTAACAATGCACAAACACCAGAAGAGAAACTAGATAACTGGGAGCTCCTAAAAATCAAACACATATGCTCATCTAAAAACTTCACCAAAGAATGAAGAAAACTAAAGATACAAGGGTCAGATTAGTTCAAAGGACTAATGGACCGCATGTACCATGGCCTCCACAAGTCTGAGTGCAGTACAACTAGACGGTGTCCAGCTACCACCACTGACTGCTCTGACAGGGATCACAACAGAGGGTCCTAGACCTAGCTGGAGAAAAATGTAGAACAAAATTCTAACTCAAAAAGAAAGACTAGATTTGCTGGCCTGACAAAGACAGGAGAAACCCTGAAAGTATGGCACCCAGATACCCTTTCAGCTGAGTAATGATGTCACTACTGGGGTTCACCCTTCAGCCAAAGATCAGATAATCCCTTAAAACGAGACTAATGGGGCACACCAGCCCAGTGGCAAGGACTAGACGGCAGAGGGGAACAGGAAACCTGGTAATAGGGAACCCAGGGTTGAGAAGGGAGAGTGTTGACATGTCGTGGGGTTATTAACAAATGTCATAAAACAATGTGTGTACTAATTGTTTAAGGAGAAACTAGTTTGTTCTGTAAACCTTCATCTAGAGTACAAAAAAAGGAAAAAAAAAAAGACTTCACCAAAAGAGTAAAAAGACAACCTACAGACTGAGAAAATTTTTTGGCTACCTCAAATCCAATCAGCACCTAATCTCTAAAATCCACAAGATACTGCAACACCTCAGCAACAAAAAGAGAAACAACCCAGTGAAAAAATGGGCAAAGGAAATGAATAGGCACTGCACCAAAGAAGACATTCAGGCAGCTAACAGATACATGAAGAAATGCTCACCATCATTAGCCATTAGAGAAATGCAAACCAAAACTACACTGAGATAGCATCTCACTCCAACAAGGCTAGCATTAATTAATAATAATAATAATAATAAATGTTGGAGAGGTTGAAGAAAGACTGGTACACTTACATATTGTTGGTGGGAATGAAAAAAGGTACAACCACTTTGGAAATCAATTTGGCGCTTCCCTAAAAGGCTAGAAAGAGAACTACCATACAATCCAGCAATCCTGCTCCTTGGAATATATCCTGCAGAAATATGAGCCCTCATAAAAATTGATATATGCACACACATGTTCATTGTAACACTGTTTACAACAGCAAAAAGGTGGAAACAACCTAGGTGCCCACCAACGGATAAATGGATAAACAAATTATGGTATATTCACCTAATGGAATACTACACAATGATAAAGAACAAAGATGAATCTGTGAAACATCTTATGACATGGAGGAATCTGGAATATGTTGAGTGAAATTAGTCAGTCACAAAAGGACAAATATGAGACCACTATTATAAGAACTCAAGAAAAGGTTTAAACACAGAAGAAACCATTCTTGATGGCTACGGGGATGGGAAGGGAGGAAGAGCGGTATTCACTAAGTAGCTAGTAGACAAGAATTATTTTAGGTGAAGAGACGGACAACACAGAATACAGGGGAAGTCAGCACAACTGGACTAAACCAAAAGCAAAGAAGTTTCCTGAATACAACCAAACACTTTGAGGGACAGAGTAGCAGCAGCAGGGGCTTGGTTTCAGGGGACATGTAGGTCAACTGGCATAACAAAGTTTATTACGAAAATGTTCCGTATCTCACTTTGGTGAGTGGCTTTTGGGGTCTTAAAAGCTAGCGAGTGGCCATCTAAGATGCACCAATTGGTGCCAACCCAGCTGGAGCAAAGAAGAATGAAGAATACCAAAGACACAAGGAAATTATGAGCCCAAGAGACAGAAAGGACCACATGAACCAGAGACTCCATCAGCCTGAGACCAGAAGAACTAGATGGTGCCCGGCTACAACCGATGACTGCCCTGACAGGGAACAAAACAGAGAATCCCTGAGGGAGCTGGAGAGCAATGGGATGCAGACCTCAAATTCTCATAAAAAGACCAGACTTAATGGTCTGACTGAGATTGGAGGGACCCCAGAGGACATGGCCCCTGGACTCTGTTAGCCCAAAACTAAAACCATTCCTGAAGCCAACTCTTCAGACAAAGGTTAGACTGGACCATAAGACATAAAATGATACTGGTGAGTACTGTGCTTCTTAGCTCAAGTAGACACATGAGACTAAGTGGGCAGCTCCTGACTGGAGGTGAGATGAGAGGGCAGAAGGGAACAGGAGCTGGCTGAATGGACAGGGGAAATACAAGGTGAAGAGGATGAGTGTGCTGTCACATTACAGTGAGGGCAACTAGGGTCACATAACAACCTGTGTATGTTTTTGTATGAGAAGCTGACTTGAATTGTGAACTTTCACTTAAAGCACAATTAGAAAAAAACAAAACAAAACACTAACATTAATGAGTATTTACCATGTGCTAGTCATGATTCCAAAAGCTTCACAGACGATCCTATCTAATTGTCACAACAATCCTATTATGTGACCCTATTATTACCATTGTCTCCATTAAGGAAAGTACAGAAAGGTGAAGTAAACTCCCAGTATCAAACTG
The DNA here is from genome assembly GCF_030014295.1 of Loxodonta africana. Lineage (NCBI taxonomy): Eukaryota > Metazoa > Chordata > Mammalia > Proboscidea > Elephantidae > Loxodonta > Loxodonta africana. Next base: position 41,156,584 of record NC_087360.1, on the reverse strand, counting down.
CTCACAGATAATGGAGCCAGAATTTGAACTCATGTAGCACAGACCAGAATCTAGATGTCTTCACTTTGACGGCAGCCAAGGAAAGATAATTTCATAAATCAATTTGGAAAAATCTATCTGATTTTCACCTATTGATAAATGGAGACAGTGAAAACCAATCAGCATAACAGACACGACTAGGTAGAAAGCACATAATTTCTCATATCTAAAATCTTATAGTTTTCTACTAATCAGAAAAAAATGCAGCCTAAAAAGCAAGAGCAGCAGAAAAGAAAAAGTTGGAAAAAACTGCAGTCACACAAACTGTAGTTAAAAAATGACTAACTTTCCCTGATATATGAATTTGTTGGAAAACCATTTATCAACAGCCTGTTTGTCTCTAGCAGAGTCCCTCAAGCCATGAGCCATGTCATACCCCTTTGACTGATTAATTAGCCAATCACAGGACATTTTTCATTGTGAGGCATGACTTTATTTCAGCTAATGTTTGTTCTCTAATGGCAACTTATTAAAGCCAACTCGGCTATTTTAGCCCTGTGGAGTGACCAAAAGGAAAGGATAGAAGATAAATCAAAACAGCCCCCTTCAGTTTCCCTTCAGTCCTTAACAAAACCCCCAAGGAGCAAATGGCTGGAGGAGAGATCCTCTACCAATAAAAGGAAAAAAAAACAAATGAAAGAAAGGTACAAATGCCTTTAAGCCAAGAGGTATCCTTTCCTGTTTCTGAAAGCAATAGTTTATCCTCTGTTGATTAACAGACCACTGATAGAATAGGCAACAAAAAGTCAATAACTAGCTCCTCTTCCTTTTATCAAAAGCTGTGCTCAGTAGAAAATCTAGCTCTGTAATGCTTCTTATTCACTTGGAATGATTTCAAAAGCTCTCTGAATTAGACAAGGCCAGTGAGTAAGCCAATCTCATGCACTATCACACCAGTTTCACTCCAAGCAGAAAGCTACCATTGTTCTGTAAGTTCTCTAAGCTTCTTCTCTGCGCTTATGTCTTTGACAGGCACTAAAACAGAAAGTAGAAGTGCAAATAACAGAGGAATACAAGTTCTTACAGAGGACAGATGTAATATCCACAAATTCAGTAGGCTGGAGGCAGATCTTAAATATGTGTAGTATACTGCCTAGCATATGCAACAAGATGGTGCTAAGTAGCTCGTCTTTGTTGCTATGTAATCCCATACTTTAAGACATGAAACTATCCTGCTTTCTTGCCTCCAAATAAGCTAAAGATTACAAACTAGCAGAGTGTGTCAGTGAAACATGTTTCACCTGTCCTAAAGAATATTCATCATCATCACCACTATTATTATTTTATAACTTCTGAATGCCTTCAGACAGGACATGTGTTTTCTAGTCCAATGGTGTTTCCTTCATTCTCCATTGTCTTAAAATCAGACTACTTCACACATTTACAGTTACCTGCCTGGGCCCCACTGGCATTTGAGGTTGAGACCCGGGGTAAGTCGTTGCTCTTGTTGTCCTGCTTTTTCTATGCCCTGCCTACCCAGAGAACTCCTGCCCTTCAAGACTCGCTCAATTATTAATTCTCTGTAGTTTTCCCTGACACCCCCCGGTAAGAATTAATAGCTCCAAAAAAAAAGAAAAAAAAAATTTTTCTTTTTCTATTTTTTTGTCTGTGTTTCCACAATGCTTAAAGCATACTATAACAACTGAATTCAGCTCAAAGAAAATTTATTGAGAAACTACCACATGCCAGGCATGGCTCTAAATGCCAAAAAAAAAAAAAAATTTTTTTTTTTTTTTTTAATTTAAAAAATTCTTGCCCTCGTGAAGGTTCCAATCTATTGAGGGAGACAGACAATAAACAAGCAAATTATCCATATTTTATGCAAATAAAGTGCACGTTACAGGTTTTTTGCCAACCACGCTCTCCTCCACATGAGGTATTTTTGTAAGTGTGCTATGCTAATTTTTTTCTTTATAGCAACATGTAGAAAAAAATCAGTATAGCATGCTTACAAAAAACCTCATGAGGGGAAGGGCGCAGTCTGCAAACACTGTATAACGCGTGTGTTATGCGCATACAAATACGATACTTAGTATGTCATGTGGTGATAAGTACTATGGAGAAAAACAGAGCAAAGGAGAGGGTACAAGAGTGCTACAGTGCTTTGTTTTTTAATAATAAATAGGGTAATAAAGGAAGACCGATTGAAATGACATGTGAGTAAGACATTCCACAAAGAAAAAACTTGAACTACATAGACTTGAAAAACAAAACAAAACTTGTTGCCATCCAGTCAATTCCAACTCATAGCGACCATATAGGACTGAGTAGAACTGCCCCACAGGATTTCCAAGGAGCGCTTGGTGGATTCAAACTGCCAACCTTTTGGTTAGCAGCTGTAGCTGTTAACCACTAAGCCACCAGGGCTTCCACATAGACTTGAGGCAGAGCATTTCTTGGAAGAAAAGCAAAAAAGTCAGTGTGACTACAACAGAGTGAGCAAGGGAAAAGTAGAAGATGAGGTTAGAGAAGGGATTATTTGCGTGTGGGGTTGGGAGGTGAGGATAGGGATCTCTCACCATCGAAAGGATTTGGCTTTTACTCTCAGAGTGAAAGGAAAACTTGGGAGGGTTTTCAACACAGTAGTTGCACGATCTCAATTACACTTTTAAAAAATCTCCCTAGCTGCTGTGGAGAAACTACACTGTAGAAAAAAAGAGTTTCTTTCAATTTTTTTAAGCAACAAGTTCTCTGCCCTCTAAACAAACTATAATTCTACCCAAGATTGTCCCGGCATCATATTAGAAGATTATTGCCTTATTCATTAATTAAAACAAAATTGACATCCTATAAAGTCCTCTATAGTTGCTGAAATGACAAAATGACAACCAAGAGCCGCTTTGCTAGAGGACTTTGAGAAAGGAAGGATTTATCAGCAATAAGTGAGTTTAGTCAGTACCTGTTGCCATCGAGTCAATTTTGGCTTATAGCAGCCCTATAGGACAGAGTAGAACTGCCTCATAGGGTTTCCAAGGAGTGGCTGGTGGATTTGAATTGCTGCTTTCTTGGTGGTATGAGGTCCCCATGCCACTCTGCTTGCTTCTCTCTTTTAGATCTCAAAAGAGATTGGCTTAAGACATACCTAATTCTATAGACCTCTCAATATAATTGCCACTAATCCATCTTATTATATCATAGTGATAGGATTTACAACACATAAGGAAATCACATCAGAAGATAAAATGGTAGATAATCATACAATCATACAAGGGAATCATGACCTGACCCAGTTGATGGATATTTTGGGGGACACAATTCAATCCATGACACCCTCCACCTGATAGTTTCTCATGGCAGGGAGGTTTCAGGGCAGGTTTACTGCTTATATAAAGACTGAAGATTTCAAGAACAGTATCACAGCTAACAAGGCCTCAGAAGTCACACTGCTTCCTTACTGCTAGATTATATTGGGCACAAGCAAGTCACCAGATTGAAGGGGAGGGAAATTAAATTAGACTTTACTCCCTGGTGAGGGAATGGCACAGTTCAATTCAGAAGAACATGTGAAATAGGAGATATTGTTGAGGTCATCTTTAGAAAATATAACCTACTACAAGAACATATAATCCAACGCTCACTGAGTTTATATATAAAATAGGAAATCTAAGATAGCTAACTCCGACTTACCATTTGACATTTCTAATTTAAGTCTTGAATCTGTTAAGACAGACAGCTTGTTATGTTACCTCAAGATTGTATGATTTCTTATTTGAACATACCAAAGCTCGAATGCACCATGCTTATTTCATGTGTTCTCTTTACCTAGGATCAGAGAACCTTAGGATTGGAAGGGGCCATATACATTTAGTTCAGTTCTTACCTTGGTGGCTCAAATGGTTAAGACTCAACTACCAATTATAAGGTTGGTGGTTCAAACTTACCCAGAGGTGCCTCAGAAGAAAGGTCTGGCAATCTACTTCCAAAAGGTAACATCCTTATAAACCCTACAGAATGCAGTTCTACTCTGCAACACATGGGGCCACCATGAATTGGAATACACTCGAGTACACTTTTTTTTCTCTCCTTACTTATTATAAGAATTCCTACAGAAAACTACCATGAGGTACATCCTATAGCTGGCCAGCTCTGTCAGCCTATGTTGCCTTTTTTTTTTTTTTCCTGAGTCAAAGTTTCTACTAAATTTCATCCATCAATATTAGTTCTTCTAATGAAACTCACCAAACCTGTTATCTTTTCTACAGGACCACTGAAACCATTCACATATTCAAAGTCACTATCTCTGTGTAGTCAGAATTTTATGCTAGTCTGCTGAACACACCCAATTCTTTCATATGTTTCTGAGCATAGCATGCTTTTCAGATACCTTTACACCCTAATGTTGTTCTCTGAACACATTCTTTTAAAATATGGCACCCTGGCTTGAATAGAACAGTTTACAAGCAAAAAGCCTCCTGTTTTCAGCACCAAGACACAACAAATCTCGTACAGACCAAGACTGCACTCAGGACAATTGCAATACTATGTATGTTGGCTTAGGTTAAACTTGTGTTCAGATAATATGCCCTGCCCTCTAATTTAATTTTCCTTTAACTGCTACTAAGTCAGATCTTCCCATAATTAAATCAGCTAATATTTATCTTTTATAAAATTTCACCTATTTAGTTTTGGTCAAATGTTCCAGCTTTGAGAGATTATTTGGAATCTTGATTCTGTTATCAATGGTCAAAATGATGACAAGAATTTCAGATGTCATAACTGCTGGAAAATATTAAATTCTAGAACCCAAGTGTATTATTTGGCTTGTTCATGAGCTTAGTATAAATTAAAAAAAAAAAAAAAAATTCACCATTGAGTTGACTCTGACTCATGGCAAAATACAAAATTTATCTCTAACTAAAAGGTTCTTCATTACAAGGTTAGCAATTCCATGCTGGGAACACCTCTCCATTTTCAAATGTTGATGCCCAGACCTGAAGTGAGGAGAGGTGGGCAGCCTGATTAAGAGCCCATATCCTGTAAACCATTTAAAAACTTCAACCTAATTCATGAATATAGGTTATTGGCATGAAAATTAAGAACTAAAGGAGAAACAGCCTTCCATTCAAAGATATTTCAAGTATACATAAAAAGAATTAAGGATTCTTGTTTCTAAATCATCTTTCATATGCCGTCCCTGGGTGGTGCAAACAGTTAACAGCTCGGCTGCTAACCAAAAGTTTAGCAGTTTGAGTCCACCCAGAGGTATCTCGGAAGAAAGGCCTGGCAATCTACTTCCAAAAAAATCAGCTATTGAAAACCCTATGTAGCACAGCACTATTTGATACACATAGGGTCCCCATGAGTTGGAATCGACTCGACAGCAACTGGAGTGAGAGGGCCATGAGGTACTCAGGGCATTCTATAGAACTAGAGGAAACCCTGGTGGCATACTGGTCAAGTGCTACAGCTGCTAACCAAGAGGTCAGCAGTCTGAATCCGCCAGGTGCTCCTTGAAAATTCTATGGGGCAGTTCTACTCTGTCCTATAGAGTCAGAATTGACTCGATGGCAGTGGGTTTGGTTTTGTTTTTTTTTTATAGAACTAGAAGAAAGAATGGCCCAAAATATTCCATGAAGTTTCGATCAATAACAGCAAAGAGGAGTCTGCTCACTATCAGTGAGAAATGGGAAAGAAAAGGGATTCAAGATGAATGATAAGAAAGTGATACAAACTGCAAAGAAGTCATACTTTAGTTAAAAAGACAAAAGCTATCTGAAGAAATTAAGGAAAATGATCATTAATTGGGTATCCTGGGAGACTATAAAAAATACTGTCAGGTTTCTAATTTAATCAAGTTAAAGAGGTGAAGACACTGATAATTATTTTGCCAGGAGCCTATGCCAGAAGCATGTTGTTTAGAGAAACAAAGCGGGAACGCTGGTAATACATTCTCAACCCTTAACTTGGTTTAGGAGTATTTTCTCTAGTGATAAGCCTGAATCAGGAAACAAAGTGGATACAGGAAGGAAACTGGGAAGGTGGAGGAGGGAAAAAAATGAGAAAGAGAGAGAGAGAGAGAAAAAAAAAGAAATATCAGGAAGTTCAACTAGATAGGAACTAGTGGAATTTTTTTTTTAGCATCTCCAACTTGCAAATTAAATGGGAAAAGCCACACACACACACACACACACACTCTCTCTGCCTCTGTCTCTCTGTCTCTGTCTCTCTGTCTCTCTCTCATATACAACTCCTGGCAGGCACCGGTCAGCAGAAATACCTGCTGTATGGCTCAAGAGGCCTTAGTAATTTTGATTCAATATATTCGATCATTTCTTTGTCTCTGTAGAAAGTGCATACATCTACAGCTTAGGTGCACTCCAATCCAGAGTCAATGCCTTCCACTAATAGTACAGAGATTGTGAGGAAAGGAAGGACTTAGATATGTACAACAAGCCATCCCCAAACAGAGCAGTTTAATTAAATTTTCTTTTTTGAATAAGCAGTAGTTTGTGAGAATCATTCGTTGTTTAAGCAAGTACTCCTGAACAGCCAGATTGGGTTAGGGAAACAGTGCCTCTAGATAGCCTCTGTGGTTGAGGAAATACTAAGTGCCAATAGAGTCAGAGTACAGCCCCCGCCAAGAGATGCAGATGCTTTAAATTCTATAGCACTGAAAAACAGTCAAACCTATGAAAAACTATTCTAGAGTGAAATGCAATGTCTGAAAGCCAATTTATAGCAAATTGGATTGATTTTCAAAAACATAAAATGGATGGATGCATATTTCTTACTCTCATAGAAGAGATATTTATTGATCAAAACATTTCATAAGGAAAAGATACTTCAAATATCAACCCTGAAGATATATAAACCATAATTTTTAGATGAGTTAACATCTTAAACAATGAAATTTTATTTTATTTTTTTGGATCCCTACCATGTGCCAAACACTGAATCAATCACATACTGGGAACGCAGGGATGAGAGCAACGTTAGTCCTCTTTAAGTTTTCATAACTAGCACAATGGCATTTCTCAGAGTTAGAAAACAGTAATCATGATACCATCAAACTGGAAAAGGTAACTTCCTAGCTATCATAGTCAAATTCTTTCTTTTTTCCATATCTGCAAAAATCTCGTAACTCCTTTCTTTGTGGAATCTTAGAGCAGAAAATTCCTTGATATTCCTACCACTTGAAAAGTTACAAAGTATTCTAGTGTATGCAACAGATTGAAATGGTCCACATTTAAATTCCTTTTGTTGGCTACATAAAGGTCAGAGAGAGGATAGAAGAGGGAATGATTTTCAGTTTCAGAAACATACCCTACATGTTTGAGTTTAGCATGTACTGTTGTTATTGTTTCGTTCTGATCTTCTTTCATTTTATTTTTTTTCTTTATATTATGTTCCAAATAATTAACAAATTAGATTCTTGTCTTGCCATGGTTTACTCTATGACACAATACAAGACTCACCCAAAGAAAATTTCATTTTAAGCAATTTTTTTGTTTTTGATGGGGAAGAAGTTTTTTATGCATAAGTAATGGATCAAAAGCTTCTTTCTGGATCAAGAACCCCTATGAAAGTCTTTGAAAGCTCTGGACTTCATATACATACATACATTCATGCATGTGCACACACAAATTTTGCATGCAATAAAAAGGCATTCACCAACATCACTATAATGAATATACCCTAAGGCACTGCCCAAGAAGGTCTCCTATACCAACACGTCACAGATGATAAACTGTCACATAATAATGATACCACTTTGTATTTATATATCACTTTACAGTTAGATATATTTCTGAAGTTACTAAAGTAAATAACTTAATAGACTTGGACTTTAAAGACATCAAATGATCTGATTTCTACAAGCTGTTCTCTAAAGACCCTTAAGACAGAAGACATAAAATCTAACATGGATAAGCACAAGAGATAGGTCACAAAAAATACAATCAGCCCTTAAGCTGAGTATTGACCACTACCAATATGGGAAGATGTAGCATCAAACTGTGAGACCAAAGGTCTGTACATACTATATTCTATTTCAAATGAGACAATACTTTTAGTAGCAGTGGTTGCCAGGGGTTAGGAATGGTGATGGTGGTGGGGTGTGACTAGAAGTGCATGTAGCATAAGGTAGCATAAGTGGGTGATGGAATAGCTCTGTATCTTAAATGAGGTAATGGTTACAGAATCCACAGATGTGGTAAAGTGACATAGAATTATACACACAGAATGTACCAATCTCAATTTCTTGGTTTTTGATCTTGTACTATAGTTATATAAGATGTAACCACTGGGGGAAACACAGGTCCCCTCTGTACCAACTTTGCAACTTTCAGAGAATCTATAATTATTCAAAAAAAAAAAAAAAAAAAACAACCAACTCAAGGCCTTGGGACCAATAATTAATAGCTGCCAATGTTTTCTGGATATAAATTCAACTCATTTGAGAGACCAGAAAATACACAAGTAGCACAGCATCTGTGCTCCAGAATCTCAGGCTAGCTCTTAATACAGCCTATAGCTCCAATGAGGATGTAAAATTGTTCACAAAGCTGGCCCAGGCAACTGGTAGTATGTTTCTAAACCCAAAATAATTCAACTTTGACTGAAGGCAAGGTAGACCTTTTTTTTTTTCCCCAACAAAATGGGAATAACAGCCAATATTTGTCCCCCAAAGTTATGACATAGTATTAACTAACTACTGTTGACTTCGACAAAATCTCAAAGAAAACTACTGAAGCATAACAAAATCACTTAAACGCAGATGTAAAAAAAAAAAATCCAAAAAAGCGCATTAACATTGGCAGTAATGTGGTATATGGGAAAGAACACTGACTTTGGAGCTGGAGGGATTTAAATCCCACTTGACCACTATGGAGCTTTGTGACAAATCTCTCAGTTGTGTGAGAGCCTCAATTTCCACATTGCTAAAAGGAGATAATAATGCCTACTTCATAGGGTTATTATGAGGATTAAATGAGACAATATTGTAAATACTTAGCACAGTATCTGGCACATAGATGTTAATAAAATTATAATTTCTGTTATTATAATAGTCAGGGGTTGTAGAAATTAATAGACTTGGCTTAGGTCTGTTGCCCAACCCAGAAATGTGGTCAATGCCCCAGGTTTTTCAAATCTAGACGCAGAAGACAAGATCAATATCAGCACCTTACCCAGAGAGGTATTCCTGTTTTAACATTCAATACTAGCACGGTTTCTGAGACGTTAAGGTATTTGACCCCCAGCAGCACCTCTGCCGTGGCAACACAAACTATAAATCCAGACCAATGTTGCCTTGAGGGTCAAGGGAGTAAAAGCAAAGCAATATTCCTTCCAGCTGAGAATAGGAGCTAAAAGAGGTTGTATTTTCAAACAAATCTGATCAAAGACCTCTTGCCCTTGGCTATAAGGGCTGTTGTAACTAACACAGTAAGGCTTCTTAGCAACAGTTTATTCAAGGCAGTACAAGTGTACCTCAATAAAAGCAAACTTAATATATAAAAATCCACATGTATGTAAGTGACTCTGCTTTCTAGAAAGTTTCTTATTTGGTGCCTTAAAATGTGATTAGATTGAAATAAATTCTATTATATGTGTGTACGCACACACACACACACAGAGGCATAAGTCTAACATAAAATATTGCATAGGCCCTTATTACTCAAAGTAGGGTGTACGGACCAGCAGCAGCATTGGAGACCTTGTTGGAAATGTGGAATCTCAACCTCATTGACGAGAATCTGCACTTTGACGAGATTCCCAGAAGAATTCATATGCACATTAAAATTTGAGAAGCACTGTCCTAGGCAACACACATGACACTAAATCCAGAAGCTCTACCAGCATCCCTATTGCCGTTGAGTCAATTTTAACTCATTGTGACCCTGTGGGACAGAGAGTAGAACCGCCCCATAGAGTTTCTGAGGCTATAAATGTTTACGGAAGCAGACTGCCAAATGTTTCTCCCACTGAGCGGCTAGTGGGTTCCAACTGCTGATCTTTCAGTTAGCAGTTGAGTGCTTTAACTTCTGTGCCACCAGGGCGCCTCTCTACCACATACTAGGTATTTATCAGGGCTTCTACCAGCGGGTCTCAATCCTTACTCCTTACACACATTAGAATCACCTGAAACATTTGGGTAGGCTTTTTTCCCCCCCTCTTTTCTAAAATACTGATGTCTAGACCCTATGCCAAGATTTGGATTTAATTGGTGTCGGGTGGGTCTCTGGCATTACCATTTTTTTCAAAGATCCTTAGGTGACTGGAGTGCACCACTGCTACAGACTGAGAGCAGAAAATTAATATAAAGCAGCCTCACCAACAGTTAAATGTATCATCAGGAGAAAATATTAAACTAGAAAAAGAGAGGTTAAGATGTGGCTGGATATAAATCTTTCATGAAACACAGTATTATATCAAGACTGTTCTTCTCTATACCAATTACACCAAAAAATAGAGTTTCCCTGGGCTAGCTCTAAGAAACTGTTTCTGAAGCCCCTCAAATACAGATGAATTGCTAGCTTTAACGTGATTATGAATGGCTATAACACCAAAAAGTCAAGTAACACAGAACAGTGTTGAAAAACCTCATGCAACCTAACACTAATAAGTCCTCAAATGGATGTTTGCCAGAGGATTAGAAACCTCTAATCTTCTATAACTAAAGCTTTCCTGCACTAACTACATAAATTCTTTTAAAGTTCTACCAAAAGCCCATAAATAACATTTCTTTCCCTGATCTATTGAACTATAAAATTTCAAAGAGGGTGCTGGAAAAGATGGGGTTGGAGGTACAAGGGGTTGGCAGCAAGGATAAGATAAACAGACAATGCAAAGATTTGGAAAGGCCAGGGCAGCGGGAATAAAAGACTGGGAGAGCTAGAACTGATAGGAGGTTCCAGTCAGGGGTACCAGGTGAGATATGCAAAGATAGAGGTGTGGGAGTGAGTTGTTACAGCAGAGTAGAGGTGACAGAACACAAGAGGGTAAGGGATTGTGAGGCTGGCTCTTCCTGAGGATGCTGAAATTACTGAGGATAACCAAAGGAGAGGGATTAGAGAGAAGACGGAGATAAACCAGGTGCCAAGTTCTTGGTGAACAAGGGAGAGTGGCCTAGTCAAGGTCACACATTAATCACTGAGTGGTAGAGATATGATCAGAAACCGGGTTTCCTGATGACCAGGGCTCTTTCCAATACCTTCTTGTGGATGAAACATTCACTGTGGCCTGATGTCAGAAAACTTTCTACCTAATGATCGGGCTGCCTTTAACATGACTCAGCATAGATTTTACAGGGCACCCCACCTTAGCAAGACACTGGAATCCAATTTTCCTTTACAGTGCCTCTTTCCTCTGTAAGCAAGCACTTAAACTATCCTCACTATTACTAAAGGTTGTAGGGGCAGAAGACCTAAGGATTTAGTCCCAATCTGCAAAGGAAATCACTAATCACAATGTCTAATAACTCTAAAAAAATGTTTAGGAGCTTTGGTGGTACAGTGGTTAAGAGCTCAGCTGCTAACCAAAAGGTCACAGTTCAAATTCACCAGCCACTCCTTAGAAACCCTATGAGGCAGTTCTACTCTGACCTACAGGGCCACTATGAGTCAGAATCAACTACAAAGCAATGGGTTAAAAATGTTTAATATTAAGTAACAAATACGTATCCCCTGGAAAAATATTTCTGTCAGTCTGGAGAAATGCCAGAAATAAGTGAGATAGGTCCTCTTTTTTGTTCTGGTTGCTTAGGACCTTGGCTAAGAATTAATAAAGGAACATAAGTATGACATACCAGATTAGCTGATTAATCATTACAGCAACCATATATTCTAGACTTTCCTAGATAATAGCAATTTTAAATATTTTATCCCATTATCTCCAAAAATCCACATTTCAAAAATCCTAGTATTTTGATATCCAAACTACATCTAGGACTGCCTCTTATGCTTAGAAGTGGCATAAAAATTCTTTGCCATATTACACAGCCCAATTTTATGTTTGGGAAGTATTAAATAAATGGAATTATGAATTACGGATTCATCATATTTAAGGTGGAGTTTAGTCACCCTATTCTTACCTTCTGGTTTTGAAACAAACAATATTGTAACATGGAGGAAATACTAAATGTAGTAGTCCAGATTTTCAATACTGATACAACAGCCTCAAAATGCTTTTAAAATGGAATAGACTAGTACTGGGCTATGCAACTGATATTCTTCCTCCTCAATTCATATTCCAAATTGTTAATGCAGTCTGTGCAAAATAAACAAAAACACTGCGAGCAACCTCCCTCTCCTCATGGTAATGAGATAAATATTTTCTCTTTGAACAAATCAGCAATAGGTATTCTTCCCTGAGTTGAATTCGGTTCTCACACCAGAAAACAAACAAAAACCAACAGATGATGCATATCCTTTTTTAGATTCATTATAAAATGTATTATCTACCAACTATTGTTATCATGAGGTTCATATTTGCACTTTGTATGAAACCTCTAAAAGATTTCTTGGGTAGACTTTGTCTGAAAAGTACTACTAGTAATAAACAGTCCTATACACAGTTGAAAATCAAACTGTGTTAAAACAAAATATATGTGGCTTAATACCTCAGGAGTCTTCTTATTCTGCCTTTTCCCAAAAATGCAGTCAAGATCCATTTTGCTCCGAGAAGATAGATCCTTCCCTAAAAAAAAAATCATACCTTTCATTAATAACATTCTTTTAAAAATAAAGAACACAAATATAAATTAAGAAACTCTTGAAAGGAATATGTTTCTTGGAGAAGATACAATCTTGTAAATTATTGACTTTCAGCCAGCCCCCCTTTCACCGATTCTTCTTAATGGTGGTGGGTGCCGTCATTTCCAACTCATAGCAACCCCACGTGACAGAGTAGAACTACTCCATAGGGTTTTCTTGGCTGTAATCTTCACTGAAACAGATCACAAGGTCTTTCTCCCTTGGAGCTGCTGGGTGAGTTCAAACCAATATTTTGTTTAGCAGCCAAGCACTTAAGCTTTTGTGCCACCAGATGTACATTCAATAAATAAATTATCTGTTATTTTTAATTAATAAATAAAATTGAATTTAAAATCATTTAAAAATCAAATACGTGTTTTAGAATCAAGATCCTTGACATTTTCTCTTAATTGTAGAAACAACTAGAACATGAGGAAAACTAAGTTCTAAAGCTAGCTCCACTATTGGTATGCCATCAGGTTGTGACTTCTGGCTTTCTGGGTTCCCCATTTATAAACCGGATCTTATTTACTTCCAAGAGACATGGGCTACTTACTCAGATTACACAATATTGGATAAAATAAATGCTGCTAGATATGTAGCTTCAAAACCCCACATATATGCACATGAAAAAGAACATACCATATCTGAAAATAGGAGCTCATTAACTGAATGAGTGGAAATTCAAAAATAACAAATGCAGAAGATGGCGGAATAGACAGATGCTTCCGTTGAGCCCTCTTTACAACAAAGACCCAAAAAAACAAGTGAAACGAGTATGTTTGTGACAACCTGGGAGCCCTGAGCATCCAAGGCAAGCTTAGACAATGAACCAACGGGCAGGGGGAAGAAGAGGCCATTCAGAAGTGGAGAGGAGTTACCGGACCTGAATCATGGGAAGCCCTCAGGCACCATTCCCGGAGCAGCAGTGGCAGCGGAGGTGGCAGGCTGGTACTAGCTTTCAGCCGCAGTTTCCTCAGGGAGAAGCAGCCAGCCACACAGCCCACTCACACCTCCGGAACCTAAGGAGAACGGCGCGCTCTCATCAAAAGCTAAGTACTTCTGTATATTTTACTGTGCCCCCCCCCAACCCCCAAGTGGCTGAATCCCTGGGCCTGAGATAGACCCTGGTGAGCACCTAGAGCCATCCTCCCGGCCTCGGGGGAGGAAAAAATTTGCAACTGGGGGGAAAAGATAATTTGCTAGCTCCATTAACCAGGGGAGCTCAGGACAGAAGCGACTCCTATCTAGGCGTAAACCATCCGTGGACCTTGAGCACCTTTCCCTTCTGCATGGACCTGTGTGGGCCTATTTTTGAAGAACAGGCCCTTCCTGGCAAACTCCAACCATTTCAGCTGTGCTGTGGAGAGGCAGGTATTAGACGTTTGACATTGGTTTTTTTGGGGTTCCCTATTAAACAAGGTCCTCACCTATCCACATCAGGGACCTAAGGACTGGTAGCTCCACTCAGGTAACCCAGCCACCCACGACAGGGGTCCAAAGATAACTGGTACCTCCCAGTCCTTACAACCAAAAACATTGGGTACCCATGGTCCCTCTTCAGAACCTACCCACCAGCACGCTCTAGGACACAGAGACGCATTTTCATCAGAGACAGTTGGGGGTTGGTTCTCAGCTCCCTGCCTTGTTCAGAGCATGACCCCCTGCTGCAATCAGATACCGGTATATATGTCAATCACCCCTGCCCCTCTAAGACTGTAGGACAGAGCCTGTACCACACACTTGATGATCAGCTACCTGGACAACTGAGCTGAATTCATATAAGAAAACTGAATGGACTCCTAGACTGATGTACCTGATAACAGCTCTAGCCAGCTGGGGATAGGACACCAGAGCTCCAAAGGCGAAAATAATCAAGCTAACTCACTCAAACAACCCATAGGGGTATACTAAAACAAAACAAAGCAAGCACCTACAACAGTAAGCAAGCATAAACTAATACAATAACTTATAGATGGCTTGGAGACAACAGTCAATATCAAGTCACATTAAGAAACAGACCATGATCATCTCAACAGGCTCTCAAAACAAAGAATCCAGGGATCTTCTAGATGAAAGTGCATTCCTGGAATTACCAGATGCAGAATACAAAAGTTTAATATACAGAACCCTTCAAGACATCAGGAAGGAAATGAGGCAATATGCAGAACAAGCCAAGCAACACACAGATAAAGCAACTGAATAAATTAGAAAGATTATTCAGGAACATAATGAAAAGTTTAATAAGCTGGAAAAATCCATAGACAGATAGCAATCAGAAATTCAGAAGATTAACAATAAAATTACAGAATTAGATAATTCAATAGAAAGTCAGAGGAGCAGGATTGAGCAAGTAGAAGCTAGAATTTCTGAACTCGAAGATAAATCACTTGGCACTAACATATTTGAAGAAAAACCAGATAAAAAATTTTTTAAAAATGCAGAAGCCTTAAGAACCACGTGGGGCTCTATCAAGAGAAATCACCTCTGAGTGACTGGAGTACCAGAATAGGGAGGGATAACAGAAAATACAGAGAAAATTGTTGAATATTTGTTGGCAGAAAACTTCAATGATATTGTGAAAGATGAGAAGATATCTATCCAAGATGCTAATCGAACTTCACATAACATAGATCTTAAAAGAAAGTCACCAAGACATAATCAAGCTTGCCAAAACCAAAGATAAAGAGAGAATTATAAGAGCAGCGAGGAATAAACAAAAAGTCACCTACAAGGAAAGAGAATAAGAATAAGCTCGGACTACTCTGCAGAAACCATGCAGGCAAGAAGGTAATGGGACGAGATATTTAAAAAATTGAAGGAAAAAAACTGTCTGCCAAGAATCACATATCCATCAAAACTGTCTCTTAAATATGAAGGTGAAATTAAGACATTCCCAGATAAACACAACTTGAGAGAATTCGTAAAAACCAAACCAAAACTACAAGAAATACTAAAGGGAGTTCTTTCGCTAGAAAATCAATAATATCAGGTATCGACCCAAGACTAGAACACTGGGCAGAGCAACCACAAGTCAACTCAGACAGGAAAATCCAAAAAAACAAAGCTAGATTTAAAAAAAAAAAAAAAAAGCCCAACACAGGGTAACAGCAATGTTATTATATAAAAGAAGACAACATTAAAATAATAAAGAGGGACTAATAATGTAATCATACACCTTCCATCTGGAGAGGAAGATACGGTGATAAAAAGAAATAAAAGTTAGTTTTAAACTTAGAAAAATAGGGGTAAATAATAAGGTAACCACAAAGGAGACAAACTATCCTACTCATCAAAATAAAATAGAAGGAAAAAATACAGACTCAGCAGAAACGAAATCAACAACAACAAACAGGAGGAAAGGACAATATATAAAGAAAATCTACTCAGCACATAAAATCAAGTGGGAAAAAGAAACTGTCAACACACAAAAAAAGACATAAAAAAAAAAACACTCATACCTATCCATAATTAACCGTTAATGGACTAAATGCACCAATAAAGAGACAGATAGTGGCAGAATGGATTAAAAAACAAGATCCACCTATATGCTGCCTAAAAGAGACACACCTTAGACTTAGAAACACAAACTAAAACTCAAAGGATGGAAAAAAATATATCAAGCAAACAATAATCAAAAAAGAGCAGGAGTGGCAAAATTAATTTCTGACAAAATAGACTTCAGAGATAAATCCATCAGAAAGGATAAGGAAGGACACTATATAATGATTAAGGGGACAATACACCAAGAAGATATAACCATATTGAATATTTATGCACCCAATGACAGGGCTGCAAGATACATAAAACAAACTCTATCAGCATTGAAAAGTGAGATATACACCCCCACAATAATAGTAGGAGACTTCAACACACCACTTTCAGTGAAGGACAGGATATCCAGAAAAAAAGCTCAATAAAGACAGGGAAGATCTAAGTGTCACAATCAACCAACTTGACCTTGCAGACATATACAGAACGCTCTACCCAACAGCAACCAACTATACTTTCTTTTCTAGTGCATATGGAACATCCTCTGGAATAGACCACATATTAGGTCATAAAGCAAGCCTTAGCAGAATCCAAAACACTGAAATATTACAAAGCATCTTCTCTGACCATAAGGCCATAAAAGTGGAAATCAATAACAGGAAAAGCAGGGAGAAGAAATCAAACACTTGGAAACTGAACAATACGCAGCTCAAAAAAGACTGGAGTACAGACGACATTAAGGATGGAATAGAAATTTAGAGAATCCAATAAGAATGAAAACACTTCCTATCAGAACCTTTGGGACACAGCAAAAGCGGTGCTCAGAGGCCAATTTACATCAATAAATGCACACATCCAAAAAGAACACAGGGCCAAAATCAAAGAATTATCCCTGCCACTTGAACAAAAAGAAAGAGAGCAACAAAAGAAACCCAGAGGCACCAGAAAAAAACAAATAATAAAAATTAGAGCTGAAGTAAATGAGATAGAAAACAGAAAAACAACTGATAAGAATTAACAAGACCAAAAGCTGGTTTTTTGAAAAAAATCAACAAAATTGATAAACCATTGGTCAAGCTGACAAAAGAAAAACAGAAGCTGACGCAAACAACCCGAATAAGAAATGAGATGGGCGATATTACAACAGACCTAACTGAAATTAAAAGAATCATATCAGATTACTAAGAAAAACTATACCCAAATTTGAAAACCTAGAAGAAATGGATGAATTCCTAGAAACACACTACCTACCTAAACTAAATACATAAATAGAACAACTAAATAGACCCATAACAAAAGAAGAGATTGAAAAGGTAATCAAAAAACTCCCAACAAAAAAAAGCCCTGGTCCGGACAGCTTCACTGCAGAGTTCTACCAAACTTTCAGAGAACAGTTAACAACACTACTACTGAAGGTATTTCAGAGCATAGAAAAGGATGGAATACTACCAAACTCATTCTATGAAGCCAGCAGATCCCTGATACCAAAACCAGGTAAAGACACCACAAGAAAAGAAAATTACAGACCTATATTCCTCATGAATGTAGATGGGAAAATCCTCAACAAAATTCTAGCCAATAGAATTCAACAACATATCAAAAAAACAATTCACCATGACCAAGTGGGATACATACCAGGTATGCCGGGATGGCCAATGCCTTTGAGTTGGTTCTGACTCACAGTGACCCTGGTGGCACAGTGGTTAAGTGTTATGGCTGCTAACCAAGAGGTCAGCAGTTCAAATCCGCCAGGCGCTCCTTGGAAATTCTATTGGGCAGTTATACTGTGTCCTATAGGGTCGCTATGAGTTGGAATCGACTCGATGGCAGTGGATGCAGGGATGGTTCAACATTAGAAAAACAATTAATGTAATACATCACATAAATAAAACAAAAGACAAGAATCACGTGATTTTATCAATTGATGCAGAAAAGGCATTTGACAAAGTTCAAGACCCATTCATGATAAAAACTCTCAGCAAAATAGGAATAGAAGGAAAATTCTTCAACATAATAAAGGGCATTTATACAAAGCCAACAGCCAACATCACCTTAAATGGAGAGAGCCTGAAAACATTCCCACTGAGATCAGGAAGCAGACAAGGATGGCCTTTATCTTATTCAACATTGTGCTGGAAGTCCTAGCCAGAGCAATTAGGCTAGATAAAGAAATAAAGGGTATCCAGATTGGAAAGGAAGAAGTAAAAGTATCTCTATTTGCAGATGACATGATCTTATAAACAGAAAATCCTAAGCAATCCTCCAGAAAACTACTGAAACTAATACAAGAGCTCAGCAGATTATCAGGATACAAGATAAACATACAAAAATCAGTTGGATTCCTCTACACCAACGAAAAGAACATCTAAGAGGAAATCACCAAATCAATGCCATTTACAGTAGCCCCCAAGAAGATAAAATACTTAGGAATAAATCTTACCAGATTTATTCATGTAAAAGACTTATACAAAGAAAACTACAGTACACTTCTGCAAGAAACCAAAAGAGACTTACATAAGTGGAAGAACGTATCTTGCTTGTGGATAGGAAGACTTAACATTATAAAAATGTCTATTCTACTAAAAGCGATCTATACATTTAGTGAACTTCCGAGCAAAATCCCAAGGACATTCTTTAATGAGATGGAGAAACAAATCGCCAATTTCATATGGAAGGTAAAGAGGCCCTGGATAAATAAGGCATTACTGAAAAAGAAGAACAAAGTTGGAGGCCTTACTTTACCTGAGTTTAGAACCCATTATACTGCCACAGTAGTCAAAACAGCCTGGTACTCGTACAACAACAGATACATGGACCAATGTAACAGAATTGAGAATCCAGACATAAATCCATCCACATATGAGCAGTTGATATTTGACAAGGCGCCAAAACAGTGAAATGGGAAATTCCAGACAGTCTTTTTAACAAATGGTGCTGGCATAACTGGATATCCATCTGCAAAAAAATGAAACAAGACCCATACCTCACTCCATGCACAAAAACTAACTCAAAATGGATCAAAGACCTAAATATAAAGTCTAAAATGATAAAGATCTTGGAAGAAAAAATAGGGACAACGTTAGGAGCCCTAGTACATGGCATAAACAGTATACAAAACATTATAAAGAATGTAGAAGAAAAACTAGATAACTGGGAGCTCCTAAAAATCAAACACCTAAGCTCATCCAAAGACGTCACCAAAAGAGTAAAAAGACTACCTACAGACTGGGAAAAAGTTTTTACCTATGACATTTCTGATCGGCGCCTGAACTCTAAAATCTACACGATACTGCAAAAACTCAACTACAAAAAGAGAAATAGCCCAATTAAAAAATGGGCAAAAGATATGAATAGACACTTCATTAAAGAAGACATTCAAGTAGCTAACAGATACATGAGGAAATGTTCACAATCATTAGCCATTGGAGAAATGCAGATCAAAACTACAATGAGATTTCATCTCACTCCAACAAGGCTGGCATTAATCCAAAAAACACAAAATAATAAATGTTGGAGAGGCTGTGGAGAGATTGGAACACTTCTACACTGCTGGTGCGAATGTCAAATGGTACAACCACTTTGGAAATCGATTTCACGCTTCCTTTAAAAGCTAGAACTAGAACTACTATACGATCCAGCAACCCCACTCCTTGGAATATATGCTAGAGAAATAAGAGCCTTTACAGGAACAGATATATGCACACCCACATTTATTGCAGCACTGTTTACAATAGCAAAAACATGGAAGCAACCAAGGTGCCCATCAACGGATGAATGGATAAATTATGGTATATTCACACAATGGAATACTATGCATTGATAGAGAACAGTGAGGAATCTGTGAAACATTTCATAACATGGAGGAACCTGGAAGGCATTATGCTGAGTGAAATTAGTCAGCTGCAAAAGGACAAATATTGCATAAGACCACTATTATAAGAACTTGAGAAATAGTTTAAACTGAGAAAACATTCTTTTGTGGTTACGAGAGCGGGGAGAGAGGGAGGGTGGGAGACGGGCATTCACTAATTAGACAGTAGATAAGAACTATTTTAGGTGAAGGGAAAGACAGCACACAATACAGGGGAGGGCAGCACAATTGGACTAAACCAAAAGCACAGAAGTTTCCTGAATAAACTGAATACTTCGAAGGCCAGCATAGCAGGGGCAGGGGTCTGGGGACCATGGTTTCAGGGGACATCTAAGTCAATTGGCATAATAAAATCTATTAAGAAAACATTCTGCACCCCACTTTGAAGAATGGCATCTGGGGTCATAAACACTAGCAAGCAGCCATCTAAGATGCATCAATTGGTCTCAAACCACCTGGATCAAAGGAGAATGACAAACACCAAGGACTCAAGGCGATTACGAGCCCAAGAGACAGAAAGGGCCACGTGAACCAGAGACTACATCATACTGAGACCAGAAGAACTAGATGATGCCCAGCTACAACCGGTGACTGCCCTGACAGGGAACACAACAGAGAATCCCTGAAGGAGCAGGAGAACAGTGGGATGCAGACCCCAAATTCTCATAAGACCAGACTTAATGGTCTGACTGAGACTAGAAGGACTGTGGTGGTCATGGCCCCTAGACCTTCTGTTAGCCCAGGACAGGAACCATTCCCGAAGCCAACTCGTCAGACATGTATTGGACTGGACAATGGGTTGGAGAGGGATGCTGGTGAGGAGTGAGCTTCTTGGGTCAGGTGAACACTTGAGACTATGTTGGCATTTCCTGCCTGGAGGGGAGATGAGAGGGTGGAGGGGGTTAGAAGCTGGCGAAATGGACATGAAAAGAGAGAGTGGAGGGAGAGAGCGGGCTGTCTCATTAGGGGGAGAGTATTTGGGAGCGTGTAGCAAGGTGAATATGGGTTTTTGTGTGAGACTGACTTGATTTGTAAACTTTCACTTAAAGCACAATAAAAATTATTAAAAAAATAACAAATGCATATAAAATTTACTGTATGAGAGCGAAGGGATTTCAACTTTTTCTTTTTAAAATGTTCTTTGCTATTATAGCTATATCATCACAAAACAAAAAAATATGCAATAAGAGCAGGAAATTAAATGGCTTCTGGTAAAAATAATGTCCAAAGGATAAAAACAACCTAAATTCTTTAACCTTAATTTCAAACCCACAAACCAACTAATTTAAAATTACTTCTTTGGAATATCCACTTCTACCTATTACACTCTGTAAGCAGTTAGCCAACTCTATTCCCATTAGTCAGCTTCAGTGTAAAATGTCTTTAAAACATAACTATTAGAAATAAAAACTTAGTGTCTGGGGAAGTGAGGCACGAGGTTAGACACAGGCATTTTTGATTTGAGTTGGTAGCCCAAGTTCCACCTGCCACTGACTCACTTGTCTTCTTGGCTTCCTATAGCAAACTGACTTGGCAAAGTAATATCATGACCCTGAAGGTGCTAGTTCACTATCACTGGGGCATTCAAATATGGTATTGCTCAGTGTCCATGAAATTAAAAAACAAAACATCCTTTGATTTATTTCTAAACCAGTTGTCAAAACCAGTTTCATAGGCACAGTACCAGATTAAATGATCCACTCAGTATGACCTGTTCCTTTCAGGAAGGGAGTGCTCCTTTGGGGCACTATAGGCTGCTCTCTTATTTTTTTTTTTTACCTCAGGTAGAAACCAAGCCTTTACTGGAATGGAATCGACTGAACGGCACTGGGTTTTTTTCTTTTTATCTTATTATTAAGTAGAACCCATTAAAAAAAGACCCCCCTCCCCCAACAAAAGCACAAAATGAAGCCTATTATAGACAGGAACTCAGAAAATGAACCAGAAAAGTGGGAATAAAATTTATCATGGTGGGGAGAAATGGACCAACACTTAGGAGGTCTAGAGTCATCAACAGCTTTATCATCAACATAATTCATTTTCCACTGCAGGGCATGTTAAGGATGGCTGTTCCTATTTCATAAAAAGGAGTTGTGCTTAGTTCAAAATATGTATTGGCCATTTACCCCAACCAAGATTCTGGAATGGAAGAAATACCCTAAAAGAAATGCAAATACAGACATATTTTACAGTAAGTCAACTAAAAGGACTGCTGGAGGGATTAAGGAAGGGAGAATACATGGGAGGTCACTATTCTAAAACAGGAGTCAAAATGCAAACACACTGAGATAAAAAACAAATCTAAAAATCAAAGGGAAAATGCAAAGCTGGTAGAGACAGGAAGATGTACCAATGAAGGTGCAAATGTTTCTAAAGTTTTGGTGATGGGTTCTTGTATCAGAAATTTCTATGCTTTAGCAAAGTTCCCTTAAGCAAATGTAGAAACTAGCATTGCTACAGGTCTTACACTGGACTTGATCTGGAACACAAGAACACAGAGAAGAAAAAAGAGTCAGAGACCAATGGACAGGAGCTTAAAGGTAGATCAAAATGTGAAGATAGAAGCAATTTGGAAATACTTATTTGTTAACTGCCCTGGCCTAATAATTTATGAATATTATAAAGTTATGCTCACTTCTAAATAAAATATATATATTCAAAATGAGTTTAGAAGATTATTGGTTTCAGTTCTGAATTATGATCAAATCTGAACAAATACTGCTGATAAACTGACAATAAATAAAAAGGACAGGAAAGACATGTTGTCAATATGGATTTGACTTATCTATTAGTCTTAATTGGCCAGAGCATTTTTAAGAACCAAGAAAAAAGGCTCCCCGTGCCCAGATTCATATAACAAGGTCCATGAGAGGAGGAACAGGTATTTTCATGTAAGAGTCCTTTATTTATAATTATTTTAGATGTTTTTCTAATTGTGATGGCACCCTGGTGGCACAGTGGTTAATCTCTTGGCTGCTAACCAAATGGTCAGTGATTTAAACCTACCCACTGGTTCACCAGAGAAAGATGCGGAAGTCTGCTTCCGGAAAGATTACACCCTTGGGAGCCCTATGGGGCAGTTCTACCCTGTCCCATAGGGTGGCTATGAGTAGAAATCTGCTCGACGGCAAGGGGTTTGGCTTTTTTCCTTCTAATCATCATGATTATCAGGTTTTCCAGTCTACTAGAGTAGAAAATTGAAAGGGAAGAATGTTATTGCTATAGTCAGACACACAACACAAAGAAGTCCAAAACAGAAGCAACCAAAACTATAAAAAATAGGCGCAAGAACTTAAGAATCATGGTGACTTAGAGCCACTTAATTTAAGGACAAAAAACCATATATCACCTAACAAGTTCTAAGGAGAAAACTGTATTATAACTGAGGCTCATACACACACAAAACCTGTGGAAATTATAGTTTATCTACTCAGATTAAAGGAGGAAGGGCAAAAAAATATAGGCTTTAGAAATATATTTGTAAAAATAAAATGGTTCAAGGCAGGGCCAAGATGGTGAAATAGCCAGAAGCTTCCAGTGATCCCTCTTACAACAAAGATTCGAAAAATCAAGTGAAACGATTATATTTATAACAAGCTAGGAGCCCTGAACATCAACGGCAAAGTCAGAAAACAGACTGAGCGGCGGGGGGAGAGAGACACCCTTCAGAAGCGGAAAGGAGTTGCCAGACCGGAATCGCTGGGATCTCTCAGGCACCATTCCTGGAAGTGGTTGCAGTAAGCTGGTGGTAGCATTTGGCCACAGTTTTCTCAGAAAAACCAGCCAGCTGCACAGCCTACTCACATCTCCGGAACCAGAGAACGGTGCTCTCAGCAAAAGCTAATTACTTGCGTATATTTTCCCCCGCCCCCCCCCCCCCCCCCCCCCCGCTCCCAAGCCAAACTCAGTGGCTATTGATTTCCCTGGGCCGGAGATAAGCCCATTTGAGTACCCTGAGCCATGCTCCCAGAACTGGAGAAGGAATAAATTCACAACAGGGGGAAGAGATAATTGGCAGCTCCACTAACCTGGGGAGCTCAGGACAGAAGCGGTTCCTGTCCAGGCATAAATGGTCTGTGGACTTTCAATACCTTTCCCTGTATGGACTTGTGCGGGCCTATTTCAGGAGAATAGGTCCTTGCTGGCAGACTGCAACTACTTCACCTGTATGGTGCGTGTTTGATATTTGACATTGTTTTGCCTATTAAACAGGGTCCTCACCTACCCACATCAGGGGGCTAAAGACTGGTGGCTCCACTCAGATCACCCAGCCGCTGGCGACAGTGGTCCAAGGATAACTGGTACCTCCCAGTCCTTACAACCGAAAGCGCTGGGTGCCCGTGGTCCATCTGCAGAACCCACCCACCTGTACGCTTTAGGGAACAGGGATGCGATTTCCTCAGAAACACTCGGGGGATGGTTCTTAGCTGCCTGCCTTGTTCAGAGCGTGACCCCCTGCTGCAACCAGATACCAGTACCTACACCAAACACTCATGCCCCTATAAGACTATAGGACAGAGGCTGTGCCCATACACTTGATGACCACCTACCTGGACACCTGAGCTGAATCTACACAAGAAAAGTGAATGGACTCACATACCTGATAATTGCTCTAGCCATCTGGTGACAGGACATCAGAGCTCCAAAGATGAAAATAATCAAGCTAGCTCACTCAAGCAACTCATTTTGGCATATCGAAACAAAATAAAGCAAGAAACTAGCATACAGTAAGCAAACACAAAATAAACTAATATAATAACTTATAAATGGCACCGTGACAACACTCGATATCAAACCACATAAAGAAACAGACCATAATCGCTTCAACAAACTCTCAAAACAGAGAATCAAGGGATCTTCTGGATGAAGGTGCATTCCTGGAATTACCAGATGCAGATTTCAAAAGATTAATTTACAGAACTCTTCATGACTTCAGGAAGGAAATCAGGCAATACGCAGAACAAGCAAAGGAACACACAGATAAAACAGCTGAAGAAATTAAAAAGATTCTTCAAGAACATAATGAAAAATTTAACTTGCTGCAAGAATCCACAGAGAAACAGCAATCAGAAATTCAGAAGATAAACGAGAAAATTACAGAATTGGACAATTCAACAGAAAGTCAGAGGAGCAGAATTGAGCAAGTGGAAGGCAGAATTGGTGACCTTGAAGATATAGCACTTGGCACCAATATATTTGAAGAAATATCAGATAAAAGAATTTAAAAAAATGAAGACACTTTAAGAATCATGTGGGACTCTATCAAGAGAAATAACCTATGAGTGACTGAAGTACCAGAACAGGGAGGGATAACAGAAAACACACAGAGAATTGTTGAAGATTTGATGGCAGAAAACTTCCCTGATATCGTGGAAGATGAGAAGATATCAAGCCAAGATGCTCATCGAACTCCACATAAGGTAGATTTTAAAATAAAGTCACCAAGACATATTATAATCAAATTTGCCAAAAACAAAGATAAAGAGCGAATTTTAATGGCAGCTAGAGATAAACGAAAAGTCACCTACAAAGGAGAGTCAATAAAAATAAGCTTCGACTACTCAGCAGAAATTATGCAGGCAGGAAGGCAATGGGATGACTTAAATAAAGCATTGAAGGAAAAAAATTGCCACCCAAGACTCATATATCCAGTAAAACTGTTTCTCAAATATAAAGGTGAAATTAGGATATTTCCAGATAAACAGAAGTTTAGGCATTTTGTAAAAACCAAACCAAAAATACAAGAAATTCTACAGGGCGTTCTTTGGTTAGAAAATCAATAATATCAGGTATCAACCCAAGACTAGAGCACTGGACAAAGCAATCAGATGTCAACCCAGACATGGAAATCACAAAAATAAATCAAGATAAAAAACGCTCACAACAGGGAAACAGTGATGTCATCATGTACAAGAAGACCACATTAAAATAATGAGGGACTAGAAAATGTAGTCATAGATCTTTCATATGCAGAGGAAGACAGGGCGATATAAAGAAATAAAACTTAGGTCTAAGCTTAGAAAAGTAGGGGTAAATATTAAGGCAACCACAAAGGAGACTAACTATCCTACTCATCAAAATAGAATACGAGAAAAAAATAGAGACTCAGCAGAAACAAAATCAACAACAAAGAGGAAAAGACAATATATAAACATAAACTACTTAGAAAAAAAAATTAAGTGGGAAAAAGAAACTGTCAACGACACACAAAAAAAGACATCAAAATAAAAGCACTAAATTCATGAAACCTATCCACAATTAGGCTGAATGTTAATGGACTAAATGCACCGATAAAGAGACAGTGGCAGAATGGATTAAAAAAATACGATCCGTCTACATACTGCCTACAAGAGATACACCTTAGACTTAGAGCCACAAACAAACTAAAACTCAAAGGATGGAAAAAACATATCAAGCAAACAACAATCAAAAAAGAGCAGGAGTGGTAATATTAATTTCTGAGAAAACAGAATTTAAACTTAAATCCACCACAAAGGATAAGGAAGGACACTGTATAATGATAAAAGGGACAATAGACCAGGAGAATATAACTACATGAAATATTTATACACCCAATGACAGGGCTGCAAGATACATAAAACAAACTCTAACAACATTGGAAACGGAGATAGGCAGCTCCACAATTATAGTAGGAGACTTCAACATACCACTTTCGGTAAAGGACGAGACATCCAGAAAGGAGCTCAGTAAAGACATGGAAGATCTAAATGCCACAATCAACCAACTCGGCCTCATAGATATATAAAGAACACTCCACCCAACAGCAGTCAAGTTTACTTTCTTTTCTAGTACACACGGAACATTCTCTAGAATACACCACATATTAGGTCATAAAGCAAGCCTTGGCATAATCCAAAACATCAAAATATTACAAAGCATCCTCTTGGACCATAAGGCCACAAAAATAGAAATCAATAACAGAAAAAGCAAGGAAAAGAAATCAAACAATAGGAAACTGAACAATACCCTGCTCAAAAAACACTGGGTTGCAGAAGACATTAAGGATGGAATAAAAAAATTCATAGAATCCAATGAGAATGAAAACACTTCCTATCAGAACCTTTGGCACACAGCGAAAGCAGCGCTCAGAGGTCAATTTATATCAATAAACGCACACATACAAAAAGAAGAAAGGGCCAAAATCAAATTATCCCTACAATTTGAACAAATAGAAAGAGAGCAACAAAAGAAACCCTCGGGCACCAGAAGAAAGCAAATAATAATAATTAGGGGAGAACTTAAGGAAATAGAAAACAGAAGAACAACTGAGTTAACAAGACCAAAAGCTAATTCTTTGAAGAAAATTAACAAAATTGATAACCCATCGGCCAAACTGACAAAAAAAACAGGAGAGGAAGCAAATAACCCAAATAAGAAATGAGATGGGTGATACTACAACAGACGGAACTGAAATCAAAGGATCATATCAGATTACTATGAAAAATTGTACTCTAACAAATTTGAAAACCTAGAAGAAATGGATGAATCCCTAGAAACACACTACCTACCTAAACTAACACAAACAGAGGTAGAACAACTAAATAGACCCATAACAAAAAAAGACATTGAAAAGGTGATCAAAAAACTCCCAATGACAACAACAAAAAAGCTCTGGCTTGCACGGCTACACTGCAGAGTTCTACTAAACTTTTAGAGAAGAGTTAAAACCACTACTACTAAAGATATTTCAGAGAATATAAAAGGACAGACTACTCCCAAACTCATTGTATGAAGCCAGCACCTACATCCCTGATATCAAAACCAGGTAAAGACTCCACAAAAAAAGAAAAGTAAAGACCTATATCCCTCATGAACTTAGATGTAAAAATTCTCAACAAAAGTCTAGCCAATACAGGGGTCTGGGGACCATGATTTCAGGGGACATCTAAGTCAACTGGCATAATAAAATCTATTAAGAAAACATTCTGCATCCCACTTTGAAGAGTGGCGTCTGGGGTCTTAAACGCTAGCAAGCAGCCATCTAAGATGCATCCGTGAGTCTCAACCTACCTGGACCAAAGGAGAATGAAGAACACCAAGGACACAAGGTAATTACGAGCCCAAGAGACAGAAAATGCCACATGAACCAGAGACTACATCATACTGAGACCAGAAGAACTAGATGGTGCCTGGCCACAACTGATGACTGCCCAGACAGGGAACACAACAGAGGACCCCTGAGGGAGCAGGAGAACAGTGGGATGCAAACCCCAAATTCTCATAAAAAGACCAGATTTAATCGTCTGACTGAGGCTAGAAGGACCCCAGTGGTCATGGCCCCAGACCTTCTGTTGGCCCAGGACAGGAACCATTCCTGAAGCCAACTTGTCAGACATGGATTGGACTGGACAATGGGTTGGAGAGGGATGCTGGTGAGGAGTGAGCTTCTTGGTTCAGGTGGACACTTGAGACTATGTTGGTATCTCCTGCCTGGGGGGGAGATGAGAAGGTAGAGGGGGTTAGAAGCTGACAAAATGGACACACAAAGAGAGAGTGGAGGGAGGGAGCGGGCTGTCTAATTAGCAGGAGAGTAATTGGGAGTATGTAGCAAGGTGTATATAAGTTTTTATCTGAGAGATTGACTTGATTTGTAAACTTTCACTTAAAGGACAATAAAAATCACACAAAAAAAAAAAGGCTGGCCAATAGAATTCAACAACATATCAAAAAAATAATTCAAGCATGACCAAGTGGGATTCATACCAGGTATGCAGTGATGCTTCACCATTAGAAAAACTATCAATGTTATCCATCATATAAATAAAACAAAAGACAAGAATCACAGGATTTTATTAATTGATGCAGAAAAGGCATTTGACAAAGTTCAACACTCATTCATGATAAAAACTCTCAGCAAAATAGGAATAGAAGGAAAATTCCTCAACATAATAAAGGGCATTTATACAAAGCCAACAGCCAACATCTCTCTAAATGGAGAGAGTCTAAAAGCATTCCCCCTGAGATAAGGAAGCAGACAAGGATGCCCTTTTTCACCACTCTTATTCAACATTGTGCTGGAGGTCCTACTCAGAGCAATTAGGCTAGATAAAGAAATAAAGGGCATCCAGATTGGTAAAGAAGAAGTAAAATATCTCTATTTGCAGATGACAAGATCTTATACCCAGAAAACCCTAAAGAATCCTCAAGACACCTACTGAAACTAACAGAAGAATTCAGCAGAGTATCAGGATACAAGATAAACATACAAAAATCAGTTGGATTCCTCTACACCAACAAAAAGAACATCCAAGAGGAAATCACCAAATCAGTACCCCTTACAATAGCCCCCAAGAAGATAAAATACTTAGGAATAAATCTTACCAGAAATGTAAAAGACCTATACATAGAAAACTACAAGATACTACTGCAAGAAACCAAGAGAGACCTACACAAGTGGAAAAACATACCTTGCTCATTGATAGGAAGACTTAACATTGTAAAAATGTCTATTCTACCAAAAGCGATTCATAGATACAATGTAATCCCGATCCAAATTCCAGCCACATTTTTTTAATGAGATGGAGAAACAAATCACCAACTTCATACGGAAGTGAAAGAGGCCCCAGAGAAGTAAAGCATTACTGAAAAAGAAGAACAAAGTGGGAGGACTCGCTCTACCTGATTTTAGAAACTATCATACGGCCACAGTAGTCAAAATAGCCTAGTACCGGTACAACAACAGATACCTAGACCAATGGAACAGAGTTTAGAATCCAGGCATAAATCCATCTACATATGAGCAGCGGATATTTGACAAAGGCCCCAAGTCTGTTAAACAGGGAAAAGATAATCTGTTTAACAAATGGTGCTGGCATAACTGGATACCCATCTGCAAAAAAATGAAACAAGATCCATACCTCTCACCATGCAAAAAAACGAATTCAAAATGGATTAAAGACCTAAACATAAAATCTAAAACAATAAAAATTATTGAAGGAAAAATAGGGACAACGTTAGGAGCCCTAATACATAGCATAAACAGTGTACAAAACATTACTAACAATGCAGAAGAGAAACCAGAGAACTAGGAGCTCCTAAAAATCAAACACTTATGCTCATCCAAAGATTTCACCAAAAGAGTAAAAACATTACCTTCAGACTGAGAAAAAGTTTTTAGCTATGACATTTCCAATCAGTGTCTAATCTCTAAAATCTACATGATACTGCAAAAACTCAACTATAAAAAGACAAATAACCCAATTGAAAAATGGGCAAAGGATATAAAC
The DNA here is from genome assembly GCF_030014295.1 of Loxodonta africana. NCBI lineage: Eukaryota > Metazoa > Chordata > Mammalia > Proboscidea > Elephantidae > Loxodonta > Loxodonta africana. The sequence goes on along the minus strand of NC_087360.1, from coordinate 41,126,243 downwards.
AGGCACTTCACTAAAGAAGACATTCAGGTAGCTACCAGATACATGAGGAAATGCTCACGATCATTAGCCATTAGAGAAATGCAAATCAAAAGGATACAATGAGATTCCATCTCACTCTAACAAGGCTGGCATTAATACAAAAAATGCAAAATAATAAATGTTGGAGAGGGTGTGGAGAGACTGGAACACTTATACACTGCTGGTGGTGATGTAAAATGGTACAAACACTTTGGAAACCGATTTTGTGCTCCCTTAAAAAACTAGAAATAGAACTACCATAGGATCCAGCAATCCCACTCCTTGGAATATATCCTCGAGAAATAAGTGCCTTTATACGAACAGATATATGCACACCCACGTTCGTAGCATCACTGCTTAGAATTGCAAAAAGATGGAAGCAACCAACGTGCCCATCAACAGACGAATGGATAAATAAATTACGGTATATTCACACAATGGAATACTACGCATCAATGAATCTGTGAAACATTTTATAACATGGAGGAATCTGGAAGGCATTATGCTGAGTGAAATAAGTCAATTGCAAAAGGACAAATATTGTATAAGACCACTGTTATAAGAACCCGAGAAATAGTTCAAACAGAGAAGAGAAGATTCTTTGATGGTTTCAAGAGTGGGGAAGGAGAGGGGTTTTCAACTAATTAGATAGTAGATAACTATTTTAGGTGAAGGGAAATACAACACACAATACAGGAGAGGTCAGCACAACTGGACTAAACCAAAAGCAAAGAACTTTCCTGAATAAACTGAATGCTTCAAAGGCCAGAGTAGCAGGTGCAGAGGCTTGGGGACCATGCTTTCAGGGGACATCTAAGTCAATTGGCATAATAAAATCTATTAAGAAAACATGCTGCATCCCACTTTGGAGCGTGGCATCTGGGGTCTTAAACGCTAGCAAGCAACCGTCTACGATGCATAAATTGGTCTCAACCCACCTGGAGCAAAGGAGAATGAAGAACACCAAAGACAGAAGGTAATTATGAGCCCAAGAAGCAGAAAGAGCTACATAAAGCAGAGCCTATGTTAGCCTGAGACCAGAAGAATCAGATGGTGCCCAGCTACAACCCATGACTGCCCTGACAGGGAACACAACAGAGAACCCCTGAGGGAGCAGGAGAGCAGTGGGACACAGACTAGACTCCAAATTCTCATAAAAAGACTTAATGGTCTGATTGAGACTAGAATGGCCCCAGAGGTCATGGTCCACAGACCTTCTGTTAGCCCAAGGCAGGAACCATTCCTAATGCTAACTCTTCAGACAGGATTGAACTGGACTATGGGATAGATGATGATACCGGTGAAGAATGGGCTTCTTGGATCAAGTAGACAGATGAGACTATGTTGGCATCTCTTGTCTCAAGGGGAGATGAGAGGGTAGAGGGGGTCAGAAGCTGGCTGAATGGACACAAAAAGAGAGAGTGGAGGGAAGGAGTGTGCTGTCTCATTAGGGGGAGAGCAATTAGGAGTGTATAGCAAGGTGTATATAAATTTTTATATGAGAGACTGACTTGATTTGTAAACTTTCACTTAAAGCACAATAAAAATTTTAAAAAATGTTTAAGGTTTATGTAGGTAGCTTCAATTGCCTAGAAAATTAGTCTGCATTTCTCAATCAAGAAGGATAAATATAACAATATTCTTTTTTGGGGGGGGGGAACAAATGGGACTGATAATAAGCCTAGCACAGAGATAATGAAAAATTCATTAAAATGATAATGTTAGAAAAACTGAAAAAAAATCAGAGTGTGATACTAAATAAGTGACACCCTAAACCTGTTGCCATCAAGTTGATTCCAACTCATAGCAACTCTACAGCACTGAGTAGAACTGCCCCATAGGGTTCTGAAGGCTGTAAATATTTACAGAAGCAGACTGCCACATCTTTTTCCTGTGGAACGACCGCTGGTGGGCTCAAACTGCCGGCCTTTTGGTTAGTAGCTGAGCAGTTTAACCACTGTGCCATCCTAGTCACAAGTAACAAGACAATGTAAATTTTCAAAAAGGCTGTGATGGTACCCCTTTACACTTAAATGCTAAAAGAGGAGTCCCTGGGTGGCATAAATGGTTAAGTGCTCAAGTACTAGCTGAAAGGTTGGCAGTTTGAACTCACCCAGAGGTGCCTTGGAAAAAAGGAGTGGTGGTCTGCTTCCAAAAGGTCATAACCATGAAAACCCTATGGAGTGTAGTTCTACTCTGATACACATGGGGTTGCCATCAGTCAGAATCAACACAATGGCAATGGGTAAATGCCAGAAGAATCAGAGGAGGAAACTTAATGCTCCTCTAACATCCACCACCAGAATCTAACTATGAATACTACAATTCTGTATTTCTAGACTAGCAAGCCAACTATGTGAAAAATGCGTTTTGCATGTAGTTTCTTTATTTAAGAAGCAAAGTATTATAAATTGTCACAGGGATAAGAAGTCCGGGTAAATTACCACGATGAAGTTGCACAACTACAGCTTATGCAACTTTTCACCTATCCATTGCACCAGTGGGAAAAAAACAATAATCTCTTGCCAATGCCTCGCTGTATATTTGCTACTGTAATCTCACTAAAGTAAAATATTTTTATCTTCACTCATCACCAAGTTCTATAAAATGCCATCTTTCTGTGCTTTAGTTTCCTGAATCATATACAGAGTTACAATATAAATCATTCTCATGAACTAAGTGAATTAGTTAATCTCATGTTATGAGTCTACCCACAGGCTAAAATCCTTATTATCCATAATGTTGAAAGTTAAAAGTTCCATGAAAGGGTCATTTCTGATCAATCACAAAATAGTACCTGTTTTAGAAGGAAGTAGGGACTTATTTTTTCCTCATTTTACAAAAGAGGAAACTGAGTCTGAAAGAAGTTACATGACTAATAAATGATTTGTCTGAAGTCAAGAGCTGTTAATGAGAATAATGACCAGAGACCAAGTTTCCCATGATCTATAGTCCATCTTAGAGGAAACTTAGTTTGTCATTCATACCCAATGACATTAAAAAAAAAAAAGTATCTCCTCTAAAATATTACTTTTAGTAATAAAAGAATTTTAAGTAAAATAAATATTTACTGTAGATTATAAAGTTGGAAGGTAAATATTTTCTTCATTACCTGGATTTTTTGTCTTTCATTTTTTCTACTTATTTTCAATTTCAGACAATATATCTTTACACTGTCTTCTCCACATCTCCCCCCTTCTTCCCCAAGGAAGGCTAATAAATAAGCAAACCTAACTGGAAAGGAGAGAAAATGAAGGCACAATACACCAAGCAGTTTGACAGGGTCACTCAACAAGGAATGGCTTAACTAGAAATAGAAAGCAGATACTCCAGCTATCTATTAGATCAAATGCTTCAGATGAAATCATGCTTGGAGTTAGATACTGAAGGAAAATTGAAGATTCTACTTACAAAAGTGAAAGTATAAAAGGCTGCCTTACCAAAAGTTACAGGCTACTCTTAATTTCATTAATTTGCTTCCTCCTTCCCACCCCCACTTATCTCTATTTTTTTCTATAAATAGGGTCTAACAAAAAAAAGGAGGGATGTTTAAAGCAATGGGTGTGAAGTGACTACCATCTCCTCAAAATGGAGGACTTGTTAGACTGAGGGGCTAACAAGGACTGTTTTCTGTTCTGCAGCAGGCTGGGCTGGAGAGAAACCCTGGTCATAAGCCATATAACATAATACAAGGTTCCAATCTAAGAGAAAGAAGAGGATGACATGAAAGAGCCATATAAAACACAGGTGTTGAGAAAGGTAAAGGGGAAAATACCAATCTCTCCTTGCACACATTCCAGAAGCTTCTGAATCCATTCAGTTCTGCCATGGCCTCTCACTTAAACCAAACCCAGACCTATCTTGTTGGAGTCCTGGTCCAAAATCATGAGAACCACTATCAATATTTAGAGCAACAAGAGGTCCAGCTCCCACTACTATTTAAGTGGGTACTAGGAGTCAGGGAATCCTCAATCATGTTAACAAGATATGTTAAGAGATGTGTTTTCCTGGAATATTGAGATAAAAATGTATATCTAATCTCCCATAGAAGAAACATCAAATGATGATTAGGTATCACAGCACACTTATCATAATACTCCACTTTAAATATATTATATAATAAACAGGCTTTTGTGGATGGAAAGTACACTTAATTCACTATGCTGTTCTACAGAAAACATTTCAGGAATTGCTGTTTAGTTGTTTCTTCCTTACCAATGCAAGACCACCACCTAGCGGTCAGAGAGAACAACTGCACTCACAAATAACTATATTGGGAAGAAAACCACACTGAAACCCACTGCTGTGGAGCGGATCCCCACTCACAGCGACCCTACAAGACCATAGGGTTTCCAAAGAGCGCCTGGTGGATTCGAACTGCCAACCTTTTGGTTAGCAGTCAAACTCTTAACAACTACGCCACCAGGGTTTCCAGTATTGGGGAAAATAAACATTGAATTTACCATTTCTCAAACATGTTTTCTAACACTATCTTGGCAATAACCACGGAAAACCTAAGTTAATACTCCATGAAAAGGAGAAATTGTGTGGGATAATAATACAAGGGCCAACTCAGTAGTGATAACTATCATATTGGAGACCTTAACGTAGAGTATAGTTCTCTAAATTGGTAGATGAGGACCTATTCAACATCAATATTAAGCTACGAATAACGGGAATGTAAATAAAAATGTTGAGCAATTTTTTTCTTTATTTTCCTATCTATCTACATAAAATCCCTTTCGTCGTCAAAACAGCAAGTTGACTTCCATTTTCAGCTTTGTAAAACCTAATCATGGGCTCCACCTCGGCTCTGCTGAATCTGAATCTGCATTTTAACAAGATCCCCAGGTGATTCACAATACATTTTAGACATTCAGCACTGCTTTTTAGGTCAATCCAGTCAGGATGTGCATCCTTACCCCGCTTTGCGCATAAAATGAGAATTCACAGCTAAAAATGCTTTCAGAAACTCAGTATGAACATATATATTTCAACAACCATTAAAGAAATGCTAAATCCTACCTTTTGTAAATTTCATATAATGAACACGGTTTTTTGAAATTTTGGACTTTTCTTCAAGGTTAAAAGATTTCTTCTCTTTGTTGTCCGAGAAGTCTAAAAAATGATGAAAAGTATTACATTAAAATCTATGTAAACCCATTCTCTATTATTCTCTTATAGTGACACAGTCTTAATCAAATAAAAATTTTAGGAGACTTATCACTTACTAACCTCTAATCAAAATGATTAGGAATATTTTTCTTAAAATGTGTACTACAGATCAGACAAAGATATTCTCCAGAAATGTATAAAACCCTTGAGAAAGAGTAATAAAAACTTGTGTTCACACAAAAATCTGTACACAAACGTTCACAGCAGCTTTATTCTTGATAGCAAAACAGGAGAAACAGCCCAACTGTCCTTCAATGGACAAAGGGTTGAACAAACTCTGGTATACCTATACAATGGAATACTGCTCTGCAATAAAAAGGGATGTAGTATTGATACATTGACACATACAACCTTGAGGGACCTCAAAGGCATTATGTTTAGTGGGGAAAAAAAAGTCAATCTGAAAAGGTTATATACTACATAAGTCCACTTACCTAACAGTCTCAAAATGACAAAAACAGTGATGGTGTCATAGATTGAATTATGTCCTCCAAAAAATGTGTGTATCAACTTGGCTGGGCCATCATTCCCAGTACTGCGTGGTTGTCCTCCATTTTGTGATTACAATTTTATGTTAAAGAAGATTAGAGTGGAATTTTAGCACCTTTACAAAGGTCACATCCCTGATCCAACGTAAAGGGAGTTTCCCTGGGGTATGGCCTGTACCACTTTTAATCTTAAAAGAGATCAAAGGAAAGGGAAGCAAGCAAAGAGTTGGGAACCTCATACCACCAAGACAGCAGTGCAGGGAGCAGAGTGCATCCTTTGGACCTGAGGTTTCTGTGCTGAGATGCTCCTAGACCAAGGCAAGACTGATGATAAGGACCTTCCACCACAGCCAACAGAGACAGGAAGCCTTCCCCTGGAGTCAGCACCCTGAATTCAAACTTCTAGCTTACTGGACTATGAGAGGGTAAACTTCTCTTTGTTAAAGCCATCTACTTGTGGTATTTCTGCTATAGCAACACTAGGTGACTAAGACAGATGGAGAACAGATTAATGGATTCTAGGGGACAAGGACAAGCGTGTGGTATTGGGAGGCAGAGAATCGTAAAAGCCAAAAAAACGAAACCTGTTGCCGTCAAGTCAATTATGACTCATAGCGACCCTACAGGACAGAACAGAACTGCCCCAAAGAGTTTTCAAGGAGCAGCTAGTGGATTCAAACTGCTGACCTTTTGGTTAGCAGCCAAGCTCTTAACCACTGTGCCACCAGGGCTCCAGGGCGGTATAAGGTGGGTATGAATACAAAGGGGTAGTATGAGGCAATTCTTTTGTGGTGACGGAACAATTCTGTAGCTTGATGATGGTGGTGATTACATGAATCTACACATGTGATAAACACTGCATAGAATAATAGATGTATGCACACAAATGAATGAAGATTTAAAAAATAGTGAATATGGTCTGTAATCTAGTTAACAGTAACATACTGTTGTTGTTAGTTGCCACTGAGTCGGTGCCAACTCATGGCAACCTTATGTATAACAGAATGAAATGTTGCCTAGTCCTGTGCCATCCCCAAAACTGCTGGAATATTTGAGCCCCTTGTTACAGCTATTATGTCAATCCATCTCACGGAGGATTTCCCTTGCTTTCACTGAGTCTCTAACTTTACCAACCATGACGTCCTTTGCTAGCAATTGATCTTTCCTGATGACTTGTCCAAACTAAGCAAGATAAAGTCTCACCATCCTCGCTTCTAAGGAGCATTCTGTGTACTTCCTCTAAAGCTAACACTAACATACCAATGTCAATTTCTTGGTTTTGATATTATGTAAGATGTCACCATTGAGGGAAGCTGAGTGAACGGCACTACCTTAGGCTGGGTTCTCTAGAGAAGCAAAACCAGTGAAGTGTATACATAAATATATATAGAGAGGTTTATCTCAAGAAAATGCCTCACGTGGCTGTGGAGGCTGGCAAGATTCAAATCTGTGGGTAAACCATCAGGCTGAAGGCTTCTCTTGATTCATGTGTGTTGCAGGGGCTGATGAACCCAAGATTGGCAGGTCAGATGACAGGCTGTTGGCCCACGGGGCTACAGAAGCTGATGAATCCCAGAATCAGCAGTCAGATGGCAGACTGCTGGCTCACAGGACTACAGAAACCAATCAATCCCAAGATCTGCAGGTCAGGAGGAAGGCTGCTGGCTCACGTCCCATGAAACAGAGGTCAGAGGATGACAAGTCGGATGAAGGATCCAGAGCAAGCAAGTAAGCTTTGCCAGAACGTCCATACGTATATCGGATGCAAGTCACACTCCCAAAGAAACACCCCTTACCAATGATCGGCTGATCACATCAGATCACATCATGGAGGATGACTACATTATTACATAACTTCCAAATTACATCACTATATAACTGCCAAACCACTGAAAATCATGGCTTAGCCAAGTTGACACACAATCTTAACCATCACAGACACTTAGGACTCTTTGTAATTGTTTCAAAACAAAAAGTTTTTTTAAGAAAGTAAATAAAGGTTTTAAAAAAAAAAAAACCTGTTGCCGTTGAGTCGATTCTGACTCATAGACAGGTTAAATAATAAACAAAAAACAGATTAGAGATGATCATCAGGTAAAGTATGCAGGAGCAGAGCTGGCACTGAGCAATGCTGCAAACACCGGCTTTCATGAGAGGCTTACTTATAAAGGTCAGAAAAAACAGTAGCAAAATGAAATCACAGACGGATATATTCATGTGGGTATCCCTTTGACAAAAGAGGAAAACATGAGCCAGAAAGTATTTACTTGTCTGAAACACCAGAACAAGTAGATCCTGGGTTAGCGCTAATTATAGGATATCAATTAGCTCCGTGTTCTTCCCTCACATTTATTTTTCAAGTTTAGATAGCACGGTACCACAGAAACTGAACTAATAGGTAGAAAAGTAGAAAAAGACTGAATTTTCCTATACTTATGTTATAAGGAAATTTAGATAAAAGATTAGAGAAATGAAAAAAAGGAAAATTTCCCTTTAGTACTAGAGCAAAACGAGCAAATGTCCATTGTGCAACATGTTGCTGTTAGGTGTCACTGAGTCAAATTAACTACAATCCCTTCTAGGCATTAGTTACTTATTTCAAAAACAAAAAATGTGTGACTTATATAATAAGGCACTGAACAATACAAAGATAGCTGTTCCAAGCTTTCAGAAAATGTCTACCATGGCTTAATTATATCAACAATCTGAAACAGCCACCTCTGCAGCCACTTCCCAGGAGTAGCTTGGAATTTTTTTCCAAGACATCCCAATAATAAATTTTTCTTCTCTTTTTGTGGTCAAATACTTTGTATGGCACATAACATTCTCAATTTTGATGTTCCAAACACGAATCATCTAGGAAGTTATCAGCTTAAAAGTAGTTGTTATCAATTGAAGGTTTATTAAGTGCTAAGCAGCAGATTAAGAACTTTATATGCACAATCTTATTTAATTCTTAAAACTATTCTATAAGGTAGCTGTTATTATTATTATTACTACAGATAAGGACATTGAAGCATAGAGGGATTAAATAAAGGCACATCGAGTAGGTGGCTACGATGGCATCCAAACCCAGGCAGACATGATTCAATTCTTATCTACTACACTGAGTCCCCAGCAGAGTTGCTCCTAAACTTGAGAGTATGTAAGAATCACCTGGGCAGCTTCTCTGGCTTGGGAGTACACGACCTCCAAGGGATATCCAACATGGATAATTCCTAAGGGAATCAATTTCTATCTACATTTCCATAAGCACTCTTCCCTAAAACCAATGAGTTTGAGTGGATGCCTCAATCTGGTTCTTCTTCCACAAATGTCCTCCTCCCACTTTACAAAAGAAAGACAACTCTCCTCTTGCCGTGGATCATCAAGGACAAGCCAAAATACTGGCACCAGGGAAGCATCCTTTAATCAAAGCATCTAAACCAGCCCATTCTATCTTATTAAGAAATACGTTTTCAAAAAGATTTCACTGTTTTGTTTAATAATTAAATATCAAAATTTATAACAGCGTGACCAATTAAAAAAAAACTTTTCAGCATAAAAATAAATTAACATAAAATTATACAGATTATGTGAAATGGAAATACTATTCCCAAAGACAAAAGGAAGAATGAAATATATTTCTCAATATTAGAGAAGGACTTGTTCATGTATTTTCAAATAGATGACAATGGGTATTAAAACCATTACGGTATGGACTGCTCATTGGACACATTTAGGACTGATATAATGACTTTATTTTCAAATGCCACTTATTGTTCACTGGACACATTTAAGAGTGGTATGATGGTTTCATTTTTTAAATATCACTATTTTCAGATAGACAAGAAATTACACTCTTTGCAACTACTTAAACCTACAATCAAGAAAATTACAGATGTCAATACATATATGTGAGACAGGGTACCAAATGTTTTTCAAAATTCTCTTAGGAGATATGTTAGCATGGGATTTTAAAGATCCAAGCCCTAAGCCACACTTTGTGGATAACAGGTTACCAGCAACTCAATTTAATTCCAAAAATATTTAAAATCATGAGTGATATAATACCTGGTAGAAGTTACAAGCGTTTCCTAAAGCAATAAATCCATAAAAAAGCTAAGTTAAATCTGATAGCAAGTAACTGGCTAAGATAGGGTCATTTTTCAAAATTAATGTTTGTGTCGCACAATGGAATAAAGGTTATTTCTAGAATCTTTGCACAATACTATAACGGGGACAGCATGAATCTCTGATTAGTTAAAAGGTGAACTGTGCAAGTTTGGTAAGCCATCTTAAGGAATTAAAAATATTATTATGGTAGGAAAATATGTCACAAGATTATTGTGTCATCTATGTTTCAGCTTTAATACAAGTAATGTATTGAATGTGTAACTGCGTGTGACTGTGACCAAAAATTCACCTGGATGAAGATACTATATTTACAAAGATGACATGACAGAAAAGTAATCTATTAGCTCTCCAGGTCCATTCTTTGGAACAGGTTTTCACTTAAAGGGAATATTGTAAAGTCTTTTCAGTACTGGCATTGGCAGTTTAAAAGGACTGGCTTGAACTGGACTAGAGAAAGAGAAAGGAGCCCTGGTGGCACAGCAGTTAAGTGCTCAGGTGCTAACCAAAAGGTCTGTGGTTCGAAAAAATGTGGAAACCTGCTTCTGGAAAGATTATAGCCTTGGAAACTGTGGGCAGTTCTACTCTGTCCTGTACAGTCACTGTGAGTCACAATCAACTGGATGGCAACCGGTTTAGAGCTAAAGTTTGTGTTCAACTACTAACCTAAAGTTTGGCAGTTCAAACCCACCCAGTAGCACAACAGAAGAAAGGCCTGGCTATCTGCTTCCATAAAGATTACAGCCAAGAAAACCCTCTGGAGAAGTTCTACTCTGTAACACAAGAGGTGACCATAAGTGGGAATCGATTCCACAGCAATGGGTCCGGTTTTTGGTTTGTCATGCCATATAAAACTGAGGATTGTTTTTTTTCCACTTCTGTAAAGAAAGCTGTTGGAATTTTGGTTGGGATTGTGTTGAATCCATAGACCATTTTGGGTAGTACTGACATCTTAACAATATTAACTCACTCAACTGGTAAACATGGTATGTTATTTTCATTTGTTTAGGTCTCCTTTTATCTCTTTCAACTCGACAGCACTGAGGTTGAGGGTTTATCTCTTTCAGCAGTGTTTCACAGTTGTCATTGCATAAGTCTTTCACACCCCTGGTTAAATTTATTCTTAGGTATTTTATTCCTTAAGATGTTATTATAGATGGAAATGTTTTCTTAATTTCCTTTTCAGATTTTTCATTGCTGGTGTATAGAAATCCAACTGATTTTTGCATGCTGACCTTTGTACACTGCAACTTTGCTAAATTCCTCTATTAGCTCTAGAAGCTTTCTTGTGTATTCTCTGGAATTTTCTATATATAGGATCATGTCATTTTTGAATGAAGATAATTATACTTTTTCTCCAATTTGGTTATCTTTTCTTTTCTTGCCTTACTGCTTCGGCTAGTACAACATTGAATAGGAGAGGTGAGAGCAGGCATCCTTGTTTGGTTCTCAACCTCAAACTTCTTCCACTGAGTATAATGTTAGCTGTTGGTTTTTCATAAATGCCATTAATCATATTGATGAACTTTCTGTCTTAGAACTGGCACATCTTTAGAGACAGAAAATAGATTAGTGGTTGCTTAGGATCTAGAAGGTTTGGGGGGTTATGAGGGATGACTGCTAATGGGCATGGGGATTTTCTAGGGGTGATGAAAACATTCTAAAATCGATAGTGGTGACAACTCCTGAATATATAAAGAACCACTGAATTATACGCTATAAATGGGTAAATTGTATGGTATGTGAATTATATCTCAATAAAGCTGTTAAAAAATATATATAGCATGCCCCTGCTCCATCCTTCCCTAGACTCTTCTAGGGAAGCTAGTTCCTCTAAGTTCTACTTCCATATTTCTAAATAATACGCTTATGCTACTATTTCTTAATTTATCAATTTTAGATTGACTTCCGAAAATGGAATTGAGGAATAGGATGCAATTTTAAATTGGGAGAAGTGTGGACTTTATTCAGAAGGTAAACTGAAAATATCTGGGGAAGAGTGTTCCACAGAGAGAGAAGCTAGTATAAAAACCCCAAGGCAGGAGCATGCCTGACGTAGTCAAGAAACAGCAAAGGGGTCATTGCGGTTAAAACAGAATGGGCAAGGAGAGACGCAGGAGATGAAGTCAAAAAGGTAAAGAGTATCCATATTATATAAGGCCTCAAGTCCACTGAAGAGATTTTGGCTTTTATTATGAGTGAAAAGAAGAACCAGTGGAGGATTCTGAACAGATGAGCAGCACAGACTAACTTCAATTTTAAAAGAAGCACCCTGGCTATTACACTAAGAACATACTGAAGAAGCCTGTAGACAGATAGAGAAACATCAGTGTATATAGCATGGTTCATAGCCAGGTGAGATTCTGCTCAGGAGATATTTAACAATGTCTGGAGATATTTTGGGCTGTCACAACTCAGAGGAAAGGGTCCATAGTGGCATATAGTGAGTAGGGGTTAGAGATGTTGCTAATCATCCTGAAATGCACGGGACATCGCCACACAACAAAGAAGTATCCAGCCCAAACTGTCAGTAATGCCAAGGCTGAGAGACCCTGGTTTAGAGGTTATCAAGGTAATCCAGACAATAAATAATTATGGCTCAGATCATTATGATAAGAGTGCAAGTGACAAGAAGAAGTCAAGAGTCTGGATGTATTTTTAAGGTAGAACCAACAAAATTTCTAGTGGACACAGGTTTTTTGCTTGAACAATTGAAAGACTTGAATTGACATCATCTATAAGGGGAAAAGCAGTGGGTTTTTGTTTTTATAAGGGGAAGACATTCGATTAAACAGGTTGTGAAGAGTGTGGGTAAAACAGCTTATAGGGTGGAGGCTGAGGGAGAATAGGCAGAGAGTTCAGTTTAGACATGTTAAGTGTAAGAAGGTTTTGACACATCCTATGAAGATACTGAGTAGGCAGTTCAACACAAGTCTGGAGTTTACAAGAGGGGGTGAAGCAGGACATATAAATTCGGAAGTTGTCACTGTACATCCAGCCATGAGGCTGGATGATATCAATAAAAGACTTAGTGTAGATGACAGATTGAGGGCCAAGGACTGAACTCCAAGGCCCCTGACATTACAAGGCTTGGAATGAGGGGAATCAACCACGGAGACTGAGAAGGAGTAGACAGCAAGGCAGGAAAGAAACCAGGAGATTGAGGTGTCCAGGAAGCAGGTGAAAAAAGTGATTCAAGAAGGAGTGAACATCTGTTTCATATGCTACTGACAAATCAAGTAAGGTAAGGATTAAAAAATGACCACTAGATTCACCAATGTGGGCACCACTGGCGACCTTGGTAGGAGCAGTTGCTGTAATGTGGTAAAGGTGAAAACCTGTCAGAAAGGGGTTTAAAAAGAGCATGGGGGAGGATTCTGTTTCTGCCTGTGAAAGAGTAACTGCCATGAACGTACCCTTCCACCATAAATAAGAAAACAAAACATATAAAGAACTATTATGCTCCAGTGCACAATAGGCAGCACAGGACTGTGATCCCTGAGTGACGGGACACAAATGACATAAGTCCTATGACCCCAGCTTTCTATTGAGAGGCAATTTCTGGACCATGACACAGGGAAGGGAGCTCAAACAGAGCTTGGCAGTCTCACTGAGTTGAGTAAACAGACAGCAGATTTTGGGAAGGCTAAGGTGTCCATAATTTGCCGAGCAAAGTACCAGAGAGGGGACAGGTATATAGACAAGGAGCTTCAGAAAGCTGCACATGTTTGGCAGAATACCAGCAGTGTATGTGTAGGGTGAAACTCTACAAGGTTGGTCAGGCAAAGGACAATTGCTGAGGAAACAATGATTACAGGGTAACTGTAAAGCAAGCAATTCCCAAAACTCACATAGGGCTTAAATCACCTATTAAAAGAAAAAAAAATCAATTTGGATCACAAAAGACTCAGTTATATGCTACATACAAGAGACACACCTAAAACAAAATGATTCTAAAAGGCCTAAGATCAAAGAATAGGTAAAGAGGTATCAGGCAAATGGAAACAATAAGAAAGTTGTGGTAGCACCTGACACAAAGTAGAATTTAAGCCAAAAAATACTGAACGTTAACAAAGAAGGGTGCTTTTCAATGGTTAAAGCCACATTCACAACGAAGATATGACAATTCTGAATAGCTATGCATCAAATAACATAGCAATCACTTCTACTGAAGCAAAAAACAGAGGAGATGCAAAGAGATGTAATACACAGTAATAATAAGAGACTTTAACAATATTTTCTTTTACTGCCTCTGGATTCTGAGTCATAGAAAGACCTTCCCTGTAATGAGATAAAAGAGAAAGTCATACTTCTTTTTTCTAGGATTTTGTATGGTTTCATTTTTTACACTAAGATCCCTGATTCATTTAGAGTTTATATTTTGTGTATTGTGTGATGTTGGATCTAATTTTATCTTTTTTCCAAATGGCTATTCAGGATTATAGAGACGAATAACTTGACATCATAAAGATGTCAGTTTTCCCTAAATTAATTAATAAATCTAATGCAATTCCAATAAAACATGAACAAGCTTTTTTATAGTCCAAGAAGAGGTGATACTAATATTCATAAAGAAAAAGAAACATGTAAGAGAAAACAGGAAACACTAAAAAAGAAAAGCTTTGAGGGGAGACTAACCCTACTGGGCATTTAATAAACTATAAAGCCTCTATAATTAAAAAAAATTTGGTACTGGCACATAAACAGATAACCAGACCAGTGGAATGGAACAGAAAATTCAGAAGGAGACCCAAGTACACATAGCAACTTTGTATATGATAAAGGTGTTAGATCAAATCACTGGGGCAAAGATGACTTTTCTTTGCTTGGGCATATTTGGAATAGTATAGAGTATACAGTATATAGATGATATTGTGGACAATGGGATTTTTAAAATATAGATTCTACTCTATATTAGTGTGCTTGTTATAAGGACTCATGGGAAAAAGACTTTTCTAAGCAACATATTTTTTTACTTTATGGATTTACTATTATAGCTAACAATTCCTCATACTTTCCTTGTTTTTGATGACCTTGACAGTTTTGAAGAGTATTGGTCAGGTATATCGTAGGATCTTTTGTCTCATGTTCTTCTCATGATTAGACTAAGGTTATGGGGTTTGAGGAGGAAAAACACAGAGGTAAAGTGTCATTCCTATCACAACACATCAAGGATATATACTATCAACATGACTCTGTTAAGTCTGATCCTCTGGCTGAAGTAGTAGTTGTCAGTTTTTCTACTGTAAAGTTACTCTTTTTCTCCCCTTCCATATTGTTCTCTTTGGAAAGAAGAAAGATGGGGTTTTGACAAATGCTGCTAGGACAACTGAGTAGCCAAATGGAAAAAGATAAATTTAGCTGCAATCTCATGCCATACAAAAGAATAATTTCCAAATGGATCATGTTTCTTAGTGTAAAAAATGAAAACCATTCAAAACATTAGAAGAAAACGTGTAAATTTCTCTTTTAACACAGTATAAGGAAAGTCTTTCTGTGACTCAAAATCCAGAGGCAACAAAAGAAAACATTGATAATTTGACTTCATAAAAAACGAAAACTTTTTACATGGCAAAAAACATGATAAAATAAAACAATAAATGACAAACTACAACATACATAACAGATAAAGAGAGAACATCCTTAGTTTGTAAAGAACTTTTTAAAAATCCATGGGAAAAGGACAAAATATCCAATAGGAAAAAAATGGACATTTGATTTCTAATTAAAAGGCAGAGATTGTCAGCCTGGATTTAAAAAAAAAAAAAAAAGCAAGATCAGCCTATGAGAAATTCACTTTAAGTATAAAAATGCAGATAGGTGAAAAGTGAAAGGATGTAAAAATATGACTTGTAAATACTATAATACAAGAAAAAGTAGACTTTACAACAGGGGTATTAACAGGATAAAGAATGACATAACGATAAAGGGGTTAATTCAATAATAAAATATAAAAAAATGTTTCTTATCATTATGAAATGTTCCTCTCACAAAACCTAGATTGAAAAAGACTGGTCTAAAGACTAGAACTGGCAAATTGATTCAAAAATGTATAAATTTCTATGGAAATGTAAAGGGCCTACTAGAATAGCCAAACCTATCTTTAAAAAATAAACAGAACAAAGCTGCAGGACCCACACTCTAACTCATTTCAAGACTTACTGTAAAGCTACAGTAATCAAGATAGTTTGGTATTGGCACAATGATGGACAAGAGAACAGAATACAGAAACACACATGTATATGGTCAACGAGTTTTTTAAACATTTTTTTTAAAAGTGAATTGATTTTTTTTGTAATGTGCTAAAGTAATTGAAAAAGGAAGATCCTTCCTACAACTGGATATTGTAATGGTTAAGGCTGTGTGTCAAGTTGGCTGGGTCATGATCCTCAGTGATCTGATAGTTGCATGATGGTGTAATCACTTCTATGATGCGATCTGATATTATGTGGTATACCTCCATGATGGGGTCTGCTATGAGTAGCCCATCAGTTAAAAGGGAGTTCCCTTGGGCGTGTGGCCTGCATTGAATATAAGTGGATATTCTGGCATGGCTTGGGGCTTTTGCATGTTCTGGATCCTGCAACTGGTTCCTGTTCATCTGATCTTCAGTTCAGTTCTTGCAACTTGAGCTAGCAGCTTACCTGTGATCTTGTCTGCCATCTTTGGGATTTGTCGATCTTCACAGCCTCTGAGCAAGACCCCGGCTCTCTAACTTGCCAATCTTGGGTTTGCCAGCCCCTGTGGCTACACGCATCAGGAGAAGCTTGATCCACGGACTTGGGGCATTCCAGTCTCTACAACTGCATGAGCTATTTCCTTGATATAAATCTTTCTCTCTATATGTATTAGTATGCTTTACTGGTTTTGTTTCTCTAGGGAAGACAGGTATCCATGTGGAAAAAAAGTTTAAATTCAACCCTTACCTCATACCATATACAAAAATTTACTCAAAATGGATCATAAGCTTAAATGTAAATTCTAAAACTATAAAACCTCTAAAAGAAAATATAGGGGAAAATGATGTAATCTTGGGCTAGGCAAAAATTCATTAGCTAGGACACCAAAAGTGTGAACCATAAAAGAAAAATAATTATAAAATGGATTTCAAAATGGCACTAATAAAAAAAAATGAAAAGGTATGTCAAAGACTGGAAGGAAATATTCACAATATGTGTATCTGACAAAGGATTTGTATCAAGAATATATTTAAAAAATCATACAACTCAGTAAGAAACAAATCCAATTTAAAAAGTGTGCAAGATAACAGAAGAAGATATAGGAAGCCAATAAGCACATGGAAAGATGTTCAATGTCATTAGCTTTTGGAGAAATGTAAATTAAAATCACAATGAGGTAACACTACATACTTATTAGAATGGCTAAAATTAAAAGACAATAAATACCAAGAATTAGTTAGAATGTAGAGTACCTGGAACTCTCATACCTTGCTGTGTGATACAACCACTTTGGAAAACTGATAGTTTCTTATAAGTAAAATATACAACTATCATAAAACCCAGCAATTCTGCTCCTAAGTATTTACCTAACAGAAATAAAAACGTTATGCACACACAGACTTATATGTAAACATTCACAGCAGCTTTACTCACAACAGTAAAAAACTGAAAACAATCCAATGTTCATCAACAGGTAAATGCATAAGCAAATTGTGGTATATTCATACAATGGAACATAAACCTACTGCCTTAGAGTCGATTCCGACTCATAGTGACCCCATAGGACAGAGTAGAACTGCCCAATAGTTTCCAAAGAGCGCCTCGCAGATTCGAACTGCCGACCTCTTGGTTAACAGCCGTAGCACTTAACCACTATGCCACCAGTGTTTCCAGTGGAACATATTGAGCAATAAAAAGAAATTAACTCTGATAAATACAGGAACATAGGTAAATCTCAAAACTATGCTGAGAAAAAGAAGCCAGATACAAAAAAAAAATATATTGTGTGCTTCCATTTCTTGAAACTATAGAAAATACATATTTAATCTATAGTGATAAATCAGTTGTTCTCTGGGGCCAGGTAACTGGGGGAAGGGAAGCTGACTGGGAAGTTGAGTCAAAGGAAATTCTGAAGTGATGAAAAATTCTTTATCATGACTGTTCTTGTTACAAAGGTTTATACATTTGTCAAAACCTCATCAAGCTGTAGACTCAAAATAGGTACATTGTACTGTATACAAATTATACCCCAAGAAACTTTGTTTAAAAAAAAAAAAGAAGAGGATGGGGCCAAGATGGCAGAGTAGTCAGATGCTTCCAGGGGTCCCTCTCACAACAAAGACCCCAAAAAACAAGTGAATCGATTATACATGACAATCTAGGAATCGGACTGAGCAGCAGGGGGAGGGAGAGATGGTTCAGAAGCAGCGAGGAGTGGTCTGGCGGGAACTGGCACCCTGCAGGCCAGATCCACTGGTGTGAGCACAGTGAGACAAGCAGTGGCGTTCAGGATGCGTTTTCCACATCGGGAGAGACCGAGCAGCGGAGAGTTCACTCATGCCTCCAGAATTAGTGAAAAGAGGCACTCTTGGCATAAGATACGTACTTGCGTCTAATTTACCGCACAGACCAAAAAATACCCATTTGAAAAAAACTCTCTCACATTTACACTGGGTCCTGAGCCAGTATCAGTGATAGCTACTTTCCCTAGGCTAGAATTAAGACCTGTCACGTGCCCTGAGCCATCATCCTGGCCTTGGGGAAGGAACAAATTAACAAACAGGGGAAGAAAATAATCTGCTGGCTCCCCTAAGCTGGAAACTCAGGGCAGAAACAGGTCCTTTGCCAAGGCACAGGCATAAGCAGTCCACAGATTCTGAATGCCTTTCACCCCTGCATAGATCCGTGTGGGCCCATTTCAACAGCGTAGGCCCTCATTAGCACACTACAACAGGGTACATACCTGAAGTCTAACTTCAACAGTTTCAGCTATAGGGCGGATAGGCAGGTTCATGATGTCTGACACTGCTCTGCCTATTAAGCAGGGTCCTTGCCTACCCACATCAGGGGCCTGAGGACTGGTGGCTCCACCACACCACCTAGCCACCCTCGACAGGGGTCCAAGGATAAGTGGTGCCTCCCAGTCCTTACAGCCAACAGCACTGGGTCCCCATAGTCCAGATGCAAAACCCACCCACCTAGGCACTCTAGGGAACAGGGACACACTTTCCTCACAGACACTCAGGGGCAGTTGTCAGTTCCCTGCCTCGCTCAGCATGTGACTCCCTAATGCAGCCTGATACGCGTGCCTACACCAATCACCCCTGATCATCTAAGGCTATAGGTGAGAGCCTGCACCATACAGTTGGTGACCGACTACCCAGACACCCAAGCTGAATCCATACAAAAAATGTAAATGGACTCCTGGGCTCACAAACCTAGTAACAGCTCTAACTACCTGGTGACAAGACATTAGAGCTATAAAGGCACCAATAATCAAACTAGTTCACTTGGGCAGCCTATTAGAGCATACAAAACAAAACAAGAAGCTAGGACACAGTAAGCAAACATAAGATAAGTAGAATAACTTACTGATGGCTCGAAGACAACAGCCAATATCAAATAACATAAACAGGCAGACCATGATGGCTTCAGCAAGCTACCAAAACAAAGAACCAAGAAATCTTCTGAAGGAAGAGACTTTCCTGGAACTACCAGAAGTACAGTACAAAAGATTAATATACAGAACTCTTCAAGAGATCAGGAAGGAGGTCATGCAAAATATAGAACAAGCCAAGCAACAAAGAGACATAGCATTAGAGGAACTTAATAAGATTAGAGAAGTGCATAAAGACAAATTTAATAGGCTGCAAGAATCCACAGAGAGACAGCAAACAGAAATTCAGAAGATTAACAATAAAATTTCAGAATTAGACAACTCGACAGGAAGTCATAGGAGCAGAATTGAGGAATGGGAAGTCAGAATTAGTGAGATTGAAGATAAAGCACTTGACACAAACATATTTGAGGAAAAATCAGATAATAGAATTAAAAAAAAATAAAGAAATCCTAAGAATTACGTGGGACTCTATCAAGAGAAAAATAACCTACCTGTAACTGGAATACCAGAACGGGGGGGATAACAGAAAATTCAGAGAATTGTTGAAGATGTGTTGGCAGAAAACCTCTCTGATATCATTGAAGATGAGAAGATATCTATCCAAGATGCTCATTGAACCCCATACAAGGTAGATCCCAAAAGAAAGTCACCAAGACATATGATAATCAAGCCTGCCAAAACCAAAGGTAAAGAGGGAATTTTAAGAGTGGCTAGGGATAAATGAAAAGTCACCTACAAAGGAGAGTCAAAAACACTAAGCTCGGACCACTCAGCAGAAACCATGCAGGCAAACAGGCAATGGGATGACATATATAAAGCCTGGAAAGAAAAAAATTGCCAGCCAAGAATTAAATATCCAGCAAAACTGTCTCTCAAATATGAAGGCAAAATTAGGACATATCCAGATCAAGAGATGTTTAGGAAATTTGCAAAAACCAAACCAAAATTACAAGAAATACTAAAGGGAGTCTTCTAATTAGAAAATCAATGACATCAGACAACAACCCAAGACTAGAACACAGGACAGAGCAACCAGATATCAACCTACATACAGAAATCACAAAAATAAATCAAAGCTAAAACGCTGACAACAGGGAAACAGAGACATCATTATGTAAAAAATTACAATGTTAACTCAAAAAAAAAGGGACTAAAAAATATAGTTGTAGATCTTTCATATAGAGAGGAAGTCAAGGCGATATAAAGAAGTAAAAGTTTGGGTTAAACTTAGAATAGGGATAAATATTAAGGTAACCAAAAAGGAAACTGACAATCCTATACATCAAAATAAAAAAACACGAAAAATATAAAGACTCAGCAAATACAAAATCAACAACAATGAAAAAGAGAAGACAATTTTTAAAGAAAAATTACTCAAACACAGAAGTGGAAAAAGGAAACTGTCAACAACACACACACACAAAATCAAACTGTCAGCACTAAAATCATACCTTTCGATAATTATCCTGAATATAAATGGACTAAATGCACCAGTAAAGAGACAGAGAGTGGCAGAATGGTTAAAAAAACATGATCCATCTATACTCTGTCTAGAAGAGACATATCCTAGACTTAAAGACACAAACTAAAACTCAAAGGATGAAAAAAATCCAACAAGCAAACAACAATCAAAAAAAACAGCCATGGCAATATTAATTTCTGATAAAATAGACTTTAAAATCTGCCAACAAGGATAAGGAAGGACACTAAATAATGATTAACAGGTCAATGTACCAGGAGTAGATAATCATAATAAATATTTACACACTCAACAACAGGGCTCCAAAATACATAAAACAAACTCTAACAGCACTGGAATGAGACATAGACAGCTCCACAATAATAGTAGAAGACTTCAACACACACTTTCGGTGAAGGATAGGACATTCAGAAAGTCGCTCAGTAAAGACACAGAAGATCTAAATGCCACAATCAGGCAACTTGAACTCATAGACATACACAGAACACTCCACCCAACAGCAGCCAAGTATACTTTCTTTTCCAACTTACATGGAACATTCTCCAGAATATACCACATATTAGGTCATAAAGCAACCCTTAATAGAATCCAAAACATCAAATTACTACAAAAGCATCTTTGCTGACCATAATGCCATAAAAGTAGAAATCAATAACAGAAAAATGAAGGAAAAAAAAATCAAACACATGGAAACTGTACATCTTGCTCAAAAACTACTGGGTTATAGAAAAAAATTAAGGAAAGAATAAAGAAATTCATAGAATCAAATGACAGTGAAAACACTTCCTACCAGAACTTTTAGGGCACAGGAAAAGCAGTGCTCAGAGGTCAATTTACAGTAATAAATGCACACATCCAAAAAGAAGGGCCAAAATCAAAGTATTATCTCTATAACTTGATCAAATAGAAAGACAGCAGTGAAAGAAGCCCTTGGGCACCAGAAGAAGGCTAATAATAAAAACTACAGCAGAATTAAATGAAATAGAGAACAGAAAAACAATTGAAAGATTAACAAGACCAAAAGCTGGTTCTTTGAAAAGATCAACAAAATCGATAAACCATTGGCCAAACTTACAAAAGAAAAAGAGGAGAGGAAGCAAATACCCCAAATAAGAAATGAGATGGGCAATATCACAACAGGCCAAACTGAAATTAACAGAATACTATGAAAAACTGTAATCCAACAAATTTGAAAACCTAGAGGAAACGGACAAATTTCTAGAAACACATTACCTACCTAAACTAACACAAACAGAGATAGAACAACTAAATAAACCTAAAACAAAAGAAGAGATTGAAAGGTAATTTTAAAAAGTCCAAAAAAACAAAAGCCCTGACTCTGACAGCTTCACTGGAGAATTCTACCAAACTTTCAGAGAAGAGTTAACACCACTACAACTAATGTCATTTCAGAGCATAGAAGAGGATGGAATAGTCCTAAACTCATTCTACGAAGCCAGCATAACCCTGATAAAAACCAGATAAAGACACCACAAAAAAAGAAAATTACAGACCTATATCCCTCACAAACTTAGGCACAAACATCCTCAACAAAATTCTAGCCAACAGAATTCAATAACATATCAAAAAAGTAATTCACCGTGACCAAGTAGGATTCATACCAGGTATTCAGGGGTGGTTCAACATTAGAAAAACAACCAGTGTAATCCATCACATAAATAAAACACAAGAACCACATGATCTCACCAACTGATGAAGAAAGGGACAAAGTCCAACATCCATTCGTGATTAAAAATCTCAGCAAAACAGGAATAGAAGGAAAATTCCCCAACATAATAAAGGGCATTTATACAAAGCCAACAGCCAACATCATCCTAAATGGAGAGAGCCTAAAAGCATTCTCCTTGACATCAAGAAACAGCAAGGATATCCTTTATCATCACTCTTATTCAACACTGTGCTGGAGGTTCCACTCAGAGCAGTTAGGCTAGATCAAGAAAGGAAGAGCATCCAGATTGGTAATGAAGAAGTAAAAGTATCTCTATTTGCAGATGATATGATCTTACACACAGAAAACCCTCAAGAATCCACAAGAAAACTACTGGAACTAATAGCAGAGCTCAGCAAAGTATCAGGATACAAGATAAACACATAAAAATTAGTTGGATTCCTTTACACCAACGAAGAGAACGTCGAAGAGGAAATCGCCAAATCAATACCATTTACAATAGCCCCCAAGAAGATAAAATACTCAGGAATAAATCTAATCAGAGACATAAAGGACCTATACAAAGAAAACTACAAGACACTATTGCAAGAAACCAAAAGAGACCTATTTAAGTGCACAAACATACCCTGCTCATGGATCAGAAGACTCAACATTGTTGAAATGTCTAGTCTACCCAAAGCGATCTACAGATCCAGTGCAATCCTGATCCAAATTCCAATGGCATTTTTTAATGAGATGGAGAAAGAAATCACCAACTTCACATGGAAAGCGAAGAGACCCCAGATAAGTAAAGCATTACTGAAAAAGAAGAACAAAGTGGGAAGTCTCACACTACCTCATTTTAGAACCAATTGTACCACCACAGCAGTCAAAACACCCTGGTACATAGACCAATGGAACAGAATTGAGGATTCAGGCATAAATTCGTCCACCTGTGAGCAGCCAATATTCGACAACAACTCAAAATCCATTAAATGGGGAAAAGACAGTGTCTTTAACAAATACTGCTGGCATAACTGGATATTCATCTGCAAAAAAATGAAACAAGATCCATCCCTTACACCGTGCACAAAAAGTAACTCAAAATGGATCAAAGACCTAAATGTGAAATCGAAAACAGTAAAAATCATGGAAGAAAAAAATAGGGACAAGGCTAAGAGCCCTAATACATGGCATAAACAGTACACAAAACAATCCTAACAACACACCAACACCAGAAGAGAAACTAGATAACTGGGAGCTCCTAAAAAATCAAACACCTATGCTCATCCAAAGGCTTCACCAAAAGAGTAAAAAGATTACCTACAGACTGAAAAAGTTTTTGGCTACAATTCTGATCAGCCTCTGATCTCTAAAATCTACATGGTACTGCAAAAAGTCAACAACAAAAAGACAAATAACCCAATTAAAAAATAAGCAAAGGATATGAACAGGTACTTCACCAAAGAAGACATTTACGTGGCTAACAGATACATGAGGAAGTGCTCAGAATCATTAGCCATTAGAGAAATGCAAATCAAGACTACAATGAGAAAGGTTCTCACCCCAACAAGGCTGTCATTAATCCAAAAAACACAAAATAATAAATGCTGGAGAGGTCATGGAGAGAATGGAACACTTGTACACTCCTGGTAGGAATGTAAAATGGTACAACCACTTTGAAAATCAATTTGGCGCTTCCTTTAAAAGCTAGAACTAGAACTAGCATAAAAAAAAAAAAAAGCATATGATCCAGTAATTCCACTCCTTGGAATATATCCTAGAGAAATAAGAGCCTTCAGGAGAACAGATATATGCACACCCATGTACAGTGCAGCACTGTTTACAACAGCAAAAAGACGGAAGCAACCAAGATGCCCATCAACGGATGAATGGATAAATAAATTACAGTATATTCATATAATGGAATACTATGCAACAATAAAGAACAATGAATCTGTGAAACACCTCATAACATGGAGGAATCTGGAAGGTATTATGCTGAGTGAAATTAGTTGCAAAAGGACAAATATTGTATGAGACCACTGTTACAAGAACTCAGGAAAAAGTTTAAACACAGAAGAAAATATTCTTTGATGGTTATGAGGGTAGGGAGGGAGAGAGGGGGGTATTCACAATTTAGATAGTAGACAAGATTTTTTTTCGGTGAAGGGAAGGGCAACACAGAATACAGGGGAAGTCAGCACCACTGGACTAAACCAAAAGCTAAGAAGTCTCCTGAATACAACCAAATGCTTCGAGGGACAAAGTAGCAGAGGCAGGGGTCTGGCGACCACGGTTTCATGGGATATCTAGGTCAGTTGGCATAACAAAGTATATTAAGAAAATGTTCTGCAGACCACTTTGGTTACTGGCATCTGGAGTCTTAAGCAGCCATCTAAGATGCATCAATTGGCCTCAACCTACCTGGAGCAAAGGAGAATGAAGAACACCAAAGACACAAGGTAATTATGAGCCCAAGAGATAGAAAGGGCCACATAAGCCAGAGATTCCATCAGCCTGGGATCAGAAGAACTAGATGGTGCCCGGCTACCACCAATGACTGCCCTGACAGGGAACACAACAGAGAATCCCTGATGGAGCAGGAGAAAAGTGAGATGCAGACCTTAAATTTTAGTAAAAAGACCAGACTTAATGGTCTGACTGAGACTGGAGGGACCCCAGAGTACATGACCCCCGGACTCTCTGATAGCCCAAAACTAAAACCATTCCAGAAGCCAACTCTTCAGACAAAGATTAGGCTTGACATAAGACATAAAATGATACTGGTGAGGAGTGTGCTTCTTAGCTCAAATAGACACATGGGACTATGTGGGCAGCTCCTGTCTGGAGGCAAGATGAGAAGGCAGAGGGGGACAGGAGCTGGTTGAATGGACACGGGAAATACAGGGTAGAAAGAAGGAGTATGCTGTCACATTATAGGGAGAGCAACTAGGGTCACATAACAATGTGTATAAGTTTTTGTATGAGAAACTGACTTGAATTGTAAACTTTCACTTAAAAAAAAAAAAAAATGCATGGGGGAAAAAAAGAAGAAGAAGAATCCAGGCAGAGTTCTTCTTCCAGTAATGGTAGACCTGCTAATTTGGACCATCTCTCTTGCTGAGAAAATGAAAAAAAAACCTGAACAAATTGTTGTTATGGGGGGAAAAAAAAAAACTGCTGAAAGGCATTGAGGAGCTAGTGAAGAACTGCAGAGCTATGATTAAGGAGAAGGGGAAGCAGACATTTGAGTCTGTTTTTCCTTTTGCGTGTCTATCAACTAGAAAAGAGGCATCGGAAAGGCTGAGAAACTAAGCAGCCTTCTGAAACTCAAGGAAAGTTAAAAGCTGTTCGTTTATTTTTAAACAGAAAGTAAGAATTGAAATCAGTGAGTAAGAAAAACTCAAGTTTTGCAGCAAATGAGAGCAGAAATGTCAGAAGGTGGCAAATGGTACATATGGGATCAAGACAATGGGTTAAAATCCACTTTTAAACGATTTTATTTAAGACATAAGAATACACATGGTACAAAATTTAAATGGTACAAAGAGAATATAGAAAAAGGTAAGTTTCCTCTCATTTCTATTCCCCAATTACCCAGCTCCTCTTCTTGGAGGTAATCACTGTTACCAGTTTCTTAAGCATTTCTCTAGAAATAGTCTATGTATAGAGAATACATTTAGTGCAGATATTCCATAGATACTCAATTTATACATCAACCTTGCACTATTGATATTTAGGATAGATAATCTTTTGTTGTGGGGGGCTGTTCTATGCCTTGTAGGATCTTAAGCAGTAACCCTGGCCTCTATCCATTAGATGCCAGTAATAGATTCCAGTAGCAAACCGTTTTTCACCTCAAAGTGTGACAACCAAAAATGTCTCCAGACATTGCCAAAGTGCAAAATCATTCCCAGCTGAGAACCACTGAAGTAGATGCAAAGCCAAGCACATGTGTGTATTTCTTCCCTAGTTTTTCTTCTATAAATGCATGCCATAGAGTTTTTCATCTTCCTTTTTAAACTTTTAATATTGGAAATTATCCATCAGTAGGACAGAGATTTCAAATTTATTTATATCTTGCGGTCATTAAGTATATTTATTTAGGATATTGGTTATCTGAAGAGCACTCTATGTTTTTGGAAATAGACTTATTTGGGGGAGAAAACACACTATTTTTCTCTGATTTCATTAATGATACCTAGGAATAGCCTACACATAACGCACAAGTTCATCCATCTAAGTATCGCTCCTTGCTGGGTGGCAGCGGGTCCTAATTACTAAAAGTAACAATATATTTTGGAGATCTATATTTGCGAATAATAACAATAATACTGACAGCGGTCAGTGCTTATTAAACATTTACTATGTGCTAAGTGAGTCCCTGGGTGGCACAAATGGTTAAGCACTAGGGCTATTAACTGAAAGGTTGGCGCCCCAAATTCACCCAGAGGTGTCTTGGTGCCCAAAGGTCACAGCCATTGAAAGCCTTATGGAGAACAGCTCTACACATGGGGTCATCATGAGTTGGCTTGGTTTGGTTTATGGGTTAAGCAGTGTTCATAGTACCTTAGATGTATTAACTTATCTAATTCTCACAAAAACCTTGATGGTACTATTTTCTTTTTTTATCAATAAGAAAACCAACGTACAGAGAGCTTCAGTAATTTACCCAAGGTCATATGAGTAGTAATTGTCAGAATCAGGATTCAAATCCAGGCAGTCTAGGTGTCCATCTGAAAACCACTATATTACTTCTTAAACCAAAAACTATAAGTCTTATATGGTCATGTTTACATTCATACATGCATTTCTATTGAATTCAACTGTGGTCATGAATATAAAGATGGCTTTTGTTTATAATGGGTAAGGAATGACGGCCTTGAATTCTATTACTGCACATATCCTGCATTTTCTATTATTACTCCAGTCAATGCTTTCATTTATGTTTTTCTTCGCTAACAAATTACTATCCTATTACTCTTCCACTATTCTTAGTGGGATTTATAACTTGAGCAGTTTTCTTTACCCATACAACACCAATTAGAAATACCCTAACAGTTTTAGGACCACACATAGAACTGTTAGGATATTTCTAATAGGTGTCCCATGGATAAAGAAAACTGCCCAAGTTATGCATTCCACCAAGAACTCCAGGCTGAATAGGGAAAATACAAGAAAGGCTCACTTCTATACAGAGCACTGCAATACAGCTTCCTAAAGTTAGATATGCACTGTGATTTTTACCAATTACTAGCATATCCTGCTAGCTACCTCCCAAGCAGGAATTGGGTATTATACATCTTCATATCCTCAAGTCCAACTTGGTACCCAGCACACAGCTCAATAAATGTTTGCCTAATTCAAGTCTCTTTTAATTTCATTTCACAAAGTTCTTTCTATTTCAGTTTAACAAACACCTTTTGACTGTTTACTACATGCCAAAAACTGTGCCCAGGGGATTAAAAAAACACTTATAAAAACGTTTGCAAAAAAAAAATAATGGCTCTAGACTATGAATATCCAGCCAGAATTAACTGAAATGACACCCTTGACTTCTATACAGGCATCTGAGAAAAAACGTCCTTAAGCTCTAAAATCATACTCAAGGCCCACAGGTTTGAGGAGAAATGGTTATACCATCCATGCCCTTAACCTCCTCAAACACTACCACCTTTCTGTTAATTTACTATAAAAGGCCCAAGGTTCAGTTGTTTCATTCCTTAAGGTTGGAAATAAAATTTGTAGTACTGAGCCCCTTGCGACAAGTTTTACTATATCTGAAAAATTTATACTCTGAAACACGAATGAAAAGGTGAGAGATTTCACTGGGGAGAATCAACACAGAAAAGGTTTTTTTTCTATTAATCCTTCACTGTCTGCTAGTTTACGGTCTCACTTGATATTTCTTGCTTTGTATTTTTAAAATATAATTTTAGTTAAACTCAAGCGTTCCTAGAAAGATCACTTTATTATGTGAGGTGTGAGCTGAACGCATTTTTCTTGCATAACCAAAACTTGTTATGGGAAAAGTGTTAGCTTTTATGACTAAAGGTTCATTCAGTGCAAGTACCATTAAAATGTAACCAGAAATTAATATTTGTAATAGTTTCAATCAATTGACTTTCAAATATACAATGCTTATAGTAAATACAGTTGATAAAAATATTTTATACTGAAATGTTATGTCTTCTAAAAACCTACCCACCCACCCACTGAAACCTAATGGGTAACAAAGCAAAAATTTTGCCTACCTGTTGCTTCCTGGCCATGGCAAGTGTTCAGTTCAGCCAAAAGCTGGTTAAAATCATCTTGATGAGCAATCCAGTTGTCCTAAAAATACCAAAACTGAATTAGAGGCAATCTTGTAGTTTACCTATCTTGACTGAAGTAAGATCTATTTTGGAATCAAGGAAAATATAGTAACTAATGTTAAATTTTAATGTTTCATCAAAAATATTATTTTATAAATTTGAATGGAAAAGAACTAATATAAACTTGAAATGTAGTTTACCCATATTAATATTAAAAAGGGGCTTCTCAGAAGCTTAAGTCTTGACTGCAAATGTGAATAACCTATCAATAGTCAAATCATAGTCAAATAACCAGCAAGTAACCTGCACACTAAATATTAAATTAATATTTAAAATTAATATTTTTTTTTTCCCTAAGGGAAATTATGTAGTTCAAAGGACAAAAGCAATGGGGGACTTTTGGGTTGCTGAGTCAGAATCGACTTCACTGCAACAGGCTTGGTTTATGGATCTTTCTTTGCTCATTAGAGCTTAACATATTTTGCCTAATTGTATTTGCTTGCAATGACCCCAATTTTATAAAACAATTCTACAGAAGGGGAGAAAGGTATATCAATCAGTACCCGTTTGTAAAGTGGTTAGCTAATAGGTTCATCATAACAGAGAATCTGGCTTTATAATGAGTATCTCCAAAACAATACAAAGCTGCGAGAACCAGGATTTCAATGTCAGAATTTGCCTTATGCACTTTTCCAAGAATGCTCGAGGTTAAGGTATAGTGATGAGGTTACTGGGTAATGTTTCTCCTCAGAAAATAAGTAAATCTGTGTATCTATCTCCTATACCTACATTCAAAATCAACTTTATATAAACTCTTTCTTTAATGACTTAAAATTTTTGCTGTTAGTCCAGAAAATTTTAGCTGCTCCAGTCCACTACACAGAGCTATTGAACTAATCAAAGTAATTCGGTTTACCTAAGGTATTTATCCAGATTCGTTACCAGATTCCGTTGGCTATAAAAATTTAAGAACAAAGCTTTCAGCTCAGACACTTTCTAAATCAAAGATGCTGAAAATGATAAGTATAGTAGGCCACTAATTTTTAATTACAGTATCTTTTTAAAATTAATTTTTATTGTGCTTTAAGTGAAAGTTTACAAATCAGGTCAGTTTCTCTCTCATACAAAAATTTACATACATCTTGCCACATACTCCTAATTGCTCTCCCCCTAATAAGATAGCACAGTCCTTCCCTGACAATCTCTTCTCATGTCCATTCGGGCAGCTTCTGGCCCCCTCTGCCCTCTCATTTCCCCTCCAGACAGGCGATGCCTACACAGTCTCATATGTCTACTTGATCCAAGAATAAAGCATCATATTTCCAAAGTGTAAATGTTTAAGAAGAAATATGAATAAATCCAACTGCTATATACCAACAGTTAGAAACAAGGAATGGGACACTATTTTCGTGAAGTATATCTGAAACTAAACGACACCAACTCTTAATAATATATGCTAATACTAGAACACTGACTAGAACACAGGTAAAGATTCTTTTCTATCCTAATATTTCTATAGAAACATATATATGTGTGTGTGTGTGTGTGTGTGTGTATTTTATTTTAGGGGGGGCAAAGTTTAGCAATAAAACAAGTTTTGATTTCTTAGGTATCAGCAAATAAAGGATCCCATACGGACAATAAGACAAGGTGAAGACATGTTACATGATGAAGAACCAGCTTAGTTAAGGACTCTCTTGTTTTCTAAAGCATGGATAATACATGCTTGAACAATTAAAAATTTATCAATTTGACTTAATAATAATTTCGATATTTACAAAATTCAAATCAATTATGCAATAAAAATATCCAGCAGACACACTGTTGCTCACTTCATTATTGATTGTAGCTCCAAGCCCCAGGTGGTTATTTTTAACTTGAACTTTAATATGTTCTGTCGCTCCTTGCTCTTGAGCTCCTAAACCCTGTGAATATCAGACACAAATAGAGTTAGCATTCTTATCATGGACAAACAAGAGATTACTTATTTCTTTCTTTATTAGCTATTCAATTAATCAGGATACAATCTAATGAATTCTTACAAGAGAATATCTTCTATAATACCAAGGATTCACTTCTAATAGTGAATTGCTACTCTTCAATTAGAGACCAAATTTAAAGCCTATGTAAACACTGAGTAAAAAAATGCCTCTTTAAGATGCTCAGAAGCAAAGAGGACTGCCACAAACGTATTAGAAGCCCACCACAGGTATTAAGATTCTATGGCTCTCTCCATGAAATAATTTTACAAAGCAACCCTAGGGGAGGGGACAGCAGAAGGGTGACTCTAAGTCACCTGCATCAATTAGCACCCATTATAAGATGTTCCAGGTAAAGGGAACAGCAAGTGCAAACACGCTAAGGTGGGAAAGAGCTTGGTGTACTGGAGAATCTAAAGGCAGCCAGGGTGACTGCAACAGAGTGAATGAAGTGAAATAAGATATGAACGGGACTAGGCCTCACAGGGTCTGGAAGTTATGGTAGGAATTAGATTTTATTTGAAAAACAATGGGAAACCAGTGAACTTTTAAGGGAATATATGATCTAATTTTCATATTTTAAAATATCATTCTGGCTGTTGTATGGCAAGTGACCTAAGGAAGAGAGTGATCAAAGGAGGAAAAGAAGCAAACAAAGCTGGAAAGCAGTTGAGAGGTTACTGCAGTGATCATGGCAAGTGATGACAGTGGCTATACCTGAATAAAAAATAGAGAGGAATAATGGCAGGATGTGGGAAATAAGAGAAGCAGAAGAACTAAGCACAACCCTCAAGTTTCAGGCTTGAGTAACTGTGTAGATAGGTTGCCATCTGCTTAAAATGGGGAAAACTTGGAAAGGAAAACAGTTGGAAGGGTCCAGAGTTTTATAATAAAACCCAAACTTGAGATGCTTACTCAAACGAAAATGTCAAGTAGGCTGATGAATTTACAAGTTTGAAGCTCAGAGGCTAGATACAGAAAACTAACAGTTCTCAGACTTTAGATGATAATTCAAAGCCATGGTGTGGGAATGACTGAAATCACCTGAACAGAAATTAGAACAAGTGCTGAGATTGAACCCTGAGGAGCTCCAAAGCTCTAAAATTTGGAAGGGGAAGAGCTGGCAGCAAATTTCTGAGCAGCCTGGTGAGGTACAAGGAAAATGCAGGAGATGGGGTAGCATTATAGAAGCCAAGACAGAAGAATTTCAAGGAAGGAGAAATAAATTTTGTCCAATACATCTAAGGGGTGAAGTAACGTGAAAACAAAAAAGGGTCCATTAGATTTGGCAATGAGATCACTAAAGACCTTGAAAAGAGGTATTTAAGTGTAGAGATATAAACAGAGGCCCTGCTAGAGTCAGGAATAATGGAAGGTGAGGAAAAAGGAGAAAACGTGTAGCCAAGCTATAAAGAGGAATAAAATATTACTCTTAGGAATATGTTGTTGTTGTTAGGTGCCATGGAGTCGGCTCCAGCTCACAGTGACCCTATGTACAACAGAACGAAACACTACCCAGTCCTGCACCATCCTCACAATTGTTGTTATGTTTGAGCTCACTGTTATCAATCCATCATATCAAGGGTCTTCCTCTTTTTCACTGGCCCTCTACTTTACCAAGGATGATGTCCTTCTGCAGGGACATGATAACATGTCCAAAGTACACGAGACAAAGTCTCACCATCCTCGCTTCTAAGGAGCATTCTGGCTGTACTTCTTCCAAGGCAGATTTGTTTGTTCTTCTGGCAGTCCATGGTACATTCAGTATTTTCACCAACAGCATAATTCAAGGGCATCAATTCTTCTTCAGTCTTTCTTATTTGTTGTCCAGCTTTCACATGCATATGAAGTGAATGAAAATACCATGGCTTGGGTGGAGCATACCTTAGTCCTCAAAGAGACATCTATGCTTTTCACAATTTGCAGTAGATTTGCCCAATGCAAGACATCTTTTTATTTCTTGACTGCTGCTTCCATGGGTGTTGATTGTGGATCCAAGTAAAACGAAATCCTTGACAACTTCAATGTTTTCCATATAAACGCACTTTATATTAAACACACTGATGGTTAAGTATGATTCCACGGGCAACTAATTTAAGGCACTGTACATGAACCGAGAACATTTCAAGATCTATCCTGAAGCACAATGCTGTCAGTGACAGGACAATATCCATATCCCTACAAGGACAACCAGTTAATACAACTATTATTTAAATTTACACACCAACCACTAAGGCCGAATATGAAGAAATTGAAGATTTTTACCAACTTCTGCAGTCTGAAATTGATCAGACATGCAATCAGGATGCATTGATAATTACTGGTGATTGGAATGCAAAAGTTGGAAACAGAGAAGGAGTGGTAGTTGGAAAATATGCCCTTGGTGATAGAAATGAAGCCAAAGATCACATGATAGAATTTTACAAGACCAAAGACTTCTTCTTTGCAAATACGTTTTTTCAACAACATAAATGGCGACTATACATGTGGACCTCACTAGATGGAATACACAGGAATCAAATCAATCATATCTGTGGAAAGAGGCAATGGAAAAGCTCAATATCATCAGTCAGAACAAGGCATGGGACTGACTTCGGATCAGACCATCAATTGCTCATATGTAAGTTCAAGCTGAAGCTGAAGAAAATCAGAACAAGTTCACAAGAGCCAAAGTACGACCTTGAGTATATCCCACCTGAACTTTAGAAGGAGCCCTGAGACCACCTCAAGGATAGATTTGATGCATTGAACACTAATGACCAAAGGTCAGACAAGTTGTGGAATGACATCAAGGACATCATACATGAAGAAAGAGGTCACTAAAAAGACAGGAAAAAAAGAAAAGACCAAAACGGATGTCAGAAGAGACTCTCAAAGTTGCTAAAGTGAACAGAAGAAATGATGGAGTGAAGAGAAGACTTCAA
Organism: Loxodonta africana; assembly: GCF_030014295.1. NCBI lineage: Eukaryota > Metazoa > Chordata > Mammalia > Proboscidea > Elephantidae > Loxodonta > Loxodonta africana. Next base: position 41,092,501 of record NC_087360.1, on the reverse strand, counting down.
AGGCCGACTCCAGGAGACAAAGTATTATAATGAAATGTGCAAACATCTGGAGTTAGAAAACCAAAAGGGAAGAACATGCTCAGCATTTCTCAAGCTGAAAGAACTGAAAAAAAAAAATTCAATATAAACACACTTTATATTAAACACACTGATGGTTAACTATGATTCCGTAGGCAACTAACTTAAGAAAAAATTCAAGCCTCAATCCTCATGAAGGATTCTATGGGCAAAATTCTGAACAACGAAGGAAGCATCAAAAGAAGATGGAAGTGATACAGAGTTACTGTACCAAAAAGAATTGGTGGACATTCAATCATGTCAGGAGGTAGCATATGATCAAGAACAAATGATAATAAAGGAAGAAGTTCAAGATGCACTGAAGACATTGGCAAAAAACAAGGCTCCAGGAATTAACAGAATACTAGTTGAAATATTTCAACAAATGGATGCAGCACTGGAAATGCTCACTTATCTATGCCAAGAAATTTGCAAGACAGTTATCTGACCAATCAACTGAAAGAGATCCATATTTATAATTATTCCAAAGAAAGGTAATCTAACCAAATGTGGAAATTATTGAACAATACCATTAGTATCACACACAAGTAAAATTTTGCTGAAGATCTCTCAAAAGTGGCTGCAGCAATACATTGACAGGGAACTGCCAAAAATTCAAGCTGGATTCAGAAGAGGATGTGGAATGAGGGATATCATTGCTGATGTCAGATGGATCATGACTGAAAGCAGAGAATACCAGAAAGACATGTACCTGTGTTTTACTGACAACACAAAGGCATTTGACTGTGTGGATCCTAACAAATTACAGATAACATTTTGAAGAATGGGAATTTCACAACACTTAATTGGGTTCATGAGGAACCTGTACATAGATCAAGAGGCAATCGTTTGAACCAAACAAGGAGATAACAGACAGTTTAAAGTCCAGAAAGGTGTGTGTCAGGGTTGTATCTTTTCACCATACTTATTCAATCTGTATGCTGAGTGAATAATCCGAAAACCTGGACTATATGAAGAAGAACGGGGCATCGGGATTGGAGGAAGACTCGTTAACAACTTGTTATGCAGATGATACAACCTTACTTGCTGAAAGTGAAGAGGACTTGAAGCACTAACTGATGAAGATCAAAGATCACAGCCTTCAATATGAATTACACCTCAACATAAAGAAAACAAAAATCCTCACAACTGGACAAATAAGCAACATCACTATAAACAGAGAAAACATTGAAATTGTCAAGGATTTCATTTTACTTGGATCCACAAACAGCATTTAAGAAATCAAATGATGTGCTGCATTGGGCAAATTTGTCGCAGAAGACCTCTTTAAAGCGTTAAAAAGCAAAGATGTCACTTTAAGGACTAAGGTGCACCTGACCCAAGCCATGGTGTTTTCTATCACCTCATAAATGCATGCAAAAGCTGGGCAATAAATAAGGAAGATGGAAGAATTGACGCCTTTCAAGTATGGTGAAAATACCATGGAGTGCCAAAAGAATGAACAAATCTGTCTTGCAAGAAGTATAGCCAGAATGCTCCTTAGAAGCCAAGAATGGCGAGACTTTGGTCTCATACACTTTCGACATGTTATAAGGAGGGATCAGTCCCTAGAGAAGGACATCATCCTTGGTAGAGTCAGTGAAAAAAAAGGAAGACCCTCAATGAGATGGAATGACACAGTGGCTGGAACAACTGGCTCAAACATAACAATGATGACAAGGAAGGCACAGGACTAGGCGGTATTTCATTCTGTTGTAAACAGGGTCACTACGATTCAAAACCAGTTCGATAGTACCTAACAACAACAATATACAAACCAAGCTAACAACGGCAGATTAAATGATAAAGAGTTGACATTTATGTACAATTCTAATTTTATCATCACAAGTTCACTACAATTTGGTTATTTCTCCAAAATCACTTATTGATGATCCAAACATAAACTTCTCCCAGACTCCTAAGATTTCTTTCGCTTTTCTCCAAAATACCTTTCCTTTAGACCATCCCATTTTCTCTAACATCTTCTGGCCAAACTTGGAACCATCATTACTCCATGCAGTGTTTCTTGGATCCACAGTCCACTTCTGCTTCTGCCGACCTATAAATGAAAAAAGTAACTCATCGGCGATTTATCCTTCAAATTTGGAAATATATACAAATATACATACATAATATCTACATCAAACCTTATTAGCTAGTATTCTATATGTGAGGCTGGTTATCAGTGTGTGCCCAGAGTTTACATCTCTACATAGTAGTGCTTGCCAGTGGTTTTTAACACTTTAAAGATGTCTTTTGCAGCAGATTTGCCCAATGCAATATGTCGTTTGATTTGACTGCTACATCCATGAGCACTGATTGTGGATCCAAGTAGAATGAAAACCATGACAATAACAATATTTTCAATATAAACACACTTTATATTCAACACACTAATGGTTAAGTATGATTCCATGGGCAGCTAATTTAAGGCATGATGTAAGAAGACATTTTTGAGAATGACTTAAAACACCCTCTGCAATAAGAGCCTCATACAGTTCAGATTACAATAGACTATAATGCTTACACAAGAGATTGGATATCCAAGGTCAGTTCTTCCCCAGGAAAATGGCAGGTATCCTCAACCAATGTGGCTAGAGCAATTTTTCTCAAATGAAGATGTTAAAAAAAGGGGGAGGGAGGACTCCCATTAAAATAAAAGAGTACCATTGGGTTAAACAAAACTTAATAGTGTTCCATATGGAAGGATTTCCCAGAATCTTTAATATGCAAATGTTAATATCTTCTTAGATATGTGTATATCTTATTAGAGGAGGGTAGAGGTAAGCATTCTGTGTTTCCCAAACTTATTTGACCACAGATAGCCCCTTCTCCCTGGTACATTTCCTACCTATATATAGAAATTTCCAGATTTGGGAAATTCTGTCAAGGAAAACAGACTGTCTATGGTCTGTTCAGATTGGATCGTCTTTTATCTGTCCATTGTTATTCTTATTCCACCATCTGTTCTGTGCTCAGGTGTCATGTTGTCCAGAAAACAGCTAACATAGGAGGGCTGATTGCCAGCCTTTCAAATGGCTGCTTACAAGGTTGGCTTTTGGCTGGTCTCTGTTAACTTGGATTTTGGGGAGGTTCTCACTATTGCCAGACTAATAAGAGTGGCTCACTATGACTGTTTGTACAAACAATATGGTTTATGCTGAACATCTGCTTTTCTTCTAGAAGTCTGGTATTTTGGTATATGCTAAGCAGAGGTTGCCCACATGATCATTGCTGGGAGAATTAAGCATGTTTTGGGTGACTATGGTCCCTGGGTGACATAAATGGTTTGCATTCAACTGCTAACCTAAAGTTTGGTGGTTTGAATCCATCCAGCAGCACTGTGGAAGAAAGACCTGGCACTTTGCTTCCATAAAGATTACAGCAACGAAAATCCTATGGAGCAGTTCTGTAACTGCTATGGACTCTGTAACACATGGGGTTACTATAAGCTGGAATCCACTTGACTCCACTGGAAAAGGAGTCTTGTAGCTTATACTTGGTTTCCCGTTGCCCCATGAGCCTTTTCCCTTTACTGATTTTGCTCTGCATTCTTTTAGTTTATATATCTTAGCCGTGAGTCCTGTGGGTCCTCCTAGTGAATTGCTGAAACTTGGGGGGGGGGTGTCTTGGGGATCCCCAACATAACCTGGAACAGCAGGGTAAGGGCTAGTGCTGGGTCTCAGGGTAGAGTGCCCTGAATTTGCACAATTTCTATTTGGGATGATGCATTCAACCATCCTCTAGCAGGATGTCTCTCCCCACTGGAGATCTAACTGTTAATGGTTCTCCTGTCAGGATCCTTCTAGGGTAACTCCAATAAACTATCCTCCAGACAGCAGCTACGACAGACTTCACTTTTCAGTCACTTCATGCGTAATACCACATGGCTTATGCCAGGAGTCAGCTAATTCTGCAGGGTGTATTGAGTCCTAAGAGCCAAGGACAGAGTTTATCTTTTTTTCTTCAAAGAGACTTTCAGACATTCAAGAGCTCAAGATATACAACCATGTATTCTAATTTTAAAAAATTATTCAAGACATTCAACACTGAAGAAGATGTAGTATAAAATACTAATGCAGTGAGCATTAAAATCCATTAACTATAGTGTTGTAATTTGGTTACAAAATGTAATAATTTCAGGTATCAAAAATTGGTCTATAAAAGTAAAGATTCTAAGAAAAAATTAATATCTTAATAACAACCTGGTCTAAAACTCCAAATTTATATAAAGATTGGAAAGTGAGGATGATAGATAAAACTCTTGCCTTACCATGTGACAAAGTTCAACACTCATTCATGATAAAAACTCTCAGCAAAATAGGAATAGAAGGAAAATTCCTCAACATAATAAACGGCATTTATACAAAGCCAACAGCCAACGTCACCCTAAATGGAGAGAGCCTGAAAACATTCCCATTGAGATCGGGAACCAGACAAGGATGCCCTTTATCACCACTCATTCAACATTGTGCTGGAAGTCCTAGCCAGAGCAATTAGGCTAGATAAGGAAATAAAGGGCAGCCAGATTGGCAAGAAAGAAGTAAAAGTATGTCTATTTGCAGATGAGGTGATCTTGTATACAGAAAACCCTATGGAATCCTCCAGAAAACTAGTGAAACTAATAGAAGAGTTCAGCAGAGTATCGGGATATAAGATAAATGGAAAAAAATCAGTTGCATTGCTCTACACCAACAAAAAGAACATCCAAGAGGAAATCACCAAACCAATGCCATTTACAGTAGCCCCCAAGAAGATAAATACTTAGGAATAAATCTTACCAGAGATGTAAAAGACTTATACAAAGAAAACTGAAGTACACTTCTGCAAGAAACCAAAAGAGACTTACATAAGTGGAAGAACATACCTTGCTCATGGATAAGAAGACTTAACATTATAAAAATGTCTATTCTACCTAAAGAGATCTATACATTTAATGCAATTTCGATCCAAATCCCAACGACATTCTTTAGTGAGATGGTGAAACAAATCACCAACTTCATATGGAAGTGAAAGAGGCCTCGGATAAATAAGGCATTACTGAAAAAGAAGAACAAAGTGGGAGGCCTTACTTTACCTGAGCAGTCAAAACACCCTGGTACTGGTACAGCAACAGATACATGGACCAATGGGACAGAATTGAGAATCCAGATATAAATCCATCCACGTATGAGCATTTGATATTTGACAAGGCCCCAAAACAGTTAAATGGGGAAAAGACAGTCTTTTTAACAAGTGGTGCTGGCATAACTGGACATCCATCTGCAAAAAAATGAAACAAGACCCATACCTCACTCCATGCACAAAAACGAACTCAAAATGGATCAAAGACCTAAACATAAGGTGTAAAACGATAAAGATCATGGAAGAAAATATAGGGACAACGTTAGGAGCCGTAATACATGGCTTAAACAGGATACAAAACATTATAAAGAATGTAGAAGAAAAACTAGATAACTGGGAGCTCCTAAAAATCAAACACCTATGCTCATCCAAAGAGTTCACCAAAAGAGTAAAAAGACTACCTACAGACTGGGAAAAAGTTTTTAGCTATGACATTTCTGATCAGCGCCTGATCTCTAAAATCTACATGATACTGCAAAAACTCAACTGCAAAAAGACAATAAACCCAATTGAAAATGGGCAAAAGATATGAATAGACACGTCACTAAAAAAGACATTCAGGTAGCTAACAGATAGATATATGAGGAAATGTTCGCGATCATTAGCCATTAGAGAAATGCAGATCGAAACTACAATGAGATTTCATCTCACTCCAACAAGGCTGGCATTAATCCAAAAAACACAAAATAACAAATGTTGGAGTGGCTGTGTAGAGACTGGAACACTTCTACACTGCTCGTGGGAATGCCAAATGGTACAACCACTTTGGAAATCAATTTGGCGCTTCCTTAAAAAGCTAGAAATAGAACTACCACACGATCTAGCAATCCCACTCCTTAGAATATATCCTAGAGAGATAAGAGCCTTCAGGAGAACAGATATATGCACACCCATGTTTATTGCAGCACTGTTTATAACAGCAAAAAGATGGAAGCAACCAAGGTGCCCACCAACGGATGAATGGATAAATAAATTTTGGTATATTCACACAATGGAATACTACGCATCGATAAAGAACAGTGAGGAATCTGTGAAACATTTCATAACATGGAGGAACCTGGAAGGCATTACGCTGAGTGAAATTAGTCAGCTGCAAAAGGACAAATATTGTATAAGACCACTATTATAAGAACTTGAGAAATAGTTTAAACTGAGAAGAAAAAAACATTCTTTTGTGGTTACGAGAGCAGGGAGGGAGGGTGGGAGATGGGCATTCACTAATTAGACAGTAGATAAGAACTACTTTAGGTGAAGGGAAAGACAGCACACAATACAGGGGAGGGCAGCACAATTGGACTAAACCAAAAGCACAGAAGTTTCCTGAATAAACTGAATGCTTCGAAGGCCAGCATAGCCGGGGCAGCGGTCTGGGGACCATGGTTTCAGGGGACATCTAAATCATGTGGCATAATAAAATCTATTAAGAAAACATTCTGCATCCCACTTTGAAGAGTGGCCCCTGGGGTCTTAAACGTTAGCAAGCAGCCATCTAAGATGCATCCATGAGTCTCAACTCACCTGGATCAAAGGAGAATGAAGAACACCAAGGACACAAGACAATTACGAGCCCAAGAGACAGAAAGGGCCACGTGAACCAGCAACTACATCATCCTGCGACCAGAAGAACTAGATGGTGCCCGGCTACAACCGATGACTGCCCTGACATGGAACACAACAGAGAACCCCTAAGGTAGCAGGAGAGCAGTGGGATACAGACCCCAAATTCTCACAAGACCAGAGTTAATGGTCTGCCTGAGACTAGAAGGACCCCGGTGGTCAATGCCCCCAGACCTTCTGTTGGCCCAGGACAGGAACCATTCCCGAAGCCAACTCTTCAGACATGGATTGGACTGGACAATGGGTTGGAGAGGGATGCTGGTGAGGAGTGAGCTTCTTGGATCAGGTGGACACTTGAGACTATGTTGGCATCTCCTGACTGGAGGGGAGATGAGAGAGAGGGTGGAGGGGGTTAGAAGCTGGCAAAATGGACACGAAAAAACAGAGTGGAGGGAGAGAGCAGGTTGTCTCATTAGGGAGAGAATAATTGGGAGTATGTAGCAAGGTTTTTTTTTTTTTTTAGGTAGCAAGGTGTACATGGGTTTTTGTGTGAGAGACTGACTTGATTTGTAAACTTTCGCTTAAAGCACAATAAAAATTATTTAAAAACAAAAAATTCTTGCCTTACACAGGGAGGCTTTTTCAAGCCAAATTTCTTGTCTTACATAGGGGAAACTCAATAAAATAACATTTGATAATGAGGGAAATCAGGATAAAGAATGTTGTTGAGAAAGAAAAAGAAAACCACTAGTAGATTAAAAAATAGGATATGTGCATGTGGTGAAGGTTACATATATATTTATGTATAGTCCAAATGGCAAGGGAACACAAAGGAAATAGCATACTTAAAATATATGAAAATGTTCACTATCTGATGTTAAATAGGAAAAAAAGTAGGACACAAAACTGTACCTACAGAATATGCCAATTTTATGAACTTTAAGAGAAGAATAACTGCTGGGTAGTGGGGTTGCCATTAGTCGGAACTGACTAGACAGCAACTGACAACAACAGTGAAACTGAGGATCACTTCCTGGGACTTTTCTATGCTTCTATTTTCTTATCTCTAAAATAATAACCCTAAATATCTAATCACAGGGGATGCCTTAAACATAACTTAGAAAATTACTTTAAAAACAACATATAATATTACATATTTTCACGACAAAGCCTTCAAAATTTGTAGTTAATGGTGAAAAAGGGAGAAGTGAAAATATACTCTCTTGAAATCATGCAATCTACACTACTGACGTCTACAAATAGTGTTTTACACCTGTATATCATTTCATACTTTAAAACTATTTTCACATTTACCACCTTGTTGATTATCTTCTACGGCAATCTAGTAATGAACAGAATAAGAGATGTCTTTAACACACTCCACAGAAATTGATCATGGAAACAAACCAAAATGAATAGCAGAGCCAGGGCCAATGTTCCCAAGTGCATGTTGAACTGAGCTTACAAAAAATAATATTAAAACCAGAAGAGATCTGTGGGAGTTATGCTTTTGTCTTGATTGCTCATTTTTACGGATCAAGAAATAGAGCCTAAACGGTCACCACCTAAAACATACTGCTTTCTATGAGTTCCAATTTAAAAATAATAGAAAACCACTAGAACCCAGAAAGAAATTAAAGACCCTGGTATAACTAAGTAAATTTTGCCAATTTCTAGCTGAATGACTTTGGGCAAAATACATTCCTCTGAATCTCAATTTCTGCCCAGTGGGACCCTTTTCGTTTTGTGCTCCTATTCCTCCTTTCATCCCTTGGATAGTATAATGTTGACAGCACTTGTTTCCCAAAATCCCTCTGCAGTTGCTGATGGTCTTTTAAACAAGCTGTTTACGCTCAGTGATCAAACCAAAAACCAATTTCGCTGCGTCCAATCAATTCGGACTCAGAGCGACCCTACAGGGCAGAGGAGAGCTGCCCCATAGGGTTTCTAAGGCTGTAAATCTCTACCGAAGAGAAGGGCCACATCTTTCTCCGTAGAGCGGGGGGTCGGTTAGCTGGCGAGCACTTAACTACTGCGCCCCTAGGGATCCTTGACGACTATACAACGTCTCCCAAAAAGTTATGGGTTGGCTTTTCAAGACTGCCATCTGGTGGCAAAAGACCTCAGCTACAGGTACCGTTCAGACAAGTAGCCTCCAGAGAGAAGGAACTCATAAACTTCAATACCGTACCTAAAGTGAGAGTAAATGTCAGAAGCAACTGAGGTAGAATGCATCAGGCGTTGAGGCCAACACTCTTATCATGGAAGAGTGTTGATAATTTCAACTAACCAAGTCAAAATAGCTACAGCTTTACTTAGAATTACTCATTAGCCCTGCACCCCCTCAAAAGGCTAACTTCCTGTTTGCTGTTTTTAACCCCTTCGCATTTCTTTTTCGGCCGCGTGTGCTAATCATTTGCACCACGCAGGGCCTCCTTTCTTTGAGTACAATGTATTTTCAAAAACGGGATTTCACTGCCTGAAGTGATCGTTCTGGCCCAACCTCCTCTTTTTAATCTGAGAAAGCTGAGGCCCTGGCAAGTCAAAGAACCACTCCGGGTTACCACGACCTTTGGTAACTGAGCCAGCCCTAGCACCCCGTGTCCCGACTCACATTCGAACACACCGCTCGCGTCCCTAGGTTAGTGTGAGAATCCAGAGTTCCAAGGGCACATTCGCAGTGTTTTTTTCACTAGCATATTGGTAGCTAACATTCGGGGAAGGCTGGAGCTGAAAAGCTCTGAGGCGGGGCGAGCAGAACTGGGCTTCCCAGGCCTCCAACTCCAGGCATCTGACGCCTCTACCCCACTGAACGCCGACGACCGCGCTCCCGGCCACACATTCCCGCCGAGCGCGTCACCCAGGAATCTTCACCCTCGTGCCCTAGTCGGGCCTTGGCTTCAAACACTCACGCTCAGCCAGCATTGACATCTCGGAGAGTCCGTTACGCCGCGAGCTTTCGGACCTGAACGACTGCGGCGACTCTACTCCGGGCGGGGGGAAAAACCAGAATCGCGGGAGTAGCCAGACAGGCAGATCGGATCGGCAAGGGGGCGCGTACTAGTGACGTCTGTGAAGTGCGACTCGCTCCTGTAACACGGAGCGAGTAGGCGGGGCGCTAGCCGTCTGAGATTGGGGTTGGGGTTGGGGCTGTAAAATGAGAGGGGGAGCTGCGGGGAAGAACGCAGAGCGCAGTTGAGGGTGGTTTGGGGTCAAACGGAGGTGAAGAGAGGAGTATTTTTTCATTCACTTGAACAAATATATTAAATAATTTGATATAATTGAAGCTTTTGTAAGAGGTCTGCCGCAGAACAAGCGGCAGTGTTACTCCAGTAAGTATTACCTTAATACTCTTCATGGTTAATTCATCATTGCTAAATGCCAAGTCCGGTGCTTACTGGAAATAAGTCGTAAATTCTGCCCTCAAGAAGCGCACAGTCTAATGAGGAAGGAAATACGTAAAAATCGTCCTTAGGGTCTTTATGGTTTTAATAACGTTGCGTATAAGGAGTTTGGGAAACTTGACTGCACGAGCCGCACACATAAACAGATAAATGGTAGTGTAGAGAAAAACTTGAACACTGTTTCAAGTTAAAACAGAGAGGTTTATTAAGGATTTAAAACAATAACAATTGGGAAAGTATGCAGCCCTTTGAAAATGGAATCAGGTAGTCCTGGGGGCAGTTCCACTACACAAGTATTCTTATGGGGTAAAAAGAGGAACCAAACTATAAGGGAAGACAATTACAGAAAAATCAGTGAATTTGTACTAATCACACTCTGCTTGGTTACTGGTTACTAATAGTATAGTTAGTGATTACAGATAATTTCACAGAATGCTTAAATAATGGTCACAAGATGCTTACATGTATTTTGTCTATCTTGCAAAAATATCTTGTTGGCAACAGCACCAAGACAGCACTCTTCCTGAGTATGTGTATTTTGAGGGGTGCAGATGGTTAAGACCCCCTGGGACATATGGTTTCACATCCTGGTTTTGACCACCAGGAAAAACATAGCTGTTAGTCTAGAAATCCAGATCAAAATTAGATAGCATGGTCAGCGTATTATGCCTCTTTCTCACTGACTGTACTGAAAATTGTCTTCCTGAGATGATAGATAGATAGAGATGCTATATAATCAGATAACTAATTTTGGGGACAATGTTGCCTCTCTTAAAATAGTGTGATGCTGTCAACAAGACATAGGTTCTTTGTTTTCGTTTTTTCCCACCACTACAGCATACACACTGGAACTTGCCTTATCATATTCATCTCCGTATCCATACCAGCACCTAGCAAAATAATTTTGAATATGGCAGGAGTTCCATAGATGTTTATGAAATTTAATTAAAGTTAGCTCCAGGGGAAGGCTTTCTCTGTCTATTGGCTCTGGAGGAAAGTCCTTCTCATCAATCTTTCCCTGGACTAGGAGCTTCTCCATACAGGAACCCCTGTCTGAAAGGATGCATTCTGCTCCCTATGCTGCTTTCTTGGTGGTATGAGGTCCCCCTGTCTCTCTGTTTGCTTCTTTCTTTTATATCTCAAAAGCGATTGGATTGAGACACAATCCTGTCTTATAGATTTAGTCCTGCCTTATTAACATAACTGCCACCTATCCTACCTCTTTAACATCACAGAGGTAGGATTTACAGCACATAGGAAAATCACAGCAGATGACAAAATGGTGGACAATCATACAATACTGGAAATTATGGTTTAACCAAATTGATACACATATTTTTGGGGGCCACAATTCAATCCATAACAAAGGAGATACTAGTTTAAAATCTGAAAAGGTGTGCATCAAGGGGCTATCTTTTCACCATACTTATTCAACATGTATGCTGAGCAAATAATCTGAGAAGCTGAAGAAGAACAAGGCATCAAGGTTGGAGGAATACTCATTAACAAATTGCGATACGCAGATGACACAACCTTGGTTGCTGAAAGTGAAAAGGACTTGAAGCACTTACTGAAAAAGATCAAAGACTAGCCTTCAGTATGGATTACACCTCAACATAGAAAAAAACAAAAGTATTGAATATAGCATGGCCTGCCAGAAGAATGAACCAATCTGCCTTGGAAGAAGTACAACCAGAATGCTCCTTAAAAGCGAGGATGGCGAGACTTCTAATGTACTTTGTCTTGTGTACTTTGCACATGTCATCAGAAGGGACCAGCCTCTGGAGAAGGACATCACACTTGGTTAAGTAAAGGGTCAGTGAAAAAGAAGAAGACCCTCAACAAGATGGGTTGACACAGTGACCGCAACAACAGGCTCAAACATATCTACTATTGTGAGATGGCACAGGGCCAGGCAACGTTTCCTTCTGTTACACATAGGGTTGCTGTGATTTTGAAACTGACTTGACAGCACCTAACAACAACAACAATCAGTGAATACCTGGTAGGTGAGAGGGATAGGGGGATGCAGTCAATGGAATTTTCACAGCCAAGGCTGGAGGTAGGATAGCAGGATTAAAGTAGGGAGTTGGACTTGTGCAAAATTAGGAAGGCAGGGTCACTCAAGTCTTTCTCAAGATAATTAGCAGCCTGATTATACCAGAGAAAACAGAAGGTATAGAGCAGAGAGTAGTGAATTGATGAGGAAGTCATCATTTTTCAAGCACTACACATGTTGGTATATGACTTTAGGAAGATAGTTTTGTTTCTAGGATAATCAGAAAGATTTAGACAGAAGTTTGGGATGCTGTTGCAATGGTCCTGGTGGTGACAGATAGTCAGAACTAGACTAAGACACTGAGTGGCAGGAATTGGCAAGGAACGATTGAGATGTCATTGTGCATTGTGATACAGTGAGCTGTCTCTCCTGGAAATATTGCCGGAGTCACAAAGGAATGTTGTAGAAGGGACTGTGCATTTGAGTGGGAGGTCAGACTAATCATTTCCAAGATTTGTTCCCACTCCAGCATTCCATGTGTCAGTATCTATATCTATAAATTAGATAGATAGATAGAATAAATTAGATAGATAGATATAGAGATATAAAAATATAAGGATCATCTTCTGAAAAAAATATTCTTGGGGATTTTTAAAAAATGATAGAATCTTGTTTATATTTTCAAACCATCAACCTAGAGTGGAAACTGCACTTTTTGTAAAAGAAGGTGACAACAAGACATTTAGTCTTATTCTTTAATCTCTTAGCAGACCCCTTAGAGCAGTGCTTCTTAAACTTTAATGTGCATGAGAATCACTTGGAGAATCTTGTTACCCTCTTTCTGGAGTTTCGGGCTCAGTAGGTCTGGGGTGGAGCCAGAGGTTCTGCATTTTTAATGCTCTCCCAAGTTATACGGATGCTGATGACTCCTAGACCCTACTTTGCATAGCAAGGCAATAGGCAACCAAATGAACTCAGGGTTAAAATGTGGTCTTTTATATGTATATATATACATACTCAGGAAAGTACTTTATGAAGAACACCTTTAGATGGTAGCTACAAACTTATTTCAAAATACTTCAAAGAACTGAACTTAGAAGGTATTTGGTAAATCATCTGAGCTAGTCCCCTGCCCTCAGGCAGATGGTTGCTGCTTTTCTATAACTCTGGTGAATCTAAATCTCTTTCTTTACACACACATACACACACACACTGATAAAAACTAGGAGTCCCTAGGTGGTGCAAGCACTTAACATGCTGGGCGGCTAACCAACAGGTTGGAGGTTTGAGTCCGCCCAGAGATGCCTCAGAAGAAAGGCCTGGAAATCTACTTCTGAGAAATCAACCACTGAAAACCCTAGGGGACACAGTTCTACTCTGACACACATGGGATCGCCATGAGTTGGAGTTGATTCGGCAGCAACTAGTTTTTTTTTTTTTAAACACATCCTGAACTATCATAAAGAGGGATTATCATATATTGCATTACATCTTTATGTTATTTTCCAGATATATAACTAAAATTTTATAAAAGGAATAGAACTGGATCTTACCAGTTAAGCTTTCCTCATTTCTAAGAGGCAGTAGCTTGATACTATGCAAAAAAGGCAATCAGAAAACTAGACAGGGTCCAAATTCTGCTAATAAGTTGGGGTGTGACCTTGGACAAGTCATTTCACTTCTTTTTGTATCAGCATTGCAATCTATTCAAAGAGGGAGTTGGATGATCTCCAAGAGAATTATTTTAATCAGAAAAGCATAACCCTGTGATCTGAACATTAAAGAAAGTATAATAGCGTAATAGTTAAGAGCTTGAATTCTGAAGCCAGGCTTCCTGGATTCAAATCTTAGTTCTGTCAGTTATAGCTTTGCTAACCTACTGTGTGTCTTGGGCAAATTACTTCAACTTTCTATGCTGCAGTACCTCATCTGTAAAATGGGGATAATAGTACCTTCTTTGTAGAGTTGCTATGGGGAGTAATGAGATGATGCATATTAAGCTCTTAGAATGGCGTCTAGAACACAGAAAGCGCTCAATAGCTACTATAATTTTAAATAAAAAGGAGGTTAGGATGATTATTTCAACAAATGTTTATTGTTGCAGGCACATAATAAGTTTTAGGCACTGTGCTAGATGCTAGAGTTACAAAGGTTAACAAAAAAAATTGTGATCCCTAACTTCATTGAAATTGCCTTATAACAGGGAAGATAGACATTAACCAAATACACAAAAAATGTAAATTTATAACAGTGATAAATGCTATAAAGGAGCAATACATGAGGCTAGGGAAGACTATAGGAGGGGATTAAATTTAGTGAGGAGAGTCAGAAAATGTTTCCATGAGCAAGTGAGTAGTGAACTAAAACATGGTCTGTTCCAAGAATTTATGTGCCTGGAGTGCAGAGCAAAGGGAAGTATAAGGACCTGGATAAAGCCGCAGAGTTGAGTAGGGGGTCAGTTCTTACAAGGCCTTATGGATTATGATAAGGATCTTGGTCTTTGTCTCAAGAGCTATGGGAAGTCAAAGAAGAATTTTAAGTAGGGGAGTAACATAAGTTATGATTTCAAAAAGATTCCTATGGCTGCTGTGTGGAGGAGAACAGATTGAAGGGGGTGTGGGTTGGGGAGGAGTGTTTATGGAAAGAACAATCAGGCAAGTTGAAAAATGATGGTAACTTAAACTGTAAATGTGGTTGTGCAAATGAAGATTCATCATTGAATTCAAAAGACATTTCAAAGATAAAATCAATAGGAATGATGATAACCTATGTCGGAAGTATTGAAGGAGAGGAAGATATCAAGAATAACCTCAAGATTTCTGGTTTATATAACTGAAGCTATGGTATTTTGAGTAAGGAACAAAATAAGTTCAGTTTTAGACATTGAGATTGAGGTGCCTTTGAGTATACCATCATCAGTTGGACACGTGAGTCTATAGCACAGACGAAAAGTCTGGTCTTGAGAAAGAAGTTGTGAATCACGTGAATGTAGCTATCAATTGAAGCCATGGGCAGGGATGTTGCACCCCAAAAGAATTAAATTGGCCTATAGCCAAGCTTTGAGAAAGTGTTACAATTAATGGCCAATAGAGAAGAATGAGTGAGCTAAGGAGAGATAGAAGGAACTGCCTCAGAGATAAGAGGAAAAGCAGGAGAAATAAAAGTTTAAAGGGTGAAGAAATGGTCAATAGTGTTGAAAACAGCTAAGAGACCAAGTAGTACGAGTACCAGTGTATATCCACGTAGCAATGAACCAAGTCTCCCAGACTGGGTGGTTGGGGGAAAAAAACAAAAAAGAGCAATAAGGGGAAATTTAGGATCCTGCAAGACAAAAGAGATCCTACCAAGAAATCAAAGAACACAAATCCCTCTTCCAAATTCAAATAAAAAGAGCTACCATTAAAGAAAGAGCACTGTGCTACACGGAGAACAAGGGGTGCTATTGAACTAGGAATCTTGAAAACTACCTCATAGCTAACAGCCTGTCCATGGAATGAAGAGATAAAAGCAGCCTTCATCTGTCCAAGGCTGCAGTAAGATGAAAACAGAAAATGAGAACCAAAACATTTCAGCTAATGAAAATTCACCCCCTGCAAAACCAGCCACAAAACAGAAAACTGTAACACAATACCCCAAACTGAATTAAATATCCTTAAACAATTATTTGGAAATCATTATATATATGTATTTCAGACTCAAGGTATATACATGTGTATATGTATGTGTGTGTGTATATATATACACATACACAGGTACATGTAGACATACATATATACATATTATATATATTATGTATATATATAAAAAAAATAATATGTATATATATTGAAGCCATGGGCAGGGATGTTGCAGGACAAAAGAATTAAATTGGTCTACAGTCAGGCTTTGAGAAAGTATAACTATTAATGACCAACAGAGAAGAATGAGTGAGTTAGATATATACATATACACCTAAGTATAAGTTAGGTGCCGTGAAGGCAAATGAAAGAATGCCTGGTCCTGCTGCACCATCCTCACAATCATTGCTGTTTGAGTCCATTGTTGCAGCTACTGTGTCATTCCATCTTGCTAAAGTTCTTTCTCTTTTTTTGCTGACCCTCTACTTTACCAAACATGATGTCATGTCCTTTTCTAGGGACTGATCCCTTCTGATGACATGTCCAAATTAAGTGAAACAAAATCTCACCATCCTCACTTATAAGGAGCATTCTGGCCGTACTTCCTCCAAGACAGATTTGTTTGTTCTTCTGGCAGTCCATGGTATATTCAATATTCTTTGCCAACACCATAATTCAAATGCATCAATTCTTTGGTCTTCCTTATTCATGCATAAGCTTTTGCATGCATATGAGGCAATTGAAAATACCATGGCTTGTGTCAGGTGCACCTTAGTCCTCAAAGTGACATCTTTGCTTTTCAACACTTTAAAGAGGTCTTTTGCAGCAGATTTGTCCAGTGTGTCACTTGATTTCTTGACTGCCTCTTCGATGGGCTTTGATTGTGGATCCAGGTAAAATGAAATCCTTGATAACATCAGTATTTTCTCCATTTATCATTATGTTGCTTATTGGTCCAGTTGTGAGGATTTTTATTTTCTCATTAATAACTGAATAAACTCTGAATAACTGCTATTAAGAAAGAGAGAGAGAAAGAAAGGAAGTAAGGAAGGAGGGAGGAAAGAAGGAAAGAAAAAGAGAAAGAAAGAAGGAAAAGCAAGCAAGCAAGCTCCAAACATTTAAAGGTGGGGCATTGGAGAAAATATTCACCAAAAACTCCTGCTGAGGAGCTGGAGCTACTCTGGATACTGAGTGACATTGCATTCAGAAGACTGACTGCACTCCTCCACTTCCTGCCAGGCCCAATAATTTGTGCCTTTTTTTCCCTGGGTCCATTTAGCATAGAGTCCTATTTCCTTATTACTTGGGTCTGCTTACAATACACTTCCCATTACTTAAGGTAACCCAAGGGCACTTTGTTCTTACAGCCAAAAAAAAGTGAAATAATACACATGAGAAAGTGCTTAAGATACGTTAAGAGAGAAAATCAGTATATGAAGTTGTACCTACAGTTTGATCTTCTATGGTTAATTTAGTTGAATTTTAGTAATTTTAAAAGATGTGTATTGAATATAAGGAAACCCTGGTGGTGTAGTGGTTAAGTGCTACGGCTGCCAACCAAAGGGTTGGCAGTTCGAATCCGCCAGGCGCTCCTTGGAAACTCTATGGGGCAGTTCTACTCTGTCCTATAGGGTCACTATGAGTCGGAATCAACTCAACGGCACTGGGTTTGGTTTGGTTTTATTGAATATAAGTATAAAAAGTAGTACCTTAACTATTAACTAAGGACATTTCTGGTTAGTAAGATTATGGATTGTTTTCCGATCTTTCTAATCCTTTTTTATTTTTCTCCTGATTATGGGTCATATTTTCCTGATACTTTGCATGCCTGGCAAATTTTTACATCATAGCAGACATTGTGAATGTTAGACTGTTGGGGACGGAGGTTTTCATATTCCTTTAAGTATTTTGGGGCTTTATTCTGGAATACAGTTAAGTTCCATGGGAGCAATTTTATCTGTTCAAGGCTTTCTTTTTAATTTTTGTTAGGTGGGTTCAGAACAGCCTTCCAATTTAGGTGTAATTCAGTCCCACTATTGAGGCAATTCCCTTCTGAGGATTCTGTTCAATATCCCATGTGTTAGGAATTCTTTCTACTCTGGAAACACAAATTATTTTTGGCCCTGTGTAAGGTCTGGGGATTTTTCTGTCTGCTCCTATCTGGCTGCTGTTTTTCCAGTAGTTTCCTCCAGGGAGACCCCTGGAGCTCTCCCTTGGTGTAGTTTTCTTCTCTCTGATACTTAGCCCTGAGAATTCCAGCTGCCTTCACTTTGCTCTGATCAACTCCTTAACTCAGGGAGACCTCTGGGTTCTGTTTGGATTCCCCCTCCCTGTGCTACAGCAGGGCAACTCTAGTCACTAGTAAACTAGGGTAACCGAAGGGCTCACCTCATTCGTTTCTGATCTCTCAGAGACAATGATGTCTGAAAACCATTGCTTTATATACTTTGTTCGGTTTTGTAGTTGTTTAAGATGGAAGAGTAAATCCAGTCCCTATAGCCCTATCAGGGCCAGAAGCAGAAATTCCTAATACTTTTTGAACATCTCAGATTTTCTACGGCCTGTATATTACTTTTATAGCTATAAAAGTCAAGTCTTTAAAAAGTAGAATTGTCCTGTGCAGTAACTGGCAAATTGGAACCACAGAAATTTTAAGCCCAGAAACCAGACTTCACTTTCAATTCAAATTTTTTACTAGAGAAGGCAGACAAAACTGAAGTGACATAAAACAGAAAAATAAGGCATCATGCACTCTGAATAACTGCTATTTAAAATAACAACAACAACAAAAAAAAAAACCTCAAATATTTCAAAGATAATTTTGAATTTCAGTAGAACTGTGTGTATTATACTAGGAGCCCTGGTTTCACAGTGGTTAAGCGCTCGGCTGCTAACCTAAAGGTCATCCATTTGAACCCACCAACAGCTCTGTGGAAGAAAGATGTCGCAGTCTGCTTCCATAAAGATAACAGCCTTGGAAATCCTGTGGGGCAGTTCTACTGTCCTACAGGGTTGCTATGAGTTGGAATCAACTCAACAGCAGTGGGCTTGGTTTTTTTGGCATGTATTGTGGAGGCTGGGGGGAAGGGAGCTTGCATGGCAGCTGAAAGAAAAGGAAACCTTTTCTTTTCCATTTGTTTATAGCCAGTTAAGCCTTTGATGTTTGCTGTAGGCCTCTGTGCCCACCCTTTCCCCACCAACATTTTGTAATACATCTCTAATAACACTAAGGATAACTGACTTTGCCACAAAGTCTTTTTTTTCCCCCCCGGTTCTAGAGGGGGAAATGTGCCAATCCAGTTGCTGTTACCCAAAGAATGTTGTTGTTGTTGTTAGTTGCTGTCACATCAGCTCTGACTCATGGCGACCCTATGCACAACAGTGAAAAATGTTGCTTGGTCCTGCTCCATCTTCACCATCATTGGTATGCTCGAGTCTGTTGTTGCGGCTACTGTGTACTATGAATGCTTTCCAACCTCTATCAGACAATATTCTGTTGTGATCCATAGGGTTTTCACTGGCTGATTTTTGGAAATAGATCACCAGGCCTTTCTTTTTAGTCTGTCTTAGCATGGGAGATCTTCAGAAAACTGTTCACCATAGGTGGCCCTACTGGTATTTGAAACGCTGTAGCTTACAGCACCACAGCAACATGCAAACCACCACAGTACAGCAAACTGACAGACGGGTGGTGGACTCAAAGAACAAAAGAGTCATTTTCTTAATTTGCTGACTCATCACTCTGTGGAGGATTTCTGTTCCAACTCCTACCTAAGCCTTCCTTCCATACCATTAGATTTTTTTTTTAATAATTTTTATTGTGCTTTAAGTGAAAGTTTACAAATCAAGTCAGTCTCTCACACAAAAACCCATATACACCTTGCTACCTAAAAAAAAAAAAAAAAAACCTTGCTACATACTCCCAATTATTCTCTCCCTAATGAGACAACCTGCTCTCTCCCTCCACTCTGTTTTTTCGTGTCCATTTTGCCAGCTTCTAACCCCCTCCACCCTCTCTCTCATCTCCCCTCCAGTCAGGAGATGCCAACATAGTCTCAAGTGTCCACCTGATCCGAGAAGCTCACTCCTCACCAGCATCCCTCTCCAACCCATTGTCCAGTCCAATCCATGTCTGAAGAGTTGGCTTCGGGAATGGTTCCTGTCCTGGGCCAACAGAAGGTCTGGGGGCATTGACCACCGGGGTCCTTCTAGTCTCAGGCAGACCATTAACTCTGGTCTTGTGAGAATTTGGGGTCTGTATCCCACTGCTCTCCTGCTACCTTAGGGGTTCTCTGTTGTGTTCCATGTCAGGGCAGTCATCGGTTGTAGCCGGGCACCATCTAGTTCTTCTGGTCGCAGGATGATGTAGTTGCTGGTTCACGTGGCCCTTTCTGTCTCTTGGGCTCGTAATTGTCTTGTGTCCTTGGTGTTCTTCATTCTCCTTTGATCCAGGTGAGTTGAGACTCATGGATGCATCTTAGATGGCTGCTTGCTAACGTTTAAGACCCCAGGGGCCACTCTTCAAAGTGGGATGCAGAATGTTTTCTTAATAGATTTTATTATGCCACATGATTTAGATGTCCCCTGAAACCATGGTCCCCAGACCGCTGCCCCGGCTATGCTGGCCTTCGAAGCATTCAGTTTATTCAGGAAACTTCTGTGCTTTTGGTTTAGTCCAATTGTGCTGCCCTCCCCTGTATTGTGTGCTGTCTTTCCCTTCACCTAAAGTAGTTCTTATCTACTGTCTAATTAGTGAATGCCCATCTCCCACCCTCCCTCCCTGCTCTCGTAACCACAAAAGAATGTTTTTTTCTTCTCAGTTTAAACTATTTCTCAAGTTCTTATAATAGTGGTCTTATACAATATTTGTCCTTTTGCAGCTGACTAATTTCACTCAGCGTAATGCCTTCCAGGTTCCTCCATGTTATGAAATGTTTCACAGATTCCTCACTGTTCTTTATCGATGCGTAGTATTCCATTGTGTGAATATACCAAAATTTATTTATCCATTCATCCGTTGGTGGGCACCTTGGTTGCTTCCATCTTTTTGCTGTTATAAACAGTGCTGCAATAAACATGGGTGTGC
The DNA here is from genome assembly GCF_030014295.1 of Loxodonta africana. Classification (NCBI taxonomy): domain Eukaryota; kingdom Metazoa; phylum Chordata; class Mammalia; order Proboscidea; family Elephantidae; genus Loxodonta; species Loxodonta africana. The sequence continues at coordinate 41,071,657 of NC_087360.1, read as the reverse complement.
ATATATCTGTTCTCCTGAAGGCTCTTATCTCTCTAGGATATATTCTAAGGAGTGGGATTGCTAGATCGTGTGGTAGTTCTATTTCTAGCTTTTTAAGGAAGCGCCAAATTGATTTCCAAAGTGGTTGTACCATTTGGCATTCCCACGAGCAGTGTAGAAGTGTTCCAGTCTCTACACAGCCACTCCAACATTTGTTATTTTGTGTTTTTTGGATTAATGCCAGCCTTGTTGGAGTGAGATGAAATCTCATTGTAGTTTCGATCTGCATTTCTCTAATGGCTAATGATCGCGAACATTTCCTCATATATCTATCTGTTAGCTACCTGAATGTCTTTTTTAGTGACGTGTCTATTCATATCTTTTGCCCATTTTCAATTGGGTTTATTGTCTTTTTGCAGTTGAGTTTTTGCAGTATCATGTAGATTTTAGAGATCAGGCGCTGATCAGAAATGTCATAGCTAAAAACTTTTTCCCAGTCTGTAGGTAGTCTTTTTACTCTTTTGGTGAACTCTTTGGATGAGCATAGGTGTTTGATTTTTAGGAGCTCCCAGTTATCTAGTTTTTCTTCTACATTCTTTATAATGTTTTGTATCCTGTTTAAGCCATGTATTACGGCTCCTAACGTTGTCCCTATATTTTCTTCCATGATCTTTATCGTTTTACACCTTATGTTTAGGTCTTTGATCCATTTTGAGTTCGTTTTTGTGCATGGAGTGAGGTATGGGTCTTGTTTCATTTTTTTGCAGATGGATGTCCAGTTATGCCAGCACCACTTGTTAAAAAGACTGTCTTTTCCCCATTTAACTGTTTTGGGGCCTTGTCAAATATCAAATGCTCATACGTGGATGGATTTATATCTGGATTCTCAATTCTGTCCCATTGGTCCATGTATCTGTTGCTGTACCAGTACCAGGGTGTTTTGACTGCTCAGGTAAAGTAAGGCCTCCCACTTTGTTCTTCTTTTTCAGTAATGCCTTATTTATCCGAGGCCTCTTTCACTTCCATATGAAGTTGGTGATTTGTTTCACCATCTCACTAAAGAATGTCGTTGGGATTTGGATCGAAATTGCATTAAATGTATAGATCTCTTTAGGTAGAATAGACATTTTTATAATGTTAAGTCTTCTTATCCATGAGCAAGGTATGTTCTTCCACTTATGTAAGTCTCTTTTGGTTTCTTGCAGAAGTGTACTTCAGTTTTCTTTGTATAAGTCTTTTACATCTCTGGTAAGATTTATTCCTAAGTATTTATCTTCTTGGGGGCTACTGTAAATGGCATTGGTTTGGTGATTTCCTCTTGGATGTTCTTTTTGTTGGTGTAGAGCAATGCAACTGATTTTTTTCCATTTATCTTATATCCCGATACTCTGCTGAACTCTTCTATTAGTTTCACTAGTTTTCTGGAGGATTCCATAGGGTTTTCTGTATACAAGATCACCTCATCTGCAAATAGACATACTTTTACTTCTTTCTTGCCAATCTGGCTGCCCTTTATTTCCTTATCTAGCCTAATTGCTCTGGCTAGGACTTCCAGCACAATGTTGAATGAGTGGTGATAAAGGGCATCCTTGTCTGGTTCCCGATCTCAATGGGAATGTTTTCAGGCTCTCTCCATTTAGGGTGACGTTGGCTGTTGGCTTTGTATAAATGCCGTTTATTATGTTGAGGAATTTTCCTTCTATTCCTATTTGCTGAGAGTTTTTATCATGAACGAGTGTTGAGCTTTGTCAAATGCCTTTTCCGCATCAATTGATAAAATCATGTGATTCTTGACTTTTGTTTTATTTATGTGGTGGATTACAGTAATTGTTTTTCTAATGTTGAACCATCCCTGTATACCTGGTATGAATCCCACTTGGTCATGGTGAGTTATTTTTTTGATATGCTGTTGAATTCTAGAGGCTAGAATTTTGTTGAGGATTTTTGCGTCTACGTTCATGAAGGATATAGGTCTGTAATTTTCTTTTCTTGTGGTGTCTTTACCTGGTTTTGGTATCAGGGATATGGTGGCTTCATGGAATGAGTTTGGTAGTATTCCGTCCTTTTCTATGCTTTGAAATACCTTTACGTATAGTAGTAGTCGTGTTAACGCTTCTCTGAAAGTTTGGTAGAACTCTGCAGTGAAGCCGTCCAGACCAGGGCTTTTTTTTGTTGGGAGTTTTTTGATTACCTTTTCAATCTCTTCTTTTGTTATGGGTCTATTTAGTTGTTCTACCTCCGTTTGTGTTAGTTTAGGTAGGTAGTGTATTTCTAGGAATTCATCCATTTCTTCTAGGTTTTCAAATTTGAGTATAGTTTTTGATAGTAATCTGATATGATTCTTTTAATTTCAGTTGGGTCTGTTGTAATATCGCCCATCTCATTTCTTATTTGGGTATTTGCTTCCTCTCCTGTTTTTCTTTTGTCAGTTTGGCCAGTGGTTTATCAATTTTGTTGATTTTTTCAAAAAAACAGCTTTTGGTCTTGTTAATTCTTTCAATTGCTTTTCTGTTTTCTATTTCATTTAGTTTAGCTCTGATTTTTATTATTTGTTTTCTTCTGGTACCTGTGGGTTTCTTTTGTTGCTCTCTTTCTATTTTTTCAAGTTGCAGGGATAATTCTTTGATTTTAGCCCTTTCTTCTTTTTGGATGTGTGCATTAATTGATATAAATTCACCCCTGAGCACCGCTTTTGCTGTGTCCCAAAGGTCCTGACAGGAAGTGTTTTCATTCTCATTGGATTCTCTGAATTTCCTTATTCCATCCTTAACGTCTTCTATAATCCAGTCTTTTTTGAGCAGGGTATCGTTCAATTTCCAAGTGTTTAATTTCTTTTCCCTGATTTTCCTGTTATTGATTTCCACTTTTATGGCCTTATTGTCAGAGAAGATGCTTTGTAATATTTCAATGTTTTGGATTCTACTAAGGCTTGCTTTATGGCCTAATATGTGGCCTATTCTAGACAATGTTCCATGTGCACTAGAAAAGAAAGTATAGTTGGTTGCTGTTGGGTAGAGTGTTCTGTATATGTCTACGAGGTCAAGTTGGTTGATTGTGGTATTTACTGTGTCTTTATTGAGCTTCTTTCTGGATGTCCTGTCCTTCACCAAAAGTGGTGTGTTGAAGTGTCCTACTGTAATTGTGGAGCTGTCTCACTTTTCAATGCTGATAGAGTTTGTTTTATGTATCGTGCAGCCCTGTCATTGGGTGCATAAATGTTTAATATGGTTATATCTTCTTGGTGTATTGTCCCTTTAATCATTACATAGTGTCCTTCCTTCTCCTTTCTGATGGATTTAACTTTAAAGTCTATTTTGTCAGAAATTAATGTTGCCACTCCTGCTTTTTTTTTTTTTGATTGTTGTTTCCTTGATATATTTTTTCCATCCTTTGAGTTTTAGTTTGTTTGTGTCTCTAAGTCTAAGGTGGGTCTCTTGTATACAGCAGATAGATGGATCTTGTTTTTTAATCCATTCTGCTACTCTCTGTCTCTTTATTGGTGCATTTAGTCCATTTACATTCAGGGTAATTACGGATAGGTATGAATTTAGTGCCATCATTTAGATGTCTTTTTGTGTGTGTTGTTGACAGTTTCTTTTTCCCACTTGATTTTATATGTTGAGTAGATTTTCTTTATATATTGTCCTTTCATCCTATTTGTTGTTGTTGATTTTGTTTCTGCTGAGTCTATATTTTTCCCTCGTATTTTATTTTAATGAGTGGGATAGTTTGTTTCCTTTATGGTTACCTTATTATTTAACCCTATTTTTCTAAATTTAAAACTAACTTTTATTTCTTTGTATCGCCGTATCTTCCTCTCCAGATGGAAGGTCTATGATTACAGTTCTTAGTCCCTCTTTATTATTTTAATGTTGTCTTCTTTTATATAGTAACATCGCTGGTACCCTGTTTTGGGCTTTTTTTTTTTTTTTCTCTGTCTGAGTTGACTTCTGGTTGCTCTGCCCAGTGTTCTAGTCTTGGGTTGATACCTGATATTATTGATTTTCTAACCAAAGAACTCTCTTTAGTATTTCTTGTAGTTTTGGTTTGGTTTTTACGAATTCTCTCAACTTGTGTTTATCTGGAAATGTCTTAATTTCACCTTCATATTTAAGAGACAGTTTTGATGGATATATGATTCTTAGCAGGCAATTTTTTTCCTTCAATTTTTCAAAATATGTCATCCCATTGCCTTCTTGCCTGCATGGTTTCTGCCGAGTAGTCGGAGCTTATTCTTATTGGCTCTCCTTTGTAGGTGACTGTTCATTTATCCCTCGCTGCTCTTACAATCCTCTCTTTATCTTTGGTTTTGGCCAGGTTGATTATAATATGTCTTGGTGACTTTCTTTTAACATCTATTTTTATGTGGAGTTCCATGAGCATCTTGGGTAGATATCTTCTCATCTTTCACAGTATCAGGGAAGTTTTCTGCCAACAAATCTTCAACAATTTTCTTTGTATTTTCTGTTATCCTTCCCTGTTCTGATACTCCAATCACTCGTAGGTTATTTCTCTTGATAGAGTCCCACATGAGTCTTAAGGTTTCTTCATTTTTTTTTAATTCTTTTATCTGATTTTTCTTCAAATATATTAGTGCCAAGTGATTTATCTTTGAGTTCAGAAATTCTAGCTTCTACTTGCTCAATTCTGCTCCTCTGACTTTCTATTGAGTATTTAATTCTGTAATTTTATTATTAATCTTCTGAATTTCTGATTGCTGTCTGTCTATGGATTTTTCCAGCTTATTCAAGTTTTCATTATGTTCCTGAATAATCTTTCTAATTCCTTCAGTTGCTTTATCTGTGTGTTCCTTGGCTTGTTCTGCATATTGCCTCATTTCCTTCCTGATGTCTTGAAGGGTTCTGTATATTAAACTTTTGTATTCTGCATCTGGTAATTCCAGGAATGCACTTTCCAGGAAGATCCCTGGATTCTTTGTTTTGAGAGCCTGTTGAGGTGATCATGGTCTGTTTCTTTATGTGAGTTGGTATTGACTGTTGTCTCCGAGCCATCTATAAGTTATTGTATTAGTTTATGCTTGCTTACTGTGTCGTAGCTGCTTGCTTTGTTTTGGTATACCCCTATGGGTTGCTTGAGTGAGCTAGCTTGATTATTTTCACCTTTGGAGCTCTGGCTAGAGCTGTTATCCTGTATATCAGTCTAGGGGTCCCTTCAGTTTTCTTGTATGAATTCGGCTCAGGTTTCCAGTAGCTGATCATCAAGTATGTGGTACAGGCTCTGTCCTACAGTCTTAGAGGGGCAGGGGTGATTGGCGTATATACCAGTATCTGATTGCAGCAGGGGCTCACACTCTGAACATGGCAGGGGGCTGAGAACTGACACGTAAGTGTCTCTGTGGAAAACGTGTCTCTGTTCCCTAGAGCGTGCTGGTGGGTGGGTTCTGCAGAGGGACCACGGGCACCCAAAGTTTTTTGTTGTAAGGACTGGGAGGTACCAATTATCTTTAGACCCCTGTCGCGGGTGACTGGGTGACCTGAGTGGAGCTACCAGTCCTTAGGTCCCTGTTGTGGGTAGGCGAGGACCTTGTTTAATAGACAAAGCTCTGTCAAACATCAAACACCCACCTCTCCACCACACAGCTGAAATGGTTGGAGTTTGCCATCAAGGGCCTATTCTCCTGAAATAGGCCCACACAGGTCCATGCAGAAGGGAAAGGTGCTCAAGGTCCATGGACGGTTTATGCCTGGACAGGAGCCGCTTCTGTCCTGTGTTCCGCCAGTTAATGGAGCTAGCAAATTATCTTTTCCCCCCAGTTGCAAATTTTTTCCTTCCTCAAGGCCAGGAGGATGGCTCTAGGTGCTCACCGGGGTCTATCTCAGGCATAGGGATTCAGCCACTGAGGCCGGCTTGGGGGCGTGGGTGCAATAAAATATACACAAGTACTTAGCTTTTGCCAAGAGCGTCCTCAGGTTCCGGCGGTGTGAGTGGGCTGTGTGGCTGGCTGCTTCTCCCTGAGAAAACTGCTGCGGAACGCTAGTACCAGCCTGCCGCTGCCTCTGCCACTCCAGAAATGGTGCATGAAGGCTCCCTGCGATTCAGGTCTGGTAACTCCGCTCCACTTCTGAATAGCCCCTTCCTCCCCCTGCCCCTCAGTTCGCTGTCTAAGCTTGCCTTTGATGCTCAGGGTGCCCAGCTTGTCACAAATATATTCATTTCACTTATTTTTTCAGGTCTTTGTTGTAAAGAGGGCTCGACGGAAGCATCTGTCTATTCCACCATCTTGGCTCCAGCTCCTCCATACCATTGGTTTTGCTAAGAGAAAAGCCTGCCCATTCCGAGTTCCAATACACTAGAAATGGGTGATGGATAGCATGTCTTGTTTAGGTTTATTTACCATTCCCGTGGGAAGGGAAATATCAGATTTTGTTAGGTTGTTTCCCCTGCAATCTGCTTAAACTTTATCCAATTTCTATTGCTTATGCCTCTGGGGAAACTATTCTCAGGGGGTGTTATTCTGAGTCAGAAGGACTTGTCAGTGATACTGTTTTTGTTAAGATCAACTTGCCCAGTTAATACGAACTCAGGACTCTTATCTTGTAGGCTTCCTGTAATGGTTTTCTTGTCCTCCCATCCAATCTTTGTTATAGAAGCTCAAAGTAGAATGACAAAATCTAACCAAGGGCAGTGTATGAAGAGAAGACTCTACCTTGATCCCAGCTCAGAAGTGCCTTCTGGTTTTCTGGTAGTTCTGACCTGAGATTCACCCTCTGTGCATACTTCCTGTCAAGTGTTACGACATCAAGTTTTAGCCTTCACAAAAGGGCTGTGAAAATCTGTAAAGCTCAACAACCAAAAATCCTGTCCAAAGATCTAAATGAACATTATGATGACAGAGGAAAAAAAAATCTGATTTCCTCACTGTCTTATAATTGTTTTCTTCATTGTTTTAAATTAGGCTTCTCTAAAGGTCTCTGGGTGGTGCAAATAGTATGCGTTCCACTACTAACCTGAAAGGAGCTGTGCTCGTGCAACGAACCTACCTAGTGGTACCTCAGGAAAAAGACCTGGAGATTGTAAAGATTACAGTCTGGAAAACCATATAGGCAGTTCTACTCTGTCACATTGGGCCTCCATGAGTCAAAAATTGACTCAATGGTACTAACAACACTAACCTAAAGATTGGCAATTCAAACCCACCTAGTGGCACTACTTTTTAGTATGGACCCTGGGTGGTGCAAACTATTTGTGCTCAACCACTAATCTAAACTTTTTAGTGGGAGTTCGTGGTTGGTGCAAATAGTTAATGCACTCAGCTCCTATCTGAAGGTTAGAAGTTAGAGTCCACTTGGAAGCCCCTCAGAAAAAAGGATTGGTAATCTACTTCAGAAAAAAGCAGCCACTGAAAACCCTATGGAGCACAGTTCTACTCTGACACACATCAGGTTGCCATGAGTCAGAACTGACCTGATAGAAAAAAAAAATTTTTTTTTTTTTTTGATGGCAACTGGATTTTGGGGTTAACTTTTTAATGAGACAATGACGTTTTAGTTTCTTACACCTGGAGATCTTTTCAGGTGGCAGCAGGTAGTGAAGACGAAGAGTAGTGCCCCTGCCAGAGGTGGGAGTAAGGGTGGGGAGATGCATGCAAAAGAAAGGAATAGAGGTACAGTGGGAGTTGGGATGAAGAAAGTAGAGATGGAATGGTGACTGAGTTAGTCGCCCACTTGGGAGTATTTCTAGACCTGAGCTGCTGGTTCAGGATGTGTGTCCTAAGAGTTAGAAAGTATGGTGGAAGGCAAAGACTTTACCATAGTGGCTATGGGTGCATATTTTGGAATCACCTAAGGTGAACTCCTGAACCTTGCTATTGGCTCTCCCTTGCCCTTTCTATAGTTTTGTCAGTGGGTGGAAGATTTCTTTCTAGCTTCTGCTGCTCTCCAGGTTAGCAGTCCCTGATCCACAGTAGTCTGTCCTTCCTAGGTTGATTTTCCTTGATGCCGTAATGAACATAATGAGCTCCACAGTTGGAGAGTTTAAATTCTGGTTCTGCCACTTGCAAGTTTCTTCCCCTCTCTGATTCCTCATCTGTTACTTCATGGGGTTGTTTTAAGGATTAATTGAGACAACACATGGAGATGCCTTGTGAGCTATAGTGCTATAATAGTGCAAGTGGCCACAGCTGTTTGCCCTGAGAATTATGAGCAGCTCTTTGGGCCTCGTATGCTCGATCTCTGTTCTTTTATGTCTTGCTTTCATCTTCCTCTGCCACTGTGTGACCTTGGACAGGTTACTAAATTTCCTATGTCTCATTTTCTACATTTATATAATTAGGATAATAATGGTACCTGTCTCAAAGTGTTGTGATGATGGTTAACTGAAGTGATACATATAGTCTAAAAACAGTGCCTAGCATGGAGAAGGAACTCAACAAACGGCTTTGTCTGTATTTGAGTACACAGTTTTTTTTTGTTTAGTTTAGTTTTTTAACTACATACGAAGGCCCTTGTCATGAGTCATCCACAGTAAGGATCTTAGTATGGCTAACTGATGGGAGAGGCTCCTGGGGGTAGTGGTGTATCCTTGGTTATAGAACCCCTTGAAATAATAGACCTGTTTAAAAAAAAAAAAAATTTTTTTTTTTTTTTTTTTTTAGGCCAGTAACTAGGGGTGCAGACTTAGGAGGTGGTGAAAAGGAGACCATGATCATAGAGAACAAATATTCACATTCTATTTTAAGGAAATTTCTGTATATCCTTTAGAACCTTTTTGATTTACACAGAGTTAACTCATTTGGAGGTCCCTTTAAAAATCTTTAAGGGAGAAATTTGCTAAATGAATAAAACAATTTGCAAACTATAGGCAGCCAGTGGTTTTTAATTCAATTTTTAAAAAGTGTGTTTAGTAGTCTCCATACACATGGAAACCCTGAGGCGTAGTGGTTAAGTGCTATGGCTGCTAATCAAGAGGTCGGCAGTTCAAATCTGCCAGGCGCTCCTTGGAAACTCTATCGGGCAGTTCTACTCTGTCCTATAGGGTCACTATGAGTTGGAATTGACTCGACGGCAGTGGATTTGGTTTTTGGTTTGGTATACACATACACAGAGCTCTGGTAGCACAGTGGTTAAGAGCTTGGCTGCTAATCAAAATGCCAACAGTTTGAATTTACCAGCCAATCCTTGGAAACCCTGTGGGGCAGTTCTACTCTTATAGTGTCACTATGAGTCGGAATCTACTCGACGGTAACGGGTGTTGTTATTGGTGTGTGTGTGTATATGTATATATATACATATAGTTAGTTTTGTTGTTGTCAGTTGCTGTCAAGTCAGTCCACGGCTCATGACAACCCCACGTGTTACAGTATAGAACTGCTCCATAGGTTTTTTCTTGGCCATAAATTTTTCCGAAGCAGTCCACCAGGGCTTTCTTCCATGGAAGGCACTGGATGGGTTTGAACCGGCAACCTTTAGGTTAGCTGCTGATTGCAAACTGCTTGCGCCACCCTGGGCTCCTTATATAATTAGCGTGATCCTTAAGGTTGTGTGTCAACTTGGCCGGGCCATGATTCTCAGTGGTTTGGCAGTTTTATGATGTAGTCTGGCAGTCATATGATAATGTGATCAGCTCCATGATGAAATCTGGTATAATGTGATCACCTCCCTGAAGGACAGTGATGAAGGAAATCCCCTCAGTGGGCAGAACTTCGAGCAGTGCACCTAGTTGTTCACTTTGCTTGGAAGGAGAAATGGCCAGATTTGTGATTGTGTACTGATTCATGGGTGGTGGCCAGTGGTTTGGCTGGATGATCAGGGACTTGGAAGGAACATGAGTGGAAAATAGGAGAAAAGGAGGTATGGGGAAGAGGTATGTGGATAGACCTCTCTGAATGGCCCAAAGAAGTGAAGATATTTGTATCTCGTGTGAATGCTCACCAAAAGGTGACCTCAGCAGAGGAGGATTTTAACAATCAAGTGGATAGGATGATACATTATGTGGGAATCAGTCATCCTCTTTCTAAGCCACTCCCTATGGGCTCATGTACAAAGTGGCCATGGTGGCAGGGATGGAGGTTAAGCATGGGCTCAGCAGCATGAACTTCACACACCAAGGCTGACTTGGCTACAGTCACTGCCAGCAGCAGAGATCAACACTGGATCCCCAATATGGTACGATTCCTCAAGGTGATCAGCCAGCAACCTGGTGGCAGGTTGATTATGTTGGATCACTTCTATCATGGCAAGGGCAGCATTTTGTTCTTACTGGAATAGACACTTACTCTGGATATGGATTTGCCTTCCCTGCACATAACGCTTTTGCCAAAACTACCATCTGTGGACTTACAGAATGCCTTATGCACCGTCATGGTATCCCACACAACATTGCCATGGATTAAGAGATGCACTTCACAGCAAATGAAGTGCAGTAATGAGCCTATGCTCATGGAATTCACTGGTCTTACCATGTTCCCCATCATCATGAAACAGCTGGCTTGATGGAACAATGCAATGGCCTTCTAAAGACACAATTACAGTGCCAGCTAGGTAGCAACACCTTACAGGGTTGGGGCAATGTTCTCAGGAGGCTGTATATGCTCTAAACCAGTGTCCAACATATGGCGCTCTTTCTCCAGTAGCCAGGAATCATGGATCCAGGAATCAACGTGGAAATGGGAGTGGCACCACTCACTATTACCTCTACTGACCCATTTGCAAAATTTTTGCTTCCTGTCCTCACAACCCTATGCTCTGCAGGTCTAGAGGTCTTAGTTCCAAAGGGATGAATGCTCCCACCTGAAGACACATCACTGATTCCATTGAACTGGAAGTTAATGATGCCACCTGGCCACTTTGGGCCCCTTATGCCTCTGGATCAACAAGCAAGGAAGGGAGTTACCGTATTGGTTGGTGTGATTGATCCTGATTTCCAAGAGGAAATCAGATTGATATTACACTATGGAGGTAAAGAAGAATGTGTCTGGAATGCAGGAGATCCCTTACGGCGTCTGTCAGTACTATCATGCCCTGTGATTAAAGTCAGTGGAAAACTACAGCAACCCAATTCTGACATGATTACTAATGGCCCAGACCCTTCAGGAATGAAGATGTGGGTCATTCCACCAGGCAAAGAACCACAACCAGCTGAGGTGCCTGCTGAGGACAAAAGGGAATACAGAATGGGTGGTGGAAGAAGGTAGTTCTAAATACCAGTTATGACCACGTGATCAGTTGCAGAAACAGGGGCTGTAATTGTTGTATTTCTTCCTTGCATGTGTGCACCAAGTATTTTTGTTTTCTTATAAAGTATAACATGTAAATAGGACTAGTGCATTTTTGGTTGTACTCGTGTTAGTTGTATCATGTTAGGTACAAGTATGACTTTATGTAATTGTGTTTATTCAGAGAATATGTATGGTTTAAAGAGATATATACAGAAGCCAAATTGACAATGGGTGGACTGTGATCATTAAGGTTGTATGTCAACCTGGCTGGGCCCTGATTCTCAGTTGTTTAGCAGTTATGATGTAGTTTGACAGTCGTTTAATGATGTAATCACTTACATGATGAGATCTGATATAATGTGATCACCTCCATGATGGGATCTGCTGTGAGCAGCCAATCACTTGAAAGGAAGTTCTTTGAGGGTGTGGCCTGCATCCATTATAGGTGGATTTTCAGCAAGCCTCTCAGGCTTTTGCTCACTTTGGATTCTGCCGCCAGCTCCTGTTAGTCTGAGCTCCAGCTCTTGGAACTTCAGCTAGTAGCTTGCCTGCCAATCTTGGGATTCATCAGCTTCTAGGATCTGGGTTTCGGGTTCATCAGCCCCTGCAGCTACGTGAGTTGGGAGAAATCTCCAGCCTGACCCATGGACTTGGGACTTTCCAGCCTCTACAACCGCGTAAGCCATTTCCTTGATGTAAATCTCTCTCTGTCTCTGACTCTCTGTCTCTCTCTATATATATACGTATGTATATATATAGAGAGAGAGATGCTTCACTGTTCTGCTTCTCGAAAGAGCCTAAGACAGTTAGTATATGCATAGAAAAATTTTGAAAGACTATATTCCAAACTGTTAATACTGGTATTTGCAGAGGGATAGGAGAAGGAATTACAGAGGACTTTTATTTTCTACAGTACATATTCCTATATTGTCAGACTTTTTAAATAATAAGTATATATTATTCCTTTATTATAACAGAATAACTTAAAGTGTATTATATTTATTAATATGTGAAAAAGGGCATGCTCTCTTTAAAAGCATCTGAATGTGAAATGGATATAAGGGTCATGCCTGGAAATTTAATTCTGTCTTCTCTACTCGATACCAGGTGTGCCAGCAACCTGTTTTAGCTGCAGATGACAGAAATCTCTCAACATTTTGGAAATCACTTGACAATTTAGGGTACCCCTGAGGTGGAAACGTGAGTTTGGAACTGCTGGGAATGACAATCATCTGGTGCAGCCAGTAGGCATCCCAATGATTACAGTTGGGGTCTGTAATCTGACACATATAGGGTCACCGTGAGTTGGAGTCAACTCAACAACAACTGGTTTGGTTTTGGTGAGAGCACTTAAAGATTATTAAAGGTTTCAAAACCTAGGTAGTTCTTTAACTCTCCTGGGAGTACACTACTTAAATATTTGTAGTTATTAGGTGCCATTGAGTCAGTCCTGACTCATAGCAATGCTATGTATAACAGAACAAAACACCGCCTGGTCCTGCATCATCCTCACAATCGTTGTTATATTTGAGCTCATTGTTGCAGCCACTGTGTCAATCCATCTCACGGACGTCTTCTCTTTCACTGACCCTTTACCTTACTAAGCATGATGTCTGTCTTCAGGGACTGATCCTTCCTGATAATATGTCCAACGTGAGATGAAGTCTTGCCATCCTCACTTTCAAGGAGCACCCTGGTTGTATTTCTTCCAAGACAGATTTGTTCGTTCTTCTGGAAGTCCATAGTATATTCAATACTCTTTACTAACACCATAATTGAAAGGGATCAATTTTTCTTCGATCTTCATTATTCATTGCCCAGCTTTCACATGCATATGAGGCAATTGAAAATATCATGGCTTAAATGTAAAAAAAAAAAAATTTTTTTTTGTATCTAATAATGCTACTAATGTTATATTTATTTTTTTTAACAGCTGTAATTTCCCTTAAAAGCAAAGTTGGAGAGAATGCAGGTTTAACCATCTTTTCTTAGTTGAACATTTTATTGAGATAATTGTAGATTCATATGCAATTGTAAAAAACTTTACAGAGAGATTATTATCTGCCCTGTTTCCCCTAGTGGTAACATTTCATAAAACTATAGTATAATATCACAACCACGATATTGACATTGATACATTTTACCAATCTTGTTCAGATTTTACCAATTTTACTTAGACTCTTTTGTGCGTGTGTGTGTTTGTGTGTATTAAGTTATAACCAATTTTATCACCTGCACGGATTTGTGTATTCACCATCACGGTCAAAATACTGAAGAATTCTATCACCACTAGGAGCTCTCATGTTACCCTTTATAACCATAACCCCTTAGCCTCTCTCGACCACTAGTCTGTCCTTCATGTCTAAATTTTTGTCATTTCAAAAATGTTACATATATAGAGTCATACAATATGTAACCTTTTGGGTTTTTTTTTTTTTTTTAACTCAGCATAGTTTCCTGTAGATTCATCCAAGTTGTTGTATATATATATAAATCGTTTGTACCTTCTTCGTCGCTGAGTAGTATTCCATAGTATGGATTTACTAGTTTGTTTAACCAATAGCCTGTGAAAGAGCATCTAGACTGTTTCCAGGTTTTGGCTATTACTATGAACATTCACGTACGGGTTTTTGTGTGAACATAATATTCACTTCTCTGGGATAAACGCCCAAGAGTACAGTCACTGGGTCATATGGGAATTGCATGTTTAGTTTTTTAAGAAACTGTTGAACTGTTTTCCAGAGTAGCCATGCTATAGTACATTCCCATCAGTAGTATATGGGTGATCCAGTTTCTCAGCATCCTCTCCAGCATTTAGTGATGTCATTATTTTTTATTGTAGCCATTCTGATGGGTATGTAGTGATATCTCATTATGGTTTTAATTTGCATTTCCCTGGTGGCTAATGATATTTAAATATTTTCTTGTGCTGATTTGCCATCTGTGTATCCTCTTTGGTGAAATGTCTGTTCATGGCTTTTGCCCATGTTTAGCCACTTTTTAAACGTTAATTCCATCTGTAGAAAGTCTAGCCACATGAATCAAGCAGCCATAAGCAAGTACCACTTTATGTTTGTTAACAGCATAAGGAGAGGTGGAGGGTTGTCAAGAAGATCTATGCCATTTCTACTCTCTAGCTTATTCCTTCATTAGAGAATTAAAGACATCTTGAACTGATGGGATCAGATTCTAAGACACTGAGTAGGCCTCATTTTCTAGTGGTCAGGGTCACGTTGTTATGGAAGGAGTGCTGGGGGTATTAGAAAACCCAGGTGGAATGAAACTGGTGCAGTTGGTATTTCTAAATCATAAATTATTTAATCTGGTTGGATCCTTTTTATTCTCTCTAAAATGGGGATAATGATATTTACTTTGTGGTTGGCTAGAGTATTATTAACTGAGATAGTGTGTTTTAGAAATCTAGTACTGAACTTCCATATTTTTGACACCCAAATAACGCAGGAAGGAGGACTGGATGATAAGGAAGGGGGTTGGGGAAATAATCTCCATGGTACAGGAAAGGGCTAGACTAGCCTACATAGGTGCTGCATTTAGCAAGAAGTATTAAATGCTCTTTATTCAGAATTATCTAGGGATTGGTTTCAATAGCATCCTTTAGATTTCTCCAGTTGTGCAGCTGAGTGGGTTCCCTTTCTTGCCCCAATTTCCCAAATCCATCACCTTTTGCTAAGCTTCATCTCAGTGAGAGCCAAGAGTTTGGTAAAAGCAGAAAGTATGTTCCAGGAAAGTAGGAAAGGGGCAGGGGCCATCTTTCTATCACATTCTTACGTAGGAAAAGCAAGGCACGGGATAAAAGGTGATTGTCCTGGGTGACTTTAGTGACTTTCCAGGTAGAGCCTAGTCTAAATGCACACAAATTACTATTGAAATTGCAGGCCCTGAAAATAGTTTCTGGCTGTTAGACCTCATGACTTCTCATCTTTATTAGTTGGTTCTGACTGTATGGTGAGACAGGGAGGTGACAAATATTAAGCTTTCTTTCTAGGTCCTAGGCTCTATATTTGTACAAAAGACAAGCAAATATCCAAACACCTAGAAACCCAGCTTTTAGCAATTGATTTTCCAGCTTACTTTGTGGTTGCTGTTGTTAGTTGCTGCCAGGGAAAGCTTATGTATAACTAAAACATTGCCAGGTCCTGCGCTGTCTTCACAATTCTTGGTATGTTTAAGTCCATTGTTGTGGCTATAGTGTCAATCAATCTCATTGAGGGTTTTCTTCATTCTCGCTGATTCTCTACTTTAACAAACATGATGTCCTTTTTTAGCAACTGGACTTTCTTGATATTCAAAGTAAGCGAGTCAAAGTCTTGCCATCCTAGCTTCTATAGCTATTTAATTTGTATTATTTGAATTTTATTTAGGTATTTAAAAAATTTATACTTTCCCTTATACAAAAAAAATTGAGGTGACTTATAAAAATACATAGAATATAGATATTTTAATTGGAAGAAACCAGGTCAAAGGAAAAATATGGAAGGAAAAATAAGTCAAGGGTAAAGGTAGCATGTAGAAATATATACTATAAAAGAGAGCTAAAGGTTAAAGGTTAGGTGCAAACTTGGTCTTGAGCTTCCTAGAAGCCAATGCAAAGAAAATATTATTTAATACTAAATAGTAGTAATATCAATAATAATAATATTTAACATTTATTATTACTGTGTAGCAGATGCTGTTCTAAATGCTTTATATGTATTATCTCATTTACCCTTTATAAAATCTCTGTGAGGTGCATGATGGTATAGCCCCCCTTTTACAGATGAGAAAACTGAGGCACAGAGATAGTAACTTGCCCAAGTTTATGCAGGTAGTAAGAGCCAAGAATTAAACCCAGGCATTCTGATTCCAGAGCTGAAATTAATATTTTAATAATTGATTATTGTCACTATAAAGGGAAGGTTGCCCCCGTGGATTGCGGGTTTCTCCTAAAGGGTGATGTTATTTACTCTATCTGTCTCTCTGTGTTTCTTCTCCTCTTTTATGAGGACAGCACTCAGACTGGATTAGGACCCATTCTATTTCTGTATAACTTCATGTTAACTGATAACATCCTCAAAGAACTTATTTCCAAATAAGGTCATATTCACAGGTACTAGGGGTATGTTTACTTCCACATATCCTTTGGGACAATTTAATCCATAACAGGGGGTCTAGAATCACAAGTCCCCAAAACCCAATAAACATTGACAAAGGGGCAGAACCTTGATTTCTGGACCCATATTCCCTAACAGCTAACATTCAGAAAAGGGTCTTCTATATTACCTTAGATGAAAACATTTAGTAAAGCTGATACGTTCAATTTAAGAAGGATTTTAGTTTAAGACAATCATTAAGCACTTTCAAGTCTTTCCCTCAGAACCCAACTCTCTTTAAATAGCAAAACTCTTTGCAAGATAAAGACTATCCATCAATTTAGAAGGAGTTTTAAGAAAGAGATTTGGAAATGAGTGGACAGGAGAGGGCTGTTTCTTTCTTGGTAGACATATCTCCCAACTTGCCCCTTCACAGGGCTGAAGAGCCATTTCTCTTATAATTGGCAATTGATTCTTTACTGAAATGTTAGTTTAGAACTTTAAATAATCTATTAATCAGTCCCCTATCCAAGGTACACAAGTGTAAGGAAAGAAGAGACTGAAGATGGGGTGGGGGTTCGACTAAGAAAGTAAATATAGGTCTCCATCCAGTGTCTCCTTCCTGTAATGTATTCTCCTTGATCACTAAGACAAGCCATTCCAGTTGCCTGGACCAGAGGAGAAGTAACCGGTAAGGCTGGATATAGAAAGTTATAAGTTTAAAAAAAAAAAAAAGGGAGGGCTAAAGGGAGGAAATGGAGAGAATGGGCACTTTAGGGAGATAAATCAAATGGCTGATTGCTGAGAGCATTGGCCCTGGGCACCCCTAGCTGATTAGAAGGAGGTCTCTGTCTCTCTCTCTTTATCTCCCTCCATTTCTCTCTTACTCTCTCTCTTCAGAGGAGTCCCACACTGGGGGCTAGTACTGACATGGATTCCTCTCTAGTTTTCCTCCCAGATGACACATTTTAAAAATGAAACATGCCCAGGTATGAGAGAAGAGTAGAGAATAATATAAGGAGACTCACGTAACTACCACCCTGCCTGACAAATCTTAATGTTTTGCTACATATACTTGCAAAACAATTTTTAAATAAAGCCTGCAGATACAGTTGCTTTTGACACCTTCTTCCTCTTTCAGCCTCTCTATCCTTGGCTCCTACCTGACCCTCTTTCTCCTTGGCTCCCACCTGCCCCTCTCAATTGCCTTTTCGCTCACCATCCAGCAAAGAGACTGAAATGACTAGAGTTGGGTTTGATTTTCTTCTTATGCTAGTACAGCAATAAGAGATGATCCTAATGGAGCAATAAAAAACTTTTTTGCTGGGTGTTGGTGGGACTTGGTTTAAAGGCAGTTTTCCCCAGGGATTTATTTGCAGAATTTCTAACATAAGGCATTGGGGGAAAGTGTTATATCTAGAAAACACAACCCAGAACATTTCTGTCTCCCCCTCCAATCCTCGGCCATTTTTCCTCTCTAGCTTCTTCTCATTTCCTCTGCTGTGGGCTTTCCCCATATCCTTGGCTCCTATCCCCACCTTCAATGGGCAGTCTGCAGTAAGGCTCTATGGATAAGTAGGTTGGTCTCCATGTATGGCTTATCCTACCACTTAGGGGTGTGTATCAGTACATAAGGAAGCACTTGATCCTTGGAGGCCCCACCCACTTACCTCCACATTTCTCCTTAACATCTCTTCCTCTCTTGGTATTGGCTGCCTCTGAGAAGCCTTCGATCCAGTCAATTTCTCATTCTTCTAACACTGATGCCAATAAGCACCCAGTGCTTTCTACTCCACAATTCTCTGTCCCTCCCTCACCATAAAAGAAAAAGGCACACACACACGTTATTAAAATGAACTGTTTATATTATCTCAGTTGAGTCAATACATTATAATGTATTAAAATGGAAAGGTACAAAATTGAAATAAATACTTTCTGATTTATGTATAAATCTTTTTTTTTTTTTTGTCGAGATGACTTTTATCATCAATACATGTCACAAGAAAACATTTAAAATGACACCAAAACAATCGCTTAAAACATGGTAGTTGTAGGAAAAAGGTAAAGAAAACAACTTTTGGCTTGAGATTTGATACAATTTGGGTTCCCCAAAACCATGTGAAGGGCGGTAAAATAGAAATGCTCAAAACTGATTTAAAAAAATAAACAGGCTTTACAAAAATCCTCTTTTTTCTTAACCCAGCCACTTCTCTACAGGGTCTGCACTTACAATAGATACATTCATTATTGTCCAAGGGAAGA
This sequence comes from Loxodonta africana, assembly GCF_030014295.1. Classification (NCBI taxonomy): domain Eukaryota; kingdom Metazoa; phylum Chordata; class Mammalia; order Proboscidea; family Elephantidae; genus Loxodonta; species Loxodonta africana. The sequence continues at coordinate 41,053,150 of NC_087360.1, read as the reverse complement.
CAGCAACTGCCTTTCATTTTAAAGAGCTTGGTGGAGAGGCTGAAGAAATATGTTGCAGCTGAAGGCGAGTAGAATGTTCAGGAGAACAAAAAGTCTAGATGCTCTTCAGGAACAGCATTAAGAAAAATGGGTGGGAAGAGTCTCTGGGACAGCAGGTGAAGGTGGAGGGAGTGTGGGGAGTCCAGATCTGAAGCAAAAAAAGTATGAAGAATGACAGCTGGCCTTTCACCAGGGACCTCTGAGGCTAGGAACAGGAATCTCTCCACCTGAGCAGTTCTGGGTTTGTCCTCAGCCTGGGAGTGTTTCTCTTTCAGCAAGAGGCTGACCCAGGGCTTTGGAGATGGGGCTTGGACAGGCACAGCAGTATACAGGAGCCTGGGACAGGTGTAGGGCTTAACAATGGGTACCACAGAAGGGCCTTTCTCTTCTGGTTCTGACTGCTTATTAGGTGGTTGTTAAGGCAATAAGGACTTTAGCAAACTAGAAGTTTAGGGCAGCTAAATTCAACCAGATTGAAGGTAAACAAAAGGTGAGAAGGTATCCCTTTCTCCTCAGCTACCTTTCTCCCAAGCACAGGAAGCCTTGGCTCCTGAAGCTGTGAATTTACAGTGCACAGTAGCAGAGGGCTTGCCCTTTGGAAGGCTCCATGGAAAAGAAGGCCTGTCCCTGACTTGGGGCAACTTGACCAAAGTCTCTACTCTCCAGAATCTCTTTCCTGAGGTCCTCTCAGAAGGGCAGACTGTGGTCACCCAGCTGGCTAGTGAAAAGTAGAAGCACCAAGGTTCCTGCTGAGTTAGGTCAAGTCCTTTGCTATAGGCAGATCTGGCACATCCCAACAGCCTTGAGTACTATGTGCCCTGGAAAGCCAGGCCAGATGCTTGTTTGCCCCAGTGAGACCTGTGTTTGGCTAGAAAATAGGACAAGGCTCTCAGGGCCTAGCAATGTTCCCTCTAGATCAGACAGAATGATAGTTACAGTGGTCATGGGAACATGAAGTCCTTGGAAGGTTTGTGAGCACATGGGCAGGTTTCTAGGGGAGTGAAATAAGCTCTTCTGGTTCAAATCCACTCAAAGGCGACTGAAAAGAAGTGATAGAGGAACCATTTTCTTTCTTCTTGCCCTGGGGTGAAGAACATAAACAGTGACCTTGAAATGTTTATCTCGAGGATAAACCTCAGGAACTGACTGTCATTCTGGCAACATGCTGGATAATTTGATTGCTGAGGTCCTCGAAGTAAAGAACTGGCTCTGAGGAAGTTGCCGCTAAAGGGCACAACTATGTACTCCTACAAATGAGACTTTGATAAGCCAAACAGATCATCCCTCCATCCTTCAGTATTTAGATTGCATTCTAGAAAGGACTCTCCATGTGATGCCTGTGGGTCTGAGGACACAATGATGTGGAGGTATTGTGCTCTAATTACTTAGGACCACCTCAAAAGGAGATATTAGTGGGGACTAAACATGTAGACAACCACTCATCTGTCAGTTTGTCTTACCGTGGGGGCTTGCGTATTACTGTGATGCTGGAAGATATGCTACCAGTATTTCAAATACCATCAGGGTCGCCCATAGTGGACAGGTTTCAGTGGAGCTTCCAGACTAAGACACACTAGGAAGAAGGACCTGGCGATCTACTTCTAAAAAAAATTGGCCAGTGAAAACTTTATGAATAACAGCAGAACATTGTCTGATATTGTGCTGGAAGATGAGCCCCTCAGATTGGAAGGCACTCAAAATATGACTGGAAAGAACTGCCTCCTCAAAGTTGAATCGACCTTAATGATGTGGATGGAGTCAAGCTTTCAAGACCTTCATTTGCTGATGTGGCACGACTCAAAATGAGAACCAGCAGCTACAAATATCCATTAATAATTGGAACGTGGAATGTAAGAAGTATGAATCTAGGAAAATTGGAAGTCATCAAAAATGAAATACAAGGCATAAAGTTTGATATCCTAGGCATTAGTGAGCTGAAGTGGACCAGTATTGGCCACTTCGAATCTGATAATCATATGACCTACTATACTGGGAATGACAAATTGAACAGGAATGGCATTGTATTCATTGTCAAAAAGAGTATTTCAAGATCCATCTTAAAGTACAGTGTTGTCAGTGATAGGATAATATCCCCACACCTGCAAAGAAGACCAATTAATATGACAATTATTCAAATTTACACACCAACCACTAATGCCAAAGATGAAGAAATCGAAAATTTTTACCAACTTATGCCATCTGAAATTGATCAAACATGAAAACTGCCATGTGAAAGTTGGAAACAAAAGAAAAAGGATCAATAGTTTAAAATATGGCCTTGGTGATAGAAAAGATGCTGGAGATCACATGATAGAATTTTGCAAGACCAATGACTTACTCATTGCAAATACCTTTTTTCAAGAATAAAAACAGTGACTACAACAACATAAACTGATAGAATACACAGGAATCCAATCAACAACATCTATGGAGAGACAATGCAGAAGCTCAGTAATATCAGTCAGAACAAGACCAGGGGCCGACTGTGAAACAGATCACCAATTGCTCAGATGCAAGTTCAAGTTGAAGCTGGAGAAAATTAAAACAGGTCCATGACAGCCAAAATACGACCTTAATATATCCCACCTGAATTTAAAGACCATTTCCGAATAGATTTGACACATTGAACACTAACAAGTTGTGGAATTACATCAAGGATATAACACATGAAGAAAGCAAGAGATCATTAAAAAGACAGGAAAGAAAGAAAAGACCAAAGTGGATGTCAGAAGTGACTCTGAAAAGCAAAAGAAAAAAATGTTGAAATAAAAGAGCTGAACAGAAGATTTCAAAGGGCAGCTTGAGAAGACAAAGTAAAGTATTACAATGAAAAGTGCAAAGACCTGGAGTTAGAAAACCAAAAGGGAAGAACACACTCGACATTTCTCAAACTGAAAGAACTGAAGAAAAAATTCAAGCCTCCAGTTGCAATAGTGAAGGATGCTGTAGGGAAAGTATTAAACAATGCAGGAAGCTCAAAAGAAGATGGAAGGAATACACAGAGTCATTATATCAAAAAGAATTGGTCAGTGTTCAACCATTTCAAGGGGTAGCATATGATTAGGAACCGATGGCACTGAAGGATGAAGTCCAAGCTGCACGGAAGGCATTGGCAAAAAACAAGGCTCTAGGAATTGACAGAATACCAACTGAGATGTTTCAACCAACAAGCACGACACTAGAAGTGCTCACTCATCTAAGCCAAGCAATTTGGAAGACAGCTACCTGGCCAACCAACAGGAACAGGTCCATATTTGTACCTATTTCAAAGAAAGGTGATCCAACAGAATATGGAAATTATCGAACAATATCATTGATATCACAGGCAAATAAAACTTTTCTGAAGTTAATTCAGAAATGGTTGCAGCACTACATTGACAGGAAAGTGCCAGAAATTCAAGCTGGATTCAGAAGAGGACACGGAATGAAGGATATCACTGCTGATATCAGACGGATCTTGGCTGAAAGCAGAGACTACCAGAAAGATATTTACCTATGTTTTATTGACTATGCAAAGGCATTCAACTGTGTGGATCATAACAAATTATGGATAACATTTCGAAGAATGGGAATTCCACAACACTTAATTGTGCCCATGCGGAACCTGTACATAGACCAAGAGGCAGTCATTCATACAGAACAAGGAGATACTGCGTGGTTTAAAATCAGGAAAGATGTGAGTCAGGGTTGTATCCTTTCGCCATACATATTCAATCTGTATGCTGAACAAATAACCCAAGAAGCTGGACTATATGAAAAAGAATGTGGCACCAGGATTGGTGGAAGACTCATTAACAATCTTCGATATGCAGATGACACATCCTTGCTTGCTGAAAGTGAAGAGGACTTGAAATACTGATGAAGATCAAAGACTACAGCCTTCAGTATGGATTACACCTCAACATAAAGGAAACAAAAATCCTCACAACTGGACCAATAAGCAACATCATAAACAGAGAAAATATTGAAATTGTCTGGGATTCATTTTACTTGGATCCATAATCAATGCCCATGGAAGCAGCAGACAAGAAATCAAACTGTATTGCATTGGACAAATCTGCTACAAAAGACATCTCTCAGGTGTCAAAAAGCAAAGATGTCACTTTGAGGACTAAGGTGTGCCTGACCCAAGTCACGGTATTTTCAATTACCTCATATGTATGCAAAAGCTGGACAATGAATAAGGAAGATTGCAGAAGAATCGATGTTTTGAATTATGGTGTTGGTGAAGGATACTGAATATACCATGGACTGCCAGAAGAACAAATGTATTTGTCTTGCCAGAATGCTCCATAGACGCAAGCAGGGTGAAACTTTGTCTCACATACTTTGGACATGTTATCAGGAGAGACCAGTCCCTGGAGAAGGATATCATGCTTGGTAAAGTAGAAGGTCAGCAAAAAAGAGGAACACCCTTGATGAGATGGATTGACACAGTGGCTGCCAACAGTGGGCTCAAACATATCAACAATGGTGAGGATGGCACAGGATGTGGCAGTGCTTCATTCTGTTGTACATAGGGTTACTATGAGTCAGAACCAACTCAATGGCACCTAACAACCATAATAACAAATGTGTAGAAGGAGCAACGTCAGTTGTAATGACCAGCCATCTCAGGATTAATGTCTAAGTTGTCTCTGGTGGAAATCATCTTCTTTTGGTCCTAAGAAAAACAGGTGCCACTTTGTACAGGAATCCAAGAAGTATAATAATAAATAATATGGCAAATATAATAATAAAGCTGTGGGAGTACAGATGATACCAGATTGGCCATGAGTTGATAGTGGTTGAAGACAATTGATAGATTCACAGGACTTGATTGTATGATTCTATTTTTATCTATGTTTAAATATATGTTAAAAATTACCCATAGTACGAAACACACCCGTCTGGAGATTACTGGGTTTAATCTCTCATTTTACAGACGGAACCCACTGGTAAGTGCTCCAAGTCACACAGGGAGTTAATGCAGAGTCAGTACAAGGACCCAGCTCTCTCTCTGCAGGGATTAGCATATAGTTGCATTTATTCTCTTAAATTAATGCCATGCTCTTCAGCTCTGCTTTTACCACATTGAAAAGCAGGTGGCTATTTTTTTTTTAATCCTGCCAATTCACCTTAGGAATATAACAATAATGGCAAGTGCCCTTTATTGCTTTGCTGAGCTTACAGACACCCTTTTGGATTGCCAATAAGTCCAGTGCAGACAGCGGTCTTGGGTTTGGAAACATAGACGTCACTGTGAACAGTAAGCTGGCTTGCCGAGATTGTAAGGCTGTGCCTTTATTAGATATGTTTAAGAAACTGTGGAACACAGGACCTCCAATTTGCTCTATTGACTGCCACTTACAAAACAAATTGTAATGCACAAAATCAAATGTACAATATTATTATAACTATGTAGAGAATGTGCACGCACATGGACTACCAGAATATATAAACATTGGAAGGAACTCAGAAAGTACATGCAGAAATGAAAAGAGTTGTGTTAAGATAATGGGATAATGAACTAAAATATTTTCAGACTCTGTTATGTTTCAGGACACCCTGGTGGTGTAGTGGTTAAGTGCTACAGCTGCTAACCAAAAGGTCAGCAGTTTGAATCCACCACGCACTCCTTGGAAACTCTATGGGGGCAGTTCTACTCTGTCCTATAGGTTCTCTATGAGTCGGAATTGACTCGACAGCAATAGGTTTGGTTTTTTTTTTGGTTATGTTTCAGAGTTTTTAAAAATAATAATTATCATAATAATTATTAATATAAAGGAAATCAGCTTCATGACCTATGGCTCTAACTTGGGGGTCATAGTTGCAATTCCTTTTCTTGCCAGAGCTGGATGGCTGCACCTATTGGACATTTCTGGAAGCTCTTTTTCCTATAATGCCATTATGGGGCACTTTCTTTGAGGGTTCTCCGCAGCCTCAACATTTCAAAGGGAGAACACTCGTCCTAAGTCTGATGCAACAAAGCAGTTGCTGAGCTGTCCAACTCTTCCCAGGTGAACCAGCACCAGGCAAGGACACTAAATGTCTTTTCTGGGTCCCTGGCCATAGCACCAGGGCTTAGTTCAGTTTTCTCTGAAGTCTGCTTGGGAGTGGAGGAGTGAGAAGGTCATGTTTATGGTTTCTGAAGGACAGCTACCAATCATAGAGCAGGGGTGAGAGATGCGGGTTGGGGAGAGGCAGAAAGTAAAGGGCTGGAGTAACAGCCATGGAAAGGACATTCAAAATCTTCAACTCAGGTACTTGGTCATTTTAGAGAAACAGTACTGTAATCTAATTGGAATCTAAAACTTCCTTAATTTGGTAAGAAAAAGATTTTTAAGAACTGGTGGCCAGGGAAGGGAGGCAGCACTTACTGATTCCATTTTAGTGATGAAAAAAGAGTGAACCAAGAGGCCTCAGTAGCAGATCACAGATTTTATTTTTAAAATTAAAGCAAAACATTGGGCGTTTTAAGCTGATGGGGACAAACCTCAAAGAATCCTCCCAAAGGAAAATAAACCAGATAATCCAGGGGCCGCCAAACCCCTTCAAGAGAAGGTGAGCCCAGGTGGCCTGCCACCATTTTCAGGAGAATGACACCCAAGGAGGTTCCTGAGTCCACCATTTTGCATGAGGAAAATACTATTTGGGTTCTGGTGGCTCAGCTGAGATAAAAACATGCCAAGAGAGCTGCATATAAAAAGAGAAGGAATGTGTAGTGAATATTATGAAGAATTGTTTGGATTAAAAAAAATGTGGGCTTCCTGAATCAGATCCCTAAAAGGAACTTTAGATTTTTCCTTTCTAGAAAGTTCAAATGCTTTAGGAATGAAAGATATCCAGGAAAGTTGGAATGGCTAAAGGAGAGATGGGGCAGATGGGTGAATGGAGACTATTCTATGATTACTTAGAAAAATCTGTTCTAACAGGAGACTTAGTAAGGACAATTTATAGATTTCTGCTGCTTCTCATTTTGATTCTCATTGTTTTTACTTGCTCCACAAAAATATAGGTAAACAAGATTGTTTCTTATTCAAAATTTGAACCTTCATAACTTGGCTTACATAGAGCTAGGTTGGGAGAGGGGAGTGAGTATATGTGTGTCACATTGTTTGCAGTCATTGAGAAAATAAACTCTTCTGTTTCCCAGGAACTTATATAAAACACAATGGTCTGAGGAAATATCATCTGAATTTCACAAATTAAATGGAGGTTTCTGAGCTACTGGCTATAAGTCAGGAAAGGAACAAAAGAGCACTGAGATGCAGAATCTGATCCTGGCTCTGCCAATTTTTAGCTGTGTTTCTTTGGATTAATTACTTCATTTCTCTCTGGCCTTCAGTTTCCTCATCTGTAAAGTGAAGAGACTGGACCACGTGAGCTCTAAGGTCTTTTATGACATTAATAATCTGTGGTTCAAAAGAACTGGTATCGGTCTGGAAGACACATGAGGAAGGGATGAATTCTATGATCATGAAGATCTCTACCAGCTTGGGTCCAAGGGTTGAAAACCTTGTTCTTGGGAGTGGTGGATAAATATTCTAACAGGTGCCTTTGAACTCCGGTGGGAAGAAGTGTCACTGTGGGAAGAAGAGGGAGACAGAGGCTCCTACACACACAATATCAGCATGTTCATGCTGCCCCATCTCATAAGTTCTAGCCCTGGAAAAGCTGAGCATAGGAGAAGTAGTGCCAACCCAGGTCTCTGTGGAGTCCTGTCTTTTCACAGTCAACTTTGACTAGGAGGAAAACTAGGAAGAACCACTTAAACCTAACAAAAATTCCAATATATTTAAAAAAGATCTCCACTAGCAATGGTCAGGTTAACTTATCAGTGTTCATGATCACATAAGCCACAGAGGAATGAAGTGTATATGTGGAAATGTTTGAGAGGCGTTTATGCTTGGAGGTCCTAACTTTGACAAACGAGAAAAGCAGAGACATCGCAGTGCTGTTTCCACTTACTTGGCTGTCAGAGTTGGTGTTTCGCTGCAGAACCAACAAGTCTGAAGATTTAAAAGGATTGAAGGAGTCTCCAGGTTTGGGGAGGAAGGAATAGACCCTTTAGAGAGAGTTTCACTTTTCTGCAAAAAGACCAGTGTCTGCAAAAACACAGACACTGGAAATGTAGATGCTTCTTACAGTGACTGTGAGTGTTGGTTCCTAGAAATGGGGGAGAGTGAGGAAACTATAAGAGTCTGGGGTGGGAAAATATAGAATGGCAAATAGGAGACTCTTCTTCATATGCGCAGGGGCAAAGCAAGCCCACAGACAGTGACTCAAACAGAGAAAAGATAGAACTCTGAAAAGATATTCAACTCCATTCACCAATGAGACTATCTGCCAATATCACCTCCTTCTAAACTGTGCAGGAGCCAGACAGCCAAAGAGAAGACTTTGGAACCCAGGGTAATCTTGAACCAGAATAGCTCATGCATTTTAAGTCATGTCTTTACCCTGAGCAGGCCCAAATGTCCTGAGAAGGAAAAGAGGATGCTGTGAGCAATGTCTCCAAACATACAGCTATTACATCTCTTAGGTAGTTAAAGATCCACTTTTGTTTTAAGTGCACTGAAGACCCAAGAAAGCATAGTTACCTTTCCTCCCCCATCCCCCCCTCCGCCACACTTTCTCATTTTACATGTGGTGAAACAGAGGCACAAGGGAGAAAAAACAATTTTTCTGCAGATCTCATATTAATCAGGTGACACACCTGGAAGGAAAACCCAGGTTCTCTCTTTCTGAGTCCAATATCTTCCATTGCCTTTCAGCTTAATTCATATTTGAAGTCTTTCTATCTGTTATCTAAAATATATCATATACATTATTACGTATATAACATAAATAATTTTTAGATCCCTGCTTAACTTCCTGTCCTCTCCCCCTCCTTTATATGACTAGGTTTGGAAAAAAAAAAAAGTCTGTGACAGGGGAAAACCACAGTACTGCTCAAAGGAACAGACCTCTGAAAGAGAGATGGCAGCCTTTGTCTATGGGGCTGGGATGCTTCAGATTTGGACTTTACAGCAACTTAAATGGAACACAATTCAACCAAAATTGGCAATGAAGACATCTGTACCAGATGAAGTGAGCTTCCACAACCTGGTTTTAAGGAACAGTAAATACAGTAGAGATAGATAGATACACTATGCTGAATCTTGAGTAATAAAACAAGTTATAGGTAGAATTATGCTAAATTAAAGAAGACGAACATCATAGGGAATAGTCTGGTCAACAACCAATCACCATTAGAATAAAAAAGTAAACCATCCTTGTCACTGAGTACCTCCACAACAGTTCTCAATGCACTTGAGTACATTTTAACCATGCAAAAATACACAAACATCTTAACTAGGTTTTTGTTTTGTTTTTAAAAAACTCAAACACCAACATTATGCATTTTTGTTAATTATATTGGTTAAAGTAACAGCCAGTAGCTGTCAAATATCAGATACATCATATACATATTTTTATACAGAATCTGGACAACACAACATTACACATCAGAGAGAGAAAGAGAGAAAAAGAGATTATTTGTGGGTTTGTTGTTGTTGTTCAGTAAAAAAATAATAATAATAAGGTAAAATATGAGAAGCAATGCTAGGAAGGAAAATACTTCAACAAGTTAGGAATACACAGGGCGAATTGCTAACCAGAAATACAGGAGGAAAAGAGTTCATATTTAGGTCTGTGTCTAGAATTTTCTTCACTAAGAAACAAAAGAGCACAATAGGTGTATTGGTTTAGAAAAGCAGAAAGAGCTATAACATCATGCTGTCTGGTTCCCAGAACATTTCCAGCAAGAAAAGAAAAAAAATCATAATCACAAATTAATTTCCCAAGTTTTGTTTTCAAAAAATGTCCCCTTTTACCCAGCTGGGTAATGCAGGGATGGGAGCAGCTCAGTTGAGAGAGTCCTTGGCAAAGCTTTGGCCAAAACCATTGGCCTTAAATAAGTTGGAGATATGAGCTGTCTGTGGGAATTCTCGCAATGAAATGCAACATTAGCTTGCTCCAGTCTGTGCATCTCTTCCCTTTGCCAGCTAGTGATCTAGCCGAGGACACAACCCCCATGACAGGTTCTGCTAGCCAGGCCCCAGTCCAGCCCCTTAAACATTTGTTGTCAACACAATCTTAAGAATTCAACCTGGAAAGAAACAACACCTTGAACACAAGCTATAGAAGCACTACCGTGGTCACGGTTAGATACAAAAATGCGAAAATTCAGATGTAATAAAAAATACAAAATCAGTTTTAATAAGATTTGCTTTTTTTTAAACCATTACAGTGCAAGGTTTTTCAAATTACAGTAAAAGTTATGTGTCTGCTTACAGTAACTAGAGTAAGTAGCTGATTTTGTTCTAGAATCAGAGGTCCCTGATAAGTGAGAATGCACCAATCTGAAATCAACCCAGCATGATAACGGATATCTTAACATAATTTACCCCTTCAAATAGTAACAAAAGAATGGTGTCATTCGTACAACTCATTAGCATGAGATTCTTCCTCCACTAAAAAAATAAATCAATAAACTGATAATGAAATTCTAACAAGAAAAGGACTGGGAAACTGGGACTGAAGGGTGAAGTATCTGAAGAGAATTTCCACATCACTGAGCTTTTCCCATTCTGCCTGATTTTTTTTCTTTTTTTTTTACTACAACCCTCTTTGGGTAATGCTGTGTGCTTCATCCCTCCTGTCCCAGGCTGTTTGGAAAGGCAGCAGCACCACCTCACTGGATAAAAGGAAAACATCGTGGAGGTTACTCCCTATTATCGTCATCAAGAATTACCCCAGAGGAAAGAAAAAAGAAACAAAATAAGTCTGGGAGGCTGGGGTGGCGCGGGGCTGAGAAGCCATCATCTGGCACATGGATGGCCCTTGTGAAAGCCATTGTGCCTCTCAGAGCCTCACATTTGGAAAGAGCAACGGTCAAGGACCAAAAATTACATCTGAAAAAAAGAACTGACATGGCCCACAGCCTCACCTTTGTGAGTGGACAAATGGCCGAAAAATGAGCAGTGTGGCTACATGAAATTGTTTGGTGACCATCTTTACATTGACTGTTGTAGGGACATGAAGAGAAACAAGGGTGACTGTGGAATAATTGTCTTTTGAGATTTGTAGACACCAACAGTCTGAGATTGGTTAGGAGATGGAAGATGAACTAGAAGGCCTCAAGGAGTCAATCTTTCTACATTCAAGAGGAAGGAATGGATATTTGGCAACTTTGGGCACAGATATCATGCCAGAAGCCTGTGGAGGTCACAAAGAGTACCTGTTAGTCACTGGCCTTTTTCAAAAAGTCCCTCTCTAGCCTCATCCTGGAGCATATACGCAAGAAAACCACTCTTGGACCCATTTGATTGGCTCTTCACTAAGTCCCTCTACTAAAAACAAAAAAACCCATTGCCATCAAGTCAATTCCAACTCATAGTGACCCTATAGGACAGAGCAGAACTGCCCCATAGAGTTTCCAAGGAGCACCTGGTGGACTTGAACTGCTGACCTTTTGGTTACCAGCTGTAGGACTTAACTGCTATACCACCAGGGTTTCCTAAGTCCCTCTAAATAATAGTGTGCATCAAAACTTTCCAGGTTTGTTGAATTTTAAAAGGGGACTATTTTAGAGAGAAAAAGACTGTTATTTTGAAGATGGAATCTGCCAACCCTGTGTAGGGTGGGGTAGCACCCTCTCCCATCTACCCCAGGATTTGGCCTTTGGTTTGATTCATGTGGTCAGGTGGTTTGATCCATCTGCCTCAATTAGTTAACTTTGGATGGTTCAGCTAATCCTTTACTCACACTACAGCCCAGGGAAAGGAAACACAAACTCCTCTATTACATTAGAAAGTTTTTCTCCCTTTAAAACGATGTGTTAGGTACTGTGAGTTCAGGAAGCATTCAATTATGGGGTTAAAATCTGGTTGCTGGAGGTAATTTGGCCTTCCTCCAATTTTTTTTCTCCAGTTATAGAAACACCCTGAAAACTAAATGTGGACTCCTCACTATGTGATGGGAAATGAATGTCTCCTGCTCATAGAAAGAGGAGGAGACTGCTTCACTTTTCCCCGGTTCTTCAGAGCAGAGCCTACATTCCTTAAGAAGAACAGAAAGCTCTGCCAGACTCTACAGACTAGGTATCTGCCCCAAGACTGTGTTATTTCCCCAGCTGTCCTTTCTGGAGGCTGACAACCATGTTCAGCCCCAGCACATGGGACTCCTACAGCAGGTTAAACATGGTATGTTCTGCCCTGAGGAGCTACAGAGTCAGACAGAACCTATGTGCTTTCACCTTGTTTTTTGCATAAGGTACTTCCGTACTTATCCCATTGGCCATAAGAGATACTATGCCTTACTAGGCTTCCCATTCTTATTTCTTACCTAAGTTTTCCAGAGTTCAGTATCCACCCATGGCATATTATAGCAAAGTAGTTATCCTGGAAACACTCTCTGCACTCCCTGCTCAACCCTGGCTCACCCAGCCCAAGGTCTGCTCAGAGGCACAGTGAGGGTGACGAGCAACCAGGGACAATCTCTAAGTTTGCCCCCACCACCTTGTCTAGTGCTCCCTTGGACTTGCGCCCAGGGGCAAATGCCCCCTTTTAATCCCCCTCGCTATGCCTCTGGGCCTGGTCCCTAGGGTACAGAGGTGGTGGGGCCCCAAGCAAGCCCTGCGTCTCTGCTCATTGCTCTGGGTGCCACTAAGTGGTTGGTCACCTCCAAGCCAGCTGAGCTCCTACAGAGTCCACTGACCTTGGGTCTTCCATGAATGTAGGATTTTCAGATGGTGCAATCTCTTGTGCTTTAGTCCCATTAGCAAACACCTATGCTCTTCATTATGTAAATTCCAAAAGTTCCTCCTAGCAAGAACTGCTGTCTCCAAATCTAGTGTATTTCTTATATGGCAATTTGTGATGGAAAAAACATATAAGCGTTTGTGATCACAGGTGGATCTATATGAGGAAAGAAACAGAATGAAATCAGGGAAGGAGATGATATGTAATGTGGCATCAAGGCTAAAGAAATGCTCCAAAGTTCCTCTCTGCTTAGTTCTTGCTTCTCTCCCCAGGCAAATGTGAAGCCTGATGAAAATGCCCCAGAACAGAGCTGTGATGCCCCACTCTTGGAAACTGGGACTATTTAGATACTATTCGCTATTAGTTACGGAGCTGTCCCTGACTGAAAGATGCTATAGTATTGTGGAGAACAGACAAACCATCAATCTAAGGACATTAATGGGGAGGTGGACTGCCACTCTTCTAACTCTCAGGAGGATGGGAATTAGACATCACTGACTCTGGGCATCAGGTTTCCAGGTTGGAATTCCAGCCTTCCTCTTTTGTAGTCGTCTAGGATACACCTGAATTGTGGAGAGGAGGAACCGTGCTTGGAGGGGAGGCTGGGCTGGATGACAGCTCTCTGTGGTCCTGTGGTACAAAAGCACTGCTTTTCTAAACTCTGCATTTCTACTTCAGAAGCCATCCTCAGCCTTCTCTTTACTCAGCCATGCTCAGAGAAAATCGCTGGATAAATATCTAACGGACTTTTAGTGATCCAATTTGCTTTTAGCTGAACTAGCAGATTAAGGAAGAAACAATAACTATTTCTTGAAGGTAAAAAAAAAAAATCACTATTTCTCATCTCTATTAAGACAATTAACACTTATTGACATAATCTGTAGCTTTAAAATCAACTCACTTGGATTAAATATATAAAATTTTGGAAATGGAGACTTGGTAGATGAATATAATAGATGTGATATGTCTTAACTTCAGAAAATCTTTTGCTAAAGTACCTTAACATCCATCTGAGCATTAGCCATGAGAATAGGACAATGATGAAGAAAGAAATATTTTTAAGAGGAATTAATGACAATTCATTGTTCTTCTAAGGGGGCAATATAGGGAGTGCTCTCCAGTGCTTCTCATTTCACAGGAAACCTTTGAAGTTTAGTTGATTGATACAAGGCCTGTCTTGACTCCCATATGTCATGCTATTGTGTCCCATTTCTTTCCTGGCTAATCCTAAGAGAATATTCTCCTCTCTTATTCTCTGTAACCCATACTAAGTCCATAAGGCTTGTGTTCTGTGGACATAAAGAAGTAATGGCTAAGAATGATAGCTAGAGTGGTGTAGGGATATTGAGTTTCTGGTCTTTTACTTCTCCTGTAGTTGGGGCAGCATTCCCAAATTCCTGATCATCATCTTTAGGTCTCCAGATTAACGCTAACATGATTATGGGTGAAGCAAACCACTTTTTAAATTTTTTTTTTTTTTTTACTAGAATGAGCAATCTCATGGAAAGATAGGCTTTTTCCTTACTTTTTCCTCTCTTTGTCTCTTGCTCTCCAATCTTTAAACCATTTTTTCCTAAGAGAAGAGCTTTTTAGAAGGGTTACTGGTGGTCTGTAAGATGTATCCTCTAAAAATGGCTGCCAAGTGAGCCAATATACTGGTGCACACTGGGGGTTAATTTTAGGGGAAAGAGAGGACGTAGGGAACAGTGTACTCACCATTTCATCATGAACTGTCTCTAAGGTCCTAAACCCAGAATGTGCCATTCACGAGGAGCACTCAGAAATCCTTCAGAAAGACAAAGTCAGAGAGCTCACACTGTCTTCTTCATCTCCTCTTTCTTTGAGTTCAATGATGCTAAGCAACCTTCTTTTCATCTGAACTCCAGAGTGCTTTATCTGCCTCATCACTATGAGATTCATCACTGTTAGTCTTATATTTCTACACTTTTTGTACAGGTTTAGCTCCTCCACCAGACTGAATTACTTGAGAACAGGGTCTAGTCAAGTGCCTGAGATATTTGCTAAATGAATGAAGAGTAAGTGAAGATAATAAATTAATGAACAGAATAAATAGACTGTGCATGAGTTTATGAGTCTAATTCCTTGATTATTAAGAATGAAGAAATCTCCTTTAACATCAGGAGAGATTGCTACCAGTTTTGACAGTTGGCATACAGTAAGCCAGGGTCATTGCAAGATTTCTGAAGCAAAGTTAGAGCCAGAGTTTTCCCAGTTCTTTAGGTTGGTCAACAGGAGGGCAGCAACTCTTGTTAGATGCAGAATTTTTCTGTCCCGTTCCTTGGGGAATGAAGGGCTGAAGACTGAGGAATGATGGGCAAAATATTCCAGTTCCTAGATTCGCTACAAATAAGGGACTATCAAGTTCCAAAAATAATGTACCACTCAGTGTCCTGATTCCTTTTCTACAACATGGAGGAATACCCCAACAGGACCCTCCCAGGAAAGATCAGAAAAATACCAATTATCTTAGGTTTTTTTTTTTTTTTTTTTCATAACAGCCCGTTTGGAAATCAGGGAAATGTTTTTTTTCCCATGTGTTAGACTCAAGCACTTGCCGCAAGAGCCCTAACTTTTAGACCATCTCAGAATGGTTGTTCATATGCAGATCAAGACATCGTGGGATGTTGAAATATACCGCTGTAGGAGTGAACTTTCAAAGTTCAATATGTCATCGGGAAGAAAAGAAAGGTAAAACACCCCACTAATTAAGTGAGGAAGTGTGTGGTCAGTGGTGTGGTGGGAAACGTAGAGGCTTCCAGTCAGGCCACCTGAGAGCACATCATGGTTTTGTCTCTTATTAATTTAGTGAAGTCGGGCAAGCCAAGATCGAACTCTAAGTCTCATTTTCCTCACCTGTAAAATAAAGCTCTATGTTATGTCCCCTAGATAATAAGGTTATTGTGAGGAATAAGTTAGGTAATTTAAATAAGGAAACATATGGGAAAGCACATAGCAAAGTGCCTAGTATGAGGCAAATGCCTAGTGAATATGAGTCAAATCTGAAATGAATGACAATTTGAGCCACACATTCTTGAGCACACTGCATGATGTTTGAGGTACATGGGAGAGAGTGGGTGTCTATGTGCCAGCCTCAGCCGGGGTAGACTAGTGATCAGGCTTAGCAAAGCCACAACTGGCAGGTGTTAAAGGGAATCATCAGAATTAAATATGTTAAAGATTAGAGTTAAAAAGTAATTTGTGCAAAATAGGAGTCAACGTTTTCTGAATGGATGCTGAGCTGATACATTTCGTCTGTCAGCCCCAGGGATGCAGATAGTCACCACTCCGCCCATTCTGAAAAGATTCAGGCCATGAATTGGCAAAAACAGAGTTATTTTGTGGAGGTTAAAGAAAGAATTAATAAAAACAAATCAGACTACCAGAACTTGGGGGGTTCCCAGCAGAATTCCAAGTATGTTTGTCCTATTTAATAAGGTTCTAAAGTTCAGAAATGCCATCCCTTGCATTTTCACTTAGACATGCTAAGAATCTGAGGTCTGTATCAAAGGCCATGCTATATTTTGAATGGTAAATATGAATTCCAGGAATGGATCTCTTGGGTAGATTCTAGTGCTTGCCTTGATTCTTTGTACCTTTGGATTTCTTATTCAATGATCCAATGTCTGATTTCTTTTTTTTTTTTTTTAATCTCAGAACATGATATTCAGTTGAGAAAACTGTGGGAGAATCTGTGTTCAGGGTTAAGGAATTTGGTGGCTATTGTGGAAAGGGTCAAAAAATAATAATAATAATTTTTCTTGGTCTGCTTTTCTATATTCTTCGTATCTGGAAAGGCCAGGAACCACTGCACTATTTACAGGAGAAACCAGGTCTTACCCCCAGCCCCAAAGACTCAATCCCCCTTCAGGACAATCTATGCCCACAGTGACCAGCTCCTAGGCTGTTACAGTGATGGCCCAGAGCTGACCAGGGTCTGTAGGGTTTGTCTAGTTCTAGGAGAGGGTGGTAGTTTCAAATATTCAGGAAGTTTGGCCTGACCAAGATTGAACTAAACCTTATGAAGAATCAGAGACTGGGCTCTTCTGTGTCTCTTGGGCAACTTTGGGCTTAAAAAAGAAATCCATTAATCATTCAAGTTCCTCCACTATGGCCTTAAAAACTCAGTAGTACCAGAAATCAAACCTGGAATATTCTACTGACACATTCCAATACTCTGATACACCCTCACTGATCGAGATATGCAAGTCACCACCATGTCAAAGCCTCATCCTCCAGGCTCCCACCTCTGGAAGACCAGAAGAATGGGTTTTAGACACCCCAAAGCTCAAGGAACTAAACTTTAAGCCAAGACATGCACAAGAACACATAGGAGCTCACACAAGTCCAGCTCCAGGCCAAGCCCATGAAGCTTTCCAAGAGGAAGAGTGGCTATCCACAAGGGGGAGCCATTCCATGGACCAGATTTTCAAACAAAGGGTTAACCTAGCTGTAGCTTGAAGGACTAGTCTTTCAACAATGTTGGATGAATATTAACAGGCAGGGAAAAATAAAGCATGATGTAAGTATGCATCACTGACAATTGTCTTGCTTTCTCCTCAGCAAGCAATCAACATCTTAAGTGAATGAATGATGCAACATGACTCTAGTTACAAACAACTCAACTCACTCATCTTTATATATCTTACGGATCCTTCAAAACTCAACCCAAATACCACAGTCTATTCAAAGCATCCTCTTATACCCACACTTGGAAATATTGCTTCCTGTTTTAGATCCTCATAGCGCCTAGTACCTTTCTTAGGGCTCTATTTTTCACTGTATTATGTTTATTTAGGTACATTTCACATCTCTCATATTAAATTCATTGAGGTTTGTTCCATCTTCAGATTCCACAGCAAAGATGGGCTTAAACCTATGTGAAATTGCTTACCACAGATTAGCAAGTAAATATAATTAAGTCTGTGTGTACCTTACTTAGTATAAACCGGTGCCTACAGTGCTTACTGGTTAATCTGCCCCTGCTCATTGCAGTGCAGAAAACGTCCCATAACAACCTCAAAAACAATGGCCAAACCTAAGGACCAGCCCACACTGCAGAGATACTGTCTCTGAGCAGAAAAGGAGGGAAGGGAAGAAAATATCTTTTTACAATGAGTTGAAGCTCACCGTTCTGTCTCCCCTTTCCCATGCTAGCTCTGACATGCCAGGCATTCCTTCTAAACCAAGGAGATTTGCTTATGAGTGAGGGACACTGAATGCCAAAAGCTGTGATAATGGGTCACTACACTGATAAAACTGGCTGGTCTGGGGTCAGAAGTTGTGTCATACTCTCTACTAGGGTTACCTTTAAGGTTTGGTCCATTTGGACCCTTCCTCCTTAATAAAGAAATTACACTTCATGCTCAGAGCTGCCAACATGTAAACCTAAAATGTTTCCACTACATACGCAGCAAGAAGTTCTTCCTGTTCACCTTGGAATCCCCTAACTACCTGTTAGTGATTTTGGGGTATGATGGGTGTGGGAAGCAGGGAATGGTAACACCAACAGTGGAGATGGCCCAGAGCCTGCATGGCAAGAGGTCAGCTCAGTATTCAAATATCAGAAAAGGCTTCAATAAATGAGGCTTTTCCTGTGGAAAATTGGGGAACTGAGAGGAATGGAAAGACGGAGTAAAGATATGAGAGACAAGTGACTCTGTAGCTAATTTTCTTTGGGCATTGGATGGTGGCCAGCGTGGTTCAAGAAAGGATCCCACAGAAACTATGTAAAAATACAGTCCTTTGAATCCACAAAAGCTATGTCATCAAAAAAAAGTGTGGGGGGGGGGAATAGTAAAAATTGTACTTTCTATACCTACAAAACAAAGCAAAAAGTTGCTTAAACATTTAATTATTTCAAAGAAAATCTTGAAATCTTGGGAAGCTCAGTGAGGTGGCAAATTCCTTAAAATAAAAAACCACTTTTGGAAGCATATTGACATTGTGCCTCTGTGTATGGGTGTGTATGTGCACATGTGAATATATCATATATTCCCACCCACCTACTTACTTGTAATTTAGATAAATATGTATTTATCAGTACATTTTTTCCCTTCAAAAAAACACCAGTGTGTTCTATCTTCAATACATATTTGTCTGCATTTCAATTCATAGACAGACCATTACATCATAAAAAGAGAGAAATAGCTGAGAACAGGCAAAGTATAACCTAGACAGAGTTGTTTTAAATGCCAATTTGGCATTGTTCAAGAACAAATCAAACCTCCAAAAATACAAGTTAGAATTCTTTATGATCATTAGAAGAAAAAAAAAAGGAGAAAAAGAATGACATATTAGGACCTATGAAACGGAATCTTTTATTTTCAATTTTTTGTAGTCATTGTATGTATTTTAAGGGAAAAGTCACTATTTGTAGAAATGACTTTTTCCCCCTTCAATTACTACTTTCCTTGAGCTCTCTGGAGCTGAGGAATAATAAAACACTTATAGGGTTTTGCTGAAATATCATTTGTAAAGGATTTTTTCCTCTTATAGACCTTTCTTTATCCCCTTTAAAACATATTTAATGAATGTGAGAAATGTCTTACATATTTTGACAAAAGACACAGAAAAACAAGGGTTGTTACATAGCACGAATTATTCAAGGCTCACGACCTATATGTATGAAGCAAAACAAAACGAATTCTGTTCAAATACATGGATAAGGGAATCAATTCTGGATAATCCACCTTGCAATTTCTATTCAAGATCACGTCAATTTGTACTGTAATCCATCAGCATTCTTTGGAAAAACTTGAGTCTTTATGGCATTGCTGGCTTGTAGACTATAAATGTTTTCAAATTTCTGTCCCTCATAATGCCTGGTATGGAAGAGGGCTCCCGAAGGTTTAGAGAAGAGGTGGGGGCTGGGCACCGGGTAATTTACCACCAAATAGCACAACACATAAAGTCAATACAGAAAAGATTGCAAAGTCAAAAATCGAAAGCGGACAAATCAGACAAGAATGCTAGGGAGTCAGTATCATATTCCATACCAAAAAAAAAAAAGAAATAAAGTTGGAAATAAGTAAATACTGAAAGCTTCAAAAAGCCAAACCAATGTTTTCTTTTTCCTCCTACACGAATCTTTTGTTGCAGACCCAAAGCCCAGTGGCATTGCGATCAACAATTTTATCTGGAAGATTCAAGTCTGCAAAGTCACTTCCCTTCCATTTGATCACTTGAGTCCACATAAATAAAGCACCTTTGAAACCAAGAGTTGTTTAAGAATCCTAGCGTCTTATTTAATGTGTCAGAAAAGTACAGTGAAAATAATTAGAATAATTCATCAAATAGCAAACACAGCAACATATTGACTCTAGTGAATAGGAAAAAGGGCTCCCAAGGACAATACACAACTAGGAAGAAAGAGCACAATACAAGGATATGACATTTCATGAATACTCTGTTATAGCTTTGAACTTTATTGCAAAGCAAAAAATATATATTTATATATATATTTTTATCTACATTTCACCTCTGACATTGTACACAATACGAAAGCACAGGAAACCAAAAAAATCATAATGAGGTAGATACGTAACACAGATGGAGGAGACTAAAGATTTTAAATTTGGCTTAATACTGTGGTCACCAATGTATGTGTTTTCAACACAGCAGCAAGCATTGATTCACAGAGCAAGGATCTCAGTGATCTCAAATTCAAAAATAAAATCCACTGCCATCAAGTCAATTCTGACTCATAGCTACCCCACAGGTTCTCCAAGGCTATAAATCTTTATGGGAACAGACTTCCACATCTTTCTTCTTCAGAGCCATTGGTGGTTTCAAACCGCCGACCTTTTGGCTAGCAGTTAATCGTTTTACCCACTGCGACACCAGGGCTCCTCATTTCCAAAAATAAACCCTTTAAAAAAATCTGCTTCAAAATTTGAATTTTTTTTTTTTTTTCTTTTTTAAACATCAGGGAATTTGATGTGTTCAGTTGCAAACCCTGGTGAAACAAAGTTTTTTTTTTTTTTTGCGCCAAGAAAAAATAAATATAAGTTTAACATCTCTTAATTAGGAGTAACCTGTACCATAGGGTTATTTTATGTATTCTTGCCAGATGGGGTTAGATCAACCTAGTGAGCTCAGGCAGACAGAAGTTGATAGTAAGGAACTGGAATTTCTTTATTTACCCTAGAGTAAAAAAAAAAAAAATTTTTTTTTTTTAACCCTACCTCCACAGCCACTGGGACTGAGACCTTCAAGGACCTCTGACACATACTGGCCAGAAATCAATTTAGCTGTGCAATCTCTGGCACAGCTTTACCTTTCTTGGATCATGTGTTCTCATAGTGGTTGAAGAAAGGAGCATCTCTTGGTTTGTGACAATTGGATGATCCCTTTCACCTCATCACTTTCCAGTTATAACCTTCCAATGGGGATTTTTCTGGGCTATTAAGAAGACCATCTTCAGCCTCAGTGTAACTGTAAATGCACATTAACTGTAAAATGCACTGTCAGGAACTGGTAGTTACCACAGAGACCAGCTCTCTACTCATTCCAATGTCTATGTCCTCAATGGAAAGAGGATGGGGATGAGGCCAAGGAACCAGGACAGGACACTTGGCTGGTTGAGGCAGCAGCTGGGGGAATAGAACTGTGGAACAGACAACCAAGGAAAGGTCATCCCAGATAAGTGCTTATGGCTATTGGAGATCTAAGATGCTCCAACTAGAAAGCCAAGAAGTAACTTGTGGGTTTGTCATAGTGACAGAAAGGCCCTGGAGACCCTAGACAGAATGTGGAGGAAACAACTTAGATACATAAAAGTGGAATCAAATCAAGTGGCCTTGGATTGTTCAATGGTTATTTTACTCTGGACATGATCCTGCTTTGGGTGGGATTTGCTCAAATGAGAAATAGTTATGAATAGCTGTGTGCCAGCTCAGCCTCTAGTGAGAGGGAAGACTGAGGGTTCCCAGTAGAATCCTGGTTAATTTGGGGATAATGACTGGGTAGTGGAGGGAACTGATGGGAGGCCACTTTGGTGAGAAGACTGAGCAGTCTGCATGAGCGGGGTACACTCCAGGAAGGCAAGAAGTCAGCCTATGCTGGGCAGGATGTGGCCCTGTTCTCCCAGAAGCCGTAGTGTGTATTGCACTGGACCATTTGTCTGCGCATTGTTATCCTGCCAGATTGTAACTGCTTTAAGAGATTGTCCTGTTCCTCTATCTTCCCAATGCTTAGCACAGCTCCTGGCACGTGGAGCACATCTACTGATGTTGAATCACATTTTCAGAAAATTCAACAAGAGGATTGATGTTTAGGAGAAGGAAGCTGTCAATAGCTATGAGGGCTTTGAAGACCCTACACTCTTTCTTCAAGGCAATGCTCAGGGGGCCTACTCCTGCCTCCCTAGTTGAATCTCAAGTTAAGACTCACTTTTGAATTTTGAACATAAAACATGATAGGGAGAGGGAATATTACAGTCACAGGGAACAGTGGGAAATGAACTGAAAACAATTCATATGAGTATATGCAAACACTAAGGCCAGAGAGAAGTTGGGCCACTGTCTCTAGCCTGGCAATGCTGGGAGGATGAAAGTGGGGTTGCTGTCTGTCTTGAGCACTTAATTTCAGGAGGCAAAGCCAAGGCGACCTTGTGCCCATCACTCCCACCTGGGAGAGCTGATTCTCACTCTGACCTGTAGGAGTTCCTGGGCAAGGCAAGACTGAGGTGGCACTTCCAGGGATGTAAAACTCATTAATCCAGAGACTGGATCTCCATCCCCTCGAAAAACCAAAGCAAAAGAAATCAGTCTGGATTGCAACAGGCAGCATTCAATTAGTTATAAGAGCGGAGCGAGCTATCCGACTACAAGGTATTCAATGGTGGGTGAAGGCGAGGAGCCTTTTTCCTTAGAAGACTCTGCAAATAAATTTGATATCCTATTGTCTGTGACTGTGGGATAAGCGATACGTTAGGTGGTGTCTGAGTCTCCTTCAAACCCTGAGTTTCCATTGTTCCTTTGTGCTCTGAAGAAGCCTCAGTTCTGCTCAAAGACTGAGGGTTTGCCTCCATGAATAACTGCTGTGATGATGGCAGGATTAGGATAGTGTGTGTGTGTGTCGCTGGGTGGGTGTGGGTGTGCAGGTATAGGTGTGGGGGTGTGGGTGTGGGCGTGGGTGTGTGTGTGAAGATGCACATGTGCACTCAGAGGGTGCCATGTAGGCACTAAGCTAAATTGTTGTAAAGAAACTTGTGAAGCATGAGTCTGAGAGTAAAGAAAGAATATACAGGTCTTATCATTCTCTTCCCCCCAGATCTGTCTAATGTACTCTTTCTTACCTATGCCCTCTCCTTCCCCTTTGTGTCCTCTTCCTTGCTCTCTCCTCTTCTCTCATTTATATTGTTCTCCTCCTTTAATCAGTTTACATGACAGTGACGATCACTTCCTTTAAGCCTACTATTTTGATGCTGATCATTTCATTCCCTGGCTTAAGAACTTATTCTCAATGGTTTATCATCTAAAATCCAAATTTATCAGTTAATTTTTCAAGACTTCCATCAAATGCATTTGCCTGTTTCCCTACAGTACTACCTTTCTGATTTGGGCCAGTTATAGAAGTCATCAGGCCCACCCCTTTATCTTAAAGATGAGGAAACTGAGGCCCATGGAAGGCAAATGTCTGGCCTCAGCCATGCAGCAAGGGAATGGTAGGGAAAGGAGAAGAATGCTGGTTCACAGGCCCAGCTGTGCTCATCCCCAACCTCAGGTCGCCCCCACCCCACCCCAACAGACCCAGCACAGGGCATTCCTTTCTGTGTCTTTAACATCAGTTATTCCTTCCTGTCCTCATAGCTTCATGCCAGAACTGTTCCTTCTGTCTGCCAAGTCACATCCATCTTCTTCGAAAATCTACTTAACGTTTATCTCTGTGAAGCTTAAATTTCTTAATCTGTCCTAACTCCAACTGTTCAATTCCTCTAATGTATCCTTAGAGAAACAATTCATTTATTTGGGTCCCCTGGATGTGGCAGGGGACTCAAAAGTTTTTAGGACAACCAAAACAAACATCTCAAAGTGCTTTATAGGAAGGCTCCCGATTGTATTGAACTAACCAGGAACTCATACTGATGACGTCATGCTCAGGATAACCTGTTGAAACAAGCTTCCTTTTCCATGGGGATACCTTATTTCATAAACCGTGACTGTATTTTTAAGTCCCTTAAAACTTCCCACCCTGCTCCCAGCCTCTATGGCAGTTTGAATGTAGACAAAAATGCCAAGGATTTCTGGCCTTAGTCCCAAAGAGTCTGTGACATGCACTATTAACTATCTGGTCTTTGTGAGCCTTTGGGGTGGGGGATGAGATGGAATCTGGACCTTGAAGAGGTCTCCAGAGTTTGGCAGGATGCGGACAGCAGGAGGTCAACTAGAACCAAAATATTCAGGTCCGTATCTCAGTACTCCCTACTAGGTGCTCTCTGAGCCTGTTTCCTCATCTATAAAATAGGGGTAGGATTTCTTGCCTCTCAAGACATCTGAGACAAAGCCTTATGTACCTTTGGCCTTCAGTTAACAATAGCTAGATCTGAATGTCTCCTGTCTGACCCAAGGGCTTTGTTCCATCATTGCTGATACCTCCTGTCCTGGAAAAGCTGGACTTATTCTGACACTGTGACATTCCTGAGACTCCAGTTATCCTAAACAATTCTTTCTTCTAGAGGAAACTTGCATAGAAGGAAACACAACATCTCTGATCAGATTCCTTCTTCAGAAGCAGCCAGTCTGGGAGGGTTCTGGACTGCAACTGATCTTTTTCCCTGCTATTCGGAACTGTACACCTATGGGACCCACCGAGTTTTAGCCTGCCAATCAATAGCAAGAACCTACATAACAAAGGGTCAGCCAAAACACTACACCGGACTTATCATATATTGTCAGGCCTCAGGACAGACAGGTTTCCTGGTTCCAGATACGTGGCAGAAACTCACCAATGACACAGTTCCCCTGTAGTGGGCATGTCCTTTCCCAGAGAGGTATGTTGTAACAGCCATCAGATGGACATTGGACACTGCGGTATAAATAGACCCTGATGGAGGAGCGAGGGATCTAGACTACCTTTGCCCTGAACTCTGAACCTCACAGAAGAACCAGAGCATCTGGATCCCCATACCATCTCAGGGCCTGAGCCCTGATGGAGCAGGCCAGAGAAGTGTGAGGTCACTGGACCAGGACTTGGCCACCCCTGAGAGGGCTCCTCCTGGCTTCCTCACTGCTGTTTAGGAAGGACCAGGAGTTGGAAAATGCCCTGGTGTCCTGAAACAGATTCTCTTGGGATTCTTTGAGCCTTGAAGACAAGTAGGCTTCTGGGAAAGCCTCTTTGGGGCTGTTTATCCCCTAGAGGTCTCCAAAATGCTACCTCAAAGGGTAAGAGGACAACCTTTTCAGGAGGAGAAAGAAATAATGAATGATACATTCCTGTGATAGGTCTTAGCTGCTGCAATCTATGCAACAGAACAAAAAGTAAATAAACAGCACTTCACTTAGATCCCCTGAGTAGCTAAGAGTACGTGTAGAATGGAGGGGGGAGTGGCAAGGAATGGTGAGGATAGAGAACATGCTTCTTTTTCAAAGGGCTGACTTCCTTCTTCATTCCAAAGTAATTCCATCTAAGCTCCCACCAGTCACGGAGTGGAAGCATGTTGTGCTGGAGCAGTTAGGCAGTGTCTGAATTTATCTTTTAAAAATGGTCTTGGATGGCTGTGCCATCTTGTGCAAGATTTGTAAACCTGACTTGTGCAAAAAAAACCCAGAGAAGTTGAGAAGCTGCCTTCTGCAGGCAGGGCTTCCCCTGTCTAGTTTGTGCTTTGTGTAATCCCAGATCTCTCTTCATCCCTGGCAACTACTTTGTAAAACCTTGTGAAGGTGTGCTCAACCTCATTGGTTTTACGGTAGTTTGTAAATGCACTAGAGGCCACTGCTGTCCTCAGTAGTTAAGAGTACATTTTGAATACCTCCAAATGGCAAGGAATCTGAGAGCTGACTTCCTGAGCACTTTTGATAGTAGGCTCTTAAAACTTTTCTTTATTTCTAACTCTCAAAATGAATGTAGATACAGTAACCCCACTTGGGCAAGTTACTGTCAGTGGTTGGCAGGTGAGGAGTGGTATTATCAAAAAGCAGTTTAATGACTGGAATCTGTGATTTGGCACTGGGTATAATGAGTATGTGGGGGCAGTTCTACTCTGTCCTATAGGGTCGCTATGAGTTGGAATCGACTTGATGGCAACAGGTTTGATTTGGTTTTACAGTGGGTATTAGGTGGTAACGATGCAGTTGGCATAGAAGTAGGAAATATTAGTTCACCCTCTGGGGATAGGTTACTCCATATAAATGACCACAAATAAGGAGGTAAAGACATTCAGGTCAAATTCTTACCAGAATACACAAGCTCCCTGCCATGGTCATTGCTCAGGACCAAGGCGTGGGTGCTAACGTAACTGCAGGTACATGTTATTTGCTCAGCCCCAGAGGTCACGTGCTTATTGTTCCACTTAAGCCAAATTTTTTTCTTGCCTTAAGTGAACACATTCCCCAAACATATACTATAAAGGTAGAATTTATAATAAAAATAAATATTTTGAACCAAGAAGAGGATGAAAACAAGTCGTAAACATGCAACTGAAACTTAAAATACACATAGGTTAACTTACAGAACCAAGGAGGGTTACACTGAATCATTCAAAATGAAAGAAAACTTTTTTTCCATTAGCTCTTAAATTTAGGGGGGAAGATCACTGGAGCATGCTCACCTTAAACCAGGGATAGGATAGTGTGGCTCTTGTACAAAGGAAAATCTTTGAGGGGTATGGAAAATAGTTTGTGGATCTGAGGTGAACGAGGGAGTGAAGAGAGACTGGAAGATTGCATAGTTGTGAAACAGTGGCTTCTCATCAAGGTGAACAAGTGCATCATCTGATAAAATAGCATTTGATTTTTTTTTTTTCTGTTCATTTCTGTTTGCGGTATTTTTTTCTCTGTCCACCAAATATTTCATACATTAAAACATATATACGGCACACACACACATGATAGCATGAAACACCTGAATTAACACAGCCATACTTTTAAATGACCCCTCACCACTTTCCAAGCAAAGTCTGTATTCATCAATATGCTTTTGCTACATCCTGACACCATTTTTTGTCAAAACTCATTTGGATCATTTCTTTGTTTAGCAACTAAAGCAACAAGGGGAGAAAGTGGGAACATACAGGAAAGCACCAGAAATGGTTCTGTTCTCTTATTGAATGTCTATGGAAATGCCTCACATTTCAGTTAGGGGGTCAAGACTTTTTTAAGAGATGGGAAAATACAACTGCCACGTTTTTTAGCTTTCTTGAGGCAAACATTATTCATTAATACCCTAGGCAAAGGACATGTTTTATAGTGCTGTTGAGAAATCTTAGAATAGGGAAATAACAACACAAAAGTGTAACATCAATGCTCGGAACGTTAAACAGCCATCTATGTTTTAATTTATTTCCCTTTCCCCTCATTCAGCCAACTCTTTCTAATAACATATAGGACAGGATTGAAATACGAATTATTTCCTATATCACACTGAGCATCCCCATCCAATTCCCACCATAAACCTTTCTTGCTCACATACTAAAAGTTGTGAACCAACTGAAAATTAAAGACGAATATATTTTACATTTTCCATTCTTTCCATCTGCCTCAAGTGTGTGTGTGTATATATATATAATATATATAAAATTTACATTAATATAGGAAATAGCAAAGTTAAATTCTATACAGAATCTCTGTATCTTATCTTTATTTTCTATTCTTTCTCTCTTTTTGGATAAATAATTGGCTATAACAACCTATAGTAAGGCTTCACAGAAAGAATTCTGTATGTTTTGTTTTTCTCTAAGAACCAAAGTATATAAAATGAGGTTTGATTCTAGCACCTTATACAGTGTTAGTGATGTTGTTCCCTTGGGAGAAATTAGCACTACCCAACACTCTAGGTGAATCTCTATCAGTTACACAATATTCAAAAGTATTGCCAGAAGGAGGACATAAAACATGGTGGAGATGGAGGAGCAAGAAGGGACCAAAACAAAACCTCAAGATTAAAATCTTAGCAACATACAAACAAAATCATAAAAAGCAAATCAAGTTGCTGTGTCCAAATTAGTAATGATTTAGTGATTCAGTGCCACCAATTAATTCTTTTAAGTGACCCTTTTCCATGAGGTAAAAAAACATTACGATACCCATTTCAGATGAAACAGAGTCTGAGAGACTTCTGCAGGTCACCAAGGGAACTGTCTGAGTTAGGACACAAATCACTAACCTCTTATTCCAAAACTGTCCCTTGCTACTCTTGATTGATTTATTGAGATTCTGGAAAAGCAGTTTATTGGCCACTGATTGTGAAACAAAACAAATGTTCAAAAAAAAAAATCAGCACCAAAGGAAGTTCAAAAGAAGCTGTTCTTTGCTCCCTTATCAAACATTCCATGTGATGGAAACAGCAACTTTCACAAGAAAGAAGAAAATTTGTCACAGGACAGTAACCCATCTTATCTGTTGGCGCCCTTCCCGAAAGTCAATACTCTCAAGAGAGCTGTTAGTTCCAGTTGAGTAGCGTATATTTTTGCAGAGGAACGATCAACTCCCACCAAAGCTGCATCAGAACCTCAATTATATAATTATATAACTATCGCGATATATCTATTTCTATTTATATATGTATACATTAAAGTCTTTTACTTCACTGGCACATAATACCAAGGAAAAATACTGGCATTGCTGTTTGCTGCAAGTGGCTGCCTTGACTGGAGTTACAGGAGAGAGAAGCACCACAAGAAAAGGCACCACAAGGTTTCGAGAAGTTAAATGGTTTGTCATCACCGCCCTGACCTCGCTATAGTGAAGGAACATAAAAGTCTTCCATTTTTAGTAAGGATTCTGGAGCACCTGATTCAAAGATCCCAGCTAATGTACATCTGCCCATTTCAACTCAACAGGGATAGAGGGAAGAGCCTGAAGTTGTTCTTTTTAATATAATTTTGTTTCCTGACTAATAGAAAAGGAAAGGCATTCCCTTCCTTCTTTCTTTCTCTCTCTCTTCTTCTTTCCTTCTTTCTTTTTTTTAAATGAAGGTCTCAGACACTGGAAATCAAGCTCACCTTGAAAACTGAGAATAAAAACAACAATCTTATGTTAAGAAAATTCCTACATGGAAAGTTGTCTTTCTAACAGAATTACCTGGTTGCAATGTACTAAAACAAAAAAGAAAAGGAAGGAAGATACACCCATAGGCACTGTTTGCAACTAATAGCACCAGGTCTAGATTAATGAGGATGGAAAGTGTCCAAGTCCATTCACATAGCTGAAAACCATGAATGCTGGTTTAAAATATAGGCATTACTCCATTTACATAATCTGCCAAGAAAAGTGGCAGTTGTTGGCCATCCGGAGCACCAAGAATTACATGTACCACCGACTAATCTGAAAAGCAGAGGAGGCGGCTAGAGGACTGCAGAATTGATTTTAAATGGCATTTTAATTTGTATTAGTATACTTGCCGGCCTTGAAATAGCTCTTCCTATTTTTCATTCCAAGCATTCACTTGGGAATGGAAAGCCTATATTTGTTTCAGGAATAGCTGGATGTAGGATGGGGTGGGGTGGGGGTGGCAAAGTCTTCTTGTCAGCCATTTTCCTTCCTTCCTCCCTGGTCTGAGTTGGAGAGAAGTCAACTGTCTGTGCTGGTGTGACCTGCAGGCTCCCAGGACTGCCTGTCTTACTGTCTATGCCAGTGGTGACAGGATGGAGAGGACTGTGACAAGGATCAAAATGGCACACTGCAGGATTCCTTCTTCTAGAGCCCGGGCAATGCTTCTACTGAAGACAGAAGGCTGGTCATGGAGAGAATCTTACATAGCAGTCTCTGTGGTATACTTGAAGACTTGGTGGCACAGTGGTTAAAACCTCGGCTGCTAACAAAAAGGTCACCAGCTTGAATCCACCGGCCACTCCTCGGAAACCCTATGGAGCAGTTCTACTCTGTTCTACAGGGTCTTTATGAGTAGGAATCGACTCGATGGCAATGGGTTTGGTTTTTGGTTTGGTGGTATACTTATTTAAATGAAATCGTTGCTTTTCCTTTTGGTCCTCAAACAGGTGGTGTTGGCTTAAATTGGTTTTCAAATGCTGATGCTTGTCTTTACTGAAAATAATATATTTCAGTATGGGGGAAATAAATTATCGCTGCCACCTTCCAACAATCTGAATTATTTATCCAAACCTACTTTGGGAACATGAACAACAGGGACAGGCAAAAGACTTTCACCAGAAGAGTCCTTAGTTTGCAAGTGACCTCCTCAAGCAGCTTCAAGGAACACAGACAAGCCCCCAGGTTACACTATCTGCCTCCATCCCTCTTCCCTTGGGTCTTCTCTTATGCTATTTTTCACCCAACCCATCTCCTGCTTCATACCTCAATCA
The DNA here is from genome assembly GCF_030014295.1 of Loxodonta africana. Lineage (NCBI taxonomy): Eukaryota > Metazoa > Chordata > Mammalia > Proboscidea > Elephantidae > Loxodonta > Loxodonta africana. Next base: position 41,022,826 of record NC_087360.1, on the reverse strand, counting down.
CAGACCTAGGTGATTGGAAGTCTCCGTCTGTCCATAGTTTTAGGAGAATGGTCTCTGCCTATTTAATCCTTCCAGTAGTTCCTAGAACTTCCTTCTGGCCAGGAAATGTATTGCTGGCCTCCAAGACTCTGCTTCTCCACTGACCTAAGGTTGCTGGTGTTCCTGACTACAGTTCAGCAAACTACAGTGAGAGAGGTCTAAATGATAAAAGTGCAGTTCTGAGCTGTTACAAGAAGGAGGGTTGGCTTCCAACCTTCCTTTCCTTCTTTTGCTGCTATGCTGATTGCCTTTGGGTCATTCTTTTGCTTGCTCCAATCGGATCCTGAGGCCAGGGAAGATGGCAGAGATGAAGAAAAATTCAAATCTGTCATTATTATTGCTTCCTAAATGAGATAAAGTGGTAGGTTGAATCAGTGGCAACCAAGAGCTATGGGTAGTGGCATTGAACAAGGGCAATATTGAAGGGCTTAGCTCAGACACTGCCTCCTCAAACAAAAAAAAAAAAAAAATTTTTTTTTTTTTTTTTTTTTTACAAAGCCCTCCTTTATTTTCAGAATCAAGTATTCTCTCCTCTGAACTTCTGCAAGATTTTCTTTGTACTTCTATGTATTTATCATATCTGCCTTGTACAAGAGTTCAAGTATCTATAACAGCGAGCAGAGTGTTTTGGAGTGGAAAGGAACGTTTTGGAAATGAAGAAATTGATGGCTAGAGAGGTTAAATAATTTGCCCAAGGTTATGTTGTGCTGGGGTCAGAGCTCAAAATTACTTATTTCCTACTGCAAGTCTTTTCACTATACCATTATGACAGGTTGAGGTTTTATTCTTAGCCTTTATATTGTCTGAACTTTCAATATTTTTTCCTCCCCTATTGGGTGGTAAGCTTTCAATGGGTATATAGTAGGTACTCAATTAAATTAAATGTAATTAAATTATGTTTTAAGAATATGCTTCTTTTTCTACCCAAAAGGACGAGTTGATTATGTAGCATATGCCATCAGTCAAAGGCATAAAGTCTCTCCTTGACCTGTAACTCATGTTGTTTATAAGCAGCATCTGTGAAGCTCAGGTGTGGTAAAGCTACCTTCTTTGGCTAAGCCACTTCCACACAGAACTGCTCCTGAGAGATGGGGCTAGAATTGGCCAATTTATTTTCTTAGGCTGAGAATTTGGCAAACAGCGGATGGCCATGAACTCACATGTTTGGGAGACTCAGCTGAAGGGCTTAATCCTTAGCCCATGGTTCACTGAAAATTATTTTTAACACCACCAAACAGAGGAAAAAATTCTTAAGTTAGATGTTGAGCTCTAAAATACGGTCTGAGTTTGGGAAGATATATTCTACTCACTCAGCTCAGTACATAAGAACTGGTGATGAAGGTCAAATGCGCAAAGGAAAAGGGAAGAAGAAAAGGATCCTAGCTCTGGACACAAGGGTGAGTTTCTTGTGGGTGTATGAAACTTCCACAACATACTTCCTGTCTCACTGATTTTGGCAGAGGGACTATGAAGAGCACTTCAGTTTGGCATTGCTACATTCTATAACTTTATTTTCATAGATGCATGACTGATTGTTTAGTGTGGCAGCATGGGGGGATATTTTGAATCTTAAAATTAATGGTGTTTATGAATCTGTTTCCTTTAAACAAACAAATACGTACGACCGACCAGTTTCTCAGATATAGCCAATGCTCAGAGTGGACGGGAGCAGTGAGAATATTTTGTTAGCCCTTTAGGAAAAGTTACAAATATTATGCACTCAAGGCTTTGAATTACCTGAGAATTTCAAATGGTTTTGTTCTAAATCATGAGTCAGTTAGCAGTATCATCAGCTTTATTGAGTTAAAATTCAAAGAAAGACTGGTAGAAACGTATCCAAGAAAAATGAAACAAATAGAAGAAAATGTCCTAAAACAATAACCAATGTTATGGGAAGAGATTGGGTTGCAGCCTTCTGACCCCCACAATCTGCCTCCTCCCACCACTCGGACAGTTTGGGAGAGTGTTTGATAGGTGTGAGCAAACGAGAAGACCCTGGAGTGTGAAGTCATGTGGTCAAAGCCACGACTGGGTGGCCTGTTTTTTGGCAGACACAGAGCTATTAAATGCTTAAAGCTCTGCTCATTTGCAGGGAGAAAAATGTTGTTTGTTTTGAACAGCAAACCACAGTGACAATACCACAGACACCAAGAGATTAAACTGCAGAGGATTTCATTTCTCCTCCCTTCTGTTTTTTTCCTTCCTCTCTCCCTCCCTCCCTCCCTCCTTCCCTTCCTCCCTCCCTCCTTCTTGCCTATATATTTTTTTCAGTAACAAATCTGTAATTTTTTTTTAAGTAAAAATCCACTTGGAAAGGCAAGATTGCACCCCTAAAGTTGTACTTTCATCTTCCCGTGTCCTACCTCCACATTTCCTTTCTCTTACCTGCAAAAAGCCCACATTACTGACACACCAATAGAAAAGCAAGTTTCTTGAAAACAAATCTTGTCACAAAAGGGTCCACGAAGGGGATAATGGAAATATGATAAACTTGGGATTGGGGCTGGGGAAAGGGGGACATAAAACTACTTCTAGGGCATAGGAGTTGGAATCTATTCAGATGTAACAGGGAAAGAATAGAGTCCATTTGGTGGTCCTGAGACCTTGGAACTACTGAGGGACAACCAGGAATGAGTGGGGGGAGGAGAGATGATGTAAGGAGATGTTAGGAATGCTCCTAGGGTGGCAGTCTTCACCAGCTAGCCTCATGCCACATCACTGGGTGCCAGAAGATATGGACTGTGCACGTGGGTCAGAGATTAGAGGAGAGGACCTCAAAAGCTGTGGCCTTGGATCTGAACTTGAGAAGATTTCTGTGGGCTTTGGACAGACCCTAGGATTCTCCCATGCCTAACACAATAATGCTTTTGAGGTGGTGGATGGCAATCTTAGCAAACACCTGCCTAACTCCAAAATGTTCTTAAAACATGGATTGCATCATTGCAGATGTCTTTCCTCGCTCTGCCAGTCAAAGGGGGAACCACAGAATTGGATCCTCCTCAAGAAAGAGGGCTGAGGTGCAAAGCATTGTGCTGCATTAGCACTTTTCCCCTTCAGGTAGCCAAAAATGTTACTTTCCCTTCTGTGGGAAGACTTTTCCAGGATAATCAAAAACATGTCACTTCAGGACTTGTACATTCTGACACCAGAGCCTGGGGTCATTTGAGTGACTTTCAAGCCTCATGCATCTGTATTTTTTCTGAGGTCTGATGGGTAGACCCCAGACTTGTCACTGTCACTGTCACTGCAGGGGAGACACATGTGGCACTGGCTGTAAAATCTGTTTTGTATCCTACTAAGCAATTGCTCTGAAATGTCTTCCATCTATTAGAGTTGCCAGGGTGGTGGTTAGGCAGGGAGCCACTTTCCAGAGTCTTCATGTGGCTTCACTGGGACAGCCTCAGCCTCATCTGGAGGACTGATAGTGTGGGGGAACCAGACAGATGAGGGTTGATTTTCACCTACCAAAGACCCAGGTGAAAGAACATCTCACACTGATTGGATTCAAAGCAGTGACCTCCAATCTTAATTCTCCATAATATGCTCCCCGCTCTTTACCTACTCTGTGGACTGTTGCACTCAAAGGGTCAGCTCTATTCTATGTGATTTGGTTCCAGAATATAGGGAGTTGTTTAGAAAAGTGCTTCCTGAAGAATAGTGGTAGCAACTGGAGAGACTCAAATCCCAGCACAACCCTGCTATTGACTTTCTGTCATGGATTGAGGAAACCAAGGCGCATACCAGCCCAGATGTTGCTTCATAAACTGTGCCTGGAAGAAATAAAAAATCCACCTAGGCTACGTCTATTTCAAGTCCAGCAAGAGTCCCAAACATCAGAATATTCTGTTTCATTAACTTTTTAAGCCTTTTAAGAAAAGAAACATATATATATATACATACACACACACATATATATATGAATATTTATGTATATAGATGTGATCAATAAGTTTAGAATGCAGTTATATTGCCATTACTTCAACCAGGCTCCTCAGTTCCACACAATTAGTGATAATCTCAAAATCTCAGATCACCTCTTAGCTTATGTGGTTTTCATTGTGCTCTTTTTCTCTCTAGTATTTCATAGTCAATATAGTTTTAAACAAACAAAATGAAGCAATCAATAATGAGTAGGTGCTACTAGGATTAATGGTAAACACTGAGGCTGGAGGACATCCTAAAGTGCTATTGAGCAGTCATATTGTGGTGGGGGGGTTGTTATTTTGATTAGCTAATATTTTTTTTTAATAGTCCTAGATAGCCCAGGTACTCTGAAAACCTTGCATTTTCAGAAGTTATCAGTAAGTGTTCCCAACTGTTTAAGGAACACAATCTGCCCTCTCTCCTGGCTCCTATCTCCATAAAGTCTCCTGCCAGGACACAGGGCCATGCCTTTTAAAGGCACATGGATTTAAATGAAGGAAGAAATATAGCCAGACCTTGACTTCAGGCAGGCTCAATCAGTGTTGATGCTGGGGGCCCATAGCTCAGAAGGGAAGTCAAATGACCAGTTCCCCTCGGGCTGATAATGTATTTGGTGGAAGCATGCAGCAGTTGTGCTTTCAAGGCAAGTGAAAAGGCTAAAGGGGTTAAGTTTGGATAAAGGGCCCTGGCCCAAAGCAATGTGCATGAAAAGACTGGCCTTAGATAAGGAAGGCTTTTTGGAATCACCTTGAGGGTTTGGGAGCTGCTCATGAATGGCGCAGAAGCAGGCTGAAGGGTAGAGAAATGGCTGAGAAGCACAGAGTGACCTGGGGCCAGTCTGCACCAAAGCCAAAGCTGCTCCTCCCTTGGGTCCTGGATTGAAAGGAAAATGATACAAAACTTCACTGACTACCTTGGATTCCTAAAGAAACTCACCATAAGCCTCCCAAGTCTTGGGTCCAAAAGAGAGGAGACCATTATGGATCTCTGAGTCCCATGTTTCTTCTCAGCAACGAAAGGCAATTTTTCAAACCAAATAACCTTCCCTTTCTCCTTATCCCTTCTTCCTTCTGAAAGCAAAAGAAAGTAATTCTTTTCTTTCCTTAAAGACTGGCATCATATAACAATTCTCAAGTGGTTTCACGCTGGTTCTAAAACACAGAAGAAGCCCCCACTAAGTTTTGAGGATGTTCTTTCCGTGGCATGAAGATTTCTGAGAACTTGGGTAGACAGCCCCACTAAGTTTTGAGGATGTTCTTTCTGTGGCATGAAGATTTCTGAGAACTTGGGTAGACAGCCCTAGTCGTACTGAAAGAGCATTTCTAAAGCTAAAACGCTTGGGCAGCATTTCCAAGAAGCTTCAATTTGGGGCTGGAATTCAACTTCCTTAGCTCAGTAGGTGGTTTGGTTCTTTGTAAAAACCAGTGAACCTTGGGTATAGCACTCTGCTAGTAATATGAAATGTGCTGTATTTTAGAATATTTTAGAAACCAAACTTCTTGGCCCACTGAATATGTTTGAGAAGAGAAGAGATTTGCACACCGAAAAACAAATGAGAAAATTTAAAAAGGCTTTGTTTTTGTTAGGCAGCTAAGTAACTGAAAGTTTGAACCCCCCCCCCAAAAAAAGAAAAATAGACAGTCACATGTTTGATTGGATTCTAGTAAAGACCCTTGTCTTTGGAAGCCAGGACTTTACAGCAAACAGCAGTGTACCAGGTTCTCCAAGGAAACAAACAAATCAAAAACTATCCAGCTATTCCAGGACAGCATAAGCAAATCTTTCTCTGGGTCTAAAGTGAAGAGATCAAGGCTGCAGCAAAACTAAAGTTGAGCCCAGGAAGGATAACTGAAATAATAGAACTATATCTCCTGGTCATAGGATGCTGTCACTGATCCTTGCGTTTATTTTCCCACAAAGGGAACAGAGCAACCAATATTTATTTCTCAGAAGAGGACACCTGGATGGAAGCCAAAAGATTTGAAGCCCTTCCTTCTGGCACCAACAACTTGAGAAGGAAAGGAGAGTAGCCTTTCTGGAGCAGAAAGACAGAGAACACTTTTCTTGACCCACATTGAGATAAATCCGTTATTCTGTCCTTTTGTCATCTTTTTAAATATCCATTAACCAAAACAGAAGGAGCTATTTTGTGTTCCCTTTCCTCCATAGCATCTAGCAGGGTGTCTTGAACACTGCAGGTGCTCAATAAACAGTTAACAGGATTTTAAATAGGAAGGAAACTTGATAACCATAACACTTTCACCCTTAAAAAGCTTTACCAAACAGTAATTACTTTATCCTCACAACACCCCTGTGAGGTAGGTAAGCAATCTTCTTCCCATTTTACAGAAAGATAAATTGGCTGCAAGAGTAACTTGACTGAAGTCTGCAGGATTAAGTCCTGGATTTTTTACTTCCAATGACATGATCTGTTCAAGAGAACACGACTCTCTCTTTAGATGCTTTCTCTGACCATTTAGTAAAAAAATAATGCTAAAATATGTCACTCAGTAAAATCGATTTTCTCTGTTTGAAAAGAATATGCTTTGCTATGTCTGCCCCAGATAGTGTAGGAAGTAATGATGAGATGGTTGTCAGTGTTTTCTTTCCACATACTTCAGGAAGCCCTCCTCTTCTTTATCCCCTACACATCTACTGAGTCACATTGTTCACTGTGGCTCCGCGTTTCCATCTTCAGAGTTCTCATTCATAAATGCTGTACAGTTCATTCACCATCCATCCCAAACAGGGGTGCTGATGAGAACAGAGAATCAAGTCTGAGGTCTCATTCATTACTTCCTTTTGGTTACCATCAGAAACACCTTGTGGAAAATAAATAATCCCAGCAGGTTTTAGCCTATACACAATCACATGTAAACCCAAACAGAAGTCATTATTGAATCCCAAACTATTATCTGGTCCCTTGTGCTGTCAAACCAATAATATTCACCTTGGAGAGCAGAGTCAGAGCAGGTGGGAAAGGCATTCTCATTAGAGGAACACAGCACGAGGATCTGCAGCAGGTAACTGGGGCCTGCTTGCATGAGCTGTCGGTTCTTTAGGGATAAACTCAGGATGTTACTTCATATATATATATAAAACTTTTTGTGTGTGTGTGTGTGAGAATCTATATCAGAATATATCCGAGGTCCAAAGAAATGGCCAGGACCAAGCTGACTGACCTAGAACAGCTGAAGCACCTAAAGTTTCCCTCTCCAAGAAGGTCCTCAGAGCCAACTGGACATCAATGTTGCAGCTAGCACTACTGGAACATGAGTATCCTTCCCTACTACTCCCACCTGCCCTCACTCTGTTGTAGATCCTAAGAAGAATATGGAGGTTCTTAGAATGGGTCTGTTTTCTTGCTCAAAGTGTATCTCGGTAGTTGAATTGAATAACAGTCGAACCATAGTAAAAAAGGAAAGAAAAAGAAACTCAATGAAACATTTCCCATTCAAATGATGAGGAAATAAAAAACTGTGATTCAGGAAAAAAAAAAAAAAAGTTAATGATATTCAGGAAAAAAAAAAAAAAAGTTAATGATATTCCCTAGCCCTGCTTATCTGTGAATCTTTGCCTGGGAAAGTACCCTGGACAGCAAGTTCCATTCAAAGCACACCAGGAAATTATTAAAATTCACTATGGGGACCCATGTTTTGGCTGATGGGATGGTTGTTTAAAACACAAAGTTTTGTTTCTGTACTCTGCAGAGAGGCAAAAAGAAGGTGAGTCCATTTGATGAGATGAACCTCAAGGTTGAAAAAGATTGTAGGGAAGAACAAAAGCAAGAGATATTTCTTCAACAGCATTCGATTACCTAAAAAAAAAAAAAAAAAAAAACTCCAAATACTCCCCATTCACCAATTCTCTTGTCTGCCCAAAGCTCAATGAATATCAGTTTTCAAATTGATCTTTCCATGAATTCTCTGATTCTTTAGGAAAAATTAGCATCAAAGGATTTGGCTTTAGAATTGCAAGTAGCCAGCTTGAGCCAGGTGACTCCCAGGAGCCCTACCAGAGTGCCATTGTGCTGAGTTCACAGTGCTGTGATGTATCTAAGAACTACAGGTGTGTGATTCTTCTCCCTGTCCAGGTGTGCTGCTCACGCCTATTGGTTTCCAGGTGCCACTGTACCTTGGAGAACACACTGTCCTTCCATGGTTCCATTTCCCAAATAACGGGGTCACCCCTTTTCTTTATATGATGCCTTCGACACAGGCAACATTGACTGAACCCTTGCAGCATCCCTGAGCAGGAGAGAAAGAAGTAGTTGGCCTTCTTTCTCTCTACTTTACAGATGGAGAAACCAAGGCACCGAGAGGTGAAGTGAGTTATCCATGATCACAGTGGAGACCCTAAATCAGCCTGTGATATTTCCTGATATTTCTGTGTCTAAAGAAGAGCTTCTGGGGGGTCTGCAGCTAAAACAAATCTCCCAGCTCTTCTCTAGCCTGAGAACCTCAGAGCTAAGCTGGGAGTAGAGAAACAGATCAGAGGAGTTGGAGTTCATCTAATAGATGACCGTTGTCTGTACCTACTATGACATATGGCCAAAGGCTGCTCATAGAGGGATGTTCACTGAGTTACCAACTGGCATTACACCAAAGTGAAATTATTTCCTTGTCCTCTTTGATTTGAGGTTTTTAGGACTGATCCTCTCTGGAGGCAGATACAGATGAGATGACTGCCTTCAGATTTCTTCTGGTGTGGAATCTTGTGATTTTTGCTAGGGATTGGCAAGGGCAGGCATTCCCTGCTGGGGCTCATGTACTGTTTTGCATGGGATGGGGCAGCCCAAGGCAGGTGCCCTTCAAGTCCTGCCTACTCGTTTCCCATTTGGTCTATTCTTAGCCCTTTACACAAGGTGTCCGGGGGGAACTCCTACAGTTGTCCATCTGCTACCCTCAGGAGCTGTCATTAATAGCACTCATGACCTTTGGCTCCAGAATGTATCAGCCATGTCCTGCTAGCCACTGCAAGGAAAGGCACAGGGAGCAAGAAGGCACAGCTCCTCCCCAGGAATCAGGGGAGAAGCAGATGGTGCCTGGGAGAGTCGAGTAAGGCAGACAGAACCAGGTGGGCAGAAGAAGAAAGCTGCTGCCAGATCAAGGCAGTGCCCTTGACTTTTGATATATGGCCAACAGCACAAGATGCAATGTTTCAAGCCAGAAATTAAACCTTTAAAATAGGTAAGGATGGGTGAGAAAGAGGCTGATTATTGCCATTGCAGGTATTTAGATTAAGCATCATCTTTTTCCCCAGTAAGGGGGATAGGAAAAAAATCTCTGAGATGGCATAGCTGCCTTTTCTTTTTTCTCCTTACAAGTTTTGAAACTGGCACAGGCATACATTGATTTGGGATGCTCTGGGGGCAGTCCTCTTACAAGCGTATGGTTTCATAACCTGTGATAGACTAACCACTGCAATCTCCATGGTCAGGAGGTTGATGAATGAGAATGGAATGTGGCTTATACAACAGTGGCCAGTTTAGGATGAAGAGAAAACAACACAGTCTTTACCTTGAAGAAGTTCTCATTTTGTTCATTTCATTCATGTCTGGGCCTTACTAAGAGGAACTGATTCTGATTAAGATTCACTCCTTATAGGAGACCTGTGTGTTGTATTTTATGAGGAGGGTTGCCTGGCAGAGTCTTAGTAATCAACAAATGGTTGGGGATGAAGTGAATGGAACTGGTTTCCATGAAGCTGACCCAGCCACTTGGGGATAAGCCTGTCCCCTGTGTCCTTCCCTTTCCCTCATGCAGTGGTCTTTCCCAGGTCTCCATGGAGCTTCTAGTGATTTTCCTGGAAGTTTTCTGGTCTACCCTGGGAATGTTACTCGGATCTAGATGAAATTAATTGCAATATACTCTCTTTCCTTTACACTATTCAAATTTAAATCCTCATACCCCGCCCCCCAAGCTGATAGTGTTCTTTTAATATTTTTCAGTTCAGCACAGAAATAACAGATTTTAACTTTTTGATAAGAAAATCAAATCAGTGTACACATGGTGTGTCCTCCCACTCCCATCATTAAGGGTACCACTCAGAGGTGCTGTTATTACACATAAGGGGTCTGAAAGAATTCACTTTTAAATAAGATGCCACTTTCCTTGGCAAAAAGAATGCTATCATTTGTCCCAATTGAGTGTCATGTGACCACCCCAGCCCACTCCACTAAAGAGCCAGAAGCAGAAGGCATGTGAGGGAGTGGATGCTGTAGAATATTCCCCAGCCCCATTCTTCTTCAGGGATCTGACACCCTCTCCTCGAAACCAAATGGTCTTTGCCTGTGCACTGTCATCCTCTTCTTGCTTTTGTTCTTAGGTAATGCATAGGTCCGAGGTCTGATTAGGGCCTGTTACAGCCCCCTGTGAGTAAAAAGCAGAGCAGAAATGGAAAGGTTCAGTGTGTCTATCTGGTGTATAAGAACTATGTGATGCGCCATGGCCCATCTGGTGGTCCTCTCAGACAGTCCCTCCAAATAAGATCAGCATCAGAAACCTCTCTGGCTGTGTGGTGGAAATGGGTGAAATTGGAGGGAGAATGGAGAAATAATGTAATTTTGATGCTTTAAAAAAAAAAATCTGTAGATTTTGCTGTGAATGAGTCTTGTACTGGGACAGGGCCTGATACCTATGGTTGGTTAGGTGCCACACGGCTAATGAATTACCCTAATGACCATGATCTAGAAAGGTATTTGTACTCTTTTAAGCCACCATGGAACTCAGAAGGGCCATGGCCATTGAGGGAATGTGTTAGGAACATAAGGGCCATAGAGTATTAGGGGATTGTGTGCCTAGGGAGTATTTGTGGTATGAGGTGTCTAGCAGGGGTGAAGGAGCCCCTAAGACCATAGGGAAATTTTGTCTTTCTTGACTGACGCATGGCATGAGGGCAGCATGGTTCGTCAACAGAGGTATGGCTTACCCCATTCTGGCCCCAGTCTGTTTGGGGTGAATGTGGCCTCCAACAGCTCTCCCATTTTCCAATTTATTTGGAAAAGTCTGAACCTACAGAGCAAGGTGGTACTTTCAGGAGACAGAGTAGAGGAGTATGTTTGAGATATGAAAAACTTTGGGATGAGTAAGATCAGTGGGATTTAATCCAATGAATTTAAGCCAAATTGCCCCCCTCATCATGGTCTTAAAAGATAAGAAGTTCCCATGTGGGATGTCACGGGCTTGTGACAATGAGTTCAGAGGTCATTACCCAGACATTATCTGAGGAGACAGAGGTTTCCTTTCATGCAGAGGCAGAGAGAAGGGCAAGACCTAATGAGAAAGAGAGAAACAGAGTTTGCAGAACTGATGCTAACAAAATCAGTCATAGTTTTTGGAACAAAAAATATTTCTGAGAACAAAAGGAGAGCCAATTTTTCTGTGCAGTTAGAGGACTGAAATACAGGGGTTTGTGGGCACATTTGTTGAGGGGCAGAAATGAGGAAAGAAAGGAAGATAGCTTCTTATTTTATTCTGTAGCTCCTGATACGAATGTGCATACCTCCTAAGAAAAGTAAATATTGGAAGTTGATTTGTTTTTATCAGAGATTCCTGGACAAGAAGTGGGCTTAGACAATCAAACAAACAAACAAACAAAGCAGGAATTCCACTCAGAAGCAACGTGAGCCGAAGTGAGCTACAGTCTTGTTGAGCCCACAAGGTGGCTTGTCAGGGGCTCAGACAAAAGGCAGACTAAAAGTCGATTCCTAGTGTGGGATGAAGCCACCACTTCTCACTGGGTGCAAAGAGTGACATTGCTGCAGGGCAGCATTAAGGATCCAAATTTTCAGGACCAAAGTCATTGCATAGGGAGACAGTCTTCCAAGGGATGGACTCAAAGCACTTCCAGTGTCTGTGAATTCCTGCATTGACTGACTGCTTAGGGTTAGCCAGCTGCCAGAGCCCCTTTGAAGGAGAAGGGCACTGGGTAGGGAAGAGAAGACCACAGGGAGACAATAGTTGGAACTACTGGATAGGGAGTTTCTTTGTGATTGACATGTGGGGAACTGCTAGAGGCTGATAATGCTGACAACACAGATGAAAACTCTAGTCATTAGCTTTATTTTTCCCTTGCTCCCTCTCCCCTTTCTTGCTTTCTACTTTGAACGTTTTTTCCTTTTTTCTGTCTCTTTGAAAAAGGATTTCCTTGCTGCTGCCCATAGATGCATATCTTCATTTTCACTATTAATATAGGTACTGGCAGATGCAGGGTCTGGGGTGAGGAGTGGAGAACAGTACTTCAAGGGAGAAGTGTGTCCTTCTGCCTGCGTCTCACAGAGCCCAGTTCAACAGAGGTGGAAACGAAACATTTCTGACGTTCCCTGTGATCTTCGCATTTGTTCCCTGTGGCTAAGACTTCAGAGGACCCTCCCTGAGGTGGAAGTTTTCATCCCAACTTTTGGCGCTCTTGTCAAGGTCAACAGTTTTCTAAATTTCATGTAAACATAAACACACATACTCACACGTGGTAAATGTGGAGTACTACAATAGAGGTGGCAAATTGAGACCTACGGCTGTGTTGAAATGAGAAGGAAATAAGCCCAAGAACAAAAAAACTAGCCAAAGAGGCAAAAGTCCCAAATGGGCGCGCAGGGGACGTCAAGGAAGCTGAGAAGATTGCATGGTGACATCAGCACAGCTCCAGCATGTAGGCCCAGACCTGAGGCAGACAAGAGCTGAGACCCCAGGAAGCAAGAAGGGGCTAGTCACCTCTCAAAGGGCCTTGCCTTCCACAGCCTCTGCAGAGTACACAGCAGAGCCGAGTACTCAGTAGGTAAGCAGAATAAAGAGGAGATTGACTTAAGGAAAAGCACCTCTGACCAAATTCAGCCTCCCGAATAATAAAAGAGGGGCACATGGGGCCTGTCCCTTTGGGTGGGCAGAGGGATACTGCAGACAGGCCTATGAGACACCAGGCCTGGGTGTGCTCTGTTCAGTCTTGCTTCCTAGAGTGGGTTTGATCCATGGCCATCTGCTCTCTGGGTGTCTCCTCACAGTGCCATTCCTCCTTCTTCCCAAGGGAAAAACCGAGTGAGGAGGGAGGGAGGACTGGGCACCCTCAAAGTTTCAGTAATAATAAGTGAAATCAAGTATGCCTGAACAAAGGAAAGGGCAATCTGTTTTACAATTGATACTTAAAACTTGTTCTTTTTTCATTTTTAAGATTTAGATAAACAATGAAGGGGTGGGAAGGAGAAGCCTCTTTGAATATTAATTAATTAAAAAAAAAGCCCACAAACATAAAAAAAAATTTCTCAGTTTTTGAACTTCTCTGAAGAATAGTTCAATGTGAGATTTTTGCACCCTAAACAGTTATATCTGGAATCAAAAAAAAAAAAAAATTGCCGTTACACACAACGAAGACTAACAGTATTTACTTAAAAATATTGTGTGCGTATATATATATTTATTTATATATATATATATCTTTATGGAGTTTTTTTCCTTTTTGTGAATTTTTTCTTTTTTTTTCTTTTTTTAAATTTTCTGCCCAAGTAGAGATATGATGGATTGAAATGATGCCCTAGAACATAAAAATTCTTCAAAGGAGCAATACTTTGAAAAATAAAAATTTAAAAATGGTTGAACATACTTGCAACACCTCCAGAAATTCAACTTGGTACAATGAGAAAAGAAATAATTGAATCAAATCCTCACACAAATGACATGGCCTCTAAGACCAAGAGTATGCTGCTGGTATGAATCTTGCCATCTAGAAAGGGCCTCACATTCTAATGCCAGCACATCCCTCCCCGCACTCCCCACCTGAACTCCATCTCAACCAAGCCATAACCAGAGTTTTTTGATACTGGTTTTCTATATTTCTGGCAAGACCTTGCAGCAGAGACACATACATATATACGTGTGCTATGGGCACACACACACATACACACACAAACACACACATACTACACACACTAAATTTCCCATTCAACCCAGATGCACCAAGTGAGCTGAATGATTTTCAGCCAACCACAATGGTGAAAGACAGAAGCACCGAACAGTCTTTGAAATGGGTCAGTTATTACAATTTGATTTTTTTTATATTCTAATTATCCTCTTTGTGTTAATTTTTTTTTTTAAAAGCACAAATGAAAAATGAAGAATTCTTTCCAGATCAGTTTAAGGCTTCCCACCAAATGGAAACAGAAGAGTCCTTACACAATATCACATGTGATAAAAGTACACCTTTCACAGCCTTAAAATGACACAGAAAATCATTTTTGCCAGTCACTGATTGAGTATTGTGCCTTTAAATTGATGTCATTCTTTTTGCTACTATGCTGAGTTTTATTATTACTGATTCTCTTTAATCACATATATGGAAATCTCCTTATCGAATTATTGGGGTGGCTTTTTGTTTTGTTCTGTTTTGCTTTACTTGGGGAAACAAATGTGATTCTTACTGGGTGAATGCTAAAATGGCACATAGTCAGCCTTCAAGTAGCTTCTCCAGCTATTTGAGTTTCAAACAGCTGTTTAGCTCCTAGAAGCCTTTGCTAGGTAGGCAAAGGACAGGGGAGAAGGGAGAGAAACTGAAAAGTGGGAGGGATTTCTTTGCCTTTGCTTTTGGTAAATTTGTTTTCTTCAGTACAAGTAATCAGATAGGAAGAACGATTGCTTTGTGTTTTATTTGTTAGTTGGTTTTTGTTTAGTTTCTAGATTTGTTTCATTTGATTATTTAATTTTACCTCTCCTGGTGCAAAAATCACTGGAGAGTTTTGCATGAGAAAACGTGACAGTACTTAATGAAACTCAGCACCTAAGGGCATAAGGCAGTTGAAGGTTTTTGTTCGTTTTTGTTTGTTTTGTTTTGTTTTGTTCTTTCAATCAGCACCAATCCCATATATGATCTACACTTGATGTAAGGTATAAAACATTTTTTCTTTTGGAGTGGAGACAACTCCTTCTTCTCCACTCTATGAACCATAGTGTGGGATTTTTCAATACTGTTTCTTATGTGTAAAAAACAAAAGAAAAGTTTTCTTTTTGTTTTTACTTACAAAACATAGAGAATATCTTTGTATACATACAGCGACTGGAAAGAAAGCTTATCTGAAGGGGTTGTGACGTATTATCATTTTTTTTTTTGTAGTGGTGGTGGCGGTGGTGGTGGTAGTCGTGGTTCTGTGTATTGGGGGAAGGGACGGTTATATTTCTTGCAAGCGGTATTTACCGCAAACCAAACTTAAGGTCCCCTTCTCAACTTGGGTCAAGATGCTTTTAGAGTGAAGACTCATACTGTAACAACTCATAAAGGAGCGGTCCATCTCGGTACCGAATGCCTACTGCAGTAGGGGTGACATACTGCAGAATGTTAATAGTCCTTCTCAGTCTCCTGTCTACAAAATGGGCATCCCAAGCCGGGTATCTCTTTCTTGGCATGTCTATCTTAATGAGGGGCCCTTCTGGGTGGTAAGGAAGCCCCGACGGGGTAGGGGGTCCCATGGGTCTCACTTGGAAAACGGGCAAGCAAGTGTCAGCCGTGAGATCCTCCTGTTGTTCCGTTACGGCTCTGGTGGGCGTGACCTGGGTCCCCCGGTACCCAGGGGTCTGAGGAGCCATGGGTTCAACATCGGGGGGCAAAGGGATGCCCCAGAGCAGCTCGGCACAACAGGAGCTGGCAAGGATCTTAGCTCGTGGCCCCGTAGGATGCAGTACACCATAATATAAGAGCATCAGTGCAATCCCAGCCACAAAGCTAATAAACACACAACACACTGCTGGCACCGCATAGGAGTCAGTGGTCTCCGGGTTTCTGTAAAAATACCAAAGAAACGTCAAGGCAGCATTCTCGGTCAAGACTATGGTGTAATATGCAAACATTCGATATCGAGTCCGCCCTTCCTTGACGTTAAACCAGCAGAAAATGTACACAATCCCTACCACCATGTTGAAGAGGATCTCCTCCCACTTGGACATGCAGAAGTCTGTTCCGCCATGGATAATCCAGAAGGCCATGGCACACCAGTGGACCACCACAAAGATACCAAAGTAGAGCTGGAAGATGGAAGCAAAGAGGGCAAAAGAGATAACTCTGGATGAGATGGTGAAGAGGCGCCAGAAGAAGTGGATGAGGGCCCCTCTGTAGCTCATGCTCTTCTTGTCGTCCCTGGAGTCCCGCAGCAGCTTGTGATAGGAGGCTAGCACCCAAGCCAGGGACATCAGGGAGGTCACAGAGGAGACACCTGCCGGAAAGACACAAACCCACACAGTCAAAACCTTGGACATCAACCTCGGAGCACAGCAGGGCTGCCATCTGAGGAGACGCCCACACACACACATACACACACACGGACGATCTGAAGGAGGAGCTAGAAACACAAAATCAGAACAAGACTTGAAAAGCACAGCTGCTCCCTAAGCTGACAGTTTGGTTTTTGTTTTTTATAGGTAGTGTTAGTTTCAACAACCCAGTTTGGAACTTCTGGAGCTCTTTGGCTCAAGTGTTGAGCTGAGGCTTGTGCACTTTGCCAGGGGTTTGAGAACTGGAGCCACTGTGATCATGTGGCAGCAGTGGATCAGCACATCAGCTGTGGGCAGGGCTACAGGGGTTCTATCTGAGGGAAATACAAGCTCACATTGATCCTTGTTGGTGTCCCTGTGCACCAGCAGCCTATGCTCTCAAAGAAATCCACCGAAGAGATGACCGATTGTGATGAACAACAGCTTATTCAGTATTCAAACTCCACAATGATTCTTCCCATCTGAGAAAGTGCTGGAGTCACTCACTCAGAGCCCAAAGGATCCCTTTCCTGAAGCTTTTTCCATTTTGCTTTGTCATGGATTGAACTGTGTCCCCCCAAATATATGTGACAACTTGGTCCAGTTTGTGATTTTCATAATCTCTGCCTGTCGTTAAAGAGGATTAGGGTGGGATGTAACACCTAATCCTCTTTAACTACAGGCAGAGATTATTCCTGATCCAATGTAAAAGGATTTTCCCTGGGGTGTGGCCTGCACCACCTTTTATCTCTCAAGAGATAAAAGGAAAGGGAAGCAAGCAGAGAGTTGGGGACCTCATACCACCAAGAAAGAAACACCAGGAGCAGAGCAGGTCCTTTGGACCTGGCGTCCTGTGCCTGAGAAGCTCCTCGACCAGGGGAAGATTGAGGACAAGGACCTTCCTCCAGAGCTGACAGAGAGAGAAAGCCTTCCCCTGGAGCCGACACCCTGAATTTGGACTTGTAACCTACTAGGCCGTGAGAAAATAAAATTTCTCTTTGTTAAAGCCATCCACTTGTGTTTCTGTTATGGCAGCACTAGGTGACTAAGACAAGCTTCTCCCCCATTTACTACCTAAGGTGACCCTTATCAAGAGCCCTGGGATATCCCCTCTGTTTACCTGGCCACCCTCCACAATCTTTGTTGCTTTTTTTACAACCAACAACTGCTCAAAGTTTTCTTAGACCTTGGTTTGTGAGGCACTGTCCTCTGGTTTTCCTCCTATTTCAACAGCACTGTCACTCATGCTTTGGGGATGCCTCTTCCCCTCACTACTTTGGTGACGCTTCTAAGGCTTCTGCTCTTCATTCCCTGCATTTCCCCTCCATGGGCAAGTATTCAGGGAGGTTGAATGTTACTGATCCCAAGTGATACTTAAGTAGCCTTAGAACAATTTTATTTATAACTCTGCATATTTGATGTTTGCAAATAAATAAAATTAAATACAATATATAGTCATTGGAATCTCTTCAAATCTTCCCGGGAGCAACAATTAGTCAAGTGTTGTATTACAATCTCCGCTCATTCAAGATTCTCGCATCACCCTTCCGAATCCTCCATGCATTAACTCCACACAGTCAATAGAACTAACACTTCTTTTGGTATTCCTCTCTCCTAAAAGTTCAGAACTAAACTGCAACTAAATGCAATTGGAGGTCTGAATGCTGTCCTATTGACAACCATCTCCTCAACAAATTCCAAGCTTTCACACCAGAGGTCAATTCCCCTTCAACATTTTTTAAGCCAAAGGTCAGATTGAGGAGTGCCATTCACTTCTTCAGGAGACTACTTAAACTGCCTAGAGCTCCAGCCTTCTGTTTGTCTTTGCTGGTGCTCACGCCCACCTTCCCACTCCTCTCCAAACCTCAGTGTAGAATCAAAGTCCTACGTCATTTGACACTCTATCTACATTTGCCATTCCTCCCCCATCTCACACAACTCCTCCCTCTATCATCTCAAGGAGAAGCTCAGATTCTCAGTTTGAAGGACAATATAGTGTGATAATAAAAACACATATGTTTATATAAGCATCGGAAAAATCTGGATGCTTAAATGTTACAATGAGCTAGTATTTCTTTTGTAATAACAACAAAGATTAAAACAAACAGAAGAAAGTAAGAATCCCAATTTCTCCACTGAATGAATCTTGGAAGTGCCTAACAAGCATTAATGATGATATTCCTCTCACTTCTTTGGAGAACTGTGAACACAGCACTTTTATGTCCCACTTTGCCCTCTGCCCACACAAGGTTTGTACAGACCGTGTGTGTTCTGTGTTGATATCACAGTGGTTAGTCTGGTACCCTTTTACAGCTGACCCATGTTCATGTTGTCTGTTGGTTTGGGGCAGGGAGGGGTATGGGTCTTCTTAGGAGTACCACGATTTAGGTTGTATGTTTTTGGAGGGCATGGAATGTGCACTCCTATTTTGATAGTCTGTAACAGACTTATTTCCAACACTGGAACATCCTCAGAAATGTCTTTGTTACATCACTCCTTCCTGATGAACCCATTTCTTTCTTTTTTTTTTTTTAGTTTTTTTTTTATAATTTTTATTGTGCTTTAAGTGAAAGTTTACAAATTAAGTCAGTCTCACATAAAAACTTATATACACCTTGCTACACACTCCCAATTACTCTCCCCCTATTTTTTTTTTAATGACACAGCCTGCTCTCTCCCTCCACTCTCTCTTTTCATATCCATTTCACCAGCTTCTAACCCCCTCTACCCTCTCATCTATCCTCCAGGCAGGAGATGCCAACATAGTCTCAAGTGTCCACCTGATCCAAGAAGCTCACTCCTCACCAGCATCCCTCTCCAACCCATTGTCCAGTCCAATCCATGTCTGAAGAGCTGGCTTCGGGAATGGTTCCTGTCCCGGGCCAACAGAAGGTCTGGGGGCCATGACCACCGGGGTCCTTCTAGTCTCAGTCAGACCATTAAGTCTGGTCTTTTTATGAGAATTTGGGGTCTGCATCCCACTGCTCTTCTGCTCCCTCAGGGGTTCTCTGTTGTGCTCCCTGTCAGGGCAGTCTGATGAACCCATTTCTTGATGTTAATTATGACACATCTTAAAGGTACTGCTGTTGTTGCTGTTGTTAGCTTCTCTCAAGTAGGCCCAGCGCAGGGTAACTGCATGCACAGCTGGATCAAAATGTAGTGAACCATAGGGTTTTCACTGGGTGATTTTTTAAAGTAGATCACCAGGCCTTTCTTCTAATCTGTCTTAGTCTAGAAGCTCCCCTGAATACCGTTCAGCACTCCAGCCTCCACCGACAGATGGGTGGTGTCTTAGTTATCTAGTGCTGCTGTAACAGAAACACCACAATTGGATGGCTTTAACAAACAAATTTATTCTCTCACAGTCTGGTAGGCTAGAAGTCCCAATTCAGGGCACCAGATCCAGGGGAAGTCTTTCTCTCTCCGTTGGCTCTGGAGGAAGGTCCTTGTCATCAATCCTATCCTGGTCTAGAAGCTTCTCAGCATAGGGACACCAAGTCCAAAGGACATGCCCTGCTCCTGGTGCTGCTTTCTTTGTGATATGAGGCCCTTTTGTCTCTCTGCTCAATTCACTCTTTTATATCTCAAAAGTGATTGACTCAAGATACAACCTAATCTTGTAGATTGAGTCCTGCCTCATTAACATAACTGCCTCTAATCCTGCCTCATTAACATCATAGAGGTAGGATTTACAACATACAGAAAAATCACATCAGATGACAAAACGGTAGACAACCATATAATACTGGGAATCATGGCCTAGCCAAGTTGACACATATTTTCTGGGAACACAGTTGAATCCATAACAGGAAGTGTCTGTGCTTGAGGTGCATTGGCTGGGAATTAAACCCAGGTCTCCTGCATAAAAAAAAGGTGAGAATTCTTCCACTGAACCACCAATGCCTCCAATATTTTTTATTCATATTTAATAACAAGGTACTAAAAAACAGATTGAAGAAGGCCTGTGTTCACTGGCAGGGCTAATCAGCTAGTGGAGCTTCACTGTAGGGTGATGAGCCAGGGTGATGTCACTATTTCTATGTGAGAAGGAACTTCTAGTGTCCTATCTCAGAGGGGACTGGGGGGTGGGTCATACCTCAAGCTTTTCTCCCTCCCTCTGAGTCATTTTTTTTTTATGTTAACAGTAACACATCTTGGAGGTGCTACCACCCGTAAGTAATCAGATAGAAGTTCTATAAAAGCCGAATGAGAAGATCTCATAAAGCAAGAGAAAACAGCTAAGCTTTTTCTGGAGCAATGATCTAATTTGGTCTAATTCTGGGATTGCTTTTGAACAGACTTGGGATGTAGAAGCAGGACAGCACCTCAGTCTTCACTGTCCTGATTTTATCACTCTGTGTGTGTCGTTATATCCATCTGCCTTAGTTATCTAGTGCTGTGTCATGGATTGAATTATGTGCCCCCAAAAATGTGTGTGTCAGTTGGGGTGGGCCATGATTCCCGGTATGGTGTGATTTTCCTATATGTTGTAAATCCTCCCCCTATGATGTTAACAATGGAGGATGGGCAGCAGTTGTGTTAGTGAGGCAGGACTCAATGTATAAGACTGGATTGTGTCTTGAGGCAATCTCTTGAGATATAAAAGAAAGAAGTGAGCAGAGACACAGGGGGACCTCATACCACAAAGAAAGCAGTGCCGGGAGCAGACCTTGTCCTTTGGACCCGGGGACCCTGTGCCTGAGAAAATCCTCAACCAGGGGAAGATTGATGAGAAGGCCGACAGAGGAGAAAGACTTCCCCTGGAGCTGACACCCTGAATTTGAACTTTTGGCTTACCTTACTGTGAGAAAATAAACTCCTCTTTGTTAAAGCCATTCACTTGTGATATTTCTGTTATGGCAGCACTAGATGACTAAGACATGCTGCTATAACAGAAATATCACAAGTGGGTGGCTTTAACAAGCAGAAATTTATTTTCTCAGTGTAGGAGACTGACAGTCCTAATTCAGAGGGTCAGCTCTAGGGGAAGGCTTTCTCTCTCTGTCAGCTCCGGGGGAAGATCCTTGTCTTTTCAGTTTCTGCTTCCTGGTTCCCTGGAGATCTCCATGTCCTTGGTATTTATCTTATCCCATCTCTATTTCTCTCGCTTGCTTGTTTAAATCTCTTTTATGTCTCAGAAGAAATTGACTCAAGACACACTCTACACTAATCCTGCCTTATTAACATAACGAAGACAACCCACTCCCAAACAGGAATATAATCACAGGCGTAAAGGTTAGGAATTACAATTATATTTTGGGGGGACACAATTCAATCCATAACACCATCCGAATAAAAGAGAATTCAAATGCACTTCAATTACATATTGCAAAGCCAAATAAAATTACCCTTTGTTATTCCAGCTTTGGGTTACTGAGGCCATTTCTAGATGGTTCCTGTGAGTTTGAGGATGAGCACTGTGTTCCTGCCTAACCCCTCACAAGGGTGTTGCTGAATCCACTCCCCTCTCAGCTGACCTGGACACTACCCTGTTTCTTGGTTGGACCTTCAGAATTTTTTCTCTATGATATGGCACAAATCTCCCCCAAATGTTGTAAGACATCACCGCTAGTGTACAAGAAGGGTTTGAGAAACAGACTCATGGAAGACGTTATTCTGAGCACTGGCCCAGGGAGTCTGCTGACAAGCTGATATCCAGCTTCTCTCTTATATCTCTGCCTCATCTATTCCTGATCACTCATTCAATAGGAGATAGAGGTACAGAGGTCTAGGCAGCTTCCCCAAATCACCCTGAGAATCACTGACAGAACCAGGGCCCAAATTCCTGACCCCTAGTGCAGTGTTCTTCCCACTAAACCATGCCGCTCCTTAGTTCTTCGTTCATTCTCTTTCTGTCTGTAAGCTCACCCCCACCCCAGAGGCCCACTGGGTAGCACTTTCCCCAGGGTCATATGAATTAAGGCCATCAGCTTTCTCTGGTGGCTGTGCCTATTCTAGTTTCCAGCCATTGCCCCTCAGAGCTTCAAACTCTAGACCACATCCTTGGCAGTATGAAAATGCTCTAAGTTAAAGGAAGAAAGGCAAAGGGGAACATTCTGACACCTGGTCCATGTGCCACGGCATTGGGCAGACCTTATCCAAGACTAAAAAGAGTGCAATGGCTGGAATCTCCCTTCTCTTAGGAGCTGGAACGAGGTGAACAGAGCATAGGAAGAAGCATGAGTGGTACTTCCTGCTCGTGCTGTGCCTGCCCCGTCCTCCCTCCCAGTAGCAGGGTCAAAGTTGACCCTACAGGGCGATGGCCTGGGGTTGGTCAAAACCCTGGCCCTTGCCATTTTCTAATTCATCACATTATCAGAGAACTCCCAGTTCCATCCAGTGTTCTGGACACATTTTTGGGGGGTCCAAAGTTGGTGCTGCTGGAGGGATCCCAGAGAGGAGACCAGAAAGTTGGACCCACTTTAGGATCCCATTTGGGAGTTGGATTTCTCACTGGAAGCTTAACAGAGGATAACCCTTGCCCTCTAAGGGCTCAAGAACCAAAGATGGGAGGGTATTAGATAGGCATGTTTTCAACCCACTCCCAAGGAATTTGACTGAACCCTGTCTGTAATATTGGGCACGTTGTTAGGTTTGATCAATGGACCAAATGTTCTGTGGATTGGCCACTTCTGCATTTTTCCCTGAGCAAAGCCTGTGGTCTTACAAACCCACAGCCTTGAAAGTGCAATTCTTCCACAGGGGGCCAGAGGGCAGCATTCAGCAAGGGTGACTAGGCAACCAGCTAATGCTGGGGACTCAGCTTGGGCAGGTAGCAGGACAGAAAATGTACTCCCTGCTCTAAAAGCTGTCCCTGGCTTTCTGGAGAACAATAAGCATGATTTACTGAATATTTACATGTGTCAGGCACCAGACAAATATTTTACATGCATTATCTTATTTACAATAATCCCGTGAAGTAGGTATCCTATTTAGTCTCAATTTTTAGATAAGAAATTTAAGAAATATGTTCAAATGTATGCTCTATCTGCACTGAAGACATTGGCAAAAAAAAAAAAAACAGGGCACCAGGAACTGACAGAACACCAATTGAGATGTTTCAACAAGCAGATGCAGTGCTGGAGGTGCTCACTCACCTATGCCAAGAAATTTGGAAGAAAGATACCTGGCCAACTGGCTGGAAGGGATCCATATTTATGCCTATTCCCAAGAAAGGTGATCCAACAGAATGCAGAAATTATCGAACAATTATGATTAACAAAACAGACAAGTAAAATTTTGCTGAAGATAATTTGAAGAAATGGTTGCAGCAGTACATCGACATGGAACTGCCAGAAATTCAAACTGGCTTCAGAAGAGGACATGGAACCGGGAATATCATTGCTGATGTCAGATTGATCCTGGCTGAAAGCAGAGAATACCAGAAAGATGTTTACTTGTGTTTCATTGATTATGCAAAGGCATTTGACTGTGCGGATCATACAAATTATGAATAACATTGCAAAGAATGAGAACACTTAATCGTGCTCCTGAAGAACCTGTACATAGACCAAGAGGCAGTCGTTTGGACAGAACAAGGGGATACTGCATGGTTTAAAGTCAGGACATGGTTTAAAGTCAGGGTTGTATTGTTTCACCATACTTATTTAATCTGTATGCTGAGTAAATAATCTGAGAAGCTGGACTTTATGATTAAGAACAGGGCATCAAGATTAGAGGAAGACTCATGAACAACCTATGTTATGCAGATGACACAACCTTGCTTACTGAAAGTGAAGAGGACTTTGTCTTAGTCATCTAGTGCTGCTATAACAGATATACCACAAGTAGATGGCTTTAACAAAGAGAAATTCATTTCTTCACAGTACAGTAGGCTAACAGTCCAAATTCAGGGTGTCAGCTCCAAGGGAAGTCTTTCTCTTTCTGTGGGCTCTGGAAGAAGGTCCTTGTCCTCAATCTTCCCATCGTCGAGAAGCTTCTCAGGCACACGGACCCCAGGTCCAAAGGACATGCTCTGCTCCTGGTGCTGCTTTCTTGGTGGTATGAGGTCCCCAACTCTCTGCTTGCTTCCCTTTCCTTTCTCCTCTTGCGAGATAAAAGGTGGTGCAGGCTACACCCCAGGGAACCTCCCTTTACCTTCGATTAGGGAGGTAGCCTGAGTAACGGCGGTGTTACAATCCCACCCTAATCCGCTCAACATAAAATTACAACCACAAAATGGAGGACAACCACACAATACTGGGAATCATGGCCTAACGAAGTTGACACATATTTTTGGGGGGACACAATTCGATCAATGACAGATTTGAAGCACTTACTGATGAAGATCAAGGACTACAGCCTTTGGTATGGATTATACCTGAACATAAAGAAAACAAAAATCCTCACAACTGGACCAATAAGCAACATCACGATAAACATAGAAAAGATTGAAGTTGTCAAGGATTTCATTTTACTTGGCTCCACGATCAACACCCATGGAAGCAGCAGTTAAGAAACTAAAAGACATGTTGCACTGGGAAGATCTGCTGCAAAAGACCTCTTTAAAGTGTTAAAAGGCAAAGACGTCACTTTAAGGACAACAGTGTGCCTGACCCAAACCACGGTGTTTTCAATTGCCTCTATGCATACAAAAGCTGGACAATGAATAACGAAGACTGAAGAAGAATTGATGCCTTTGAATTACAGTGTTGGCGAAGAATATTGAATATACTATGGACTGCCAAAAGAATGAACAAATCTGTCTTGGAAGAAGTACAGCCAGAATGCTCCTTAAAGGCAAGGATGGTGAGACTGTCTCACAAACTTTGGACATGTTATGTTATCAGGAGGGACAAGTCTCTGGAGAAGGATATCATGCTTGCTAAAGTAGGGGGTCAGTGGAAGAGAGGAAGGCCCTCAATGAGGTGGACTGACACAGTGACTGCAACAATGGGCTCAAGCATAACAATGATTATGAGGATGGCACAGGCCTGGGCAGTGTTTCATTCTGTTGTACATACAGTCGCTATGAATCGGAACTTACTCGAAGGCACCTAACAACAATAACAACAACCTTAAGAGGTAGAATCAGGATTCAAACACAGGGTCTGACTCCAGTGGTCTCAAAAGTAACCATTATACTAAATGATCCTCCAGATACTGGCCTTTATGAAGGGGTGGGTAAGGGGAGAGAAAAAAAATTTCTAGCACACTGAGTGCAAAAGGATTTGATTCTTTTGCCAAGAGTTGCAAGCGTAGTACCCAGTCCACCCAGCAAGTGTAGTAGCTGTGGGTATATGAGAGAGGCCCTTGATTTTTACTAAGCTAAAAACTGAATTTGAATTCTACTCTGCCGCTCTTAGGAAAGTAAAATGCAAAACACTGAGAACAAGGTGACTCCAAAGAGTTAACTGAGATCATTTTCCCACTGTTAGGTGATTAATCTTCAAAGGCCAGCAGTGGATCCCTTTACAGAGAGAGAAGATTCAGGGTTTTTTCTTTCTGCGGTGGCTCACCTGGAAGATTTTCTGTCTTGCCTGAGGTCAACTCAAAAGTCAATGCAGTCTCTCAGCAAGACGCAAGCCAAGTGAGCATGTTATGGAGGGGGCACTGTGACCACCAGTGACATTCCTAGACAGGCCTGGGAGCATTTATTATTTGCTGCCACTTACCACTCAATTACTTTCTGCATCCCAAAGATCATGCTGGAAACTGTTAAATGCTTCACATTCGACTGTGACAAGTTCTGGGCAGTGACCTTCATGGCTTTGACTTTCTCACTGTCCCTGGTGTAGAAAAGGAGGCATGGTTTGCAGTTTGCCCACAGAGATGACCAGAGCCCAGCCCAGGCCTCTGGAAAGTCACTAAGCTGGAGCCTCCTGGGGTGCAACTCCCCCGACAAAAGCTTGGGCAAGATGGCCTCAGTGCTCTAATCACCAGACTAAGGTTTCCAGAATGGTGGGGCCACCCCTATGGCTGAAGGAGCAGAGCAGGAGAGGCTGGAATCTGCAGTTGGATACCCCTCACAGAGGAGGGACAGTGGTAAGGGAAGGTCCAGTTTGGCGATCTTGGTGCAATATCCAAGGGTAACTGCCAGGATGACAGCTTGGGAACAAAGCAAAAAATATGGATGTCGCATCAAGTGAGAAGCACAGTGACAAGGTGTCTGGGACTGTAAAATCTGAGGGGAGTAAATGAAGTGAAAGAATCAGCAGGAATGGGTAAAGTGCAGGAGTGAGGATCAGAGGCGTCAGCAGGACCCAGCATTGGGGTAAGGCGAGGAAGGCTGTGTTGTGGCAAGAACAAGGTAGGCCCACTGACCCAGGAAGGGCCAAGGCAGAGCTGCTCCAAGGGGTAAGCACATGGGAACTGTGATATATCTCCAGAAAGTGACCCCAAAGGAGACAGAATTGCCAGAACTCCCCATAGGGAGAATGTTGGATGAGATAGAAGGCATTCTCTAGATACAAGAGTATCTAGAGATGGCCAATATCTGCCTCTGAAGCAGGATGGGTCAGGATAACTGCAGGATTTTTGTTGGACAGAGTGAGCTATGAAATCCAGGCCTGTCACTCGCCACTCCCTTCAACCTTTGTGCCAGGGCACTCAGCCCCACTGCGGAATCCCGTGTTGGAAAAATATTTAAAGAAGATAGATTTGAAAGGGTACTAAGCACATTATCAGGAGTGGGAAGAGATGGCTTCAGTGATTCCTCCGTGTGGACACTCCTGGTTTCTTTCCCTCTCTTCACCAGCTCCTTCTCCACCAGTGTCTTCCCCTTAGAATGGAACCACAGTCAAGTTTCTCCCATCTTAAAAAGAATAGCTCCCTTGGCCCTACAACTTCTCCTTTTATTCCATGCCTTCTCAAGGGTAGACTAACTGCTATTTACTTTACTTCTAACCCTTCACCCCTGTGATGGTTAAGGTTGTGTGTCAACTTCTCTGGGCCATGACTCTCAGTGGTTTGGCAGTTAGTTAATGATGTATTTTGGCACTTATATAATGATGTAGTCATCCTTCATGATATGATCTGATGTGATCAGCTAATCAGTTGTAAAAGGAAATTCCTCAGGGGTGTGGCCTTCATCCAATATATATACAGAGTTTCTCAAAAGCTTGCTTGTTTGCTCTGGATCCTGCATCCAGCTTATCATCATCTGACCTCCAGTTCTTGGGACTTGAGCCAATGGCCTGCTGATCTTGGGATTCGTCAGCCTCCGCAGCCTGTGAGCCAGAAGGCTGCTGTCTGAATTGCTGATCTTGGGTTCATAAGCCCCTGCAGCTATGTGAGTCAGGAAATGCCTCCAGTCTGACATTTGACCCACAGATTTAGGACTTGCTAGCATCTACAACCATGTGAGCCATTTCCTTGAGATAAATCTCTCTCTTTCTATACATATATGTATACACATATATGCTTCACTGGTTTTGCTTTTCTAGAGAAGCCAGCCTAAGACATTTGGTAAGGAGAGTGGTTCTAAAAAAAAAAAAAAAACCCAGTGCCGTTGAGTCGATTCCAACTCACAGCAACCCTATAGGACAGAGTAGAGCAGCCCCATAGAGTTTCCAAGGAGCGCCTGGCAGATTCAAACTGCCGACCCTCTGGTTAGCAGTTGTAGCACTTAACCACTACACCACCAAGGCTTCCAGAGTGGTTCTAGAGAAACAAAATTGTAAGGATGAGTTTTCTAAATTGGTTCTCATGTCTGACTTGTCTTAAAGGTGCTGATGACTCTGCCTCCAATAGTAAAGAGGGTTCTGCTAATCCATGGCATGAGGTGGCAATATTAATATGCAAAATATCACCACCAATAAATCAAGTATTGGTGAAAAGGGTGGCTCTGGGTGGCAACATGTCCAATAGTTTTCTACAATATTTTTCAGAATAAGAAGTATAGGGAAGCTGGTTGGTTGGTCCTACTTTTGCTACACAAAGTGCTGAAAGAAAGAGATAAACTCAGGGCTTCAGAGTCACAGCTCAAGCACCACATAAAAGACCTCAAAGATGCCACTTGTGTCCTGAAAGAAAGACTTATTTCATGTAGTAACCGAGCTGATATTGCCAAAAACCAAACCCAGAGTCTTATTGTAGGAGTGGCTGAATTACAATGCCAATTGAATTCCCAACCTCACATCCTGTGTGAACTAAAAGTGAGGGCATTAATTGGGAAGAAACAGGATTCTAAAACTTGGGATGGGGACATATGGGGAGATAGTCAGGAAGCTGGGGATATTCAGCCCCTAAATTCCATTGAATCACTCCAACAGAGCAAGCCCTCTTACTCTCATCTGAAGAGATCACTCCATCTTGGTTTGCTAAGCGACCCTCCACAGTAAAACCATTATCACTCCCACCCCCATCTGATGAGATTAACCCAGCTGTGTCTGAAGAGTCTTTGTCTGAGACA
Source organism: Loxodonta africana (assembly GCF_030014295.1). Classification (NCBI taxonomy): domain Eukaryota; kingdom Metazoa; phylum Chordata; class Mammalia; order Proboscidea; family Elephantidae; genus Loxodonta; species Loxodonta africana. The sequence goes on along the minus strand of NC_087360.1, from coordinate 40,994,284 downwards.
TCACCTGGGGCATTGCCTGTGGCATTGCCCAAGGTAGATGCCTAGCAAACACTGCTAAATGTTCTCAGGAACCAACCCCACCACCCATTTTTGCTTCTAGACCTATAACTAGACTTAAGTCCCAGCGAGCCTTAAAAGGTAAAGTACAAAGTATGACCCAGGAGGGGGTACACTACACTCCAAAAAAACTGCTTGACTTTTCTAATATGTACAAACAGAAACCTGGGGAATATGTGTGGGAATGGCTATTAAGCGTGTGGGATAATGGTGCAAGGAACACAAAGTTGGATCAGTCTAAGTTTATTGATATGGGTTCACTGAGCACAGAATCTTCATTCAGTGTTTCAGCTTGAGAGGTTAGGAAAGGATTTAATAGTTTATTTGGCTGGGTCACTGAAGCACAGGTTATGCAGTGGCCTACCCCAAATCAATTTGAAGTACCAGACCTACCTCGGTATTCTGTAGAGTGTATCCAAAGGCTTAGGGAAATTGGTAAGTTAGAGGGGATTTATCATGCGGTGCCCAGAGGACACACCTTTCACCACAATGCTGAGGAACAAATTTGTGAAGGGGGACCCAGCAGCCTTGAAGACTGCTGTAATTGCTATTTTATGTAAGTCAGATTTGACAGTGGGAATTGCCCTAACTGAATTAAGACACTTAACTACACTGGAGCTGATTGGACTCCATGGTGGTAGGTGCTTCTGGTGGCACTCAATTGACAAAGAGAAGGTGAGAGTGGTTACCATAATGGACAGCTGAGTCAAAGCAGTAATCAGAATAGTCTGACTTTTATGGACTTACGGCACTGGCTACTTACTCATGGTTTTCCTAGGGGTGAAATAAGTGGTAAGTCTACTAAATATTTACTTGATCTGTACAAGTGGAAGAATTCTAGGTCAAGTGAATGGCAGTCTAACTCAAATCACCAGAATAGAGTCACAGCCCCTCAATAAATTCCCAGGCTTGAGCCAGTTTACAGACCCTCAACTCCTTGAATGAAGCGTAGGCCAGGTCCCCTTGAGGAAGGAACCCACAGTACCACCAAAAATTTATACTGTTAATCTTTCTCCCAGTCTTCCCCAAAGAGATTTATGGCCTTTTATGAGACTGATTGTTCATTCAGGAAAAGGAATAATCAGACTTTTGGGGAATTACTGGATAATGGCTCTGAACTGACATTAATTCCAGGAGACCAAAGCATCACTGTGGCACACATCTCAAGATGGGGACATATGGAGGTCAGGTTATTAATGGAGTCTTAGTTCAGGTTTGCCTCACAGTGGGTCCAGTGAGTCCTCAAACCCAATCTGTAGTGATTTCCCCAGTTCCAGAATGCATAATTGGAACAGATATACTCAGCAATCAGCAGAACCTCCACATGGGTCCCTGAAAAGTGGAGTAAGGGCTATTCCAGTAGTAAAGGCCAAGTGGAAGCTATTAGAACGGCCCCTAGCAAAGAAAATAGTAAACTGATAGCAATACTGCATTCCTAGAGGGATTGCAGAAATTACTACCACCATCAAGGACTTGAAGGATGCAGAGGTGATGATTCCTACCACATTCAACTCACCTATTTGGCCTGTGCAAAAAACAGATGCATCTTGGAGAATGACAGTGGATTATTTTAAACTTAACCAGGTAGTGACTCCAATTGCAGTGGTATGCAGCTATTGAGCTGGCCAATGCTTTTTTCTCAATTTCAGTTTCAAAGGTACACCAGAAGCAGTTTTCCTTCAGCTGGCAAGGCCAGTAATACACCTTCACTGTCCTACCTCAAAGATATATCAACTCTCCAACCCTATGTCATAATTTAGTCCGCAGGGTCCTTGGTCACCTTTCCCTTCCACAAGACATCACACTGGTCCATTACAGCGATGACATGCTGACTGGATTGAGTAAGGAAGAAGGATCAATGACTCTGGAATTATTGGTAAAACATTTGCATGCTAGAAGGTGGGAGAATAATCTCACAAAAATTCAGGTGCCTTCCACCTCAGTGAAATATCTACATGTCCAGTTGTGTGGGGCATATCAAGACATTCCTTCTAAAGTGAAGGATAACGTGTTTCATCTGTCCCCTTCTACAACTAAAAAGGAGACACAACATCTGGCAGGAGGCCTCTTTGGATTTTGGAGGCAACATACCCCTCATTTGAGTGTACTACTCCAGCCTATTTTTCAAGTGACTCAAAAAGCTGCTACTTTTGATTGGGGCCCAGAACAAGAGAAGGCTCTGCAACAGGTTCAGGTTGCCATGCAAGCCACTTAGCCACTTGGCCACATGATCCGGCTGACCCAATGGTGCTTGAAATGTCGGTTGCAGATAGAGATGCTGTTTGGAGTCTTTGGCAGGCCCCTATTGGTGGACCACAGCACAGACCCTTAGGGTATTGGAGCAAAGCCCTGCCATCCTCTACAAATAACTACTCCCCTTTTGAGAAACAGCTTTTGGCTAGTTACTGGGCCTTAGTAGAGACTGAACACTTAACCAGGGGCCACCAAGTCACCATGCAGCCTAGGCTGCACATCATGAACTAGGTGTCGTCTGATCCACAGAGTGATAAATTTGGATGTGCACAGCAGCATTCCATCATTAAAAGGAAGTAGTATATATGAGATCGGGCCTGAGCAGGACCTGAAGGCACAAACAAGTTGCATGAGGAAGTGGTCAAAATGCCCATGGTCTCCAGTCCTGTTAACACTACCTGCCCTCTCCCAGTCTGCACCTGTGGTTTCAGGGAGAGTTCCTTATGATTAGTTGACTGAGGAAGAGGAAACTCATACCTAGTTTAGAGATAGTTCTGTGCGATATGCAGGCATCACTCAAAAGTGGACATTGGCAGCACTGCAGCCCCTTTCTGGGACCTCCCTGAAGGATAGTGATGAAGGAAAATTCTCTCAATGGGCAGAACATTGAGCTGTTCACATGGTTGTTCACTTTGCTTTGAATGAGAAATGGCCAGATGTGCAATAGTGTACTGATTCATGGGCTGTGGCCAATGATTTAGCTGGATAGTCAGGGACTTGGAAGGAGCATGATTGGAAAATTGGTGACCAGGAGGTATGGGGAAGAGTCATGTGGATAGAACTCTCTGAATGGGCCAAAGAAGTGAAGATAATCATGTCTCATGTGAACTCTCACCAAAAAGTGACCTCGGAAGAGGAGAATTTTAACAATCAAGTGGATAGAATGATGCATTCCGTGGAAATCAGTTATTCTCTTTACCCAGGCACTCCCATCGTTGCCCAATGGGCTCATGAACAAAGTGGCCATGGTGACAGGGATGTAGGTTTTGCATGGTCTCGGCAACATGAACTTCCATTCACCAAGGCTGACTTGCCTACAGCCACTGCTGAGTGCCAAATCTGCCAGCAGCAGAGACCAACACTGAGTCCCAGATATGGCACCATCCCTCGAGGTGATCAGCTAGCAACTTGGTGGCAAGTTGATTACATTGGACCACTTCCATTATGGAAAGGGCAATGTTTTGTTCTTATTGGAATAGACACTTACTCTGGGTATGGGTTTGCCTTCCCTGCATGGAATGCTTCTGCCAAAACTACCATCTGTGGACTTACAAAATGCCTTATCCACTGTCATGTTATCCTACACAGCATTGCCTCGGATCAAGGGACTCACTTCACAGCAAATGAAGTACAGCAATGGCTCATGTTCATGGAATTCACTGGTCTTACCATGTTCCCCATCATCCTGAAGCAGCTAGCTTGACAGAACAGTGGAATGGCCTTCTAAAGACACAATTATGGTGTCAGCTAGGTAGCAACACTTTGCAGGGTTGGGGCAGTGCTCTCCAGGACACTGTATATACTCTAAAAAAAAAAACTCTAAAGTAGCATCCAATATATGGTGCTGTTTCTCCCATAGCCAGGATTCATCGTTCCAGTAATCAACGGGTGGAGATGGCAGTGGCACCACTCACTATTACCCCTACATACCCACTCAAAAAAATTTTTGCTCCCTGTCCCCTGCTCTGCAGGTCTAGCAGTCTTAGTTCCAAAGGGAGGAATGTTCCCACCTGGAGACACAACATGGAGTCCATTGAACTGGAAGTTAATAATGACACATGTCCACTTTGGATTACTCATGCCCCTGGATCAACAGGCAAAGAAGGGAGTTACCATATTGGCTGGTGTGATTGACACTGACTACCAAGGGGAAATTAGATTGATGCTGCATAATGGAAGTGAAAAAGAGTATGTCTGGAATACAGGCAATCCCTTAGGGTGTCTCTTAGTACTAACATGCCCTGTGATTAAAGTCGATGGAAAACTACAGCAACCCAGTTCCAACATGACTACTAATCGCCCAGGCCCTTTGGGAATGAAAGTTTGGGTCACCCCACCTGGCAAAGAACCATGACCAGCTGAGATGCTTGCTGAGTGTAAAGGGAATATGGAATGGGCAGCAGAAGGTAGTTCTAAATACCAGTTACGACCATGTAACCAGTTGCAGAAACAAGGACTATAATTGTTATGAGAATGGGTTATTTCATCCTTGAATGTGCATCAAATGTTTTTGTTTTCTTCATTTATAAAATACAAGATGTAAATGGGGCTAGTGCCTTTTTGCTTGTATGCATGTTAGTTGTATCACGTTAGTCACAAGTATGACTTTGTAATTGTCTTTATTTAGAGATTGTGTATGGCTTAAGGAGATGCATACAGGTACCAAGTTGACAAGGGTTGGGCTGTGATGGTTATGGTTCTGTGCCGACTTGGCTGGGCCATGATTCTTAGTGGTTTGGCGGTTATGTAGTGATGCAGTTTGGCACTTATATAATGATGTAGTTTGGCAGTTATGTAATGATGTAATTTGGCAGTTATGTAATGATGTAGTCACCCTCCATGATGTGATCTGATGTGATCAGCCAATCGATTGTAAGTGGAGTTTCCTCAGGGGTGTGGCCTGCATCCAATATATATATGGACGTTCTGGTAAAGCTCGCTTGCTTGCTCTGGATCCTGTATCCGGCTTGTCATCTTCTGACCTCCAGTTCTTGGGACTGGAGCCAGTGGCCTGCCATATTTTATGCTGTTCTTGGGATTCATCAGCCTCTACAGCCTGTGAGCCAGCAGCCTGCTGTTTTACCTGTTAATCTTGGATTCATCAGCCTCTGCAGCCCATGAGCCAGGGGCCTGCCACTTGACCTTTCAATCTTGGGCTCATTATCCCTGCAACTCTGTGGGTCAGGAGAAGCTTCCAGCCTGATGCCTGACCCATGGACTTGGAACTTGCCAGCCTCTACAGCTGAGTGAGCCATTTCCTTGAGATAAATCTCTCTACACACACACACACAGCACTGGTGGCACAGTGGTTAATTGTTCGCCTGCTAACTCGAAGGTAGGCAGTTTAAACCCACCAGCTGCTACTTCGAAATCTAATGTGGCAGTTCTACTCTGTCCTATAGGGTCACTATGAGTCAGAAACAACTCAACAGCAATGGGTTTTTGGTACACACACACACACACGTATGTATACGTTTCACTGGTTTTGCTTCTCTAGAGAACGCAGCCTAAGACTAACCCCAATAGAGAGCTCTTATTAAGGTCATCAACCAATTCTGAGTTGCAAAATTTGAGGGACTGGTTGTAGTGTCTCTCTTACTAAATCTCTGGGTAACATTGCATTTTTGACTTGTTCTTGATACTTCATCCTTAGCTTGCCTTTTCCTGCCTCTCTGACTACCATCTTGTGAGCTCTTTATGGCAGCCTTTTTCTGCTGTGTTTGTTACCCCACTTTACAGATAAGGAAACTTAAACTGACATTAAGAGATTTGGATGCAGTCACAGCCATATTCTGACATATGAGACTCACCTAATTTATATGGCACTGTACTCCAATGGATTGGCCCCCTAAAGTTTCCCAAAAAGAAACATGCTTAACTGTTATTTGTCTACCTTCGTTTCAAGGACAGCATCTACCTCTTTCAACTCTTGATGAATTGGTCTTCCCTGATGACGTATCCAAAATAAGCAAGCTGGAGTCTTGCCATCCTTGCTTCTAAGAAGCATTCTGGTTGCATTTTTTCTAAGACTGACTAATGCCTTACTTTTAGGCAAACCAGATGCATTCTTCATGCATGGTGCATTACCTGACTACTATTCAGGATTGAAAGCAACAAAGGAAGAAATTTCCTTTTCAAACTTTCACTGAAAATATTTTGACACTAAATAATTTAACAGTGTCCTTTGAGTGCAGTCTTTTACATGCAGTGTCATACTCATTTTCATCATATTTCAGTATTTGGAGAGGGTGTGATCCCCAAATGAGGTTACCACATGGGGTAACTCAAGAGACCCTTGAAATTTCCAGACTGAAATTAGGTAGGGTCAAAATAGAAGAAATTGCATCAATCATCTGTGTATGTAACCATCAGAACTGATGTGTGTGTGTGTGGCTGGGGAGATCTGGGAAAACTCCAGGTCAATCTAAATGGTATTGAAATGTCTTAGGAAAAACTATGCCATATACTGGCTGAAGAAAAAGATCTTTAACATAAGGCAGATGGTCAGCATGAAGCCTTGAAAAGAGTAGAAAACAAGGATTGTTCATCAATCATTGTCCAAGGGAGAAAAAAAGTGGTGTTGGGGTAGTCTCTGTTGGAAGGCATTAAGTCTCATCATGGTTTACATGAAATATCTCTGTTTTGGTTCTGAATCCATGCTCATCATGCCATCTGCTAATTTCTAATAAGTTTTCAATAACAATAATACCTCTACTCTATTGAACAGCTACCTTGGCCCAGACTCTGGAGGCACTAGACTTAAATTAACTCAATTATACCTCACCACAAATTTATGAGGGAGTAGTTGTTGTTAGCTGCTGTCAAGTTGGCCCCCAACTCATGGTGATTCCACGAACAATGGAACAAAATGTTGCCTAGTCCTGTGTCATCCTCTTGATTGGTTGCAGATTGGACAGTTGTGATATGTAGGGTTTTCATCGGTTGATTTTCGGAAGTACGTCACCAGGCCTTTCTTCCTAGTCCATCTTAGCCTGGAAGCTCCACTGAAACCGCTTCAGCATTATAGCAACCTGTAAGTTTCCACTAACAGACAGGTGGTGGCTGCATATCAGGTGCATGTCCAGGAGGAGATTGAGGCTCACAAAAATAAGCAACTTTCCCATACCAAGTAGTTAGGAAGTAGCAGAACCAGAATTCAAACACAGGGTTGCCTCAATCCAAAACTTGGATTCTTTTTTTTAATCACCAGGAAATGTGTATCTCCTCACCCCCACTCATAAATTAATTAATTAGCATTTGGGTTTAAACATCAGTTTCTAATCAATTTGGTTACTGCATGTCGGCCCTATGATCAGTTCTGCAAGCACTGATGAATTTGTAGGCCTGCAAAGCTGAGGATCCATCCCTAGGAGGCCTTTTCCGAATGCCAAGTCAATTGCTGAGGTGGTGACACCTCCATTCCCTCTCTCTTGCCTGATTTCTCTGCATCTTCTTTTGTCCCAACTGTCTATTCAAAGTGGCTAAGCTAAATTATGTCCTTTCACATGGCTTCTCATGTCTGGTAGAATGTCAATGTTCATTGATTTTCAATGCCCCTGCCATAAGAGGATTATCCATTCCTGCCCTGTTGAACTCAGGTGTGACCTCTGACCTGTGACTTGCTATGGCCTGTGGAACGTGATCAGAAGTGACATGTGTTACCTCCAGGCAGAAATGCACGCTCTTTCATGCTCCAAGAAGGGGCTGCTTCACCAGTGATGCATAATGAACACACAATGAACAAGAAATTAATCAAAGTTGTTTCAAGCCAATGATTGTTCAGACATTTTAAACCGCAGCATGGCCAGCCTACTTTGAAGTATCATTTTGCTCAGGGTAAAAGCCAAGGACCTTATAAGAGGGCCTTCATGGCCCCAATGATATGCCCCCCTTTACCTCTACCTCATAGTTGCAAATGTAACCTGTCAATTTCCTGTTTACAATCCTTCAGTAGTCTGGTTCTTCAGTGGGTTAAAACCTAAGCTCCTTCTCCTGACACGAAAGGCCTCCATTCAAGGCTGTACATGATAAGGCCCCTTTCCTCTCTGAGGTCATCTCACACCACTCCCTCTGTTGCAGACACACTGGCCTCCTCACTATTCTACGAACACTTCAGGCACACTCCCACCTCGGGGCATATACCGGTTTTCCCCTCTGTCTGAAATGCTCTTCTCTCAGATTGTTGTTGTCATTAGGTGCTGTCAAGTAGGTTCCAACTCATAGCAACCCTATCTATGTACAACAGAACAAAACACTGCCTGGCCCTGCGCCATCCTCACAATGGCTGTTATGCTTGAGCCCATTGTTGCAGCCACTATGTCAATCCATCTTGTTGAGGCTCCTCCTCTTTTTTGCTGATCCTTCACTTTGCCAAGCATGATGTCCTTCTCCAGGGACTGATCCCTCCTAACATGTCCAACGTATGTGAGATGTAGTCTCACTATCCTTGCTTCCAGGGAGCATTCTGGTTGTACTAATCCAAGACAGATTTGTTTGTTCTTTGGCAGTCCATGGCATGTTCAATATTCTTTGCCAACACCACAATTGAAAGGCGTCAATTCTTCAGTCTACCTTATTCATTGTTCAGCTTTCCCATTCATATGAGGCAATTGAAAACACCATGGCTTGGGTCAGGGGCTCCTTAGTCTTCACCTTTGCTTTTCAACACTTTAAAAGGTCTTTTGCAGTAGATTTGCCCAATGCAATGTGCCATTTAATTTTTTGACTGCTGCTTCCATGGGTGTTGATTGTGGATCCAAGTAAAATGAAACCCTTGACAACTTCAATCTTTTCTCCATTTATCATGATGTTGCTTATTGGTCCAGTTGTAAAGATTTTTGTTTTCCTTTTTTTATTGTGCTTTAAGTGAAACTTTACAATTCAAGTCAGAATCTCATACAAAAACTCATACACATATTGTTATGTGACCCTAGTTGCTCTCCCTACAATGTGACAGCACATTCTCTCCACCCGGTATTTCCCATGTCCATTCAATCAGCTCTTGTCCCACTCTGCCTCCCCGTCTCGCCTCCAGACAGGAGCTGCCCACATAGTACCATGTGTCTACTTGAGCTAAGAAGCACACTCGTCACCAGTACCCTTTTATGTCTTATAGTCCAGTCTAATCCTTGTCCGAAGAGTTGCCTTTGGGAATGGTTTTAGTTCTGGGCTAACAGAGAGTCTGGGGGCCATCGCCTCTGGGGTCCCTCCAGTCTCAGACCATTAAGTCTGGTCTTTTTACTAGAACTTGAGGTCTGCATCTCACTTTTCTCCTGTTTCATCAGGGAATCTCTGTTGTGTTCCCTGTTAGGGAAGGCATTGATTGTAGCCAGGCACCATCTAGTTCTTCCAGTCTGAGGCTGATGGAGTCTCTGGTTTATGTGGCCCTTTCTGTCTCTTGGACTCATATTTTTCTTGTGTCTTTGATGTTCTTTATTCTCCTTTGCTCCGGGTGGTTTGAGAACAATTGATGTATTTTAGATGGCCGCTTGCTAGCTTTTAAGGTCCCAGACGCCACTTATCAAAGTGAGATGCAGAACACTTTCTTAATAAACTTTGTGATGGCAGTTGACCTAGATATCCCCTGAAACCATGGTCCACAGAGCCCCTGCCCATGCTACTCTGTCCCTTGAAGCGTTTAGTTGTATTCAGGAAACTTTTTAGCTTTTGGTTTGACTTCCCCTGTATTGTGTGTTGTCCTTCCCTTCACCTAAAATAATTCTTGTCTACTATTTAATTAGTGAGTACCCCCTCCCTCCCTCCCCACCCTTGTAACCATCAAAGAATTATTTCTTCTGTGATTAAAACTTTTCTCGAGTTCTTATAATAGTGGTCTCATACAATATTTGTTCTTTTGTGACTATTTCACTCAGCATAATGCCTTCCAGATTCCTCCACGTTAAGAGATGTTTCACAGATTCATCGTTGTTCTTTATTGTTGCGTAGTAGTCCATTGTGAATATACCATCATTTGTTATCCATTCATCCATATATACCAGGTATATGAGCCTGGGAGTCCATTTATTTTTCTTGTATGGATTCAGCTGTGTCCAGGTATTTGGTCATCAAGTGTGTGGTATAGGCTCTGTCCTACAGTGTTAGAGGGGCAGGGGTGATTGGTATAGGTACAGAATTCTGGTCGCAGCAGGGAGGCACGCTCCAAACAAGGCAGGGGGCTGACAACCATCACCCAAGTGTCTGTGAGGAAAGCGTGTCCCTGTTCCCTAGAGCACACAGGTGGGTGGGTTCCGCAGCCAGACTATGGACACCCAATGCTTTTTGGTTGTAATGACTGGTAGGTACCATATATCTTTGGACTCTTGTCATGGATGGCTAGGTGACCTGGGTGGAGCCACCAGTCCTTGGGCCCCTGATGTGGGTAGGTGAGGACCCTGTGTAAGAGGCAAACTGGTATCAAACATCAAACACCCGCCTATCTACCACACAGCTGAAACAGTTGCAGTCTGCCAACAAGGGCCTATTCTCCTGAAATGAGCCCACACAGGTCCATGCAAGGGGGAAAGGTATTCAAAGTCCACACACCGTTTGTGCCTGGACACGAGCCGCTTTTGTCTTGAGCTCCCCAGCTTAGTGGAGCTGGCAGATTATCTTTTCCCCCAACTGTAAATTTGTTTCTTCTCCAAGGCTGGGAGAATGGCTCGGGGTGTGCAGCAGGAGCTATCTCAGGCCCATGGAAATCAACAGCCACTGAATCTGGCTTGGGGGCTGGGGGCACGGTAAAATAAACCCAAGTATTTAGCTTTTGCCAAGAGTGCCATTCTTCTCTGGTTCCACAGGTGTGAGTACGCTGTGTGGCTAGCTGTGTCTCCCTGAGTAAACCGTGTCCGGAACGCTACCACCAGCCCTACCGGTTGCTCCAGGCAATGGTGCCTGAGGGTTCCTGGCGATTCAGGTCCGGCAAATCCTCCTCACTTCTGAACCATCTCTCCCTCCCCCTGCTGCTCAGTCCGTTTTATAACTTTGCCTTTGATGTTCAGGGCTCCTAGCTTGTCATATATACAATTGCTTCACTTGTTTTTTAGGGTCTTTGTTATAACAGGGATTACTGGAAGTCTGACTACTCTGCCATCTTGGCCCTGCCTCCTCCATGCATTAGATTTTTTTCCTTGCTTTTTCTGTTATTGATTTCTACTTTTATGGCTTTATGGTCCGCAAAGATGCTTTGTAATATTTCGATGTTTTGGATTCTGTTAAGGTTTGCTTTATGACCTAATATGTGGTCTCTCCTGGAGAATGTTCCATGTGTTTGAAAAAAAAGTATACTTGGCTGCTGCTTGGTGGAGTGTTCTGTATATGTCCAGGAGGTCAAGCTGGCTGATGGTTGCATTTAGATCTTCTGTGTCTTTATTGAGCTTCTTTCTGGATGTTCTGTTCTTCACCAAAAATGGTGTGTTGAAGTCTCCTACTATTATTGTGGAGCTGTGTATGTCTCTTTCCAATGCTGTTAGAGTTTGTTTTATGTATTTTGGAGCCCTGGTATATTGACCTGCTAGTCATTATATAGACTTCTTCCTTACCCTTTGTGGTGGATTTTACTTTAAAGCCTATTTTGTCAGAAATTAATATTGCCACTCCTGCTCTTCTTTGTTGTTTGCTTGATATATTTTTTTCTGTCCTTTGAGTTTTAGTTTGTGTCTTTAAGTCTAAAGTGTGTCTCTTATAGGCAGCCTGTAGACACACTGTTTTTTTTTTTTTTTTTTTTTTATCCATTCTGCCACTCTCTGTCTCTTTATTGGTGCATTTAGTCCATTTACATTCAGTGTAATTACTGATAGGGATGAGTTTCGTGCTGTCATTTTGACATCTTTTTGTTGTTGTTGTTGACAGTTTCTTTTTTTCACCTAATATTCTGTGCTGAGTTGTTTTTCTTTATATACTGCCCTTTCCTCTTTTTCATTGTCAATGCTTTTGTGTTTCCTGAGTATGTTTTTCTTGTTTTTTATTTTGATGTGTAGGATTATTAATTTCTTTTGTGGTTACCTTAATATTTACCCTTATTTTTCTAAGTTTAAATGAAACTTTTATTTCTTTATATTGCCTTGACTTCCTCTCCATATGAAAGATCTATGACTACATGTTTTAGTCCCTCTTTTTTGATTTAATGCTGTCATCTTTTACATAATAACATCTCTGTTTCCCTGTTTTGAGCGTTTTTAGATTTGATTTATTTTTGTAATATCCCCATCTGGGCTGATATCTGGTTGCTCTGTCCTCTGTTCTAGTCTTGGGTTGTTATCTGCTGTTATTGATTTTCTAACTGGAGGATTCCCTTTAGTATTTCTTATAATTTTGGTTTGGTTTTTGCAAATTCCCTAAATTTCTGTTTATCCAGAAATGTCCTAATTTTGTCTTCTTATTTGAGAGAGAGTTTTGCTGGATATATAATTCTTGGCTGGCAATTTTTTTCCTTTAAGGCTTTATATATGTCATCCCATTCTGCTGAGTAGTCCAAGCTTAGTCTTATTGACTGTCCTTTGTAGGTAACTTTTGGTTTATCCCTAGCTGCTCTTAAAATTTTCTCTTTATGTTTTGTTCTGGCAAGTCTGATTATAATACGTCTTGGTGGCTTTCTTTTGAGATCTACCTTGTGTGGGGTTCAATGGGCATCTTGGATAGATATCTTCTCATCTTTTATGATATCAGGGAAGTTTTCTGTCAACAGATCTTCAACAATTCTCTCTGTATTTTCTGTTTTTGCCCCCTGTTCTGGTACCCAATCACTTGTAGGTTATTTCTCTTGACAGAGTCCCACACGATTCTTAGGGTTTCTTCAGTTTTTAAAATTCTTTTTTCTGATTTTTACTCAAATATGTTGGTGTCAAGTGCTTTATCTTCAATCTCACTAATTCTGACTTCCATTTCCTCAATTCTCCTCCTATGACTTTCTACTGAGTTGTCTAATTCTGAAATTTGTTAGTCTTCTGAATTTTTGGTTGCTGTCTCTCTATGGATTCTTGCAGCCTATTAAATTTGTCATCATGCTCTTCTCTAATCTTAAGTTCCTCTCATGCTATGTCTGCATGTTCCTTGGCTTGTTCTGCATTTTGCCTGATCTCCTTCCTGATCTCTTGAAGAGTTCTGTATATTAATCTTTTGTATTCTACCTCTGGTGTGTGTAGTTCCAGGAAATTCTCTTCATCTGGAAGATTTCTTGGTTCTTTGTTTTGGGAGCTTGCTGAAGCCATTACAGTCTGCTTCTTTATGTGATTTGATATTGACTGTTGTCTCTGAGCCATCAATAAGTTATTATATTTATTTACTTCCTGCTTACTGTGTCCCAGCTTCTTGTTTTGTTTTGATATGCTCGAATCGGCTGCTCAAGTGAGCTAGTTTGATTATCGGTGCTTTTGAAGCTCGAACATACTGTCACCAGGTAGTTGGAGCTGTTACTAGGTATATGAGTCTAAGAGTCCATTTACTTTTCTTGTATGGATTCAGCTCAGGTGTCCAGGTAGTTGGTCACAAAGCGTGTGGAGCAGGTGTGATTGGTGTAGGCACAGGTATCTGGCTGCAGCAGGGGGTCACATGTTGAGTAAGGCAGGGACTGACAACTGCCCCTGAGTGTCAGTGAGAAAAGCATGTCCCTGTTCCCTAAAGCACCTAGGTGTATGGGTTTTGCAGCCAGACTATGGGCACCCAATGCTATTGGCTGTAAGACTGAGAGGCCCCACTTATCATTGGACCCCTGTCGAGGGTGATTAAATGGTGTGGGTGAAGCCAGCAGTCCTCAGGCCCCTGATGTGGGTAGGTGAGAACCCTGCTTAATAGGCAGAGCAGTGCCAAACATCATGAACCTACCTCTCCACCATATAGCTGAAACAGTTGAAGTTAGGCTTCAGGCATATACCCTGTTATGTTAATGGGGGCCTATGTTGTTGAAATGGGCTGACCCAGGTCTACTCAGGGGTGAAAGGCATTCAAAGTCCATGGACCACTTATGCCTGTGCCTAAGCAAAGGGGCTATTTCTGTCCTGAGTTCCCAGTTTAGGGGAGCCAGTAGATTATTTTTTTCCCGTTTGTTAATTTGTTCCTTCTCCAAGCCCAGGACGATGGCTCAGAGCACATGATAAGTCCTACTTACAGCCCGGGGAAAGCAGTTATGACTGAAGCTGGCTCAGAACCTGGTGCAGGGTGGGGAGGCATCAGTTAAATGGGAGAGCAACTTTTTTTCCAAAGGGGTGTTTTTGGTCCTTGTGGAAGGTTAGGCACAAGTACTTATCTTTTGCTGAGAGTGTCGTTTTTCAGTGATTCTGGAAGCATGAGTGAACTCTCTGCCACTCAGTATCTCCTGATGTGGAAAATGCATCCCAAACACCACTGCTTGCATCACCATACTCACGCCAGCGGATCTGGCCTGCAGGATGCCAATTCCCGCCAGGTCAGATCTGACAACTCCCTGCTGCTTCTGAACCATCTCTCCCTCCCCCCACCACTCGGTCTGACTCCTCCACCTTGCCTTCGATGTTCAGGGCTCCTAGATTGTCATATATTATCGATTCACTTGTTTTTTCGGGTCTTTGTTGTAAGAGGGACCACAAGAAGCATATGACTACTATGTCATCTTGGCCCCACCTCCAGATTTTTGTTTTCTTTGTGTTGAGGTGCAAGCCATACTGAAGGCTGTGGTCCTTGATCTTCATCAGTAAATGCTTCAAGTTCTCTTCACTTTCAGCAAGCAAGGTTGTATCACAACAACGCAGGTTGTTAATGAGTCTTCCTCCAATCTTGTTCTTCTTCATAAAGTCCAGCTTCTTGGATTATTTGCTCAGCATACAGATTGAATGAGTATGGGGAAAAGATACAACCCTGACACACAACTTTCCTGACATTAAACCATGCAGTATCCACTTGTTCTCTTCAAATGACTGCCTCTTGATCCATGTACAGGTTCCTCATGAGCACAATTAAGTATTCTGGAATTTTATGATCCACACAGTCGAATGACTTTGCATAGTGAACAAAACACATGTGGACAACTTTCTGGTATTCTCTGCTTTCAGCCAGGATCCATCTGACATTAGCGATGATATCCCTGATTCCATGTCCTCTTCTGAATTCGACTTGATTTTCTGGCAGTTCTCTGTCAATATACTGCTGCAGCTGCTTTTGAGTGATCTTCAGCAAAATTTTACTTGTGTGTGCTATTAATGATATTGTTTGATAATTCCCTCAGATGGCCACATGTTTTTATGCAAATGTCATCTTTTCACTGAGACCTTTACTCAAAGATCAGCTTCTCATGAAGGCCTTCCTTGACTATCATATTTAAAATTGCAACCTCCCAATGCCCCTGCTTTATTTTTCACCATAGCTTTTTTCTTTTTTTTTTTTTTTCCCGATATACTAGTTTTTTTATTTTGTTTGTTTTAAGTTCACATGTACCTGATGAAAGTGAGCTTCACAAGGGCAGAGATTTGGTCTGGATCTCTCAGAAATTGTATGCAAAATTGTGTGGGGATGGGAATACTTTTCATGAAAGAGTCCACAGCTATTCTGGGATTCTCAAACGGGTCCATGGAAAAAGGGACTGATGACTCCCACCAGCCACCACAGCCCCTTACCATCTTCTCTTAATGTGAAAAAGGGGAGTTCCTTTGGGAGCTTCCACTTACACTTTTGTCTGTTAGACGAAAGCGTATAGGAGAAGAAAACCAAACCAAATCCATTGCCGTCAAGTCAATTTTGGCTCATAGCAACCCTATAAGACAGAGTAAAACTGCCCCATAAGGTTTCCACGGAGTGACTGGTAGATTTGAACTGCCAACCTTTTGGTTAGCAGCTAAGCTCTCAAGGAAAAGAAAAGGAACTAACATTTATTGAACATTGGAAACTGCATCTTACGTTATTTCATTCAATCTTGAGAGTAATCCATGAAAATTCCTGTTAGTATCTCCATTTTACAGGAGTGGGGATGGAGGTAGAGAGGGATAAAAGAAATGGTCTAAAGTTACATAATTAGCAAACTGTTGGAGTCTGGGATCCAAATCCACCACACCCAACTCCAGAGTCCCAAATGCCTTGAAGTTACAAATACTTACAATCCCCCAGTAGTTCCCTTTTCCAATGGGTTCAAATTTGAGGTCCTGTTCATCGCACTCAAGGCCTTCATGTCTAGGCCCTGCTCTCAGCCCCATGTTCAAGATCTAGTAATATTAATCCACTCGCAGTGGGAGGAGAGGCAGGCCAGATTCTACCACTTTCCTGCTATGTGATGTTGCGCATCATGCCTATTTCCTCAGCTGTAAAAAGGCAGTACTAACTGAATGCTTCTCATTAGGCATAAGGACCAAAGGAGAAAAGACTATAGAACAGCTTAGCTCAGAGCCTGGTACATAGCAAAGTACTATAACCAGTTATGAGTGGGCATGAATATAGACATACAACCCACCTACACAGAGCACAACCCTTCTAAGAGACACCTACTCTGGCTTATCCTCCCACACTGAACAAAATAGGCTCCACATTCTTCTGAAATTGTCCTTGACAAAATAATCACAGAACGGCCCATAGATGGCCTTAACCCACCTCTCGGTGGAGACTTAACATCCTAATGAAAGAAAATCAACCTCTTCCTCCATCCTAGGGGATTGAACCCTTGTCTAAAGAAAATGCAGTTATCCCCAAGCTCTGAGTACCTGTGTGAAGGTCAGTCCTGAATATTCATGATGAATTTTACATTTCCTTGTCTGTTCTTTATAAAAGCGCACCTCCCCAAGCTGCCTGTGAGCAGTCTTGGAGGTAACAGCCCCTGATTGCTCCTTTCCTTGTACAATGAAATAAAGGCATCTTTCTGATGTCTTATCTCAGCCTCTTGTTTATTGGCTGTAACAAGTCACGCCAAGCAAAATCTGGGGTTTTCACTCAGCAACATTTCTGGAGAGCCAACCAGGCATCATTGCTTGGTTCCTGAGATGGGCTGTGCCATAGACCCCTCCTGACATCTGGCACCACCTGGAGAGCTCTCCAGGAGACTTCAGGGTTGTCCTAAACACTGACCCCCCTTGGACCCAACAGTGACTCTGGGAGACACAAAATGTACCTGGGGTTATTTGATAAGTATCTAGGTAAGGCCTTAGAAGAGTCCTAAGAAGCAGGACTATTGACCATTGAGGGCATAAAAGGTGCAAGGTATCTGAGGTTATTTGGTAAGCACCTAGGTTAAGGCCTTAGAGGAGTTCCAAGAAGCAGGAGTATTGGCCATTGAGAGCATAAAAAGCTCTAAGGTGGTAAGTAACAGGGTAATTCCTAGGTGAGGTCTTATAAGAGTCTCAAGAAGTTGGAGTATTGACCACTGAGAATGTAAAAGTTGGTTTGTACACCAAATTAGGTTGTGTGAATGTGTAAGTGTGTGTGTGTCCAGAAAATTGAGAACATTCAAGAGATCCTAGAATACAGCCCCCTAAGATGCATCTTTAAGAACTGGGAATATTTTGGGTCAGACCCTATGAAAAAGAAAAAGATGATTTCCTTTTGTAACACCACATGGCCTCAATATGAATTTGCAGATGAGGAAAAGTAGCCACCAAATTGGTTTCCAAATTATACCATCCTCCAACTTGATCTTTTCTGTACTTGCGAGGGTAAATGAGATGAAAAACATTATGTGAAAGCTTTCATGACTCTGTATTAGAACAAAGAGTTATAGAAAAACGTAAAATCTTATTTCAGGAAGTGACTGATAAATCACAACTGCCAGTCCTCCCTGCTGATCCTCAGGAAGATCTTCCAGCTCACGCCACTCCCTCCCTATGCCCTGCCTCCACCCAATGGAGCCCCTGTACCAGTGACAGCCCCCACTGTTAAGCCCCCTCAAACCTTTGTATCACCCCCCCAGGTCCTTCTTTCCTGCCAGTGCCCTTGCCCCCCCCCCCCCACATGGAGCTGAACAACTTTTGGGCACCCTGATTTGGCCATTAGGGAAGTGAAAATACCCTGGGTAAGACTGGTTCTCGAGAAAGCCATAGTATCCTAGGATTATGTTCATGAGTTCACTGATCTGGATCCTGAGAACCGTAAAAATGGCCGAATAGTCAATATAATTTTTATAGGGTGAAGTTCCCCCAATATAAAAGAAACCTTCAGAAATAAGGAGGTATAGGGTTAGAAATCTCTTGGCTAGTGGAACTGGCCTGCCAAAATTTACTCTAACTGAGATAAGGAACAAGAAAGAAAAAAACAGTTGCAGACCAGAAATGCCAGGCAGCCTTCCTAGCTGCCGTCTCGCAGGCTGAAGGCTATCCCCCAAGAGAACAAAGAAAAGGAGGGAGACCAAGGCTGCAGGAGCCAAGAAGGCCCCATACCCCTTTGGAAAGAGACCAGGGCAGCTGGCGTAATAAAAAAAGTACATTGAAAGTGAGAGTGTACAAAACACCAAGCAAAGGAACTAAAAAAATAGAAAAGAGAGGTGACCCGGTGTCTGGTCATGCCACCAGAAGATAAGTCAGGCTGAGTTGAGACTGGAGCAAGTCCTCCACCTGAGCCTCTAACTAAAATGTAAGTGAAGAGAGAACCTATAATTATTTCTGGTAGATACTGGAGTGACCAACTCACTTCTGACCCCACCCCACCCCCTGCCCAAAAAAAAGCTACCCAGGTGAGGCTTACAGTGTCTGTTGTGACAGTAACAAAAAAAGAAGAGCACCTTCCTTTTCCACAACCTCTAACTTGTTCTATACAAGAAAAATCTTTAACACACTCCTTCCTTTACAAAAAACAGGTGGCAGTTACAAATGGTCCTCACCATAGGGCCACCAAGTGACTATAGGAAAGAGGAACATTACCAACGGTTAGTTGGTCCAGATATCAGAGATGCAGTAGTGCCATAGGTATGGGCCAACAAAATACTAGGGAGAGCAAAAATGCCCCTCCCCTTGTTGAATTGTTACCTGGTCGGCAGTTTGTAATCCACCAGGCGCTCCTTGGAAACCCTATGGGGCAGTTCTACTCTGTCCTATAGGGTCGCTATGAGTCGGAAGCAACTCGATGGCAATGGGTTTTTGGGTTTTGGGTATAGTTCCCCTAAGGCTTAAGCAGTATCCCATCTGAGCTGAAGCCCAACAGGCACTGGGCCAAATCATCACCAGATACTTGAAACATGGACTGCTCTGACTGTGTCAGTCACAGTTCAACACCCCCATCCTGCTGGTAAAGAAGAAAAACGGAAAATATTGGTTCGTTCAAGATCTGCAAACTATCAACCAGGTAACTGTCACAGTCTACCTTGTAGCCCCCAACTCCTATACTCTGCTGTCGACCTTGTCACCTACCTTTTCCAGGTTCACTGTGCTAGACCTGAAGGATGCCTTCTTTTGCTTCCGAGTAGAGGAGAAAAGTCAAGAAATCTTCACCTTTGAGTGGGAGGACCCAGGAACAGGACAAACACAGCAATTGTGTTGGCAAGTCCTCCCCACAGGACTTTAAAAACAGCCCTACTCTTTTTGGATCAGCTTTAGCCCAAGAACTGAGACAACTGACCTTAACGAAAGGTGCCCTCCTCCAATACATGGACAACATACTCATCACCAATTACAGCCTTGAACAGTTCACTGATGGAAGCAGTTACATGGAATGAAGAAAAAGAAAAGCTGGATATGAGATGGTTACTTTGGAGGAGGTTCTAGAGGCTAACGGGCTTCCCCCAGGTACCTCTGCCCAGAGGGCTGAGCTCATTGCCATGCTGCAGGCCCTTAGAATCACCAAAGGTAAGCAAGTAACTATTTATACCAATTCCAAGTACATATTTGAGGTATTGCATGCACACGGGGCAATCTGGAAGGAAAGAGGGCTCCTAACAGCAGGAGGTAAGGACATTAAATATTCCCAAAAGATTTTACAACTTTTACCCACCTGAGTAAGAGCTGTACACTGCAAAGAGCATCAGAAAAGGGACACCACGGTGGTGAAGAGTAAATACAAAGCAGATGCAGCAGCAAAAAAAAAAAAAAAAAAAAACAAAGGCACTACAATCCAACAGAAACCTATTGTAGTTGTCCCACTAATTCCCCATTTAGACTTACCACCACCTGGCCTCCACCTGGACTATTCCCAACAAGATAAAGATATTGCCAAGACCTGGGAAGCCACTCTAAATAAAGATAGTCGGCTATACGTCTCCCATGGAAAGATTTTCATTCCATCAAAACTCATGCAACCCTATCCTACAGAAAGCCCACCAGCCCACCCATTATGGATGTGATGGACTACATGATTCGATTAAGAGGCACTTAATTGGACCAAAGATCCACACCACTATTCCGGCAGTGGTAAAGAGCTGCCGCGCCTGTATGAAAAACAATCCCAAGAATAGTGCTGAAGTGCCCCGGGGTCCCTCGAACTGGGCCAAAGCCTGGAGACAGCTGACAGGTGGATTTCACTGAAATGCCTCAAGCTTCCTGGAATTACAAATATCTGCTAGTTTGTATCGACACCTTTACCAACCGGGTTAAAGCTTTTCTTTCCAGGACTGAAAAAATGACTGAAGTTGTGAAACATCTCCTGAACGAAAACATCCCTTGTTTCAGGCTTCCTGTCTCCACTGGCAGCGACAACAGGCCCCATTTTGTGGCTTTGGTGGTACAATCGGTGGCAAGAGCCCTAGACATTAATTGGAACTTACACACAGCCTGGAGACACCCCAGTCCAGCGACAAAGTACAGTTGGCTAACCAGACTCTAAACAGACACCTAGCAAAGTTGTGCCAATAGACCAAGCCAGTATGGACAAAAACACTGCCTATGGCCCTCTTGAGAATTCTGTCTGCCCCTAAAGGAAAACTGAAGCTTAGCCCCTTTGAGCTATTATACGGGTGCCCTTTGTTAGAGAACCCTAATATGACCAATATAGCCTGCCTTAATGGTGACCAACTTCCCTCCCTCCATGAGGTTGGAAATGTTCAAGTTACTAAATACTTGCGGTGTCTTTGGGTGACTATGTCTTCTCCCCATAGGTATGCATGCCGGAGCGTCCCACCTGAAGCAGAAGTACCCCTGCACCGATTCCAGCCTGGTGATTAGGTCTTCCTAAATGCCTGGAAGTCAGAGGCTCTCCACCAAAAGTGGACTGGCCTTTTTGAGGTGTTACTAGCAACTCGGACCTTTGTCAGGCTCAGGGATCTCACAGCTTGGATCCAACTGCACGTGAGTAAAGAAAACTGTTCCACCAGACATCAAGGGACAAACTCATCAGAACTGTGAGAACTGGACTTGAAAACCTATTAAAGACTTAAGTATTTGTTTACAAAACACCCTCCTGCATTGGTCCAATCCCAAACTAAGTTTTTAATCTTGTTCATTGTATTATATACACTGTTTGCCTTTTTGTTTCTTTATGGTGTGTTTAAACAAGTCAAATTGATAAGAGGCTGACAGCCCTAGCTACTATAGGAAATAGTAGTGATTGTTGCTATCCTTCTCCAAGAGATTCTCATAGCCCAAGCTAGGTGAAAAAAACAACTGATTCACTCAACTTTCCAACTCTGTTTCCCAGAGAGATAATCTGAACAATTGTTGGATCTGCCAATTGTTCCCCACCTCCTCTGCTAATTTAAAAGTTCCCTAGAGAAGCCCTATCCCCTCATAAGACACACCAGACTTGGTTCACAATTGTCCAATAGTTTAAAACGGGCATTGGTAGTGAGTGACCAACACCTGAAGAAAAGGAGCAAATGAGACAGGCATCCTCAGAGCCAACCTTTCTAAGAGACACCTACTCTGGCTTATCCTCTGACACCGAGCAAAACAGGCTCCACATTCTTCTGAAATTGTCCTTGACAAAATAATCACAGAACGGCCCATAGATGGCCTTAACACGCCTCTAGGTGGAGACTTAACATCCTAATGAAAGAAAATCAACCTCTTCCTCATTTTTTTCCTCCATCCTAGGGGATTGAACTCTTGTCTAAAGAAAATCATAGTCATCCCCAAGCTCTGAGCACCTGCATGAAGGACAGTCCTGAATATTCATGATGAATTTTACATTTCCTTGTCTGTTCTCTGTAAAAGCCCACCTCCCCAAGCTGCCTGCAGGCAGTCTTGGAGGTAACAACCCTCGATTGCTCCTTTCCTTGTGCAATGAAATAAAGGGGTCTTTCTGATCTCCCACCTTGACCTCTTGTTTATTGGCTGTAACAAGTCACGCCAAGCAAAACCTGGGGTTTTCACCCAGCAACAGAATGGTTTTCCCTACTTTCTTTGCTTGGCCAACTCCTGCTCATCCTTCAGGACTCGGTCTAGACATCCTCTCCTAAGGCTCCCCTATCACGCCCTCAGGATGGATCGATACCACCTGTGTGCTCTCCACATCACCTTGTGCGTTCCTCTACAATAGCCACTATTTTATAGTGACACTTTCTGTTGACTATTCTGCCTCTCTCCCTTAACCGTCATTTCCTTGAGGATAAAACTAACATTTATTTTTGAGGGTAGAAAAACTGTCTTCTCTATTCCTGTAAGCTCTGTGCCTGGCACAGAGTAATCACTCAGCAAATGAGATTCTTGAACTGATGCCTGCACAGACACACTTTCCCGATCAACGCCACAGATGCAAACCTCAGATATTGACGCTATTTAAGCTCTAGCCACAATACGTTGTAAACAACACCCCTTTCTCTGCAATCTGCCTTAGAATACTCTCAGGTAGCAGAATATAGCTCCTTGAATTGCTCAGCTAAATCAACCTTATCCACTGTATTAGTTCCCTTTTGCTGCTATAATAAATTATCACAAACTTAGTGGCTTAAAAAAACACAAATTTATTATCTCACGGTTTCAGTAATCTGAAATCACATTCCACCTGGAGGCTGTAACGGAGAATGCATTTCCTTGCCTTTTCCAGCTCTTAGAGTTGCCTTACTTGCATTCCTTGGCTCATGGCCCCTTCCTCCATCTTCAAAGCCATCAGTTTGAATCTTCAGATTTCTTTCCAATTTTGCTTTTGTTGTTACATCACTTTCCGTCCCTCTGATCTCTTGCCTCTCTCCTATAAGAACCCCTCTGATTCTATCGGCTTCACCTAGACAGTCTAAAATAATCTCCCCATCTCAAAATCTTTAATTTAATCACATCAACAAAGTCAGTCCCTTTTGCTGTATAAGGTAACATTTACAGGTTTTGGAGATTAGAATGTGGACATCTTGGGGGGCCATTATTCAGCCTACCACACCCACCATCAGCCATTTAAGAATGGTTCTCAACCAGGGATGATTTTGTCCCCTAGGGGACATTTGGCAACATCTAGAGACATTTTTGGTCATCAAAACTGGTATGAGGAGGAGGGATAGCGATGCTATTGGCATCTAATGGGGTAGAGGCCAAGGATGCTGCTAAACATCCTATAATTCAGAGAATAGCCCCTCACTCCTACCCAACAAAAAATTATTTGGCTTCAAGTGCTCATAGTGCCGAGGGTGAGAAACCCTGCAATACAGTTTTCTTATTTCCTCAATGTTCTATATAAGAAACAAAAGAACTGTGAACCTGGATGTGTCTACACAACTGGAAATTTAGGCTTTCCAAAAAGTTTCCCCCGTGAAGTGGTGAATACCCTGAAAGAAGCCCATGGGGTACAGATGGCTCAACCTGATGCAGTGACCTTGGGAGAAGACATGAGAACACCTTCTCTCCCAATCTGAGACCTCTGGTTGCCTACCTCCTACCACTTGATAACTTGACAAAGAGTGGTCAGTCGGTCCTTAGGGAAAAAGCCATCACCCAGCCTTAATCTCCTTGTCCCTGCATGGGTCTCTCCTGTGGCTGCTAAGAAAGTAGAGAAATGTGAGCAACACCACTGTGGCTCTCCTATGCAATGCGTCCTTTCTGAGAAGCCCAGGTGTGGGCTGTCTGGCCACTCTGGGAACCTGGCAGACACAAGCAAATCACCAGTTCTTCCCTCAAGGAGCTTTAATGTCCAATACTAATATTTAAAGGACCCAGCAGGATAAAAGCTAAATCTAGCCCTCTGCTTAACTTGTCTCTTTGTAAGATGCTGCCCCAACCCACTGCCATCGAGTCAATTCTGACTCATAGCGACCCTATAGGACACGGTAGAACTGTCCCATAGGGTTTCCAAGGCTGTAATCTTTATAGAAGCAGACTGCCACATCTTTCTCCCATGGAGTGGCTGGTGGGTTCGAACCACTGACCTTTGGTTAGCAGCTGAGCTCTTTAACCACTGCACCTCCAGGGTTCCTCTTAAGATGCTGTCAGAGATATCAAAATACCATTGCACAGCCAGCTGGATAAAAGCAAATGTTAGAGATTCTAGAACAAATATCAGCCACTCAGCTGGCACTGCATAAGATTCACAGAGGCCTGCATTCTGGTTGGTCTGAAGCGAACTGAAGAAGGATATCTGCCATCACTGGAAAGCTCCAGTAAATCCAGTCTCACTGAGAATCAAATGGCTGACCAGGTTCCATACCTAATTACTCCAAGAACTGCCTGCACTTTAACAGAGGTAATGAGATACCCTGTAAAGACGTGGGCTTTGCCACAAACAGACCTGGCTTGGATTCAGCTGTGTGGTCTTGGATAAGTTAACTGAGTCTCAGTTTATTTTTTGTAGATCATGGTTAATATGTGAATTTTCAATAAGCAATGAATTATGAATGTAAAACATGTAGACACATATTTGGTATTCAATATATAAATAAATCTATATTTGAAGTTATATTATTCATATGTTTACTTGCTGATTGTCTCCACTAGAATGTAGCTTCATGAGGGCAACTACTACCTGTCAGTTTGTTGTACCATGCTGACTTGTGTACTGCTGATACTGAATGCTATGTCACTGGGATTTTGAATACCAGCAAGCCCACCCATAGTGGACAGGTTTCAGTGGAGCTTCCAGACTGAGACAGAGTAGGAAGAAAAGCCCAGTGATCTACTTCCAAAAATTCGCCAATGAAAATCCTACGGATCACAACAATATAGTGCTGGAAAATGAAGCCCCTAAGTTGGAAGCCATTCAAAATACAGTGGCTACAACAGTGACTCAAACATATCAATAATTTGGGAGATGGTGCAGGATGGGGCAACACTTTATTCTGTTGTACATGCAGTCACCATGAGTCAAAGCCAAGCTGACAGCAACTAACAACAACAGCATGAGGGCAGACGATGTCTTGGACAGTACCTGGCATATGGCAGGTGCTCAATACAAATGTGTTTAATGAATGAGAATGTACAGTGCTTTATAGTTGACAATCAGGGTTATATATAATATTTCACTTCAACAAAACCCTAAAGTAAAGAATTCACTTATTATACCACCTAGGCACTAACATGAGAGGAACAGGGATGCAGCTGGGGGCAGGAGAATCTCCGTACCTTCAATCTCACCTTGCAGGCCCCTGTCAATTTTAAGTAGGTAAGTGGGGGGTATGGGATGGGGTATGATAAGGATGAGAGAAACCTGCTGAAATTCTGAGATCCTGTAAATGGAAGCATGATACCATTTAAATTAAAATTCAAAGCCATTCTTTCTTCCCTAGACAAAACCCTTAACTCTAATCCCCAAGCGGCTTTCACCTTTAACGCCCAGGGTCCCACAGCATCCTCTCTGAGTAGATTAGGGCAGATATGATTATTCCCAATTTATAACAGAGAAAACGAGGCTCTGAGAGATTAAACGGTGAGTCAGAGATCACCAGCAAATTGATGCCCCGGGCAGGGCTAGAAGCAAGGCCTCACATAGCTGGGCTTCGCACAGCTTCTCCCGTAACATCCCCTTGGTCAAACTGCTTTCAAGCTAACTAGCACAGCATCTCACTGATAATTGACCACAGAATTTTGCCACCACAGAGGAAATCCTAGGGAAAGGGTGCTTGAGGCAATTGAGCAGGTGGTACCTGCTGTTAACACCATGGAGGGAAGTGTGAGGAGGAGAAATAAGCAGATAGAGGCACAGGACTGGCCATCGTAGAAACAACCTCACTGCTGTTGGTATTTCTCCTAACACTGCCTCCCCTTGGCACTGTGGCCGGGCCAGAACAAGCGCTCTCCACAGCCTGGTCAGCCAAGAGGATAGGCTGCCCAGTGTACATGAAGAGGGTGTTTGGCAGTCAGGTGGAAGTGGGTTCCAATCTCAACCCACCCACTTGTGGGCTGGGCCAACTTAGCACAATACTTTAACAACTCTGAGCCCCAGCTTGCAAAAAGGAGGATGGAAAGATCTACTTACTGGGGCTGTTGTTAGGGTGAAATAGCATGACTAATGAAAAATTGCTTTGTAAATTGTAAAATGCTTCACATGAATTAGTTTTTATTAAATTTTAATGTTACCAATATTAAAAACAGCAGTAAAATCAGAAAGCTGAAAGAGGAATGGCTTTGAAAGATGGGTTGGCTACATAGTAGTTTTCCTCTGCTTTCGGTTTATAAAATCTAGGATTGCCGGTTTTTGAGGTTTGCCAGAAGATGCCAAGAAGTCTGGTCCTAGCCTGTTTGGAACATTTCAGGATGAGAATGGACCACTCAAGTCAAAGGGCAAAGGTAACTTCATCCTCCTCATCCTGTCCCTAATCCCAACTGAAACATTAGAGGGCTGGGGAGCGGAGTGTGGGTAGACAAAAGGCACAGGCTATGTGGAGGAGGGGACTTGGAAAATTATAGTAATTCAGAAGCTTATAAAATCTTTTAAAAAGACTTTCTCTGGGAGTCAAGTTTGGTCCAAAATATTACCTGGTGCGGGATATGACGTGGCCATAACATCCCTTTAAATTCTGCCAGAGAAATGGCCTTGAGTTCTGTCTTAGGTGGGGTTCTTTAGAGAAGCAAAACCAGTAAACGTATAAATATCTGTACAGAGATATTTATATCAAGGAAATGGCTAACATGGTTGTAGAGGCTGGAATGCCACAAGTCCATGGGTCAGGCTGGACGCTTCTCCTGATTCATAGAGCCACAGAGGCTCGTGGACCCAAGATCAGCCAGCCAGACAGCAGGACTCTTGATCACAGGCTACGAAGATCAATGGATCCCAAGATCAGCAGGCAAGACCGCAGATAAGCTGCTAGCTCAAGTTCCAAGAACTGGAGGTCAGACAAACAGGAGCCAGCTGCAGGATCCAGAGCTAGAAAAAGCCTGCAAGTCTTGCCAGAAAGTCCACCTATACCAGATGCAGGCCACACCCCTAAGAAAACTCCCTTTCAACTGATTGGCTACTCATGGCAGATCCCATCATGGAGGCAATCACATTATATGAAATCTCATCATGGAAGTGATCACAAATCACACGACTGCCAAACTACATCATGACTGCCAAACCACTGAGAATCATGGCCCGGTCAAGTTGACACACAATCTTAATGATCATAAGCTCCTTTACCTGGAACCTCTGGAGGTTCTGGTGGTGATGGCTCTTGGTTAACCAGAACGGTTGTCCTCACCTGTGGATTATCCTGGACTCACCACCTCTACTTGCTGCTAAACTTGTATTAGCTATGCTTCTGGATAAAACTTCGGCAAAAGCTCAGAGAGGGAACGGGATGCCAGGTGGCTCTCAGACCGCGGTTTAGGTTGGTGGAAAGGAGGCAGAGTCTATTGAGTAGGTGAAGTTTGGCTTGTGCCTGTAGACTGACTCAGGAAACAGGGTTGTCCTCCTTGCTCTTTAGCCTAGATTCTCAGTGGTGAGCAACTCTGAATGAGAAAATTCTGACAAGTAAAATTTCACTAATCAGAACCTTGATAACGATGGAGTAAGTTGTGCCTTAGGTGGCTGACAAAAAAAGGTTGTTGTTAGGTGCCATTGAGTTGGTTCTGACTCATAGCAACCGCATGCACAACAGAACGAAACACTGCCTGGTCCTGCACCATCTCCACAATCGTTGCTGTGTTCGAGCCCATTGCTGCAGGTACTATGTCAATTCACCTAGTTGAAGGTCTTCCTCTTTTCCATTGACCCTCTACTTTACCAAGCATGATGTCCTTCTCCATGATGTCCTGATAACACGTTCGAAGTACATTAGACAAAGTCTTGCCATCCTTGCTTCTAACGAGCATTCTGGCTGTACTTCTTCCAAGACAGATTTGTTCGTTCTTCTGGCAGTCCATGATATATCCAATATTCTTCACCAACATCATAATTCAGAGGCAGTAATTCTTTTTCAGTCTTCCTTATTCATCGTCCAGCTTTCACATGCATATGACGTGATTGAAAATACCATGGCTTGGGTCAGGCACACCTTAGTCCTCAAGGTGACATCTTTATTTTTAACACTTTAAAGACATTTTTTGCAGCAGATTTGCTCAATGCAGTACGTCTTTTCATTTCTTGACTGCTGCTTCCACAGGTGTTGATTGTGGACCCAAGTAAAATGAAATCCTTGATAACTTCAACATTGTCTCCATTTATCATGATGCTACTTATTTATCCAAATGTGAGGATTTTTGTTTTCTTTATGTTGAGGTGTAGGCTATAGTCTGATCTTCAAGTCCTCTTCACTTTCAGCAACCAAGGTTGTATCATCTGCATATCACAGGTTGTTAATGAGTTTTCCTGCAATCCTGATGCTGCATTCTTCTTCATACAGTCCAGCTTCTCAGAGTATTCGTGCAGCATACAGATCGAATAAGTATGGTGAAAGGATACAACCCTGACACACACCTTTCCTGATTTTAAACCACTCAGTATCTCCTTGTTCTGTTCGAACGACTGCCTCTTGGTCTACATATAGGTTCTGCATGGGCACAATTGTTGGGGAATTCTCTTCACAATATTATCCATAATTTGTTATGATCCACCAGTCGAATGCCTTTGCATAGTCAAATAAAACGCAGACAAACATCTTTCTGGTATTCTTTGCTTTCAGCCAAGATATCTCTGACATCAGCAATGATATTCCTTGTTCCACGTTCTCTTCTGAATACAGCTTGAATTTCTGACAGTAGTACCCTGCGATGTACTGCTGCAACCATTTTTGATTGATCTTCAGCAAAATTTACTTGTGTGTGATATTAATGATATTGTTTGATAATTTCTGCATTCTGTTGTATCACTTTTCTTTGGAATGGGCACAAATATGGCTCTCTTCCAGTCTGTTGGCCAGGTAGCTATCATGTAAATTTCTTAGCATAATTCTGCATCCCACTTTGAAATGTGGCATCTGGGGTCTTAAATGCTAACAAGCGGCCATCTAAGATGCATCAATTGGTCTCAACCCACTTGGATCAAAGGAGAATGAAGAACACCAAGGTCAAATGATAACTATGAGCCCAAGAGACAGAAAGAGCCACATGAACCAGAGACTTACATCATCCTGAGACCAGAAGAACTAGATGGTGCCCGGCCACAACCAATGACTGCCCTGACAGGGAGCACAACAGAGAACCCCTGAGGGAGCAGGAGATCAGTGGGATGCAGACCCCAAATCCTCATAAAAAGACCAGACTTAATGGTCTGACTGAGACTAGAGAAATCCCAGCGGTCATGGTCCCCAAACCTTCTGTTGGCCCAGGACAGGAACCATTCCCGAAGACAACTCATCAGACATGGAAGGGACTGGACAATGGGTAGGAGAGAGATGCTGATGAAGAGTGAGCTACTTATTTCAGGTGGACAATTGAGACTGTGTTGGCATCTCCTGTCTGGAGAGGAGGTAGGAGGGTAGAGAGGGTTAGAAACTGGCAAAATTTTCACGAAAGGAGAGACTGGAAGGGCTGACTCATTGGGGGAGAGTAAGTGGGAGTATGGAGTA
This sequence comes from Loxodonta africana, assembly GCF_030014295.1. Classification (NCBI taxonomy): domain Eukaryota; kingdom Metazoa; phylum Chordata; class Mammalia; order Proboscidea; family Elephantidae; genus Loxodonta; species Loxodonta africana. The sequence continues at coordinate 40,964,541 of NC_087360.1, read as the reverse complement.
AGGTGTATATAAGCTTATATGTGACAGACTGTCTTGATTTGTGAATGTTCACTTAAAGCTCAATAAAAATTATTAAAAAAAAAAAATTCTTAGCATAGGTGAGCGAGTGCTTCCAGTGTTGCATCTGTTTGTTGAAATATCTCAGTTGGTATTCTGTCAATTCCTGAAGCCTTGTTTTTCATCAATGCCTTCAGTGCAGCTTGGACTTCTTCCTTCAATACCATTGGTTCTTGATCATATGCTACCACCTGAAATGGCTGAATGTCAACCAAATCTTTTTAGTTCAGTGACTCTGTGTATCCTTCCATTTCTTTTGATCCTTTCTGAGTCGTTCAATTTTTTGCTCATAGAATCCTTCAATACTGCAACTTGAGGCTGGAATTTTTCTCCAATTCTTTCAGCTTCAGAAATGTCAAGCATGTTCTTCCCTTTTGGTTTTCTAACTCCAGGTTTTTGCACATTTCATTCTAATTCTTTACTCTGTCTTTTCCAGCAGCCCTTTGAAATGTTCTGTTCAACTCTTTTACTTCATCATTTCTTCCTTCTGCTTTAGCTACTCTACGTTCAAGAAAGAAGTTCCAGTGTCTCTTTTGACATCCATATTTCTCTTCTTTCTTTCCTGTCTTTTTGACAACCTTTTGCTATCTTCATGTATGATGTCCTTGATGTCATCTCACAACTCATCTAGTCTTCGGTCATTAGTGTTCAATGTGTCAAATCTAGAGATGGCCTCTAAATTCAGGTGGGATAAAGCAAGGTTATACTTTGGCTATTGTGGGCTTGTTTTCATTTTCTTTAGCTTCAACTTGAACTTGCATATGAGCAATTGATAGTCACTTCTGCAGTCAGCCCCTGGCCTTGTTCTGGCTGATGATATTAAGCTCCTCCATTGCCTCTTTCCACAGATGTAGTCGACTGGATTCCTGTATGTTCCATCTGGAGAGGTCCACATTTACAGTAGCTATTTATGTATTTCCAATGAATAAGTTGCAAAATCCTATCATGCCATGCAATCCCCAGCATCCTTTCTATCACCAAGGCCATATTTTTTAACTACTGATCCTTCTTTTTTTTGTTTCCAACTTTTGCATTCCAATCACCAGTAATTATCAATGCACTTTTACTGCATGTTTGATCAATTTCAGACTGCAGAAGTTGGTAAAAATCTTTAGTTTCTTCATCTTTGGCATTAGTGGCTGGTGTGTAAATTTGATTAATAGTCACATTAACTGGTCTTCCTTGTAGGCTTATGGATATTGTCACTGACAGCACTATACTTCAATAGATCTTGAAATGTTCTTTTTTATAATGAGTGTGATGTTGTTCCTCTTCAATTTGTCATTCTTGGCATATTGCTGTTGTTGTTGTTAGGTCATTGAGTCGGTTCCATCTCATAGCGACCTTATGTACCACAGAACGAAACACTGCCCAGTCCTGCATCAAGCTCACAATCGTTGTTATGCTTGAGCCCATTGGTGCAGCCCCTGTGTCAGTCCATCTCGTTGAGGGTCTTCCTCTTTCCCACTGACCCTGTATTTTACCAAGCATGATGTCCTTCTCCAGGGACTGATCCTTCCTGACAATATGTCTGAAGTATGTAAGATGCAGGCTCACCATCCTTGCTTCTAAGGAGCATTCTGGTTGTACTTCTTCCAAGACAGGTTTGCTTGTTCTTTTGGCAGTCCAAGGTATATTCAGTATTCTTCACCATCACCACGATTCAAGGGTGTCAATTCTTCTTTGGTCTTCCTTATCCATTGTCCAGCTTTCGCATGCATATGGTGTGATTGAAAACACCCTGGCTTGGTCAGGCACAAACAAAATCAAACCTGTTGCTGTCGGTTCTGATTCAGTGACCCTGCAGGACAGAGTAGAACTGCCCCATAAGGTTTCCAAGACTTTGATCTTTATGGAAGCAGACTGCCACATCTTTCTCCCACAGACCAGCTGGTGGGTTCAAACTGCTGACCTTTCGTTTAGCAGCTGAGTGCTTTAACCACTGCGCACCAGGCCTCCTTCTTGGCATAGTAGACTATATGACTGTCCAATTCAGAATGGCCAACACCAGCCCATTTCAGCTCACTAAGCCTAGGATATCAATCTTCAAGCATTCCATTTCATTTCTGACAACTAATTTTCTTTGGTTTGTACTTTGTACATTACATGTTTCGATTACTAATGGATGTTTGCAGCTGTTTCTTCTCATTCTGAGTGGTGATACATCAGCAAATGAAGGTCCCAGAAGCTTTATTCTATCCATGTCATTAAGATCAACTTTACTTTGATGAGGCAGTTCTTCCCTAATTATATTTAAAGTGCCTTCCAATCCAAGGGGCTCATCTTCCAGCACTGTATCAGACAATGTTCTCCTGCTATCCATAAAGTTTTCATTGGCCAATTTTTTTTTTTTTTTCAGAGAGAGATTGTCAGGTCCTTCTTCATAGTTTGTCATAGTCTAGAAGTTCTGCTGAAATTTGTCTACCAAGTGACCCTGCTGGTATTTGAAATAATGGTGGAATAGCTTCCAGCATCATACTACATGCAAGCCACGATAGTACGACAAACTGACAAACAAGTAGTGAGACAATAAAAATAGTAGCCACCAATTGTTTGAGAGCTTACTTTGTGCCAAGAACAAATACTATTTTACTTAATCCTCACAAAGCCCCTCTAAGGTAGGAATTATTATCCTCAATTTACATGAAACACTGAGGCTCAGAGAGGTTTAGGGTCTTGCCCAAGTGGATGTAGTTCTTAAGTACAGAGCAGGTGTCTGAAGCCAGGCCTGTGTAAATCCACACACTGTGAGCTCTCCAGAGTGCAAAACATGACACAGCACCTTTCCCTGTATGTGACAGTCACAGGAGACTACCAAGTGGAGAAGGATCCCAAGTTCTTGTTTATTATTGGTGAAGGGTGAGAGATGAAGGGAATGATGTCTTCCCAGCAACAGCAAGTGGTAGTAATGGGCCAAAGATGCAGGACCTGGAGTCCTTGCTGACAGGCAGAATTTTAAAGCTGGAAGACTCTTGCCTCCAGGGTCTGGTAGCCTGAAGCATGTGGGGTCTGAAAGCCAAAGAAGGCCAGGAATTAATGTAGGATTCAGTTCGCCTCTGGTCAGCTTCAGGCCCAAACCTTACCTCAGGTTGGCCCTGGAATGAATTCCAGAGCCCTAGAACACTTTTTAGGAGCCCTGGTGGTACAGTGGTTAAAAGCTCGGCTGCTAACCAAAGGTTGGCCATTCAAAACCACCAGCCAGCAGCTTCTCTGGAGAAAAATGTGGCAGTCTGCTTCTGTAGAGACTAGTCTTGGAAATTCTGTGGGACAGTTCTACTGTGTCCTATAGGGTTGCTATGAGTTGGAATCGACTCCACAGAAGTGTGTTTGTTTGTTTTTTGGTTTAGAGCTTTTCTTGATGTCCTTAGTAACCTAACACTTGATATTGGGTTCAGAATTGAATGGGTCTCTGGGGTTGTTTTCCTGATGAAAAAATTGAGTCTCGGAGAGGGCAATTTACCCTTAAGCACAAGAAGTGGTACAGCAGGAATTCACCCCCAGGCTTCTCTCTTGGGGTCTGTTCTATTCCACCACTTTCCTGAGAATGACTCGTTTAAAACAGGACAACATTATTCACAAAAGTTGCAGGCTTTCTTTCCTTGGAAATCTTAAGAAATAGAAATGACTTTTTGAAGATCAGTTAATTGTGGTCTTTCCTAGAACCAGGAATTCCTGTAAAACCTAGAATTGATTGTCTCTAATGTAAACCTAATAATTAAAGATTACTACTGCCCCAAATTTGTTGATATTTCTCTATTTTTTTCTTCCTTAGGAACCTGGGTGGCGCAAGCTGTTTGAGATTGGCTGCTAACCTAAAGGTTAGCACTCAGTAGCTACACAGAAGAGAGGTCTGATGAACTGCTTCCACAAAGATTACAGCCAAGAAAACCCCATGGAGCAGTTCTGCTCTGTAACACATGTGGTCACCATGAGTTGGGGGCCAACTCAACAGCAGCTAACAACGAGTCATAAACTGCTAGGGCTAAAAGGGGCTTCAGGAGTCTTTCGCTCTCGTGTTACTGAGACCCAGAGAAGAAGACAGGACTTGCCCAGTATCCCTCACAGTGTTCTAGCATCGCCAGGACTTTTGACTTGGTGCTCCTTAAACTGGTGGTTTCTCTATGGGAGGTGTTGTTGTTGTTAGGTGCCATCAAGTCGGCTCCGACTCATAGCGACCCTATGTACAACAGAATGAAACACTGCCGAGTTTTGCACCATCCTCACAATCGTTGTTATGCTTGAGCCCATTGTTGCAGCCACTGTGTCAATCCATCTCGTTGAGGGTCTTCCTCTTTTTCGTGGACCCTCTACTTTACCAGGCATGATGTCCTTCTCCAGGGGCTGGTCCCTCCTGATAACATGTCCTATAGGGGGTAGTAGGGAATAAAGAACCCACAGCAGAAGAGCAGTTCTTGTCAAGACTACCAGGGAAGAGCGGACCTGTGAAAGCTGAGGGCTCCCAGATGTCTCCACAGGTCCAACTGGTGCCCAGGGACCTACACTCAGATCACCCCTACTCATCTCAGCTTCTTGCTGCTCCTCAAACACTGAGGCTCTTTCTTTCCTCAAGGCCTTTGCTCTTTGTTGTTGTCTCTTGCTGGAACACTTTCCTCCAGCTATCTGTGGGGCTGGCTCTCTCACCTCATTCAGTCTTTGCTCAAAGGGAAGCCTTCTCTTACTAGCCTGTTGAAAACTGCACATAGCTTGGCTTTCCATCCTGTTTCTCTTCCCTACTACATTTTTCTCCTTAGTGCTTATCATTTTCTAATATAAAATAAAACACTTATTTGTTTTATTTATTGTCAGTTTCTGTGTACAAGAAATGTAAACTCCATGACGGCAGGGATTTTCGTATTTTGTTATTTTATCCTTAGCTCCTAGAACCTAGTTTGGCACTAAGTAGGTGATTAATGTAGTCCCTGGGTGGTGCAAATGGTTAACATGCTTGGCTACTAACTGAGGAGTTGGAGCTCCGAGTCTATCCAGAGGTGCCTTAGAAGAAAGGCCTGTTGATCTACTTTCAAAAAATCAGCCATTCAAACACCTATGGAGCCCAGTTCTGATACCCATGGGGTCTCCGTGAATTGTGCTGACTTGATGGCAACTAGTTAAGTTGCCTAATAATTATTGAATAAATGAATAATTAGTCCAGTTGCAGTAACTCCTCAGACTTCTGCAATTGCTGCCCCAGGAGCCTGGCCCCCACGAAGCCTGCCTGGTCAGTCTATGCTGGTGCCGAAAGCCTACCCTGTTGTCTTTCTTTGTTCCAGCATCTCATGCACACAAATTTCCAGGTGGTCAATTGCTATTTCATCTATGTGAACTGTAGTGAAATCAATTGAATGTGCTTACCTCATTTTTTTTTTTTTCCTCCTGGTTTAAGAACCCTCTCTCCCTCTCTTTCTGCCAGTTGTTAGGGGCAACCTCAGCGGAGGAAAGTCTTCAAAATTGTATGCAGATTCAAGTTAAGTTGATGCCACAAAAGAGTTTAGGTTTCTGTTTAAAATCCTGGCAAATTCTGCTTTAAAGTGTAATGTTGTAATGTTACATTTAACAAGAAACCATTTGTAGCTGAAGCAGGAATGTGAGCTGATGTTGGATGGTCCAGATACCCTGTGTGTAGACACTAAGCAGATAGCTGATGGTTGGAGTGTGTGTGGCATCTCCTCAAAAAGAAAAAAGGAAATAGAGGGCTATCTTTTGAAGAAGTGAGAGAGGCCAAGTCCATGTATTTGATGCGTCTGCATTTCAGTTATGGAAAAGACGCAAGACAGTCAGGAGAAGGGAGTGAACAGGGAATTATACATCTTTTCCTTTATTTATTTGCTGGTGACTGAGACAAGAAATGCTATGGGCAACCAGGGAGTTAAGATAAAATGTTGAAAGTGATCTTTGTACCAGTTTGGTCTGAAACCCCAAGCTATTCACAGGCATGGCTAACTCCAAGATAAGCACTTGGGTGGTTAGGGAGAAGGGCTCTATCTACTCAAGCCCAGGGTTAGATTAGGCAGTGGCTGTGGATTAGGGGGCAAGGAAATACTCAGTAACATTGGACAAAGTATTTTATTATCAATATTGTTTGATGCAGTGGATTGGTTGTCACAATAATGAATTTTTCTTTTTGTTAATGAGGAAATTGGATAACTCATGGCTCTGGTGTAGATTACAGATCCATTACCTTTGGGTCACACAACCAAATGTCCATCACTTTCTGTGTGGCTGCTGTTGTTGAAAGCTGCTATTGAGTCAGCCCCCAAAGCATGGATGGCAACCCTATGTATAATGGTACAAAATGTTGCCTGGTCCTGTGCATCCCCATGATAGGTGGCAGATTGGACTGTTGTAATCCATAAAGTTTTCACTGGCTGATTTTTAGAAGTACATCTCCAGGCCTTTCTTCCTAGTCTGTATTAGTCTGGAAGCTTTGCTGACACCTGTTCAGCATCATAGCAATATGCAACCCCCACTGACAGATGGGCAGTGGCTGTGCATGAGGTGCACTGGCCAGTAATAGAACCTGGGACTCCCACAATGAAGGCGAGAATTCTACCACTGAACTACCAATGTCCCCTTTCTAGGTGACAGGTTCACTAACTTTAACCAAAATCCTAAGCAAACTTAACCACCTTTTGTATCTGAGACTTAGAGGGTGATAGCTAATATTTATATGAGTGGATAGATGGGCCTGGGAAGAGAACAGAAAGTGTTTTTCAGCTAAGAAAAAAGAAATTTCCCAAGAGGAGTATGGTGTGATGGGTCACTTTTGTGTGGCCTTTCTAGGCATAGTCTTGTTACTCCCACCCAAGTCATTGGGTAGGAGTGTGCAAATAAAGCAGTTACGGCCCACCAAGGGGATTGGTCAGTTTTGCCTTAAAAGAGAGCCAATTCCAGAGCAGAGAAGGGATCTCACCACCACCAAGGAAGAACAGCCAAGAGCAGAGAGCTAAAAAGCTTTGTAACACTTGCTGGAGCAGAGCAGAGACCTAGGGCCAGAGAAAGGTGTGCCTGCGAGCATAGCTGAAAAGAGGTTGTCCTGAAGGAAGAACTATATCCTGAGTGTTCCTAAGCCTGAACTGTAACCTGTTACTTCCCTAATCAACCCCATAATCATGAGTGTTGTCTGTGAGCTCTGTGTGGCAACTGAAATGAAGAGTGCTGTGGAAAGGACGAAGAGAGACATGGATGTCTTTCATTGTAGGGAGAGAAAAGAGGAGAGGTCCACTTAACCCACCCAATAGCTAAGAAGCAGGCTCCCGGCCTTTCCTCTCCCTTGAGGACCCGGATTAAAAAACATCCTTCACGTAGAACTGAGACCTTACCAGGGAGACAGAGAAGTGGGAGCTTATGCTGCCTACAAAATGCTTTCACCCTCACTAGGTAAAGAAAGAAGTGCTCTTGGAGTTGGCAGCTGAAGTAAAAGGTACAGACATTTTAGCTTCATGGGAGCACAGAAAAGAAATGAACACTTAGCTTTCTCAGTCTCTTGGATGCTGTCAGTCATGGCTCTTGCTAGAAAAAGAAGCAAAATGAGAAGTTAAATTACAAGTTGCTGGAAGGACTTTTGATATAAACTTACTCAGTGGGTAAAAGGAACCAGCGAGTGAAGTGAAGAAAGAAGAAAACTATTAGGAAGGTTAATGCTAAAGAGACAGAAAGAAAGATCTCTAATTGTTTTTAGACTCAACCCTTGTTTAAGGGAAAGCCAATGTTTACTTGCAGAGTTTAATATTTTCTTAAACTTACTGTCCTAGTGGATTCCCTACGTGGTGCAAATGGTTAACTCACTCAGCTGCTAACTGATAGAGGTTGAAGTCCACCTAGAAGTGACTGAAAAGAAAGGCCTGGAGATTTACTTCTGAAAAATCAGCCACTGAAAACCCTGTGGAGCACAGTTCTACTCTAATGCACATGGGGTTGCCATGAGTCAGAATCCACTTGACAGCAACTGACACTGTCTTAGTAAAGAAGCTTGTTTTTACATAAATTTGGTACCAGATATCTACGGCTATTGATGGCTGGGAGAGAATGGGGACTACCCAGGAAAGTCATGGCATTTGAATCACATCCTTGAGATGCTGTGCTGCCATCTTCACTGCTGGACCATTCCACAAAAAGCTCAGTGTGGTAGGAAGAAAACCCTCTTCTGAGATCCTTTCTAGATATGTGATCTTGGGCAACTGAGGTGCTGTGGATTGGTTTTATATGACCTTTCTCGCCATGGTCTTGTGAATCCCACAAGATGATTTGGTGGGAATATGCAAATAAGGTGACTGCCATCCACCAAGGGGATTGGACAGCTTGCTAGTAATGCAAACAAGGTGCATAGAGTCCTCCACTAACGAGGGGACTGATCAGTTTTGCCATCCTGCTAGGCTTACAATCAGCCATCCTAGAGGTGGATGGGGGGACTTGACTACCATCAAGAAGAAGAGACAGGAGGGACACGGTTGGAGGCGGAGCCAAGATGGCGGAATAGACACATGCTTCCGTTGAGCCCTCTTTACAACAAAGACCCAAAAAAACAAGTGAAACCAGTATATTTGTGACAAGCTGGGAGCCCTGAGCATCAAAGGCAAGCTTAGACAATGAACTGAGGGGCAGGGGAAGGAAGATACCCTTCAGAAGCGGACAGGACTTACCAGACCTGAAGCACGGGGAGCCCTCAGGCACCATTCCTGGAGCAGCAGCAGCAGCGGTGGTGGCGGTGGCGGGCTGGTCCTAGCACATGGCCACAGTTTCCTCAGGGAGAAGCAGCCAGCCGCACAGCCCACTTAAACCTCCAGAATCTGAGGAGAATGGCGCTCTCGGCAAAAGCTAAGTACTTGTGTATATTTTACCACGCCCCGCCCCACCCACAAGCCAGCCTCAGCGGCTGAATCCCTGTGCCTGAGATAGACCCTGGTGAACACCTAGAGCCATCCTCCCAGCCTTGGGGAAGGAAAACATTTGCAACTGGAGGGAAAAGATAATTTGCTAGCTCCATTAACTGGGGGAGCTCAGGACAGAAGTGACTCCTGTCCAGGCATAAACTGTCCGTGGACGTTGAGCACCTTTCCCTTCTGCGTGGACCTGTGTGGGCCTATTTCGGGAGAATAGGCTCTTGTTGGCAAACTCCAGCCATTTCAGCTGTGCGGTGGAGAGGTGGGTGTTGGGCATTTGACATTGCTTTGCCTATTAAACAAGGTCCTCACCTACCCACATCAGGGACCTAAGGACTGGTAGCTCCACAGCTACTCGCGACAGGGATCCAAAGATAACTGGTACCTCCCCGTCCTTACAACCAAAAACTTTGGGTGCCCGTGGTCCCTCTGCAGAACCCATCCACCAGCATGCTCTAGGGAACAGAGATGCGTTTTCTTCAGAGACACTTGTGGGTCAGTTCTCAGCCCCCTGCCTTGTTCAGAGCATGACCACTTGCTGCAATCAGATACCAGTATATAGGGCAATTACCCCTGCCCCTCTAAGACTGTAGGAGAGAGCCTGTACCACACACTTGATGATCAGCTACCTGGAAACCTGAGCTGAATTCATACAAGCAAGCTGAATAGACTGCTAGACTGATATACTGGATAACAGCTCTAGCCAGCTGCGGACAGGACCCCAGAGTTCCAAAGGCGAAGATAATCAAGCTAGCTCACTCAAGCAACCCATAGGGGTATACCAAAACAAAACAAAGCAAGCAGCTACGACACAGTAAGCAAGCATAAACTAATACAATAACTTATAAATGGCTTGGAGACAAGAGTCAATATCAAGTCACATAAAGAAACAGACCATGATCACCTCAACAAGCTCTCAAAACAAAGACCCAGGGATCTTCTAGATGAAAGTGCATTCCTGGAATTACCAGATGCAGAATAAAAAAGTTTAATATACAGAACCCTTCAAGACATCAGGAAGGAAATGAGGCAATATGCAGAACAAGCCAAGGAACATACAAAGCAACTGAAGAAATTAGACAGATTATTCAGGAACACAATGAAAAGTTGAATAAGCTGGAAAAATCCATAGACAGACAACAATCAGAAATTCAGAAGATTAACAATAAAATTACAGAATTAGATAACTCAATAGAAAGTCAGAGAAGCAGGATTGAGCAAGTAGAAGCTAGAATTTCTGAACTCGAAGATAAATCACTTGGCACTAATATATTTGAAGAAATATCAGATAAAAGAATTAAAAAATAATGAAGAAACCTTAAGACTCATGTGGGACTCTATCAAGAGAAATAACCTATGAGTAATTGGAGTACCAGAACAGGGAGGGATAACAGAAAATACAGAGAAAATTGTTGAAGATTTGTTGGCAGAAAACATCGCTGATATTGTGAAACATGAGAAGATATCTATCCAAGATGCTCATCAAATGCCACATAAGGTAGATCTTAAAAGAAAGTCACCAAGACATATTATAATCAAACTTGCCAAAACCAAAGATAAAGAGACAATTATAAGAGCAGCAAGGGATAAACGAAAAGTCACCTACAAAAGAAAGCCAATAAGAATAAGCTCCGACTACTCGGCAGAAACCATGCAGGCAAGAAGGCAATGGGATGACATATTTTGAAAAATTGAAGGAAAAAAATTGCCTGCCAAGAATCATATATCCATCAAAACTGTCTCTTAAATATGAAGGTAAAATTAAGACATTTCCAGATAAACACAAGTTTAGGGAATTGGTAACAACCAAACCAAAACTACAAGAAATACTAAAGGGAGTTCTTTGGTTAGAAAATCAATAATATCAGATATCAACCCAAGACTAGAACACTGGCCAGAGCAAGCAGAACTCAACCCAGACAGGGAAATCCAAAAAAAAAAAGCAAGATTATTAAAAAAAAAAAAAAGCCCAAAACAGGGTAACAGTGATGTTACTATATAAAAGAAGACAACATTAAAATAATAAAGAGGGACTAAGAAATGTAATCATACACCTTCCATATGGAGAGGAAGATACGGCGATACAGAGAAATAAAAGTTAGTTTTAAATTTAGAAAAATGGGGGTAAATAATAAAGTAACCACAAAGGACACAAACTATCCTACTCATCAAAATAAAATACAAGGGAAAAATACAGACTCAGCAGAAACAAACTCAACAACAACAAATATGAGGAAACAACAATATATAAAGAAAATCTACTCAGCACATAAATTCAAGTGGGAAAAAGAAAATGTCAACACGCAAAAAAAAAACATCAAAATGAGAGAACTAAATTCATACCTATCCATAATTACATTGATTGTAAATGGACTAAATGCACCAATAAAGAGACAGAGAGTGGCAGAATGGATTAAAAAACACGATCCCTCTATATGCTGCCTACGAGAGACACATCTTAGACTTAGAGACACAAACAAACTAAAACTCAAAGGATGGAAAAAAATGTATCAAGCAAACAACAATCAAAAAAGAGCAGGAGTGGTAATATTAAGTTCTGACAAAATAGACTTTAAAAAGTTAAATCCATCAGAAAGGATAAGGAAGGACACTATATAATGATTAAAGGGGAAATACACCAAGAAGATATAACCATATTAAATATTTATGCACCCAATGACAGGGCTGCAAGATGCATAAAACAAACTCTATCAGCATTGAAAAGTGACATAGACAGCTCCACAATTACAGTAGGATACTTCAACACACCACTTTTGGTGAAGGACAGGACATCCAGAAAGAAGCTCAATAAAGACACGGAAGATCTGAATGCCACAATCAACCAATTGACCTCGTAGACACATACATAACACCCCATCCAACAGCAACCAAGTATACATTCTTTTCTAGTGCACATGGAACATTCTCTAGAATAGACCACATATTAGGTCACAAAGCAAGTCTTAGCAGAATCCAAAACACTGAAATATTACAAAGCATCTTCTCTGACCATAAGGCCATAAAAGTGGAAATCAATAGCAGGAAAAGCAGGGAAAAGAAATCAAACTCTTGGAAATTGAACAATACCCTGCTCAAAAAAGACTGGATTATAGAAGACATTAAGGATGGAATAAGGAAATTCAGAGAATCCAATGAGAATGAAAACACTTCCTATCGGAACCTTTGGGACACAGCAAAAGCGGTGCTCAGAGGCCAATTTATATCAATAAATGCACATATCCAAAAAGAAAAAAGGGCCAAAATCAAAGAATTATCCCTACAACTTGAACAAATAAAAAGAGAGCAACAAAAGAGATCCACAGGCACCGGAAGAAAACAAATAATAAAAATTAAAGCTGAACTAAAAGAAATAGAAAACAGAAAAACAATTGAAAAAATTAACAAGACCAAAAGCTGGTTTTTGAAAACATCAACAAAATTGATAAACCATTGGCCAAACTGACAAAAGAAAAATAGGAGAGGAAGCAAACAACCCAAATAAGACATGAGATGGGCGATATTACAACAGACCCAACTGAAATTAAAAGAATCATATCAGATTACTATCAAAAACTATACTCGAACAAATTTGAAAACCTAGAAAAAATGGACGAATTCATAGAAACACACTACCTACCTAAACTAACACAAACAGAGGTAGGACAACTGAATAGACCCATAAGAAAAGAAGAGATTGAAAAGGTAATCAAAAAACTCCCAACAAAAAAAAAGCCCTGGTCCGGAGGGCTTCACTGCAGAGCTCTACCAAACTTTCAGAGAAGAGTTAACACCACTACTACTAAAGGTATTTCAGAGCATAGAAAAGGACGGAAAACTACCAAACTCATTCTATGAAGCCACCATATCCCTGACAGAAAAACCAGGTAAAGACACCACAAGAAAAGGAAATTTTAGATCTATATCCCTCATGAATGTAGATGCAAAAATCCTCAACAAAATTCTAGCCACTAGAATTCAACAATATATCAAAAAAATTATTCACCATGACCAAGTGGGATTCATACCAGGTATGCAGGGATGGTTCAACATTGGAAAAACAATTAATGTAATCCACCACATAAATAAAACAAAGGACAAGAATCACATGATTTTATCAATTGATGCAGAAAAGGCATTTGACAAAGTTCAACACTCATTCATGATAAAAACTGTCAGCAACCACATAAACCAGAGGCTTACATCATCCTGAGACCAGAAGAACTAGATGGTGCCTGGCCACAACCGATGACTGCCCTGACAGGGAGCACAACAGAGAACCCCTGAGAGAGCAGGAGATCAGTGGGATGCAGACCCCAAATCCTCATAAAAAGACCAGACTTAATGGTCTGACTGAGACTAGAGGAATCCCAGCAGTCATGGTCCCCAAATCTTCTGTTGGCCCAGGATAGGAACCATTCCCGAAGACAACTCATCAGACATGGAAGGGACTGGACAATGCGTTGGAGAGAGATACTGACGAAGAGTGAGCTATTTGTATCAGGTGGACACTTGAGACTGTGTTGGCATCTCCTGTCTGGAGGGGAGATAGGAGGGTAAAGAGGGTTAGAAACTGGCAAAATTTTATGAAAGGAAGACTGGAAGGAGGGAGCGGGCTGACTCATCAGAGGGAGAGTAAGTGGGAGTATGGAGTAAGGTGTATATAAGCTTATATGTGACAGACTGACTTGATTTGTAAACGTTCACTTAAAGCTCAATAAAAATTATTATTTTGTCACTCATGACAAAAACTCTCAACAAAATAGAAGGAAAATTCCTCAACATAATAAAGGGCATTTATACAAAGCCAACAGCCATCATCACCCTAAATGGAGAGAGCCTGAAAACATTCCCATTGAGATCGGGAACCAGACAAGGATGCCCTTTATCGCCACTCTTATTCAACACGGTGCTGGAAGTCCTAGCCAGAGCAATTAGGCTAGATAAAGAAATAAAGGGCATGCAGATTGGCAAGGAAGAAGTAAAAGTATCTCTATTTGCAGATGACATGATCTTACACACAGAAAACCCTAAGGAATCCTCCAGAAAACTACTGAAACTAATAGAAGAGTTCAGCAGAGTATGAAGATACAAGATAAACATACAAAAATCAGTTGGATTCCTCTACACCAACAAAAAGAACATCCAAGAGGAAATCACCAAATCAATGCCATTTACAGTAGCCCCCAAGAAGATAAAATACTTAGGAATAAATCCTACCAGAGATGTAAAAGACATATACAGAGAAAACTACAGTACACTTCTGCAAAGAAACCAAGAAAGACTTACATAAGTGGAAAAACATACCTTGCTCATGGGTAGGAAGACTTAACATTATAAAAATGCCTATCCTACCAGAAGCGATCTATACTTTTAATGCAATTCCGACCGAAATCCCAATGACATTCTTTAATGAGATGGAGAAACAAATCACCAACTTCATATGGAAAGGAAAGAGGCCCTGGATAAATAAGGCATTACTGATAAAGAAGAATAAAGAGGGAGGCCTTACTTTACCTGATTTTAGAAATTATTATTTTGCCACAGTAGTCAAAACAGCCTGGTACTGGTACAACAACAGATACATGGACCAATGGAACAGAATTGAGAATCCAGACATAAATCCATCCACATACGAGCATTTGATATTTGACAAAGTCCCCAAAACAGTTAAATGGGGAAAAGACAGTCTTTTTAACAAATGGTGCTGGTGTAAATGGATATCCATCTGTAAAAAAATGAAACAAGACCCATACCTCACTCCATGCACAAAAACTGACTCAAAATGGATCAAAGACCTAAATATAAAATCTAAAACGATAAAGATCATGGAAGAAAAAATAGGGACAACGTTAGGAGCCCTAATACATGGCATAGACAGTATGCAAAACATTGTAAAGAATGTAGAAGAAAAACTAGGTAACTGGGAGCTCCTAAAAATCAAACACCTATGCTCATCCAAAGACTTCACCAAAAGAGTAAAAAGACTACCTACAGACTGGGAAAAAGTTTTTAGCTATGACATATCTGATCAGCGCCTGATCTCTAAAATCTACATGATACTGCAAAAACTCAACTGCAAAAAGACAAATAACCCAATTAAAAAATGGGCAAAAGATATGAATAGACACTTCACTAAAGAAGACATTCAGGTAGATAACAGATAGATATATGAGGAAATGTTCACGATCATTAGCCATTAGAGAAATGCAGATCAAAACTACAATGAGGTTTCATCTCACTCCAACAAGGCTGGCATTAATTCAAAAAACACAAAATAATAAATGTTGGAGAGGCTGTAGAGAGATTGGGACACTTCTACACTGCTGGAGGGAATGTAAAATGGTACAACCACTTTGGAAATCGATTTGGCGCTTCTTTAAAAATCTAGAAATATAACTACCACACAATCCAGCAATCCCACTCCTTGGAATATATCCTAGAGAAATAAGAGCCTTTACAAGAACAGATAAATGCACACCCATGTTTATTGCAGCACTGTTTACAATAGCAAAAAGATGGATGCAACCAAGGTGCCCATCAACGGATGAATGGTTAAATAAATTATGGTATATTCACACAATGGAATACTATGCATCAATAAAGAACAGTGAGGAATCTGTGAAACATTTCATAACATGGAGGAACCTGGAAGGCATTGTGCTGAGTGAAATTAGAAAGGACAAATATTGCATAAGACCGCTATTATAAGAATTTGAGAAATAGTTTAAACTGAGAAAACATTCTTTTGTGGTTACGAGAAGGGGGAGGGAGGGAGGGTGGGAGACGGGCATTCACTAATTAGATAGTAGATAAGAACTACTTTAGGTGAAGGGAAAGACAGCACACAATACAAGGGAGGTCAGCACAATTGCACTAAATCAAAAAAAAAATTTTTTTTTTTTTTTTTTTTTAAAGCACAGAAGCTTCCTGAATAAACTGAATGTTTCGAAGGCCAGTGTAGCAGGGGCAGGGGTCTGGGGACCATGGTTTCAGGGGACATCTAAGTCAACTGGCATAATAAAATCTATTAACAAAACATTCTGCATCCCACTTTGAAGAATGGCATCTGGGGTCTTAAATGCTAGCAAGCAGCCATCTACGGTGCATCAATTGGTCTCAACCCACCTGGATCAAAGGAGAATGAAGAACACCAAGGACACAAGGCGATTACGAGCCCACATGAACCACATGAACCACAAGGGCCACGTGAACCAGAGACTACATCATCCTGAGACCAGAAAAACTAGATGGTGCCTGGCTACAACAGATGACTGCCCTGACCAGGAACACAACAGAGAGCCCCTAAGGGAGCAGGAGAGCAGTGGGATGCTGACCGAAAATTCTCATAAGACCAGACTTAATGGTCTGACTGAGGCTTGAAGGATCCCGGTGGTGATGGCCCCTAGACCTTCTGTTGCCCCAGGACAGGAACCATTCCCGAAGCCAACTCTTCAGACATGTATTGGACTGGACAATGGGTTGGAGAGGGATGCTGGTGAGGAGTGAGCTTCTTGGATCAGGTAGACACTTGAGAGTATGTTGGCATCTCCTGCCTGGAGGGGAGATGAGAGGGTGAAGGGGGTTAAAAGCTGGCGAAATAGACACGAAAAGAGAGAGTGGAGGGAGAGAGCGGGCTGTCTCATTAGGGGGAGAGTAACTGGGAGTGTGTAGCAAGGTGTGTATGGGTTTTTGTGTGAAAGACTAACTTGATTTGTAAACTTTCACTTAAAGCACAATAAAAATTGCAAAAAAAAAAAGAGAGAGAGAAGCGACAGGAGTGGGGTGTGTCCTTTGGACCCAGGATCCCTGCTCTGAGAACCTCCTAGACCCAGGAGACAGAGAGAGCTATAACACCAGAGACGACAGAGGCGGTGAGAAGAGATGGCAGAAAAATGGCAGCAGCAGAGGCAGCAGAACAGGCAGCAGGACTAGGAGACCGGCAGGAGATGATGTGGTGGGCTTCCAAGCCACGGAGCAAGAAAGCTGAGTGCCTTCAGGCAGGAGGCTTGCTGGCGGAGTGGGGTACCTCTGGGCACTTGGTGGAGATAGGGTCTCCTACCTACTGAGCAAGAGCTGAGTATCTTTGGGCTGAGGCTTACTGGCAGAGTGTGGTACCTCTGGGTACTTATCGGTGGAGCTAAAGAACTTTGTAACACTCACCCAAGCAGGGAAGAGGCCAGGCCAAGAGGCTGAGGGCCAGAGAGAGGCCTTCCTGTAGGCACGGATGAGAAGAGACTGTCCGATACAAGAACTGTATCCTGAGTTGTTTCTGATCCTGAACTGTAATCTGTTACTTTCCTAATAAACCCAGTAACTGTGAGTATGGTCTGTGAGTTCTGTGTGGCCGTTGCAATGAATTATCAAACCCAGGAGAGGAGTAGAGAGTGCTGTGGGAGGGATGGTTGGTGTCCGAATTGGTAAAAAGTTTGGAGAGAGGTGGTATATCTGACCTCCAGTTCATAGGAATCAGCTTTGGGCTGATGCTGATGGTGATTCTCCCTTCTCCTCACGAAATTAGAGGAGGTCAGATGCCCCTGCCATGTCATTTTCACAGCAAGTCATTCTCTCTGCACTTGAGCTTCCCGTATATTAAGCAAGGGACGTGGGCTAAATAGCCTCTATGGACTTCTCCACTTCTAAAGATTCTGCCACTCAAAATCTCTTTGGGAACTGAATTTGTGAGGTTAAAGTTTCTTGACACCCACCAAAGGTGCCTTTTCCGGTAACCTCTCCCAGCATATCACCCACCTCCATTCACAGGGATCCTGGAGCTCCTTCCTGTAAAGCATCAACTGGTAGAGTGCCATTTATGAGAAAAGTCAGTCTGCCTTTTCTTTGACTCATGAAGAAACAAGTTCTTAATTTTAGCTCCATGAGCAGTGCTGGTCTGCACTATGCCAGCTGGCCCTGCTCTGGGGTCAGAGGTGTCTGGCTCTACCTTCAAGTTCCAGCTCCAGCCCTAGTCCTCATGGCAGCTTCTAGCCTCTGATCCCATCCAGGAACTTTCAGTCTTGCTCCCTAGCTGAATTAGAGGGTTGAGGTAGCACACAGCGGGTGAGGACACGCAGGGTTTTCTCTGAGGGTGCCAGGTTCCTCAGGGCCAGAGGAATTCAAGAAGATCAAAGGAATATGCACTGTAATGGAAATCTGGGATGCTGGGTTTTAATACCAAATCTCTCACTGATTGGCTAGGTCACCTTAGGCAAATTCCTTGATCTCTCTAGGCTTCAATTTCCTTGTCTGTAAAATAAAAGTAACGAACTATGTAATTTCTAAAATCTATGCTTCCAGCACAAAGATTCTCTGTGATTTATGTGCAGGGAGGCAGGTGGACAGGCAGCCTTATATGGGGCTGGATTCTTGTTATTTAACAAGAATCTCAGGGTCTTAAGAGTTGAGACCAAAATGATGATGGTTGCTTATGGTATCAGATCTCATCCGTCTATTTCACCAGAGCCAACCGTCCTAAAATCTTTGTGTTTGAACAAGCTCTTTTAGTCTCAGAAGTAGGAATAGAAACAATTCCTGAAAAAGACCAGTGAAAGGGATGTGATACCTTTCTTATTTGTAGACATCCTGGGGGAGCCTAGAAGGCTCTAGGTCATAGGCCTATTCCCTCAACTCTACTCAAGGCAAGCTCAGTGCCATAGCAAGAGAGTGAAGCTTCTCCCTGAACACTTACAAGTAGCTAAGTTCAGGTGCTCTCACAGACTGAAACAATTTTCCAAAAGTCAAGCCCTGGGCAGAGATTCAAGGGGCAAGAAGCAGAAATGTCATCTTCTAGTCCACATAATTGCACTTGGGGTATAATACACATATGCGTGCTAGAACTGGAGTCTCTATCCGTGCTCAACATGGCCATGGCATCTGTCAACCTCTATTCCTTCCTTTTATCAATGATTTGTTCCTGAAGAAGCCACACAAGTTTCTTTGGGACTCAGCCACAGCCATCCTTCCTTAAGGATTTGGAGCCTCACTGCCTAGTCAGATCCCAGCTCTATCATTTACCAACCCTGTGGCCTGCAAATTACTACTCTGGGCCTCAGTTTCATCATCTGTAAAAATGGAATAATAAAAGTATCTACTTCATAGGGCTGTTATGACTAGTGGCTGACATACAGTGGAGTGTTCCAAAAGTCTAGACCGTTATTGTTAGCATTATCATCACCACCGCCATCTTCCACACTCCCTGCAATGCACCCTACACTCTAGGTTCCCAGAACCATTCACCACCTGAGGGTCAGGGAGTAACCTATTATCTACAGCGACAAATTAGGACCATAGGCTTTCTGAGCCTCAGTTTTGCCGTCTTTAAAAAGGTGGTTTGGCTAGAATGCCTCATGAGATCCAGCTCTAAAAGAATTCTAAAGTAGCCCCGCCCTCAGATCCTACTGGTCTGAGTATAAATTGGGTAAACCATGCTCCCTCAGGCCAGAACAGCCTTCAACCTTCTCCTTCAGGTGAGCTCCTACTTATCCATGAAGACCCAGACCAAATGTTATCTCCTCTGCAGTGCCTCCACAAAGAGTTAGTTACCCCCTCCTCTGTGCTCCCAAAGAACCTTTGCACATATATCTCTCATAAAATTTAAAATGTGGCACACCAGGCCATAAAATTCTAAAGGTTAGAGACCATATCTGGTGTGTCATTGTAAATTCATTCCCAACACAGTGGCTGGCACATGGCAGGTATCTGGCAAATTGTGGTTGTGTGATGACAGGCAAAGAGGTCATCAGAGATCTATAAGTAGGATAACTCCTCAGGATGGGCTTAACCAAAAAAAAAAAAAAACCAGATTCAGGCATTGTGTGGGTGTAGCAACAGCCTCTCCATCCAACCCCCTCCCAATATTCATGCAGAAGCATCAGAAAATCCAAAAAGTAAGGAAAGGGAATACAGCTACTAACTCTTGAAACATCCCCAAACCATTCCCCTACAGTCTCTTCCACCTCAACATACCTGAGCCAGAAACCCCCATCCCTCCCCTCCTTTTACTTCCCATATTTTATCCATATTTTATTTATAAGTCCTGTTGATTCTATCTCCCAAACAGACCTCAAATCTGTCCCCTTGACATCACTTCCCAAATAGTCTTAGTCCCTATAATCTCTTACCTGGACTTCCACAGCATCCTCTAAACTGGTATCACCAGCTCTGCTCTTGCTCTCCTCCCCGCATAGCTGGAGAGGGTTCTTTATTAAAACCAAATATGATCATATAGCTTTCCTATTTAACTCTTCCACAAAACCCAGGAGTCCCTGAGTGGTGCAAATGGTTAACATGCTTGGCTGCTAACCAAAAGGTCGGAGGCTCAAGTCCACCCAGAGGTGCCTTGGAAGAAAGGCCTAGCAATCTACTTCCAAAAAATCAGTCATTGACACACCCAAACTCCCTGAGGGATCGAATTGCTGGGTTAAGAGCTGTGAGGATCATTGTCTCGGGGAATATCTAGCTCAATTGGCATAACATAGTTTATAAAGAAGATGTTCTACATTCTACTTTGGTAAGTAGCATCTGGGGTCTCAAAAGCCTGTGAGCGGCCATCTAAGATACAACACTGGCCTCACCCTTCGGGAGCAAGGGAGAATGAAGAAAACTAAAGATACAAGGGAAAGATTAGTCCAAAGGACTAATAGACCACATCTACCACAGCCTCGACCAGACTGATTCCAGTACAGCCAGATGGTGCCCTGCTACCACCACTGGCTGCTCTGACAGGGATCACAATAGAAGGTCCCAGACAGAGCTGGGGGAAAATGTAGAACAAGATTCTAACTCACAAAAAAAGATCAGACTTACTAGTCTGACAGAGGCTGGAGACACCCCAAGAGTTGGCCCCCAGACACCCTTTTAGCTCAGTAATAAAGTCACTTCCGAGGTTCACCCGTCAGCCAAAGATTAGACAGACCCATAGGACGAAAAGAGACTAAAGGAGCACACCAGCCCTGGGGCAAGCACTAGAAGGCAGGAGGGAACAGGAAGGCTGGTAAAAGGGAACCCAAGGTTGAGAAGGGAGAGTGTTTACATGTCATGGGGTTGTTAACCAATGTCATAAAACAGTATGTATACTAGCTGTTTAATGAGAAACTAGTTTGTTCTGTAAATCTTCATCTAAAGTACAATTTTTAAAAAAATGTTAAAAAAACAAAAAAAAGTCAGTCTTTGAAAACCCGGGAGCACAGTTCTACTCTGATACACTTGGGGTCACCATGAGTCAGATTCCAAGTCATGAGTTGGAGTTAACTCGATGACAACTGGTTTTATAAAACTCAACCTCTTTGCTGTGGTATAGTGGTTAAGAGCTATGGCTGCTAACCAAAAGGTCGGCAGTTCGAATCTACTAGGCGCTCCTTGGAAACCCTATGGGACAGTTCTACTCTGTCCTATAGGGTTGCTATGAGTCAGAATTGACTCAACAGCAAGATTTTTTGCTGTGTCCACTAGGCCCTGCCTGATAGGGCCCCTGCCTATCTCCATCCTCCTCTCGCATAACTCTCTCTTCCTCCCTTACCTTCAAGCTCCATCTGGGTCCTTTTATTTTCTGGAACAAGCTAATCTTTTCCTATTTCAGGGCCTTTGTAATTTATTGCCTCTGCCTAGAAGGCTATTTCCACTCTTCACGTAGTCAGCTCCTTCTCATCATTTACACTTAGCCTGAATGTCAGCTCTCTAGAGAGGACTTCTCTGACCACGTTGCCTAAAGCAGGCCCCCTCTGCTCTCCAGGTGTTTTCGGTCTCGGCACCTTATTTGTTTGCTTCAAAGTGCTTCCTACAACAAGCTAATTGTTTTTGTTCTGTCTCCCCAGAGAGAATGGGAGATTCAGGAGGATGAGGACCATGTCCTTCTATTGTTTCCAGTTGTCAGAGCCTGGCACATCATAGTAGCTTAATGCTTCTTTGTTGAATGGAAGACTGTATCAAGTACCCATAATATGCCAAGCAACGTACTGCATAGGTATATGTGTCTCTCATTTAACCTTTACAACTTAAAATACAGTAATTATTCCCATTTTACAGACGAGGAAATCCAGTTAGGAGATGAGTTTTTTCGATTAGGTCATAAAGTCAATAAATGGTGGAGCTAGAACTTACACCCACATCTTCCCATACTCACACTGCTTCCCAAATCCCATTGTATACCCATAATACTAACAAAGCTTACAGCACACACAAGATTCGCCACCAGTGTAAATGGCATGCCATAATAATATGCTCCCTTTATATTTTTACTTCCGTCTTTATTTAAATTTTCAAGACATCAGGTTTAAGGAAGACCTTGATGAAATGTCCAAATGACTCTAGCGTAATAGCATAGTATTTGTGCTTATTATTATCTTTACTGAAGTCTGTATGTATGGGAAAACTGGATACAAATCTGTCTTGCAGGCTAAGTGTTATACTGTAAACCTAGGATTAGAGAGGTGTGGAGGACGAAGAAATGGCAAGAGTAGGAGGGGTTGGCAATGGGTAAGACAATAGAAAACTTGCCTATTAATGTGATAGCAATAGTATTAGTGAACTTTTAAACCATCTACTAGCATTAATGGAGCCTGGTGGTACAGTGGTTAAGAGCTTGGTTGCTAACCAAAAGGTCAGCAGTTTGAATCTACCCGCTGCTCCTTGGAAACCCTATAGGGGCAGCTCTACTCTGTCCTATAGGGTCGCTATAAGTCAAAATCGACTTGTCAGCACCATGTTTGGTTACTAGCATTAAGAGTATAAAGTGGACAGGAGTCATCACTATAAGGCACATCAAAGAAAAGCCAATTAGCCACACTTCTATTCTTACTATTAAAATTTGTATGTCAGTTCAGATAGTGTATCTACAGTAAAAGCACTACCACCAACAACAAAATGTCCTTTCACCCAGTACAATTATATGCCACACACTGTATGAGACATTTTGTATCTGCCATGTATGTTCTTTAATGCTCATAACAATCCTATGTGGTAGGTACTAATAATAAAAAAAAAATATCTTCCCCATTTTAGAAATGAGAAAACTGAGGAATAGAAAGGCTAAGTAATTAGCTGTCTTAGTCATCTAGTGCTGCTATAACAGAAATACCACAAGTAGATGGCTTTAACAAACGGAAATTTATTTTTTTTTAGTAGGCTACAAGTCCAAATTCAGGGTGTCAGCTCCAGGGGAAGGCTTTCTCTCTGTCAGCTCTGGAAGAAGGTCATTGTCATCAATCCTCCCTTGGTCTGGGAGCTTCTCTGCAGGCGCTTCGGGTCCAAAGGACTCGCTCAGTTTCTTGTGCTGCTTTCTTGGTGGTATGAGCTCCCACATCTCTCTGCTCACATCTCTCTTTTGTATCTCAAGAGATTGCCTCAAGATACAATCCAATCTTGCAGATTGAGTTCTGCCTCACTAACACAACTGCCGCCCATCCTCCCTCATTAACATCATAGAGGCAGGATTTACAACATACAGGAAAATCACACAATACTGGGAATTAGGGCCCAGTCAAACTGATACGCACATCTTTTGGGAGGACATAATTTAATCCATGATACCCCTCGACTCTGGTCTTCCTCCAGAATCAATCATCATGTGATTCTTCTGGTGCTGAAAACAAATGACACTCTGAACAGTCACACACAGTCTGTGTTACACACGATGTTTTTTTCTTTAAGGTCCTGGGAAACAGGGCCTCAGCACTGAAGACGTAGGCAGAGGGCCACACAAATTCATTGCCTGAGCAGATGGCCTGGATCCTTGGGTACCCTGAAGACAGGTTGTCCATGAGCTTTTTGTTTCCCTCATGTTCCCAAGTTCTTCCAGAAGCAAATGAGAGGTCTTAGGCTGGGTTCTCCAGAGAAGCAAAACCAGTGAAGCCTATGCATATATGTACCTGGATATACATATATACATAAACATATATACGAATATATGTATATGTGTGTGTGATATATATATCTTGGAGCCCTGGTGGTGCAGTGGTTAAGCATTTGTCTGCTACCAAAGAGTCAGCAGTTTGAATTCACCAGCTGCTCCCTGGAAACGATATGGGGCAATTCTACTCTGTCCTATAGGGTCACTATGAACCTGAATTGACACAACGGCAATGGATTTGGTTTTTATATACATAGAGAGAGAGAGAAAGAGATTTATATATTTATATCGAGGAAATGGCTAATGCAGTTGTAGAAGCTAGAAAGTCCCCAGTCCATGGGTCAGGCTGGAGGCTTCTCCTGACTCACATAGCTGCAGGGGCTGGTGAACCCAAGATTGGCAGGTCAGATATCAGGCCTCTGGCTCCCAGGCTGCTGAGGCAAACAAATCCCAGGATAGGCAGGTAAGCTGCTAGCTCAAGTCCGAAGAACCAGAGATCAGATGCAGGATCCAGAGCAAACAAAAGCCAGAGAGCTTTGCCAGAAAGTCCACATATATTGGACGTAGAACTCCAGAAACTCCCTTTTAACTGATTGGCTGCTCATAGCAGATTTCATCATGGAGGTGACTGCATTATATCAAATCTCATTATGCAGGTAATTACATTATAACATAGCTGCCAAATTACATCATAACTGCCAAACCACTGAGAATCATGGCCTAGCCAAGTTGACACACAACCTTAACTATCACATGAGAGTATGTATGTATGTGCTTCCAAGTCTGTGTCCAAAACAGAAGGCAGGGACCAGATGGCTGTCAGCCCTTGCCTCCCTCAGGGTGGTTTCCTGCTTAGCCTGTTGGTACCTCAGTTGGGGCTTGCCCACTATTTAGCTCCTTCCAGCTGGTACCACCTGCACCAGCTGGGCTCTAGCACAGAGCAGCTGGATACCTGGGGACATGGTGGAGCATCTTCCTGACAGCGAGGATTAAAGGATGCCTGAAGCACTGATGCTCAGCAGTGCCTCCCCCTTGTCAGCACCCACTGAAGATCTCCCACGCCCCTCTGGCTCCCATAGGCTCCCAGAGGGCAGAGGCTCTGCTGACTTCTGCATGTGACTATGCTCCTGAAGCCGTCTTGAATGGTGGACTTACGGTCAGGTCCTCAGCTCAGTCTGGGTCTCAGGCCTGGTTTTCCCCCACATCTAGTCCAAGGGTCCCACAGCCACCCTCTCTTTGCTTCTATCAGAATGCTCAGCAGGTCTGCTGATAGTGATCTTTAGGATGGACAGAACAGGGCAGGGTGCACAATGCCTTGAGGCTCCCTCTCCGCTGGGAACTTCCAGCAAGGGACTGCCCTGGCTCAGTGGTGGGACAGGAAGCTTCACTGAAGAAGCTGAATCCCCCTGGGACTGATGGCAGCAGTGTCTGGTCACAGTCAGGCCCGCAGGCTCTGAAAGCCAGAATCAAGCTTGCCAGCCTGAACATCTCAGTCTTCTCCAACTGGCCTTTGAAGATGAAACTTCCTTTCCACATAAGCAACTAAGACGAGAGGAGCCTAGCAATGGGTCAGTCAGAAAAAGTAAGGAAGCAAAGCTGTTTAACAAAAAGTGTGTATTCATGGGCCCCAAGCTTGGCTGCCCCTGCTAGACCATGTGAAGGTAGGGTCCCACTGGAGAACTCCCTGCAGGTGTTCATAAACTTGGTGGTACAGAGGGCCTGCTGGAGCACCTAGCAGGACCTGCAGGGCCTAGAGGAGAGAACCTAGGAGACAAGGAGGCCTCACTGGCCAGAGAGAGCTGGGCCATAGAGAGCATACTTCTCTCCCCTAGATACCCCAAGTCATAAACACAAATACTCTCTTAACTCAGGAATTTCTGGCTTAGTCCCTTCAGCAACATCTCTGCTTGACTATTCCTTGTGACAGGAAACTCACTATCTCCTAAGACTGTGTTTTCTACCACTGGGATGCCCTCACTGTGTGAAATGTCTTCTACCTGTTGCATTGATAATTGTCTCCTTGTAGCTTCCTTTACTCTTTGGGGCTGACCACGCAGAACAAATACAGCCCTTCTTTCCCATAACAGAAGGAGACTTGGTGGTGTAGTGATTAACCACTTGGCTGCTAACTGAGAGGTTGGCAGTTCAAACCACCAGGCACTCCATGGGAGAAAGATGTGGCAGTCTGCTTCTATAAAGATGTACAGCCTTGGAAACCCTATGAGGTAGTTCCACTCTGTCCTATAGGGTCGCTATGAGTTGGAACTGACTTGATAGCAAGAGGTCCCCATAACAGCCCTTCAAATACTGGGATTCACCTATCCCCCGTTCATTCAGTCTCCCCATCCTAGACCTTCTTCCCTGCAAGCGCATTCTAGTTTGTCTAATACCCCTCTAAAACCATGGCACTTGCAAGCAGGTCTGACTGAGCTGAGGAGCAGGGCCATCAGCTCCCTGGTGTGAGAATCCACCTTGATCAGTGTGCTCCAACATTGCAAGAGCTGCTCCAGCAGCTGGCACAAAGCATCAGACTTTCTGCTGCTGTAGGGACCGGTGATTTCCTAACTGTGCTCAGCGGGGTTCTGAGGGCTTCTCAGAGCCTCGCTGGGTCCACAGGGGCAGGAGGGAGACAGACAGGAGGAGTAGGGTATCTGAGCTTCGGACTCCTCCACCCCCCGTTTAACTACAGTACAGCTATTTCAGCGTGTTTTACAAATGAAACTTATGCCTGAGCTTTGGTTTGAAGGCACAGCAGCTGAAAAATGTTTGAAAACTGGTGTTGACTAATGTGGTTCAGTCTCTTTGTCACATGGTATCCTAAGCTGCTTCTCCCTCATTCCATATATGTGCAAACCCCTTGCCAGCGCCAAAGGGAGAGGGCTGTACCCCATGATTGGGAGGCCTAGGACCCTCCAATCTGATGGCCTGATGAAGCCTCAGCTCTGCAGCTCCTATTAAGAAGGAGGCAGAGGCAGGTTCGCATAGGGGGTGTCGGAAATGTCTACTCCAATAGCGTAAGTGGCAGCGTGGGCCAGGCCAGGATTGCACAGGGTCTGGGAATCTGAAGACAGGACAGGTGATGCCCAGAGTGTGACAGTCACACAGGCGATGAGTGTGCAGGGCCACTGAGTAGTCCAGATAGAGGGCAGGGTAGAGTAAGAGATGGGAAGGCGGTACCTGTCCCAGCCCCTGGAAATAGTCACTTCCCAGCCTCCCCAGGGCTGGGTGGGGACACTCACAGGGCAGCGTTTCGGCACTGTTCTTCTGGATCATTATGTAGAGCTGTAGCACCAGTTGGGGGGCACTCTCCAGGAAGGTCTCCAGGAGGCGCAACATGTTGACGTCTGCATATTCATACATCATAGCCCAGTAAAAGCGTCGCTGGTGTTCCTTCCGCCGCTGGCTCTGAATCCCCAGGTACATGGTGCGGATATACCTGCCGAGAGGGGGACAAAACAGAGAGCTTGGGTAGGTGTTGGGACTGTGGAAGGTTTTGCTAAGACCAAGCGCCACCTTGTGCCAGCATCCTCTCCTTTGCTCTGAAGTTTCCCAGAGTCTTGGGTAGGGCTCTAGTGGCTCTCCAAACCCAAGGTCACAATATGAAGGCGTGGGGTAGGGGTAGGGCAGGTCACGGAAGGAGTGTCTGATGCTCTGTATGATCTTAGGCAAGGCTCTCTCTGCTTCTGGGCTTCAAAACTTCCCAGTTAAGCCTTTTAGATTCCATGCATTCCAGGTGAGCTCAGAGGGTGGGTGGGCTTTCTCAGGTGCAGGGTTCCTGGAGGAACATTCCAACAAAGCTGTCACCTCTATTACACAGCCCTGCTACTTTTTCGGTAGGGGAAAAAGAAAGGGAATTGACATTTGTTAAGCTCCTATTTTTTTTTTTTTATAGGTAAGTGCTCGGCTGCTAACCAAAATGTCAGCAGATCAAACCACTAGCTGCACCGTGGGAGAAAGATGTGGTAGTCTGTTTCCGTAAAGATTGGAAACCCTATGCTATAGCTCTACTCTGTCCTATAGGGTCACTATGGGTCAGAATTGACTCAACAGCAATGGGTTTTGGTTTGGTAAGCTCCTACTGGAGTCTTGGGTAGTGCAAACAATTAATGTGCTCAGCTACTAACCAAAAGGTTGGAGGTTCAAGTCTATCCTGAGGCACATGGGAGGAAAGGCCTACCAACCTACTTGCGGAAAATCAGCCATTGAAAACCCTGTTGAGAACTGTTCTGCTCTGACATACACGGGGTCGCTATGAGCTGTAATCAATTCAAAGGCAACTGGGTTTTTTTAAAGCTCCTACTGAGTGCCACTCATTGGATTACTGTATATTACCTTGGATGCAAGATGGTAGATATAATTCTCCATATTTTACAGATAAGGAAATAAGCTGGGGCTCAGAAAGGTTAAGTCACTTGCATAAGATCCCACAACTGGATGACCGAGCAACTAGGAGTTGGTCAAGGCCATTCTGACAATGACACCTGTGTGCACCCCACTACACGAGGGACAAGCAGATTCTGCAGCGGAGCCTCCATCCAGGCTTGGCCCAGGACTGCAGTCACACAAATCCAGTGACCCTGCTCTCTCAGGATTACACCCAGGCACCATCAGTAGAGGAACAAGGCGCAAAGGAAACTGGTGCAGGGGCAGAGCATGGACTTGGGGATCAGCAAACCTGGGGTTCCCAGACTTGGACAAGTTATTCCAGCTCTGTGCTCTTGGGTTACTCTTCTTTAACATGGGGGAATAATAGTAGAATCATAGGGTTGGTGGGAAGAGTAGTGAGATAATACATGTATTGAGTGCCTGGTATACAGTTATTATGAGTTGAATTGTGTTCCCCCAAAATGTGTGTCAACTTGGCTAGGCCATGATTCCCCCTAGTGTGTGGTTGTCCACCATTTTGTGATCTGATGTGATTTTCCTGTGTTATAAATTCTACCTCTATGATGTTAAGGAGGTGGGATTAGTGGCAGTTATGTTAATGAGGCAAGACTCAATGTACAAGATTACGTTGTGTCTTAAGTCAATCTCTTTTAAGATATAAAAAAGAAAAGCAAGCAGAGAGACAAGGGAACCTCATACTACCAAGAAAGCAATGCTGGTAGTAGAGCGAGTCCTTTGGACCTGAGGCTTCTGTGCTGAGAAGCTCCTAGACCAGGAAAAGATTGATGATGAGCCAACAGTGAGAGAAAGTCATTCCCTGGAGGTGGTACCCTGAATTTGGACTTCTAGTCTACTAGGCTGTGAGAAAATTAATTTCTGTTTGGTAAAGCCATCCACTTGTGGTATTTCTGTTGCAGTTGCCCTAGATAACTAAGACAACAATAGACACTCATCCTAGATCCATATAAGCCCCCGTCCTTATTTTTACCCACTGAGTGAATGGATACAGGGATGGCCCAAGTTAGAAAGAAGATTCCTCCCATCCAGGGCTGAACAGTTCCGGCAGGACAACATGGTCACAAGCACATCAAAGGTAGTCCGTGTCCATGTTCGCAGCAAAATCCTGGGAAAATACATCGTAAGGTGGATAGCTTAGAACAGGGTACGTTTTCCCAATTGGGGCAATGAGACATTTGGGCCATTGCCTAAAGTCTTTGCTTTGACATCATGGAAGTACTATGTTTTAGAAACAAAAATACAAGGGACATTGCGAAGCAATGAGTTACTTAATACGGCTCTTCTGGCCATGCATAGTTTTGTGGCTTCCGCAAAATGATTGGGTGGGACTATGTAAATAAGGTGCTTGTGGCCCACCAAGGGAACTGGACAGCTTTCTAATAATGAAAATAAGGTACATAAAACCCTTGAGAGGGGGTGGGGCCATGCAAATAAGATATATGGAACCCTAACAAGGGAATTGGTCAGTTCTGCCATCCTGCTAGGCTTTAAAGGGAGCCAATGCCAGGAGTGATGGGGGGAACACACCACCATCAAGAAAGAAGAGCCAGGAGCAGAGCACGTCTTTTAGACCTAGGGTCGCTGGGCTGAGAACCTCCTAGACCCAGAAGACAGAGAGAGCTATAACACTGGAGATGATGCAAGACAGCAAGAAGCAGCAGCAGCGAAATGGCAGCAGCAGTTCCAAAAGACTGGCATGAGATGGCACAGTGAGATTCCCGGCCCATGAAGTGAGGTGGCTATAGCAAGTGTGCCAACCCACAGAGCAAGACTTACTGGCAGAGTGAGATGCCTCCAGGCATTGTTGGCAGAGCTAAAGAACTTTGTAACACTTGCCCAAGCAGGGCAGAGGCCAGACTGGGGGCTGAAGGGCTGAGAGGCTGAGGGCCAGGGAGAGGGTGGCCTGTGGGCATGGCTGAGAAGCTGTTCTGATCGAATAACTGTATACGGAGTCATGCCTGATTCTTAAGTGTAACCTGTTATTTCTCTAATAAACTCTCTAACTGTGAGTATGGTCTGTGAGTTCTGTGTGGCCATTGCAACAAATTATCGAACCCAGAAGAGAAGTAGAGGGCCATGGGAGAGGCAGCTGGTGTCAGAATTGGTAAAAAGGGAGGAGAGAGAAAGTATGTCTGACCTCCACCTCATAGGACTAAACCGTGGGCTGATGCTGGTAGTGATTCTCCCCACTCATGAAGTTAGAGGGACTGTGTCATTTTTACAAACATAAATTTGTAAAACAATTTAAAATCATTAAATGATCCTTTTATCCAATTCCAATGTGGCTGGCCTGACTCCAAAGCACTCATCATGTACTAGACCCACTGCTAAGCAAGAGCTGCAGGGTCCCCAAATATGTACATGAAAACATAATACAACTCTGCTGAGCCACAGAGGTGACCTAAAACAAATGTGCTAGCAACAAAAAGCACGCTTCAACATCTGATGAGCAATGCTATGGCTTTCTCTCTGGATTCCTTAGAGCCTTTGAGAGAGGGTTTGCATAACTGTACCTCTGAAGGGACCTACCCAGGGAAGTAGGGATGGACACCTTATTTTTCTCTAGCTATACTCTCTGGAGTGAGTAGAGAAACAAACCTACTACCAACTAAAGTAAAGAGACACAAAGACAAGGGGCAATAAGGGGAGGAAGGCACAGCAGCAGGGACTACATTTAGGGAAAGATGCAGGAGGACATTCAGAAAGTGTGCTAGGCCTCACGTTAGATACTTCCATGTCCATGTCCATTGTCTCTTGAATTCCGTTGTACTTTGTGAGGCAGGTCTTTTAGTCACAATTTAGCACATGGGGAAACTGAGGCTCTGAGCAGTAAAACAAAACACCCAATTCTGACTCAATTCCTGGTTCTGCCACTTACTGGCTATTGCTGTTCCCACTAGTCACTGCCTCTCTCTGGGCTCCAGTCTGTAAATCCACAAAATCAAGGGACCAGGAAAAAAGCTTGGAAAAGGACAGGGAGGTTGTTGTACCTCATCTGTAAAGCCATGGGAATCACTGAGAGAAAGGTGAGCAAAGTATGGACCTGAAGGAGAGGACCAACTAAAAGAGGTGACAACAACGAACCTGCGTAGAAGTGGAATATTGTTATACATAGTTTGGATTTGGGGGGAAGGGTCAGGCTCTGAATGAAGGGTGGAGGGGAAGGGCTAGATTGATCAGATCTGGTGGTAGCTTGGGAAGGCAGACCAGCAGAGTACAAGGATGAGTACCAAGGCAAGGCCATGGGTCTAGAGGTTCCACAACAGCATCCAGAAAAGCCATGTGCCCTGTAAGGCACTTGGTGTTGTGGGTCTCATAAACCAGATGTGGTCCCTGTGATCTAAAACTCAGCTCTATCTACATATAAGATCCGTAGTACACAATTCCATGGGTCACAGACCTACAACATGGGCCAGACCATGAATTTATACTCTCTCAGGGGTATACTCAGACCACAGACTGCCTCTTCTAGCCTCACAAGGTGTCCTAGCTGCTGGAGAAATGATTACATGGCAGAGCTAAGCCCCAGGTGAGCGTAGGTCTGCCCTAAAAAAAAAAAAAAAGAAAATTTTAAAAAGAGTCTCACCCTGCTCCCAGCCCACTTTCTGCAAGCCACAAACCCCTCTGTCCACCATGGCCAGGGCAAAGGAAGGCAATGAATCCAGAATACACTGATTCAACTAGAATGAGTTTTCTCTGTGACAGCATTTCTAGGGTACGAGAAGAAATGAGGGTGGGAGCAGGCAACGTCAGAGCTTCTCCTTCTTGTGCTGATTAGCCATACTCAAGTCAGAAATCAATTTTTTAATTTCATTTCTCCAGGGTCACCAGCTCAAACAGCTTCCCACCCTGAAGTAGAAGCTAAAACAGAATCCTTGACCTTCTGGGACCTCAGATATGGTCCAGTTCAGGATTTCTCTAAAAGCAAATGCCTTACATCTGTTCCCCCTCCTTGCCTCTGCAGCCTCCTCTTCTATCCTCATGTCCTAGGGTCCCTAGGCACTAACTGAGGGCAGTGGTTTGCAGTATGGTTAGGTGTGGGCACGAATCCAGCCCGGCTTCCATTTCACAGATGAGGACACCAATGCTCGAGTAACCGTGGGGCAGAGTCGGTCTAGAATATGGGCTACTGACTCCTTGAACAGTACTCTTTCCCACCACAACATGTAGTCCTCCTGTCAGCAACCCCTGCCCCCGCTAACAAAGCAGGACAGGAGCTGCGAGAGCCACCTACAAGTGCAAAGCCCCTGCACCACATGCTGGAGGATCCTTGCTGCTCTACAAACACATCGCTGCTGCCATCCTCCAGGCCTCTGGGCATCTTCCTCCTTCCCTGCCAGGACTTCCCAGTGCTTGCCCCCATCAAGGTCCAAGGAGCTACCAGGAAACAGTGAAGTGGGGTGGAGGTGGGAATAATGCATCTCTCCTCTAAACCCTGGACCAGTTCCATTCTCTCCCTAGGCCTCAGTTTCCCTGCCTGTGAAATTCAGAGTTAAGTCTAGGTGACCTCTGAGGCAGACCTGTCAGCAGACTCTTGCTAGGCCTCTAGTCATCCAGGACACAGCAAATCTGGACCATGCACAGACAGTCTTGGTCCGCGACCACAAGGTGGCGCCAGATCCTAACCGACGCAGGCTTCCAGAGTCGCTCCCGGGCACAGGAAGGATGTTGCACACCGGTGATCTCACACTGCCGAGCTGCCTCCTAAAGGCCCCACCCAGTCCTCCTATGCGCCACGTCGGGGTGCAGGGGACCGCAGGCGAGACAGCTCTGCAGGCCCACAGGGGCCGAATCCCGACAGGAAGCACACCATCTGCTGGAGAAAGAGGATTGGCTGCCACTCCGTCAAATCCCCACCTTCTCTCCCTGGCAGGCTCAGGAAAGCTCACCTCCCTCAGGAAGGTAATTCCTCCTAGATTTGCTTTCACATCTTGTTATGTCATCTCTTGTCACACCATCTCTCCCCCAAGAACACTGGATCATGAAATGCACAAGGAGGCAGCTCTAATCATGGAGCAGGGACCAAGAAAGCTGGGGGCTGATAGGTCTCCAGGGCTGAGTGATCTTGGGCAAGTCATTTGCCAGGTTGGGCCCTTGCTATTCACCCACTGAATGAGTGAATGAGGAGCAGACTGGAAGATCTCTAAGCTTCTGCCAACGTTTTATAACTTCATTTTCTAAGTGGCTTCACAGAGCAGAAAGTATGGTTTAGCATCCTTACAAAGAATAGTACCTAGTGTTTATATAAAGGAGACCTGGTGCTAACCAAAAGGTCAAGTCCAAACCCACCAGCCACTCCGTGGAAGAAAGATATGGCAGTCTGCTCCCATAAAGATTACAGCCTTGGAAACCCTATGAGGGCAGTTCTAGTCTGTCCTGTAGGGTCACTATGAGTCAGAATCGATTTGGTTTCATTTGGTTTGTTTTCTTTTAATGTTTTTTTTTTTATGGAGGGCAGTGGTGGTTCAGTGGTAGAATTTTTGCCTTCCATGCAGGAGACAGGGTTCAATTCCTGGCCAGCACACCTCAGTGAACTACCATCACCTGTCTGTCAGTAGAGGACTCTGTGTTGTTATGATCCTGAACAGGTTGCAGCTGAACTTCCAGACTAAAATGGATGAGGAAGAGGGACTGGCAATCTACTTCGGAAAATCAGCCAATGAAAACTCTGTGGATCACAATGGTACAATCAGTAACCAATCACGCAGATGGCACAGGACTGGGCAGCATTTTGCTCTGTTATACATGGGGTCACTATGGGCCAGGGCCAACTCCATGAAAGCTAACAATAACAACAATGTTTATATGGCACTCATATGTGCCAGGTACTGTTCTGAGCATTTTGCACATATTAACTCACTTCGTTCTCACAATAACCCTATGAGGTAGGAGCGATTGTTAACCTTATTTTTACAGATGGGAAACACTGAGAGGTTAAGAAACATTCCTCAGTTTAAATAAGTAGCCAAACAGGGATTCAAGCCCAGGTAGTCTGGCTTCGGGGTTAGGACTCCTAGCTCCTACTCATCAACATCTCAAAGGCTGGTCATTTGTCTATTTACCTTATTTCAGCTTGCTCTTCTCACTACAGTGAAATGGAGCACAGTTTTGCCCAAAAGGTCTGGGTTTTAGATCAGTACTGTCAGTTGCCTGTGTTACCTTGGGGAAAATCTCCCAACCTTTCTGAGCCTTAACTTCCTCATCTATAAAATGGACATGTTGAATGAACAAATGCATGCAGTCATGCCACCTCAGAGTGTTGCTGGGAGCTCAAATGAGAGAACACATGTGAGAACATGTGGGAAACCACTGCACAGATGGCAGCCACTACTGCTCCCGAGGTGCTCTCCCATCTGCTTATCCCTCGCCCAATTCTATCTCCTCCCTTTACTTGGTAAGCCATGGAACTGTTTGAAAATTTTTGTGCCTGACTCATTTTTACATCAGCACTTTGAGGGAGACATATTTGTCATCTGCTTTTTGCCAGTGACCCATCTGAGGTTCAAAGAGGCTAAGTGACTTCTCCAAATTCACACGGGCAGCCATGGTTCAAGCAAATCACAAAAGGTTTTACCTAAACTGTGTTGTCCACTGAGTTAGTTATGGCTCTGCCCAAGACTGGCTGGGATGGGAAAGAAGTAATTTCTGTAAGTTCACCTGTCTGTTATCTACAGTCCCTAGCTGTTTCTTATAACACTCTCAGAAATGCAGAAGTGGCATTTTGAAGCCTCTGATTGTAAAGAACAACCCACCCACAGAGGCCTAAACAAAGTTAAGTGAGTGTTTTGTGGGGCCTGAAACTTAGAGAGCTCCACTTTAAGAAAAATTATAAATTGCTCCAAACATTTAAAGTAGAAATGGCACCAATCCTACAAACACTTTTCTAAAAAATAGAAGAGAAAGGAACACTACCTCACTCATTTTATGAGGCCAGCATTACTCTGACACCAAAACCAGGCTAAGACAGCACAAGAGAAAACTGCAGACCATTATCTATTATAAATATAGATGCAAAGATCCTCAACAAAATAAATATTAGCTAAGCAAATCCAGTAATAGAGAGAATGATACCCTATAATCAAATGGGGTTTATATTGGAAATGTAAGGCTGGTTCAGTATTCAAAAATCAATCAATATAATCAATCAATCAATGAATATAATTCATGATACTAATAAGAAAAAACACAGGATGCAGAAAAACATTTGACAGAATTCAACATCCATTCATGATTAAAAAACAACTCTCTACAAACTAGAAATAAAAGGGAATTTCTTTAACCTCATAGAGATGAAAGACGTCTAGAAAACCCACAGTTAACATTCTACTCAATGCTTTCCTCCACAGATCAGGAACAAGGCAAGTTGTCCACTCTTGCCTCTCATATTCAACATCATATTGGAAGTTCTAGCCCGTCCAATAAGGCAAGAAAAAGAAATAAAAACTATACATATTGGTAAAATAAATAAATAAATAAATTGTCCCTATTTGTAAATAACAAAATTGTTTACATAGAAAATCCCAAGGAATCTACAAAACAGCACCTAGAACTAATTAGTAAGTTTAACAAAGTCTCAGCAAGCCACATCAGCATATAAAAATCAATTGTATTTCTATTGACAAAACAAAAACCAAATTTCTATTGACTAGCAATGAGCAATTAGAAATTAAGATTTTAAAACTAAGTATCATTTATAATACCTCTAAAAAATGAAATACTTAGATATAAATATAACAAACATGTCGGGTTTGTATACTGAAAACTATGAAACACTGAATCTAGGAAATCTAGGAAAATCTGAAATAGTCAAAGATGAAATAGAATGCATAAACACTGATATGCTAGGCATTAGTGAGCTGAAAAGGACTGGTACTGGCCATTTTTAATTGAACAGACATATGCTCTACTATACTGGGAATGACAACTCGAAGAGGAATGGCATTACATTTATCTTCAAAAAGAACATTTCAAGATCTATCCTCAAGTACAGTGCTGTCAGTGATAGGATACTACGACTATTTTTCAACCACTAAGGCCAGATATGAAGAAATTGAAGATTTTTACCAACTTCTACAGTCTGAAATTGATCAGACATGCAACCAGGATGCATTGATAATTACTGGTGATTGGAATACAAAAGCAGGAAACAAAGAAGAAGGACCAGTTTTTGGAAAATAAGGCCTTGATGATAGAAACCGCGGAGATCAAATGATAGAATTTTGCAAGACCAACGACTTCTTCATTGCAAATACCTTTTTACAACAGCATAAATGGTGACCACACCCATGGACCTCACCAGATGGAATACATAGGAATCAAATTGACTACATCTGTGGAAAGGACAATGGAAAAGCTCAATATCATCAGTCAGAACATGGCCAGGGTCCGACTGTGGAACAATCAATTGTTCATATGCAAGTTCAAGTTGAAGCTGAAGAAAATTAGAACAAGTCCACAAGACCCAAGGTATGACCTCGAATATATTCCACCTGAATATACAGACCATCTCAAGAATATATTTGTAGATTTGACACGTTGAACATTAAAGGACTGAAGACCAGGTGAGGCTGTGGAATGACATCAAGGACAGCATACATGAAGAAAGCAAGAGGTCTTAAAAAGACAGGAAAGAAAGAAAATACCGAATGTTGAGTAGCTAAAGCAAAAAGAAGAAATGATGAAGTAAAAGAACTGAACAGAAGATTTCAAAAGGCGACTCAAGAAGACAAAGTAAAGTATTATAACGACACGTGCAAAGACCTGCAGTTAGAAAACCAGAAGGGAAGAACACACTCAGCATTTCTCAAGCTGAAAGAACTGAAGAAAAATTCCAGCCTCGAGTTGCAATATTGAAGGATTCTACAGGCAAAAAATTGAACAACTCAGAAAGCATCAAAAGAAGATGAAAGGAATACACAGTCACTATACCAAAAAGAATTGGTCAATGTTCAACCATTTCAGGAGGCAGCATATGATTAGGAACCCATGATACTGAAGGAAGAGGTCCAAGCTGCACTGAAGGCATTGACAAAAAATCAGGTTCCAGGAACTGACAGAATACCAGCTGAGATGTTTCAACAAATGGATGCAGCCCTGGAAGTGCTCAGTTGTCTGTGCCAAGAAATTTGGAAGATAGCTACCTGACCAAGTGACTGGAAGAAATCCATATTTATGCCTATTCCCAAGAAAGGTGATGCAGCTGAATACACAAATTATCAAACAAGATTATTAATATCACACACAAGTGAAATTTTGCTGCAGATCATTCAAAAGTGGCTGCAGCGGTACATTGACAGGGAACTGCCAGAAATTCAAGCCAGATTCCGAAGAGAACATGGGACTAGAGATATCATTGCTGATGTCAGATGGATCCTCGCTGAAAGCAGAGAATACAGAAAGATGTTTACCTGTGTTTTATTGACTATGCAAAGGCCTTCAACTGTGTAGATCATAACAAATTATGGATAACATTGCAAAGAACGGGAATTCCAGAACACTTAACTATGCTCATGAGGAACCTGTACATAGACTGAGAGGCAGCTGTTCAAACAGAGCAAGGGGATACTGTGTGGTTTAAAATCAGGAAAGGTGTGCGTCAAGGTTGAATCTTTTCACCATATTTATTCAATCTGTATGCCAAGCAAATAATCCGAGAAGCTGTACTATATGAAGAAGAACAGGGCATCAGGATTGGAGGAAGACTCATTAACAGCCTGCGTTATGCAGATGACCCAACCTTGTTTGCTGAAAGTGAAGAGGACTTGAAGCACTTACTGATGAAGATCATAGACTATGGATTACTCCTCAGTGTAAAGAAAACAAAAATCCTCACAACTGGACCAGTTAACAACATCATGATAAACGGAGAATGACTGAAGTTGTCAAGGATTTCATTTTACTTGGATCCACAATCAACACCCATGGAAGCAGCAGTAGAGAAATCAAACAACATTGCATTGGGCAAATCTGCTGCAAATGACCTCTTTAAAGTATTAAAAAGCAACAATGTCAACGTGAAGACTAAGGTGCGCCTGACCCAAGCATGGTGTTTTCAATCACCTCGTATGCATACGAAAGCTGGACAAGGAATAAGGAAAACTGAAGGAGAACTGACGACGTCGAATTATGGTGCTGGTGAAGAATATTGACTATACCATGGACTGCCAAAAGAACGAACAGATCTGTCTTGGAAGAACTACAGTCTCACATACTTGGAACATGTTATCAGGAGGGATCAGTCCCTGGAGAAGGTCATCATGCTTGGAAGAGGGGCAGAGGAAAACCCTCAACGAGACAGACTGACACAGTGGCTGCAACAGTGGGGTCAAGCATAGCAACGATTGTGAGGTTGGCACAGGAATGGGTAGTGTTTCATTCTGTTGTACATAGGGTCACTATGAGTTGGAACCGACTCGAGGGCACCTAGCAACAACATAAAACACTGAAAAAAAAAAATCAAAGAAGATCTAAGTGAATAGAATAACGTAACGTGTTCATGGATTGGAAGACTCTGATAGGGTTAAGATGCGAATTATCCCCAAATTGATCTACAGGTTTAATGCAATTCCAATAAAATTCCCACTAGGATTTTTTTTTTTTTGTAGATATAGTTCAAGAAGGTTCTAAAATTTGTATGAAAAGGCAAAGGAACTAGAATAGCTGAAACAATTTTGATAAAAAGAAGAATAAATGTGAAGGATTCATACTACCCAGTTTTCGGACTTAACTGTAAAGCTAAAGAAAGGTGTCCTGGTGACACAGTGGTTAAGCATCCAGCTGCTAACCAAAACTGGTTGTTTGAACACACCAGTCCATCCTCAAGAGAAAGACGTGGCAGTCTGTTTTTGTAAAGATTTACACCCCTGGAAGTCTTACGGGGCAGCTCCACTCTGTCCTATAAGGTCGCTATGAGTCAGAATCGACTTCAGATGGCAACAGGTTTGTTTTGTTTTTTTTTTCTTTTCTTTTTTTTTTTTTAAATAAAGCTAAAGTAATTAAGAGTGTGGTGTTGGTGAAGAGAGAGGAACATAGCTTAATAGCTTAATGGGACAGAATAGAGAATCCAGAAAGAGACTCTCAAAAATACAGCTAATTGATTTTTTTTTTTTTTTTTTACAAAAGTAGAAAGATAATTCAGCAAATGACGTGGGACCAATTGGTCATTCACATACAACAACTAACTTAAAATGGATCATAGACCTAAATGTAAAACTATAAAAGTTTTAGGAGTAAATCATTAGGCTCTAGCACTAGGCAAAAAAAAAAAAAAAAGAATTCTTAAATATGACAGCAAAAGCATGAACCATA
The DNA here is from genome assembly GCF_030014295.1 of Loxodonta africana. Lineage (NCBI taxonomy): Eukaryota > Metazoa > Chordata > Mammalia > Proboscidea > Elephantidae > Loxodonta > Loxodonta africana. The sequence goes on along the minus strand of NC_087360.1, from coordinate 40,925,055 downwards.
AAAAAATTGATAAATTGGACTTCATCAAAATTAAAAACTTTTGCTCTGTGAATGAAATTGTTAAAAGAATTAAGACATGCTACAGACTGGCAGAAAAATCACATAGCTGTCATTTGCAAATCATGTATCTGGCAAATAACTTGTATCCTGAATATATAAAAAGAACTCTCGAAACTCAATGTTAAGAAAACAAACTCAGTTTTTAAAATGGACAAAGATTTGAACAGACAGTTCACCAAAGATTATCTGATGGCAAATAAATTCAGGGGAAAAACCTCAACATCATTAGTCATTGTGTGCTGTCGAGTCGATTCCAACTCCCAACGAACCTATAGGACAGAGTAGAATGGACCCACAGGGTTTTGTAGGCTGTAATTTTTTTAATCTTTACGGGAGCTGACCATCAGGTCTTCTTTCCCTAGGAGCCACTGGTGTGCTCTAACTGCTGGTCTTTCAGTTAGCAGCCAACTGCTTAACCATGTCGACACCAGGGCTTCTTTCATTAGTCATTAGGGAAACAAAAATTCAAATAAATTAGAAAAACCCGATGAGATACCACTTTACATTGTAAGAATGGCTAAAGTTAAAAAAAAAAAAAAAGTAATAGTATTAAGTGCTGAAGAGAATGCAGAGCAACTGGTTCGCTCACATATAGCTGGTAGGAGTGCAAAATGGAACAGCCAGTCTGGAAAACAGTTTGGCAGTCTCTTATAAAGTTAAACATATGCTTACTCTGTGACCCAGCAATCCCACTCCTAGATATTTATCCTAAAAATGAAAACTTATGTTCACACAAATGTTTTAGCAGCTCTATTCATAATCTCCCAAACTGGAAACAACCCAACTCTCTTTCAACGGACAAATAAACACATTGTGTTATATCTATACTATGAAACATTACTCAGCAATAAAATGAACAAATTATTGATACATGCAACAACCTGGTTGAATCTCAAAGGCATTATCTGGTATGAATAAAGTCTGTCTCAATAGTTACATATCATATGATTCCATTTAGATGATATTCTGGACAAGGTAAAAGGATGGAGAACAGATTAGCAGTTGCAGGGGTTAGAGTAGGGGGAGGTTTTGCTTACAGAGGGACTGAATGAGGGAGTGGTCTGGGTGGTGGAACTGTTCCAGGACCTGACTGTGGTGATGGCTATATAAATTTATACATGTGTTTTAAAAAATTCAAAAAACTGTGCAGACACCAAAAGCCAATTTAACTTTATGTAAATGTTAAGAATAATTTTTAAAACAGAAAAGTAATACAAAATTAAGTACAGTGCCTTAGAAAAGGCCCATGAAAGTGAGAAGCCCTAAAGTTTAAGCGTCAGTACCTTCACAATAACTCCATCTCTGTCTCCAAATGCCCTTTCTGAGGAACATCCACTTCTCTCAGGATCAGCTTCTGCAGCCTGTCAGGAACAAGTGCCACCTGTGTCAGGCTCTAGGCAGGCCCATCAGGCACACCCACAAATCCCTGTGGAAAGGTCTGAGACAATCTCACTTCCTGTCACTAACCTCTCCAGTGAGCAGAACAACTAGCCAAGGAGGATGGCAGGAAGAGCTCCAGGCAAAGAGGGAGAACACTTTCTGCCTCACCACTCCTTTGCCTGCTCCTTGCCAGTCCCTTTCATCCTGGTACCCTAGGACCCAGCCACTGAGGAGAAGATTCCATTGATAATGCCTGGGGAGACTTAACACCAGGGCTGCCCTAAGCCTGGATAGGGAATAAACGGGGTGAGGGCTACAAGGATTTAAGGCAGAGCTCACCCACAGCCCTATCCTGGAAGGCAAACAGCTTCTGACAGGGGACTGCTGAGGTCAGGTTAAGGGTCTCACCATCTACTTGGGCAGCTGGCATTAGTGCTGTGGGCTGTCTGGCTCTCACTTCACCTAGTAAGTGGCTTCTTCAGTAATGCAATTCTGTGAGCTCTTATATCCCGCCTTGAGAGTGGTGGTCAGTTCAGAGGGGCACCTGATACTCTAGTATGGCCTTGTTCCTTGAATCTTCCCCTAAGTCTCCAGGTTCCTGAAGTCTTTGCCCCAACCCAGAGCTCAGCCAGCTTTCTGCTTTCTATCAAAGGCTGGAGGTGGCCCGCTACCCTTCAGGATCACTAAGCGCTCTGAGGATTACAAAGCTCTTTTATGAAGACATCTCCCTGGTGCCAAGAGGCTGGGCTCTCCCCCGCCTGATCCCCACAACAAGCAGGACCAGGAGAACTGCTGGTCTTCACAGTGACATTGACCCTGGCTTCTCTCTGGGGGTGTGCAAAGCACTTGGGGTGATGGTGGCCATGCCTCATGCGCTGCAGGGTCCTACAGTATGGAGCCTGCCCCAGCTCCCCTAGATGCATTCCCCTAACTCCCTGTAAGCCACAGCAGAGTGGTTCTCAAGCCTGGCTGCACCTTAGAAGCCCCTGGAGAGCTTGTGGAAAATACTGAGATTCTGAGTAATGTTAATGTGCAGCCAGGGTGGACACTCAGTGCCAGAACCCTCGTCACTTGGTGTGTCATTTCAATATGTGTCTTTCCTGGGTGTACCTGGTGAGCCATGACCTTGTCTGCATTGGTCACCTTTACATCCCAGCACCTACCAGAGTACCTCGCACATGGTCGGCTCTGAAACCATACTAGTTAAAGGAAGGAAGAAAGAAGAGAAGGGAGGGAGAGAAAGAGGGAAGAAGGAAACCCAAAGTGAGAGGTGGTATCATAATGAAGCAGGAAATAAAAGCAGGTTGGCCAACATACAGACCTGAATTCTGTGACCCTGGGAAATTACTTAGCATTGCTAAGCCAGCATTCCTCCTCTGTAAAACGGGGGAAAACTACTACTTTTCAGAGTTGCTGTGACAACGATGCCTGCAACTTGCCTGGCACAGGGCCCACAATTAATACTCTGATAAGGGTACAGGCTTTTCTCCATGGCCCATGTGTCATTCAAGGGGGGGGGGAGGGGACATGGTCCCAGGCAGCCACTAGAAATATGCTAGGCAGAGATGGAGACTGGGGCAGACCCTGTGTTTCATCTCTAGCCCCCAAGTGGCAAGCAAGTTCCAGGAGAAGACTTGGGAGGTGAAGTTCATCTCCGCAGACGGGGCCATTGCCCTTCTCTTCTCATGGGCACCACCTTCAGATGGCTGTCCCTGGGAGCAGAATGGGAACAAAACCGCAAATTCACCAACTTTGCTGCTTTCCCCGCTTCCCACCTGCCTGAAGGAGGGTGTCTTCATTAGCAGTAGTAGCTGCTGTATATGTGGTACTTGTACGCAACTGACCACAATCTGAGATGTATATAAATCCGTTGCCATCGAGTTGATTCTGACTCATAGTGACTTCAGTAGGACAGAGTAGAACTGCCCCATAGAGTTTCCAAGGCTGTAACCTTTACAGAAGCAGACTGCTACATCTTTATCCTGCAGAGCAGCTGGTGGGTTCAAACTGCCAACCTTTTGGTTAGCAGCTGAGCACTTAACCACTACACCACCAGGGCTCTTTTAAATCAGCTAGTGAGCCCATTGCCAACAAACCAATTTGCTTACTAACCTGTCAATGCCCCATACTCGCTAATCGTCCCAACCAACACATCTATCTTAGCTCTGAAATAGTTTCACATTCTCTCTCCCTCTCTCAAGCCAAACAATCTCCCTCCTCCCCTTCCTCCCCAGTGCAGAAATCAGAAGGACAACCTCTTCCTTCAGTCAGCACAGAGTCTACAGTTCCATGAGATCAGTGTCTGGCTGTCCTTTTGGGTCCTGGGCCACAACACAATTAGCCTGGTACAAATGGGATGCTGAGGCTGGGGGTCATTGGAAGATATGGCCCTGTGCCTGGCTGCCAGGCTGCTGACAGTGGCTGTGCCACTAGACCAGGCTTCTCAGACACCAGGGAGGTGGGAGAAGGAGGCCAGTGGCTCCTGGAAGAGGTAGGTACTGAGGAGGAGCCTTTCTTCCCTGAGTTCATGATACCGGGAGCTCTCTCCCAGTCCCGGGCACATAGCTCTTTTACCCCTCTCTGCCATCACTCCCCATCTACAGCCTCCACAACCTGCTATGACCCTCCCCTCCCCCACTGTTTCACCCCATATATCCCTTTACCCATCCCTCACTATTCCCCAAACAGAAGCCTCAGCTCTTTACTCCAACGGCTGTTTAATGCTCAAGAAGTCCTAATTGCAGAAACACAGGGTTTGGTGCTCAGGGCAGGAACAGGGGACAGAGTGTCACAATGACAATAGTAAATCCAAGTAAAGATATTAACAGTGACCAATCAGGAACGCTCACCAGGTGCAAAGCCCTGTGCTCATGATTTACACGCACGATTGCATCAAATCCCCCAACACTATGAACATCATTGCCCATCTTTTGGAGATGGGATAACTGAGGCTAAGGAATTTGTGTAATGTCACCCAGTTGGTGTTGTACTGACCCTTGTACACAAATCAGGAGCCCTGGTGGTACAGAGGTTAAGAACTCAGCTGCTAATCAAAAGGTCTGCAGTTTGAATCCACCAGGCACTCCTTGGAGACCCTATGGGGCAGTTCTACTCTGTCCTACGTGGTAGCTATGAGTTGGAATCAACCCGATGGCAAGAGTTTTTTTGTTTTGTTTTGTTTTTTTGGTACGCAAATCTCTCACTCCTACATGACTGTAAGCCCAAGAAGGCAGGCACTGAGCCTGGCTCTACTACCCTGCCCCGCCACCCATGTCCCCAACACCTTCCACAATGCCTAGCACACAGGACGAACCTACTGACTAGATGAGGTAGCAGGGCTGCATCAGTCCCAGGCAGCCATGTCTGAGTGTCCAGAGGGAGCTGAACACTATGCGGGAGTGAGGGATGGTGGAGGAGCTGGGCTGGGCTGGGCTGCTCGGGGCTTTCTGTCCACCAGGCAGGGAGTACCTCCCTCTTGCCTGCCCAGTCTGACACCACCCCACCACAACCAGCAGGACCTTTGACCGGCATCCCTTCCAACCCCCTTGGCTCACCAAGGAGGCTCCTGAGGCCTGGAGGGGATGAGTATAGGCTAAGACCACACCAGAGCTCAGGCCCCTGAATACCCATCCAGTGCAGTATGGCCCCTAAGCCATGGCTGCCTCCTTCCCCAGCAGCCAGGCATACAGGGGCAGCTGTGGCCAACACTGCCCTCAGGCATCCCCATGCCAAGAACTCCTTCAGCTCTGACACAGGCACAGGAAGTCTTTTTGGAGAACTGACCTCGAAGGCAGGGAAGGCTAATAATAATAGTTATCCACCTGGAGGATTCTTCGCTGTTTAAATAACTGTCTCTGTATTTTTCTGCACATTTGAATACAAGTAGTCATGCCTCTTGGGCCAACCCTGAGGCATCTTTATCCTTATTCTGAGTGAACGTAGTACATACACTCTCTTTCTTTCTCACACATACACATATACACAACTGCAACTGTATACACACAGGATCCACATGAAACACAGAACACATAATATGTAGGTACACACACACTAACAATAATACATACTTTACATACAAACATATCATATGTAGACATGCTCCTACACGTGGAGTACATAGACCCACTGGTCACATACCACATAGTGCACTGTGTCCTACACATCACAGAGATGTACACATGTTGTTGTTAGGTGCCATTGAGTTGGCTCCAACTCATAGTGACCCTATGAACGATAGAACAAAATGCTGCCCGGTCCTGCTCTATCCTCACAGTCATTGTTATGCTTAAGGCCACTGTTGCAGTCACTGTCAATCCATCTTGTTGAGGGTGTACACATACACATTACCATATATACATAGGCATGCTAAGCACAGCAAATACCCCACACAAACATTGTAGAACCATAACTACATCCACCAGGGCCTTGTGTGTCCACAGCCAACCCTGGATGAGTGAGGAGGTGGGAACTTGCCTATGGTTCTTAAAGTTCTACTCCCCCACTGCTCCCCACAGTGCCTGCTACCAGTCATTTCTCTGTCATTATGCCTCCACATGGAAGGTGGGCAGAGATGAGAAAATAGGCAAACCCACATCAAGCCACTTGGCTCCTTTCTTGGTATCTATGAACCACCTCCAGGGGTGGAGAGAGGCACAGGAACACTGAATTAATAGTCAAATGAGAAGGGAGATGATCTATGAGTTTCAAAATTCGATGACATACTGCCCCCATTACCAACGGCTAATTTGAGCTAGCTGCCAACCAACGCACCCAAGAGCTCACTAATATCTGAACTTGCAAAGTTTTCAATGGCTCTGTTCACACGTATTCCACTTTCCCTCAACCTACACCGAATTTATTTGGGAATCCTGATTTGTAGTAGCAGTAAAGGTGTTGAGAGCTGTTGTGAAGTTGTAAGGTCTGCATTCTCAACTGATATGACCTTCTATGAGTGAAGGGATTGCCTTCCTATGTGCCCTTTCCAAGGAATACCTGCTTGTCTACTAATGTAAAAGTTGGCAGCTCAAACTTACCCAGCAGCATCATGGAAGAAGGGCCTGACAATCTGCTTCTGTACAGATTACAGCTAAGAAAACACTATGGAGCAGCTCTAATCTGTAACGTGTGGTTCGTCACGAGTTGGAATTGACTAGATGTGTGCTCTCTTCATTTCTGACCACATTCTAAGGCTGGAAGGGTCTTAGGCCCAGTTGGCCATGTACAATTGCTGTAGGACAAAGTGACCCAAAGAGGCTGGGCAGGTTGCAGGGCTACAGGCTCATGGGGCTCCAGCAGGAGCCTTGCCAGTCTGGGACTCTTTGCCTGTTGAGATTTGCTGAGCTGAGGCACCAGAGACCACCCAGGGCAGCTGCTGATTGGAGATCTCCGAGGCTGCTATGACACAAGGCCCTGCTCCTACCTGCATGCCTTTGACTCTCCGCCTAGGTAGGACCCCAGTGGCTTCTGCAGCAGACTGCTCCCTGGGATTCCAGATCAGGAGCAAGTGCAACCCAAGTCCCTTGGACTCTTCCGGGTCAGGCATACAAATCTCAGTGGCATTAAATACCTGAGCTGTGTCACACAGGAACAAGGTATAGTATGCATGGCCTGCCACGCAAAAAGGCAGTTCCTATTATTATCGTTCCAATCTTACAGATGAGGAAATTGAGGCTAGCCTAGATTTAGTAACCTCCATGGCTCCCCATTGCCTCTGCATTCTGGGGTTCAAAGTCTCCTGTGATTTGGCTCCCCCCTGCCTCTGCCACCTTATCTGTCCACACCTGCTCCCTATCTTCCAGCCACATCAGAAGACTCATCATCCTCCAGTCCTTCCTGGCCTGTTCCCATCTCTGTCTTTGCTCATGTTGTTCCCTCTACTGGGAGCTCCATCCCAGGGCAGGGCCTACTTCTCCTCCACAATGTCTTACTCCCTACCCAGGTCCCCTCCATGTTCTCCCATTATACTGTGTGCTCAGTATAATAATAGTTCACATTTACTGGGTTCTTCCTATGGGCCAGGCACAATGTAAGTACTCTCTATATATTAACCCTCCTGGAAATCTTATGATTGTCTATAGATGAAGGCATGGATGCAGGAGGGGTAAGCTAACTTACTCAGGATGCAGCAATCCAGCCAGTCTGACTTCAGAGTGAGTGTTTCTAACCCAGTACGCTGTAGTCTCTCATCCACCATCTTCCCTTCATTCCCTCTCTCCCCCCACCTCATTTACTCCTTGCAACAACCCTATGAATTAGATCATCTATTAGCCCCATTTTACAGGTGAGGAAACTGAGGCTCAGAGGGATGAAATTGTATGCCCAAGGTCACAAAGCTAGAAAGCCAGTATTTAAGCCTATAGCTGCTTGACTGTGTTAAAATGTCTCTGCTAACTGCCAGCAGGGGCATCCCTATGCTCAGGGACACACACTTCACACACACCCCACCCCCACACACCCCAGCCCACATGGTAGACATCCAATTGGATTAAGTTAAAGTGAATGGAACTTTACTCTGAGCTTTTGTCTCATTTGACCAAAGGATGCCTCAATCCTAGCTTTAAATATATGAAATATATGTTCCCAAAGGGAAATGACCAGAATAGGGGCAGGAGCTAAATCAAAGCAGGAAAGATTTGGGTTGAACATGAGAGAACTTACCAACCAGCATGGCAGGATAATGCTAAAATGAGACAGATATTCTGCCCCTGGACAGTTTAAGAGAAACAAATATATTTGGGCTGTGCAGAGGGCAAGGGACTGAACTGATTTAACTCTCAAGGGCCCTCCAGCTCCAGCCTTATATGCACAGAGCAGTGTGCCCAAACACCCATGTTGGCATATACACATGTGCATGACACATTTGAGGGAGTGGATTCCCTCAAAACCACTCAGATTGCAAGGGCTGAGTGGCTCAAGGGCCCTCCAAGCCTGACACAGTTGAGAATAGCACCCCAAAGATGTTTGGACTATGGTTCCACGGGCCTCTGGTTCACAGGCTTTCTCTGAGCATGAGAATGGGCTTTGCAACTTTGCTTCCCCTGGAAGCCCTCCCCAGGCCCCCCAGTCTGCTACATTCCCATACCTCCCCCCCACCACACACACTTCAGCTGTGATGCCTGCAGCATGGAGGGAAGGTGGTGGGCCAGCTGCCAGCTCAGCCTCTGAGAGCAGAGCATCAAATTGGAGCTATTTTTAGCCCTTCTTTCCAGCATCACAGACATCAGCACAGCAATGGTGGTGGGCTCAGGACCACATCTGAGATAGCAGACAGGAAACTGCATTTCTTTCCAGAGGCCCAGGGGAATTGGCAAGGGAAAAGTCTTCAAAGTTTCGAGGAAGGAAGATGCTGCAGTAGGTGTCACCACAATCATCTTTCCAGATGTGGGGTCTTGGACTCAAAGTGGTTTAAACCCTGGCTGAGGCCCAGACCTCCCTGAAACATCCCAGGGCTCAGGGAGCAAAACTTGGGTGAAAACTGTCCCAACCCTCCTGCATCTCATTTCCCCAGATTACTGACCCCCTTCTCCAAAACACTGCAAGTAACTTGATTTTAAAAGATCAGGATGCCTTGGCAACCCCCTGTCATGAAAAAATGCTTTTTTCCCCCGTTATTAGCTCACAGAAAGACAGGGACCAAGTTTCTGTTTATTTTTTTGTTATCTCTGTGCCCCTGGAGCGTGGTATACTGCCTGACATTTGGTTGGCACTTGATGTTTGTCTAGTGTATGAATGAACAAATTGGGCATCCTGCTAATCAAACCTTGAACTCTAGAAAGTTCCTAATGTTTATATCCCAAGACCCCAAGGCAGGTGTAAGAGGAGTCTTCCTCTTCTTCAGGCTCCACCTCAGCCCTGTGTGTCCATTGGGGACGTTAGGGAGATAGAGCCTGAGCAGCTCATCAGGGGCTCTCTTCCCTGCTCTTTCATCTCTTCCCTTGCTTGTCTTTAACCTTTACTCTCTGGCCCATCCTAAGTCCCAGACCTGAATGAATATGGTGACTGTACTTTATTCTTCTCTCTAGCCATCACATGCTCTTTCAACCAGGCAAGACAGGCCCATCCCTGGCTCTACCCTTGTGCTTTTCTGACTTGGAGTTGTAACAGAAACAATTCCCACATGGGAAAGGCCACTCATCTTCATCTAATTTGAGGTTAAGACGTCTGACAACAGGCCTCCTAATGGTTTGGTTCTGCTTACATCCTGAATTTTCTAGGATCCAGTGCAGCCCATTATCAAATAGCCTGCCCATGTAGAATGGGGAGGGGGGAAGATCAGCTCTGCTTAAAACCAAGAAAAGCAAACCAGTTGCTGTCAAGTTGATTCCAACCCCATTATGCAGAGTAGAACTGCTCCATAGGATTTTCAAGGCTGTGACTTTTCAGAAGCAGATCACCAGCCCTTTCTTTTGAGGCACCTCTGGGTGGGTTTGAACAGCCAAACTTTTAGTTAGTAGTCGAGTGCTTAACCATCTGTGCCACCCAGGGACTCCTTCAGCTCTGCTTAAACGAGGGAAAATATTAATGGCTGTTCAAAACTACCTCATAACTTTGAGGAGGGACAAAACGATCCAAAGTAAAAACACTCGCACTTTTGCTGGGGGCTTTGAACTATGTAATGAACATATACACATAAGCACACTATAGAGCCCACCTAGTACAGTGGTCCCACAGAAACCCCGGGCATGTGGCAGAAGGACTGTTTGTGCCTTTGCATTAGCCTCAGATGCAGGGTGTGGCTGAAATATTATCTGTCATTAATGAATTTATCTGAAACTTTTAAGGAGTTTTTTAGTTTCACCCCTGGGGGTAATGTGCCCCTCGTTTATTCTCTCTGTGAACTATGTTGTCCTTTCATTTGCCCTAAACTTCTCTCGTGCAGCTTTAATGAGTGTTCCCTCCGAAACGTATTCAGTTATTTACCAGACATAATATTGAGCTCCTACTGCATGCCAGGCACTGTTCTAGGCATAGGCATACAGACACAGTCCCTGTCCTTATATTGTTCACAGACCAATGAGGGAGAAACGTATGGAGCTGAAGAGCGATGCTGGGAATCGGTGTGTATGTTGCGGGGGGAGGCCTTCTAATTCTATTGTTGGGCATGAGGAATATTTCTTAGAGGAGGTGGCCTCTAAGCTGAGTGTTCAAGGATGTACAAGAGTTTACCAAAAAGCCAAGGGAGAGAGGTGCTCCAGGCAGAAGGTTAAAGAATGGTAAATAGCTCAACATGGTGAGTGTGTATGGGTAGGGAAGAGGAGAGGAATGGGGGGAGGCCAGGCTGGAAAGGGGCCCTGGGGGCCATGCTGGGAGTGTGGGAAGTGAAGGAGTCAGATGTGCCTGTTAGAAAGCTCACTCTGGCTCCAGTGAGGAGGATGCATTGCAGAGGGAAGACACAGTTGTTCCAGTGAGAAGTGAGGAGAACTTGAGCCAAGGACGGAATGCCTGGGGAGAAAAAACATAGCTCTCAGCCCCATAGGTCTGATGTTTGGTTCAGTTGACCAGATGGATGGTGGAGACATTTTTTGAGATGGACCAGAGGGAGAAGAGCAGGTTGGGGTGGGGCGGTAGGGGGGGGAGGGGGTAACATATGAAAAGGAGCCTAGGTGGAACTAACAGTTTGTGATCAGCAGCTAACCTAAAGGCTGGATATCAAAACCCACCTAGCAACTCCATGAAAGAAAGACTTGATGATCTGCATCCATAAAAATTACAGCCAAGAAAACTCTATGAAACAGTTCTACTCTGTAACACACGGGGTGGCCATTAGTCAGGGGTGGACTCAATGGGAGCTAACAGCAACAACAATGTGTATGAGGTGCCCATGAAATGTCCAGGCAGGCATGTCAAGGAGGCATGTGGGTGTTTGGTATGAAGTACAGGACGAAGAGATTAGCTGGAGATGCAGATTGGGGAGTCAGTGAAACTTATATGGTAAAGCCAGGTGCATGCCTGGGACCATCCAGGGAGAATATGTCTTGTGAGAGCAGCCTAGAGCAGACCCTGAGAACACCGTCATTTAGCTTCAGTAAAAGAAAGGTCAGAAGGGACCCTGGTGGTTGGGCCAGAGAAGCTCCACTTGACCAGACCCAAAGAAAGGGACAGACAACTCAGTGTGGCCCACCAGGGACCTAGACCAGCTTCTAACCCACATATGTGATGAATAAGTCCTTTCACTCACCACCCACAACTTTGCGTTATGCCTTTATCTTCTTTCAACTCCCAGTTTTCTCAGTCTAAAGCCCTGGTCTTTTCATCCAGTTCCCTGAGCGCAGCCCCATTGCCAGGGTAATTGTAGTTCCCTTCCCTCTGCGTTCTCTGTTCAGCCCCTGGCCTCACTCTAGGGGCCAGAACCAGGCTAAAAACCAAACCCACTGCCATTGAGTCGATTTCAACTCGGCAACCCTGTGTGTTACAGAGTCGAACTGCTTCATAGGGTTTTATTGGCTGTAATCTTTACGGAAGCAGATCACCAGGCCTTTGTTGCAAGGCACCACTGGGGGTGGGGAGAGTTCGAATCACCAATCTTTAGGTTAGTTGAAAAAACCCCGTTGCTGTTGAGTCAATTCTGACTCATAGTGACCCTATAGGACAGAGTAGAACAGCCCCGATGGGGTTTCCAAGGAGCGGCTGGTGGATTCGAACTGCCAAACTTTTGGTTGGCAGCCAAATGCTTAACCACTGCACTACTGCACAAACTGTTTGCACCACCCAGGGACCTCTTGTTTTGGGGGCCAGGAGGGCATTGGAAATGTGACTACCCAGGGTGCATGAATCCAAGAGCAGAGGCAAGAGCTTTCCTGGGTGTTCTTTTCAGCTCCGGGCTGAAAAGCTTACTGGCTTCCTGGGCCCAAGTGGCTGCCAGGCCTGGGGCTGGATGGGCCGTGCACTTCACAGTCACGCAGCCAGGCCCTGGAGGTGTGGGGGCTGGGGGTAAGAGGGACTGCAGAACCAGTCTTGTTCCCCTCAGAGAAGACCACTGGGTATAACAGTGGCTGCCATTTATGTGCCAAGCACCATAAATACCTCATTTATCTCTCACGACAACCCTGGGAGGTAAAATTGTTATTCCAAGTTACAAATGAGGAAACTGGGGCTCAGAGAGGTTTGGAAACTTGCCCAAAGTCTCACGGCAAAAGAGTTATAGAACTGGGGTTTGACGTCGGGTCTGTTCCCTCAGCAGACTGTTGCTCTCTGGTGCCTCCTGCTGCCTCCCCATCCCATGGATCTGTGAGACACTCAAGCTGTTAGTTCCAGTGAAGATGCAATGGCTGCAACTACACTGTGTGTATTTAGTATCTGTGCTCCTGAAACCCTCTTCTGGCTGTGAATGCTGCCACTGGTAAGTGAGGAATGGACTAAGGAAATTGTATGACAACTCACTGAGGTATTTGACCCTCGCCTCAAGAATTTCCTGACATTTTCTGCCTTTGACCATGTCCCGACTATGTGGCTTTGGGAAAACTCTCCCCCTCTGTCTCCTTCTTTGTGAAGTGAGCAGACAGGACCAGATGAGCTCTCAGACCCTGGCACTGCACTGCTTCTGCAGACACCATAGTGCCTGGTCTGCTGCCCAGAGATCTTTCTGACTCAGTGGCCACCCAGCAAGACTTCGGCAATCTCCTCCTATAACATCCTCCACCTACCCACTCTGTCAGCTCCTTTCTTGCATGGGAGAGGCAGTGCAATTCAGAAATGTAGCCACAGCCCATCCAAGCACTTCTCAGCATCCAGACCACCTGCCTCCAGCCTGAAAATGTCATATGTGCTATTTCCTGGGACCACCTGGGAAAAGAAGCTAGAAATAGACATTTAGTCAAGCTTACATAGTGCCATCCAGGGAGGCCAGTGATGTTTGCCACATCTTAAAGCCCACATTGCGAGGTGATGCTGAGGCCACGCTCCACTTACCAGTGCCTTGACCTGGCCTATATAGTCGGCCTCAAAGTTAGACACAGACAGGGGAGCAAAGCTGGACCTGGGGCCATCCCCCACCTCTATGCCACAGAGTCCTCCCTGAGTAAACCCACTATTCAAATTCATACTCATGTTGCTCTTTCCCTGACAGTGTCCTCATTGGTTGCTGAGAACACCTCGAAGGATTCAGGAAAAGTGCTGGGCTAAGAGTCAGGAAGCCTGCATTCCAGGTTTGCCTCTATGGTTGACTTACTTTATGGCCTGGAGTCACTCCCTGCCTAGCCTCAGTTTCCCCGTCTGTGAAATAAGGAGTGGGGAAGGATAATTTCTAAGTTCCTTTCCTACCTTTAGTTCTAAGGGTGCAGCCATGTAGATTCTCTATAACTACTCTATCCCCTATAGGGAGAAAGGCCAACTGTGGTGACCCAGCTCTGGCCCCCCTTCCCTTTTGATGGCAGCAGTGCCATGGACAAGATTATAAGAGGTGGACAACACCTCAGATACGTGGACGGGGGCAAGAGCTGGCCCTGACCATGATGTGAGCCAGCTACACCCTGGAGTAGGGCTGGGAGAAGGTGTCTGGCCTTGGCTGAGATACCTGCCAGGTTGGTGGAGGAGGTAAAAAGACACATTCAGCCCAGGGAAGAGAAATGGGTGTCTTAGGCAGGAAAGGCCTTTCGGAGGCCATCCAGTCCAATCCCCTGTCTTAAGGCAGCATTACGACTTAACAGGCTCATACCAGATGAGGGGTTTAATAATAATAACAAACAATACAGTTGCTTTACAGTTTACTTGATCTCGCTGTTTCTTTACATTCTCTTGTCCCTTCTCATAGACACCTGAATTGACCTTTTCTCATCACCTTCTTAAGATTCCAGAAGGTCTTTGACTCTCTCCTGCAAACAGGGCAGAAAACAGGGCTTACCCAGGAGCACAGAGCACGCATCTAGAAAATCTGGAGCAGCCCCTGGGCCCAGTTGGCTCACCAGGGCTCTGCCCACTTGCTACTGTAGCAGGAGAACACACCAGTTCATAGAATCATCACTTGAAGGAATGCAGTGACGCTTTCCCCATGCCAGGCACTGAGTGAAGTGCTGGTCTCACCCTAAAGGAGCACAAATCTAGTGGGAGAGGCAGGTAAATGCACTATGGACTGTAACACTCCATTAGTGTTTGGATGGGGTGAAGCTACTGAATACATATTGAGCACATACAGGGACCAGGCACTAGGCTAAAGGCTTCACAAATAATATCTCATTTAATCCTCTCAGCTACCCTGGGAGGTAGGTCTATTGTTATACCTATTTTACAGATGAGGAACCTGAGGCAAAGTAAATCATCCAAGGACACAGAGCTAGTAAACGGCAAATGTGGGATTGGAACCCAGCAGTCTACCTCCAGAGCCTCTTATGCTCTTAACCATTTACTATGTTGTCCCCTAAAGTGCACGAGGCTAGTACAGCACAGAGAAGGTTGCTCCTAACACAAGTAGGGAGGTGGGCCAAAGAAGGCTTCAACAGGAGGTGAAATCTGAGCAGTATCTCAGAAACTGAGCAGAAGATCTCGTCTACAGGTCAAGATCTTTCCCAAATAAGCCTGCCTTGACTCTGAGGTTCAAAGGACTGAGCTCACAGCTCCTCTGATATGACCTTCTTCTGGCTCTTTTCTGATGAAAAATAATCCACGGGGTTGTGACTGAGAGCTTTCTGAGGTCAGGAATTGGGTGGTCTTTGCCCTTCTATCCTCTCTAGCCCAGGAAGGAAAGAGAAAGAGAGAGAGGAAGAAGAAGGAGTAGGAAGAGGAGGAGGGGGAGAAGAGAAAGAAAGAAAAAGAGAGAGAAAAGGGAGGGAGGGAAGGAGGGAGGGAGGGAAGGAGGGAGGGAGGGAGGGAGGGTGAATGGAGGACAGGTGGTTGGGACCAGAAGAGGTAAAAGTTGAGAGGGGGGAGCAGCTTCTGATCAGGGGAGGGTGGGATTCCACCTCCTTCCAGGCCAGCAGGCCTCACAGCCCCCAGGTAGTCACAGTCTTTGCCAGTGGGTATCATAGGGGACTTCTCTTTGCCCTCAGCCGCTAGCCTTTTTTAGAGTCTGCTAAATAGGCTCAGTGGTTAAGAGCTCAGCTGCTAACCAAAAGGTTGGCAGTTCAAATCCATCAGCTGCTCCTTGGAAACCCTGTGGGGCAGTTCAAGTCAGAATCCACTCAATGGCAATGGCTAAATAGGGTTAGTGAAAACAAGGGAGACTCAGTGAGATGGACTGACACAATAGCCACAACAATGGACTCAAACATACCAGTGATCGTGAAGATGGCACAGGACTGGGTAACATTTCGTTCTGTTATGCGTAAGGTTGCCAGGGGTCAAAGCCAACTCGAGAGCAACTAACAACAACGCTATTAGGGTACCCACCTCAACCCAGTATGGTACAGTGCATCCTTCCAGCCCAGTCCCAAGCTCAGAGGAGCCTCAGTGCCCCAGGGGGTCCTGGGGCCAGCAGGTAGCAGTGGGAGCCTGTTTGCACACAGTTCCCACCCTGTGCCAGCAAGGGTGGAGGGTGGCTGCACAAGGAGTCATGGATCTAGGTCTTTCCTGCCATTAACACTGACCAGCTCTGAGACTGCAAGAATCACATCAACATCTTGGGCCTCAAAGGCCTCATCCATAAAATGGGAATAGGATCTTTTGCTGAATTCTTTTTGACTTTTTACAGGTGAAAATGAAGAAAGCGATGTGTTCACATAACAGCATTAGTATAAAAACACATAAGAAAGCCTAGTCTCTTCGATCAGAGAATGATTAATACTTTATTAATTCATTCTTCAGCAATTCTGAAAAGAATCTGAGATGGCAAGAGCATATGATACAGTTGGCAAGCACCACTGGCCCTTTGCTCACTGGCCAAACTATCCCCCTCCCAAGGTCACCCATCCCAGGTACCTGTAAGTAACTGAACATTTTCTATGAGGCAGGCAGTTCACTAGAAGTTTTTCATATGCCACCGTATTTAACCCTCACAGCTGCCCCTTAAGCAGATACTATCATTATGCCACAAGAGAAACCTGAGGCCCGGAGATGCTAAGTTATTTGCCCAAAATCACACAGCAAGGCGGGTGGGGTTGAGAGGAAACTGGAATTCACACCCAAGACTGGCTCTGAGCCTCAGAACCTCAGTACTGTGCTCTGCCGTCTCCCTGTGAAAGTACTTTCAAAATTGCCAAGTGCTATTTAAACGGAGGAAACCCTGGTGGCGTAGTGATTAAGTGCTATGGCTACTAACCAAAGGGTCGGCGGTTCAAATCCGCCAGCCGCTCCTTGGAAACTCTATGGGGCAGTTCTACTCTGTCCTATAGGGTCGCTATCAGTCGGAATCGATTCGATGGCACTGGGTATTTAAATGGAGTCCCTCCTCCAACAACTACCCAAGGAGCAGTTATCCTGTGCCAATCCCTTGTACCAGATGCTGGGGGAAGCCTGGTGAACTCACTTACCAGGAGGAGGCAGACAATAAACAAAGGAGCAAAAAATTAGGTAACATCATGCCCCCCCGGTGATAAGTGCTACGGGAAAGAATGAAGCAGTTAGAGGGATAGAGAATGGAGTATGTGGGTAAGTGTTTGGGGGGCAAGAAAGAGGGTCTGCCAAGGTGACACGTGAGCACAGACCCAAAGGAAGCAAGTGACTGAGCAATGCAGACATCTGGTGAAGTGTTCCAGGAAGACCTACCAGAAAGTCAAAAGCTCCGACAGGGGAATGAATTTGATGAGGACAGCAAGAATGCCGGCGAGACTGGGTGCAAGGGTGTGAGAGTTGAGACACAATGATCTGCAGCTGCATCATGGCGAGCCTTACATTTAGTCCCAAATAACAATAGCAGCTACTGGTATTCTAGCATCATTTCTTTCTGCTCTCTTACACAAGTCCCTCAGCTTCTCCTTAACCTTAGTGTCCTCATCTGCGAGAAGAGGTAATGGTTGGCCCAGACCTTTACAGCCCCTCATCACAATGCAAGCCCAAAGGTGACTGGCACTTAGGGCCAGAATCTGATCTCCACCTGGGGGGCGGGAGAACCAGGCGCGCGGCCCCGGGCGGGGCTGGCAGACCTCGCCGCGCGCCTGAGCGTCTTCTTGGCAGCGGACCCGAGCGGGCACCTGCGTGGCAGCTCTGCTGTCCCGAACCGGCGCCCCCGCCCTGCCATGGCTCCCACCGGCGGGAAATGGAGGTACATGGGACCCGCCTGGAAGCTCCCTGGCTCTGCCGCCACCAAGCCCGCGCGTCGCTGGGCTGGCGGCCAGGGCGACGAGAGGAATGCGGTTTCCTCCTTCCAGGGCCAGAGATGGGCGTGGAGAGTCCCAGCCGAGGGCTTGGGGCGGGGGGCGGGGGCGGGGGGGGTGTGGGGGGCGGGGGGGTGTGGGGGGCGGGGGGGGTGTGGGGGGCGGGGGGGGTGTGGGGGGCGGGGGGGTGTGGGGGGCGGGGGGGTGTGGGGGGCGGGGGGGTGTGGGGGGCGGGTGCAGAAGAGGAGGTTGGCCTGAGGCCCCTACCTGAACCTCTGCAGGCGGCATAGCGTCTCCTTCATCAGGTTTCAGCCGCTAGAAGAGGGCCGGGGCGGGGGGAGGGGGGGTCAGACGGACAAGAGTCAAGCCCCAGCCCCTCGCCTCCCTCCAGTGATGGCAGGATTGGAAACAGACAAACAAAAAAACCCAAACCCAATGCCCTCGAGTTGATTCCGACCCATAGTGACCTTATAGGACAAAGAACTGCCCCATACAGTTTCCAAGGAAACGCCTGGTAGATTCAAACCGCTGACCTCTGGCTTACCAGCCATGGCTCTTAACCACTTTGCCACCAGGGTTTCCAGGGTTGGAAATAGGGCAGAGGAAAGCCTAGAATCATAGTGTGATTCTGAGAAAGGAGGTTAGGGTCTGGGAAGGAGAAGGGTGGGCTATTGTAAGGTAATGCTGTTCAGCTATATGCATCCCCTCTTAATGGAATCAGCTTTGCTCTTCCTTGAAGCATGCTGGGGATGAATTTGGGATGGACTACAACACTGGGAGTGGCATGACTGCCTTAGCAACAAGAAGGAAAACATCTGGGCCTGGATGTGAAGTCCCTGGGAAGACTGCCCAAGGAGGTAGGAGAAAAACAATAGGCCTTGGTCCCAGCTGGAGTGGTATATAGGCTTGTGTCCCTTGCTAGGTGGTTGTGGAAAATACTCCAGCCGGCTGCCACTAGAGACCAGCTCCTTGCCGGTGTCAGTAAGTTTCCCTGAATAAACTCATGAATTTGGAAAGGGCTATGTGTCGGTTCTTCGGATTATCTGCCAGGACACACAGTGAGGGTCTTTCCTTGCTGGGGCTGTCCCCCGACAGCTATAAAGTTTTCTTTTCCTTTCCCCAGGCCTAGCACAGGGACTCCAGCATGGCCTCCTGCAGCCTCCCTAGACCCTGAGCCCTGCCCAGGAAGGAGGCAGAAGTTTACCTAGATCACTCTCTTTGGTGATTCCTGCTTTGATGCCAGCAGGCACTGGGCTAGTACTTGGGGAGGCAACTAGTAGGGTTAGAAAGAGGCCCGTATATTCACGATATATAAGACGATGCATTATGCACAAAGCCCATAATAACAAGCACTAATAAAATAAATCATAATCTCTCATATTTTAGCGGGGTTGTGATGTTGTGAACTGTTGTTCCATTATATCATTTTATTTGAATCTTGCAACAATTCTGTGGGTCTGGAACTATTAATCTCATTTTACAGGTGCCGGAGAATCCAGGTGATCTGAATCTACCTCTCTCACTCCTCCCTTTTTTTATTTAACAGGTTTATGGAGATATCATTCACATATCATAAAAACTACTCTTTTAAAATACACAATTCGGTGGCAACCATCACCTCTCTAATTCCAGAATATTTTCATCACCCCAAAAAGAAACCCTGTACCCATCAGAAGTCACTCCCCATTCCCTCTTACCCCAGCCCCTGGCAAGCGCTAGTATGCTTTCTATCTCTATGAATTCGTCTATTCTGGGCCTTTCTTATAATATGGAATCACATGATATGTGACCTTTGGTGTCTGGCTTATTTTACCTAGCATGTTTTCAAGGTTCATCCATGTTGTAACATGTATCAGGACTCCATTCCTTTATATTGCTAAATCATATTCCATTGTATGGATATACCACATTTTGTTTATCCATTCATCAGCTGATGGACATTTGGGTTGTTTCCACTTTTTAGATATTATAAATAATTCTGCTAAGACCATTCATGTACAAGTTTTTGTGTTAAAACATGTTTTCACTTCTCTCGGTAAATACACCTGAGAGTGGAATTACTGGGTCTTTTATGGTAACTCTGTGTTTAACTATTTGAAAAACCACCAGACTGTTTTCCATAGTGACTGCAACATTTTACATTCCCATCAGTAATGTATGAGGGTTCCAATTTCTCCACATCATTGACAACACTTGTTATTGTCTGTCTTTTTTAACTATCCTAGTGGGTATGAGGAGCCCTAGTGGCACAGTGGTTAAAGAGATCAACTGCTAACCAAAAGGCCAACAGTTCAAAACCACCAGCGGCTCCATGGGAGAAAGATGTAGCAGTCAGCTTCCATAGAGATTTATAGCCTAGGAAACCCTATTGGGTCGCTATGAGTCAGAATCCACTTGACACAGTGGGTTTTGGTTTTATTATGAAATAATTATCTCATTGTGGTTTTTACTGTATTTCCATAATAACTAGACATTGAGTAGCTTCATGTACTTAATGGCCATTTCTGTATCTTCCTTAGGGAAATGTCTATTTAGATCATTTTTTCATTTATTAATTGGGAAAATTGTCTCTTTATTATTGAGTTGTAAGAGTCCTCTATACAGTGCCTTATCAGATATATGATTTGCAATTAGTTTCTCCCATTCTGTCATTTTTCTTTTCACTTTCTTTTTTTTAATTGCCTGATTTTAATATTTTTATTTTTATTGTACTCTAGATGAAGGTTTACAGAACAAACTAGTTTCTCATCAAACAGTACACACATTGTTCTATGACATTGGTTAACAACCCCACAACATGTCAACACTCTCCCTTCTCAACCTTGGGTTCCCTATTACCAAGCCTTCCTGTTCCCTCCTGCCTTCTAGTCCCTGCCGCAGGGCTGGTGTGCCCCTTTAATCTTCTTTTGTTCCATGGGCCTGCTCAATCTTTGGCTGAAGGGTGAACCTCAGGAGTGACTTCATTACTGAGCTGAAAGGGTGTCCGGGGGCCATACTCTCAGGGTTTCTCCAGTCTCTGTCAGGCCAGCAAGTCTAGTCTTTCTTTTTGAGGTAGAATTTTGTTCTACATTTTTCTCCAGCTCTGTCTGAGACCCTTTACTGTGATGCCTGTCGGAGCATTCAGTGGTGGTAGCCGGGCACAATCTAGTTTTCCTGGACTCGGTCTGGTAGAGGCTGTGGTAGATGTGGTCCCTTAGTCCTTTGGACTAATCTTCCCCTTATATCTTTAATTTTCTTCATTCTTCCTTCCTCCCAAAGGGGTGAGACCAGCGGAGCATCCTAGATGGCCACTCACAGGCTTTTAAGACCCCAGATGCTACTCACCAAAGTAGAATGTAGAACATATTCATTATAAACTATGTTATGCCAATTGAGCTAGATGTTTCCCAAATCATGGTCCCCACAGCCCTCAGCCTAGCAAATCGGTCCCTCAGGAAGTTTGTGTCTATGGAGCTACCATGACCTTGCCTTGTACAGGTTGTGCTAGCTTCCCCAGTATTATGTACTGTCTTACCCTTTAACAAAGTTTCCACTTATCTATTGTCTATTAAGTGTTTTTCCATTCCCACCCATCCCCTCCCTCATAACCATCAAAATTTGTTTCTCTTCGTATGTAAACCTTTTCATGAGTTTTTACAGTAGTGGTCTCATACAATATTTGTCCTTTTGTGATTGACTCCTTTCACTCAGCATGATGCCCTCCAGATTCATCCATGTTATGAGATGCTTCACAGATTCATCGTTGTTCTTTATTGTTGCATAATACTCCATTGTGTGTGTGTACCACAGTTCATCTATCCATTTATCTGCTGATGGGCATCTAGGTTGTTTCTATCTTTTTGCTATTATGAACAGTGTTGCAATGAACAAGCGTGTGTCCATTCATTGTGAGGACTCTTATTTCTCTAGGATATATTCCTAGGTGTGGGATTGCTGGATCATATGGTATTTCTATTTCTAGCTTTCAAAGGAAGCACCATATTGTTTTCCATAATGGTTGTATCATTTTGCATTCCCACCAGCAGTGTATAAGAGTTCCGACCTCCCTGCAGCCTCTCCAACATTTGTTATTTCTTGTTTTATTGACTGGTGCCAGTAATGCCAGGGTGAGATGGTTTCTCATTCTGGTTTTGATTTGCATTTCTCTAATGGCTAGTGATCATGAACATTTCCTCATGTGTCTACTGGCTGCTTGAATGTCTTCTTTGGTGAAGTGTCTGTTCATTTCCTTTGCTCTTTTTTTAATTGAATTATTTGTCTTTATGTTGTAGAGGTGTTGGATTTTCTTGTAGATTTCAGAGATTAGACCTTTGTCTGATTTATAATAGCCAAAATTTTTTCCCCAGTCTGTAGCTTCTCTTTTTACTTTTTTTGTGAAGTCTTTTGATGAGCATAAGTGTTTAATTTTTAGAAGATTCCAGTTATCTAGCTTATCCTCTGGAACTTGTGTGTTGTTGGTTGTGGTTTGTATTCTGTTAATACCATGTATTAGGGCCTCTAGCAGTGATTCTCTTTTTTCTTCTATGAACTTCATGGTTTTTGGCTTTATATTTAGGTCTCTGATCCATTTTGTGTTAGTTTTTGTATATGGTGTGAGGTATGGGTCCTGTTTCATTCTTTTGCAAATGGACATACAGTTTTGCCGGCACCAATTGTTAAAAAGACTGTCTTTTACCCCATTTGACGGACTTTGCACCCTCAGGTGACCATAGGTGGATGGATTTACATCTGGGTTCTCAGTTCTGTTCCATTGGTCAATATATCTTTTGTTGTACGGTTACCAGGCTGTTTTGAGTACCATAGCTGTATTGTAGGTTCTGAGTTCAGGTGGTGCAAGTCCTCCTACTTTCTTCTTCTCCAATGGTGATTTACTTATCTGAGGCTTCTTCCCTTTCTATATAAAGTTAAGGTATCCCAGGCTGTGCAGTATAGCCTGGCTAGAGGGTATAGATGTCACACAGCACCAGGTACTCAGGGCAGAGGAAAAGAAGGTAAGTATAGACAGACAAGAACTGAGAAATGAAGAAAGACAGAAAGGGAAAAAGAGAAAAGAAAATCAAAAGAGAAAGAAGGAAAAATAAAAGAAATGCCCCCAGGGATCCCATCTACATGGCTGCACAGATTGGAGGAGCAACTCCTAAGCTGTGCAGTGCGGCCCAGCTTAGAAGGGACTCCCAAGTGCTAAAAGAGAAAGAAAACAAACAAAACAAGAAAAAAAAAAGCCCCAGGGATTCCAGCAGCATGGTGTCGCAGGCCGGGGGAGTCGTTCCCCAGTCTAGCTGGGCTTCGCAGCCTTTCAAGAAAAAGCAAAGATGGCACACAGAGCCAAGTGCTCAAGAGAGAGGAGGGGGACGTGGTGGGAGGCACAGAAGAAACCAAAACAGACGGAAAGAAGCAACACCAGCTCAGGGACCCGGCCAGTGTGGGCGGGGTGAATCCAAGTGGCCAAGGGTGGAAGAAGTTGCCTCTAGGCCAAGAGACTGTGGCTGGCAGGAAGCAGAGGAGGCAGAACGGGGAGGGGAAGAAGGGTGGGGGTTAGGAAATCGCTCCTTACCGGGTGCTGTGTCTCCTGCTGTGAACTTCCTGAAACTGCTTTCCCATACTCCCTTATCCACAGATCTGCAATGTGGGTGGGGCAAATCCAAGCGACAAGCAACACAGCCGTTGTACTTCCCAGCAGGGTGAGCCACCGCAGCCAACCAGGAAGCTCAGAAGTAGAGCAGCAGGGAGAGGATGGGGGGAGGGGAAGTGTCTATTGCTGGTTAGTGGGTGCTCTGTCTCCTGCTGGGAGCTCCAAGAAGCTGCTTTCCTGTGCTCTCTGTCAGCCGATCTCCGACAGGAGTCCAAGATGGTGGATCCATGCTGTGTTAGCTGCTCTGCACATCTCTCCCCTCACTCTCTGTTCTCTGTCAGTTTCTTATTCCATTTGGTGTTTGGCTGTATTCTTTATCTCTTTATTTGACACTTCAGGTTCCAGGAATGAGGTTTGTTTCCATTTTACTTAGTTTTTCGGGTCTTTGCTGTGGAGGGCAGTGTGGTGCTTCTGTGTATGGTGCCATGTTGGCGAGAAGTCCTCTTTTCACTTTCTTGTTGGTGTCATTTGAAGCACAAAAATTGTAAAATTTTTATGAAGTCCAATTTACCTATTTTTTCTATCATTGCTTATCATATCTAAAAAGGCTTTACCTAACTCAACGTCACCTTTTTTTTTTTTTTAAGTTTTATAGTGTTAGTTTTACATTTAGGTCTATGATCAATTTTGATTTGATTTTTGTGTGTGACGGGAGGTAGGAGTTCAACTTCATTCTTTTGCATGTGAATATTTAGTTGTTCCATCATCATTTGCTGAAAAGATATGCGTTTTAAAAATGGCCAATTCTGTTCCATTGATCTATATGCCTATCCTTATGCCAGTATCACACTGTCTTAATTACTGTGACTTTATAGAAAGTTTTGAAATTGGGAAGTGTGGTTCCTTCAAATTTGTTATACTTTTTCAAGATTATTTTTGTCCCTTTTTAAGCCAACATACATCAAGTGCACTCTGTGTCAAATATGGATCAACTGTGTCCTGTATATTAACTCACTTAACATAATCTGTGAGGTAAATTCTATCCTTGTCCCGTTTTAAAGATGAAGAAATGCAGGCACAAGGAAGTTAAGTAATTTGCCTAAATTCACACAGGTGGCAGGTGCAGAGCTGGGAGGCGATCCTGAGCTGTCTGGCTCTGTTTCCTTTGACAGATACCCATAGAGATGCCAGAAATAGGGGAATGAGCTAGTCTGGATCTACACTTTTATAGAGAAGAAGTTGGGAAAGAGAGAGGCTTGTAAAAGACTCAACTGTGATGGAGGTAGGATGAGCTCCAGGTTTATCGATTCCTAGACCAGTGGTCTCCGTGGCCCACACTGGCCACTTCCTCTTGTTGGCAGCCTGGGTATTCATTTTAAAGTGACATTTCCTTGAAAAAGTACTGGAAGTACACAGTGGCCATGGAGTAATTCCTTTTTCTCCTAGGATTTAGGGCTCTCAGTGGCTACTTGTGGTGCAGTGGTTAAGAGCTACAGCGTATTATGGCTGTCAACCAAAAGGCCAGCAGTTCAAATCTACCAGCTGCTCCTTGAAAACCCTACAGAGCAGTTCTACTCTGTCCTATAGGGTTACTATGAGTTGGAATCGACTTAATGGCAATGGGTTTGAGTTTTTTGGGTAGTGGCTACTGGGTGACGAGGTGGGAGCTGGGTCCATCAAGGCAGAAGATGCCAGACAGGTACTGGCTGGCAGTGATCCTGGGCCAGGCCCAATACAGATCTGTGGACCCCCCACAGAGAAAGGGGCTTAAATCCACTCCACAAGGAGCAGGCCCAGGACCAAGACTCTGGAGTCACTGTTCCAGCTTTACTGCACCCCCCGCTTTCCACTTAGCAGCAACCCTGGGACTCATCTCTCTTTTCTACCCACCCTAAACTCTTAACAATTCAATGGCCCAGCTTGCCATCCTTATGGCCCCTGCAGCAGTCATCCTTATGGCCCCTTGCAGGCACGCAGCAGGCTTGACTGACTTTGGCTGAATTGGGGGACTGGGTCATCTCTATGGGCTCCCCCATTTGGGGTCTGCTCTCTCTCAGTTATAGGTCAGCAGCTTTCATTGGAGTAAGGTTGTCTGGACCTATCCAGTACTGGATGAGATCTATCCAGCTCCTGCAATCCTACAGAGAGCCCAATGGACAGAGCCTGGTACCCACACCACATCTGTCTGTGGATAAGAGGCCCACCAGCCCCACAAGAAGGCTCAGAACTGGGGTGTTGACAGTCCCTCTGCTCCAAGCAGTCCCTGAGAAGAAGTGGGGCTCTCAGATCATAAGCCACCTGCCTCAGTACATCCTCTCCTGGCTGCCCCAATATGACACATTCTAAACCCAACTCTTCCTTACTACCCCTTTTGTTTATGCTGTACCATCTCCCTAGGATGCCCGTTTCCCTTCAACTGATTCACTCCTCCTAATTATTCAAGACCCAGCTCAAACATCACTTCTGGGAATGAATTCTGATTCCCTTCCCCTACCCCTCTGTTCCTCTCAACCAGCACCTGTCACACTATCAGGTAGTCATAGGTTTTTGTTGTTTCCTTCTCCTTCCTTCACAAGACCACAAGCTCCTTAAGAGCAGGGATTTGTTCACACAGGGCCTGGCTTGCAACAGATGCTCAATTAATTTCTGTGAATGAGTGAATAGTGGCTAAATTGTGGCTTGATAAGACTTTTCTCTGGCCCCAGGAAAAGTACTGGAAACATCACCCTGCTGATGAAATGTATGTTTAGGCAGCTTTCATTGGGTTGCTGTTGCCTGGATCACCCAGCCCTGGGTGACAAATTTCCACTTAACTAAGCTTGGCAAGGCCACTGCTCTGCCCTCCTGCAGAGAGCTCCCCATCGGTGGGTCTGAAGCTCACCTCTCCATTTTTGACCTCTCTCTCTTCCCAGACAAGGCTCATATGCTCCTCAAATTCCCCCTGTCACAGAGGGGAAAACTGATCAAGCTAATTCACACTAAGATGATAGTGGCTTAAGGTATTATCCCTTCAAACAGGAGAGATCAGTGCTTAATATAAAAGGAATGAATGGTTACTGGTGCCTGGCACATCAGGCAACAGAAGCAGCATGACTCCAGTGGTAGTGTGTATCTGAGTATCCTTTCTTCTATGGGAAGAATTGGCCTGGCCTTGCTTCCATACAAACAACCTTTTCCTACACTAGAGTGTGTCTGACCAGCCACAAAAAAACCATCCTCAGACCCAAATGACACATCTTTTCCCCAAACAAATAAAGCAAGCCATGTAAATAGCTCATTATACCTTTCCACATATTGTTTCACTTAAGTCTATGATGTAGGGTAAAAAAAACCAAAAACATGGTGACCCCACTTAGGAATAAATCTAACCAGAGACATAAAAGACCTATACAAAGAAAACTATAAGACATTACTGCAAGAAACCAAAAGAGACCTACGTAAGTGGAAAAATATACCTTGCTCATGAATAGGAAGACTCAACATTGTGAAAATATCAGTTTTACCTAAAGCAATCTACAGATCTACAGATACAATGCAATCCTGATCCAAATTCCAATGGCATTTTTTAACGAGATGGAGAAACAAATAAATCACCAACTTCATATGGAGAGGGAAGAGACCAGGATAAGTAAAACATTACTGAAGAAGAAGAACCAAGTGGGAGACCTCATACTACCTGATTTTAGAACCTATTATACTGCCACAGTAGTCAAAACAGCCTGGTACTGGTACAACAACAGATACATAAACCAACCAACGGAAAAGAATTGAGAATCCAGACAAATTCATCTACCTACCTATGAGCAGCTGATATCTGACAAAGGCCCAAAGTCTGTTAAATGGGGAAAAGACAGTCTCTTTAACAAATGGTGCTGGCATAACTGGATATCCATCTGCAAAAAAAAAAGAAATGAAACAAGACCCATACCTCACACCATGAACAAAAACTAACTCAAAATGGATCAAAGACCTAAATATAAAATCTAAAATGATAAAGATCATGGAAGAAAAAATAGGGACAACACTATGAGCCCTAATACATGGCATAAGCAAAATACAAAATATAATTAACAATGTACAAACACCAGAAGAAAAACTAGATAACTGGGAGTTCCTAAAAATCAAAAGACTTCACCAAAAGAGTAATAAGACAACCTACAGACTGGGAAAAAAAATTTGGCTACAATATATCCAATCAGAGACTACTCTCTAAAATCTACAAGATACTTTAAAACTTCAACAACAAAAAGATAAATAACCCAATTTAAAAATGAGCAAAGGATATGAACAGGCAGTTCACCAAAGAAGACATTTTTCAGGCGGCTAACAGATACATGAGGAAATGCTCATGATCATGATCATCAGCCATTAGAGATCATCACTCCACTAGAGTACCATACAATCTGGCAATCCTACTCCTTGGAATATATCCTAGAGAAATAAGAACTGTCACACAAACAGATATATGCATACCCATGTTCACTGCAGGACTGTTCACAATAACAAAAAGATGGAAACAACCTAGGTACCCATCAACTGATGAATGGATAAACAAATTATGGTATACTGGAATATTATGCAGCAATAAAGAGCAATGATGAAACTGCAAACCATGTCACAACATGGATGAATCTGGAAGGCATTATGCTGAGTGAAATTAGTCAGTCACAAAAAGACAAATATTGTATGAGACCACTATAATAAGAACTCAAGAAAAGGTTCAAACACAGAAGAAAATATTCTTTGATGGTTATGGTGGGAAGGGAGGGAGAGGGGAATTCACTAACTCGGTATTAGAAAAGAATTATCATAGGTGAAGGGAAGGACAACACACAATACAGGAGAAGTCAGCACAACTGGACTAAACCAAAAGCTAAGTTTCTAGGCCATGGTTTGAGGGATATCTAGGTCAATTGGTATCACAAAGTTTATTAAGAAAATGTTCTGCATCCAACTTTGGTGAGTGGTGTCTGCGGTCTTAAAAGCTTGCTAGTGACCATCTAAGATGCAGCAATTGGTCCCAACCCACCTGGAGCAAAGGAGAATGAAAAGCACCAAAGACATGAGGAAAATATTAGCCCAAGAGACAAAAGGGCCACATAAACCAGAGACTCCATCAGCCTGAGACCAGAACAACTACACAGTACCCAGCCCCCACCCATGACTGCCCTGACATGGAGCACAACCGAGAATCAATCCCTGATGGAGCAAGAGAAAAGTGGGATACAGACCTCAAGTTCACTTAAAAAGACCACATTTAATGGTCTAAGATTGGAGGAACTGCAGAAGACATGGCCCCCAGACTCTCTGTTAACTGAGAACTAAATACATTCCTGAAGACAACTTTTCAGACAAAGATTAAGCTGGACTATAAAATAATACTCATGAAGAACGTCCTTCTTAGTTCAAGCAGATACATGAGACTAAATGGGTGGCTCTTGTCTGGAGGCAGGATGAGAAGGCAGAAAGGGACAGGAGCTGGTTGAATGGACATGAGAAACCCGGGGTGAAAAGGAGGAGTGTGGTGTCACATTATAGGGACTGCAACTAGGGTCACATAACAATATGTGTATAAATTTTTGTATGAGAAACTAACCTGAGATGTAAACTTTCACCTAAAGTACAATTAAAAAAAAACACACACACACACATACACACAAAACACATGGCGGCCCATGTATTTCAGAGAACTGCATCCCACAGGATTTTCAATGGCTGTGATCTTTCAGAAGTAGATCTCTAGGCCTGTCTTCCAAGATGCCTCTGGGTGGATTCAAACTGCCAAACTTTCTTTTGGTTAGTAGCTGAGCTATTAACCATTTTCACCACCCAGGGATGCCACAATGTAGATAGCCAAAAAAAAAAGACCCAAACCCACTGCCGTCAAGTCGATTCCAAATCATAGTGACCCTATAGGACAGAGTAGAATTGCCCGATAGGGTTTCCAAGGAATGCCTGGTGGATATGAACTGCCGACCTTTTGGTTAGTAGCCGTAGCACTTAACCACTAGGCCACAATGTAGATAAGGTAGGCATTAATCCCGTTTCACAGATGAGGACACTAAGACTGTGAGAGGCCAATGACTCATTTGAATTTCACAACAGCCAAGGCTGGCCTTCTTGGGATCTCTAAACCCACTCCCCACAACCAGGTGGCTTGGTTTCCTGGTCCTGCTAGCTCTCCCTTGCTTCATTCATCACAGTCACCCTGGAATATTAGGCCAGCCTGTTTACAGGGAAGTCACTCCCAGAAATGTCTGCCTAGAAGACCCAGGCCCATCCATGGAAAAAAGGAGCCTTTACTTATTCATTCAGCAAAGAGTTACTGCATGGATGCCAGACCCTGTTCAGTCAACTAGCAAGGAGTTGGGATATAGTGGAAAGTGTGGGCTAAGGAGTTCTGAAGTCTGGATTCAAGCTTCTATCTCCTTTCTACCATTAGACAGTCATCCTTTTGGCTTAAGCCAAATGAGGTACCACATTTACACAGATTAACAGAAAGTTAGAGGTATAATGGGCAAGAATCCAAACCCCTCACTTCACAGAAGAAGAAACTGAGGACTGAGAGGGATGTGCCTGACCAAGTGACTTATGCTCAGGTCTCCTGGCTCTTGGCCTGCATTTTTTTCATGTCACCTTGCTGCCTTCCCTCACAGAACCTCCTCTGGGGCTATGTATTGCCCATGGAAAGGAGGCAGAATGGAGAGCTGGGGCACTTTTGTTAATCTTAAAAGTTGTACAGGCTGGTCCTGAGAATATGCTGAATCTTACCATGAGGTCTTAGGTCTAGAGGCTCACCCTTGTCATCCCAGTGGTTGCCAGCTGTTTACATAGATTCATCAGATAGTGCCTGTACAGAGGCACTCCTCCAGGTGAATCTGGAGGTGGTCACTACTGGTCTGCCAGATCTCTAGCCCTGCCTTGGGACCCATTCTCTCTGCCCTGGGACTCTGGAGTTCAGTCCTTCCTAGAAAACAGGGACCAAATTTTGCCCCCACACTCTGAGGAGAGGTACCCCAGTGGGCAGAGAGCTCAACCCAAGGCAGGAAAGTCTGGAGGGCCCATGCCTCAACTTGAAAGCCCTACTGATTGTTGGTGGAGAGGAATACTTTCAACAGGAGGCTTAGACACCCATGGGAAGGCAACTCTACCCCTTCAGCAAGCTAGGAGGCCCAGAGGAGAGAGCCCATCAGCAAGCCTCCAGGGAAGTGGGAGTTTACAGCCACTATAGGGCTTTCAAGGAGAGCAAAGGTCATCACAAATTTTTCAGGAGAAATTCAGTAGGTGCCAAAGAAAGGGAAGCATGGAGCCAGTGACTTCACAAGAGCCAGAGTCAATAATCACAGCACTATGACTGGCTGCCCCTTTTCTGCCATCTGCCACACAGGCCAGTGGGGAAAGAGGGAATGGACTGGAATTTGGGATTAACCACCTTCGGCTTCGCAGATATAGGCAAGGCCTCTCTCATGTCTGCATCCCCCCTGGAAGGAAGACCTTCCACTCCCTGTGGTCCACAGAGCTGGGGATCTTGGAACCAGACGGAGCCTCGAGGCATTGGCCTGGAGGGCACACTCCTCTCCCCGTCCATGTTCTTAGCAGTGACAGCCGCCCAGTGACAGATATCTTGCGGCATCCCAGGAGACAGAGAGGCAGCCCCTGGGACACTGATGCTTACAGTCATCAACAGGTGAAGAGGGAAAAAATAAAAATGAAAGGGCACTGCAGGACAGATGGAGAATTCTTCTGCCAAGAGTCGCTGATTCCCTGCTCTGATGTCCAACCCTGCTCCTGCACAATACGTTCCCACTCTCCCAGGCCAGCCAGTCCAGGCACAGTGGGTAGGATGGGGCTTGACAATGAGGATCTTCACCCCATCACAGGACAGTCTTCCCCTCCCCTTCTCAGTGGGCGTAGTGCAAATCCATGCAGATCAGAATTGATTGTTTTTGGTCCAGGCACTTGAACTAAGCCACATTAAGAAATAATAAATGTACCAAATTTCAAAGTTATCCCCAATATTATTATTAAAAAAAAAGGAATAAAGTTTTAACAAATTGGTGAACTATATATTGTCATTGTTATTGTGTGCCGTTGAACTGATTCTGACTCATAGCAACCCTGTATGACAGAGTAGAAAGGTCCAATATGGTTTCCTAGGCTGTAATCTTTATGGGACCAGATCACCAGGTCTTTTCTCCATGGAGCCGCTGGGTGGATTTGAACTGCCAACCTTTCAGTTAGCTATTGAGCGCTTAACCATGGTGCCATCAGAGCTCCTTGAACTATATATAGACTGCAAATAAACTTTGATGTTTTCTAAATCTACTGACTTAACGAAAAAAGAGAAACTTACGGTGATTTAGAAAGTATTGCATGCTATGAGGCCTTGGGTAAATCACTTACCCATTTTGGGACTCATTTTTCCTCATTTGCATTAGGCTAGAAAATGTAAACAGCTCTTATGCTCTCCTAATCCCTCAGTCTCAAAATAGTCTCCAAATTGAATCTGCACAGCTCTTCCATGTGGTTTAATTCCCCGCTTGGATGATGACCAAAGCCAAGTCACCTGGAAAAGAAATGTTCTATATGTGCCATCTGTGAGGAGCTTGGGGAACAGAGACCCAGCCCTGGGACCTGAGGAGTCTGCTGACTCTTTGGAGCCAGCACTAATGTAATTATCTGATTAGGACACTCATCTCAGTTTTAACTGTGCTTCATTTGGTTAAATCAAAACTGACAATGAGCTGCCTGGTGGGTGATGCCATCCTCCCAGGAGGCCCATGTAGATTTATTCTGGGCAGGGGTCATTCTGAGATCTCAATTTTCATTGGCAAGGCAGGCAGTTTAGGAGGTTCTCATCACCTGGGAACTCTGCAGCCTGGGGAGGACCATGCCTGGTTCTGTTGGAGACAGAAGACATAAAACATTGGGGGTGGACATGTCTGTGGCCACCAACTATGCCAACATCCTCCTTTTACAGATGAAGGAACAGAGGCCATGCACCTGGCACTTGGCCTGGGTCCCCGGCTGACAAAGGCAGTACCAGCTGGTGCCTGCATTTTCTCATCTTTGAAATGGAGAGACTAACTCCTTTCTTCTCTTGCCTACAGAGAAATGATGAGCTCAACTGAGAAAGTTACACCTTAGAGTGTGAGAGACTTTGGAGAAAAGAGTCAGATAAAATGGAAGCATTAGGAATTATCATCACCATTATCCAGCTCTGAGGGTGAGGCAGGAAGGCCTGGGGGCATCACTGCTTTGGGGAGTAGGTCTCTCCTCTAGTGTAAAAGCTATGTCTACTATTTAGCAGGAAAACACTGAGCCTGAGAATGGGGCTCTCCCACATGGGGACTGGAGGTGCACTGCTCCAAGGCTTCTCAATCAGGAGCCTGCCTCTGATGCCCTGTGGCATTGACCACTTCTCCTGGGCCACTCTGGGTACTTGCATGCTTTGGGGCTCCCTGGATATGAGCCTGCACAGTGATAATGATAGTTCACACAGCCTTTTCAGTGCTCCCCAGAATGGCATAGATACCTCCTTCCTGGTCAAAGTGTTTCTCCAGAACCTCTCCTTTCTCTGCTCTAAAATGAGGGGTGGCCTGGAAACCAAAGAAATGAGAGAAGAACTGAATTCCCTCTACCTGCCACATAAAAAGAACTACACCTGTTCTCTGTGGCTTCAGAGGTAAGTAGGAACAAGTAAACATTATAGGCAGACTGATTTTGCCCAGTATCAGAAAAGATAGGAGGTAGAAATAGAGAAATCATCTATACATGGAGCTGGACACTAATTTAGGCCCTTTCCTATGCATTTCTATGGCAGAAAGACTATGGGAGGAATCTAAGAGGTGGTGGGAGGTTGTTCTTAATGGTATCTTTTAACCAGGAGCTTCCAGAACCAGGGCCAGAACTAGAGTAAGGCAAGTGAAGTGCCTCGGGTACAAATTTTAAGGAGGTATTCACTCCCAGGTGCTGACCCTACACCTTCACAACCCTGAAGGTGAATGCCTCCTTAATATTTGCATCCTAGGCACCTGGCTTGCCGCATCCTAGTGTCCCTACCCTGCCCATGACTCTGTCTTCAAGCTTCCCATGGTCCAGACTCTCTCCAAACCAGGAATATAAGCAGAAGTCCTTTCCTAGGCAAGTGGGTTCAGGTATATCCCGGCCAGTCCCCTACAAGATGCCAGGGGAACCTTCAAGCCCATCAACCCATACAAGTCATGTAATATTGCAGGCATTACCCTTGACTGAGGACTGCCCCAGTCTCAGAGGGAAAGGTAGATGAGCTACCCAAGAGCAAGAGGGAAAATGATTAAAGTGAGATATGAGGCCTTTCCTTTCATCAGGGAATAATTTTAAATCTCCACCAGAGTAGGAAGAAACAAATCCATTGACTTTCCACTATGTGTCAGGCAGTCTGCTACTTTCACATAGTAATCTAATTTGATCGTCCACACAGTCCTGCAAGGTGGGTATTATTTTCAGTTTACAGATAAGGAAAATGAGACCAGGGGAGTAAGACCATTTGTCTAAGGTCACACAGCATCAAAATCTTGGATCTGACACCAAAGCCCTACTGCCTTCAAGTTCTAAGGCCTGAATTTCATTCATTCTCTCACTCCCTCACAACTCATCCATTCATCATGTCAACAAATATTTTTTAAGGGCCTTTTATGTGTCTGGAATTATTCCAGGAGTTTGGAATATGATTTGAGAAATAAAAAATTTAATAAACAAGAAGTGCTTTCAAGAAAACAAAGCCAGGGTAATGTGACAGAGATTGACTGAGCAAGGGCCAGGTTAGATTGACTGGTCAGGGAGCCCTCTCTGAGGAAGGGGCATTTGTCCTGAGAACAAATGTCCAGGAGGCAGCCATGCAGCCACCTGGGGTGAAAATGTCTCAGGCAGAGGGGATAGTGAACACACGGGTCCTGTCTGAGGCAATGAAGAGCAGGGGATAGCTCATGATGACATCATATGAGATTTGAGGGGAAGGCAAAGATGAGTTCACACAGCCCAGTAAGAAGTTGAGTTGTTCCCAAAGGGAAGCTATTGAGAAGATGTAAGCAGCAAAGTGGCAAGATCCAATTTACAAATTAAGATCCCCTGGCTTTTGTGTGCCAACAAGAGCAAAAGATGGTGGTGCTTGAACTATGGTGGGAGTGGTGAGTTGGAGAGAAGTTGAGGATGCAGAATGTCTTAGACAGAGAGGGGGCATGACTTCCAAACTGCATGGCTATGGGGTGGTAGAAGGCGCAGAAGTCAGGGGTGGGGCCCACCGCAAGCCAGAAATCAGACAGAGGTTTGACACATAGAGTGGACACACAGTAAACACTTGAGGAACGAATGCAGAAATCGAAGGGAATTTCAAGATTGTCCCTTTGGGCAGAACCTCATTCACGTGAACCCACACATATATGGCCTGAGCATGCCATCAGCTTCATCCTGGCAAAACTGCACATAAGTCTGAAAGGGAGGCAAACACAACCCAAACCAAAAAACCAAACTGCTTGACATGGAGTTGATTCTGACTCACAGTGACCCTACAGGACAGAGTAGAACTGTCCCATAGGATTTCAAGAAGCAACTGGTAGATTCAAACTGCTGACCTTTGGTTAGCAGCCAAGCTCTTAACCACTGCACCACCAGGGCTCCAAACACAGCCCAGTGGGTTTGAATCCAGAAGTGTGGCTTTCCAGTTTGTAAATCTTTGTACTTTGTTCATTTTTTCTGTGTGAGTTTTTTTTTTTTTTTAAACTTGGGACCTTGGTCAATTCATTTCCCCTGTTCTTAAACTGAGAGAATACGTAACTAGCTTCCCTACCGAAATGCTGCAAGAAAGAAAAGAGGCCAGGAGTGTGGTTAGAAGCCTTTCACCACCCCAAGGGCCACAAGAATCATTATTTCATTGACAGTAAAATGGGGGCATTTTGTTGTTGCTGCTGCTGCTGTTGTTGTTGTTAGGTGCCGCTGAATTGGTTCCAACTCATAGCGATCCTGTGTACCACAGAACGAAACACTGCCTAGTCCCGCACCATGCTCACAATCGTTCCTATGCTTGAGCCCATTTTTCCATCTCTTTAAGGGTCTTCCTCTTTTTTGCTGACCCTCTGCTTTACCAAGCATGATGTCCTTCTCCAGGGACTAGTCCTTCCGGATAACATGCCCAAAGTATGTAAGACGCAGTCTCGTTATCTTTGCTTCTAAGGAGCATTCTGCTTAATTCTTCCAAGACAGACTTGCTCGTCCTTTTGGCAGTCCATGGTATATTCAATATTCTTTGCCAATATTTAAAGGCATCAATTCTTCTTCGGTCTTTCTTACTCGTTGTCCAGCCTTCACATGCATATGATGCAATTAAAAATACCATGGCTTGGGTCAGGCACACCTTAGTCTTCAAGGTGATATCTTTGCTTGTCAACACTTTAAAGAGGTCTTTTGCAGCAGAATTTGCCCAATGCAATGCATCTTTTGATTTCTTGACTGCTGCTTCCATGGCTGTTGATTGTGGATCCAAGTAAAATGAAATCCCTGACAACTTCAATCTTTTCCCCATTTATCATGATGTAGCTTACTGGTCCAGTTGTGAGGATTTCTGTTTTCTTTATGTTGAGGTGTAATCCATACTGAAGGCTGTGGTCTTCGATATTTCTTCATCAGTAAGTGTTTCAAGTCCTCTTCACTTTCAGCAAGCAAGGTTGTGTCATCTGCGTAACACAGGTTGTTAATGAATCTTCCTCCAATCTTGATGCCCCTTCTTCATATAGTCCAGCTTCTCCGATTATTTGCTCAGCATGCAGATTGAATAGGTATGTTGAAAGG
Organism: Loxodonta africana; assembly: GCF_030014295.1. NCBI lineage: Eukaryota > Metazoa > Chordata > Mammalia > Proboscidea > Elephantidae > Loxodonta > Loxodonta africana. The sequence continues at coordinate 40,889,037 of NC_087360.1, read as the reverse complement.
ATACAACCCTGATGCGCAACCTTCCTGACTTTAAACCACTAAGTATCTCCATGTTCTGTCCAAACAGCTGCCTCTTGATCCATGTAAAGGTTCCTCATGAGCACAATTAAGTGTTCTGGAATTCCCATTCTTTGCAATGTTATCCATAATTTGTTATGATCCACACAGTCGAATGCCTTTGCATAGTCAATAAAACGCACGTAAACATCCTTCTGGTATTCTCTGCTTTCAGCCAGGATCCATCTGACATCAGCAATCATATCCCTGGTTCCACGTCCTCTTCTGAATCCAGCCTGAATTTCTGGCTGTTCCCTGTCCATTCCTGGAGCCTTGTTTTTCACCAACGCCTTCAGTGCTGCTTGGACTTCTTCCTTCAGTACCATCAGTTCCCGATTATGTGCTATCTCTTCAAATTGTTGAACGTCGACCAATTCTTTTTGGTATAACAACTCTGTGTATTCCTTCCATCTTCTTTTGATGCTTCCTGTGTCGTTTAATATTTTCCCCATAGAATCCTTCACTATTGCAACTTGAGGCTTGAATTTTTTCTTCCGTTCTCTCAGCTTGAGAAATGTTGAGCATGTTCTTCCCTTTTGGTTTTCTATCTCCAGCTTTTCACACATGTCATTATAATACTTTGTTTTCTCAAGTCACCCTTCAAAATCTTCTGTTCTTTTACTTCATCATTTCTTTCTTTTTCTTTAGCCATTCGACATTCAAGAGCAAGTTTCAGAGCCTCTTCTGACATCCATTTTGGCCTTTTCTTTCTTTCCTATCTTTTTAATGACCTCTCGCATTCTTCATGTATGATGTCCTTGATGTCATTCCACAGTTTGTCTGGTCTTTGGTCATTAGTGTTCAACATGTCAAACCTATTCTTGAGATAGTCTCTAAATTCAGGTGGGCTATGCTCAGGGTCGTACTTTGGCTCTCATCGACTTGTGCTAATTTTCTTCAGTTTCAACTCAAACTTGCTTATGAGCAACTGATGGTCTGTTCCACAGTTGGTCCCTGGCCTTGTTCTGACTGATGATATTGCACTTTTCCACTGTCTCTTTCCACAGATGTAGTCGATATGATTCCTGTGTATTCCATCTGGCAAGGTCCATGTATATAGTCACCATTTATGTTGGTGAAAAAAGGTATTTGCAATGAAGAAGTGATTGGTCTTGCAAAATTCTATCATGCGATCTCCAGCATCGTTTCTGTCACCAAGGTCATATTTTCCAACTACCGATCCTTCCTCTTTGTTTCCAACTTTCATATTCCAATCACTGGTAATTATCAATGAATCCTGATTGCATGTTCAATCAATTTCAGACTGCAGAAGTTGGTAAAAAATCTTCAATTTCTTCATCTTTGGCCTTAGTGATTGGTGCGTAAATTTGAATAACAGTCATATAAACTGGTCTTCCTTGTAGGTGTATGGATATTACCCTATTACTGAGAGCATTGTACTTCAGGATAGATCTTGATAGGTTTTGATGATGAATGCAATGCCATTCCTCTTCAAGTTGTCATTCCCGGCATAGTAGACCACATGATTGTCCGATTCAAAATGGCCAATACTAGTCCATTTCAGCTCACTAACGCCTAGGATATCATTCTTTATGGGTTCCATTTCATTTTTGACAATTTCTAATTTTCCTAGATTCACACTTTGTACAAACCACATCCCAATTGTTAATGGATATTAGCAGCTGTTTCTTCTCACTTTGAGTCATGCCACATCAACAAATGAAAGTCCTGAAAGCTTGACTCCATCCATATCATTAAGGTCGACTATTTTGAGGAGGCAGCTCTTTCCCAGTCATCTTTTGAGTATCTTCCAACCTGGGGGGCTTACCTTCCAGCACCATATCAGACAATGTTCCATTGCTATTCATAAGGTTTGTTTTCACTGGCTAATTTTTTTCAGAGTAGACTGCTGGGTCCTTCTTCCTAGTCTGTCTTAGTCTGGAAGCTCAGCTGAAACCTGTCCACCATGAGTGACCCTGCTGATACCCAAATACTGGTGCCATAGCTTCCAGCATCACAGCAACACGCAACCCCCCACAGTACAACAAACTGACAGACACATTGGAGATAGGGGCATTTAGTATTCATCAAATACAAATGCATGTCTAATTACACACCACCTTTTTTAGAGTAAAAGCTAAATTCAGGGGGAGAGCATTAAGCGCCTTCTCCACTTAAAATGCTGATCTTACTGCCCCCTGTTCTTTGAAGTACAATGAAAGAAGCTTCAGCCTAAACACAGTTTCTAGCAGGGTGTCTGCACAGGGATGGGGGAACACCTCCTGAGAACACTGAGGGGACTTATTTTCGATCTTTTTTAAGAGGTAAGAAAATGCAAACCGTAAGTAGACTTAAATGCTTTTCCCAAAGTATCTAGAGGGATTATGAAATCACATAATACAACTCTGTTCTGTAACCTCCTTTGGGTGATATAATCGCATTGTATTTCTGTGACCCCTGACTTCGTCAGCCCATTTTGCCACTGCAGTGCTTGGCTTTGACAAACCCTCAGAGGGGAATCCCCTGGTGCTCTGAGAGGTAGAAAATCTTCGTTTCCTCCCACTGGAGGCGTGGCTCAGAGGATTTTCTCTAGTAGACACAAATGTACTCTCGTTTATTTTTTATGTTTTGCATCTTTTCAAGCTTGGAAGGGGGATTAGGTTCAACATCTCTTATCCTCTCTACTTCAGTTTTAGACTAATATTCGGGTTTGTCTGTTCGTAAAAACTAGACAAGATCTCAGCTTTGGCCCCTGCCAAAATTTCCAACTACTGACTGTCCTTTGACACTGAGCAACCTCATTGGTCTCACTGCTCCTCCCTGGGTTCCTACAGTCAATAAGACTGAATAAGCAGCACAGTAGACAGACTGATCTTGTTAGAACACAACAGTGCCTGTCCCTCTTTTGCTCACCCCTCCAATTGCTGCTTTCTTACTCAGAGTCATGGCCACAGTCTCTGCAAAGACTCCCGTTTCCTCTCTGACATTTCCTACCTCTCTTCCCTAATTCATTTGGCTCCAACCACACTGGCAGTCCTCAGTTATATCAGGCATGATCCTGCCACAGGGCCTTTGCACTGGCTGTTCCCTTTGCTTGGAATGTTCTTTCCCCAGAGAGCCACATGACTCTCTCCTTCTGGCCTCTGTTCAAGTGCTGTTTTATCAGTGAGGGCTTTCCTCCTCTCCTTTTCTGCTTTATTTTTCTCCATAGTAATTTTTACTATCTATAAAAAACTCTCTGGGTGGTGCAAACTAAAGGGCTACTAACTGAAAGCTTGGTGGTTCCAATCTACTCAATGCTGCTGCTGAAGAAATGCCTGGCAATCTACCTCCATAAAAATTACAGCCATTGAAAACCCTATGTACAGTTCTACTCTGAAACACATGTGGTTGGCTTGAGTTGGAATCAGCTTGACAGTGACAGGTTTTTTTTTTTATATCATCATATGCTATTTTACTTACATATTTGTTGACCATCTGTCAACTCTCACTAGAATGTTGATGTCATGAGGGAAGGTATTTTTGTTCACTGTAAATCTCCAGTACCTAAAATAGTACCTAGCATAAAGTAGGTACTTAATATTTATTGAAGGTATAAATGAAGTGAACAGAGCATGAACTTTGGAGTTGTCCTGGATTCAAATCCCAGCTCATAGCCTTGCACCACTGGGCAAATTACTTAACCTCTCTGAGCCTTATTTCTATGTATATAAAACAGGTAAAATAATACCCACCTCAGAGGATGGTTGTGAGGATTGTGTAAACTGTCTAGCACAATGGTCTGCACAGAATAAAGATTCAATAAATACTGGCATTCTCCCATCTCCTGCTACACTCCCACCCCGCAAAAAATATCTCAGTGACTGTAGAATTAGTTGTATCAGAGCCAAGTGTTCCCCAGAGGCCATACACATGGTGGAACATCATCATCAATCCAGAAACCACAGCTCTTCAGGCCTGGGTTATCAACCCTGCATACCACTTGGGGTTGTGTGCCTGAGCAGGCAGTTCAGCTCTGGGAAACTTCTTCTGTGGGCCCTGGGTTACATTTATTCCCCTGACCCAACTCCTCAGTTCTTCACAGCCCTCTGGGGCAGGGCTGCCTGCAACCTCTTATGTATCTCAGGGGACACCTGGCATGAAGAGATGGTTGTGGGAGAAATGACTAGTTGATTCTATAAACTCAGCTCCAAACACACATACCACATATACCATACACGTGCACACACACACACACAAATACACACCACAGACATACACATACATACACATACCACATGTACATATACACGTATATATACGACACACACGCCACACATACACATATATACACATACACACAAATGCACACACACCACACACACGCATACATCACACATTCATATACGCCACACACACACACACACACACAGGGCTCCCAGGACACGTGTCTCTTCAGCTCTGAGACTGAAGGCTCCTCTCTAGACACAGAGCCTTACTCAGGGCTGGAGTTCAGACCTGGAGGCCCAACACCACTATGGAGTGGCATCTCTCAGTAGCAGGGCCCCAGATTTCCCACATAACAGTCACAATACACCCTACTCTCCAAACACACACATGCAAATGAAGGAAGCCTGGGGGATTCCAAGTTCACCTGGAGCATATGGGCCACACAGAGCTGGGTTGTTTTAGTCAAGGCAAATGACACCTCAACCATTACAGAGCATTTGGCATCATCCTTTTGCTCTTGAAAATAAATACATTTTAAAAAAAAACCGGGGCATGGGGCCAAGAAGGCGGAGTAGTCAGATACTTCTGGTGATCCCTCTCACAACAAAGACCCAAAAAAACAAGTGAAACAATTATATTTATGACTAGCTAGGAGCTCTGAATATCAAAGGCAAAATTAGAAAATGGACTGAGTGGCAGGGGTAGGGAGAAATGGTTCATAAGCGGAGAGGAGTTGCCGGACCTGAATTGCTGGGAACCCTCAGGCACCATTCCCGGGAGCAACTGCGGAGGGCTGATAGTAGCATTCGCCCACAGTTTCCTCAGGGAGAAACAGTCAGCTGCACAGCCTACTCACACCTCTGGAACCAGAGAAGAATGGCGCTTTAGGTGAAAGCTAAGTATTTGGGTATATTTTACTGTGCCCCCAACCCCCAAGCCAACTTCAGTGGCTGTTGATTTCCCTAGGCCTGAGATAGGTCCTACTGAGCATCCTGAGCCATTCTCCTGGCCTTAGATGAGGAATAAATTCACAACTGAGGGAAAGGATAATCTGTCAGATCTACTAACCTGGGGAGCTCAGGACAGAAGCAGCTCCTGTCAGGCACAAACGGTCCGTGGACTCTGAATAGCTTTCCCCGCTGCTTGGACCTGTGTGTGCCTATTTCAGAATAGGTGCTTGTTGGCAAACTGCAACTGTTTCAGCTGAGCAGTGGGAGGTTGAGTGTTTGATGTTTGACAGCGCTATGCCTATTAATCAGGGTCCTCACCTACCTACATCAGGGGCCTAAGGACTGGTGGCTCCACTCAGGTCACCCAGCCAACTGCTACAGGGGTTCAGGAATAACTGGCACCTCCCAGTCCTTACAACCAAAAATATCGGGTGCCCATGGTCTGTCTGCAGAACCCACCCACTTGTGCGCTCTAAGGAAGAGGGACGTGCTTTCCTCAGAGACACTCAGGGGACAATTGTCAGCCCCCTGCCTTGTTAAGAGCTTGACCCCCTGCTGCAAGCAGATACCGGTACCTACACCAATCACCCTTGCCCCTCTAAGACTGTAGGACAGAGCCTGATGACCAACACACTTGATGACCAACTACCTGGACACCTCAGCTGAATCCATACAAGAAAAGTGAATGGACTCTTAGGCTGATATACCTGATAACACCTCTTGCCACCTGGTGACAGTGCGTTAGAGTTTAAAGGCAAAAATAATCAGGCTAGCTCACTTGAGCAACCTATTTAGGCAAAGCAAGAACCTAGGATACAGTAAGCAAACATAAAATAAACTAATACAATAATTTATAGATGGCTCAGAGACGACAGTCAATATCAAATCACATAAAGAAGCAGACCATGATTGCTTCAACAAGCTCTCGAAACAAAGAGTCAAGGGATCCTCTGGATGCAGATACCACCCTGGAATTATCAGATGCAGGATACAAAAGATTAATATACAGAACTCTTCAAGACATCAGGAATGAGATCATGAAGGACAGGAGGCAATACGCAGAACAAGCCAAGTAACACACAGATAAAGCCGTTGAAGAAATTAAAAAGGTTCTTCAAGAACATAATGAAAAATTTAGTAAGCTGCAAGAATCCATACAGAGACAGCAATCAGAAATTCAGAAGATTAACAATAATATTACAGAATTAGACAACTCAATAGAAAGAGGAGCAGAATTGAGCAAGAACTGCTGAGATTGAAGATAAAGCACTTGGCACCAATATATTTGAAGAAAAATCAGATGAGCTTGGACTACGTGGCAGAAACCATGCAAGCAAGAAGGCAATGGGATGGCTTATATAAAGCATCGAAGGAAAAAAATTGCCAGTCAAGGATCATATATCCAGCAAAACTGTGTGTCTCAAATATGAAGGCAAAATTAGGACATTTCCAGACAAACAGAAGTTTAGGGAATTCATAAAAATCAAACCAAAACTACAAGAAATACTAAAAGGAGTTCTCTGGTTAGAAAATCAATAATACCAGATATCAACCCAAGACTAGAACACAGGACAGAGCAACCAGATGTCAACCCAGATAGGGAAATCACAAAAATAAATCAAGATAAAAAAACGCTCAAAACAGGGAAAAAGCAACGTCGTTAAGAAGACAACATTAAAACAATAAAGAGGGACTAAGAACTTTAGTCGTAGATCTTTTATATGGAGATGAAGGTGCTATAAAGAAATCAAAGTTAGGTTTAAACTTAGAAAAATATTAAGGTAGCCACAAAGGAGACTAACAATCCTACTCATCAAAATAAAATATAAGGAAAAAAACAGAGATTCAGCAGATACAAAATTGACAACAATGAGTAAGATGAAAAGACAATATATAAAGTACTCAGCACAAAAAATTAAGCAGGAAAAAGAAACTGAACAACACACAAAAAAAGACATCAAAATGACAGCACTAAACTCATACCTATCCATAATTACATTGAATGTAAATGGACTAAATGTACCAATAAAGAGACTGAGTGGCAGATTGGATTAAAAAACACGATCCATCTATATGCTGCCTACAAGACACACACCTTAGACTTAGAGACACAAACATGGATGGAAAAAAAACATATCAAGCAAACAACAATCAAAAAAGAGAAGGAGTGGCAATATTAATTCCTGACAAGATAGACATTAAATTTAAATACACCACAAAGGACAAGGAAGGTTATATAATGATTAAAGGGACAATATACCATGAGGATATAACCATATTAAATATTTATGCAATGAAAGGGCTACAAGATACATAAAACAAACACTAACAGCATTGAAAACTGAGATACACAGCTTCACAATTATAGTAGGAGACTTCAACACACTACTTTCAGTGAAGGACAGAACATCCAGAAAGAAGCTTAATAAAGACACAGAAGATCTAAATGCCATAATCGACCAACTTGACCTCACAGACATATTCAGAACACTCCACCCAACAGCAGCCAAGTATAACTTCTTTTCTAGTCCACACGGAACATTCTCTAGAATAGGCCACATATTAGGTCAGAAAGCAAGACTTTGCAGAATCCAAAACACCAAAATATTACAAAGCATCTTCTCTGAACATAATGCAATAAAAGTAGAAATCAATAACAGAAAAAGCAGGGAAAAGAAATCAAACACTTGGAAGCTGAACAATATCCTGGTCCAAAATGACTGGCTTATAGAAGACATTAAGGATAAAATAAAGAAATTCATAGAATCCAATGAGAATGGAAACACTTCGTATCAGAACCTTTGGGACATGGTTAAGCAGTGCTCAGAGGTCAATTTATATCAGTAAATGCACACAAACAAAAAGAAGAAAGGGCTAAAATCAAAGAATTATCCCTACAACTTGAAGAAATAGAAAGAGAAAAACAAAAGAAACCCTTAGGCACAAGAAGAACGCAAATAATAAAACTAAACGAAATAGAGAACAGAAAAACAATTGAAAGAGTTAGCAGGACCAAAAGCTAGTTCTTTGAAAAAATTGATAAACCATCGGCCACACTGACAAAAGAAAATTTAGGAGAGGAAACAAATAACCCGAATAAGAAATGAGATGGGTAATATCACAACAGACCCAGCTGAAATTTAAAAAATCATATCAGATTACTAAGAAAAATTGTACTCTAACAAATTTGAAAAAAAAAAATTTGAAAGCCTAGAAGAAATGGGTGAATTTCTAGAAACACTACCTACCTAAACTAAAACAGAGGTGTTGTTGTTAGGTGCTGTCAAGTCAGTTCCGACTCATAGCCACCGTATGTACTACAGAAGGAAACACTGCCCGGTCCTGCGCCATCCTTAAAATCGTTGTTATGCTGGAGCTCATTGTTGCAGCCACTGTGTCAATCCACATTGTTGAGGGTCTTCCTCTTTTCCGCTGATCCTGTACTCTGACAAGCATGATGTCCTTCTCCAAGGACTGATCACTCCTGACAACATGTCCAAAGTATGTAAGATGCAGTCTCGCCATCCTTGCCTTTAAGGAGCATTCTGGCTTCCAAGACAGATATGTTCGTTCTTTTGGCAGTCCATGGTGCACTCAATATTCTTCACCAACACCACAATTTAAAGGCATCAACTCTTCTTCAGTCCTCCTTATTCATTGTCCAGCTCTCACATGTATATGATGTGATTGGAAATACCATGGCTTGGGTCAGGCACACCTTAGCCTTCAGGGTGACATCTTTGCTCTTCAACACTTTGAAGAGGTCCTTTGCTGCAGACAGACCCAATGCAAAGTGTCTTTTCATTTCTTGACTGCTGCTTCCACGGCTGTTGATTGTGGATCCAAGTAAAATGAAATCCTCGACAACTTCGATCCTTTCTCCGTTTATCATGATGTTGCTCACTGGTCCAGTTGTGAGGATTTTTGTTTTCTTTATGTTGAGGTGCAATCCATAAAGAAGGATGTGATCTTTGATCTTCATTAGTAAGTGCTTCAAGTCCTCTTCACTTTCAGCAAGTAAGGTTGTGTCATCTGCATAACACAGGTTGTTAATGAGTCTTCCTCCAATTCTGATGCCCCATTCTTCTTCATATAGTCCAGCTTCTTGTATTATTTGCTCAGCATGCAGATTGAATAGGTATGGTGAAAGAATACAACCCTGACACACACCTTTCCTGACTTTAAACCAATCAGTATCCCCTTGTTCTGTCTGAACAACCGCCTCTTGATCTATGTAAAGGTTCCTCATGAGCACAATTAAGTGTTCTGGAATTCCATTCTTCACAATGTTACCCATAGTTTCTTATGATCCACACAGTCGAATGCCTTTGCATAGTCAATAAAACACAGGTAAGCATCCTTCTGGTATTCTCTGCTTTCAGCCAGGATCCATCTGACATCAGCAATGATATCCTTGGTTCCATATCTTCTTCTGAAACTGGCCTGAATTTCTGGCTGTTCCATGTTGATATACTGCTGCAGCCATTTTTGAGTGATCTTCAGCAAAATTTTGCTTGCGTGTGACATTAATGATATTGTTCTACAATTTCCACTTTTGTTTCAATTACCTTTCTTGGGAATAGGCATAAATATGGATCTCTTCCAGTCGGTTGACCAGAAAACTCTCTTCCATATTTCTTGGCATAGACAAGTGAGCACCTCCAGCAATGCATCTGTTTGTTGAAACATCTCAATTGATATTGACTCAATTCCTGGAGCCTTGTTTTTCACCAATGCCTTCAGTGCAGCTTGGACTTCTTCCTTCAGTACCATTGGTTCCAGATTATATGCCACCTCTTGAAATGGTTGAACATTGACTAATTCTTTTTGGTATAATGGCTCTGTGTATTCCTTCCATCTTCTTTTGATGTTTCCTGCACAGTTTAATATTTTCCCCATGGAATCCTTCACTATTGCAACTCGAGGCTTGAATTTTTTCTTTAGTTCTTTCACCTTGAGAAACATGAGCATGTTCTTCCCTTTTAGTTTTCCATCTCCAGCTCTTTGCACATGTCATTATAATACTTTGCTTTGTTTTCTCTAGATGCCCTTTGAAATCTTCTGTTCAGTTCTTTTACTTCATCAATTCTTCCTTTTGCTTTAGCTGTTCGATGCTCAAGAGCAAGTTTCAGAGCCTCCTTTGACATCCACCTTGGTCTTTCTTTTCTGTCTTTTCAGTGACCTCTTGCTTTCTTCATGTATGATGTCCTTGATGTCATTCCAGAACTCGTCTGGCCTTCAGTCACTAGTGCTCAATGCATTAAATCTATTCAGATGGTCTCTAAATTCAGGTGGGATATACTCAAGGTCATATTTTGTCTCTTGTGGACTTGCTCTGATTTTCTTCAGTTTCAACTTGAACTTGCATATGAGCAATTGATGGTCTGTTCCACAGTTGGCCCCCGGCCTTGTTCTGACAGATGATATTGAGCTTTTCCATCATCTCTTTCCACAGATGTAGTCAATTTGATTTTTGTGTGTTCCATCTGGTGAGGTCCATGTGTATAGTCGACATTTATGTTGGTGAAAGAAGGTATTTGCAATGAAGAAGTCGTTGGTCTTGCAAATTCTATCATTTGACCTCCGGCATTATTTCTATCACCAAGGACATATTTTCCAACTACTGATCCTTCTTGTTTTCAACTTTCTCATTCCAATTATCAATGCATCTTGTTTGCATGTTTGATCAATTTCAGACTGCAGCAACTGATAAAAATCTTATATTTCTTCATCTTGGCCCTACTGGTTGGTGCATAAATTTGAATAATAGTCGTATTAACTGGTCTTCCTTGTAGGCGTATGGATATTATCCAATCACTGACAGCGTTGTACTTCAGGATAGATCTTGAAATGTTCTTTTTGACAATGAATGCAACACCATTCCTCTTCGAGCTGTCAATCCCAGCATCCCAGAGCATAGTAGACTATAATTGTCTGATTTAAAATGGCCAATACCAGTCCATTTCAGCTCACTAATGCCTAGGATATCAATGTTTATGAGTTCCATTCCATTTTTGACGATTTCTAATCTTCCTAGATTTATAGTTCATACATTCCAGGTTCCAATTATTAATGGATGTTTGCAGCTATTTCTTCTCATTTGGAGTCATGCCACATCAGCAAATGAAGGTTCCGAAAATTTTTCTCCACCCACGTCATTAAGGTCGACTCTACTTTGAGGAGGCAGCTCTTCACCAGTCATCTTTTGAGTGCCTTCCAACCTGGGGGGCTCATCTTCCAGCACTGTATCAGACAATGTTCTGCTGCTATTCATAAGGTTTTCATTGGCTAATGCTTTTCAGAAGTAGACTGCTGGGTCCTTCTTCCTAGGCTGTCTTAGTTTGGAAGCTCAGCTGAAACCTGTCCTCCATGGGTGACCCTGCTGGTACCTGAATACCGGTGGCATAGCTTCCAGCACCACAGCAACACGCAAGCACCCACAGTACAACAAACTGACAGACACGTGGAGGCAAACAGAGGTGGAACAACTAAACAGACCCACAACAAAAGAAGAGATTGAAAGGGTAATCAAAAAACTCCCAAAAGATTGGGGGGCCAAAATGGCTGACTAGGTAGACGCTACCTCGGGTCCCTCTTGCAACAAAGACTCGGAAAAACAAGTGAATCGATCACATACATGACAATCTATGAACCCTGAACAACAAACACAGATTTAAAGAGTTGATCTGAGTGACAGAGACGGAGAACGAACAACTACGGGGAAGCAGAGACTGTTTTTGGAGCCTGGAGCCAGCGTCCCAGTCAGGTGACCTTGGCACCGGGCTTAGGACTGGGTGCAGGGGAGCTGAACACAACATCCTGTGACGGCGCAAACATGGGGTGCAGCCCTACCCGCCTGAGCTGACCCTGGGAGGGGGCCCAGCTGGTCCGCGCGGGCGGTGCGGCGACGCGGCCGGCAGGAGGAGAAGTCCCCAGGAGGCAGTGACTGGTTTTGGAGCCGGGAGTGCAGCGTCCCAGCCACGGAACATTGGCACCGGGCTTTGGACAGGGCACAGGGGAGCTGAGCACAGCATCCTGTCACAGTGCAAACACGGGGCACAGACCTACCCCCCTGAACTGACCCCGGGAGGGGGCCCAGCTGGTCCGCGCAGGTGGCGCGGTAACGCCGCTGGCGGAAGGGGAAGTCGCCGGGAGTGCAGCGTCCCAGCCGGGGAACCTTGACGTGGGGCTTTGGACTGGGCAAAGGGGAGCTGAGCAGGACATCCTGTGAAGCTGCAAACACGGGGTGCAGCCCTACCCCCCTGAACTGACCCCGGGAGGGGGCCCAGCCAGTCCGCGCAGGCAGCGCAGCGACGCGGCTGGCGGGAGGAGAAGTTGCCGGGAGGCAGCGACTGGTTTTGGAGCCGGGAGTGCAGCGTCCCAGCCAGGGAACCTTGACGCTGGGCTTTGGATTGGCATCAGAGGAACTGACCGCGGCTTCTGTGAGCCAAACCCTCGGGGGCAATATCTACCCAGCCAGCACACATAGGCGACACGCCCCTTGGGAATCTCAGATAAAACAGTCATCCCAAGCAAGATAAGCAACTTTGTCTATATTCCAGGGTGCTACTCTCTCCTGTTTTTCTGAACCCTCCCCTCCCCTTCCCAGGTGGCTTCATTAACATTGGAATTTCCTGAGCCAGAGGGAGAACGGCTCCGTGGCTTTTCTTTTCCCTTTTTTTTTGGTCTTTTCCTAACCCATTCTTCTGGCCTGAGAGAAGCAACCACAAAAAACCCAGGGACCAAAAATCCTTCCCTAATTGGACTAAAAACATAGAACCAGCTCCAGCCAAGCATATGTGATCCATATCTCGGGCTTTCATCCCTACAGGGAACAAGGTGGCTATTATAATGCAAAGGCATTTCTGATAGGGATCTGACTGCATTTGTTTTAGTGGATTTACTGGAAAGACAAGTTTCCCAGGTCTGATATCTCTACCTATTAAACAGAGCCCTCACTGACCCACAACAGGGAACTGAGGGCTGAAGCTCCTCCCAGACTATGTAGGCTCCTGCTTTAGGGGGTCTAAGAAGGGTGACACCTACCAATCTGTAGAGGTACTTGCATTCGGGGCCTAAGGTACAGCTGCAGAGCCCTCCCACCAAGGTGCTTTAGGAATAGAGACACACCTACCTCACTGACACTTGGGGGAAGCCTGTCAGCATTCTGCCCCCCTGGAATGTGAACCCCAGCTGCTAATAGAATCTGGTGCACACAACTAGCACCACTACTTCTCAAGGTGGATAGGTGTTAGGGTGCAGCACACACTTGATGACCCAAAATCAGATTCTACTCAAGAATAGTGAACAGACTCAGGCATATATATCTGGCAACAGCCCAAACCAGCTGGTAATAGGTCATAAGTAAGTCAAGGGCTACAACAATCAAGACAGCACAATCTAGTAGCCCATCCACGTATATTGAAAGAAAACAAAACAAGATAAGACTCAGTGAGCAATTATACAATAAATCACTACTATATCTTAGTGATGGCTCAGAGACAGCAGTTGATATCAAACCACATAAAGAAGCAGACCATGACTGCTTCTACAACCCCCCAAACAAAAGAATCAAAATCTTTCCCAAATGAAGATATAATCCTGGAATTATCAGATACAGAATATAAAAAACTAATTTACAGAATGCTTCAAGACATCAGGGATGACCTCAGAAATGAAATAAGGCAAACTGCAGAAAAACCCAAGGAACACACTGATAAAGCAGTTGAAGAACTCAAAAAGATTATTCAAGAACATAGTGGAAAAATTAATAAGTTGCAAGAATCCATAGAGAGACAGCATTCAGAAATCCAAAAGATTAACAATAAAATTACAGAATTAGACAACGCAATAAGAAGTCAGAGGAGCAGACTCGAGCAATTAGAATGCAGAGTGGGAAATCTGGAGGAGCAGGGAATTAACACCAACATAGCTGAAAAAAAAAAATCAGATAAAAGAATTAAAAAAAAATGAAGAAACCCTAAGAGTCATGTGGGACTCTATCAAGAAGGATAACTTGCGTGTGATTGGAGTCCCAGAACAGGGAGGGAGGACAGAAAACACAGAGAGAATAGTTGAAGATCTGCTGACAGAAAACTTCCCTGACATCATGAAAGACGAAAGGATATCTATCCAAGATGCTCATCGAACCCCATTTAAGATTGATCCAAAAAGAAAAACACCAAGACATATTATCATCAAACTTGCCAAAACCAAAGAGAAAATTTTAAAAGCAGCCAGGGTTAAAAGAAAGGTCTCCTACAGGGGAGAATCAATAAGTTCAGACTACTCAGCAGAAACCATGCAGGCAAGAAGGCAATGGGATGACATATACAGAGCACTGAAGGAGAAAAACTGCCAGCCAAGGATCATATATCCAGCAAAACTTTCTATGAAATATGAAGGCGAAATTAAGATATTTACAGATAAACACAAGCTTAGAGAATTTGCAAAAACCAAACCAAAGCTACAAGAAATACTAAAGGAAATTGTTTGGTCAGAAAAACAATAATATCAGATACCAGCACAACACAAGGTCACAGAACAGAACATCCTGATATCAACTCAAATAGGGAAATCACAAAAACAAATTAAGATTAATTAAAAAAAAAAATGCTCAACACAGGGAATCATTGAAGTCAGTATGTAAAAGATCACAATAATCAAAAAGAGGGACTAAATACAGGTGGCATAGAACTGCCATATGGAGAGGGATACAAGGCGATATAGGACAATACAAGCTAGGTTTTTACTTAGAAAAATAGGGGTAAATATTAAGGTACCCACAAAGAGGTATAACAACTCCATAACTCAAAATAAAAACCAAGAAAAACATAACGACACAGCAAACATAAAGTCAAATACTATGAAAATGAGGATCTCACAATTTACAAAGAAAAATGTCTCAGCACCAAAAAGTAAGTGGAAAAATGAAATTGTCAACAACACACATAAAAAGGCATCAAAATGACAACACTAAACACATACTTATCTATAATTACACTGAATGTAAATGGATTAAATGCACCAATAAAGAGACAGAGTCTCAGACTGGATAAAGAAACACGATCCGTCTATATGCTGCCTACAAGAGACACACCTTAGACTTAGAGACACAAACAAACTAAAACTCAAAGGATGAAAAAAAATATATCAAGCAAACAATAAGCAAAAAAGAAGAGGAGTAGCAATATTGATTTCTGACAAAATAGACTTTAAACTTAAATCCACCAAAAAGGATAAAGAAGGACACTAAAAAAGGGACAGTTGATCAGGAAGATATAACCATATTAAATATTTATGCACCCAATGACAGGGCTGCAAGATACATAAATCAAATTTTAACAGAACTGAAAAGTGAGATAGACACCTCCACATATATAGTAGGAGACTTCAACACACCACTTTCAGAGAAGGACAGGACATTCAGTAAGAAGCTCAATAGAGACACGGAAGACCTAATTACAACAATCAACCAACTTGACCTCATTGACTTATATAGAACTCTCCACCCAAATGCTGCAAAGTATACTTTTTTTTCTAGTGCACATGGAACATTCTCTAGAATAGACCACATATTAGGGCATAAAACAAACCTTTGCAGAATCCAAAACATCGAAATATTACAAAGCATCTTCTCAGACCACAAGGCCATAAAAGTGGAAATCAATAACAGAAAAATTAGGGAAAAGAAATCAAATACTTGGAAACTGAACAACACCCTCCTGAAAAAAGACTGGGTTATAGAAGACATTAAGGAGGGAATAAGGAAATTCATAGAATGCAACGAGAATGAAAATACTTCCTATCAAAACCTCTGGGACACAGCAAAAGCAGTGCTCAGAGGACAATTTATATCGATAAATGCACGCATACAAAAAGAAGAAAGAGCCAAAATCAGAGAACTGTCCCTACAACTTGAACAAATAGAAAGTGAGCAACAAAAGAATCCATCAGGCACCAGAAGAAAACAAATGATAAAAATTAGAGCTGAACTAAATGAATTAAAGAACAGAAAAACAATTGAAAGAATTAACAAAGCCAAAAGCTGGTTCTTTGAAAAAAATTAACAAAATTGATAAACCATTGGCTAGACTGACTAAAGAAAAACAGGAAAGGAAACAAATAACCCGAATAAGAAACTAGAAGGACCACATCACAACAGACCCAACTGAAATTAAAAGAATCATATCAGATTATTACGAAAAATTGTACTCTAACAAATTTGCAAACCTAGAAGAAATGGATGAATTCCTGGAAAAACACTAACTACCTAAACTAACACAATCAGAAGTAGAACAACTAAATAGACCCATAACAAAAAAAGAGATTGAAACGGTAATCAAAAAACTCCCAACAAAAAAAAGCCCTGGCCCGGACGGCTTCACTGCAGAGTTCTACCAAACTTTCAGAGAAGAGTTAACACCACTACTACTAAAGGTATTTCAAAGCATAGAAAATGACGGAATACTACCCCACTCATTCTATGAAGCCACCATCTCCCTGATACCAGAACCAGGTAAAGACATCACAAAAAAAGAAAATTACAGACCTATATCCCCCATGAATATAGATGCAAAAATGTTCAACAAAATTCTAGCCACTAGAATTCAACAACATATCAAAAAAATAATTCACCACGATCAAGTGGGATTTATACCAGGTATGCAAGGCTGGTTTAATATTAGAAAAACCATTAATGTAATCCACCATATAAATAAAACAAAAGACAAAAACCACATGATCTTATCAATTGATACAGAAAAGGCATTTGACAAAGTCCAACACCCATTCATGATAAAAACTCTCACCAAAGTAGGAATTGAAGGAAAATTCCTCAATATAATAAAGGGCATCTATACAAAGCCAACAGCCAACATCACTCTAAATGGACAGAGTCTGAAAGCATTTCCCTTGAGAACGGGAACCAGACAAGGATGCCCTTTATCACGGTTCTTATTCAACATTGTGCCAGAGGTCCTAGCCAGAGCAATTAGGCTAGACAAAGAAATAAAGGGCATCCGGATTGGCAAGGAGGAAGTAAAATTATCTCTATTTGCAGATGACATGATCTTATACACAGAAAACCCTAAGGAATCCTCCAGTAAACTACTGAAACTAATAGAAGAGTTTGGCAGAGTCTCAGGTTATAAGATAAACATACAAAAATCACTTGGATTCCTCTACATCAACAAAAAGAACATCGAAGAGGAAATCACCAAATCAATACCATTCACAGTAGCCCCCAAAAAGATAAAATACTTAGGAATAAATCTTACCAAAGATGTAAAAGACCTATACAAAGAAAACTACAAAGCTCTACTACAAGAAATTCAAAAGGACATACTTAAGTGGAAAAACATACCTTGCTTATGGATAGGAAGACTTAACATAGTAAAAATGTCTATTCTACCAAAAGACATCTATACATACAATGCACTTCCGATCCAAATTCCAATGTCATTTTTTAATGTGATACAGAAACAAATCACCAAGTTCATATGGAAGGGAAAGAAGCCTCGGATAAGCAAAGCATTACTGAAAAAGAAGAAGAAAGTGGGAGGCCTCACTCTACCTGATTTCAGAACCTATTATACAGCCACAGTAGTCAAAACAGGCTGGTACTGGTACAACAGACACGTAGACCAATGGAACAGAATTGAGAACCCAGATATAAATCCATCCACATATGAGCAGCTGATATTTGACAAAGGCCCAGTGTCAGTTAATTGGGGAAAAGATAGTCTTTTTAACAAATGGTGTTGGCATAACTGGATATCCATTTGCAAAAAAATGAAACAGGACCCGTACCTCACACCACGCACAAAAACTAACTCCAAGTGGATTGAAGACCTAAACATAAAGACTAAAATGATAAAGATCATGGAAGAAAAAATAGGGACAACCTTAGGAGCCCTAATACAAGGCATAAACAGAATACAAAACATCACCAAAAATGACGAAGAGAAACCAGATAACTGGGAGTTCCTAAAAACCAAACACCTATGCTCATCTAAAGACTTCACCAAAAGAGTAAAAAGACCACCTACAGACTGGGAAAGAATTTTCAGCTATGACATCTCCGACCAGCACCTGATCTCTAAAATCTATATGATTCTGTCAAAACTCAACCACAAAAAGACAAACAACCCAATCAAGAAGTGGGCAAAGGATATGAACACGCACTTCACTAAAGCAGATATTCAGGCAGCTAACAGATACATGAGAAAATGCTCTCGATCATTAGCCATTAGAGAAATGCAAAGTAAAACTACAATGAGATTCCATCTCACTCCAACAAGGCTGGCATTAATCCAAAAAACACAAAATAATAAATGTTGGAGAGGCTGCGGAGAGATTGGAACTCTTAGACACTGCTGGTGGGAATGTAAAATGGTACAACCACTTTGGAAATCTATCTGGCGTTATCTTAAACAGTTAGAAATAGAACTACCATACAACCCAGAAATCCCACTCCTCGGAATATACCCTAGAGAAATAAGAGCCTTCACTCGAACAGATATATGCACACCCATGTTTATTGCAGCTCTGTTTATAATAGCAAAAAGCTGGAAGCAACCAAGGTGTCTATCAACGGATGAATGGTTAAATAAATTGTGGTATATTCACAAAATGGAATACTACGCATCGATAAAGAACAGTGACGAATCTGTGAAACATTTCATAACATGGAGGAACCTGGAAGGCATTATGCTGAGCGAAATTAGTCAGAGGCAAAAGGACAAATATTGTATAAGACCACTAGTACAGGATCTTGAGAAATAGTATAAACTGAGAAGTACACATACTTTTGTGGTCACGAGGCGGGGAGGGAGGGAGGGTGGGAGAGGGTTTTTTACTGATTAATTAGTAGATAAGAACTGCTTTAGGTGAAGGCAAGGACAATACTCAATACATGGAAGGTCAGCTCAACTGGACTGGACCAAAAGCAAAGAAGTTTCCGGGATAAACTGAATGCTTCAAAGGTCAGCGGAGCAAGGGCGGGGGTTTGGGGACCATGGTTTAAGGGGACTTCTAAGTCAATTGGCAAAATAGTTCTATTATGAAAACATTCTGCATCCCACTTTGGAATGTGGCATCTGGGGTCTTAAATGCTAACAAGCGGCCATTTAAGATGCATCAATTGGTCTCAACCCACCTGGATCAAAGGAGAATGAAGAACACCAAGGCCACACGATAACTAAGAGCCCAAGAGACAGAAAGGGCCACATGAACCAGAGACCTACATCATCCTGAGACCAGAAGAACTAGTTAGTGCCCGGCCACAACTGATGACTGCCCTGACAGGGAGCACAACAGAGAACCCCTGAGGGAGCAGGAGATCAGTGGGATGCAGACCCCAAATTCTCATAAAAAGACCATACTTAATGGTCTGACTGAGACTAGAGGAATCCTGGTGGTCACGGTCCCCAAACCTTCTGTTGGCACAGGACAGGAACCATCCCCGAAGACAACTCATCGGACATGAAAGGGACTGGACAGTGGGTAGGAGACAGATGCTGATGAAGACGGAGCTATTTATATCAGGTGGACACTTGAGACTGTGTTGGCATCTCCTGTCTGGAGGGGGGATGGGAGGATAGAGAGAGTTGGAAGCTGGCAAAATTGTCACGAAAGGAGAGACTGGAAGGGCTGACTCATTAAGGGGAGAGCAAGTGGGAGTATGGAGTAAGGTGTATATAAACTTGTATGTGATGGTCTGACTTGATTTGTAAACGTTCACCTGAAGCTCAATAAAAGTTAAAAAAAAAAAAAAAAAAAGAAAAACTCCCAAAAAAAAAAAAGCCCTGGCCCGGACGGCTTCACCGCACAGTCCTACCAAACTTTCAGAGAAGCTTTAACACTACTACTACTAAAGGTATTTCAGAGCATAGAAAAGGACGGAATACTGCCAAACTCATTGTATGAAGCTAGCATATCCCTGATACCAAAACCAGGTAAACACACCACAAAACATGAAAATTACAGACCTGTATCCCTCATGAACTTAGATGCAAAAATCCTCAACAAAAATCTAGCCAATAAAATTAAAAAACATATAAAAAAATAATAATTCACCATGACCAACTGGGATTCATACCAGATATGCAAGGATGGTTCAACATTAGAGAAACAATTAATGTAATCCACCATATAAATAAAAAAAAGAGAAAAGAACCACATGATCTTATCAACTGATGCAGCAAAGGCATTTGAAAAAGTTCAACACATGTTGATGATAAAAACTCTCTGCAAAAAAAGGAATAGAAGGGAAATTCCTTAGCACAATAAAGGGCATTTATACAAAGCCAACAGCCAGCATCAT
Source organism: Loxodonta africana (assembly GCF_030014295.1). Lineage (NCBI taxonomy): Eukaryota > Metazoa > Chordata > Mammalia > Proboscidea > Elephantidae > Loxodonta > Loxodonta africana. Next base: position 40,868,535 of record NC_087360.1, on the reverse strand, counting down.
CCTAAATGGTGAGAGTCTGAAAGCATTCCCATTGAGATCAGGACCAAACAAGGATGCCCTTTAAAATCACTTGTATTCAACACTGTGCTGGAGGTCCTTGCCAGAGTAGTTAGGAGAGATAAAGGGCATCCAGATTGGTAAGAAAGAAGTAAAAGTATCTCTATTTGCAGATGACATGATCTTATACACAGAAAACCCTGAAGAATCCTCAAGAAAATTACTGAAACTAATAGAAGAGTTCAGCAGAGTATTAGGATACAAGATATACAGAAATCAGTTGGATTCCTCTACACCAAAAAAAAGAACATCGATGAGGAAATCACCAAGTCAATACCATATACAGTAGCCCCCAAGAAGATAAAATACTTAGGAATAAATCTTACCAGAGACATAAAAGACCTATACAAAGAAAACCACAAGACACTATTGCAAGAAATCAAAAGAGACCTACATAAGCGGAAAAACATACCTTGCTCATGGATAGGAAGACTTAACATTGTAAAAATGTCTATTCTACCAAAAGCAATCTATACATACAGTGCAATCTCAATCCAAATTCAAATGACATTTTTTAATGAGATGGAGAAACAAATCACCAACTTCATATTGAAGGGAAAGAGGCCCCGGATAAGTAAAGCATTTCTGAAAAAGAAGAACAAAGTGGGAGGCCTCACCCTACCTGATTTTAGAACCTATTATAACACCACAGTAGTCAAAACAGCCTGGTACTGGTACAACAATAGACACATAGACCAGTGGAACAGAATTGAGTATCCACACATAAATCCATCCACATACGAGCAGCTGATATTTGATAAAGGCCCCAAAACAGTTAAATGGAGAAAAGACAGGTTCTTTAGCAAATGGTGCTGACAAAACTGGATATCCATTTGCAAAAAAAAATCAGACAAGACCCATACCTCACTCCATGCACAAAAAAAAAAAAAAAAAATGCACAAAAACTAACTCAAAATGGATCAAAGACCTAAATGTAAAATCTAAAATGATAAAGATCATGGAAAAAAAATAGGGACAATGCTCGGAACCCAAATACATAGCATAAACACTATACAAAACATTACTACAACACAGAAGAAAAACTAGATAACTGGGAGCTCCTAAAAATCAAACACCTATGCTCATCCAAAGACTTCACCAAAAGAGTAAAAGAATTATCTACAGACTGGGAAAAAGTTTTTAGCTATGACATTTCCGATCAGCGTCTGATCTGTAAAATCTACACGATACTGCAAAAACTCAACTACAATTAAGACAAATAACCCAATTAAAAACGGGCAAAGGATATTAACAGGCACTTCACCAAAGAAGACACTGAGGTAGCTAACAGATACATGAGGAAATGCTCAGGATCATTAGCCATTAGAGAAATGCAAATCAAAACTACAATGAGATTCCATCTTCAACAAGGCTGGCATTAATCCAAAAACACAAAATAATAAATGTTGGAGGGGTTGTGGAGAGACTGGAACACTTCTGCACTGCTGGTGGGAATGTAAAATGGTACAACCACTTTGGAAATCGATTTGGCACTTCCTTACAAAGCTAGAAATAGAACTATGATATGATTCAGGATTCCCACTCTTTGGAATATATCCTAGAGAAATAAAAGCCTTTACCCGAACAGATATATGCACACCCGTGTTCATTGCAGCACTGTTTACAATAGCAAAACGACGGAAGCAACCAAGGTGCCCATCGACAGATGAATGGATATATTATGGTATATTCCCACAATGGAATACAATGTATCGATAAAGAACAACGATGAATCCCTGAAACATTTCATAACATGGAGGAATTTGGTAGGCATTATGCTGAGTGAAATTAGTTGCAAAAGAACAAATATTGTATGAGACCACTATTATAAGAATTCGAAAAATATAGTCTAAACAGAGAAGAAACTATTCTTTGATGGTTATGACAGTGGGGAGGGAGGAAGGGAAGGAGAGAGATTTTCACTAATTAGATAGTAGATAAGAACTATTTTAGGTGAAGGAAAAGACAACACACAATAGGAGAGGTCAGCACAACTGGACTAAATCAAAAGCAGTTTCCTGAATAAACTGAATGCTTCAAAGGCCATTGTAGCAGGGATGGGGGTTTGGGGACTATGGTTTCAGAGGACATCTAAGTCAACTGGCATAATAAAATATATTAAGAAAACATTCTGCATCCTACTTTGGAGAGTGGCATCTGGGGTCTTAAATGCTAGCATGCAGCCCTCTAAGATCCATCAATTGGTCTCAACTCACCTGGAGCCAAGGAAAGTGAAGAATACCAAAGACACAAGGAAATAATGAGCCCAAAAGACAGAAAGGACCACATAAACCAGAGAATACATCAGCCTGAGACCAGAAGAACTAGATGGTGCCTGGCTACAACTGTTGACTGCCCTGACAGGGAACGCAACAGAGAACCCCTGAAGGACCAGGAGAGCAGTGGGATGCAGACCTCAAATTCTCGTAAAAAGACCAAACTTAATGGTCTAAGACTAGAAGGACCCCGGAGGTCATGGGCCCCAGACCTTCTATTAGCCCAAGACAGGAACCATTCCCAAAGCCAACTCTTCAGGCAGGGAATGGACTGGGGATAGAAAATGATACTGGTGAAGAGTGAGCTTCTTGGATCAAGTAGACACATGAGACTGTCTGGATGGGAGATAAGAAGGTACAGAGGGTCAGAAGCTAGCTGAATGGACATGAAAATAGAGGGTGGCGGGAAGGAGTGTGCTGTCTCATTAGGGGGAGAGCAACTAGGAGTATACAGCAAGGCCTATAGATTTTTGAATGAGAGACTGACTTGATTTGTAAACTTTCACTTAAAGCACAATAAAAAAAAAAAAAAAACCCTAGTAACTTCCCATAGAAGCCTCCCAACAATCAACACCTGCCTGCCGGAGCCTCTGCCAGCAAAGTCATGGTGGCCTCCACCACAAGAGCCACGCTTTCCATTCTGGAGCCACGCCTGCCCAGGGCAGAAGCCTATTGTCTCCTTATTTCTCCAGCAATTGCAGCCTGGGATGAGTCTTGCTGACAGACCTGCTTCCTGATGCACAAGGGATGAGCCCTGGGCTTGTGTTTGTAGCATTCCCTAAAGCTCTTTTCTCTGCACATGGTTCAGGTCCGTGGGACTGCACTTCTGACTCAGCTTCCCTGACTAGCACTCCCAGGCCCTAAAAATCCTGGAGTCCACAACTCCTTGCATATATTTTTCTAACCCACTTCCATGGTGGGGGGGGCGGGGGGAGAAGAAGTGGAAAACCTGCTTTTTACATCACCTTCTCTTCCTTCTTTCTTGAAGGGACTGGCCAAGTGCCACCAACTAGACTGGACTCTGACATCATGCCTGCTTGTGGGGCTCTCAGCTGACCACAGGACACACATGCTAGCACACTCTGGCCTAGTAGATGGTAGGTACCTCAGTGCTGTGGCACTTGTATATCCTAAGTCCTTCCTTCCCTCCTTTGAGAAAAGCCAAAGTAGCTGAGTTCTGATAAAGTTCTCAAAGTTCCCTGCCCTTCAGTTTATTCATCTGTAAAGTGATAAGAACACCACTGTATGGGCATGGCTCTGAGCAGGGACTATTCCATTGATTTGCCCACTGCAGAGAGAACAGAGCTGAGATGGAAGACTAGGCTTCCCCAGGAGCACTGTGGTCCTGTGAGGGTTCAGAGTGTCCCAGAGAGGAGCAACCCAGAGGCAGTGTTACTCTGATTTGCTGTTGACCTCTGGCACCTAGCACAGTGCCTGGCACACAGACACTACTTGAGACCCATTTACCAAACGAATGCAGGTAGGAGGGATATAAGAACATGGCACCACTTCTGACTTTATGGGCATTTTACATGACAAGCTTGGCCACTCAGGGGCCCTGTGGGAGCAGTTCTAGATTACTCTCTTTCCAGGAGGAAAACCAAAACAGCAAAAATCCACGTGAGACCTGGGGTAGTGAGGGTTAGTACCACAGTTCGGCAGCTGTGGAGTGTTAACTGGGGCAACAGATGGCTGTCTGGCAGGATTTGGCAACTTAACTCTTACTCTGCACAAAACAAGAAAGTGAGAACGTTTTAACAGATGCTCTTGCTTCTGACAGTTCACCCATTGGAGAGAAGCTTGTGACGCATGCAGTCTGGGCCAAGTAAAGGCACTTCTGACTTCCACATCACAGTTGTCTTACACCCAGCAGATGCAGGCTGTCTGGTCCCCAAAGAATGGTCAATAACACCCCAAACACTAGAATGTTTCAATCTAAACTCATTCTTTCAATCCAGGCTGAGGAGACAGAGCTGGGATCCTCTTCGGGTGCAACTATCCCCGAAGTTCTCTAGCAGTGGCTCTCAAATATCGGAGCGCATCCAAATCACCTGGTGGGAGGTAGCAGGTAGAGGTGGAGGGATAGGAGATGGATTGTTAAAATACAGATTGCTGGGGCTCACCCCCAGAGTTTCTGATTTAGTAAGTCTGGGGTGATTCTTGAGAATTTTCATTTCTAACAATTTCCCAAGTGATGTTGATGCTACTGGCCCACAGACCACCCTTTGAGAGCCACTGGCCTATATAGCCTTGTTGCTCAGTGTGGCCCCGGTACCAGCAGACTCAGCATCACCTGGAAGCTTGTTAGGAATGCAAGTTCTCAGTCCCTGCCCTCACACTTCCAGAATAGGATCTCTGGGGGCATAGCGCAGGAATCTGTGCTTTAACAAGCCCTCCAAATGATTCTGATGCATGCTGACATTGGACAAGCACTGGTTTAGAAAGTGCTTAAAATTTGTTGCATATTAGAATCACTTGGAGAGCTCTTCAAAGGCCCAGGCTGCACACCAATCTCTTGGGGTGGGATTCAGGGCTCGGTAATTTTTAAAGTTCCCCAGGTGATCTCAATATGCTGCCAAGCTTGAGAACCACCAGTCTAGAGTCTTCCTACTCAAAGTGTGGTCTCAGCATCAGCAGCGTAGGTATCAAACAGAAGCTTGTTAGAAATGCAGAATCTCAAGCCCCACCCCAAATCTACTGGATCAAAATCTGCATTTTTAACAAGATTCCTAAGTGATTGGTATGCACAATAAAGTTTTAGATCCATTGATCCAGAGACACCTCCCACTCATACCTACTGGTAGTGCTACTGATGAACAAAGCATTAATCTTCTCTGAGCTTCAGTTTATTCATCTGTAAAATAGGTTTGGTACGTAAAATAGGTAACAACACATTCTTCATACGATTGTTGTGAGATTTAGTGAGATAACATGAAACGCTTCATTGCCAGAGCTTGATGAGTTACCTTGGCAAAGCTTGCAAACCTCCCTGAGAAATCCAAGTGCCATACCTTAAGCACTTCTAAAGGGCCTGGCTCCCCTTTGGTCTAGTGTTATTCTTGCTTTTTGCTCATCCAGGAGTCTGATGCCAGGAAGGCTGGGGCTACCCACAGGTGCTGTGCAGAAGAGGGCTCCTGAGGCAGCAGCCAGTGCAGGCAAGGCCAGGGAGCTGGCGGCAGGGGAGTATCAAGTGCCTGACCTAGGTCGAAAGCTGAAGCCAGAGTGCCCAAGCCTGCAGCTGCAGACCAGGCTCTGACCACAGGGAGTGAGAAGGTTTGAGATGAGGTGAAAGCAGCAGGGCCGACGGGGTTCAAGGAGATAAAGCAAGGCCCAATACTGGCAGCATTCATTCAACACAAACTTGCAAGTGTGGGATTTTAACCCCTGGATCCCTTCTCTGGGAGGTGTCACATGCTCCCACTAAGTCAGGGGAGGCCTTCAAGTGGTGGGCACTGGCTGTACAAGCCAGCTGGAGGTCAGGGACATCGCTCTAGGAGTGCACTAGAGGGCAGAGGATCATTTCCCTTCTGGCTTGGTTTCCCCACTCAGAGCAGAGGCCCCAAGGATCAATCAACAGCTGAGACAGAACACCCACACTCAGATCTCAGAGATAACCTCTGGAAGCCGTCCTGTGGACAGGCAGTGTGAAGGCTGTCCTACTTCTTCTAGGACTGGCCCAGGCATACCCCTGGCTGGTTCAGAAGCCTGTTCTCCTGTGAGGGTCAGTCCTTCTGTAGTCCTCCTTGCATCCAATGTCTATCTCCCTGAGATTCAAGAGATCAGCAAGGTGGGAGTCATTTTTTCCTGCTCGGCCTTGTAGTCTGTCTTATGCTTACCTTCAAGTCTGCCTTTCCTGCTCCCTCTGTGGCCCTCTCTGGTTCTCCTCCTGTGTGCCTTCTTCCTGTCAGCTGACCCCACTCCTCCCTCCATTGCAGGGAAACGTGCATTCACAGACTATATAAAACTCACCCGCTTTTAAACTTAAGAACCAAGAATCTATCATTTTAATCAATAAGTTAAAAACAAAAACTTACATTTCTCTGTCAGTTTCCTATTGTGCTGCAATCTTCTGTTTGCCCTTCCAGATCTTCTCCCATGGTCAATGCCCCAAGGGGCTGACCTGTATGGACCACATCCATGGGCTCGGTTGTCCTCTTTGGTTGAGCGTAGCCAGTGGAGAGCACAAGTAGGAAGTCAGAGAGAAGGAAGGGAGTGGGGCTGGCTCCCACCCTGCAGAGTCACTGAGGCTGGCTATGAACCTGACCCAGCTTCTGTCAGGCTGTCCTCTCCCTAGAGCTCTGTCCGGATTGCAGTGACTGCACTCTCCCTTTGCTCCTTGAAGCCTAGGGGTGTTAACAGTTCCCCACTGTTACTGACCCCAGGATATTGAACCAGCCCTTGGTGTTTTCTCTAACAAGTCCATCAAAGGTGCCTTGGAAGAAAGGCCTGGTGATCTAATTCTGGAAAAAAATCAGCCTTTGAAAACTATGGAACACAGCTCTACTCTGACACACATGGGGTTGCCATTAGCTGGAATCAACTCCGTGACAACTGGTTGGTTGGTTGGTTGCTCACATCTTTACTAAATTATCCCCAATTACAGCTTGAGAGTGCCCTCTTTCCCCTGCCTGGACCCTGTCTGTCACCCCTATCAAGAATAGGAAACAGAAGAGAGCTGGGGGGGAGGGGTACAAGGAAAAGAAAAGGGGGGAATTGTGAGAAAGCAAATAAGAAAAATGTTACAGAGAAGATACACAAGAACTGAGAGAGAATGGTTCCTCAGAGCCAGCTCAGGCAGACGCATGGCTGGTAGTCTGTGGCTGGTGGGTTTAGTAGTCTGGGGCCTCAGGGCACTGGAAAGACAACAGCTCCTTTGAACTGCTACTACCTCTCTAGCAGTTTATCCTCTCTACAATGGAAATTGCTGGGTTTTTCTTTTTTTAACTTCAAATTTAATACTTTAAATGAAGACACATTTTAGAAGTTGAAGCTTCAGTTTAAGAAGGCGTAAAAAATGCCTTAGGTTTTAGGAAATTGGAGCTTGCAGGGGGTCCCAAACTCAAGTGTCCCAAAATCACATACTGCGGGAACTTGATAAAAAAAGTCCTAACTTTCAAAAATTACCTCTAGAAATTCCTATTTCCTAGGTCAGAAGTTGGGCCATAAAATCAGTATTTTTAAAGTATCCTAGTGATCCTGGCTCTCTATGACCTTTGAGAAATTCCAATGTCGATACACTGTACTTGAAAGTCCCTGTAACACTTGTTGCCAATTTGCCATATCACTGCTCTTGGAGTCTGCCCTGACTCTTAAAAATTCCCTTCTAAATTTTTCAAATCAAGTTGAGTCTGGATAGAGATGTTATATTGTGGTATCAAAAGGAATTCAATGAAAAGGACTACTCAGGAATACATTTAATTAAAGATGATAGATTTGATTATATAAATTCGTATATAAAATTTCTACTTATGAGTCAAAGCAGGGCATGACAAATATAGACACTTAACCTTATATAGGAGTTTCTAGGTGGTGCAAATGGTTAACAAGCTCTGCTGCTAACTGAAAGGTTGGAGGTTTGAGTGAACCCAGAGGTGCTTCGAAAGAAAGGCCTGGTGATCTCCTTCTGAAAAAAAAAATTAGCCATTGAAAACCCTATGGAGCACAATTCTACTGTGACACACATGAGGTCACCATGAGTCCAAGGTGACTTGACTGCAATGCTATATAAGCATCCCCCACCAGAATCCACTGCTTAAGAAGAAATAAAGAAAACTTGGAGTAAGTCCAAAGGTAAGCACTAAAACAATGTTAAGGGGTAGGAAGGGGGTTATCATGAAAGGCCAAAGGAACCTTGATAATTTAGCCTAGAAACAAGAACTTAATGACATTTTTTAAACATGAAAGACTATTAAGGAGAAAACAGAAACCCCAGTTCTCCATTCTACTGAGGACTGAGCTAAAGGATACAGCTTCAGACTGTCCATGGGGCACTAGAGCATGGAAAGAAGCTGGAGGCGCTCCTCTCCAAAGAGCTTAATAACAATCCCCACCCTTATCTGATTTATGAAATTTATTTGCAATTCAGCCCAAAAGCAGGACGTACCTGGTGCCTTCATCTAGAACTGAGGTTCACTGTTCAGCCTCTCATGTTTCCCCTAGATTGTTGTTGTTGTTAGCTTCTGTTGAGTTGGCCCCCAAATCAAGCCAACCCCACGCAGAATGGAATGAAATGCTGCAGGGCATGATTGGTTGTGGCTTAGACTATTGGGATCCATAGGGTTTTCACTGGCTGATTTTCAGAAGTAGATATGGAAACTCTATTCTTCCTAGTCCATCTTAGGCTAGAAGCTCTGCTGAAACCTGTTTAGCATCATAGCAAGGTGCAAGCCACCAGTGACAGATGGGTATGGCAACACATGAGGTGAACCAGCTGGGAAGCCAATCCATGGTCTCCCACATGGAAGGAGATAATTCCACCACTGACCTACCATGGCTCCCTCCCCTATATCACCCCATGGTTTCTTTACAAAAACCCTGTGCTGACTCCAGATGCCTCAGTCCTGCTGAGGTCCACTTTGCTTAAGAGATCACATAAGTTAGAACCCTAATTTCTTACTGCAGAAAGGTGGCATTTAAAATCAATTTCCTGGGCTGATCATCGTTGCCATCTGGGCTCACGTGGTGGGAGGGAGCTGTTAGGATCTGGTCAGACCTCCGGCTGTAATCTATTCTCTGTTGCCGGCAGAACCACAACACACTTTTTCATGTGCTTCTCTTTTTCCTCTGAAGCAGGGGACAGAACTGCATGCAGTTCCTGAATTTGCCTTCTACTGGACCAAGGATAAATGCACAAATACATGAGGATACTGGAATGGACAGGGACAGGAGGCTCAGGTACCAGACCCACGTCCACCGCTCAGTGGTCAGGACAGCTCTCTGAGCCTGAGATTCCTCATCGATAAAGTGAGAACATTGGACCAAACATTTTCTTAGATCCTTTCTGGCCTTAGTTCTCTATGTCTGCAGCCTAACATACAATTTCACAAGTATTTACCGAGCGTCTCCCATTTGCCTAGCACTGTGCTAGGGACAAAAGCACAGTGTCTCAGATTAATACACAGCAGGCCCTCCTTAGAGAACTGAAACATGAGATGACTATGATCCAGGAGCACCCCAACTTGCTTGAGACATCTGATATTTGTTTGTAAGGTGCAGCAACCTTGTAGATTCTCTATGTTGTTTCTCACTGAGGTCAATTATTAACTCATTAAACATTTATGGAGTCTCTGTTTTAGGCAAGGCAACAAACATTGGCTATATTAACTACAGAAATATCTTCCCTTGGAAAAAATTTTTTTTGCCCTCAGTTTTTAGGGAGGAGCAAACTGAGAGATGTCCATTTGAAAAAAGGTTTATGTATCATTAACAAAACTTCAGCCAGACATTTTTCTTTTTGCTTTTGATATGAATGGGGAATCAGGTAATAAATTCTGTTAATGCCAGGAAGATGTTTCTCTCCTAGGGAAAATCCAAAGCACCCTTTAATAAGCAAATATGGAATGTAAACCCCCATGTTTCCCTTTCTGCCTCAACTGCCAGTAAGCTCAGAGATAAATTTAGTGCTCAAACTGTGGTAATATTCAACTTGGGAACCTGGCACATCTGTTCTTTGGCCTCTTCTTACTTTTTTTTTTTTTTTCTTCTGTGTTATTTCTCCCATTCCTGTGTGCTTTAAACTGTCAACAGGCTCAACAAATTTTGGAACTGAGTAGGGACAGAGGAATGATACCAGGAAGTCACAGAAAGTAAAAATGTAAGAGACCATCCAATTTTCCAGGGAAAGAAACTTGGGCTGAGAGAATGTAAGTGATGTATCTAAAAAGGCCACTCAATGGCTTGTGACTGAAAAAGAGTTCCAGCCTTAAGGCCTTGTCCCCTGTCCAGTGATCCCACCTTCACCTTTCCCATCCTTCTCTTGGCGACCCTGGTACTATCCTCTCTTGCCCACAGGGAAGCTGAAGTCCCAAGCAGAGGAGGGCTTGTGCCATGGGCATAGCTGCCACAACTCTGATATGTGCCACCCACACTAAAAAAAGGAGGCCCTGGCTTCCTACCTCAAGTCCCCTAGCATTCCATGTTCCCTTTTTTAGGCCTTGGGGCCTGTATGCCACAAATTGTGGAGCTGATTTACATACCCAACCAGACACATTTGTGTGACTTGTTGCAGTAGGTGTCAGATAAAATAAATATTTCTCGGGGCCAGATTTTTCATTCTTGATTTCCAAAAACGGATTTGTCAGTCCTTTCGCCTTACAATACCTCTCCCTCCCACTAGGACCCAATACCAGCAGAACTGTTTTTCGATATTTGTTAAAAAAACATTTCTGTATATTTTAGGGCTGTGAAATTGTTCTACATGATACTGTAATGATAGACACATGACATCATGCATTTGTCAAAACGCATAGGACTACACAACACAAAGAGTGAACCCTAATGTAAACTGTGGACTTTAGTTAATGATAATGTATCAATATTGGTTCATCAACCGGAACAAATGCACCACACTAATGCAAGATGTGAATTATAGGAGAAACTGTGTACTTTTTGCTCAATTTTTCTGTAAACCTAAAACTTCTCTAAAAAAACCTAAAATCTATTTAAAAAAAATATTTCTGTACTGACTACTAATTAGCCACTGGCCAGAATACCCTGAAAGCCCATTCTCACCCCCTCTCACTGCTCTGGGGTTCATCCAGGCCAGCAGTGGCCTCTGGGTGACTTTTCTGATTGGTTGGTGCCTATGCTTCACAGGTTGTTAAATACTTTGAATATCAGCCCAGTCCAAACAGAACACAGCTTTCTAGAAGAAACAACACAGAGTTCAAGTTTAATGTTAGATCAGAGTCTGAGTCTCTCTTTTTCCAATTACTAAGGTATGACCTTGTGCTGGATGGCATAAACAATTAACATGCTTGAAGAAAGGCCTGGCAATCTACTTAAGAAAAATCAGCCACTGAAAACCCTATGGAGCACAGTTCTACTCTGGCACACAGAGTTGACTCAATGGCAATTCACGTTTTTAATGTATCACTTTGGGCAAATCACTTACCTTCTCTTAGTCTCAGTTTCTTTGTAAAATGGCAACGATAATACCTTCCTTATATAGTTGATGGAAACTCTGGTGGTGTAGTGGTTTAGTGCTACGGCTGCTAACCAAAGGGTCGGCAGTTCGAATCCACCAGGCACTCCTTGGAAACTCTATGGGGCAGTTCTACTCTGTTCTATAGGATCGCTATGAGTCGGAATCGACTTGACGGCACTGGGCTTGGTTTTTTTTTTTTAATATATATATATATATAGTTGATATGAGGAGGAAAGAAAATAACACATGTAAAAGTGCTTTGAAAACTCTAAAGGGTCATTAGTTATCATCATATGGTCTTGGGAGAAACAGTACAGGATGAGTTATTACTGTGCGAGACAGACATACTTGCTAAAAGTATACCTAGAGCAATACTCAATAGCTCCCAAGAGAAAGCCCGGCAAGCTTCTGTGAGTAAGACTCGTAAGTTTTTGCACATGGTCTCTGTGGCATTTAATTTGACCATTCAGTAGAAGTTTTGCCCTTTCTGGTTTCTTGAGAATATCCTGAACAGATGAGGTTCGAGATTAGATTCTTCTGGACCAGCAGGCTATTGTAATCACTCAGAAGTGTTCCTTGAGAACACACATCATAAGTTTAGAGTTTTAATTAATAGGACTTGATGGAACACCTATTCTGATAGAATGAACTTCACCCATGTTACAGGCTGAGAATTTAAAGTAACCCATTACTAATCACCATATATGTCTCAATATCTTAATTTAATATCATCAAGCATAACAAAACAGTTGTAGAGGAGGGAAAATGCCACATTGGCCATTCCTCCCAGGACAGTCATCAAAATACCTACTGCTCTGAATGCTTGCAAAGTGTTAGACTAAACTTAGGGTTCCATGGCCCCTGGGCCCCAAACTGAGAAGGGAAGAGGGAGTGATATTTGCTTAGTCTCAACATGCACCAGCCAGGTTTTTCCAAATTTTATCTCCCTCGACCTTTCCAACTGCCCTCTGAAATATATTTTATCCCCACTTCATAGATTAGAGAACTGAGGCCCAGGAAAGGGGTAAGGCTACTGATATTTGATGAGTGCCCAATTTGTGTTAGCATAGTGCTAAGTGCTTTCCAAAGGTTATCTCATTTTTTTTGGATATTATTTATCATTCTTCTTTTTACAAATAGGAAATTGAGGTCAGAGAGGCCAAGCCATTTGCTTAAGGTCACACAGAGAGTAAATGATAAAGGTAGATTCGAATGTATATCCTTCTCATTGGGTCTCAGTCGCCTCTGTGAGATGATGGTGGAGGGGGTCCCTCAGATGGTACCTGGCAGCTAGCTGAGGCTCGACAAATGCTAGCAGACTCTGGCATGTTAGTTTTAAGAGAACATTGTGTTATAAATTTCTAATTTTAATAAATAAGCAATGAGTTACAGCAACACACCAATCCACAGGAGTGTGGAATAAGTAAGGGATGGCTGAGAGGGCCTTTAACTGATGGGAAAACGGATGGACAGAGAGGATAGTGCCATTTCCACAGCCATACAACCAACGGACTCTGGCTGATGCCTGAATTTCTTTTCAAAACAGTCTGTGATCAACAGTGAGTTAAGAGTACCAGCCCCAACTCCCCCCAAAAAAGAAAGAAAAACCAACTCAGCTCAGAGGGAAGCAGGTGCTCCCATAAGAGGCTAGAATCCTCCTCCTCAAACCTGGGCCAGATGCCCTGGCGGTGTCTGTGGTAGTGAGCACAACCGTAGTCACCAGGCAGCTTAGCTACATGCGAGGCTATCCGCTTTCGCAGGAAAAACTAATTTTTATTTCAGCCCTGCTCGAAGCTTTCGTAGGGGAGAGGGTGGCAAGTGAATAGCTGGATTACCATCTAGGATGCTTGGAAAACTATCTCACAGTTGTCCTCATTCTCCCCTCTCACTCTAGCCAGGAAATGTTGCTCCAGTGGGATTCTGTTTATTTTCCAGGAGCTACTTGTATCTTAAAAGGCTCCATTAAGTCGTACATGGCATAGGAAAAAGCACAGACCTGAGGTTCAAATCCCCTCTGCCATTTGATGGTCTGTGGCCTTGGGAGAGCTGTTTAGCCTCTTTGAACCTCAATTTTCTCATCTGTAAAGTGGCTCTTCTAACTGAAAAGTTCCCATGACTGCATGAACTTAGACAAGGCTCAGCCATGCACATCGCTACTTGGGGACCAGAAGAAAATCTGCTGCGTCACACTGGCTAACAGTTTCTTTGGCTCCCTTGGGCAAAGAGTGCTGCAGAAGAAGAGTGTGGCCAATGTGACCCCAGACTTCTCCATCACTGCTCAGTCTCAAGTAGGCAGTGGAGATGCTTCTCCCAGCAAAGAACACACAGCATTGAAGAAGGATGCTGCCCATGAATCAAAGCAACTCTGGAATAATCCCCCAGTTCACCTAAAAATCAGGTTCAAAGAAAGTTCTGATGAAAAGCAAACAAAAGCTAAGAAACAAGTTTCAAACCTTTGTCCTCTGAGTGGGCTGGGATTATGGTTAATTTCCTTGTGTGGGAGTGTTCCTGCGCCCTCACCCACCAGCCTGCTCTGGGCATGGGGCAAAAAGAAGGAAAATTACATGTCTGCTCAGGGCCATGCCAGCAGCGTAACACATGGCCTTTTGCAGATCTGTGTGACTTCCCTGTGGGTTGGAGGAAAGGTGAAGAGTTAGTTCTAGTGGATTTTAAATTAAAGGGGAAGTGAAACCCCCTGTGGCAGCACCAGCAGGTCAGAGAGTCCGGAGAACAGAATTCAGGTCCCAACTGAGACACAGATTGGCCAGCAGCTGATGGCAAATCAGATGGCCTCTGCTCAGGTTGTAGCTACCTCTGCAAGACAGAAGGAGCTCCCTGGTCTGTGGGATATTGGGTTCAAGTTTCTGCTCTAACACTGGGACAATTCACTTAACCTCTGAGTTTTCCTCATCTGGGAAAACGGAGATATTCAAGTCATTGTTTAGGGTGCACTGAACCTTGGTGGCTCAGTGGTTGAGTGCTTGGCTACTAACCAAAAGATCCAAAGTTTGACCCATCAGCTGCTCAGCGGGAGAAATATGTTGTAGTCTGCTTCCGTAAAGATTACAGCCTTGGAAACTCTATGGGGCAATGCTACTCTGTCTTACAGGTTTGTTATAAGTCGGAATTGACTCGATGACAACAGGTTTTGTTTTTGTTTTTAGCTTCTGTTAAGGGTGATAAAAAATTTGGAGATGGATAGTGATGATGGTAACATGATGAATATAATTAATGCCACTGAATTGTACATGTAAAAATGTTGAAATGGCAAATATTTTGTTACATATATTTTTACCACAATTCAAAAGACAAAAAACTTGCCCTGCAGTGTTGTGGAAGGATTTAATGAGGTCATGAATGTTAAAATATATTTGTTGATGAGTGAATAGAAGTAAAAGAGCCCAGCAGAGGTCCTACCATTGTCATCCTTCCCTGCCCTATCATCTGTCCCAGAAACCAGGTCCCTGTCCTGATGGAGTCTCCGTGAATGAAATGCTGCCACAGGAAGATGTGACTCATGGAGGTACCAAACTTAAAAAACCCGTTGTATGTACCAAGGTATATATAAGTTTTTGTGTGAGAGACTGACTTGATTTGTAAACTTTCACTTAAAAAAAAAAAAAAAGCACAATAAAAATTACAAAAACAAAACAAAACAAAACCCGTTGCCATACAGTCAATTCTGACTCATAGCAAACCAATAGGGTTTCCAAGGAGCAGCTGGTAGATTCCAACTGCAGGCCTTTTAGGTAGCAGCTGAACTCTTAAGCCACTGTACCACCAGAGGCACAGAGGACCTCAAACGGCAACTTGTCCAATCCTTATTTGTAAGTGAGGAAGCTGAGCACCAGAGAAGTCAATCATCTGTGCATACCTTTCCCCCTGCATTTCCCCAGGTCGACTTAGAGTATCTGTATGTGCTTTCTCCATTGACTGTGAGCTACCTTACTACCTTACGACAGCTGCCATTGATTCATTCACCTGGCAGATGTTTATTGAGGGTCTACTGTGTGCTGAACAAAGAGCAAGGGAAGATGAAAAAAGAGATGGTCTCTGCCTTCAAGACGTCAACGTCCACAGTCTAGAAAGAGAGACAAGGCAGAGACTCTATATCACTCTGTTCTTTATTCTTGTGCCTAGCATAATGCCTGCCACCAAATTGTTGTTATTAGGTGCCATCAGGTTGGTTCCAAATCATAGCAACCCTATGTACAACAGAATGAAACACTTCCTGGTCCTGTGCCATCCTCACAAACATTGCTATGCTTAAGCCCATCATTGCAGCCACTGTGTCAATCCATCTCCTTAAGGGTCTTCCTCTTTTTCGCTGACCCTCACTTTACCAAGCATGATGTCCCACTCCAGGGACTAACCCCTCCAATAACACGTCCAAAGTATGTGAGATGTAGTCTTGCCATCTTTGCCTCCAAGGAGCTTTCTGGCTATACTTCTTCCAAGACAGACTTGTTCGCTCTTCTGGCAGTCCACGGTATATTCAATATTCTTTGCCAACACCACAATTCAAAGGCGTCAATTTTTCAGTCTTCCTTATTTATTGTCCAGCTTTTGCATGCAAAAGAGGCAATTGGAAACACCATGGCTTGGGTCAGGCGCACCTTAGTCTTCAAGGTGACATCTTTGCTTTTCAACTCTTTAAAGAAGTATATTGCAGTTGATTTGTCCAATGCAATGCATCTTTTGATTTCTTAACTGCTGCTTTCATAGGTGTGGATTGTGGATCCAAATAAAATGGAACCCTTGACAACCTCAATCTTTTCTCTGTTTATCATGATGTTGTTTATTGGTCCAGTTGTGAGGATTTTCGTGTAATCCATACTGCAGGTTGTGGTCTTTGATCTTCATCAGTAAGTGCTTCAAGTCCTCTTCACTTTCAGCAAGCAAGGCTGTCATCTGCATAACACAGGTTGTTAATGAGTCTTCCTCCAAATCTGATGCCCAGTTCTTCTTCAGATAGTCCAGCTCCTCAGATTATTTGCTTAGCATACAGATTGAATAGGTATGGTGAAAGGATACAACTATGATGCACACCTTTCCTGACTTTAAACCATGCAGTATCCCCTTGTTCTGTTCGAATGACTGCCTCTTGATCCGTGTACAGTTACCTCATGAGCACAATTAAGTGTTCCGGAATTCCTATTCTCCACAAAGTTATCCATAATTTGTTAATCCACACAGTCGAATGCCTTTGCATAGTCAATAAAACACAGGTAAACATCTTTCTGGTATTTTTTGCTTTCATCCAGGATCCATCTGACATCAGCAATGACGTCCCTGGTTCCACATCATCTTCTAAAGCTGGCTTGAATATCTGGCAGTTCCCTGCCAATATACTGCTGCAGCCCCTTTGGAATGATCTTCAGCAAAATTTTGCTTGCATGTGATATTAATGATATTGTTCAATAATTTCCTCATTTGGTTGGATTACCTTTCTTTGGAATAGGCAAAGATCTCTTCCAGTCAGTTGGCCAGGTAGCTGTCTTCCAAATTTCTTGGCATAGATGAGTGAGCACTTCCAGTGCTGCGTCCGTTTGTTGAAACATCTCAACTGGTAGTCTGTCAATTCCCAGAGCCTTGCTTTTCACCAATGCCTTCAGTGCAGCTTGGGCTTCTCTCTTCGTCTATCATTTTGTTGTACTGTGGGGGCTTGTGTGTTGCTGTGGAAGCTACCCACTGGTATTTCAAATATCAGAAGAGTCACCCATGGCAGACAGGTTTCAGCTGAGCTTCCAGACTAAGACAGACTAGGAAGAAGGACTCAGCAGTCTACTTCTGAAAAGAATTAGCCAGTGAAAACCTTATGAATAGCATAAGGAATATTGTCTGATATAGTGCTGAAAGATGAGCCCCTCAGGTTGGAAGGCCCTGGGGAAGAGCTGCCTCCTCAAAGTAGAGTTGACCTTAATGATGTGGATGGAGCCACACTTTCGGGACCTTCATTTGCTGATGTGGCACGGCTCAAAATAAGAAGAAACAGCTGCAAACTTCTATTAAAAATCAGAACCTGAAACATAGGAGGTATGAATCTAAGAAAATTGGAAATCGTCAAAAATGAAATGGAACCCATAAAGACGGATATCCTAGGCATTAGTGAGCTGAAATGGATGGTACTGGCCATTTTGAATCAGACAATCATGTTGTCTACTATGCCGGGAATGACAGCTTCAAGAGGAATGGCGTTGTATTCATCGTCAAAAAGAACATTTCAAGATCTATCCTGAAGTACAATGCTGTCAGTGATAGGTTAATATCCATATGCCTACAAGGAAGACCAGTTAATACGACTGGTCTTCCTATGCAAGTTCAAGTTGAAGCTGAAGAAAATTAGAACAAGTCCATGAGAGCCAAAGTACAACCTCAAGGTATACACCACCTGAACTTGGAGACCACCTCAAGAATAGATTTGACACCTTGAACAATAATGATCAAAGACCAGATGAGCTGTGGAATGACATCAAGGACATCATACATGAATAAAGCAAGAGGTCATCAAAAAGACAGGAGAGAAAGAAAAGACCTAAATGGATGTCAGAAGAGACTCTGAAATTTGCTCTTGAAGGTCGAGTAACTAAAGCAAAAGGAAAAAATGATGATGTAAAAGACCTGAACAGAAGATTTCAAAGGGCAGCTTGAGAAGACAAAGTAAAGTATTATGGTGACATGCGCAAAGACCTGGAGATAGAAAAGCAAAAGGGAAGAACACACTCAGCATTTCTCAAGCTGAAAGAACTGAAGAAAAAACTCAAGCCTTGAATTGCAATACTGAAAGGTTCTACAGCAAAAATATTAAATGACACGTGAAGCATTAAAAGAAGATGGAAGGAATACACTGAGTCACTATACCAAAAAGAATTGGTCAACATTCAACAATTTCAGGAGGTAACATATCATCAGGAACCGATGGTACTGACTGTGATGATAAAAACACGTGCATAATATCCTGTCACAGACTATTAGAAAAAAATCTTCTCTTTTCAATAGGAAGTAGTATGACAGAAGCCATGTAAAGGAATAATACAGCCAGTCCTGGTATATACATATTTTTTAACTGAGGTCTGTTTGTACACGTAGCAGAATCCAATGAAGTGTCATGGGACTTGATATACCTGTATTCAGGTGATCATAAGGCCTCCAAAGCAGATCACAAACTAGGACTCAGGTTATGTTTCACCATGTACAGTAGGTTATACTGTAGACTCTAGTGGCACTCTTTGTAAAATATTGAGATAATGATACTCCCCCCACATCATGCACAATATCATAAAAATGACAGACCTACTATATTAAAAAAAGTTTTGTAACAGCCAGGTATCTGGATGGGTAGTATTTATACTTGCAAGTGATTTTCAGTGCAGTGATAGCAAACAAGTGCTCCAGTGCAAAAGGATCTTTATCCAGGGGCTATTGGAGTATCTTAACCCTATTCTCAGACTACCACTGGTAGTGGAGCTGCTGGCCATGGTGCTGAAAATATTGCCCTGTCTTCAACAGTAGGTATCTGTGCCACAACTCACTGTTGACTGTGGTTTGGAGCTATTACAGCATAGAGCTGCTGCTGAATAAACCAAAAACCCAAATCAAACCCATTGCTATTGAGTCAAATCTGACTCACAGAGACCTATAGGACAGAGCAGAACTGCCCCACAGGGTTTCCCAGGAGCAGCTGGTGGATTCAAACCTTTTGATTAGAAGCTGAGCCGTTATCCACTGTACCACCAGGGCTCCTGTTATTCTCACAACAGTAGCAGCAGGAGATGCTGGCCACAGTGCTGAAAACCCTGCCCTGGCCCCTACAGTAGCTGTCCATGTTCAAGGACAACTGTGGATGGGGGCTCAGACCTGTTCTCAGTGTTCAAAGCTTTGCTCTAGCTAAAATTGCCTTGCCTTCTTCCTTTAAATTCTAGTTTAGTTCTTCCTTGCTCATCTGACTAGCTGATTGGTCTCAGTATCATTATGATTCAGAGAATATCCAAAGAAGCAGGTTCTATTTCAAGATTAATTTGTATGTTAAGATCTGAACAAGATAAGTCTATCTTTCCTGGGTCCTCAGGGTTGCCATAGCCCTAATTTGCATCAACACAACAGCTGAAATAAATATAAAAGCAGATTCTAATGGACCTTCTACACAAAGAATGACCCAGGTTCGGACAAACCTCTCTGTAGACTTGACTGAGCAGTGAGTGGTTAATCTGTGGATCCAAATCAGACCAGAATCATGGTTTCTAATCTAAGTCTCATTACCGGTGAAGGTGCAGGATTACTGTCTTCAGTAACTTATCTTCAGTATTTATTTTCCATTCCCTTTCAACGTTCTTTCCCCATCCTCTGTTACACAGCATTTTTCCTTCGACTCCTGACCATATATCCAAATTGGAATTGCTTCAAGCACATGTTCTTTCCTGGTTTTGTTTCTGAATACAGGAAATGGGTAAAACCTAATGGAAAAAAAAATAAAGAAAATAGAACTGGATGACTCTTTCCTGCACTTTGATCCTGGCTCCATATTTCAGCTTCCAAGTCTATGAACAGGTGGTTAATAATGAATGTCATGAGACAGCCAAGTGATAGGTACAGCAGGAAACACAGAACCAGTCAGGAGTCCTTCCCATAGGCCTTCACAGTCAAGATCTGTACTCTTCAGGAAAAGGGGTTCTATGAATAGCAGTGATCATCCAGCCTGTTGCTGTACAGCTGTCAATTATGTATTTTGTTGTTGTTGAGGAGATACAAAACATACACCAATTCAATAGTTTCTACAGGTACCATTTAGTGACACTGATTCCATTCTTCAACTTAGGCAACCTTTTCTCACCCTCCCTCATAAACATAAACTCACTGCCCCCTAAGGTTCTTATCTAATATTTTGGTTGCTGTTGTCAATTTGATCCCATATAGATAGTTCTTAAAACAGCACAATGCTCAAAGCAGACATTTTTTACTAGTTAAGCTAAACTTTGGTTTGATTTTAAGAAGACTTCAGGGGATATTTTTGGTTTAAGGTTTAAATATTATCTCAGGGCAATAGTTTCAGGGGTTCATCCAAACTTCATTGCTCCAGAAAGTCTGGAGTCCATAAGAATTTGAAATTCTGTTCTACATTTTCCCCCTTTTGATTAGGATTCTTCCATGGAATCTTTGAACAAAATTTTCAGTAATAGTGGCCAGGAACCATCCAGTTCTTCTAGTCTCTTGGCAAAGGAGGCAATTGTTCATGGAGGCAATTAACCACACATTCCATATCCTCCTCCTATTCCTGACTCTCTTCTCCCTCTGTTGTTCCGGGTGAAAAGAGACCAATTGTTGTGCCTTAAATGGCCACTTGCAATGAACTGGGAGGCAGAACAGGAGCACTAAACATGTTATTAGGCCAACCAACTGGGATGTCACAGGAAACCATGACCTCCAAACCAAGAAACAAAATCCCTGGAGGTATTTGGTTGTAAGAAGCCTCAGCAGCTACTTTTTTTTTTTTTGTCATTGTTGTATATATATCTATCACACAACTTTTGCCAATTCAACTTTTTACAGGTGTACAACTTATTGACAGCAATTACAATAATCAGCTGTGAAACCCTACTCTTAATCAATGTGATATTTCTATCACCCTTAACCCCACAAACCCCTCCCTCCCACCCCTGGTAACCACCAATAAACTTTGTTCTCTATACATTTGCCTTTTCTTGTCTTTCTATATACATGAGGTCATGCAATATTTGTCCTTTAGTGGTTGACTTACTTCATTCAGCATAAAGTCCTCAGTTCCATCCATATTGTAGTACATTTCAAGACTTTATTTCTCTTACTGGCTGAATAGTATTCCACTGTATGTACGTAC
This sequence comes from Loxodonta africana, assembly GCF_030014295.1. Classification (NCBI taxonomy): domain Eukaryota; kingdom Metazoa; phylum Chordata; class Mammalia; order Proboscidea; family Elephantidae; genus Loxodonta; species Loxodonta africana. Next base: position 40,847,204 of record NC_087360.1, on the reverse strand, counting down.
CACATTTCGTTTATCTATTCATCTGTTGATGGGCATTGAGGTTGTTTCCACCTTTTGACTATTGTGAATAGTGCTGCAATGAACATTGGTATACAAGTCTCTTTTTGAGTCCCTCCTTTCAAGTTTTTGGAGTATTGTCTTAGTTTTCTAGTGCTGCTATAACAAAAATACCACAAGTGGATGGCTTTAACAAACAGAAGTTTATTCTCTCACACTTTAGGAGGCTAGAAGTCCAAATTCACATTGCCAGCTCCAGAGGAAGGTGTTCTCTGTCAGCTCTGGGGGAAGGTCCTTGCTATCAATCTTCCCTTGGTAAAGGAGCTTCTCAGCACAGGGACCCCAGGTCCAAAGGATGTGCTATTCTCCTGGGTCTTGTTACTTGGTGGTATGAGATCCTCCTGTCTCTCTGCTCATGTCTCTCTTTTACGTATGAAAAGAGATTGACTTCAGACACAACTTAACTTGTAGATTGAGTCCTGCCTCATTAACATAACTGCCTCTAATCCTGCCTCATTAACATCATACAGATAGGATTTATAACACATAGGAAATCACCTCAGATGGGAAAATGGTGGACAATCACACAATACTGGGAATCATGGCCTAGCCAAGTTGACACATATTTTTGGGAGACAATTCAATCTATGACAACTAATCCAACAACCTAGAAGGGGAATTGCTGGGTCATATGGTAGTTCTATTTTTCATTTCTTGAGGAACCACCACACTAATATGGTAGTTCTATTTTTAGTTTCTTGAGGAACCACCACACTGTTTTCCTCAATGGCTGTACCATTTTGCATTCCTACCAGCAATGGGTAAAAGTTCCAGTTTCCCCACATCCTCACCAACAATTGTTATTTTCTTTTTTTTATCTTAGCCATCCTAAACCCACTGCTGTCAAGTTGATTCCAACTCATAGCGACCCTATAGGACACAGTAGAACTGCCCCATAAGGTTTCCAAGGAGTGCCTGGGGGATTTAAACTGCTGACCAGGGTTTCCTTAGCCACCCTAGTGGGCGTGAAATGGTATCTCATTGTGGTTTTGATTTGCATTTCTCTGATGGCTAATGATCCTGAGCATCTTTTCATGTGTTTGATGTCCATTTGAATGTCCTCTCTGATGAAATGTCTATTCAACTCCTTTGCCCATTTTATGATTGGGTTATTTGTCATTTTGTTATTAAGTTGTCAAAGTTTTATATACCATATTTTTATCCAAATAATGCACACCTTCTGTGTTTGCTGGCCTCACCCACCCACTTCATGAAATTTTCGTAAGTGCACTAGGCTAATTTTTTTACAGCAACATGTGGAAGAGGATTGGAATGGCAGCGCTTATAAGAGTGCCTTGTGGGAGGAGGGCATAGCTGGCAAACAAATGCAGAAGGTATGCATTATTTGTGTAAAAAATAAGATATATTTTCATTATTAGATTCTTACCAGGTATATGGTTTCCGAAGATACTCTCCAAGTCAGTAGCTTATTTTGGCAAAGTCTTTTAATGAGCAAAATTTTTAATTTGTATGAGGTCCCATTTATTTGTTTTGTCTTTTGCTATCTGTGCTTCTGTTATTATATTAGACAGTCCCCATTGCTAAAAGCTAGCTGTCCATTATTTTTAAAAGAGGTTTCCAAAGATTAATAGATGGTAGCAAATTCTACCCCATCATTTAACCAAACGTATACATGTGCACACATACACACTCACACACACACACTCTCACACACAAGTCAACAGATATTTACAATAGTGACTACTTATTAGAATGTAGATTTCACCTACATGAAAGCCCATCCCTCTGACTGTATTCTGGGGCTTTTGTGTCTAACTAGTCCCTAATGGAAACCCTGGTTGCATAGTGGTTAAGTGCTGTGGCTGTTAACCAAAAAGGTCGGCAGTTCAAATCCGCCAGGCGCTCCTCGGAAACTCTATGGGGCAGTTCTACTCTGTCCTAAAGGGTCGCTATGAGTCGGAATCGACTCGACAGCAGTGGGTTTGGTTTTTTTGTTTTTTTTTTTAGTCCCTAATGCCTCTGTATGCCTAGAGTTGCCTAGAGGGTCAGATGTGCTTCTCGTGCTAACTCACTGGCACTGCCTATAAACAAGACAGTGAGAAACGCTGGGTTCAACCGTGAATGCATAGCAGCCTGTGAACCTTTGAAAGGTTCATTCTTATTCCCCTTGTTCCTATCATGAAATGAGACCTAGGTTGGACATCAAGAGAAAAAACCTGAGGGTAGAGCTTTCACTTGCCACATGACCTTGAACTGACTCCCTGACCTCCTTCATCTTGCTAGCCAAGCAGAGATTATGTGTCAAGCAAGTCAATTCTGTGTCTGGAGAGAAAGTATCCAAAAGAATAAACGATGTTGTTACTGTTATGTAGGAGATGGGAAGGGGGACACGGCCCTTGAGGCTATCCACAGTCCCTGGGAGAGGACAATCAAATAGATTTCCATGATCTCATGTCCAGCACCCTATATCCTGCTTCACTAAATTCCTGAATGGGCTCATCCAAAGCAGAAAACCACTTCAAAAGGTCAGAGAATGTCATCTTTTCCCAGTGACCTTGAATCCTTAACACTTCTTTTAAAAATTAGTGTCTGATCTCCACTGGCAAGGAGTAAGAGAAGAGGGTAGGTGGGAAATAGAGAGAAAATTACTTTTTAAAGTGTATACATGCGTGTATCTACATTTACATAAACAGCAACCAAAATGTAGTCTGGAGGGGTTACTTGCTATTTTAAGGACAAGTTTCAGTAGTAATCTCCTGAGTGGTACTATTTTCTGGCCACATGCCCTCAACATCCAGGCAAGGCAGTGGTGCTTCTTATTCTAGTCACATTGAATGCCTCTTACCAATCCATCCATCTTAATCAGCACCACTCGCAGCAGTGGCCCTGCAGTCAGGAAGCTGAGGTGCAGACAGCAGGAGGAGATGGGGATGTGGGGGCAGTGGTGAGAGGTAACTTCACGAAAGAAAGGAAGGAAAAGGGGTGGGAAAGAGGTGGTGAGATAGGGAGGGAGATGCCAGCCCAGTTGCCCATATCTCTGCTTCCTCCTCCTCCACCCTGAATGGATGGCTCCTTCCTGTCTGTGTGACTTCCACAGCCAGGGGGTGGGATGAAGAGTCAATAGGCTGGGGTCCAGCATCTTCAGGGTGGACTTGTTGTAATACTCTGCAGTTAGAGGAGCAGGAGCCTCATAATGAAGCTCTGATGCAGGTGGAAAGAAGGAGGAGTTGGCAGGAGGAGGACACTTGACTGTCCCCTGAGTCTCCCCTCTGCTCTGCCCCTCCCCGCTTGCCTCAGCTTCATCCCACCCTGTACTAGAAGCCTCCTTGTCACTGAACAAGCCCTGTCCCCCAGCACACCTGACTCCTCGCCATTCATACGACCCTGGTTTTTTCTGGGTAGGCCTTTAAGATGTTTCAGTTGGAGTTTCAATGACTCAAAAGCTTAGCTATTCTAAAAGGTGTCTGGGGCTCTCCACCCCACTGAGCTTCACATGTGCAACCGCAGCCCACCCCATGCCAACTGCAGTGGGGTCTGAATGAATTCTGCAGTTGCAGACCTGAGCTCAGCAAAGCCCTGTGACCACTATGCTTTGGTCTGCCTCTATTATAAGGCTGGGCTTTAGCCTAGATCCTGTTTGGTGGTTCAGTTACATGCTATAGCTAGAGCCCACTAGAAACTCCAGTCCCTTTGGCTGGGCCTCTGAAAGCCTGGCCAGCCCCTGGGTTCTGACCTCTAGTACCTAGCTGGAAACCAAAGTCCCTCTACAAAACACTCACAATGCAATGTGACCACACACCAATGTCACCTTGCTGGGGGGCTCCTAAAGATTAAATCCCTGAGGAAATCAACATCAATCTGAATCAAGCCTAAGCTTGTCATCTACCTTCAGAGCTTTGTCATTTTGAGTTACCACATTGTCTTCAGAGGCAGCCTTAGCTGAGCCTGGTCCTCAGGCCTGGTTCCAGGCTTCTCTCCTGAGGACTGCACTCAACCAAGCCCTCTGGAGTTTTGGTACTTCCCAGGTAGCTATGGAGTACCTGCGACTTGGGAGTAATAGAGTCTCAAAGTCAGGGTTAGTGGGAGGCCAGCAGGAAGACTCCCTGCTAGAGGAATGGCAGATGGAGACTCCAAGAGGTGACTGTCCTTATACCTGGCCATGAGGTCACATCTACTCTAGGAATCTAATCTGGAAACTAGACTCAAAGATAAGAGTTAGAAGAAGCCTCTGTGTATGAAATGAGGGATACCCTTCCCCAATTATCAACATTCAGGTGCCTCAGAGGCTTAAGAAAACTAATGTTTATTAACTACCTATCTCTACTTTTATATTTATTACTCCACTTAATTATCAGAACAACTACGGAAGATAAAATTCATACCCATGTTACTGACAAAGAAATTAACTCAGAGGATATAGGTAACTCTTCTGAGCTCACAGAACTAATAAATGATAGAGTCAGAATTCAAATAATCTCTCTAATTCCAAAGGTCACAATTCCTTCCCCTCTTAGCCCAAGCAAAGGACAACAAAATCATGGTGGGGGATGGGTGAGATGAGTAGCGAAGAGGAGACTGGTAGAAAAGCACATAAAACAACTTTTCTATCGCATAAGAATAGTCAAGGCCATGTCAAGGCCATGTTAAGAGCAAAAGCTCAAGCCCTGAGTTACAGTCACCATTCTTATGACAAGGCCTCTGTGTATGCAGAAAGCATTGTCTGAGAAAATCTTGCAGCAAGAGGGACTTTGGCTGGACCAAGACTGCAAAAAGCCACCTGCTTAAACAAACAGCAGCCATGTAGGATGCACTGAGAAGAGAGCATACTTTGTCTTTGCCACCAGTGCTTACAGTAGATAGGAAAAAATCAATTTGTGAGCTGTTAAATTTGGGGTATTATTTGCAAGGCTGAACTAGAAACTGGGAAAGCTACCTAATATAGAGGCTGCAGCGAGCCAGAGGGTGAAATTAATGGAGGAAGAGAAGTCTCCTTCAGTAGAGATGCCTAAGAATATAAGTGAGGTGGGCCTACCAGAGGCATAGCCTTTCCTCTAGGGAGGAGATAGGTGGTCCCATGAGGATCCTTCCAGCCATTCTCTAGGTCACCTTCAAAGACAGAGCTTTCAGGGGAATCTCATGAGGAAGAAAGGCCTGTTGATCTACTTCTGAAAAAATCAGCTAGTGAAAACCCTATGGACCACAATGGTCCTATCCTGTTATGCATGGGGTCAACATGGATGGCAACTGGATGGCAGCCAATAATAACAATAACATGTTCCTCAAGTTACAAACAGATCCTACAATCAGTCTCTTCAGGACTTCTGAAGATTTTTTTATGTGATAGACTGGACAGCTGAAGACTTTAAGGTCCCCATATCCTAAGGAAAGAGCTACCTCCCCCCTCATGTCACCACTGAAATACTGCAACTGCCAGATGGGTTTCTAAGGCACTGACTCTAGCCTCTTTAGGAAACCACTCACCTTTGGAGAATCCTATAAAGGCAACGGACACTCTGCAGAAAAGTACATCTAGGTGCAGTTACCTGAATTTTGACATTCAGTGCCAGGTTACAAGCCCCCTGTTCTAGGGACAGCTCTACTGCACCAGACTGGGCTTCTGCCTTCAGTGATGGTCATTCTTTGGGGGAAGGACAAGGGAATATCCGTACTTAATGAGAACAGAACACAATTCCATCACCAGGACTGTCTCTCTGGGTAGGGCCCAGGAGCTTTAATTTGCTTTTCTTCTAGCTCTTCTTACTATTTACCACAGATTCAAGTTACCCTCTGAGATACTCTTGAGAATGATTTTATTCCAGCTTGGATAATGTTCAGCACCAGGAACACATTGAACAAGATGGGAGAGGACAGGAAATAGCAAGCCAGCAGGACTCAGCAGCTGGCCACTAAGACTGGGGGTATGGGATGCATGGATCAGTTTGGAAGATTAAGTGAAACCGTCTACACACATGCTACACAAAGGTTTGTTACAGACTTATTCTCCTCCTGTATACTCATTATGACTGGTTGTATTGTTACCAGAAACATATCACGGGGCCATATGACAATCCCAGTTTTTAGGGATTACTATATTATTCCATTACATAATGGAATTTTGAGAGGTTATACATCTGCACAGGAGCTCTGGTGTCACAGTGATTAAGCCCCTGGCTGGCAGTTTCAGCCCACCCAGCAGTTACATGGGAGAAAGATCTGGCAATCTGCTCCCATAAAAATTACAGCCTAGAAAACCCTATAGGGCAATTCTACTCACATGGGGTCCAAATTGACTCAATAGTATCTAACAACAACATACATCTGCATACATTCACATACATATCATTCATCAGTTGCCCATAAATCTCATACTCTTACCTTTGCTGGTCTTGCTCCAGGGATTGGAGTCTCATTGACAATGAGTGAATGTGGTTGAATAAAATGAAAGCCTTGCTATTTACACTGTGTATCCTCGGACGGAAACCCTGGTGGTGTAGCGGTTAAGTGCTACGGCTGCTAACCAAAGGGTCGGCAGTTTGAATCCACCAGGCACTCCTTGGAAACTCTATGGGGCGGTTCTACTCAGTCCTACAGAGTCGCTACGAGTCGGAATCGACTCGACAGCACTGGGTTTCTGGGTTTTATCCTTGGGACAATCACCCACCCACTTGTGCCTCAATTTCTTTATCCATAAAGGGGTTGAAATAGATCTTTTCGTAAACTCCTTTAATGACTAAAGTTCTGGGATTTTATGCTACAGATTGATATGGTTATAAATGGAGAGATATAAAATAAATAAATGGAGAGATACCTTTTAAGGGAGGCAACGCCTAAAAAATTAAATATTTTTCTTCATAATCATTATCTGCTACCAGCTTCCCAGATCAATAATATTTTTCATAGATATTGATTAAAACATTCCTTTGTAACTCAGTGTAATTTTTCATATTCCATTAACAGGCACTTCCAGGGAAGTGTGCAAGAGTGGGAATCCTAGGCTTTAGATTAAAAAAAAAAAATCCTAGGCTTTAGATTAAAAAAAAGAAAGCACTTTCCCCCTCTGTTAGTGATTTCTGTCCCCTACTGGCAATATTTTCTGACTGCTCCCAGTTAATCTGAGGAAAGCCTTTGAGTTGCTGTTCTATATTCTCTGCTTTTTTCCTTACATTCTTCACATACAGCAGAAGTGAGAAGGAATAGAGCACATCACTATACTGCTGAGTGCAAGAGAGAAAATTTTCCTAATAACAGGTTTCCTTTCTAATTTTCCTCTTTGAAGAAGAATAAAACACTACACACATCCATCCCCATTCTCTTAGTTTTTTGTCTTCTGTATCCAAAGACGGCATAAACTGCAATGTACATATGTTGTTGTGTGAAAATGCTGCTGCTGTCCGTAAGAAAGAGACATGCCTTAGGGAAAGAGGAAAATAATAAGCAAAGTCTGGCTTTGACTCTGCCCCTCTTTCCCCTCCAACTCAACAGGCACATGTACATGAGCACACGCGCACACGCGCACACGCGCACACGTATACATATCCCACAGCCTTTCTAGTTATCTATACTTTTTCTCTAGGGAGGACACCCAATGTCCTCATAGTTCTCCTCTCAAATCACCTCATCTGTTCTACTTTCATATCTTTTTATACTCTTTATTATGAATGACTCCATTCTACAAAGACTTATTAAGTGTCTGGTATGTGCCAGGCACCATGTTAGGTCCAGTGACTACAATAGCAACAGCAATCACCACCACCACAACAGCATTGTATGTATCTAATTCTTTCTATGCACCAGGCACTTTCCTAAGGGTGTCTCATGTTTTAACTCATTTAATCCCACAAGGTAGGTACACTTACTTCCATTGTACAGATTGAGGAGATGGAGCCCAAATTCACCCCAGGCCATACAGCTAGTAAGTGGAATAACCAGGATATGAACCCAGAGAGTGTGGCCCCAGAGTCTGTGCTCTTAAGCACCTCAGAATATTTTGCAGACCCTGCCTTCTTATTCCAGCTGCTGTGATAGCCATATGAAAAATAATTGAAGAATTCATCCATTTAGATAAGGGTTATGGAGAGGAGGGCATGCAGTTATGAAGTGGAGGGAATAGCACTTGTGATGACCCAGAGACACGAGAATCTGAGGCAAAGACCATAAAAAGCAATGACTATATAACTGAGGTGAAGAATACTGAGCAGGAAGTGCAGGGAAATGGAAATGAAAAGACAGGTTGGGTCCAGATAATGAGGAGTGCTTGACATTTTGAAGGACAAGACACTAGAGAAGGCTTTCTCTTGCCCCTCCCAGAGATTTCATGCTAACAAGAACCTAAGCCTTAAACTCTAAAAGTAGAAGGTTAGGAGTGATCAGGGAAATTGGGAGACAACGGAGAAAGAACTTCTCAAACTCATAAATATCATGCTCACTGGAGCTGAAAGGGAGTCCTGGGTGGTACAGTTTTTGCATTTGACTGCTAACCAACAGGTTGGAGGTTTGAACTCACCCAGACATGCCTCAGAAGAAAATTCTGGCAATCTACTTCCAGAAAATCAGCCACTAAAAACCCTATGAGCACATTTCTACTCTGACACACATGGGGTCCCCATGAATCAGAATCAACTCGATGGCAACTTGTGAACTGGTTAGAGCTGAAGGAGGCCCCAATTCCACCCTTCATTTTACAAAAGAAAAACCTGAGGCCAGGGAAGGGAGGAGACATGTCTAGGATGGTGCCTTATATGTGCAGCAGAGAGGGCATCACCAGCTCCCCGAGACACAGTCCAGAGGTCACTCCTGAGATCATCCTTCTTGCCACTGACCCATTTGGCTCTGAACAAGACACATCTGGAAAAGCTTCCCCATGATATAAGGAAAAGGAGAGGAGTGGTGAGCATGTGCACACACACACACACACACCAACGTCCCTTGGTTGTCATTTTGAGCCTAATTGTTTTAACACCAGCTGGCAGTTCTGCAAAATTCTTCTTTGGTACCAGTGGCCTGTAAGCTCTAGAATAATGAGAATGTGTTTCAAAATAGCCCAAATTCCTAAAATTCACCTCTCCTCTCACCCTCCCTTCTCCATCTTACTGACAGTCCCAGTAAAAACTCCACTTCAAATTTATGAGGACAAAGCCAAAAATTTTGCTTCAGATTTATTAAGAATGGTAAAACAAAGTGGTGGACTAGAACAGAAGCTGATTAAGTAGAGGTCTGGGCTGTTGCTAACAAAGCAGGAAACCTTGGCAGACGCCTTGAGGCCCAGCAGATGGTCTTTCCCCAGGTCTTTGAGCTGAGTTGCTCATTTCCTCCACTCACCAGCCCCTAACACAGGATCCAGTTCCCCTGGGTCCTCTAAAGATAGGCACCCCTACACCTATGATCTCACTACCCCTTCTTGGTGGTGGGCCACCAACTCCCTACAGCTTGTCATAGGCCCTACAGAACAGGGTGAACATCACCATGTGCCAAAAGAACCCACCAGCCGCCCTCTGGACAACATGAGATGCTCAGCTCCAGGCCATAATGTGAGTAGTAGGGCAGGGTCAAGAAGGCTTCTCCAAGGAACCCAAGGTTTAGGGCCACCAAAACACTAGTGTTTCTTATAAATGAATAATTTAGGGAATTAAGAGAAATATGAGAAAGGAAGGTGTCTGATACTACTGTCTCCACTTGACTGCCCAGACTATGGGTTTAGTTAAAACAGAGTTCCATCAATGAGAACAGTCTCTTTTGGCCTCCAACCAGCACAGTGGTGAGGGACAAGACAACCAAGCAGTGGGACAAACCCAAGGTCAAATCCCAGCTCAGACACTTACTAGCCATGTGACTTGAGTCAAATTCCTAAATCTCTCTAAGTCTCAGTTTCCCATCTGTAAAACCTAGCTCCTATGATTGTTTTGAGGATAAAATGAGATGAGAAATGTAAAGCATCCACCCACTCACTACCTGCAAGATAACAGAAATCATTAAATATTTGTTCCTTTTCATCTCCTTCGTATGCCAAGCCTTCTTACTTTTTCAAACCCATCAAATATGCTTTGATAATAGTAAATAAGGGCGATTTCAGTCATAACAAGGTACCGTGTTTATGGAGGAGTTCAATCATGGCATTATTTATGACACTGAGAAATTGAAGGCAACTTTAATGTCCAACATTAAGGAAATGACTTTTTTATTTTGATATGAGAAGATGCTCATAATGTAATGATAAGAGAAAAATGCAGGATATAAATCATATTTACAATATGATCTCATTAATGTGAATAAAAAAAGTCAAATAAAATCAAACAAAATGTTGACTGTTTCGGGAGAGAGAATTTTCTGTTTATTTATGTTTTTATTTCCAGAACAAAATTTTAAAAGAAATAAACCAATTTTCACCAGATTTCTAGTTTCAAAAGAGAAGAGTCTGGTTTACATCTCAAAACTCAACCAGTTGCCATTGAGTTGATTCCAACTCACGGCAATCCCATGTGTGTCAGAGTACAACTGTATTCCATAGGGTTTTCAGTGGCTAATTTTTCAGAAGTAGATTGCCAGGCCTTTCTTCTCAGGTGCCTCTAAGTGGACTCTAACCTCTGACCTTTCGGTTAGGAGCCAAGTGCTTAACCGTTTGCACCATCCAGGTACATTATGGAGGAGAAAAATCTCCTAGTCACCAAAATAAATGAACAGTTCTGAAAAAATGACATTCTCCAGATTTGACAAAACAATCAGGTAGCCCACAGAGAATGAGGAATTGAGTCTGGTTCTACATCTGGTTTGACTGGTGAAAAAAAGAGTTGAGAGACAGTTTTAAAGGAAATGGCTCTCCTCCAGCAGGAAAGGTTGGACATCGCCACGTGCAGAGAGAGCCCCACCAGCCGCCCTCTGGACAACACAAGATTCTCAGCTCCAGGCCACAATGCAAGTAGTGCGGCAGGGTCAAGAAGGCTTCTCCAAGGATTCCAAGATCTATGACCAACGAGGAGAACACTGGTCTTTTCTTGTAAGCAAATCATTTAAGAGATTAAGAGAAATATGAGAAATGAAGGTACCTGACAGCACTGTCTCCATTTGACTGCCTAGACTATGGGTTTAGTTAAGAGTGTTCCATCTTTGAACACGGTCTCAAAACTCTGTACTTAGAGGAACTTGAGGAATCCTTAATTCAACACCTCATGTTACAGATGAAGAAACTGAGACCCATGAAGGTAAAATGGCTTTCTCAGTGTCACCAAGCCAGTTAAAGGCGTATTTGGATTAGAACCCAGCCTTCCTGACTTCTGGTCCTGTTTTCTCTCCACTAATTCTGCATGGTGGACCTATGGCCTTGTTTGAAGCTATGAGAAGGCTGCAGGAAGACAGCAAACTAGCACCTACTGTCCTGTCCCCTTCTAATTATATATGGGCACTGCAGCTAAACAGTTTACAATCTTCAGCTAATCCTTTTAAAGCAGGAATTATGATCCCCATTTTACAAAGGAGCAAGGTAAGGTTCAGAGACATCACAGAACCTGCAAACGTCATACTGTAAGTAAAAACTGGGATTCTAGAGGGGGTCTGTTGAACTGCAAAACCGTCCTCTTTCTACTATCCAGGCTGCAAACCATGAACAAATAATTATGCTAACACATAATAAATGTTTTAACAGATATATATATAAAGAGATTTGGGAGCACAGAGGAGGGCGTGGCCAATCCTGCCTGTAATGGTGAGCAAGAAGTGAACCTTCCAGACTCTTTCAAGTTCTCCTAGTGGGTAAAGGGATGGGCATGTATTTCTAGGAAGGGAGAGAACATGTACAGAAATAGGGAGCAGAGACGGAGTGTTGGGCATTCAGGGAGCAGCAGATCCTCCAGTGTTGCAAGAGTGAGTCCCCAGCAAGTGAGAGCACGCAGCAAGTGAAGGCCTCACCCACTGTGCCACCAAGTTGGAGTTAATCCTGTGAGTTATGAGGAGCCTCGGAGTCTTCAGAAGTGAAATGCTCAAATTTGTATTACAAAGCTCACTGTGGGACAGACATATTGACAAAGATATTTATTATTCTGATGTTTATAACATCAGAATAGTGGCAAATGCCTGCCAGGCCAGCAATAGGGGACTGGTTAAATAAACTTGTTGTTCATACATATAATGGAATACTCTGGTAGTCATTAAAAACAATATGTTAATACATGGAATGTATTAACATGGAGGATGGTGCAGGACCAGACAACTGCAGCACAAAGAAAGTAAATTCTTCCCCTAAGCACCACAGGATGAACATGTTTGGTCTAAACAAGCAGTTAATCCTGTTTCCCTTTGCTAGTGATTAGTGTAGGGCTGGACACATGAGCAAATTCTCACCAGTGAACCGTAAGAGGAAGCCTACTGGGGGGTTTCTGGTTAAAATTTTGCTCCTCGGTAAGAGGAAGGAGTGGCTAAGGAAAAGGCTATATCTGTTTCCTTGCTTCCCACTTAGGATGCTGCTTTGTGAAGATGTGATGCTTGCAGCTGTGGCAGCCATTTCATGACCATGAGGAACAGGTCAAAAGAGTCATAGAGACAAGGATCCAATATCCTAACATTTTTTAAAACCTCTAGACCACTCTTGGAATGCCCATATCCAGACTTCTTGTCGTGTGAGATAATTAAATGCCTTTGTTGTGTAGTGGTTCTCTGGGTGGCGCAGATGGTTAAGCACTCAACTACTAACTGAAAGGCTGGCAGTTAGAACCCACCCAGAGGCACCTTGGAAGAAAGTCCTGGTGATCTGCTTCCAAAAGGTCACATCCTTGAAAATTCTATGGAGTGGTTCTACTCTGCAACACATGGGGTCATCATGAGTTGGGATCAACTTGATGGTAACCGGTTTTAGGGGTTTAGTCGTGTTTTCTGCTCCCTGCAGCCAAATGCATCCTAAATAATATACCTGCCTCAAAACTAGGAGATAGTGTGAGAGTTTTTGTCAGTCTGGCAGCAATGCCTGAGTCCCAATGATCATCTGATACTTGAAAGCCTGCATTTCCCTTATATCAAGTCAGACCGCCCCTGCTATCTCTTATGTGCACAAGGAAACAAAGCTATCATCTTCATCACCATCAGTATTGATGAGTTGGGTGCAGAAGAAAAGAGACGGGTAGAGTCAGTTCAAAGACGAAATTATTCCTCTTCTCATCCCCAAAACAAAGCACACTTGGTGAAATAATTAGGAAACAAAATGAAACTCTACCCAAATTTCATTTGTTGATGCAAGTTGAATAAGTGTGGGCCGAGGCAGCTGTTCATCTTTGGAGCCCTCCGGCCTCCTTCTGGGCTGCTTCTCCTTTCTGATCTTGCCTCCTTTCCTTAGAAATTGTCGTTGTTGTTACTTGCTGTGGACTTGGCCTACAACTCATGGTGACCCTGTGCACAATGGAATGAAATGCTGCCCAGTCCTGCCCTATCCCCATGATTACTTTGGGACTAGACTGTTACAGGGTTTTCATTAGTTGATTTTTGGAAGTAGATAACCAAGTCTGTCTCAGTCTGAAATTTCCACTGAAACCTGTTCAGCATATAGCAGCACATGAGCCTCCCCTGGGAGGTGGGTGATGGCTATGCATGTGCCTTGGCAAGGAATCAAACCCAGTATCCCACATAGAAAGTGAGAATTCTGCTGCTGAGCCACCACCACCTCCTCCTTATGGGCAGAAGAGGTAAAACTCAGGATGAAAAGAACTTTAGATCAGAATTGGATGCCAAGGTGGAGTATATGGGACCCAGAGCAAAGCAAGGCTGGGCAGAGCCTTGAGTGCAGTTCAAATCCACCAGGCGCTCCTTGGAAACTCTATGGGGCAGTTCTACTCTTGTCTTATAGGGTCGCTATGAGTTGGGATCGTCTCGACGGAAATGGGTTTGGTTTTCGGTTGTCTAGGAGAAAAGAGAAGGAAGCATAGGTCTGGCTTTTACATCTGACTGCTCTATTCAGGGGTTTACCCAGGATCTAAGGCAGTGAAGCACTGTGCCAACTAGGTCCTGCCAACTCAGTTTTTTTGCTTCACTTGTGGAACACTTGTGAGGAAGCTGCCAAGTTTAACCAATCAGTCTTTAGTTTTATTCTCATGATGCCTATCCTGCTCCAACACCCTCAAGGGCTTCTGTTGCTTAGAATCAAGCCCAGTCTTTCCAGCCTGGTCATCCACAGTATCATCCCACTCTCCCACATGTACCAAAAAGGCCAAAGACTGGCTCAGGCACTCGGGGAGACAGACAGCCCATGGAAAAACTGCTAACTACACCAAGATCTTTTAAAATTTCCTCTTCCCCAGACTTGGCATAACCCCCCTTCTAGCCTCATCTCCCACAGGGGCTCCTTGGGCCTTCCAAGGAGTCCACCAGCAGATGGAATATATTTGTCTGGGCTGAGGTTCTACTGGGGAGGATTGAAAGAGCCCTATGCCAAGCTGCTCCTATCATCCAGGTCATAGGGCTCACAGGCCCAGTGAAAATGAACCATTGCTTCTGCTTTAGCCTGGCTGGTGGCTGTATGAACTTGGGTTCCATCCACTGCTCTTCTAAAGCTGAAAGGAGCCCACTTACATGCACAAGAACCTCTTAGCTCAAAAAGGGCAAGAGCCTAAAGGATTTATTCCTCTTAAACTGTTGTCTAAAGTAAGGGGGTTTTGTTAGAGCAGACAAAAAGCTAGGCCCCTAAATCACACCTCTCCCAGCAAGTCAATGGATGTGGGCTGGTTTCACTTTCCAATAATTAATCAATCTTTCCTTCTCAAAATGAAAAGAGGTAGGGTCTTATAGAAATAGCATGAGCTTTGGAATAAGACAAATTTGGGCTCAAACTGGTCCCAGTCATTCTACAAAATACCTGGCTGGTACTCTTCAAGACTGTTAAAAAAAAAAAAAAGGTCATCAAAAACAAGGAAAATCTGAGAAACGATCACAATCCACAGAAGCCTAAGAAAACATGACAACTAAGTATAGTGTGGTATTCTGGATAGGGTCCTGAAACAGAAAAAGGACATTAGGTAAAAAGTAAGGAAATCTGGATAAAATATAGATTTTAGTTAATAATAATATATCAGAATTTATTCATTAATCAGAAAAAAAAATCCCATATTAAATAAGATGCTAATAATATAGGAAATTGGGTGTGGAGTATACAGGAACTCTCTGTATTATCTTCTCAATAATTCTGTAAATCTAAAATTGTTCTAAAAGTTTATTAAAAATATAATAATAACAGTTGTCACAGATTGAACTGTGTCCCCCCACATTCCCAGTATTGTATGCTTGTCTACCATTTTGTCATCTGATGTGATTTCCCTATGTGTTGTAAATCCTATCACTATGATGTTAATGGGAAACCCTGGTGGTGTAGTGGTTAAGTGCTACCACTGCTAACCAAAGGGTCAGCAGTTCAAATCCGCCAGGCGCTCCTTGGAAACTCTATGGGGGCAGCTCTACTCTGTCCTATAGGGTCGCTATGAGTCGGAATCAACTCGACGGCATTGGGTTTTTTGGGATGATGTAATGAGATGGATTAGGGGCAGTTATATTGATGGGATCTACAAGATTAGTGTCTTAAGCCAATCTCTTTCGAGATATAAAAGACAGAAGCAAGCAGAGACATGGGGACCTCATACCACCAAGAAAGCAGCACTGGGAGCAGAGTGCATCCTTTGGACCTGAGGTTCCTGCACTGAGATGCTCCCAGACCAAGGGAAGACTGACGACAAGGGCCTTCCTCTAAAGCTGACAGACAGAAAGCCTTCCCCTGGAGCCTGAATTCAGACTTCCAGCCTACTGGACTATGAGAGAATAAATTTCTCTTTGTTAAAGCCATCCACTTATGGTATTTCTATGACAGCAGCACTAGATGACAGAGACAATAGTAAAAACCAGTCCTGAGAACTTGTTAGTGTTTTGACTTTAGGCAAATTATTTTATGCTTCTAAGCTTCAGTGCCTAATTTACAAAAGGGGATAATAAGATTTGTCTCATGGAGGTGATATGACTATTAAAGGATGTAATACATGTAAAATGCCTTCCTAGCACAATGTCTAGCACAAAATTGGTACCCACAAAGCACTTTTTTTAAATCTCATCAAAGAAATTTATTTTTGATTCAACAATAACAAATAATAGTTATTGTTGTCAGCTTCCATTAAGTTAGCCTCCAATTCATGGCGACCCCATGCACAATGGATGGAAATGTTGCCCAGGCCTACACCATCACCACGATCGTTTATGGATTGGACCATTGTGATGCACAGGGTTTTTACTGGCTAATTTTCAGAAGTAGATCACCAGGTCTATCTTCCTAGTCCATCTTAGTCTGAAAGCTCCACTTAAACCTGTTCAGCATTGTTATGGATTTAATTGTGTCCCCAAAAATATGTGCTGTAAATTCTAACCTTTATGCCTGTGGTTGTAATCCCATTTGGGAATGGGTTGTCTTTGTTATATTACTGAGGCAGGATTAGTAAAGGGTATATCTTAAATTAAGCCTCCTGTGAGAAAATAAATTTGTTTGCTAAAGCTACCCACTTGTGGTATTTCTGTTATAGCAGCACTAAATATCTAAGATAAGAATCATAGCAACACGAAAGCCTCCACTAACAGACAGGTGATGGCTGCACATGAGGTGCACTGGCTGGGAATTGAACACGGGTCTCCTACATGGAAGGCAAGAATTCTACCACTGAACCACCACTGCTCCCATAATAACAATAATAACCACTTTATATTCAGATTTTTCCAGCTTTCCCATTCTAAAATGTCCTTTTTAACTTTTCTTTTAATTCAATATCAAGGCTTATGCATTGCATTCTGTTGCCAGGCCTCTTTATTGCCCTTTAGTCTAAAATAGCACCTATGATTCGGAATCGACTTGACGGCACTGGGTTTTTTGGGGTTGTACACACACACTTTTTTTTTTTCTTTCAGGACATAGATATGAAGTTAAACGAGATATTCATAGGAGGTCAAAGAACAGAAGCTTACCAACACAGAAGTGGTACATGTGAGGCTGAAATCTAGTTTGAGTGATGTGCCCATGTTTTCATTCATTTGACCCCCCATCAAATGCCATGCCTACTACATGCCAGGCATTTTGCTAAACTGCTTCTAAATCTCTCAGCAACTCTATCAAGTCAAGGTTATTCCTGTTTAAAAGATAAGAAAACTGAGATTCATAGCAGGTAAACAAACTTGCCCAAAGTCTCACAGCAGTCACCAGCAGAGCTGGACTTTGAACTCTGGCTCCAAACTTATTCTCTCTGACACACTATAGTCCCTGCCTTCAGGGAGAGCTCCCCTACTCAGTGCATTACACAAGCATGTGGGAGATGCCACAGGAACCTAGAGAAAGGAAGTGTGGCCTCTGAGGGGAGACCAGCAAGGCTTCGCAGGAGAGGGGCCCAGGCTGAGCCATGAGGGGAAAGGGAACATGCCCTGCGGCCACAGAGTGGTAATCACTCGCCAGAGGGGCTCAGTCGCACAGAGGATGAGGTCCAAGAGGAGATGGGCACTAAGCTGAGAAGGGTCCTGAAAGCTTTCATTCACTCTTTTATTTGTCCATTCGATAAGTCAACAAATATTTATGGAGCTTCTGTTAAGTGCCAGGCCTATTCTAGATGCTAAGGGCACAATAGAGACAAAAGGAACAAAAATTCCTGCCTGCTTAAAACTTACAATCTAATGAGGAAGGAGACAACAAACGAACAAGTGATGATAAGTGTTATGGAGAAAAATAAAGCTGAGCAGGGGTACAGGGAAGAAATGAGGCAGAGGGCTGTGGTTTTCAAAAGATGGACAGGCCTCATTGAGATATTTGAGTAATGAGCTGAACGAGGGGAGAGTGACAGGAGAACATTTTAGGCAGAGGAAGCAGTCAAGGCAATGGAATTAAAGGACATTTATGTGGCTGCATCAATTAAATGCCTGGCTAAGGGCAAAGACTTGCTCTTACCACACATGGTACCAGTTGCCGTCTAGTCGATTCCAACTCATGGAGACCCCATGTGTGTCAGAGTACAGCTGTGCTTTGTAGGGTTTTCAATGGCTGCTTTTCCAGAAGTAGATCACCAGGCCTTTCTTCCGAGGTGCCTCTGAGTGGACTCAAACCTCCAACCCTTCAGTTAGCAACTGAGCATGTTAACCATTAGCACCACCCACAAATTCCAGTACTACATGGTACTAGGGGAATAACACGATAAAGCTGTGGATGTTAGGGAAGCCAGTGCAATAAAATAGTTGAGGTACATTCATGCCACGCACCATGCTGCATGCTTAGAGGTGGGAATAGGAAGGGGGCAAGGAGGACAAATAAACCAAGATGTTATCCCCACCAGAAAAAAGCTTTTAAGTTTAGTGGGACAAGAGGTGGGAGGTGTCGAACATGCCAGTGACAGAAGTGCCATAGTTATTCACATGCCCGTTAAGGACCTTAGTAAAGAGAACTTGACACTTCCAAGACAGGGCCTTGAAGCCCTCATCAAAACACATGGAGAAGGAGCCCACCTACTTCAACTATGCTGGGCCAGCCCTGCAGTAGCCCCCCATGGCCTGGCATTCCAGGCCCCAGGACCCTCACCTTACCACTCACTCCCCAGTCCTGACTGACGACACTGGGACACCCGAGCCCTTTTGGGATTTCAGCTGCTAGAGAACTCCTGTACAGGTAAATTTCACCTGATAAGTCACTTAACCTCTCTGTGCCTCCATTTTCTCATCTGTGAAATTGGGATAATAATAGCATCTAGCTCATAAAAAGGATTAATGAGTTAATAAATGTAAAGTGTTCACAACATCAATTGCACATGAGCTCTATAAATCTCATTGGGTGTCTTTAAGTCAGTTTCGGCTCATAGCGACCCTATAGGACAGAGTAGAACTGCCCCATAGTGTTTCCTAGGCAGTAATCTTTATGGGAGCAGATCTCCAGGTCTTTTCTCCCACAGAGTGACTGGTGGGTTTGAACTCACCTTGTGTGTCTATCATTATTAGTGTAATTTTATGGCTATTATTATTATCGACAGCAGCCCCAAACTGACAGCTGCATTCGTGGGCTAAAAGTTTCCGGTACCATGGGGGAGGAAGAAGAGCTGGAGAAATATAAACAATTAAAAGACCCCTCCTCCTTGTCTCCACTTCTCTTCCTCCCTGGCTTCTGTGCCCTTCTCCACTGCCCTTTTCTCCCACCACCACCAGTCTAGTGCCACTCTTTTCTTTGGATTAATCTTGATTTCAATAGCCTTCCTGGGTAACTCATCCCTAAGTACATTAACAGCTCATTAATTACCACAAACTAATACATTTTGTCCCATGTCAGCCACTTAGAATCAGTGGCTGAAATAAATGCAATTCCATTCTAATAATACTCTGCATTTCCAGGACATCTTTCACTCAAGGCCTTGCTGACACTTCTTGGCCCCCTAAGGAAAAGGCAGTGCCTGGGTGAGTTGCAGTATCTTGACATCTAAGAGCTACAAGAACCCTTATAATTCTGCAGACCACCCTTAGCCCATAGTTTGAAGATGAAAATGAGTCCCTGAGTGGGGAACTGAATTTACTAAGATCACACAGCAGGTTGACGACCAAGGTGAAATTAGAACCCGGGTTTCAAAGACCAGGCAACATTTCATCCTGTTATACATGGGATCACCGTAAGCCGGAGCTAATGCAACAGCTACTAACAACAACAACAACACACCAGACATTTAATCCTCATGGCAACCCTAAGATGCCGGTACATCAAAATCTCCATTTTGCAGATCAGGACACCAAGGTTCATAGAGGTTAAAGAACTTGCCCAAGGTCTCCTGTTAGACATAGGTAGACATCGAAGGAGGAGAAGGAAGAAATTGACCCTAAGCCCCAGGCTCTTAGCCACCATAAGTTTCTCAGTCAAAAAGGAGGACAGGAGAGGAGGGTCGGGGTGAAGAGGAAGGAGGATCTACTACCATACTTTACAAAGTGAGATCTAGGAATATGGACTCTTAAGGCTAAGAAAGGTAAAAGATCAGGAAAGAGGGCTCTACTTATTTATTTCAGATAGGTGCTCAGCAGTCCCCAGCTGCCCACAGGGGCTCTATCTGCATCAGCCTGGCTGTAGTAGGCTCCAGACCACAAAGGACTGACTCTAGTACCAGCAATCTGTCTCCACAAGTTAAGTCACCTAATACATGCCCCCTTATAATGTGTTAAACCGCAGTGCCTAAATATGGCCCCCAGACCTGTGCTGCTGGTGAGAACCACGCCATCAGCCACCCACCAGCTCCAGCAATTCACATGGTGTGCTACAACTAGTGTGGAGGGCTAATTGCTACGGAAATTGGCTCTCTCCTATTTCTATTGATTCCCTTTACTCATGCTTTGAAAAATGAATTAACAAAAATCAAAACTATTTCAGAGGGGTTCCTTAAGTAGAAAAATTTGTTTTAAGTCCAGAGACCACAGAAAGCCCTCTAGAGTCATTCTGCACTGTCTTCCAGCCTTCTGGTCCCTCAGCCACTCCTGTGACCATCCCTGTGAGGCCACCATCTTCCTATAGCATTTGCTCTCCTCTATACTAGGCCTGCAGGACAGACCCAAATCCATCAGAAGCCACTTCCTAAGAACTCAGCTTTGTCCAAACAATCTTTTACTCATAGGACGGACAGGCCTAACGGGCCAGAAGGGATTTGTTAGGCTCTCTAGATCCATCATAATCTGAGTGTTTAAAGTCCCCAAATGCCTATTTAGACAATCCACATTTTTTAACAGCCTGTAAATACTCTGGGACTGGGTCAGCATTTTTAAAGGTCCTTAAATGGCTCCTTTGCATAATCCATATATTCAGAGCCCCTAAGCATTTATTCTACCTACAGTAATCTCGATCTTTATTATGCGTAAGGAAGAAAAGGCTCCAAAGGAGTGGAGCAGCCCTTCAGTCCCCTTCTGGGAAAATTGATTCTTGTTTTAAAAATGATTACATTTTAAAAAGCAGGCATAGGACTAACCACAAAAGGAACCTATTTAAAGGGATGCTGTTAACCTGTGTAGGCCTGCAACTGTTCTTTCCTTGAAGGCAGGAAAATCCTCTTCAGGCTCCCTGAGGATACTAATTACACAACTGGCCACTGCAAATGCTTCAATTAAGGTTGGAGCCTCGCCTTCCCTATGTTGGTTCCCTCTTGGAGGCCTTGAAGAAAGCAGGTTCACTCTGAACATCTTTGTAAGCATCACTTTTCCAGGTTTAGTCTCAGCTCACAAAGCCTTTACTGGGGAAAAGGAAAAACAATTTGCTGAGAAAAACTTAGATCCCAGGACTGTGGGCCTGAAAGCAGCTCCTGTGTGTCATGCAGCACAGATCTGGGGTGAAGCACTTTCCCGGTAGGTCGTCAGAGTAGAGCCCAGGGGATGGCGAGGAGTCCCTAGTAAGATGAACTCCTGGGTAGAGCAAATTGTTAATGTGCTCAGCTGCTAAGTGAAAGGTTGGAGAGTCGAGTCCACCCAGATCACCTTGGAGGAAAGGCCTGGTGATCTACTTCCAAAAACATCAGCCACTGAAAACCCTACAGAGCACAGTTCTACTCTGACACACATGGGGTCAACTATGAGTCTGGGCAGACATGACAGCAACCGGTGAGATCAACTCCAAGATAAAAAAGGCCCACTCCACTGCCCCTCTGCTGTCTTGGAAGTGCAGTGGTTAAGAACTCAGCTGCTAACCAAAAGGTCAGCAGTTCAAATCCATCAGCCCCTCCTTTGAAACCCAACGGGGCAGTTCTACTCTGTCCTAGATGGTCGCAATGAGTCGTAATTGACTTGATGGCGATGGGTTTGGTTTTTTGGTTGTACTCAAAAGAGTGTGCAAATTCTGAGCTATCTGCAACAATATACACAGCATGGACAACTCTAATGTAATAGTGAACAAAAGAAGTGAAATATGAAAGAGTACATACTGCACGATTACATTTATATAAACTTGTAGAACAGACAAAACTAATCTATGAGAAGTCAGGATAGTGTTTATCCTGGGGGCAGAAGAGGTGAGCAGTGGCTAGAAGGAAGCATGTGGGGGTCTTCTAAGGCACTAGTAATATCTTGAGCTGGGTGCTAGTAACATGGCTGTGCTCACTTTGGGAAAATGCATGGAGCCGTACATTAAAAAAAAAATTTTTTTTTTTTAGGTAATCCAAATATCCTTCTCTCCAGTTTGAACTTCCTCACAGTTTCTCCTAGCATTGCTTTTAAAGCTCTTCCCGCTGCCTTTATTTTCACTCTTCTGAGTACACTCAGGATGCCCAGCTATCTATGAAAAAGGATTACTTTTTTTCCTTTTGGTTGTTCAGATGTTTTAGATTATTTATGAAAGGTTTAGGGAAAGGGGGATATTTATAGTAACAATGAAGTCTCCAAATGGACCAGGTGCTTCTATGCCGCTGGACTCCCACATCTACCAGAAACCCCACCACTTTAGAGAGGGATCCTGGGTGAGAGCGGACGAGGGGGTAAACTGGCAGAGAAAACTGGCCAGGTCTGGAAAAGACTCACGTCTTCCTGTTTTTTTTTTTTTTTTTCCTTTGAAGCTCAGAATGGGCGCCAGGCCAGGTGGCCCTTCCCATCTCCAGTCTCAGGCAAGCTACAGGACTGGCTAAACTCAGACAGCGTTGTCAGGCCCCTCCAGAGACTAGCCAGCTCAGAACTCTAAGGAAGAAGGGGATGGAGAAAGCTAGAAGGGGAGGAGGGGAGATGAAAGGAGTAGGGATGAGAAATGGGCAGGAAGAAGGGGAAAAACTGACAGATTGAGGGTCTGGTCTTGCGTAGAGCATTACGCGGCACATGGATGAATACTCACCACACCGAGTGTGGAGGGTCATTAGTCCACATTATACAGAGGAAAAGTTGTGGCTCACGGCGGTCAAGTGCCATGCCCAAGAACACCTCGCTGGCGGGTGATCCAAACATTGAAAGCCAGACTCCTCTCCAAGTCTCAGCTCTTTCTAACTGTGCTGCAAGGTGATGGCTGACTCAGGGAGTGCAGAAGTACTCTGACCATCCCGCTCCCTCCTACGCTAACATTCCGCGCCTCCCGTTTCCCCCTCCCTCCTCTCCCTAGCTGGAGCCCGCCCTCCTCCCCGCCCGCCCGGCCGCAGTACCCGGCCCTGCGCACCTCCTCCGACGCGGCGGGGCGCGGCGGGGCGCGGCGGGGCGCGGCGGGGCGCGGCGGGGCGCGGCGGGGCGCGGCGGGGCGCGGCGGGGCGCGGCGGGGCGCGGCGGGGCGAGCTGGCAGCTCCCATAGGCGCAGCCAGGCCGGCCAGGAGTGCACGTCTAAGTTAGCCTCCCCGCCCCGCTTGGCGAAAGGGAGGGACGCGCTACGAAGATCCACGACTCCCAGATGGGACCTTCCTCAGCCCCTACTCCAGGGTGCGGCGCGTTCTGCCCGAGACCCCGGGGTCTCCCTCGCCCCTGCACCCGGGATGAAAAGAGTCGGAGCACAGTGCAGCAAGCCAGCGCCGCGCCCGCGGATGACGTCCGTGCGCCCCGGCTGGAGACTACTGTGCGGGTGTGTGCGGGTGTGCGCGGCCGGCGCGCTGTGCGGTCGTTACGCTGGTTCCAAAACCCTCCGCAGCAGGAATCTAGACACCTTTCCCCGCCCTCGGTCCGCGCCCCGACACTTTCGCCGCGCACACCAGTTCGTGTCGCTCAGGCTGTCACCAGGAAGTTCCAGTCCGCGCCCCGAGAGCGCTGCCCTCCGGCTCGCTGCGGACACGCGTACACTCCGCCGGAGTGTTCAGGGTGTCCCTGCCTCCTCGCCACTGCCTTGACATCATCCTCCTGGAGTCCCCGCCCCCCGCCATAGCCTTCTTTACCGGGCGTCTTCGCTACTCCTATGTGTCCATTTCCTTGCTCCCCCGCTCCTGGACACTCCTCTCTGAGCTAGGGCATCTTTGCGAACCTACTACCTCATCTCTTCCCATGTCAAGCCAGCAAGGTTGGAGAGCCAGCCTAGCCTCCTCTTCCTCTATTTTTCCAGTTCCTGCCACACTTCAACCTCCTCTCAATCCCTCCACAACAAAATCCCTGAGCAAGTCACCTTCCTTTTATATGTGTATCTATATGCATATAGATACACGTATAAAATGAGAATATATATCCATATAAATATGCATATAGATATAAAACAAACAAAAAAAAAAACCAAACCCGTTGCTGTCTAGTCGATTCAGACTCAAAGCGACCCTATACCGATCCTATAAATATAGCGACCCTATAAGACAGAGTAGAACTGTCCCACAGGGTTTCCAAGGAGAATCCAGTACCGCCCTGCTGGATTTGAACTGCCTGCCTTTTGGTTAGCAGCGGAACTGTTAACCACTGCGCCACACATATCTCCTAAAGGGACAATCCAGGACCCCATTTTGGTCAAGACAAGAGCAGTCTTTGGCAATTGGCTCTATAGAAATAAAGCTGCAGGGTTTCAGCTGCTTAAGCTGTACGGACCGTGAAGTACTTCAAACCCCTCTGTCACTAACCACAACAGCAGCTTAGCCTGTAAACTCCCAAGTTATGGAAGCAATTCTGTGGGTTTACCTGCCAGCTTCACCAGATTAATACATTCATTATTTCAACAAGCATCGACTGAGCCTATAGTAGCCACACACTGCTGGGGCCTGGCACACAGAATACAGGGCACATGTCTGCTTGCTGGGGGCTGGCATTCTAGTGGGCATCAGAGACATCTACACAACAACTCACCTCTTCCACATACTGGGTGCCCTTGGAGAGTTAAAAAAAAAAAAAAAAAAAAAACAATATTATGAAGCACACAGGAGGGAGAGGCATTTGACCTGGATCTTGCAGGATAGGTTGGGGTTTCCCAGAAGAAGAAAAGGCATTTCAGGCAGAAGAACCAGGTCATGCCCACAGGAATGGAATGTATGATTTCTCCTATAATGGTGAGCAGTTTGGTGAGGTTGGATCACAAGAACCTGAGGCAATGAATGGGGTACTGAGAGGAGAGAGGGTTGGCTGAGGCCAGGTTGAGAGGGACCTTGAGAGCCAGCCTATATTTTCTGTGCCTGTCTCCTCTATTAGACCTCTTCCCAGGCACTTGAGGTGACATAGAGTGACATAAGGCTTCTAGGCCACATCTTCAAACCTGTGGACACATGACAATCCAAGAGTCAGCCATCCCACAGCCATCCTATGTCAGGTGAAGCTCGCAGGTAAACCCACAGAATTGCTTCCATAACTTGGGAGTTTACAGGCTAAGCTGCTGTTGTGGTTAGTGACAGAGGGGTTTGAAGTACTTCACAGTCCGTACAGCTTAAGCAGCTGAAACCCTGCAGCTTTATTTCTATAGAGCCAATTGCCAAAGACTGCTCTTGTCTTGACCAAAATGGGGTCCTGGATTG
Organism: Loxodonta africana; assembly: GCF_030014295.1. NCBI lineage: Eukaryota > Metazoa > Chordata > Mammalia > Proboscidea > Elephantidae > Loxodonta > Loxodonta africana. The sequence goes on along the minus strand of NC_087360.1, from coordinate 40,821,822 downwards.
TCCCTTTAGGAGATACGTGTGGTGCAGTGGTTAACAGTTCCGCTGCTAACCAAAAGGCAGGCAGTTCAAATCCACCAGGACGGTACTGGGTTCTCCTTGGAAATCCTATGTCAAAGGGTTACGCTCCCATCAGCAGTTCCTCAATCTGCTACCCAGGGAAGGGCCCCCCCTCAGGGTAACTCAAGCCCTTCCCAGCAACAGCTAAGATGTGTAACTGGTTACCATAGCGATCCCAAGGAGCCAGGTTCATACCTATCTTTCCTGAAGAGAGCTGGATGTCTGTCTAAATTGCTCCTGAAATAAATGCCTTGTGCACAGATGCCCACCTGCAGAGGTATTTGACAGGGGGCGTCTCTGGGCCTTCCTCTCCTGCATGAACTTGGGATGGGGCAATGGTCTGGTGGAAGAGGCCTGGTGACTGATGTCTCTACCACGGCGACTCTAGGCTAGTTTTTTTCTTTTATTGTGCTTTAGGTGAAAGTTTACAGCTCAAGTTAATTTACCATTTAAAAGTTATACACATATTGTTTTGTGACATTGGTTGCAATCCCCACAATGTGGCAGTATGCTCTCCCTTTCCACCCCAGGTTCCCGGTGTCCATTTGTCAAGCTCCTGTCGCTTCCTGTCTTCTCGTCCTGCTTTTTGGGCAGGAGCTACCCATTTGGTCTTGTATATTTGATTGAACTGAGAAGCGTGTTTGTCACTTATATTAATTTTTGTTTTATGGGCCTGTCTAGTCTTTGTCTGAAAAGTGGCTTCAGTCCCAGATAAGTAAAGAACTATTGAAGAGGAAGAATAAAGTAGGAGGACTCGCACTACTTGACCTCAGAACCTACTACACAGCTATGGTAGTCAAATCAGCCTGGTACTGGTACAACGACAGATACGTTGACCAATGGATCAGACTTGGGAACCCAGATGTAAATCCATCTACCTATGGTCACCTGATCTTTGACAAGGGTCCAAAGTCCATCAAATGGGGAAAAGACAGTCTTTTTAACAAATGGTGCTGGCAAAACTGGATGTTCATATGTGAAAAAATGAAACAGGACCCATACCTTACACCATATACAAACACAAATTCAAAATAAATCAAAAACCTAAATATAGAGCCAAAAACTGTGAAGTTCATAGAAGAAAAAAATAGGATCAATACTAGAGGCCCTAATGCATGGCATTAACAGGATACAAACCATAACCAACAAAACATAAACTCCAGAAAATAAGCTAGATACACTGGGATTTTCTAACAATTAAACACGCTTATCAAAAGACTTCACCAAAAGAGTAAAAAGAGAACCTACAGACTGGGGAAAGAAATTTGGCTATTACAAATCAGACAGAGGTCTAATCTCTAAAATCTGCAGGAAAATCCAACAGCGCTACAACAAAAAGACAAATAATCTGATTTAAAAAATGGGCAAAGGAAATGAACAGACACTTCACCAAAGAAGATATTCAAGTGGCCAACAAACACATGAGGAAATGCTTGCGATCACTAGCCATTAGAGAAATGCAAATCAAAACTACAATGAGATACATCTCACCCTGGCGCTACTGGCACAAATCAAAAAAACAAGAAATAACAAATGTTGGAGAGGCAGCGGGGAGGTCAGAACACTTATGCACTGCTGACCAGAATGCAAAATAGTATAACCATTTTCGGAAATGATATGGCACTTCCTTAGAAAGCTAGAAATAGAAATACCATATGATCCAGCAGTCCCACTCCTAGGACTATATCCTAGAGAAATAAGAGTTGACACACGAATAGACATATGCACACCCATGTTCGTTGCAGCATTACTCACCATAGCAAAAAGATGTAAACAACCTCAATGCCCATCAACAGATGAATGGGTAATCAAAGTGTGGTAAAGAACAACAATGAATCTGCGAAGCATCTCATAACATGGATGAATCTGGAAGGGATTATGCTGAGTGAAATAACTCAATCACAAAAGGACAAATAGGGTATGAGACCACTACTGTACTGAAAAGGTTTACACACACAAAGAAACAATCTTTGATGGTTACGAGGGAGGGGAGGGGTGGGGATGAAAAAACACTAAATAGACAATAGATAAGTGCTAACTTTGGTGAAGGGTAAGACAGTACACAATACTGGCGAAGCCAGCACAACTTGTACAAGGCAAGGTCATGGAAGCTCCACAGACACATCCCAGCTCCCTGAGTGATGGAATTGCTGGGCTGAGGGCTGTGGGGACCTTGGTCTTGGGGGAAATCTAGTTCAATTGGCATAACATTGTTTATAAAGAAAAAGTCCTACATTCTATTTTGGTGAGTAGTGACTGGGGTCTTAAAAGCCTGTGAGCAGCCATCTAGGATACTCCACTGGTCTCACCCCTCCAGGAGCAAGGAAGAATGAAAAAAACCAAAGATATAGGGGGAAGATTAGTCCAAAGGATTAATGGACCACATCTACCATGGCCTCCACCAGACTGAGTCCAGTACAGCTAAATGGTGCCTGGCTACCACCACTGACTGCTCTGACAGGGATCACAATAGACGGTCCCAGACAGAGCTGGAGAAAAACGTAGAAAAAAACTCTAACTCAAAAAGAAAGACCAGACTTGCTGGCTTGACAGAGACTGGAGAAACCCTGAGAGTATGGGCCCAGACATCCTTTCAGCTCAGTAATGAAGTCACTCCTGAGCTTCCCCTTCAACCAAAGATTTGACAGGCCCATAAAACAAAACGAGACTAAAGGAGTACACCAGCCTTTGGGCAAGGACTAGAAGGCAGGAGGGAAACAGGAAAGGTGGTAATAGGGAACCCAAGGTTGAGAAGGGACAGTGTTAACATGTCGTGGGGTTGTTAACCAGTGTCATAAAACAATATGTGTACTAACTGTGTAATGAGAAACTAATTTGTTCTGTAAACCTTCATTTAAAGTACAAAAAAAAAAAAAAAGGAACTCTGTGGATTCTGGCTTCCATCCAGAAACAAACATTTGAGGAAATTGGCTTAGCTGGAAGGAAAACTGAACGAATGGGGAGATTTAAGTATAAATCTCAATACTCTCAAATTTTTCTTCTTTTTCCCTATTTGTAAGAGTTTTTATGCAAGATCCAATAATACATCTTTAGAAAGACAAAAAAAAAAAAGTGTAACCCATCATGGGAAGTTATATTAATGAGAAAGAAATTTCATTAGGTCAAGAACCTTTGAGGTAGTCACAAAATTCATAATTTAAAACTATATTTCCTATTATACACACGCCTACTTTCTAGAATAAAAACCAAAGCCCAGCTGTTTTGTTCTCTATATGTTGTAGTTATGTCAAAATGTTCAGTCATATCTAATGGACCACAACCACCACAGCCTTCACTAGCCTGAGTCCAACACAACTAGATGGTACCTGGCTACCACCACCCATTGCTCTGACAGGGAGGGATCACAATAGATGGTCCCGGACAGAGCTGAAGAAAAATATAGAACAAAATCCTAACTCACAAAAAAAGACCACACTTACTTATCTGGCAGAGGCTGGAGAAACCCTGAGAGTATGCCCCCTGGACACCATTTTAACTCAGTGCTCAGGTCACTCCTGAGGTTCACCCTTCAGCCAAAGATTAGACAGGTCCATAAAACAAAACAAGACTAAATGAACACATCCACCCAAAGGCAAGGACAAGAAGGCAGGAAGGACAGGAAAGCTGGACGAAGGGAAGTGGGGAACCCAAGGTCGAAAAAGGGAGAGTGTTGACCTGCCATGGGGTTGGCAACCAATGTCACAAAAGAATATGTGCATTAATTGCTTAATGAGAAACTAATTTGCTCTGTAAACCTTCATCTAAAGCAAAATAAAAAAAAAAAGTGGGCTTCAGGAATGGTTTCAGTTCTGGGTTAGCAGAGCATCCAGGGGCCGTGGCTTTGGGGGTTCCTCCAGACTCTGTCAGACCATTAAGTTTTGTCTTTTTACGTGAATTTGAATTCTATTCTACATTTTTCTCCTGCACTGTCTGGGACTCTCTGTAGCGTTCCCTGTCAGGGTGGTCATTGGTGATAAGGCTAGTTTTTCACATGATAAGATTCAGGCCCCCAGGATGGAGACGGGGACAAAGAATATGAAGGCAGCACCTGAAGGCAGGAGCTGAGAACTCAGCTGTCAGGTGTTAGTGAAAAAAATATGGGTCATACTAGAAGTTTCCACTATTCCAGGCCATGATACATGTGTACCACTTGAACAAGCTTGAGAGAGAGGCATGCATATCTGTCCTCTGTTATCATTCTCACTGAAGTTATAAACACTGCCCCAAGCCTTCAGTTACTGTTACTGTGCTGCCCCAAGCCTTCTATAGCTCCCCACTGCCAAGAAGAAAACTCAAACTCCTTGCCTCAGCCTCCTTTTTAAACATCTCTGTCACTGTCTTAACTAGTAACCATCCTTCCTGCCCGGACAAATGCCAACATGCCATAGTCCCAGCAGACAATTTTGTGTTTCCCAGAGATGCTCTCACACTGTCCTGCTGCCAAGGGTTGTCTCAAACAGAACCACTGTTTGGCCTGCCCTCGATACATATCCACTTCCTTAAGTCATTCTTTGCCTTTGAGGCCAAGCCCCAATCTTCAGGCTCTCTCACCCCTTTCTTACCCCCAGTGAAAATTTAATCCCTCCTTCCCTGTAAAAAAAAAAAATTTTTTTTTTTCTCCTGTGGCATTTTTGGAGCCCTGGCGGAAAGTGGTTAAGAATTCAGCTATTAACCATAAAAGTCGGCAGTTCATATCCACTAGCCCCTCCTTGGAAACCCAGTTCTACTCTGTCCTATAGGGTCACTATGAGTCTAAATCAACTCAATGGCAACAGGGTTTGGTTTTTCGGTTTTTATTAGAGGACAGTCTGTCATTTATTATATATACTTAAGTGTGTCTCCCACCCCCATGACTTATGAGCTCCAAAAGGCAAACACATAGGTTTTTTTGTCTTTTGTTTTTAAATTTTGGTGCCTCTTTGTCCCATTGAAGATTCTTGGGTGGTGCAAATGGTTTGTACCCAACTATTAAGCTAAAGGTTGGCAGTCTGAACCCACTCAGCGGTGCCATGAAAGAAAGTCCTGGCAATCTGCTTCCATAAAGATTACAGCCAAGAAAATACCATACAGCATGGCTGTACTCTGTAACACATGGTATCACCATGAGTTGGAATTGACTCAACAGCAAAGGGTTTGCTTTTTGTTTTGTTTTTTACCCCACAGAGGGATTAGCACAGGGTCAACGTTAATGTGAATTTCATAGCATTGATTTATCCGCTCTTCTCTATAATTTGGCTTCTAAGACCTTCCACAAAGATGAATGAGGGAACCCTGGATGGGCAGTCAACCCACTCACCCATAGAAGCCTCCATTCCCTGGCAAAGAGACAGTGGGCTACAAGAGCGGAGGGAGCCAAATCCTTCTAAACTTCTGGACCACCCATCATAATAGTACTTCCTCCATCCCAGCTCTCCTGAACTACAGCTGGCCAAGAGAGATGGGCTGCTGGACCTTCTCCTCTAGGAATGGAGGCAGGGCCCCTGGCATCATGCAAAGGAGGCAGGAGATTCACGAAAAGGATGCTAGACTGCAGATGATGCTCCTGCTATAACCAGGCCCAATCCCAGGACACAGTTCACAGACAGAGGTGGCAGCAATCAGCATTGCAGGCTCTGGCCTCTGGGACACAGCTGGCTGAGGCTGCAGGGCCTGTAACCTCAACAGGTCCCAGGGCCTATAACCTCAACAGGGCCCAGGGCCTGTAACCTCAACGGGCTCCAGCCAACTCTGCAGACACAGCCCTTGGAGGCAGAGGCTAACACAGTTAATTGGTTCCAACCTTTGGCTAAGAGCACCAGCATCGATTGGGCACCCATGGGGCTCAGAAGCTGTGACCTATGAGGATGCTCTACTTCCTTATAAGCTTGAACCCAGAAAAGAAAAATTCATTTGGAGGTCATGTTGCTCACTTCCCAGCTGGGCTGAAGGATGGCAGAAAAGCAGTAGGTTATAAATAGTGGAGGCACAACCACTGAAACATCAATGGAAAGGAGGGAAATGGCTCTCTTCCCCAAGGTGGGGCATGGCAAACCTCTCTCTATAGGGAAGAGCCAGGTCTGGTCAGAGCAGATGACAGGAGATAATGCTCTACATTCTCCTATACCCCATTCATGGTCCTCTCAGCTATCTCAGAAGAGCTTGCATCTGCCCTGATTTTCCTAGAGGATGGCAATTTAGAGAGTGGGGATGAGCTGAAGGGGCTTCAAATTAAGGTCTAGGGAGTTGGGTCTGGGTTGTTGGTGGAGCCAGATGTTGGCCCAAGTTAATGTGATTTAATGTAGGTTTCTGACACCATATGAGCACCATACACATAGAAACACAAACCCATTGTCCTGTCTATCACCCATCTTTACAGGAAGAAACTCATGCATCCAGTCATCCAAATACCTAGTCATTCAAGAATCCATTCAACAGCTAAGAATGGAGTCCCTCCTATGTGCCAAGTCCTCTGCTAATCTCCTTGAGACCTCACCTAGAAAATGGAGATAGTTCTACCTGTTCTTCACAGGATATTTATGAGAATCAAATGAGAAAATGAATGCCAATATGCTTGCAGCCTGTGAAGTGTTATGCACATACCAGTGAGTTGTAGGTTTGACTGGGAGAAGACCTATGGGTACTTCTAAGACAGAAACATTCCAGCCCCTAAGAGACTCCTTTCCCTACCTTGACCCTCCCAAGGGGCCCTTGATTGGCATTTACAGCTTAGTTTCTCAGGCCAATTTTGTACTATAAAGCTCTTTTCCTAATTTGAGTGTTTAGAATGTATTTTTGAGATATTTACAGAAGTGTGTTCCTCCCAATACTTGCTGTATGACTAGGTAAGTCCGTCAATCTCTCTGTGCCTTGGTTTCCTCATCTGTAAAATGAGGAAAATAAATGTGATTATCTCACAGGGCTGTTGTGAGGATCAGAAGAGTTAATATATGTGAAATGCTTAGAATAGCTAGCATGTAGTAAGTGCTATGTAAGGGCTAGCTACTTATGATGATGATGCAATCTACTACTAGGAAATGAGGAGTTGGGCCAACCTTTTTCAAAGAGACCTCAGGGAGGCTATTGGACAAATACGACTGGCTTTAAAACACATCAAGCCCTAGCCTCCTAAGCCTTAACACACTTCCATACAGCAGCTTCCTTACGGAGGAGACTCCATAGCCCTCTTTTATAGACTCTGACCAAAGACTCTGTGTCCTAAGACACTGCAGCCTCTGAAAGAAGATATTAGGGGGTCTCACAGGGAAGAAAGGGTGAATTAGGAACCCTTTCTTTCTCTTCCTACAATCTGGGGGCTGAAAAGGTTAGATTTTTATTGTGATAAGGAGAAGAAGAACAAGGGATACAACTAAAGTGACAACTGCTGAAAATTTTTACATACTGCTAACTCCTGTTAAATTCCATCAGATTAAGAATGCCCTTAGTAGAGGCACTGCCTTTTTTAAGTAATGGTTTCCACTTATAACATTTACATAAATTGATAGTTATTTCTTTCTTTAGAGTCCAGTGCAACTTATAATAGAAGGCTTCTTGCCCTCTGCCCCTTTCTAACAAAAAACAACCCCAGCTCAAAGAGAGTGAAAAGGAAGCAGCGTTCAGGAGCTCAAAGTCATGTAGGATCCCAAAAGCTGCAAAATACATGGAGCCTTTGTTGTTAAGCACATCAGGGTTCATGATTGCTATGTATTCTCATGCCATTGTACCTGTTATTCCAAAGAACATCCAACCAAAGAGTCTCAAATCTTCCCCCCTCACTTTATTGCTTCATTCTACTATGCCAAGGCTGAATTAACTTCCAGGTATACAAATGTACTAAGACACTATTTCTACCCTCAAGGAACTCTTATTGTTGGTAGTTGTCATTGAGTTGGCCCCAGACTCAGCAACCCCACACACAACAGAATGAAATGCTGTCCAGTCCTGCATCATCTCATCTGCTGTGGATTGGACCACTTTGATCCATAGGGTTTTCCTTGGGTGGTTGTTATGGCTTGAACTGTGTCCCCCAAAAATGTGTGTCAACTTGGCCAGGCCATGATTCTCAGTATCGTGTGATTGGCCACCATTTTGTGATCTGATGTGATTTTCCTATATGTTGTAAATCGTGCCTCTATGATGTCGAATCGGAACCAACTCGACGGCACTGGGTTATGATGTTGATGCGGCAGGATTAGAGGCAGTGGTGCTCCTTGGAAACTCTATGGGGCAGTTCTACTCTGTCCTATAGGGTCGCTATGAGTTGGAATTGAGTCGACGGCAGTGGGTTTTTGGTTTTATGTTAATGAGGCAGGACTCAATCTACAAGATTAGGTTGTGTCTTGAGTCAATCTCCTTTGAGATATAAAAGAGAAGTGAGCAGAGATACAGGGGTACCTCATACCACCAAGAAAGCAGCACCAGGAGCACAGCACATCCTTTAGACCCAGGGCTCCTGCATGGAGAAGCTCCTAGACCAGGGGAAGATTGATAACAAGGACCTTCCCCCAGAGCTGACAGAGAGAAAAAGTCTTCTCCTGGAGCTGGTGCCCGAATTCGGACTTCTAGCCTCCTCGACTGAGAGAATCAATTTCTTTTTGTTAAAGCCATCTACTCGTAGTATTTCTGTTTATAGCAGCTCTAGATAACTAAGACAGTGGTTTTTGGAAATGGATCTCCAGGCCTTTCTTCCTCATCCATCTTAGTCTGAAAGCTCTGCCGAAACATGTGCAGCATGACAGCAACACACAAGCCTCCAATGACAGATGGGTCAAGGATCTCTTCAGGTAAGTATAAGTCCCTGACCTCATCCCTTCAAACTTGACCTTGCTCCACAGAGACCTCTTTTCTTCTGCCTGTCTTCCTCACCACCATCATCACTGACTGACTGGCTTCTGTGTTCCCAACAACATGTACTGAGCATCTGCCTCCAGCTGAGCACTGGACTGGACACTGCAGAAAACAAGGGAAAAGAAACAAAGCCCCTGGCCTTAAGGATTTCACAGCCCACTGGAGAATTTTTCGAGAAACGTAATCAAAGCAGCCCCTGCCCTTGAAAGCTTTCAGTCCACAGGCAGTGTGGCACCTGAGACAGAACTGGTCCCCCTCTTAAAGAAGTCCAGCCCTTCTCATTCATGTGACTCTTATATGTAATTGGCAGTTGTGTATAAGCAGGAGAGGAATTTGTGGTCGGTAGCACATATAGTCCAGAAAAAGAAGCTGTAGGGCAATATTCCCATGAGCAATTTGGTAAAGGCCCATGGTCATGAACCAAGCTTGCTGTCCTGCTGAGGCTATGATGGACATCATTAGGAGGAGCAGCATCTTTGGATGCAGATGCAGATAATCTGTGCTTTGTCTGCATTGAAACCAAAATTCCTTCCTGATAAGAAATGGCTAGGTAGTCCCATTGGGGCCGAAGCAGAGGGTCCACTCCAAGTGGGAGGGCATGTGAGAGCATAAGGTATCCAATACCAGAAGTTGCATCCTGAGCCTGGTGTAAAGGGCAAAGCCTGTCAAAATCCCCAACTAAATCATCAATCAAGGGCTTAAGTGGATAGTGGGAAGAGAGGAGAATTCATGTACTTCCATGTGTATTATGTTTTTTAATCCTTACAACAATAAATAGGGTTATTAATCCCATTTTAAAGATGCAAAAACTGAAGCTAAGAGTGGTTATCTTGCTCAAGGTCCTCAGGTGATAAGTGGTCTAACCAGGATTAAGAATCAAATTTTTTTTTATTTCTAAGGCTTAGGCTTTTTCAATTATATCATGCAGCCTACAAAAATAATTTCCATTGTAATAGCTGTATTTGTTATCGATATTTAATTCATTAGGCAACTCTTAAACATTCCCAGTGTCCTAGGGTAGAACTAGACATCTGTAAACCAAGGCCAGGATTTGGGCTCCTGAGTGGGACAAACACTATACACTGCTTTCCAGTCACACAGGAAAGAAGTGTCACTTCCTGCCATTCCCTATCCGTCTGCAGTCCTGTCGGTGTTGACAGTACAGCGTTCCTAGTTACCCCGCTGAGGCAATTTCAGCTCCAACTTGTTCAAACCCCAGACCAAAGGATCCGTCTCAGCGTCTGACGTGCGGAACAAAAACCAGAAACAGGAACTCGTCTCAATCCATGACTCGGACCGACTGTGCGAGGGCAGGAAGAACCGCACCCGCCCTCCTCTCGCGTCTGTCCTAGTTTCTCTGCCCGCAGCTCCCTGCCAGCCCGGCGCACCCTTTCCTCGCCTGCGTCGCTGCTGCGAGATTGCGCCCGCCGCCCCGCAGCCGCCGCGGCACGCAGGCCTCGCCTCGGAGGCGGCTGCACTGGCCCTGGCCACCGCCGGGGGCGCTGCTCTCAGAGCGTGCACTAGAGCTACCTGCGGAACCGTTATCACATTGCGGTTGGGGCGCCTGCCAAGCTCCCCTCCCCGCTAGGTGACCTAAGGCTGGTGGTTCATGGGCCACAGTTTGAAAAGCACCATCCTGGGGTCCTAGGCTGGGGCTGGTGGGTGGATGAGGGAGGAGGGTGGCACTCCTGTAGGTGGAAATTATTTTCAAAAGAGATGCTTTCTATTTTAGAATCTAAGATTGTCCACTCTTTTATTTCCAGATAAGGAAACTGACAACCACACAATGAGCTATATCTTCGATATATTGCAAAGCAGCTTTTCTGTTACTGTTTTCCCAAAGGCACCTTCTCCAAGAAGCTGTTTGTGCCCTCTGCCGGCTGAAAGCTTCCCCCTGCGTTTGAACTACCTGGTGCTCTGACTGGACATCCTCTTAAGATCTGTATGTCTATCTAGACTGTATTTTAACTACTAAGGCACATTGTCTTTCTTCAGGGAGGTAAGTTAGATTCCTAAAGACCCCTGTGGTGGGAAAATTCACGGAAGAGGATCTTAAAACCTTTCAGGAAGAATAAGGCGGGGAGAACCGTGATCACAAATGAACCTGTGAAAGTCCTTATAAATATTTCTTTACACACATTATAAAATCACGTAGACAGCCCTCTACCAAAGACATTTTACACGTCTTAAATTAGTAATAAAAGATGACGTACAAATTAATTTATAATTTCCATCCTTGCTCCATAGAAGCTGTTCAAGAGTTCCCTCCCCCACAATTTTAATGAAATGTTAATAAATTATTTTTGCCTTGTTGCAGACAACATGTCTATTAAGAGACGTGTGTGTGTGTGTGTCTGATTCTCTATCCAAATGTTTACTCCCTCCCTGAGTTCATGACTTTGGGTTGCTGACTCCTGTCACCCAACCCCCTGCCCAGGAACTCAGACTCAAAGGACATGCCATCTGTCCTCTTCATACACCTGTCAGCTGCTCTAAGCTTGGAGATTCTTTCTCTTTGCTGTCTCAATTTCTCCCAGAAGTGATTTACTGTGAAGCTAATGAAGCTAAAGCTTCAGGGCCCCTCACTTGTATGGGCCCTTCCAAGGCCCTGATTCACAAATTTATATGCTTAGTCCCCCAAATTGTAAAAGATTTAGGCTCCACAAACCTGGATCCACCTACAGCTCTCCCCAGATTTAACTGCAAATTCTTTCTGTTCCTACTCAGCCATCCCTCCTTTCCACTCCCCCATCTCAAATCCAACCTCTTTTCTATTCCCAGCTCCCAGCTTCTTCTCTTTCTAAATATTCTAAACAGAAAGACTTGACAATTTATATTCATCCATGCAACAAATATTTACTGAATGACTACTGTGTTCCAAGTACTGTTCTAGACAGACAGAAATCCCTGCCTTTGTGGAGCTTATTTTGTAGTTGACATTCACATAAAACAATATGTCATTCTAGTAGAAAAGGCATACATTTGTTCACTCATTTATTCAACACATGTCTATCAAGCTTCTTCCATGTGTCACACCATTCTGGGTACTTGGGATACACCATGAAGAAAACAAAGATTTGTGTCCTATCACACTTACATGAAGGGAGATAAACCATATACTGAACATTCCAGAATTTTACCTAGAGTAAACCTGTTTTGGAAAAGAATTGCTGTCGTTGGTTTTTCTTTACTTCTAGAATATAAGTGCCTCGAGGGTCCTGTATCCCAGAGCACAGCACAATGCCTGCAGCAGAAGACACTCAAGAAATAATGTTAAATAAATGAATGAACAAATCTTGTTGAAGAACAGATGCCAAAGATACCTGCAGCTGTCAGCAGGCAGAGTGACTAATGTTTTTCACAGGACGATTCTATTCCTTCTTTGGTAAATTCTCATGCCTATTAAATACATAGCTCGTAATGACAGGATGATTGTCTGATCCTCAGTCAATCATGTGGATGGCACAGGCCTGGACAGTGTTTCACTCCATTGTGCATGGGGTCACCATGGATCAGGGCCCAACTCAATGGCAGCTAACAACACCAATGACAGGATGAGGGTATGCCATCTGCCACTCAAGGTAGGGTGAAGAAGATGACCCTTGCACCAGGCAGCCCCACTTGGGTTTTGCCCCAGAAAGGTCCTCTGCAAGGGGCCCAAACCAAAAAACCTCATTGCCATCGAGTCGATTCTCACTCATAGCAGCTGGTGGATTTGAACTGCCGACCTTTTGGTTGGCAGCCGTAGCTCTTAACCACTGTGCCACCAGGGCTCCAAAGGGCCCAGGAGACCTCAAATCTCCTTTCTATGAAGTTATGACTTCCCAGCTTCTCAGAGTAGCCTTAGACAAGTAACTCAGCTCTCTTTACTTCCCTCATCTTTCGATAACTCTATTGTATGATGCAAACATACAGAACCATGAAAGAGAAGCAAAGCTTTACAAAGGCGCAAACATACACTCAGCTGAGACCACGAGCTTTGAAGTCAGACAGATCTGGGTTTGAGCCCGACTCTGACACTGCCCAGCTAGTGACCTTGGACAAATTACCCAACCTCTGAGCCTGTTCCTCATCAGAGAAATGGGGCTATAACAGAACCTATGTGGTAGGGTTGGTCTGAGGATTAAATAAAATAATCCATGTAAAATGCTTAGTAAAGTATCTGGCACATACAAGTGTTCAAAAAGTGTTTGCCCTTAATATTGTTATTGATAAACTCAAATATTAGGGAACACAAGCTCGAGAAAGGAGAGTGTTGACATGTCACGGGGTTGGTAACCAATGTCACAAAACAACTATGTGTACTCACTGTTTAATGACAAGCTAATTAGTTCTGTAAACCTTCATCTAAAGTACAATAATAAAAGTCAACAAATAAACTCTAATATTGTTACCAACCAAGTGTCTGACTGTCCTCAGCCTCCTTCTTAAGTCTTAATTACTTAAGGACTTCACCCACTCCCCTGCCAGTGTTATCCCTCCTCTGCCCATGAGGCCAAACCTCCCTGACTTCTCTTTTGAGATTCCATTTCCATCACCTGCTAAAAGGTGCCTCCTCTACTGGCCCCATGGAGGTCTAAAACAGTCAGAGTCACAGGGAGGATGTGAAAGAAAGTCTAAGTGACCCCTCTAAAGGAGATGGTAAAAATGAGCAGATGGCTGCAAAGGGTGGGAGCTGTGAGCTTTGAGAACTTCCAGAAATGGACTGTCCATTTTTCTCCCGGGTTTGCAGACATTTCCTGGGTTGGGATAGCAAGCGTGGCTGGCTCAGCCCTACAGTCACAATTAAGCTGATCAGAGTCTGCTCCCTACAGTGGTTGCCTCTGAGTCCCTGTGGTTCCCAGTAACCAAAGCCCACAGGAGGAGCTGAGGGGTCAGATCTCCCCTGGAAATGACTCTGAAGTGAATAGGGAGAACGAAGTGCTCCAACCTTCTATAAGAACTTTGTGCTGATTGGAGTATGTCACACAGGAATGAGACAGAATTTATTTCATCAGAAGTTGTAAAAAATTTCTAGACACTTTTGTTCTGCCACATCTCCCAAACACATACCAGTCTGCTAGAACCCTGTATCATCCCTGCCAGATTCATATCTACATGAATAAAAACTTCATTTCAGTAGATACATTTGATGTCCCTGCTGCCTTTCAACACATTTTTAAACATCTGACTTTAGAGCCTTTTCATTATAATATGCTTTCCTTCCAAAAGGAACAGATACCTTTGGTTGATGAAGCCTATTCAAAAAAATGCCTATCAAAGATCTACTAGGGCCAGCTGAGAGCCAGACACTTGGGGTGCAGGGAAGGGTTAGGGGGAAGATAGAAATGATGGAGAAGCTTAGAGTGGAGGAAGGGTGGGAGGAGACGGACATTTACACGATTCCATAACCCTAAGGTATGCCAGGCTTGGTAAGTACACCAAAACAGATGAACACAAATCGCTTCAGGAACAAAAGGCTAATTCCTGTGTTTGCATGGACATGTAATTGCAAGTTTGTGAAATCACGAGTTAGAATTTATGAATATACAATCATAGTGCATGAAATAAAGCTCTTGATCTAATAATATTAATGCATGCTAGATAGAGTGTGACTGGGTGAGTAATTCCTGGAGCTCTGGGGTGTGATATTATTATCCCCACTTGTACGAGGAAGAATATAAACTGCCTGTATTTATATAAAGCTGTGCTAGCCGGTATGGCAGCCACTAGCCACATGTGGGCAATTGAAGTGTGGCTGCTGTGAACTGAGATTAGTCGTAGGTATAAAACATACATCAGATATAAAAGAATTAGTATAAAGAATTAAAATATCTCATAAATAAATTTTTATACTCAGTATGTATTTAAATGATAATATTCTACATATACTGATTAAATTTTATATATACATGTTGTCATGGATTGAATTGTGTCCCCCAAAAATGTCTGTCAACTTGGTTAGGCCATGATTCCTAGTATTGTGTGATTGTCTACAATTTTGTCATCTGATGTGATTTCCCTATATGTTGTAAATGAGATAGATTAGGGGCATTTATACTGATAAGATCTACAAGACTAGATAGTGTCTTAAGGCAATCTCTTTTGAGATATAAAAGAGAGAAGCGAGCAGAGAGACATGGGGACCACATACCACCAAGAAAGCAGAGACAGGAGCACAGCATGTCCTTTGGACCCAAAGTTCCTATACGGAGAAGCTCCTAGGCCAAGGGAAGATGGATGACATGGACTTTCCTCCAGAGCTGACAGAGACAGAAAGCCTTCCTCTGGAGGTGACGTCCTGAATTTAGACTTATAGCCTACTAGACTACGAGAAAATTAATTTCTCTTTGTTGAACCCATCCACTTATGGTATTTCTGTTATAGCAGCACTAAATGACCAAGACAGAATTTGGTACCGGAAGTGGGGGGCTGCTCTAACAGATACCTAAAATGTGGAAGCGGTTTTGAAACTGTGAGTGGATAGAGGATCAGAAGCAGCAGAGAACTGGCAGCAGTGGAACAAGGAGACCAGCGCCAGGCAGTGCCAGAGCTGACCCACTGAGTGAGAGAGCTGAGTGCCTGTGCTCAGGAGGCTTCCTGATGGAGTGGGGTGCCTCTGGGCACTGATTGGTGGAGCTAGGCTTGCTGACTCACGGAGCAAGAGAGCTGAGTACCTTCTGGCCGAAGTTTACTGGCAGAGTGGGGTGCCTCCAGGCACTTATAGGTGGAGCTGCAGAGCTTTTGAACACTTGCCCCAGAAGGGCAGATACAGGCATGAAGCCCAAGGAACTGAGAGGCCAGGAAACCAGGAAGCAGAAGATAAAGAGACCAGGAAGACAAGAAGCCAAGCTGCCTCTGTCTCAAAAGGTATGGTCACAAAGGAGAATGAAGAACACCAAGGACACAAGGTAATTATGAGCCCAAGAGACAGAAAGGGCTATATGAACCAGAAACTACATCATCCTGAGACCAGAAGAACTAAATGGTCCCTGGCCACAACCGATGACTGCCCTGACAGGGAACACAACAGAGAACCCCTGAGGGAGCAGGAGAGCAGTGGGATGCAGACCACAAATTCTCATAAAAAGACCAGACTTAATGGTCTGACTGAGACTAGAAAGACACCAGTGGTTATGGCCCCCAGACCTTCTGTTGGCCCAGGACAGGAACCATTCCCGAAGCCAACTCTTCAGACAGGGATTGGACTGGACAATGGGTTGGAGAGGGATGCTGGTGAGGAGTGAGTTACTTGGATCAGGTGGACACTTGAGGCTATGTTGGCATTTTCTGCCTGGAGGGGAGATGGAAGGGTAGAGGGGCTTAGAAGCTGGCAAAATGGACACGAAAAGAGAGAGTGGAAGGGGGGAGCGGGCTGTCTCATTGCGGGGAGAGTAATTGGGAGTACATTAAAAAAAAAAAAAAAAATTTTTTTTTTTTTTTTTAGCAAGGTGTATATAAGTTTTTTTTTGTGAGGAACTGACTTGATTTGTAAACTTTTACTTAAAGCGCAATAAAAATTATCTGAAAAAAAAGAAAAATCTTATTAGGAATAAAAATAGTGAAAAGTCACATTTACTTACAATTGCCTAACAGCTCTGATGGATGTCAAAACTCAAGCCCCATCTAGCTAACCAGTTCCAGAACAGGCAATCCAAAAGTAATAAAAAAAAAAATGTTTAAGACATGGTGGGCTGAATCACAATTGTCGTGGAAAACCTTCTGATTGTGTGTAGCTGCAATCAGACCCTTTGGCTTGATACGATCCTGAGCCAAATAGCAATTGCTGTAAAAGCAATCCACTCCTTCTCCAAAGTTAAGAGCAGGTGCAGTAACAGTGAAGGAAAAACCCTCATCATGAGAAAGGAAGGTTTCTTCCGTTTAAGGAGAGAGGTGACTCCACAGTGTCAAAATCCTGGGGGAAGCTCGATAAACCCTACCACAGAAGCATCAAAGGATATGTCAGCAAGTTTGCTTGTAGAGAAGGGCTACTGTTCACCACAAGAATTCCTTATTAATGTAACTGAGAGGAAGAGACCACTGAAGGGCTAGTCATGTAAACTACTCTTGCCATGGGGTTTACATTCTAACCTTTTACCTCTAGGCAGAATCGATAATGAAAATTTAAGAGAGGGGACTATAATTTTCAAGAACTTGGAGCCCTTGGAGCAAGGAAGATGTGGTTGGCAGAATGTGGTTGTTGTTAGGTGCCGTGGAGTCGATTTCAACTCAAAGCAACACTACAGGAGAGAACAAAACTGCTCCATAAGGTTTCCTAGGCTATAATTTCTACAGAAGCAGATCACCAGGTTTTTCTCTTGAGGAACCACTGGGTGTGTTTGAACTGCCAACCATGCGGTTAGTAGCTGAGTGCTTAACGATTGCACCACCAGAGCTTCTTGGTTGGCAGAATAATGACCACTAAAGATGTTGAATGAGGTGATGGTAGTGCAGTGGTAGAATTCTCACCTCTCATGCAGGAGTTTGGATCGTGTAAGCTTCTCTCCACGTGTTGATTCATTCATTGCAACGGTATTTATTGAGTGTCCAGTACATTACAGGCTACCAAATAAGTAAAACTGGTTTGCACAGTCTACTAGGGATTCTATGACCTGGGGTTGTAATATTACTTTGTCGTCTTCACATCTATGTGTGTTGAAAGGAAAATAAAACATCCAAAGACTAACGAAAATAAAAAAAGTATTGTCACAACCTCTGGGGTTTCAAACGGTGGAGCCAAGGCCTCTGGTGTTTCTAAGGGTGGAGTCACCACTCAGATGGACTAGGAGAATGGTGCATCTAAAGCTGAGGGAGCAGAGTTGCTGTCCCAGTGGGCCTGGAAAGCGAAGCTGAAGCCCAGAGTCGAGGGGCCTCTACTTAGAATCTGGAGAGTGTGGCCAATTCCTAGAGTCTAGAGGGCAGGGCCATTGTCTAAACTGTCTAAGAACAGAGGATTATTTTCAAAGCCTTGAGGGCTAACGCAATGTATTCAGCTAACTTGCTTGGTGCTTGTTATCCCTTCTTTCCCTCCAGTTTCTCCTATTTGTAATGGAAATGTCTAGCTTGTGCCTGTTCCACCATTGTATTTTGAAAGCAGATAACTTGTTTTTTAGATTTCACAGATGAGGAAGAATTTTTGGATTTTGGACTTGGAGCTGATTTAATACTTTTGCTATTATATGATGGAATGAATGTGTTTTACATGTGGCAAGGACATGAATTTTGGGAGGCCAAAGGCTAGAATGTCATGGATTGAATTGTGTCCCCCCAAAATGTATGCCAACTTGGTTAGTCCATGATTCTCAGTATTGTGTGATTGTCACCATTTTGTCATCTGATGTGATTTCCCTATGTGTTGTAAATCCTATCATTATGATGTAATGAGATGGATTGGGGCAGTTAAGATTGTGTCTTAAGCCAATCTCTTTTGAGATATAAAAGAGAGGAGTGAGCAGAAAGACGTGGGGACCTCATACCACCAAAAAAGCAGTGCCAGGAGCAGAGCGCATCCTTTGGACCTGGGGTTCCTGCCCAGAAAAGCTCCTAGTCTGGGGGAACATTGATGAGAAAGCTGACAGAGAGAGAAAGGCTTTCCCTGGAGCTGATGCCCTGAATTTGGACTTTTAGCATACTGTAATGTGAGGAAATAAACTTCTCTTTGTTAAAGACATCTGCTTGTGGTATTTCTGTTATAGCAGTACTAGATGAATAAGACATGGGCCAAGTGGCAAAGACACTTGCAGAGCAGGCCGAACCTGCTGTACAGCCTTCTCTTGTTCTGGGCCCCACTCAAAACTAGCAACTTTTCAAGTCGCTTGATAAATAGGCCAGAATAGCATACCCAAAACAAGGACTATGTTGCCTCCAGAATCCAAAGAAGCCCACTAGGCATTGTGCCTCCTTTTTAGTTGTGGGAGGAACCAGATGCAAAAACTTATCCTCCACTTCAGAAGGCATACTCAGCATGCCCCAAAACACTGTACCCCTAGAAATTTCACTGAGGTGGAAGATGCCAGAATTTTTATGGGATTAATTTCCCACCGTCTAAGAAACACTGGTAGCATGGTGGTTAAGACGTATGGCTGCTAACCAAAAGGCTGGCAGTTTGAATCCCCCAGGCGCTCCTTGGAAACCTTATGGGGCAGTTTTACTCTGTCCTATTTTTTTTTTTTTTTATAGGGTTGCTATGAGTCGGAGTCAACTCGACAGCAGTGGGTTTGGTTTGTAGCATGCAAATGTTTTACAAATAAGTCCAGAGTCCTTAACAGTTCTTCCGTACTAGGTCCAATCAGCATAATGTCATCAGTGTAAAGGGACCAGTGTGATGCCTTGTGGATGGAAAGTAATCAAGGTCCCTGCAGACTTAATTATGACGTGGGGCTGCAGAGCTGATGTAGCTCTGAGGCTGACAACTGAGTATGTATTGCTAGCCTTGCCAGCTGGAGGCCAACTGCTTTTGGTGGTCCTTTGAAACAGGTATGGAGGAAAAGGCATTAGCCAGATCAATAGCTGCATACCAGGTACCAGGAGATTTATTAATTTGCTCAAGCAATGAAACCACAACTGGAACAGCAGCTGCAGTTGGAGTCACCACCTGGTTAAGTTTTTGATAATCAGCTGTCATTCTCCGAGATCCATCTGTTTTTCGCACAGGCCAAATAGGTGAGTTGAATGGGGATGTGGTGGGAATCATTATCTCTTCATAGTTCAAGTCCTTGATGGTGGCAGTAATCTCTGCAATCCCTCCAGGAATTGCTTTCGGTTCACTATTTTTCCTATGTAGGGGCAGTTCTAATGGCTTCCACTTGGCTTTTCCTACCATAATAGCTCTTACTCCATTTGTCAGGGATCCAATGTGGGGGTTCTGTCAGTTGCTGAGTATGTCTATTCCAATTATGCATTCCTGAACCAGGGAAATCACTACAGGATGGTTTCAGGGACCCACTGGACCTACTGTGAGATGGACATGAGCTAAGACTCCATTAATAACCTGACCTCCATATGCCCTCACTCTGACTGGTGAGCCACCGTGACATTTTGGGTGTCCTGGAATTAGTGTCAGTTCAGAGCCAGTATCCAGTAATTCCCAAAAAGTCTGATTATTTCCTTTTCCCCAGTGAACACTCTCGTAAAAGCTGTAGATCACTTTGGGGAAAGCTGGGAGAAAGATTAACAGTATAAGTTTTTGGCAGTGTATTGGAGTCCTTCCTCAAGAGGACCTGGTCTCCCCTTCATTTAAGTGGTTGTGAGTCTTTAAACTTGCTCAAGTCTGCAAATTGATTGAGGGGCTGTGGCTCTCTATCCTGGCAATTCAAGTTAGACTGCTTGTTCACTTGACCTAGAATTTGTCCTCTTGTACAGATCCACTAAATATTTAGTAGATTTTCTATCTATTTCACTCCTAGGGACACCATGACTTCATAGCTAACAGCATGAGTCCATATGAGTCATACTACTCTGATTACTGCTTTGACTCCACTTTCCATTATGGTAGCCACACCCACCTTGTATTTGTCAATTGAATGCCCCCACTTGGCCCCTACTACCATGGGGTCCAATCAACCCTATTGTAGTTAGGTGTCTTAATTCGGTTATGGCAGTTCCCACAGTCATATCTGACTCACATAAAATAGCACTCACAGCAGTCTTCAAGGATCCTGGGGATCCCTCATAGCTGTGGTAAAAGCTGTGTCCTCTGGGCATTCCACATGTGGGTTGTGGGTCTAACCTGAAAAATTCACTCTAGCATGACAATTTCCCTAAGCCTTTGGATGCCTTCTTCTACAGTATACCAAGGCAGGTCTGGTACTTCAACTTAATTTAATGTAGGCAACTGTGTAATCCATGCTTCAGTGACCCAACTGAATAAACTATTAGATCCTTTCCTAACTTCTTGAACTGAAACACTGAATAAAGAATTTGTGCTTAGTGGGCCTGTCTTAGTTATTTAGTGCTGCTATAACAGAAATAACCACAAGTGGATGGCTTTAACTAAGAGAAATTTATTTCTTCACAGTAAAGTAGGCTAAAAGTCCAAATTCAGTGTGTCAGCTCCACGGGAAGGCTTCCTCACTCTGTCTGCTTTCTTGCCAGTCTTCCCCTAGATTAGGAGCTTCTCCAGGCAGGGACCCCAGGTCCAAAGGATGCACTCTACTCTTGGCACTCTTTTCTTGGTGGCATGATGTCCACAACTCTCTGATTGCTTCTCTTTTCATTTATCTCTTATAGGATAAAAGGTGGTGGGGAGACAGGGCCAAGATGGTGAAATAGACACTTCCAGTGACTCCTCTTACAACAAACACCCGAAAAAACAAGCGAAGAGTATATTTATGACAAGCTAGGAGCCCTGAACATCAAAGGCACGGTTAGAAAACCAACTGAAGGGCAGGGGGACAAAGAGACAGTTCAGAAGTGGAGAGGAGTTACTGGACCTGAATCAATGAGAGCCCTCAGGCACCATTCCTGGGAGCAGCTGCGGCAGGCTGGTACCAGCATTCGTCCGCAGTTTCCTCAGGGAGAAGCAGCCTACTACACGGCCTATTCGCACCTCCGGAAGCAGACAAGAACGGTGCTCTCTGCAAAAGCTAAGTACTTACGTATATTTTACTGTGCCCCCCACCCCAAACAGGTTTCAGTGGCTGTTGATTTCCCTGGGACTGAGATAGCCCTGTAGAGCACCTAGAACCATCCTCCAGGCCCTGGAGAAGGAATACATTTGCAATTCGGGGAAAACAAAATTTGCCAGCTCCACTGACAGGAAGAGCTCAAGAAGCAGCCCCTGTCCAGGCACAAACGGTCCATGAACTTTGAGTACATTTCCCTCTGCATGGACGTGTGTGGGCCTATTTCAGGAGAATAGGCCCTTGTTGGCAGACTACAGCTGTTTCAGCTGTGCAGTGGAGAGGCGGGTATTTGATATTTGACACTGTTTTGCCTATTAAACAGGGTCCTCACTTACCAACATCAGGGGCCTAAGGACCGGTGGCTCCACTCAGATCACCCAGCCACTCGCAACAGGGGTCCAAGGATAACTGGTACTTCCCAGTCCTTACAACCAAAAACATTGGGTATCCATGTTCTCTCTGCAGAACCCACCCACCTGTATGCTCTAGAGAAGAGGGACATGCTTTCCTCAGAGACACTCGGGGGATAATTCTCAGCCCCCAGCCTTGTTCAGAGTGTGACTCTTTGCTGTAACCAGGTACCGGTACCTACACCAATCACCCCTGCCCCTCTAAGACTGTAGGACAGAGCCTGTACCACATACTTGATGAACAGCTACCTGGACACCTAAGCTGAATTCATATATGAAAAGTGCATGGACCCCTAGACTGATATACCTGATAACAGCTCTACCCATCTAGTGACAGGATGTCAGAGCAACAAAGGTGAAAATAATCAAGCTAGCTCACTCAAGCCACCCATTTGGGCATATCAAGACAAAACAAAGCAAGAAGCTACGATACAGTAAGCAAACATAAAAAAAACTAATACAATAACTTATAGATGGCTCGGAGACAACAGTCAATATCAAGTCACATAAAGAAACAGACCATGATCACCTCAACAAGCTGTCAAAACAAAGAATCCAGGGATCTTCTAGATGAAAGTGCTTCCTGTGATTACTGGATGCAGGATACAAAAGATTAATATACAGAACTCTTCAAGACATTGGGAAGGAAATCAGGCAATACACAGAACAAGCCAAGGAACACACAGATAAAGCAGTTGAAGAAATTAAAAAGGTTATTCAGGAACATAATGAAAAATTTTATAAGCTGGAAAAATCCATAGACAGACAGCAGTCAGGAATTCAGAAGATTAACAATAAAATTACAGAATTAGATAACTCAATAGAAAGTCAGAGGAGCACAATTGAGCAAGTGGAAGGCAGAATTTGTTAACTTGAAGGTAAAGCACTTGGCACCAATATATTTGAAGAAAAATCAGATAAAAGAATTTTTTTTAATGAAGAAATCTTAAGAATCATGTGGGACTCTAAAAAAGAAAAATAACCTACGAATGATTGCAGTACCAGAACAGGGAGGGATAACAGAAAATTGTAGAAGATTTGTTGGCAGAAAATTTCCCTAATATCATGAAAGATGAGAAGATATCTATCCAAGATGCTCATCAAACCCCACATGAGGTAGATTTTACAAGAAAGTCACCAAGGCATATTATAATCAAACTTGCCAGAACCAAAGATAAACAGAGAATTTTAGGAGCAGCTAGGGATAAACAAAAAGTCACCTAGAAAGGAGAGTCAATAAGTGTAATTGGACAACTTGGCAAAAACCAAGCAAGCAAGAATGATATGAAGGTAAAATTAGGACATTTCCAGATAAACAAAATTTAGGGAATTCATAAAAACCAAACCAAAACTACAAAAAAAAACTAAAGGAAGTTCTTTGGTTAGAAAATCAATAATATCAGGTATCAACCCAAGACTAGATCACTGGGCAGAGCATTCGGGTGTCAACGCAGACAGGGAAATCACAAAAATAAACCAAGATTAAAAAAAACCTCAAAACAAGGAAAAAGCGATGCTATTATGTAAAAGAAGACAACATTAAAATAATAAACACAGACTAAGAAATGTACTCATAGATCTTTCATATAGAGAGAAAGACAAGGCGATACAAAGCAATAAAAGTTAGGCTTAAGTTTAGAAAAATAGGGGTAAATATTAAGGTAACCACAAAGGAAACAAACTATCCTACAAACCAAAATAAAATATGGGGAAAAAATAGAGACTTAGCAGGAAAAAAATCAACAACAATGAAAATGAGGAAAAGTCAATATACAAAGATAACCGACTCAGAACAAAAAATTAAGTGGGAAAAAAAACTGCCAACAACACACACAAAAAGACATCCAAATGATAGCACTAAATTCATACCTCTCCACAATTACCCTGAATGTAAATGGATTACATACACCGATAAAGAGACAGAGAGTGGTAGAATGGATTAAAAAACATGATCCGTCTACGTGCTGCCTACAAGAGACACATCTTAGACTTAGAGACACAAACAAACTAAAATTCATAGGATGGAAAAAATACATATCAAGCAAACAACAATGAAAAAAGAACAGGAGTGGTAATGTTAATTTCTGACAAAATAGACTTTAAAGTTAAATCCACCAAAAAGGATGAGGAAGGACACTACATAATCATTAAAGGGACAATATATCAGTAGGATATAACCATATTAAATATTTATAGACCCAATGACAGGGCTGCAAGATACATAAAACAAACTCTATCAGCACTGAAAAGTGAGATAGACACCTCCGCAATTATAGTAGGAGACTTCAACACACCACTTTTGGTGAAAGACAGGATATCCAGAAAGAAGCTCAATAAAGACATGAAGATCTAAATGCCACAATCAACCAAATTGACCTCACAGACATAAACAGAACACACCACACAACGGCAGTCAAGTATGCTTTCTTTTCTAGTACTCATGGAACATTCTCCAGAATAGACCACATATTAGGTCATAAAGCAAGCCTTAGCAGAATTCAAAACATTGAAATATTACAAAGCATCTTCTCTAACCATAAGGCCATAAGAATAGAAATCAATAACAGAAAAAGAAGGGAAAGGAAATAGAACACTTGGAAACTGAACAATACCCTGCTCAAAAAAGACTGGATTATAGAAGACATTAAAGATGGAATAAAGAAATTCAGAGAATCCAATGAAAATGAAAACACTTCCTATCAGAACCTTTGGGACACAGCTAAAGCACTGCTTAGAGATCAATTTATATCAATAAATGCACACATCCAAAGAGAAAAAAGGGCCAAAATCAACGAATTCTCCCTACCACTTGAACAAATAGAGATTGACAAAACAAACCCTCACCCACCAGAAGAAAACAACTAATAAAAATTAGAGCAGAACTATATGAAATAGAAAACAGAAAAACAATTGAAAGAATTAACAAGACCAAAAGCTGGTTCTTTGAAAACATTAACAAAATTGATAAACCATTGGCCAAACTGACAAAAGAAAAACAGGAGAGGAAGCAAATAACCCAAGTAAGAGATGGGATGGGCAATATTACAACAGACCCAACTGAAATTAAAAGAATCCTATCAGATTACTATGAAAAATTTTATTCTAACAAATTTGAAGACCTAGAAGAAATGAATGAATTCTTAGAAACACACTACCTACCTAAACTAACACAAACAGTGGTAGAACAATTAAATAGACCGATAACAAAAGAAAAGATTGAAAAGGTAAACAAAAAGCTCCCAACAAAAAAAAGCCCTGGCCCAGAAGGCTTCACTGCAGAGTTCTACCAAACTTTCAGAGAAGAGTTAACACCACTACTACTAAAGGTATTTCAGAGCATAGAAAAGGACGGAATACTATCAAAATCATTCTGTGAAGCCAGCATATCCCTGATACCAAAACCAGGTAAAGACTCCACAAAAAAAGAAAACTACAGACCTATATCCCTCATTAACGTAGATGCAAAAATCCTCAACAAAATTCTAGCCAATGGAATTCAACAACCTATCAAAAAAATAATTCACCATGACCAAGTGGGATTCATACCAGGTATGCAGGGATGGTTCAACATTAGAAAAACAATCAATGTAGTCCATCATATAAATAAAACAAAAGACAAGAATCACATGATCTTATCAATTGATGCAGAAAAGGCATTTGACAAAGTTCAACACCTATTCATGATAAAAACTCTCAGCAAAATAGGAATTGAAGGAAAATTCCTCGACATAATAAAGGGCATTTATACAAAGCCAATAGCCAATCATCCTAAATGGAGAGAATCTGAAAGCATTCCCCTTCAGACTGGGAACTAGACAAGGATACTCTTAATCACCACTCTTATTCAACATTGTGCTGGAAGTCCTAGCCAGAGCTATTGGGCCAGATAAACAAATACAAGGCATCCAGATTGGCAAGAAAGAAGTAAAAGTATCTCTATTTGCATATGACATGATCTTATACACAGAAAACCCTAAAGAATCCTCAAGAAAACTACTGAAACTAATAGAAGAGTTCAGCAGAGTATTAAGATACAAGGTAAACATACAAAAATCAGTTGGATTCCTCTACACCAACAAAAAGAACATCAAAGAGGAAATCACCAAATCAACACCATTTACAGTAGCCCCAAAGAAGATAAAATACTTAGGAATAAATCTTACCAGAGATGTAAAAGACTTATACAAAGAAAACTACAAAACACTACTGCAAGAAACCAAAAGAGACCTGCATAAGTGGGAAAACATACCTTGCTCATGGTTAGGAAGACTTAACATTGTAAAAATGTCTATTCTACCAAAAGCGATCTATAGATACAATGCAATTCCGATCCAAATTCCAATGCCATTTTTTAATGAGATGGAGAAACAAATCACCAACTTCATATGGAAGGTAAAGAGGCCCTGGATAAGTACAGCATTACTGAAAAAGAAGAACAAAGTGGGAGGCCTCACTCTATCTGATTTCGAATCTACTATACCACCACAGTAGTCAAAACAGCCTGGTACTGGTACAATGACAGATACATAGATGAATGGAACAGAACTGAGAATCCAGACATACGTCCATCCACATATGAGCAGTTGATATTTGACAAGTGCCCCAAAACAGTTAAATGGTGAAAAGACAGTCTTTTTAACAAATGAAGCTGGCATAACTGGATATCCATCCGTACAAAAATGAAGCAAGACCCATACCTCACACCATGCACAAAAACTAACTCAGAATGGATCAAAGACCTAAATATAAAATCTAAAACAATAAAGACCATGGAAGAAAAAATTGGGACAAGGTAGGGAGCCCTAATACATGGCATAAACAGTACACAAATCATTACTAACAACGCAGAAGAAAAACTAGATAACTGGGAGCTCCTAAAAATCAAACATCTCTGCTCATCCAAAGACTTCACCAAAAGAGTAAAAAGATTACCTACAGACTGGGAAAAAGTTTTCAGCTATGACATTTCCGATCAGTGCCTGATCTCTAAAATCTACATGACATTGCAAAAACTCAACTACAAAAAGACAAATAACCCAATTAAAAAATGGGCAAACAATATGAACAGGCACTTCACTAAAGAAGACATTCAGGTAGCTAACAGATACATGAGGAAATGCTCAGGATCTTTAGCCATTAGAGAAATGCTAATCAAAATTACAATGAGATTTCATCTCACTCCAACAAGGCTGGCATTAATCCAAAAAATACAAAACAGTAAATGTTGGAGAGGCTGTGGAGAGATTGGAACACTTATACACTGCTGGTGGGAATGTACAATGGTACAACCACTTTGGAAATTGATTTGGCACTTCTTTAAAAAGCTAGAAATAGAACTACCATACAATTCAGCAAACCCACTCCTTGGAATATATCCTAGAGAAATAAGAGCCTTTACACAAACAGATATATTCACATCCATG
Organism: Loxodonta africana; assembly: GCF_030014295.1. Taxonomy (NCBI): domain Eukaryota; kingdom Metazoa; phylum Chordata; class Mammalia; order Proboscidea; family Elephantidae; genus Loxodonta; species Loxodonta africana. The sequence continues at coordinate 40,794,507 of NC_087360.1, read as the reverse complement.
TTCACTGCAGCACTGTTTACGATAGCAAAAAGATGGAAGCAACCGAGGAGCCCATCAATGGATGAATGGATAAATAAATTATGGTATATTCACAGAATGGAATACTACACATCGATAAAGAATAGTGAGGAATCTGTGAAACATTTCATAACATGGAGGAATCTGGACGGCATTATGCTGAGTGAAATTAGTCAGCTGCAAAAGGACAAATATTGTATAAGACCACTATTATAAGAACTTGAGTAATAGTTTAAACTGAGAAGAAAACATTCTTTGATGGTTACGAGAGGGGAGAGGGAGGGAGGGAAGGAGAGGGGTACTCACTAATTGGTAGATAAGAACTCCTTTAGGTGAAGGGGAAGACAACATGCAATACAGGCATGGTCAGCACAACTGGACTAAATCAAAAGCAAAGAAGTTTCTTGAATAAACTGAATGGTTCGGAGGCCAGCACAGCACGGGCAGGGTTTTGGGGACCATGGTTTCAGGGGACATCTAAGTTAATTGGCATAATAAAATCTATTAAGAAAACATTCTGCATCCCACTTTGGAGAGTGGATTCTGGGGTCTTAAACGCTAGCAAGCAGCCATCTAAGATGCATTAATTGGTCTCAACCCACATGGAGCAAGGGAGGATGAAGAACACCAAGGACACAAGGTAATCATGAGCGCAAGGGAGAGAAAGGGCCACATAAACCAGAGACTACATGAGCCTGAGACCAGAACTAGATGGTGCCTGGCTACAACCAATTACTGCCCTCACAGAGCATACAACAGAGAACCCCTGAGGGAGCAGGAAAGCAGTGGGATACAGACCCCAAATTCTTGTGTAAAGACCAGGCTTAATGGTCTGACTGAGACTAGAAGTACCCCGGTGGTCATGGCCCCCAGATATTCTGTTAGTCCAGGACAGGAACCATTCCCAAAGCCAACTCTTCAGACAGGGATTGGACTGGACAACGGGATAGAAAACGATGCTGCTGAAGAATGAGCTTCTTGAATCAAGTAGATATTTGAGACTATGTTGGCATCTCCTATCTGGAGGGGAGATGAGAGGGCACAGGGGGTTAGAAGCTGACGGAAAGGACAGAGAGTGGAGGGAAGGAGCAGGCTGTCTCACTAGGGGTAGAGCAATTAGGAGTATATAGTAAGGTGTATATAAATTTTTGTATGAGAGACTGACTTGATTTGTAAACTTCCACTTAAAGTACAATAAAAATTAAAAATAAAATAAAAAAGATAAAAGGTGTTGGAGGCCACACTCTCCGTTTACATTGGATCAGTGATGTGACCTTAGTAATGGTAGTACAATTCACCCTAATCCTCTTTAACATAAAATTACAATCACAAAATGGAGGACAACCACACAACACTGGGAATCATGGCCCAGCAAAATTGATATACACATTTTTTAGGGGACATAATTCAATCCATGACATTCTACCCTTTGGCCCCCTGCAAAATCACATCCTTGCAACATGCAAAACATATTCATCCCATCGTATCATAGCAAAAGTCTTAACTCCAAGTCAAAATCCAAAAATTCATCTTCATCTGTGAAATCTAGAATACAAGTTACCTGCTTCCAAAGGTACAATGGCAGAACAGGCAAAAGCTAGACATTTCCATTACAAATGGGAGAAACTGGAGAGAAAGAAGGCATAACAGGCACCAAACAAGTCAGCAGAACACGTTACATTAGCCCTCAAGGCTTTGAAAATAATCTTCTGTTCTCTGAGACAATTTACACAATGGCCCTGCCCTCTAGACTCTAGATATTGCCTACATTCTCCAGATTCTGAGTGGAGGCCCCTTGGCCCTGGGCTTCAGCTCCACCTTCCAGGCTCACTGGGACAGCAACTCTGCTCCCTCAGTTTTAGGTACACCATTCTCCTAGTCCATCTGAGTGGTGACTCAACCCTTAGAAACACCAGAGACTATGGCTCCACCCTCTGAAACCCCAGAGGTTGTGGCCATACCTTTTGAGATTGAAGCAGCTTGGCTTCTTGAGTTCCTTGTCTCTTTAGCTTCTGCTTCCTGGTTCCTTGGCCTCTTGGCTCCTCAGGCCTCACACCCACATCTTCCCTGCTGGGGAAAGTGTTCCAAAGCTTTGCAGCTCCAGCGATAAGTACCTGGAGGCAACCCACCATGCCAGGAAGCCTCCTGCACACAAGCTCTCAGCTCTCTCGCTCCGTGACTTGGCTCCACCACTCTCTTGCACTGGTCTCTGGGTTCTGCAGCTGCTGGTTCTTGCTGCTGCCGCTTCTCTGCCACTGCAGGTTCTCTATCTGCTGTTGGTCCTCTGTCACTGCTGCTCCTCTATCCATTCAGTTTCAAAACTACTTCCATATTTTAGCTATCTGTTAGAGAAGAACCCAACTCTCTCGGTATCAAGTTCTGTCTTAGTTATCTAGTGCTGCTATGACAGAAATACCATAAGTGGATGACTTTAACAAAGAGAAATTTATTTCTTCACAGTAAAGTAGGTTAAAAGCCTAAATTCAGGGTGTCAGCTCCAGGGCAAGTCTTTCTGTCTGCATTCTTCTCAGTCTCCCCCCAGACCAGGAGCGTCTCTGCACAGGGACCGTGGGTCCAAAGGACTCGCTTCACTCCAAGTACTGCTTTCTTGGTGGTATGAGATCTCCAACACTCCAGTTGCTTCCCTTTCCTTTTATCTCTTGTAAGATAAAATGTGGTGCAGGCCACACCACAGGGAAACTCCCCTTACATTGGATCAGTGATGTGACCTTAGTAAGGGTGTTACAATTCTACCCTAATCCTCTTTAACATAAAATTACAATCACAAAATACTAGAAATCATGGCCCAGTCAAACTGATAAACACATTTTTTTTTTATAATTTTTATTGTGCTTTAAGTAAAACTTTACAAGTCAAGTCAGTCTCTCACACAAAAACTTATATACATCTTGCTACATACTCCCAATCACTCTTCCCCTAATGTTTTTTTTTTTTAATGAGACAGCCTGCTCTCTCCCTCCACTCTCCCTTTCCATGTCCATTTCATCAGCTTCTAAACCCCTCTACCCTCTCATCTCCCCTTCAGGCAGGAGATGCCAACATAGTCTCAAGTGTCCATCTGATCCAAGACGCTCACTCCTCACCAGGATTCCTTTCCAACCCATTGTCCAGTCCAATCCATGTCTGAAGAGTTGGCTTTGGAAATGGTTCCTGTTCTGGGCCAACAGAAGGTCTGGGGGCCATGACCACTGGGGTCCTTCTAGTCTCAGACCATTAAATCTGGTCTTTTTATGAGAATTTGGGGTCTGCATCCACTGCTCTTCTGCTCCCTCAGGGGTTCTCTGCTGAATTCCCTGTCAGGGCAGTCATTGATTGTAGCTGGGCACCATCTAGTTTTCTGGTCTCTGGCTTCTTTGTTTTGAGAGCCTGTTGAGGTGATCATGGTCTGTTTCTTTATGTGACTTGATATTGACTGTTGTTTCTGAGCCATCTATAAGTTATTGTATTAGCTTATGCTTGCTTACTGTGTCATAGCTTCTTGCTTTGTTTTGTTTTGGTATGCCCCTATGGGTTGCTTGAGTGAGCTAGCTTGATTATTTTCACCTTTGGAGCTCTGGTGACTTGTCCCCAGCTGGCTAGCGCTGTTATCCAGTATATCAGTCTAGGGGTCCATTCAGTTTTCTTGTATGAATTCAGCTCAGGTTCCCAGGTAGCTGATCATCATCAAGTGTGTGGTACAGGCTCTGTCCTACAGTCTTAGAGGGGCAGGGGTGATTGGTGTATATACTGGTATCTGATTGTAGCAGGGGGTCATGCTCTGAACAAGGCAAGGGGCTGAGAACCAACCCCTGAGTGTCTCTGAGGAAAGCGTGTCCCCGTTCCCTAGAGTGTGCAGGTGGGTGGGCTCTGCAGACGGACTGTGGGCACCAAAAGTTTTTGGTTTTAAGGACTGGGACATACCAGGACCCCTGTCGTGGGTGGCTGGGTGATCTGAGTGGAGCTACCAGTCCTTATGTCCCTGATGTGGGTAGGTAAGGACCTTGTTTAATAGGCAAGGCAATGTCAAACATCAAACACCCACCTCTCCACTGCACATCTGAAACAGTTGGAGTCTGCCAACAAGGGGCTATTCTCCTGAAATAGGCTCACAAAGGTCCATGCAGAAGGGAAAGGTACTCAAAGTCCACGGACGGCTTATGCCTGGACAGGAGCCGCTTCTGTCCTGAGCTCACCCAGTTAGTGGAGCTAGCAAATTATCTTTTCCCGCAAATGCAAATTTTTTCCTTCCCCAGGGCCAGGAGGATGGCTCTAGGTGCTCAACAGTGCCTATCTCAGGCCCAGGGAATTCAGCCTCTGACGCCGGCTTAGGGTTGGGGGGGTGCTGTAAAATATACGCAAGAACATGACTTTTGCCGAGAGCGCCGGTCTTCTCAGGTTCCGGAGGTGTGAGTAGGCTGCTTCTCCCTGAGGAAACTGCGGCCCAACGCCAGTACCAGCCCGCCACTGCCATGGCTCTGGAAATTGTGTCTGAGGGCTCCCTGTGATCCAGGTCCAGTAACTCCTCTCCACTTCTGAATGGTCTCTTCCTCCCCGTGCCCTCAGTTCGTTTTCTAAGCTTGCCTTTGAAGCTCAGGACTCCCAGCTTGTCACAATTATACTTGTTTCACTTATTTTTTCAGGTCTTTGTTGTAAAGAGGGCTCACCGGAAGTGTCTATCTATTCCGCCATCTTGGCTCCGCCTGATACACACATTTTTTGAGGGACATAATTCAATCCATAACAGGGTCCATATCAATAAACTCAGGCTGACCCATCTTTATGTCCCTTGCACCATTATACTGCACTTAATAGCCATTCTCACACATAGTTCCCAGGTTTCTGTTTGTACGTATTAGAAAAGTCAAGGAGCTCTTTTGGGATGTGGCACATCTCCTCCTGCATCACACTTGGTACTTCACTTTTTGGGGTCACTGGGACTTAAGTCTAGTTATAGGCCTAGATGCCCAAATTGGTGGTGGGAAGTGTTTTGAGAACATTCAGCATTGTCTTGTAAAGCATCTGCCTCAGGTGATGCCCCAGGCAATGATTCAGACAAAGGCTCTTTAGACACAGCTGGGTTAATCTCATTAGATGGGGGTGGCAGGGCTAATGGTTTCACTGGAGAGGATGGTTTAGCAGACAAACATGGAGTAATCTCTTCAGATAGGAGTGAAAGGGCTGGTTCTGTTGGCAAGAGTGATTCAACAGAATTTAGGGGCTCAACGTCTCTAGCTTCCTGATTATTGTCCATATGTTCCTATCCTAAGTTTCAGGATTCCATTTCTTCCTAATCAATGCCCTCACTTTTACTTCAGGCACCTCTTGAGGTTGCAATTGAGTTGGCATTGTGAATCGGCCGCTCTTATGATAAGACTCTGGGTTTTGGCAGTATCAGCTCCATTACTACAAGAAATAAGGCTTTCTTTCTAGGTACAGGAGGAAACTTTGAGGTCATTTATGTGCCACTTGAGCTTTGACTCTGAATCCCTGAACTCATGTCTTCCTTTCACCACTTTGTCTAGTGAAAGTAGGACATGCAATCACCCACAGCCTCGCCTTTCACCAATACCTGATTTTATTGGTGGTGATATTTTGCATATTTGTATTGCCACTTCATTGCATGGATTAGCAGTGGCCTCTTTACTACTGGAAGTAGAGTCATCAACATCTTTAAGACTAACCAGATTTGAGAACCACTTTAGAAAACTCATCCTTACAATTTTGTTTCTCTAGAACTACTCTCTGTACTAAATGTCTTAGGTTGGGTTCTCTAGAGAAGCAAAACCAATAAAGCATATAAGTATATATAGAGAGAGATTTATATCAAGGAAATGGCTCATGTGGTTGTAGAGGCTGGAATGTCCCAAACCCGTGGATCACGATAGAGGCTTCTCCTGATTCACATAGCCTCAGGGGCTGGCGAACCCAAGATCGGCAGGTCAGAGAGCAGGGCTTTTGCTCACAGGCTTCGAATATCGACATATCCCAAGATGGGCAGTCAAGGCTGCAGGTAAGCTGCTAGCTCAAGTCCCAAGAACTGGAGGTCAGACAAACAGGAGCCAGCCACAGGATCCAGAGTGAGCAAAAGCCCATGAGCCTTGCCAGAATGTCCCCTTATATTTGATGCAGGCCACATGCCCAAGAAAACTCCCTTTAACTGTTTGGCCAATCACAGTTGATTCCATCTTGGAACTGATCACATTATATCAAATCTCATCATGGAAGTGATCACACATCATATGACTGCCAAACTACATCATAACTGCCAAAGCACTAAGAATCATGGCCAAGCCAAACTGACACACAACCTTAACCATCACACCAGTCCATACATCTCATTTCCCCTCCTGTACTAGACTGGAAAGTGTTAGAGGCAGAATACATGCCTGATTTATTTTTGCAGGCCCACAGCACCCAGCCTAGTATCCAACCTGTGAAAAGAAAGTCTTGAGGAAGTTTGTTGCATGAGCACGTAGTGGGACCCCAACAGGAAGCCCCTGTGCTGCCAAAGCTGTTTCCAAGCAAGTGTGTATCCCACTCAGAACTTAAGAGAGGGGGCCTCCGAGCTGGGTAAGTGACTGGCTCCATCACCCCTGAGGTCTCACACAACTCCTGGATCCTAGGGTTCTGGGGCCCCTCCAGGAGAATCTTGCCTTGCTAGTCTAATTTTTCTTTTGGTTCCTTTAGAAGTTGGCACTAGAAGTAGGGCTGGGAGCCAGATTAGCAATGAAAACTGTCAAAAAATATTTCTCCTCCAGAAAAAGCCAGGGAAAACAACATCTTGGTGGGTTTTTCCAGGGGAAGAAAAAGTGAAATAGTCTTTTTTTCCTTCTATGTATTACCCTAAAATGGCAGTTTTGCAGACAGAAAACATATTTTTCCTAAGCAAAGCTTTTGTGGGGTGAAAGATGGAGCGTGTGTGTTGAGCCCAAAGACACAAACTGGTCTGAGGCTCAGATATGCAGGTGTTTAGTTGAGGAGGAAGGGGTTGAGGGGAAGGAAAGCTAAAATCTTTGTTTTGTGAAAACAGAAAGAAAAAATGTTTGCCTGGATCAAATTCAAGCCTGACGTCCAGTCCAAAGGAAGCTTGTAATAAAGTTGCACTGGTTGGAGGAATGTATGCCGAGGGGGCCAGCACACTATTTGTGTTCTCCAGGCTCTGAAGAGAAGGTGCAGGCTCACTCCAGACAGTAGGGTGACTCAGTAACTTGTCCATCTGCAGACTTGAAACCCAGAGTCTTCTTCAAGGCATGGCCAGGACAGGAGGCCCAAAAAGCTCTACTGCATTCTGTCCTCATGAGCACCTTCTCAAGGCTCTTGAGTACATGGAAGGAAGTAATACCTGTAATGGCATTGGCACAAGCCCTGGCCCCTAGTGAGTGCTGAGGAGCAGTGGTGGGTTTGCTGGTAATCGTGATGATGATCCTGGTGGTGGTGACAGAGATGATGATGATTCCTGATTCATCTAATGTTCGCACTGCTCCATATCCCCCTTTCTCTCCTCACAGCTCTGCCAGCCCCTCAGACTAAGAAGAAGCCTGCCTCAAAGTCTATCTGGACCATAGTTGTTCAAAGGGTAGTCAGAGAACCATCTGCATCAGAAAAGCTCCTGGATGTGTGTGAATTATGCAGATCCCCAGGTCCACCCCAGATTGTGACTCTCTTTAGGAGGCCCAGGAATATGTATTTTAAACAAGTTCCCCAGATAGTTCTTACGTACACTAGAGGCGGAGATCTATCCATCTAGTCCAACTCCCTCATTTTACAAATGAGGAAGCTGAGGCCTGGAGAGGAGCAGGTTGGCTAGCCAGTAATGGCAGAGCCAGGGCTATTACCAGGTCCTCAAAGTCCCAGGACAGTGCCCTTGTCATTCTACTACAGTCTTTCATCCATTCAGCAGTTCTGTATTGAGTGCCAACTGTCTGTGAGCACTGTTGAGGACCAAAAACAAATCAGACAAAATGCTTGCCCTCAAGGAGCATACAATCTGGGTGGAGAGAGAAAATAAGACTACATAGGAAGTGGCGAGTGCCAAATGAGAGGAACAGCGGAAAGGCTCAGGGAGCTCAAATAAGAAAGTAGGTGGTGAAGTTAGGGGGAGACGTGGAGGGTTTCAATGATCGGGGAAGGTGCCCTGGAGGAGGCAGAACTTTAATCGGAGCTTCGAAATATAAGCTGAATTTAGCTAAGCAATAACAAGAGAAAGGCACCACAGACAGAGAGAAAAGGCACAAAGGCAAAGGACATTCATGGGAAATAGAAAGACTACCAGGTCCCAGGTGGGACAGCTGCAAACTCGCTAGGCCTGTTTGCCTTCTCACCTATCTTCTGCCTCTGAAGGGGTCAGGGGTGATGGCTTGGAATCACATTTGTGGCCAGGGCTGTTCTGTGCTCTGTCCCAACCCAGCACACTCCATCTCTGTCAATATCCCAGACCAGCTTCGACTCTTACACTTGCAATGATGAACAAGACAGGCTACTCCTAGTACGGTACTGTGCTGGCCAAAACCCTGAGAGGCAGCAAGCAGTGGGAGCAGGAGGTGGTACCAGCAGTTGGTGCCTTAAAGACTCTGAGTTTCATATATATACATGTTTAGTAACAGTGTGACCTCTAACCAGTTACTGAATCTCTCTGAGCCTGTTTCCACATTTGTAAAATGGGGGTGATGATACTTACCTTAAAGGGCTGCCATGAGATCAAGAGAAAAAGTGAGCCAAATGGCCAGCCCAGTGCCAAGCCCAACGTGGGTACAAGCTACAGGGTGGTTGCTCAGATGATGATGATGACGATGACAACGATGACGTAGCACCTATTTCCAGCTCCCACCATCGGCATCACCGCCAGCATCAGCAGTATCATCAAACCATCTTCATGCGTTGCAGCAGCTTGGGCCCTGCATCAGCCATGCAAGAGCCAGGAGATCAAAACACAGACTGCGCTCTTTGCTTCAAGCCCTGGGCAAAGTGCAGCCCCAGGAGACGTAGAGGATTGAGGCCAAATCTCTGCACCAAAATGGGCTGTCTAACCTCAGAGGGGTAAAAGATCAAAGCAGGGTAAGAGGCGCTTAGTGAATTGACACAAAAGGGAAGGCAGGTGTGCTTGGGAGGGCTTCCAGGGGCCTGAGAGCAAGTTCTGCTTTGCAGTTAAACTTCCAGAACCTGGGCTGTATGTTGGGGTTCTGCTAAAGAATTTGGAAGCCTGCAGTGTCCTCCAGTTTTGTTCAGAAATGGCACTGTGAAGGGTTTTGAAGATAGTAATAGTAGCAGCTCCTTACACGTGTATAGACAGTGGTGGGCCATTTACAAAATGCTCTCAGATTCGTCATCCCTGTGGGGGAGGCAGGGAGGAGATTATTGAGTTGATGTTACAGATGAGGAAACTAAGGTCAGAGAAGTTAAGTGGTTTTCCTTCAGCACCACAGTCATAGTAAAGAAAAAAGCAGGTCTGTCTCCGTATCTAGTGTTCCTAAGTGTCTATTAGATGCATGCTAGAAATCTGTCTAGAAGTCACCTACAAAAGTCCCTTCTTACCAGGCAGAGAAAAGAAGAGCATTTCAGAGCTTATAGAATCCTCAAAAATTTTCTAGTCCAATCTCTTCATGTTCTAGATGAGAGGAGAGAGACCTAGAAGTCAGCTAACTGCTGATGCCCTGCCTCAGGGAATCATACAGGTTTTTAAGTAATAAGGACTCCTTAGAGAGCTTCTTCTGGTCAAGTAGTTTTCAAATTGTGTTTTGTTCAGCGTGAATCTTGATACTCAGTGTGGACCAGCAGCATCGGCATCACCTGGGAGCTTGTTAGAAATGCAAATTATTGGGCCCTACCCCATACCCACTGAATAGAAATCTTTGGAGTTGGGGGCCAGTAATCTGTGCTTTAACAAGCCCTTGAGATGATTCTGATGCATGCTTAAACTTGAGAAACATTGTTCGTAAGTTTTGGGGGCAGGGAGGTTCTTTTGGGTATTCAACAGAAATTTGAACAAGTGTCATTAATTAAATATAACTGTTTTTAAACTACAATAATAATAATAAGTCCTGACATTTGGTTATGGATTGAATTATGTCTTCCAAAAGATATGTTGAGGTCCTAATCCCTAGTACCAGTGAATGTAGCCTTGCTTGGAAATAGGGCATTTGAAGATGTTATCAGTTAACACGAGGTCATACCAGAGTAGGATGGATCCTAATCCAATTTGAGTATTGTCCTTATAATTATAAGAGGTGAAGAGAAACAGAGACACACTGGGGGAAACTGTCATGAGAAGATGCACTACAAGCTAAGGAATGCCAAGGAACACCTGGGACTACCAGAAGCTGGAAGAATCAATGAAAGATCTTCCTCTAAAGCCTTAGGAGACAGCATGGCCTTGTTGATGCCCTGAATTCTGACTTCTAGCTTCCAGAACTGTGAGACAATACATTTCTATTCTAATAAGCCACCCAATTTGTGATACTTTGTTAAGTTGGCCCTAGGAAACTAATACGTTATTTACCAAATCTTTATGCCGTGGAGGCCAACAAGACTACTAACTTGGGCCACCAACATACCTCACATTTGTGCAGGCTGGGCCTGAAGCCTCTATGTTTGAATTCCCTGGAAGAAGGCTGTGCCAGTGCCCTGGTGTTTTGTGAACACAGAGCTTTGCCCGCCCAATCCTGTTAACTGCCAGTAGGAGGGTGTTAGTGCAGTGCACGTGGGGTGGGCCCAGTGAGGGCCAGGCATGCACCTGCTTGAGACCCACTCCAGTCTCAGTGTGAAAGTCAGCTGTGTAATAACAGAAAACATACAACCCATCAGGATCATATTTCATAGATAATATTACTGTTTCTTATAAGTTTTTATATTTATTATCTCATTCAGTATTTATGATATGGAATGGATATTGTTTAGTGATTTACCTGTGAAACAAAAATTATCTAATACTCCTCTTCCAAGTTTCTGGATTTGTTTCACTGAAGAGGCAGCAGTGCAATAATTATAAGTCGAGCTATCAGATAACTCTTAGCGGTTACAACTACTTCTTTGAGTTGATCAGAACTTTCTTACACACACACAAAAGGAAATTTTTAAATGCTGGTTCTGATATATAAGACAAAATATTTACTAGAATCCCTGGATTTAAAAAAAAAAAAAAAAACCCCACTGCCATCGAGTTGATTCTGACTCACGGTGTTCATCAAAATGGATACATTTCTCTCATTTATTGATTTTATAATCCATGGTTATTCTAAGTTTTAACTCATCGAATCCTTTATGTGAAAGACATTACTTGTATCTATTTTATATTTTGGTACCTCATGTAGAATTTAATTTCAGAAAATGATGCCTCTGCTTTTAAAATATTGGAAAATTCCTAACGTAAGCCAAACTTCTTATTTTAAAGATAAGGGATATGAATCTCAGTGAGGCTATGTGACTCGTTCAAGGTCACACAGGTATTTAAAGTATAATTAAACCAGAAAGCAGAGAAATATTTGTTGTGCTGAGGAGATACTAGTAAATTGAGGAGAGATGGAAAAAGTATACAGTATTGTAGAGACCCAGATAAGTAATTTTAGTCATTTAATAAGTTTTGTGATTTTAGTTCTTACTTCAGGGCTTTGGAGAAATAATTAGTTTTGTTCAGTTAGGTAGGCTTCAGCTTTAGCTTTGTTGTTGTTAGCTGTTGTCAAGTTGGCGCCTGTCTCATGGTGACCCCACATACAATAGGATCGAACTGTTGTGACCCACAGCGTTTTCACTGACCGACTTTCTGAAGATTACCAGGCCTTTCTTCCTAGTATGCCTTAGTGTAGAAGCTCTGCTGAAATCTGTTCAGCATCATAGCAACACGCAAGCCTCCACAGACACAGGTGGTAGCTGTGCTTGAGGTGAGCTGGTTATAATTGAACCTGGGTGTCCCACACGGAAGGTGAGAATTCTATTACAGAACCACCACTGTATGCTTAGCTTTAGCTACCTGACATATATCCACACATTTTCCACTAAGGAATCACCTATTCCCCATCACTCAGTTCAAGGGGGCAGGTAACTCAGACTGGGCCACTCGGGGATCACATTCCCTGGCCATATCCATTGGTTCACAGGGGTCTAGAACCCAGTCAGAGTCCAAGGATCCAAGGAGACTGGAAGGAAGAAGTCTATAGTGTAAGAACTGACATGAAAGGAAATGTAAACCAATCAGCTGACATGCTTCAAAATTAAACACTAAGAGGAGGGAAGGTGCAAATGTATTCAAGTAATAAAAATCTATCTCAGATCCAACTTACAGATGTGACATAGAAAGAGGAAAACTGTCAACAAAAAAGGCCAGGCAGGAGGTGGGGCCAAGATGGCAGAATAGACAGACACTTCCTGTGAGCCCTCTTACAACAAAGACCTGAAAAACAAGTGAAACGAGTATATTTATGACAAGTTCAGGAGCCCTGAACACCAAAGGCAAGCTTAGAAAATGAACAGAGGGGCAGGGGAGGAAGAGACCATTCAGAAGCGGAGAGGAGCTACTGGATCTGAATTGCCGGGAGCGCTCAGGCACCATTCATGGGAGCTGCTGTGGCAGGCTGTACTAGCATTTGGCCGCAGTTTCCTCAGGGAGAAGCAGCCAGCCACACAGCCTACTCACACCTCCAGAACCAAGAGAAGAATGGCGCTCTCGGCAAAAGCTAAGTACTTTCATATATTTTACCACATCCCCTGCCCCAAAGTCGGCTTCAGCAGCTACTGATTTCCCTGGGACTAACACAGCCCTGTTGAGAACCTAGGGCCATCCTCCAGACCCTGGAGAAGGAATAAATTTGCAATTAAGGGAAAAGATAATTTGCCAGCTCCACTAAATGGGGGAGCTCAAGACAGAAGCGGCTCCTGTCCAGGCACAAATGGCCTGTGGACTTTGAGTACCTTTCCCCTCTGCATGGACCTGTGTAGGCCTATTTCGGGAGAATAGGCCTTGTTGGCAGACTACAACTGTTTCACCTGTGCAGTGGAGAGGTGAGTGTTTAAAGTTTGACATCACTTTGCCTATTAAACAGGGGTCTAGGGAATGGTGGCTCCACTCAGGTCACCCAGCCACCCACAACAGGAGTCCAAGGATAACTGGTACCTCCCAGTTCCTACAACCAAAAACTTTGGGTGCCCATGGTCTGTTTGCAGAACCCACCCACCTGTATACTCAAGGGAACAGGGACGTGCTTCCCTCAGAGATGATTCTCAGCCCCCCACCTTGTTCAGAGCGTGACCCTTTACTGCATCCAGACACTGGTGCCTACCCCAATCACCCCTGCCCCTCTAAGACTGTAGGACAGAGCCTGTACCACACACTTGATGATCAGTTACCTGAACACCTGAGCTGAATCCATGCACTAAAACTCAATGGACTCATAGACTGATAAACCTGATAACAGCTCTAGCCATCTGGTGACAGGACATCAGACCTTAAAGGTGAAAATAATAAGCTAGCTCGCTCAAGCAACCCATTTGGACAAATCAAAACAAAACAAAGCAAGGAGCTAGGAAACAGTAAGCAAACATAAAATAAACTGATACAATAACTTATAGATGGCTCAGAGACAACAGTCAATATCAAGTCACATAAAGAAACAGACCATGATTGCCTCAACAAGCTGTCAAAACAAAGAATCCAGGGATCTTCTAGATGAAAGTGCTTCCTGTGATTACTGGATGCAGGATACAAAAGATTAATATACAGAACTCTTCAAGACATCGGGAAGGAAATCAGGCAATACACAGAACAAGCCAAGGAACACACAGATAAAGCAGTTGAAGAAATTAAAAAGGTTATTCAGGAACATAATGAAAAGTTTAATAAGCTGGAAAAATCCATAGACAGACAGCAATCAGAAATTCAGAAGATTAACAATAAAATTACAGAACTAGACAGCTCAATAGAAAGTCAGAGGAGCAGAATTGAGCAAGCGATAGGAAGAATTTGTGAACTTGAAGATAAAGAACTTGGCACCGATATATTTCAAGAAAATCAAATAAAACAATTTAAAAAAATGAAGAAATCTTAAGAATCATATGGGACTCTAGGAAGAGAAATAACCTACGAGTGGTTGGAGTACCAGAACAGGAAGGGATAACAGAAAATACAGAGAGAATTGTTGAAGATTTGTTGGCAGAAAACTTCCCTGATATCATGAAAGATGAGAAGATATCTATCCAAGATGCTCATTGGACTCCACATAAGGTAGATTTTAAAAGAAAGTGACCAAGACATATTATAATCAAACTTGCCAAAACCAAAGATAAAGAGAGATTTTTAAGAGCAGCTAGAGATAAATGAAAAGTCACCTACAAAGGAGAGTCAATAAGAATAAACTTGGACTACTCGGAAGAAACCATGCAGGCAAGAAGGCAATGGGATAACTGAAATAAAGTATTGAAGGAAAAAAAATGCCAGCCAAGAATCATATATATAGCAAAACTGTCTCTCAAATATGAAGGTGAAATTAGGATATTTCCAGATAAACAGAAGTTCATGGCATTTGTAAAAGCCAAACCAAAACTAAAAGAAACACTAAAGGGAGTTCTTTGGTTAGAAAACCAATAATATCAGGCATCAACCCAAGACTAGAACACTGGACGGAGCAATCAGATGTCAACCCAGAGAGGCAAATCACAAAAATAAATCAAGATAAAGAAAACACTCAAAACAGGAAACAGTGATGTTATTATGTAAAAGAAGACAACATTAAAACAATAAAGAGGGACTAAGAAATGTAGATATAGATATTTCCTATGGAGAGGAAGACAAGGTGATAGCAAGAAATAAAGATTAGGTTTAAATTTAGAAACATAGGGGTGAACATTAAGGAGACAAACTATCCTATACATCAAAATAAAATACAAGTAAAAAAATAGAGACTCAGCAGAAACAAAATCAACAACAACAAATAAGAGGGAAAGACAATATATAAAGATAAACTACTCAGCACAAAAAATTAAGTGGGAAAAAGAAACTGTCTACAACACACACAAAAAAAGACATCAAAATGACGGCACTAAATTCATACCTATCCATAATTATGCTGAGTGTAAATGGAACAAATGCACCAATAAAGAGAGAGAGAGAGAGAGCAGCAGAACAGGTAAAAAAAAAAAAACAGGATCCATCTATGTGCTGCCTACAAGAGACACATCTTAGACTTAGAGACACAAACAAACTAAAACTCAAAGGATGGAAAAAATATATATCAAGCAAACAACAATGAAAAAAGAGCAGGACTGGCAATATTAATTTCTGACAAAATAGACTTCCACAACAAAGGATAAGAAAGGACACAATATAATGATGAAAGGGACAATATGCCATGAGGATATGAACATATTAAATATTTATGCACCCAATGACAGGGCTACAAGATACATAAAACAAACTCTATCAGCATTGAAAAGTGAGATAGACAGCTCCTCAATTACAGTAGGAGACTTCAACATACCACTTTTGGTGAAACACAGGACATCCAGAAAAAAGCTCAATAAAGACACGGAAGATCTAAATGCCACAATCAACCAACTCGACCTCATAGACATATTCAGAACACTCCACCCAACGGCGGTCAAATATACTTTCTTTTTGAGTGCACATGGAACATTCCCTAGAATACGTCACATATTAGGTCATAAAGCAAGCCTTAGCAGAATCCAAAACACTGAAGTATTACAAAGCATCTTCTCTGACCATAAGGCCATAAAAGTGGAAATCAATGAAAGAAAAACCAGGGAAAAGAAATCAAACACTTGGAAACTGAACAATACACTGCTCAAAAAAGACTGGATTACAGAATACATTAAGGATGGAATAAAGAAATTCATAGAATCCATTGAGAATGAAAACACGTCCTATCAGAACCTTTGGGACACAGCTAAAGTGGTGCTCAGAGATCAATTTATATCCATAAATGCACACATCCAAAAAGAAGAAAGGGCCAAAATCAAAGAATTATCCCCACAACTTGAACAAATAGAAAGAGAGCAACAAAAGAAACCCACAGGCACCAGAAGAAAGCAAATAATAAAAATTGGGGCAGAATTAAATGAAACAGAAAACAGAAAAACAATTGAAAGAATTAACAAGATCAAAAGCTGGTTCTTTGAAAAAATCAACAAAATTGATAAACCACTGGCCAAACTGACAAAAAAAAAAAAAAAAAAACAGAAGAGGAAGCATATAACCCAAATAAGAGATGGGATGGGCGCCATTACAACAGACCCAACTGAAATTAAAAGAATCATATCAGATTTCTACGAAAAATTGTACTCTAACAAATTTGAAGACCTTGAAGAAATGAATTCTTAGAAACACATTATCTACCTAAACTAACACAGAGGTAGAACAATTAAATAGACCCATAACAAAAGAAGAGCGTGAAAAGGTAATCAAGCCAAAGTTTTCACGAAAGCAGAAACTGGAAGGGCTGACTCATTAGGGGGAGAGCAAGTGGGAGTAAGGAGTAAGACGTATATTAACTTATATGTGACAGACTGACTTGATTTGTAAACGTTCACTTGAAGCTCAATAAAAGTTAATAAAAAAAAAAAAAGGTAATCAAAAAACTCGCTCTGGCCCAGACATCATCACTGCAGAGTTCTACCAAACTTTCAGAGAACAGTTAACACCACTACTACTAAAGGTATTTCAGAGCATAGGAAAGGACGGAATACTCCCAAAATCATTCTATGAAGCCAGCATATCCCTGATACCAAAACCAGGTAAAGACTCCACAAAAAAAAGTACAGACCTATATCCCTCATGAACTTAGATGCAAAAACCATCAACAAAATTCTAGCCAATAGAATTCAACAATATATCAAAAAAATAATTCATCATGACCAAGTGGGATTTATACCAGGTATGCAGGGATAGTTCAACATTAGAAAAACAATTAATGTAGTCCCTCACATAAATAAAACAAAAGACAAGAATCACATGATTTTATCAACTGATGCAGAAAAGGCATTCCGCAAAGTTCAACACCCATTCATGATAAAAACTCTCAGCAAAATAGGAATAGAAGGAAATTCCTCAACACAATAAAGGGCATTTATACAAAGCCAATAGCCAATATCATCATAAATGGAGAGAGTCTGAAAGCACTCCCCTTGAGATTGGGAACACTAGACAAGAAAGCCCTTAATCACCACTCTTATTCAACATTGTGCTGGAAGTCCTAGCCAGAGCTATTGGGCCAGATAAACAAATACAAGGCATCCAGATTGGCAAGAAAGAAGTAAAAGTATCTCTATTTGCATATGACATGATCTTATACACAGAAAACCCTAAAGAATCCTCAAGAAAACTACTGAAACTAATAGAAGAGTTCAGCAGAGTATTAAGATACAAGGTAAACATACAAAAATCAGTTGGATTCCACTACAGCAACAAAAAGAACATCAAAGAGGAAATCACCAAATCAATATCATTTACAGTAGCCCCAAAGAAGATAAAATACTTAGGAATAAATCTTACCAGAGATGTAAAAGACCTATACAAAGAAAACTATAAAACACTACTTCAAGAAACCAAAAGAGACCTGCATAAGTAGAAAAACATACCTTGCTCATGGTTAGGAAGACTGAACATTGTAAAAATGTCTATTCTACCAAAAGCGATCTATAGATACAATGCAATTCCGATCCAAATTCCAATGCCATTTTTTAATGAGATGGAGAAACAAATCACCAACTTCATATGGAAGAGAAAGAGGCCCCAGAGAAGTAAAGCATTACTGAAAAAGAAGAACAAAGTGGGAGGGCTAACTCCACCTGATTTTAGAACCTATTATACTGCCACAGTAGTCAAAACAGCCTGGTACTGGTACAACAACAGATACATAGACCAATGGAACAGAACTGAGAATCCAGACATAAATCCATCCACATATGACCAGTTGATATTTGACAAAGGCCCAAAGTCAGCTAAATGGGGAAAAGGCAGTCTTTTTTAACAAATGGTGCTGGCGTAACTGGATATTCATCTGCAAAAAAGAAACAAAACCCATACCTCACACCATGCACAAAAACTAACTCAAAATGGATCAAAGACCTAAATATAAAATCTAAAACAATAAAGACCATGCAAGAAAAAATTGGGACAAGGTTAGGAGCCCTAATACATGGCATAAATGGTATATAAAACTTTACCAACAATGCAGAAGAGAAACTAGATAACTGGGAGCTCCTAAAAATCAAACACCTATGCTCATCGAAAGACTTCACCAAAAGAGTAAAAAGATTACCTACAGACTGGGAAAAAGTTTTTAGCTATGACATTTCCAAGCAGCGTCTGATCTCTAAAATCTACATGATACTGCAAAAACTCAACCACAAAAAGTCAAATAACCCAATTAAAAAATGGGCAAAGAATCTGAACAAACAGTTCTCTAAAGAAGACATTCAGGTAGCTAACAGATTCATGAGGAAATGCTCACGATTACTAGCCATTAGAGAAATGCAAATCAAAACTACAATGAGATTCCATCTCACTCCAACAAGGCTGGCATTAATCCAAAAAACACAAAATAATAAATGTTGGAGAGGTTGTGGGGAGACTGAAACACTTATACACCATTGGTGGGAAAGTAAAATGGTACAACCACTTTGGAAATCGATTTGGCACTTCCCTAAAAAGCTAGAAATAGAACTACCATACAATCCAGCAATCCCACTCCTTGGAATATATCCTAGAGAAATAAGAGCCTTTACAGGAACATATGCATGCTCATGTTCATTGCAGCACTGTTTACAATAGCAAAAAGATGGAAGCAACCAAGGTGCCCATTAACAGATGAATGGATAAATAAATCATGGTATATTCACACAATGGAATACTATGCATCAATAAAGAGCAATGATGAATCCATGAAACATTTCATAACGTGGAGGAATCTGGAAGGCATTACGCTGAGCGAAATGAGTGAGTTGCAAAAGGACAAATATTGTATGAAACCACTATTATAAGAACTCGAGGCATAGTTTAAACAGAGAAGAAAATATTCTTTGATGGTTACGGGGGGGGGAGGGAAGGAGAGGTGGGAGGAAGAGAGGGAAGGAGGGGGTATTCACTAGTTAGATAGCTGATAAGAACTATTTTAGGTGAAGGGAAAGACAACACACAGCAGAGGAGAGGTCAGCACAGCTGGACTAAACCAGAAGCAAAGAAGTTTTCTGAATAAACTGAACGATACGAAAGGCCAGCGTAGCAGGGGCATGGGTTTGAGCACCACGGTTTCAGGGGACATCTAAGTTAATTGGCATAATAAAATCTATTAAGAAAACATTCTGCATCCCACTTTGGAGAGTGGATTCTGGGGTCTTTAACACTAGCAAGCGGCCATCTGAGACGCATCAATTGGTCTCAATGCACCTGGAGCAAAGGAGAACGAAGAACACCAAAGACACAAGGTAATTATGAGCCCAAGAGACAGAAAGGGCCACATAAACCAGAGAGAACGTCAGCCTGAGACCAGAAGAACTAGATGGTGCCTGGCTACAACTGATGACTGCCCTGACAGGGAACACAAAAGGGAACCCCTGAGGGAGCAGGAGAGCAGTGGGATGCAGACCAGACTTAATGGTCTGACTGAGACTAGAAGCACCCCTGCGGTCATGGTCCCCAGACCTTCTGTTAGCCCAAGACAGGAACCATTCCCAAACCCAATTCTTCAGACAGGGATTGGACTGGAAAATGGGATGGAAAATAATTCTTGTAAGGAGTGAGCTTCTTCAATCAAGTAGACACATAAGACTATGTTGGCATCTCCTATCTGGAGGTGAGATAAGAGGGCAGAGGGGGTTAGAAGCTGGCCAAATGGACACGAAAAGAAAGAGTGGAGGGAAGGAGCGTACTGTCTCACTAGAGGGAGAGCAATTAGGAGTATATGGTAAGGTGTACATAAATTTTTGTATGAAAGACTGACTTGATTTATAAACTTTCACTTAAAGTACAAAAAAAAAAAAAAAAGGTCAGGCAGTAATGTGGAGGAAAGAGACTGAGGACCTGGGATGGCTACAAAGACTGACCTGGCAGGTGAAATCCTGGGACAGAAGTGACAGCAGCCTCTGAAGTCCACATGCCTACCAAGGTCAGGCTGAGATTCCAACCCTGCCCCTTCTTACCAGACACAGACCTGTGTATGTCAGACAAGTATTTGTGGATTGGGAGGATCATGAGAGAACTTCTGTGTCCCTTTACCATTTTGCAGATGAGGACAATGTGTCCCAGGCAGAGGTATGGTTGTTGTCACAAAGGCGTTAGAGCTGCTACATTAAAGATGAGCAGAAGGAGTGAGGCTTGTTTGGTGTGAGGAAAGAAGAGGCTCGATGGTTACAATGCAGCACTGATGAAGGGTCAGCATGATGAAAACACAAGGATTCATGTTAACTGTGATTCGTATGTATCCCTTCCCTAGGACAGCCTCTAGGACAGTAGGCTCTTGAATACATGTTTGTTGAATGAATGAGCAAATACCCATTTGGCATTTGTACTTATGTGTACAGCCCCACCTGACAGGCATACCAAAGGAGCAGAGACAGTGTTCCCTGGAACACCAGTAAAGCTACTCTCCAAATAGCAAAAGATGTCAGCCCGTTAGCAGAACAAGCTTCCCATTCACTCCTTAAAAACATAACTTACTGTTGATGCACTGAACTATTCACGTCCCCATGGCTAGGGTTTCCCTGCCTTTCAACAGTACTCACCTTTCTCATCCAGGCTCCAGCCAGCCCTCCTCCTCCCTTAGAATAAGAAGGTGAGGAGGTATGAAGAAAAAAGTAACCCCTAGCAGTTCCTTAGAAAGGATTGCTATTGTTGTTAGTTGCCGTTCAGTTGATTCCATCTCATAATGACCTCATGTGCACAGAGCAGAACCGCACTCTATAGGGTGTTCAAGGCTGTGAGCTTTTGGAAGCAATTCACCAGGCCTTACTTCCAAGGTACCCCTAGATGGATTTGAACAGCCAACCTTTCAGTTAGTAGTTGAGCACTTAACCATTTGCACCACCCAGAGACTCCTCTAAAAGCCTAGGACAGGAGGCAGATAGACAAAGGCACCCACCCTTCCCACTTCCCTTCCTTAGAAACCAGGTGTCTTCCTGCCCAGGTCTTCAGTTGTAAAATAGGAACTTCTAATCACAGTTGGTCTCTTTCCCACAGGGATAACTGAGGGAAAACAAAATCTCAAGAGTATTTGGTGTCTGAAGAAGACTCCCAGTTTTAGTTAGGTGTATTCTTCAAGGGTCACTATGGTGGAAATTGAGTCAACAGCAACGGGTTTGGTTTTGGTTTTATTATTCAAGCAGATGCTTGGGGCTCTTTTTTTGAGCATCTACTGTGTTGTAAGTGGAGTTCCAGGCCCTTTATGTACATTAGCTCATTCCATCCTCAAAACAAACATTTGAGATGGTGATTACTACCCCAATGGATGTTTTAACACTCAAAATGAGAAGAAACAGCTGCAAACATCCACTAATAATCAGAACATGGAATGTACGAAGTATGAATCTAGGGAAATTGGAAATCGTCAAAAACGAAATATAAACACCATATCCTAGGCATTATTGAGGTAAATTGGACTGGTATTGGCCATTTTGAAATGGACAGTCATATGGTCTACTATGCCAGGAATGACAAATTGAAGAGGAATGCCATTGCATTCATCATCAAAAAGAATATTTCAAGATCTATCCTGAAGTACAATGCTGCCAGTGATAGGATAATATAAATACACCTACAAGGAAGACCAGTTAATACAGCCATTATTCAAATTTACCCACCAACCGCTAAGGCCAAACATGAAGAAACTGAAGATTTTTACCAACTTCTGCAGTCTGAAATTGATCGAACATGCAATCAGGATGCATTGATAATTACTGGTGATGGAATGTGAAAGTTGGAAACAAAGAAGGAAGATCAGTAGTTGGAAAATATGGCCTCGGTGATAGAAATGATGTTAGAGATCACAGATAGAGTTTTGCAAGATCAACAACTTCTTCATTGCAAATGCTCTTTTTCAACAACGTAAATGGCGACTATACACATGAACCTTGCTGGATGTAATACACAGGAGTCAAATCAACTACATCTGTGGAAAGAGATGGTGAAAAAGCTCAATATCATCAATCAGAACAAGGCCAGGAGCTGACTGGCGCAGACTGTGGAACAGACCATCAGTTGCTCATATGAAAGTTCAAGCTGAAGCTGAAAAAAATTAGAACAAGTCCACGAGAGCCAAAGTACAATCTGAATTTAAAGACTATCTCAAGAATAGATTTGATGTATTGAACACTAATGACTTAAGACCAAATGAATTGTTGAATGACACTGAAGATATCATACATGAAGAAAGCAAGAGGTCATTAAAAAGACAGGAAAGAAAGAAAAGACCACAACGGATATCGGAAGAGACTCTGAAACTTGCTCTTAAATATCAATAAAGCAAATGGAAGAAATGATGAAGTAAAGGCGCTGAACAGAAGATTTCAAAGGGCAGCTTGAGAAGACAAAGTAATGTTTAATAATGACATATGCAAAGACCTGGAGTTAGAAAACCAAAAGGGAAGAACACGCTCAGCATTTCTCAAGCTGAAAGAACTGAAGAAAAAATTCAAGCCTCAAGTTGCAATAGTGAAGGATTCTACGACACAGGAAGCATCAAAAGAAGATGGAAGGAATACACAGAGTCACTGTACCAAAAAGAATTGTTTGACGTTCAATCATTTCAGGAGGGAAGCAAAGATCATGTGTATTGTGTATATGTGCATGTATGTATGGATAGAATAGGATAGGGTAGGGTAGGGTAGGGTAGGGTAGGGTAGGGTAGGGTAGGGTGGGGTAGGGTGGGGTAGGGTAGGGTAGGGTAGGGTAGGGTAGGGTAGGGTAGGGTAGGGTAGGGTAGGTAGACAGACAGATAGATGATAGATAGATGATAGACAGATAGACAGACAGATATAGATGGATGATGGACGGACGGATGGATGGATGGATGGAGAGATAGATGCTGTTGAGTTGACCCTGACTCATGGCAATCTTATGCACAACAGAACAAAACATTGCCCAGTTCTGTGTCATCCTCATGATTGCTGACATGTTTGAGTTCATTGTTATAGCTATTGTACCAAACCATCTCACCAAGGGCCTCCCTCACTCTTGCTGGCTCTCCACGTCACTAAACATGATGTTCTCCTCTAGTGACGGATCCCTCCTGATGATGTGTCCAAAGCAAGTGGGTGGAACGATGTTCTGTTGTGATCCAGAAGGTTCTCACTGACTAATTTTTGGAAGTAGGTCACCAGAACTTTCTACCTAGTTTCTTAGTCTGGAAGCTCCACTAAAACCTGTCCACCACGAGTGACCCTACTGGTATTTGAAATACTAGTGGCATAGCTTCCAGCATCATAACAACACACAAGACACCACAGTATGACAAACTAATGGGTGGTGTGTGTGTATACATATATATATGTATATACATATATATATAGTCTCCTTCCCATCCCAGTCTCAATTCTCCAAAGCTAAGCACCATAGTATAACTTTGCAGAGGACTTTTATGCATATATCAGCAAATACAAATATACCGTTTTATTTCCCTCCCCATGCTGTTCTGCATCCTGCTTTTTTTTTTTTACTTAGCAACACCGCTTTTGCAGCCTAATGCTAACATTTGGGTCCCAGCAATGGAGCCTTTCCTAGCCCCTGCCTTTGCGGGGGGAGCTCATCACTCTTTTCCCTGCCAGATTTTCCAGAATGTCATTGAAGGGGTGTGGAGGAGACTGACAGCAGAACCTCTTACACTGAGACTAGTAAGCCCGATAGCTCCAAGGGCAGAACGTGGCCCAGCAGCCAGACAACAATCTAGAAGCAATGTGGTCTGCCAGAACCCACCTTGCTAGGGGCCTGTTTGCTATAGTATCTCCCCTGCAACCACCAGCTCAGGGGGGCTCCTCTTCGGGCTCAGCCACCAGTGGAGTTCCCAGATCATGCTGGTCTCCCTGGGACTTAGTGCATTATGGGGGGATGAAATATTTAAATCTATAAAATACTAACTTAATTATCATAAATAATTCATGCCCAGTGCACCTCTGCTGAAGAAGAGGAGAAAAAAAAAATGCTCTTAGCAGGAGGACTGAGTGGCAGTGAGGATGAGAGGTGGGGGGCAGGAAATGAGTCTGTCATACATGGCGCAGTGGGAACTGGTGCTCAGTGTGCTTGGAGGTAAGCACCTCCACAACTACATATCTGTGGAAACCACCCATTTGCCTCCCAGGCACCCAGCCTCCTACTCCCCCTCCTCTATGGAGCCTGACTTCTCCCTCCTTTCCTACCTTCTTCCAGGAACTTCCTACTTTCTGCCTTGAGGAGTAAGTTTTTAATTCCCTGTGCCCTGGTCTCTTGGCCCCACCCGTGATGGCAGTACTCCTGGAGGGCAAGGACTGGGTCTTGTGCATCTTTGAATGCCACCCTCCTTTCGACAGAGTCAGCTCAGGCAATTTCTACCCAATTAATGAAATTTTCCACTGGTGGCCTGGACCCCCAGCCCTCTCTTCTGTCACCACTGTTAGCACAAATTGTGCTTTACGGCTTACCAAGTACATCTACAAATGTTCCCTCATCTCATCCTCCCAACAGCTCTATCTTATCAGCCGGGAAGGAAATGTTTTTCACATTTTATAGATGAGGAAGTTGAGAATTACAGATAATAAGCAGCTTGCTAAAAGACAGCATTAGCTTTCTAAGCTCAACTCCAATGATCTTTGCTTACCATAATATTACCTTATTTAATCTTCGTATTGCACTTTTCCATCCCTAAATCACTCTTACAGATGTTATATCAATCTGGTTCTTATTGTCCCAATAACCCCAGGAGATGAGGAAGGCCAACTATTCCCATCCTGGCCCCCATGTCCTAGGGTCTGTGTGACTAGTTACATAACCTCTCTAAGCTTCTGTGGATTCTTCTTCTATAGAGATAATAACATTATCTACCTATAAAAAAAAAAAAAAAAAAAAAAACTAGTGCCATCGAGTCGTTTCCGACTCTTACCTACCTATAGAGTTATAGAAAACCCTGGTGATGTATTGGTTAAGAGCTACGGTTGCTAACCAAAAGATTGGCAGTTTGAATCCACCAGGCCCTCCTTGGAAACTCTAGGGGGAAGTTCTACTCTGTCCTACAGGGTCATTATGAATCAGAACTGACTTGATGGCAACGGGTACAGAGTTATCAGCAAAACTAAATTAAATAGGCCATGTAGTGTGCTTAGCATTGTGCCCAGCACACGGTAAATACCCAAATAAGTGTAGCTGCCATCATCAACAACAACATCCCAATTCATAGAAAGGATGAAAACCCTGGGTCTGGGAGAGGGAAGTGATGTGCCCAAGGCAACACAGTCTGATTACAGCTAGGACAAATAAGCAAAGCCCCTGGCTGCCCATCTAGTGTCTGTTGGATATGGTTCAGAATGCTGTTTAGGTGAGATTCGTTGCAACCCTTCTGTCTGTCATGTCTTCCCCACCTGATGCACACACCCATACATGTTAGGGGGCTCCTCACCAGCTCACTGCCCTGCAGGGACACAAAGCCCCTCTCTGCTGGGGGTCAGCTGTTCCCTGGCCTGGGTCTCTCCTACAACCAGATGGTTCCCCCACCACAGAACCAGAGACTCTCAAAGCTACATAATTCTCCCATTCCTACTCCCATCTCCATTTCACTGAGGAGGAACTCAAGGCCCAGATGGAGAAGTGACTTGTCTAAAGTCAAGGTGCACGATAATGCCAGAGCAGGAACAAATGCCACAATCTCTTGAGCTCCAATGTGGCATCCAAAGACCTGGGTCCATATCCTGGTTCTGCCCCTGAATAGTTATGTGACTGCCAGCTTGTCCCTTCATTTTTGGTTCCCTGTTTTCTCATTGGAAACCCTGGTGGCGCAGTGATTAAGTGTTATGGCTGCTAACCAAGAGGTCAGCAGTTCAAATCCGCCAGGTGCTCCTTGGAAACTCTATGGGGCAGTTCTACTCTGTCCCATAGGGTCACTATGAGTCGGAATCGACTCGATGGCCGTGGGTTTGGTTTTGTTTTCTCATTTATAAATAGACTTAATACTTCCTCCCAAACAGGGTTACTAGAAAGATTAAATGCCTAGCATTAGGCCTGATGAATAATTGGCACTTAATAAATCTTAGATCTTTCTTCCTAGACCGATGTCCAGTTTACATGTTACCACTTAATACACATTCATCGAGCAGCTGCTGTACATCTTTGACGGTATGTATGTGTGCATTACATGGAATCTCTCTGTAGAATGTGAGCTACTCAGCCTACAAAAGCGTAACACATATATCTTAATAAATTACAAAATGCTTCCCCATCCTTTTCCTGCTCCTCCTCCCTATTGAATTTTTGTGGTCTCCACCACATACACTGCACACTATGTAGCGTAGTGGAGACTACCGAGAAAAACAGGGGAAAAGTTTACTATGTCTCCAGGCTTGTATGTTAAAAAACAGCAGCCGCAACATAGCTAACATATAACTATCCAACCTTACTGCATGTGGCCAGGCACTTTGCTAAGTGAATGATGCATTTTTCTAGTTAGTCCTTACAACAACATTGTGACAGGTATTATAAAGTTCCGGTTTTACAGATGAGGAAACAAAGCTTCAAGAGGTTAACTGCCTCGCTAAGGGGGCTCTCAAACCCAGGTCTGTCAGACTCCAAAGCCGGTATTCTCTTGACTACTGCACTATACGGTACAACCTCTTCTGCAACCCAAACTGATGAAAACACAAATCTCACACACGTCACTCTCAGTCACAGTAGAGGTACGCGGCCAAGGAAGTCAGATGTGTATCCGTGATACCTGGCCAGGTGGAAATCTAGTGCCTATCTGCACTGTATGTAGGGCTGAACTCAGATGCCTTATCAGTCAATCATAACACACCGTCAGCAAGCAGCATCCCATCCTTATTTTCCAACTGTATACTTTTTTTTTTTTAGTACTAGTTTCCTTGCAGTTCTGAAAAAATCAGTGTTTAGGGAAAAGCACTCTGAAAGGAGGGTTGACTCTTCCGTGGCAATGGAAACTACTGTTTTTATGGAGGCCTTGATTCTCTCCTACTCCTCATCCACCATCTTCCCTATGCAACTTTGATGAAATGGTTTTAAGACTTGTATACACCCATATTGTGATTTCTTAATATTTATAGCAATATCAGAGAGATGAGGTATGGATTGTGGTTAGAGCCTGAGTAATTTCTATTTGTTCCTGGAATGTGTTTGAATTTAGGCTTAAATAAGATATATATGATATTTTGGAGGTTGTTGTTGTTGTTAAGTGCCGTCAAGTCGATTCCAACTCATAGTGACTCCATGTGACTGAGTAAAGTCGCTCCGATAGGGTTTTCTAGGCTGTAATCTTTAGGAGCAGATCACCAGGTTTTTCTCTCCTGTGGAGCCACTGGATGGGTTCGAACATTCAACCTTTTAGTTAGCAGCTGAGTGCTTAACCATTTGCACCATGAGGGCAAACCATACCAGCTAATATAAAAGAAAATGGCATGGTTAATACCTTGTTGTCTAGTGATGGATGAAAAGTAAGGAAAACATCCAGGAGTCAAGTGAACAGGTGTTAGCAGCTTTGCAGTTCTGCCCTGCAGAGGTGGGCTTGATGGCCAAGGCTGCTCTCTTGTCAATTGTTTAGCTTCTGTCTCTCCAGTTTCCCAGGGAAGAATCAGCGGTGGTAGTGATGGTGGTGGCAGAGCCAGCTAGTCTCATAAGGTTTTGATCTTCAGGCCATTCTCCTTCCTCAGCATATGGTCATCCCTGAGCAGTGCCAGCCCAGCAGTCCCCTTCAGAGAGGCAGAGGGTGCAGCATTCAGCCCTGAAGTCAGGCACTGGGCTTTGTGCATCTGGTTCTGCTTCAGGAATTAATCTCTCTGCAAATAATAAGACTCAAATAAAGCACCAGCCTAATAGGAGATCCCGTCCTGAGAAAAGGAGAAACAGAGGTTTTGGCTCCTCACCAAATAAAGAGAGGCAGCAGGAGATGACAAGAGAAGATTTCATTAAGCAAACCCGTCCATTCCGTCCATGAGAACCCCAAACGAGACTTCTCCAAGAATAAGTCGCCCTGTAGTGCAACGGCGAATAAAGCCTCAATTCCTGAATGGTTTTGGAGTTCTCCAAAGCCCAGAACCATTTGCTCTCCCCAGGAAAGTTTCCTGTTGCCAAGACGAGCCAATTCTGCAGGGTGACCTCCAAAATGCTGGCGTGGGCAGCAGTCACAGGATTTTGTCCTGACTCATCCCCAGCAGACACCCTGTTGATCTCATCGATAAAAGCTGCAGCCACCGATGCCACCGTGTGCCCGGGCAGCCAGCCAAGCCGAGCTGAAAGGTGGGGTGGGCTGGGGTGCCACAGAACAGTGGCCCAAATCCTGAAGACAGTCCACCAATAACCTAGGAAGGGATACCCATCCTTCATGGCTTTCTTAGGCTGGAAGAGGCCTGTGGAGCAACTGGATCAAGCCTTATTCCCAAGCCTTGCTGCTGACTAAAATTACCTGAGGGCACCCTAAAAAATAGTTGTCGCTTAGAAAATCAAATGCTTAGGAGTTGGTCCCAGGAATCTGTATTTTTTTTCAACTGTACTTTTGATGAAGGTTTAAAGAACAAACTAGTTTCTCATTAAACAGTACACATACTGTTTTATGACACTGGTTAACAAACCCACGACACGTCAACACTCTCCCCTCTCAATCTTGGGTTCCCTATTACCACCCTTCCTGTTCCTTCCTGCCTTCTAGTCTCTGCCCCAGGGCTGGTGTGCCCCTTTAGTCTCATTTTGTTTTATGTTGAAGGGTGAAGCTCAGGAGTGACTTCATTACTGAGCTGAAAGGGTGTCCAGGGGCCATACTCCCAGAGTTTCTCCAGTCTCTGTCAGGCCAGCAAGTCTGGCTTTTCTTTCTTTCTTTCTTTTTGGTCTTTTCTATGTTTTTCTCCAGCTCTGTCTGGGACCCTCTATTGTGGTCCCTGTCAGAGCAGTCAGTGGTGGTAGCTGGCACCATCTATTTGTACTGCACTCAGTCTGGTGGAGGCCGTGGTAGACGTGGTCCATTAGTCCTTTGGACTAATCCTTCCCTTGTAGCTTTGGTTTTCTTCATTTTTCCTTGCTCCTGAGGTGTGAGACAAGTGGAATATCCTAGATGGCTGCTCACAGGCTTTTAAGACCCCAGACACTACTCACCAAAGTAGAAAGTTATGCCAATTGAGCTAGATATTTCTGAGACCATGGTCCCCACAGCCCTCAGCTTAGCAATTCACTCCCTCAGAGAGTTTGGATGTGTCTACGGAGTTTCCATGACCTTGCCTTATACAAGTTGTGCTGGCTTCCCCACTATTGTGTACTGTGTTACCCTTCACCAAAGGTACTACTTAACTTTTGTTTATTTAGTGTTTTTCCATCCACACCTCTCCCCTCCCTCGTAACCATCAAAGATTGTTTCTTTCTTTCTTTTTTTTTTTCTTCTTCTTTTACGAGAATTTAAGATCTGCATCCCATTGTTCTCCTGCTCCACCAGGGATTCTCTGTTGTGTTCCCTGTCAGGGCAGTGATCAGCAGTAGCTGGGCACTATCTATTTCTTCCAGTCTCAGGCTGTTGGAGTCTCTGGTTTATGTGGCCCTTTCTAGATTGTTTCTTTTTGTGTGTAAACCTTTTCATGAGTTTTTACAGTAATGGTCTCATACAATATTTGTCCTTTTGTGATTGACTTATTTCACTCAGGATAATGTCCTCCAGATTCATTCATGTTATGAGATGCTTCACAGATTCATCATTGTTCTTTATCGTTGTGTAATACTCCATTGTGTGTATGTACCACGGTTTGATCTGTTGATGGGCATTGCTATTTTTTTGCTATCATGAACAATCCTTCAATGAATATGGGTGTGCATATGTCTATTCGTGTGACAACTCTTATTTCTCTAGGATATATTCCTAGGAGTGGGATTGCTGGATCAAATGGTATTTCTATTTCTAGCTTTCTGAGGAAGTGCCATATTGTTTTCCAAAATTTTTTTTCCCAGTTGGTAGTTTCTCTTTGTACTCTTTTGGTGAAGTCTTTTGATGAGTATTAAGTATTTAATTTTTAGAAGATCCCAGTTATCTAGCTTATCTTCTGGAGTTTGTGTGTGCTTGGTTGTGTTTTGTATCTTGTTAATGTTGTGTATTAGGGCCTCTAGTGTTGATCCTATTTTTAATTCTAGGAACTTCATAGTTTTTGGTTTTATGTTTAGGTCTTTGATTCATTTTGAGTTAGTTTATGTATAAGGTGTGAGGTATGGGTCCTGTTGCATTTTTTTTGCAGATGGACATCCAGTTTTGCCAATACCATTTGTTAAAAAGACTGTCTTTTCCCCATATGATGAACTTTGGGCCCTTGTCAAAGATCAGGTGACCATAGGTGGATGGATATACACCTAGGATCTCAATTCTGTTCCGTTGGTCAATGTATCTGCCATCGTACCAGTACCAGGCTGTTTTGACTACCGTAGCTGTATAGTAGGTTCTGAGGTCAGCTAGTGTGAGTCCTTCTACTTTATTCTTCTTCAATAGTGCTGTACTTATCCAAGGCTTCTTCCCTTTCCATATAAAGTTAATAATGATAAGTTCTTCCATCTCTTTAAAGAACGTCGTTGGTATTTGGATCAGAATTGCATTGTATTTGTAAATTGCTTTGGGTAGAATTGTCATTTTCACAATGCTCAGTCTACCTATCCATGAGCGTGGTATGTTTTTCCATTTTTGTAGGTCTCTTTTGGTTTCTTGCAGTAGTGTTTTGTGGTTTTCTTTGCATAAGTCCTTTACATCCCTGGCTAGATTTATTCCTAAGTATTTTATTTTTTTAGGGGCTGTTATAAATGGTATTGTTTTCCTGATTTCCTTTTCATCATTCTCTATTGGTGTTTAGGAATCCAACTGATTTTTGTATGTTTACCTCATATGGTGCTACATCGCTGTATCTTTCTATTAGTTCTAGTAGTTTTCTCATGGAGTCTTTTGGATTTTCTATGTATAGTATCATATCATCCACACATAGGGACAGTTTAACTTCTTCATTAGAAATTTGGATGCCCTTTATTTCCTTTTCTTTCATTATTGCTCTACCTAGAACTTCCAGCACAATGTCAACTAGGAGTGGTGATAAAGGGCATCCTTGTCTTGTTCCTGTTCTCAAGTGGAATGATTTCAGCCTCTGTCCATTGAGAATGATGTTGGCCATTGGTTTTGCATAAACCAAACCAAACCCAGTGCTGTCGAGTCGATTCTGACTCATAGCAACCCTATAGGACAGAGGAGAACTGCCCTACAGAGTTTCCAAGGAGTGCCTGGCGGATTCGAACTGCTGACCATTTAGTTAGCAGCCGTAGCACTTAACCACTACGGCACCAGGGTTTCCTGGTTTTGCATAGATGCCGTTTATTATGTTGAGAAATTTCCCTTCTATACCTATTCTATTGAGAGTTTTTATCAGGAACGAGTGTTGGACTTTGTCAAATGCCTTTTCTGTGTTGATTGAGATGATCATGTGATTCTTTTCTTTCCTTTTTTTATGTGGTGGATTACATTGATTGATTTTCTAATGCTGAGCCATTGTTGCATACCTGGTACGAATCCTATGTGGTGTATTTTTTTTTTTATATGATGCTGAATTCTATTGGCTAGAATTTCATTGAGAAGTTTTGCATCTGTATTCATGAGAGATATTGGTCTGTAATTTTGTGTGTGTGTGTGTGGTGTCTTTGCCTGGTTTTCGTATCAGGGTTATGCTGATTTCATAGAATGAATTCAGAAATGTTGCTTCCTTTTCTATGTCTGAAACAGTCTGAGTAGTACTCGTGTAAGTTCTTCTCTGAATGTTTGGTAGAATTCTCCAGAGCCAGAGCTTTTTCTTTGGTTGGAGGGAGTTTTTTTTTGGTTTTTTTTTTTTTAACCTTTTCAATCTCTTCTCTATTTATGGGTCTGTTCAGATTTTCAACATCATTTTGTGTTACTTTGGGTAGGTAGTGTGTTTCTAGAAATTTGTCCATTTCCTCTAGGTTTTCAAATTTGGTGGAGTATAGTTTTTCATAATAATCTGTTATGGTCCTTCTTATTTCAATTGGGTCTATTGTATTGTCCCCCATTTCATTTCTTATTTGGGTTATTTGCGTCCTCTCCTGTTTTTCTTTTGCCAGTTTGGCCAGTGGTTTGTCGATTTTGTTGATCCTTTCAAAGAACTAACTTTTGGTTTTGCTGATTCTTTCTATTGCTTTTCTAATCTCTATTTCATTTACTTCTGCTCTTAATCTTTATTATTTCCATCTGGTGGCTATGGCTTTCTTTTGCTGTTCTCTTTCTATTTGTTCCAGTTGTGTAGCTAATGTTTTGATCTTGTCCCTTTTTTTCTTTTTTTGATATGTGCATCTATTGCTATAAATTTACCTTTGAGGACTGTCTTTGCTTTGTCCCAAAGGTTTTGGTATGATGTGTTTTCATTCTCGGAATTTTTTTTTTTTAATCCCATCTCTGATTTCTTCTATTACCCCATGGTTTTTAAGCAAGGTGTTATTCAGTTTCTATGTAACTGGTTTTTTTTCCCTTGCACTTGCCGTTTGATGGCATTGTGGTCAGAGAAGATACTTTGTATTATCTCAGTGTTTTGGATTCTGCAGAGGGTTGCTCTGTGGCCTAAGATGAGGTCTATTCTGGAGAACATTCCATGTGTGTTGGAAAAGAATGTGCACTTGCAGCTGTTGGGTGGAGTGTTCTATATATGTCTGTGAGGTCAAGTTGGCTGATTGTGCCCTTTAGATCTTCTGTATCCTTGTTGAGTTTCTTTCTAGATGTTCTGCCCTTCACCGAGAGTGGTGTGTTGAAGTCTCCTACTATTATTGTGGAACTGTCAATTTCTGTTTTCAGTGCTGTTAGAGTTTGTTCTATGTATTTTGGAGCCCTGTTATTGGGTGCCTAGATGTTTATCATGGGTAAGTCTTCATGATGAATTGTCCCTTTAATCATTATATAGTACCCTTCTTTGTCTTTTATGGTGGATTTTGTTTTAAAGTCTATTTTATCTGAGATTAGTATTGCCATTCCTTCTCTTTTTTGGTAGTTATTTGCTTGATATATTTTTTCCACCCTTTGATTCTTAGTAAATTTACATCTTTGTTTCTAAAGTGTGTCTCTTGTAGACAGCATATTGATGGATCCTGTTTTTTAATCCATTCTGTCACTCTGTGTCTCTTTATGGCTGCATTTAAGCCATTCATATTCAGTGTAATTATTGATAGGTGTGAGTTTATTGCTATAATTTTGTAGTACTTTTTTTTGTGATGCTTACATTTCCTTGAATCAATTCGATGGCACTGGGTTTGGGTTTGACATTTTCTTTGTTCCTCTTACACTCTTGTGCTGAATTCATTTTGTTTGTGGGTTTCTTTTTCATTTCTTTTGTTTCTCTTGAGAACTTCTGTTTTTTTCTTTATTTTGATGAGTAGGTTTGTTAACTTTCTTTGTGTTTACCTTGATATTGAAATTTACCCTTATCTTTCTAGATTTGAAACAGTTTATTATTAGTTGGTATCACCTTGCCTTCCTTTCCATTAGAAAGTTCTGTATCTACCCTGTTTATTCCCTCTTTTATTTTTTCTCATGTTGTCATCATTTACAGATTAACCTCTCCGGTTCCCTGTTGTAATACTTTTGGTTTTGGATAGTCCTTGAGAATTCATTTCCTAGGTTGGTATCTGGCTGGTAAAATCTTCCATACTAGATTCAGACTGTGGTCTGATGTTTGTCCTCAGACTGAAGGACTCCCTTTAATAATTCTTGTAGGTTCGGTTTTATTTTTACATATTCCCTAAATTTCTGTTTATCCAGAAATGTACTAATTTCACCATCAGATTTGAATGAGAGATTTGCAGGATATATTATTCTTGGTTGGCAATTTTTTTCTTTCAGTGTTTTATATATGTCATCCATTGCCTTCTTGCCTGCATGGTTTCTGCTGAATAATCAGAGCTTAGTCTTATTGTTTCTCATTTGTATGTGACTTTTTGTTTTTCTCGAGCAGCTTTCTGAATTTTTTCTTTGTCTTTGGTTTTAGCAAGTGTGATTATGATATGCCTTGGTGATTTTCTTTTGGGGTCTATCCTATATGGGGTTTGTTGAGCTTCCTGGGTGGTCAGCTTTTCATCTTTCATGATATTAGGAAGTTTTATGTCAGCAATTCTTCAATGATCCTCTCTTTTTCCCTTCCCCTCCCCCAACCCCCCACCTGTTCTGGAACTCTGATCACTCACAAATTTTTGCTTTTGATTGTATCCCACATAATTCTCAGGGTTTCTTCATCCTTTTTTCTGATTTTTCCTCAAACAGAGTTGTATCCAAGTGTCTGTCTTCAATTTTACTGATCTTGTCTTCCATTATTTCAAACCTGTTCCTCAGCCCGTCTAGGACACTGTCCATTTCTGAAATCTTGTTGTTTATCTTTTGGATTTCTAATTGTTATTTTTGTATGATTTCTAGTTATGAATTTATTTTGGAATTTTGTTCCTGTATTACTTTCCTGAATTCTTCCATTTTTTGTCTGTATTTTCCATGAATTTGTCTATTTTTTCCTCATTTTTGTCTGCTTTTTACTTCAACTCTTGGATAGCTGTAAATATTAGAAATTTGAATTCCCTCTCAGGTAGTTCTATTGCCTTTTCTTCTCTTTGAAAGCCATCTGGTGTTCTTTTTTGGACGCCTACTGGAACAATCCTGTCCTTTTTTTTAATGTTTTGATATTGTCTGCTGTCTTCAGGACATTCAGTAGTTATTTTCTTTGTTTATTGATTGTACGCCTGTTTGTTTCATCCTGCTTTTTTTGTTTCGTTTGTTTATATCTGAATGGGCAGGCTGTGAGTTCTTTGTTGTTTACTTGTCTGTGGTCATGATACTTTTCACCTCCTTGTCCAATGGGCAGGGCCAGTCACTCAGCTATAGTGCAACAGGGCAGACCCAGCTGAAGAGGAGAGGCTGGGATGGGTAGTTTGTGGCACATACTAGCACCAATAGGGAGGGCCAAGAATCAGTGCTGGTCAGGTTCCAGTAGGCTGTGCCTGTGCTGCTCGAGGGTGTGATGTTCAGCACACAGTGCAGGCAGGCAGGAAGGAGGGGGGAGGTTATGATGTGTCGAGCTAATATCAGTATAGTAAAGAAAGAGAAGAGAGAAGAAAGAAACTGCAGCCAAAAAAAAAAAAAAAAAGTGCTAAGGGAGCTTGCTGTTGGAATGGAGAGATGAGAAACCAGTAAATGGAGAAAAACAAAAAGAAAAAAAAATATTAGATAAAAATTTGGAAGAAAAAATAAAGGAAAGAAAAGAAAAGCCCCAAGGGGTCCCACCAGTGCAGCTGCAAAAACCGAGCCTCCAAGCCTGCACAATATAGCCTGGGTTGGGGCATATATTTATAGGGTATATAGATGTCACACTGTGCCAGGTATTCAGGAGACAGGAAAAGAAGGTAAGTATAGAGAGATGAGAACTGAAAAATGAAGAAAGACAGAAAGGAAAAAAAAGAAGAAGAAAGTGAAAAGAAATGCCCTCAGGGATCCCACCTACACAGCTGTGTAGATTGGGGGAGTGGCTCCTAAGCCATGCAGTGCAGCCCGGTTAGAAGGGGCTCCCAAGCTGTGAAGAGAAAAAGAAAACAAACAAATAAACAAATCAGAACAGAAGAAAGCAAAGCAAATCAAAGCAACAAAACAAAACAAAACAAAACAAAACAAAAAACCCTTGCAGATCCCACCAGCGTGGTGTCACAGGCCGGGAGAGCAGCTCCCCAGAAGAGTGGTGCTTCACAGCCTTTCAAGAGGAAGCAAAGATGGCACATGGAATCAGGTATTCGAAAGGAGGGGAAAGTGGTGGGAGGCACGGAAGAAACCAATGCCAGCAACTGACAGATGGCACTCAGTGTGGGTGGGGTGAATCCAAGTGGCGTGGAGCCAAAGCAATTGCCTTCTGGCCAAGAGACTGCGGCCGGCCGGCAGGAAGCAGAGGAGGCAGTGGGGAGGGGAGGAAGAAGGATGGGGGTTAGGAAAGCGTATTTCACTGGTTACCAGGTGCTCTGTCTCCTGCTGGGAACTTCATGAAGCTGCTTTCCTGTACTCCCTGTTCACTGATCTCTAATGTGGGTGGGGTTAATCCAAGTGGCATGGACGCTGCACTTCCCAGTTGGCCAAGCCACTTCTGCCAGCCAGGAAGCACAGAGGTAGAGCAGGAGGGAGAAGATATGGGGTGGGAAAGTGTGTATCATTGGTTATGGGGTGCTCTGACTCCTGCTGGGAGCTCCATGAAGCTGGCTTCCTGTGCTTCTTGTCTGACAGTCTCCGACAGGAGTCCAAGATGGTAAATCCGTGCTGCATTAGCTGATAGGGGGCCTCCACACATATCTCTTCTCACTCAGTTCTCTGCCAGTTTCTCATTCAATTCAGTGCTTGGCTGAGTTCTTTATTTCTTCATTTGACACTTTGGATTGCAGAATTGACACTTCTCTCTGTTTTGCTTAGTTTTT
Source organism: Loxodonta africana (assembly GCF_030014295.1). Taxonomy (NCBI): domain Eukaryota; kingdom Metazoa; phylum Chordata; class Mammalia; order Proboscidea; family Elephantidae; genus Loxodonta; species Loxodonta africana. The sequence goes on along the minus strand of NC_087360.1, from coordinate 40,757,870 downwards.
CGGGTTTGCTGTGGAGGGATGGTGTGGTGCTTCTGTCTATGGCTCTATGTTGGCCAGAAGTCAGGAATCTGTATTTTTAACACATTCTCTGGGTGTTCCTCAGGAATCTGCTCAGTTCTGGCCTGGAACAGGGTCTTAGGAAACCAGGCTGTGACCCCATACAGGTGCCAAGGTGGGAGTCACACCTAAGCCATCTCAGAAGGGGGCATGTTTCTACAACTGCACATTGGAATAGCACTTCTTAGACAGATCTCTCCATTTAGATCCCCCGACAATCTCATGGTGGTTGAAGTAGGACAAATATACAAACAACCCCTGACATGAAACAGGACGTCTAGGCTTCAGACACTGCCCTGCTGCTGCTATCACCTTAACCACTTTCATTTTATTTGTAGCATTCATCACTATCTGAAGTTATCTTACTACTGGTTTGTTTGTTAATTGCCTACCTCCCATCACTGAAATTTCATTTCCATGAGAGCAGGGATCTTGTCTCTTGTGTTTACTGGTATCTGCCTGATACCCAGACCAAGCTGGCAGGTCACAGGAGTTGGGTACATGCTGTTGTTGGATGGGAGTTACCAGATACAGCTGGATTTCAGGAAAACTCCCCAAGTAGACTAGGTTTCCAGGGAAGCTCATTTTTTCCCCCTTTAATGATGCATCTTCCTCAGAAGCAGAGCTGGGTGCTATGAGGGGGAGGTTAGCTGATTTCAGTTTCTCTTAAAGTCAGGACTTCTTAGTAGGGCTTGGATGCGTCTAGTAATGGATGAAAACTAAGGGGAAAAAATGTTAACCAAATCTATTGAGCAGATTTTTTTACTGCCCTTTTCTCTTTTTTTTCTTTTAAAAAACCTTCAAGAGTCACCAAGAAATATACACTGTCTTCCTGCCCATCTGCTATTGTAGAGTGGCTAAAAGGACATTATCCATTTTGTGGCTCAGTTTACCATCAAAAATAGGAAATACAGCTTTCATTACTTTTCCAGGGCCCCCATGTTGGGAAATAACAATGCTTTAACCATCAAGATTTCCATTAGTAGTTGCTCTGTGATCTTGAGAAATATGCTTGGATGATCCAAGAGACAGAACAATTGATAGTACAGGATGCTGTGTTCCTCAGGATTTTCACTTGCAAAATATAAGTATTTGCAAGTGAATGTCAAGAATAATTTCCCATCCTACTCATGGAGCTGGTGCTGCAATGGATAGCATATAGTATATTCTAAGAGCTGTGTAATATAGTCCCTGTTCATAGTCCCTGTTCATGAGTAATGGATTCAATGAAGCTTGTCTAAGTAACAGAAAGAAACATGTCAGATACAGATAGGGGTGAAAGTATAGTAACAGCAGTATAACAATAATATAATTACACATATATGACCAATAATTTGCCAATATTGAGATCATGGCTAATCTCAAAAACAATGGTGTCCACATTAAAGGCTTGAGTGAGTCACTCCATCTCTCCAAGCCATGACCTCCTCATCTGTATAAAATAAGGTGGTTAGACTGGATTGTTTCTGAGGTCCCTTCCAGCTATGACAGCCTAGAAGTCTATGAGAAACAATGAGAAAAAGACACATTTGTTGATAGAAACATTTTTAGGTCTCTAGTCCAACATGTTTTTTGTAGTCCAACAACCAGAATGCTCCTTAGAAGCAAAGATGGTGAGACAGCATCTTACATACTTTGGACATGTTGTCAGGAGGGATCAGTCCCTGGAGAAGCACATCATGCTTGGTAAAATAGAGGGTCAGTGGAGAAGAGGAAGACCCTCAATGAGATGAAATGAGACAGTAGCTGGAACAATGGGCTCAAGCATAACAACAATTGTGAGCATGGCACAGGACTGGGCAGTGTTTTGTTCTGTAGTACATAGGGTCACAATGAATCGGAACCGACTTGACGGCACCTAACAACAACAATAACAGTTCAATACAGGAAACCCTGGTGCTGTAGTGGTTAAGAGCTATGGCTACTAACCAAAAAGTCAGCAGTTTGAATCCACCAGCTGCTCCTTGGAGACCCTATGGGCAGTTGTTCTCTGTCCTATAGGGTCCCTATGAATCGGAATCGACTTGACGGCAACGGGTTTGGCTTTTTTGTTTGTTTGTTTGTTTAGTCCAATCCAAGGAACAGAAAAATGAGATGAAGGAAAGGGACAGAGGCAGGAAGGGCCTTGCTTTCTTTATAGAAAAATGCGCAACCTGACTTTTGAGATCTCAGCAAGACAACAGAGGAAGAGGAAAGAAGTTATATCGAAGAAGAAAGGAATGTATGCAGATAATTTTCTTTCAAAGAGAAGAAATATTTGTTAGAAACCAACCTCCTTTTTCCACCACCACATCTACCAACTACTCACACATGCACCCCTGTACCCTATCTTCCCTCCTGTCCCCACGATGGACAGCTGTGGTCCTAGAGCCACTGGTCTCCCCCTTCCTAGGGACTACTCAGGGACTTTTCTCCACAACTACCCCCTCTCTTTCCTGTACTATCAAGTGTTCTCTCTCTTGGATCATCCCCACCAACATAAGAACATTATTGAAAAATAAAAACCATCTCTTGACTTCACATTTCCCTCCAGCTATCACCCCTATTTCTCTGCTTCCCTTTTGAAGAAAACATCTCATAGAAACTATATTTGCTGCCATACCCTGCTGTTTTCTCTGTTCAAGACTTGTTTGTACCTCCCACTGAAATCATCTTGTCAAAAGTCACCAAAGACCTTAGCCTCCCCAAGTCCAATGGTCAATTCTCAGAGCCCATTTTCCTTGACTTTGTGGCAACATTTAGTTCAGTTAATCACTCCCTACTTATTGTAATACTTTCTTCCCTTGCCTTCCAAACACTACATCCTCCTATTTTTCTTCTATCTCACTGGCCACTCCTGCTCTCCATTGCTTCCTCCTCTAGCTGTCCCCCCAACATTGCAGTGCACAGACCTCAGCTTGCTTCTCTATCTTTATTCTCTCCCTAGGTGATCTCGTCCAGTCCATAGCTTTTAGTATCACTGATACACTGATGACTCCCAAATTTCTATCTCCAAGCCCTACATCTATGCAAGAATGTTTACTAGGCATCTCAAATTTTCCATATTCAAAACAGAACTCCTGATTTTCCCCTCCAAACTTGCTCCTCCCTCAGTCTTCCTTACCTGAGTAAACGACATCATCATTTTACCCAGTTGTTCAGACCAAAAACCTAGGTGATATTGTTGATCCCTCTTTCCCTCATACCCCATCTCCAATCCATCAACACTTCCTTTTGTCCCTACCTCCAGCATATATTACTGAGTCCAACCACTTCTCACCATTACCACTGCTGTTGCCTCGTTCAAGCCACCATCAGCTTTCACCAATTGTCTCCATATTAGTATCTTCTCCTCCCCACATAACAGCCAGAATGTTTCTTTTAAGATGTATCACTCCAGTATAGAAAGCCTTCCGGTGGTTTAGCATTGTTGTTGTTGGGTGCTGTCAAGTTGGTTCTGACTCAGTGACCCCATACGACAGACTAGAACTGCCCCATAGGGTTTTCTAGGCTGTAATCTTTATGGGAGCAAAATGCCAGGTCTTTTTCCCACAGAGCCACTGGGTGGGTTAGAACCACCAACCTTTCAGTTAGCAGCCAAGTGCCTACAGTTTGCACCACCTGGGCTCCTTAGCTTATCATTACACTTAGCAAAAAAATCCAAAAGTTCCCTTCCACGACCAGCATCTCTTCCCTACCAGGGAGCACTCCCTCTGCTTCAACCAAACTGTCTTCCTTGCTGGTCCTCACACATGCCAAGCATGCTCCCACGTCAGGACTTTTATACGTGCTATTCTCCAGCCCAGGAGGCTTGCTCCCCAGATCTTCTCCAATCTGATGTGCTCCTTCACATCATTAAGATCTCCACTTAAATGTCTCTGCTCAAAAACAGCTGCCTTAACTACCAAATCTAACATAGTACCACTACCCCCATAGGCGCTTCTCCCTTTCCCAGCTCTATTTTCTCCATAGCACTTACTATTATCTCAAATTAAAATGACTTACCTTGTTGATTGACTCTTTCATGAGAATATAAACTCCATGAAGGTAGAAATCTTGTCTGTCTTGCTCAACAGGTTCAGTTGAATGAGTGTTTGAATGAATAGAAGTTTGGATGGATGGATGGATGGATGGATGGATGGATGGATGGATGGATGGATGGATGGATGGATGGATGGATGGATGTGCCAAGGATAGGGTGGCATTTCCTCCAGCCCTATCCCTGGATGGGAAGCTCTGATTGTTCTGGCTGGCAGCTGAGCCCACAGCCCAGTTCTCATTCTTGTTCATGCTCTAGTTTTCTCTACCCATCTCCCCAGTTGGTCAAAGTTGGGTTCCTTTCCTCTCTTCCCTTCCACTTCCAGTCAGGATTGTCCTCACACACAAAGGGAAGGCTGAGAGCAGCAAAACCCTGGGAAAGCTCAGGCAGCAGGAGCTGGGACCCGTGGTGAGCTAGTTACAATTCCTCTGACCACCAGGCCTCTCAACTGCTGTTGTCCAACTGCTGTCTGCTCCGACGCTCTTATCCCCATACAGGAATGAATGCTAGTCTGGGATTTCAAACTACATGCTTATGGATCTTGAATAAAGAGTGTTTAAATCATTGCAAGCATCCTGACTGTCTTAGTCATCTAGTGCTGCTATAACAGAAATACTATAAGTGGATGGCTTTAATAAAGAGAAATTTATTCTCTCATAATCTGGGAGACTAGAATCCTGAATTCAGGGTGCCAGCTCCAGTGGGAAGGCTTTCTCTCTCTGTTGGCTCTGGGGAAAGGTCCTTGTCATCAATCTTCCCCAGTCGAGGAGCTTCTCAGTGCAGGGTTCTCAAGTCCAAAGGACACACACTTTTCCTGCCTCTTGTTTCTTGGTGGTATGAGATCCCAAAAATTCACATCCTTGCCACATGTAAAACACAATAACCACATCATATCATAGCAAAAGTCTTAAATCAACTAATCAACTCCAAGTACAAAATTCTCCTCCATCTGTGAAATCTAGAATACGCATTATCTGCTTCCAAAGTACAACGGTAGAACAGGCACAAGCTAGACATTTCCATCACAAATGGGAAAAATTGGAGGAAAAGAAGGGATAACAGGTACCAAGCAAGTCAGCAGAACATATTACATTAGCCCTCAAGGCTTGAAAATAATTCTCTCTTCTCTGAGACCATTTACACAATGGCTCTGTCCTTCAGACTCTAGGTTTTGGCCACTGTCTCTAGATTCTGAGTGAAGGTCCCTTAGTCCTGGGCTTCAGCTCCGCCTTCCAAGCCCACTGGAACAGTGAATCTGCTCCTTCAGATTTGGGTGACCCCATTCTCCTAGTCCATCTGAGTGATGACTCCACCATTTGAGACCTCAGAGGTAGTGGCCCCACCCTTTGAGACTGAGGCATCTCTGCTTCCTGTGTTCCTTGTCTCTTCAGCTTCTCCTTCCTGGTTCCTTGACCTCTCAGCCCCTTGGGCCTCACCACCCACGTCTTCCCTGCTGGGGCAAGTGTTCCAAAGCTCTGTATCTCCACCAATAAGTGCCCGGATGCACCCCACTCCACCAGTAAAATTTGGCTGGAAGGCACTCGGCTCTCTTGCTCCTTGGGTCAGCAAGCCTAGCTCTACCAATAAGTGCCCAGAGACACCCCACTCCACCAGGAAGCTTCCTGTGCAAAGGCGCTAAGCTCTCTGACTCCATGTGTCGGCTACAATGCTGTCTCACAATGGCCTCCCAGTTCTGCTGCTTCTGCCATCTACACTGTTTCCAGTGTAACAGCTCTCCTCACTTCTGAGTCCTCACCAGAATTGTCTTTGATGTCCATAATTCCAGCAACAGTCTCTTCAAGGCAATCTAGGCTTTTACTCTTCCAGCTTCATTCACAGTTTCAAAACTGCTTCTACATTTAGGAATCTGTTCGAGCAGCACCCCACTGTCTTGGTACCAAATTCTGTCTTAGGCTGGGTTCTCTAGAGGAGAAGAACCAGTAAAGCATATAAATGTATATATAGAGAGATCTATATCAAGGAAATGGCCCAAACAGTTGAACAGGCTGGAACATCCCAATTCCACAAGTCAGGATAGAGGTTTCTCCTAATTCACGTAGCCACAGAGGCTGGTAATCCCAAGACTGGCAGGTCAGAGAGCAGAGCTCTTGTTCACAGGCTTTGAAGATTGATGAATCCCAAGATCGGCAGGCAAGACCACAGGTAAGCTACTAGTAGCTCAAGTCCCAAGAACTGGAGGTCAGACAAACAGGAGCCAGCTGCAGGATCCAGAGTGAGCAAAAGCCCATGAGCCTTGCCAGAATGTCCACTTATATTTGATGCAGGCCACACACCCAAGGAAACTCCCTTTCAACTGATTGGCTACTCACAGTAGATCCCATCATGGAGGTGATCACATTATATCAAATTTCATCATGGAAGTGATCACAACATCATACTACTGCCAAACTATGTGATAACTGTCAAACCACTGAGAATCATGGCCCAGCCAAGTTGACACACCACCTTAACCATCACACTGACTGCTCCTCAGGAACCTCTCTGAGTTGCCTATTGCTGCTGAGCAGGGCTAGAGATATCTCCATTGCTGAAACCCTAGGAAGGTGTGGAAACTTGACTGGCAATTCATGGCCTGTGGTGGCTCTTCCAGTTCTCCTCCTCCACCAGGTATTTTTCCAGGCAGAGAAAGGTAGAGAAGGCTTAGAGACCTAGTCTATCTTCTGGTCTTACAGATGAGGAAAGTAAGGCTTAAATAGATCCTCCCCACCCACCCCCTTTTATCTGTCTCAGCATCTTGCTTGTTTGCATCCCAGCACTTCTTGCCATGTTTAATTATTGGTTGTCTGTGTCTGCTTATTGAAACCCTGGTGGTGTACTGGTTAAGTGCTATGGCTGCTAACCAAAGGGTCGGCAGTTCGAATCCTCCAGGCACTCCTTGGAAACTCTAGGGCCAGTTCTACACTGTCCTATAGGGTTGCCATGAGTCGGAATCGACTCAATGGCACTGGGTTTGGTTTTTTGTTTTGTCTGCTTATATGATTTTTGTCCCAATAAATCTCCCATTAGAACTCCACCAAGGTAGGGACTGTGTGTCTTGTTCACCATTATATCCCCAGTATCTCTCACAGAGTGTTCCATAACTCTCAAATTAATGAATGAAGAAAAAGGTAGTATCCTGCCTTACAGTAACCACAGGGAACTAGAATGTGCGAATTCTTAGGTACAGGAGGGAAGTGAAATGAAAGGAATGCAGGACCAGAACAAGCAAGCACATCTGGGAGAAAGGATTCCCAAAATCCCAATTGTCATAGAACTGACAAGGACCAGAATCTGAGCTTCCTGCTTTTCTATTCATTTACTTCAGATTTATTCTTTCATTGTCTACGTGAGCACTACCACTGTCAAGCATTGTATGACCATGGGAGACACAGCAGTGCCCACGACAAAGACCTTGCCCTCACAACAGATGCACTCTAGAGGAGGAGACAGATGACAGACAAAGGAGCAGATAAATGAACAAGATCATTTTAGTTTGGGGTAATTGTATGAAGGTAAAAAATGGGTCAAAATAATAGGGAGTAAGACAGAGCCAACTTGGTGCCCTAGACAGATGCACCATGCTGTCCCCTTGCAGCAAAGACCTGAAAAACTAAGTAAAAGAGATGCAATCATCAATTCTGGAAACGTGAGCATCAAATGAAGGGATAAAGAACCACATCAAACACGGAATGGAAGAAGAAACTGACAGAAAACAGAATGAGGAGGGATATGGAATGGGGGTCCTCTACCAGCTAACACAGTATATCATTGCCATCTTGAAATACAGCCAGCAATGACCCCAGACGGAGTTCAGGAAGGCTACTTCATGGAGCTCCCAACAGAAGACAGAGCACCTGGTAACTAGAGAAACATGCTTTCCCACCCCTCACTCTTCTGGTGAGTGGAAGCAAGAACCGCCCCATCTTGGCAGCCCCCACCACCAGGGTCCACAATATAAGCCCCCACCACCCTGGGCCTGCCCCACCCCCTCCCACTATGCAGCTTCCCCCCCCCTTTTTTCTTCTCTTTCTTACTTCCTTTTTTCTCCCTCCCGCCTAACCCCATACACTACTTCCCCCCATTCCTGCTGGCTCCCACTGCATTGCCATTTTTTTTTTCTTTCTTTTCTTTCTCCCTCCCACATAGCCCCTTATGGCACCTGCCCACCTTCCTGCCAGCTCCTGCTTTGCCACCATTGTTTTCTTTTTTTCTTCTTCTTTCTTTTCTTCCTCCCTTCCACCTAGCCCCATACACCACCTCCCATTCCCACCAGCCCCTAAGTCTGCTCCACACCCATTGGCCAGCTCATACCACGCCATCCTTTTTTTTTTTTTTCTGTCTTTTATCCTGTTCTTTCTCTCTGTCATATAGCCCCATACACAACCTCTCCCCCTTCCCACCAGTCCTCACAGCACTGCCACAGCTAGAGAGAAACCAGCCCACTGCTGCTTGGGTCCACCCCAGCCCCACCCACCAACTCCTGCAAAGCCATTTTTTTCCTTCCTTTTCTTTCTCCCTCCCACCTACCCCTATAAGCCACCTCCCCTCCCATCGGCCTCTGGTTCTGCCCTGCCTCTACTCACTAGCCCCAACTGCACTGCAATTTTTTTCTCTTTCTTCCTTTTCTTTCTTCCTCCTACCTAGCCCCATACACCACCTGCTCCCTTCCCATCGGCCCCCCACTGCACTTTGTCATAGCTGGAGGGCCACCAGCCTGCTGTCACCCTGGGTCTTCCCCGCCCCCACCCACTAGCTCCTGCCACAGGACCATTGTTTTCTATCTTTTCTTTCTTCCTCCCATCTAACCCCATGAGCCACCTCCACTCTCTCCCACCAGCCCCCAGGTCCACCCCACCCTCACTCACTGGCCCCCTCTATGCCATCTTTTTTTTCTCTTTTTGCCTTCCTTACTTTTCTTTCTCTTTTTGCATTCCTTACTTTTCTTTCTCCCTCACACCTAGCCCTGTATGCCACTTCCTCACCTTCCTACTGGCCCCTGCAGTGCCACCATGGATAGAGTGCTACCAGCACACCAGCCTGCCCCTGCCCCAGGTCAAAAATCTGCCAACCCCGAACATACCACCATGTATTTATTTTCCTTTCTTTTTTTCTTTTCCTTTCCTTTTTTTTTTTTTTCTTCTTTTCTTTCTCCCTCCCACCTACTTCCCCTTCCCAGCAGCCCCTGGGTCCACCCCACCACCACCCACTTTTTCCCACCACCTAGCCCTGTGCATCACCTTCCCCCCAATCTTGCCGGCCCCATTGTGCCACCACAGCTAGACTACTCCCAGCACTCAGGCCCACCACTGCACCAGCCCTGCACTGCCCTTCCCCTCCCACCACTTGACCAGTTGCTGAATGGTGGGAGGCGAGTTCATACTACTCCCTGTCCGGCACCTTCACCCATCTGGTGAGAAGCAGTGAACACTTCCACACTGCTGGACCAACATCATGAGGCAGACAGCGCTGCCCAGTCTACCTTCAGCCACCTCATCAAACCAGTGTACAGCAAAGCAGCCTTTCCTTGTCTGCTGCTGCCCTGCCCACCTGGATAAGGTGGTGAGACCTATCATGCTCATAGAGGAGCAAGCAGCAAAGCACTTCTGACCTGCACACCCTGACCTATGAAAACAAAATAAAAAAGCAGGGCAAAAGAAATGAATATACATCAATTAATAAAGAAAATAATACCTTAATGTCTTGGAGAGAGCAGACAATATTAAAAAAAAAAAAAAAAAAAGGACAAGATGGCTCCAGCAAGTGACCAAAATAAAGAATCCAATGACCTTTCAATAGAAGAGAAGCCATTGGAACTGCCTGATATGGAATTCAAAAGACTAATCTTTAGGGATCTCTAAGAGATAAGAAAAACATGGGAAACAACAAGGAAAAAATACACAAAATCATGGAAAACACAGACAAAACCAAAGAAAACATAGCCAAAACCAAAGAAAACATAGGCAAAGCAATAGAAGAATTCTGGAAAATAATAAGAGAACAAAACATCAAAATAAATAATTAGAAATCATTCAAAAACAGCAACTAGAAATCCAAAAGATAAACAACAAAATTTCAGAAATGAACCACTCAATAGGTTTAGAAGCAAATTTGAAACAATTGAAGATGGAATCAGCGAGATTGAAGACAAATCCATGGATGCCACTTTGAAAAAAATCGAGAGAAAACAATGAAGAAAGCCTAAGAATTATGTGGGATACAATCAAGAGCAAAAGTTTGCACATGATCAGAGTTCCAGAACAGGGGGAGAAAATGGAAAACACAGAGAAGACTGTTGAAGATTTAATGGCAGAAAACTTCCCAGATATTATGAAAGATGAAAAATTGACCATCCAAGGAGCTCAACAAAACTCATAAAGGATAGACCCAAAAAGAGAGTCACCAAGACATATCATAATCACACTTGCCAAAACCAAAAACAAAGAAAGAATCCTGAGAGCCACTTGAGAAAAAGGAAAACTCATTTACAAAGGGGAAACAATAAGAGGAAACCCTGATTACTCGGCAGAAACTACACAGGCGTTAAGGCAATCGGACAACATATATAAAACCTTGAAAGAAAAAACTGCTGACCAAGAATAATATATCCTGCAAAACTCTCTGTCAAATATGATGGCAAAATTAGGGCATTTCCAGATAAACAGAAATTAAGGAAATTTGTGAAACCCAAACTCACAAGAAATATTAAAGGGAGTAATTTGGCTAGAGAACTAACAACATCAGACAACAATTGGAGTCTAGGACACAGGACAGGATCAGCCAGACACCATTTCTCAACATGGATGAATCTGGAGGATATTATGCTGACTGAAATAAGACAATCACAAAAGGACAAATATTGTATGAGCTCACTATTATAAAAACTCAAGAAAAGGTTTACGCATGGAAAAAAACCAAACTTTGATGGTTACGAGGGAGGAGGGGAGAGGGGAAATCACTAAGTAGATAGTAAACAAGCGTTAACTTTGGTAAAGGGAAAGACAATGCACGATTTAGGGGAAGTCAGCACAACTTGACCAAGGTAAAGTCATAGAAGCTTCCTAAACACTTTGAGGGACCAAGTTACTGGGCCTGGGTGCTGGGGACCATGGTCTTGAGAGACATCTAGGTCAATTGGAATAACTTAGTTCATAAAGAAAACGTTCTACGTCTTACTTTGGTAACTAGCATCTGGGGTCTTAAAAGCTTGTGAACGGCCATCTAAGATACAGCTATTGGTCTCATTCTGTCTGGAGCAAAAGAGATGAAAAACTCAAAAGACACAAGAAAAATATTAGTCCAAAGGACTAATGGACCACATGAACCACAGTCTCTACCAGCCTGAGCCTAGAAGAACTAGATGGTGCCCAGCTACCACCAATGACTGCCCTGACAGGGATCACAATAGAGGGTCCTGGACAGAGTGAGGAAAAAATGTAGATGGAAACTCAAATTCACAAAAAGAAGCCAGACTTACTGGTCTGACAGACACTGGCAGAACCCCTGAAACTGTGGTCCCTGGACACACTACTAACTTAGAACTGAAGCCAGTCCTGAAGGTCACCTTCAGCCAAAGATTAGACAGGCTTACAAAACAAACAATAACCCACATGGGGGAACATGCTTCCTAGTTCAATCAAGTATACGAGATCAAATGGGCAACACCTGCCCAAAGGCAAAGACAAGAAGGCAGGAAGGGACAGGAAAACTGAACGAAAGGACACAGGGAACATGACATGTAAAAGGAAAGGGGGAGAGTGCTAACACATTGTGGGGTTTGCAACCAATGTCACAAAATAATTTGTGTATTTTTTTTTTATTATATTGTATTTGTGTTTTGAATGAGGAACTAATTTGCTCTGTAAACTTTCATTTAAAGCACAGTAAAATTAAAAAAAAAAAAATCCAGCAAAAAGAAATAATAATAGAGAGTACAAGAAGAGGAAGAGAAGAAGCTACTTTAGACCAGTTGTCAGGAAAAAGACCTCTTGGGGGAGGTCATCTCAGAGTTGAGATCAAAAACATGAAGTGATGAGAAAAGAAAGGAAGCTGGACAGGAAGACTGAGCTGACAATAGGGGAGAAAGAGCAGAGATTCTTAAAGTTCTTAAAAAAAAAAAAAAAGCTCTTAGACTTGGCTTATATACCCTAATGGGGGCAGTGGTGATTTAGCGGTAGAATTTCCATCTTACATGCAGGAGACCTGGGTCAATTCCTGGCCAACGAACTTTATGCACAGCCATATGCCCAAGATGGGGCCATGACTGCCCCAAGAAAGGGCGTATTCTTCTAAGCGCCACTGTTTTAGTGACCTAGTACTGCCATAACAGAATACCACATGTGAATGACTTTAAAGAACAGAAATTTATGTCTCACAGTTCATGAAGTTAGAAGCCTAAAGTCAGGCTGCGACTCTAGAGGGAGGCCCTTCTTTGTCTATTTCAGCTTCTAGTAGCTGCCAGCAATCCTTGAAGTTCCTGGGCTTGTAGATACATCTGCCACATATGTCTGTCTTCATATGCTATCTTTCCCCTGTATGTGTCTCTGCGCCTATTCTGTTCTTCTTATACCTCAGAAGGAATTAGTTTTAGGACCCAAGATACTGGTATAATAATCTCATTAGCATAAAAGAAAAACCCCTATTTGCAAACAGGGTCATATTTGCAGGTACAGGGGTTAGGATTTCAACACACTGAACTGTATACAATTTAATCCGTAACATCCACAAAGGCACAGCCTGGGTGGCGGCAGCCTGGGCTGCACCTGTTCTCAGCTGTGTGGTGCAATGTGTCATCTTGGACACATCATTTCCCTTTCTGGCCTCACTGTTCTCAGCTACTAAGAAAAGGGAGGGGGCAAGGGTTAGAGGTCGAGCTTATTTTATCTCTAAAGTTTCCTCCAGTTATTCTCTGTGTTAAATAACCCTGAGATTCCCAACCATGCACACTTTACCCTATCCCCTGAGTTCTCTGCTCCCTTGCCAGACTGATGAACCCATTAATCATGGGAAAAGAGCAATGCCTGATATTCCTTGAGCTAATTAGAAAGAAGTTCTTCTGGGGAAGCTGAACCTCTTCCTCATTCCCAGGCAGAGGAGGCGATAAATGACTAATGTGCAGGAGGGGAAGCCAGGCCCAGTGTCGCCCACAAAGGGGCCTGCTTAGCCTGAGTCACCTTTCTCCCAGTAGGCACTGCCCTTCTTACCCCTTCTTCCTACCGACTCCTCCAGATCCCAGAAATAGATGAGCTCAAATTCACCAGGCAGTGGAGGAATTTATCAATGGCTTGTTCTGCCATTTCTCTCTGGAAACAGCTTTGGTTGATCCAGTCTGTCTCTAGCCTCCTGTTCCTGAGAATTCACTTGCACTGCTGTGGGGATAAAAATAAAAATATCCCCTAGTCTACAAACTCCACTTTCCCCCCTTTTATTCCCTCCAACAAACACTTCACCCTACCCCGGGGGAGAGAAAGCAACCTCCTACTTTACCTTCGTGGGGAGATATTCTCTAGGTTCTTCCGCTCTCTTGAACTCAATGATTTTTAAAGGTGTGTGTATGTGTATATACGATGTTGCAACCACCCACAAACATATGTGCAAATGGGAAAGCACCAGAAGGGAACACAGGAAAATGGGAAGAACAACTGTGCTACAAAGATGGGATCACAGTGGATTTTTTCTTGTTCTTTAAATTCCCTTTTATGTTTCGATAATAGTGTTTTATGAGAAATAAAATATGGCAGGGAATGGTGGGTAGAGAGTCACAGGGGTGCAACTCCCAAGAGCACAGAATGTCATGGTAGTTTGGGGGACAGCACAGTGGGTGGTTAAAGGAAGTTAGCAGTCTAAGGGAATTAAACTGTCTTCCTCCTCTAGAGGGAGGAGTAAGTTATGAAGGTAGTCATATTCCCCTCCCACCTCTGGACCTTCCCCATTGGTCCAAGGCCAGCCATGTCTGGGTAGTGAATACTGAGCAGGATCAGAGGAGGAGGAAGAGAGCTTAACTACTAACTCTCCACTCATGACCACTGGAAGCTATGAGGCTAAGTCAGAAGCCTAGTACACTAGCTGTGTGCCCTGGGCAAGGATGCGATCCATGTACAGGTATTCAGGTTATATACTGCCTGAGGATGCTACAACTTGGGGAGGGGTACTATTTACAGTGAAGATGAATACCAACTTACATATGTGAGTGTGTGGGTAGGCACAGAGGTTCCAGGCCTCCTGGCTGAGCCCTACGGCAGCAGCAGAGAGGGCCCTCCTACATAAATCCACCTGGCACACTCATTAGCACATAGACATACATGCATCATGGCACACTACCCCAACTGTGCTGGGGGCAGGGGAAGAGTTGTAGCCTGCAGTCTTTCCTCATTCTTACTAACCCTTTAGGAAACTCGATTCCTGACCTCACTGATGGAACCTGGACATTATCACCTCACCTTGGTGGAGGGGTGGGTAAGAATAGGAATGTGGGATGGATAGTGTGATGTTGTTGGTATGTGTGAGGGATAAGAGGTGGATGCTGCCAGGGTTGCTGCCTGCTGGAACACTGAGAGCTCATCCAGGCCAAGGTGGGCTGGGCCCCCACATATAGTTTTGGGTTGTACAAACTTAAAAAAGAGTTACTTTGGAAGTTTCCAATTCATGCAAAGGCACTACGGGCTACTGGAGGCCTGGGTTTGGGGTGGGTCCTGTTTTCTCCTCTATAAAGGGGAATCCAAAGGGGCAGCCTGAAGGGGCTGTACAAAGGCAGATAAACACACCCAGAGGTTTTGCTTGGACATTCATGGAGGAGGGTTCACAGGTCTGGGAGAGCTACAGGCCTTTCTTAGCACCAGCAGGGAGGGAGGTATCAGTCTCACCCTTCCACCTTGCAGCTCAGCTCCTATGGAGAATCTGGCTTATCACCCCAAAATTCCATATCCCAGGGACAGCTGTCTGACAAATAACTTCTCATTAGCTCTACTGGTCTGACAAGTAGAGCCAGACAGCTTCTACTTCACCCAAGTTGCCCCTAAAGGGCAACGGTGTGGGTGGTGGCACCTTGGATCCACCTAGGACTTTCCTTAGGAAGAGAAAAGGGCACATGGCATTTTCTAAAAAGATCTGCACAGTCCTACATTGACCACACCAGGAAGGGTCAGGAGACCCATTGCACAGGAACGAAAGGCGTGGGAAGGAAGAGGGCCTCACTCGGGTCACATGGTCTAAAGGGGGCACAGCCCTGGTTTGAATTACAGCTCTGGTCACACAACCTTCTTGTAAAACTTCATTTATTTCATATACTCCGCTTCATACACTCCATGAGCCAGCCAAATTCAACTATAAAAAACAACAACAGTAGTAACAAATTTATTTGAAATTGCAAACCCCTTCATGCCCTATCCATCACCCATCTGTCAGTACTGCGGTGGCTTTTGTGCTGCTGTAATGCTAGAAGCTATGCCACCAGTATTTCAAATACCAGCAGGGTCACCCATGGTGGGTAGGTTCAGCAGAGGTTCCAGGCTAAGACAGACTAGGAATAAAGGCCTGGCAATCTATTTCTGAAAATTAGCCAACGAGAACCTTATGAATCACACTGTCCAGCTGCTTGCTTTGGACATGTCATCAAGAGCGATCAGTTGCTGGAGAAGGACAGGATGTTTGATGAAACAGAGGGCCAACGAGGGTGTGGGAGACCCTTGGTGAGATAGATTGGCACAACAACTGTAATGATGGACTCGACATGCTGGCAATTATGAGGATGATACAGGACCGGGAAGCGTTTTGTCCTATTGTAGAAAAGTTGCCATGAGTCAGAGTCACCACAACAGCAGCTAACAAAACAATATGCTCTATCCTTCATTCTTCTGACTTACTTTATTCCCACATACCATCCAAGAATATTCTAAGACTGAAACTCCTTGAGAGCAAGGAGCATGTTTTCCTCACTTGTCACTCTCTAAATACTCTTTGTTTTCTTTTCAGCTCCCCCTACAGGATGCCCCACAAGAGGTCATTATGAAATTCCAGCTTTTCTGTCTGAGTTTCTTAGTGCTTCTGTAACAGAAATACAAATGGCTAGCTTCAGACATGAGAAATTTCTTTTCTCACAATTCAGGAGGCTGGAAGTCCAAGTTCAGGGCACTAGCCGTAGTAAGAGGTCTTTTCTTATCTATTTCAGCTTCTAGCAGACAGTGATTGTTAAGAGTTCCTGGACTTGTAGACTCATCTCCCCTGTAGTCTTCAGATAGTATCTGTCTTCCCCCTGTGTCAGCTTGCTTGTCTCTGTGTCTGTGCTGCTCTTTATATTACTCAGAAGTAATTAGGTTTAGGACACATCCTATACTGATACGGACTCATTAACATAACAAAGAAAATCCTATTTTTAAATAGAATTGTATCCACAGGTATAGGGCTTAGGACTCCAACACACATTTTGGGGGGACACAAGTCAATCCATAAAACTGACTTTCAGACCTCTGCCCTGTTTCCCTGCTACAGCCTCCAGACACAGTCTCCTCCAAGCCTGCACTCTGCTCTGTGGTTCAGGAGTTAACCTTACCATGGATGTGATTCCTCCAATAAAAATAGATGGAGACAGCCTTCCGGATGTGTTCTGCCGTTCTCATCAGACTTGGGGAAGGCAGAACCAAGTTGAGCCTGATTACTATTCCCAGGAGACTGTTGCCTGCTTTTTATTTATTTGTTTACTGGGAAGTTGTTTATTTACTTTACTGCAATTTACATTTTCCACAAGTTCCTTCCTAACCCAGATCTTCTCTGTTTTCCATTTTGCTGAACTATTCAATTTCTCAAGTTGCTCTCCACTGCCAGCAGCTTACTCAGTCTTCTGAGAACTGCTGGGTAAATATTCCCCTTGTTCACTGGGGGAGTATCTGAAGAGTCAATGAAGTTTCTCTTCACATAACTAAGTTCTTGACACTTTGTGGAAACCCTGGTGGTATAGTGGTTAAGTGCTACAGCTGCTAACCAAACGGTTGGCAGTTTGAATTGGCCAGGTGCTCCTTGGAAACTCTATGGGGCAGTTCTACTCTGTCCTATGAGTCCCTGTGAGTCGGAATCAACATGATGGTACTGGGTTTGGTTTGGTTTCGTTTGGTTTGACACTTTGTTTAGAGATGAACAGCTACCTCAAAGGCAATTCCACCAAGAGAACGATCCTCATAAAAGTATAGTCCACCGCAGCTTTCCCATGCCTGGGGAAGGACTGGTCCTTGGGTTCATTGGGTTCCAGATCCTAAGAAGTCCATAGAAACAGCTACAGAAGTGCAACAATTACTCTCTGTTGATTTGGGTGAAACTTGAAGATGATATACCCTTTGCTACCCACTACCTTTTACTGAATGGGAAAGGAAGGCCAGTAAAAAGTCAGTTGCCACTGAGTGAATCTAACTCATGGCGGCCCCACGCATGTCAGAGTAGCACTGTGTTCCAAAAGATTTTCAGTGGCTGATTTGGAGGAAGTAGATGGCCAGGCCCTTCTTCCAAGGTGCCTCTGGGTGTACTTAAACCTCCAATCTCTCCATTAGCAGCCAAGCACATTAACAATTTGTACCACCCAAGGACTCCTTTTTCATACTTTTCCATCCTGTTCTCTTTTTACACTGGAAGCAGCCTCCTGGGCACCCACCTTCCTACCCCTCTCACTTTCCCAGGGTCCAGTAGCGAACAAGGCAGGTGATCACCTGGGAGGATGAAGCTGTCTACTCTCAGGAAATGGAAAGGCTCTCTGTGTTCCCTCATCACACCTCCTGAATCACCCTTGGCATCACTTCTTCCAGTCCAGTCTGGCTCCAAGCATGCCAAGAAATCCACAGGAAAGACTGATTCTGGCCCTACTTTGGTTCCCTCCAGCCCAGACCTGAGGCCTCATCCTTGGCTGCCTGGTCCTTGCCTATCCTACCCTCTCCTTTCCCACTGCCATAGGTCTCTCTACCACCTTCAATTCCCACTATAAGTAGCAACCATCTTCCATTCCTGATCTTATTGCCATCCAGTCAATTCCAACTCATGGTGACCCCATGTGACAGAATAGAGCTGCTCCATAGGATTTTCTTGGCTGTAATCTTTACTGAAGCAGATTGCTTACTGAAGCAGATTGCTAGGCCTTTCTTCCACAGCGCTGCTGGTGGGTTTGATCCACCAACCTTTAGGTTGGCAGCTGATCGCAAATCACTTGCACCACTCAGGGTTCTTAGCTTTCTGATTATTGTTGTCGTTAGTTGCCTTTGAGTCGATTCTGATTCATGGTGACCCCATGTGCGAGTAGAACGGCTCCATAGGGTTTTCAAGGCTGTGATCTTATGGGAGCAGATCACCAGGCCTGTCTTCTGA
This sequence comes from Loxodonta africana, assembly GCF_030014295.1. Classification (NCBI taxonomy): domain Eukaryota; kingdom Metazoa; phylum Chordata; class Mammalia; order Proboscidea; family Elephantidae; genus Loxodonta; species Loxodonta africana. The sequence continues at coordinate 40,739,458 of NC_087360.1, read as the reverse complement.
GGTGCCTCTGGATGGGTTCAAACTGCCAACATTTTGCTTAGTAGCCGCATGCTTAACCAGTGAGCCACCAGGGACTTCTCACTTTCCTGAAGCCCAGCTCAAATTACACTACTGCTCAGTGTCCCTGGATTCATCCTATTTATAAAAACATTTTTCTGCTGTTTTCCCTCCAGGTCATATATCCTGTTTTCCACTGAAACTAAACAATATCAATTATCCCATGTGGAATCCTCCAGTACTCTCTATCCCCTGCTTTATTTCTCTATATAACACTTGCCATTATCTAAGTCACTATATGTTTACTTATTTCTCTTGTTCTTGTCTCCTCTCACTACAGTAGAGCTCTGCAGGTTTTGTCCCTTTTGTTCACTGCTGTAAAACAAACAGGGCCTTGCACACAGCAGGGGCTCAAAAACCATGTGCTGAATGAATGAATGGACAAATAAACAAAGAGAAGTTACATTTATCCAGTGTTACCATGTTCTTCCCTCTTCATATGCATCATTATATTTCATCCTCAATGCTGCACTATGAGCTAGGTATTATTATCCTCTTTCATACGTGAAGAAGCAGAACCAGAGAGAAGGTAATGAGTTTCCAAGGTCCTAGGGTCTGGAAGATGGAGCAGGAACCTATTGCCCTTTTGTTCTGTCAGACAGTCCCTGGCACACAGCGGAGGAAGGACGAGCCCAGGCCTGCCCGACCCTACCACCGATGCTCCTGTCATACGTCACTCACTGCTCCTGAGACCCCCCAGCCCAGACACAGTCCCCCAACCCTCTGCTATCCCACTTCTTCCATTCCTAATCCACAGTCCTCACCTTGCCCATCCTTCAGGGCCCATCTCTCAAAGGCCACTTCCTCCATGAAGCTCTACTTGATCCCTGCAGCTAAGTTTTGGTCTGTTGATAAAACAGATTTTACCTTTTTTTGCATTTACACTTACCTTCTACTAAAAAAAAAAAAAAAATTTTTTTTTTTTCCTACTACTAGACAGTGTATCCAATGCATGGATCTCAGTCACCTCTGCCTCCCTCACAGCCCCAAGCACATGCAGCATCTTGTACATAATGAATGTGCAATAAATACTTCTTAAATGAATGAAAGGAAGAAAATAACTTTAGAATTGTCTTCTCTGTGTCTTGTCAGGTGCTTGTGGCATATATGTTGCCCTTAAGGCTAAATGACCACCTCCATTCTCCTGACTTAGTTTATTCCCATGTGCCATCCTAGAATATGCCAAGACTTAAAACTTCTTCAGAGCAAGAAGTATGTTTTTCTTACTCTATTTGTGTTCCAACAGCACTCAGATGAGGTACGTGTTGCTGTTGTTGTCATTTACTGTCAAGTCGGTCCCCTGACTCATGGTGACCCCATGCACAAGAAAACAAAACACTGACTGGTCCTGCATCATCCCCATGATCTGCTGCAAATTGGATCATTGTGATCCACAGGGTTTTCATTGGCTGATTTTCCAAAGTAGGTCACTGGAACTTTCTTCCTAGGCTATCTTAGTCTGGAAGCTCTACTGAAACCTGTTCAGCATCATAGCAACACACGAGCCTCCAGTGACAAAACAGTGGTGGCTATAAATAAGGTTCACTGGCTGGAAATTGAGCCCATGTCTCCTGCATGGAAGGCAAGGATTCTACCGCTGAACTACCACTGCTTCCTGAGGTACATGGTAAATAAACAAACCAAATCTGTTGCCATTAAGTCGATTTTGACTCATGGTAACCTCATGTATTACAGAGTAGCACTGCTCCATAGGGTTCTCTTTTCTGTAATCTTTACAGAAGCAGATTGCCAAGCCTTTCTTTTGTGGTGCCACTGGGTGGGTTAGAATTGCTAACCTTTAGGTTTGTAGCTGAGCACAAACTGTACCACCCAGCGGCACAAAATCTTAAAGTTGAATGGGGTGAATCTTTAAATAGGGAGGCAGAGTATGTATTCTGTAACATTTTCCCTGATTTTGAAAGCAACGTATATTCACTTTAGGACATTTAGAAAACAAAGAAGTATAATAGAAGAAAATACAAATACTTTTACATACCTTTAATCCCATTACCTGAGATATGTACTAGCACATTAATGTCTTGGCACTGTGTATTCTGACTTACCCTGGTATCTGGTCTAGCAAAGGGGTTTTCTGATTAACTGTTGCCTCAGTGCAGGCTGGCCTGGGATGGCCACAGGAGACACCAGGCCCTGAAGACATCTGGCTTTTCTACCAAGTTGACTGCTGGACTGGGGTACTGCTCCCAGCAGCACACGAAGCACAAGAGGTTGAGAATCATGGCAGGAAGCTCGGCTGACGGAGGTCATACTACCTTTATGGAACCTCAGACTGTTGGGTGAGAGGGCCTTTAGGCGCATTCAGCCCAAATCCCTCATTTTACACAAGGGAAAACTGAGAACGATTAATAAGATCAGGACCAAAGTCTAGACCCTCTGTTTCCTCACACTGTGCTCTTCTCACCACACAACACTGAGTTATTTAATAGAAAATTATTATTTTATTAATATTAGCACAGTCATCGTCATCATTATATCATCATCATCATTCTCCTAACTTTCATCCAAATGGAAAAACCTAACTCCTTTGTCCCCAGTTCAATAAGTAAGGATTGTTAATCCCCAAACCCACATGGACACTGGATTTTTAAAACTCACGTCAGACAACCAAGATTATAAGGGATTCCACTGTTTTTTAAACTCTGATTAGAGACTGCATCTGAATGAGCTGAGTTTAGTATCTCAAGACGAAGAGAAAAGAAGTAGGCACAGCTCCTGTGAAAACAGTGCTTCTTAGCAGAGAGGCTAAAGAATCCTTGTGGGCCAGACTGGAGCACATAGAATAGTGGTAAGGGTGGAGTGGAGGAAAATAAAAAAAAAACCTGGACTGGATTTTACCCAGTTTAAGGAGTAGAGCCATTCTCCAACCAGTTGGTGAACTCCCAGACCTCTCTGCCTTTGCACTTCCTGCTCCCTCTGTCTTTCCCATACTTCTTCACCAGGGAAGCTCCTCCTTATACTTCAAGACATGGTTTGAATGTCTCCTCCTCTGTGGAGGCTTTCAGATGCCCTTTCTGCTCTGGAGCAGAACTGATTGTGCCCTCCTTCATGCTTTCACAGCCTTCTGGTCACCCTTCCAGGATAGTTGTTACTTGGTGCCATCGTGTCAATTTTGACTCATAGTGACCTCATGTAACAGAGTAGAACTGCTCCAAACGGTTTTCTTCACTGTAATCTTTACAGGAGCACATTGCCAGGTCTTCCTCCCATGGTGCTGCTAGGTGGATTCAAACCACCAACCTTTTGGTTAGCAGCCAAGTGCTTAATCATTGTGCCACCAGGGCTCCTTCCAGGATGGTTCCAAAAACCAAAGCCACTATCATCAAATCAATTCCAACTCACAGTGACCCTATAAAAAAAAGGTTTCCAAGGCCAAGCTCTTAACCACTTTGCCACTAGGGTTCCTCCAGGATAAAAAAACCAAACCAAACCCGTTGCGGTCCAGTCGATTCCAACTCATAGCAACTCTATAGGACAAAGTAGAACTGCCCCATACGGTTTCCAAGGAGTGCCCGGTGGATTCACACTGCCGACCTTTTTTGGTTAGCAGCTGTAGCTCTTAACCACTATGCTACCAGGGTTTCCTCTTCCAGGATAGTTAGGGGTTATTAAAAACAACCATTGCTACCATCTGTCAAACAATGACTAAGGTCACTTCACACCCGTAATTTTTCTAATTCTCACAACTACCCTGCAACGCAGGTGTTATCATCCCCATTTTATAGATAAGAAAGCTGAAGCTCAGAGAGCTGAAGTAACCTGTCCAAAGTCCTCACCTGGTGAGCCAGGCAGGATCAGGATCTCAGCCAGGACCGTCTGAATCCCAGGCTCAAGATCTGCCCAATAATCTAGACCGCAAGATCTTTGAAGGCAGCAGAGACGATGGCTGATATGTGTTTGGCAAATCACCAGAGCTCAAAATTTTTGAAGGATGAATAAACAAGCAGATAAATGAATGCATGGATTGTTGGAGTCTTCCACCTAATTGCAAAACCACTCCATATTAAATGGATAATCTATGCTAGACAATAAATGCTGGTTTATTCTTTTATTCCCGCGCTTGGTATGAAGACTCCGTGAGACGATGTGTTTGTTGAATGGATGAACAAGTGAATAAATGAAATAAACAAAATGCGCCACAGAGCCGCTGGGCTCAGGCTTTCCCTCTCCAGTTCCCGGAGAGTGGGTAGGAGGATGGGAGGGAGCTGAGAGGCCACAGTCTGGCAGGCCTGTGTCCACGTCTGCAGCACCGCCCAGCCCACACAGAGCAGAAAACGGCTGCGGGCCAGCCAAGAGGGAGGCAGCCCAAAAAAGGCAGCTGCGGAACCATCTGCTGCGCAGGGAGGCGACGCCCACTCGAGTGTTTGTTTACAAACCGGTTTCTGCGTGTGAGAGAAACAAGGCTCCTTCCCGGCGCGCAGCAATGGGTGCCAGCCGGTGAGGAGGGGCCTCCACAGTCCAGGAACCAGCGACCAGCAAGCTTGAGGCGAGAGGGGAAAACGCGGCAGCAGCGTCCCTAGGTACCACCACTCCTCCATTACCGGTCCGTACCGCACCCGCCTCCCCCCCCGCCCCGCCCCGGGTCATCTCAACAGTTACCCTCACTGCAAACCCACCGCCAAAGGCCTGCCGCCTGGTTCCAGTGCAAGCTCCCCTTCTAACTAGCTGTGTGACTCGGTGTTTAAAGGACAAATGAGCTAATCCACACAAGGGCGTTTAATAAACACAAGCTATTGTAGTCAAAAAAAAAAAAAAAAAAACTAGTTTTTTTTTTTTTTATTGTAGTATCACTGTGACAGGATGGGTTTTAAGCATTTACAAAATGTCTCTCTAGTCCAATTTCTCACCTGACTCGGGAATCACATTCATAACAATTGCCAGGTACAGAATGGTCAGGCCAGGGTTAAAATTCATTCAGGAAAAATGAATTCCATTTTGAAAAAAAAAAAAAAATTCTGATGTGCGTACATTTCCGGTGTTAACATTTTTACTGTTAGTACTACCTGCAACCACAAGTCCCAGGATGGGATCAGAGTTTGGGGGAGGGTAGCATGTGGAGATGAGGAAGAAAGGCTTGGCAATCTCCTGAAGATCAGCCAACAAAAACCTTATGGATCACAATGGTCTGATACCATTGTGCATGGAGTTGCCAAGAGTTGGGGCCAAATGCAGGGCAGCTAACAACAACAAAGCAAGTAGAGATAAAGGAAACTAACCCCAGGCAAACTCCACCCTCCAAGTTCTGGTCTTAGAGGGGACTGCCTTCCACCTCACAGGTGAAAGGTGGTCTCAGGTGTAGGGAGCTCAGGCTCCGTAAGGCTTCAGGATTTGGTGGCTTCTCAGGGTTTTGGAGAGGTAGCTACTGCATGAGGAAGGACAGAGCTGGCAGCCACTGGTTTCCCCTCCTCCCCTCTTCCATACCTTTGACTACTGACCTTTTCTAGATCATACCTGAACCTAGGTCTCCTCCTTACTCTAACTCGACAGGGCCTAGAGTGGTGCCTGCACTGGCTGTGTGCTAGAGGTGCTCACTGTACACTCTCCAAGAGACAGATGGAGGTACAAAGCTCTTGTCCTAGATTCTCTGGTGCCCTGGGGTCCTGTTTCTATATGATTATTGTGTTTTGTTGAGGGGTGGTTGGTTTTTTTCCTGAATAAAAAGGATTGAAGAGGTTACAAAGCGACTACAAAGATGGGGTCACACTTGCTGCCCACATTCTAGGAGGGGAAGACAGAATGAATAGTAACTACTACTATTCATTGACCACCTACTTATATGCCAAGTGCTAAGTTTAGTGCTTCTCCTGGGGGATTCATTCAATAAATACTTACTGCACCATGCACTGTGCTGGGCCCTGAGAACAGAGCAGAGAACAAGTCTTAAAGGCAAGGATAGACAAATAATACAAATGACAATACATATGCTGTAAGGGAAGTCCCTCTTTTAATCCTGATAACAACCCTGAGGGGTAAATATCATCACTGTTTTATGGGATACAGAAATAACAGCAGGAGAAATAACTTGCCCAGATCTCGAATCTACAAAGTGGTGTAAGTAGTAAGTGGTGGAGGCAGGTCCAAAGAAATGGCTGGTCTCCTGGTTCTAGAATGAAATGGTTGTGTTCAGATCTTGCCTTGTTCACATCTTGCCCCAAAGCATGCTGGATGTTGAAGACTCCTACCTGGGTCTTATCTAAGGCAGAATAAGAGTCCACTTGGAGAGCTCCATTTTTTCAAACTCTAAACCAGTAAAAATACCAGAAACACAAGCCTGTTGGGGCTACACCCAGGATTTTGGTAGGTGAAAAGGAGCCTCTTCCCACTCTCCTCAGTAGAACTCCTTCAATTCGCTCGTTCAGCATACCCTGAACAACTGTCCCTATCCTGGAGCACTCAAAATCCCACCCAGGGAGATGGAAACCCACCATGCTCAGGGTAAGGACTAGAAGGGGGCCTGTCTAGGGTGCTCAGAGGAGGAATGTTGTTGTTGTTGTTAGGTGTCTTGGAATCAATTTTTGAATCATAGTGACCCCATCTGACAGAGTACAACTGCCTCATAGGGTCTTTGTGGCTATAATCTCTACAGGAGCAGATCACCTGGTCTTTCTCGCATGGACTCACTAGATGGGTTTGAACCTCCAACCTTTTGGTCAGGAGCTGAGCAACTAACCACTGTGCCACCAGGACTCCTTCAGAGGAGGAATAAGGAGTAAAAATCCATTCCCCTCTTCTGGGGAGCCGAGGGCGAGGGCAGGGCAAGACCATTACACATATTTGGCCCACGCACTGAGAAAGAGGAGGGAGGTTGAGCACAAGAAGAGAGAAGTCAGAAGGAAAACTGTGGGTTGGCAGTGCTGGGTAAGTCCTGAGGTACTTAAATGAAGTCGGTGTGTGCTGGTCAGGCAAGGACACAGCTAGGATCAGGTGCTGTTGTTCTTTGCTCCTGGCTGTGTCCCTCTGCGGCACAGCTCCCTCTCAAGAGCAGGCAGGAATTGTTAACAGGGTGAAACCAGGACAACAGGAGGCTAATATATCCAGGGAAAAATGATCTGAAAAAACAGAATTTCATGGAAAACCAGGAGGCTGAGAGAAACCAAGCCTGACAGCAGACAGCAAATAAGATCCAATCTGTAAGTGTGACAGGGCGGGAGGTGCAGCTGCACAGGCACAGAGCTTCTGCGCCCTCCTAATCCTGTGGGGCCTTCGAGCGGGAGAGCCACCTGCCCAGGGCTTCAGGCGAGCAGGAGCCTCAGAATGGGGGAAAGTGGGTTACAAAAAGCAAAGCAGATAACCCAGCCCAGGAAGTATGAGGAGTCATGGCCAGAGGATGGGAGATGTGCAGGCTTCTACAGAAGACCTAGGAGGGGAACTGTGACATGCAATATGTGTCCTGAAATGTCATCTATAAGCCAGATATTTATAAATATATTAAAAATAATATAAATATAAATCAGATTTCCTCCTAGGTTGATGCCTTTATTTGTATGTTATTTCATTTCTGATTGATCTTAACACTTTAGACCCAGCAATCCCCTCAACATCCTATTGTTCTTGCTATTTGGTTTTGAGTTAGCTTTGACTCATAGCAACCTTATGTACAACAGAACAAAATGTTGCTGGGTCCTGCACCATCTTCACAAATGTTGTCATGCTCAAGTCCATTGTGGCCTCTGTGTATTTTGAATGTCTTTTAACCTTGGGTGGGGATGGGGGGGACTCATCTTTCAGCACTATATCAAACAATTTTCTGTTGTGATCCATAAGGTTTTCACTGGCTAATTTTCAGAAATGGATCACCAGTCCTTTCTTCCCAATGTGTCTTAGTCTGAAAGTTCTGCTGAAACCTGTCCATCATGGGTGACCCTGCTGGTGTTTGAAATTCCAGTAGCATAGCTTTCGTATTACAGCAATACAAAAGCCACACAATATAACAAACTGATAGACAGGTGGTGGACTGACAGGTAGTGACAACCATTCATAAGAACTTATCAATCAAACATCTCTAGCTTCTTGAGGTCAGGAGACTTGTCATCAATACCACCTCACCTCTAAGTACCTGGTACAGCATTGGATCCATGCAAAATGAGCACTGATCCACTGATTAAATGGACTATGGGTAGAGAATTTTTATTTATCACAATCTTGTTAAATCTTTTTTAAAAGAGCAAAGAATCCTACAATAATGAACATAATCATCCTTTCATGTGATTTGTTTTCAGTTTGAGTTTCATTTGTTTCATGCAACAAAATTTTTTTATTGTTGTTTTAAACATGTGCATAATTACAGACAGCTATGTATTTACCGAAGCTGTTGCCTCTTCTTCCTAGGCATGCAGCCAGGCTACATTTCCCAGTCTCCTTAACAATTAGGTATGGCCATGTGACTGAGTTCTAACCAATGGAAAGTGAGTGGAAGTCAGCATCCCTTCCAAGCCTGGCCCATAAAATTTTTCCACAGGTAATCTCCCTATATGAAAAAAAAAAAAAAACAGTGCCGTCGAGTCGATTCCAACTCATAGCGTATGCACTGGCTAAAAGTGAAGGACTCCATGCCCTAGGAGATAGAAGATGGAAGTAGGCTGGATTCTACAATGGAAGACCACAAACAAATTACCCACATTGCACTCTTATGTGGACAAGAAATAAATTTAAATCCTGTTAAACCACTGAGATTCTGACATTAATCTGTTAAAGCATTAGCCTAACACAGTTACTTATCATGTGCATAGCACATGGCAAGCCAGGCTGGGGTGGAGTACGTTCAGGTAAGATTCAAATATGAATGTGTGGGGTAGGGGACTGATGTTGGCAACATCCACAGAGATGAGGCATCTCTCTGCCTTGACTCAGTGCAAATCTTTGGAACACTCCTTCATCCCCATCCCCAGTTACACCTTGGACCTGGCCACAGACAATCTCTCTATTCCTCTCACATAATTTCTCCCCCTTAGTGGCTATTCTGCCACTTGGGACTTAACTAATTGCCCCAATCTTTTCTCAGTTAGAGACTGAGCGAATGCATCTCTTTCTCTTAAAACTCTTTCATTGAGCTAATAATTTCCTTTAATCTTCTGAATTTGTGGATGGTTCTAACAAGAAGTTTACTGAGTACTAAAAAGCCTCGCCTTGCTCCAACGTATTTCACTCATCCTTCTAAAATTCTCTTTTATAACAGCATCCATCGATCTTCCCATTTGTACTGTGTTTTTTTTTTTTTGATGGTATCTTTTTCATGCAGCATTCCCTACATTGCCTTTTCTTGTCCTATAGTCTCTCTCTCTGCTCTGCCCTGTTTTCTATGTCTTTTCCAAATAAATGGTTTCCTTCATCTTCCATGTGTTTCCTCCCTTCCCAGCTCTCCAACCACACCACCCCCCCTTCTCTTTGAAATACACTCCCTCCCCATTAATCTTTCTACTAGGAAAACATAATTTGAAGCTTTCATGTTGATTTCTTTCTATCTTTGCCTTAGTTAAGTTAAATCATGTGGACAGTAAACTAAAAATAATTAGTTGGCCATTATTCTTGCTTTCCTACCTCTTGTGGCAGACCATTGTTTTCTGGTCATGTATGTTCTAATCTCTCACCATGCTAAGGGGCAAAAAAGCTCCACCAACATCCATGAATAAGGAAGACCGAAGAAGAATTGATATATTTGAATTATGATGTTGGCAAAGAATATTGACTCTTCCATGGACTGCCAGAAGAACAAACAAATCTATCTTTGAAGAAGTATAGCCAGCATGCTCCTTAGAGGGGAGGATGGCAAGACTTTGTCTTATACTCTTTGAACATGTTATCAAGAAGGATCAGTCATCTCACCTAGCTCTCTGCCTCCAACTTAGACCTTCCTTTATCCTTTAATGCAATGTGTACCAGTCATTTTGGGTACCATGGCCATAGTGTGTGCCACACTGGCCATACATCTCACTTATTTTTTTCTTTAACTCGACTCATGTTTTTACTTAATAAATTTAGTGTCATCCTAGGAACTCATAGCTTTGGTGTGCTAGTTAAATGGTCTTCCCCCTATTATACATTAAATATATGCCTGTAAATATGAGTACCGTTCTTGAGACTCTGTTACTGCAAGTCTGATGTCCACTGGCTCTCCTCCTTTTTGCTTTGCCCCTAGATAGTTTGGGGGCAGTGGTGGTTCAGTGATGGAATTCTTGCCTCTCATGTGAAGACCCAGGCCAATGCACCGCATGTGCAGCCACCGCTCATCTGTCAGTGGAGGCTTGTGTGTTGCTATGATGCCGAATAGGTTTCAGCGGGGCTTTCAGACTAAGAGAGATTAAAAAAAAAAAAAGGCCTGGTGATCTACTTCTGAAAATCAGCCAATAAAAACTCTCTGGGTCACAATGGTCCTATCCCATTGTGCATAGGTTCACCATGAGTTTGGGACTGATTTGACAGCAGCTAACAACAACTAAATAGTTCATAAGGGAACCTTTGCCATAGAATGTTTATCTCAAGCATCCACTCGAACCTGCCCATTTTAGTCTTTGAAATCATCACATCTGACACCCATCCTCCTCTACTCTCTGATTCTAACAGTCTTTGGGAGTTCCTTATTCATTCCTGGCTTGTGAATGACCTCCTTCCTCATCCTCCACCTGAATTTCATCTTCCCGTCAAAGCCTATTTCAAGTCCTACCTCCTCCATGGATCCTTTCCTGTTACTCAGCCTAGAACCCAGGCTTTCCTCCACTGACCTCCCAGAACACTCATCTGGCTTCTACATATTACTACCCAGAGGCTCTCCGTGCCCCACCCCAATCCTAAAATAGATTATATATGTGTGTGTATGTGTATATATATAAACCAAAAAAACCAAACCTAGTGCTGTCGAGTCGATTCCGACTCATAGTGACCCTATAGCAACCCTATAGGACAGAGTAGAACTGCCTGGCGGATTCGAACTGCCGACCCTTTGGTTAGCAGCTGTAGCACTTAACCACTACACCACTAGGGTTTCCATATATATATATATATATATATACACACACACACACACATATGTATCAAGTGCTATCTAGTCGATTCTGATTCATGGTGACTCCATGTGTATCAGAGTAGAACTGTGCTCCACAGGGTTTTCAATGGCTGTGACCTCTCCAAAGCAGATCACCAGGCTTTTGTTCCAAGGTGCCTTTGGGTAGACCTGAACCTCCAACTTTTGGTGAGTAGTCAAGTACTTAACTCTTTGTGCCCCTCAGGGACTCCATAAATGTGTATTTCTTATATATATTTCCTAGCAACTAAGCACACAGTAAGTACCCAATAAACATGGCAAAATGTCAGGACTGAGCAAGCACTGAATTTGGGGCCAGGAGACCTGGGTTCTTGGGCAAGTCACACTTCAAGCTTCAATTATCCTGCTATAAGATGGCAGAGGGGGTGAGGTGGAGAGGGGCCTTCATGTTCTCAAGCTCCTTCTATCTTGAACCCTCATGTTTAACTCCCCTTTCTCTGGTGCCCCGCTCCCATGTGTGTAGATTCCCTCATGCACACCCTGACTTTGGCTTTTTCTACTGCAAGGGTGCCTTGCATTTCCCCACAGGAGTCCCATCAGTGGGTTCTTTGGCAGTCAGTAGCCTTCTCTTCTATATAAACTGACTCTGTTGGCTGTTTGCCTTCTGCCCCTTGTAAACTGTCACGGCAGGCACATCCAGCATCTTGGACAGTTTTCTGTTTCTGATCACTTCTCTCAAATTGGCCTTAATATCTACTCGTTGTAAACAGACTACTTTTAGCCTCCATCATCCTCTGCTTGACTTCTCTGCTTCCCACCATTTCCACCGCATCTGCAAGAATCCACTGCCATTTTTTTCTTTGTGTGAAAACTTAGTCTATTCTTCTAGTTCACAGCCATTTTCGGACATCAACCACAGAGCACTATTGGACTCTACAATGACAAAAGCACTGGATTCTAGTCAGCGTCCCACCTACTTACTGGATACATAGCTTTGAGAAAGCAGCTTAGCCTTTCTAAGCCTTGGTTTCCACATCTATAAAATAGGGATAACACCTGCCCTGCCTGTTTCAGTTACTAAACAAAACCATAGGGGTCGAAATGTTCTGTCATATTTAAGGACTGCACAAATAGAAGCCCTGGTTATCAGCATTTCTTTTCTCCTGTTCCATGCTCCTTCTTGGACCCAGCTCAAGTAAGCCTCCAACCCCAGCTAATCAGCTACCAGCTAACAAGCCCAATCCTATCAAGAGGTTACCTCCAAGTTGTGTATACTTTAGAGTTTACACAGCACTTACTCATATACTGCCCTTGGATCATCAAAAAAAACTGAAGTATTATAATCACTGTGGCCATTTTATAGATGAGTAAGTTAAGGCTGAGAGGCTCACCTGGGACATGAACCCAGGTCTTCGAAACCCAGACCTCACGCTCCCCACCCTCCAGTTACCTGGGGGAAAATATGAGAGGCACACATCAGCTACAGGTGCTACCACACGCCAGCCCCTAGAGTTCAGACTCCCCTTATCTCACAATGAGGGACAGGGAGGGTTGTCTAGTCCTCTCTAGGGCTCATCCCACTATGGACTCATGGGAGGAGTCTCATGCCTTTTCTCCAAGGGGAGGAAGCTACAGGGCACCAATCTCACCTCCTGGATCCTGCCTGCATCTCTTGATCCTCCAGTGTCCTCCAGCACTCTAGATTTCCAATCATCGCTGTCCTCTACCCCAGGCTGGGGGTGAACACATGGCTCCCCATATAAGCCATGCTTCCTTCTAGCTGCATGTCTGTGGCCACAGTGTTCCCTCTTCCTGGTATGCTCTTCCCCACTCCCTTTCACTGTGTTCCTTCTTTCAGACTCAGTTTAGTTAACACCTCTCAAAGGAGACTTCCCTGATGCCCCACATGGAATTAAATCTCCCCTCTCTGGGTCCCCCTTGGGCCCCAAGCGGGGCCCATCACGCTGCACTGTCATTGCCTCCTCCCCTAGATGCTTGGCTCCCAGAGGCAGGCAGGAGCTAGTAGTCTTCACCCTGCCTCCCTCCCACTGCGAGAGCTGCAGAAGTGGTAGAGCCAGATAAAGCTGAACATGTGGAGGCTGCAGTGTGGAGTGGTGCTGTGCTACACTGAGAAGGAGGTTGCCAGCACCCAGGCTAGGATGAGTGCAGTGAGAGGCCTGGGATAGGACTGCATGGCACGGACTCCCTTAGCATAAGAGATGGCCTGTGTAAGCTGTGGATTAGGATGCTGACAGGGCCAGAGAGGTCAGAGGGAGGCTAGCTGAGAGGGAAGAAGGGGACATCTGCATGTGAAGTACAACATAAGCATCTGAGTCACATTTTGGCTAAGAAGGAGGAGGCTCTGACTCTACTGGCAAGGGCAAGAGTGAGAACCTGGGAAGGTAGCTTGAAGTTCTAGATTAAACCTGCTCATTTAGCTTGAACTTGAGCTTTTCCTTGGATTCCCTGTAAATCCCAGACACCTGGATCAGGCACTTTGGGGCAGTGGTAGGCTGGCAGAATCTCCCCTACTTGGGTGGTCTTGACCAAGTCACTGCCCCTCTGAGTATCAGAATCCCCTTTTGCTATGAGTTCAATTGTGTTCCCACCAAAAGATATGTTGAAGTGCTAACTCCAGGTACCTGTGAATGTGACCTTATTTGGAAATAGGGTCTTTGCAGATGTAACCAAATTAAAATGAGGTCATTAGGGTGGACCCTATCCGATATGACTGGTGTCCTTATGAGAAGAGACACACACAGAGGTCAAATGTGAAGATGGAGGCAGAGATTAGTGTTTTGTAGCCACAAGCCAGGGAATGCCTGGGGCTACCAGAAGATGGAAGGGGCAAAGAAAGATCCTCTCCTGGGGGCTTTGGAGAGAGTATTGTCCTGCCAACACCTCACTTTTGAACTTCTAGCCTCCAGAACTGTAAGAGAATAAATTTCTGTTTTGTTAAGCCACTCAGATTGTGGTAATTTGTTACAGCAGCCACAGGAAACTAATACAACTTCTAATATCAAAAGGGTGGAATAGGATGATCCCTGAAGTCTCTTTTGATATTACATGATTTTAAATTAAAAAAATTGGGGGGTTATTAACTATATCTGACATAGTGAAACTTCATTTATCTTAGATATGAAACAAACAATAATAGAAGTTTCTTTAAGGGTTAGGTTTCCCAAGGCAAAAAGTCTACCCCCACACCCTCTTCTGTGCTACTTCTGTTCCTGTGATATCTTTTTTGAGGTGAAGGCAGCTGGCACACAGCTGGGGCTTATTCTCTAGCTTCCCTTTCAGTTGAATGTGGCCATGTGACTGGTTTTAGAAAACTGGGTAGGAATAGAAGTGGCATATGCTATTTCTAAAACAAGACTTTTTACAAGTGGATATGTTCCTCCATGCCCTTTTTCCCCAACTGCCAGCTGGTTGTAGGTGTCAATGATGGCAGAGATGGAGCAAACCTGGGCTCCTCAATTACCATGTGGAGGAGAGCCACCACCAAGTAGGAATACTCACCTTCAACAAGAAATAAACTTCTTTGGGGTTAATCCACCTCACTGAGAGTCTTCCTCTTTTTCACTGACCCTCTACTTTATCAAGCATGATGTCCTTCCAGCGACTGGTCCCTCCTGACAACATGTGCAAAGTATGTGAGACCAAGTGTTACCATCCTTGCTTCTACCGAGCATTCTGGCTGTACTTCTTCCAAGACAGATTTGTTCGTTCTTCTGGCAGTCTGCAGTATATTCAGTATTCTTTGCCAACACCATAACTCAAAGGCATCAATTCTCTTTCAATCTTCTTTATTCACTGTCCAGCTTTCACGTGCATATGAAGCAACTGAAAACACGATGGATTGGGTCAGGCACACCTTAATGCTTAAAGTGACATCTTTGTTTTTTAACACTTTAAAGAGGTCTTTTATAGCAGATTTGCCCAATGCAATGTGTTTGATTTCTTGATTGCTGCTTCCATGGGTGTTTATGGTGGACCCAAGTAAAATGAAATCCTTGAACTTCCATATTTTCTCCGTTTATCATGATGTTGCCTATTGGTCCAGTTGTAAGGATTTTTGTTTTCTTTATGTTGAGGTGTAACCCATACTGAAGGCTGTCAGTTTGTCAGACTGTAGTGGCTTTTGTGTTGCTGTGATACTGGGAGCTTTGCCACTGGTATTTCAGATACCAGCAGGGTCACCCTTGGTGGACAGGTTTCTGCTGCACTTCCAGACTATAGACAGACTAGGAAGAAGAACCTGGCAGCCTACTTCTGAAAAAATTGGCCAATGAAAACCTTATGAATAGCAGCAGGACATATTCTGATATAGTGGTGGAAGATGAGCCCCTCGGGTTGGAAGGCACTCAAAATATGACTGATGAAGAGCTGCCTCCTCAAAGCAGAGTCAACCTTAATGAAGTGGATGGAGTCAAGTTTTCGGGACCTTCATTTGCTGATGTGGCGCGAATCAAAATGAGAAGAAACAGCTGCAACATCCATTAAAAATCAGGACGTGGAATGTACAAAGTATGAATCTAGGAAAATTGGAAGTTGTCAAAAAATGAAATGGAACGCCTAACTTATACACTTGCATTATTGCATTTCTAACACTGTATTGTAAATGAGTGTTGTACATCTATTTGTCTGTCTCCTCTACTGGATTCTGAGCTCCCTTAGGCCTAGTTTCAGGTTTTACTCTTCTTGGTGTCTCCAGGGTCTACCTCAGCACCTGGCTTGTAGCACTCAATAATGGTGTGTTGATTCGGAGAAAAAATGTGCCCCTTGAACAGGCTCTTCTAATCCATTGTCTTCTCTTTGTGGCCCTTACAATGTCTGAGGCCAAATGCCCTTGTGGCTGCCCTCGGCTCTGCCAGGAGGGGCACCTTATGGGTCCAAAAGAGATAACAGGGCCTTGGTGACCATTCTCAAGTAGAGGCACCCTGGGGGGGGGCACTAGAAATGTGTGGGTAACTTTGGTTGTCACAATGACTGAGGGGCATTATTGGCATACAGTATGTGGGGGCTAGGCAGGCTAATCATCTCTCAGGGAACAACACAATGAGGAATTGTTCCACGAGATGCTGTTAGTGCCCTGACATTGATGCTTCCAACACTGACACTTCCTGTGCCATTTCCCATTTTTTTCTTGCCCTCCTGGCCCTATCATCTGCTAAAATCTTTCTTTCTTTTCCCTGCCTTCTCCCTGTCTTCACAGTACCTTCTTCCTCCCTCTTTCCAGGGGCCTCTGCAGTGGCTGGACTACTTCGGTAATGCTGACTTGGCAGCTTGGCCTGGTCCTGGTGCCCACACACCTGTGTGGACAGAGGCGCAGCATGGGCTTCTCTCCACCCGCAAAGTCTTTGCCCCAGAGAAAGAATTCACAAAACAGCCCTCAGCTACTAGTGAGTAAAAAAGATAGGTGGGCAGAAATCCTACAGGGGACATGGGCTCCCACTGGGGTTGCTGCTGACCCCCAGCCCAGCTGGGTGCTTGTGATACTGATACCCACATGAGTTCCCATCAACCGTCAGTCAACCCCCTAGCTAACGTAGGACCCTTGTTACCCCCCAACACACACTCATGCTGGCAGGAAGCAAACTTATTTGCACCAGATCCATGAATGCCCACCACACTGGTAACAATTAACTTCTTCCTTCAGAATTGGCATGTGACGGACAGTTAACTCCTTCCTTTTTCATGATTCAATCTTGTGCTTATAGTCTCCCATCTGTAACCCCACCCCGGGCTGCTCCTTTTCTACAGGGGAGTTATCCCACTGCTCTGTTTTCAGCCAAAACTCTGTATCCTTAATTGTGGCTAACTTATAAGAGCAATCGCCAAGCCTTCCATGTTGATCTCCTTGTCTCTTCCAACAGCAGAGCTGAAAACAATGCCACAATCTTTACCATCAAGTGTGGCACCTCAGTAAAGAAAAATGGCCCTAGGTTTCCTCCTTAAGGGTTTTAAGAGTAGTAGAAGCCCCACTGTCTTTCACGCAGCAAGCCTGGTCTACGTTCTTAATTGAAAGTCTCGACTTAGAAATCTACATTTGGAGGAGCTCTGCCCTTCTCCCTTGACAGGTGCCTCCCAGGATTCTGAAGCAGAAGCAGCAGCCATACATGCCCCACCCCTATCAATGGAAGCCAACTCTCCCATCTCCCCCAGTCTCTACTTGTAGTATCTCTCCTGCAACACTCTTACTGGAGGCCTGGGTGGAGTTGGTGTTGATAGGGCTCCAAAATCACACAGATTCCAGGTCAGATGGCTGGAACTAGAGTTGTCCTCCATCTCCTCCAATGACTCTTTTGATGGATACATCTATGAGCCATGGTCCCAAACCCCAAGTTACACTCCACCAGCCCTAAGATGAATGTAAAGTGCCCCCAAAGTGCCATCAGCTCATTGACATTTCCCAAAGAGTGTTCTGTAGAGTATTAATAAGCAAACTAAATGAAGGGGGTTGAGCAGGATTCTGTGTCAAGGTTTCTTTATTGCAGAACCTCCCAGAGCCTTTAATATACTAACGTGCACTGTGAATTTCCAAGAAGAGGATGTAGCATATGGTGTATCCCAAACTCATTTGCAGGCTAACCTTTGTGACACTAGAGTTCCTAGGAACACATTGTGAGAAATATTATCCCAAATCAACCTTGGGAATTTTAATCATTTGAGAAGAGCCTTGATATTAACCCAAAGATTAATAAAACGCAGGCTAGGCTAGGTCACGGCTTTCGCCCTTCTACAGAGGTTTCCGAAGCAGTATTTTCCAAAAGATCCTTTGAGGTTGGGTCACAAATTATGCAGAATTCCTCCTTCTGGAGAGATTCCCTCTGGAGTTTCCTCCAGGTCCCATAGCTTCAGTGTTTCAGCCTCCAGGCACTGGTTATGGAAGTCTTGGCAACCAAAATGTGGAAGAAATAGGAAAAAGATCCACAGAACAGTGTTGGAGTCCAAGAGTTCTTAGCCTGGGGGTCCCATAATCTCCATTACTGTCATCTACTAACATATTCAGTTCGTCTCTTGGTTTATGTTTCTGTAGAATACGGATATTATTAATACAAGCCTCATAAATTCCTTCTAAGATTTAGGTAAAAGACGGAGGCTGGGTTTGTACTAGCACACTTCATTGATTAAAAAAAAAAAAAATTCATCAATGACTCTAAAGGAATGTTTCTGCTAGATTTCACATACTGAACAACTCTGAGGATTTAGGACCTATTTCTGGGCAGGGTGAGATGAGCAGAGAGAGACAAGATGGGGTGATGATGATTACACTAGTAATGAGTGAGCAGGCTCTCCACGCAAGTCCCATCCTAAAACATGACAACACCTCACTACCGGATCCCAAAAGGGAAAAATGTAGCAGGAACTCAAACAGGATAAAAACATTAATATAATGATTCCTTACACTTATAAGGCACTTTATAGTTTACAAAGCACTTTCACGCATATGGTCCAATGTGAGCTTCTTAACACCCCTACACAGCAGGTAGGGCAGAAAGAGATGCCTCCATTTTATTGAATGGGAATCGGTAATGAAGTGGCTTGCCCAAGATCTCTCAGCTTAGTGGCAAAAGTGGGACCAAGATGGAAGCCTTCTGCCTCTCTGCCCACTGCCTCACAGTGCCTCCAATGGAACACATTAGACTGAGTACATGGAGGGCAGGGGCTATGTCTTATTTACCACTGTGTCCCAGTGCCTAGCACTGTGCCTGGCACCTAACACATACTCAATAAACGGATGAATGAATCAACCAACCCATCAACTGGGTGCCATCCTAAGAAACTCAATAGAACTATGGCACCGAGGCCAAGTGTCTTGAGTCGTACAGATGTGTGGTCTTTTCTTCCTGGCAAGGGTCATCTCATTCATTGGAATAGGATCATGGTAAAAAGAGAAAGTTTGTTAACGGACACCCATGTTTACACACTCAAAACTTGGCATTGGCATTGACTGGACAATAGAGCAAGATGGACATAAGGTCTTAGAGAGCAGATCCAGTTTCCATCTAGTTGTGTGTTCGTTATACAGCAATTATGAGCATAGGGATACTTATGTTGTTGTTGTTGTTGTCAAGTACCATTGAGTCAGTTCCGACTCACAGCTACCCCAAAAAAAAAAAAAAAAAACTGCCAAACCCATTGCAATCCAGTCCATTCTGACTCACAGTGACCCTATAGGACAGAGTAGAACTGTCCCTATGGGGTTTCCAAGGAGTGGCTGGTAGATTTGAACTGCCAACCTTTTGGTTAGCAGCCAAGCTCTTAACCGCTGTACCACCAGGGCTCCAAAACCCTCCAATATCCAGTAATTAGTATCTGTCATAACAAGTAATCTTTACACCAAATGCAGTCCTTTTACATATACCACCTCCTTGCATCCTAATAACACCCCATCAGACATTTTATAAGGGGGTCTTGAAGCTCAAAATAAGGTTATAGACTTGCCCAAGGTCATACACCATTGAGTGGTGGACCTGAGAGTCAAATCCGGTGTCTCTGTCCTCAGGCCTCATGTTAAGTGGTGCCGCCAGCCCCGCTGCTTTGAATCTGGAACTCTGGGTTGAGGGAGAGTGGGCAGCAGGAAGCTACCAGGCAACAATGTATGTGTGTGTATGTATGTATACATGCATGTGAGATGTGTGCATGAGTGCATGCTGAGGAGGGGGGCATTGGGTCAGAGAGCAGGACAGCTGTGGCCAGAATATGTGAATCATGCCAAGGGTTTCTTGCTAAGTTCCCACATGCTAAAGAAATATGTGATTGGCACATTCCAAAATTTGGATCCTGTCTGTATTTTACTGAGAAGGGTAATTATTCACTAGTTTGTGTGATTGGAATTTAGTACCTTTCCCAGAATCCTAATTGCTACTGGATTCATACATACTTGGAGCCCTTGTGGCACAGTGGTTAAGAGTTTGGCTGCTAACCAAAAGGTCAGCGGTTCGAATCCACCAGCCACTCCTTGGAAACCCTATGGGGCAGTTCTACTCTGTCCTGTAGGGTCACTATGAGTCAGAGTCAACTCGAGAGCAATGGGCTTGGCTCGGGCTGCATGATTTGAATATTGGAATACCTGCTGATGAACAATAATAACTGCAATGAACTATGGAGACTGTGTTTAAACAAAGGTGTTTAAATAAATGTTGGCTGAGGGTCCAGTATATGCCAGGTACTGTGCTGGTTTGCAGGGATTAGAAGGTTAATTCAGAGAGGTATACTGTCCTCAAAGACCTCAGAGTCAAGCATGGCAGGAGAAGATGGTACCTGAAGGACTGTCACAAAAGGCAGGAAGTGAAAAGCGCCCTAAGGTCCTGTAACTATGCCAAGAACTTAGAGATTCTGGTGATAAAAATTCCCTGTTTATATGAAATAGCCCAGATTTAGTATTTAGCTATAACATACGCACCAACCAATACTGAAGATGAATTAAACTGATGAAAATCAATCCTGAAGCCAGTTTTTCTTTCCAGACCAAAAATTTTCATCAATAATAGAGAATTAAAAGATGTCACTAAATTCTGATACCTGCATTTCACATAGTTCAATCGCAGGTTGTGAAAATAGATTAAGAGGTAGGAAACCTTGCCAAGAAGCTTCTCTGCTGGCCTTCTGGCAGGCAGGGAAGGAACATTGTGGGATACAGAGTTCCAAGGAAAAGATAAATCCCCTAATCCAGGCAGCCAGAAGTGAACATCACCTCCCACCCCCCCTCCACCAGCTTACAGGGCAGCTCCCATGTAGATGATATTGGGGCTCCACTGCTTGCTCAGTAGGCTGGGAATTCAGTAGATAGGTTCCAAAGTGCTGCCAAGAAACTGGTTAGACTCATAGAGAACACCCAGTGGTTTTGTTTAACTGGTTTGAGGAAGAAAATAGGGGGTGGTAGAGTAGAAACACAGATTTGGGTGACATCATGGAAGGCTAGGAATTGCAGAATCTTAGTCACTGAAAGCTTCTGAGCAGAAAGATAACACTTTTAAAAGAAGTAGTTTGGGGCCTATTCTTGGGATAATGGGGAGCCTGGATATTTTTTCAAACGTCCTGCCTCTGAGGTTCATGATCACAGCAACAGGGGCTTGTCTGATCCAGCAGCAGAAGAGAGAGAAAGGAGCCAGGGCACACAAAGCTATAGCTAGCAGAAACTTTGCTCTAGCTGGTCCCTCTGCCTTGTATGCACTTCTTCCATCTCTAGTCTTATCCATCTCCAGAGCCCCCATGGGGCACCATGGCTCTTGGTCAGGTCCATAAAAGTAATGCAGTAACTATTGAGTGTAGTGATGTTGGGGATGTGACAGCAAGCTCAACCCTGCAGCACTGCACAGCCATGCCCAGAGCTAATAGAGGCTTCTGGCCTCATGATGCATTCATCTGCTTGTTTATTCAATCAGTCATTTCCTGGGCACTGGCTACATACCAGGTACTACACTAGATGTGAGCGGATGGAGAAAGAAGGTGATTGTTAAATCACAGTCCCTTCCTCAAGAGTATAATCTAGTAGATGAGACATTTATTCAACCAACAAATATTCTCTGAGTACATGATATGGACCAGAGCTATGCTTGGCACTGGGGACACCATCTCTGCCCCAGGAAGCTCACAGTCTAGTGTGGGAGATAACTGCAAGGGCGGGGCTGGGGACTAGGACGCTTTGGGGCACTGAGGGGGAACTTAGCCCCAGCTGGCACATCTGAAGAGTCTTCCTCCCAAGGAGAAATTGCAAAGTAGAAGCTGCATGGCAGGCCCAAGCAAGGAGATAATTAAATGCTGCCGAATGAAGTTCTAACTGCTGGAGCATCTGCAGGTAGCAGTCTTCTGGGAGTGGGATGAGAAAAGCAGTGCTGAGACCCAAAGTTAGAGAAGAAGGATGACGGTGTACTTTGAAAAGCTGCTCTTTGACAACAGAAACCACAGTAGTGCTACCACAGGGCATTGGGTAGCTTTGGTCTTAGAGCAGAGCTTAGGGACAGGAGAGGCTCCAAATGGCCTACAGGACTTGGCCAGTGGCACCATCCTGGGAAGCTGAGGCACTGGTGGAGGTAGGAGGGGAGGAAGGCAGCAGAGAGGCCCAGGGGAGGCTGCCCAAGCCCTACAGAGACTCTCAAAGGGTACCCTATCATGTCTGGGGGTGGGGGAGCAATGGGAACCCTGCTAAGGCTTGAGTCCTGAAAAGAAAATGGTGGGTCCACCCATGAGTCATGGGTCCCTTTTGGCTAAAATTTTGAGCCAAGTTCTCTTTGGCTTGATCCTGCTAATAAAGTAAACAGAGACTGGACATCGACAAAGAACCTGGGTTTGAGTTTGCCCTCCGACCTAACCTCTTCGCAAATGTCTAAGTCACTGTTTTCTCTTCTCCCAAATGACGCTCCTCATAGGGTTGGGGGTTAATGAGAATGTTCCCATGAACACCTGGTAGGTGCTGATTCCTCTGGGCAAAAGCCGACTCCTCCCAGTCGAGGTTGATGATGGGAAAGGACTATAAGGATCTCCCACATTAGACAGTCTACACTTCCCAAAGCACTTCCACACACATTCACTAGCTTGATTCTAGCAACAATGCTGGAAGGTAGATTAGGTAGCTATTATTGTTCTCAGTTTATTGATTAAAAAAATAATCACAAAGCTTAGAAGTGACTTGAACCCAGATCTCCTGACTAAAAATTCACCAATCTAATTTCTACACCAGCAGCTAAGGAGTGATGGCGTCATGGGACACTAAATGGAACACAGATTAGAGCTGGACCAGAAGCTTCGTTAGAATCTTACCAGATGCATGCACTTAGTCTCCTTAGTCTCTCTGAGTTTCAATTTTCTAACCTAAAAATTGAAGCTGAAACACAAGAATGATAGTAAAGTGCCCCAAGCATAGTGCAGCCATCCAATAAAAGTCAAGGGGATAGTAAGGAAGGGGTTCACCTAAGTCCATCCAGAATGCAGGGCCTCGGCCAGTGGGCACTAGCTCAGCTCCCCTGGTGCCACCCTGACTCCTCTGGGCACCTCATGGGTAGGCAGAAGGGTGTCACCATAACCATTCTGGGCCTGAATCTCAAGCTCCTGGGGCAGAAAAGTCCAGACCTTTGCAAGTAATAGTCTGATGCACTTTTACATTTTAAAGGGTAGAAAGCTGCCTGTAACTGCCAGAAACCCCAGCAGCACCTGCAGTGGTGAGAGCGGAGGCTTGGGGGTCTGAGGCGAGGATTTCAATCTCGGCACTGCCTCTTCTCACTGTGTGTGCAACCTTGGGAGAGTCACTTAACTGTTTTCATTGCCACTGGAAAAGGTGAGTAATAATGGCACCTCTGCAGGCAGATGTAAGAGTTAAATGAGCTCTGGGTCTGTACACAGTAGGAGTTCAGTAAATGATCTCACTTGAGGAAGCATGATGGAAAGCTGCCCAAAATGTTCTTGGGGGGTGTCCTAGGCCCACAACTGTGGACAAGGAGGGTGTTTGGGGCCAGATCATGATCCCAACACAAGGGCTGACTTTGTGTCTGACTGGGGCTCTGTAGAAGAGTCCTGCCCTCAAGTGACCTTCCCTCACAATGGCTGGGAAGAAAGGACACACAGGATGCCAAGGGCATCATCGGTCAGAACAGGCCATTCTTCTGCTCAAAACTGTCCAGGGACGACTCACTTCACTCAGAAAAAAGGACCAAGTGCTCACAGTGGCCTACAAGGCCCTCCCTGTCTCCTGTCCTCCCCTTCCTCTCTGACCTCCCCTCCTGATAAGCTCCCCGCCCCACCACACTGGCCTTTTCACCCTTGAAGTTCCCACCTAGAACAGCACCATCCAATGGAAATATAATGCGAGCCATAAATGAGGGTCACATAAGTAATTTTTTTTCACCTGTGTAATTTAAACTTTTCTAGTAGCCACATTAAAAAGGTAGACAACCAATGTCACAAAACAATTTGTGTATTAACTGTTTAATGAGAAATTAATTTGCTTTGTAAATGTTCACCTAAATCATAAAAAGTTTAAAAAGATGAAATAAATTTTAATAATATACTCAATATATATCCAAATATTATCATTTCAGTGAACCAATATACAAAGTTATTAAGATATTTTACTTTTTTTAATACTAAGTCTTTGGAGTCTTATGTGTGTTTTACACTTACAGCACATCACAATTTGGACTCAATCTGAGTGCATTTCAAGTACGCAATAGCCACACATGACTTGTGGTTATCATGTTGGGAAGCAAGGACCTAGAAGGTTTTTCCTCCAGATATCCATATGGTTAACTCTATCACTTCCTTCAGGTATTTGCTCAAATGTCACCTTCTCAGTGAGGTGCCCTATTCAATATTGCAACCCCTTACAAACACACACACACACATACTCCTAATCCTCTTTACCTTGTTCTACATTTTCACAACACTTCTAACACATTCCAAACCTGTTGCCATGGAGTCAATTCTGACTCACAGTGACCCAGAAGTTACTTATTTACTGTGTTTATTGTTTCTCTCCTCCACTAGAACGTAAAAACTCCCCAAAGGGCAGGGATCCTTGCCTGTTTTTTTCACTGATGTATCCCAAGCATACAGAACAGTGCCTGGCACTCAATGGATACACAAATGTGTATTTGTCACATAAGTTAATGAGTATATATGCACTATAATATTCAACAGGTAATCTTGTTGAACACCCACTAGCCACTGGGCACCTGCTGGGTACTCTGTTACTTCAGGTTCTGAGCAGTTGGGTGGCATGCACAGGTCAGGCAGCTGGGAAGAAAGAGAGCCAGGATTCTAAGTCCAGTGTTTTCCTTTCTTCTTCTTCCTTTTCTTTTTGTTTTTTGAACACTTCATTGTGTTTTAGGTGAAAGTTTACACAGCAAATTAATTTTTCCAATTCATACATGAAAATTGTCCTGTGACATTGGTTACCATCCCTGCAACGTGTCAGGACTCTCCCCATTTCCACCCTGCCTTCTCTTTTTCCATCCTTCCAGTTTCCCTGCCTCTCGTTGCCTTCTTATCTCTGTTTGGTCTAGTGTAGTTGATTGTTCTAAGGTGCACATTCCTCATGTGTGTTATTGTTTATTTTATAGGCCAATTTATTATTTGGCTGAAAGTTGATCTCTGGGAGTGGTTTCAGTTCCAGGTTAAAAGGGTGTCTTAGGGCAACAGTCTTGGTTCCTCCAGTTTCTATCAGCCCAGTAAGTCTGGTCTTTTTAATGAATTTGAGTTTTGTTTTACCTACATTTTTCTTCCATTCTAACCGGGACCTTCTACTGTGTCCCTGTTTAGAGTGGTCACTGGTGATAGCCAGGATCTTTCTTTCTTTTCTTGCTGTGAATATGCCTTCAGATATAATTTTGACTATGGAGGGTCAATATTTTCTATAATTGAATAAAGATATTGAATCAGAACACAGATCTAAAGACTGAAAACAAGGTACAGTGGGGTCTTTTTTAAACAACTAAATATGAACTAAATCCCAGCCACTTTGACTCCTTGCTGTTCTTTTTTCTTATTACTCTCCATTTCCCCCTTTCCCATTCCCTGGTAATCACAAATCTTCCTTTGTCTCGATCAATTTAGCTATTCTAGATATTTCACGTAAGTGGGATCTCAGCATAATGTTTGCAAGGTTTACTCATGTTGTAGTATGTATCAGGACTTCATTTCTCTTTATGGCTGAGTAATATTCCATGGTATGTATGTGCCACATTTTTATTTATCCATTCATCTGTTGATGGGCGCTTTGGTTGTTTCTACCTTTTGGCTATTGTGAGTAGTGCCGTAATAAACACTGGTGTGTGTGTCCAGTGTTTCTTTTAACAGAACACAAATTGACAGGAGTGCAGAGGAGTGAACAATACTGATGGTAGCTTTGTTGGGGGATGCCTTGCAAAAGAAGTGGCTTTGGCCTGGGCCTTAGGGCAGAGAGGCCTTAGACACAGGTGTCAGGGAAGAGTGTTTTAGGTGGAGGGAACAGTGTGAGCCCTGACCAGAAAGTTTTCTTTGGTAGTTGTGAGGAAGATGAGAGCATGGAGGTAGGGAGGCCATGAAGGAGCACTGGACAGAAAAGGTGTTGGCCATGAGACTGGAAATGAAGCAGCAGACAGGAGAGATAGACGGGAGCACTCAGCAGGAGCCAGCAGGCAGGGAGTGCTGGAAATGGAGACTAGGGTTCAAGCTCATCTTGGATGTGACTAGTCAAGTAATCTCAAGCAGACAACCCCAACCTTGATTCCAGGCTCTTTGTCTGTATCCGAGCACCAAGATTTTATGTTTGACTAACCCAGACAGTGGGCTAGATAGATACAAGCTGGTGCTGGGTCTCTGGTGATCCCCAGAGAGGGTACAGAAAGGGCCTTCAAGGATAAGCCTGTATTCTGGGGTAAGGACCAGTGCCCCAAATAAAAACAGGGAAATGGGAGGATATGTTGTCATCTTCCTTTATCCCCAACTGGTGGCACCCCTGCAGCTGAGCCCACCGTGGCCCAGCGTGGACGCAGAGGGAGAGGTCAGGCTGGGAAATAGTCTCTGTGTTTCCCTGAAACATCAGATCTGGCTCCACACTTGGGTTAGTCCAGCCAGAGCAAACACAAGGCCCATCCAAGACAACCACTCACTCCCTGGACATTTTCACTGGATTGTGAGGTACCATCATCTCTGAAAATTATTTGCCAGTGGCAGTAAACACAGCATGGTGGTTGGGAGCATGGGCTCTGGAGTCACACAGGCTTGAGTTCAAGCCCCAGCCCTGTCTTACACTAGCTCTTTGCCTTTGGCAAATTACCTATCCTCTCTAAGCGCAGGTGCCCTCATTAGTAAAATGGGCTCAGTGACAGCATGTGGCTGTGTTATGGATTCAATTGTACCCCCCACAATAAATGTTGGAGTCCTGAACCCATACGGGTACAGGGAAGTAATGTAATGTAATCATCTTCCATAGTGCAATCTAATGTAATCAGTTGAGGTCCTATCAGTGTAGAGTGGGTCCTAAACCTAATCATTTCTGAATTATATGACATGTACACAAATTGGGGAAGATAGATGCCAGGTGAGGAGTTCTTGGGTCTACCAACAAAGACGGAATCAACATGGCCAGGACCCTGATTTGAACTTTTAGCTTCCCAAATTGTGAGAAAATAAATTTCTGTTCTTTAAAGCCACCCACTTGTGGTATTTCTGTTACAGCAGCATCAGGGAACTAAGAGTGAGTTATGAGGGCTAAATGAGGGCTCCATGTAAAAGCACTTTGCACAACACCTATAATGTTCTAAGTGCTCTATCAATGTTAGCTATTGATATTAAATGGTAATATTATCATTATTATTTGGCACTAATGTACTTCTCTGCCAACTTCCATAAAAGCTGCTATAATTGAAAGAAACAAAAATTTGGATTAACACATCCCAGGTTTGAGTTCCAATGACAGTACCCACTTGGTGTGATCCACATCCTGACATCCAGTTTTATCATCTACTGAATAGGCCTAATAATACTCAACCCACGTTGCTGTGTGAGAATAAAACAAGATGACAAATGTGACCATGCCAGCAAAGTATAAATAACTATGAAGTACAATGTTACAAGTCCACAATCCCATATCCACAATTCTAAAATCCAAAAAACTACACAAACCAAAGGTTTTGTTTCATAACTCTTGATGGTAAGAACTGGCCTGAACTGATAGAAAGTTGCTTATAGTCTCTGTGTGTCCTACTTAGT
Source organism: Loxodonta africana (assembly GCF_030014295.1). Classification (NCBI taxonomy): domain Eukaryota; kingdom Metazoa; phylum Chordata; class Mammalia; order Proboscidea; family Elephantidae; genus Loxodonta; species Loxodonta africana. The sequence continues at coordinate 40,711,713 of NC_087360.1, read as the reverse complement.
ACGAATAGGGAGCCCTGGTGGTTCAGTGGTTAAGTGCTCGGCTACTAAGCTAAAGGTCTGTGGTTTGAGCCCACCAGCTGCTCCATGGGAGAAAGATGTGGCAGTCTACTTCTGTAAAGATGACAGCCTTGGAAACCCTATGGGGCAGCTCTACTCTGTCCTATAGGGTCACTGTGAGTCGGAATCAACTCACTGGCAATGTGTTTTTGTGTGTGTGTGTGTGTGTGTGTGTGCGAATATTCTTAAGTTTTACTGTAAAAAATATTAATGTTTCTATGTTTGATTACAAGGCACTGCCCCAGACCCCATTGAAAGTGTCATGTAGCATACTGTGTATGCACCATATCACCTTTTTAAAACCCAAAAATTTCTGAATTGCAAACACATCTGGCCCAAGGGTGGGCTGTGGGCCTGTACTCTAGGAGCAGAACACTGGGGGATGCTGAGCAGCTGTGGACAGATGAGGGAGTGCCCAAGGCTTCAGTGCACAAGGCCAGGGCAGTGGGGCTGGTAACCTGACAGCCTCCAAGTCACAGATCTCAGACCTTAAAGGTCCTGTCCTCCTTAGGCCACCTTTGGCTGAGGAAGGAGCCTGTGACTCTAGTTACTGGAATTTCCCTCCAGCTACCTCTATAGTGTAGAAACCCTCCAGCCTCTCTAGGGAGGAAACTTATCCTGTCTTCCCAGCTCCAAGAATGAATCTGGGCACAGGCTGCCCCTCATAACCAGTTCCCATGACAACCATTATAATCTGTGTCAGGACAAATGTAGTCTGCTGCTGCTACTGCTAAAATTAAATGTGGAGGGAAACCCTCACACGATGAGTCTTTTCTGCTCCTCAGAACTGGGACCCGAGGGGATTCAATGGAGAGATGCTAAGCTGGGGAGCAGTTCTAAGCTGGGCCTGGGAGGAATGTGCGATTCTGGGTGCGCAGATGTGAGGAGAGGGCTTATGTTTTGGTAGAAAGCCCTTTGACATTTACCTTGATCTTGACCACAAATCATTTCAGACAGCTGTATTTTTAAAGCTCTCTGGGGAAACATAGTCTGAAACCTCTCTCGGTAACTTACTCTAGGAGTCATTGAGTCTTACTGAGTTTACTACGAAGACCGAACTATTTTTAAAATTTCATTTGGAAAGATAAAGTGGGGAAAGGAATTCCAGAAGGAAAACAGAACTGACATTTATTCAACTTCTGCTACATGTCCCGAGGCTTTACAGACATCATCTCCTTTAACTGGCACCGTGATCCTATGGATTTCTGCCCCTATTTTACAGATGAGAAAACGGGGGTCAGAGGCACAGTCACTTTTCCAAGACCACACAGCTATGGAATACTAGCACTGGGACCCAAATCCAGATTTGGTCTTTCCCCACTATTCCACTGTGCCGCTGAGCCATGTGTGAGTAACTTTGAAGTCACTGGTGAATCCCATGAAGTCCAAGGAGAGAAGTTTCGAGAAGAAAGTACACATGCTGCAAGGAGTGGGGGAGTGTGGTGTGCGTGTGGCAGAAGCACAGCCTTGACAGGAGCCAGGTGTCACGGCTTTCTTCCTGTGAGCGTATAGCACCTTGAGAGAACTCTCTGGTCAGGTTACCAATTCTTTCTCCTCTCTACCCCTTCCTCAAAGAGCAAATATTATCTGTCTGAGGGGCATGCTAGAGCCTTTCTGTACAACCTTGGCCAGGAGGCTTCACTTCAATGTTCTTGTTGTTGTTGTTAGCTACCCAACTCATGGCGACCCCAAGAACAATGGAACAAAATGCTGCCCAGTCCTATGCCATCTCCATGATCAGTTGCAATTGGACCAGTGTGAGCCACAGAGTTTTCATTGCCTGATTTTTGGAAGTACATCACCAGGCCTTTTTCCATCTTAGCCTGGAAGCTCCACTGAAACCTGTCAGCATCATAGCAACATGTAACTCTGCATTGACAGATGGTTGGTGGTTGATTATGAGGTGCATTGGACAAAACTGAACATAGGTCTCCTTCATGGAAGGCAAGAATTCTACCACTGAACCACACTGCCTCACTTCACTTCAATAGTTCCTAATAAGCACCTGCTCTGTGAGTCCTGGGCCTAAGCCAGACACTTGGGCTACACACAGATGATAACCTGGTGACCTCCCAGGCCAGACAGTGCACAGTCCAGGGCAGCATCCTTGGCTAGAGATCCTCTCTTCTACATCCCAGTGGAACAAAGTCACCAGATAACACAGCAACATGGACACACAGTCCAGGTGAGGGCCTATATGCTCTCCCAGGTTTGCACCTTGCCCCCCAACTCCTTTCCTACGGAATCCAGTGCACTCATCTCCACCTTCGAGGCTCCCATGCTCTGGGCCCAGCCTGACTCTTCCTCCTTCAGTCCCTTTCCTCCTTCACACACCCCTCTGCTCCAAACTCGTTTCTCTGCTTTCCTGCCCCTTGCTTGTCCCCCACTTCCAAGCCCCTGGCCTAACAAAGAACAACTCAGTGCTTTCTCTGCCAGAAACACCTTTTTCAGCATCACCACAAGACCCAGCCTGCCCATCCTCATCGTCCTGCTCCGTGTTGCCTGCCCTGTGCCCCCAGCAGAGGTGCTGGCTGTCCCTTGAGCTCCTCACAGTCTGACCAGCCTTGCACAGGGCACTCAGCACTTTTTACCTCAGAGTAAATATATGCATGTTTTTCTCTCCCCACTCCCCAAGATTCCCCAAATAGAAGTATTTTTGTCCTAGAAGAATACCCATACTGACAGTTTGTTGAGAAATGAATGTGGAATTGGGGCACCAAGAGTTAATGCCCAGGCATACTTGCATTCCACACCGTCTGTTGGGCACCACGTGATCTGGCCTCTTTCACTGCCTCATTTCCAGCTACTGTCCCCTCACTTACCACAGGTCAGGTGCCCTGGCCTCTGTCCTAGAGCTGCTGGATCTTTCCAGTCTAGAGATCATCCCAGCCCTCTGCACTTGCTGTTGTCATTCCTGAAACACCCTTCCCCAAGCTCACCATGTGGCTGGCTCCTTCCCTTCTCTCAGCTGATACGCCCCCTCCTCAAAGAGGCCTTCTCTGACCACCCATCTTATCTAAAGTAGGAACCCCCACCTGAATGTTTTCTGAAATAACTCTGTTTATTCTCCTCAGACCCACCAGACCTTAGGCCTGGTATTGATGTGTGCTCTTGACTGGTGCTGAGCCAATCAGCTTCTCCTGCCTGGGTTCCCTGTGTCTGACAGAGCCTGCACCCAGGATGAGGTGTGAAGGCTGGTCTCAGTGGCAATCCAGGAAGACGGTAGAAATTGGCCTTGAGAGCCCATTTGGTGGTTTCGGTGGGCAAAGACTCACAGGACTCTAGACTTAGATTCGTGGAATGAGAGCTGACAGCCAGCTGGCCTTCCAATCCAGTCCCCAAGGCAAAGAGACCCTCTGGAGAGAGTCTGGAGGCTTTGTCTTCATGAGCAGCCACCTACAACCAACTTGAGCTAATGGGCCAAACACAACTTCTGATGGATAAGACAGAGGGGTCTGTGGGCTGCACTGTGTTGCTGTGGCAGAGGGGAGAGTAAGCAAGGGCAGAGCAACAAGGACCTTAAAGACTTCAACCATTCTGCAGGCTGGACTCTGTGCCTCCAGGAGCATAAAGCAGAACATACCAAAACCCAGTGCTGTTGAGTTGATTCTGACTCATAGCGACCCTATAGGACAGAGTAGAACTGCCCCATAGAGTTTCCAAGGAGCGCCTGGTGGATTCGAACTGCTGACCCTTTGGTTAGCAGCTGTAGCACTTAACCACTACGCCACCAGGGTTTCCAAAAAAAAAAAAAAACATAAATAAGGACAGTGAAAATTTCCAGCCACCTGTCCATAGAGAGAAAATACCTCCTTCCCATCAACGAAGTGGCCTCTGAACAGAAGGTGCCTAAGTGTGTACGTAAGTGAGTGCACCTTCACCTTGCTTGTCTGCAATGGCAAAAGAAAGTGTGTATTTTGGAAGGGGGGAGGGAATATAGCTTAAATGTATCAACAGGGGACTAAACAAATTTGGGTGTGTTATGGTATGTCAAACAATGGAATAAATGCAATATTTAAAATATTAAGTAGATCTATATTTCTTTGAGAAATGTGTATGTGTATGTGTGTGTATATATATATATATATTAATTTTACTATGTTCTGGTGCAATAGTGGTTAAGAGCTTGGCTGCTAACCAAGAAGCTGGTAGTTTGAATCCACCAGGCACTCCTTGGAAATCCTCTGGGGCAGTTCAACTCTCCTATAGGGTTGCTCTGGTTTGGAATCGACTCATCGGCAGTGGCTTTGTTTTTTGGGTTAGGTGAAAGTTGACAACACAAATTAGTTTCTCATTCAAAATTTTATACACAGATTATTTTGCAACATTAGTTGCAATCCCTGCAATGTGTCAGCACTCTTCTTTCCTTTTCCACCCTGAGTTCTCATCATCCATTCATCCTGTTTTCCTGCCCCTTCCTAGTCTTTGTTTTTGGGCAGGTGTTGCCCATTTGGTCTTGTATACTTGATTGAACTAAGAAGCACATTCCCCATGTGTGTTGTTTGTTTTATAGTCCTGTCTAATCTTTGGCTGAAAGGTGGACTTTGGGAGGGGCTTCGGTTCTGAGTTAGCAGGGTGTCCAGGGGCCATAGTCTTGTAGGTTCCTCTGGTCACAGTCAAACTAGTAAATCTGGTCTTTTTTTGTGAATTTGAATTTTGTTCTACATTTTTCTCCCTCTCTGTCTGGGACCCTCTATTGTGATCCCAGTCAGAGCAGTTGGTGGTGGTAGCCAGGCACCACCTAGATCTTCTGGGCTCAGGCTGGTGGAGGTTGTGGTTCATGTGGTCCATTAGTCCTTTGGACTAACATTTTCTTTGTGTCTTTGGTGTTCTTCATTCTCTTTTGCTCCAAACATGTTGGGGTCAATAGATGTATCTTAGATGGCCGCTCTCAAGCTTTTAAGACTCCAGAGGCTATTCATCAAAGTAGAATGCAGAACATTTTCTTTATGAACTATGTTATGCCAACTGACCTAGATGTTCCCTGAGGCCACGGTCCCCAGCCTTCAGCCGCAGCAACTCAGTCCTTCAAGGTGTGTGGATGTGTCTAGGAATCTTTTATGACTTTGCCTTGGTCAAGTTGTGCTGACTTCCCCTATATTGTGTTTTGTCCTTCCCTTCACCAAAGTTAACACTTCTCTACTAGACTAGTTAGTGATTTCTCCTTCCCACCCCTCCCCTCCCTCGTAACCATCAAAGATTGTTTTCTACTGTGTGTAAATGTTTTCTTAGGTTTTTAAAATAGTGGTCTCATACAATATTTGTCCTTTTGTTATTGACTTATTTCACTCTGCAAAATGCCCTCTAGTTTCATCCATGTTGTGAGATGTTTCATGGATTCATCATTGTTCTTTATTGTTGTGTATTGTTACTGTGTGCATGTACAATAGTTTAATTAATTATCCATTCATCTGTTGATGGGCATTTAGGTTGTTTCCATCTTTTTGCTATTGTGAATAATGCTGCAATAAACATGGGTGTGCATATGTCTATTCATGTAATGGCTCTTATTTCTCTAGGGTATATTCCTAGGACTGGGAGTGCTGGATCATAGGATATTTCTATTTCTAGCTTTTTAAGGAGGCACCAGCAGTGCATAAGTGTTCTCCCCACAACCTCTCCAACATTTGTTATTTTGTTTGTTTTTTTTAATTAGTGCCAGTAATGTTGGGGTGAGATAGTGTCTCATTGTAGTTTTGATTTGCTTTTCTCTATTTTCTTTTAATGGCTAATGATCGCCAACATTTTCTCATGTGTCTCTTAGCAGCCAGAATGTCTTCTTTGGTGAAGTGTCTGTACATATCCTTTGCCCATTTTTTAATTGGATTATTTGTCTTTTTGTTGTTGGCGTGTTGAAGGATTTTAGAGATTTTAGAGATTAGACCCTTGTTGGATATATCGTAGCCAAAAAAATTTTCCTGGTTTGAAGGTTGTCTTTTAACTATTTTGGTGAAGTCTTTTGATGAACATGTGTTTCATTTTTAGGAGCTCCCAGTTACCCGGTTTCTCATCTAGCATTTGTGCATTGTTAGTTATGGTCTGTATTGTATTTATGCCATATATTAGGGGCCCTAGTGTTGTTCCTATTTTTTCCTCTATGATCATTATCGTTTTGGGTTTTATATTTAGGTCTTTGATCCATTTTGAGTTTTTGCGGTGTGAGGTATGGGTCATGTTTCATTATTTTACAGATGGACATCCAGTTTGCAAGCACCATTTGTTAAAGACTACCTTTTCCCCATTTAATGGACTTTGGTCCTTTATCAAAGATCAGCTGACCATAGGTGGATGTATTTACATCTGGATTCTTGATTCTGTTCCCTTGGTGTATGTGTCTGTCGTTGTACCAGTACCAGGCTGTTTTGAGTACTGTGGTGGTATAAGTCGGTTCTGAGATTAGGTAGTGTGAGGTCTCCCATTTTGTTCTTTTTCTTCAGTCATGCTTTACTTTTCTACGACTTCTTTCTGTTCCATATAAATTTAGTAGTTTCTCTGTCTTGTTAAAGAATACTGTTGGTATTTGGATCAGGATTGCATTATATCTGTAGATCGCTTTGGATAGGATTGACATTTTCAGTGTTCATAAGCATGGGATGTTTTTCCATTTATGTAGGTCTCTTTTGGTTTCTCACAATAGTATTTTGTAGTTTTCTTTGTATAGGTCTTTTATGTCCCTGGTTAGATTTATTCCTAAGAATTTTATCTTTTTAGGGGTTATTATAAATAGTATTGTTTTCCTGGTTTCCTTTTCGAAATTCTCTTTGTTGGTGTAAAGGAATTTAGCTGATTTTTGTATGTTTATCTTGTATACTGCTTGTCATGGATTGAATTAAGTCCTCCCAAAAATGTGTGTATCAACTTGGTTAGGCAATGATTCCCAGTATTCTATGATTATCCTCCATTTTGTGATTGTAATTTTATGTTAAAGAGGATTAGGGTGGGATTGTAACACCCTTACCTGGTCACATCCCTGATCCAATGTAAAGGGAGCTTCCCTGTAGTGTGGCCTGCATCACCTTTTATCTCTTAAGAGATGAAAGGGAAGCTAGCAGAGAGGGGGGACCTCATACCACCAAGAAAGCAGTCCTGGAAGCAGAGCGTGTCCTTTGGACTTGAGGTTCCTGTGCTGAGATGCTCCCAGACTAAGGGAAGACAGATGCATCACAAGGACCTTCCTCCAGAGCCGACAGAGAGAGAAAACCTTCCCCTGGAGCTGGTGCCCTGAATTCAGACTTGTAGCCTACTGGACTGTGAGAGAATAAACTTCTCTTTGTTAAAGCCATCCACTTGTGGTATTTCTATTACAGCAGCACTAGATGACAAAAACACTGCTATTCTGCTGAATCTTTCTATTAGTTCCAGCAGTTTCATTGTGCGATCATTGGGGTTCTCTAGGTGTAGGATTATATCATCTGTGAATAGAGATAGTTTTACTTCTTCCTTTCCAATTTGGATGCCCTTTATTTCTTTTTCTTGCCTTATTGCTCTAGCTAGGACTTCCAGCACAATGTTAAATATAGATCTATATTTATGACCTGAAAAATGTCCACAGTGGGTGAAACAAGTTGCAGAACAATATATCTACTATTGGCATGGCTGCTAACCGAAAGATTGGCATTCGGAAGCTACTAGGTGCTCCGCAGGAGAAAGATGTGGCAGTCTGCTTCCATAAAGATTACAGCCTTGGAAACCCTGTGAGGCAGTTCTACTCTGTCCTGTAGGGTTGCTATGAGTTGTAATTGACTAGACGGCAACAGGTTTATGTGTCTGAGTTTGATTAAACATACACATGAAATACTGCAGAAGTCTACACCACAGCAACTGCTAATAGCTGTTATCTCTGGGAAAGGGAGAGGGGACTGGAGTCAGAAAGAGAAGCAAAGAAGAAAGGAGATCAGATTGTTTTACTTCCTATATTTCTATGAATATTGTTATAAAAACCAGGTAACATCATTGTAATAAAACACCAGTACAGAAGAAAAATAAATAAAATTATCACAAAAGGTGCCTGAACACCCTGAATGGACAGTGTGAGCTTAAAATACTGCCCACCCCACAAATTGGCACTTGACATGTTTGCAGAGACACACCTCGAAAAACAAGAAAAAAACACCCAGTTGCAATTTTAAATTGACACATTAGTGTATTTTTTGTTCTTTATGTAATAGAACATCCTGGGCATCTCTACTCACTTAGTCCCCTTAGTTAGTAAGATAGCTTCCAAGCAAACTAACAAAAACAGAGCTCTACTTAGCCAATTTGTCCAAGCTAGAGTATACACCAAATCATGGATTTGTCTCTTTATAAGAAAGGACAGGTTTTGGGAGGAGAGTGAAGAAGGAGGATAAAAGGGATCAGTACATGTCAAAAGACTTATCTTCTGCAATTCTACTGACCTGATTCTGTGGCTCATTTTAGCAGCTTAACTGTCTGTTTCTCACTCTCTGAGCAGTAGATTGTAATAATGAAAACATGGAAGACGTAAAGTGAAAACCTGGCTCAAGCCTGTCTCCAGCTCAGGGTCCTAGCTGATCTCCTGGAGCTGATGACCCACTTCTGTTCAACCAGTCAGCAGAGTAGGCTCTGCTGAGTACTGGCTTATGCCAGGGAATAATTCCATGGAAAAGGCAGACAATCGTTGCCCACAAGAAGCTTATCACTTAGTTGGAACAAGAAGAGACTGTGATAATTACAAAGGTCTTCTGTATCTCAGTGCACTTGGCAGTTGACACAAGCCTTTCTACTCACTGCAAAGAATGATGGTGCTATTATTATCCCTGTTTTGCAAATGAGGAAATGAAGACCACAGAATAAGATATGACCACAGGTACCTGAGCAGTGTTTTTTTTTTTCCACTGTGCTTGGGTCCCCATGAGTTGGGGACTGATTTGATGGTATTTAACAACAACAAATAAAATGACAAAATTGGCAGGTCATATCAACAGTAGATAATCATGAAGAAAATTCAGTGGTCTGTAGTTATTTGGAACAAAACCCCCCACTTCAAAACTTTAGGTAAAGGTCAAACCATTATTTTAGGTAACAGTAACATACTATTCTTCTAAGGAATGGGAGAGGCAGCCCCCTCCTTCCTAGACTAGCTACTTCAAAATGTCAGTTTTGATGAAAATAAGTCCAAATTCTGAAAAAAGTAAGATTTTTTTGAGACAATAATTTAAATCATGCTCTAAAAATTATTGCTCCCACAGGAAACTGGGAGGTACAGGAGAAATTCAGAAGATGGACTTTTAGCACGACCTCGGCTTCTAATGCATCCATTAATCACTCAAAATGGAATAAATCTATTCCTGCAGGGGCAGAATTACACAGTTATCTGTGATCCAATGTCAAATAGGTTATCCCTTGATTAAGGTCTTAGCATGGATGAGAATTTTATTGAAATGATTTCCATTATCTGCACAGCAGTTCATCGCAAATAACGTTGGTCCAGTGTATTTCAAACGTTATTTGATCACACAACAAAATGTGAGCATTTAATTCATTTTGATCAAGACGTTAAACACTTCTGCCTTGCTTCCTCTCCTGGGGCTGTTCCCATGCAAGCAGGTTCAGACAAGTTCTTGGTGTGAACTTCACTTGGCCAGATTCCCCCTTCATTCCCCACAGCTTCCCACCCCAAGTTCTGACCATCAATCTGAAAGGGAAATTTACAGTCGAAGATGTAAACAAGAATAACCCCTGTCTGCTTAATGGAGAGACAGAGAAGATTTACTGTGCATTAATTAGCAAAAAAGCAGGGTTTATTCTGTAACTCATTAGGAATCAATGTAAGTTCCACTGTTTCCTTGAGTGTCACTCAGGTGGCTGCCTCATGTCCTATGTCAAAGGTGGCAGAAGCAAAACCTCCTTCCTCTTCGTGGCAGGTCACTGTGTCACGCTGAAGATACCCTTGCCTGCCTGCTCTCTCTTCTAAGATGTAGAAGGGAATGAATGGCCAAATGCTCCTGATTGAGGAGGTGCCAGAAGTCACTCAGAGGCAGTTTTGGCTTTGCTGACAGACGCTCCCCCATGCCAGAATATGCTGCCGTGTGGCAAAGAGCAGTGACCTGGCTGCAGGAAATTTGAAGAGATGATTTCTGCTCTGAATACAGAAACGGTGGGCCAGGTGCCTGCTTCTGCTTGTGAGGTGCATCTCCCATGTCCAGTTTCACTCTCTGTAAGATCTTGCTAACAACTATGAGTCCAGAACATCTCACAAAGTTGGTGCAAGGCTCAGATGATATTGTCCATTTGTATCATATTACAAATGCAGAAGCAAGAGTCACCATGCAGTGAAAGGCAAGCCAGCTTGGGAGTCTTGAAATCTGAGCTGAAATAACGTGGGATTCCACCTGCAACCTGTGAGAAGGCAAAAGAACAGTGCTCTGTTCCAAGAGTGGACCCCAAAGCCATACTTTCTGCCCTTGGCAGTGGCTTAATGGATTCCTCTTGGTTGGGACACTGCTGTGATTTGAGACAGTCCATGTAGTGTATAAATTGGTCTTTTCTTTAACACTTCTTGAATAGGGGATTAAGCAATATTGCTATTCTGAAAACTCAAGGGTTCAAGAACTAAAGAGGAGTTAAAAAAAAAAAAAAAAACTTTGCTGGTACTGTTGTTAGCTGCCATTGAGTCACCCCCTCCCCACACAATAGAATGAAATGCTGCCCAGTCCTACACCATCCCCATGATCGATTAGGGATCAGATTGTTATGATTCATGGTGTTTTCATTGGATGATTTTCAGTAGATTGCCAGGCCTTTCTTCCTAGTCCTTCTTAGTCTGGAAGCTCCACTGAAGTCTGTTCAGCATCACAGCAAGACACAGCCTCCGCTGACAGACAGGTAGTGGGTACGCCTGAGGTGCATTGGCCAAAAATCAAACCCATATGGAAAGTCAGAATTCTACCACTGAACCACCGTGAGCAAGGGCAAGTGTGAGCTAAAGAAACACGGCCCTGGAGATGACTGAAAAGCAGCTGTCATGGGCTGGCTCTGTGGTTTTGACCTGGGAAAGGCTCTCAACCTGTCTCGCCTTGGGGCTCTTTCTATAAAATTAGTGAGTTGGACCAGATGTTCTTTTGGATCCTCCTGCTTTTGTGTCTGAATCTTTGAGCCTCAGCTGGAAGGCTCTCTGGCTACTGCCTCAGAACTAGGCCAACTCTCAGAATCTCTGTCTTCCTGAGTCTCGTTGCCGGTGGGAGTCCGACAGCCTCTAAGCACCTGGGTGTTCCCGTGCAGTCTTGCTGTTGTCCGTAGCACACACAGTTGAGCAGTTGTCTGAACGGCATCAAAGCCTGAAAATCAGCAGAATGTATATCTGTCATGAAATGTTTCTCTTCATGTGATGATGTCTGTGGGGTCTGGGATTTTACAGGCTGCAGTGTCCTCATTTGGGATTGGAGGAACAGAGTGGGGAGGCCTTTATTTATTTATTTATTTATTTTTCTTTCACTACCTGTTTGGCTGTTCCCCAGCCTGGTTCAAAACTCCCCTTTGGGGCCTTGGGGTGTTTCAATGAGGAGAGAGGCAAGGAAACAGTTCAACGTGAAAAAGTCAAATACATAGAAACGCTCATCCCAGCATTATATGTGAGTAAAAAACTTGAAAACTACCTAAAAGCCAACAAAAAGGGATGGCTCGGCCTCAGTGAGAACTGTTAGGCTGCCATAAAAAAATAATTATGATAAAAAACATAACCATATCGGGAAGTGATTCGAATATGATATTAAGAAAGGGAACACAGAATTGTATGCCTGCTATGACGTGGTGGTTAAGGTTATGTGTCAACTTGGCTAGACCATGATTCTCAGTGGTCTAGCAGATATGTAATCATCCTCCATTTTATGATCTGATGCAAGCAGCCAATCAGTTCAAAGAGTAGTTTCTTTGGGAGCGTGGCCTGCATCCAATATATATAGAAGTTGTGGCAAAACTCAGCCTCTCTGGATCCTGTTTCTGACTTGTCATCCTCTGGCCTCCAGTTCTGGGGACGAAAGCCAGCATCCTGCCTCCTGACCTGCAGGTTTTGGGATTCACCAGCTCCCGCAACCCTGTGAGTCACTAACCTTTTGCCTGACCTGCCCCTGCAACTACATGAGTCAAGAGAAGCCTCCAGCCTGATGCCTGACCCATGGATTTGGGACTTGCTAGCCTCCACAACTGTGTGAGCCAATTCCTTGAAATAAATCTCTCTCTATATATTTATACATACAGTTCACTGGTTTTGCTCCTTTAGAGAACCCAGCCAAAGACATATGATTACAACTATATACTTTAAATTGTTCCAAGGAAATCCAGAAAAAAATACATATATACACACACACACATATGTGGTTAAGTACTTGACTGCTAGCTGAAAGGTTAACAGTATGAACCCACCAGCTGCTCCATGGGAGAAAGATGTGCCATTCTGCTTCCATAAAGATTTAGCCTAGAAACTCTATGGGGCAGTTCCACCCTGTCCTATAGGGTCATTATGAGTCAGAATCTACTTGATGGCACACAACAACATGAGTGTTTAGAAAAACTCCTTTCATATTATATTATTTTCATAATAAATAATACTGAAGGAAAAAAAGAACAGAAGAGAAATGGGTCCTAAATAGGGGCTCCTGAGTCCTGGCTTCTAGTCCTGTCTCTGTCCCATCTCACCAAGTGAAATTTGATGTACCTCTTTCAGCCTCTGATTCCACAACGACACACTTGAGAAAGTTAAACAATGTAATTGCCTAAGTGTCTTCCAGATCTGATCTCCTACAGTTTTCTCCATCCACAGTGTCTAGTAATTTATTTAGATACGACTTCAACCATCGATATTTACTAAATCAAGGAAGAGTTGGAAATATGGGCAGAACACCATCTGTGTACACTGCGCTCTCAGTAGCTAAGAGCAATTCACCACCTATGATTTCAGCTGGCCTTGGCTGTCCTGCACACAGACAGAGGTTACTAGATTGCTTCAAGGCTGGATTACGGAGCACTCCCCAGAGTTTGGAAATCCTGGTGGCGTAGTGGTTAAGTGCTACGGACGCTAACCAAAGGCTCAGCGGTTCAAATCCACCAGGTGCTCCTTGGAAGCTCTATGGGGCAGTTCTACTCTGTCCTACAGGGTTGCTATGAGTCGCAATCGACTTGACGGCACTGGGTTTGGGTTGTTTTTTTCTCCCCCCCCCAGAGTTTGGATGTGATTTAGATCATCATTTAAAAATAAAACTATCCTGCATCTAAGAATTGCACTATTTACAATATCCTAACTCTGGGGAAAAAAAAAAAAAGAAAATATTTATTCAGAAAGCACTTCATGTTTACATAGCACCTAACACTAATGTAACATCTTATCCAATCTTAATGATGAGATTAAGATGTAAATTTAGAACTCTGCCCACCAGGCTGGCGTATTTCTTATTCAGTCCAAATCTGTTTCAAATAAGTTACCAGACTTCACCAGCTTTCATAGTTAATGTGTGGAATCTATTTTTTCCCTTTTGCAAAGAGACACTTGCCAGTAACATTTTAGCTATTTCCCAAGTCTCAGAGACAGTTATCCTTTTTTTCTATGTCAGTGCTGGAGCTGCTGCCAGCTTCGAGGAAATTCGCACATTATATGGAAGAGAACAATAATATCCTTTGTCTTCCTCACAAATTTGCAATCTGTCAGCTACTAAGAAAACATCAGCCTATTCCTATGAAATAAATGAATCTCCTTAATAATGGAACCCAAGTAATGCTCATCATCTATTTATGGGGTAAATCCCAACCTTCTTAGCCTCAAAAGTAAGCCTTTGGGGAATCCTGTACCCTCCTGCCTTACAGCTGCAGAATGAAGCTTCTATTACCTCCTAGGTCTTCCTTCCATCTGGAATCACCTTATCCAAGCCCTCCCCCCCGCCTCCGGTGATCTTCTCTTTCTTTGAGACTCTCCTTTGAAGTGTTTTCTGAACCTCCTGACACTGCCTCCCCTTCCTATCATCCCAGAAGAGTTTGCACAAAGCTCTATTAGCATCAGCACTTACCTCATCTTATTATCCTTGCAGGTTTACCTCTGTGTTCCCCTATACTAGATCGTGAGCCATTTAAGGGTATCTTAATTGTCTCTGTATCCCTGGCAACAGGCAATGTTCATTCTTTCATTCGACAGGTACTTACAGCATGCTAGCCTGTGTGCCAAGTACTGTGAAATATGGTTCCTGCTCTCAAGGCACCTACTTCCCAATGCAAGAGTGACTCAATAAATATGTAACTGTCAGGTACGGACTGCCAAAAAAACAAAACCTGTTGCTGTCGAATTGATTCTGACTCATAGTGACCCTATAGGACAGAGTAGAACTTTCCATAGGGTTTCCAAGGAGAGGATGGTAGATTCGAATTGCTGACTTTTTGTTGGCAGCCAAGCTCTTAACCACTGCACCACCAGGGTTCCAAGCAAATATTTGTTAAATGTGAAATGTGTGTTTGTCTATGTCTCTGTTATGACTGCACTAACCCTCATACAGATCTGATGCATCGAGCAGAGCCAGTTTTCCTCATTTTATAGATAAGATCACCAAATACCCAAAGAAAGTGAGATGACACTGGCCAGGTGTGAAAGGGTGGACCACGGACAATGATGGAGTTATGGGGGATGTGAAGGTGGCTAATTACTCATTATGGTGCCCAGGAAACAGTGTCTGCCCAAGGTCAGGTGAAGCCCTAGGCTTATATTAACCTTTCCACTCTGGTCCAGCCTGGATCGACCATGGGATCAAGTTGGCATACGGCAGGCTACCTCTGACCTCTCCTTGGAAGATTCTAGCCTTTAGACAGGCAGTGTGGCCAGGGCACTAGTCCTCCATTCTGCCAGTCTTCCCCCCACCTCCTTCATATCCCAGCTCAAAATCATCTCTCCCAGAAGAAGGCTTATTTCAAGTTGACTCAACTCTGTTCCTTTCTCTGCTTACATCAGTCCCCACCTCCCCTTAGCACTTACTCAGTTTGTCCTACTCAGTAGTCCTGTTAAAGGCTTCCATGAGCAGATTTTCTGCACATCCATGAGATGTGCTTTCCAAAGTGGGGTCCACAGATGCTCCGTCTCAGCATCATCTGAGGAGTTGGTGAAACTGTAGATTCCAGGTTCCACCTTGAATCTACTGAATCAGAATATCCGAGGGTGAGATCCAGGAATATGCATTTTCACAAACTTCCCAGGTGACTTTTATGCCTATTAAAGTCTGAGGATCACTAACCTAAACACTAAGCTTCTTAGTCCAAGAAATTCAGTGTTCTCTTTGGTAGATGGGCCTGGGTGCCCCTAGAGAACTTTCTCTGTATATGTACTCATGGCTACAAACGAGCACTACAGCTGTCCACATTCCCTCATGTTAAGAATTTGCATCCCAAGTCAAATTTTTTTTTTTTAAATAAATCTTTAAAAACACAAGTAGAATTCATGTTCCTGACCCTGACGCTTTCTAGCACATTGACTCACTGGTTTATGAATGGTTGCTTAAAAATAAATATGTTTTTGAGAAAGAAAATCACATTACAGGTAAGCACAAAGGTTGAACTTGGCTGACCTGCAGGATATTATGAAAGTCTAAGGGCTAATGAAACCCGACCCAGGTCCCTGGCTGCAGACCACCCGGCACATGGGTTATTATCCCAAAACGAGAGCCTTCAGCAGAGGTGGGTTGTAAACGTGGAAATGTTCATCAGAACTACTTCTTGTCATTTTATTTTTACGGTCATTGAAAAGGATTCTGATGGAATGAACGTCTTATAGCCTGCCCAGCCCACATTAAGCTAACCCTAGACTGACAAGTTTGAAATGTCAGAAAGAGTAAAAAGCTTTCTATGATATTAAGTTGAGTTGCACACACTAGAAAGAGCATTGTGAGGTTAAGTGACTTACCTCATGCTACAGAGTAAATCCCCAGTAGAGGTAGGAATATAATTCTGGTCTCTGGTGTCCCCCTCTGATAGTATCTCTTTTTTAGATCCTGCTGCCTCCTCAGTGAAAGGGGAGGATTCAAAGTAAGAGGAAGTGCAGTAGGCTAGGTTTCCCCTTAAAAGAGGCTGCCACCTGCATTCTCTGAAAAGACTTAACACCAGAAATATCTGAGACAGAACAGAGGCCTCTGAGGTCATCTGGCCAGTCCTGTCCCACAGGGATTGGTCCTGCCCTTATCAGAAATCTCTGTAGAATGGCTCTGAGGGCAATCTCTTGAAGGCTCAGGCTGCCTCCCACAGACACCCATTTTCCCACACTCCCTTCCCCATTCACTCTCCTCTGTCTTGCCCTCACCTCACTCTGGTCCAGAGTCTGAAATCTTAGATATTCTAGAAGTTTTCCTCTACAGCTCACCTCGTTTCTTCGTACTAAGTCCAGTAATGCTGTAGTTTGGGGCTTTGATGTTTAAACATTGTATGGCTGCTAACCAAAAGATCAGCAGTTCGAATCTACTAGGTGCTCCTTGGAAACTCTATGAGGCAGTTCTACTCTGTGCTATAGGATCACTATGAATCGGAATCAACTCGACGGCAGTGGGTTGTTTTTTTAAACCTACCCTTTGGGAGGCATTCAACAATCATGTTTTACAGCCCAGGTCAGCAAAGAACACTTCTGGCAGCCACTATTGGTTAACCACTCACATCCATTCCTTCCCTTCTTCCTTGCTAACAGATTTCTGATTTTGATGATTTTCCTCCGATCAGGGAAGGTGACTGATCTCAAGCTCAGCGTAAATTCTAATTTGTCTACATCAGTCTCAGCAACCCCATTCTTCCTGCCAGGGATTAATTCACCACCATCTGTCAGTTTGTTGTACTGTGGTGGCTTTCGTGTTGCTGTGATGTTGGAAGATATTCCATCAGTGTTTCAAATACCAGCAGGGTCACCCATGGTGGACAAGTTTCAGCAGAGCTTCTGGGTTCAGACTAGAAAGAAAGGCCTGGTGACCCATTCCTGAAAATGAGTCAATGAAAACCTTAAGGATCACAATAGAGCACTGTCTGACCCACTTGCTTTGGACACGTTATCAGGAGGGATCTATTGCTATCATGTTTGGTGAAGTACAGGGCCAGCGAGGTTGTGCCTTGGTGACACGGATTGGCACAATAGCTGCAATGATAGACTCAAACATGCCAATGATTGTAAGGACGATGCAGGACTGGACAATGTTTTGTTCTGTTGTACATAAGTTAACCATGAGTTGGAGTTGACTCAATGGCAGCTATGATACCATATACCAGAATTAATTCAATGTGATGAATTCTGGCCAATGAGACATGCATCGCAGAAGCCTGCTCTGGAGGGGAGTGTGGGGTAGGGTGCTAACAGAAAAGGTATCCTCCTTTTAAAAAAGAGACACACAGAAAAAGAATCTCTCTTCTTCTGAGCATTGTCCTATCTCAAAATGACAGTGGGAACAGTGGCAGTCATCTTGCAATCATGAAGGGTGCCAATCTCACATTTTGAGGATAGCAGAGCAAAAAGATGTAAGGAACCTGGGTCTATGATGCCATCTGAGCCACTGAATTACCCAATCCTAAAGTTACATTAGGAGCCCTGGTGGTGCAGCGGGTAAGTGCTAGGCTCTTAACCAAAAAATCAGCGGTTCAAGCCCACCAGCTGCTCCTCTGGAGAAAGATGTGGCAGTCAGCTTCTGTAAATATTACAGCCTTAGAAACCCTATGGGGCAGATCTACCCTGTCTGTAGGGTTACTATGAGTCAGAATTGACTCTAAGGCAATGGGTTTGGGTTTTTGTTTGTTTGTTTGTTTGGAGTTACATTACCAAGTGAACTTTCATTGTGATATAACACATTTTCCTTATTATATAGGCTACTTTGAAGTATGTTTTCTGTACTTTTGCATTTGCACGAGCCAAAAGCATCCTAACAGATTAGCAATTTCTCTTCTCATTATGATCTTAACATTTAATGAGACAGAATATAACCAAAACACATCCCAGCCTATACATATGACCGATACATTACACATTAGTGATTTTCAATGTTCATCTTAGAATTTTTTCTTGAATGACTGGAATGTAAATTGAACTGCCTCAATTTCTAAAACCCAAATCCATGGAAGAGCCTTTCACATTTAAACCTAAACCAATGGCCCCAGGGTAAGTGGGAAGGGTTTTCCCAATGCTTAATGACTCTGGGGAAAGAACAATCATGCAGTGCCACTGGGACAGGGAGAATCTGTATATTAACCAAAGGCCACATTCCTTTTACTGTGATATTGCTTCAATTTGTGAAAACACAAATCATTTTTGCTTAAAGTTGGACAGTCTAAAGGTGAAACCACAACTTCAAAACAAAATAAATACAACAAATAATCAATGCCTTGCAGACTCAAATGTAAGTGGGGATGCAAAAAAAAAAGGTCCATGGATGGATGTGGGATTATTATCCTTCTTTGGGCCTGGACCTCCTTGTGTCTTAGTTCCTGATCATGGAGATGAATGGAAATTTACTCACCTTTATAATCAAAGAAACCATGGCCAAGCAGGAAGTCCCCCAAACCAGAACACACAGCTCAGGTGTGTGGGATGGGGGGTGATCTCTAGAGTAGTCCCCTAGGAACTACAACTACGCTACTGGGATGAGGCTGTTTCTGACAACCCCAGCCAGAAGAGCTCTGTATGTTTCTGAACTCCCACAGTGTTCATTATTTCTACCACTCACAGGTTGCTTGACAGATAGTTTTCTGTTGTACTTTTAAACATCCATACCTTATCCTTCTTTCCATATTGTAAAGGCTTGGGAGGCATGGATCATAGCTTTGTGTCTGTCTGTCTATCTATTTATCTATTTTTTATATGTATGTATAACAATATGCTGGGAAGGTGCATTATAGACATGATAGTAAATAAATGACAATTGGCCAATGCTGTACTTATGAACTATAAGGAAGAGATGGACATTTCACTAGAGGGTAGAATATAACCAACATTCTGCTTACTGCTGGCACCTCATCACATATCAGTAACAAGTGCACCATTTTGGGTATTTGGGTGAATAAGGTCAACTTAATGCAAGAGAGGATACTAGTAGTACAAAAGTTAAAGCATGTCTGGACAATTCGTTCTATATCAAAGATTACATTATGGCTTCAGTCTACAGGTCTTTTTAGTGCCAGCAGTTTAGGTCATGAGCACTAATTAGTGTAATAAGAATCTAGGAATATAGGGCTAATAACTTCAGATTTGAGACTTACTAGCTCCCTGGCTCTGAAAAAATCAGCAGGTCCATTCTCTAGAGCAGATGTAACCTAACTGGTTACATCATAAGCTTCTTTCCCGGGGCTTCTGGAGCATCCAAACAGCAAAGACAGAGAGTTGCCACCAGCTGCTGGAGTCCCATTTGCTTCTAGGAGGGAAATGAAATAGTCAATGGCTTTGTAGAGCTTTGGGGGCATGAATATCTGGTCTACCCTCATGAGCCAGGTTGTTAAAGTCTAGGTCTTGGCTGAATGGAGGAGGGCCCAGAAGACTGTCCAGTCTGCTGTGGTCACCTAAGAAAGTTTTGTATAAAACCTAAACAAACTGAGAGGTAAACATTCTGCTGAAAGAATGAGACATTTAGTTCAATGTGGGAAGTTAGAGTTATCATGGGAAAGAAAAGTAACCTCTAGATGTGGGAGGGCCATGCACAAAGAGGGGACAGGGGCTGACAGGCAGGAAAAGCAGGAGGTGTGGATTCAGATGGCCAGAATTCAAATCTCACCTCTACCACTTTCTAGCCAAATGACCTTATGCAAGTCTCTGTTATAGCTTCTGTAAGCCTTTGTTTTCTCATCTGCAGTGTGGGGGCAATAATGCACAACAAAAGCCAACTCTTACATATTAAACTGTGTAAGCACTTTACATGGATGGCTGTTGTGAGGCTCAGGGGAGATGACTGCGCCCTTAGGCACAAGACAAATGTTAATTAAACTTGAGGCTTGTCTTTCCATTTTTCTTTCTGAAGAGGCTAGATTGGTTTCAGGCAGGGATTCCCATGATTAAAAAGTCTAGCCTGTTCTAATTGCAAGATAAAAAAAAAAAAAAAAAAAAAAAAACCCAGTGCCCTTGAGATAGCCTCCCAGAAAGAGACATGATCTTTATCAAGCCTTTAGATCATTTTTTCTTGTTTTACTCAAGGATTTTTGTTTGTCTAAGGCTTTGTTCATTCACTTATTGTACAGACACATATTGAGTACCTTCTGGATTACAGGCTGCTTCCTATAGAGACCCTGGTGGCATAGTGGTTAAGTGGTATGGCTGCTAACCAAACGGTCGGCAGTTTGGATCTGCCAGGCGCTCCTTGGAAACTCTATGGGGGAGTTCTACTCTGTCCTATAGGGTTGCTATGAGTCGGAATCGACTCAGTAGCACTGGGTTTGGGTTTTTTTTTTTTTTTTTGGTTCCTATGGAGAAATCCAAGACCAGGAATAGGTATAAACAATGACAACACAGAGAATATCAGCGAAGACTGCTGGGAGCTGTGGGTACTGAAGCATTGAGGGAAGCCTGAGACCAAGGAGAGGGCACTGAGTTGCAATGGAATGCTCATTGAACTGGGAATCCTGGAAGACTGGATTCTAGCCTCAGGTATTTCCAGACTGAACCACTCCCGTCCTTGGGACCACCTTACACACCTACAAAGTGAGGGAGGCTCTAAAATCCATCCAGGTTCAATGTGTCCCTAAGATTTTTTTCTCTTGCCCACAACCTCATTTATTTACTCTTGTTCATTCAAAAAACACTATACCTTGTATGGAGAGCTTACTATGTAGTGGGCACTGTTGGAATACTGTGGTGAATGAGGTCAGTTCTGTCCTCAAGATGCTCCTAGTACAGTGGAGAGAGAGTAAAGGCACAAGCAATTGCAATGCAGTATGACCAAGGTGGTGAGCAGAGTAAGAACTACCAAGGCTGGAGGGATCAGGAGAAGCCTCCCAGAGAAAGATGCACCAGGAAAATAGGGGGAGCTGTCCAACATTATCTGAATATGCTAAGAACTGGTGGAGCATCGGCTGTGTAAGAAGCTTAAGGGGCAGCATTGACAGTGCCGAACCAGGGATCCAGATCCACGCCTGATCAGAATTAACTCAAAGAAGTATCCTGTTCCTCCAAATCAGGGGATGAGGACACCCCCAGGAGTGACTTCTGTTCTCCATCTTTAAAGAAGATAACTAGTTATAGCTAGAGTGAACTCTTCTTCCAAATCTGAACAATGGTTCCTACCATCACCAATCCAAATGGAATAAAGACTGCATCTCTCTGCAAACTGTTGTACTATAAGCAGGGCTGATATTCAATATGAGCCATTTCTCTCCTGCTTGGTACTGCCACCCCAAGTGCTCCTCCTGTCAATTTGCCCTGCCCCTAGGACCCCCCAAAATAATCAATCCAACAATGAAAGGCTCTGCCTGGCCCAGCTGGGGGCCTCCAGGCCTAAGGCAGCATCCATTCTTATTAGTAGAGGCCTGTGTTTTCCAGGTCCTTAAGTACTTTGAATATTACTCCTGCCCATAAGATTCTTCAACTCACAGGTGCTATTCACTATCCACCAAATGGCTCCCATTCACCCACTCCTGCTGGCGGTGAATCCATTACTTACTTTCAGCCACAGTTATGCTTACAACTGTGGCCTTTAAAAAACATTGCGCAAGAAAGTGCACCTACTATTTATGTTCATATTCCTTAGAAAGTTCGGATTGCAGAGTTGGACTCTTTCTAGAATCCAAGTCACCATCCCTGCTCTACCCAAAGACCTCTCTGTTGACCCAAATGGGTGAATTAAATACCTGGACAGCCCAGGGCAGTAAGGGATATGTGGGTCACAGGGCACAGGAGTAAGATGGAAGGAGAGGGAAAACCAAGGTGGAAAGTGTACCAAGAGAGATGCAAAAACCCAAAACCAAACCCATTATAGTCAAGTTGATTCCGACTCATAGTAACCCTACAGGACTGAGTAGAACTGCCCCGTGGAGTTTCCAAGGAGCATCTGGTGGATTCAAACTGCCAACCTTTTGGTTAGTGGTCATAGCTCTTAACCACTACACCACCAGGGTTTCCTAGAGAGAGATGCAAGGGAAAAAAAACAAGACAGATTCCAGAGGGAGACCTGTGGGCAGGGCACAAGGGACAGAAAGGGCTCAGCCAAGTGGAAGTGGCTCCACAGTGGGGGCCAAGGGCAGGAGCTGGGTGTGTTGGGGCTGCAGGGACCCAGTCACACTGCACACAACCAGAACATTGAGAAAACTCACTTCTGAGCGTCCTGACACTTAAATCCCAATAACAGTGTTGATTATGCTTTAAAATTATTCAAGTAAAGGGGGACAGTGCTGGACAATTATGAAGCCTACAGTCATGGAAAAATGTGATTATATATTGAAATATATATCCTGATGTCAGCTCCAGCTTTAGTCTTGGCAGGCAGTAGCTGTGCCCTATTAGCAAGGACCCAGCTAGCACTGGTTCCATTACTAACTCACATTTACCTGTTGCCTTAGGCTGGGTTCTCTAGAGAAGCGAAACCAGTTGGGGTGGGGGGAATATATATATATTTTTAACCCACTGCCGTCAAGTCGATTTCAACTCATAGCGACCCTATATGACAGAGTAGAACTGCCCCATTGAGTTTCCAAGGAGCACCTGGCAGCCTGGCGGATTCGAACTGCTGACCTCTTGGTTAGCAGCTGTAGCACTTAACCACTACCACCAGGGTTTCCATATATATATAAACCTAGACCATATATACACACATATGTAGAGAGAGAGAGATTAATCTCAAAGAAATGGCTCACGTTGTTGTAGAGGCTGGCAAGTCCCAGGTCCGTGGGTCAGGTATCGGGCTGGAGGCTTCTCCTGACTTACATAGCTACAGGGGCTTATGAACATAAGATTGGCAGATCAGATGGTAGGCTGCTGGCACACAGGCTGTAGAAGCCAGCAAATTCCAAGATTAGCAGTCAGGCAATACAGCAGGCTACTGGCTCAAGTCCCAGGAACTGGAGATCAGATGATGGTGAGCCAGATGCAGTATTCAGAGTGAGCAAAAGCCTGCAAGTTTTGCCAGAACATCCATATATATTGGATGTGGGCCACACCCCTGAGGAAACTCCCATAACAGCTAATCACATCAAGTCATATCATGGTGATTACATTATATCACAAAATGGAAGATAACTACATCATTACATAATTGCCAAACTATATCATTACATAACTGCCAAACCACTGAAAATCATGGCACAGCCAAGATGACACACAACCTCAACTATCATACCTCTCCAGCCAGTAAAGCGGTCATACCAATGGTTAAACCAAAGTACAGAATACAGCAAACCGAATTGTTTTTTCTTCTTTTTTAGACCATGTCATATTATTCAACATGATAGGATTTCCTCAAAGCATGTTATCAAAAAGAAATTCCTGTTTTGTTTGTTTACTACCCAGCAGATAACTCCTCACCTAGCTGCTCCCCCCGCCCCTGCCTGCCCCCACCACAACCAAGCCCCAGCATGAGCACTTCCCACCCTGGACGTTGAAAGCTCCATATCCTCTTTCTCTGCCTGACACTACTGGGAGTGGGGCAGGCACATGACTTAGGTTACTTTGTCCTGGCTGCTACAGTGAGCTGACCAGCTTGTTCCTGCTGAGGAGACACTGCCAGAGCTTCTGCAGCCTATCCCTGGTCACTTGGTCTTTTGTAGATTCTGTACATAGGCCTCCAATTTCTCCCTATGCATCATATTCATTCTCGCTGCCACCCTGCCCCTTCCCCCACACCCCCTCAGTTAGATAGTCAGGGTTGGATTCTGTTATTTGCCACTAGATGGCTGATTAATACAAACATCTTCCATAATGACTTTAAAGGAGTTATCTAGCCATCTTGAGATCATGACTCTAATAATGCCATTCCCAAAGAAGCTGTCATAGACCTATTGTTCAAAAAGACTGGGATGCACCAGCAGATCTTGACCCTTAAAAAGAAGATTCAGGCATTCTTAAAATGCAAGGTGGGCTCCACTCACAGAGAGAACCGACCTGACCAATTTGTTCAAAAAGCCCATGAGTTTCTGACCTCACATTTCAAGGTCATGGACAATGAGAAAAAGAGTTCTCTCCAACTAGAAATGTTCAAGCAGAACCAGATGGCAGAGGAGGACTTCTGTCCTGGAAAGAGTTAAGCCTACATAAAGGTCCCTTCTAATCCGAAGTTTTCAAATACTCTACCTTTGATACCGGGTATGGAATAACCATTAAAACAAAAACAAAAACTGTGACTGATTGTTGGAAGCAAAAAGTATAGCTAATGACTGAGAAAGGTTAGGAGTTTTAAGAATTCACAGAGCATTGTTCTGAAAAGGTGCAAAGAAAATACCATTCACTGTCAGGTCAAAGAGATATTTCAGGCTTGGCTCACACACCTTGTAAAATTGTGATATCAGAAGACATCTTCAAATCTACATCATGTATCAGCTTACATATAACAGGAATGCTGTTAAATCTTTACTTGAGGAAAAAAAAAAAAAAGGAATTTTACAGAAACCCAATCAGACACAAAATGATAATTCTAGCCCAGGTCCCCTTGCAAAAGAATGAATCTCTCAAAACCAGTCTAACACACTTAAGCATAAAATAAGCTGTTTCATTAAGGGTGATTTCAGACCATGATGCCAGTACCATTTATCTGCCTACACCTCACTCTGCCTTGCCATTGTACTAGTTTTTTGTGGCACTCTCCTTCCAACTGAATTGCAAAGTCCCTCAAGAAGTACAGTCGTGCCCTATTGTGTAGGGCACTCTCAGCTCATCACACCGTGCCCTGTGCAGGAACAGGTTTTCCATAAATGTGAAGGCAGAATTGAGGGAATGGAAACAAATGTCCTCTTTCCTTAGGTGGAAAAGACATGAGGTAGTGGATAGTAGGTGGTGTTGTTAGCTGTGGTTGAGTCAATTCCGACTCATAGTGACCCTATGTACAATACAATGAAACACTGCCTGGTCCCGTACCATCGCCACAATGCCTTCTATGCCTCAGCCCATAGTTGCAGCCACTGTGTCAATCCATCTGATCGAGGGTCTTCCTCTTTTTTGCTGACCCTCCCCCCATCAAGCATGATGTCCTTCTCCAGGGACTGATCCCTCCTGATTAAAAAAAAAAAAAAAAACCTGATAGCATGTCCAAAATATGTGAGACTTAGTCTCACCATCCTTGCCTCCAAGGAGTATTCTGGCTATACTTCTTCCAGGACAGAACTGTTTGTTCTTTTGACAGTCCATGGTATATTCAACATGGCATATTCAATATTCTTCACCTCAATTCAAAGGCATCAACTGTTCTTCAGTATTCTTTATTCTTTGTTCAGCATTCACATGCATATGAAGCAATTGAAAACACCGTATCTTGGGTCAGGCACACCTTAGTCTTCAAGGTGACATCTTTGCTTTTCAACACTTTAAAGAGGTCTTTTGCAGCAGATTTGTCTAATGCAATGTGTCTCTTGATTTCTTAATCCGTGCTTCCATGGGTGTTGACTGTGGATCCAAGTAAAATGAAATCCTTGACAATTTCAATCTTTTCTTCATTGACCACGATGTTGCTTATTGGTCAGTTGTGAGGATTTTTGTTTTCTTTATGTTGAGGTATAATCCATACTGCAGCTGTGGTCTTTGATCTTCATCAGTAAGTGTTTCAATCCTCCTCATTTTCAGCAAGGAAGGTTGTGTCATCTGCGTAACTCAGGTTGTTAATGAGTGTTCCTCCAATCTTAATGTCCCGTTCTTCTCATATAGTCCTGCTTCTCGGATTATTTGCTCAGCATACAGACTGAATAGATATGGTGAAAGGATACAACCCCGACACACATCTTTTTTGACTTTAAACCATGTAGTATTCCCTTGTTCTGTTAGAGCGACTGCCTCATCATCTATACACAGGTTCCTCATGAGCACAATTAAGTGTTCTGGAATTCCCATTCTCTGCAATGTTATCCAGAATTTGTTATGATCCACACAGTCAAGTGCCTTTGCATAGTCCATAAAACACAGGTAAACATCCTTCTGGTATTCTCTGGTTTCAGTCAGGATCCATCTGACATCAGCAATGATATTCCTCATTCCATGTCCTCTTCTGAATCCGGTTTGAATTTCCAGCAGTTCTATGTCAACGTACTGGTGCAGCCCCTTAAGAATGATCTTCAGCAAAATTTTTACCTGTGTGTGATATTAATGATATTGTTCAATAATGCCCGCATATGGTTGAATCTCCTTTCTTGGAAATAGGCATAAATATGGATCTCTTCCAGTCAGTTGGCCAGGTAGCTGTCTTCCAAATTTCTTAGCATAGACGAGTGAGCACTTCCAGTGCTGTGTCCATTTGTTGAAACATCTCAACTGGTATTCTGTCAGTTCCTGGAGCCTTGTTTTTCGCCAATGCCTTCAGTGCAGCTTGGACTTCTTCCTTCAGTAAACATTCGTTCCTGATCATATATTACCTCGTGAAATGGTTGAACATTGAACAATTCTTTTTGGTATAGTGACTGTGTATTCCTTCCATCTTCTTTTGACGCTTCCTACATGATTTAATATTTCCCCCCATAGAATCCTTCAACATTGCAACTCGAGGTTTGAATTTTTTCTTCAGTTCTTTCAGCTTAAGACATGCCAAGCACGTTCTTCCCTTTTGGTTTTCTATCTCCAGGCCTTTGCACATGTCATTATAATACTTTGTCTTCTCAAGTTGCCCTTTGAAATCTTCTATTCAGCTCGTTTACTTCATCATTTCTTCCGTTTGCTTTAGCTATTCAATGTTCAAGAGCAAGTTTCAGAGTCTCTTCTGACATCCATTTTGGTCTTTTCTTTCTTTCCTGTCTTTTTAATGATTTCTTACCATTTTAAAAAAATTATTTATTGTGCTTTAGGTGAAAGTTTACAAATCAATCTAGTCTCTCATATAAAAAGTTATATACACCTTGCTCTGTACTCCTAGCTGCTCTCCTCTTAATGAGACAGCACATTCCTCCTCTCAACCCTTTATTCCTTGTCTCCATTCAACCAGTTCCTGTCCTCCCTTCCTTCTTATCTTGCCACCAGACAGGAGTTGTTCACATATTCTCAAGTGTCTACTTGAGCCACAAAGCTCACTCCTCACTAGCACATTGTCTATCTTATAGTCCAGGCCAATCGCTGTCTGTAGAGTTGGCTTCGGGAATGGTTCTAATCTTAGGCTATGAAGGGGTCCGGGGACCATGACTGTCAGGGTCCTTCTGGTCTCAGTCAGACCATTAAGCTTGGTCTTCTTATGAGAATTTGAAATCTGCATCCCACTGTTCGGCTCCATCAGGGATTCTCTGTTGTGTTCCCTGTCAGGACAGTGATCGGTGGTAGCCGGGCATCATCTAGTTCTTCTGGTCTCAGGCTGATGGAGTCTCTGATTTATGTGGCTTTTTCTGTCTCTTGGGCTCATCTTTACCATATGTCTTTGGTGTTCTTCATTCTCTTTTGCTCCAGGTACGGTGAGACCAATTCGTGCATCTTAGATGGCTGCTTGCTAGTGTTTAAGACCCCAGACGCCTCTCACCAAAGTAGGATGCAGAATGTTTTCTTAATACATTTTCTTATATCAGTTGACCTAGATGTCGCCTGAAACCATGGTCCCCAGACCCCCCGGCCCTGCTACTCTGGACTTCGCAGTGTTTGGTTGTATTCAGGAAACTTCTTTGCTTTTGGTTTAGTCTAGTTGTACTGACTATCCCTGTGTTCTGTGTTGCCCTTCCCTTCAACTAAAAAAATTTATGTCTAAAAAACTAGTTTTTTTTTTATAAGTTAGTGAATATCCCTCTCCCTCCCTCCCTACCCTCGTAACCATCAAAGAATATTTTCTTCTGTGTTTAAACTTTATCTAGAGTTCTTAAAATAGTGGTCCCATACAATATGTGTCCTTTTGCAATTGACTAATTTCACTCAGCATTATGCTTTCCAGATTCTTCCATGTTATGAAATGTTTCAAAGATTCATTGTTGTTGTTCTTAATTGTTATGTAATATTCCATTATGTGAATATACCATAATTTATTGATCCATTCATCCGTTGATGGGCACCTTGGTTGCTTCCATCTTCTGGCTATTATAAACAGTGCTGCAATGAACATGGGTGTGCATATATCTGTTTGTGTGAAGGCTTTTATTTCTTAGGGTATATTCCAAGGAGTGGAATTGTTGGGTCTTATGGTACTTCTATTTCTAGCTTTTTAAGGAAGAGCCAAATCGATTTCCAAAGTGGTTGTACCATTTTACACTCCCACCAGCAGTAAGTGTTCCAGTCTCTCCACAACCTCCCCAAAATTTATTATTATGTGTTTTTTGGATTAATGCCAGCCTTGTTGGGGTGAGTTGGAATCTCATTGTAGTTTGCATTTCTCTTAATAGCTCATGATCGTGAGCATTTCCTCATGTATCTGTTAGCAGACTGAATGTCTTCTTTGGTAAAGTGCCTGTTCACATCCTTTGCCCATTTTTTAATTGGGTTATTTGTTTTTTTTTGTGGTTGAGTTTTTGCAGTATCGTGTATATTTTAGAGATCAGATGCTGATCAGAACTGTCATAGCCAAAAACTTTTTCCCAATCTGTATTTTTTTTTACTCTTTTGGGATCTAACTCATGTGGGGTTTGATGAGCATCTTGGATAGATATCCTCTCATCTTTCACAATGTCAGGGAAGTTTTCTGCCAACAAATCTTCAATAATTCTCTTTGTATTTTCTGTTATCTTTCCCTGTTCTGGTTCTCCAATCACTCGTAGGTTATTTCTCTTGATAGAGTCCCACATGATTCTTAGGGTTTCTTCATTTTTTTAAACTCTTTTATCTGATTTTTCTTTGAATATATTGTTGCCAAATGTTTTATCTTCAATCTCCCTAATTCTGACTTCCATTTCCTCAATTCTTCTCCACTTTAAAATGAGTTGTCTAATTCAAAAATTTTATTGTTAATCTTCTGAATTTCTGATTGCTGTTTCTCTATGGATTCTTTCAGCTTATTAAATTTTTCATTATGTTCTCGAATAATCTTAATTTCCTTGACTACTTTATCTGTGCATTCCTTGGCTTGTTCTGTGTTTTGCTTGATCTCCTTCCTGATGTCTTTTAGCGTTGTGTGTATTCATCTTTTGTATTCTACATCTGGTAATTCCAGGAATACATCTTCATCTGGATGATTCCTTGTTTTGGGAGTTTGTTGAAGCAATCGTGGTCTGCTTCTTTATGTGATTTGATATCGACTGTTGTCTCCAAGCCACTTGTAAGTTATTGTACTAATTTATTTTATGTTTGCTCACTGTGCCCTAGCTTTTTGCTTTGTTTTGTTCTGATATACCCAAATAGGCTACTAGAGTGAACTAACCTGATTACTGGAGCCTTTTAAGCACTAATGTCCTGTTACCAGATGGCTAGAGCTGTTACCAGGTATATAAGCCTAGGAGTCCATTCACTATTCTTGTATAGATTCAGCTTAGGTGTCTGGGTAGTAGGTCACCTAGCATGTGGTGCAGGCTCTCACCTATGACTTTAGAGGAGCAGGGGTGGCTGGTGTATGCATAGGTTTCTGGTAGCTGCAGGGGGTCACACTCAGAGGAAGGCAGGGGGCTGACAACCTTCCCCTGAGTGTCTGTGAGGAAGGCACATCCCTGTTCTCTAGAGCACTCTGGTGGGTGGGCTCAGCAGCTGTACCATAGGTACACAACGCTTTTAACCGTAAGGACTGGTAGCCACCACTTATCTTTGGACCCCTGTCACGGGTGGCGAGGTGGCATGGTGGAGCCACCAGTCCTCAGGCTCCTGTTTAATAGGCAGAGTGGTATCAAACGTCAAAAACCTGCCTCTCCACCGCACAGCTGAAACAGCTACAGTCAGCCCTCAGATTCGCCCTTGCAATATAACAGCCAGATCTTATCTGCTGTAATAGGGCCACCTGGATCCACACAGTGGTGAAACACAAAGTCTGTGAACTGCTTGTGCCTGGACTACAGCCACTTCTGCTCTGAGTTTCCAGATTAGGGAGTCGGCAGAGTGTTTTTTTCCCCCATTTGTTAATTTGTTCCTTCTCCAAGGCTGGGAGAATGGCTCAGGCAGTACAGCAGAACCTATCTCAGACCCAGGGAAATCAACTATTAATGAAGCCAGCTGGGGCAGAGGGAGAAGGGGTCAGATAGGACAGAGCCCTTTCAACAGGGGAGCTATTAGATCCATGCAGTAAATTAGACAAAATCACTTATCTTGTGCTGAGACCGCTGTTTTAACTCAGATTCTGGAGGCGTGTGCAGATTGTGTGCGCTGGCTCAGTCCATGCTGCGATTGCGCCAGGGGGTCAGGGCTGGGCCACCTTGCTTGCTTTCTTTCATTGAAGCAGCCACATCCTCAAACACTATTGCCAGCCCCACCGCAGTCACTCCAGGCATTTGGGGCTGAGGCACTCCCGCCAACTCAGCAACTCCTCACTGCTTTTGCACCGTCTCTCCCTCCCCTGTCATTCGGTCTGATTTCTTAATTTTGTCTTTGATGTTCAGGGTTCCTAGCTTGTCATATATTTAATCAATTCACTTGTTTTTTGGGGTCTTTGTTGTAAAAGGGAAGACTGGAAGCATCTGACTACTCCACCATCTTGGCCCCGCCCTTGTGATTGTCTCTTACTTTCTTCATGTATGATGTCCTTGATGTCATTCCACAACTCATCTAGTATTCAGTCATTAAAAAAAAAAAAAAAAACTTGTTTTTTTTTTTTTTTTCAGTCATTAGTGTTCAATAAATCAAATCTATTCTTGAGATGGTCTCTAAATTCAGGGGATATATTCAAGGTCATACTTTGGCTCTTACGGACTTGTTCTAATTTTCTTTGGTTTCAACTTGAACTTGTATATGAGTAATTTATGGTCTGTTCTACAGTTGGCCTCTGGCCTTGTTCTGACTGATGATACTGAGCTTTTCCATCCTTTCTTTCCACAGATGTAGTTGATTTGATTTCTGTGTATTCCATCTGGTGAGGTCCACATGTACAGTCACCACTTATGTTGGTGAAAAAAGGTATTCGCAATGAAAAAGTCATTGGTCTTGCCAAATTCAGCCATGCAATCTCTGGCATCGTTTCTGTCACCAAGGTGGAATTTTCCAACTACCGATCCTTCTTCTTTGTTTCCAACTTTCACATTCCAATCACCAGTAATTATCAATGCATCTTGACTGCATGTCCCATCAATTCCAGACTGTAGAAATTGGTAAAAAATCTTGTTTCTTTATCTTTGGCCTTAGTGGTTGGTGCATAAATTTCAATAAGTCCTTTTAACCTGTCTTCCTTGTAGGCATATGGATATTATTCTATCACTGACAGCACTGTACTTCAGGATTGATCTTGAAGTGTTCTTTTCGATGATGAATGCAACTCCATTCCTTTTCAAGTTGTCATTCCTGGCATAGTAGACCATATGATTGTCTGATTCAAAATGGCCTGTATTGGTCCATTTCAGGTCACTAATGCCTAGGATATCAATGTTTATGCATTCTATTTCATTTTGGACAATGTCTAATTTTCCTAGATTCATACTTTATATGTTTCACCTTCTGATTATTAAGGGATGTTTGTAGCTGTTTCTTCTCATTTTGAGTCGCGCCACATTAGCAAATGAAGGTCCAGAAAGTTTGATTCCATCCACGTCATTAAGGTCGACTCTGAGGAGGCAGCTTTTCCCCAATCATCTTTTGAGTGCCTTCCAACCTGAGTGGCTCATCTTCCTTCACTGTATCAGACAGTGTTCCACTGATATTCATAAGGTTTTCACTGATGAATTCTTTTCAGAAGTAGACCACCGACTCCTTCTTCCTAGTGTCTTAGCCTGGAAGCTCAGTTGAATCCTGTCTGCCATGGGTGACCCTGCTGGTATCTGAATACTGGTGGCACAGCTTCCAGCATCACAGCAACACGCAAACCCCCATAAAAAACTGACAGACATGTGGGTGGATGGCAGGTACTCTTCTTAAAATCAATGAGCTAAAGACACTAAATATATAGATTCAAGTGATGAGGATTAAACCATAATCTTAATACTGAGTTCAATGTTTTGAACATAGAATCTGAAACTTGTTTATTTCTTGAGCCGATATTTAATGAGCTCTTATAAGTGCAAGACATTAAAAATGACTAAGATGGTATCTGTCCTTCAGTGCCTACTGTCTAGCAAGAAGGATAAAATAAACTTTAATATGACAAATTTCATATTAGTGGTGTAACAAAATATGGGAATTTTGTGAAAGTTGTGTTTATTTCTGGCACAGCAAATCAAGGTACGCTTTATATGCCTTGCACATAGAAGAAATGCCTGTTCATGTCTTTTACCTATTTAAAAACAATTGGATCATTTACCTTTTTCATACTGATTTCAAGGAATTTATAAACTCTGAATACTAACCCTTTGTTAGTTATATATGCTGCAAATATTGGCACCCAGCCTGTGGTTAATCTTCTAATATTGTTTTTTGGTGTCCACGTGTCTTATATACATTTTTATTCCTAACTATATTAATAAAATATGTATCATCAGCCCCATTTTACAGATGAGGAAACTGATCCTGGGTGACTTGCCCAGGGTTCTTTAGCTAGAATGGGAAAAAGGCACAAGTTGAGCCTAGGACTTCATGCCTTTAAGGCCCTTACTTCCCCCTGCTACATTTCTATACTTCACTTACTTAACAGACAAGATATGATTGCATATTTCAGGTTACAGGTAATAATGAGTGCCTGAACCAATGGGTGGCACTGGGAATGGAGAGATGGAAAAGGAAACAAGAGGTTTTGCTAAGGAAAAATCAATCCATAGGAACTGGCTACTGATTGGCTGGCAGGGTCAAGGAAAAGAAGTCATTGAATGGATGACAGGCCAGGGACAAGGATAAGGTAGTGTCCTAGGAGCCCTGGTGGTGCAGTGATTAAGCATTCAGCTGCTTACCAAAAGGTTGGCAGTTTGAATTCCATGGGGTGGTTTTACTCTGGTGTTGCTATGAGTCAGAATCAACTCGATGGCAACGGCTTTTTGTGGGGGGGAGGTAGATGAGGGAACAGCGGTACCACCAAAGATATAGGAATATAAGAGGAAGCGTTTTGGAGCTTGTTTTTAAATGTGCTGAGCAGAAATGCTGGTGTGAAGTCTTTCATGGAAATTGGAAATGTAGTACAGGAGATTGGGAAATGGCTCAGACCTGACAGTACAGACCTGGAAGCCTCTGCAGAGAAGTCACTGCAGCTGTGGGTCTGGGAGACCTAACAGAGAGAAAGGACACAGAAGGAGAGCACTGAAGTCCAGCTCTCATGGCTCCAAATACAACCCACTCATGGAACTGTTAAATTCCCCCAAGAATTCATCTCATTAACTTTTCTTCTTTCCATACCTGACACTCAGTACACATGCCGAGCTCACAGTAAACATTCAATAAATACTTGCTGACTGAATGAAAACTGTTATATCCATTATACAAGTCCACAATCTCTTATGCAATATCCTGCGGCTCAGAAAATTGGGGGCCTTGGAAGTGAAATAGGTTGTAACATGCCCACTGGAGTCTAAGGTACTACTCCAGTTGTAGTTAGGAGTAAATATGTTCACAGAAAGGGAAATAAAGGCTATAACTTTTCATCACTTTAGGTCATATTTTGCTGCCAAATGAATTTGAGCAAAACTTAAGAAAAAACTTATGGGTTTTGAATTGTGAAATTTTAGAAACGGGATTGTGGACCCATGGCATTGATTTTTAAACTTTCCTGACCAAAACTCAAAGTGAGAAATACATTGCAACTCATTACACACACACACACACACACACCCCTATACATGTAAAACTGAAACACTTTACACTTTATTAAATAATACGTACTATGTATAAGGCATTTTTAAACAAAAATTTTATCCTATTTAAAAAATTCTGGTTGTAGTTCATTAAATTGAAATCACCATCCACCAATGTGTTGTGAACTGTAGTTTTGAAAACACTGCCTAAGTCTAACCCAGTGGTTTGCACACAGTAGACGCTGGATAAGTATCTGCTGAGCAAAATAGTTACAATTGTGCAAACATCACTTTGGATGTTGTAGATGGAAGCATCTGATCTTCAGACTACCATCTAAACTTTGGGTGGCTAAGTTCAGTGTCCCTGGAAGCTGTAGTAAGGTAGATGCTGCAGTGGGGGCTATCTTGTGTCATAAAAAATTAGGAGGATAAACTGTTTACCTTACCATTTTGACAAGAACTGGCCATGGTCTTGCCCTGCGGAGATTAGCAAGAAGACTGAAAAGAGGTCCAAAGATAAACTCTTTATCTTAGATGATGATCAAGAAGCTCACTTTGCTCTGTCTCTGGAGGAACCTGGCCAGAAAAGAACTCAGCCAACCTCTTTCAATTTTTCTGGCCCAAAACAAGCAATAAATAGGTATTTCATCAAGGAATGTCAGAGCTGAAACGGGCCTGAACGACCAAATAATCCAAATGGTTAGTTCACTCATCTTACAGGTGGCAATGAGGAGCAGGGAGACTTTAAGTGCCTGACCCTGATCTCACAGTCCTTGCTGGGCTGCTTGGCTTCTCTCAAAGTAGCTCCCTGAATGCCCACAGTTGGCTAATCCCCTGCACATACCCTTGTCCCCAGAATTTTAGGCCAATTTTTACCTCAAGCCAAAAAACCAACCACTGCCGGACCCCCCTGCCCCGCCCCACCCAAAGATGATTATGCAAGAAAAAGTTCTCTGGCATCCAATTTGGGAGCTTCCCTTGCTCCCTGAGCTCTATCACTGATTGTGTTTTGCATTACCAGCATGTAATCTACTATCACATACTGGGTGCTCTTACTCTTTTAGTTACAATAGATATTTTTGGCAATGTGGCCTTTATTTTTTCTCTTAAAATTACCTAAGATGCATTTAAATCTGGTTTAAGCATTTTGTACATGGAAATGATAGTATAATAATTACTTCAGGTCACACTCATCCCGGGATTTCCAAGGAGTGGCTGCTGGTTTCAAACTGAGGACTTTTTGGTTAGCAGCCAAATGCTTAGCCACTACACTACCAGAGCTCTTTTAAGAAATAATAAATTATTTGTTAACTTAGCACTTTATAATTCAGTGTCTTTATAAAAAAAAATTATCTGTTATATGTTTTTAGCACATATAATTCCCCTCTCAAACGAATCAGAATCACCTCAGAAACAGAAAGAGACCTCTCCTTGGAACACTGTGCCTCCTCCTCCTCCCCACCCTTAAACCAAAAACAAACGAAACAGTTCCTGCCCAGTGGATTCTGCCTAACGGCAACCCAATGTGTATAGAGCAGAACTGCTCCACTGGGTTTTCACGGCTGTAGCCTTTCAGAAGTAGATTGCCAGGTCTTTCTTCTGGGGTGCCTCTGGGTGGGCTCAAACCACCAACCTTTCAGTAAGTAACCAAGTGCTTAACTGTCTGTGCCACCCAGGGACTGCAACCCTAAACACACCCCTTCAAATTATTCAGGGCATGCACAGAGTGGGGAGGATGATGCTAACATTAATGGTGTAGTTCCCAGCTGCCAGATGCTAGACTTAAATTACCTCACCTACTCCTTCTCACAACGCTAGGAGGCATTATCTTCATCATCATCATCCTGCCATTTTATTATTATGATTATTTCTGAGGTTCCAGGATGCTAAGTTACTTGCCCACAAACTGCCTGTGCTTTCCCTCTCACTTCCTGTGGGTAGGCTGGCTGTTCCCTGAAATGCAGCATGCAGAAACCGAAAAATCATAAGTTGATTCACAGGCAAATTTCCTTATAAAATCTTTAATAAGAAAGTCTGCAACTCCAGGCTTATAGAAATAGAAATGTATTTTCAATTTAACTAATGAGCATATTTCAAATCTGCACAGAGATTAACTGACCCTTTTTAGTTTATTTTTCAAAAATTGGAAAAGGAGGGAACACTTCCCAATTTATTTTATGAAGCTAGTATTACCCTTATACCAAAACCAGACAAAGATGATATAAAATAAGAAAACTACGGAACTGCCACACTGTTTTCCAAAGTGCGTTTTAGTTTGGCTTTATTTTCCCAACTTACAAACATTAATTTGCAAGGTCTACACTCCATTTCAAATGAGATACTGTACATCAAAGAGCAATGAATTGTATTTTTCTTTTAAAACTTCATACAAACTTAAGCTATTATTAAATACGTGTCTTCTTAGTAAAAAAAAAAAAAATCCATGTGCTTTCATGTAGTAACATTTAAGGCAGTCATGGAACTTTAAAAAAATCACAGGCAACTTGGCTGTGCTACTTTGTAAATCTGTGGAATTGTGGAAGGTATTTTAAAAATCATTTCTGATTCAGTGGATCTGGGTGTGGCCCAGGAATTGGTCATTTTTAAAAGCTGTACAGGTGATTCTAATATACACACCTGGTTAAGACTAGATCACACTTAATTAGTGGTTTTATTTTTCTCAAAATGCTTACTGCCAATTCTTAATAGACTATGATTAAAAATAACTTCATTAGTCAATTTATTTCAGGAATGTGAAGATATTTCTAAGCATAAAAGCAGAAGACACTACAAAAGACTGAAAAATTTGACTAGACAAAAGTGTATAATTTTCTGAACATCAAAAACACTAAAACAAATGAGTGAAAATATGGGTATAAGTGACAAGGGTTAATACCTTAATATAGAAGGAGCTCTTAGAGATCATGAAAGAAGACACCAAGAGAAAAATGAGCCAAGAACCTACAAGGCATTTCATATAGAAAGAAAGATAACTCAGTCTCACTAGAGATCAAATACATGCAAATTAAAACCAAGGGGTATCACTTTAAACTATCAAAGAGGCAGTTTAAAAACAATACCAAGAAATAGCCAGAATGCACTTCTGACTAAAGGTATAATAAATTGGAAGATGCTCTGTTAATATTTACCAGAAGGTGTTATTCATCTAAAAATACTTTAAAATATCTTAATTCTACTTCTCAGTATTTATTCTAAGGTAATAATCAGAAATGTATACAAAGATTTAGTACAAAGATTTTCCCTTGATGCACAACATATTTAAAAAATTGGGAGCAACCTAAATATTCATCAATA
Organism: Loxodonta africana; assembly: GCF_030014295.1. Lineage (NCBI taxonomy): Eukaryota > Metazoa > Chordata > Mammalia > Proboscidea > Elephantidae > Loxodonta > Loxodonta africana. The sequence continues at coordinate 40,674,534 of NC_087360.1, read as the reverse complement.
AGAGATGATTGGATAAACTATAATACACCCATCTGATGGAATATCAACTAGCAAAATAAATAAATAGGCTTTTAAATAATATCTGAAAATTTGGGAAAACAATCATTCTAATGATGTTAGGTGTAAAAATAGGTTACAAAACTTTAATAGTGTGATCATATCAATTTGTTAAAATATTTTAATGAATGATACTCACCAAAATAGTGGTTAAGTGACAAGGGTTAATATCTTAATATAGAAGGTATTAACCTTCTTAATATAGAAGGTATATTTTTTTCTTTAGGTTATTGTTGTTGTGTGCCCTTGAGTGGATTCTGCCTCATAGCGACCCTAAAGGACAGAGTAGAACTGCCCCATAGGGTTTCCTAGGCTGAAATCTTTACAGAAGTAGGTCACCAGGTCTTTTCTCCCATGGAGTGGCTGGTGGGTTCGAACCGCCAACCTTTCAGTTAGCAGCTGAGTGCTTAACCACTGCACCAAAAAGCTCCTTCTTTTTGTTTATACTTTTCTTTAACTTCCAAAATTTTTACAATGAAATTGCATTACTTTTATAACAAGACACTTACCAGAACACTACAACATCAAGGCATTCACGTATTTGAACTGAAGACAATACCAAAATGAATCAAAGCCTTCTACACCCCACTGGATTTCTTATTGGCAAATGAAGATCTGTCCAGCCTTCGAGGAGGGACAGACTGGAAAAGGAAGGAAGATGGACCAACCCAGATAATAAAGAAGCTTTATCCTAAAAAAGTAATTGTGAAAGTAAAAGGCCATATGAGATTCACTTTGATTCAAATTTCACCAATCCAGCGCTAGCCAGTCTTCCTTTTAACAGCTGGGTCCCAAGACTTAGGCTTACATATGCCACAATTGATTTCCATCTGCATAGCTTTCTCTTTGTTTTTGCAAAATTTAGCTGTTTCCCAGCATGTACCATGAAGAGAATATGCATAATCAAGGCCTCCCTGAAAGTTACTCAAACACCAAATTAAAATCTAGCTGAAATAAAGACATTTTGTTTCCAGTCGGCAAATTTTGACTGTGATTTAGTCATTTGCATATGATTTGGACGTCACTTGTACCATCTGACAGGAACGTACCAAAACCAGTTGCTGTAGAGTTGATTCTGACTCATGAACAGGGCTCCAAAAATGCCACAGAGCTGTGAAGTTCTAGTTCCCTCTGGAAGGTACAAAGCAGCCTACAGTCAAGTTAAATCAGATCTTCCCAAAGACAGTCAATTAAGTTGTCACCAGAAGAAGGACACTCTCCATCTGTTAAGTCTTGCTGTTGCCTACAAATGGCAAGTCTAAGGACATCATCACTATCATTATTATAGTAATAATAACTATGTGTGCGTTTTCTCTATTGGGTTTCCAAAAATGTGATTTTAGTTTCACCTTCCTACTCCCTACTTCTATATTCATGATACAACAACCAAATTAGACTTGGTGTAATAAAAACACTCCATGAAGAGTCAGAAAACTTAGATTCTAGCACAACCAAAACCAATCTACCTCTCTGAACGTATGTCATAAAAGTGGGGCAATACCAGCACAGCCAAACTCACAGGGGAGTTAAGTTTACACACCCCCCCAAAAACCAAACCCAGCGCCATCAAGTCGATTTCGACTCATAGCAACCCGATACCAAAAACCAAAACCAAACCCAGTGTCATTGAGTCGATTCCGACTCATAGTGACCCTATAGGACAGAGTAGAACTGCCCCACAGAGTTTCCAAGGAGCGCCTGGGGGATTCTAACTGCCGACCCTTTGGTTAGCAGCCGTAGCACTTAACCGTTACGCCGCCAGGGTTTAACATAGAAAAAAAAAATGTATGTGGAAGTTCTTTATAAGCTAGAGCCTTGCTATCCCAAGTGCAGTTTATGGATCTGCTGTACTGGCTTTGTCAGCAAGACTGTTAGAAACACAGAACCCCAAACCCCACTCCGGAAATAATGAATCAGAATCTGCATTTAAGTAAATCCACAGGATATTCCCACATACATTCAAATTGGAGAAAGACTGAACTAGGGTACCCTGTCAGTCCTAGTAGCATTATTTCTAAGACGAGGTATGTGAGTGAGAGGATTCCATGGAGGGTGAGCATTAGGTCTGATTTTCACCAGTCTTTTAATTTATCCCGATGCTATTAATGGTGTGTGTACCTCTTGCCCTTAAAATATTATGTGTCAGAAGGTACACTGCAGAACTTCGTAACTAGATGACAGCAATTCTGTCTCATCGGAGCTATGCAGAAAAGCTGTCCCTACGTCAATTCCCTTACAGGTTATGATTACATAATCATATGTTTGCATTACATTCGTTTTCAATATTCCTTACAGAAAGGTTCAAGATATCTCTTTCAGGATATTTGAAGAATTCCATTCGATTGATGATTGCATAAGTGAGAAAAACCACTTAGAAATTTTATTTCCTTAGATTTTAGTCTATTCACATTCTTAGGAAAATAGAGTTTTCTTTGTTCTTTTTCTTTCTTTTGACTCTTAATTAAGAAGGGGAAGAAATACAAAATTGTGTTTCAAAAGTTTGTTTTTAAATAGAACTTCTGGGCATTGTAATGTTATATTCCCATAGAAATATTTAAAATGATCATTAGACTCTAAATTTAGTCCATAGAAGTCTAACCTGGAAAAAGGTATTCAAAGGAATTTGGTTATGAATAAGGTCTAGGAGAAAACAACCGGGCAACATTTCTGTTACACATAAGGTTGGCATGACTCAACAGCAAACAGCAACAGGAGAAAACAAGAGTAATGAGAGGTATTCCCTCATCCTGGAGCCCTGAGGACTCTAAACAAACCCCTGGGGTAGGCACGTTGTCATTCTCCTACTTCTGCCCCCCTTCTGACCAAAGACCACACACTGCACCCACACCTTCCTCATCTCCTCATGAATAGCCATGCTCTCACATTACCAACTCTTCTTTCCACTGAACAAAACTCTCTCTTCCTCAGGGCTTCAGGGCTGTTCCCTTAATGTGAGAATAGCAAGAGGGCAAAATTCACACTCTGAGAAACCATAAGCTTGTTAAGTTGGCCTAGTTGACTTCTGAAACCCTGGCCTCCAGCAACAATAGTACGTTGAATGGATTCATCCACTAAGATGTTTTAATTTAAAAGATGATTCTTATTCTTAGCACAAGCCAATCTCTAATTGGGGAAATTCTGGGCATCATAGAATTAAGTGTAACATTCAGATGGAGGAAGGAGCTGGAGGCAGGAATGGCACTGAGAGACAGGACAGCCTGGCTTGGACATCTGTCCCTGAAGTCAGCTCCTCTAAAGTAAGTTGATGCTTGTTATAAGCCCTTTACTTCTTTCACTTCTAAATCTACATTCTCCAAAAGCTCCATGTTTCTTCACAATTTCCTAGGTGAGGACAGTAGGGGTTCATTCAATAATTTGTTCAAATATATATTGAGTTTCTAACATGTCAGGTATTGTAGGTTTTAGGGAAACAACCACGGACATAGCCCCTATCCTGAGTTTATAATTTAGTGGAAAAGACAATTCTGTCATGTAAGGTAGTGATAATTACTATGAGAAAATAAGGGTGATAATGAAAGAGGTGATACTTTAGATAGGCTGGTTAGAGGCCTCGCTGATGAGGAGACATTTTAGCACAGAGCTAAATGAAGCAAGGGAGTGAGCCATGTGAATACCTGGGAAGTAGCATTCTAGCAAAGGGAACAGCAAGTGCAAAGGTCCTAGGCAGAAAAGAGTGGGACTGCATTAGTAGAGGTGAATGATGGGTAGAAGAAGTGACACAGCTACAATTTTTAAGTGGGGCTCAGTTTTAAGGAGAGTGATTAGAACTTATGACTTCAACCTAAGCCAAGCCATCCACATAATAGGACACTGAGTCCTTAATGCTTTAGCTTCTATTGTGTTTAGTGCACAATGGCTTAGTCTAAAAATTATCTAGAGACCTTATTAACAAATAGTGTTTGGAGAGGATGGCATGGATGGAAGACCACCAACCAAAGTTACTGAGCAGCCTTAAGAATGCAAGCCCAATAAGACCTCTTCCACGAGGCACATCCCACAAAACAACTAAAATGAAATAAAATACCCACTTGGCCTTGTAATGACTTCCTACATTGACAAATACATCAAGATTTTGCTGTATGATTTTTAACTTCTCCAAAAAATGTCTCCCTGACCGAGCAGGAGAAAAGTAGGGTGCAGCACTCAAATTCTAGTAAAAAGACCAGACTTAATGGTCTGACTGAGACTAGAGGAACCCCAGAAGCCATGCTCCCCAGACTCTGTTAACCCAGAACTGAGACCATTTCTGAAGCTAACTTTTCCAACAAAGAATTTGTTGTTGTTAGGTGCCATCGAGTCAGTTCCAGCTCATAGCTACCCTATGCACAACAGAACAGAACACTGCCTGGTCCTGTACAATCCTCACAATTGTTCCTATGTTTGAGCCCATTGTTGCAGCCACTGTATCAATTCATCACGTTGAAGGTCTTCCTCTTTTTCACTGACCCTCTACTTTACCAAGTATGATGTCCTTCTCCAGGGACTGATCCCTCCTGATAACATGTCCAAAGTACAGACTAGACTATAAGACATAAATTGATACTCGTGAAGAGTGTAATTCTTTAGTTCAAGTAGATACACGAGACTAAATGGGAAACATCTGTCAGGAGGCAAGATGAGAAGGCAGAAAGGGATAGGAGCAGGTTGAATGGACACAGGAAATCCAGGGTAGAAAGGAGAAATGTGCGGTCACATTATAGGGACAGCAACTAGGGTCACATAACAACGTGTGTATAAGTTTTTGTATGAGAAACTAACTTGAGCTGTAAACTTTCACCTAAAGCACAATTAAAAAAAAAGTTAAACATATGACCTGGCGATTCCATTCCTAGGTCCCAACAAAAGAACTGAAAACAGGGATTCAGTTACTTTTACACCAATGTTCATAGCAGCATTATTAACCATAGCAAAAAGTGGAAACCCACATAGCCATCAATAAATGAATAAATGAAAGGTGGTATATCCATACACAGAATATTATTCACTTTTACAATGAATAAAGTTCTGATACACGCTACAACATGAATGAACCTTGAAAATATTATTCTAAGTGAAATAAACCAAACCCAAAGGACAAATATTACCATTCCACTTGCATGAAATTTCTAGAATAGGCAAATGAATAGAGACCATCCTTCGCTACCCAACCAAAAACCCATTGCCTTCCAGTTGATTCCGACTCATAGCAACCATACAGGGCAGTGTTGAACTGCCCCATAGGGTTTCTAAGGCTATAATCTTTACAGAAGCAGACTGCTATATCTTTCTCCCGTGGAGCAGCTGGTGGATTTGAACCACTGACCTTTGGGTTGCGAGCTGAGCGCTTAATCACTGTGCCACCAGGGCTCCTTCTCCCCTACCCTCCCCACTGTAAATTGTTAGAAAAAGACTGCCTAACATATACCAGTGCACAGAAGTATAGTGATCAATGGCTTTCCTTTACAAAAGCCATCATTCCTGCTAGTGACATGAAGCCAAGGACACAGTTCAAGTGTGATTTATAAAGCCAAAATGTTATCATCAGGCCTTTCAACAATGCATGTGGAAACACTATTATTTGTAAATATAAAAATATTCTCTTTATATTTCACCTGCCAGGAGGTGACTGATTAATGACAAAGACTCACAAAAACAATACTTGTTTCACTCATGGGAGGGTGGGGGAAGGAAGTGTTGTCTCTTTGATCTGCTTAATTAGAATAGAAGAACTTGGAATCAAACCAGTTGCATGGTAGGAAACTAGAAATTTCCTTTTTTAGTTTGGCAACGATTTATGCTAATCATCAAAAGCTTCTGTTAACTTTGGCCTCGGAGTCAGTGCTTTGAAAGCTGGCTGCAAATGTGCTTCCCCAACAGCAGGCGCTCTTGATGATATGGCAGGAGCGCACTGTGTAGTCAGGAGACCCGATCCCCTCACCTGCCCAATGGAGAGACCACTGTTTTCCTTACTCACCTTGCAACATTATAATGCCAATCTGAAGAGGGTAAACCAATCAGGAGTTGGTTACATGCTTACAATGGACTATTGAGCAGTCATTAAAAAAGATGCTGCTAGCATGGATAATGTACACGATATGCAGCTGAGAACAAATAATCTAAAATGATGATGATCAGAATGTTAACAGTGGGGAGAGAGTGAACTCTGCTCTCTTTTTCTGCACTATTTGAAATTTTTACAAATATTTTTCTAATGAAAAAAAAAAAAAAAAGAACTGCATTTTGGAAAAGCAGGCATTGAGAGATGGAAGAGAGGACCTTGTCTTCCATTCCTTTCTTGCTAGAGATTATTAACTGAGAACCCACAAGAGTTATGAAATCTTTGCCCTATTCAGTGGAAACTCCCACATGGGAGAAGCCCCAGAAGGCAGCAGTAGCCCTCCTGTCTACAGAATTGAATCCCCACTCCATAGCATGAAAATTGGGGTCCTCCAACATCTGTTTCATTGCTCACCCTTGCCTGTTTTAGCTCGTGGTGTTACCTAGTGTGGACCTAATCCCCCTATGAAAATGTGGCTTGCCCTTAAGCCCAACCTAAAAGCCTACTCTTTTTTCAGTGGAAGCTCTGCATTCTTAGTGTCATGTTTTGCTATGCAGTCTAGCTTGTTATAACCATGTCTATTTCCACGAAAAATCTGTCATGGGCTTGCCGTCTAGGCTGTGCCTTGGACAAGAAAAATCTAGGCAGAAAGAATGACAGTAGCAAAGAGGAGGAGGAATGTGCACAGCTACCTTTAGATGCAGTAGAAGTGTACACTGTAAGAAGTGACTGGAAAGGCAGTAAATGCTTCTTAGCAGAACATAACCTTCCTGGTTTGTGTGTTTTATGTTTCCCAATTGCCCAGAGCAGTGTCTGTAAACATAGTAAACACCCAGAAAATTAAGTTGACAAGAGTACCATGCATCTAAAGTTCTCCTACCCAATAGCTTTGCTGAGAAAATTCTTTTGCAATAGGGCCTTACTATAAAAGGTGAGATAAGAAGCCAAGAAAAAAAGTGGTAACCACCAATTGTTGAGAAATGTAGTCTTTGTATTCACTCAACAGTCTACGGATATGACAAATTTTGCCCTCTCACAATTTGAAGTCTGCAGAGGCCATCAGTGTAATTTGTTATTGTCAGCTGCCATCTAGTCAATTCAGAGGCATGGCAACACCATGTGTAATACTGTGCTAAAATATTCCACTCCCGCCACTGAAACACTACTTACAAACTCATGTTTCCATCAGGTAGGAGTAGAGATGAGGAAAACAGAACTTGAAGAGGAATGAGTTAATGCAGTGCCCAGCCCTGACCCGTTCAGTCATACAGGTATATTGATACACCAACAATATCCATACCCTAGTCCAATATTTGCTGTACTTCAAGGATTTTCACCCCACCCCTGGTGCCACTTTGCTTTTATCATTCTTTCCTATCTTACTCTAAATTTCAAACCTGTAGTCATTAACTTTACTATCAAAGGGAGCCAGGAGGATCTGAGGGACAGGATTGCCAGACACATAAAGGTGAGAGGAAGGGCTTTTAGAGGGGCTAATCGGCTGCTAACCAAGACTGGCAGTTGGAATCCACCAGCCACTCTTTGGAAACCCTATGGGGCAGTTCTACTCTGTCCTACAGGTTGCTATGAGTCGGAATCAGCTTGATGGCAATGGGTTTGGTTTTTTCGAGTTTTGCTCCACTCAGGCCAATTTTTTTTTTTGGTCAGAATTTAGGATTTACGTACTGTATCACAATACTCACTGCAAGACGGAGTTCTAGGTCAGCTGCTAATGGCATTTTTAAAAAGAAATGGCAGCTACTGAATTAATCCTACTCAATTTCAACTTGGAAACTCTGGTGGTGTAGTGGTTAAATGCTACGGCTATTAACCAAAGGGTCATCAGTTCAAATCCAGCAGGGACTCCTTGAAAACCCTATGGGGCAGTTCTACGTTGATCTGTAGGGTCGCTGAGTTGCAATCAACTCGATGGCAACAGGTTTGGTTTTTTGGTTTAATTTCAACTTTAAACAAACGTAAAAACTAGAATCTAAAGGAAGGGAGAAATATAATTTGCTGCAATGACTTCCTGGAGAGTTTTTTTTTTTAAAGCACCCCCAAACAAACAAAAAAAACCCCACAGGAATTGCTTATGCTGGTAGATGTGAAAACTCAATGCTCTGACATCTGCCTTAAACTTCCTAAAATCATCAAGAGATTTGACTGCTCAGAAATTCAGTCATGCCTCTTATGCCAGAGGATACCCTGCTGAATCAGGTTAAACAAGAATTGATGTCAAAGCCTGAGCTATATCCGTGAACCATACATTAGCCTAGTACTTAATAAAAATAATCCCTCATTTCTGAACGTAGGAAAACCATCCTAACTACCTGAATATTTTAAAATTTTCTTGCGGAAGAGATTACACAAATGGGGCTCTTAAAAGTGCATGATATAACCCATTCCGCGATGTGGTTTTTGAAGGTCAAAATGGGGCCTGAAGAGGCCACCGAGTGCCTTTCAAGAGCCAAGAGCTAAAGTAAACATTAATTCCTAAGAGCAAACTTCTGAGATGTACATGACTAAAAATATAACCTGCTTTGAAGCAAAAGTGAGATACTAGTGAGAAGAAAAACAAAACACCGTTTTTGTAACTGTGTCATCCAGGACCCACAGCAAAAAAAAAAAAAGTGTGTTTTTTTCCTTCAACATACGCATTGAAAATCTACCACAATTTTTGGTCTTTTTTTTTTTTTTTTTCTCTGCTACAAGACTCTTTTTTTTACAAGACTGGGAATGTTTAAAATGTTTAATCCAAAATTTCAATGGCAAAGTAATGCCTTCTGGTATGGTGAAATTTAAAAACCCTGCTGATAGTTTCCCATCCTCATGCAGATGAACATACTGCAAATGAAGACCAAAATGTTCCTCAAACCCATTTCATTTTATTTAGTGATTTTATTCTTGCTCTTCAGTCCCAGTCAGTAGAGAAAACAGGTTTTGGCCTCACTAATCAGAGCCCAGGGTTAAATAATTCTTGGGTCTCCTGTGAAAAAGACTAATGAAAGCACTTAATGTAAGATATAGCAAGTTTCCCTGATGAGCAGTTCAGTAAGAATTTTGCAGTGTTCCCCAGGGATAAAGGGAAGTACTTTGGATAACTGTAAACTAGAATTCACTGACTTCCTCTGAAATTCCTACCTACAAGCATCCATTTAGGAAGAACACCAGTCCTAATCTTAATGGAGCCTAAGGAAGAAATCCCAGTATCTTTCTTGGAAATTCACTGCTTGACATATTATATATAAAGCACAGTGGCTGGCACATAGTTGTGGTTGTTAGGTGTCAAGTCGGTTCTGACTCATAGATGCCCTATGCACGACAGAACCAAGCACTGCCAGGTCCTGCGCCATCCTTACAATCTTTGTTATGCTTGAGCTCATTGTTGCAGCCACTGTGTCAATCCACCTCACTGAGGGCCTTCCTCTTTTCTGCTGACCCTGTACTCTGCCAACCATGATGTCCTTCTCCAGGGACTGATCCCTCCTGAAAACATGTCCAAAGTATGTAAGATGCAGTCTCGCCACCCTTGCCTCTAAGGAGCATTCTGGCCGCACTTCTTCCAAGATAGATTTGTTCATTCCTTTGGCAGTCCATGGTATAGTCAATATTCTTCGCCAACACAATTCAAAGGCGTCAACTCTTCTTCGGTCTTCCTTATTCACTGTCCACCTTTCACCTGCATATGATGTGATTCAAAATACCATGGCTTGGATCAGGGGCGCCTTAGTCTTCAGGGTGACACCTTTGCTCTTCCAACACTTTGAAGAGGTCCTTTAAAAAAAATTTTTTTTTTTTTTTTTGCAGCAGATTGACCCAATGCATCTTTTGATTTCCTGACTGCTGCTTCGATGGAAGTTGATTGTGGATCCAAGCAAAATGAAATCCTTGACAACTTCAATCTTTTCTTTGTTTATCATGATGTTGCTCATTGGTCCAGTTGTGAGGATTTTTGTTTTATGTTGAGGTGTAATCCATACTGAAGACTGCGGTCTTTGATCTTCATTAGTAAGTGCTTCAAGTCCTCTTCACTTTCAGCAAGCAAGGTGGTGTCATCTGCGTAACACAGGTTGTTAGAGAGTCTTCTTCCAATCCTGATGCCCCGTTCTTCTTCATATACGCCAGCTTCTCGTATTATTTGCTCAGCATACAGATTAAATAGGTATGGTGAAAGAATGCAACCCTGACGCATGCCTTTCCTGACTTTAAATCAATCGGTATCCCCTTGTTCTGTCTGAACAAACTGCCTCTTGATCTATGTAAAGGTTCCTCAAGAGCACAATTAAGTGTTCTGGAATTCCCATTCTTTGCAGTGTTATCCATAGTTTGTTATGATCCACACAGTCAAATGCCTTTGCATAATCAATAAAACACAGGTAAACACCCTTCTGGTATTCTCTGCTTTCAGCCAGGACCATCTGACATCAGCAATGATATCCCTGGTTCCACATCCTCTTCTGAAACCAGCCTGAATTTCTGGCAGTTCCCTGTTGATATGCTGCTGCAGCCGTTTTTGAATGATCTTCAGCAGAATTTTGCTTGTGTGTGATATTAATATTGTTCTATAATTTCCACATTCAGCTGGATCACCATAAATATGGATCTCTTCCAGTCAGTTGGCCAGGAAGCTGTCTTCCATATTTCTTGGCATAGATGAGTGAGCATCTCCAGCGCTGCATCTGTTTGTTGAAACATCTCAATTGGTATTCCATCAATTCCTGGAGCCTTGTTTTTTGCCAATGCATTCAGAGCAGCTTGGACTTCTTCCTTCAGTACCATCGGTTCCTGATCATATGCCACCTCTTGAAATGGTTGAGTATCGACTAATTCTTTTTGGTATAATGACTCTGTGTATTCCTTCCATCTTCTTTTGATGCTTCCTGTGTTATTTAGTATTTTCCCCATGGAATCCTTCACTATTGCAACTCGAGGCTTGAATTTTTTCTTCAGTTCTTCCAGCTTGAGAAACACGAGCATGTTCTTCCCTTTCGGTTTTCCATCTCCAGCTCTTTGCACGTCATTATAATACTTTGTCTTCTCAAGAGGCCCTTTGAAATCTTCTATTCAGTTCTTTTACTTCATCAATGCTGCTCACCTTTGAGAGGAAGTTTGAGAGTCTCCTCTGACATCCCTCTTGGTCTTTTCTTTCTCTCCTGTCTTTTCAGTGATCTCTTGCTTTCTTCACGGATGATGTCCTTGATGTCATTCCACAACTCGTCTGGTCTGTGGTCACTAGTGTTCAATGCATCAAATCTATCTTCAGATGGTCCCTAAATTCAGGCGGGATATACTCAAGGTCCTATTTTGGCTCTTGTGGACTTGCTCTGATTTTCTTCAGTTTCAGCTTGAACTTGCAGATGAGCAATTGATTTTCTGTTCCACAGTCGGCCCCTGGCCTTGTTCTGACTGATGATATTGAGCTTTTCCATCATCTCTTTCCACAGATGTAGTCAATTTGATTTCTGTGTGTTCCATCTGGCGAGGTCCATGTGTATAGTCACCGTTTATGTCGGCGAAAGAAGGTATTCGCAATGAAGAAGTCGTCAGTCTTGCAAAATCCTATCATTTGATCTCCGGCATTGTTTCTATCACCATGGCCATATTTTCCAACTACTGATCCTTCTTCTTTGTTTCCAACATTTGCATTCCAATCGCCAGTAATTATCAATGCATCTTGATTGCATGTTCGATCAATTTCAGACTGCAGCAGCTGATAAAAATCTTCTATTTCTTCATCTTTGGCCCTAGTGGATGGTGTGTAAATTTGAATAGTCGTATTAACTGGTCTTCCTTGTAGGCGTATGGATATTATCCTATCACTGACAGCGCTGTACTTCAGGATAGATCTTGAAACGTTCTTTTTGATGATGAATGCAACGCCATTCCTCTTCGAGTTGTCATTCCCAGCATAGTAGAGTATATGATTGTCCGATTCAAAATGGCTAATACCAGTCCATTTCAGCTCACTAATGCCCAGGATATCGATGTTTACGTGTTCCATTTCATTGTTGACGATTTCCAATTTTCCTAGATTCATACTTCGTACATTCCAGATTCCGATTATTAATGGATGTTTGCAGCTGTTTCTTCTCATTTGGAGTCATGCCACATCAGCAGATGAAGGTCCTGAAAGCTTTACTCCATCCACATCATTAAGGTCGACTCTACTTTGAGGAGGCAGCTCTCTTCCCCAGTCATCTTTTGAGTGCCTTCCAACCTGGGGGGCTCATCTTCCAGCACTGTATCAGACAATGTTCTGCTGCTATTCGTAAGGTTTTCACTGGCTAATGCTTTTCAGAAGTAGACTGCCGGGCCCTTCTTCCTAGTCTGTCTTAGTCTGGAAGCTCAGCTGAAACCTGTCCTCCACGGGTGACCCTGCTGGTATCTGAATACCGGTGGCATAGCTTCCAGCATCACAGCAACGTGCAAGCTCCCACAGTACAACAAACTGACAGACACGTGCGGGTGGCACGTAGTAGTGGACGATATATAAAACTGGTGTTACTCAGTTTATATTTTTCTGGAAAACGTCCTTCCATGGGGAAGATGAAGGTGATCACCATATAGTGCAAACACATCATATATCCAAAGACATAAATCACCCTCAACTTCTCCTGCCTCAAGGTCCTTTTTCCCAGCTCTAGTCACACAAAACTATGGGTATGACATATAATTCTTAAATTTGATATTATAGACAAGCAGAAAGAAGTTACAACCATTTTATTATTTGAAGTTATTAGGCTAAAATTTTTCTGCAGGTTGGTGACTATTCTGCAGGTTGAAAATCAAACTCATTATCTGCAAGGTAGTATAATGACTTACTCAAAGTTTGTGTTATAGTGGATCTTTGCATCATCTGAGGTTTCAGTTTATTTTCACATATAATTATTGGAAATCTGTTCAAGTATCGACTGAAACAGGATAATGCCAGCTGCCCTTTTAACTGCTACCATAATTAGGTTTTTAAAATAATGACTACCCATCATACAGCAATGCCAAAGTAATTATCTAAACTTGCCCAAACTCTTTCTGGCATTCTGATTAGTGTTATGGATTATGGGATAAACAAAATTAAACAGGTCCTTTAGGCAGTGCTGGGTCCTCAATATGCTAATATTTATTGTACAGTTTCAAGATGGAGAAAACAGAGGCAACCAGTCTTTTGATTTCATAGGTCAATTAAAAAAATTTTTTTAAATATCTTTAGAGCATTACATGGTATTGTAAACTTTTTATCAAACAAAGGCATATGGTAAGGAGGAGGACCTAAAATTTTAAAAATAATCCTACAAATTGAAAAATAAAATCACTACACTGTGGCAGACACTCAAGAACTGCGAAGGAAACTCCCAGCATCACGCTTCCTCTTGGAATCCAAGTTGACAGAACACAGTCAAATGCCCTCAATATCCACACCACTGCCGATCATAAATGGGGGTCTTCTTTTTCCCTTCAAACTACATATAACCCCATCTACCCCCAATTCTCACTAACTCACTACTGTAAGGAGCCACTGTTAACTTTGAGTAGAAAAAGGATGCAAACCACTAATTTAGACCACCATATTAATAAATATTTTTGCTCCTTTAACTTGCACATATTTTATTCAACAAAAACTTAATTACTGAAAATTCCTTCAAAGTACAAAGATACTTTATTTGGACAAAGTTTGCTACATACACAGAAAAGCTCAATATGCATTTTCAGCAATACCAATCACAAACACTTGGTTGGTAATTACACCCAAAAGTTATGAAACTCTTACTGGAGAAAATACATGAATCCTATTCACAGTATTTTTATATATGGAAAATAAAACTCATATAAGCAGCTTCTAAGAATAGCTGTACATTATTAAATAAAAAGTAAAAATAGTATCATACACTTTAGAATTTTACTCAAAAAATAATTTCAAGCTATTAGGCTTTAAATAATCAGTCCATTTAAGTTTAATTTTTAGTATACTAAGATTATATAGTCCTCTTCTACACAAAACACATTTGCATGTGTTTCTGAAAATTTCACATAAAATTTTTTTTAGAGTAATAACATATCGAATAAGTCAGGTAATTTATAACGTTTTTATTTTTTTTTTAAAGACACATGGATACTCAATGTGGATTCATGTGGGTTAGTCTAAAATTTGGCCAATATTTTGACAAACCTGGCTTTCAAAATCTTATTGTCATTATTACTTTTTCTGCATGTGATTTGCTGTTATTAGCATCCAGGGGAAAACACATGGATCTCTTCAACTCTTCAAATCATTACTCTAGGAACTAGCAAGCTTACACAGAAATCAGTTCTGGTTCTTACCGTAAGCCTGAGACATCATGAGGTCCATTCCTAGCCTAAAGAGCATGGAGTAGCTGAAGGGGAATAATGGACAATCACACCTAGCATAGTCCCTAACACAGAGCAGATGTCCATTAGAGACTACTATGAATACCATAACCAAAAAGTTACATTTAAAATATAGTGCTGTGAACTGTTACAGGCATTCCTTGGAACAGTCAAGGCCTCTAAGTCCAGATTTATTCTCTTTCCCCACAGGCACATGTAGGAAGGGAGATGAAAATGAAAGGAAACAAGTGGCCTCTTTTAACAATAAGGCAACTGAAAACCTTCCAGCCCAAACAGAAGAACAGGTCAATGGGAGAGAAGAGGAGGAGTGAACAAAGCAATTATCTCGGCCTGAGACAAAGGGGTTAAATTTGGGGAACATTTAGAAGAGCAGTGAAGGAAATTACCTGGGAAGGGAAAGCTGGATAGATTTAACCGAATTCTGATCAATTTTAGAATTCTTTGTGCTAGATGCTTTCCCCACATTTAAGTCAAGACTACAGAAAAAAAGCAAGGTTGGATAACAGGTATCCAGTGCGTGGATGGATTCACACTCCCCCTTCAGGAGCTCTCTCTGGGGAAATAAAATATTGAGGTACACACTGTAAAAGCCCAAAACACTACATTTCAAAGGGAAGTATAAAACTGTCTTCAGATCCAATATAAAGGTTTCTAAATTTCAGTCAAGTTGAATTATCCGGGCTCCCCTCCATTAATGTAAATAATCTAACGTAGACTGTACTGACGAATGTTTTAGAGATTAGAGTTGTATTTTTCTTACATTAAAGATACATTTTATGAGGTTATTTTATCTGTCTACAGGTCCAATTCACAAAAGACAAATTTTGTCTCTTTTGCAAAGAGTAATATAGGTTAAGATGTCTTCAAAACGTGCTGCGTTGTCATTCTGATGATGTTTTTCCATCTCTTCCCATGGTCCCAAAATTAGTTTCTTCAGGGTTTTCAAGGATGATCTTCTCACTGAAGCTGTTTTTTGCATAAAAGTCCCGATGACCGACATTAGAGGCAGGTGACCCAAGATTCCAAAGTGGAGACTAGAACCATTCATAATAAACTTTTTGTTGGAACACATTTATAATAAATCAAATGCATCCATTCCATGTCAAAAATACAAACTGGGGATAAAGTTTCTGCTAAACTTATAAATGGATTAATAAAATTCAGAAAAAATCATGCATTTGGGAAATCTGAAAGGAATAAAGATGGAATTATCTGAGAATCTCAATAATTTTCCTGAAAAGCTGCTGTAAATTTCAGAGCAACAAAAAAACAGAATCCCCGTTTGAAGTACACATTTTACACCATGGTTCTCATCTCCCAAGACATGATAAAAAGCCACACTTAGGTAGAAAATCATTATAATAATTAGAAACTTTAGAAGAAATACACTCATTTTCAATGATAAAACGTTAATATTCAACTTATTATAAAACACCCTAAGCCAGCAGGTCATCACCTAAGAGGTCCGTGCCTCACTTACACCTCAGGCTCGCTGTTTTTACCACCTGTACTTTTGAGGCAGCCCTCTGCAGATAATTTTGGCCCATTATATTACTAAGCTATAGACTTGTGGCTTCAGTTATATGCGTAGAAAGGCAGTTAAGTGTCCTTCAAGATTCGCTGTTCTGTTAAAAGGCAATAGACAACCACTGACTGGTAGTGACAACAAGGTCAAGGAAAGGTCAGCAGTGCAATGATCTTTTAGATTAGGACTTCTTGACATGATACTCAGAGGCAGTCCCTATATCTTCAGAAATTGCATGAAAATTTTATGTCTGTGCAATTTTCTTGGGGAAAGGATCTATAACTTTTCTCAGATTTTCAAAAGGAGTGTCTAAAACTTCCCCTATACAAAGAATCATTGTTCTATGCTCATTTTCTGTGTGAACCTATAAATGCAGTTAATGTACCCAAACTCACAAAGATCTGTCCATCTTGGGTAAATATAATCACGATTCTAAATTCTCAGAATGATGTGCCACAGTGTGAAGTGCAACGACCCAAGAAGGCACAGGTATCCCACGAGACACATGCTGGCATTGTACAACTGAGGCCAACAAAGAAAATTTGAATACGAAATTAAAGTTTTACTATAAACTTCTAGGAAGCAACCACCAAACACAGCCTGTATACATGCTATCAATCCTCTACCACCTTCAGTATTCTTCTATATTATTTTCTAAAGTTACAACAAGGACAATCAGATATTCTCTAATAAATAAGGTATTTTGAATTAAGTTACTCCTGGAACCAAATATCCCTTTATAACATACCAGAACAAAATGAAACTCATTGTTAGGAAATACATTACTATCTTCAAAAAAGATCACATGTCACTATTCTTTACTGCACATTACCATCACAAAGCCTACCATCCAGGGCATTGCATACAACACTTCACCCATAATCTCCAGGAAATTTCCTTCCTTTTAGTGAACTTTAGGCTAGCCACGTAACAGTTTACCCTCTACCCCCACCATCATTTTTTATTATTAGCCTCTTAAGTATTTCCCTCTCTTAGGTTTCTTTCATTTGTACTCACAGTTTTCAGAATCTAAGAAGGTCTTTAAAATATTCATCCCAATAGGGATAAAGTTTTTCCTTATTGTCTAATTCCTTCTGGGTATATTGCACGCCTAGGCCCAGTCAATACTGTGGCTAGAACTAGCTAAGAGGAAACATCTTTACTGATAAATGTATTGCATAAGGAGAGTGTTTAAAAAGCCAGTTGCAATGAGAAAGCAGCTAAATAGCTAACATAAGTTTAGATTGAAATGCAACTTAATTTGGAAAAAAAAAAAAAAACCTAATGTTTCAAATATGGCTTCTGTTAAGTCTTTTACATTTCTCTTAAAACAAAGCAAAGCAAAAAAAAAAGGGGGGGGGGGGAAGAGGTAGTCTATTTAGCTTCTAAAAGGCTTCTGATAGAAATGTTATGAAAACTTGTTATATACACTAATTTCAATAGTATTGGATAATCTACCAATAATAAACTTGCAAAAAACTAACAAATTAACATTCTACTGTGTTACCACTAAGTTTCTATAGTTTCTTATATGCTCCTCATCCTTTCCCTTTGATCCTTTTTCAAGTTGTTCTGAATGTGCCCTTAAAAATCAATCTTTCCCAGGTTTTGGTAAAAAAGAGTAGAGACCATCAAAATAACAATCTGCCCTAGAATTTTTCTTGGGTCCCCTTATTCCAGCAGGACAAGGCAAGAGAAAAAGACAACCACCAATAATGGCACTCACAGGACTGACTGACTCTCTTATTAAATAGGAGATGGTTCTCCATCCACCTAGGTCAAGAATGTCCTAGTTCCCATTCTGGATTTATACCTAAGTAGTCCACGATTTTAAAACAGTGTGCTCAGGTATATGGAATAGAGTCAACTTTCAATTTTTAAAGGACAAATCATATTTTTTGAAAATTAAAGTTTTTTCCTTCTTTTCATTCATACTGCCTACCTTTTGGTCATTTTACTTTCCACTAATTCATTTACCCAATAAGAGGAACAGGGGAAGGAGGTGAAACCTCTTCATTTGCAACTCTGTCCTACATCATAATGTCCAATTTGATTACTGGCAGCATTTTGCCATAAGTGTATTTTGATATAATCTTGGTAGAATTTACATATTCAAAATAGATCATTCTGAGATCATTTCCCAGTTGAAATTTTGTAATTATTACCTTTAGGATTATCAATTGATTATCAATTCTCTCTTCCTGAACAATAATTCTTTCTGACTCAAGTAACCTACACTGCAAGGCAGATACAAAAGAAAGGAAGCTGGACCAATAAGCATGGGAGGAATTACATAAACTGCCTGGAAAACATGATATCCTTTAAAATCCCCAAGCTTTCAAGAGACAACTATTTCCAGAGTATGACACTAGTAGCTGACAGCTGACAATCTGAGACATGCAGGCCAACTTAAAAATGCATCTGTTCCTTTATAAACTTTTTATTAAATCTACTGATTCACCCAGTAAGTCATTATATGTATGAAAATAACATAATTTTCAGGGTTCCTAAATATTTCCAATTTAGGGATCCAAGATTCTGAACATGCCATCACCAAAAAAAATTGCAAACCTAAAAAACAAAAAGGAAAAAAACAATGTCAAAAGCAAAAATACTTTCTTAGAAAAGGTTAATGTTTACTTTTATAATTTTCAAAACAACGTTTTAAAGTTAATGCTTTTTCTCATCTTACAGTTATAAACCCTTAACTCACTAAAGTTTTACTTAAAAAAACAAGACAATTTACAAATAGCAAAATAATATTAAAATATAATCATACATATCACCTACTTAACTAATATATAAAAAAAATTTTTTTTAACTAATATATAAATATAAATATAAATATATATATATATATATATATATACTGGGTCAAAAATCTCTTTAATTTTATAATTTGAGGCTTTAAATTAAAGTGGTACTAGTTCTGCATTTTCTTTAAAAGCTATCATTAGGTGACAGACATTCAGACCCATAAGTGAAACTACAGATTTCATTTATGTACAACTCATATCTTTAGAAACTACTTTTGTTAGCCAATTAATAGTGGTTAAATTCTTTGTGTTTCTATCACATTAACTTTTTAGCACATGAAATAAGAAATACGTTCTTCAAAGCTCTTCTAACCAAAGAGCCAATCTTTACAGCCTTTACTTGGGGAAAAAAAAAATTTTTTTTTTTTTGTTTGGCTAAACGTAAGACATGAGAATCTCTGAAAATAAAAAATGAGTAACTGTTTCTCATTAAACTATATGAACAATTCTATTACTGATTTAAAGACCATGTTATTTAGGGCAGGCTATTTAATAATAATTAAATAAAATTAATAATTAATAATAAAAATAATTAAATATATTTTTATTTAATTAATTTTTCCACAGAAAACAAAGAATTGATAGCTTACATTTCCAGGAGAAGTAAAAAACAATCCATTGCTTCTCTTTAGAAAACGGAAAGGCTGGCAGGTTTAAGTATCAATTGAGATTAGATATAAAATCACTGCACTCTCAAAGTAAACACTGCTTGGATTTACACATTCGGCTCATAATGGTTTTTGTTTGTTTTGTTTTTAATTAAGGGCATGTGAACAATTCTCCCTATCATTACAGAAAGTCACATACATGTAAAGAAAAAGAACACATTTTATAAATCTTAAATCACTCTCAACATCTGAGATTAAGGATTAAGAAAATATTATTTTCAGAGAAATTAGATAATGTACTGACTGATAGTGACAACCAGGACTAGAAGAAAGGATGAAAATAAACATGACCTTAAAAATACATTAACTTTGTCAGTTCCTTAGAATTTGCCCCCTGTATTACCAGAAACCCTGGTATCGTAGTAGTTAAGTGCTACGGCTGCTAACCAACAGGTCAGCAGTACAAATCTGCCAACCGCTCCTTGGAAACTCTGTGGGACAGATCTACTCTGTCCTGTAGGGTCGCTATGAGTTGGAATCGACTCGGCAGCAGTGGGTTTGGTTTTCTGGTTTTGAACTGTATTACTGCGGCCCTGGTGGCATAGTGGTTAAGACCTTGGCTGTTAACCAAAAGGTCAACACTTTGAATCTACCAGTTGCTCCTTGGAAACCCTATGGGGCAGTTCAACTCTGTCCTAATAGGGTTGCTATGCATCAGAATCAACTCTATGGCACCAGGTTTGGTTTCGTTTTGGGTTATTACATTACCATCCAGAATGGTAAGACAACTTAATTTTCTCAGCATCTCATCAATGGCACAAATGCATAATTTAGGCTAAATAAGTAAATTTGTGATATTTTTGCTATTAATGTTGTTACATATATTACAGGAAATTAAACAACATATAGAATCACTTACTTGAAATAATGGCTTAAAATAAAATCTCAACTTGAGCAAAGAACCTTACTGGAATTCTATTCCTAGGGGAGATAAGGCTAGTAATTGCCTTTTGGTGATCTGCTTCTGAAAAGATTCCAGAAAACCAAACCCATTGCCCTCAAGTCGATTCCAACTCATAGTGACCCTACAGGACAGAGGAGAATTGCCCCATAGAGTTTCCAAGGAGCACCTGGTACATTCGAACTGCCAACCTTTTGGTTAGTAGCTGCAGCTCTTAACCAACAGCCTAGGAAGCTCTATGGGGCAGTTCTGCACTGTCCTATAGTGTCGTTATGAGTCAGAACTGACTAGATGGCATACAAGAACAAATCAACAGACTTAACAGGACAAGATCCATCTGAATAAACTTAATAAAGAGAAATCCCCAAAAAAGAAGTTTTACTATAGTGAAAAAGAAAATAATTCTAGTACCTTCAACTATAAAATGCAATCTGAACTAAGACACACATAATCATGAAAGCAATGTTCATTAATAAAACTGCCATTCTGAACAGGTATTTTATATTTTAAAAAGTTAACTAAAAAAATAAACACAAATACATAAAATATCAAAATTCTTTAATACAGAAAAAGAATGGCAGGAATCCTTACTTTCCAGTCTGAAAAATTTACTAAGTTTGGATTCCCTTTTGTTTAAGAGCAAATCCTACTGATTTTGATAGGAAGAAAATATTTCAATCTACAAACTCCTGATGGCTCAGGTTTGTTCATATAGTAAATATTCTGTTGCCAGTTAAATAGCTCACTAGAACTCAATAAAAAAAAAACACATTTAAGCAATTTTAAAAGGTTTAATTAGCATGTGGATTTATATGGTTAATCTCTTTAAACATTTGAACCAGTTTAGTTATGATATGTCAGTGTGCTGTTTAATACCTATTTTTCTTAACTTAAAATTTTTAAATCATAAAAAGGAAGGAATCGGGGTAGGAGAACAGACATGGAAAACATGAAGGCCCCTTTCTCTCTTCCTCTCTTATGTTTTGCCATTACCATTCTGTTTGAAGTGGTTTCAGGACGAGGCGATCGCACACCTTCTAGTCAGAAATCAGATGACCTCAAAACAACCTCATTTCAGTCTTAGGCCTCATGTCTTTCGCTTAAAGCTAAAAATAAAAATAATTGTGAATGAGCAAATGATCATGGAATGAAATCTCTAACATGACACTAAAATATAAAATATTAGAAACTACTTTTATCACAGGAAAATGAAAACATACATATTTCTACACATAGCATCACAACACTACTTAGAATGCGGGAGAGTACCCTGCTTATCCTTTGTTACCTCCTGAGTATAAAAAATTTTAAATTTAATTCCAAATTGTTTCTACAAAGTTAAAGCAATATTTTACTTATCTTCTGAGATGATAAAACATTCACTTTTTATAGAGTTAAATAAAACAATATCACTAGTGAGGCTAATGGAGTCAGATACAGCTTAGCTGTTCTTAATATATATATGAACACAGACAATAAAGCAAAGAAAACAATGGTCTTGCCCTAAGAAATATATTTTTGTTTGTTTATAACTCCTAGTTTCAACAGAAATACCAGAAGTATATGAAAATTAATCTGTTTTCTCTAATCAAAGTAAGTCATTCATTCAAAAAAATTGAATGTTTCTAAGCCCTGGAAGTAAAATGCTGAATATGATGGCCAGGGTTCCAAACCTCTGTGAGTTCGTACTCCTAACCTTTTATTTCCTAGTTTTTCATCTCAAAATCTGGGCTATGATGGTAAGGAGACAGACAATAAAGACCGCTACGCTTCTCTGAGAGTGTGGGGGGTAGTACGCATTATATGACAATAGGATTAAAAACAAAAGCCACTGAGAACCCTGAATCTGTAAGCTGCAAGTAACCTCAAAACACCATTTGCGTCAAGTCAACATAAGCATCAAACTTACGCTTTAAAAATCCTATATTAATTCTGAAAATTAATTCTCCATTTGAAGAGTGCTGGTAGTTTCAAACCCAAACACAAATGCCTCTATTTTGAAAGAAAAGTTAAATCTTCAAAAATCACTTAATATTAAGAATACTTTATTCAATTGAAGCCAAAACTCCCAATTTCTTAAAACTATATTTTAGGTGAAGGTTTACAGAACAAACTAGCTTCTCATTACAAAAATTAGTACACATACTGTTTTGTGACATTGGTTACCAACCCCAGGACATGTCAACACTCTCCCTTCTCAACCCTGAGATCCCTAATACTAGTTTTTCAGTCTCGTCCTGCCTTCCAGTTCTTGTCCCTGGGCTGGTGTGCCCCTTTAGTCTAGTTTTGTCTTATGGGCCTGTCTAACCTTTGGCTGAAGGGTGAATCTCAGGAGTGACTTCATTACTAAGCTAAAACGGTGTCCGGGAGGCACCAGAAATTTTGCTGTCAAAGTTACACTTAAAGGATTGGTCCTCAAAAGCAAAGAGGTTTCTGGGATAAACTGAAGACTTCGAAGGTCAGCAGCAGAGCAAGGGCGGGGGTTTGGGGACTATGGCTTAAGGGGACTTCTAAGTCAACTGGCATAATAAACTGTATTATGAAAATATTCTGCATCCCACTTTGAAGTGTGGCGTCTGGGGTCTTAAATGCTAACAAGCGGCCATCTAAGATGCATCAATCGGTCTCAACCCCTCTGGATCAAAGGAGAATGAAGAACACCAAGGTCACACGACAACTATGAGCCCAAGACAGAAAGGGCCACATGAACCAGAGATTTACATCATCCTGAGCCCAGAAGAACTAGATGGTGCCCGGCCATAACCGATGACTGCCCTGACAGGGAACACAACAGAGAACCCCTGAGGGAGCAGGAGAACAGTGGGATGCAGACCCCAAATTCTCATAAAAAGACCAGACTTAATAGTTGGACTGAGACTAGAAGAATCCCAGCAGTCATGGTCCCCAAATCTTCTGTTGGCCCAGGACAGGAACCATTCCCGAAGACTACTCATCAGACACGGAAGGGACTGGACAATGGGCTGGAGATGCTGATGAAGAGTGAGCTACTTGTATCAGGTGGACACTTGAGACTGTATTGGCATCACCTGTCTGGAGGGGAGATGGGAGGGTAGAGAGGGTTAAAACTGGCAAAACGGTCACGAAAGGAGAGACTGGAAGAAGGGAGCGGGCTGACTTATTAGGGGGAGAGTAAATGGGAGTATGTAATAAGGTGTATATAAGCTTATATGTGACAGACTGACTTGATTTATAAACTTTTACTTAAAGCACATATAAATTATTTAAAAAAAAAAGAATTGGTCCTGTGCTCAATTTGGCAGCACATATACTAAAGTTGGAATGATACAGAGAAGATTGGCATGGCTCCTGCACAAGGATAACGTGCAAGTTCGTGACGTAGTTCAGTCACGTATACAAGACTAATGGGCACACCGCTCCAAAAACAAAGACGAGAAGGCAGGAAGGGGCAGGAAAACTGTACAAATGGCAACAGGGAGCCTGGGGTGGAGAAGGGGAGAGTGTTGACACATCAAGGGGTTGGCAACCAATGTCACAAAACAATTTGGGTATTAACTGTTTAATGATAAACTAATTAGCTATGTAAACTTTCACCTATATCATTAAATAAAAAAAAAAAAAAAGAACTGGTCCTAACTATACCATAATGAAGGCAAATATCTTATTTTTTTATACCATTCATATAAAAAACCAAAATAACAAAAACAAAAAACACCAAACCCATTGCCTTCGAGTCAATTCCAACTCACAGAGACCCTACAGAACTGCCCCATAGGGTTTCTGAGGAGCAGCTGGTAGATTCCAACAGCTGAAACGTTTATGTTTGCAGCCTTGCCCTTAACCACATTCATTAAATTAAATATAACTCATAAATTATCAAGTAAACTCTATATCAACATTATTTTTTAATGTTTTTAATTTATTTCCTGGTTCTAAATACGCCAAGGAATTTCTTTAGCTTTGCAGGAATATAATACAATACCAAAAGATATAAAAATATATACACCTGACTCAATTTAAGGTTTATGTTCATCTTAAAACAGATTAGCAAATGCATTTCTGAGTTATCTTATCTTCCACAACTTTTCATGAAGTCCAACTAAATTTCATATCTGGACAAATATAACAAAGTTACATGGATTGATTCTGGGGTTTACAGGTCTTAGAACCATGCTTTAAGTAACAAATTGCAACGGATGCTTAAATATTTAGAAAAAAAAGAAATATTTAAATTCATATCTAGGTTTTAGGTTATGGTTTGCCACAAGTAAAATATTAAGAATATTAAATATTAAAAATAAAGTTCTAGTCAATAAGGAAGACCGAAGAAGAATTGATGCCTTTGAATTGTGGTGCTGGAGAAGAATACTGAATATACCACGGACTGCCAAAGAACAAACAAATCTGTCTTGGAAGAAGTACAACCAGAATTCTCCTTAGAAGCAAGGATGGCGAGACTATGTCTCACATACTTTGGACATGTTGTCTGGAGGAACTGGTCCCTGGAGAAAGACATCACACTTGGTAGGTAGTCAGTGAGATGGACTGACACAGTGGCTGCAACAATGGGCTTAAACATAACAACTGTGGAGATGACACAAGACGGGGCAGTGTTTTGTTCTGTTGTATATAGGGTCACTATGAGTCAGAACCGACTTGATGGCACCTGACAACAATGGCAGTCAATAAACTTTAAAAATTTGTTTTCCACTGACGTGCAGATTTTAGAAGTGTTATATTTTGATGCACTCAAAATTTAATCAAGGTAAATTGTATCTTAGTCTTATTTGTAAGCAGTCAATTCTCCGCCTTAACATGAATATCTTATATCCCTGCTCTTTTCAGTTTGTATCAAATTTCAGAGAAAATGTAACTAATTAGATTTACTTTTTATACTCCAAGCCTTAAACATTCATTTATCTACAAATCCCAAATGTGTACTACATAAACAAAAAGAATTCATCATTTAGCCCACAACTCTTTAATACCAGCTACCATTCCTAGGCAAAAAGAAAAGTAGCTGACAGGCTTTATTCACTTCTCCAAAACTCAGATCTTTCCCTTAAGTCATTTTTTTTTTCCCACATTGCCGTGTGATAGATCACTACTGTGTGGCCTTTCTAGCCACGCTCTTGTAACTCCCACCCAAGTGACTGAGCAGGGCTGTGTGACAGCATTAATTGTGGCCTACCAAAGGGATTGGTCAGTTTGCCATCCCACTGGCCTTGAAATGAGCCACCCCAGGAGCAAGAAAGAGAGGATCCCACTACCACCAAGGAAGAGCAGCCAGGAGTAGAGAGCGCATCCTTTGGACCCAGGAGACAGCGACAGAGATCGAGAAAGTGAGAAAGTGAAAGAGCGAGAGCGAGAGAGCAAGAGTGGGTGCAAAGGCAAGCTGTAACCCTGAAGACTGTGAGACGCAGAGGCAGGAGAGACCAGCAGGAGACTGTGCAGTGGGCTTCCTGGCCCAGGGAGTGAGAAAGCTGAGTGCCTGGAGTGCCTCTGGGGACTTACTGGCATGGGCTAAAAAGCTTTGTCCTGAGCAGAGCACAGACCTAGGATCAAAGAGAGGTGCGTCTGTGATCACAACTGAAAAGAGGCTGTCCTGATGGAAGAACTGTATCCTGAATGTTCCTGAGCCTGAATTGTAACCTGTTACTTCCTTAATAAACCTCATGATCTTGAGTGTTGTCCGTGAGCTGTGTGTGGCCACTGCAATGAATTATCAGCCCCAGCAAAAAAGTAGGGAACCCCTGGTGGCGTAGTGGTTAAATGCTATGGCTGCTAACAAAAGGGTCGGCAGCTCGAATCTGCCAGGCGCTCCTTGGAAACTCTGTGGGGCAGTTCTAACCTGTCCTAGAGGGTTGCTATGAGTCGGAATCGACTCGACAGCACTGGCTTTGGTTTTTTGGTTTTTGCAGAGAAGTAGAGAGTGCAGTGGGAGAGACAGGTGGTGTCAGGATTGGTAAAGGTGGCAGAGAGAGGAGGCATGTCTAAACTCCATTGATCTTGATTCTTTCACCCTTGTGAGTTAGTGGAGGTCAGATGCCACCTCCAAGCCATTTATACACACTTCAATGATAATTCTGTTTCATTCCCCCTTTTTGCTTCAATCATAGCGTGTTTTGATATGCAAGTTACAGCTGTATAATTTTCCCTGAACCAATCCATCCGTAATCCAGAGAATGCAACAACTATTCTGACACAGTTCAGAGAATTCCATAGTTTTCATTACTACTTTGGTCAAGACCTTTGATGATAAAATAATGAGATTTTAATACTTAGAGGGCATACTAGGCATAAAACTCCATTGCCACTTCATTGAGGTCTCTCATTTAATAGCATTAATGAATTACAGTGAGTTACCGATAAATCTCAACAAATTGTAGAACGAAATTTGTATAAAAACAATTCCTGTTGGTTTAAGGACATCCGATGTAAAATCCATTCCCATGAAAAATCATTTCCTTAGTTTAGACTGAATATTTTCACAAAAAGTTAAGCTTCCTGATACACCAGCAGTGCACCCATAATCTGATTATTGGACATTGCAATTCCTAGCTAGAAGTTAACTTTTACTTCCACAACTTTGCAACTTCACACATGCAGATTTTCCAATTCAACTTCCATTTTTTTTTTTTTTTTTCATTTGGATGTTACTAGAAAGTCTCAAATTTAAGGATTCTATGGGAAGCACCAGCAGCCCTGGTGACACAGTGGTTAAGCACTCAGCTGCTAACCAAAAGTTTTATCAGCAATTTGAACCCACCAGCTGCTCTGAGGGAGAAAAATGTGGCAGTTTGCTTCTGTGAAGATTGGTGCCTTGGTGGTGCAGTGTGTTAACAGCTTGGCTGCTAACGAAAAAGTCGGCAGTTCGAATCCACAGCCACACCTTGGAAACACTACATGGCAGTTCTACTCAGTTCTATAGGGTTGCTATGATTGGAACTGACTTGATAGCAACAGATTTTTTTTTTTTTTATTTTTTATTGGTATGGGAAGAAGGTGTTATTGTTGTTAGGTGCCGTCGAGTCAGTTTCAACTCGTGGTGACCCTATGCACAACAGAATGAGACACTGCCCGGTCCTGCACCATCCTCAAAATCGTTGTTATGCTTGAGCTCATTGTTGCAGCCACTGTGTCGATCCACCTCGCTGAGGGTCTTCCTCTTTTCCGCTGACCCTGTATTCTGCCAAGCATGATGCCCTTCTCCAGGGACTGGTCCCTCCTGACAACATGTCCAAAGTATGTAAGATGCAGTCCCGCCATCCTTGCCTCTAAGGAGCATTCGGGTTGTACTTCTTCTAAGACAGATTTGTTCGTTCTTTTGGCAGTCCATGGTATATTCAATATTCTTCACCAACACCACAATTCAAAGGTGTCAACTCTTCTTCGGTATTCCTTATTCATTGTCCAGCTTTCACATGCATATGATGCGATTGAAAATTCCATGGCTTGGGTCAGGTGCACCTCGGTGTTCAGGGTGACATCTTTGCTCTTCGACACTTTGAAGAGGTCCTTTGCAGCAGATTTGCCCAAAACAATGGGTCTTTTGACTTCGTGACTGCTGCTTCCACGGCTGTTGATCGCGGATCCAAGTAAAATGAAATCCTTGACAACTTCAACCTTTTCTCTGTTTATCATGATGTTGCTCATTGGTCCAGTTGTGAGGATTTTTGTTTTATGTTGAGATGTAATCCATACTGAAGACTGTGGTCTTTGATCTTCATTAGTAAGTGCTTCAAGTCCTCTTCACTTTCAGCAAGCAAGGTGGTGTCATCTGCATAACACAAGTTGTTAATGAGTCTTCCTCCAATCCTGATGCCCCGTTCTTCTTCATATAGGCCAGCTTCTTGTATTATTTGCTCAGCATACAGATTAAATAGGTATGGTGAAAGAATACAACCCTGACACACAACTTTCATGACTTTAAACCAATCAGTCTCCCCTTGTTCTGTCCGAACAACTGCCTCTTGATCTATGTAAAGGTTCCTCATGAGCACAATTAAGTGTTCTGGAATTCCCATTCTTCGCAGTGTTATCCATAGTTTGTTATGATCCACACAGTCAAATGCCTTTACACAGTCAATAAAACAAACATCCTTCTGGTATTCTCTGCTTTCAGCCAGGATCCATCTGACATCAGCAATGATATCCCTGGTTCCACGTCCTCTTCTGAAACCGGCCTCAATTTCTGGCAGTTCCCTGTCGATATACTGCTGCAGCCGTTTTTGAATGATCTTCAGCAGAATTTTGCTTCGTGTGATATTAATGATACTGTTCTATAATTTCCACATTCGGTTGGATCACCTTTCTTGGGAATAGGCATAAATATGGATCTCTTCCAGTCAGTTGGCCAGGAAGCTGTCTTCCATATTTCTTGGCATAGACGAGTGAGCACCTCCAGTGCTGCTTCTGTTTGTTGAAACATCTCAATTGATATTCCATCAATTCCTGGAGCCTTGATTTTTGCCAATGCCTTCAGAGCAGCTTGGACTTCTTCCTTCAGTACCATCGGTTCCTTGTCATATGCCACCTCTTGAAATGGTGGAGTATTGACTAATTCTTTCTGGTATAATGACTCTGTGTATTCCTTCCATCTTCTTTTGATGCTTCCTGCATCATGTAATATTTTCCCTGCAGAATTCTTCACTATTTTAACTCGAGGCTTGAATTTTTTCTTCAGTTCTTTCGGCTTGAGAAATGCCGAGCGTATTCTTCCCTTTTGGTTTTCCATCTCCAGCTCTTTGCACATGTCGTTATAATACTTTATTTTGTCTTCTTGAGAGGCCCTTTGAAATCTTCTGTTCAGTTCTTTTACTTCATCAATTCTTCCTTTTGCTTTAGCTGTTCGATGCTCAAGAGCAAGTTTCAGAGTCTCCTTTGACATCCACCTTGGTCTTTTCTTTCCTTCCTGTCTTTTCAGTGACATCTTGGTTTCTTCATGGATGATGTCCTTGGTGATAGAAACAATGCCGGAGATCGAATGATAGAATTTTGCAAGACCGAAAACTTCTTCA
Organism: Loxodonta africana; assembly: GCF_030014295.1. Lineage (NCBI taxonomy): Eukaryota > Metazoa > Chordata > Mammalia > Proboscidea > Elephantidae > Loxodonta > Loxodonta africana. Next base: position 40,645,146 of record NC_087360.1, on the reverse strand, counting down.
TTGCAAATACCTTCTTTCACTAACATAAACGGCGACTATACAAATGGACCTCGCCAGATGGAACACACAGATATCAAATTGACTACATCTGTGAAAAGAGGAGATGGAAAAGCTCAATATCATCAGTCAAAACAACGCCAGGGGCCGACTGTGGAACAGACCATCAGTTGCTCATCTGCAAGTTCAAGCTGAAACTGAAGAAAATCAGAGCAAGTCCACAAGAGCCAAAATATGACCTTGAGTATGGGAAGAAGGTAGAGTACTCAAAAAATGCTCCTGAGGCAATGACCAGCAATTTGGAAAATTTAAAGCTGCATCTCTACCTTCATTCCATAAACCAAAATAAATTCCAGATACACTACATGTAAGGTGAAAATATAAAACCACAAAATGAGTTAAAATGTCAGATTTTTAAAAATGAATCAGGAAGCACAGAAAGAACTTTAATTATCTGAAGCACAAGAAGGACTTTAATCATGACTTACAATCTAGAAGTCAAAAAATAACAAAATTGATTATAAAATGGCAAAAAAAAAACCTGTAACAGGAGATGGAGCCAACATGGCACTATAGGCAGAAGCACCACACCGTCCCTCCACAACAAAGACCTGAAAAACTAAATAAAACTGAGACAAATGTCACTTGGAATTCTAAGCATGAAATGAAGCAATAAAGAACTCAACCAACTACCAAATGGAATAAAAAACTGACAGAGAGCAGAGAGCAAGGAGAGATATGGAGTGAAGGTTCCCTTTCATCTAAAACAGCACAGATTTGCCATCTTGGACTCCTGTCAAGAGATCAAGTAGACAGAGAATACAGGAAAGCAGCTTCATGGAGCTCCCAGAAAGAGAGCACCCACTGGGCCTGCCCTGCTCATTGGACAAGGTGGTGAGAAGTATCATGCCCACAGAAAAGCAAGCAACAAAAAACACGCAGCCCACCTGCTCAGACATAACCAAATAAAAAAGCAGGACGAAACAAATCTACAATCAATAAACAAAGAAAATAACTACTGAATATCCTGAAGACAGCACACAGTATCAAAACATATTTAAAAACAGCACAGGACAGTTCCAGCAGGTGTCCAAAATGAAATACCAGATGACTTTCCAGTAGAAGAAAAGGCACTGGAACTACCTGATAGGGAATTCAAATCTCTTTAATATTCAGAGCTACCCAAGAGTTGAAAGAAAAAGTAGACAAAAATGAGGAAAAGACAGACAAAATCATGGAAAAGACAGACAAAACAATGGAAGAATTCAGGAAAATAATACAGTAACAAAATGTAGCAATGAATTAACAACTAGAAATCATACAAAAACAGCAATTAAAAATTCAAAAGATAACAAAATTTCAGAAATGGACAGTGTCATAGAAGGTCTGAGGAGCAGGTGTGAGACAACTAAAGACAACATCAGTGAAACTGAAGACAAATATTTGGATACCATTTTGGTTGAGGAAAAATCAGAGAAAAGAATGAAGAAGCCCTGAGGATGATGTGGGATACAATCAAAGGCAAAAATTTGTGAGTGACTGGAATTCCAAAACAGGGGCAGAATATGGAAAACATACAGAGGATCACTGAAGAATTGCTGACAGAAAACACCCCTATTATCATCAAAGATGAAAAGTTTTCCATCCAAGAAGCTCAACAATATAGGATAGACACCGCTCCCCTCCCCCAAAAAAATCACCAAGGCATATCATAATCACACTCACTAAAACCAAAGACAAAGAATGAATCTTAAGAGCAGCTAAGGAAAAACAAAAAGTCACATACAGAGGGGAAACAATAAGACTCAACTCTGATTACTCGGCAGAAGCCACACAGGCAAGAAGGCAATGTGATAACATACATAATACCTTGAAAGAAAAAAAATTGCCAGTGAAGAATAACATATCCTGCATAACTCTCATTCAAATATGATGGTGAAATTAGGACACTTCCAGATAAACAAAAACTAAGGGATTATGTAAAAACCAAACCAAACTGATAAGAATTATTAAAGGGAGCCATTTTCTTTGAGAATAAACCACATTAGACAATAGCCTGAATCTAGGATGCAAGACCGCAGCAGCTGGATACCAGCCTAGGAAGTAAACTCTCAAGGATTAACCAAAACCAAGGGATTTACAAAAGGGAACCAGAGAGATTAATCTGTAAATAACAAAGTCAGAACAATTAAAGAGGGAGTAAGTGGCGTACGTAGAGAACTTCTGATGGAGAGGAAGGAAAGGGAATACCAAGTAATAAAAGTCTGGTCCAAACGTAGGAAGATAAGGGTAAATTTCAAGTTAACCACAAAGAAAGTTAACAAACCTGCTGATCAGTGTAAAGAAGAACATAAAAACTCAGTAAACAAATAATTTACAAATACAAAAGAAATGAAATAAGAAATCCACAAGCAAAAAACTCAGTGCAGGAGAATAAGGGGAACAAAGAAAATGTATGCACCACAAAAAAAAAAAAAAAAAGCACTATAAAAGGACAGCAATACACTCACACCTATCAATAATTACACTAAGTGTACATGGCCTAAATGCACCCGCAGAGAGAAAAGTGAAAGAATGGACCAAAAAAAACAAGCAAACAAACCATCGGTATGCTGTCTACAAGAGACATACCTTAGAAACAAAGACATAAATTTGTTAAAAATCAAAGAATAGGAAAAAAAAAAAAAAATGAAGCCAAAGCTAACAAAAAAGAGCAGGAGTGGCAATTCTAATCTCAGATAAAATAGACTTTAAAACAAAACCCACCATAAAAGACCAAGAAGGGCACTATATAATGATTAAAGGGACGATTCATCGTAAAGACTCATCCATAGCTATACATCTATGTACCCAATGAAAGGGTTTCAAAACACATAAACTCTAACAGCACTGAAAAGGGAAACTGACAGCTCCACAATGATAGCAGAAGACTTCAACACACCATTCTCAGTAAAGGAAACAACATCTAAAAACAAATTCAACAAAGATACAGAAAAGCTAAAGGGCACAATCAGCCAACTGGACCTCACAAACATATACAGAACATTCCACCCAGGAGCTGCAAAGTACACATTCTTTTCCAACACATGGAATGTTTCTCCAGAATAGACCACATCTTAGACAACAAACCAGCCTTCAACAAAATCCAAAACACTGAGATAATACAAAGTATCGTCTCTAATCACACAGTGCCATCAAAGTAGAAATTAACAACAGGAAGAGCAAGGAAAAAAAATCAATTACATGGAAACTGAACAACACCCTGCTTAAAAACCATAGGGTAACAGTAGAAATCAAAGATGGAATTAAAAAACTCCTAGAATCAAACAAGAATGAAAACACATCATACCAAAACCTTTGGGACACAGCAAAGCCAGTGTTCAGAGGTCAATTTTTATCAATAGATGCATACATAAAAAGGAGAAACAAAATCAAAACATCAGCTACACAACTTGAACAAATAAAAAGAGAACAGTAAAAGAAGCCCACAGCCACCAGAAGAAAGGAAATATGAGATCAGAGCAGTAATAAATGAAACTGGGATTAGAAAAACAATAAAAAAATCAACAAAACCAAAAGCTGGTTCTTTGAAAAATCAACAAAATCTACAAACCGCTGACGAAAATAACAAAAGCAAAAAGGAGAGGACACAAATAACCCAAATAAGAAATGAAATTAGGGACATAACAACAGACCACAACTGAAATAAAAAGTATCATAACAGAATACTAAGAAAAACTATATTCCACCAAATTTGGAAAAACTAGAGGAAATGGACAAATTTCTAGAAACATGCTACCTACCCAGACTAACATAAAATGACATTGAAAATCTGGACAGATCCAAAACAAGAGATTGAAAATTAAAAACAAAAAACCTCCCAAGGAAAATAAAAGCTCCGGGCCAGGTGGCTTCACTGGAAAATTCTACCAAACATTCAGAGAAGAGCTTACACCAGTACTACTCAAACTACTTCAGAACACAGAAAAGCACGCGATACTTCTGAATTCATTCCAAGAAGCCAGCGTAACACTGATACAAAAACCAGGCAATGACACCACAAAAAAAGAAAATTACAAACCAATATCTCTCATGAATATAGATGCAGAAATTCTCAAGAAAATTCTAGCCAATAGAATTCAGCATCATATCAAATAATAATAATACACCACGAACAAGTGGGATTCATACCAGGTATGTAAGAATGGTTCAATATTAGAAAATCAATCAACGTAATACATCACATAAATAAAACAATCACATGAGCATTTCAATTGAGGCAGAAAAGGCATTCAACAAAGATCAATACTCATTCCTGATAAAAGCTCTCAATAACATAGGTATAGAAGAGAAATTCCTCAACATTTTTTTTTATACAAAACCAATAGCCAATATCCTTCTTGATGGAGAGAGGCTGAAAACATTCCCCTTGAGAACAGAAAGGAGACAAGCATGCCCTTTATTACCACTCCTATTTAACATTGCACTGAAGTCCTAGCTAGAGCTATAAGGTAAGAAAAAGAAATAAACGGCATTCAAATTGGTAATGAAGAAGTAAAACTGACCGTATCTGTGGATGATATGATAGTAGATGATATGATAGTATACATAAAAAACCCAAAAGACTCGATGAGACAACTACTGGAACTAATAGATTCAGCACAGTAGGCAGGATACAAGATAAACATACAAAAATCAGTTGGATTTCAATACATTAATAAAGAGAATGATTTAAAGGAAATTAGGAAACAATACCATTCATAATAACCCCTAAAAAAATAAAATACTTAGATATAAATCTAACCAGGGACGTAAAGGACCTATACAAAGAAAACTACAAAACTCTACTGCAAGAAACCAAGAGATCTACATAAATGGAAAAACATACCATGCTTATGGATATGTAGATGCAACACTGTGAAAAACGACAATTCTACACAAAGCAATCTACAAATACAATGCAATCCTGATCTAAATACCAACAACATTCTTTAAAGAGATGTAAAAGTTAATCGTTAACTTTATACGGAAACAGAAGAGGCCCTGGATAAGTAAAGCACTACTGCAGAAGAAGAATTAAGTAGAAGGGCTCACAGTTCCTGACCTCAGAACCTATTATACAGCTACTGTAGTCAAAACAGCCTGGTACTGCTACAACGACAGATCCATTGACCAATGGAACAGAACTGAGAACCTAGATGTAAATCCATTGACCTACGGTCACCTGATCTTCAACAAGGGCCCAGAGTCCATCAAATGGGAAAAAGACAGTCTTTTTTAAAAATGGTGCTGGCAACACTGAATGTCTATCTGAAAAAAAAGAAAGAAAAGAAAACAGGACCCATATCTCACACTACACACAAAAACTAATTCAAAATGGATCAAAGACCTAAATATAAAACCCAAAACTATAAAGATCATAGAAGAAGAAAATAGGATCAATGCCAGAGGCCCTAATACATGGCATCAACAGGATACAAACCCTAACTAACAATACAAACTCCAGAAGATAAGCTAGATAACTAGGTTCTTCTAAAAATTAAATACTTATGTTCATCAAAAGACTTCACCAAAAGAGAAAAAAGAGAACCCACATACTGGGAACAAATTTTTGGCAGGGACAAATCCGACAAAAGTCTCACCTCTAAAATCTAGGGGAAAACTCAACCCTTTGTAACATAAAGACAAATTATCGCATTAAAAAATGGGCAAAGGAAATAAACAGACACTTCACCAAAGAAGACATTCAAGCGGCTAATAGGCACATGAGGAAATGCTCATGATCACTAGCCATTAGAGAAACGCAAATCAAAACCACAACGAGATACCATCTCACTCTAACATTACTGGCACAAATCAAAGAAACAGAAAATAACAAATGTTAGAGAAGCTGTGGGGATTTCAGAACTCTTATGCACTTTTAGTAGGAATGCAAAATGGTACAATCATTTTGGAAAATGATATGGTGCTTCCTTAGAAAGCTAGAAATAGAAATACCATATGATCCAGCAATCCCACTCCTAGGAATATATCCTAGAGAACTAACAGCTGTCACATAAATAGACATATGCATGCCCATGTTCACTGCAGCATTGTTCACAAGAGAAAAAGATGGAAAACAACCTAGATGCCCATCAATGGATGAATGGATAAACAAACTATGGTACATACACACAATGGAATACTACACAATGATAAAGAACAATGACGAATCTGTGACACACCTCACAACATGGATGAATCTGGAGGGCATTACGCTGAGTGAAGTAAGTCTATTATAAAAGGACAAACATTGTATGAGACCACTACTATAAAAACTCATGAAAAGGTTTATATATAAAAAGAAACAATCTTTCATGGTTGCAAGGGAGGGGAGGGGAGGGGATAAAAAAAAAAAAACAACACTAAATTAGATAATAGATAAGTGGTACTTTTGTGAAGAGTAGAACAGTACACAATACTGGGGAAGCCAGTACAACTTGTACAAGGCAAGGTCATGGAAGCTCCGTAGACATATCCAAACTCCCTGAGGGTCCAAATTCCTGGGCTGAGGTTTGTGGGACCATGGACTCGGGGAACACCTAGCTCAACTGGCATAACATAGTTTATAAAGAAAATGTTCTACATTCTACTTTGGTGAGTAGCGTCTGGGGTCCTGAAAGCCTATGAGTGGCCATCTAAGATACTCCACTGGTCTCACCCCTTTGGGAGCAAAGGAGAATGAAGGTAACTAAAGACACAAGGGAGAGATTAGTCCAGATGACTAATCTCCAGCAGACTGAGTCCAGTACATATAGATGGTGCCCAGCTATCTCCACTAACTGCTCTGATGGAGATCACAATAGAGGGTCCTGAACAAAGCCAGAGAAAAATGCAGAAAATTCTAACTCACAAAAAAAAGACGAGACTTACTGGTCTGACAGAAACCCCAAGAGTATGGCCCCCACACACCCTTTTAGGTCAGTAATGAATTCACTCCCCAGGCTCACCACTCAGCCAAAGACTAGACAGGCCCATAAAAAATGAGACTAAAGGGGCACACCAGCCCAGGGGCAAGGACTAGAAGGCAGGCGGGAACAGGCAAGCTGGTAATAGGGAATCCAAAGTCAAGAAGGGAGGGTGTGGACATGTCGTGGGATTGTTAACCAATGTCATAAAACGATATGTGTACTGTTTAATGACAAGCTAGTTTGTTCTGTAAACCCTAAAGTACAATAATTTTTTTAAAAAAAGGAATGAAAAAGGATAGTTCTTAAAAATAAACAAAATATGTAAGATTACAAAAAACAATCTACAGGAAAACATTAAAGTGGGGAAAATATCTGCAAATATCAGTATGCCCAGAGTTCTTACAAATTGCTGAGAAAAAGGAAAACCAATGAAAAATTAATAAATACAGTCCACTGAGAAAGAAAAATGACCAGTAAACATATGAAAATATCTTCAAACTCACTCAAAACTAAAGAAATGTAAATTGAAACGAGATGCTAAAAGACAGAATTTGGAGGACCATGCACTCAAATATATCATTGGGGGAGGTGTAAACTAGTACAAACTTTTTGAAGAACAATGGCAACACCTACCAAAATGTTAAAATCTGTGTACCTCTGTCCCAGAAATTTGACTTCTAAGGCCTATATCCTTTCGATTTCTTTTCACATGTAAGCAAAAAAATTGGTACAAGGAGTCTATTTGTAACAGCGATACCACAGCAGTACTATTTATACACAACAACAAAAAAAACCTGAAAAACAATCTTAATGTCTATCAAAAGGAAGCTGCTTAAAAGACCTATGATACATTTCATGCGGCCACTGAAAGGCATCCTAGAAATATCAGTGCATAAATGAGTTTGCTGAATGGATACATAATACCACTCTTTTTACAAATAATATTTTTTTAAAGGCGTGTAAGAGATATATTTTTTTAAGAGATATGAGCAAGAAAGGAAATGAAAACTAGGAACACTACCCACGAAACTGTTTAAAACATATGAGAATGGGGGAAACAACTTTTTATCCCTTTATACTTCTAAAATATTAATTTTTTACACTTTATACCAATTTACGATTTGAGTTAGAACAAACTTCATGACTTCTTTTTTTTTTTTTGGTGTATCTTATCTTCAGTAATATGTACTACATACAATGTTGAAGCACGTAATTTGCTGATGTTATCATTCTCATGCCAACCCCCAAAGACAAATAAAGATTGGATTTATAAAGATACTGGTAATAAAAGGCAGTAATGATGAAAACCTTAAGAAAAAAAAAGAGAGAGAGAGATATTCAACTTAGGTCAGAACCAGCTTACACCACAGTCATCAGAATGGAACTCTGTTGTAAGTCGGACAATAACTTTTTTTTTTTTAAATAAATAAAAATTTTACTGAGGATGCTTTGCTATTTCAGCAGTTCAAATTATTTGGATCGAATTTCTCAAATGGGAAAGAAGGAATTTATATATGTGAGTCAATCCATGAACTTAAGAATTAATTTGCTACCAGAACCACAGAGGTACTTGGGTATCAGCTCCTTCAAAATTATGACCTTGCCCTTTTATGTGACACCCAATGTTATAGACAGAATACATGAAATTGATCCAGCTTCCTAACAAAACACCCATAGAAGAAATTAAGTGTCCTAGTTAATAAAATAAGAACGTGCTACCGTATTTACCCATTTTTATAATGATCTTAACTCTACAGTTCTTTTCACATTCGCCCCAAATCAGAACTAGCCAGAGACAAAATTCTTTAATTATACGGCTGAGCCATTCAGCAGGACAACAGAAGGCACAATTACCCTGGCATGAGATGTTGGCACTCACAGTTCCCTCCCACCCCCAAAAGTGAAATGTTGCAAGCTAACAATTACAATTCATCATTTCTGATTACAAACCACAAGTGTGTAACCACTATCATGTATAACATTTTGAAAAATTTCTATCAGCATTTTTCTTTAGACATTAAACTGCTATACACCCACTCCTCACTTATTGACATGGTTATATTCAAAAGACCAGGTCGTTATTTTAAAATCGGCATTATGTGAAAATGGAAGATGACCACATCAGGTCACTAAATAGAGGATGACTACATTATTACATTACTACCAAACTACATCATTACATACCTGCCAAACTACTGAGAATCATGGCCCAGCCATGTTGACACATTCACAGCCAGCATTATTCTCAGCTTGCACCTCAGCATTTGTTACTGCCAGATGTACGGAGTTAATACACAAAATAGTTGGATAATAGATTTTTTATTATTGTTATAAATGCAAAACATTGGATAATGAGATAGTTGATAAGTAAGGAGTAGGTGTAACTGAAAGTTCCACGTCACTTAGCAGATTAATGCAGACTATTGAATTTTACTGGAGCCCTCACTAATATTTGGTAATACCTGATTCTATATTTTCAAACCCTTTTCTCATACATTTGTGCCTTCTTTTCTTCTTTCTAAGGGTTAAACAAGCCTCTCTTTCTTACTAAGGTTAATCCTTTATCCATTCACATAACTTTTGTGGAACCTTATTCCATTATCTCTTCACTCCTTTTCTTCTGCCTACAAACATATTCAGGTTTCCTGATCCTGAAACCAATCTACAATATGATTCCTTGACCAATCAGACTTCAGCTAATATCTTTCTTCCTCTTTTTCTTTACTACCAAACCTCCAAATTTCTCAAGAGTGGTCTGTTTGGTTTTTTCATTCAAAAAATATTTCACTGAAAACTATGTGCTAGGACTTGGGGATAAAAACCGACATGGCCCCTTCCCTCGTGGAGCTTATGGTTAAGTTACACAATTAATCTGACAAATACACGGTTTTAAAATGTTAATTGTGATGATGGAAAAATACCTGGTGCTATGACAGAATACAGATAAACCAAAAACACCAAACCCATTGCTGTCAAGTAGATTCCAACTCATGGCAACTCCATGTATTAGAGTAGAACTAAGCTCCATAGGGTTTTCATGGCTGTAATGTTTATGAGAGCAGATCACCAGGCCTTTCTTCCTAGTCCATTCTTCCTAGTCCATCTTAGACTGGAAACGCCACAGAAACCTGTTGAGCATCACAGCAATATGTAAGCCGCCACTGACAGATGGTGGTGGGCACAAATGAAATGGACTGCCAGGAATTAAACCAGGGTCTCTGGCATGGAAAGTGAGAAATCTACCACTGAACCACCAATGCCTCCCTCCTTTTTAAGGGATGGTAAAAGTTGATGGCCTCTACATTTATAGGTGTTAGCAGAAAATTACCATACTTACATTCTGTTAATTGAAAATAAGAACCAAGTATTTCATCTTATTCTGATAGAAATCATATGGCAGATGATGTCAAATTTGCTAGGTTCAACTCTCATTCTACCAGAACTAGTGGTACTACTGATTTACAAAAAATGTAATGTTTATTTTAGAAAGTAATATAATTCCTTATACAGGAGCTGTACGTATTTCAGTTGTTTGCAGGCCTTCTTTTTTCCCGTCCACAACACACTTTGAACTGTATCCAGAATTAGTCCTTCACGTCAATTAAGCTTAAACACAAGGCATTTTCTATGCAAAGCAAATAAAAAATGCACTTTCACTGTCCTTGTACTACATCCCCCATATTATCTTTTATAATTTAAAGTAAGAATTCTATGCAATTTAAATGTTACTGATTTAAAATTCTCATCTGCTTTACCCTCTTTTAAAATGGCTTAAATATCAGATTTTTTACATTTTGAAGTTTAATGTGTATACACATCAGGACGTTTTTGTTTTGTAATGTCTAGTTTTCTTCATAGTATATTAAGATGTTTTACAGAACTCTGACATCTCACTCCTGCTAAAAGAAAAACACTGTGCTGTCCAAAAGAGATACTCAGACTAATAACTTACAATCAGGTGGCATGCCCTGATCAAGATTTTTGGCTATGACATATCCAACAAGAGTCTAATCTCTAAAATCTATAAAATACATAACACCTCAACAATAAAAAGACAATCCAATTGAAAAATGGGCGAAGGATAGAACAAACACTTTACTGAAGAAGACATTCAGGTGGCTACCTAACACACACACAAGGAAATGCTTACGATCACTAGCCATTAGAGAAATGCAAGTGAAAAGTACATTGAGATACCATCTCACTCTGACATTACTGGCACTAATATATGGTGCCTCCTTAAAAAGCTAGAAATAGAAATACCATATGATCCAGCAATCCTACTCCTAGGAATATATCCTACAGAAATAAGAGCCGTTACACAAACAGACTTATGGAAAACTATGTTCACTGCAGCATCATGTACAATACCAAAAAGATGGGAACAACCTAAGTGCCCATCTACAGAAGAATGGATGAACAGATTATGGTACATACATACAATGGAATTCTATGCGATGAAGAATAATGATGAACTCACAAAACATCTCTCAACACAGATGAATCTGGAGAGTATTATGCTTAAGTCAAGCACAAAAGGGCAAATATCTGTTATGAGCCCACTATCATAAAAACTCAAGAATAGGTTTACACAAAGAAAAAAACAATCTCTGATGCTTACAAGGGAGGGGAGGGGTGAGGAGGGGAAATCATCAACTAGATAGTAGACAAGTGTTAACTTTGGTGAAGGGAAAGGTAACACACAATATAGGGCAAGTCAGCAGAACTTGACCAAAGCAAAGTCATAGAAGCTTCCTAAACTGAAAAAAAAAAAACCAAACCCATTGCCGCCCAGTCAATTCCAACTAATAACAACCCTCACGGAAGCTGCCTAAAACAAACAAACAAAAAAAACCCTAACCCATTGCTGTCAATTCTGACTCACAGCGACCCTACAGGACAGAGTCTTACTGTCCCACAAGGTTTCCAAAAAGCACCTGGTGGGTTCGAACTGCCGACCTTTTGGCTAGCAGCCATAGCTATTAATCACTACGCCACCTGGGTTTCCATAGAAGCTTCCTAGATACATCCAAACACTGTGAGGATCAAATTGGTGGGGCTGAGGGCTGGGGACCATGGTCTCGAGGACATCTAGGTGAAATGGCATAACAGAGTTCATTAAAAAAATGTTCTTCATCCTACTTGGGTGAGTAGCATCTGGGGTCTTAAAAGCTTGTGAGGAGCCACCTAAAATACATCTGTTAGTCCCAACATGTCTGGAGCAAAGGAGGATGAAGAAAACCAAGGACAAAAGAAAAAAAAAAAAAAAAATCAGTCCAAAGGACTAATGGGTGACATGAACCACAGCCTCCACCAACCTGAGCCTAGAAGAACTAGATGGTGCTCAGGTACCACCACTGACCACTCTGACAGAAATCACAATAGAGGGTCCCAGGTCAAGCAGGAGGAAATTGTAGAACAAAGTCAAATTCACAGAAAAAGATCAGACTTGGCCTGACATGGACTGGACGTACCCTTGGGACTACGACCCTGCTAACTCAGAACTGAAGTTATTCCCGAAGTCCACTTTTCAGCAAAGGATTAAACAGGCCTATAAAACAAACAATAACACATCTGAGGAATGTGCTTCTTAGTTCAAAAAAATACACAAGACCAAGAGGGCAACAGCTGCCACAAAGCAAAGACTATAGGACAGAACAGGAAAACTTCATGAATGGACACAGGGAAACTGGGTTAGAAAGGGAAAGAGTCCTGGCACATTCTGGGATTGCAACCAATGTCACAAAACAATTTGTGTATAAATTTTTGTATGAAAAACTAATTTGCATTGTTAACTTTCACCTAAAGCACAATAATTTTTTTCTTTTTTATTGGGCTTTAAGTGAAAGTTTACAATTCAAGTCAGTTTCTTGTACAAAAACTAATACACGCATTGTTACGTGAACCTAGTTGCTCTTCCTACAATGTGACAGGACACTGTTCCTCTCCACCCTGTATTTCCCGTGTCCATTCAACCAGCTCCTGTCCCCTTCTGCCTTCTCATCTCTCCTCCAGACAGGAGCTGCACACTTTGTCTCATGTATCTACTTGAGCCAAAAAGCACACTCGTCACCAGTATCACTTTATATCTTATAGTCCAGTCTAAACTTTGCCTGAAGAGTTGGCTTCGGGAATGGTTTTAGTCCTGGGCTAACAGTCTTAGGGGCCATGTCTTCTGGAGTCCCTCCAGTCTCAGTGAGATCATCAAGTCTGCTCTTTCTACCAGAATATGAGTTCTGCACCACACTTTTCTCCTGCTCCATCAGGGACTCTCTGTTGTGTTCCCTGTCTGGGATGTCATTAGCGGTGGCTGGGCATCATCTAGTTCTTCATGTTTCAGAATAATGGAGTCTCTGCTTTATGTGGCCCTTTCTGTCTCTTGGGCTCATATTTTCCTTATGTCTTTGGTGTTGCTCCAGGTGGGTTAAGACCAATTGATGCATCTCAGATGGCCATGTGCTAGCTTTTAAGACCCCAAACGCCAGTTACCAAAGTGAAATGCATAACATTTTCTTAATAAACTTTGTTGTGACAACTGATCTACATGTTCCCTGAAACCAGGGTCCCTAGAAGCCTGTCCCTGTTACCCTGTCCCTCGAAGTGTTTGGCTGTATTCAGGAAAATTCTTAGCTTTTGGTTTAGTCCAGTTGTGCTGATTTCCCCTGTATTGTGTACTGTCCTTCCCTTCACCTAAAATAATTCTTGTCTACCATTTACCTAGTGATTACCTCCATCTCCCTCCATACCCTTGTAACCATCAAAGAATGTTTTCTTCAGTGTTTAAACCTTTTCTTTAGTTCTCATAATAGTGGTCTCATCCAATATACATCCTTTTGTAACTGACTGATTTCACTCAGCATAACACCTTCCAGATTCACTGATGTTATGTTTCATGGATTCATCATTGTTTTTTATCATTGTGCAGTATTCCATTGTGTGAATATAATTTGTTTATCATTCACCCATTGATGGGCAACTAAGTTGTTTCCATGTTTTTACTATCATGAACAATGCTGCAATGAACATGGGTGTGCACATATCCCTTCGTGTGAGGGCTCTTATTTCTCTAGAATATATTCCAAGGAGTGGGGCTGCTGAATCGTGTGGTAGTTCTATTTCTAGCTTTTAAAGGAAGTGCCAAATCGATTTCCAAAGTGGTTGTACCATTTTACATTCCAAACAGCAGTGTATAAGTGTTTCAGTCTCTCCACAACCTCTCCAACATTTATTATTTTGTGTTCTTTGGATTAATGCTAGCCTTGTTGGGGTGAGACGATCTTGATTTCCATTTCTCTAATGGCTAATGATCCTGAGCATTTCCTCATGTATCTGTCAGCCACCTGAATGTCTTCGCTGGTGCAGTGTCTGTCCATATCCCTTGCCCGTTTTTTAGCGGGGTTATTTGTCTTTTTGTTCAGGTTTTGCAGTATCTTGTAGATTTTAGAGATTTGTTATCACCAAATTTTTTTTTCCTAGTCTGTTGGTTGTCTTTTTACTCTTCTGGTGAAGTCTTTGGGTGAGCGTAGTGTTTGATAGTTAGGAGTTATCTAGTTTCTTTTCTGGTGTTTCTGCATTGTTAGTAATGTTTTGTATACTGTTTATGCCACGTATTACGGCTCCTAGCACTATCCCTATTTTATCTTCCATGATCTTTATTGTTTTATATTTTATATTTAGGCCTTTGATACATTTTGAGTTAGCTTTTGTACATGGTGTGAAATAGGGGTCTTAGTTCACTTTTTTGCACATGGATATCCGGTTATACCAGCAACATTTGTTAAAGAGACTGTCTTATCCCCAATTAATGGACTTTGGGCCTTTGGCAAATATCAGCTGCTCATACATGGATGATTTTATGTCTGGATTCTCAATTCTGTTCCATTGGTCTATATATCTGTTGTTGTACCAGTAGCAAACTGTTCTATCATGGGGGCATAACAGGTTCTAAAATCAGGTAGTGTGAGGCCTCCCACTTTGTTCTTCTTCAGTAATGCTTTACTTATCCTAGGCCTTTTCCCTTTCCATATGAAGTTGGTGATTTGTTTCTCCATCTTATTAAAAACTGCCATAGGAATTTGGATTGGAATTGCATTGTACCTATAGATTGTTTTGGGTAGAAAAGACATTTTCACAATGCTGAGTCTTCCTATCCATGAGCAAGGTATGTTTTTCCACATATGTAGGTCTCTTTTGGTTTCTTGCAGGAGTGCCTTGCAGTTTTTTTTTTCGTCTCTGGTTAGATTTATTCCTAAATATTTTACTTCTTGGGGGTTACTGTAAATGGTATTGACTTAGTGATTACCTCTTCAACGCTTATACATGTGACAGATTACATTGATTGTTTTTCTAATGTTGAACCATCCCTGCATATTGGGTATCAGTCTCACTTGGTCATGGTGAATTATTTTTTTGATGTTGAATTCTATTGCCTAGAATTTGTTGAGGATTTTGTTTCTGACTTCATGAGGGATACTGGTCTCTAATTTTCTTTTTTGTGGTATCTTTACCTGGTTTTGGTATCCAGGTTATACTGGCTTCATAGAATTAGTTTAGGAGTATTCCATCCTTTTCTATGCCCTGAAATACCTTTAGCAGTAGTAATGTTAACTCTCCTCTAACAGTTTGGTAGAATTCTCCAGTGAAGCCATCAGGGTCATGGCTTTTTTTGTTGTTGTTGGGAGTTTTTTAATTACCCTTTCAATCTCTTGTTATAGGTTTATTTAGTTGTTATAACTGTGTTTGCATTAGTTTACGGAGGTACTGTGTTTCTAGAAATTTGTCCATTTCCTCTAGGTTTTCAAATTTGTTACAGTTTTTCACAGTATTCTGTGATGATTCAGTTGGGCCTGTTGTGATAGCGCCCATTTCATTCTTATTCAGGTTATTTGCTTCCTTTCCTGTTTTTCTTTTGTCGGTTTGGCCAATGGTTTATCGATTTTGTTGATCATTTCAGAGAAACACCTTTTGGTCTTGTTAACGCAACTGTTTTTCTGTTCTCTATTTCATTTAATTCTGCTCTAATTTTTATTATTTGCTTTCTTCCAGTGTCCAAGGGCTTCATTTGCTGCTCTCTATTTATTCGAGTTGTAGCGTTAATGCTTTGATTTTGGCCCTTTCTTCTTTTTGGATGTCTGCATTTATTGCTATTAACTGAGCTTTCAGCACTGCTTTTGCTGTGTTCCAAAGGTTCTGGTAGGATGTATTTACATTCTCATTTGATTCTGTGAATTTCTTAATTCTGCCCTTAATTCTTCTATAACCCAGTAGTTTTTGTGCAAGATGTTGTTCAGTTTCCGTGTGTTTCATTTCTCTTCCCTTGCTTTTTCTGTTATTCATTTCTACTACTTTTATGGCTTTATGGTCAGAAAAGATGCTTTGTAATATTTCAATGCCTTGGATTCTGTGAAGGCTTGCTTTGTGGCCTAATACGTGGTCTATTTGGAGAATGTTCCAGGTGCACTGGAAAAGAATGCCATTAGGTGGAATGTTCTGTATATGTCTATGAGGTCAAGTTGGTTGTCTGTGGCATTTAGATCTTCTGTGTCTTTACTGAGCTTCTTTCTGAATGTTCTGTCCTTCACCAAAAGCGGTGTGTTGAAGTCTCCTACTATTATTGTGGAGCTGTCTATCTCACTTTTCAATGCTGTTAGAGTTTGTTTTATGTATTTTGGAGCCCTGTCATTGGGTATGTAAATATTTAGTATGGTTATAGCCTCCCGGTAAACCAAAAACCAAACCCACTGCCGTCAAGTCAATTCTTACTCATAGCAACCCACAGGACAGGGTAGAACTGCCCCAGAGTTTCCAGGGAACACCTGGTGGATTTGAACTGCTGACCTCATGGTTAGCAGCCATAGCACTTAACCACTACTCCATCAGGGTTTCCAAATATATATAGCCTCCTGGTATAAACCCACTAAACCAAACCTGCTGCTGACAAGTCAATTCCGACTCATAGTGACCCTACAGGGCAGAGTATAACTGTCCCATAGAGTTTCCAAGAAGCGCCTGGTGGATTCTAACTGCTGACCTTTTGGTTAGCAGCCGCAGCTCTTAACCACTACGCCACCAGGGTTTCCTGGTGTAGTGACCCTTTAATCATTTTACAGTGTCCTTCCTTACACTTTGTGGTGGATTTTGAAGTCCATCTAGTCAGAAATTAATATTGCCACTCCTGCTCTTCTTTGACTGTTGTTTGCTTGATATATTTTTTCCATCCTTTGTGTTTTAGTTTGTGTCTTTAAGTCTAAGGCGTGTCTCTTGTAGGCAGCATATAGACGGATTGTATTTTTTATATGTTCTTCCACTCTCTATTGGTGCATTTAGTCCATTTGTTTCAGCATAGTTATTGATAGGTATGAGTTTAGCACTGTCATTTTGATGTCTTTACGTGTTGCTGACAGTTTTTGTTCCACTTAATTTTCTATGCTGAGTTGTCTTCATGTATTTTCATCATTTTAACTGTGTTGATTTTTTATCTGCTGAGTCTGTATATTTTTCTTGTTTTTTATGTTGATGTGTAGGATGGTTAGTTTCCTTTGTGGTTACCTTAATATTTATCCCTATTTTTCTATGTTTAACCCAATCTTTATTTCTTTATATCACCTTGACTTCCTCTCCATATGAAAGATCTATGACTACATTTCTAGTCCCTCTTTTTTGTTTTAATGTTGTCATCTGTTACATAATGGCATCTCTGTTTGCCCGTTTTGAGTATTTTAGCTTTGGTTTATTTTTGTGATTTCCCTATCTGGGTTGATATCTGGTTGCTCTGTCCTCTGTTCTAGTCTTGGGTTGTTATCTGATGTTAACTGATTTTCTAGCCGGGGGATTCTCTTTAGTATTTCTTATAAGTTTGGTTTGGTTTTTGCAAATTCTCTAAACTTCTGTTTATCTGGAAATGTCCTAGGGATTTTGCTATCATGTTACAGAGACAGTTTTACTGGATACATAATTTTTGACTGGCAATTTTTTCCCCTCAAGGCCTTATATATGTCATCTCATTGCCTTCTTGCCTGCATGGTTTCTGCTTACTGACTCCCCTTTGTAGGTGACTTTTCATTTATCCCTAGCCACTCTTAAAATTCTCTCTTTATCTTTGGTTGTGGCAAGTTTGATTATAACATGTCTTGGTGACTTTCTTTTGGGATCTACCTTGTGTAGGGTTCGATGAGCATCTTGGATAGGTATCTTCTCATCTTTCACAATAACAGGGAAGTTTGCTGCCAACAAATCTTCAACAATTCTACCTGTATTTTCTGTTATCCACCCTGTTCTGGTACTCCTATCACTTGTATGGCGTTCCTCTTGATAGAGTCCCATATAATTCTTAGGATTTCTTCATTTTTTTTTTTAATTCTTTTTTCTGATTTTTCTTCAAATATGTTGGTGTCAAGTGCTTTATCTTCAATTTCACTAATTCTGACTTCTAGTTCCTCAATTCTGCTGCTATGACTTGCTAATGATTGTCTGATTCTCAAATTTTATAGCTAATCTTCTGGATTTTTCTTTGCTGTCTCTCTATGGATTCTTGCAGCCTGTTAAATTTGTCATTTTGCTCCTCTCTAATCTGCTTAAGTTCCTCTATTGCTTTGTCTATGTGCTCTTTGGCTTGTTCTGCATTTTGCCTGATCCCTTCCTAAACTCTTGAAGTGTTCTATATATTAATCTTTTGCATTCTACCTCTAGTAATTCCAGGAAGTTCTCTTCATTTGGAATATTTTTTGATTATTTGTTTTGGGAGGTTGCTGAAGCCATCATGGTCTGCCTCTTTATGTGATTTGATATTGACTGTTGTCTCTGAGCTATCAGTAAGTTACTGTATTTATTTATTTTGTTTGCTTACTGTGTTCTAGCTTCTTGTTTTATTTGGTTTTGATATGCCCAAATATGCTACCTGTGTGAGCTTGTTTGTTTACCAGTGCCTTTGAAGCTCTAACGTCCTGTCGCCAGATGGTTAGAAATGTTACTAGGTATGTGGGGCCAGGAATCCTTTTATTTTACTTGTATGGACTCAGCTCAGGTGTCCAGGTAGTTGGTCACCAAGTATGTGGTGCAGGTTCTCACCTACAGTCCTACATGGGCAGAGGTGATTGGTGTAAGCACAGGTATCTGGCTGCAGTAGGGGGGGTCACACGCTGAGCAAGGCAGGTGGCTGACAGCCACCCCTGAGTATCTGTGAGGAAAGCATGGCCCTGGTTCCCTAGAATGTGTAGGTGGGTGGGTTTTGCAACCAGACTATGGGCACCCCATACTGTTGACTGTAAGGACTGAGAGGCACCACTTATCCTTCGACTCCTGTCACGGGTCACTAGGTGGCATGGATGGAGCCACCAGTCCTCAGGCCCTGATGTGGGCAGGCGAGGACACTGCTTAATAGGCGGAGCAGTGTCAAATTTCACAAACCTACCTCTTCATCATATAGTTGATACAGTTGAGGTTAGACTTCAGATATATACGGTATTGTACTGTGTTAATGAGTGCCTACACTGTTGAAACAGGCCCACACAAGTCTATGCAGGGGTGAAGAGCATTTAAAGTCCATGGACCCCTTATGCCTGTGCCTAGGCAAAGGAGCTGTGCCTGCCCTGAGTTCCTAGCTTAGGGGAGCTGGCAGATTATTTTTTCCTGTTTGTTAATTTGTTCCCTCTCCATGGCCAGGAGAATGGCTCAGAGCACTTGACAGGTCCTACTTCTGGCCCAGGAGACGTGACAATCTCTAAAGTCAGCTTGGACTCAGTGCAGAGCAGGAAGGAGGCAGGTAAATGGGAGAGGGGTTTTTCCCAAAGGGCTGTTTTTTGATCTGCATGGCAAGTGAGACACATGTACTTATCTTTTTTCTGATTGAGCACCGCTTTTCACTGATTCTAGAGGTACGCATGAACTTTCTGCTGCTTGGTCTCTCTCAATGTGGAAAATGTGTCCCAAACACCACTGCTTGCCTCACCATGGTCATGCCAGCAGATCTGGCCTGTGGGGTGCCGGTCCTGCCAGGTCAGGCCCGGCAACTCCTTGCTGCTTCTGAACCATCTCTCCCTCCCCTTGTCACTCAGTCTGATTCCTCAGTTTTGCCTTTGATGTTCAGGGCTCCTAGACTGTCATATATAATCGATCGATTTGTTTTTGTCTTTGTTTTAAGAGGGACCACAGGAGGCATCTGACTAGTCCACCATCTTGGCCCCACTTTCACAATATCAAAAAAAAAAAAAGGTAACTGGAGCATTCTATCAGAGATTCAATATTCTGTAAGTACTGTGGACACTGTACTGGATAAAAAAAAAATGGATACATCACAAATATTTTATAACTTAAAATACCATTGAAATAAAAAATTAAAAAAAAAAATAAAACAATGAAACAACAACAACAAAAATAGTGCCTGTGTTTGGAACATAAAATAGAATCATACCACCTTAATGTAGGTATGTTCATGATAAATTCATGTTCCATGAAGTCAACATGCTATGGTGTTTTTAACACTAAGTTTACAGTGTTGGGTAACTGTGTAATTTTTTGTGGTTCCCAACAACACGAACAACAAGTATAACCTGTTTTGGCTTGTGAGAAGAAATTATATAGTAATTAAGGATGCTGATGCACAGTGAAGAATTTTAATATTTACATACTCAAGATGGTAATTCCACAAAAAGAAAAGCAACTGAGAGGGATTCATATACTTTCTAAACCCTTACCAAATTTGACTTAAACCCACTGCTGTGGAGTTGATTCTGACTCATAGTGAGCCTGTAATAGGACAGAGTACAACTGCCCTATAGGGTTTCCAAGGCTGTAAGGTGGCACAGTGGTTAGGAGATATGGCAGTTCAAATCTACCAGCCACTCCTTGGAAACCCTATAGGTCAGTCTGACTCTATCCTATAGGGTCGCTATGATTTGGAACCAGCTCAATGGCAACAGGTTTGGTTTTTTTTTTTTTTTTAATCCTTACAGAAGCAGACTGCCGTATCTTTCTCCCGCAGAGTGGGTGGTGGGTTCAAACTGCCAACCTTTTGGCTAGCAGCTGACTGCTTAACCACTGTACTACCAGGGCACCTTCCAAATTTCACTTAAAAACTAAAAAACCAAACCCATTGCTATCAAGTCAATTTCGACTCACTTATAAAAAAAATTTTTTTTTTTTTTTTTTTACTTATAGATACTTAAAAAATACCAAAGAAAAATTCTCTTCTCCTCTGAAGTTATACCCCTTTCAACTTCCTCCTCCCTGAATAGCGACATCGTTCTTCCAGTCAGGAAGCTTTACAATCTGTTCAATTTCTCACTAGCCATGTACCTCTCTCTTCACTGGAAGTGTCCGTTAATTTTGGAAAATGTTATAGTGGCCAATATAAACCCATAATTGATAAATTTAGTCTTCCAAAATGAATGGTAATTATTTTTAAAGACAACTAGCATCTGACAACAATTTAGAGCTTACATAAGCTTTCATATACATTATGTTATGTAGTCCTTACTAGAGAATTTGACTAGTTACG
Source organism: Loxodonta africana (assembly GCF_030014295.1). Lineage (NCBI taxonomy): Eukaryota > Metazoa > Chordata > Mammalia > Proboscidea > Elephantidae > Loxodonta > Loxodonta africana. The sequence continues at coordinate 40,623,705 of NC_087360.1, read as the reverse complement.
GAGTCCTGATCTGCAGGCAAGGATTCAATATCCTAAATAATCTATTATCATTCTTCTCATATTTCCAAAGAAATGTTTTCTTCTCATCAGACTGGTCCACTTATCTCAATACACCATGTTCTTTTCTACTTTTTTGTTCCATATTGATGAGTCCACCTGAAATGATCTTGCCTTCTTGGCTCTTTTTTTCAGACTACAGGCTAGTTTCACTAACCAATGGCCACAACAGTCTCCATTACAGAACCATCAAAGCATTTAGTTTATCTACAGTGTGGACCTAAAATTTCTCCTTTGGGGATTTTTTTAAAACATGATTTTGCATTCTATTATTTCAGCTAAATTCCCACAAAGAAACAAGACTTTTATAACACATAGAAAATTGATATAAAAGTTTATTCTACCTTCCATGACATTAGATATATAAGCAACTATTTACTAGCTAAATACGTTAAAAAAAAAAATAGTAGTGCAGTACTTAAAAGACACAAATGGAAATGTCAGTATAACAGAATGACCTATGCTCCCAAGTAAAGTCTAACCTAAAATAGCTATGACTATCTTAACAATTAGCCTCCATGAATACCAAAGTAGGTAGTTATTAAGTAGCTTTGTTGCTGTTCTTATCAAAGGCAGAAAAATACAAACTGTTCCCAAGTAATAAAAAGAGCATAAAAGAGTATCAGTAAGAACTCAAGATTCAAATGAAGTTTTGGGAAAACACTTCAAAATATCCTCCAGTTATAACACCTCTGGAGACCATGTCCTATACAGACAGCAGATCAATCTACTCTTGTAGTCCCCTCAAGTGAACAACTAAATAATCTCTTGGCACAATCATCAGAAGTTTAGAACTAGTGTTGAAAATGTTAGCTTTCCAGGGGAAAACTATACAGGAAAAATAAATACACAATTATATTCATTATTTATTAATGGAATAAACAAGTCCATTAGCACTCTAAATTAAAATTTAAGTGATTAAACTTTAAAAGTACATCCTCCACACATAAACAATACTATTTACAATGTTTTTCTTGATAACTTGCTTTAAATTCCCAACAACCTGATTGCAGGTTTTATGTTCTTGTTCTAAAATTAAACTTGAAAAAATGCTAGTCATTACATTTTAAAAGTAAAATTTTTTTATTGAAGTGCTCTATTTTGACAAATACTCTAATCTGGAAATCTTTCTTTCTACTTCATATTCGCAGTCAACTAAAGTAGTCAAATTGCCCAAAGATGTGTATGCCTCACCTAGTACAATATGAAGCCTAATGGAGTATTTCTACAACAATCCAGCAAACAACATCAAACTGGGACTAAAAGTAGAAATCATCACAGCTGACATATACAGCAATTAAAAATCCAAGTTTGCATAGTTTAAAACACTTGATAATCAAAATATTACTGGTGTGCACAGATTATTTAAAACAAAATCAAGGTTTCATTAGGAAGGATGCATATTTGCTATGGGTATATGAAATCAAAATCTTGTCTTTCAGTAACCTCTACTACTGGAATTAGTTCTACCTCTAGATCTGATTAGAGGAATCCTTGTTCCTTAATTGCACTATAAATTGTGTATGTGCACACAACACACACACACACACACCCTGTGTTCCCTTCCTCAATCTTAAATTTCTCTCCAGGTTAAATATTCCCCTTCTGTCTATGGTTCTACATACATGACTTGGTACACACATGCTTTACCATGCTGATCAATGGTCAGTTTACCAACGTCCCTAATAAAATGTTCAGGACCCTCTTAAGATGTTTCTTAACAAGTACAACAAAATTATCATCTTCCTTTTTCTGAATACTATACTTGTATCAATGTATCCTAACACTACATTATCTTTGCTGGTAGCTATCATTTTACTCACTCAATAAAATTGCTTGAAACTATAAACCCCTTTGTCTTTCTTGTAAGCATCTGTTAGATCTAATCTTCTACAACCTATACTTTGCCTTTTTTTAATGATAAAGTACAAAACTTACATTTAACTATACTATAATTCACAGTTCAAAACCACCGGCTGCTCCGCAGGAGAAAGATGTGACAGACTACTTCCGTATAGATTTACAGCCTTGGAAACCCTATGGGGTCGCTACGAGTCAGAATCAACTTGATAGCAGTGGGTTTGGGTTATATTTCACCATAATTTTGGCTTAACTTTTCGATCTACCCAGGTCTTGAAAATTTTTTTAATTCTAAAAATTAATGTGTTTGCCAGTTTCATATTTTTCAATTATAGAAATTCAAACATAACAAAAGCTCATTCATGTTTACTTCTCAGCTTTACAGAAGGAGACTTAGGTCAACTGAGGAAAACATTTTCTAAGGCAGCCTCACAGGGCCAACAAACTTATCTGGCTAAATAGAGCCATCTTTCAGGACTGGACTCACTCTAAACAGTCTTCCTAATTAAAATCAGAAAGCCAATTCAACAATGTAAAGTGAAAATTATAACTGCCAAGGGGACCAAGAGAAACTGTGTACATTCAAACCATTTAGAGTCCTATGGCCAACGTATGTTCACCTCTAGAAAAACCATGTTCAAAGCTGACATATAACCAAAGGGAACTAGATACTTGAATCATTTCCTCAGTGCATTCTTTCCATGCAGACACACCGCACAGGAAGCCAAATTATAATCTAATGCAGCTTTGGTGAGCACAGAAATCAAAGCAAAGGAATAGGCTATCTAATTTATCTATTTAGCAACATAGGGGTAAAGTAGCCTCATGCATTATTCTCTACAACATAAATATCACTCTAGTACAACAAAGTAGCAGACAAGGTACCTGGCTGGTACCTGGACAAACATTTTCAAAAACTGCCTCAACTGGGTGACTAACCAATTCCCTTCCTGATAGTCCCTCTTCTTAATTTAGATCCAATGCATTTCATCAGGCTTTAGTCATCGTGAGCTATCCTGGAAGGTTATTCTGTCTTACAGGTGGTAGCCACATACTGAATGAGTTCAAGGCCAAGCTCTATCACTTTTTTTTGTAATTATCTGATCTTACAAGTTACTTATCTTCTCCAAACTTCAGTTTCCTCCTCTGTAAATCTGGGATTGTAGCACTTACCTCACTGAGTTAATTGGGGAGTTAAGTGAGATAATACCTCTGTAAATCTGGGATTATAGTACTTACCTCACTGAGTTAATTGGGGAGTTAAGTGAGATAATACATGGCCTGACACACAGCCAAAACCCAAAACCAAACCCGCTGTCGTAGAGTCAATTCCAACTCACACAGACCCTACACTCAGTAATGTTGACTGTTACTGTTCAATGTTAACTAAGTAATGTTAAATGTTAACTGGTATTAGCTGCTATTTAAGTTGACTTTGTCTATCTCTGCTCTGATCCCCCTTAAAACTCATGGTAACTGGGATTTGAAAATATTTTAGTAAGCATACACTCTTCGTTCATCAGAAATTCATTAATCAGAGAATAGATTCAGTAGGTAACTTTAAAAAAAAAACTTCCAACCTTAAAAATAGCCCTGGCCCAGATGGCTTCATGGAGAATTCTACCAAACATTCAGAGAAGAGGTTACACCAGTACTACTCAAGCTACTGCAGAAAATAGAAAGGGAGGAGATATTTCCAAATTCATTCTATGAAGCCAGCATAACCCTAATAAAAAACACCAAAGACACCACAAAAAAAGAAAATTAAAGACCAGTAACTTTCATGAGCATAGATGCAAAAATTCTCAAAATTCTAGCTAATAGAATTCAGTATCATATCACAAAAATAACACCATGACTAAGCAGGGTTCATACGTGGTATGCAAGGATGCCTCAGCATTAGAAAACCAATCAACGTAATCCACCACACAAAATAAAAGGAAAGAAAAGAATCATCTCAAGTGACACTGAAAAGGCATTCAACAAAGTCCATCACCCATTCTTGATAAAAACTCTCAATGAAATAGGTATAGAAGGGAAATTTCTCAACACAATAAAGGACATCTATGCAAAACCAACAGCCAACATCATTCTTAACGGAGAGAGGCTGAAAACATTCCCCTTCAGAACAGAAACAAGACAAGGATGCCCTGTATCAACACTCCTATTTAACATTGTGCTGGAAGTTCTAGCTAGAGCAATAAAGCAAGAAAAGGATAACAGGCATCCAAATTGGCAATGAAGAAGTTAAACTGTCTCTACGTGTGGATGATATGATACTATACATAGAAAACTCAAAAGGTTCCACGAGAAAACTAGTGGAACTAACAGAAAGATTCAGCAGATTAGCAAGATACAAGATAAACACACAAAAATCAGTTTCTTTCCTATACACCAATAAAGAAAATGATGAAAAGGCAATCAGGAAAACAATACCATTTATAAAAACCCCTAAAAAACCCAAAAAACTTAGGAATAAATCTACCCAGGGATGTAAAAGACCTATACCAAGAAAACTACAAAACATTACTGCAAGAAACCAAAAGAGATCTACATAAATGGGAAAACATACCATCCTCATGGATAGGTAGACTCAACATTGTGAAAATAACAATTCTACCCAAAGCAATTTATAAATACAATGCAATCCTGATCTAAACACCAACAACATTCTTTAAAGAGTTGGAAAACTAATCATTATATGGAAAGGGAAGAAGCCCTGTATAAGTAAAGCACTATAGAAGAAGAATGAAGTAGGAGGACTCCCACTACCCGACCTCAGAACCTACTATACAGCCACGGTAGTAAAAACAACCTGGTACTGGTACGACAACAGATACATTGACCAATGGAACAGAATTGAGAACCCAGATGTAAATCCATCGACCTATGGTCTCCTGATCTTCGACAAAGGCCCAAAGTTCATCAAATGGGGAAAAGACAGTCTTTTTAACAAACGGTGCTGGCAAAACTGGGTGTCCATCTGCAAAAAAATAAAACAGGACCCATACCTCACACCATACATGAAAGCTAATTCAAAATCAATCAAAGACCTAAATAGAAAGCCAAAAACTATTAAGTTTGTGTAAGAAAAAACAGGATCAATGCTAGAGGCCCTAATACACGGCATTAACAGGATACCAGTCATAACCAACACCACACAAACTCCAGAAGATAAGCTAGGTAACTGGACTTTTCTAAAAATTAAACACGTGTTCATCAGAAGATTTCACCAGTAGAGTAAAAGAAAACCTACATACTGGGGAAAAAAAATTTCGCTATTACAAATCAGACAAAGGTCTAATCTCTAAAATCTACAGGAAAATCCAACACCTCTACAACAAAAGGACAAATAATCCAGTTAAAAAATGGACAAAGGAAATGAACAGACACTTCACCAAGGACATTCAAGCCGCCAACAGACACATGAGGAAATGCTAAGGACCACTAGCCATTAAGAGAAATGCAAATCAAAACCACTATGAGATAACATCTCCACCTGGCATTAGTGGTAGGAATGAAAAAAAAACAGGAAATAACAAATGCTGAAGAAGCTGCAGGAAGACTGGAACTCTTATGCACTGCTGGTGGGAATGCAAAACGATACAACCATTTTGAAAAGCAATATGGTACTTCCTTAGAAAGCTAGAAATAGAGATACCGTATGATCCAGCAATCCCACTCCTAGGAATATATTCTAGAGAAATAAAAGCCATCACATGAATTGACATATGCACACTGCAGCATTGTTCCCAAGAGCAAAGAGTGAAATAACCCATCAATAGATGAATGGATAAACGAACTATGGTACATTCACACAATGGAATATTATGCAATGATAAAGAACAATGAGGAATCTGCGGAGCATCACAACATGGATGAATCTAGAGGGCCTTATGCTGAGTGAAATAAGTCAATCACAAAAGGACAAATATTGTGTGAGACCACTACTGTAAAAACTCATGAGGAGGTTTACACATGAAAAGAAACCATCTTTGATGGTTACGAGGGAGGGGTGGGGATGGAAAAACCCTAAACAGACAATAAACAGTACACAATACTGGGGAAGCCAGCACAACCCGTACAAGGCAAGATCATGGAAGTTCCATAGACACATCCAAACTCTGAGGTACTGAATTACAAGGCAGAGGGCTATGGGGACCATGGTCTTGGGGAACGTCTAGCTCAACTGGCATAGCATAGCTTATAAAGAAAATGTTCAACATTCTACTTTGGTGAGTAGTGTCTGGGGGTCTTAAAAGCCTGTGAGTGGCCATCTACGATACTCCACTGGTCTCATCCCTTTGGGAGCAAGGAAGAAAGAAGAAAACTAAACATTTAAGGGAAAGATTAATCTGAAGAACTAATGGCCCACATCTACCACAACCCCACCAGACTGAGTCCAGTACAGCTATATGGAGCCCAGCTGTACTGCTCTGACAGAGATCACAATAGAAAGTCCCAGACAAAGCTGGGGGAAAATGTAGAACAAAATTCTACCTCACACACACACACACACAAAAAGACCAGACTTACTGGCCTGACAGAGACTGGAGAAACCCTGAAAGTATGGCCCCCAGACACTGTTTCAGGTGAGTAATGGAATCAATCCCAAGGTTCACCCTTTCGCCAAAGATTAGACAGCCCCACAGAACAAAATGAGACTAAAGGGGCATACCAGCCTAGGGGCATGGACTAGTAAAGTCAGGAGGGAACAGCAAAGCTGGTAATAGGGAACTCAAGGTAGAGAAGGGAGAGTGTTGACATGTCATGGGGTTGTTAACAAATGTTATACAACAATATGTGTACTAACTGTTTAATGAGTTTGTTCTATAGAACATTCATCTAAAGTACAATAAAAAAAATTCTGTAAAAGAAATTTCACAGAAAAGGGCAGAAGTCCTTTCAAACAAAAGGAGTACCATTAAGCAGTTCTGCAGAGATATGGAATAGCCTTCTCTTGAAGAAACAGTGAATAAATACACCATTTATCCAGTTTAAGAAAAAAAATTCATCACTTATATACATTATATTAATTAGGATATAGGATTGGCTATTTGGTGGCTCAGTGGTTAAAGAGCCTGGCTGCTAACCAAAAGGTCAGCAGCTCGAACCCACCAGGCTGCTCCTCAGGAAAAAGATGTGGCAGTCTGCTTCTGTAAGAAATCCTATGGGGCAGCTCTACTCTGTCCTATAGGGTCGCTGTGAGTTGGAATCTACTCGATGGCTGTGAGTTTTGGTTTTATTTTAAGAGAACCCGGCAGAGCTGTGGCTCAAACAAAAGAGAAGTTTCAGTTTATTCTCATGTCAAAGTCCCAGCTGGAAGATGGTCCAGGAAGGTAAGGGCACTCCATTCCAGGAGGTCATCTAGGAACTCAGATTATGTCAGAGACGGCTGGTCTCAAAGTGTGGTCCAGGGAGCCTGGAGTCCTTAAGACCCTTTAAAGAGGCCCATAAAATCACAATAATACTATTATGGGATTAAATTATGTCCCCCCAAAATATGTGCCAACTTGGTTAGGCCACGATTCTCAGTATTGTGTGACTGTCCTCCACTTTCTGATTTGATGTAATCATTCTATGTGTTGTAAATCCTAACCTCTATAATGTAACTGAGGCAGGATCAGAAACAGTTATATTTATGAGATAGGACACAATCTACAGGATTAGGTTGTACCTGGAGTCAGTATCTTTTGAGATATTAAAGAAAGAATGGAGCAGAGAGGAAGGGACCTCATTACCACCAAGGAAGAAGAGCCCGGAGCGGTGCCATTCTTTGGACCTGGGGTCCTTTTGCCGAGAAGCTCCTAGACCGGAAGATTGATGACAAGGACCTTCCCACAGAGCCAACACAGACAGAAGGACTTCCCCTGGAGCTGGTGCCCTGAATTCACATGTCCAGGCTCCTAAACTGTGAGGGAATAAACTTCTGCTTATTAAAGCCATCCACTTGTGGTATTTCTGTTATAGTAGCACTAGATAACCAAGACAAATACTAAGATGTTATTTGCATTTTCCTCTCTCATTCTCTTATCACTATACAATGGGATTTTCCAGAGGCTATATGATGGGGAAGACTTCACTGTTCTGATGGCTAGTGGAATGTATATTCGTGTATTCTTGTATTTTAAATTTTCTCAGTTTTAAGTTCATATACAGTAAGTATTGGTAGCTATAACATACAAAAAATCTCTTTCACATCCTCGATTTTTTATTGTGGTGAAAATATATGTAACAAAACATACACCAACAATTTCTACCTGTACAACTCAGTGACACTGGTTACATTCTTCAAGTTGTGCAACCATTCTCACTATACTTTCCCAAATCATCTCACCACCATTAACTCAATGCCTCAACAATTTTTAAGAGTATATGAGTCCTGAGACCTTCAAATGATGACCTTAGAGTGACACCTTAGAGTAATAATCTCACTCACATAGTGAAAGCTGGCTCATCACTAGCACTACATACATGATCTAACCAGGAGGTGGGACAGAGTGGAGCAGAGGGCACATGGCATCTTTTTATAGAAATGATCTGAAAGTTGTATATGTTACTTCCACTTATATTCTATTAGCCAGAACTCAGCCACAGGGCCACAGCTACTTGTAAGGATTAATGTAGGGGGAGGGGGTAGGAGGAAGGGAAGGGGAGGGAAGGTTTCTTATCACTAAAGATAAAGGAGGAAACTGAAGACAATTAGCTGTCCCTGAGGCAAACATAAGATTACTTTGCCATGTGTTTCTCAAAATGTGGTCCACAGACTTGCATTAAAATCAACTAAGGTGCCTGTCACAAGTACGAACGCCTCAGCCTTACATAAACTGAGTCAGATGCACTTGGAATAGGACTCTGTGATCTGCATTTTAAACAAGTTCCCTGTGTAATTCTTACGCCCTCTGAAGTCTGAAGATCTTTGTCCTCTCTCTACTTGGCTTTAAACACTTCCTGCCCAGAACCCAGGTAGGAAAACCAAATTATCATAGATGTAGTAGAACTGAATTTATATCTTAACATGATGAGATTAATCTGAATGAATGATTGGTCTCATCACTCTATTAGAGAGACTGGATATTTCAGTATAAATATTTTAGAAGCCAATAAATCAAAAAAAGCAGCTAGATCCAGTTCATTTGATTAGAGCCTGTATTAATTTCACTACTGCTGATTTAACAAATTACCACAAACTTATTAGTGCCAGAAAACAACACAAATTTATTGTCTTATAGTTCTGGAGGTCAGAAGTTCTAAGTGGGTTTCACTGGGCTAACATCTAGCTATTGGCAGGGCTGCATTCCTTCTGGAGGCTCAAGAAAAGAATCCATTCCCTTGCCTTTTCCAGCTTCTAGAGATCACCTATATTCCTTGGCTTGTGGCTCCTTCCTCAATCTTCAAAGCAGCATAGCATCTTCAAATCTCTCTCTATTGCCTCTCTCTTTTGCTTGTAAGGAAGGACCCTTGTGATTACACTGGTCTCATCCAGGTAATCCTAGATAATCTCTCATCCCAAAATCCTTAACTTAATCACATCAGCAAAGTCCCTTTTGCAATGTAAGGTAACGTATTCGCAGGTTCTGGGGGTTAGGATGTGGACATCTCTGGAGGAGCCATTATTCTGCCTACCACAGAGGTGTTGTAATTGTATCACTGATTTTATGTTAACCAGTTTAAATTACACGAAAACATTCAATTTTATCTTAAAACTGCAATACTGTTAGCTAAAGATGACATGACTATTTCCATGCATAGTTCATATTAAAATTACATTTTTTCTATTTCAGTTTTCACACAAAACTACACGCATTTGACTTATCATTGAAGGAAAAAAGAAAATGCAACAAGGGTTAAACAACTGTTAAAACCCTTAAAAAAAAAAAAAAAACCCCACTGCTGTCGAGTCGATTCCGACTCAGAGTGACCCTATAGGACAGAGTAGAACTGCCCCACAGAGTTTCCAAGGAGCGCCTGGCGGCTGTACCAATTAATATGGAAGTAAATCAAACAAATGGGAAATCAGCGAGAATGAAGTTAACATGTAAAAGATAATATAAAGGTTATATTGAGGTATTCCTATCAAAACCAGGAACCATACAAAGGATAAAAACAAGCTACTGAATTAACTGGTCATATCCTAAACTTAAGGTACCTGGGTAGCACAAACAGGTAAGTGGTCGAATACTAGCCAGAAAGTTGGCGGTATGAACCCACACAGAGGTGCCTCGGAAGACATACCTTATGATCTGCTTTCAAAAGGTCACGGCCTCAAAAACCCTATGGAGCAGTTCTAATCTGCAAACATGGGGTCACCATTAGTTGGAATCAACTTGGCAGCAACCAACACTACCACCTAAACTTCTGTCATTGCCAACAATTGGAACCTTTCCAATCACCTCAATTTCAAGCACCCTAATCTATCACTTTATTTACTTCCTATCACCTTATTTATTTATATCACCTTATTTCCTTGAAAGGCCCATCTCCAATAACTGTTTGGCTCTAACAAGCCCTTCGGAGCGCTGGTGGCGCAGTAGTTAAGAGCTACCTACAACTGTTAACCAAAAAGTCAACAGTTTGAATCCACCAGCTGCTCCTTGGAAACCTGTTGGGGTAGTTCTAGTTTGTCCTATAGGGTCGCTATAAGTCGGAATTGACTCGACAGCAACGGTTTTTTTTTTGTTTTTTAAATAGGCCCTTCAAATCATTGACACTAGCACCTTTTTGCTATCCCTCCCCTCATCCACATTCTCACATCCCAGTTTAGATCCCGTAGTCCATCATTATAATCAGTCCCTCTGCATACACACTTGCCCCTCTCTCATCTCATGGCACTTGGCTAGCAAAAACTCCACACTCTTACATCCAACTTTTTGCCTACTTCATGCCAGCCCAGATACAGTTTAACATGGTAGGAGAAAAACCTCTAATACTAACCACAAATGGGCCCTTACTGCTGTCCTGTGATCAAACTACGTTTCCTTAACCCAGTGATTTTGCTCTTCCGGATAATTATTCAACACCTTCTCTCTCGCAGCCCCTTTTTCCCCAATCCTCACTCTTAGCCGATAGCTTTTGCTTCCTATTTCACTCAGAAATAGAAGCAATAAGAAAAGAACTTCCATCAGATCCCACCTCATCATCTACCTATCAACTTGCACTGGACTGATATACTCTTCTTTCCCTCCTGTTAGTCTAGATTAACTGCCCCTGCTCCTAAGGTCAACTTCACTTCTGTCTTAGATCTATCTCAAGCCTTTTCTCACCTACTCAATAGCTCTAGCAACTCTCCCAACTTCTGTTTATCAAACTTTCCTCCCTTGTGGATCATTCCTATAAGCATACAAACAGGCTGTAACGTCTTCTGTTCAAATAAAAAAAACAAAAAGAAAAACCTTTTCTTGACCCCACTCTTTCTGGCTACCACCCTATGTCTCTGTTCCCCTTTGCAGCAAACGTTCTTAAGAAAATCTTTTCTACTTTTTTTTTTTAATTGTACTTTAGATGAAGGTTTACAGAGCAAATTAGTTTCTCATTAAACAATTAACATGCATATTGTTTTTGTGACATTGGTTGCCAACCACACGACATGTCAACAAGTCTCGACCTTGGTTTCCCTGTTAACAGCTTTCCTGTCCCCTCCCACCTTCTCATCCTTGCCCCTCAGCTGGTATGCCCATTTAGGCTCCTCTTGTTTTATGGGCCTGTCTAATCTTTGCCTGAAGGGTGAACCTCAGGAGTGGCTTCAGTAGTGAGTTAAAACGATGCCCGGGGTCCATACTTACAGGGTTTCTCCGTTCTCTGTCAGACCAGTAAGTCTCGTCTTTTTTGCGTGTGTGGGGGTTAGACTTCTGTTCTACATTTTTTCTCCAGCTCTGTCTGGGACTCTTTATTGTGATCCCTGTCACAGCAGTTGGTGGTAGTAGCAGGGCACCATCTAGTTGTGCTAGACTCAGTCTGGTGGAGGCTGCAGTACTTGTGGTCCATTAGTCCTTTGGACTATTTTTTCCCCGTGTCTTTGGTTTTCTTCATTCTCCCTTGCTATCCATAAAGTTTTCACTGGCCAATTTTTTCAGAAGTAGATTGCCAGGTCCTTCTTCCCAGTTTGTCTTAGTCTGGAAGCTCCATGGAAACCTGTCCACCACAGGTGACCCTGCTGGTATGTGAAATACCGGTAGCACAGCTTTCAGCATCGCAGTAATGTGTAAGCCACCACGGTATGACAAACTGACAGATGAGTGATATGTCATTAGGGAATTGCAGATTAAAACAACAATGAGATACCATTACACACTCATTAGAATGGCTAAAATCCAAAACACCACTGAATGCTGGGGAGGATATGGAGCACCAGGAACCCTCATACATTGCTGGTAGGAATGCAAAATGGAATAGCCACTTTGGAAGACACTCTGTCAGTTTCTTACAAAGCTAAACAGAGGAATACCATATGATCCAACAATCACACTACTCCTAGGTACTTACCCAAATGAACTAAAAACTCAGGCCCACACAAAAAACTGCAACCAAATGTTTATGGCAGTTTTATACATAATTGCCAAAAATTGGAAAACAACTGAGATGTCCTTCAATAAGTGAATAAACTGTGGCACATCTATACAATGGAGTATTTTTCAGCAATAAGAAGAAATGAGCTTTGAAGCTACAAAAAGACATGGAGGAAACTTAAATGTATACTGCTAAGTAAGAGAAGCCAGTCTGAAAAAGCTACACACTGTGAGGTTCCAATATTCTGGAATATGACGTTCTGGAAAAGCCACAACTATAGAGATAATAAAAATATCAGTTGCCAGGCATGGGAGGGAGGGGGTGGATGAAGAGGTGAACTACAGGGCATTTTAAGGACAAGAAAATATTCTGCATGATACTGCAATGGCAGATACATAGCATTACACATTTGACAAAACCCATAGAAACGTACATCACAGAGTGACCCCTAATGCAAACTATGGACTTTAGTAATGATCATGTACCAATATTGGTTTATCACCTGCAAAAAATACACCACGCAAATGCTAAGTGTTAATAATAGGAGAAATTGTGTGCAGGGGGGAGATGGGGTGTATGTGAACTCTCTGCACTTTGTGTGCAATTCTCCTGTAAAAGTAAAACTGCTCTAAAAATTAAAGGGTGTTAAGATGACCGTACCTCAAGGGAACAAAATATAAATCACCGAAGTGGCTCCAAGAAATGAGGATTCCAACTTCAACTGACTCAATAATATTAAATTTACTGTTCGTTTTTTAATGACTGAGCAGCTATCATATGCTTCTGGGCATTGGACACATGCATACCTGTAGACATACAAACACACACACACAAATCAGTAAGTGAATGCCAGTACAAAACACTTTTAAGATGACTGCTTTAAAAAAAAAAAAATCCAACTATAGTTTTTGTATATACTCCATTCATTCATTCAACAATAATACTGTGCACCTGACTCTTTAGGATAGAAAAGCTAGATTTGACCTTATCCCAGGACCCAATCCATCAAAAGAGGAATGGAAGAAAGAAAGGAGCTATGAAAACACATACATACAGGATTTTATTTTGTGTTATTTGAAACAGAACAGCCTTCAGGCAGTTCAGAACACAGAATCTGGTCTCAGTACCACTGTATGCCTGTGAGTCAGGCTATTTCATATTTCTTTAATCAAATCTTGTAGTTTGGATCAAATTCTTCAATTCTGCAGACTTCAGAGTTTTTTACGTGCAAAATGAGGATACTTCACAGGATTGTGGTAAGGATCAACTGAGATAATAACTATCTCTAACTTTTTAATGCACTATGTATAAAGGTTATCTTTATATTAAACACATGGTAAGTACTTTCTTATATGTTATTTCTAATCCACAAAACAATACAGCCAGATGGCTGTTCACTGTTATTTTTTATAAGATTTGTCAATACAAATAAGGAGCTCTGGTGGCTCACTGGTTAAAGCGCTTGACTGCTAACCAAAAGGTCAGTGGTTCAAAACCACCAGCAGCTCCACAGGAGAAAGATATGGCAGTTTGTTTCTGTAAAGATTTATAGTCTTGGAAACCTGGAATCAACTTGAAGGCAGTGGTTCCCCTGCCCCCCTCCACTGCCCCAAACTTAGAGATAAATCAGATTCCAACATTGGGAAGTTCTAATTAGACAGACTTAAGAGATTAATTCCAGAATGGAATGAAGTGATGTGGTTCAAAGGTTTCTCTTTGGATACAATCACTCAGTCATAGTGAGAGCCAGTCCGAGAGAAAGCCTGGGAGGTCTAAGTCAATGCAAAAGGCAACGACAAAGCCCAAACCTAGAACAGTTCTTTTTATCTCTGAAGAACACCCATGAGCCTTACAAGAAAAGGAGTAAATACACAGAAACACCAGTTATTAGTTGCTTTAAGATTTAATTAAAAGGAGGCTCACAGATCAATACCTAATAGTTGTCATTTCATCTTTGTTCACGTGCAATGCTCGCAATTCAAAAAAAGGAAAAGAGAGGATCTAAAGAAAGACTTCTTCAAGCATCCAGGCAGAAAAACCAATCCTTTTAAGGGGGAGGGAAGGGGCAGGGAGTCAGGCTGGCCTCAAACTTTTCTACGGCAGCATTCAATGTCAGAATGCCAGAAGGCAATGGAGCAACATGTAACAAGCTCTGAGAAAAAAAAATGTTTGGCCCAAGAACATTATAACCTCCTTTCTGAAATCTCATTTAAGGCTAAAGGCAATAGACAGTATGAAACATGACAGAGCTAAGGGAGTCCAACACTCATAAGCCTTTCCTTTTTGAACATTTCCTTCACCTTCCTGCTGTAACTGAAACCTGTCTCCTCACCACACTGCTTCCCCAGCAGCTCTCAGAGTGAAGGCTGCTTTCCTCCCACATACCACATACCTGAGCCCTTAGAGGTAGTCAGAATCCTCCTTGTTGCCACTGCTGCTTCCATATTGTTCCTTGCCCTTCTATTGCTACACTTCTCAAATTCTTTTAAGTTCAGATCATCAGACTTGACCACTCTTCACCTGTCCTTGCTTCTAGCATCCACCAACCTTTTCATTAATGACCGAGAACCTGGCTCACAGACTTCCTCTCCATCACAACTCCTATTAGTGATTTCAACTTCCACATACATAATTCATCCCAGCAATGTGGCCTTTCAACTCCTAAACTCCAATAATCTATTCTGCACCTGATTTCAGCCATCTACTGATAGGGTCAGAATATAGTCCGTCATCACCAATAACTACACACTCTCCAAATTCTTGATTTTAAATATACCAAAGATTCTCCCACCAAAAGAAAAAATAAACTGATGTGTCTGTATTAGTCAAAATAGAAATTAAGGTAAAAACCAACAAACAAGACAAAAAGAAATGTTTCATACTACAAATGATAAGAAGAAAATATAATAAATTTTATGTACCCACCAACACAGCTTTGATAAAAGTGTAAACAAACATGAATAAAATATTCAAGGACATGACAAACTAGCAGTCACTGACAGACATTAACAAACCTTTCTCAGAAATCAACATATCAAGCAGATAAAAAATAAGGATATAAAGAATTTGAACGACCCCTTAATGAGCTAGCTGTGTTTATGTGTATATAAGCCTAACAGAGAATATACATTTTTTCCAAACATTGAATACTGAATATTCATAAGCTGATTATGTATTAGCCCATGAAGAAAGTCTCAACACATTCCCAAAAAGAAAAACCAACACAAGCCAAAAATGCTAGCCAAACTTCAAGATGGCTAGAAATAAACAACAAAAAGAAAAAGCTGTTTACTTGGAAATGTAAAACAGACCTTTTGAATTCAAGAGGATATAAAAATGAAAATTTTAAAATGGAAAGGAACAACATAAAGATCACTGCATGTCAAGCACTGTGAAATGTAGTCAAGGTCACCATGTAGATACCCATAAGCAATTCCATTCAGTAAATTCGATCTACGATAAACACAGTGATTCAAAAATACTACTAGTATCTAAAAATCTCTATTCTTTACCAGAATTGCTTTGATTTGTGATGTAGTAATGCAGCGTTATAGGGTGAAATGCACACAGGTACATTTTTCAGGTGGCTCCTTTCAGGCACTGTACAATGCTAACTAAAAGTGAGGAGCTCTGCTTCCAATCCCAGCTTTGTCTCCACATTAACTAGCTGCGTACCCTTCATCAGTTATTTAAATGCTTTGAGTCTTGGTTTTCGTGGCTATAAAACTCAGACGATGAGCTAATTAGATTATCTCTAAGGTCTCTTGTAACTTAAAATTGTTGTATGTGTAGAAACTCTTCAACTTAACCAATTTTGAAGGAAAGCTTTTGTGTAGTACACATTTCCTTGCTCTATTTAACAGTAGACTGAACATTAACTTTTTGAATGGCAATCATCTTAATGAATATTTCCTATTGTGACCATGTGCTTTAAAATAGCTATCACAATTCAAAAGCAAGACTAAGATAAATTCCTGCCTTCAAGGAGTGCTTCCTTGCCAAGTTGATTTCCCAATTTAGTAAGACAGACTATTGTGGGGGGGGGGGGGCTCTCTTTTTATTTCTATGAAAAAAATACTCCTGGTATAAAAAATTAAAAGGTCTGTCACTGCAGTAGTGCTTGCTGAAGTCAGATAATTAAGTAATTTTTGCTGTTTCACTAATGGTACTTTAAAAAAATCTTATAACCAAACATTTCTTAAGTGGTTCACTCTTGGCTTTAAATGTTATCAAACAGTTATAGAGGTACTATGATTAGAAGACCATCAAGTGGTCAAACCATTTCTTCTTCAAGAGTCAATAACTGACTCTAGAATTGAATCAAAATATTCACGGGACAATGAACAATCATAAAATACCATACACTAGTAAGAAAACATTTCTTAAAAGATTACATAAAAACTGGCAAAATGGTCACGAAAGGTGAGACTGGAAGGAGGGAGTGGGCTGACTCATTGGGGGAGAGTAAATGGGAGTATGAAGTAAGGTGTATATAAGTATATATGTGAGAGACTGGCTTGATTTGTAAACTTTCACTTAAAGCACAATAAAAATTATTTTAAAAAAAGATTACATAAATTTAGTGTCAAATCCTATACAATAAGATATATCTTGATTTTACTTGCATTTTAATTCATCCCAAATCTATTGTTTGGGGATTTTCCCCTTGCATCTAATTTTTTTAATCAAAGTGGGGAGAGGGACAGAGAGTAATATTTTCTATCCAGCCAAGTAAACTGCCTGCCCAAAGGATGGTTCTTTCCATTTTTTCCGTCAGTTCACAATAAATGTGAGAAAACTGCATGTGTCAATGATATATATGACAATTTGTTAATATGACTAAGTTAGAGCACTCAGCAGTGCCTTCAACAGTTGATACTTACTATCTCAGTGTTAAAAGAAAAAATTAAATTAAATTTGACAGACACTTATATGTGTCTCATTTCAGACAAAAGGCAGTTTTAAAGTCCGTAACATCCAATATATGATACTGGATAGGGAGAGTAAAGTGTCAGCATTTGCAGAATAGATACATGAATAGTAGAGGGGGATAGACTGGTGTGACAACAGAATTCAGGTGTATTGAAAATCAATGAGCCACTGCCTCCTTCCTTTCAGAAAAGCTCCTGCTCCCAGGACCTTTCCCCCCCTCCTCCTCCAATCCCATCTTCCCCACCAAAGACCCTGGCAGCAGAAACCAATAAACGAATTCAAACTTCACTTAAAAAAAAAAAAAAAAAAAAACTTATAAACTTGGTATATAATAGGAGATAAGCAAAAGTGATATTTGAGGTACGAGGCTCAAGTGTCAATCTTGAATTTTTAGTCCCAAACTGCATGGAAAATCCTTTATCACATTCCTTGTGTACAAGGTCTGACGATAAAGTAATAAAGTTAATTCTCCAAAGCCACAGAAAAAAGCAATCTCATTACATATTCAAAATATATTCTCTAGAATGATAAGTCCTTTTCAGTTCTAGAACTAGGAAATATTTAGCATTTAAGGTAAAGTAAAACCATGGATGGCTGCCTTTTGTGTGTGTATATGACTGTTAAGATGTTTAGTTGAAAGTCTGATTTCTTTTAATGCTTCCAGAATGATATATATTTTCAGCAAATAGTTAAAGTTCAGTTCCGTTTCATTCACCAATCAAGACCTGGGTTTGAAGGTTAAGTTTTTCAAAGAACAAGTGTTTTACAGTCCTGTTTACACTACAGCAATGTAGTAGTATGGTAGGTCTTTGGGAAATTCAAAGTTCTTCTCTTCTCCTAGCACCAATTCATTGACCTTGGATTCATTACGATTAGAGACAAGATGCAGAACATTTGTTACAAAGCGACAGTGCCAAGGGCTTTTGATATAATAAGGAACTGGTTCATTAAGGTTTGAACCCAAATGATGTGGGTTCTTTGTACTTTTTATTCTAAAAAGTATCTAGAGTTGGAGAGGGATGCTGATGAGGAGTGAGCTTCTTGGATCAGGTGGACACTTGAAACTATGTTGGCATCTCCTGCCTGGAGGGGAGATGAAAGGGTAGAGGGGGTTAGAAGCTGGCGAAATAGACACGAAAAGAGAGTGGAGGGAGAGAGCAGGCTGTCTCCTTAGGGGGAGAGTAATTGGGAGTGTGTAGCAAGGTGTATATGGGCTTTTGTGTGAGAGACTGACTTGATTTGTAAACTTTCACTTAAAGCACAATAAAAATTATTTTTAAAAAAAAGTGCCTAGAGACTGCCTACTGTGGCTACGACTTAGTCTTTCCTCTCCAACTTTTTTGAAACTTTCATTGGGTATCTTGTAACTTGTTCTTATTCCAACCTAATGGTGAATTAAAAGATCACTTGGGGAGGTGGGGCCAAGATGGCAGAATAACCAGACACTTCCTGTAAACACTCTTACAACAAAGACCCTAAAAGAAAGAGTGAAATGATTATATTTATGACAAGCTAGAAGCCCTCAATGTCAAGTGCAAACTGAGAAAACAGGATGAGTGGCAGGGGGAGAGACAGGCAGTTCAGAAACGGAGAGGAGCTACTGGACATGAATCACTCTCAGCAAAAAATAAGTACTTGCATACATTTTACCTTGCCCCGCCTCCAAGCCAGCTTCAGTGGTTGTTGATTTCCCTGGACCTGAAATAGGCCCTGTTGAGCGCCTGGAGCCATCTTCCTGGCAATGGAGAACAAATAAATTTGCAATTGGGGGAAAAGATAATTTGCCAGATCCACTAACCTGGGGCGCTCAGGAGAAAGCGGCTCCTGTCCAGACATAAACTGTCCATGGACTTTGAATATCTTTCCCCCCTGCATGAACATGTATGGGCCTATTTCAGGACAAAAGGCTTTTGCTGGCAGACTACAATTGTTTCAGCTCTGCGGTGGAGAGATGGGAGTTTGATGTGTGACACCGCTTTGCCGATTAAACAGGGTCCTCACCTACCTACATCAGGGGCCTAAGGACTGGTGGCTCCACTCAGGTCACCCAGCCACCTAAGACAGGGGTCCAAGGATAACTGGTGCCTCCCGTCCTTACAACCAAAAACACTGGGTACCCATGGTCTGTGTGCAGAACCTACCCACCTGTACACTCTACGGAACAGGGACCGGCTTTCCTCACAGACACTTGGGGGATGATTCTCAGCCCCCTGCCTTGTTCAGAGCATGACCCCCTGCTGCAACCAGATACTGGTACCTACACCAAACACCCCTGCCCCTCTAAGACTCTAGGACAGAGCCTGTACCACACACTTGATGATCAGCTGCCTGGACATCTGAGCTGAATTCATACAACAAAAGTGAATGGACTTCTACATTGATATACCTGACAACAGCTCTACCCAACAGCTCTGGTGACTGGACATCAGAGTGCCAAAGGCAAAAGTAATCAAGCTCGCTCACTCAAGCAACCCATTTGGGCATATCAAAACAAAACAAAGCAAGAAACTAGGATACAGTAAGCAAACAAAAACTAATACGATAACTTATAGATGGCTCAGAGACAACAGTCAATATCAAGTCACATAAAGAAACAGACCATAATCGCTTCAACAAGCTCTCAAAACAAAGACTCAACGGATAATGTGGATGAAGGTGCCTTCCTGGAATTACCAGATGCAAAACTCAAAAGATTAATCTACAGAACTCTTCAAGACATCAGGAACGAAATTAGGAAAGAGACCAGGCAATACAAAGAACAAGCCAAGGAACACAAATATAAAATAGTTGAAGAAATTAAAAAGGTTATTCAAGAACATAATGAAAAACTTAGTAAGCTGCAAGAATCCACAGAGAGACAGGAATGAGCAATTCAGATTAACAATAAAATTACAGAAGCAGACAACACAATAGAAAGTCTTCACTGCAGAGTTCTACCAAACTTTCAGAGAAGAGTTAACACCACTACTACTAAAGGTATTTCAGAGCATAGAAAATGACAGAATACTCACAAACTCATTCTATGAAGGTAGCATATCCCTGATACCAAAACCAGGTAAATGACTCCACAAAAAAGAAAATTACAAACCCATATGCCTCATGAACTTAGATGCAAAAATCCTAAACAAAAATCTAGCCAATAGAATTCAACATATCAAAACAATAATTCACCACAACTAAGTGGGATTCATACCAGGGATGCAGAGATGGTTCAACATTAGGAAAACAATTAATGCAATCCAAATATAAATAAAAGACAAGAATCACATGATCTTATCAATTGATGCAGAAAAGGCATTTGACAAAGTTCAACACCCAGTCATGATAAAAACTCTCACCAAAAAAGGAATAGAAGGAAAATTCCTCAACATAATAAAGGGAAACCCTGGTGGCATAATGGTTAAGTGCTATGGATGCTAACCAAAGGGTCAGCAGTTCAAATCCGCCAGGCACTCCTTGGAAACTCTATGGGGCAGTTCTACTCTGTTCTATAGGGTCGCTATGAGTCGGAAACGACTTGATGGCACTGGGTTTTTTGGGTTTAACAAAGCCAACAGCCAACATCATCCTAAATGCAGAGAGTCTGAAAGCATTCCCCTTGAGACTGGGAACCACACAAGGATGCCCTTTAACACCACTCATATTCAACATTGTCCTGGAGGTGCTAGCCAGAGCAATTAGGCTAGATAAAGAAATGAGGGGCATCCAGATTGGCAAGGAAGAAGTAAAAGTATCTCTATCTGAAAAGTATTAGTCAGTGAAAACCTGTGGAATAGCAGCGGAACACTGCCTGATATAGTGCTGGAAGATGACCACCCCAGGTTCGAAGGCACTCAAAAGATGACTGGGGAAGAGCTGCCTCCTCAAAGTAGAGTCCACCTTAATAACATGGATGGAGTAAAGCTTTCAGGACCTACATTTGCTGATGTGGCATGACACAAAATGTTAAGAAACAGCTGCAAACATCCTTTAATAATTGAAATCTGGAATGTACGAAGTATGAATCTAGGAAAATTAGAAATTGTGAAAAATGAAATGGAATGCATAAACATCGATATCCTGGGCATTAGTGAGCTGAAATGGACTGGTATTGGCCATTTTGAATCGGACAATCATATACTCTACTATGCTGGGAATGACAACTTGAAGAGGAATGGTGTTCCATTCACCATCAAAAAGAACATTTCAAGATCTATCCTGAAGTACAATACTGTCAGTGATAGGATAATATCCATACGCCTACAAGGAAGACCAGTTAATATGACTATTATTCAAATTTATGCACCAACCACTAGGGCCAAAGATGAGGAAATAGGAGATTTTTATCAGCTGTTGTAGTCTGAAATTGATCAAACATGCAATCAGGATGCATTCATAATTAATGGTGATTTTAACACGAAAGTTGGAAACAAAGAAGAAGGATCAGTAGTTAGAAAATATGGTCTTTGTGATAGAAACAATGCTGGAGACAGCATGATAGAATTTTGCAAGACCAATGACTTCTTCATTGCAAGTACCTTCTTTCACCAACATAAACGGAGACTATACACATGCACCTCACCAGATGGAACACAGACAAATCAAATTGACTACATCTGTGGAAAGAGACAATGGAAAAACTCAGTATCATCAGTCAGAACATGGCCAGGGGCCAACCGTGGAACAGATCATCAACTGCTCATCTGCAAGTTCAAGCTGAAACTGAAGAAAATCAGAGCAAGTCCACGAGAGCCAAAACATGACCTTGAGTATATCCCACCTGAATGTAGAGACCATCTGAAGAACAGATTTGATGCATTGAACACTGGAGACCGAAGTCTGGATGAGTTGTGGAATGACAAAAAAGGATATCAGCCATGAAGAAAGCAAGAGGTCACTGAAAAGACAAGAAAGAAAGAAAGAAAAGACCAAGATGGATGTCAGAGGAGACTCTCAAACTTGCTCTCAACTGTCAAGCAGCTAAAGCAAAAGGTAGAATTCATGAAGTAAAAGAACTGAAAAGAAGATTTCGAAGGGCCTCTCAAGAAGACAAAGTATTAAAATGACATATGCAAAGAGCTGAAGATGGAAAACCAAAAGGGACGTACACACTCGTATTTCTCAAGCTGAAAGAACCGAAGAAAAAATTCAAGCCTCGAGTTGCAATAGTGAAGGATTATATGGGGAAAATATTAAATGACGCAGGAAGCATCAAAAGAAGACGGAAAGAATACACAGAGTCATTATACCAAAAAGAATTAGTCGATGTTCCACCATTTCAAGAGGTAGCATGTGAGGAACCCGATGGTACTGAAGGAAGAAGTCCAAGCTGCTCTGAAGGCATTGGTGAAAAACAAAGCTGAAGGAATTGATGGAATATCAATTGAGATGTTTCAACAAACAGATGCAGCGGCTGGAGGTGCTCACTCGTCTATGCCAAGAAATATGGAAGACCATTTCCTGGCCAACTGACTGGAAGAAGTCCATATTTATGCCTATTCCCAAGAAAGGTGATCCAACTGAATGTGGATATTATAGGACAATATCATTAACATCACACAAAGCACAATTCTGCTGAAGATCATTCAAAAACGGCTGCAGCAGTATATCGACAGGGAACTGCCAGAAATCCAGGCCGGTTTCAGAAGAGGATGTGGAACCAGGGATATCATTGCTGATGTCAGATGGATCCTGGCTGAAAGCAGAGAATACCAGAAGGATGTTTACCTGTGTTTTATCGACTATGCAAAGGCATTCGACTGTGTGGATCCTAACAAATTATGGATAACATTGTAAAGAATGGGAATTCCAGAACACTTAATTATGCTCATGAAGAACCTTTACGTAGGCCAAGAGGCAGTTGTTCAGGGAGAACAAGGGGATACTGATTGGTTTAAAGTCAGGAAAGGTGTGTGTCAGGGTTGTATTCTTTCACCATACCTATTTAATCTGTATGCTGAGCAAATAATACGAGAAGCTGGACTATACGAAGAAGAACGGGACATCAGGATTGGAGGAAGACTCATTAACAACCTGCGTTATGCAGATGACACAACCTTGCTTGCTGAAAGTAAAGAGGACTTGAAGCACTTACTAATGAAGATCAAAGGCCACAGCCTTCAGTATGCATTGCACCTCAACATAAAGAAAACAAAAATCCTCACAACTGGACCAGTGAGCAGCATCATGATAAATGGAGAAAAGGTTGAAGTTGTCAAGGATTTCATGTTACTTGGATCCACAATCAACAGCCATGGAAGCCGCAGTCAAGAAATCAAAAGACGCATTACGTTGGGTCAATCTGCTGCAAAGAACCTCTTTAAAGTGTCGAAGAGCAAAGATCATCCCGAACACTGAGATGCGCCTGACCCAAGCCATGGAATTTTCAATCACATCATATGCATGTGAAAGCTGGACAGTGAATAAGGAAGACTAAATAAGAATTGATGCCTTTGAATTGTGATGTTGGCGAAGAGTACTGAATATACCACGGACTGCCAGAAGAACGAGCAAATCTCTCTTGGAAGAAGTACAGCCAGAATGCTCCTTAGAAGCAAGGATGGCGGGACTGCATCTTACATACTTTGGACAGGTTGTCAGGAGGCATCAGGCTCTGGAGAAGGATATCACGCTTGGCAAAGTAGAGGGTCAGTGGAAAAGAGGAAGACCCTCAAGGTGGATTGACACAGTGGCTGCAACAATAGGCTCAAGCATAACAATGATTTTAAGGATGGCTCAGGACTGGGCAGTGTTTCATTCTGTTGTGCATAGGGTCGCTATGAGTCAGAACCAACTCCACAGCACCTAACAATAACAACAACAACATTTGCAGATGACACGATCTTATATACAGAAAACCCTCAAGAATTCTCAAGAAAACTGCTGAAACTAATAGAAGAGTTCAGCAGAGTATCAGGATACAAGATTGACATTTAAAAAATCAGTTGGATTCCTCTATACCAACAAAAAGAACTTTGAAGAGGAAATCACCAAATCAACACCATATACAGCAACCTCCAAGAAGATAAAATACTTAAGAATAAATCTTACCAGTGATGTAAAAGATTTATACAAAGAAAACTACAAAACACTACTGCAAGAAACGAAAAGAGACCTACGTAAGTGGAAAAACCTACCTTGCTCGTGGATAGGAATACTTAGCATTGTAAAAACGTCTATTCGACCAAAAGCCATCTACAGATACAATGCAACTTCGATCCAAATTCAACATTTTTTAATGAAATGGAGAAACAAATCACCAGCTTCATATTGAAGGGAAAGAGGCCCCAGGTAAGTAAAGCATTACCGAAAAAGAAGAACAAAGTGGGAGGCCTCACTTTACCGGATTTTAGAACTTATTATACCACCACAGTAGTTAAAACAGCCTGGTACTGGTACAACAACAGATACACAGACCAATGGAACAGAATTGAGAATCCAGACATAAATCCATCCACATATGAGCAGTTGATATTTGAGAAAGGCCCAAAGTCAGTTAAATGGGGAAAAGACAGTCTTTTTAAAAATGGTGCTGGCATAACTGGATATCCATCTGCAAAAAATGAAACAAGACCCATAATCACACCATGCACAAAAAATAACTCACAATGGATCAAAGACCAAAAAAGGAAATCTAAAACGATAAAGATCGTGGAAGAAAAATAGGGAAAACGTTAGGAGCCCTAATACCCAGCATAAACAGTACACAAAGCGTTACTAAAAATGCAGAAGAGACTAGATAACTGAAAGCTCCTAAAAATCAAACACCTATGCTCATCCAAAGACTTCACCAAAAGAGTAACAAGAGTACCTACAGACTGGGAAAAAGTTTTTAGCTATGACATTTCCAATCAGTGCTTGATCTCTAAAACCTACACGATACTGCAAAAACTACAAAAAGACAAATAACCCAATTAAAAAAATGGGCAAAAGATGTGAACAGGCACTTCACTAAAGAAGACATTCGGGTAGCTAACAGATACCTGAGGAAATACTCATGATCGTTAGCCACTAGAGAAATGCAAATCAAAACTACAATGAGATTCCACCTCACTCCAACAAGGCTGGCATTAATCCAAAAAACACAAAACAATAAATGTTGGAGAGGCTGTGGAGAGAGTGGAACACTCATACACTGCTTGTGGGAACATAAAATGGTACAACCACTTTGGAAATCAATTTTCGCTTCCTCAGAAAGCTAGAACTACCATACGATCCAGCAATCCCACTCCTTGGAACATATCCTGAAGAAATAAGAGCCTTTGCACAAACAGATATATGCACACCCATGTTCATTACAGCACTGTTTACAATAGGAAAAAGATGGAAGCAAACAAGGTGCCTATCAACAGATGAATGGATAAATAAATTACGGTATGTTCACATAATGGAATACTACACATTGATGAACAACAGTGATAAATCTGTGGAACATTTCATAACATGGAGGAATCTGGAAGGCATTATGCTAAGTGAAATTAGTTTCAAAAGGACAAATATTGTATAAGACCACTATTATAAGAACTCTAGAAATAGTTTAAAGAGAAGAACATATTCTTTGATGGTTACGAGAGGGGGGAGGGAGGGAGGGAGAGAAAGAGGTATTCACTAATTAGATAGTAGATAACTTTTATGTGAAGGGAAAGACAACATACAATACAGGTGAGGTCAGCACAACTGGACTAAACCAAAAGCAAAGAAGTTTCCTGAATAAACTGAATGCTTTGAAAGCCCCAGTAGCAGGCACACGGGCTTGGGGACTATGGTTTCAGGGGACATCTAAGCCAACTATTAAGAAAAAATCCTGCATCCCACTTTGGAGAGTGGTGTCTGGGGTCTTAAATGCTAGCAAGGAGCCATCTAAGATGCATCATTTGGTCTCGACCCACCTGGAGCAAATGAGAATGAAGAACACCAAAGACACAAGGTAATTACGAGCCCAAAAGACAGAAAGGGGCACATAAACCAGAGAGTACATCAGTCTGAGCGCAGAAGAACTAGATGGTGCCTGGCTATAACCAATGACTGCCCTGACAGGGAACACAACAGAGAACCCCTAAAGGAGCAGGAGAGCAATGGAATGTAGACCTCAAACTCTTGTAAAAAGACCAGACTTAACGGTCTGAGACTAGAAGGACCCAGGTGGTCATGGTCCCCAGACCTTCTGTTAGCCCAAGACTGGAACCATTCCCAAAGCCAACTCTTCAGACAGGGATTGGACTGGACAATGGGATAGAAAATGATACTGGTGAAGAATGAGCTTCTTGGATCAAGTAGGCACATGAGACTATGTTGACACCTCCTGTTTGGAAGGGAGATGAGAGGGCAAAGGGGGTCAGAAGCTGGCTGAATGGACACGAAAAGAGAGAGTGGAGGGAAGAAGTGTGCTGCCTCATTCAGGGGAGAGCAACCAGGAGTATATAGCAAGATGTATAAATTTTTGCATGAGAGACTGACTTGGTTTGTAAACTTTCACTTAAAGCACAATAAAAGAAAAAAAAAAAAAAGGCCACTGGGGAGTTGCTCTGACCTATCTCAGCTCTAGATACTTTGCGTACAGGTCTGTTATTGAGAACTTTGTATGAAACAGGAGATATATTTCATTCAGACTAAGACGTAAGGTTGTGGAATGACCATCACAAGCCACAGGACATTCAAAGTGAGAAGAAGTAATGCGGAAACCATTTAGGGGGGCCTTTTTAAAGAATACTGGATCCATATGTACACACTTATTAGAATCACCATAATGCTGGAATCTCAGTCCTTTTCAACATTCAGTTTTACTGCAACGATGTTAACATTATCTGTAGTCGAACTACCTAAATTCTGAGCAGAAGACCAAGAAATAATCACACACAGTATAAATACATCTTTATCTGACTAAATGTGTTTTTCCTGACTAAGTAAATTTTTCATTTTGATGTCTCCGGAATTCATAAAGTACCTGATGGAAGTTTCTCACAAAATATTTGTTGAGTAAATGAAAAGTTGGAGAAGCACAACTTTAAAATTATCAGTAATTCATGTGAAAGCAATACAAATAAAAAAATGTTTAAGCTACACTGAGAAACCATTCTTCCCCATCACACTGGCAAAATTCCAAAACTTTAGTATGTTCTCTTGGTGAAGCTGTGAAGAAATAAGCATTTTCTTACTTTGCTGTTGGGTGTTCAACTTGGTACAGTCAAAATGGACAGCAGTCTGATAATATCTATCCAAATGACACAGCCACTCTACTTCCAGGAATTTATACTATAGATATACTAACTCCTTGTGTGAGGATTAGATATACAGGTTATTCACATATGTATTCACAGCACTAATAGCAGAAGATTTGAAACAATGTAATAGGTGCCCATCAAAAAGGTATAATATGCTATTTATGGAAAAAATAAACATATCATGAATATATTATGTATACAAATATATGTATATACACATATACGTATACACTTACACACACGTCACATATATATAAATGGATACACAAACAACATTGCTATGTCAGAGAAAAGTGAATTGATGGCTAAGGAACAGTATAAAAGATTTTTTGCTATACTCCTTTGTTTACCTTTTGAATTTTGTGCTATTAAACCATTCAAATATAACTTTTTTTAAATTAGTTTTAGCTAGGTAATGAAATTTAACTATACATTACTAAGGAATTTTACCCATCAACAGCATAAATTTAAAAGTAAGAAAAACTCAATAAATACTTTCTATCATGCCTTTTATTTTAATTGCCACTCTCTTCCTAGTATCTTACTTACATCATTCAGGTAAATTTCTATCCCTAAATCCACACACATTTCTACATAGAAGTCTAAAGAGGCATAGTCCAGATTAAGAACCTAAAAAAACAGAAAGAGGGTATAGTTGAATCATCTGTTTAACAAATAAGGAGAAAGGCTGTGGCCTTATAGAAAATACGCTATAGAAAAGGAAAGACACTCCCTGAGTGAAACCAGAATACAAAAACACTCAATTCAACATAATTGCAAATTGTCAAAATGTCTCTTTGAGATTGCCACAACAACAACAAAAAATCCCTTTGAGAAAGAATTTCTAAAACAGGTACTCATTTAAGTAACTAACTTTATTTCCTATCACTGTTGACCCAAAGAGTTGTATTTTCTCTATATTTTATGCTATAATACCACAGATCTAAAACTTCAACATGCATCAGAATGACCTGGTGGCATTATTACAACTGCTGGACCCCACTTCCAGAGATTCTGATTCAATAAGTCTAGGGATAGGCCAAAGAATTTCCATTTTTAACAAGTTCCCTGGTGATGGGGAAGCTGCTGGAGTCAGGGCCACACTTTGGAAACCACGTATCTACTATAATCAAGTAATCTATTCCAGAAACCAGATGTGTTAAAAAGTCAAAACTACTGCACTGCCATCATAGGTGGTTCCAGAGCTACTAAGTAACACAATTCTATAACCTGTAACAATTTCCTCTCAACCAAAGCTGAACAACCCTCTTAATCAAACCTCTCCGTCATACCTGCTAATCGCCTAATCTTCAAAATGTCTTTTCAACTTTTCATTTCTAGATACTGGTTTCCTTCCCTATATAGTTTCTCTGTTGATTTTTTCTTCTTTAACAGTGCCTGCCACTTATACTTCTCTTCAGTGCTTTATTTCTTGTGATATGCTGGCGGGGGGGGGGGGGGAGGGACTTTCTAATGAAAATGTTAAAAGTAAATGTTCCAAAGAAGTAATGTGTCACTCAAGTCAGATTAAAGAGACCTGGGTTAAAAATAAGAGTTAGAAGTAAACTCACACATTTTTGAGATCAAAAGCCCCTGTAAAAAATGAGGAAAATAAAGTCATTTAGCATCCAATGTTATAGCAAGGGAAAATATTAAACTGCAAGTTATACTACAAAGGAAATATATGAATGTAATTGGCTTTAAATGCAGGGCACACAAGTGAGCGGATGCAAACAGATGCCAGGAATTGAAATCTAAATGCAAATACTTTCAAAGTTCCTTGGCAATACAATGGAGTATTTATTTATTCAGCAATAAAAAGAAATGAGCTATCAAGGTATAAAACGATGTGGAGGAATCTTAACTGTATACTGCTAAGTGAAAGAAACCAGTCTGGAAAAACTACATATTTTTATGATTCCAACTATGACATTCTAGAAAAGGCAGAACTATTGGAAAATAAACCTGTTGTCAACAAGTCAACTCTGACTCATAGCGCCCTTACAGGACAGAGTAAGGCTGTCCCACAGTATTTTTAAGGCTGTAATCTTTATAGACAAAGGAGACCTGGTGATGCAGTGGTTAAGAGCTTGTCTGCTAACCAAAAGGTCAGCAGTTTGAATCTGCCAGCCACTGCTTGGAAACCCTATGGAACAGTTCTACTCTGCCCTATAGGGTCACTATGAGTCAGAATTGACTCGACAGCAATGGGTTTGGGGTTTGTTTTTTTTTTTTGAGGTAGGGGGGTAGTCTTTAGAGGATAGATGACTTACCAAGAGAAACAAGAGACAGGCACTGACTTGGGGCCTACCTCTGAGAACTTCCAGACCAGTCCCAGTAATAGGCTCCAAGTGATATCTCAGTGAGGGGTTCACAGGGAAGGTGAAAGCCATTCATCGAACACTACAAATTTGTGCCAAGTATGTTTTTATGAACACAAAATATTTTATTTTTACACATACACCGTCTAGCTCTGTCCACTGGAAAAACCTAGAAACAATGAGCAACCCAGTAACAATGAACATCTAGTGCTCACATTGCGGTCTTAAAAAATCATTTCCAATTAAATGAAACCAGGGCTTCCTGGAGAAATGGCTGGTTCTGGGCCTGAGCAAGAAATGTACAAGATGATCCTGAAACATCTCAACACATCAGAGAATAAGAAAGCTATCTAAGACTTCTAAGATTATGTCAAAAGTACCTAGGTGTCAGTTTAAGGCCTGTTGGCCAATGATGGGACAATTCGAGCCTCAATAAGGATAAAGAATTGTAATAGATGGTTACCTATCAATGATGCTGAAACCCCTGAAATCATAATGATCTTTTTAAAAAAAACCCAAAAAACAAATTGATTACCTTCAGAGGATGATAATCCATTATCTTGAAAACTATGTAAATGAAAGGAAAGAATCAAGTAATAAGGACTGGTATCCTGACTTTCCTAAGTGAAATGAATAATCAAAGATAGACCGGAACTGCCTTCTTATAAAATTATTCGTTAATATACAAATGCAAAATGACAGAACTCAAATATCAGTATTTTATTATCCCTAGTGAATTAGTAAATCTAGCTATTGAACATCAATAGCTACTAATATCAAAAAAAAAAAAAATGAAAACCAAAGATTATTGCCTCTTGAGAGAAAACAGACACAACAACATATAATTTTGCCAAAGGCATTAAAACTGAAAATGATGACGCATCTAGATTCAGCTGCCAATTTATGGAAATAGGAAAGAAAAGCATGTTGAACTGTACCAGCAGAAAACAGATTAAGAAAATTACAGGACAAAGGGCTGCAGTGATACCTATAGATTAAGAGAGACTTAAAAGGGTCTAAAAAAAGTGGCATAACTATAGCGTCCAGGAATGAACACTTGGGTGAAGAAACTACAAAGAAATGTAAAAAAAAAAAAAAGCACTAGGAAACTCAGAAGAGCAGTTACTTTTGCAGGGAGGAAGGGGACTGTGATGGGAATGGAACACATGGAAAAGTTTCTAATTTCTTGTTCTGACTGGTAGTTACAAGGGCTTTTACTTTGTAATAATTCACAAAGCTATACATTCATTTGATGCTGATTTATTTTACAATAAAAAGGTGAGTATGAAGAGGTGCAGCCAACATGGCACTACAGACAGAAGTACCACGCCGTCCCTCCACAGCAAAGACCAAAAAACCTAAGTAAAACAGAGACAAACGTCAACCCTGGAACCCTAAGTGCCAAATGAAGAGATAAAGAACTCAGCCAAGCAGAGAATGTTATAAGAAACTAACAGAGAACAGAGAGCAAGGAGAGATAGAAGCGAAGGTCCCCTATCAGGTAACAGAGCCACCCTGGACTCCTATTGGAGATCAGAGGAAAGGGAGTACAGGAAACCAGCTTCACACCTGTGATATACGGGTTTCCCACCCCCCAACCTTCTCTGCCCTGCTTGGCCTCTGCCGCTTCCTAGCTGGCTGTGGTCTCCGGGCCAGCCAAGAGGTGAAGACTACTTGGCGCTTGGATTTGCCCTGCCCACATCTGAGATGGGTGGACAAGGTATATACAGGAAAGCAGCTTCACAAAGCTCCTAGCAGGACACAGAGCACCCAGTAACCAGCAATATACTCTTTTCCACCCCACAATTCTTTCTACTGCTCGGCCTCTGCCACTTCCTGCCGGCCGAAGTCTCTTGGCTAGAAGGAACAGGCTCTGGCTCTGTGCCACTTGGATTCGTCCTGCCCATACTGGCGGGCATCCTCAATGCCATTTCTTGTTGCTAGTATTGCCTTTTTCTGCTTCTTGTAGTGTCTTCCATGCCTCTCACTTCCTCCCCATCCTTTTGCTCCAACACCTGGCTCCCTGTGCCATCTTTGCTTCTTCATGAAAAGCTGTGAAGCGCCATCAGCTGAGGAATGCTTCCCCAGTATGTGCCACCATGTTAGTGGCCTTTTTTTGTTTCATTTTATTTTGTTTGGTTCTGTTTGTTTTTTTCTTTTTTGCAGCTTGGGAGCCCCATCTAGCTGAGCTGTACTGCGATGCTTGGGAGCCACTTCCCAGTATGCACAGTCACATCAGTGGGATCCCTGGGGCGTTTTTTATCCCCCCCCCCCCACTTTTTCTCTTCATTTCTCAGTTTCTCGTCTCTCAAGTTCATTCACTGTCTCCTGAATACCTGGCACTCTCTGACATCTCTACCTCTTCTAGCCAGGCTGTATAGCATGGCCTGGGAGCCATATCCCTGGTCTGCACAGCCACAGCGGTGGGATTCCTGGGGTTTTTTTTTTTCCCCCCTCCTTTTCTTTTTCCTCCAATTCTCAGTTTCTCATCTCTCCACTCCAAAGACAAGCACCCTTAGCATTCTTTTTGTTTGTTTGTTTGTTTTTGCCCGTTTCTCTCTCCTCTCTCTGTTCTTTCCCATAGCCACCTTAGTTCCACACATCACAACCTACCCCCTCCTTCCTGCCTACCTATACTGTGTGCTGAACCCCAAGCAGCACAGGCATGGCCTACTGGAACCTACCATGCACTGACTCCTGGCCCACACTGTTGGCCCCAGTATATGCCTCAAACAACCCATGCCAATGCCTCCCATTCAGCTGGACCTGACCTGCTGCACCACAGCTGTGCAACTGGACCAACCCATTGGACAAAGAGGTGGAAAATTTTGTGCCCACAGATGAGCAAACAACAAAGAACACACAGCCTGCCTGCTCAGATGTAATCAAATAAAACAAAAATGGAGGATGAAACAAATCTATAACAATAAATGAAGAAAATAACTAATGAATGTCCTGAAGGCAGCAGACACTATCAAAACATATAAAACAACAGGACAGGATGGTGCCAGTAGGCACCCAAAATAAAACACCAAATGATGTTCCAATAGAAGAAAAGGCACTAGAACTACCTGATAAGGCATTCAAATCTCTAATATTCAGAGCTACCCAAGGGTTGAAGCAAAAAGCACACAAAAGTGATGGGAAAAAATTGACAAATTCATGGAACAGGCAGACAAATTCATGGAAAATACAAACAAAATATGGAAGATTTCAAGAAAATAATACAGGAACAAAAAGGCAAAATTCACAACTAGAAATACAAAAACAATATTAGAAATCTAAAGATAAACAACAATATTTCAGAAAAGGACAGTGCCATAGAAGGGCTGAAGAGCAGGTTTGTAACAATGAAAGACAGGATCAGCGAAACTGAAGACAAGCACTAGGATGTTGCTTTGTTTGAGGAAAAAAATCACAAAAAAATAGCAAAGAAAATTGAAGAAGCTCTGAGAATGATGTGGGATACAATCAAGAACAAAAATACGTGGGTGATCACAGTTCCAAACACAGGGAGAAAATGGAAAACACAGAGAGGATCACTGAAGACTTGCTGAAAGAAACTTCCCTAATATCATTAAAGATGAAGAGCTGTCCATCCAAGAAGATCAACGAACCGCATATAGGCCAGACCCCAAAAGAAAATCTCCAAGCATATAATAATCACACTCACTAAAACCAAAGACAAAGAAAGAATCCTGAGAACAGCTTGAGAAAAATATGCAGTGAAAACAGTAAGACTAAGCTCTGATTACTCGGCATAAGCCATGTAGGCAAGAAAGCAATGGGATGACATACATAAAACCTTGAAAGAAAAAAATAACCAACCAATAATATGTCTTGCACAACTCTCGTTCAAATACGATGGTGAAATTGGGACATTTCCAGATAAACAGAAATTAAGGGAATATGTAAAAATAAAACCAATCCTACAAGAATTATTAAAGGGAGTCCTCTGATCTGAGTACAAACAACATCAGTCCATAACCTGAATCTAGGATGCAAGATCGTATCAGCCAGATACCAGCCTAGGAAATGAACTCTTAAGGACTATCCAAAACACCATAAATAATTAAAACAGAGAACCAGAGAGGTTAATCTGTAAATGACAATAACATCAGAACAATAAAAGAGGGAATAAACGGTGTAGGTATAGAACATTCTAATGCAGAGTAAGGGAAGGCAATACCAAGTATTAATAGGCTAGTTCAAACCTAGGAAGATAAGAGTAAATTTAATAAAGAAAGTTAACAAACCTACTCATCAAACTAAAGAAGAAAAACAAAGTCTCAATAAACACAAAAACAAAAGAAATGAAAAAAATCCACATAAAAAAGGAATCCAGCACAGGAGACTAACAGGGACAAAGAAAATGTCAGCACCACACACACACACACACACAAAAAGACTTTACAAAATGACAGCAATAAACTCACACCTATCAATAATTACACTGAACATAAATGGCTTAAATGCACCCATAAAGAGACAGTGACAAAATGGATTAAAAAACAAGATCTATCAATATGCTGCTACAAAGGGCACACCTTAGAAACAAAGACAAATTTATTAAAAATCTAAGGATGCAAAAAAATATATCAAGCAAACAGCTACCAAAAAAGAGCAGGAGTGGCAATACTAATCTCAGATAAAATAGACTTTAAAACAAAAACCACCATAAAAGACAAAGAAGGGCACTATATTACGATTAAAGAGATGATTCACCATGAAGATAAAACCATAATAAATATCTATGCACCCAATGACAAGGCTCCAAAATACATAAACTCTAACAGCACTGTAAAGAAAAACTGACTGTTCCACAGTAATAGTGGAAGACTTCAAAACATCACTCTTAGTAAAGGACAAAACATCTAGAAAGAAACTCAACAATGATACAGAAGCGCTTAAAGGGCATACTCAGCCAACTGGATCTCACAGACATATATAGAACATTTCACTCAACAGCTGCAAAGTATACACTCTTTTCCAAAGCACATGGAATGTTCTCCAGAATAGGCCACATCTAAAGCCACAGAGCAACTCTCAACAAAATACAAAATACAGAGACAACACAAAGTACCTCCTAAGCCATCAAAGTAGACATTAACAACAGGAAGAGAAAGGAAAAAAAAAAAATCAATTACATGGAAACTGAATAACACTCTGGTTGAAAACCACTGGGTAATAAAAGAAATCAAAGACGGGATTAAAAAATTCCTAGAGTCAAACAAGAATGAAAACACATCATACCAAAACCTTTGGGTCACAGCAAAGGCAGTCCTCAAAGATCAATTTATAGCAATAAAAAAAAAAAAATACATCAAAAAAGGGACAAAATTAAAACATTAGCTACACAACTGCAACAAACGGAAAGAGAACAGCAAAAAAGCCCACAGCCATCATAATTAAGGAAATAATAAAGATTAGAGCAGAAATAAATAAAATAGAAAGAATCAACGAAACCAAAAGTTGGTTTTCTGAAAGGATCAATGAAATCGACAAACCACTGGCCAAATGGACAAAACAAAAAAAGGAGAGGATGCAAATAACCCAAATAAGAAATGAAATGGGGGACATTACATCAGACCCAACCAAAATAAAAAGGATCATAACAGTATTGTAGAAAACTATACTCCAACAAATTTGAAGTTGAAAACCTAGAGGAAATGGACAAGTTTCTAGAAACACACTACCTACCTGAACTAACATAAAATGATGTTGAAAATCTGAACAGACCCATAACAAGAGAAGAGATTGAAAAGGTAATTAAAAAGCTCCCAACAAAAAAGAATCCCTGGCCCAGATGGCTTCACTAGAGAATTCTACCAAACATTCAGAAAAGAGCTTACACACGTACTATTCAAAATATTTCAGAAGAAAAGGAAGTGATACTTCCGAATTCATTCTATAAAGCCTGCATGACCCTGATACCAAAACCAGGCAGAAACCACAAAAAAAGAAAATTACAGACCAATATCTCTCACAAATATAGATGCAAAACTTCTCAACAAAGTTCTAGCCAATAGAATTCAGCATCCTATCAAAAAAATAACACAACATGACCAAGTAGGATTCATACCAGGTACGCAAGGATGGTTCAATATTAGAAAACCAATCAAGGTAATCCACCACATAAATAAAAAGAAAGAATCATATGATCATCTCAATAATCACAGAAAAGGCATTCAGCAAAGTCCAACACCCATTCTCGATAAAAACTCAATAAAATAGGCATAGATGGGAAATTTCTCAACATAACAAAGGGCATCTATACAAAACCAACGGCCAACATCATTCTTAATAGAGAGAGGCTGAAAACATTCCCCTTGAGAACAGGAACAAGACAAGCATGTCCCTTCTCACTACACATATTTAACCTTGTGCTGGAAGAATTAAAGGTCATCCAAACTGGTAATGAAGAAGTTAAACTCTCCCTAGTTGCAGATGAAATGACACATTACATAGAAAATTCAAAAGACTCCATGAGACAACTACTGGAACTAACAGATTCAGCATAGTAGCAGGACACAAGAGAAACATACAAAAATCAGTTGGATTCCTATACACCAGTAAGGAGAATGATGAAAAGGAAGTCAGGAAAATAATACCATTTATAATGGCCCCTAAAAAAATAAAATACTTAGGAATAAATCTAACCTGGGATGTAAAAGACCTATACAAAGAAAACTATAAAACATTACTGCAAGAAACCAAAAGATATCTACATAAATGGAAAAACATACCCATACAGGTAGACTCAAAATTGTGAAAATGACAATTCTACCAAAAGCAATTTACAAATACAATGCAATCCTGATCCAAATACCAACAACATTTTTTAAAGAGGTAGAAAAACTAATCATTAACTTCATATGGAAACGGAGGAGCCCCAGATGAGTAAAGCACTATTGAAGAAGAATAAAGTGGGAGGACGAGCAGTCCCTGACCACAGAACCTACTATACAGCTACTGTAGTCAAAACAGCCTGGTACTGGTACAACAACAGATACATTGACCAATGGAGCAGAACTGAGAATCCAGAAATAAATCCATTTACCTACGGTCACCTGATCTGCAACAGGGGCCCAAAGTCCATCAAATGGGGAAAAGACAGTCTTTTTAACAAATGGTGCTGGCAAAACTGAATGTCCATTAGTAAAAAAAAAAAGGAAACAGGTCCCGTATCTCATACCATTCAAAAAAGCTAATTCAAAAAGGATCGAAGACCTAAATATAAAGCCAAAAACTATAAATATCATAGTAGAAAAAATAGGATCAACACTAGAGGCCCTAATACACAACATTAACAGAATATAAACCATAACCAACAACACAAAAACTCCAGGAGATAAGCTAGATAACTGGGATCTTTTAAAAACTAAACACTTATGCTTATCAAAAGACTTCACCAAAAGAGTATAAAGAGAACCTACATACTGGCAAAAAAATGTTGGCTATTACAAATCAGACAAAAGTCTAATCTCTAAGATCTATAAGAAAATTCAACACCTCTACAACAAAAAGACAAAAAATCCATTTAAAAATGGGCAAAGGAAACAAACAGACACTTCATCAAAGACATTCAAGCAGTTAATCGACACATGAGGAAATGCTCACGATCACTAGCCATTAAAACTAGCCATTAAAAAAAAAAATTTTTTTTTTTTTTTAATTAGATGCAAATCAAAACCACAATGAGGTACCATTTCACTTCAGCGGTGCTGGCACGAATCAAAACAATAGAAAATAACAAATGTCGGAGAGAATGCGGGGAGATCAGAAATCTTATGTACTGCTGGTGG
Organism: Loxodonta africana; assembly: GCF_030014295.1. NCBI lineage: Eukaryota > Metazoa > Chordata > Mammalia > Proboscidea > Elephantidae > Loxodonta > Loxodonta africana. The sequence goes on along the minus strand of NC_087360.1, from coordinate 40,586,025 downwards.
GAATGCAAAATAATACAACCATTCTGGAAAACAATATGATGCTTCCTTAGAAAGGTAGAAACAGAAATACCATATAATCCAGCAATCCCACTCCTAGGAATATATCCTAGAGAAATGACAGCTGTCACACGAATAGACATATGCACACCATGTTCATTGCAGCATTGTTCACAAGAGCAAAAAGATGGAAACAACCCAGATGCCCATCAACAGATGAATGGATAAACTACGGTACATACACAGAATGAAGTATTATGCAATGATAACGAACAATGATGAATCTGCTAAACATCTCATAACATGGATGAATCTGGAGGGCATTACGCTGTGTGAAATAAGTCAATCACAAAGGACAAATATTATATGAGACAACTACTGTAAAGTCATAAAAAGGTCTACACACAAAAAGAAACAATCTTTGATGGTTACAAGGGAGGAGTGGGGAGGCGATGGAAAAAAACTTAACACACAATTGACATGTGGTAACTTTGGTGAAGGATAAGACAGTACACAATACTGGGGAAGCCAGCACAACCTATACAAGGCACAACCATGGTAGCTCCACAGACACATCCAAACTCCCTGAGACCAAATTGCTTGGCTGAGGGCTATGGGCACCATGGTCTCGGGGAACATCTAGCTCAATTGGCATAATATAAGTTTATAAGAAAAATGTTCAACATTCTACTTTGGTGAGTAGCATCCGGGGTCTTAAAAGCCTGTGAGCGGCCATCTAAGACACAACACTGGTTACACCCCTTCGTGAGCAGGAGAGAATGAAGGTAACTAAAAAGACACGAGGGAAAAATTAGGTCAAAGGATTAACTGACCGCAGTTACCAGACTGAGTCCAGTATAACTAGATGGTGCCCGGCTACCACCACTGACTGCTCTGACAGGGATCACAACAGAGGGTTCTGGACAGAGCTGGAGAAACTTTTAGAAAATTCTAACTTACAAAAAAGACCAGACTTACTGGCCTCACAGAGGCTGGAGAAATGGCTCCCATTCATCCTTTTTGCTCAGTAATGAAGTCACTCCTGAGGTTCACCCTTCAGGCAATAATTAGACAGGTCCATAAAACAAAATGAAACTAAAGGGGCACATCAGCCCAATGGCAAGGAATAGAAGGCAGAAGAGGGCAGGAAAGCTGGTAATAGGGAGCCCAACATTGAGAGGAGAGTGTTGACACGTCATGAAGTTGTTAACCAATGTCATAAAACAATATGTGCACTAACTGTCTAATGAGAAGCTAGTTTATTCTGTAAACCTTCATCTAAAGTAGAATAAAAAAGGTGTGTATGTACCTATTAAATTAATGAATAAAAAGGGTATAAACTTAGAAGGAAAAAGAGAATAGGAGAGTTGTCCACAACATTTGGGAAGATACAAAGTAGATGGAGGGGTCTCCCTGTCTTGGGAGAAAGTCAACACGACGGAAGCGAACTGAAACTGCAGCATACCAAGAAGCTCAGGAAATGAAAGCACCAGATACTTCTGAAGGTCAGGGTGCAGGGTGAGGCTAAGGACAACATTGCAAGTAAGTCTGTAAAAAGCGCAGTTAGTTCCCCATATGCTTTCCTGTAGCAATTATGCACAGGTAACTGCCCCTCCGTCACCTAGGCAGAGGTCTTAACACCTGGTCTCCAGATTGACCCAAGTATAGGGTGGGGCCAAGTAGCAAGCTGTCAAGCCTCTCCTTTCTTTAATGCCCCATCTCAAATATCCAAAAACGACCTTCCTTTTTCACTCCACAAGAGAATTAAGTCAAAGTTCATACCACCAGAGCCCTACTCTGTTCGTATCCTAGAACACTCACACTCCAAAAAGTGAGGGGGAAAAAAAAAATCAATGAAATAGTACTAGAGAAGTTTCTCAAAACCAAAGACGAAAATTTTCTTTACTGAAAGGATCAAGAACTGAGAACAAAGGATGAAACAATCCACATCAAGGTACATTATTACGAAATTTATTTATAGAAGATATCATCTACATACAAATTCTCATGGAATTAACAACAAAAAGCCACTAGAATTAATAACTGAGTTTAGCAAGGTTGAAGAATACAGGATCAATATTAGAAAATCAATTGTATTTCTATAATCTAGTAACAATCAAAAGTTGAAATTAACAAAACAACACCATGTACGATAGCAGAAAAAAATATGAAACACTTGAGATAAATCTGACAAAAGATGCTTAAGAACTTTACACTGAAAAGGACAAAATACTGTGAGAGAAACTAAAAGGACAAAATACTGTGAGAGAAACTAAAGGCCTGAATAAATAGAGAGATATACCATGTTTATTGATCAGAACATTCAATAATGTTAAGATTTCAATAATTCCCAAAATGATCTATAAGTTCTACACAATCCCAATAAAAAAATTTCAGCAGGCTTTTTTGCAGAAACTGACAAACTGATTCAAAAATTCAAATAAGGTCCATAGAGGTCAACATGGTGCTCTGTACGGAAGAACCATGCTGACCTACTGCAGCAAAGACCCAAAAAACTAAATAAAACAGATACAAACATCAACTCTGGAACCCTAAGCATCAAATGAAGGGATAAAGAACTATATTAAGTACTGAATGGAAGAAGAAATTCACAGAGAATGAGGAGAGCTATGGAGTGGAGGTCCCCTGCCAGCTAACGCAGCACAGCTTCGCCATCTTGGAGCACTGCCAACAACTCCAGACAAGGAGTACAGGAAGGCAACTTCACGGAGCTCCCAACAAGGGACAGAGTACCCAGTAATGAGAGAAACACACTTTCCCGCCCCTCACCATTGTGCCCTGTACACTGCCTCCACAACTTCCCAATGGACCAAAGCCGCTTGGCCAGAGAGACGATGACTTACTGCCACCCCGGGTGCGCCTTGCCCCCCACCCCAGCTGGTTCCCTCAGTGCCATATTTCTCTTTCCTTTCCTTCCTTTTCTTTCTCCCTTCTACCTAACCCTGTGGGCCACCTCTGCCCCTTCCTGACAGGCCTTGCCACACCTACTTGGCTACAGAGACCTCGAGCCACCCCCACCAGCCAGCACCCTCAGGGCCATTTTTTCTCTCTTTCCGTTTCATTTGTTTCTCCCTCCCGACTAGACCCATGTGCCACCTTTGCCCCTTCCTGACAAGCCTCACCATGCCACCAGGCAAGGGAGACACCAGCTTACCGCCACCCCAGTTCTGCCCTGCCACCACTGGCCAGCTCCCTCAGAACAGTATTTTCAGTTCTCTCTCTTTTCTGTGTTCTTTCTCCCTCCCAACTAGCCCCATACACCACCTTTGTCCCTTCTCAAGGGTCTTGCCACACCACTCTGCCAGAGAGCCACTGGCACATGAATACCCTGGATCTATCTGCCCCCACCCATCAGCTCCTGCCATGCTGCCATTTCTCTATTTTTTTTTTTCTTTTCTCTGTTTCCTTTTCTTTATTCCTCCTACCTGGCCCCATATGCCAATTCCGCCATGTCCTATAGGGCCATAGCTCAATGCCTCAGCTAGAGAGCCACCAGCCCATGTATGCCCCACCCAGGCCCACCCCGCCACCACCATCTGGCTCCCACAGCGCACCATTATTTCTTTTTGCTTTTGCTTTTGTTTTTCTCTATTCTTTATTTTCTTTCTCTCGCACCTAGCTCTGTACATCACAACCCCTCCATTTCACCAGTCTTCAGGTCTGCTCCCCATGCCCCCACCCCCCGCCCGGCTCCCACCATGCTGCCAGTTTCTTTTTCCTCACTCTGCCTTTTCCTTCTCCCTTGGACCTAGCCCTGCACACCTCCCCCCCCGACCACTGTCGCAGGACCCTGCCACACCTCCAATGCAGGATCCACCAGGCACTACACCAGAAATATTTCTATTTTTTTTTTCTTTTACTTTCTTAATTTCTCCCAACCAGACTTGTACACCACCTCCCCCACCCCAGGTTTATCCAGCCCCACCCTACAGATATATACGTGTGTATATAAAATCTATTTCCTTTTCTTTCTCCTTCCCAACTAGCCCCATACACCACCATCCTTGTCAACATCCCCCAACGTGCCACCACAGCAAGAGTACCCCGCACTGCTTCACTCCCTGCCACTTGACCAGCTGCTGAACAGTGGGAAGCATGCCTGCACCACTCCCCAACCGAAACCCCCACCTGTCTGGTGAGAAGCTGAGAAAGCTCCCACACAGCTGGACTAATATCAGGAGGTCTGTCCTCAGCAACCTCGCCAAACCAGTGTACAACAAAGTGGACCCACCCTGCCTGTTGCTGGTCATCTATGCACAAATGACCAAACAGCAAAACACACCTGGCCTGTCAGCCCTGACATATCAAAACAAAGCAAAAAAGCAGGTGAAAATAAACATACAATCAACAAAGAGAACAATACTTTAATCTCTCAGAGACAACACACAATATCAAAACATACAAAAAAGCAGGAAAAGGTGGCTCCAGCAAATGATCAAAATAATCAGATGACCTTCCAGTAGAGTAAAACGCAGTGAAACTACTTGATGTGGAATTCAAAATATTTAGGGCTCTCCAAGAGATAAGGAAAAAGTTCAAGGAAAACACAGACAAAACCAAGGAAAAAATAATGAAAAATAAAGAGACAAAAACATAGCCAAAATCAAGGGAAATACAGATAAAACAATAAAAGAATTCAGGAAAATAATACAAGAGCAAAACATCAAAATAAATAAACAACTAAAAATCATACAAAAAAAAGGCAACGAGGAATTCAAAAGACAAACAACAAAATTTCAGAAATGGACAATTCAATATAAAGTTTTAGAAACAAATCTGAAACAGTGGAAGACAGAATCAGCAAGAATGAAGATAAACTCATGGATGCCATGTTGCTTGATGAAAAAAATCAGGGAAAAGAATGAAGAAAACCTAATAATTATGTGGAACACAATCAGGAGCAAACACTTCCACAGGATCAGGGTTGCAGAACAGGAGGAGAAAACAGAAAACACAGAGAAGACTGTTGATGATTTGTTGGCAGAAAACTTTCCACATACCATGAAAGACAAAAAGATCACCATCCAAGATGCTCAACAAACTCCATATAGGATAGACTGCAAAAGAAAGTCACCAAGACATATCATCATCACACTTGCCAAAATCAAGGACAAAGAATCCTGAGAACAGCTCAAGAAAACTAAAAGTCACTTAGGGGAAACAGTAAGACTATACTCTGGTTTCTTGGCAAAAATTATGCAAACAAGAAGGCAGTGGGTCGACATATATAAAACTCTGAATATATCTTGAATAATGTATCTTGCAAAACTCTTTCTCAAGTACAATAGTGAAATTAGGACATTTCCAGATAAACAGAAATTAAAGGAATTCACAAAAACCAAACCAAACTTACAAGAGATATGAAAGGGAATACTCCAGTTAGAGAATTAAGAACATCAGACAACTACCAGCATCTGTGACACAGGACAACTAAAATTAGGTATCAGCCTAGATAAAGAACTCTCAATAACAAAGCCAAAAGACTTAGAACAGAGAAACAGAGGTGTCAGTCTGTAAATGATGACAACATCAAAACAATAAAAGGGGGAAGAAACTAAGTAGGTATAGAACTTTCACCTGGAGAGGAAATCAAGGCTGTCGAGTAATAAAAGCTGCTTCAAACTCAGGAAGATGATGGTAAATTTCAAGGTAATCACAAAGTAAGCTAAGAAACTGACTCACCAGAATAAAAAAGACAAACATGGACATTCAGTAAACACAAAACTTACAGTAAAAAAGAAAAGAAAATCCAAGAACAAAAGAAACTCAGCACAAGAGAGTGAGAGGAACAAAGAAAACATCAGCATCAACACAAAAAGCTAACAAAATCACAGTAATAAACTCACACCTATTAATAATCACACTTAATGTAAATGGCTTAAACATTCCTGTAAGAAGACAGAGTGTGACGGAAGGGATAAAAAAACACAGCCCATCAATATGCTGTCTTCAAGAGACACATCTTAGTCACAAAGACAAAAATTTATTAAAAATCAAAGGGTAGAAAAAGCACATCAAGCAAACAGTAACCATAAAAGGGAAGCAATAGCAATACTAATTGCAGATAAAATAGACTTCCAGGCAAAATCAACAACAAAAGACAAGGAAGGGCATTATATAATGACTAAAGGGACAATCCACCAAAAGACAAAACTGTGACCCTAAGACTTCGCAGCATGTTTTCTTCTTTTCAAAATGGGTGACTGAGAGCTTGACAGAGCTAACGCCATAACGATATTCTAACTAACCTGTAAGTTTTGTTTGCTTGGTATTCTGTACACTCTCACTTTCAATGTCTTTTTTATTACATCAACTGGACTGGTCTCTTTCCAAAGGGGTATGGGGCCTTTTTGGCTCTTGCGGCCATGGTCTCCCTTCTTTTTTCTCTTGGGGGATAACCTTCAGCCTGCAAGGTGACAGCTAGTAAGGCTGTTTGGCACTTTTGGTCTGTAACTTTCTTCTTGCTCCTTATCTCACTTAGAATAAACTTGGCAGGCCAGTTCCACTGGCTGAGTCCAGATGTCCGGCATGCATACTTTTAGTCTGATAACAGAGTTTCTTGTAATAGTCCTGTGATGTACACTCATCTGACCATCTTCTCTGGGCTACGCGCCTAAAGACACTACGTAATCCTTACAAAAATGATATATAAGCTCTGACGTAAAAACTGCTTTTCAGGGCTCCACGAAGACAGCCAATGTTGCTGCCAGGTTTACCACTGGTGTAACCTCCTAATAAATTTTCTCTCTCTTTCTGACTTGGAGTACGTCTCATTGGCTCAACTGCTCCAGGGCAAGGACCCTAATTGTGCAACAGAACCTTAATAAATATCTATGCACACAATGACAGGTCCCCAAAATACATAAAACAAACTTGAACAGCACTGAAAAGAGAAAAAGACAGTTCCACAACAACGCCAGGAGACTTCAACACACCATTCTCGGTAATGTACAAAGATTTCAAGAAAGAAATTCAGTACAGATACAGAAGATCTAGAGGCAAGAATTAACCAACTGGACCTCATAGACACATAAAGAACACTCCACCCAACAGCTGAAAAGTAACATTCTTTTCCAAGGCACATGCAACATTCTCCAGGATAGGCCACATTTTAGGCCACAAAGCAACCCTCAGTGAAATTCAAAACACTGAGATAATACAAAGCATCTTCTCTGATCACTACACCATAAAAGCAGAAATTAACAACAGGAAGAACAAGGAAAAAATATCAAATACACAGAAACTGAATAACATCTTGCTTAAAAATAACTGGGTAATAGAAGAAATCAAAGAGGGAATGAAAAAATTCATAGAATCAAATGAGGCTGAAAACACATGATACCAAAACCTTGGGACACAGCAAAGGCAGAGCTCAGAGGTCAATTTACATCAATAAATGTATACATCAAAAAAGAGTAACGGACCAAAATCAAAACATTAGCCCTACCACTTGAACAAAAAGAAAGAAAACAGCAAAAGAAGCCCACAGCCACCACAGGAAAGGAAATAATAAATATTAGAGCAGAAATAAATGAAATAGAGAACAGAAAAACAATAGAAAGAACCAACATGATCAAAAGTTGATTCTCGGAAAAGATTAACAATATTGACAAAGCATTTTTCAAACTGACAAAAGAAAAACAGGAGAGAAAACAAATAACCCAAATAAGAAACGAGATGGGGGACGATACAACAGATTCAGTTGAAATAAAAAGGATAGTAACAAAATACTACGAAGCATTTTACTCCAACAAATATGAGAACCTGGAAGACATGGACAAATATATAGAAACACACTACCTACCTAAACTAACACAAACTGAGGTAGAAAATCTGAACAGTCTGATAAAAAGAGAAAAGACTGAAGAGGTAATTAAAAAAAAAAAAAAAATCCCAACAAAAAAGACCCTGACCTGGACAGCTTCACTGGAAAATTCTACCAACATTCAGAGAAGAGCTCACACTAGTATTACTCAAACTATTTCAGAGCATAGAAAAGGAAGCAATACACTTGAATTCATTCTATGAAGCCAGCATAACCCTGATACCAACTCTGGCAAAGACATCACAAAAAAAGAAAGTTACAGACCAATATTTCTCACGAATATAGCTGCAAAAAGTCCCCCAAAAATTCTAGATTTTACTTTACAAAAACAAATTAATAGTAGATATATTGTTCGGCAATGTGCTTCATCCACTGTGGACATTTTTCAGGTCAGAAATATAGATCCATTTTTAACATTATGCTGGAAGTCCTACTGAGAGCAATAAGGTAAGGAAAAAAAGGGGGGGGGGATCCAAACTGGAAAGGAAGAAGTAAAATTATCTCTATTCACAGATGATAAGATACTATACATAGAGAATGCCAAAAACTTCACAAGAAAACCAATGGAACTAATAGATTTAGCAGTGTAGCACGATACAAGATCAACATACAAACATAAATTGAATTCCTATACACCAACAAAGACAACTTTAAAAAAGAAATCAAGAATACGATATCATTTATAATCACTCTTAAAAAAAAAATACTTAGGAATAAATCTGATCAGGGACGTAAAAGACCTATACAAAGAAAACTACAAAACGGTACTGCAAGAAACCAAAAAAAGACCTAAATAAATGGGAAAAAATACAATGCTCCTGGATAGGACTCAACACAATGAAAATGTCGATGCTACCCAATGCAATCTACAGATATAATGCGATCCTGATTCAAATACCAACAACATTCTTTAACAAGATTGAAAAACTAATCACTAACATTATAGGAAAAGCAAAGAGGTCCTGGATAAGTAAAGCATTATCAGAAAAAAAAGAAAAAACAAAGTAGGAGGACTCACACTACCTAATTCTCAGAACCTACTAAACTATACAACCATGGTAGTCAAAACAACCTGGTGCTGGTACAATGACGGACACATAGACCAGCATAACAGAATTGAGAACCCAGGCATAAATCCATCCACCCGTGGTCAGCTGACACTCAACTTTAACCATCACAATCCACCCCTTGTTAGCTTAGCACCTGTACATGTCTCCTTAAACCATATAAAATCTCTGAAGACAATTACAAAGTCCTATTTATGCCAAACATGATACAACCAACACACATGTAACTGAAAATGCACTAGCCCTGTTTACATCTTATATTTTATAACTGTAAGAAAACAAAAATATCTGATGCACACACACAAGGAAGAAATACTCGTAACAATTATAGTCCTCATTTCTACAATTGGTCACATGGTCGCAACTGGTATTTAAAACTACCTTCTTCCATCACCATTCTGTATTCCCTTTACCCTCAGCAAGTACCTCAGTTGGTCATGGATCTTCGTTTGGTGGGGTGGCCCAAATCATCATTCCTGAAGGATCTGGGCAATTAGTAGTCAAGTCAGAACTGGGTTGTTGTAGCTTTCCATTGACTTTAATCACAGGGCATGGTAGTACTAAGAGACGCTCTAAGGGATCACTTATATTCCAGACATACTCCTTCTTTACCTCCATAATGTAATGCCAGTCCAACTTCCTCTTGGTAATCAGGATCAATCGCACCAGGCAATATGGTAACTTCCTTCTTTGCCTGTAGATCCAGAGACTTAAGGAGCCCAAAGCAGTCAGATGGCACCCTTAACTTCCAGTTAAATGGAATCAGTGATCTGTTTCCAGGTAGGTGTATTCACCCCTTGGGAATGAAGATCTCTAGACCCTCAGAGCATAGGGTCCTGGCTACAGGAAGAAAAACTTTTGTGAAAGGACATATACAGACACCCCACCAAAGACGACATTCAGATGGCTAACAGACACATGAGGAAATGCTCTTGATCATTAGCCATTAAAAAATGCAAATCGAAACTATATTGAAATACCATCTCACCCGAACAATACGGGCACTAATCCAAAAAAACACAAAATAACAAAGGTTGCAGAGGTTATGGGAAGACTGGAACACTTATGCCCTGGCTGGTGGAAATGTAAAAAGGTACAACCACTTTGCAAAATGATAGGTGCTTCCTTAAAAAGCTAGAAATAGAAATACTCACACAATGGAATACTATGCAAAGATAAAGAACAATTAAGAATCAGCAAAACATCTCACAACATGGATGAATCGGGACAGTATTATGCTAAGTGAAACAGGTCAGTCACAAAAGGACAAATATTGCATGACACCACTATTATAAGAACTCAAGAAAAGGTTTACACACAGAAAAAGCATTCTTCGATGCTTATAAGGGTGGGGAGGGAGAGGCAGGTTACTATCACTAACTAGATAGTAGCCAAGTGTCAACTTCGGTGAAGGGAACAACAACACACAATATATGGTAAGTCAGCACAACTGGAACAAAGCAAAAGCACAGATGTTTCCCAGACATATCCAACACTTTGAGGGACCAAGAGGCTGGGGCTAGGGGCCATAGTCCCAGAGGACATCCAGGTCAACTGGTGTAACATAGTTAATAAAGAAAATGTTCTACATTCTACTTTGGTTAGCAGCATCTGGGGTCTTAAAAGCTTGCAAGAGACAATCTAAGATACATCTACTGGTCCCATCCCACCCAGAGAAAATGAGAATGAAGAAAAACAAAGACACAAGGAAAATATTAGCTCAAAGGACTAAAGGATCACATGAGCCAGAGACTCCATAAGCCTGACACCAGAAGCACTAGGTGGTGCCCGGCTGCTACCAACAAAGGTTCTGACATGAATCACAACAGAGTTTCCAACAGAGCAGGAGAAAAATGTAGAACAGAATTCAAATTCATGAAACCAGACCAGACTTACTCATACGACAGAGGCTGGAGGAACCCCCAAAACTATGGCACATGAACACTCTGCTAACCCAGAAATGAAACCATTCCCAAAGCCCACTTTTTAGATGAAGATTAGACAGGACTGTAAAACAAAAAAATAACACACGTAAGGAATGTGCTTCTTAATTCAAATATACAAAACCAAATAGGAAACTCCCATCCAAAAGCAAGACCAGAGGCGGGAAGTAATGAATGAGCACAGGGAACCCAGGGTGAACAGGGGGAGCATGCTGTCACAATGTGGGAATTACAATGAATGTCACAAAATAATATGTGTATAAACTTCTAATGAGAAATTAACTTGAACTCTAAACTTTCACCTAAAGCACAATAAAAAAAAAAAAACTTGCAAGTGGGTCACTAAGGTGTAATAGTGAGCGGTGCCACTCCCATTTCCATTCCTTGATTCCTGCACCCATGAATCCTGGCTATGAGAGACACAGAACCATATACTGGAAGCCAGTTTAGAGCATATACAGCCTCTTGGAGAACACTGCCCCGACTCTGCAAGGTATTGCCACCTAGCTGGTGCCATAACTGTGTCTTTAGAAGGCTATTCCATCATTCTATCACACCAGCTTCTTCAGGATGATGAGAAACATGGTAAGACCAGTGAATTCCATGAGCATGGGCCCAATGCCCCACTTCATTTGCTGTGAAGTGAGTCCCTTGATCATGGGTAATGCTGTGTGGGATACCATGATGATGGATAAGGCATTCTGTAAGTCCACACATAGTTTTGGCAGAAGCACTATGAGCAGGGAAGGCAAACCCACGTCCACAGCGTCTATTCCAGTAAGAACCATATGCTGCCCTTTCCATGATGGAAGCAGTCCAATGTAATCAACCTGCCACAATGTTGCTGGTTGATCCTCAAGGAATCATGCCGTATGGGGGACTCAGTGTTGGTCTCTGCTGCTGGCAGACTGGGCACTCAGCAGTGGCTGTAGCCACATTGGCTTTGGTGAGTGGAAGTCCATGTTGCTGAGCCCATGGATAACCTCTATCCCTGCCACCACAGCCACTCTGTTCACGAGCCCACTGACCAATGACAGGGGTAGCTGGGGAAAAAGGATAACTGGTTTCCACAGCATGTCATCCTAACCACTCGATTGTTAAAATCCTCCTCTGCTAAGGTCACCCTTTGGTGAGCATTCACATGAGACAGAAATATGTTCATTTCTTTGACCCATTTAAAGAGGTCTACAAAAAAAAAAAAAAAAAAAAAAATTTTTTTTTTTTTTTTTTTTACCACACATGTCTTCACCATACCTCCTTGTCTCTAATTTTCCAATCATGTTCCTTCCAAGTACCTGACCTTCCAGTCAAACCACTGGCCGCAGTTCATGAATCAGTATACAGTAGCACATTTGGCCATTTCTCCTTCCAAGCAAAGTGAACAACCAGATGCACTGCTCGAAATTCTGCCCACTGCGGGGGTTTTCCTTCACCACTGCTTTCATGGAGTTCCTAGAACAGGGCTGTAGTGCTGCCGCTACCCACTTTCGAGTGGTGCCTACATTTCACGCAGAATCAGCACCAGGCATGAGTTTCCTCTTCCTTAGGTCAACTGATCACAAGGAACTCTGAATGTGGCCATAGGTGCACACTGGGAGGGGGAAGGTAATGTGACAGGAGTGGAGACCATGGGCATTTAGGCAGCTTCCTCATGCAACTTATTTGTGCCTTCAGGTCCTGCTCAAGCCCAATTTCATATACACCACTTCCATTTAATGATAGAGCGCTTCTGTGCGTGTACAACTTCGTGGCTCCATGAGTCAGACAACACCCAGTTCATGATGGGCAGTTCAGGTCAAATGGTGACTTGGTGGCCTATGGCTAAGCATTCAGTATCTACGAAGGCCCAGTAATGAGCCAAAAGCTGTTTCTCAAAAGGAGAGCAGTTATCTGCAGAGGATGGCAGTGCTTTGCTCCAAAATCCTAAAGGTCTGCACTGTGATTCATCAAAACAGGCCTGTTAAAGACTCCAAACAGCATCTCTATCTGCCACTGACACTTCAAGCACCCCTGGATCAGCCAAATCATATGACCCAAGGGGCATAGCCACTTCCATGGTAGCCCGAAGCTGTTGCAGAGCCTTCTCTTGATGTGGGCCCCAAGCAAAACTAGCAGCTTTTCGAGTTACTTGATAAATGGGCTAGAGAAGCACTCTCAAATGAGGAATATGTTGACTTCAAAATCCAAATAGGCCCACTAGGCACCTCCTATTTAGTTGTGGGAGGGGCCAGATGCAATAATTTATCCTTCACTTTAGAAGGGCTATCTCAACATGCCCCATACCACCAGACCCCTAGAAATTTCACTGAGGTGGAAGGTGCCTGAATTTTTGTCAGATTAATTTCTTACCCTGCAGCACACACGTTTTAGAAACAAGTCCAGAGTCCTTGACAATTCTTTCTTACTAGGTCCAATAAGCATAATATCATCAATATAATGGACCAGTGGGACATCTTTTGGAAGGGAAAGGCGATCAAGATCCCTACAGACTAAATTATGACTTATGGCTGGAGAGCTGATACAGCACTGAGGTATGACACTGAAGGTGTATTGTGGCCTTGCCAACTGAAGACAAACTGCTTCTGGCGGTCCTTCGATACAGATATGTAGAGCAAGACATTAGCCAGATCAACAGCTGCATACCAGGTACCAGGCAGGAGATGTATTAATTTGTTCAAGCAATGAAACCACATCTGGAACAGAAGCTGCAACTGGAGTCAGTACCCAGTTAAGTTTTCAATAATCCACTGTCATTCTCCAAGATCCATTTTTTGCACAGGTCAAATAGGCGAATTGAAAGGGAATGTGGTGGGAATCACCACCCCTGCATCCTTCAAGTCCTTGATGGTGGCAGTTATCTCTGCAATCCCTCCAGGAATGTGGTATTCCTTTTGGTTTACTATTTTCCTAGGTAGGGGCAGCTCTAATGGCTTTCACTTGGCTTTTCCTACCATAATGGCCCTTACTCAACTTGTCAGAGATCCAATGCGGGGGTTCTGCCATTTGCTGAGTATGTCTATTCTAATGATACATTCCGGAACTGGGGAAATCTCTACAGGATGACTTTTGGGGACTCATTGGACCTACTATGAGACATGGGCTAAGTCTCTATTTACTAACCTGACCTCCATATGCCCCCAGTCTGACTGGTGGGCCACAGTGATGTTTTAGGTCTCCTGAATCAGTATCAGTTCAGAGCCAGTATCCAGTAATCCCTGAAAAGTCTGGTCATTTCCTTTTCACCAACGAACAGTCACTCTTGTAAAAAGCTGTCGGTTCCTTTGGAAAGGGCTGGGAGAAAGAGTAATGGTATAAATTTTTGGCAGTTTCATGGAGTCCTTCCTCATGGGCACCCGCCACCCCTTCATTGAAGGGTTTGTGGGTCTGTAAACTGACTCTCAAGTCTGGAAATTGAGGGGCTGTGACACTATTCTGGTGATTCGAGTTAGACTGCTGTTCATTTTACCTAGAATTCATCCAATCGTACAGATCAAGTAAATATTTAGATTTTCTATCTATTTCACTTCTAAGGACACCATGACTAAGTAGCCAACACCAAAAGTCTATACAAATCAGACGATTCCAATTACTACTTTGACTATGCTGTCCATTACGGTAACCAAACACAGGCTGAGAGAAGGTCTGTCCTGAGGGGGCTGAGAGGAGGCCTGCACAGCCGAGAGAAGCTGAGAGAGCTGTACTGCACTGAAGAAGACTGCCACATGCTTCCTGATCCTGATGCTTAATTGAAACCTGTTGATCCTGATCCTGAGTTATACCCTGTTACATCCATAATAAACCACTTAAGTATGATCTGTGAATTCTGTGTGGCCAGTGCAATGGATTATCAAACCCAGAAGAGAAGTAGAGAGTGCCACTGGAGGGATGGCTGGTGCTAGAATTGGTAAAAAGGTTGGAGGGTGGAGTTATGTCTGACTTCCACCTCATGGGAATCAGCTTTGGGCTAATCCCAGTCATAATTCCCTCTGAAGGTGGACAGGTTCTGACGCTGTTATTGCTACTACTATCCTTATCAGGTTGATACTTCTTGCAGCTGAAAAACTTCAATGAATTTTTTCCTAATCAAGTGTACATTCTGAACAAAGCTTTTATTTTATGCATCTGTTTGCTTTCCTGAAACAAATGAATAAAGTTTGTAGCCCAGAGAACTAAAGTACAAACGCAAGAAACGACAGTTTGATTCTCAACTTGCTTTTGAATAGAGTATTTTTTGTCCAGTTATTCACTTAAACTGTTATAAACAAATGTTAATGTAATTAAGCTCATCTAGTCAAAACTCCCAAGGCTTACAAGTTTCCTAAGCAGTGCTAAGCAACTGTTTTTACTTTCCATAATGTAGCAAAGGGATTACTGGGTCAGTGGGGTTTAAAAACTGCACAAACTCTGAGAGATTTGTCAGAGATGACAAGATACGTACTGATGCAGACAGGTATCCAAATAGTTTTCTTCTACAATTATAACATCAACACAGAGTAACACTAACAAAACTTTGGTACCTGGGAGAATTTTTTAAATTGTCAACTTTTTAATTAAAATTAGACTACAATTAGATTATTCTACTTTATCCAATGAATTATAATTAAGTGCCAACACTCACAGTTTAGCTCAATGAAGAAACTGAGCATGTATAAAAATGTTGTTGGGTGCCAGCAAGTTGATTTTGATTCATAGACCGTATGTGACACTATAACTGCACCACAGGTTTCTAGGTTTTAATCCTTAGGAGAATAAATTGTCAGGTCTTTCTCCTATGGAGTGGCTGGATGTGTTAGAACTGCCAACCTCTCGATTAGCAGTGGAGCACTTAAACACTGGCCACCAGGGACTCTTACATCTAAAAATAACCACCATCAAAGTACGGGAAAAGCTACATGAAGATAATGAACAACTGAGCTCAATATTAACAGTTCCCTTAGATAACTACGCTCAATTGACCTAAATAAACCAAATTACTACATCAACAGAGAGCATGAAGAAACCAAGGTCTCTGTTAGAAATGAAGAAATATGAAATGATTCATGCATGTATAAAATACACAGCAAGAATTTCTGAAAATGACCAGTTTCATGAGGTTGAAACTCTACTCTTTGTTGCTATTCAGAAACAATTAAAAAATACATAAATATAATTTAACCAAAATTCGTTGCCGTCAAATCGATTTTGACTCATAGAGATCCTACAGAACAGAGTAGGACTGCCCCACAGAGTTTCCAAGGAGCAGCTGGTAGATCTGAACTGCCAACCTTTTGGTTAGCAGACAAGCTCTTAACCACTGTGCCACCAGGGCTCCAAATACAGTTTAAACAACTTTCAAAACATTATTAGAAAGGAATATAGGAGGACTAACACGTAAGCTGGTTTTTTGGAGCCACGACGTGGGGTTATAAATAAAGTACAACAGATTTTTTTTTTTTTTTTAAATAAATGCCTGAATAATTTCCCTTTATTGAATAGGTTTTTATTATTTCTTCTTTATTGGTGGTAGTGGTGGGGGTCACCTAATCCTTATGACGGCATTTCCATCCTCCTGGTCGTTCAAGTCAAAAGCCTCAAGAATTATGATGGGCTCCTTCCTCTTTCTCTCATCCATACAGCAACTCTACCAGCAAATCCTACTGACCCTTTTCTCTGGATTACCACATACAGCTTCCTTCCTAACTGGTCTCTCTGCTTCCACTCCTCTGCTCTAAATGCTGTGATGACTTTTCACTACATGTTGAGTAAAAATCCTACAAGGCCTACATGAGAAGAAGCCCTACCAACTAATTCCTAGCCACCCTTTCCATTCCACTCTAGTGACTCGAGCTTCCTTGATATTCTTTGAACCTACTAGGCACTCTCCTGCCTCAGGGGCTTTACATTTCATGTTTTCTCACAACAATAGTTTTCTAGGGCTGCCATAACAAAACACCACAAACTGGGTGGCTTATAACAACAGAAACTTATTGTCTCACAGTTCTGAAGACTGGGAGTCCAAGATCAGGATATCAGCTTTTTTGATTTCTTCTGAGGCTCTGAGGGAGAAACTATTCAATGCCTTTTTACCAGCTTTTGGTAGCTCCAGACTTTCTTGGATTGCAGGTGCAGCATCATGTAACTTCTCCTGTCTTCCTGTCTCTGTGTTCTCTTTCATAAAGAAACCAGTCATATAGAATTATGGACTGACCTTACTCCATTAAGACTTCGTGTTAACCTAACTGATAGCATCTTCAAAGACCCTATTTCCAAACAGTGTCACATTCACAGGTACAATGGTTAGGACTTCAACATAAATTTTGAAGGGACACAATTCAACCCATAACATTCACCCTGGAACTCTCTCTTCCCCCAGATATTCTCATAGCTTGCTTTCTCACCTTCTTCATTCAGGTCTTCTCTCAACTGTCACCTTCTCTATTAGGTTTTCCCTGAGTATCACATATAAAAATACAACCTACCCTACCACTATCCTCTTGCCTGTGTCATTTCACTCCAGTCATCTAACGTATTCTGTATTTGTCTATGCATTTACTGTTTGTCTCTGCCACTGGCATATAAGCTCCAGGACGACAGGGATATATGTGTTTCGATCACTGCTGTATTCCAGCACCCAACATTGTGTGGCTCATAGATATGCAATACATATCTTCTGATAAATGAATGAATGTTGATCTCCTTACTCTGCATTTTCTCAAACTTATGTACTGCCTAGTTACAAGTGTTTAAAATAGTACATATAGAATGTAATCATTGTTCATATTTCTAATGCTCTACTTCCTGTTTATACAGCACAATATGCACCACAACTTAAGAGAGCATGGAAGAAAGATTTCTGGTGGCACTGAGTGCAACTGGCCTTAAGAGGGCTGAAGAAAACATTACAAGGAAACAAAACGTGGCACTGAGTGTAATGTTCCCATCTACATTTTCTTCACCACAGTCTCAGTGCAACCCCACCAGCTTCTGTTCTACAAGATGGCTGATCCAGTAAGGCCATGCCAATTGTACACCTTCACAGGTTAACCCCCTTGTCTTCTGAGAAGCCAAGAAATTATATTCAAGCTTTTGATATTTTTTGCACCTTAGACCCTTTTGGAAATCAGATGAAAACTACAGATTCGCCCCAGAAAAACATTCATACAGCCCTATCCAAAATAACAAGTATCTTATTTCAGGAAGTCGAAAACCTTGTTCAAACATTAGCATCCAAAATCCTTTGTTTGAGACTTACCGCCCCGTAAATTTAAAAATACGCACTTCGAAGCCAGTGGTTTCATCACATACCATATCTGACAAATAAAGATGGTTTAAACAAATTTATTCTTCTTCTTGTTGTTGTTAGGTACCCTCGAGTAGGTTTCGACTCATAGCGACCCTATGTATAAGAGAGCATACCTGTCAGTTTGTCCTACTGTAGTGGCTTGTGTGTTGCTGTGATGCTGGAAGCTACACCATTGGTATTTAAAATACCAGCAGGGTCACCTGCAGTAGACGGGTTTCAGTTGAGCTTCCAGACTAAGAAAGACTAGGAAGAAGAACCTGGTGGTCAACTTCTGAGAAATTAGCCAGTGAAAACCTTATTCTTTTTTTTTTAAAATAATTTTTATTGTGCTTTAAGTGAAAGTTTACAAATCCAGTCAGTCTCTCACACAAAAACCCATATACACCTTGCTACACACTTACAATTACTCTCGCCCTAAGGAGACAGTCCGCTCTCTCCCTCCACTCTCTCTTTTCGTGTCCATTTTGCCAGCTTCTGACCCCCTCCACACACTCATCTCCCCTCCAGGCAGGAGATGCCAACATAGTCTCAAGTGTCCACCTGATCCAAGAAGCTCACTCTTCACCAGCATCCCTCTCCAACCCATTGTCCAGTCCAATCCATGTCTGAAGAACTGGCCTCGGGAATGGTTCCTGTCCTGGGCCAACAGAAGGTCTGGAGGCCATGACCACCGGGTCCTTCTAGTCTCAGTCAGACTATTAAGTCTGGTCTTATGAGAATCTGGGGTCTGCATGCCACTGCTCTCCTGCTCCCTCAGGGGTTTTCTGTTGTGTTCCCTGTCAGCACAGTCATGGGTTGTAGCCAGGCACCATCTAGTTCTTCTGGTCGCAGGATGATGTAGTCTCTGGTTCCTGTGGCCCTTTCTGTCTCTTGGGCTCATAATCGCCTTGTGTCCTTGGTGTTCTTCATTCTCCTTTGATCTAGGTGAGTTGAGACACATGGATGCATCTTAGATGGCTGCTTGCTAGCGTTTAAGACCCCAGACGCCACTCTTCAAAGTGGGATGCAGAATGTTTTCTTAATAGATTTTATTATGCCAATTGACTTAGATGTCCCCTGAAACCATGGTTCCCAGACCCCTGCCCCTGCTACACTGGCCTTTGAAGCCTTCAGTTTATTCAGGAAACTTCTTTCCTTTTGAAAACCTTATTCTTATTAGTCACATTAATATATTTTTAATAATAATGAAGGCATACTGGCTGATGACCAAAAGGTAGTTGGTTCTAAGCCACCAGCTGCTTTGCAGGAGAAAGATGTGGCAGTCTGCTCTCGTAAAGATTACAGCCTTGAAGACCCTATGGGGCAGTTCTACTCTGTCCTATGGGGTAGCTTTGAGTCGTAATTGACTCAACAGCAACAAGTTTGATTTTTATTTGGTTTTATAACATGAAGGCAGCACAGGCATTAGGATAATATTGGCACCCGGATTAATAATTTAGTTTAAATAAGTTACTACTCAAATAGCTCAAGAAATAAAAGGGGTCATATAACTGGGTATATGAATGCTTCCTAGTCATTATTTTTTCAAAATTATTATTTTATATTCACATTTAATCCTATTAATATCAACTCTAAAAGCAAGGCAGACTTCAAAAGGAAGACATTTCAAATTTGACAGCTTATATAGGGGTTGAAAATCTAATTACACTTTTAAACAATGTTGTAATATCACACTTTTCAAAATGCATTAGTAGATTTTCTTTGTCTAAAGGTAGATTCAAATGGCTGAAATAAAAAAATTTAAATGAGACTATCCTTTTGGAAACTTTTAGTAACAACATTTTAATGTGGAATTCTGTTAAGTAAAAGTTCTTTCCTGGTTCTGACTTGGTTTCAATAACTTAGTAAAAGTGTCCACATAAAAGTATGGAGATGATCAACAACATAACAGAAGTAACGATGAAAGAATATGAAAAGAAATTCTCATGTACATGGAATGTCTCATGTACATGGAACGACAAATGAAACATGCATTGAAACTACTCAGAGATATCACTTTCCACCTATCAAACTGACAAAGATCAAAATGTCTGATAATACTGTAAAGAGGTTGGCGGAAGTGTATCTATTTCCATCCACTGCTGGTAAGAATGCAAATCGTTACTATCTTTACGGACTGCAATTCAGCAATATCCATCATAATTACCATGCATATACTCTCTGATCAGGAATCATACTCCCAGGAATTTTGTCTGGAAAATATACCAACATATGGAGAAATGGTAAAGGTATAAGACTGTTTATAAAGCTTTGTTTATAATAGCAAAAAATGAGAAACAAGTGTCTTTTCATATTGTTAATGAGTCTCCATAGAGGACTTGTTAAAATTTGATAATACATCCTACATAATATTATTCATCCATAAAAAGAACATGAAAGCTCTTTGTTAACTGTTCAATGAGAAACTAATTTACTCTGTAAACCTTCATCTAAAGTACAATAAAAAAAAAAAGAAAAAAGCTGTTCTCACGGCAAAATGTCTTGGTGATCACGCTTTAAAGGGCCATTTTGGCACTTACATGCTAAAAAAAAAAAAATTGAAAATAATACAAAATTACCTTAATAAAATTTGATGGGTTTTATAAAAGTTCATGCAGAAGCTTTTAGAATTCGTTACTTTGTTTTGCTTTTAGGGAAATAAGGAAGAAGAAATTAGTAATCAAGATTACTTTCTAGAGCCTAACTGGGTCTGCCTACAGCTGAAAATTACTCTAAATCCTCAACTCACTCTTCCTTCTAGTCTCAGAGTGATAAATTTCCTACCCGTTTCTAACAGTTAATCTCTCAAGCAATGGAATTAATCTTAAACTGAACAATTTCTTCTAGAATCTTGTTCTACATATAGTAGAAGCTCCCTTATCTAACATAATCAGGACTAGTTAAATGTGAATTTAAAAAGAAAAATGGTTAACCTATATACCCTAAATATTTTAACTTAAAGCATACAAATATACACTGATGTAACAAGAGTTTTCTTTGAAAAACTGGAGTTCCATATCTACTCTTATAAAAATATCACCCTAATGCATCCCTAAAGAGTGTAGATTTCTTTAAGATGAAAAACGAGCTCAAATACTGGTGAAGAAATTGGAATGTAAAATACCAAATTTTCACTATTTTTCCCAAATTTTTTATCAGCTATATCTAACTTAATGGCAATTATTTTTAGCAGCTTGCCTTTATCATCTTTAAAAGTATTTAACTGAGTTTTCATTGAAATAACCATTCTCTTTTTTGCAGTTAAAATTAATCAGTTTACATAACATTTAGCAAACTATGAAATTATAATAACAAAGGCAACTGACATCAAAAGGTTTGGAAAGAAACACAACTCTTAAAACAAAAATCACAGCTCAACTGTTTGGAACACAAATGCAAAGGTATATACCAGAAAGCTACCAGAGCATTCAGCATGTCTTGAATATTGATCAGTGTTTTCCTGTAGTTTCCTTGCAAATTAAGTAATAGAGTTTCTAGAGCACAAGTCATCTTTTCTGTTGGTTCATTCTGATCGTAAGTATAGAGTAACCTCCCATTCTTTAAAAAGTTCCCTGTTCTTTACCCTCTTTTTCTTCCATTGACTGCCTCCACCCTTCTCTTCAAATCTTCTCATAAAGGTTGTCTACTCCACTTTACACACTGTCTCCCAGTACATTCCAGCTGTTGAGTAGATTCTGACTCATAGCAACACTCCTTTTGCCCAATGCCATCGAGCTGAATTCCAACTCACACTGACCCTGTATGACAGAGTAGAACTACCCCACTGGGTTTCCAAAGCTGTAATCTTTACAGAAGCAGACTGCTACATCTTTCTCCCACAGAGCTGGCAGAGTCGAACCACCAACCTTTCAGTTACCAACTGACTGCTTTAACCACTGCACAACCAGACCTCCATAACACTCCTTTAACCTGTTGCCATTGAGTCAATTCCAACTCATAGTGACCCTACAGGACAGAGTAGGACTGCCTCATAGGGTTTCCAAGTTGTGGCTGGTGGGTTCAAACTGCCTACCTTTTGGTTAGCAGTCACACTGTTACCCACTGTACCACCTGGCCTCTAACACTCATTTAAAAAAAAATTAGGGACCTCAAAATCGAACTATAAAATTCTCTCATTATATCTCATAAATCTGGTGTATAAGGTTTCCACTCTTCTTGGAAGGGAGAAACAAATCAAGAAATACAAAAGGTTTTATAGTAACACAATCTCATATTTATCTGAGCTACAAAAAAAGGGGGATAAAAACAAATATTCTGGGCAGAACCCCAGCATGGTTTTATCCTGAGGCCTTTAACCACTGATACCTACTTCACCAGTCCCTGGAATTGGGCCCATTTAACAAGTTTATTTCATTACTCAAAAAGATTTTGCTTATAGTTTGAAAGCCCCTAACTTCAAGGATGATAGTCTTTGCACTTAGGCTTGGCTACGGTCACCACCCACCACACGTATGTCAGTTTGTGGTACTGTGGGGGCTTGTGTGTTGCTGTGATGCTGGAAGCTTTGCCACTGGTATTCAAATACAAGCAGGGTCACCCATGGAGGACAGGTTTCAGCTCAGCTTCCAGAGTAGACAGATTAGGAAGCAGGACCTGGAGGCCTACTTCTGAAAAGAACTGGCCAGTGAAAACCTTATGAATAGCAGTGAAACACTGTCTGATATAGTGCTGGAAGAGGAGTCCCTCAGGTTGGAAGGCACTAAAAATACGACTGGGGAAGAGCTGCCTCCACAAAGTAGTGTGGACCTTAATGACGTGGATGGAGTCAAGCTTTGGGGACCTTCATTTGCTGATGTGGCATGACCCAAAATGAAAACAAACTGCTGCGAAGATCCATTAGTAATCAGAACCTGGAATGTACGAAGTATGAATCTAGGAAAGCTGGAAATCGTCAAAAATGAAATGGAACGCATTAGATTGATATCCTAGGTATTACTGAGCTGCAACAGACTGGGATTGGTTGGTTTGAATTGGACAATCATATGTTCTATTATGCCAGGAATGACAACTTGAAAAGGAACGGCATTCCATTCATCATCAAAAAGAACATTTCCACAATAGCAAAGATAGAAACAACCTAGATGCCCATCAACAGATGAATGGATAAACAAACTGTGGTACATACAGACGAGGGAGTATCACAAAACAATACGGAATAATGGTGAATCTGTGAAGCATCTCATAACATGCAAGAATCTGGGGACATTATGCTGAGTGAAATAAGTCAATCACAAAAGGACAAACACTGTATGAGACAACCACTGTAAAAACTCACAAAAAGAAACAATTTTTGATGGTTACAGGGGAGGGGAGGGATGGGGATGGAAAAAAACTTAATTAGACAACAGATAAGCAGCAACTTTGGTGAAGAGTAAGACAGTACACGATACTGGGGAAGCTAGCAAAACCTGTTCAAGACAAGGTCGTGGTAGCTCCACAGACACATCCAAAATCCCTGAAGGACCGAATTGCTAGGCTGAGGGTTGTGGGGACCATAGTCTCAGGGAACATCTAGCTCAACTGGCATAACATAGTTTATAAAGAAAATGTTCTACATTCGACTTTGGTGAGTAGTGTCTGGGGTCATAAAAACCTGTGAGCAGCCATCTAGGATATTCCATTGGTCTCACCCCTTCAGGAGCAAGGAAGAATGAAGAAAACTAAATATACAAGGGAAATATTAGTCCAAAAGACTAATGAACCACATCTACAATGGCCTCTACCAGACACAGTCCAGTACAACTAGATCATGTCTGGCTACCACCACTAACTGCTCTGACAGGGATCACAATAGAGGGTCCCAGGCAGAGCTGGAGAAAAAAGGTACAACAAAATTCTAACTCAAAAAGAAAGACCAGACACGCTGGCCTGACAGAGACTGGAGAAACTCTGAGAGTATGGTCCCCTGGACACACTTTCAGCTCTGTAATGAGGTCACTCCTGAGGTTCGCCTGTCAGCCACAGATTGAACAGGCCCACGGAACAAGACTAAACTGGTGCACCAGCACTGGGGCAGGGACTGGAAGGCAGGGGGGAACAGGAAAGCTGGTAATAGGGAGCCCAGGATTGAAAAGTCTTGACATGTTGTGGGGTTGTTAACCAATGTCATAGAACAATATGTTTACTGTTTGATGAGAAACTACTTTGTGCTGTAAATCTTCATCTAAAGTACCAAAAAAAATTTTTTTCAAGATCTATCCTGAAGTACAACACTGTCGGTGATAGAATAATGTTCATACATCTACAAGGAAGACCAGTTAATACGACTATTTCTCAAATTTATGCACCTAAGGCCAAAGATGAAGAAACTGAAGATTTTTACCAACTTCTGCAGTCTGATATTGATGGAACATGCAATCAGGATGCATTGATAATTACTGGTGATTGGAATGTGAAAATTAGAAACAAAGAAGGAGGATTGGTACTTGGAAAATACGGCCTTGGTGACAGAAACGATCCCAGAGATCGCATGACTGAATTTTGCAACACCAACAGCTTCTGCATTGCAAATACTTTTTTTACCAACATAAACAGGGACTATACACATGGACCTCATCAGATGGAATACACAGGAATCAAATCGACTACATCTGTAGGAAGAGAAGATGGAAAAGCTCAATATCATCAGTCAGAACAAGGCCAGGTGCTGACTGCAGTGCACACCATCAATTACTCACATGCAAGTTCAAGTTGAAACTGAAGAAAATTAGAACAAGTCCATAAAAGCCAAAGTACAACCTTGAGTATACTAATTGGAATTTAAATACCATCTCAAGAATAGATTTGACACGTTGAACATTAATGACTGAAGACAAGTTGTGGAATGACATCAAGGACATCACACATGAAGAAAGCAAATGATCATCAAAAAGACAAGAGAGAAGGAAAAGACCAAAATGGATGTCAGAAGACACTCTGAAACTTGCTCTTGAACACTGAGTAGCTGAAGTAAAAGAAAAAAATGATGATGTAAAACAGCTGAACAGAAGATTTCAAAGGGCGGCTCAAGAAGACAAAGTATTTTGATGACATGTGCAAAGACCTGGAGATAGAAAACCAAAAGGGAACACACTCAGCATTTCTCAAGCTGAAAGAACTAAAGA
Organism: Loxodonta africana; assembly: GCF_030014295.1. Taxonomy (NCBI): domain Eukaryota; kingdom Metazoa; phylum Chordata; class Mammalia; order Proboscidea; family Elephantidae; genus Loxodonta; species Loxodonta africana. The sequence continues at coordinate 40,560,787 of NC_087360.1, read as the reverse complement.
AAAAATTCAAGCCTCGAGTTGAAATACTGAATGATTCTATGGGGAAAATATCAAAGGACGCAGGAAGCATCAAAAGAATATGGAAAGAATACACAGAGTCACTATATCAAAAGGAAGTGGTCGAAGTCCAACCATTTCAGGAGGTAACACATGATCACGAACCAACGGTACTGAAGGAAATAGTCTAAGCTGCACTGAAGACACTGGAGAAAAACAAGTCTCTAGGAATTGAAGGAACACCAATTGGGATGTTTCAACAAAGTGACACGGCACTGGAAGTGCTCACTTATCTATGCCAAAAATTTGGAACACAGCTAGCCGGCCAAGCGATTGGAAAAGATCCATATTTATGGCCTATTCCCAAGAAAGGTGATCCAACTGAATCCGGAAATTATATAACATATCATTATCACATGCAAGCAAATTTTTGCTGAAGATCATTTAAAAACAGCTGCAGCAGTAAATTGACAGGACACTGCCAGAAATTCAAGCCACATTTAGAAGAGAATATGGAACCAGGGATATCATTGCTGATGTAAGATGGATCCTGGCTGAAAGTACAGAATACCAGAAAGATGTTTACCTGTGTTTTACTGACTATGTTAAGGCATTCGACTGTGTAGATCATAACAAATTATGGATAACATTACAGAGAATGGGAATTCCGGAACACTTAACTGTGCTAACGAGGAATCTGTAGATGGACCAAGAGGCAGTCATTCAAACAAAACAAGGGAATACTGCATGGTTTAACATCAGGAAAGGTGTGCGTCACTGATGTATCCTTTTACCATACCTAATTTTTTTTATTCAATCTGTATGCTGAGCAAATAATTTGAGAAGCTGTACTATTTGAAGAAGAACAGGGCATCAGGATTGGAGGAAGACTCATAAACAACCTGTATTATGCAGATGATACAGCCTTGCCTGCTGAAAGTGAAGAGGACTTAAAGCACTTATAGGTGAAGACCAAAGATTACAGTCTTCAGTACGGATTACACCTCAACATAAAGAAATAAAAAATCCTCGCAACTGGACCCATAAGCAACATGATAAATGGAGAAGGAATGAGGTTGTCAAGGACTACATTTTACTTGGATCCATAATCAAGACCCATGGAAGCAGCAGTCAGGAAATCAAAGCATGCATTGCATTGGGCAACTCTGCTGCAAAAGATCTCTTTAAAGTGTTGAAAAGCAAAGATGGCACCTTGAAGATGCAACTTTACCTGACGCAAGCCAGGGTGTTTTCAATCACCTCATATGCAAGTGGAAAGCTGGACAATGAATAAGGAAGACGTAAGAAGAACTGATGCCTTTGAATTGTGGTGCTGGTGAAGAATATCAAATATACCATGGTCTGGCAACAAATTTGTCTTGGACGAAGAACAACCAGAATGCTCTTTAGAAGCAAGGATGGTGAGACTATGTCTCACCTACTTGGGACATTTTATCAGGAGGGATCAGTCCCTGGAGAAAGGCATCATGCTTGGTATAGTAGAGGGTCAGTGAAAACGAGGAAGACCGTCAAAGAGATGGATTGACACAGTAGCTGCAGTGGGCTCAAGCATAGCAACAATTGTGAGGATGGCACACGACCAGGCAGTATTTCGTTCTTTTGTGCACAGGTTCGCTATGAGTCAGAACTGACTCGATGGCACTAAAACAACAACAACATGGTAACCACAGCCTTACTGCCCTGCTTTGGGCTTCCAAATTTTAAATGTCATTGTTTAACATTTAGGAGCCGTGGAGGCACAGTGGTTAAGAGCTCAGCTGTAACCACAAGGCTGGCAGTTCAATTCCACTAGGCACTCCTTGGAAACCCTATGGTGCATTTCTACTCTGTCCTATGGGGTCACCATCAGTTAGAATTGATTCAACAGCAACAGGTTTCATTTTTTGTTTGTTTCATTTAACATTTAGGCAGACTGGATTCTCTGATTTACTAGTTAGTTAATGGTCAACTATGCCAGAGTGGTAGTCTGATATATGTTTAAAACTGAAAGGAAGTTAAAAAAAAAAAAAAAAAACCACCTCCATGACCGCAGACTTTATAATTTGAGTGTTCAAAAACATCTCGTTATTTTTTAAAAGGGGGGGGCTCCCTAAGAGAAAAAATTAATAGAGATTTCATAATCAGTGTGTATTTATCTTTGGGATTCTTAAATGGCATTCAAAAAATACATGCACACACATGTGCTATATAAAGTTTTATTCGTCTTATTTAGTGGTACTATAACAGAAATATCACAAGTGGATGGCTTTAACAAACAGAAATTTATTCTCTCAGTTTAGGAGGCTAGAAGTTTAAAGTCAGGGTGCCAGGTCCAGGGGAAGGCTTTCTCTTTCTGTTGGCTCTGGGGAAAGGTCCTCATCAGCAATCTTCCCCTGGGTCTAGGATTTTCTCAGTGCAGGGATCCCAGGTCCAATGGATGTGCTCCACTCCCAGCTCTTTTTTCTTGGTGGTAGGAGGTCCCTCTCCACTCTGCTTGCACCTCTCTTTTATATCTCAGAAGAGACTGATTCAACATAAACCTAATCCTATAGATTGTGTCTAGCCTCATTAACATAACTGCCTCTAATCCTGCCTCATTAACATCATAGAGGTTAGGATTTACAACGCATAAGATAATTACATCAGATCACAAAATGGAGGACAACCACACAATACTGGGAATCATGGCCTAGCCAAGTTGACACACATTTTGGGGGGACACAATTCAATCCATAACATACATCTTAAAAGAAGCATATGTGGTTTGCTTTAAACACACGTAGTTTTCACCTGCATATTTCAGCAGCCTCTCAGGATATATAGAGTTTAACAGAGAGTTCTCACAAAGCGCCCATGTCATCTCTGGCTAAGACTATTAGAGAAGATTAACTGGCCTCCCAATATTTGCTCAAACCTCCCACCAGTGTATTTTTCGCTCTACTACACTGCAATCAGAGTGATGAACTAAAAATGAAAATCTGATCTTCTCAAAGCTCCCCTTAAAACTCATTAATGGCTTTCCAGAACCTTTAGAATAAAGTCAAAATCCTTAGAAGATCTTCTACCATCTGGCCCTAGTCACTATGTATTCCCCTCCACATGTAGGCTTCAGTTTCATGGGTTATCTTTCACAGCACCCCACACTCTCTATTCACATTTTTATACTGCTCCCCTCTGCATCAGACATTCTCCTCCCACTTCTTATAAATTCTACTCATTCCTAAGGTTTCAGATTTCACATTACTAGGGAGGTCTTTTTCAATGCTTTCACACAAACTAGGTTAGCTCTCCCATACTCTCACATTTTACTTTTCAAAACATTAACCATTATTGCTCAATGTGTCTTCACCATTAGTCTGGAAGCTTGAGAGCAGGAACCATGTCCTTCTTATTCACTGCTATATCCACAGTGCTTCTTACATATTTGCTGACTGAACGAGTTCAGAAACAAAATATCCTGATGCTAAAGGTTTCAGACAAAGACTATTATTAGTATAAATTATGTAATTTTATTAAAACTTCCTCTTAAAAAAATCCATCAGAAAAGGAAAACGTTCTTTAAAGTGAGAGCCGTTTATTTAAAACTACAATACCTACAATACTATACAGTTTTTCAACAAAACTTCAGTATTCAGGGTTCTGTTTTGAGTAAAGAGCATATGTTTTCACTAAGGATTTAGAATATAGATGCAATAGTAATGGCTACCTAATGAAGTTTCATTTTAACTTCCAAAGTCAATTAATACCATGCCCAAAGGGCACCATAACCATGCCCAAAAACCTCCTTTATTAAAGCATAGGGTCAAACCTATGTTCAAGCATGTGCATTTTAATGCTTTATTTAGGAATAATATCCCTCACAAAAGATGCAATGCCTTTTATAATAAGTATCTATCAAATTAGAAACTAGTGATTAGCACTGTGGTCTAACTTAAAAGAAAGGAAAGAGGTCACCATAAAAATTAGTCCTCTTCATAGCCTATATTTAAAATTATCTAAGAGGAAAAGAAAAATGTCAAGCTAGGATTCTGTCTTAGGCTGGGTTCTCTAGAGAAGCAAAACCAGTAAAGCATATAAATATATATATATAAAGAGAGATTTATATTAAGTAAATGGCTCACATTGTTGTAGAGGCTGGAATGTGGATGAGGCTGGAGGCTTCTCCTGACTCATGTATCCACAGGGGTTTGGGGAACCCAAAATCAGAAAGTCAGGCAGCAGGGACTCTGGCTCACAGGCTGTGAAGACTGACAAAACCCAAGATCGGCAGACAAGACAGCAGGTAAGCTACCAGCTCCAGTCCCAAGAACTGGAGGTCAGATAAACTGGGTCCAGCTGCAGGATCCAGCGAGAGTAAGAAGCCCTCAAGCCTTGCCAGAAAGTCAACCTATATTCGATGCCACACCCTCAAGGAAATGCTGTCAATTCACTGGCTATTCACAGCAGATCCCATCATGGAGGTGATCACATTGTATCGAGTCTCACCATAGAAGTGATCACATCTCTGCCAAACTACATCATACCTGCCAAACCACTAAGAATCATGGTGCAGTCAAGTTGACATACAACCTTAACAATCACAGATTTAATCAGTGCAGAACCAGCTAAATTCACTTTCAAGGTCATAATCATATTACTCTTTCGTTGTAATATTAGAAACTATTTTGAACAAGATAAACCATCACAGAACCTAACCTAATTTTCCCCGGTACCCTGAAAAAAAAAAAAAAAATGAGGATACAGTAACTGCTCTGGTCAAAGCCTGCAATTCCACACATGTAAAAGAAGTGTTGAATTTCTCACATTGTATGTATTTTTAATCCTTTCATGTATTGTTCTACCTCCTGCATTATGCAGATGACACAACTTTGATTGCTGAAAAGGAAGAGGACTGGAAGCACTTACTGATGAAGATCAAAGACCACAGCCTTCAGTATGGAATACAACTCAACAAAAAGAGAACAAAAATCCTCACAATTGGACCAATTAGCAATCATGATAAAAGGAGAAAAGACTGAAGTTGTCAAGGATTTCATTTTACTTAGATCCACAATCAACAGCCATGGAAGCAGCAGTCAAGAAATCAAAAGACGCACTGCACTGGGCAAATCTGCTACAAAGGACGTCTTTAAAGTGTTGAAAAGCAAAAGATATCACCTTGAAGAGTAAGGTGCGCCTGACCCAAGCCATGGTATTTTCAACTGCATCATATGCATGTAAAAGCAGACGATGAATAAGGAATACCAAAGAAGTACTGACGCCTTTGAAATGTGGTGTTGGTGAAGAATATTGACTACACCACGGTCTACCAAAAGAACGAAAAAATCTGCCTTGGAAGAAGTACAACCAGAATGCTCCTTAGAAGCAAGGATGGCGAGACTGCATCTCACGTACTTTGGACATGTTGTCAGGAGGGATCAGTCCCTGGAGAACATCATGCTCGGTAAAGTAGAAGGTCAGCGAAAAAGAGGAAGCCCTCAAAAAGATAGATTGACACAGTGGTTGCAACAATGGGCTCAAGTCTAACAATGATTGTGAGTATGGCACAGGACCAGGCAGTGTTTCATTCTGTGGTACACGGGGTCGCTGTGAGTCGGAATCAATGCGACAGCACCTAACAAGAAGTTCATCAAGGACAGGGACTTCCTGATACTTCTACCACCAGAACTTAGCAAAGTCCTTAAATATATTAATAGAAGAAATTCAATAAATCACAGCCTGAATTTACCTATAAAGCAACTGTAAATATTATTGATGATGGTTCTAAATATGACATATTCACAAAAGCAATGAAGTACACATTATACTATTTCTTCCTTCCTGATGCAATAAAGGACCTATTTTATATTAGATCAACACTTCTACCTTTTCAGAAATCTCATTTCAATAAACTCTTGCTTCTCTACTGGCTTCTTTCCTTTATTTAAACACACTCAAGTCTCTGCCAACTTAAAATTTAGCAGCATTCAACAGTCAGCCATGTCCTCTATTAAATATTTTCTCTTCTTGGTTTCCATGATACCATGTATTTCTTGGTTTCCTCCTGGCTCTCTTGATAATGCTCATGGGTTCCTTTCTCTCTAAACAACTATTAAATATTTTTGGAGTTTCTTAGGGCATTTTGATAGGACTTTTTCTCATTTTATAATCTCTCCCTAGACAATTTTTGCTATCTAGAATTCAATTACCATCTATATGCTAACAATTCCTAAGTTTATATCTCTATCCTAGACACAAATCTTGTGAGTTCCAGATCCATATAGTTAACTTTCTTCTTAGCATCTCCATTGGGGTACCTCACAGTGACATGACTCTCAACATATCTAAAATAAACTCATCATCTTTCTTGTCCCGTCTTGCCCCCTCTCCAATGTTAAAATAAAAAATAATAATTTTTTTTTCAATGTTACTACACAGTAAATGGTACCAGCATGTACCCAGTTACTCATGTGAGACACATCCAGTACCCACCTATCGGCATGGTTAGGTTCCAAAGGTCCGGTCATTATGGGGAAATCCACGTTATGCAAAAATGCAGGATGCAAAATTGGAGGGGGATGATCATATCACAAAATGGAGGATGATTACATCATTACATAACTGCCAAGTGACTTTGTGACATAACTGCCAAATTATATCATTATATAACTGCCAAACTACTGAGAATCATGGCCCAGCCAAGTTGACACATAACCTAAACCATCACTGCCAGCGCTACCCTAATCTCACACCTTTGCGTTCGTTACTGTGGGATGTACATTGTTAACGTGCAAAATAGCTGAAGAGTAGGATTTTTACTATTGTCTTAATGCGAAATGTTGGATAATGAGATAGTTGATAAGTGAGGAGTAGGTGCATATGAATGGAATCCTTGACTGTTACCTCTCTCTCAATCCCAACTCACCCAGTCACTTACCTCCAGTAATAATAATAGCCTGCATATAAAGGATCTGATGCCAAACACTGTTCTAAATTTTTTTCAAGGACTTAAAACTCACAATAGCCCCACAATGTATGCACCATTATTATTATTCACTCTTCAGATAAAGAAATTGAGGGGTGAGAGATTTAAGCCCAAAGTTACAAAGCTAAAAAGTGTTAAGATGAGAATCAATGTTTGTTCCCATTAACTTTACCTCCTAAATTTTTCTCATCCATTTACATTGGATTACATCTCCTCTTCTCTCCATTTACATTGTCACCATCATAATGAAAGACCTTGTCGTTTTTATTCTAGACTCTTTCAATAGCCTAGTCTCCTCATATCTCCCACAAAGCAATGAGATTTATCTTATTTTACAATGCCATTTCAATCACATCACAGTCCTGCTTAAAAAGCCCTCTGGCTTCCCACTGCCCTCAGTGTTAGGCCCACATGCACAGTCCACATGGCCCTATATTATCACTTCACCTCACCTCTTGCCACTTTCCACTCAGGCTCCACACCCCAGCTACAATGGCCTTTCTTTAATTCCTCAAAAACAAAACCTGTTGCTGTCAACTCAATTCTGACTCATAGTGACCCTATAGGACATAGCAGAGCTGCCCCATAGAGTTTCCAAGGAGTGCCTAGTGGATTTGAACTGCCAACCCTTTGGTTAGCAGCCACAGGACTTAACCACTACACCACCAGGATTTCTAAAAGGCACTGTGTTATTTTCCTCCCTGGGGTCTTCCCAAATGCTCTTTCCACTGCCTAAAAAGTTTCCTCCAACTCTTCTCTAAAATAGCCTCTACTCATCCTTTCTTCTCAGCTTAAACATTATTACCTCAGAGAATCATTCCTGTTTCCCCAGAATCTTCCGGGCCTCAGAGTACCTTGTACTTGGAATCTCCACTAGTGCAAAATGTATCAACTTATAGCTGCTTATTCAACATCAACATACTTGCCTTATTCACCAGTGGATTCCCATTACCCAGCATAATGCAAGACATAACAAGTGCTCAACAAAATGTTTGCAGAAGAAGCAATGCATGCACATGGTGAAGTAGTAAATTATTGAGCCATAAAACTAAAGATGAAAATAGTTTTTGTATTAAACTATTAAATAAACATTTCAAAGTTTATAAATTGAAAATTTTTATCCAAATCTCCTTCTACTCTATACCTTTTCTACCTCTCCAATTTTATATCCTCAAAACTGCCTGGGTCATGAAAAACAAGAACAGGCTAAGACACTGTCACAAACCAGTGGAGACTGAGGAGACACGATGACTTAGTAAAATGTAAAACTTTGGATTGGATCCTGGAACAGAAAGGGAACACAAATTGAAAAAGTGGTAAAATCTAAATAAAGTCTGGAGTCTAGTTAACAACAATGCACCAATGTTGGTTTGTTAGTTTTGACACATGTACTCTGGTAGTATAGGATGTTAAAAAGAGGGGAAAATGGGTGAGAAGTAAATAGGAACTCTGCTGTCTTTACTACTTTTCTGTAAATTTATTCACAATTTAACAATTTTAACAATTTAAAATTATTCAAAATTAAAAGATTTATTTTTTAAAGTCTATTTTTATCATCATCTAGTTATAAACCTCTCAGATTCCCAGTTTTCAAACGTCAAAGAACTATTAGCAAAAACACATCAGTTGTCCAGTCTTCATTAAGTTATATTAGGTATGCTGTAAAGGGTATTATACTCAAACCAAAGCAAAAATATGTCAGGTCAATTATAATCACAAAAATTACATATCACAACTTAGAAGTTAGTGATTGGCATCTATTTATTAGTAATGAAGCTTTAAATGTGTAATTAATGATTTTTCAAATCTGAACCATACAATTCCCCGTATTTGAGCGCTGTGCTAGACACTGGAACAGTGAGGAATGGGGAAAGACAGACCAACAAGCAATAATCAATTGTTAGTACTAAGACAAGGGAAATACTGGGTGCAATGGAAGCAGACAACAGGAGCACCTGTCTGATGAAGATTAAGATGAAAGGAACAGTAAAAACTTGAAAATAAAATTTAGAATGAGATCTGAGGGATGAGAAGCATCAGCCAGGCAAAAAGGAGGATTGAGTATACCAAGCGAAGGGAAGCGCATATACTAAGACCCAGAAGTAAGAAAACATGACAAGTTGTTCAGTATGGCTACAGCTTAAAATGCTAAGCAGGGCAAGGTAAGAAACGAGGTACCACAGTTCTTCAGTCAGCTTTTGGCAGTTGTGTCTAGAAGCTCAATCTATACTCCTTTAGTTTTCCCAGCAACTCTGGAGCAACTAAAAACTTTTGTGGTTAACCTGTTAAGACCTTGACCAACATAATCTCTCTTATGGAAATAACTAGCCTCCACACCGTAACATAAAACAAAAAAAAACTATTAAACCACAGATCACTGTGCTCAACCCTATTCATACAGCTTTATTTCCCCTAAGTATGTGTACAAAAACAAGGAAAGCAGACTTATAAAATGAATAGATGGCAAAAAGCTGACATACATAGCTAACATAATATTTTAAGTTCTGTACCTCTGTTCAAATATATCAATTGCACAAACACAGGCAGAGATGAATCAGGCTTAAAAGTCATCAGAGTGTTAATTATAAGATCAATGAATGAGTCAACGATGTCTTGTGACAGTCCAAAAAAAGGGAGAGGGGGCAGAAAGAATGAAATTTCTATTACTACAACACTAAAACCACCATGACTACTAAAGACAATTCAAAAATGGCTGCAGCTATACATTGAGACATGGAACTGCCAGAAGTTCAAGGAGGATTCAGAAAAGGATGTGTGTAACAGATTGAATTGTGTCTCCAAAAATATGTCAAGGCAGGGCCAAGATGGCTGAGTAGTCAGGTGCTTCTGGTGGTCCCTCTTACAACAAAGACCTGAAAAAACAAGTGAATCACTTATATATATGACAAGCTAAGAACCCTGAAGATCAAAGGCAAAGTTAACTCAGACTAAGTGACAGGCAGAGGGAGGGCTGGTGCAGAAGCAGTGAGGAGTTACTGGACCTGACTCGGTGGGAACCGGCACCCCTCAGCCCCGATTCCCAGGCGCAACGGCAGTGGGGCTGGCAGTAGCGTTTGGAATGCGGATACTACAGCGATAAAAGACCAACGAAGTGGCACAGACCTGATCCTCTGGTGCAACCATGGCGGGGCTGAGGGTACTGTTCAAGATGCAGTTACCTCAGCAAAAGAAGGTAAGCAAAGTGGCACAGCTCCGATCCCCTGGTGCAAGACCAGTGAAGCCAAGCAGGCAGCACAAAATCTATGCACGCCTCCAGAATCAGCCAAAAACAGCGCTCTTAGCACAAGATAAGTGGTTTCCTCTGATTTACCGCACAGATCTAATAGCCCCGCCTCCTGAAAGAACGCTCTTCAATCTATCTGATCCCTCCTCCCTTCACCCCAAGCTGGCTCCAGTGACAGTCGATTTCCCTGGGTCTGAGATAGGTTCTGCTGCACTCCCTGAGCCATTCTTCCAGGCCTTGAAGAAGGAACAAACTAACAAATGGGGAAAAATAATCTGCCTCCCCTAATCTGGCAACTTAGAGCAGAAGTGGCTACTTTCCAGGCACAAGCAGTCCACAGATTTTGAATGTCTTTCGCCCCTCCAGAAACCCTGGTGGTGTAGTGGTTAAGTGCTACAGCTGCTAACCAAAGGGTCCAGCAGTTCGAATCCGCCAAGCGCTCCTTGGAAACTCTATGGGGCAGTTCTACTCTGTCCTATAGGGTCGCTATGAGTCGGAATCGAGTCAACGCCACTGAGTTTGTTTTTTTTTTGTTTTTGTTTTTGGTTTTCACCCCTCCATGGGCCCAGGTGGCCCCATTTCAGCAGCTAGGGTCTTGTTATATTGCAAGGGTATATGTGCCTGGGGTCTGACATTAACTGTTTCAGCTATGCAGTGGAGAGGCCGGGGGGGGGGGTTTGACGTTTGATACCACTCTGCCTATTAAATAGGGTCCTCACCTACCCACATCAGGGGCCTGAGAACTGGTGCCTTCACCCATGCCACCTAGCCACCCACGACAGGGGTTCAAATATAAGTCGTGCCTCCCAGTCCTTACAGTTAAAAGCACTGAGTACCTATGGTATGGTTGCAGAGCCCACCCACCTGTGCACTCTAGAGAACAGGGATACACCTTTCGATTGACACATGGAGGAAGGCTGTCAGCCCCCTGCCTTGCTCAGAGTGTGACCCCCTGCTGCAACCAGAAACTTGGCATACACCAATCACCACTGCTCCTCTAAGATTGTAGGTGACGGCCTACATCACACACTTGGTGACTGACTACCTGGACACCTGAGCTGAATCTAAACAAGAATAGCGAATGGATTCTTAGGCTCATATACCTGATAACAGCTCTAGCCATCTGGTGACAGGACATTAGTGCTTCAAAGGCTCCAAAAATCAAGTTTGCTCGCTTGAGTAGCCTATTTGGGTATATCAAAAGAAAACAAAGCAAGAAGCTAGGACACAATGAGCAAACATAACCTAATACAATAACTTAGAGAGGGTTCAAGCACAACAGTCAATATCAAATCACATAGACAAGCAGACCATGATTGCTTCAACAAACTTCCCAAAAAAGAATCAAGGAATCTTTCAGATGAAAATGTATTCCTGTAGTTACCTGATATAGGCTACAAAAGATCAATATACAGAACTCTTCAAGAGATCAGGAAGGAGATCAGGCAAAATGCAGAACAAGCTAAGCGACACACGGATAAAGCAGTAGAGGAAATTAAGGAGGTTATTCAAGATCATAATGACGAATTTATTAGGCTGCAAGAATCCACAGGGAGACAGCAATCAGAAAATCTGAAGATTAACAATAAAATTTCAGAACTAGACAACTCAGTAGAAAGTTTGTGGAGCAGAACTGAGGAGATGGAAGTCAAAATTAGCGAAACTGAAGATAAAAAAACTTGGCAACAATATATTCAAAGAAAAATCAGATTAAGGAATTTCTTTAAAAAATGAAGAAACCCTAAGAATCCTGTGGGACTCTATCAAGAGAAATAACCTACAAGTGACTGGGGTAGCAACAAGGAGGGAAAACAGAAAATACAGAGAGAATTGTTGGCAGAAAACTTCCTGATATTGTGAAAGATGAGAAGATACCTATCCAAGATGCTTATCAAACCCCATAAAAGGCAGATCCCAAAAGAAAGGTGCCAAAATATATTACAATCAAACTTGCCAAAAACAAAGATGAAGTAAAAATTTTAAGAGCGGCTACAAATAAACAAAAAGTCACCTACAAAGGAGAGTCAATAAGAATAAAACCATGCAGGCAAGAAGGAAATGGAAATGACATATACGAAGCCTTGAAGGAAAAAAATTGCCAGCTAAGAATTATATATTCAGCAAAACTGTCTCTCAAATATGAAGGTGAAATTAGGAAACTTCCAGATAAAGAGAAGTTTAGAGAATTTGTAAAAACCAAACCAAAACTTCAAGAAATACTAAAGGGAGTTCTCTGGTTAGAAAGTCAATAACATCAGATAACAACCCAAAACTAGAAAACAAGACAGAGAAACCAGATACCAACCCTAACTGGGAAATCACAAAAATAAATCAAGATAACAAAACAACAACAAAAAAACACTCAAAGCAGGGAAACAGCGATGTTATCATGTAGAAGATGACAACATTAAATCAATAAAAACAAACTATAATCCATTGCCATCAAGTCGATTCCGACTCATAGCAACCCTACAGGACAGAGTAGAACTGCCTCAGGGAGTTTCCAAGGAGCGCCTGATGAATTCTAACTGCTGATTTTTGGTTTAGCAGCTGTAGCTCATAACCACTAATCAATAAAGAGGGACTAAATAAAGTAGTCACAGATCTTTCATATGGAGAGGAAGTCAAGGCGATTTAGGAAGAAAAAAGTTTGGTTTAAACTTAGAAAAATAGGTATAAATAATAACGTAACCATAAAGGAGACTAAGAATCCTACACATCAAAATAAAATGGAAGAAAAACATAAAGACTCAACAAAAACAAAATCAACAACAATTGAAAACACAATTTATAATGAAAAACTACTCAGCACAAAAAATTAAAGGAAAAAAAGAAACTGTCAACAACACTCAAAAAAAGACATCAAAATGATAGCACTAAACTCATACCTATTCATAATCACGCTGAATATACTGGGCTAATGCATCAATAAAGACACAGAGAGTGGCAGAATGGATTAAAAAACACGATCTGTCTGTATGCTGCCTACAAGAGACATACCTTAGGCTTAAACAAATAAACAAACTAAAACTCAAAGGATGGAAAAAAATCTCAAGGAAACAACAACCAAAAAACAGCAAGAGTGGCAACACCAATTTCTAACAAAACAGACTTTAAAGTTAAATCCACCATAAAGGATAAGAAACGACAACACATAATGATTAAACAGACAATATACCAGGAAGATATTACCATATTAAATATTTATGCACCCAACAACAGGGCTTCAAGATGCATAAAACAAACTCTAACAGCATGGAAAAGAGATAGACGGTGCCACAATAATAGTACGAGATTTCAAAACGCCACTTTCAGTGACGGACAGAACATCCAGAAAGAAGCTCAATAAAGACAAGAAAGATCTAAATGCCACAATCATCCAACTTGACCTCACAGGCATAATAGAACACGTCACCCAGCAGCAGACAAGTACACTTTCTTTTCCAATGCACATGAAACGTTCTCCAGAACAGACCACATATAAGGCCATAAAAGCAAGCCTTAACAGAATCCAAAATATCGAAATATTACAAAGCATCTTCTCTAACCACAAAGCCATAAAATTAGAAATCAGTAACAGAAAAAACACAGAAAATAAATTAAACACACAAAAACTGAACAACACCTTGCTCAAAAACAAATGGATTACAGAAGAAACTAAAAAACTGAATAAAGAAACTCATAGACTCAAATGAGAAGGAAAACACTTCCTATCAGAACCTTCGGGATACAGCTAAAGCACTGCTCAGAGGTCAATTTATAGTAATAAAATGCACACATCAAAAAAGGGCCAAAATCAAAGAATTATCCCTACAACTTGAACAAATAGAAAAAGAGTAACAGAAGAAAGCCTCAAGCACCAGAAGAAAGCAAATAATAAAAATGAGAGCAGAATTAAATGAAACAGAGAAAAAAATAATAATAATTGAAAGAGTTAACAAGACCAAAAGTTGGTTCCTTGAAAAGATTAACAAAATTGATAAATCACTGGCCAGACTGACAAAAGAAAAACAGGAGACGAGGCAAATAACCTGAATAAGAAATGAGATGGGCGGTATCACAAGAGACCCAACCAAAATTAAAAGAATCAAAGCAGAGTACTGTGAAAAACTGCACTCTAACAAATGTGAAAACCTAGAGGAAATGGACAAATTTCTAGAAACACACTACCTACCTAAACTTTCACAAACAGAGGTAGAATAAATAAACCCATAACAAAAGACAAGATTGAAAGAGTAATTTAAAAATTCCCACCAAAAAAAGCCCTGGCCCGGATGGCTTTACTGGAAAATTCTACCAAACTTGCAGAAGAGTTAACACCATTACTTCTAAAGGTATTTCAGAGTATAGAAAAGGATGGAATACTCCCAAACTCATTCTATGAAGTCAGCATATCCCTGATACTAAAACCAGGTAAAGACACCACAAAAAAAGAAAATTACAAACCTATATCCCTCATGAACTTAGACGCAAAAAAAAATCTTCAACAAAATTCTAGCCAAAAGAATTCATCAAAAAAAAAAAAAAAAATTCACCACGACCAAGTGGGATTCACACCAGGTATTCAGGGATGGTTCCAAATTAGAAAAACAATCAATGTAATCCATCACATAAATAAAATAAAAGACAAGAATCACATGATCTTATCAACTGATGTAGAAAAGGTATTTGTAACAAAGTCCAACACCCATTCATGATACAAACTCTCAGCAAAATAGGAACAGAATGAAAATTCCACAATAAAGGGCATTTATACAAAGCCAACAGCCAACATCTTCCTAAATGGATAGAGTCTGAAAGCTTTCCCCTTGGAAAGAGGAACCAGACAAGGATGCCCTTTATCACCACTCTTATTCAACATTGTACTGGAGGTCCTAGCCAGAACAATTAGGCTACGTAAAGAAATAAAGAGCATCCAGATTGGCAAAGAAGTAGAAGTATCTCTATTTGCAGATGACATGATCTTACATGCAGAAAAATCTAAAGAATTCTCAAGAAACCTACTGAAACTAATAGTAGAGTTTAGCAGAGTATCAGCATACATAAATCAGCTGGATTCCTTTACACCAACAAAGGGAACACTGAAGAGGAAATCATCAATCAATACCATTTATAATAGCCCCCAAGAAGATAAAATACTTAGGAATAAATCTAACCAGAGAAGTAAAAGACCTATACAAAGAAAGCTGCAAGGCACTACTGCAAGAAACCAAAACAGACCTACCTAAGTTCAAAACTATACCTTACTGGTAGATAGGAACACTCAACATTGTAAAAATGTCTATTCTACAAAAAGCAATCTCTAGATACAATGCAATCCCGATCCAAATACCAATGACATTTTTTAATGAGATGGGAGAAACAAATCACCAACTTCATATGGAAGGGAAAGAGGCCCCAGATAAGCATTCCTGAAAAAGAAGAACAAAGTAGGAGGCCTCACCTGATTTTACAACATATTATACCACAACAGTAGTCAAAACAGCCTGCTACTGGTACAACAACAGATACACAGACCAATGGAACAGAATTGAGAATCCAGACATAAATCCATCCACATACGAGCAGCTCATTTTTGACAAAGGCCCATAATTAGTTAAATGCGGAAAAGACAGTCTCTTTAACAAAGGTGCTGGCATAACTGGATATCCACGTGCAAAAAAATGAAACAAGGCTCATACCTCACACCATGCACAAAAACCAACTCAAAATGGATCAAAGTCCTAAATATAAAATCTAAAATGACAAAGATTACGGAAGAAAAAATGGGGACGCAAAGAGCCCTAACACATGGCATGAACAGTATAAAAACATTACTAATAATGTAAAAAACACCAGAAGAGAGGCTAGATAACTAGGAGCTCCTAAAAAGCAAACACCTATGCTCATCCAAAGACTTCACCAAAAGAGTAAAAAGATTACCTACAGACTGAGAAAAAGTTTGTAGCTATAACATTTCCGATCAGCATCTAATCTCTAAAATCTACATGATACTCTATAAACTCAACAACAAAAAAGACAAATAACCCAATTAAAAAATGGGCAAAGGATATGAACAGGCACTGCACCAAAGAAGACATTCAGGCAGCAGACAGATACATGAGAAAATGCTCAGGATCATTAGCCATTAGAGATATGCAAATCAAAACTACAATAAGATACCATCTTACCCCAACAAGGCTGGCAATAATCCAAAAAACACAAAATAATAAATGTTGGAGAGACTGGAACACTTATACACTGCTGGTGGGAATGTAAAATGATACAACCACTTGGGAAATCGATTTGGCGCTTCCTTAAAAAGCTAGAAATAAAACTACCATACAATCCAGCAATTACACTCCTGGAAATATATTCTAGAGAAATAAGAGCCTTTACATGAACAGATATGATGTTTACAATAGCAAAAAGATAGAAGCAACCAAGGTGCCCATCAACAGATGAACGAATAAATTATGGTATATTCACATAACAGAATACCATACAATGATTAAGAAGAACGATGAATCTGTGAAACATCTCCTAACACGGAGGCATCTGGAAGGCATTACGCTGAGTGAAATTCAATCAGTCAGTTGCAAAAGGACAAATATTGTATAAGGTCACTATTATAAGAGCTCAAGAAAAAGTTTAAACACAGAAGGAAATATTCTTTGATGGTTACAAGAGTAGGGAGGGAGGAATAGTGATATTCATTAACTAGATAGTAGACAAGAATTATTTTAGGTGAAGGGAAGGACAACACACAATAGAGGGGAAGTCATCACAACTGGACTAAACCAAAGCAAAGCAGTTTCATGAATACAACCATATGCCTCTAAGGCTACAGCAGCAGGGACGAGGTTTGGGGACCATGCTTTCAGGGGACATCTAGGTCAACAGGCTTAAGAAAATGCATTAAGAAAACTTTCTGCATCCCACTTTGGTGAGAGGCTTCTGGGGTCTTAAATGCTGGCAGTGGCCATCTAGAATGCATGAATTGGTCTCAACCCACCTGGAGCAAAGGAGAATGAAGAACACCAAAGACATATGGTAAAGATGAGCCCAAGAGACAGAAAGGGCCACATAAACCAGAGACTCCATCAGTCTGAAACCAGAAGAACTAGATGGTGCCCGGCTACCACTGATCACTGCCCTGACAGGGAACACAACAGAGATTCTCTGATGGAGCAGGGGAACTGTGGGATGCAGATCTTAAATTCTTGTAAAAAGATTAGGCTTAATGGTCTGACTGATACTAGAGGGACCCCGGAGGTCATGGACCCTGGACCCTTTCTTTTTTAGCCCAAGTTTGGAACCATTCCCAACACCAACTCTCCAGATAGGGATTGGACTAGGCTATGATGATACTGATGAGGAGCGAGCTTCTTGGCTCAAGTAGGCACATGAGACTATATGGGCAACTCCTATCTGGAGGCAAGATGAGAAGGAAGGAGGGGGACAGGAGCTGGTTTAATGGACATACGGAAAACAGGCTGGAGAGGAGAAATGTGCTGTCTCATTAGGAGGAAAGCAGTCAGCAGTACATAGCAAGGTGTGTATAACTTTTTATATGAGAGACTGACTTGATTTGTAAACTTTCACTTAACACACAATAATTTTAAAAAATATGTGTCAACTTGGTTAGGCCATGTGTGGTTGTCCTCCATTTTGTGATTTTACTATGTGTTATAAATTATAATCTCTGCCTGTGGTTAAAAAGGATTAGGGTGGGATATAACACCCTCGCTCAGGCCACATCCCTGAGTTTTCCTGGGGTGTGGCCTGCATCACCTTTTATCTTACAAGTGATAAAGGGGGAGGGAAGTAAGCAGAGAGGTGGAGACCTCACACCACCAAGAAAGCAGCACCGGGAGCAGAGCACACCCTTTGGACCTGGGGTCCCTGGGCCTGAGAAGCTCCTCAACCAGGGGAAGATTGATGACAAGGAATCTTCCTCCAGAGCTGACAGAGAGAGAAAGCCTTCCCCTGAAGCTGACACCCTGAATTCGGACTTGTAACCTACTAGACTGTGAGAGAATAAATTTTTCTTTGTTAAAGCCATCCACTTTTGGTATTTCTGTTTAGCAGCACTAGATAACTAAGACAACGTGTAATGAAGGATGTCATTTTTGATGTCAGAGGGATCCTGACTGAAAGCAGAGACTACCTGAAAGATGTTTATCTGTGTTTTATTGACTACATGAAGGCATCTGACTGTGTGGATCGTAGCAAATTATGGATAACACTGCAAAGAATGGGAATTCCAGACACTTAATTGTGCTCATGCAGAACCTGTACATGGATCAAGAGGCAGCTGTTTGAACAGAGCAAGGGTTTAAAATCAGGAAAGGTGTGCATCAGGATTGTATCCTTTTACCATATTTACTCTATATTCTGAGCAAATAATTCAAGAAGATGAACTAAATGATGAAGAGTGTGGCATCAGAATTGGAGGAAGACTCATTAACAATATATATTAATATACAGACGACACAACTTTGCTTGTATAAAGTGAAGACGACCTGAAGCATTTACTGCTGAGGGTAAAAGACCACAGCCTTCAATATGAATTACATGTGAACATAAAGAAAGCAAAAGTTCTTACAACTAGACCAATAAACAACATCATGATAAATGGTGAAGACACTGAAGTTGCCAAGGATTTCATTCTTCTCAGATCAACAATCAATGCCCACAGTAGCAGCTATCAAAACATCAAGCAATATATTACCCTGGGCAAATCTGCTACAAAAGACCTCTTCAAAATGTTAAAAAGCAAAGATGTCACTTTGTACACTAAGGTGTGCCTCACCCAAGCCATGGTGTTTTCAATTGCATCATATGCATGTGAAAGCTGGACAATGAAAAAGGAAGACTGAAGAATTTATCCATTCTGATTGTGGCACTGGCGAAGAATACTGAATACATCATGGACTGCCAGAAGAATGAACAAATGTGTCTTGGAGCAAGTACAGCCAGAATGGTCCTTAGACTTCTCTGCTCTTACTTTGGACATGTCATGAGGAGGGACCAATCACTGGAAAAAGACATCATGCTTGGTAAAGCAGAAGGTCAGCAAAAAGAGGCAGACCCTCAATGTGATGTAATGACACAGTGGCTGCAGCAATGGGCTCATACATGCCTACTACTGCAAAGATGGCGCAGGACCAGGCAACATTCTATTCTACTATACATAAAGTCATTATGAGTCAGAGCAGGCTCAACAGCATTTAACAACAACCAGATTGTGGCACGGTCAAAGAATATCGAATATTCTATGTGCATAAACTGCAAACATAAAATGAACCTCTCAGCCTTACCCCTTCCTGCAACAGAAGACACATACCTGTAGAACATAGGGTTAAAAGCATGGTTTATAATGCCACACTGCATGCTGTTGAAACCCACCTCTACTATTTCCTAGCTACAGCTAGGAAGCTGGGTAAATTATTTCTTTGGGCCTCAGTTTCCTCTTTCATGAAATGTGGATATTAACAGTATCTAGCTCATGGATTTATTTTGATGTTTAAATGAATTAATACATATTAGCTATTATTAATATGCACTATATATCCCACGGACTGGGCATTTCATTCTATTGCCTATGGTGTCACCATGAGTCAGGACAAACTCGATGGCAACAGTCTCTTAGTTTGCGAGTGCTGCTGTAACAGAAATACCACAAGTGGGTAGTTTTAAAGAACAGAAATTTATTTTCTCACAGTTCAGGAGGCTAGAAGTCCGAATTCAGGGCACCGGCTCTAGGGGAAGGCTCTCTCTGTCCACTCTGGGGGAAAATCCATAACTCAACTTCTCTAGTGTTCTTCTTGGACTTACCTGGAGATTACCACTTGGCATCTATCTTTCCCCCATTTGTACTTGTTTGTCTCTGTGCCTAATCTGCTTTTTGTATCTCGAAAGTGATTCTAGGTTTAAGACACCTAACAATGATATGGTCTCATTAACACAACAAAGAAAACTATTCACAAATGGGATTACATCAACCGGTATAGTGGTCACAATTCCAACACATATTTTGGGGGTACACAATTCGATCCATAATAGTGAATAACCACAACAATATATCACACATGTGTACCTAATTCGCAGTGCCCATGTACATCTTTAGAATTGAAAAAAGTAGAATCCTTACTGTTTACCCAGATGAGAAGAAATCTTCTGTTGCTGGCTACTAAAAACATTGTATTTCATTTTTTAAAGGATATTATGTTCATTTCTGGGTATTCATTAAAATTCAGAATACACAAAAGATGGGTAAGAATAATAGTAAGGAATCCTGAAATATGAAAATAAGGTGAACTGATAGACTGAGAAAATAAAGTTTAGAAGGGGACATCACAACTGTCCTCAAGTATTTGAAGGACTGGAATACTAAAAAAGGATTAAACTTAGTATAGCTCCAGATAAAGCTACGGAAGGTATATTTTAACCTAAGGAACAAAATCTACCAATATAAACAGCTACCTTAAAAACGGGTTTATGTATTCAAGAAGTAATAGAACAGTCAATTCCAAAAATAAGAGTATGATTCCTCTACTGATTAGGAAGTTGGACTGGATTAGTTCCAAGAACTCTTCCAACACTAATTCAAGGACATAATAGACAGATTAGAATATAGCAAAGGTAAGAATTCTTAAACATTCAATCAAATCAAGAACTGCAGAGTACTCAGGAAAAATGAGATTCAAGAAATCAAGGCTATGAGGTGGAAATCAAGGAACAGCTACAAAGACTTCTGTCAAAGAAAGAAATTGATAGCCGATATCTTGCTTTGATTTTTGGAGTTTTCTTACACACGAAAACAAACATTCACTTAAAAAAATCCTTGACCAAAATTAATCTGCCAGTAGTTTTTCTTTCACCTGAAATTGCAAATCCTTACTTTCCTTCCCAAAGCCAGGCTTACGAAATTTCCATCTCAAAAGATGTGGCTGTGTGGAGGGGCAGAGACTACCTTGTGAACTGATATCTGTTGTTGTCCATAAAAGCAGAAAGGCAGGGTTCAATCAATAATGTTAAAATTAAACAATGGTTGATATTCTATATTCCCCTCTTCTTCTCTTTATAAGCTCCATTGTACCTTGTCTCCTTGAGCCATTTGCTTTTTCTGTGGTCAAAATGGTCTCCCTGTGTGCATACAGAATAACTGCTCAGAACTTATTCAAATTTCACTGGGTTTTGATTACTTTTAACATTTCCAGATATCTGCCTACATCCTCTGGCTGGGATTTAAAGTTATCTTTCCATCACCACTACCTGTACCTTGGTACATCAACCATTTCACCACCACTACTTACCCTGATGGAGCCCTGGTGGTGCAGTGGTTAAGAGCTACGACTACTTATCAAAAGGTCAGCAGTTCAAATCTACCAGCCGGTCCTTGGAAACCCTTTGGGGCAGTTCTACTCTGTCCTACAGGGTTCTCTATGAGTCAGAATCAACTCAACAGCAAAGGCTATGTACTTACCCTGATACATGTTCTACTCCTTAAAGAATCTACTCTGTGTCCACATCCCAGAGTTATCCACATCCCTGCCTTTACTATCTTCTGCCCCCCCAACCCAAATTAATTCCTATCTAGTACCTCTGCAGGACACCTGGTGGTGCAGTGGTTGAACCACTCAACTGCTAACCAAAAGGTTGGTGGTTCAAACCCACCAGCCGCTTTGCGGGAGAAAGATGTGGCAGTTAGCTTCCATAAAGATTTCCAGCCTTAGAAACCCTGCGGGGCAGTTTTACTCTGTCCTGTAGAGTTGCTATGAATCAGAATCTATTCAACAGCAACAGCAGTGAGTTTGGTTTAGTACCTTTGCTTATGAAGACCACACAAACCTAAATTGTCATTAACCTTTTCACCCACCCAAAATTTGCATATCTCAAAAAGGGCAATCAAAGTATCTTCTTCACCCTGTAACTACAAACCAACTACTATAATGCACACATCATCTTCTATACTGGGATTGCACTTACTAAGCACAGCAAGATTTAGCACCTGATTGTTCTTTCCTTCAAATGTTTTTATCTTTCTAATTATAACATAAACACTTTCAGTGGCCCCTACAGTTCTTTACAATGTTGTGAGCATAAAGCCCTTAATAAATCATGCTGAATGGTTAATCACTTTAGAAGCTATCATAGTCCCTTGTACACAGTACTTTAATATTGAATATATTTACATTTACATATTGGTGAAATATTTATTAAACTGTATGATCAAATGACTGCAACTCAAAATTCTGGTTGGCTTATTAACAAAGAAGGAGGCTAAAGAATAAACCCTGCCTTTGTAAAAAGGAATTGCACTTAGTTATCCACATCAGGAAGCCCTGGTGGTGCAGTGGTTAGGAGCTTGGCTGATAACCAAAAGGTAAGTAGTTCGAACCTACTAGCCAATCCTTGGAAATCCTTTGGGACAGTTCTACTCTGTCCCACATGGTCACTACGAGTCGGAATCGACTGGACAGCAATGGGTTTTTTTTTAATCCATATCACAGGAAATACATGAAGTTGAGTAAAAGGAAAAAGAAAATAAGATGAAGGCCCACTGAAGGATCAATCTCATCCTACTTCACAGAATTTCATATCTCGGAAGTAATCCAACTTTTATATGTAAAAACAGTGATTCAAAGAAATTAAGTGATATGCACAAGATTTAAAAAAAAAACAAAACTTTGTATTCTTAGAAACAAAGGCTTGCCTAATTGTAAAAAGATAAAAAAAAAAAAAAAGAAAGCTTTCAGAACATTTTGAAAGAATGAACAGAGACACTGTAATCCAAGAGTGAAGAATACAGAAAGTTGGGGGGAGAGGGAGGGACAGATAGGTATTATTATGTGGGCTGTGTTAATTAAATAAAAATATATATGCCCACCACATAGTAAATCCAAAAAAAGGTCTCCTTTCCTTCAATTAATTCAGAAGAGCTACATTGGGATACCTCTAACCCACTGAAGCTTTACGGCCATCCATCATTTTCCAAAGGGCGACTTACGACTCACCAAACTCACACTTCAGAGTAGTCCTGATCAACTGTGAAGGTAAAAAATCATATTTTTCTTTCTCTTTTTTAGTTGTCCTTCCATTCACCTAAGATGATTCTTGTCTACTATCTAGTTAGTGAATTCTCTTCTCCCTCCCTCCCCACCCTCATAACCATGAAAGAATGTTTTCTTCTGTGTTTAAACCTTTTCTTGAGTTCTTATATAACAGTGGTCTCATACATTTGTCCTTTTGAGACAAATAGGGTTAACTGTGCTGAACAAAAGAGCTATTAAAAGATTACCATCTAGAGGTTGGGTAAACAGGAACCTACCCTGTCAACATAAGATTGAAACAATCCATGAATTACTATTTCCTTAGTGTTTTTCTAGTCCTCTCCTCCTTTACAGGCTCCGCATGCACGAAGAACAAAGTGTGACCGTTGTTTAACCTTCCTTAGCCCTCCGAAGATGGTGATGTAGTCCTGAAGATCAAGTGCACTTGTGCTATATCCCATAATAAGTGATACCAAGAGCTGCTGAGAGGGCTCCATCTTGAATATCAGTGAGTTCTATCTTAGATGCCAGATGTGCTGAACAACCTAATTACAATACACCTGCATTCTGAGAAGTACCCGCCCCTTGAAAGAAGCCCACAAATATTCATTACTCTATTGTCTCTACCGAACCCATAAAGGCCCTAGCCTTGCTTCCCTTTTCTAGTCAGCTTTTCCGAGAGGCTTAGGTCCTCACTGACTCCTTTTGCTTCACTCAAGCAAAATACAGCTTGCAGAAGGTAAGTCTGTCTTTCGTGTGTATTCTTACTCGGGAAAAGACATTGACCCTTTGTGTCAGATTGGCAATTGGTACACTTTTGCAAATGACTAATTTCACTCAGCATAATGCCTTCCAGATTCATTCATGTTGTGAGATGTTTTGCAGATTCATCATTGTTATCACTGCATAGTATACCATTGTGTGTATGTACAATAATTTGTTTATCCATTTATCTGTTGATGGGCACCTAGATTGTTTCCATCTTTTTACCTATTGTAAACAATGCTACAATGGACGTTGATGTGTATAAATCTAATGATGTGATGGCTCTTATTTCTCTAGGATATATTCCGAGGAGTGGGATTGCTGGGTCATATGACACATCTATTTCTAGCTTTTTAAGGAAGCACCGAATTGATTTCCAAAGTGGTTGTACCATTTTACATTCCCACCAGCAGTGTGTAAGTGTTCCAGTCTCTCCACAACCTATTCAGCATTTCTTATTTTGTGTTCAATAAGAGTGGAGATAAAGAGCACCCTTATCTGGTTCCAGTTCTCAACCGGAATGCTTTCAGACTGTCTCCCTTTAGGGTGATGTTGGCTGTTGGCTTTGTATAACATCCTTTATTACATTGAGGAATTTCCTTTCTATTTCTATTTTGCTGAGAGTTTTTATCATGAATGGGTGTTGGCCTTTTCAAATGCCTTTTCTGCATCAATTGATAAGATCCTGTGGTTCTTGTCTTTTATTTATGTGATGGATTCAACTGATTATTTTTCTAATGTTGAACCATCCCCTCATATGTGGTATGAATCCCACTTGGTCATGATGAATTATTTTTTTGATATGTTGCTGAATTCTATTGGCTGGAATTTTTTTGAGGATTTCTGCGTCTATGTTCACGAGGAATACTGGTTTGTAAATCTGTTTGTGGTGTCTTCACCTGGTTTTGGTATCAGGGTTATTATGCTTGCTTTACAGAAAGAGTTCGGGAGAATTCCATTCTTTTTTATGCTCTGAAATACCTTCAGGAGTAGTGGCATTAACTCCTCTCTGAAAGTTTGTTTAATTCTCTAGTGAAGTCGTCAGGGCCATGGCTTTTCGTTGGGAGTTTTTTTTATTACCTCTTCAATCTATCATTAGAAGTTTATTTAGTGTCTCTACTTCGGTGTGTGTCAGTTTAGATAAGCAGTGTGTTTCCAGAAATTTGTCCGTTCCCTCTAGGTTTTCAAATTTGTTGGAGTACAATTTTTAATACTGTTGTTATGATTCTTTTAATTTCACTTGGGTCTGTTGCAATATCACTCATCTCATTTCTTATTCAGGTCATTTGCTTCCTCTCCTGTTTTTCTTTTGTCAATTTGGCCAATGGTTTATCAATTTTGTTGATTTTTTCAAAGAACAAGCTTTTGGTCTTGTTGATTCTTTCAACTGTTTTTCTATTCTCTATTTCATTTACTTCTGCTCTAATTTTTTGTTATTTCCTTTCTTCTAGTGCCCAAGAGCTTCTTTTGCTGCCATTTGTTCAAGTTATAGGGATAATCCTTTGATTCTGGCCATTTCTTCTTTTTGGATATGTGCACTTATTGCTATAAACTGACCTCTGAGCACAGCTTTTGCTGTGTCCCAAAGGTTCTGCCAGATGTGTTTTCATTCTTATTTGATTCTATGAATTTCTTTATTTCATCATTGATTTTTTCTATAACCCAGTTGTTTTTAAACAAGCTGTTGTTCAGTCTCCAAGTGTTTTATTTTTTTTCCTTGCTTTTTCTGTTACTGATTTCTACTTTTATGGCTTTATGGTCAGAGGAGATGCTTTGTAATATTTTGATGTTTTGTATTCTGTTAAGGCTTGCTTTGCGGCCTAATACGTGGTCTATTTTGGAGAATGTTCCATGTGCATTGGAAAAGAAACTATATTTGGCTGCTTTTGGGTGGAGGGTACCGTATATGTCCATGAGATCAAGTTGGATGGTTGTGGCATTTAGATCTACCGTGTCTTTACTCAGCTTCTTTCTATATGTTCTGTCCTTCACGCAAGTGATGTGTTGAAGTCTCCTACTATTTGTGGAGCTATTTCTCTTTCCGATGCTGTTAGAGCTTGTTTTATGTATTCTGGAGACCTGTCATTGGGTGTGTAAATATTTATTATGGTCATGTCCTCCTGGTGCACTGACCCTTTAATCATTATATCGTGTCCTTCTTTATCCTTTGTGGTGGATTTTGCTTTAAAATATACTTAGTTAGAGATTAATATTGCCACGTCTCCTCTTTTTTGGTTCTTTACTTGATTTTTTTTTTTCCATCCTTTGAGCTTCAGTTTGTGCCTTTGAGTCTAAGGTGTGTCTCTTGCAGGCAGCATATAGCTAGATCTTGTTTTCTATCTATTCTGACACTCTCTTTATTGCTACACTTAGTCCATTTACATTCAGTGTAATTATTGACAGGTATGAGTTTACTGCTGTCATTTTGATGAATTTTTTTTTTTTGAGGTGTTGACAGTTTCTTTGTTCCACTTAATTTTCTGTGCTGAGTCACTTTTCTTTATGCATTTTCTTTCAATCTTTACCTTTGCTGTTGATTTTGTATTTGCTAAGCCTTTATGTTTTTCTTCTTATTCATTTTGATGTGTAGATTTGTTAGTTTCCTTTGTGGTTACCTTAAAATTAACCTCTGCTTTTCTAAGTTTAAGCCAATCTTCTATTTCTTAGTGTCGCCTTAACTTTCGCTCCATATAAAAGTTCGACAACTACATTATTTAGTCCCTTTTTTTTGTTTTAATGTTGTCATTATTTACATATTGATGTCTCTGTTTTCCTATTTTCAGTGTTTTACCTCTGACTTATTTTTATGACTTCCCTACTTGGATTGATATCTGGTTGTTCTGTCATGTGTTCTGGTCTTGATTTATTATCTGGTATTACTGATTCTCTAGTCGCAGGACTCCCTTTTGTATTTCTCATAATTTTGGTTTGGTTTTTACAAATCCCCTGAACTTCTGTTTATCTCTCTGTATTTTATGTTATCCCCTCCATTCTGGTACACCAATCACTCGTACATTATTCCTCTTGAGTCCCACATAATTTTTAGAGTTTCTTCATGTTTTTTAATTCTTTTATCTGATTTTACATCAAATAAATTGGTGTCAAGTGCTTTATATTCAATCTCACTAACTCTGACTTTCATTGTCTCAGTTCTGCTCCTAGGACTTTCTATTGAGTTGTCTAATTCTGAAATTTTATTGTTAATCTTTTGCATTTCTATTTGCTGTCTCTCCATGGATTCTAGCAGCCTGTTAAATGTCATTCTGCTCTCCTACAGCTTTCCTAAATTCCTCTATTGCTTTGTCTGTGTGCTCCTTGGCAGGCTCTGAATTTTGCCTGATCTCCTTCCCGATCTCATGAAGAACTCTGTATATTAATCTTTCGATTCTACCTCCAGTAATTCCAAGACCTTATCTTCCTCCAGGTGGTTTCCTGGTTCTTTGTTTTGGTCACTTGCTGGAGCCATCATGGTCTGCCTCTTTATGGATTTGGTATGGACTGTTGTCTCTGAGCCATCAATAAATTATTCTATTTATTTATGGTATGTTTGCTTACTATGTCCTAGCTTCTTGTTTTGTTTTGATATACCCAAATAGGCTGGGCATGTGAGCTGCCTTGATCATTGGTGTCTTTGATGCTCTCACATCCTGTCACCAGGTGGTTAGAGCTGCTACTACGTACGTGAGCCCAGGAGTCTGTTTACTTATCTCGTTTGGATTCAGCTCAGGTGTTCAGGTTATCAGTCACCAAGTGTATGGTGCAGACTCTAACCTACAGACCTAGGTGGGCAGCACTATGTAAGGGTGATTGGAGCAGGCACAAGTATCTGGCTGCAGCAGGGGGTTATGTGCTGAGCAAGGTAGGGGGCTAACAGCTGCCCCTGAGTGCCTTGGTGGAAGGTGTATCCCTGTCCTCTACAGCACGTAGGTGGGTGGGTTTTGCAGCCAGACTTTAGGTACCCAATGCTTTTGGCTGTAAGGACTGGAAGGCACCACTTATTCTTAGACCTCTGTCACGGATGCCAGGTGGAGAGGGTGGAGGTGGAGAGGGTGGAGCCGCCAGTGCTCAGGCCCCTGATGTGGGGGGGTGAGGACCCTGCTTAATGGACAGAGCAGTGTCAAATGTCACGAATCTCCCACTCCCCCTTAGCTGTTGCAGCTGAAAATAGGCTTCAGGTATAAACCCTGTTGTGGTATGCTAATGAGGGCCTATACTGTTGAATGGGCCCACACAGGTCTAGGCAGGGGGTGGACGGCATTCAAAGTCTATGAACCCCTTATGCTTGTGCCTAGGCAACAGGGCCGCGCCTGCCCTGAGTCTCAGCTTAGGGGGGCATGGTGATTTTTTTCAAGCCGCGAGGGTGGTTTTGATGCGGTAGCCCTGAGCTCCCAGCTTAGGGGAGCTGGCAGTTTCTTTTGTTTGTTGGTTCAGTTCATTTATTTGTTCCCTCTCCAAAGCTGGGATATTCACTCAGGTGGGATGGGTTCCACTTCTGGCCTCGGGGGCGTGGCAACTGCTGAACCAGGTCCTGAGCAGAGTGGTTGAAGGGACAGGTGAGGGGAAGAGAGGTACTTCCCAGAGGGGCAAGGGTTATTTTGATCCTACAGGGTAAGTTAGACACTTGCACTTAACTTTCGCAGATCTAAGACCGCTTCTCCCTAGCTCTGGAGGCTTTTGCAGACTCTCTGCCAGTTTCTCCTAAGGTGATAGAATCTATCCCATGTGCTACTGCTTGCCTCACCCCGCGTGCACCAAACGATCCAGCTTGCAGGGTGCTAGGTCAGGTTTGGCCCTTCTTCAGTGCTTCTGAACTGTCTCTCCCACCCCGTCACTCAGTCTGACTCCTCAACTTTGTCTTTGATGTTCACGGCTCCTAGACTGTCATAAATTGATTCACTTGTTTTTTCGGGTCTTTGTTTTAAGAAGGACCATAGGAAGTGTATGACTATTCCACCATCTTGGCCCCACCTCTCAGAATAAAAAAATCATATTTTTTTAAATTTTAATCAGGCACTAGGTGGTTTCAAAAGTCAGCTAAAGGCAGCTAAATTGGAATTTGAAATGGTTTTAAACTGACACTGTGACAATGGAAAAATATGCTTTTTTCTATATAAATTAACAGAAACTCCGCATTTTTTAGTTATATAAAAAACACTGACTTTTGATATTCTAAAAAATTTTAAATGTCATTACAAAAGACATACTGATTATGCCAGTGAGACTTTGAAACTAAAAGCTTTAAGATGGTCTGTGTGGCTGACACTTGGAAAGAAAACCATCCCTCAACCCACTATCTTGGTAAGTTAAAAACACTTGCTTCTGAATACCAATGTTAAAATAAGTTTTTTGGGGGGAAGTTATTCTCATCTTGGTTTCACTAGTATTATCTCCTGTCTATAGTGAGGGAAGAGTGCACATGAACAGGACGGCACTGCTTCCTACTCGCATCCCTACTGGGTCTGTCTATTCAAGGCCAGGAAGTCAATCATCCCACAGAATTCTACTTCAATTCAGGTATAGTAAGGTTTAAAGTGACTCAAGCAGAGCCAACAGTTCTCTGATCCTTTACAATATCAAACTCTCCAATTGTGTCATAGCAGTAATGCTACAAATAAGGTCAATTACTGTACGTACTCACTGTACTTTTTCCCTTTCTCCACCGCTGGTGTTCAGGCTCTTTTCCCAGCACTTATTCAAAGCTCTCTGTAGCCTTTTACCCTCATTTTAGCACCCCTACATTTATGTGTTATTCTAAATCCTCTTCCCTATGGATTCCTGTGAAGGAAAGAAAAGATTTGAAAGGAAACAGAAAAATTCAAGGCATTCCTGTTTTAAGTTACTGTTAACAGGTACCTAGCTTTGTGACTTTCAAAAGAACCAAGCATTAAAATATAAGGAATGTGGCCTAACACACAACATATATGTCACAATAGTGAGGCCCTTTGTTTCTTAGGATGCCCTTTTTCTTTTCCACCCACTGACTTCTAACTACAGTGTTCTCTAACCATGTAATCAACTATTTCTCCATATCTATTTATGAACTGTGAAATACTAAAAAACACTAGCCTTGGGCACCTGAGACCTGGCTCCTATACCAACACCACCACTTACTTCAGTGTCACTGAAGCTTTGTTAACTAATTTGTAAAACAAAGGTAACACCACAGGCCTCGCTTCCCACTTCACCTCACTGAAAAAAAAAAAAAAAGGAAGGTTTAAATGCAACAATGTGTATATCAAAATGCAAGCAGGTCCCAAGTTACCAACATTCGACTTCTGTATAACCCGTAGTTATGAACCAACCCCCGTAGAGCCCATTGTATTAAAAATTCAAGGTACACAGAATGGCTCGTAATAACTGACAGATGCTACTCTGCGACCTGATTCAAAACATTATTATTATTATTATTACTGTATTATTATGTTAAAGATGTTTTGGTTTATCTGGAAGTGTTTCTTTAATGTTTTTATGCATAGAAAGGTACACTATATACTATATACTAAGACAAACATTTGACTAATGGACATTAGATACAAACCATACCTAACTGTTTCAACTTATGTACAACTTCAACTTAAAGACAGATCTAGGACTAGAACTCATTTGTAATTCGGGGACTGCCTGTACACCAAAGAACTACAGTTACCAACAGGGTTAAAATGTGCCTTGAATCTTAGAAAATTCCATGATGCAACATGTCAACACTAAATAATCCAATTTAATAAATGTCCTGTTGCTGTAACCATTTCAAGCAAAGAAGTGCATGTCCACTAACTTCTATGCTTTTATGGTGAATTTTAACAAAATTATGTTTATAGTCTACAACTGGACAAATGGGGCAGGGAGTTGGGCAGTGAGAAACAGTTGGGAAGGTGATATGCAGTCTTGAGTAACAGCATCCTCAGGTTCAATCAGTACAAACCATAATTTATTACCGAGTGTTTTTCTATTTTTTCTCCAATTTGATTTTCAGAATAAATGGAATGTGTCACTCTTATGAAAAATAAACAGGGAATCCAAGTCCAATATCAAAATGATTCATCATGGGCAAAAGTAGTCAAGCGACACTAGAAAGACACTATACATTCTTGTATCCAAAGGCCTCAAACTCTCATCCAAATGTTCATTTCTATCCCTCCTTGGCACAGTGCAATGGTGTATGTGCCTGAGATCTGACTTCAACTGTTTCAGCTGTGAGGTGGAGATGCGGGTTTTTGACGTTTGATATCGCTCTGCCTATCATTAAGCAGGATCCTCACCTACCCACATCAGGGGCCTAAGGACCAATGGCTCCACCCATGCCACCTAGCCACCCACGACAGGGGTCCAAGGACAAGTGGTGCTCCCAGTCCTTACAGCCAAAAGAATTGGGTGCCCATGGTCCAAGTGCAGAGTCCACCCACCTGTGCACTCTAGGGAATAGGAATGCACATTCCTCA
The DNA here is from genome assembly GCF_030014295.1 of Loxodonta africana. Taxonomy (NCBI): domain Eukaryota; kingdom Metazoa; phylum Chordata; class Mammalia; order Proboscidea; family Elephantidae; genus Loxodonta; species Loxodonta africana. Next base: position 40,529,341 of record NC_087360.1, on the reverse strand, counting down.
CAGACACTCAGGGGACTGTTGTCAGGCCCCTGACTTGCTCAGAGCTTAACCCCCTGCTGTAGCTAGACACCTGGGCATACACCAATCACCCCTGCTCCTCTAAGACTGCAGGTGAGAGCCTGCACCACACACTTCGTGACTGGCTATCTGGACACCGGAGCTGAATCCATATAATAAAAGTGAATGGACTCCTGGGCTCATATACCTGGTAACAGCTCTAGTCATCAAACTAGCTTACTCAAGCAGACAATTTGGGCATATTAAAACAAAACAAAGCAAAAAACTACAACACAGTAAGCAAACAAAATAAATTAATATGATAACTTATAGATGGCTCAGAGACAACAGTCAACATCAAATTACATAAAGAAGCACACCATGATCCCTTCAACAAGCTCTCAAGACAAAGAATCAAGGAATCTTCAGGACAAAGAGATTTTCCTGGAATTACCAGAGGTAGAATACAAAAGATTAATATACAGAACTCTTCAAAAGATCAGGAAGGAGATCAGGCAAAACGCAGAACAAGCCAAGGTACACACAAATAAAGCAGTGGAGGAAATCAAGAAGGTTATTCAAGAGCAAATGTTCATTTCTAGCTCATGTATAACTACTGAAACTTGTCTTCTACACATACTCTGTCTTATACTATCTCATATTACATAAGGGGACAGTAAGTTTTTTAAAAAGCCACATACAATGGTCACTGTTTAATGTCCTGCCAATTACTTCCAGCTTGCCATATTTGTGAACTGATTATAAATGTATATTATACGCCAAATAGATAAAAGACCATTTTATCTGTACTTAAGTTTTGACAACAAATGCATAACTATAAAGGTGCATATAAATCAAATCACATTGACCACTGCCTTGGGTCATTTCAGAAATGCATTTTCACAGATGGAAAAACACAAAAACTTTTACTTTAAGTGGGTAAATTTTATGGTATGTGAACTGTATCTCAATAAAGCTGTCCTTTGACATTCTGCTCACATCTTTAGTGATGAAGCAAAATATCAGTGGGGGGAGGGCCAATAGCACCTGTGCAAACAGTACATTCTCAAAACTATCATTTGTTTTAAGTCTTTACAATGTTTGAAAATATTAAGCTAACCTCTGCTGTTATGATAAAGAATGATATTCTATTCTATCACCCTTCACAATGGCTACTCCAACTTAAGGATTTAGATTACAAAAAAAAAACACTCCAAACCCGTTGCCATCTAGTCAATTCCAACTCATGGCAACTATACAGGGCAGAGTGGAGGTGCCTTAATAGGGTTTCCAAGGAGCGGCTGGTGGCTTCAAACTGCTGACCTTTTGGTTAGCAGCCAAGCTCTTAACCACTGTGCCACTAGAATCTAAGTAGAAATTGTGAGAAAAAAGAAAGAAAAATATTTTGTCCTCCTTACATACATTACTCTTGAGTTTCAGAAGTCTATACTATCATAAATGGCAGATGCCTGATCAGGTGGGCAACAGAATAGCATAAGAAAGGATTTGCTAGAGTGTGGCAAACCACAGAGTCCAACGGTACATAAAGCACCTCAGAACAGAAACTGCCATTAAGAATTTTGTTAGTGCTGTACATCTTGTTCAAGACAAGGTCATGCAAGTTCCACAGACACATCCAAACTCCCTGAGGGACTGAAGTAGTGGTTGAGGGCTGTGAGGACCACGATCTCGGGGAACATCTAGCTCAACTGGCACAACATAGTTTTTAAAGAAAATGTTCTACATTGTACTTTGGTGAGTAGTGTCTGGGGTCTTAAAAGCTTATGAGCGGCCACTGGCCTCATCCCATCGGGAGCAAGTGAGAATGATGAAAACCAAAGACACAAGGGAAGATTAGTCCACAGAACTAATGTAACACAACTACCACAGCCTCTACCAGACTAAGTCCAGCACAACTAGATGGCACGTGGTTACCGCCACTGACTGCTCTGACAGGAATCAACAATAGAGGGTACCGAACACAGCCGGAGAAAAATATAAAACAAAAGTCTAACTGGCAAAAAAAGACCAGACTTACTGGCCTTACAGAGACTGGAGAAACCCTGAGAGTATGACCACCCGACACCATTAAACACACACACAGCTAATTCAAAAAGATGGCTAAGAGAAAAAAATCAGTAGAGGACATACTGCCTGTTTCACTACTAATTACTAGAGATTACGAGCTGCAGCTCTCAAAATGCCATTACCATCTCCTAGGTTTCCCAGTCCCCTCAATATTTTACATTCAGACTACTTCTGTCATAAAGGAATTACCTCACATATTTAAAAAGACAAACACTTTCTCAACAATAGTCTCTCATGGAACTCATTTGATTATCACATTTCCCTGTTCAGAGCTCTTTGCAGGCACCCACGATTGCCCTGGAATAAAATGGGTCTGGTTTACTGTAGATAGCTAGGATGATAATATAGAAAGGAGGGTAATCTTTTGTTTTGTTTTGTTTAACCACAGAAAATGCCTCCACATAAATCAATTTTAAATTGTAAACTTTTCTTGTCCTTTACTCCATGGCTGTCTTCAGATATGTCTGCCCACTTGGCAGGAACAAAAGCCAGAAAGCATGTAAGCCCCAAGAAAAATATCAAGAATAAAAGACTACAAAAGATTCATGGGCGAAACATTCACTTTAACAAAGCAAATCCAGAAGGAAGTTTCCTTCAAGCAGTTTGGCAACACAGTAGAATTGTTTCCAGTCATATAGTAAATCAATTATATAAAATTTTTTGTCTGGTGTTTAAGTCATTAACACATCTGTAATTTCGTTTACCTGAATTTTAAACCAAGAGGTATGATCTAACAATATAACAGTTGCTAGAGAACAGGGTTGTGTTTCCAAAGATGGCACAACATGGTAAGAACATGGTTCTAGAGCCAGGCTAGTTGAATTCCAATCTCTTACTAACTGTATGACATTGAGTAAGCTACTAACCTCTCTGTGCTTCACTTTCCCCCTCTGTAAAACAGGGATAACAGTACTTACTTCACAGAGTTGTTGTGAGGATTCAGTAACATATATGTAAAGCAACAGGAGGTCCTCAATATAAGTTAGTTGCCATCGTTGTTACTGTTCCAATAACAAGTGAGAACATGAACACTTTTCCTATTTAAGCATGGTTTTCTCCTACTTAACCCACTCCTACCAGCCTCTTAATGTCACTGTTTCCTCAAGAGAATAAGCATTTCATTCTGTTATTATACACACAACCATGAGTCACTACTAAAATAAAGAATTCTGCTCATAAATCACTCTGATACCTGGTTATTTGATAAGACAGAAAAGAAAAAGAGGGACTAATACACACATCTTTACTGCTGACTGCGGCCACCTCCAAGAGATCAGGATAGGTGAGGACTTTCATATTTTATTTTACAAATATCTATATTTTTGTTTGACTTGTTTACAATATCATGTATGTCTGTTGTTTAAAAAAAAGTTAAGTTTCAATAAACACTATGAAAAACTTGTTTTCAGATTAAAACAACCACTAACCAGGTAAAGCTCAAAGCATATTTCTATAAATCTTATACTAGTTATAGTTTGCTTGCTAAGGATGTGATGGAACAAGATGACTACAGTTGTCAATTATCTCCTCTTGGTGTATGAAAAATAAAGAGGGGACTTCAAATTGCATTAGGAACTTATGCAGAGATTTCAAACATTTCCCCTGTAGGAGAAGTAAGTCACTTCTCTACCAGATGGCAAGCAATACTCCAAGAAAAACCACGTATTTAAAACAAATATACAAATGTTTATTGTACATCCCTTTCCAAAGCAGCTGCTCACAAGAATGTACTCATGCAGCAATAAGGAAATCAAAGTGTATATCCAACTAATGAAATCTTTTACTAGCTGATCACTACACAGACTCCAACACTGGTAGCTGCCAGCTGCTGCATAAATACTATTTTCCAGCATCTTCTGAAGGCTAGTAGTTACTCAAATAGATTTTTTAAAGAAAATGTAAAATATTGTAATTATTAGAAAATTATTATAATTAGAGGTTCTGTTCTTTCCTTTTATGCAGAGAACACAGTAGCTGTGACTTTTGCAAAGAACACAAAGTGCCTTCCTTTGGTTGCTTATTAATCCATTCAGCGGTTACACTGATTTATATGTTAGAGACCGTGCCTTTAGCCCTCTTCCAACTCTAGCTCTCACCTAAAGTTTTTCAAGTAAGTACTACACTCTACTCATTATCTCATTTCACAAAATACAATGAATCAGAAGAGGACAACCACTTTTTGAATAGAAGAATATTTAACCGAAGTATCAAAGTAATTCAGAATTACTAAATTATCCTTCCCCCTTTCTAAGACAGGTTAAGTGAAAATTTCTTTTACAAAAATACACAGGGGGAGGAAGGGACAGAAAGAATTTGTTTGCAATGTCTACTTCAGATCACTGTGTGGTAAATTCTCAAAAATAAATAATTAAAAATAAATTACCTTCTGATTATCTACATGAAGATAAATATTTCACTTTTAAAGGAATATGTGATTTCTAAACACTGTAAACTATACACTTCCTTCTCCTATCAGACCAAGGATACCTCAACATCACTGTATCTTCCAAAACATACTATCTGTCCATAATACCAACAGTGTTAATCAGCATTTTTAATAATCCATATTTTTATTATACAAAAATACAGGTTGTTATTTAACACAAAGTACAAAAAATCTAGGTTTGCCACATTTATCCTTCTCAAAGAAATAATGAAGCATTCATTTACATTTAAAGCTTGACAAATTAACACTGATTTCTAACCCCTGAGAATGAGACAGGCTGCAATATGTACTATTCTGTGAATATAAAGCAACTGCCATTACAAAACTCATTTTACAAGGTACCCAACTTGTATTCTGAATGATGTTTCCCGACTGACATTATCATCAGTGCCCAACACACTTTACAATCTTTAAAGCACTTAAACAAGTTATCCCATTCCAAAGAACTCATGGATATTTCACTCGAAATAAACCTGGAAAAGTTATCTACTCCAATTGACTGACATATGTTTAAAACCTCTGTTTTGATCTTTATAACCACCCTAAGAATAGTAAAATTGCTATTATTATTATTCTCATTTGACAGAATCAGAAGCTAAGGTTTAACTGAGTAAAGCTGCCTAACATAATAGGTAAAAAATGAAGATCTGATTTACTTACTATGTCAAGAATAAATTCCCCCAAAAGAAAACCTAAGCACTAAAGAGCTCATTGTAAAGACAGGAAAGAAAGAAAAGACCAAGATGGATGTCAGAGGAGACTCTGAAACTTGCTCTCAAACGTCAAGCAGCTAAAACAAAAGAAATGATGAAGTAAAAGAACTGAACAGAAGACTTCAAAGGGAGGCTCAAGAAGACAAAGTAAAGTATTATAACAACATGTGCAAAGAGCAGGAGATAAAAAACCAAAAGGGAAAAACACGCTCGGCATTTCTCAAACTGAAAGAACTGAAGAAAAAATTCAAGCTTCAAGGTGCAATAGTGAAGGATTCTATGGTGAAAATACTAAACGATACAGGAAGCATCTAAAGAAGATGGAAGGGATACAAGAGAATTAGCCGACATTCAACCATTCCAAGAGGTAGCATATGATCAGGAACCAATGGTACTGAAGGAAGAAGTCTAAGCTACACAGAAGACATTGGCGAAAAACAAGGCTCCAAGAATTGGTGGAATATCAATTGATATGTTTCAACAAACAGATGCAGCACTGGAAGTGCTCACTCGGCTATGCCAAGAAATTTGGAACACAACTACCTGGCCAAGCGATTGGAAAAGATCCATATTTATGCCTATTCCCAAGAAAGGTGATCCAACCAAATTCGGAAATTATATAAGAATATCATTAATATCACATGCAAGCAAATTTTTGCTGAAGATCATTTAAAAACAGCTGCAGCAGTAAATTGACAGGACACTGCCAGAAATTCAAGCCACATTTAGAAGAGATGTGGAACTATGGATGTCATTGCTGATGTAAGATGAATCCTGGCTAAAAGTAAAGAATACCAGAAAGATGTTTATCTGTGTTTTACTGACTATGTTAAGGCATTCGACTGTGTAGATCATAACAAATTGTGGATAACATTACAGAGAATGGGACTTCCGGAACACTTAACTGAGCTAATGAGGAATCTGTAGATGGATCAAGAGGCAGTCATTCGAAAAGAACAAGGGAATACTGAATGGTTTAACGTCAGGAAAGCTGTGCGTCACGGATGTATCCTTTTACCATACCTATTCAATCTGTATGCTGAGGAAACAACTCGAGAATCTGAACTACATGAAGAAGAACAGTGCATCAGGATTGTAGGAAGACTCATTAATAACCTGCATTATGCGGATGACACAACCTTGCTTGCTGAAAGTGAAGAGGACATGAAGCACTTACTGGTAAAGATCAAGACTACAGCCTTCAGTTTCGATTACACCTCAACAAAAAGCAAAAATCTTCACAACTGCACCAATAAGCCACATCATGATAAATGGAGAAAAGACTGAAGTTGTCAACGATTTCATTTTACTTAGATCCACAATCAACACCCATGGAAGCAGCAGTCAAAAAATCAAAAGACACATTGCTTTGGGCCAATATGCCTCAAAAGACCTCTTTAAAGTATAGAAAAGCAAAGGTGTCACCTTGAAGACTAAGGTGCGCCTGACCCAAGCCATGGTATTTTCAACCGCATCATATGCATGGGAAAGTGGGACAATAAATAAAGAAGACCGAAGAAGAACTGATAACTTTGAATTGTGGTGTTGGTGAAGAATACTGAATATACCATGGACTGCCAAAAGAATGAATAAATCCGTCTTGGAAGGAGTACAGCCAGAATGCTCCTTAGAACCAAGGATGGCAAGACTGTGTCTTACATACTTTGGACACATTGTCAGGAGGGATCAGTCCCTGAAGAAGTACGTCATGCTTGGTAAAGTAGAGGGTCAGCAGAAAAGAGGAAGACCCTCACGGAGATGGATTGACACAGTGGCTGCAACAATGGGCTCAAACGTAATGATTGTAAGGATGGCACATGACCAGGCAGTCTTTTCTTCTGTGGTATTCAGAGTAACTGTGAGTAGGAACAGACTTCACAGCACCTAACAACAACAACAAAGGCTCTGAGAACTCAGTAATTTGTTCTAAAGCCCAAGTCTACTGCACTAGGAAAACTGAGAAAATGCATTGTATCTCCAGGGTTAAAGTAATGTATACTGAAACCCCATCCCATTATCACCTGCTACAGTATGAAGTTAGGTGAAACAAGTTGTAAAACCTCACATAACCAGCAATACAAAGACACTTTTACCTGCCTTTCCTATAGTAAAGCTATAGAAGTAAATATTTCACACACTTCATTATAACATTTTCAGAAACACATCATTTCCTCATTTTAAGGAATTACCTGTATCCAAACTCTAAGAAAACAAAATGCCTTCAGTTTTTAGTCAGACTGAAATTATATCAACCATAAAAAAGATTTTTATGACCTTCTGTGCTAAAATAAAGAGCATGAACTAATATACCTAAAGGTACTGCCCAATTGTAAGGCCCTCTCTGAGATAGAAAGCCTGAAGTCAGAGGACCTTCTTAACTTCAATTAAACAGAACTGATTCCTTCATATTTAGTTTTATAACAGAGGCAAGACATAATTACATCACAGAAAGCAGAATACAGAACTATGATGGCTGAATGGGAACCATATTCCAATCAACAGACAGAAGTAGTAGGAAACCATCCTGTAAGGAGAGATTATCCTAATGAATACTATCAAGAACAAAATTACTGGAAACAGATCACGAACATGCATTCTGGTCAAATGAGTAATTTCACATGTTCAACAATATTAGTCTACTGTAGCGTAATCTTCTGAAAGCCTATCCACTCTAGGACGGGCCTACAACAACCTCAAGAATTATTATTATTATTATTATGTCCAGCCAACATAGTGCCATAGAAGCACCATGCCGTCCCTCTACAGCAAAGACCTGAAAAACTAGGTAAAACAGAAACAAATGTCATTTCTGGAACCTGAAGTGTCAAATAAAGTGATAAAGAACTTAGCCAAGCATCGAACAGAATGAGAAACTGACAGAGGACAAAGGTCGAGGAGAGATACATGCTGAAGGCCCCATCAGCTTATGCAGCATGGCTCCTCCATCTGGACTCCTGTCGAGGATCAGCAGACAGGAAGCATGGGAAGGCAGCTTCACAGAACTCCCGGCAGGAGACAGAGCATCCTGTAACCAGCGATGCACACTTTCCCACCCCACCCCCCACCCCCTCTCTCACCCCGCTTTTCTACCTCCAAGCTTCCTGGCGGGCTGTGGTGGCTCAGCCGGCAGGGAAGTGCACCATCCATGCAGCTTGGATTCACCCCACCCACATCAGAGATTGGTGACAGGGAAGCAGCTTCACAAAGTTCCCAGCAGGAGACAGAACACTGGGTAACAAGCAATATACGCTTTCCTAGCCCCTGCCTTCTCCCCCCAACCCCAGCCTCCTCTGCTTCCCACCAGCCGCAGTCTCTTGGCTGGGAGGCAATTGCTTTGGCTCCAGGCTGTGTGGATGCACCCTACCCACACTGCCTGGGCCCCTGATCTGGTGTTGCTTTTTCTGTCTCTTTTGGTTTCTTTTGTACCTCCTACCACCTCCCCATCCTTTCTCTGGAAAACCTGGCTCTGTGTACCATCTTTGCTTCTTCTTGAAAGGCTGTGAAGCCACCCTCAACTGGGGTACCACTCCTCCGGCCCACAATACCACACTAGTGGGAACCCTGGGGCTTTTTTTTTCCTTGTTTTGCTTTGTTCTGTTTTTCTTTTCACAGCTTGGGAGTCCCTTCTAGCAAGGGTGGACTGCAGGGCTTAGGAGCCACTCCCCCAATCTGCTGAGCTGCATAGGTGGGATGCCTGGGGGCATTTTTTTCCTCTCTCTTTTTTCTCTTTTCTCTCTCTTTTTCCCTTTCTATCTTTCTCCATTTCTCAGTTCTCATCTCCCTACACTTATATGCTTTTCCTGTCTCCTGAATACCAGGTGCTGTGTGACATCTATACCCCCTCTCGCCAGGCTATACTGCACAGCCTGAGAGCCACTTTCCCAGTCTTAGCAACCCTACCGGTGGGACTCGGATTCCTGGGGGCTTATTTTTTTCTTTTCCAATTTTTTATCTAGTTACTTTTTCATTCTTCTTTCCTTTTCTTTCTTTCTTTTTTTATTTTCTCTATTTCTCGGTTTCCCATTTATCCACTCCAATGCCAAGCTCCCTGAGCACTTTTTTTTTCCCCTTTATTTCTTTCCTGTATGTTTTTGGCTCCTGTTCCTCTCTCCTCTTTCCCATACCCCTATTAGCTCCACACATTACAACCTCCACACTCCTTCCTGCCTACCTGCACAGTGCGCTGAACATCAAACCCAAGAGCAGCCCAGGCACAGCCTACTGGAACCTGCGCAGCACTGATTCCTGGCCTGCCCTGTTGGTCCTAGCATGTGCCAAAAAGAACACACCAGTCCCTCCCCTTCAGCTGGATCTGACCTGCTCCATCATAGCTGAATGACTGCCCCTGCCCATTGGACAAGGAGGTGAAAAGTACCGTGACTAAAGACAAGCAAACAACAAAGAATGCACAGCCTACGTGCTCAGACATAACCAAGTTAAACAAAAAAGAAGCATGAAACAAACCAATGTTATACAATCAAGGAACAAAGAAAATAACTACTCAACGCCCCAAAGACAGCGCACAATATCAAAACATATATTTAAAAAAAAAAAAAAAAGGATGTTTCCAGTAGGCACCCAAAATAAAACATAAGATAACTTCCCAGTATAATAAAAGGCACTAGAACTACCTGATAGGGAATTCAAATCTCTAATATTCGAGCAATCCAAGAGTTGAAGCAAAAAGCAGACACAAATGAGGAAAAAATAGACAAATTTATGGAAAAGGCAGACAAATTCATGAGAAATACAAAAAATGGAACAATTCAGAGAATATGGGAACAAAATAACAAAACTAATTTACAACTAGAAATCATTCAAAAACAACAATTAGAAATCCAAAAGATAAACAACAATCTTTCAGAAATGCACAGTGTTATAGAAGGGCTGAAAGAATGTTTGAAACCACGGAACACAGAATCCGGAAAACTGAAGACAAACACTTGGATACAACTCTGTTTGGGGAAAAATCAGAAAAAAACGAAGAAAAATAAAGAAAACCTGAGAATTATGTAGGATACAATCAAAAGCAAAAATCTGCGAGTGTTTTGAGTTCCAGAACAGGAGAAAACAGAAAACAGAGAGGATCACTTAAAAACTGCTGACAGAAATCATCCCTAATATCATGAATGATTAAAAGCTGACCATCCAAGAAGGTCAACGAACTCCATACAGGATAGACTCCAAAAGAAAAACACCAAGGCATACCATAATCACACTCACTAAAACCAAAAACAAAGAAAAAATCCTTCAGGCAGCTCAAGAAAAACAGAAAGTCACATACGCAGAAGAGAAACAATAAAACTAAGCTCTGATTATTTGGCAGAAACCATGCAGGCAAGAAGGCAAATGGATGATATATGTAAAACCTTGAAAGAAAAAAAATGCCAACCAAGAATACTATATCCTGCAAAACTTTTGTTCAATTATGATGGTGAAATTTGGACATTTCCAGATAAACAGAATTAAGGGAATACGTATAAACAAAACCAAACTTACAAGAACTATTAAAGGGAGTCCTTCGGTCTACGAACAAACAACATCAGACCACAGCCTGAATCTAGGACGCAAGATTGTACCAGCCAGATGCCAACCTGGGAAATGAACTCTCAAGGACTATCCAAAACCAAAACACTTGCAACAGGGAACCGGAGAGGTTAACCTTTAAATGAATACAATGCCAGAACAATAAAAGTGGGAATAAATGGTATAGGTACAGAACTTTCTAATGGAGAGGAAGGCAAGGCAATAAGAAGTAACAATAGATTGGCTCAAACCTAGGAAGATAAGGATAAATTTCAAGGTAACCACAAAGAAAGTTAACAAAACTACTCCTCAAAATAAAGAAAAAAATGAAGTCTCAAAAAAAAAAATCTACAAAAAAAAAAATAAAAAGAAATCCACAAACAAAAGAAACTCAGCACATGATAGGAACAGGAACAAAAAAAAGTTAGCACCACAAAATGACAGCAATAAACTCACAACTATCAATAATTACACTGAATGGAAACTGCCGAAATACACCCACAAAGAAACACAGAGTGATGGAATGGATTGAAAAACAGGATCCATCAATATGCTGTCTACAAGAGACACACCTCAGAAACAAAGATGTGAATTTATCAGAAACAAAGATGGGAATTTATTAAAAATTAAAAGATGAAAAAAAACATATCAAGCAAATAACTACCAAAAAAGGAGTGGCAATACTAATCTCAGATAAGACAGACTTTAAAACAAAATCCACCATGAAAGACAAAGAAGGGCATTATATAATGATTAAAGGGATGATCGATCATGAAGATTTCACCATAATAAACATCTACGAACCCAATGGATGGGGCTCCAAAAAACAAAACAAACTCTAACAGCACTGAAAACAGAAATTGACAGTTCCATAATTCTAGAAGACTTCAAAACATCACTCTCTGTAAAGGACAGAACATCTAGAAAGAAACTCAGCGAAGATATAGAAGAGCTAAAGAACACAATCAGCCAACTTGATCTCATAGACATGTATAGAACACTCCACCCAATAGCTGCAAAGTACACATTCTTTTCCAACACACATGGAACATTCTCCAGAATAGACCACATCTTAGGCTACAGAGCAACCCTCAACAAAATCCAAAACACTGACATACTACAAAGTATCATTTCTGACCACAATGCCATCAAAGTAGAAATTAAAAACAGGACGAGTAAGGAAAAAAAATTAATTCCATGAAAACTGAATAACACCCTTCTTAAAAACCACTGGGTAATAGAAGAAATCAAAGATGGAATCAAAAACTTCCTACATTCAAATGAGAATGAAAACACATCATGCCAAAACGTTTGGGACACACCAAATAAAGTCCTCAGAGGCCAATTTGTAGCACTAGACGCACACATCAAAAAAGAAAGGAAAAAATCAAAACATTAGTTACACAACTTGAACAAATAGAAAGAGAACAGCAAAAGAAGCCCACAGCCACCAGAAGGAAATATTAAAAATCAGAGCAGAAATAAATGAAATAGAGAATAGGAAAACAATAGAAAGAATCAACAAAACTAAAAGTTGGTTCCTTGAAGGGATTAACAAAATCGACAAACCAATGGCTAATCTGACAAAAGAAAAACAGGAGAGAATGCAAATAACCCAAAAAAGGAATGAAATGGGGGACATTACAACTGACCAAGCTGAAATAAAAAGGATCATAACAGAGCATTATGAAAACCTGTACTCCAACAAATTTGAAAACCTAGAGGAAATGGAAAAATTTCTAGAAACACACGACCTACCCAAACTAACACAAAATGATGCTGAAAATCTGAACAGACCCATAGCAAGAGAAGAGATTGAAAAGGTAAAAAAAAAAAAACTCCCAAACAAAAAAATCCCTGGTCCAGATGGCTTCACTGGAGAATCCTACGAAACATTCAGAGAAAAGCTTACACCAGTACTACTCAAACTATTTCAGAACATAGAAAAGGAAGTGATACTTCCAAATTCATTCTATGAAGCCAGCATAACCCTGATACAAAAACCAAGCAAAGCACCACAAAAGCAAAAATTACAGACCAACAGCTCTCATGAAAATAGATGCAAAAGCTCTCAACAAAACTCTAGGCAATAGAATTCACCATCGTACCAAAAAAATAATACACCACAACCAAGTAGGATTCATATCAGGTACGCAAGGGTGGTTCAACACGAGAAAATCAATCAAAGTAATCCACCACATAAATAAAAGGAAAGAAAAGAATCACATGATCATCTCTGTCAGTGTAGAAAAGGCATTCAACAAAGTCCAACACCCATTCCTGATAAAAACTCTCAATAAAATAGGTATACCCAGTAAACCCGTATAGAAGGGAAATTTCTCAGCATAATGAAGGGCATCTATAGAAAACCAACAGCCAAAATCATTCTTAGTGGAGTGAGGCTGAAAACATTCCCCCTGAGAACAGGAACAAGACAAGGATGTCCCGTATCATGGCTCCTATTTAACACTGTGCTGGAAGTTCTAGCTAGCGCAGTACAGCAAGAAAGAAATAAAGGGCATTCCAAATTGGTAATGAAGAAGTCAAACTTTCCCTATTTGTGAATGATATTATACTATACATAGAAAACCCAAAAGACTCCACAAGAAAAATACTGGAACTAATAGATTCAGCAGATTAGCAAGATATAAGATAAACATACAAAAATCAGTTGGATTCCTATACACCAATAAAGAGAATGACAAAAAGAAAATCAGGAAAACAATGCCATTTATTATCGTCTCTAAAAAAATAAAATATTTAGGAATGTATCTAACCAGGGATGTAAAATACCTATACAAAGAAAACTACAAAACACTACTGCAAGAAACCAAGAGATCTACATAAATGGGAAAATATACCATGATCATGGATAGGTAAACTCAACATTGTGAAAATGAAAATTCTACCCAAAGCAATTTACAAATACAATGCAAACCTGATCCAAATAACAACTACATTCTTTAAAGAGATGGAAAACCTTATCGTTAACTTTATATGAGAAGGAAAGAGGCCCCGGATAAGTAAAGCACTACTGAAGAAGAAAAAGAATGAAGTAGGAGGACTCACACTCCCTGACCTCAGAACACGGCTACGGTAGTCAAAAAAGCCTGGCATGGTATAAGGACAGATACATTGACCATTGGAACAGAACTGTCAACCCAAATCGAAATCCATCCACCTATAGTCACCTGATCTTTGACAAGGGCCCAAAGTCCATCGTTTGGGGAAAACACCGTCTTTTTAACAAACTGTACTGGCAAAACTGGATGTCCATCTGCAAAAACATGAAACAGGACCTTTACCTCATACCATATAAAAAACTAATTCAAAATGGATCAAAGACCTAAATATAAAGCCAAAAAGTATGAAGTTCATAGCAGAAAAAATAGGATCAACTCTAGAGGCCCTAATACATGGCATTAACAAGATAAAAGCCAAAACCAACAACACACAAGCTCCAGAAGATAAGCTAGGTAACTTGGATCTTCTAAAAATTATATACTTATGCTCATTAAAAGACGAACAAAAGAATAAAAAGAAAACCTACAGACCGGGAAAAAATTCTTGGCTATTACAAAACAGATAAAGGTCTAATCTCTAAAACCTACAAGAAAATCCAACCCCTTTACAACAAAAAGACAAATAATCTAATTTTAAAAAAAAGACAAAGGAAATGAACAGAAATTTCACCAAAGACATTCAAGCAGCCAACACACTGTGAGGAAAAGCTCACCATCTCTGGACATCAGAGAAATGCAAATCAAAACCACAAGATACCATCTTACCCCAGCATTACTGGCACAAATCGATAAAACAGAAAACAACAAATGCTAGAGAGGATGCGGGGAGATCGGAACTCTTATGCACTGCTGGCGGGAATGCAAACTGATAAAACATTTTTGGAAAACGATATGGTGCTTCCTTAGAAAGCTAGAAATAAAAATACCATTTGATCCAGGAATCCCATTCCTAGGAATATATCCTAGAGAAATAAGAGCTGTCATACAAATTGATATTTGTACACCCATGTTCAGTGAAACATTGTTCACAATAGCAAAAAGATGGAAACAGCCTAGATGCCCATCAACAGATGAATGGATAAACAAACTGTGGTAAACACACACAACGGAGTATTATGCAACGCTATACAACAACAATGAATCTGTGAAGCATCTCATAACATGGATGCATCTGGAGGAAATTATGCTGAGTGAAATAAGTTAGTTACAAAAGGACAAATATTGTATGAGACAACTACCTTAAAAACTCATGAAAAGGTTTACACACAAAAAGAAACTATATTTGATGGTTATGAGGGAGGGGAGGGGTGGAGATGGAAAATTACTTAATAGACAATAGATAAGTGGTAACTTTGGTGAAGGGTGAGACAGCACAACAATACTGGGGAAGCCAGCACAACCTGTACAAGACAAGGCCATGGTAGCTCCACAGACACATCCAAACTCCCTGAAGGTCCAAATTGCTGGGCTGAGGGTTGTGGGGACCATGGTATCAGGGAACACCTAGCCCAACTGGCATAACAGAGTTGACTATGTTCTGAATTCTACTTTGGTGAGTAGCACTTGGGGTCTTAAAACCCTGTGAGCAGCCATCTAGGATACTCCACTGGTCTCATCCCTTCAGGGCAAGGAAGAATGCAGAAAACTAAAGACATAAAGGAAAGAATGGTCCAAAGGACTAATGGACCACATCTACCATGGCCTCCACCAGACTGAGTCCACTATAACTAGATGGTGCCTGGCTACCACCACTGACCGTTCTGACAGGGATCACAATAGAGCATCCCAGACAGAGCTGGAGAAAAATGCAGAACAAAATTCTAACTCAAGAAGAGAGGCCAGACTTGCTACCCTGATACAGACTGGAAAAACCTGAGAGTATAGCCCCCGGACACCCTTTCAGATCAGTAGAGAGGCCACTCCTGAGGTTCACCCATCAGCCAAAGATTGAAGAGTCCCATGGAAGAAAACAAGACTAAAAGGGTACTCCAGCCCTGGGGCAGGGAGTGGAAAGTAGTGGGGAACAGGACAGTTGGTAATAGGGAACCCGGGGTTGAGAAGGGAGAGTGTTGACATGTCATGGGGTTGTTAACCAGTGTCATACAACAATGTGTGTACTGTTTGATGAGAAACTAGTTTATTCTGTAAACCTTCAACTGAAGTTCAATAAGAAAAAAAATTATTGAACTTTGAAAATCAAAGATGAACTAAAAAAAGTATATATATAAACATATTAAAAATCAATTACTTCATTAAATAGTCTTATTACATGACTTAAGGCAGTCATCAGACAATTACAAAGCAGCACAACTTAAATCCCAACCAAAAACACTTTTTGTATATAAATTTTAAAATTGAAAAATAAAAATGGATACAAAAGACCCTGATCATGGAGAAGCCTCAAAGAATACCCATACAATTTTTAAGTCCAAACATCTGAAAGATTTTTAAAAAATAAGGGATGTAAGGGAGAGAGCTTGGATCAAACAGAAAACTCCTAATTTTACTGTATGTAAATTTTAAAGTAATTTTAGCTTTAAATAGGAGTTTAAAAAGCTATGGCAAAACACTTAAAGACAGCTGCTAAAGTATCAAGTGAATTCTACTCCCTTCTTTAATTCTTCATTTTCTGATTAGTTTTGGTTCTGTCTTAGCATTAAAGGCATTCAATTACCCAAAGAAAAGTACATCTAGGAAGACTCAGAAATTCTAAGGTTGACAGTGGGATACAAATTGGCAGATGTCACCTTTATAAAAAGCAAGTAACTGATTATTAACTTACTAGTTTCTACTGGATAATACTTAACCTTTAGCCACCACACTAAACATATACCTACATTCATGTTATGGTCAAGGTTGTATGTCAACTCGGCTGGGTCATGATTCTCAGTGGTTTGGCAGTTATGATGTAGTTTAGTAGTTATGTAATGATGTAATCACCTCCATAATGAGGTCTGATACAATGTAATCTTCATGATATCTGCTACGAGCTGCCAATCAGTTGAAAAGGAGTTTCCTTGGAGGTATGGCCTTCATTCAATCAACCGTAAATTAATACAATAACTTATACATGACTTGGAGATGAGAGTCAATATCAAATCACATAAAGCAGCACACCATAATCACTTCAACAAGTTCCCAAGAAACAGAATCAAGAAATCTCTGGGACGAAGAAATTTTCCTGGAATTATAAGAGGCAGAATACAAAAGATTAATACACAGAACACTTCCGGAGATCAGGCAAAATGCAGATCAAGCCAAAGAACACACAGATAAAGCAGTGGAGGAAATTAAGGAGGTTATTCAAGAGCATAATGATGAATTTAATAGGCTGCAAGAATCCATAGAGAGACAGCAAACAGAAATTCAGAAGATTAACAATAAAATTTCACAATTAGACAACCCAATGGGAAGTCAGAGGAGCATAATTGAGGATATGGAAGTCACTACTAGTCAGACTGAAGATAAAACACGTAAACCAAAAAAACCAAACCCAGTGCCGTCGAGTCGATTCCGACTCATAGCAACCCTACAGGACAGAGTAGAACTGCCCCATAGTTTCCAAGGAGTGCCTGGCAGATTCGAACTGTCAACCCTTTGGTTGGCAGCCGTAGCACTTAACCACTACGCCACCAAGGTTTCTGATAAAACACATGGCAACAATATAGTCAATGAAAAATCACATAAAAGAATTTTAAAAAATGAAGAAACCCTAAGAATCAGGTGGGACTCTACGAGTAACTGGAGTATCAAAACAGGGAGGGAGAACAAAAAATACAGAGAGAATTGTTGAAGATTTGTTGGCAGAAAACGTCCCTGATATCATGAAAGAAGAGAAGATATATATCCAAAATGCTCGTCGAACTCCACACAAGGTAGAACCCAAAAGAAAATCTCCAAAACGTATTATAATCAAACTTGCCAAAACCCAGGATAAAGAGAATTCAAAGAGCAGCTAGGTATAAATGAAAAGTCACCTACAAAGTAGTCAATAATAATAAGCTCAGACTACTCAACAGAAACCACGCATGCAAGAAGGCAATTGGATGACATTAATATAAAGGTTTGAAAGAAAAAAACTGCCAGACAAGAATCATATATCCCGCAAAACTGCCTCTCAAATATGAAGACGAAATTAGGACATTTCCAGATAAACGGAAGTTTAGAGAATTTGCAAAAACCAAACCAAAACTATAAGAAATACTAAAGGGAATCCTCCAGTTAGAAAATCAATTAACATCAGATATGAACTCGACTAAAACACAGGACAGAGCAACCAGATATCAACCCAGATAGGGAAATCACAAAAATAAACCAAGATAAAAAATACTCAAAACAGGGAAACAACAATGTCATTATATAAAAGATGACAACATTAGGTCAGTAAAGAGGGACTAAAAAATATAGTCACAGATCTTTCATATGGAGAGGAAGTCAAGTGATACAAAGAAAAAAAAATTTGGTTTACACTTAGAAAAACAGGTAAATATTAAGGTAACCACAAAGAAGGCTAACAATCCTACAAATCAAAATAAAAACATGAAATCTCAGTAAAAACAAGATCAACGAAAAAGAGGAAAACACAATATATAAAGAAACACTACTTAGCACATAAAATTAGGTGGAAAAAAACCATCAACAACATAGAAAAAAAGACATCAAAATGACAGCACTAAACACATACCTATCCATAATTATGCTGAATGTAAATAGACTAAATGCACCAATAAAGAGACAGAGAGTGGCTGAACGGATTTAAAAAAAAAAGAAAATGACCCATCTATAGGCTGCCTACAAGAGACACACCTTAGACTTAAAAACACAAACAGACTAAAACTCAAAAAAATATATGAAGCAAGCAACAATCAAAAAAGAGCAAGAGTGGAGGCAGGACCAAGATGGCTGACTAGGTAGATGCTACCTCGGATCCCTCTTGCAACAAAGACTTGGAAAAACAAGTGAATCGATCACATACATGACTATCTACAAACCCTGGCCATCAAACACAGATCTAAAGAGTTGACCTGAGTGACAGGTGAACGAAAAGCTGCGTCCTGAACCAGCGACTGCATTTGGAACCCGCGACCCACTCCATAGCCTTGAGCCCTCGCGGTTCCCTGGTGCCGAGTGGAGGGGCTGATAGCGGCTTGCTGAGGCGGGGCAGGCACGGGACACATCCCTAACCCCTAGCCCCCTGGGGTAACCTCTGTAGAGACTCAGCCAGCACAAGCAGGCTGCACGCTGATGCGGCTAAGGAGAGAACGAACGAGCAACCACGGGGAAGCAGCGACTGTTTTCGGAGCCGGGAGCCAGCGTCCCAGTCAGAAAACCTTGGCACCAGGCTTTGGGCTGGGCGCAGGAGAGCTGAGCATGGCATCCTGAGATGGCGCAAACATGGGAAGCAGCCCTAGTCCCCAGAAGTGACCTCAGGGGAAGCCCAGCCAGTGCACGCAGGTAGCACAGCGACGCGGCTGACAGGAGAAGAAGTCACCGGGAGGCTACACGCCCCTCGGGAATCTCAGATAAAACAGTCCTCACCAAGCAAGATTAGTAACTTTGTCTATATTCCAGGCTGCTACTCTCTCCTATCTATATGATCCTCCCCTCCCCTTCCCAGGCGGCTTCATTAACATTAGAATTTCCTCGGCCAGAGAGTGAAGTGCTCTGCGGGTTTTTTTTTTGTTTTTTTGTTTTGTTTTGTTTTGTCTTTTCCTAACCCATTCTCCTGGCCTGAGAGAAGCAGCTACAAAAAAAACCCAGGGACCAAGAATCCTTCCCTGACTTCCCGAAATTGGACTAAAAATACAGAACCAGCTCCAGCCAAGCATATGAGATCCATGGTCTTGGGCTTTCATCCCTACAGGGAACAAGGTGGCTATTATAATGCAAAGGCAATTCTAATAGTGATCTGACTGTAATTGTTTTAGCGGATTACTGGAAAGACAAGTTTCCCAGGTCTGATATCTCTACCTATTAAACAGAGCCCTCACTGACCCACAATGGGGAACTGAAGGCTGAAGCTCCACCCAAACCACCTAACCTCCTGCCATAGGGGTCTGAGGATAGTGCCATCTACCCATCTGTAAAGGAACATGCACTGGGTGCCCAAGGTACAGCTGCAGAGCCCACCCACCAAAGTGCTTTAGGAATAGAGACACAGCTACCTCACTGGCACTTGGGGGAAGCCTGTCAGCATCCTGTCCCCCCTCCCCGGAATGTGACCCCCTCCTGCTACTAGACTCTGGTGCACACAACTATCACCACTACTCCTCTAAGCAAATAGGTGACAGTCTACCCCACATACTTGGTGACCCAAAATCAGATTCTACTCAAGAATAGTGAATGGATTCTTAGGCTTATATTTCTGGTAACAGCCCAAACCAGCTGGTAAGAGGACATAAGTGATTCAAAGGCTACAACAATCAAGACAGTGCAATCTAGTAGCCCATCTACATATACTGAAAGAAAACAAAATGAGATAAGACTCAGTGAGCAAATATAAAATAAATCATTATAATATCTTATAGATGGCTCGGAGACAGCAGTCGATATCAAACCACATAAAGAAGCAGACCATGATTGCTTCTACAACTTCCCAAATTAAAGAATCAAAATCTTTCCCAAATGAAGACACAATCCTGGAATTGCCAGATGCAGAATATAAAAAACTAATTTACAGAATGCTTCAAGACATCAGGGATGACCTCGAAAATGAAATAAGGCAACCTACAGAAAAAGCCAAGGAACACACTGATAAAGCAGTTGAAGAAATCAAAAAGATTATTCAAGAACACAGTGGAAAAACTAATAAGCTACAAGAATCCATAGAGAGACAGCATTCAGAAATCCAAAAGATTAACAGTAAAATTACAGAATTAGACAACTCAATAGGAAGTCAGAGGAGCAGAATCGAGCAACTGGAATGCAGAGTGGGGGAGTTGGAGGATAAAGCAATTGGCACCAATATAAGACAACACACACACGCATAGCTGAAGAAAAATCAGATAAAAGAATTTAAAAAAATGAAGAAACCCTAAGAATCATGTGGGACTCTATCAAGAATAACTTGCGTGTGATTGGAGTTCCAGAACAAGGAGGGATAACAGAAAATACAGAGAGAATTGCTGAAGACCTGTTGGCAGAAAACTTCCCTGACATCATGAAAGATGAAAGGATATCTATCCAAGATACTCATCGAACCCCATATAAGACTGATCCAAAAAGAAAATCACCAAGACATATTATCATCAAACTTGCCAAAACCAAAGAAAAAGAGAAAATTTTAAAAGCAGCCAGGGATAAAAGAAAGGTCTCCTACAAAGGAGAATCAATAAGTTCAGACTACTCAGCAGAAACCATGCAGGCAAGAAGGCAATGGGATGACATATATGGAGCACTGAAGGAGAAAAACTGCCAGCCAAAGATCATTTATCCAGCAAAACTCTCTCTCAAATATGAAGGTGAAATTAAAACATTTACAGAAAAACACAAGCTTAGAGAATTTGCAAAAACCAAACCAAAGCTACAAGAAATACTAAAGGAAATTGTTTGGTCAGAAAATCAATAACATCAGATAACAACACAACACAAGGTCACAGAACTGAACATCCTGATATCAACTCAAATAAAGAAATCACAAAAACAAATTAAGATTAATTTTAAAAAGAAAAAAATGCTCAAAACAGGGAATCATTGAAGTCATCATATAAACGATCACAATAATCAAAAAGAGGAACTAAATACAGGAGGCATAGAACCGCCATATGAAGAGGGATACAAGGCGATATAGGACGATACAAGTTAGGTTTTTACTTAGAAAAATAGGGGTAAATATCAAGGTAACCACAAAGAGGTCTAACAATTCTGTAACTCAAAATAAAAACCAAGAGAAACATAATGACTCGGCAAACATAAATTCGACTACTATGAAAATGAGGAACACACAATATACAAAGAGAAACGCCTCAGCACAAAAAAGTAAGTGGAAAAAAGAGCAGGAGTGACAATATTAATTTCTGACAAAATAGACTTTAGAGTTAAATCCACCACAAAGGATAAGGAAGGACACTATATAATGATTAAAGGGTCAATATGCCAGGAGGATATAACCGTAATAAATATCTACACATCCAATCACAGGGTTTCAAGATACATAAAACAAACTCTAACATCACTGAAAAGAGAGACAGACAGGTCCAAAATCATAGCAGGAGACTTCAACACACCACTTTCGGTGAAGGACAGAATATCCAGAAAAAAAGCTCAATAAAGACACGGAAGACCTATATATCACAATCAACCAACTTGACCTCATAGACATATACAGGACACCCAACTACAGCCAGGTATACTTTCCTTTCCAAGGCATATGGAACATTCTCCAGAATAGACCACATATTATGTCATAAAGCAACCCTTAACAGAATCCAAAATATCGGAACATTACAAAGCATATTCTCTGACCATAAAGCCATAATGGTAGCTATCAATTAACAGAAAAAGCACAGAAAAGAAATCAAACACATAGAAACTGAACAATATCTTCCTCAAAAACTACTGGGTTAGAGAAGAAATTAAGGAGAGAATAAAGATATTCATAGACTCAAATGAGAATGAAAGCACTTCCTACCAGAATATCTGCGACACAGCTAAAACAGTGCTCGGGGGTCAATTTATACCAATATAGGCACACATCCAAAAAGAAGAAAGGGCCAAAGTCAAAGAATTATCCCTACAACTTGAACACACAGAGAGCAACAAGGAAACCTTCAGGCACCAGAAGAAAACAAAT